>NC_090443.1:167992184-170492184 GCF_031143425.1 Pleurodeles waltl | reverse complement strand
AATTACTGCAGCAAGCTCACGCTACGATGTTCAGGCAGTAAAATATAAATGAGCTGAATACTTCAGATTATAAACACAGTACAAGCATAATAATCAATCATAATAACAGAGCAGAGAAACAAAGGCCTTTCATTCCTGGGAGGAACTTAACTTAGTCCACGAAATGCTGGGAAGCCCTCTACCGCCTGCTTGGACCTCTCTCCCCCTCGAGCGTCACGGTCTCTGAACAGCAAAACAGGGAGGCAGCACTGTGAGCCTGGCGACAGCAGATTTCACAACCCCATCTACAAGCTTGAATCCCCTCACCCGCACTGCAGTGCTTAAATAACCTGAAGCATGGATTCTATCCCTTTCTCGCATTTTCTATCTATGTTTTCAGCACGTGTCCCTTGGCTGCTCTGCCATTCCCTAGCCATTGTTTTCATTCCATCTTTTTCCTGTACTGTTGTTCTCAAGGTTGAGACGACCTCCGTCTTTCTCTCCTACACATCCTGTTTCTTACACATGCAGCTGCAAATAATTTTTATCTATGGAACGTTGGAAAACAAGCTTGAAAGCAACATCATGGATTTTTCCACGTTGTTCAGGTTTCAACAGGCATCACACTCATCTACACTGTTCAAGCTAATTAACCCTTCTCGTCACAATGTCTTCCGCACCTTTCCCTAGACTGATCACTTGTCCATGAGAGGAGCCCCCAACCCTCATTACCTTGGAATGAGGTCTCTATCTCAGACTCTGCAGGGACACGAAGACTGGGTCAGCGTCAAGATGACTGCAGCATCGATATCAGCGATGGTGGCGATGCCCTCCGGTCGGAATCCCTCTGATTATCTGTCTAAAGTGTGATGTATTTATACAGATCTACAAGGACCCCTGACGTAGGTGTGTTCCCAAACAATAGATAACAGTCATGCTTGGGAAGGCAATTAATATAAACAATCCCTCAAAAGTATAGAGAGGGAAAATCCCTAAGTGTGAACAACTACTGTTTGTTTGTCTTTGTTGCTTGATCTTGATGCCTTAGCGCGGTGACACTGATAATCACCTAGCTATAAATAAGGCAGCCATTTTAGAAGAATTAAATAATTAAATGGGCTAAGACAGAGCAAGCTAAGTAGGTTAAAAGTTACTAGGTGACGGGGGCACGAGTCTGCAAGCCGGAGGCTAAGCTAACTCCTGTTATCCCATTAAAACGAACTAGGATTCACTACAACCCCCTCCATCTTCCTGTCCCCGTGTGTCTAAAAAACTTTTCCTGGCTACCCTTGACCTCTTCGCTTCACCTCCCCTCCCCCCCGTCCTTCCCCTAGGGCCAGGATTTCCAGGTCCCAGCCCAGCACCTCAGCCACCAAATCCCCAGGCACAGTGGTGCCAGCAACTGCGGAGTCATCGAGTGCGCCACCCATCAGAGCTGCCAGTGTGCCACGTAGCGAGGGCAAGGACATTCCGCCACCTGCAAGGTGAAAAGGTGCCCACATCCCGGAGGGAGAAGCCGCACCTACCAGCCACCAAGGGCTCAGCAAAACCAAAAGGGCATAGTGGCAAGACAACTGAGGCACCATCAAAGGTGGGGAAGGGAAAAAAGCAGAGGAGCAGGTCAGGACAGGGCATGGTGGCCCCAACTGAGGGACCAGTGTCACACCTTCTGTCCACGACCACACCAACCTGTATGGCGGCAAACAACGCAAGATGCCCCGTCACCAAAACCGCCACCTGCACAGCCATCAGCACGTCTACAGCCTCAGCGACAGTCCCCAGCCTCTTACCCAGTGGGCAGCCATCCGAGGCTGCAGGAGACGTCCTGCTGTGTCCCTCAGCAGGTGCTGACCCATGCACCACCGCTAGCACCGCCGCCACAGACACTGCCGCAAGCACCGCCACCAGTCCCGCGACGTGCTCGGACAGTGGCACCACCGCTGACATGGCTACCATCCCCAGTGGTCAGTCGTCCGAGGCTGGAGAAGACTTCCTGGACCCTGGCCAGCTTCCATGAGGCATGACTTCCATCACTGTTTCCACCTGCAGGTCGAAGGCGAAGCCGCAGCAGTGTGGGGTGTGTCGCTGCGTCCATGGTGTATCATGATACCTGTACCTCGGCAATCTCGTGGCACACACACCCAGGTGAGGGAAATGTACCGGCCACACTGCACGTGGAGCACTCTGGGCACCAGGGCCCCACAGAACCAGTGGAGAGGTACATCCACTACCTCAGTCCTTGGCAGGATGAAGCACTCTGGGCACCATGCCCCCTCCAGAACCAGTGGAGAATGACATCCACTACCTCAGTCCTTGGCAGGATGAAGCACTCTGGGCACCAAGGCTCCTCCAGAACCAGTGGAGAGATACATCCACTACCTCAGTCCTTGGCAGGATGAAGCACTCTGGGCACCATGCCACCTCCAGAACCAGTGGAGAATGAGATCCACTACCTCAGTCCTTGGCAGGATGAAGCACTCTGGGCACCATGCCCCCTCCAAAACCAGTGGAGAATGACATCCACTACCTCAGTCCTTAGCAGGATGAAGCACTCTGGACACCAGGCCCCCCTCCAGAACAAGTGGAGAATGACATCCACTTGAGAGACTGTGGCTTGGCATTCCCCAGGATAAAGCAGTGGGCAAACCACCCACTGGAGAGACTAGAGAGAATGTGGCTTTGCACTCCCCAGGATAAGCAGTGGGAAAAACACCCACTGCAGAGACTTGAGAGACTGTGGCTTTGCACTCCCCAGGATAAAGCAGTGGGCAAACCACCCACTGGAGAGACTTGGGGGGACTGCGGCTTTGCACTCCCCAGGATAAAACAGTGGGCAAACCACCCACTGGAGAGACTTGAGAGATTGTGGCTTGGCACTCCACAGGATACAGCAATGGGCATGGAGCCCCCTCGTGCAGCAGTGGCATAATGCGTTCATCTGGCTGAGGTGCCCCCCTCCCGCTCCTCCTGAGGTGCCTATATATGTTCGGTCTAATGCACCAGCAGTGTTCTCTCTGTTGCCAGTCAGGTATCTTGTGTGGGCTTCGCCCATGCATTTTGGGCCTAGTGATCCACGGACAATGATTGGTACACTATTCGGACTTGTGTAGTTGGTGTACATATTTGTATATGCTGAATTTTGATTTTTGACTATCAGAGTTTTCATGATTACACTGGTTACAATCATTTCCTTTTGTCCTTGCGGTCTTCCAGGAGGTGATGGAGTGTATATGTAATGCTGCTGCATGTATTTGTGTGTATGTTGTTGTGGGTAAGGGTGGGAGTGGGGGTATTGTGTGTTGCGTGTGTCACTCTCTCCCCCTGTGTTGTAGGTGCAGTGCTCACTGTGGTCGTCGATGGAGTCTGTCCTGCTCTTGATAGAGCAGGAGGAAGAGCAGCAGTGCTAACACCTGTAGTTTGGGCTCCATGGCGTCCTGGTTCCTCGTTGGGTGCCGAGAGGTGAGTGTTTTCCCTTCTGTGTACTGTATACTGTTTGCGCCATGCTTTTGATAGCGTTGGGTCTGCCCCAGAAAAGGTGGCAGATAGGCGTGTTGAAATACAGTGGGCGGTACTTTGTCCTCAGCCTGTCTGTTGCCGGTTACCGCTGCAGTGTTTGCTTCTACCGCCGTGGCGGTCTGAGTGTTAAAGTGGCTGTGTGGGCGGTTTCCCCCATTGTCGTGATTCCATTTTTTTTTCTGCTGGCCTGTTGGCGGTATTACTGCCACTTTAACACCGACCGCCAGGGTTATAATGAGGGCCTTTGTTTCTTGTCTTTGGTTTAGCACCAGATGATAAACAAGATAGAAATAGGCACTGGACCATCCGTTGTAGATCCATATAATTCAAGGAAGCTGACATCTCTTCTGTTTTGGCTTTGGCATGTATTGTTCAAGAATTGAAGCAGTTTTTTACTCTAACTTTAGAAGAGTGACTGATCTATCATATTGTGCATATTCCACAATTGCAATGCAATGCACAGCAGTAAACTGACTCCATTGGGGGGCGCTACCAACAGAACTTCTAGAATAGTTTCTTGAAAACAATTTACACACCAAAAGGCTGCTATCACTTGCAAGGTATCCAATATGTGGAAGGACAAAGTCCAGTAGTCGCTTGGAGCTCTTCATGCCCCAGGTAGAGCACCGTGGTCTGTCTGCATTGCTCCTCAATGGGATATTCTCCTTCGAAATTAATTTTGAAAGTGGAACTGGTTGTATTTTTTGTCAGGAGTAAGATTAGAACTCCACAATGGATAATCAGAAGGATTGCTAGAAATCCGCCAAATAGACTGGAGAAAAATGAATGATGGAGTGAAGGGATTAGTCCATAAAGAGGCTGAAAACTAGTCAATAAACCAGGTACCAAGTTCTTGAAGAAATACACTATGCCAGATGTGTTGGAGAAATTAAAGATGGTGTGCACAAAATCTGCAAAGTGAGAAGCAAACAGGGTTTGCAGGAGTTTTTGAATCTGATACAGAATGGACTGTCTAAGTAAAAAGCCACTGCTGCTGAGGTAAAGAAGACCTCTTTTTGCCTTCATATGGCATCACATTTATTCAATTTATAAAGTCACATAGTTAGCCTTGGGTCATTCCACAACATACATTGTTGTGGTTATTTATGCGTGTGGTGGGCTGTGGTGGATGAAACAGACGAAATTACCAATTTACACCGTAATCCTGGGTTCAAAGGATTACAGTCTCCGTGCAGAGTGGTCACAAGGGACTGAGCGATCTAGAGGACTTGAACATACAGCTGTACTTACGAATTTAGGATTGCCTTGTGAGTAACAGATACATTCAAATAGGAACTCCAACATGTGGTGGAGTAAAATGTTCTGCTTTTTTTCATACTCACCTAAGAACCAATGCTTTAGGCAATCATGAAAATGAAAGGTAGTCACAGGCTGTGAAATTATTCCACGTAAGAGCCGCGCAGTATGAGTCTTCTGCTACAGAAAACTGGATGGCAGAGTGTAGACTCAAAAATGGCATTTTCATTGATGATCTGACAGGCTTTATCAGAATTCAGCGTTTATAGAGGCAAATCTTACTGTGTAATAGCTGCCAACTTGAACTTGCCCATGTTGTAGAAAATGTATGTCTTCTTTTAGAAGATCAAGGGTAGATGACATTGTAGTGCTTATAGCATATACTAGTTTAGACAGTGTTTGTGAGACATTATGAATAACTTTAAATGTGGGCTGCATTATTTCCCTGTCAATCACTTGAATTCTTTCGGCAGCCTCTATCCATCTCTTTATATAGTGCATAGCATACTACAAATATGATGTGTTTAACTTTTGATGGGTGTGGACCCAGAAGAAAATTACTGAAATCCATTGTTCCACTAACTGTGAACATATGCTCCTTCAATTGCAAGGCTGGAATGTTCTAACCATAGTTGGTACAGCTTAACGACACAAACTTTGGTAACACATACTGGTGTATATGTAATATACCCCAGATCTGGGTGATTAGCTAAAGAACCAGGGGGTTTAGAAACAAATCGGTTCATGCATACATCAACATTAATGGGCCATAGGGCTATCCCTCTGGAGCATTACATGGTAGAATTGTAGGTATCAATCTGAATTTATTTTAATTCAGAATCTGCAATGTTTTTCTTTCTTTTCTACTTTTGGAAACTGGGGCTAATAGACTTCAGGAATTAAAGGCTTCTAGAAATGCCTAATAGAACTGAATATTAGACATGTAGTCTGCTGAACAGTTTTATTCTAAATTATGCATGATCTAAATAAATCCTCTTTGCAACTTTGCCACTGACCATGACAAAGTTTGTTTTCCCCAATAATGTTTTCTCAAATATCTTCTTTCAATACTCGTAGCTATACACTGCAAGATTTTCAACACATTTTGGAATATTTAGTGCAAAGTTGCAAAGAGGACTTATTTAGTTCATGCATAATTTGGAATAAAACTGTCCAGCAGACTACGGCCCTCATTACGAGCCTGGCGGTCTGTGACCGCCAGGCTCGCGGTTGGCGGGAGCACCGCCGACAGCCCGGCGGTGCCCCGCAGGGCATTCTGACCGCGGCGCTTTGGCCGCGGTCAGTGCAGGAAAACCGGCGGTCTCCCGCCGGTTTTCCGCTGCCCGTTGGAATCCTCCAAGGCGGCGCAGCTTGCTGCGCCGCCGAGGGGATTCCGACCCCCCCTACCGCCATCCAGTTCCCGGCGGTCCGCCCGCCGGGAACCGGATGGCGGTCCGCCCGCCGGGAACCGGATGGCGGTAGGGGGGGTCGCGGGCCCCCGTAAGAGGGCCCCTAAATGTATTTCACTGTCTGCTGCGCAGACAGTGAAATACGCGACGGGTGCAACTGCACCCGTCGCACAGCTTCCACTCCGCCGGCTCGATTCCGAGCCGGCTTCATCGTGGAAGCCTCTTTCCCGCTGGGCTGGCGGGCGGCCTGAAGGCGGCCGCCCGCCAGCCCAGCGGGAATGTCAGAATTACCGCCGCGGTCTTTTGACCGCGGAACGGTAACCTGACGGCGGGACTTTGGCGGGCGGCCTCCGCCGCCCGCCAAGGTCAGAATGAGGGCCTACATGTCTAACATTCAGTTCTATTAGGATTTTCTGGAAGCCTTCAATTAACCCATGATTAGCAATGAGATTATTTTGTGTCTTTTTTTTCCTTCTGTAAAAAAATAGAAGGCTATTGGATTTGACCTGTCAATACTATTGAAGTAAGGGACTTCTGGAAAATTGGGTGGCTCTTTGTTGGTGACACCTTGCAATGCTCGCATTCTGTATAATTGTATATTTCTTTGAGATTGCTATTTCTGTGCATGTAAGTATGACCAAAGTGGTTGTAATAAAAAATTTCTTTAGGATTGTTAGACCACTAAGATCCTTATTTAAAGCTAAGGTATACTTGAAGGTGCTTTAACATTCTTTTTAATAGTTTTTATGTCCCATTGAACTGAAAAGGAACTGGGCATTGTACAATCATCAAGAGGAATTTTTAAAACATATGGTATCTGTAGAATATCAGCAGGTCCCATCATCCGATAAGAATTTTGTTTCCCAAACTCCAGGTTCTAGCCCAGGATCTGCAGTGATTTTACCACATTATGATACCAACGTGCCCTTTGAGGGGAATAAAGCAGTTGCTGTTCTCAAACTACAGGAAATAGTACAGCTTTATCAGGAATAAAATGTCCATTTAGTAACAGCAACATTATGATTGACATGATAAAACATATTAAAAGAAAAGAACACTCCAGTAGCAATCCAGAAATAGAACCTTGGTGGTATGAGATATTTGTTATGAAACAAGGAGCAAACAGAGAGCCAGCGGGGACATTGAGCAACTGTGGAACGTGTTGGTACTTCATCTAACTCAAAGTCAGAATCATTTTCATACAGTGTTTTTTCTTGCAAAGGCATCATATCAATTGATGTCGGCTCACTTGGTGGTTCATAGTAAACCATAGCAGTAGTGGAAATTATTGGGATTGTTGAAATCACAGTATTTGTCTCTTCTATGGAAGATGCTACGTGGTGTAAAGCTGAAGACAAAGTAAGCGCCACGGTTCATAGACTTAAAATTTTATGGATCAAATCTGTTTATTAATGATTTCAATATAAACAATGCATGTGTAACATTACAGGATGAGACCGATGCTATAACATACATTAAGTTCTGTATAAGACAGCAAAGCAAAGAAAAACTAGATAATAACATAAGTAAAAAGGAAAAAAAACAACCATTCGCTGTGCTCGCAGCCTGTGCGCCAGCAATTTCCCACATCTGTTACTACCAACATAGAACTTATGTATGAGGCGCGCCACCGCATATTCCGCCCTATCCCAGTCCAGCGCTCGCAGCTGTTTTCTTTCTTTCTCCAGCTCACGCCAGATCCTCGGGCCCCAGGGAGTTTATGTGAGCGCTCCAGCTCGCCCACCCGCCATTCCAGGTCCGCTCTAAGGATTTTCCTTGCCCTATTATCTCTAGCCGAAAGCGACATCACCTCTCCCCTAACAACGGCCTTCAGTGCTTCCCACAGCGTCGTCTCACCCATAGACCCATCGTCATTCCAGTCAAGATAGTCTAATATAACCTTGCGAATCTCTTGTACTGTTGCGTCGTTCTGGAGCATTGTGTCCCTAAATCGCCAGCTCGCCGCACTCACTCGCTCCATGCACATCTGAACAACCACTGTGACCGGGCGTGATCTGAAAGAGACCGAGGCTCGATCGAGGAGCCCCCAATCCGGGGCAGAAATTCCCGTGAGGCCAGGAAGAGGTCTAGGCGAGCATACGTCTTAGTCGCCGCCGAGTAAAAAGAGTAGTCTCTCAACGTGGGATGAGCCCTGCGCCACACATCCACCAAGCCACATTCATTCAGCCAATATCTGCCAGCCTCAGTTATAGACCCCGTTTGCCCCCCACCTGTGGCCCGAACGATCTAACCCCCCATCCATCACCAGATTTAAGTCGCCCCCAATCAGAATAGCGCCATCTGGGGACTGCAGCAATGGGGTCAAGGCTCGTTTTAGGAAATGTTCCTCCTGGGAGTTAGGTGCCTACAAAGAGGCAATGGTGAAGGTAAAGCCCCCCAGTCTCAGTCGTATGGCCAGAAGTCTCCCTGTTATCGCATAAAACTTGGACACCACCTCGCCCGGGAATGAGAGCGCTAGAAGAATCGCCACCCCCGCATGCTTTGTTGTTACTGAGGACCAGAACTGCCTAGGGAACCACCTGGAGCGCATGGGATAGACGTCTTTCGGAACAAGGTGTGTCTCCTGAAGCAAGCTTATGTGGCAGTCTGACCTCTCTAGGGTGGACAAAACGGCCAACCTCTTGGTAGGGTTATTAAGCCCACGAACATTCAAACTCATACATTTAAGAAGCATGGGTTAGATTGAAAATTACAAGCAGTGAAGAGGAAAGGGTGCTAGAATGAAGCTCCGGGGTCAAATCCTCCCCACCTGTAACCACAAGCCCTGGGAGAAACTCCATATACATGCAAACCCACAGGGAAACCCAACAAGAATTAACCATCATGCACAACAGGTGCAAAGAGTATATAAGTCCTCGTGCTTTCTTCCTCACGAGGAGAGGTCTCCAAAGGGCAGTAGAACCAGCCATATATGAGAATCCCTTTCCGTCACCTCCGCCGCCCCGACCCCCTCCAACGGCCGACATGCTGTTCGCATCTAGGCCCGCCAACAGTCAGAGCACCTCCAGGCACTCTTCTCTACGCCAAAGTTCCAGCTGCCACGCTGCTCAGAACAGACTCTCTCTCCGATCTCAGCTCCGAGGGAGACGGTCCCCGCGGCCTCCGTCTTCTCTCCTTTCGTCACCACCGAGGCTGGCCGCCCCCCGACAGGGCCGACCCCTCACTCGCTTCCTGGGATCCATCCTCCAAGCCCAGGATCCGGGCCGCCTTCCCAGTGGACGTCACCTGTTGGAGCCGTTCCTCCCAGCGAAAGACCAGACGGAATGGGTGACCCCAAAAATAAGAAACGTTGTGCGCGCGCAAATGTTCTGTGATCGGTCTGAATTCTCTTCTCCTTTGCAGCGTGCGCACAGAGAGGTCATGCAATAGTTGAAGATCATGTCCTTTGAAGTGGATCTTCTGGAGAGTGCGGGCTCGCTGCAGAATCCGTTCTTTGAGAACAAAATAATGTAGGCAGGCCAGAATGTCCGGGGGACGATCCCCGGGGGTGCCAGCACGGCTGACTTGATGCACCCTATCCAGGGCTATCTCCTGCGTCTCGTCCGGGCCCAGCACAAAATGGAATAGGCCCTTCACATAGTCCCCGATGTCCTCCTTCTCTGCCCCCACCGGAGCCCCCCTGATGCGGATGTTTTGTCTCCTCGAGCGATTTTCCAGATCCTCAACTGTTAGCTGGAGATGATCTTGCTGTTCCTGAAGACGGACAACCTCCTGCTGTAGGCCCGCCAGTTCTTCCCCGCGAGGAATCTCTCCATCCTCCAACCGCGAGACACGCTCTCCCAAGGAGGACACCTCTCCTCTCAACTCCTTCACCTCCTGAGATATATCCAGTCGCAAATCTTGTATATCACTACGAAGTGAATCAAAAAGGGATGTCAAGAAGCTTTTTGTGACTGGCGAGCTACCATCAGAGTCCTCTTCCAAGCGGCCTTCAGGAGGTCTTGTCGCCGGTGGATCTTCGGTTATGCCACTCGTAGGCAAGCGAGCACCTGCCAGCATGTCTTTCACTGACCTCTCTCGCTTTGTCTTAGCCGCCGCCATGCTTCGCAGGCCCCGGCCGCTTGCCGGATCAACCTTCCACGTGGCCACACCACCGACGCTGGTAACAACGGGCCCAGGAGTGCCCAGTAGCCTCTATGTTCAGCGCCCAGTAAGCGCCTCTCCTCACACGTGTCTCTCAGTTCCTCTGCCCACGTGTGCCAGGCCCACTGCCCACGGTGTGCTCAGGGGTCTCACCCCGGACGGGGCCTCTAGTCGTGTGCAGCCCCTTTTATCCTCAGTCGTGATGTCCCAGGGCACGACGCCCACACAGGCCGGCACTTACTTTCTGTTATGGGGGAGTGCAGGGTGCCTCCTCGAGCACCTTCAATATATCAGGCCTCTCCACGTCCCGACACGAGGCTCTTCAGCATGAAGGGGTCAGCCTCCAGCTCCTCGCAGCTCCAGCACCCGGGAGGATCCCTTCGTAATCCCAGCCCAGTGGCACCTTGGCCGCAGGATCTCCGTGCCCCCTGGCAGGCCGGCGGCGTCAAAATGCCCCAGAAAGGCAAAAGCAGGGGGGGAGCCGGGCCTCCTCAGAACTTCCCCCTCGGGCGCGAGGGTGAGAGAGCGCCGGAGAGGTAGGACCCACCTCTCAGCAACACCGGCCGCTCTAGCCGCTCCACGTCCCAGGCCGCACCTCAGCCCAGCGGCGGCGCCCTTCGATCCGCGGCCGTCTGACGCGCGCCGAAGCCCCCAGGCGGCAGCGCACGGCCCACGGCAGCACTCTGAGACCCCGGGGGGCCTCCTCAAGTCCCCTCTGGCGGACCTTGCAGCATTTCAGAAGGCCAGGGCAGTGGAGCTCTGATCAGCGCGTCCTGGCTCGCCGCCATCTTGGCCACGCCCCAGACTTAAAATTTTAGCATGACTGCTTTCCTCATTTTCTTCTTGAGGTCATTCCTTCAGAGTAGGAAGAGGTCATAAAGCTTTACACCAAAGACTTCTTGGTGTCAAGGCGGGGTTTGGTGAAAAAAATCTGCCATAATGCTTTCTAATGTGATCAATAGACACTTTCCTGTTTTGCTTTGAACCAGGTAGTGGTGGTAGATTACAGTTTGTGTAGCTTCTACCCCAAGAACTGAAACAGGTGGTCTGTAAGATGGCTAAAACATTTGTTTATCAGAAATCTTCCCTTGATTTTCCTTGTCAACCATGGGAGCCTCCCATCAGCTGTATGAACCCTATTTTTGCCAGTGGTGGAGTCAAAGTGCTTGAAAATGGAAAAATTGTCTATTAACTCCTGGATGCTCTGCAGAATATTCAAACCTTGGTCAGGTCAAATTATTTTCTTCTGCCACCCTTCTAGAACTTGTCAACTTCAGGCTTATATATAGATGCAGCAAGGACCACCTAATATGCCTCAAAGCAAATTATTTAATGCTCTCTAAATGCCATACAGATTATGTAACTAAATCAATATTGTGCTTAATGTCCTAGTAGTGAAGGTTTTCTTAAGTGTACCATTGGTGCACTCTATTACCTGTTGCTCTCTGCAAGAAATGGAATTGAGCAATGCAGACATACTCCCAAAACATCCCTGAAGACCTTTGTAGAGAACACAAGACCATTATGTGAATGAAAGATATGAACTGCACCCATTGTTAGTAGACACTGCAAGTCATATGAGTGCTAGAACATCAACATTCCTGTACTGGTGTACTCACAAGAACCTGGAGCATGAAGCAACTAATATATGTCTACTTTGGGTTAGTGGATTGATTTGCAGAGTATGGTTTGAGGTAAATTACCCTAAACAAGCAAATGGAGATAGTAAGGGGAGTCTGTGCTGGTCTTGAAAAAGTAGAACATTTTATTTGTTGGCAGACATTATATTGTCTTACATAGTTTTTAGTTTGTTTAGGTAGATAAGGCTACCAAGACCTTTGCTTGAGCACGGCTACTGTGGCACTCACACCAACATGGTCAGACCCAACCCCTCATGAGGTGCTTTAATTCAGTCTAATATAACATGCTTATCAGGAATTTCATACATTTAAAACCATTGTAATGTTATCTTGATTGAGCATGTAGGAATGTTTGCAGGGAAAGAAGTCTGAAGGCTTTTCACCTTTAGCTGTTGCTTGTACTGCTGCCAAAATGTCTGTCGACCTTTGTTTGAGATCCCGTTATCCCTGCTACTTTAAAAGTATGAACTGTCACCTTTGTGGCTACGTTGGCTACACAGTTCCCTTTAGCCTGAATTCCCTCATATTTATGGGACATGGTATGTTGAACCAGAGAAAACTTGCCTTTCCCAAGAACTGTTTATGTTTAATTGGATTGCCTTCTGAATCTATGAACCTGGTCAATTGCCACTGTGGTAAATGGACATTATAACTTTCCAAATAAAGCATGATTCAGACACTATTAGTGTGGGAGCTGATGTATCAGCCCTTTGTTGTGCAGGCATGAATTTATGCAAGTTGTGCAGTGCACTTACCAAGACATTTGGTATGTGTATATAGCAGTTAGAAGTTGTCATTTTTAAAACCTCCTTGCACTGCAGCACACATCATGCAGTATTTTATTTTAGTAGAAGCCACAGATTGTGTAGAACTGTCTGTATAGAGGTTGCTATTCTAGTTGTCATTGGGTAGGATAGTAGGAGGTTGTGGTATTTTTTAGGTGTATTGTTGAAATGTTTTTATGCAGTGTTGGATTGTATTCAAATTTTACATCAGCTGCACTTACGCAGTCCTTTCCACCGAACACAGTTGTAGAGTGTGAGCAATAGGAATGTTTCCTATTGTCTCCACTTCCAGTGTAGGAATAGCACCTCCACGGACCACTGCCTACTCTTAAAAAATTAAACTGAAACGTTTCAAAATTTTCTTTTTAAACTCAGCCTGTTTTCCTTTAAGGAAAATGGGCTCCATTAAAAAAAAAAAAAAAAAAAGATTGCTTTATTTAAAAGCAATCACAGACATGGTGGTCTGCTGTCACCAGCAGGTCGTCATCCCTGTGATTATTGTGATTCCCGGTGAGTCACAAATTGTGACCTGCCTCATCAATATTAATGAGGCAGGTTTATTTGCGACCCACCGGGAATCTCAAAAGAAACTCAACTGAGTTTCTTACATTTGGAATTGCGATTCCCTAATTGTGATTCGCATGAAATCACAATTAGGGAATCGCAATTTTAAATATTCATACATGCCGCCCTTAGGATCTTCCACCAAGATCTCCATAATTCATGCTGCAAATAGATCAGGGCTATTTTTATTGCCCATTAGCAATTGTCTAAAACAGAATTGAAATCCATTAAAAAGAAAGCAGTTAGATAACCTTTTTCAAGTGCTATGTGTTGACTGAAAATCCCATTGGAAATGCCCAGAGTTGTTTTCTTGTTTTTTCTGCACCATGTTTGTCATAAGTCCTGCACTAGGAGTGTTTTGCAGAGCATATGTGCATTTGTGTGAGTGTAAGTTTCAATGGTTTAAAACTATTGTATGTGATCCCTCAGGTTTCAAAACCGAGAAAAGAGGGGTGTTCATTATAAAGAACTACAAGACACTCAGATGCCTTCATATTTCAGCTGATCAAAGCTAGCTTTTATGTTGTATTTTGCATCTGAACTTAGCGGATATGGAGCTTGTATTTGGGGCTCACCCTGCAAAGGAATAATAAGTGGAATTGATTCTTCCCACCCCCGTTTATCTTCTTTATAGTGCTGGAGCTTGTTTGAAAAGCCACTCGTGAATGTTTTTCCCTGAGGTCTTCCGGTATGTGTAGGTAAAATGCTAGCATTATTAACTTCCCTCCATTGGGCGTATACCAGGCTGTGGCACACAGCAAGAATGATGCTGTAGGCATCTGATAAATGCAGCCAGAATATTGCTCGATTTTTGCATAGAATATCCCTCTCAGTTAGTATTTTTATAATATAAAATCTATCTGGAGGACTTATATGCCCATCAGGAGTTTCACCTTGTATATATTCTTTAGTTTGATTCACCACCAGAGGCTCTCAAAAGGTCTGACATACTATCGTCACTTCTGCTGTGCTGTTCAGTAGTGGTATCGCACAAGTAAAGTAAAGCAGAAGTATCTGTATAGGGCATATTTATGAACTAATCTGTCTACTTTGCTCTTTTTTAAAGTGAGTCTTGGTGTCCAACCCTTTCTCTTTCTTCTTTACATTAACATCAGCTTGACGTCCTGATTGCCTTCCTGCTTGGAACACTCATCTTTTCTTCTGTACTTGGCCTGTCCAGTCACCTCTAACATAAAAAATGGCTATTGGAATACTGATACCGATCTGACTTAATTTTGTCATAGTCCCTCAAAATTGTAATCACCTTGTCAGGACTCCTTAGTTGATGGAATTCCCATTCCTTTCTTTTGCTTTACATTCTGGTTCTTTTTAGTCTTCCAGGTAGCTTTCTTCATGAATGTTACTCCAAATGACTGAGGACATTGTTTTCAAATTCCTTATTAATTGAATTCCTACATCTAGAGGCTGTGCATCTGTAGTTATTTTGTACTATGTAGGAGGCTGGCCTGGTTTGTAGTGAGTGCCTAAGGTACTTACACCTTATAACAAGTCCAGTTATCCCTTGTTAGTGAAATGTAGGCAGTGTCTAGAAGCCAAACTCTCTAGGGGTAGCTGTAGCTGAGCAGCCAAGGATTATCCTGGAGACATGCAAAGCTCATGCAATATCACTGTAGTCCCACAGTACTACTCAGTGTTACAAAAATAGAGGTACTTTATTTTGGTGACACAAATACCCAAAATACCATAGAGACTATACTCCCTTAGGAGGTAAGTAATACACACATTATATACACTAGTATGCAGAAATAGATGTAAAACAGTTAGAAAACTGCAAATAGTGAAAATCACAACACAACATAGACTAAGAAAGTGGAATGAGAATGTTGGTTTCCCACCTAGGCCAGTGTAGAGGGGCGCAGGGAGTATTAGAAAACAGTAAGGTTAAGTAATAGAACCCACCCCAGAGCCCAGGAAAGCAGTAGTAAATCACAGTGAGTTTCCTAAAACACACAAGAACACGAGAAAGAAGATTATGCAAGAACCAGAAGAGACTGCAAGACACCAACGATGGATTCCTGGACCTGAAGACCTGTGGAAGTAGGGGACCAAGGCCAAGAAGCACATTAGAGTCCAGGGAGGACAGGAGCACCTGCTAACCCGGATGAAGGTGCAAAAGAAGAACCACTGGTGAGAAGACAAAGTCAGTACTCCACCAAAAAAGACAGATGCGGGTTCCTGGTAGGTGCAGATGATGTCCCGTGCCGGATGGATGATTGTAGTCTAGTTTGTGTCGCTGGGTTCTGCTAACAGGCCTTGGCACACGCAAAGCTTGTGGTTAGCGGAAAATGGCACTGCCCGGGACCAGGAGGGACCTGATGGCCTCTACCCTGGAAGGGGAGACAGAGAGGGTTCTCAGCAACTCAGAGAGCCCTCAAAAGACCAGGCAGCGCACACAGGAGTCCCATGGGGACAAAGAAGGTACAAAAGGAGGCCCATGCAGCACTACTAAAAAGGGTCTCACGCTGTCTAAGAACCACTCCGGAAGATGTGCATTGCAGGAATGAGTGCTGTGGGCTGGAGCTGCACGGTGCACAAAGAAGTTCGTGGAAGGATGCCAACAAGCCTTGGCAACTGCAAAACATGCAGTGCACAGGAGTACTGTCTTGCGTGGGGGGGCAAGCGCCTACCTCCACCAAAGTTGGACAGTTGACGTCAGGACTATTGGGACCACTTCAGTCCACCACCCGTGTTGCAGGATCCGCGCAACTTGTCAGGAGAGGGGACCCACGCAGCCGGTCGCCATTGCAGAGAGGTGCCTGCTGAAGCAGGGGAGTGACTCCTTCACTCCAAGGGAGACTTCTTTGTTCTTCTGGTGCAGGCTGAAGACATGCTGTCCTCTGATGATACATGACCAGGAAACAGTTGCAGTTGCTGGCAGGAGCTGAAGATACAATCTTGCAGAAGTCCTCTTTGCTTCTTTGTTGCAGATTGTAGAGTTCCTGGAGGACCCAGATGCACTTTCAGTAAGAAGGTGAAGTAAAGGATGCAGAGTTTTCCTGCTGGAGTCTTGCAATCCGAATCTGAAGAATCACCCAAGAGAGAGACCCTAAATAGCCCTGAAAGGGGGATTGGTCAGCTAAACAGGTAAGTGCCTATCAGGGGAGGGCCCTGATGTCACCTGCTGGCACTGGCCACTCAGATGCTCCCAGAGTGCCCTGCTGTGAGATGCTGGCCTGGCTTGTAGTGGGTACCAGAGGTACTTACACCTTTTACCAGGTCCATTGATCCACCTTAGTGAAATGTAGGCAGTGTGTGGCAGCCTAGGCTGTCTAGAGGTAGCTATAGCAGAGCAGCCAAGGCTGAACTAGGAGACATGCAAAGCTCTTGCAATACCGCTATAGTCACACAGTAATTTTACACAAGAAAGACAATACTCAGTATTATAAAAAATAAAGCTACTTCATTATAGTGACACAAGGCCAAAAATATCTTAGATGCTATACTCCTTTTGGAGGTAGGTATTATACACAATATATACACTAGTAACCAAAATCAGGTACGTAAATAGTCATAAAATAGTGCAAACAGTGAAAAACACAATAGTTTGCAGTGGGCCTAGGGGCAACACAAACCATATACTAAAATAGTGGAATGTGAATGTCAGTTTCCCCCCTAGGCAAGTGTAGTGTGTAGAGGGGCACTGGGAGTGTAAGAAAACACCAATGGTAAGTATGACACCCCACCCCAGAGCCCAGGAAAACAGAAGTAAAGCACAGCAAGTTTCCTCAGGATACACTAGAAGTTGTGGTACAGGATTATGCAAAAACGAAGCAAGACAGCAAGACACCAACAATGGATTCCTGTACCTGAAGACCTGTGAAGAGAGGAGACCAAGTCCAGAAGTCGATGAAGGGCCCAGGAAGAACAGGAGCCCCTGCTAACCTGGATGAAGGTGCAAGAGTGGTGATAAGTAGAGAGTAGGGGCCAGATGTGGCAAAACTAGGTTTTGCGATTCGGAAATTGCGACTCGGAGCGACTCGCAATTTCCGAGTCGCAAAACCATATGCAGAATGGTGTCTCAGACACCTTCTGCGAGTCTCTATGGGGTTGCAAAGACCCACCTCATTAATATTAATGAGGTGGGCCGCATTTTGCGACCCCAGAGCGAGTCCCTGCTCTCACAGGGATGGTGGCCTGCTGAAGTCAGCAGACCTCCATGTCTGTGACTGCTTTTTAAATAAAGCTGTTTTTTAAATTTATTTTGCAGCCCGTTTTCCTTAAAGGAAAACGAGTTGCAAAATAAAAAAATAACGAAACCTTTTGGTTTCGGTTTTTCAGAGTAGGCAGTGGTCCATTGGACCACTGCCTGCTCTGAAAAACCCTTTTTGGCAACATTCACAAAGCGGAAGGGGTCCCATGGGGACCCCTTCCCTTTTGCGAATGGGTAACCACCTGTGTGACACTGGTGGTAACAGAGAATTGCTTTGCGACCGCGTTCGCGGTCACAAAGTAATTTAGCATAGCAATGCGAGTCGCAAATAGGAAGGGAACAGCCCTTCCTATTTGCGAATCGCATTCACAATTTGCGAGTCGGTACCGACTCGCAAATTGTGAATGTGCATCGCAAATGACATTTTGCATGGCGCAAACTGCGATTATCGCAGTTTGCGCCATGCAAAATGCTTTCTACATCTGGCCCCAAATCTGCAATAGAGTGGTTACTCCCTTTATAATCCACTGTATGGTTACTTCCCTGTAGGGATGTAAACCACCCGGTTTGGAGATTTTCACCTAGAAAACAGTGCAAGTGCATAGTCTCAGATTCTCTATTTGTAAGGTTCAAAGCGAGGCAGTGGGACTGTTCCACTGATCCTATGTCAAGACAAGGCTGCTGTCCTAAGCATGAGAATGCTAGACAGGGATGCTGTCTCAGCAAGGCCATAGCTGGGCAAAAAGTTTGTCTAAATAGCTGAAATAGAGAACAGGGTTGCTGTTTCTCTTGAGTTGGAGAAGGACAGGGCTGCTGTCCTATTGGCTCCACACAAGAACAGGGCTGCTGTCCTATGTGTTTAGAGGTAGTGCGGGGCTGCTGCACTAAGGTTTCTCAGGGAGGGCTGGAGGGTTGCTCCATATTTGCTAAAACAGTGCAGTTTTGTTTATCTGGTTTAGTGGTTCCATAGAGAGGGACTTTTACCGCTGGGAGTTCAGCTGTGGGTTCCCTTAGAACAGGTTCCATCCCAGGAGAGGTTTCTCCCACCACAGGAATGGTATCCTCAGTGGTAGAGTGGGGAAGGGATACTTTGATACCCGTTTTAGCTGTGGGGTGAGGAGGATCCTAAGGCTTCAGGGCTCCTTCTGTTTGCTATTTCATTTCACTGGAAATTAGAGGAAGGAATTCCTCAGGGATACCCTGCATGGATGCATGGGGCCTAAACTCTACCTCAGTTCAACCTGAGGCCTGTAGGTCATTACCTAAGAGACAGTCTACAGGTAAGCTAGGTGATACCACCACCTACTTTGGGCCAGTATGTCCACCCCAACTAAGTTGCTCTACAGCTAAGGGGAGAGACTGAGTGGAGTTACTGACATCAGTAACCTGGTACTTCTGTCCAATGAAGTGTTGTGAAGGTGGCTCCAGGTTTTCAGTCACCAAAGTGATACTGGCACCTGTGTCCCTTTAGGCCTAGGCCTAAACACCATTTATTAGATTGACTGCTTGTACTTGTCCATGTTAAGGGTACAAGCAGCCAAGGTGGCAAGGCCAATGCCAGCAGGTGTGACAGAAACTGCGTGGTGAGTTTCTATATCTACCCCAGTTTCTATAATGGACCCCAAAGGTGAACCCAACTCTACCTTTTGTTTGGCTATTGCCAGTAGCCCCACCACTATTAATACTATTGCTAGGGACACTAGAGTATGAAGTGGATGTATTAGTGGTGGTAGGCTCAGGGCCTTTACCTGGGCAGGACTTATCCCCTGGCCTATGGCCTTTACCTCTTCACACATAGCACCAGGGCTTTTTATTGTGTGTAGAGTGTGAAGAAAAGGAAGATGATTTATCCCCATCCCCAGAGAAGTGTTTTGGGCCTGAAGAAGGATCTTTATGTTTATGTTTATCCTCATGCCTATCCTAAGATTTTTCACTATCTTTCTTCTTTTCTTTGTCACCCCCCTGTATGAACTTTTCTGCTCACCCTTGTTCTGACCCATTTGTCTGCCTTCTTTCCAAATTCTTGGGGAGAGGTCAGATCTGAGTCCACAAGATACTGGTGTAGCAAATCAGACACACAATTGTTGAGAATATGCTCTCTCAAGATTAGATTATATAGGCTTTCATAACCAGACTCCTTGCTGCCATGCCTTCTAAGGTCTTCACTGAACAGTCCACAAAGTCTATCCAATCTAGTGAAGACTATTTTCTGGTTTCTCTGAACTTAATCCTATATTGTTCAGTGGTTATGCCTAATCCATCCAAAAGTGCATTCTTCAGAACATTGTAATAATCTGAATCGTCTTCTCTGACAGTAAGGAGCCAATCTCTCCCCTTGCCAGAGAAGGACAACCACAGAATAGCACCCCACTGTACCTGAGGGACCCTCTGAACCTTACAGGCCCTCTCAAGTGCATCAAACCACTTGTTGATGTCTTCACCCTCCTTGTAAGGGGGTACAGTTTTATGCAGGTTTCTAGAATCAAATGTATTTTCTTTGACATTGTAACTTCTAAAACTGCTGGTGCATGGGGAACTAACTCCAACCCCGACTTTCCCTTTCCACAGCTAGGGTTTCCCTATCTAACGCCAGCTGTTGATGTTGTAGCCTCAGTCTGGCCTCATCCAACCTCAGCTTTCTGAGTTCCCTATCTAGGGACTGGTCCTCAGGGTTGGATGTGTAGGACACTTCTGAAACAGAATCGACATGGGAGTGTGTAGAGGTTGATTTTTCACTAACTTGTGTAACCCTAGTGACCTGGACTCTAGGTATGAAGGGAACCCTACCTGTGTGTGACCCCTTCCCACTACTAGCTATACTAGGAGGTTTGTTAAGAGAAAGATCTGTGGAAGGACCTTCCCCTGCATCTCCAGGAAACCCTCCTAAATCTACCTGGTCAGATTCCCCCTCTACCGCCTCCTCTAGGTGTACATGAATGTCAGATTGCTCCAGATCATCTTGCAAGAGGAGATTTAAGAGGAAATGTTATGATGTAAATTGTAAAACCCATCAAGTTTGATTTGTTTACACTCCAAGTCTTTCTCGTTCATACTAGTGTGTGGTTTTGTTAGCTGTGCGGTAGTAAGAAAGAGAAAGACTCGAAGTGGAAACACATCAAACTTGATGGGTTTTGCAATTGACAACATAGCATTGCAGAAACCTTACAAGTTTGATTTATTTGCACAGTGATGCTTTCTTTTTCATGCTACTGCTTGGCTCCGTTCTAAGTGTAACATGACTTTAGAATGTAGCCGTGCAGTTGTATGAAAGAGAAAGAATCGCAGTGGAAAAAATCAAACGTTAGGGTTGTGCAATGTTAAGATGTAAAATGTAAAACCCATCAAGTTTGATTTGTTTACTCTGCAAGCCTTGCTTTTATACATTGAAAGAATTTCCAGTGTTCCCAAGGTGTGTGCGGCGCCCCTGGTGAGTTTTGACGGCGCACTGGGGCGACGCGGCGCACACTTTGGGAAACACTGCTGTAAGGTCTGGAAGCTTTCAGTGCAGCATACTTAAATGATATTGCTGTATTTAGCTCCACCTGGTATGACCAGCTGGTCCACCGGTGGAAAGTTTTAGAGGCCCTGCAAAAGGCAGGCCTCACTATCAAGGCTTCGAAATGCCAGATACGGCTGGGGAAAGTGGTTTATCTTGGCCTCCTGGTAAGTGGAGAACAGATTGAACCACTACAGTGGAAGATACAGACTCTTTTAGACTGGGCTCCCCCTACTACTCAGACCCAGGTCAGAGCCTTTTTTGGTCACACTGGGTATTACAGGAGGTTCATTAAAAACTATGGCTCCATTGTTGCCCCTCTTAACGACCTCACCTCTAAAAAGATGCCTAAAAAGGTATTGTGGGCAGCTAGCTGTCAACGAGCTTTTGAGGAGCTTAAGTAAGCTATGTGTACTGCACCTGACCTAAAAAGCCCAAATTGCTCTAAACAATTTGTTGTCCAGACAGATGCATCTGAACTGGGGGTTGGGGCAGTGCTATCACAACTGAACTCAGAGGGCCAGGATCAACCTGTTGCTTTTATCAGTAGGAGGTTGACCCGTAGAAAAAGCATTGGTCAGCCATATATAGGGAGGCCTTTGCTGTGGTGTGGACCCTGAAGAAGTTGAGACCATACTTATTTGGGACTCACTTCATTGTTCAGACAGACCACAAACCTCTCTTATGGATAAAACAGATGAAAGGAGAAAACCCTAAATTGTTGAGGTGGTCCATTTCCCTACAGGGAATTGACTTTACAGTGGAACATAGACCTGGGAGTAACCACTCTAATGCAGCTGGACTCTCCAGATATTTCCATTTAGACAATGAAGACTCATCTGGGCAAGGTTAGCCTTGTTGTTCCTCATTTGGGGGGGGGGGGGGGGGGGGGTGCGTTGTGTAGGAAAGTACCATCTTTCTTGGCATGTTAAATTCTGCTTGTTTGTCAGTGTATTTTGCCTGTCTCATTGGGATCCTGCTAGCCAGGAACCCAGTGCTCATAGTTTGTGGCCTATGTGTGTTGTCAGTATACTTAACTGTGTCACTTAAGTTCTTCTAACCAGAACTCCAGTGCTTATGCTGTCTCTACTTACCAAATTTGTCACTATGCTGTAGTGACTCCATATTCCAATTCTGATTGGCACACTGGACCCCCCCCTCCCCTTATAAGTCCCTAGTATATGATACCTAGGTGCCCAGGGTATTGGGGTTCCAGGAGATCCTTATGGGCTGCAGCATTTGTTTTTCCACCCATAAGAAGCTCAAACAACCCCTTCCACGGGACTGCCACTGCAGCCTGAGTGAAATAGTGCACACACTATTTCACAGCCATTTTCACAGCACTAAGGTAACTTAAAAGTCACCTATATGTCTAACCTTCATTTACTGAAGGCTAGGTGCAAAGTTACTGTGTGTGAGGGCAACCTTGCACTAGCAAAGGTTCCCCCACGTTGTCCAGGGCCAATTCCCCAGACTTTGTGAGTGCGGGGACACCATTATAAGCGTGCACTACATATATGTCAATACATATATGTAGCTTCACAATGGTAACTCTGAATATAGCTATGTGAGGTGTCTCAGATCATGGGATTGTCCCCCCAATCCAAATCTGGTATTGGGGGGGCAAATCCCATGCACCCTGGGGGCTCCACCATGGACCCCCTGTACTGCCAAACAAGCTCTCTACTGCTTCCCCTGCGGCCCCAGCTGGTGCCACCTCACAGCCAGGTTTCTGCCCTCCTGGGCACTGAGCAGCTCAATCCCAGGAAGGCAGAACAATGCCTACACCCTTTCCCTTTGGAAATAGGTGTTACAGGCCTGGGAGGGGTAGCCTCCCAGAGCCTCTGGAAATGCTTTGAAGGGCACAAACGGTGCCCTCCTTGCACAATCCAGTCTACACCAGTTCAGGGACCCCTAGCCCCTGCTCTGGCAGGAAACTGGAAAAAAGAAAGGGGAGTGAACACTCCCCTGTCCAGCCAAGAGCTCCTCCAGAGTGTCCCTGGTGTTAGCCATCTTAGATTCCAAGGTGTGGGGACCCTCTGGAGACCTCTGAGTGGCCAGTGCCAGCAGGTGACGTCAGAGACCCCTCCTGATAGGTGCACACCCGGGGGGGTAGCCAATCCCCCTCTCAGGGCTATTTAGGGTCTCTCCTCAGGGTGTTTCCTCAGATTTGGTTTGCAAGATTCCTCCAGGACTCCTCTGCATCCTCTGCTTCAGCTTCTAACCGTCGAATCAACTGCAGACTGCTCCAGGAACCGATGTAATTGCAACAAAGTATCCAGGATGTCTCCTGTGACCTGCAACTTCAGCTCCATCCAGCTTTTGCAACAGTTTCCAAGGTGGGCACACTCTGAGGACTGCCTGTCTTCACCATGCACCAGAAGAGCCGAAGGAATCTCCCGTGGAGTGACGGAGTCACTTCCCTGCTTCTGCAGGCACCCTTCTGCAACAACAACCAGTACTCTGGGACTCCTCTCCTGACTCCGAGTGTGATCCCTGTAACACAGGTGGTTGACAGAAGTGGCCAAAGGTCCAGCTGTCCAAATTTGGTGGAGGTAAGAGCTTGCCTCCCGGTGCTGCGACACTTCCCCTGTGCACCACGTGTTCTGCAGCTCCTTGGGCTTCTGTTCACTTCTTCCAAGAATCTTTACTGCACAGCATAGCCCAGGTCCCCTGTACTCCATCCTGTGACACACAGCTTCCTGAGTAGTTCTCTGGCGGCGTGGGACCTTCTTGTTTAGGACTGCAACAACCGCACTTTGCATCTTCTTTGTTGCGTGTTCTGGGACTCCCGTGGGTGCTGCGTGGTCTTCTGAGGGCTCTCTGTCGTGCTGAGAGCCTCCTCTGTCTCCTCAGTCCAAGTTGAGACTCCCCAGGTCCCTTCTGGGCCCCGGCAGCTCCGTTTTGACCCAAAACACGTACTTGCTTGAACCAAGGCTTGTTGGTGGAATCCAGCGACGCAAATAGCCAGCATCCAACAACACGACGTGGGACATCTCCTGCACCACGCAGGAACCCGCAGTTATCTTCTTTGGTGATTTTATGTAATTTTCTTCTGATCGGAGAATTTACTTTTGCACCTTCTTCTAGGTTGGCAGGATTCCTGTCCTTCCTGGACTCTTGTTCGACTTCTGGACTTGGCCTCCTCTCTCCACAGGTCTTCAGGTCCAGGAATCCATCATTTGTTGCCTGCAGTCTTGCTTGGTTCTTGCAAAATCCTTTATCACGACTTTTAGTGTGTCCTGAAGAAACTTGCTTTCCTGGGCTCTGTGTTGGAGTACCTTTCTTACGTTTGGGGTTTTCCTAGACTCCCAGTGCTCCTCCAGACACTACACTTGCCTAGCGGGGAATTCGACATTCACATTCCACTAATTTAGTATATGGTTTGTGTTGCCCCTAGGCCCATTGCAATCTATTGTATTTTCTACTGTTTGCACTATTCTATGACTGTTTACTTACCTGATTTTGGTTACTAGTCTATATATTGTGTATAATACTTACCTCCAGAAGGAGTATTGCCTCTAAGATATTTTTGGCCTTGTGTCACTAAAATAAAGTACTTTTATTTTTGGTAACACTGAGTACTGTCTTGTATTTTGCATAAGTACTGTGTAACTATAGTGGTATTGCAGGAGCTTTGCATGTCTCCTTGTTCAGCCTAAGTTGCTCTGCTACAGCTACCTCAAGACAGCCTAAGCTGCTAGAACACTGCCTATAGTTCACTAATAGGGGATAACTGGAACTGGTATAATGTGTAAGTACCTTAGGGACTCACTACAAACCAGGCCAGCCTCCTACATGAACACTGACAAACAGGCCAGAAATAGGGGTAACCATGCTGGAAAGAGGCTACTTTCTCGCACCTGCCAACTTGGAATCCAAGATGGCAAAACACAGTGACCCTCTAGAGGATCTCTGAGCACCACCCCTGGGGGGGTGATGGACAGGGGAGTGGTTACTCCCCTTTCCTTTGTCCAGTTTCGCACCAGAGCAGGGACTGGGGGTCCCTGAACCGGTGTATTCTGGATTATGCATGGAGAGCACCAAATGTGCCCTTAAAAGCATTTCCAGTGGCTTGGGGAGGCAACCCCTCCCAAGCCTATAACACCTATTTCCAAACGGAGAGGGTGTAACACCTTTTGCCCAAAGGAAATCCCCCATTCTGCCTTCCTGGGATTGAGCTGCTCAAGCAACAGGAGGGCAGAAACCTGTATGAGTGGTGGTAGCAGCTGGGGCTACCTGAAAAACCTCAGACGGCTGGAATGGCAATACTTGGGCTCACCTAAGGAGCCCCCAGAGTTCATGGAATCATACAACCAATGCTTGCAAAGGCCTTGAGGTATGATTCCAACATGTTTGATACCAAACATGCCTATGTTCGAAGTTACCGTTATGTAGCTGGACATAGTTAGTGACCTATGTCCAGCGCATGCGTAAAGCGGCGTCCCCACACTCACGAAGTCTGGGAAATGGGAAATGGTCCTGGAGTTCGTGGAGGCACCTCTGCTAATGCAGGGATGACCTCACACACAGGTACTCTCCATCCTACCCTCAGGTCTAGAGGGGCTGCTATAGGGGTGACTTATAAGTGACCTGCAGTGTAAATGGCAGTGAAAGGGTGCATGCACCTTTTCTCGCAGGCTGCAATGGCAGTCCTGCAGAAGCCTTTGCATGGGCTCCCTATGGGTGGCAAAAGAAATGCTTCAGCCCATTGAGATCCCCCTGTAACCCTAATGCCCTGGGTACCTAGGCACCATATACTAGGGACTGATAAGGGGGCACCAGTATGCCAATTGTGGGTGAAATACTGGATTACCAGTATGCAATAAGCATAACTTAAGGGAGAGAGCATAAGAACTGGGGTCCTGATTAGCAGAATCCCAGTAGACACAGACAAACGCACTGATAAACAGGCCAAAAGTGGGGATAACCAAGCTAGAAAGAGGCTACCCTCCTACATAGTGCCCCCCCCCCGAAACAAAGGACAATGAGGCTAACCTTGGCCAGTTGGGACTTCATTGTGTAAGTGGTGATAAGTGGAGAGTAGCTCTGCAATAGAGTGTTTCCTCCCTTTATCATCCACTGTGTGGTACTTTCCCTGTGAGGAGGTGAACCACCCTCCCTGTTTGGTTACTTTTAGTTAGAGAAAAGTGAAACTGTGGATTCTGAGATTCCCTAGGTTAAGGTCATGAAAAGGTCTTAAAGTAGGGCAGGATGACTATGGGACCCTATGTCAGGACAGGGTTGCTGTCCTAAGGATTGTAATGCTAGACAAGGATACTGTTTTAGCAAGGCTAGAGCAGGGCAAAAGTTTGTCCCCATGGCTCTAAGAGAGTACAGAGTTGCTGCCCCTCTCGGGGTAGAGCAGGACAAGGTTGCTGTCCCAACGGCTCTGCATAAGGACAGGGTTGCTGTCCTGTGGTTTTAGAGGTAGTGCAGGGGTGCTGCACTAACGTTTCTCTGGGAGGGCTCGAGGGGTGTTCCAAATTTTGTGAGACAGAGCAGCGATGCTTTTCTGTCTTCACTTTCTCACAGATAGGTACTTGTACCTCTGAAAGTCCAGCTGTGGTAGCTTTTGACTCCCTTGATACAGGTTCCACCCTAGGAAGCGTGTCTCCCACCACAGGAATGGTATCCTCAGTGGTAGGGTGGGTAGGGGATACTTTGATACCCTTTTTACCTGTGGTTTGAGTAAGATCCTGAGGCTTCAGGGTTCCTTCTCTTCTTTGGTTTTTAATCTCACTTGAGATTAAAGAAAGCAATTCCTTGGATATGCCCAGCATGGCTGCATGGGTCATAAACTCTACGGGTAAGCTAGGTGACACCGCCACCTGCTTAGGGCTAGTAACTCCACCCCAACTAAGTTGCACTACAGCTAAGGGGAGAGACTGAGTGGAGTTATTGACATCAGTAACTTGGTACTTCTGTCCAAGGAGGTGTTGTGCAGGTGACATAAAGTTTTCAGTCACTAAAGTGAAACTGACACCTGTGTCCCTGTAGGCCTGGGCCTCAACACCATTTTTCTGAATTGACTGCTTGCACTTATCTATGTTACGGGGACCAGCAGCCAAGGTGGCAAAGCCAATGCCACCAGGTGAGACAGAAACTGTCTTGGGGGTTTCTACACCTACCCCAGTTTCTATTATGGACCCAAAAGTGAATCCAACTACACCCTTGCTTTGACTTTTGCCAGTAGTCCCACCACTATTATTCCTACTACTATGGGCACTAGAAGTGGAAGTGGATGTAGTAGTGGTGGTAGGCTCAGGAGATATACCTGGACAGGATTTGACCCCTGATCTATGGCCTTTACCTCTGAAAACATAGCACCAAGGCTTTTTAGTGTGTGCAGAAGAGGAAGAAGAGGGAAAGGTTGTATTCCCACCCCCAGAGGAGTTTTGTGGACCTGATGAGGAGTCTTTACTTTTGTGTTTGTCCCCCCTTGTCATGAGATTTATCACCTTCTTTCTTCTTGTCATTGTCACCCCCTGTATGAGCTTTTCTGCTAACTCTTGTTCTGACCCATTTGTCTGCCTTCTTTCCCAATCAAGGGGAGAGGTCAGCTCTGAGTCGACCAAGTACTGGTGCAACAAGTCAGAAACACAGTTATTCAAAATATGCTCTCTCAAAAGAAGATTGTATACGCCTTTCTGATCATACACTTTGCTGCCATGTAATCAGCCTTCCAAAACCTTAACAGAACAGTCCACAAAGTCACCCCAATCTTGTGAGGACTCTTTTCTGGTTTCCCTGATCTTTATTCTGTATTGTTCAGTGGTCAGACCAAAACCATCTAAGAGTGCAGTTTTAAGAATACTGTAGTTTTCTGAGTCTTCTTCTCTGACAGTGAGAATTCGACCCCTTCCTTTGACAGAAAAGGACAACCACAGAATAGCAAGCCCACTGCCTTTGAGGGACCCTCTGAACTTTGCAGGCCCTCTCAAGTGCAGCAAACCATTTGTAAATGTCATCCTCCACCTAGTATGGGGGAACAATGTTATGCATGTTTCTAGAATCAATGGTGTCCTCTCTGACTTCATAATTCCTGAGACTGCTGCTGCTGCCACCATGGGGAACAAACCCTATCCCCTGTCTTTCCCTTTCTACAGCCATGGCCTCCCTATCTAGGGCTAGCTGTTGCTGCTGTAGCCTCCTCCTGGCCTCCTCCAGTCTCAGTTTCCTGAGCTCCCTACCTATGGAGTCATCACCCGGAGTTGTACCACGGGATCCCTCAGACACAGGTGATATGGGAATGGGCAGAGGTAGATCTTTCCCTAACTTTTGTAACCCTAGTGACTTGAGCTCGGGTGTGAAGGGATCCCTACCTGTGTGACTAGCCCTCCCACCACCAGCTACACTATTGGGTCTCCTAGGTGTAAGATCTTTTGACGAGCCTTCCCTTGAAGCTGAAGGATGATTTTCTGATTCTAAGGTGTCAGAGTCTCCCTCTACCTCCTCCTCCTCCTGGCTACCAGCATGCTCCTCGTCATCCTGAAGAAGGAGGCTAAAAAGGAAATTCTTGTTGGTGTTCTTCCCCACATCTAGTTTCCTATCTGTGCAAAGCCCCTTCAATTCCTTGAAGGTTATGTCCTCATAGGGAGTACCCATGACTCGGAGCTAGGCCCAGCAGTAGACATGATGTGCGTGTGTTAGTGTAGTGTAGGGAAATCCTAACCTACCTAAAATCTAGTCTCTTAGAAAGGAAATTCAGAGACTAGAACCCTGTACTAGTTATATATCTATAGCTCTAGGTATAGCGTATTCTTTCCTGTGGAAAGCACCGGACACAGAGTTATAAGGCAATTGCAAGTACTTATCCCACCGCTGCGTCACCAATGTAGGAGGCTTGCCTGGTTTGTAGTGGATACCTTAGGTACTTACACCTTATACCAGGTCCAGCTATCCCTTATTAGTGAACTGTAGGCAGTGTCTAGAAGCCAGGCTCTCTAGGGGTAGCTGTAGCTGAGCAGCCAAGGCTTATCTAGGGGACATGCAAAGCTCATGCAATACCACTTTAGTCACACAGTACTCAAACACATGAAAGAAAGTACTCAGTGTTACAAAAATAAAGGTACTTTATTTTGGTGACACAAATGCCAAAAATACCATAGAGACTATACTCCCTTAGGAGGTAAGTAATACACACATTATATACACTAGTATGCGAAATAGCTGTAAAACCGCGAGAAAACAGTGCAAATATTGAAAATCACAATAGTTAGAAATAGGCCTAGGGGGAACACAAACCATATACTAAGAAAGTGGAATGTGAATGTTGGTTTCCCACCTAGGCAAATTTAGTGTGTAGAGGGGCGCTGAGAGTATTAGAAAACACCAAAGGTAAGTAATGGAACCCACCCCAGAGCCCTGGAAAGCAGTAGTAAATCACCGTAACTTTCCTAGAGCACACAAGAACACAAGAAAGAAGATTATGCAAGAACCAGAAGAGTCTGCAAGACACCAACGATGGATTCCTGGACCTGAAGACCTGTGGTAGAAGGGGACCAAGTCCAAGAGGCACAGAAGAGACCAGGGAGAACAGGAGCCCCTGCTAACACGGATAAAGGTGCAAAAGAAAAACCACTGGTGAAGAACAACAGTCAGTACTGCATTCAAGAAGACGGATGGGGGTCTCTGGTTGGAGCAGATGATGTCCCACGTGGGATGGATGATTGCAGTCTGGTTTGCATCGCTGGATTCTGCCAACAAGCTTTGGCACAGGCAATGCTCACGGTTAGCAGAAAATGGCACTGCCCGGAACCAGGAGGGACCTGGTGGAGTTTACCAAGGAGGGGGAGTCAGAGGGGACTCTCAGAAGACCAGGAAGCGTGCACAGGTGTCCCACAGCACAGGGACAATGAAGGTAAAAATGGAGGCCCACGCAGCACTACAACAAAGGGTCCCACTCCACCGGAGAACCGCACAGGAAGCTGTGCATTGTAGAGAGGAGTTCTGCGGGCCGGAGCTGCATGGTGCACAAAGAACTTTGTGGTAGGATGCCAATAAGCCTTGGCAACTGCAAAACATGTGGTGCACAGGGGTACTGTCTTGTGTGGGGAGGCAAGCTCTTACCTCCACCAAAGTTGGACAGTTGGATTGCAGGACCATCGGGACCACTTCAGTTTACCACCTGTGATGCAGGATCCCTGCTATCATCATGAGAGGAGACCCACACAGCCAGTCGTCATTGCAGAGAGCTGGCTGCTGAAGCAGGGAAGTGACTCCTTCACTCCAAAGGAGATTCCTTTGTTCTTCTGGTGCAGGCTGAAGACAGGCTGTCCTCCGAGGATGCATGACCGGGAAACAGTTGCAGTTGCTGGCAGGAGCTGAAGATACAATGTGCTTTGTTGCACTTTGTAGAGTTCCTGGAGGGTCCAGATGCATTTTCTTGGGTAAGAAGGTGAAGAAAAGGAAGTAGAGGATTCCTACTGGAGTCTTCCAATCCGAATCTGAAGAACCACCCAAGAAAGAGACCCCAAATAGCCCTGAAAGGGGGATTGGTCAGCTAAACAGGTAAGCACTTATCAGGGGAGGGCTCTGACGTCACCTGCTGGCACTGGCCACTCAGATGCTCCCAGAGTGCCTCACCAACTTGGAATCCAAGATGGCAAAACCCAGGGACCCTCTGGAGGAGCTTTGAGCACCACCCCTGGGGTGGTGATGGACAGGGGAGTGATCACTCCTTTTTCCTTTGTCCAGTTTCGCACCAAAGCAGTGACTGGGGGTCCCTGAACCTGTGTAGACTGGATTATTCAAGGAGGGCAACAAATGTTCCCTTCAAAGCATTTCCAGTGGCTTGGGGAGGCTACCCTTCTCAAGCCTGTAACACTTATTTCCAAAGGGAGATGGTGTACCACCCCTCTCCCAAACAAAATCCTTTGTTCTGCCTTCCTGGGCTTGAGCTGCTCAAGCAACAGGAGGGCAGAAACCTGTTTGGGAGGTGGCAGCAGCTGGGGCTACTTGGAAAACCTCAGAAGGCTGGAATGGCAATACTGGGGGTTCTCTAAGGAGCGTGTGTTCGGAGTTACCATTATGCAGCTGGACATAGGTACTGACCTAAGTCAAGTACATGCGTAAAACTGAGTCCCTGCACGCAGGAAGTCCGGGAAAATGGTCTGGAGGTCATGGGGCACCTCTGCTAGTGCAGGGGCGACCTCTCATACAGGTACTCTGCAGCCTTCCCTCAGGACTGAAGGGCCTGCTGTGGGGTGACTTATAAGTGACCTAGTGTAGAGTAAATGGCAGTGAAAGGGTGCATGCACCTTTTCACGCAGGCTGCAATGGCAGTCCTGCAGAATCCTTTGCATGGGCTCCTTATGGGTGGCAAAAGAAATGCTGCAGCTCATATGCATCCCCCTGGAACTCCAATGTCCTGAGTACCTAGGTACAATATACTTGGTACCTATAAGGGGGCACCACTATGCCAACTGTGGGTGAAATACTGGATTGATAGTATGCAATAACCACAATTTAAGGGAGAGAGCATAACTACTGGGGTCCTGATTAGCAGGATCCAAGTAGACACAGACAAACACACTGACAAACAGGACAAAAGTGGGGGTAACCAAGCTTTCATACATACTAGTCTTATTATATCAAGTGGTACTGTCAATGAGGGTGTGCCATATGCAGTGTTGTAAATACACACAAATACACTCCTCTCCATCACAAAGATATTATATGATTTAGGATAGGTATTGCTTTCCTAGGCTTTAGGACCTGTAGATTGGGAAAAGATGTGTGCCCAGCAGCCAATACCGTCCAGATGGCCGTATCAGAGGAGCCAATCTGACATTCTGAAAGGTGTGTGGTAAGTGACCACCAAACCTATGTTCGTGTTCTTAGTAAGTCAAAGAGACCTTTATGTAATAGTTTGCTTGGTATTTTGTAGGAACAGCTGCAGCTTTGTGTGAAAATATCCAGTACCATCATCTATGGCATCAGACTCAACCCATGAGTAAAACAATTCAAAGGAATATGCAGCAGGTTCATATACCACAAAGGTTACTTCACCCCCTCCTCAGAGACACTTCTCCCATTGAGATATTGTGTAACTGCTTCCCTGTAATTTATTCCAATCTCAACAGGAACTGCAGTGTTTAATAAACAGATTCAATAAACATGAGATACAAACTGCAGAATCCACAAATTGGGAATAACCTTTTAAGAGCCAAGCTTGGGTGAACCCACAGAAAACAGTGTTTTCCCATTTAATCTGAAGGAAGGAACCAGTATCACAACTGACATCTTTATATATTTTATTTGGTTCTCTCTGCTTTTCTCTGGTGGACATGGTCTTACCAAAGCACCAACACAGTACATCACCTATTCCATCAATGGCTATTAAAGAGAGGTACGAGCTTCACATTGAAATCTACTTGTAACTGAACCAGAGGTGGCGAGGCAGGCAGTTAAGACATTGCATTAGTGGTAGGCCTGGTTCTGGCCTCTTCAGTCTCTCCTCGTCACTCTCTGTAGTGGATTGTATGTTTTAGGATGGAGCCTTTCTGACTCCTAACGGACACTGTATCAGTGTGACATATGCGCTAGAATAGAATGTAATGAGAGCTTGGTTTAGAATGTTGGAGTTCAAAGGTACACACAGACCAATAAAAACGTGATTTACATCTCTGTGTGTGGCATATTCATTGGTGTGTACCCCTGGCTTTCGATGACACTACACTCTTCTATTTCAGAAAAGTAACAGGATAAAGCAGTGATATCTGGTATGTACAATAAACCAATCTCTGTGTTGTATGCATGGCTATGCGGGGTCGGCCAGATGCTAGCTGGCTGATGATGGGAGCAGCAGAATCAATGGACTGAGCTGGAGGAAGAGCAACAGATCGAAAACCCTTCTCCTTGTTGCATCAACCACTGGAGGTTTTGCTGTATACCTGGTACCCAGCTGCTCAGCCTGGCTAGAGTCTGCAGGAAATTCAAACAGATACTGAGTACTGACACCATGTGTAAGAGATACTGCCAAGAGGGACATCTAAGAACATTTTGAGGACTACACTGCCCACAGTGCATTGCTCCTGGAAAGGCGTGGGTCATGAACTTTCACTGTATAGCGAACGCTGTAACCTACAGCACAGGACTCCAAAGACTCTAAAGATCATGTTGAGGACTGCACAGACCTCAATGCCTTGCTCCTGGAGAGAAGAGGCCCAGACATGCTATATATAACACTGCTGTGACCTGCAGTATGGGACGCACCCGAGCTCTGCCCAGGAAAACACCAGGGCATAAGCAGTCCCATCTGCGGGGAGATGGAGGCTGGGCTGGGCCACCCCTCTTCATTCCAATTAACAAGAATAGGGAAGCGTAAGGCAGCTGAGGGCATCTAAGGACGCTTGGATTTATATTTTTTCTCAACACGGACTGTCGAGGTCCTTACAAAAGAAATTGAGGGGCATATTTATACTTCGTCTGCGCCGAATGTGCGTCAAACATTTTGACGCACATTCAGCGCAAACCTTGCCCCATATTTAAACTTTGATGCCCGAGGACTTCAAAATCCCGCTGTGTGCGTCATTTTTTGGATGCGGCAACCTGCCTTGCGTTAATCATATGCAAGGTAGGCGTTCCCGTCCAAAAAATTACTTAAACGGCCGTTCGTCGTATTTATGCTTTCGGGCAAAAATGACGCACAGCCGGGAGGCGGAGCCTGAAAATGACGCTCAGCCCGATTTGCGTAAAAAATTAACGCCTGGGTCAGGGCAGGCATTAAAATGGAGCAAACACACCTGCATTTAATCAGAACACACAGAAGCAACAGCAGAGCTGCAGAGCAGCAAAAGGGAGACATGGAGGTGCTTCTCATCCAGCGTGCACGCAGGCGCAGAGCCCAGCAACAACAACAGCAGCTACCACAACACCAGCAGGGACCCCAAAGGCAGCGCAGAAGGCAGGAGAGGATATTCCGCACCAGAACAACCCTACATGGCCTCAGGGAACATGACATCATCCAAAGGTACAGGTTGAACTGGCAGGCCATTCAGCAGCTGCTGCGAAACATTGAGCCACAGTTAGCACCCACCTTGCTGACACCCCGCACCATCCCAACAGAAACCAAGCTGCTTGCCGTACTTCACATGCTGGCAAGTGGCTCTTTTCAAACAACTGATGCCCTGGTTGCCGGAATATCACAGCCATCATTCTCTGCCGTTTTGCCCAAAGTACTGGATGCCATCATTGGACTCACACCCCGCCACATCTGCTTCCCTAACACACTGCAGAAGCAGCAGGAAACAAAACAGGGGTTTTACCTCATTAGTGGCTTCCCACATGTCCTTGGTGCAATTGACTGCACACATGTACGCCTTGTGCCACCTGCTGCAACAAAACACTTCTATTGCAACAGGATGCACACACATTCCATCAATGTGCAGGCCATTGTGGATCACCAAGGATTGATCACCAACATCGTGGCAAAATATCCTAGGAGTGTCCATGACTCATTCATCTTCCGTCACAGCACCATCAATCAACACTTCCAGGAAGGACGGTATTTCAATTGACTACTTGTTGGTAAATACAGAAACCTACTTATATACACACTGCACAGCAACCCTGTGGGACACACAATACATACACCACAACAGCAACATGTCGACAGGAACACACTGAGGTCGTGACATCGCTAGCCATGTTTCATAGGTCACCATTGAACCTGCAACACATCTGAAATTAGTGTACAATCTATTGTTAAGACGTCAAGGATCACAACGTTTGGAGTGGGTTGCCTAATTGTCACCTTGCAAAATGTAAGCGTCTCAATGATGTTTACATTAATCCATTGCATAAGTCTAAAGGTATGGGATGTCCAGGGTACATTGATATGAACGTGTTAACACCACGGTCAAATTGAACCTGTGTATGGAACTATCATCTCACCCCCAGTGAAGACACAGGGGCACCTGTATCACAAGTCACAGTGCTAGGGAGGGCACACTGTACTGCAAATCCCAAAACATACTGCTGACAACCGGTCAGCAGCCAAACACTCGTTCAGCCAAGGAAACAACACAATGCAGATGGTACTTCCTAGAAGCCTAGGATGCAACACAATAACACAAAAGAGTCACAGACAACACAAGACACCTACTGCCATGCAAGGTGATTTCAATGGGGCAAGCTACATCAGCATGATCCCATTCATTTTCTCTTTCAGCTGATCAGGGGCATGGGATCCAGCCATGGATTATGACACCATTTGTCAACCCAAGCACTGCAGCGGAGCATGCCTACAATGACGCACATAGGAGGACACGCAGCATAGTCTAGGGACCTTCGGCATCCTCAAGTTGAGATTCAGGTGCCTCGACATCACTGGTGGTAGCCTCCTATATTCCTCTGAAATGGTCTGTAAGATCATTCTAACATGTGCCATCCTGCACAACATTTGCATAAGAAGGAACATTCCCCTCTTGGAACCAGAGCACACATGCCTGAAGAGGAGGAAGAGGAGGATGGTGGCCTGCAACATGAGGGGGAACAACAAAACACGGCTGCTGGATTGCATAGGCGCCAACATATCGTGAACAATTTCTTTTAAAAATAATCACAATCACCACTGTATTAACTAATGTAAATAAACACCAATAATAATCACCATAGCATGGTCTGGCTAATCATTTTTGCTCACCTTTATCTCTAACTATCAGAATGAGAGTATAGCCTCATGGAGCACTGCTGATATACCGATCAGGACACAGAAAATCCCAGAGCAATTGTGATGCGTATCATACAACGGTCACATACACACACACTGTAAATGACATATATCCTGTACATTTCACCTTTGAAGGGCAATAGCAAAGGACCACACCTATTTCACACATACATGTTGGCAACATGGTTCATCGCCGCATATGGCACACAACTAAGACACCATCACTCAATAAGGGGAAAACAAGCCTCATACATGAGGCAGTGATGTGCTATTGCATTGGTAACAGGAATGTATGACCAGACCCTTGACAGCAGTAAGTCCAACTGCATCCCATCTTTGCAAGGACTATCTGTGACTAGAGTTCCATATAAGCAGAACATAGACAGCACAAGTGCCACACATATGACAAGCATTGCGCACATGACATACCATGTACATGTCAGCCCATTTCCTAACTCCTGACACACCCATGCTCCTGGTCACAACCCACTTGTCTGAAGAGGTACCTGGAATAGTAATATGTGTACCCCGATATTCCCTCCTCTACACACACAGACTAACAATAGTAATCCAGTGTGCTACACCCTTTCCTATGGTATACCATTGTCATAGTACATCTGACTGCATGGCGTCAGGTCAATTAATACACTGGATTGTAGTTTCTAAGCCCTGTTATCACCTGTAGATTGCTTCCCGTGTGAAAGGTACTGTTGGACATTTGAATGCAAATCTCACCTACAGGACTTGTGATAAACTGATGCAGCACACACCTGTGATCAACTCCATGCACACCACCCATCTGAACATGCACTGCCCCTGCTGATGCCTGGAACAGCATAGAAGTTGCCATTTTGTCAAATACACTGTTATGCATTGCTAGTAATTAAGCCGTGTAACACAGCCCTTGGGTTCATGTGTCACCTTCAAAAACAAAGGACATACACAGTTTTACATGTCAACTGTCTTGTTCTTCCTCCAACCAGTCTTAGTCAGACCACTGATTATGTAACTTGTGAAATTGCTGGATCCTGATTGACCCTGCATCCTGTCAGCCTGACTGGCACCTGTCTGTGCGTTACCCTAAAGATTCCTTGTGGCTACATATGTACCACACTTGCATTACCAAACCTCTCATTCCTCAGAGGGTATTTTGTCATGTGCTTCATCAATGCATACCCAAATACATTGTATAGCATCATCTGCCTTTTAATTGTACCATATTTGTTAAATTGTCTTTGAATACCAAAATCATGGCCCATCCCTTTTCTGGGTCTTATGTATGCATGAACGACAAAGTGTGACAGTGTCCCAGGGCAGTGTGCAGGGATTGGGTACGGTGCCTCCAGCAGAACCAGCTACCTCTGATAATGTCCATGAAAAGTCCACACATGTTAGGACCCTGACAGTTCACACGCTGAATCACATTGCTCACAACATATTGATGGTCCGTGCGTGGTGAAAAGCTGTGAGAATAATCCGCATAGAGGCTATGATGTTCCCAGATGCAGTGGAAATTTTAGAGGCACACCAAGGTTGCCCTGTTGACAGTCTCATTACACGTCTTCAGTGACAGGGTGGAACCATCCCCATGTAGGTTCTCATGTCCTCATTGACTTTACTCACATTGATCTCTGAAGGATACTCAGTAGATACAGGAATAGCTGCCACAGACTCATGATGAGACCTGGACGTAACTGTGACAACATACATCCCTAAAAATATACAGGATCAACATTGAACCACACACTTGAACAAGACACCTCTGTGCAATTGATCACTGGAAAAATGTGGACACGTGCTGCCTCGTCTGCTGGTCCACCACAGCCACTGGAGAGTTGTGGCTCAGTTATATGACCTCAACTGTGGCGTCATATTACATTTGTGGTTCACCTTTGGCTGTCTGGGCCAATTACATGGTACCCACTTCGTCTATGCATGTGCCTGACTCACTGTGGGATTCACCAACAAGTGCCTAGGAAGCAGTTACCAAAAATCTAGGACATGGGATGGCCAAATTGTGGACCATTGACATGAACAAGCGTCTGCCATCTATCTGGTGCATGCTTTGTCATTTGTGTTGTCTACGTTACCCAAAATTTTGGAAGTGCACACAACGGATGTTGCTACATGTATGACTAACACATGTCCTCCCTCATTTCCACAATGACTTGCATCTAAGGTTTGGACACATTGACTTCACATTCATAAAAGCATATTTGCAATAATACATCTTGTGATGCACACACACTGGGTCAACAACTACATTAGTAGCCACTGCACACACATTGATCCATAGGCATTGAGGTATTGTACTCATGTGCGTCACCTTGCTATCCTCTCCTGATGCCAAACATGCCCAAATTGTGCAATACATATATGTAGGCCACACATATCGCCATCTAGAGTGTCAGCCAAGCGTCAAAATCCTGTTAAGGAAGTAGCGGGTCATGGTCTGCTGCAGTATGATGTCTCACGTGTGAACATACACCATCAACACCAAAGTGGGTGCAATCAGCCTATCTCAGTTGTGTCCCAAATGTAACATAACATTAAAATGGAAAAAATCCCCAAAACCAGTTCATGCCCTGAAATTTCGGCGTTTTTCGCGTTATGTGTCATATTTTTTCACGCATGCAGATTGTGCGTCATATGTTTCGAGGCACAGGAGTGAAAATTAGGCCACATCCAAATAATTGTAAAGACTATTTACTATTATTTGAATGCGGCTTAATTTTCACTCCTGTGCGTCAAAAAATATGACGCACAATCTGTATGCGTGAAAAAATATGACGCATAATGAAAAAAACTGCGGCCATTTTATGCAGGAAGTGATGTAATAGGATATCCTGTTTACAGAATATGTACAGTGGGTGTAGTTTCACTTTCACTTTGAAGTCTGTGAATCTTCTAGACTGTGTGGCAGTGTTCAGAGTGTTGTCCAGTGATTTTGTGCTTTTGTGTCCTGTGTGCTATCTTACTTGTTACTTTGTGAAATAAATATTGTTGTTGTATACTGTCTGAGTGTGTTTTGTTTACAATTCTCCGGTATTGTATTGTATTTGTTGTTTGTGGGAGTCTGTTGTGGGTAGTGCTAGTTTGGGGATAGTTGGGCTCTTTTAGTTGTTAAGTTTACTTTTTTTGTACTTCTACTTTCCCTTTTTTCTCCTTTCTTCTTCTTTATCCCCTATTCCCCTTTTCAGTGCTGAGATGTTGGGTAGGCCACTTCTTGGCAGGATGGGTGAGGAGGAGCTTGGGGGGTTTAAATGGCTGGCATGCCATTTCCTCCCACTCATGATCGAGGCAGGGGGCAGGGTGATACAGGGGTATCACACTGAGGTGCGAAGAATCCGGTGGGGAAAGGTGCTGCATCACTTGCAGCACGTGTATGGGAGCCAGAGGAATGACCACCAGTTGAAGCACCGCTGGGCTGACATTATCACCAGGGAGCAAGATCTGCTGGACCACCTGGGAATAGTGATTGGTGGCCCTGTTGGTGAGTACAAATCATGTAAATGTGCACAATTAAAAGCTCTGTAGTGACATCAGATGATTTGTACAATATCTGCCGGCTAAGTTGCTGACTGGGTCGAAAGCTGCGGAAACATACAGGGTCATTGATGGACTATGTGAAGGACCACAATTGCTAGCTGTCAGGAAGCACGTGCTCTGCAAACTTACAGAATACTTTTGCTTAATGTAATTTGGTGCTGCCTTTGTGTCAGACAGCAACACAAATTAGGAGCCAATCATGTCTATATAGGTTACATTTGCCAGTGAAGTATAGATTTACTAAAATATTGGCAACCTTTTTTGACGCAATAGCTAGACTGACTTTAGAAACTCTACATGATGCAGAAAATGAGTGCTGGCTTCACGTCAATTGATGAGAGCAATGTGGCTCAGACATATGTCTCATGTGTGTCTGGTGAGTGTGTAAGGAAAGCGTTTTTGGAAGTTCTATGAATGTTAGGGATTATTGTGGTCCTGCATCTTTTTGGATACGTGTCAGATCTGGATTTGAAAACATCGGGAAAAGGTGTAAGGTGCCATCAGCTAACATCTTAGACTGGTATTTGGAGTTTGTTGTGCCACATTCCAATTAGGGATGGCAGTCCATAGGTATGCACATGGGTTCATATATCTGTGTTTGGTGCAAATCACCATTGCTGGGCCACATCAAATGAAGAAACTGTAACAACATGAGGGCTTACAAAAGTCCCTGCCCCTCTGTACATTGTACCTATGTGTCATAAATGTGTCATAGCCACATAGGCTGTTTGACTGGTAATGCAGTCCTCAAGTAACCAGGCTTTGGATGTCTCTCTTGGATGCACATGATGAGACGATTACACACCATTATTATTTCTGCTCACTAATGAAGGAGCATGTTTGCCACCACATGATAGTTAGGGCCACTGCATGTGTGCAGATATGTGTGTAATTGTCACAGGAGACCCATGCTATGTACATGTTAGCCGTGATATATCAGATGCAGTATCATCATGTCTGAATGGCTTTCATTACTTATGTCATCTTACACATTGTTTTTGTCTTTGGAATTGTTGGTCAGTGCACAGATTCTGAGCACATTTCTTCCTTCCATGCCTTACAGGTGGGCCGGCACCCTACACTGTGGGAGAGGTGGCTACATTTGAGGACCCCAACCACTCCAGTAAGTGTTGATATGTCTGTTATGTGTTGTGTTTCCTGGTGATGTGTGATGGACTCCTGTGTGTTGAACACATAGCAAGGTGTGATGCGCTGGCCAATCATTTGTCTTGTTCCATGGGTGGGATTTCAGTTTCTCACCATTTTTGAGTTGACCAATGCTTATCCTATTGTATTATCTAGGGATTGTAGCCCATTCCTGTAGGCCCCGCAATGAGAACTGGGGTGAGTCATGTGGATAACACTTGTATCAACAAGAGTCGCACTGGAACTCATCCCAGATTTAGTCTGCCTGTCAGACCCACATTCTCCCAGATTGGGACTGCAAATCGCTTTCCAACAGACTTCTGCTTCCATATTCACCAAAGTACTTATTAAAATGTTGGTAGAACTTCCTAGCAGCATGTAGTTCCACATGTAGTACTACAAGTATGTGGCACTTGAGTGCAATGGCCTAGGTGTGCATGCAAATCATGATCATGGGTGTTCGTTAAACTCTGTGTCTGTTGGAAGTCATGCCTTACCGGAAGTATATGATGTGGATAAAGGTCTGCATTTCCTGACATGTGTGGCGCTAGGATTGGTCAAGGGTTTGCTGTCTCCTATTTGTTGAGAGACCTTACCTGTGGTGTGTGTGTAGAACCAAACACATGTCGAGCTTTCTATAGACTCCTGGGTGTCCATGTTGTTTGGAATTGTTAGTTGTTTCTCCACCCTCCCCCACCCTCAAACACAGGCATGGGGTTATGAATAGGGTACCTAGGACTGATGCTACCAGTATGTTACACATACATGTGAATAAGTGAATTTTTGGTCAGAACCTAGTATACGCACTCAGGTATGGCACATGAGTACTATACTAACAAGTCCAATTACAACTTGCAGACCATGTGGCTTTAGATTTCCATCCCGTACACTGACATCTGTAGCCCAGGCATTGGCGGAGGATGTGCAGCATGATTGTTAGCTGACAACTGGCAGAAATCAGATGCCAATTAATGCCAGTTGTTACCCATCTTGTAGGGTTTGGATGTGCTATGTGTGATATGACCTTTGTAGGCTGGCCTGCCATGTACTTCCTCAGGGACATTCAATGATCTGTATGTTGATATGAGCTGTTACAAGTACAGTAGATGTACTGTCTGATTTACTTCTTGTGCCATTTCACACAATGCAGTTCCTAATGTAAATTGTTTGCCTTTGTCTTCACAGCTTCGAACATGAAACCCGTCCAGGTCCGTGAGTTCCAGAGGCGGCCTATGAGGTACTAACATATCCTGCTGGTATAGTCGGGGTTCAGACGGATGGCCCGAAGATACCAGAATGAACGGGCCTCCAGAGCATGGAGGGCTTTCCCACAGGGTGGCCCTACTTTGCCCACCACAGCCACCACCAGCACAACCACCATTTCCACCCAGGTGGCAGCACCCACAGCTGGGACTGTTGTCCCAACGTCTGCAGTTGCTCCAGGCCCCAGCAGTGGAACACCTTCAGGGCAGCCCACAGGCATTGGCTCTACACGCACACACACATCCTCCGCCAGTACCCAGACTGCCCCAGCTGCTACAGTTGACCCTGCAGCTTTTCAGGAAATGGAATGAAAAATGGACCATGTGCTACGGAAAATCAGTCACCTGCAGCGGGATGTTCGACATATGAACAGGAGTGTGCGGTCCATAAAGCGGACCCTCCATAGGGCCAACCTCTAGACTTTTTGATATGGACATGATTCCCTCCCCTCCCTCCTCTTTCCTTGTTCTCATACTTAGTGGGCTTAGGGGGCTTAATGTTAGGTTAGTATAGGCTGTTAGTTTAGTTAGTGTTAGTGGGTGGGTGGTGAGGGGGTCCTGATTCTTTCTATTTTTACTTTTTAATTGTGTGGGTGGGGGGCTATGTGGGGTTCTTGTGTGTTTAAAAATAATATATATATATATATATATATATATTTTTTTTTTAAATATCAAAAAAATATTCAAAAATATATATTTGTTTAAGATAGTATAGTATGTGTTTAGGTTATTATCTGTTGTCCTCCATGTGTCCCGTCTCATAAGGGGAGTGGGGGGTTGATGTTTAGAACGTTTCGTTACATGTGAGTTTAGGTTAGGTTAGTTAGGGACAGTTGTGGGTAATGAGTAGTTAGGGTAGATTAGGGTAGATAAGACTTTTCCCCGAGTTTCCTCTTCTGTGATTACCTTTTAATAAATATATAGTGAACCCTTTACAGTATGTGTTAAATGCTTGTTGATCAGGGCCTTGGCATTAGTGTACATTAATTTTGTTCTATTACATTTGTGTCCTATGCTACGAACAAATCCCAACTGAGCTGTAAGATTGGCAGCTACCCCAGAGCTACCTTGCAAAGATTCCCCCATTCTTTGCAACCACCAATCACAGTTCTATTATCTTTACTTTATTTCGGTGAGTAAAAACAAACCATTAAAGTACAATACACAACAAAGAGAGAGGACTTCTAAAAGCAGAGAGGTACTAAAAAAATAAGGTAAAAGCACAGTTAAAAGGGACAAGACAAGTTTTAAAAAACAAACAAGAAATAAGCAGTCAGATAAACATCACTTAATATAATGAAAGGCAATACTCAAAAATGAGAATAATTCCATGAGTCAGCACTAGTTAAAAATATAATACACCAATATCTGTATACTGTGGAGCAATCACACATCCAATTTGATAAATATAAATAGATAAGTCTAAAAATTAATTCCCCACTCTTGCTCCTTAAAATTGCTGATCTCAGATGTCATAATGAGACAAAAAATTTCCCCTTTTTCCCCCCATTAAAAAAAACTGTCTGGGTGGATGATTTTCGCCTTAAAATTCTCACGACATAAAGTAAGGGAACAGTTCTGTAGGTCTATAAATAATTCATAAGGAACCAAACCAAGATCCATGTTCTGTACAAAAAAAAAAGCTACAATCATACATCCAAGTCAAATAAATATACATAGATAAAACTAAACAATAACTACACCATTTTGTCCCTTAAACTTGCTAATCTCAACCTCCAGATAGACTCGAGAAAACTTGCCACTGGTAGAGCTATCTGGACGGACGGGTCGCATTTTAAAATTCTCTCAGCTTGGAGGCAGGATCTAACTCCTAATTGTTTGAAAAGCGGAATGAGCCAAAGTGCTCTTTGTTTGTGATATGCTTGACAGTGGAAGAAAACGTATTAAACAGTTTCTTCACTTTTACAACCCATCGGGCAACCTTTAGATCTATTAGTTGAACTGGACCATTTGTACGTAAGGCAGCACAGAGGGAGAGACCCAATCCTAAACCTGATAAAGAGGGCACGAGCAAATGGAGATAACTTTGCATCCAAAAAGGGCTCAAATTCGTAATGGCATTTAACAAGTAAAAAATTGTCGGACATGGACAATGGAATAGAGCCAGCAAATTGTCCAACCTGAACATTATGACAATAAGCATCCTTTAACAGCTGTGCAGCATTTTTAGGAATAGAAATAGGATCATGCCAATAGGAACCTAACCCCAGACTGGAAAAAGATTGTTCAACGAAAACGCACCATTTAGATTTAATACTAAAAACACGGCCCACCACATTTAGGAGGCCACAGCGAAAAGGGGTTAGGGCATCAGTTGTCCACAGCCGAATCCAAAAACAGCAGGGGCCTTAACGCAGCAATCTGTGAGATTGAAAAAAGATTTAGGTCCAGGTGAATGGGCAAGGATGGGGTACTCGATGGAACCTTTAGCATCATTTTTAAAAACTGGTTTTCCGCCCTAGCCAAATTCGCCAGATTACAATGGCCCCAAAGTTCGGCTCCATATAAGGCGGCCCCCCTAGCTTGGGCTTTGTATATTTCTAGTGTAGGAGATATTGCTAATTTCGGGGAACTAGAGGCAAATCTGACAATTCCACCCGCCCTCTGCTTCAGGCATAATAAAGATTTATGGCGCTGGGCATGCCAAAGATGTAAATCTTCCACTTTGATACCTAGATAATCAAAGGTACCCACCCTTTCCAAAGGGACATCATCCAAATATACAGGCCTCTTCATTTTTTTTCTAATATCTCCAAAAACTATGTATTTTGTTTTTGCTGAATTAATTGATAACCCATGGTCAGTACAAAACTCCCGGAATCTGGAGAGCAGCCTAAAAAGGCCCATAGCAGTACGTGATAGCAATAGGGTATCATCTGCAAACAGAAGGCAGGGGATCTTCTGCCCGCCCAGGCTAGGGGCATCACTTTGACAGTCTAAGAGATATGGCAAACAGGCATTAATAAACAAGAGAAATAAGGTGGGCGCCAAGACACAGCCTTGCCTCACGCCCAGTGCAGTTGGGAAAGCAGGGGTCAGATCGCCAATGGTACCCCAGCGGACTTTAGCACAATTATCAGAATAAAGATCCTTGATAATATTAATCATGGAACCCGGAACACCGGTGGTACTAAGGACCTCCCAAAGCTTGGCACGCGGACCAGGTCAACCGCAGACTTCAAGTCAACAAAGGCCACAAATAAGTGGCCTCTTTCTGCATCTACGATTAATACGGATCCCAACGTGTTTTTGTCAATAAGTATGTTTTCAAAGTCAAAAACAGTGCTTCCAGATTTGGTATTGAGGGAACTGTTTTAGGTCTGACTGCAGTGTGATGTTCAAGGACACCCTTACAAGGTGAGTTGTCGTAAGCACTCTTGTAGTATCATCTTCATGACTCGCATAGATCATTTGTGACACTGTTCAGCATGATTACCTATTTGGATGTAAACTCAGACACCTTAATTCATGCAGTTTTTGGTGTGTTTGCTCAGATTTGTGTGCACTGTTATATGTGTTAGTTTTGCATGGTGACAACATTTTGCTGCCACTATTTGATGACTTAGATATCCCTTGAGGAAGCATTATTCTGTCCAACACAGCATGATGGTGTATGGTTTCTCACTTCATCAGATATTACCCTCAGGAAGGGGCAGAGTATGATGCAATCCTGGCCAGTGTGCAAATTTATCTGACTACATACATTCAGGACAGTTGTATTGACAAGCTACGTAATTTGACAGGAGGCACATTTCAGTTATCTACTGCACAGTTGATGTGTCACATTACACAGAGACAAATTTGTTGTGTAAGTGCTATTTATTAAAAAGTGCTGTAGTGCTATATGTACATTGTCTATGATTGTGAGTCCATTATAGTGGCATCTTCCATTGTAATCCTACACAAGTGGTAAAGGAAAATGCTTTTGACATGCTGGGGTGATGTGTCAGACAGTGCAGAGGGACAGGATTTGCCAATGAGTAAGAGAGAGACAAGCACTGGGCAGGCTGACAAGATATACAGTGGTTTGCAGAAAAGTCATTGAGTACAGTTGTTGTAAGACTAGCATGTTACAAAGCGCTGGACCTTGGTAATAGTTGGCCATGTGGCAGGGACTAGTGCTTCCGGGTACTTTTCCGTGTGAAGGTGATCTGTTCCATGTCTTCTTCTTCTGATGTGTGTGTTGCCTCCTGTGTCCTTGGTGGTGGTGGTTGTGAAGGGGCAACACACACCTCAGTGTTAGAAGACGTGTAGTCAGACATCCCGGTCACTGCTACCTGTGAAGGTCTTAAGGGCAATACTACAGCAAGGAGGATCTGATGATTCTTAAGAATAGCAGCCACATCACAATGGTAGGCAACCAGGTCGGCCCTGAGGGGGTCATGATTGCATCCGTGCATGCAGTAGAAGGTTTGGGGTGCGAGGTGTTGTGGCAACTCCCTTACTGCAGTGGTGAATTCATTGACAGTTTCTTGTAGTCCTTGCAGGATGGATGTTAGGGCTTGCATAGCTGCTGCCTGATCTGCAGATGACATCATGCATGAACACACCCCCTCTAGGCTGGCTGCCATAGTGGCCACCCGCACCTCATTGGCCAGCTCCCACTGTACTCCAACTACAGTTCTCTCAAAGCTGATGCCTTTGTCATCTGAGTCCTCAGCTGTATTGGAGCTGGCAGGTCTTACAATTGGGGTGGTGGGTGGAACCTCTGCGATGGCTGCTTGTTCTGTGCTTCTCCTTGTGACTGAAGGTGGGGTCTGGAGGCTTCCAAGGACATCTTGGATGGTCTGCTGGGGAATGTTTGTCAGCTCGTCATCCATGTCATCAGGGTGTTCCGGGACAGGATTATCCACAGGAGATCCATCGTCCTCTGAAATGAAATGGGGTACAATTAGTGTGTGTGTGTTGTGGCATTTGTGATGTGACATGCCTGCCTTGTGATGATTTCACATTGTGATCTTGTTTCCTGTTCATTGCTCCAGTCTTTCAGATGGGCATTCTCCCAGGCCTATGGCCCACCTGCATGTCACATGTATAGTATTAAGTTATTGGACTTCTCAGCATCATCTCCTCTAGGCTTGTTTTAGGCCAAATAGTGAATTGCCACCTTCTTGTCATACGCAGGCCTCCGTCTACATCCATTCTCATGGTGAGACCTTTCACTGGCTGTGGGTGTTCTGATGGCACTGGCACCACACTTAACAATCTGGACCTGCCCCAGTCTCTGATCTTTCACATCCACTTATATGTAGTTGACATGTAGCGTATCCTATGCATACTCCATGCATATGATGACTTCCATGCATTTTGTGGTCGGTATCCCCCCTGCTTACAGTTGACATTATTGCATTATAATTCCCCATGCGACTTACACTGCATGTGCGTTGTCTCCTGGTAGTCTGCGCTGTCCTGTCCTTGAATCCCTGTGACGATCTCCTCAGGGATGACGGCTGTGACCATCTCCTTCATGTGGTCCAGGGCCTCCTGGTGTGCTGGACTCCCACCTCCAGTCTGCAGTGCTGCCTTCCTGTTCCTGGCCATCTTTTCCTTGGTCCTGCGCTTGCAGTCATGCCAGCGTTTCTTGCACTCGATGACTGTTCTGCGTACTTCTGCCACAATGTTAATCTTGTCAACAATTTGTTGCCATATTGCCTCTCTCCGACTGATTGGCAACTTTGAGGTGACAAACAGTTGGTGCTGGTGTTCCGTCACCTCTTTAACCAGAATTTCCTGCTCCTCTGCACTGAAGCGACTGTTTTCTTCTTCAAACTGTCCTGGGTCTTGTGTGGGTCCTCCTGACTGGTTCCTGGTCTGTTGTCATCTTCCAGGGGTCTGTACAGGCATCTGGGATCCATTTTGGCTCTCCTCTGCTGAAATGGCTGTGTTCGCGGGGAATTTTGACGCTATTGCCTCAAAAAACGCCGCATATCTGGTGTGCGGTGTTGTAATTCATCCCACAGTCATTTCCGCCGCGTTAATGTCGTTTTGCTTTACGACTTGACGCTGCGGTGTGCATAAAAAAAAATGACTTACACCTGTGGTTTGCGCCGCCGTGCATCAAAGTATAAATTTGACGCCCGGACGGCACACCAAAATGGCGCTAGCCGGCGGTAATATTTTTGGCGCAAAGCTGTGCCGGCACAGTTTTGCGTCAAAAAGTATAAATATGGGCCTGAATTCTGTGAATATCGCTTATCGGTTGATAGTACTACCATTACCAGCTGTGTTTCGCTTGAACCACTGAATGTGGGAGATGCTAATGCTCTCAATATTTCCCACGATGCTTGATCAGCAACCTCAGCCCTTTTAGTATTATTTGACAATGCGGCCCAGCTACAAAGCTTAAATAAAAGGGGTGGACACCCTGCTCATCATTTGGACAAATGTAGTGTTACAAACGCCTCATTTCCATCAGGTGGTTGTTACAGCAAGCCGTTATTGACACCATGTCTACTAAACTGAGCACAGCCATAAAATGCTTTTTAAATCCTCTTATATTCTCTTGGATAGAAAGGTTGGAACAACTCCTGAAAAAAGGATTAGGCAAATTGGCAGCTCCCCCTGTACTGTCCACTCCATCAATCAATCATTGCCTGTCGTGGGATCTAATTAGCAGGCTGCCTCACAATTTCACATTCAGCCTGTATCATTTTCACGTTGATCAACCCTCGCTACAAAGTCTGCATCGGCAGTAGAAACCAATTCTGTCGTGGGTAATACCATGCCTGATAGTGCATATGTAGTTTTATCCCCTAACTCACACACTCTTTAATTTTTTTCGCCTATCAGACCTCATGCACTATCTGCCCAGACTTGGTGCTCCAGCATAAACTATCCACTGCCTGTTTTGAACTTTCGATGGGGTGTATGTCGATATGTGCTGATTCTTGTAAATGTCCCCTCGCTCTATTGTAATAAAATTGACAGTGTTCACCAGCTGAAGAATAAAGTTGTCCACTGACTCTCTCGCCACCAGGGCCCTGGTATCTGTAACCACAATGACATTTTGGTGATAAAGGTTGCTTATTTGCCCCCTCACCCAAACTCATTGATGGAGATTAAGTGGTTGTCAACTTCAGACTACCCATGACAGCGTTCTTTGGGGGAAACAACAAGGCTCATCGACGATTTTAATCCTATTTTATGTAGTGACTTTAATGCTAAGTTATCGGATATTCCATCCTTTTGTGATGATTATTCAAGATTTAGGATAAGGATGATGCCCTGTTGTCTGACTATCAAGGTCAAATACTTTAAATTGCATCATGGAAAGAGAGGTGGTTAATACCTTACATTATAATGTAATGATTGTACTTATATTCCTACTTATTGTAGTTGCAGGTGTTGCTCAGTTATTGACCATATATTTGCATCCCAATGTACAAGTGTTTTATTGCCGGCCCCATTGTAGCAAAAGACTTTCGAGATCATAACACCCTGGCTGTTGATTTCACACTGCTTGTTACCAAATTAGGCACTCCAAAGTTAGATAAATTGACCCATAAACCAAAGAAAAATGACCTCAGACTCGTGTAGAAATATCTAGGGGTGTATGTAATGACACATAATTACCAAAGTACTATGTGTAATGACTAATAGTTTAGCAAGAAGTGTGTAATCTAGCATTTAGAATGTTATTGTTTGTGCAAAAAGTACCCTTGTATCAGAAATGGGACAGAGGATGCATTGAGCCTTTACAAAATAGCACTAAGGGCAGCAACTGCTTGTGCTACGTTTTTTGTTCATGTGCTCTTGAGGTAGGATTTGTGCCCCAAACTACTCTTAATTAATCAAGCAAGCGTAATTGCACAATTCTGGTAATTTTGCATCATAACAGTAATGCAAAATTTCCAAAAATTGCTCCAATTACTCTGGCGTAATTAAACTTACTCTCAGGTTTAGAAATTACCCAATCCTCCGTTTTATCTGCTGTGATAAAAAAAATCGTTAAGCTCTGTTTAATATATGCATTTCAGAGGCACAAATACCAGCTACAATTGTTGCTGGTTTCAACAACATCAATGCTGTGGTCAACAATGCCCTTTGGAAACCTGAAGGCAACCTCAATGCGACTTTTCTGAATGGTTCGATGCAGCCTTCTCTCTGTCTAATAAAACAACTTTGTCAGGAACTATCTTCTAAGCCAAGGGATAAGGTATTCGTTGTTTTATGTAGATTGAACTATAAGCATGAAATTATGAATAGGAAAGCTGAACGTAAACACTGAATTTGGGATGCCATTGTGAAGAAACCAAGGCGTTTTGGCAGCTGGTTAATTCTCCTAAGGTGGGTAATGGAGCCAGTTCTAACCTGGTGGCACATATCTCGAAAGACCAGTGGGCATCATATTCCTGTAGTGTTTATTGTTCTCAATTAGGATGTAATCCTGAGTAAACTCACAGTAGCTTTTAGACCTATGTATGGACTCTTTGGGGTTTGACCACTGTGAGGTTGCTCTTGCACTATCAGAAAGTCCTTCAGCAAAGGCTTCTGCTCCAATGGACCTATACAAAGCAAATGTGGATCTCTGGAGATGTTTAATAACCAATGTGCTTAATTGTGTTTGCAACTGAGGGGCGTTGCTTGAGCGCCACCTAAGATGGCCGCATAGCAAGGGAGCTCCTCACCACAATGGAGCACCAAATCATTGAATTGCAGTTTTTCCAGAATTCCAACTGGGAAAATCTATATATACTCTCCTGAGGCTGACTGGAATGGAGCAACCCCAGGGCAAGTACATTGACAACGCCTAACACTGCTTTTTTACACCAGTAATGCAGCGCGTCACAATGGGTCCGCCATTTTGTATTCTGTTCAACCGCTGAGGAGATTGTCCCTACAATATTTAATGTACCTGCCAGTATGTTTTTCTTTTTTATCTCTTATCTTGCTACTTATATTTGACCTAGGTGATGTTCCTAGGGTCAAATTGTTTTTGTGACACTTCTCATGCCTGTTTCATTCTAAATTCTTCTGGAAGTTTCCTCAGTGCTGCTGCTTTGGCTCATTAGTGGCATGTTATTTTCTCATTGGGATGTAGCCGTCTAATGTATATTACCAAATTTGTTTCCTAGCACTCAAATGGTGGAGTCACTTCCTATATGGATGTCATGGCGTAATTTTATTGAGGGTAATTTGTGCTGGCAGTTGCTTTGTATAAGAGGAACTTTTTCATGTCGCTTTCTCCATTCTTTTCAATATTTTTCTACTAAAATTGTTCTAATGCTCTCCAGAGTTGTTGTATGGGCAGATTGAAGAAGCACCATTTTCTCTTTAAAGGGCAGTCATATAAACTTACAGGTTCATGCTTTTTTTCTAGTAGACAATACCACTCCCTCTGACAACATGGCACACTCTGTTCCTTCTCACTCTTACCCCCATATTTATACTTGCTTTGCGCTGAATTTGCATCATTTTTTTAATGAAAATTTGGCACAAACCAAACTCCAAATTTATACTTTGGTACTAGACCCGTCTTGTGCCAATGTTTTGGAGTTTTTTGCTTGTGGGAAACTACCTTGGGTCAATGAGATGCCAGGTAGGTGTTCCAGTTGAAAAAATGACGATATGGCCTTAGCTCCATATTTATCCCCCTTGCTAAAATGATGCACGGGGGAGACGTTGAATAAAGGTGCTAAGCTTGCTTAGTGGCATTATTTAATGCCTGGGTCAGGGCAGGCGTTACAGGACCTGTGGGCCTATTTCCATGGTCAAAGACCATGGAATGGGCCCACAGGTGCCCTTCCCTAGCCCCAGGGACACTCCCACCTACATCAGGTAAGTAAGGTAAGAACAGGTCGGTATTTTTAATTTTTTTTCAACATGCCATAGGGGAGCCTAACTTGGGCCCCCTTACATGGCACTGGGCCCAGTGGCCTTGGTTGGTGGACATATGTCCACTGGTCATGGCCATTAGGGTGGTGGGCATGACTCCTGTCTTTACTAAGACAGGATTCATGTCCATGGGGCTTTTACCTCAAAAAATGACCCTAGTCTGATTAGAGACATTTTTTATGCCTCTGCCCATACAAGCGTCATCCTTAGATGCACAACCTCCTGCTCCCCCTACGCCTCCTCTACCCAGCTATCATCCTTTTTTATGATGCTAGCTGGGCCTTACCGCCTGCTACCATCATTCCATAAATAGGACGCACAGCCGGCATCTTGGAATGGCGCTAGCCGGCGGTATACTTTTTCACGCAAAACTGTGTTAGCACAGTTTTGCGTGAAAAAGTATAAATATGCTCTTAAGTCTGCACCTTTACCTAAATTAAACTACATGCATCCTCCTCTACAAATAAAAGACTTAAACAAGACCCCTGTCTCCTGAGAAATCACTCTCTCCTACCTCAATAAAGATTTTATTGGGGGAAATCAGGGCTCTTCGTCCGTTTGTTGAAGAGACCAATAAACAAATTCAAAGTCTTGATGAAAAGTGGTCTGCTATAAAGAAGAGGGTATGTGTAGAGAATGACGAATCAGTGAACTACAGGATAAAACGAACTAGTTATGATTTTGGAAAAGGAGGTTCTTCAACTAAAGAAATGCTCAGAGGATATAGAAAATAGGAATAGACATAATAATCTTTGTATTTAAGGTCTTCCAGAGGAAATGGAGGGAGAGGATCCAGTTTCCTTCTCTGCTTTATTACCACAATAAATTGGATCTACCTCCTCCCACAACCTTAAACATACAGCGAGCACTTCTCTACTTTTGTTCAAAATATTAAACCTCAAGGAGTAATCATTTTGTTTTTGGAATTTACTGAGGGAAAGCACTCAGTGCAGCTAAATCCAAGAGGCAGGTTGTGTGGTCTGGCAGGAAGAATTTTTGTCACACAGGATGCTTCAACTACTACAGCTAATAGGTAGTAAGGCTTTCCCAGCCTTTGGCCTGTGTGATGTACTTTGAGAGCTTAATATGGCCTCTTTCATCCAATGTCGCTTCAAGGTTACCTACCAAACAAAACTACAACATATGAGGATTCATCTGTACTCAGGCGTTTGAAACACTCTGCCATGACTGATACCATGAACACAGCTGGCCCCTCTAGTGACTTTTATAGCGTTCATACTGGATCTCCGTATTGTATATCTTGATATGATGTTTTTTCCTGGAGAGGTTTACATGCTAATTTCATTTTCTTTCTCCTTATAGGGATATGCAAATCGTATGATTTTCCCCAATCCTCTCTCGTTTTTTTTCTGTCATTGGTGAGCGGTCCTTGTCGAGTGTGCCATCTTCATCTTCTGTATTGTCAGCACCCCAATTTTCTTCATATTATTAAGGTGTGTGTTTTTAGTTGTCAGTTATTGATATGTATTGTCTTCCCTTGTCTTATGTCATGTTTCCTTTCCTTTTTTGAATAACATAGGATTTCTCTATATGATGCTTCTTTCATTCTTTACGTTATTCTTTTTATACTGTAATTATTTTGATGTGTGGATAATCCTTCTGAGTTACTCAGAATTATTTTTTACATGCCACATTCTGGGTAATTTCATGGAATATAAAGCAATTTAATAACCTCACTTAGCCAAGACTAATCCACGTTTAGTTTTATTACAAGAAACTCACCTAAATGATTCTGAAGCATTAAAACTTAAATGTGGTTGAGTAGGCTCTGTATTGGTGTCTCCCACTTCTAGTAAAAAAGGTGTAATAATTTATGTAGAAAGAATTTCGATATTAAGGTTGTTTCAGAGGAAACTGATACTGTTTGTAGATGGCATGTTACCAATTACTGATTAGCACAATTCCCCTAATGGTTTTTAATGTTTATGCCCAATTCAAATTGATTACACTTCTTGGTCCACAATTAAAAAATAAAGTCTCCAATATTATGATACCTATTTGATTCTGGGAGGTGATTGCAACCAAATTATGGAACCTTTTCTGGATAGACAGTCTTCAGTTAGGTATCTCCCCCACAAAATGCATAAACAATTTCACTCCACTGTTTCACAAAGTGCTTTAATTGATTCATGGCAACTTTATAAACCTCCTTCACAGGACTACACTATTTATTCTAACACACACTAGATTAGATCACATTTTTATTTCCCAATCCTTAGCCCAAAATATTATCCAATCTACCATTAGCCCTATACTCCTTTCAGATCATGCTATGCTAATCACACATTTGGACTTAGTTCCTCTTCAACCTCATATGTGTGATGACAGTTCAATAACTCTTTAGTAAAAGACAATCCAATTTTCTCATCTTTCATGTCAATGTCCTCTGAATTCTTTATCTTCAATGACTCTCCTGACACTTCACATCAACTTTCATAGGATGCTTTGAAAGCTGCTGCTCATTGTTTTATTATTAAATAAGTATAAAACAAAACCAACAAAGCCCATTCTGAAGAACACAAATCTTTATTGAACTCAATTAAAACTTTGGAACAGAAACACTATGGCCCTCATTGAAACATTTGTGGTAAGTGCGCCTACCGCCGTGGCGACGGCCGCCAAAAGACCGTCATCGCGGCTAACATCCGTCCACATAATATGACTACAGCTGGATTCCCGCCACAAGAAGGGAGGAAATCCGGCTGTGGTCATACTGGTGAACGGTGTTAAGGTGCCGCTGCTACCACCACCAGCGCCACACCAGTAGACCGCCACCAGCCGTATAATGTCAAATAATGTCAGAGCTGGCTGTGCTCTGCTGGTGGGTGCTGCTGGCGGTAGCAGCGCCCCGTCCCCTGCCGGAAGACCCGCTGGATTCAGGTAAGTCGGGTTTCCAACAGGGGAGTGGGATAGGGGATGTTGTGTGTCTGTGTGGGGGTGTGTGCATGACTGTGTGAGTGTGTGCGTGCATGCGCATGAGTGTGTAGTGTTGCGTGCATGTGTGTGTGCATGTGTGAGAATGAGTGTATGAATGGAAAAGTGAATGCATGTCTGCGTTTACGTTTGGATGTGTGTACGGATGTGTGCGTGAATGAATGGATGCAATGCTTGTATGCTTGTGTACTATTTTTAGTTTAATCTTTAAAAAACATGACTCCACTTCTACTGATTGGATTTTGGCCATTTTGGTCTTGTTTTTCTCAGATAAATATTGTCTCTTTTTCTAAAACCGAGTGGAGACTTTTCATGGTGTTTTCAATGTGTTACTGCGTGTGTGTGTGTGTGTTGCACAAATACTTTACACATTGCCTGTTTAGATGAGCCTGTCTGTGCTGGACGAAGCTACCAGAGGATGTGCACAGGTTATCTTTAAGTGTGTATCTAGCTTACCCTGACTAGATGTGGTGGTTCCTGCTAGTACAAGGTGCATTCACTGACAACCAGAAGCCCCATTTCTAACATTGGTGATCAGCAGTGGGGCTAGCACTTATGTTTTTGCAACATCATATAGCAATTCAGGGGCATATTTACGAGGATATTGTGCTGCCGTTACATCATTATTGTTGGTGCTTCGGTGGCACAATCAGAGTTTCATATCTAAAAGGCAAGGCATTAGGCCAATGTGTCAGTTTTCTGATAGATGAATCAGAAAATACCTGCACCACCCAGATTTTAATATATGCAAGGTAGGCGTTCTGACAGAATCCGTCGAAAAACTGACGCATCTGTATCTACAAGGCAGGCAATGTGTGATGCATCTTTCTGATGCGTCACGCTAAGCCCACAATGTGTCTGAATTCCTTTGCCACTGTAACCCAGGCGTAGGAACTGATGCAGTGGCTTTCCATAGGAAAGTGACCAGCTGAAGTCACATCACACTTCCCAATTAGTATAATTAACACATTTTCCCATTGTTAGTGGTGCTATACGTGTTCCAATGTAAATATTTTACCCCTAGAGCAGCGTGGGGCAATGGGACCCTAGATATCATTGTACACTGCAGCATACGTATGTCACACCTACTTATTGGTAAGTTATACACTAGCAGACCATGTAATGTAACACATAGGCATACTGTAAACTTGTCTGCTATTCATCCTGGCCAAATAGTTTGTTCAGAGTGAGTAATCCTCCATTTATTGTACTTTTACATTACTGCCACACAATAGGTCACTTACGTCACTCTGAAGTGACACATTGCCTCAGTAGTGTGACGCATTGCTTTGGCCCGTTGTGCTGTGCCGTGCTTCCCACAGATGCATCAGTTTTACTGGCACATCGTGGGAGCTTGTGATTTGGTGCACCGTCTAGTAGATACACTGCATCAAATGCATTACGAATTTCCCATGCTCTCTAGGCTTTTCTGCCTTAGTGATGAGAACTTCATAGAGGTTGAGTAGCTCTCCCCACTTTCAGCTGGGGGGCACTTGTTAGACCTAACAGCCTTAGGGTTGTCTTCCCCCAAATGTTTTGCCTTTCATCTCCTGTTTTTGCTGTATCTTTTTATTGGCCTTAGGACTCAGCACTTTATGACTGCTGACCAGTGCTAAAATGCATATGCTTCTTCCGTAAAACATGGTAACATTGGTGTATACACAACTGGCTTAGTTGATTTAACTGTAAGTCCTTTGTAAAGTGGTGTACCCTATACCCAGGGCCTGTAAATTAAATGCTGCTCCCGGACCTGCAGCACTGATTGTGCAACCCACTTAAGTAGCCCTGTAAACATCTGCAGAGCCTGTGTGTGCAGTTTCACTGCCATTTCAACTTGGCATTAACAACCTTTTGCCAAGCCATAAATTCCTGTTTTACTACATAAAAACCACCCCAATGTAGGTTCTAGGTAGTCCATAGGGCAGGGTGCCAAGTAATTTGAAGGCATGACATGTACATTAAAGTTTTACATGTACTGGTAGTGAAAACCCCCAAATCGTTTTTGTCTCCTGTGAGGCCTACTCCTCTCATAGACCAGCACTGAGGATTCCTTAATATACTTTTAAGTTGTAATTCCTGTTCTAAAAACAGTAGCTTTGGTATGTTTTATATCACTAGAATGGTAAAGATAAATCCTCTTTACTGGCAAAGTCAGATTTAACATTGGTATTTTAGAAATGCCACTTTTAGAAAGTGAGCTTTCTCTGCTCTCACTGCAATTGTACCTTGCAGCCTGTCACCAATATGCATCTGGGCTAGGTGACAGCTACATGTTGTGCATTCCCTCTAGACACCAACAAACACAGGAAGGGTGGGAGTGACAAAGGACTCATCTGCATTCATTTGTATTCTGACGGGCCTTCCATGATGGGAAGGGTGGAGGGGAGATGACACTTATACTTGAATAGGGAAACGTCTGTCCCCTCAAAAAGGGCTGATTACACCCTTGTGGCTGCCTGGTGCCAGGGCTAGGAAGAAAGGATCTCAGTACACTTCAAAGACCCTTTTTTGAAGTCACTTCCACTTCAAAGGCACATTTGGGTATAAGAACTGGGTCTCTGAACCTATCAAATCAGTACCCTACTGGACCGGGGAAGAACCTCAGTTCAAGTAAATACTGCTGTGCTGTAAGGATTGCCACTCTGCCTGAACTTACTGTTCTAGGTTACTCAGTCTCTGCTTTGCTTAGCCGCCCTGCTGCCTGCGGATCTCTGCCCTGCTGATGACAAGGACTGGACCATCTCACTTGAACCCAGAGTGACTCCAAGGGCTTGCTGGCTTGCAGTCTGTTCTTCTAAAGTCTCAGGGACATCAAAGACTGCCTGCAACCCTCCAGGTGCTGCTGGACTCTGCCATCTGTGAGCCCTACCCTTGCCTGAGGTGCCCACTCCAGTCCTTGGCCTCAGAAGTGGGTACTGCAGCAGAGTTCTGCAAAAAGCTATGCATTAACACCATGGCTCTCGTCAGAACCAGTTCATAGCCCCTTCCACTCCGATGCAGAGGCAGTTCGATGACAGCAGATTCACAGCCTGTGCGGCCACATATCACATTTATCTGCACAGAGTTTGACAATGATGTGGGATCAAACTGCATGGAACATATAACCGCATCAGCTTCGCATTTGCTCCTCAACGTCCACGCTTTCTCCATATAAAGAAGTCTCTCAGCGGATCCTGAGTGGGTTCTGTAGCCAGCCTACCCTCCATCGCGGTTAGCCTGAACTTTGGATTTGCACCGGTCCCTCGCAACCTCAAGTAACCTTTTGACCGCTAGTGACTTCTAAGCACTGTTTTTAGTTTAATCTTTAAATATGTATATCTCATCTTCTACTGGTTGGATCGTTGTTGTTTTGGTGCTGTTTTACTCAGATAAATATTCTCTATTTTTCTAAACCTGTGTGGAGTCTTTTTATTGTGTTTTCATTGTGTTACTGTGTCTGTGTTAACAAATACTTTACACATTGCCTCTTTAGATAAGCGTGCCTGCTCTGTGTGAAGCTACCAGTGGGTGGAGCCCAGGTTAATTTGGTGTTGGCTTGTGCATCACCCTGGCAAGGATTGCAGGTCCTGCTTGTAAAAAGTACATACTCTGACAACCAAAAAACCCAGTTCTATCAATCATATACCATGATCTGCAGTCCAAAGAATTTTAAGCTGTATATTATCTCAGTTAACAGATATCTTATCGAGAAGGTTCAGCATGTCCTGTAACTGGGGTTGATTGTGATTCTAGGAATAACTGGTCTTTGTGTCTATCGGTTAGGCGTCAGAACTTCTACCAGTCACTTGCATCAGTTTTTTATCTTGCTTCCAGTTTGGTCTAAAGCAATGGGATCGCTAATGGAAGTTTATAAAATGCAGTGTTTGCTGATTGCTTGGAAGCTTATAAAAGCAATGTGTGCCGATTCCTTTGTATGGTGTTGGAGTTTAACACACCAAGAATCTGCAAATGGAGGAAGACAGATTTTGTTGACATCTTATGTCCTTTACTCTAAGCTGACCCCACTTCTTTTGCCATGAGAAACTGGGCTTGGACTATATTGAGGACATTATCAAGTGTGCCCTGCTTCTCTTATGAGTATCTGTCTGGAGTCACCTTAAAGCTGCCCTTAACCATGAGATAATCTTGGGTTGGCTGAATTGTGATAAGGGAGAACAGATCCAATGGCTTCTCCACTTCAGAAATTGAATGAGTAACCTAAGAAGCTGGGCCTTATTTTGGGATCCTCACTCTGTCAAAAAGGTTGATAAAGCATGTATACTTATTTTAATTGTTCATTGCATTGCATGACCCAGTTCAGCAGACTTGATTGGAAGCCTGAAACCACATCATAAGCTTATGAGGTCTGGTTACGTTCTGCTTTTTGATTTCCCACACATTTTTGTTTTTCATTTTCAATCCACTTTGATTTTTTACCACTGTTTTAGGATGGCTGCCCTACTTTGCAACAACTTTTTCCTCCTCACTTTCAATCCCCTTACATCTCGGTTGCCACTCCTGCCAGTCCTATTTTGATGACCGCTTATCCAGTGGTCATGCAGCTTTCTTCTTCTGGTCCACTGGAAAGCTGCCATTGTACCCACCTATTTCCGTATTAGGGCTTTTTCTCCCTGGGCCGTCAAGATGCTGTCCATGTACCACGCCCCTCACAGCAGTGTTGCTGTCACTTCTGCTTGGATTTTTTAGGACATGGGATGCTGCCTATGAACTGCACCTATGTTTGGAATTCTTTATTACCTGCTTGTTCCCATTCTCCTCCATTTGGTTCCTGTACTGCTATGAGAAGTATCAGAACTCCAGGTACAATTTTAATATCTTTTATTCTCCTGCAATTCCCACTTTTTCAGGCCCGCACACAACCTGGATCTCATTTCTCCACATATGTTCACAGGTATTAGGTCATAGGACTGTTCCCACAATATAATTTTTCAAGTGAGCTTTGATCATCATTTGGGGCATTTCCATAGTTCAATCAATCAATCAGGGATTTGTAAAGTGCACAACTCACCCGTGAGGGTCTCAAGGCGCTGAGGAGGGGAGGGAGAGAAGGTTCAGGGGGGAGGTGCTGCTACTGCTCAAACAGCCAGGTCTTGAGAAATTTCCTGATGGTAAGGAGGTCTTTGGTCTGGCGCAGGTGGGTGGGAAGAGTGTTCCACATTTTGGCGGCGAGGTGTGAAAATGATCTACCACCGGTTGTAGTTCTGCGGACACGTGGGACGGTTGCGAGGGCATGGTCAGCGGAGCAGAGATGCCGGGTCAGGGTGTAGAAGGAGAGTCGTTTGTTAAGGTATTCTGGTCCGGTGTTGTGCAGGGCTTTGTGAGCGTGGGTGAGGAGTTTGAAGGTGATTCTCTTGTCGACTGGGAGCCAGTGCAGGTTTTTCAGGTAGTCTGAGATGTGGCAGTGGCGGCGGATGTCCATGATGAGGTTTGCAGAAGCGTTGTGGATGCGTTGCAGCCTCTTCTGGAGTTTGGGTCTTTATACTGAAGGTTCGCTAATTCTTTACATTTCTCCCTCTCCTTTATTCTTGCATTTCTCTTGTTCTTTCATTCTCCTACTACATAGATCATCCCAACAGCCATGTGAGTTCCTTCTCCAGACTATCTTCATTCTTTTATTCCAGTTTGAATCTCGGGCTCAGGGTCCTGATGATGACCCTCCCATTTGTCAGGGCATCGAAAGGCCAACCTGACTTGCGGCCTCTTCCCTATAATGTTGATCAATTGGTAATGGGCTGTGCTATTCTTGTTTCTTAGATACGCACCTTTGATGATTATTGAGATAGCATAAGCACGTTTCTATCACCCACACGCATTGCACTACTGGATATTGGTGTTAATATTGGCAGTTGTAAATAAATTAGAATTTAGTTGACAATATTGTTTATTATTCTGTGTTCAAGGACGACTATTTTTTAGAAGAGCACATTTTCCTCCCACTTCTCCCCTCCTCCTGTACAAATGAAAGGGTGTCCCCTGTGTGTAAATGTCTATTCATGCCAGGGTGTGTGAGTATTTGTGTTTAAGGAATCGACCTTCTCCAATGTTGGGAAGTTCTCCTAGGAGTAAATAAAGGGTTGCTTGAAAATGGTCTGTTCACCTTGTATCATTTGAGGATTGTTTCATCTATGTTTCCCTTTTTAGAGTTTTTTTTTTATATTATAGTTACCCACATCATCAACATCGTTCCTCAGAATCAGCTATGCATGCATGATTTACAGCCTCAGTTTTTAGGATTATGATATGTATTTACAAAAAAAATAATTTAAAACGATATTCCAGAAAAAACTGTTTTATTTTTTCTTGCAAATTGCATGCTTTTTTGAACATTTGAGTTTATCCAAAATGAAACACTTGTACTTGTTAGCAAAGGGTGTATATTTCCAGAACTTATTGTTCTTTTTCCCTGGTACAAGAGGGCCCTACATGCTGTGGCTCTTGTTTCAGGAGTAGAAACGAGTTTGGCGGTCTTGAGATTATGATCCTGGCGTTCAGACTGCCACCTCTGTCGGGATCATAGATCCTGACGAGTTGGCAGCAGTCGAAGTCGTGGTGAGCCATGGCGGTGCTGAGTTCAGCACCACCATGCTGATCATCACCTCCCTTTCTGTAAGCCTTTTCATGGCGGGGTCCCCACCATGAGAAGGTTGGAGGAAAAGCAGTACTGGGGGCCACAGGGGGTTCCCTGCACTGCCCATTACCTTATCGTGGGCAGTGGAATTGTCAGCACCCTCAGAATGTGCACTTTCTGCTATGCAGACAGTGTGCATTCCGAAGGAGCTGTGTGTGATGGCATTGGCCTCGGCTCCCTAAGGGAACGGAGGCCAATGCCACCAACCTGCTTCCACCAGGCTAATCGGCGGAAACATTGCAATATGACGATTTCTTTTGGACAGCCCAGTGGAAACATCATAATCCGGCGATGATGAGGCTGCCAGCTTGACGGCCTCCTCATCACCGCCATTTTGGAGTTGATGTGGTTCAATTGGCCAACTCGTAATGAGGCCCTAAGCTTTTTTAAAAAAAAATGTTTAACTACTACTGTTTGAGGCTTTAGCCGACAAGGGTTTTAGTGGTAGATCTCTTCTATGAGTCTTTAAAATAGGTCTGTGGTTGTAGTCTATCATCTGAGTTTTAGTCTGTGGAACTTTTAGTTTATTATCCTTTTTTTTAAGTAGAGTACCAGTCCTAGAGAATGATATCTGATAAGACACACTACTTGGAAAGGGCAGGATGGGAAAAGGGAGTGGACTGTAGAATCAAAAGAAAAGGCTTGATACATTTAAAAAGCTATTTGGCCTTGTAATATTTCTTTCCCAAAGGTTTTAAAGTGCCGCTAATCACATGTTTTTTTAGCCATTTTTAGGGGCGAGCGCAAATTTCTCTGTCCCATATTGTAATCTCTCTTTGGGCTTCAAACCACACCTTTGTCACGTCAGTTTCTTTCATTGGTTTGTGAGCTTGCCTTTTAAAATCTGCTTGCTTTGATCAGTGAAAGGCATGCATAAGTCATGCCTTTTCCGGTGTTTAGCTCTTCTCGAGCACAGCGACCAAGTACTGAAAACATACGAGGCTCCACGTTTTCCATCCAGTTTCTGGACTACTGTTTCTCTTTTTTCGCAGCACGTTCTCGCTGGGAAAAAGTCGAGCACTTTGCATGACATCGACCGTGTTACATTGTTAATTGCACTTTTGCCAGTTTCGTAGATAATTGCACTTTTGCCAGTTACATGGATAATTGCACTTTTGCCAATAGGTTTCACTACGAATAAACTTTTATTTCCCTTTGTGTGTCTGCTTTGCACTGATGCCGGCCGTCAGCTCGCTTATGTGAAACTTTTACTTTTCAGTTTATATGGCAAGAAAAGTCCAGTTAGTTATATGTAACTGTTTTATTTTCATTTTAAGAAAAGTCTGATTAGGAGATTACAATGCTAATTGCTCTAGCTCAAGCAAACGCAAGACCTGTTGCATTGCAAATGCTTGTTGTTTTGTGAAATTGAGCTGAAAAAAGGACTGTTTGGCAACAGTTTATTTTTAAGTTTTTATATGGAAGATTAACTCAAAACACCCCTGGAAAGGATTAGACATGCACTATTTTGTGAGTGCCCCTTCAGAAAATATGGAGCAACAAGGTGATGGATGGAATACTTGAATGAATCTCAGCCACTGTAGTTTTTCACCCACCATGCCACCTCAGTTTGGATCCATCCATGTGCAAATCAGCTTCTACCCTGAACCTCATGGGGATAGTCCAAGCTAAACTGCTGAACCAGGTGCTCCTTGAACTGGATTACAAGCAACTGCATTGTTCACGACCGACCTAAATGTCAACCCCCTACTTTAAAAGTCCAATAGATGACTGACCGTAAAGAATATCGCCAAAAGTCCCACCCACTACCACTGCCCTGTGCACCACTTTCTAATTGTTTTTAAAAAATGCAGAGTTAGCAGAAAAAAACGGGGGGGCTCTGGCGTCACCCCTAAGGAAACAACTGAAAGTAAAGATGCTCTATACACGTAGGAAGACAGAATAGATGTGGTAGACTCAACACGTCACAACCATCTAGCTTCAGGATTTCCTCACGATTCCTTTGCGTACTTTGGTGGTGTTGTATGAATTATTCGGGTATTCCCTCGCTGTGCTTGTCGAAGAAGTTGGGTTACTAATAGAGTCCCGTTTCGCCCCCTGCTTAATTCTTTCTTTTATCTCACGCTGAGGGATTCATTCAAGGACAGCAACACCTGAATCCCTAATCCCTGGCGGTTTGGTAACTCACATGCATTTCTAATTAAGAGGGAGTTTCAACCTAATGCGCACAGCAGTGTGCTTTTACTTCATTTTCACAGGGCCCTAAAACCTTACTTCTGTGCTTTTTCGGCATTCACAATTACTTTGCCTTTTGTTGCTTAGTCAGTGGAGGAAAATGGGCTTATAATGAGAAACCTATATAGGATTTTCAACATTGAATTTTGAGCAGTATCGAAATAAAAACTCAAACTTTCTAAGGTTTAGTATAATTGTAGTTTCGGTTTTCAAGTGTTTTACCTAGAATAAAAGCGATGGAAGTCTTGCTTGACTTTAATTCTAAATAATAAACCTTAGATAAATTCCCCGGTGGGAGCTAATTCGGTTAATTGCAGCAGCCTTTTGCCTCTAATTGCGCTCTCTGAGTCTCCTCTTAACTAACTTTAAGGAACAGAAGGAAAAGGCGTTTTTAGTAATCTAAATTCTCAGATCTCCCGCTTCTTATCTCTGATGCACCTTCCTCTCACTCGGAATTCATTCGAATAAATCTCCCCTGGAACTTACGGACACTATAGCAACCACGAAATATTCTAGGCCTCAGTGATACCCATGGAAACCAAACCGCATCCTGCTCGGCTGAAAGAATGCATTCGCATCTATTCAAGTCACACTCTACACTCCGACCCTTCCTACGCATCACAGCGCGACTCTAAAACGGAGAAAATTAACAAACAGCCCATTACCTGTAAACGGCCCACTTGCCTTAGGTCTGCTTACTGTAGTGAAAAACAGAAATTTCCTGCTTAGGACTTCATGGGTTAATTCTTGCACATGAAAAGAAAGGCGGAAGTCAAATTACTCAATTACTAATAATGTCTCACTCAAACTGAAAGTGACAGTTAAAATATCTTGAGTTTTCTTGTATTTGTATAATGCACAGTTGCTGTAGCACTGTTGCCTTGTCCAGAAACACGGTAACATAGCGAGTGTGTAATAGACCCTCAAGCAAGTAAGGAAAAAGAGCTTCCTAGCACCTCGGTGGCGTGGTAAAAAACGTAAAAAACATAATTGAGATGTTGTGGGCCTCTGGACCCCAGTGTCAAAATATACCTGCTGCATTAACGATAGCTATATCTCTGCAAGGGGTTGCAGGCAGGAGTGTGCATGAGTGTGGCCGATATAAGAAGAGTTTGGTGCAACAGAATATGACCCTCATTACAACCCTAGCGGTCGGTGTTAAAGCGGCGGTAACACGGCGAAGAGGCCAGTGGTAAAAAAAATGGAATCATGACCACAGCGGAAACCGCCAACACAGCCAGCCCTTTTAACACTCCGACCGCCATGGCGGTAGCAACAAACACCGCAGCAGTAACCGCCAACAGCCAGGCGGAAGACAATGTACCAACCACAGCATTACAAGCCCCCCATCCGCCAGCTTTTCCAGGGTGGTACCAACGCCATCAAAAGCACAGCGGAAACAGTACTCTGAAGGGAAACCACTCACCTCTCGACACTCAAGAAAGCACCAGGATGCCATGGAGCCCGAGTTGCATGTTTTCCCCATGCTGGAGTATCTTCTCATATACCAGGAGCATGAACGCCGGCGACGAATACCACAGTGAGTACTGCACCTAGCACAAAAAGGAGGGGGGGGAGAGAGTGACACACATGCAACACGCAACACCCCCAACCCCAACACCATACACACAAACACATGCTGCAACATTACATATACACCCCGTAACCCTCAGGATTAACGCAAGGACAAAAGGAATGGAGTCAACTGAGTGTAATATTAGTAATACTTAGAAATACATTCAGAAAGCAAAAACAGTATGTAAAATATATACAATATATACAAAATGCGGGACAATGCCCACCCAAGAATTGTCTGCGGCCCACTGGGCCAAAACACAGAGGCCAAGCCCACACTTGACTCCTGCCTCAATACGGAGAGAACACTGCAGGGGCATCAGGTCGAAAACACAAAGGCACCTCAGGGGGACGGGGAATGGGGGGGGCACCTCAGCCGAAAGATGGTACAACGCCACTGCTCCTGGAGGGGGCTCCATGCCCACTGCTCGGTCCTGGGGAGTGCAAGGCCACAGTCTCTCAAGTGGGTGGTTTGCCCACTGCTTGGTACTGGGGAGTGCAAAGCCACAGTCTCTCAAGTGGGTGGTTTGCCCACTGCATGGGCTGAGTGGATGCCTTCTTCCACTGGTTCTGGAGGGGGCCTTGTGCCCAGTGTGCTTCATCCTGGCAAGGATGCAGTGAGTGGATGCCTTATTCCACTGGTTCTGGAGGGGGCCTTTTGCCCAGTGTGCTTCATCCTGGCAAGGAGGGGCTGAGTGGATGCCTTCTTCCACTGGTTCTGGAGGGGGCCTTGTGCCCAGTGTGCTTCATCCTGGCAAGTAGGAGCTGAGTGGATGCCTTCTTCCACTGGTTCTGGAGGGGGCCTTGTGTCCAGTGTGCCTCATCCAGGCAATGATGCAGTGAGTGGATGCCTTCTTCCACTGGTTCTGGAGGGGGCCTTGTGCCCAGTGTGCTTCATCCTGGCAAGGATACAGTGAGTGGATGCCTTCATCCACTGGTTCTGGATGGGCTTTGCGCCCTGTGATGCAGATGTTTTGGAGTGCAAGGTCACAGTCTCTCGCCTGGGTGTCACAACGACAGCTTTTGCAGGGACCAGGACGCACTGCAGCCCATGTAGTCACCACTACACACTGCTCTCCGGCGGTGACGGCTGCTCAGTGGATGGCAGTTGCGCTGCAGGTGGCGGTGCTGTCAGTGGTGGTGGTAGCCTCCAGGCCTTCACCTGCAGCCTCGGACGGCTGCCCACTGGGGCTGCTGCTGCTGGCAGTGGTGCTGCTTGCGGCGGTGCAGGTGGCAGGTGGCAGTGCTGGCGGTTGTGGTGGTAGCCTCCAGGCCCTCACCTGCAGCCTGGGTCGGCTGCCCAGTGGGGATGCTGCTGCTGGCAGTGGTGTTGCTTGCGGCGGTGCAGGTGGCGGTGCTTGCCACGGTGCAGGTGGCGATGCTGGCCGCGGTGCAGGTGGCGGTGCTGGCCGCGGTGCAGGAGGCGGTGCTGGCGGTTGTGGTGGTAGCCTCCAGGCCTTCACCTGCAGCCTCGGACAGCTGAAGTGCCATGGCTGGTGTTCTGTGCCTCTTCCTGCCCTTGGCAGACGGTGGTGCCTCCTTGCTTCTGTCAAGTGGAGTCTTTGACATGGCCTTGCTGGCTGGTTGTGCCTCCTTCCCCTAGCTGGATGCTGTCCCCTTCTTGCCCTTGCCAGGTGGCAGAACCTTCTTGGGCTTGGAAGGTGTTGATGGCACACTGGCAGGGCTGACGGGTGCCTCCTTGGGCCTCTCACAGCAGCTGAAACCACAGCGGACGTGGACTGGGTGGCTGAGGTGCGGGTTGGGTTCTGGACACCCTGGCCCGAGGTGAAGGACGGGGGGAGGGGTGTGGTATAGGTCAATGTTGGCGAGGAAAAGCTTCTTAGGGACACTGGGCGGGAAGAGGGTGAAGGTTTGGGAGTGGAGGAAGAGAGAGTGGAGGAAGAGGGAGTGGTTGTAGGAGGTGTCAGTCTGCTGTGTTTGGGTGCAGGCGCATGGGCTGGATGCTGTTGTGAGGTGGATGGCTGTTGGGTGGGTGTGTGCTTGCGTTTGTGTACTTGGGGAGGAGGGGTCACAGACACAGTGGGAGAGGGCACAGAGAAATTAACAAGTGTTCAGGAATAGAAAAAGCTTTCACTCTCTGAATGTGCAGATGGTGTGTTTGGCGGACCAGGACATCTCCCATGTGAATGCCAAGTATCCTGGCTCTGTGCATGATGCCTTTATCTTGAAGAATAGCAGTATTCCATATGTGATCTCGCAAATCCAGAGGCACCGGGTGTGGCTAATAAGTGAGCCCATGGTCCCCATCCAGTTTATGTAGGTATATAGGTGTGGGTTTGGCCCTAAGGGTGAGTGTCTGGCTAATAGGTATTCCTAGATATTTGCAGGTGACTCTGGTTACCCCAACCTCTCATGGCTACTGACCCCAATGGGGAATGCCAGGACAAGGGCAGAGGAACGTTACAATGAGGACATGGGCGAACAAGGAGGATAATTGAAGGAACCTTTGGCCTCCTGAAAGCCAGATTCCGGTGCCTCCATCTGATGGGTGGATCCCTGTACTACTCACCCAAGAAGGTGTGCCTGATCATCGTTGCATGTTGCATGTTGCACAACCTGGCCTTGAGACGCCAGATGCCTTTTCTGCAGGAGGTTGAGCTTGGAGATGGTCTTGTGGCAGCGGTGGAGCCTGTGGAAAGTGACGAAGAGGAGGCAGAGGAAGAAGATGTAGACAACAGACGTACACTCATTCAACAGTACTTCCAGTGACATACAGGTAAGACACTGTAACTTCACCTTCCATTGCATGTGTTTGACATTGAACATGGCAGCCTAATTTCCCTATGTCTATGGCCACTTACTGTACCCTTTGGCATGTCTATTTTCAGATCTCTGTGCCCCACTGTGGCTCCTGGTGTGTGCTGCTGCCCACTACAGTTTAAACCTATGTTACTATTACAGTAGATTAGAAATGCAATGTTTACAGCTTGTTAAATGAATACATATTTCAATCAATTGACAGACTCCATACTTGTATTTGTTCCAAGGGTGTTTATTTCGGTGCTAATAAGTGGAAGGGGTACTGCAATGGGCTGGGTTGCTGATGGAGGAAAGTCCAGGGTAGAGTCCTGTCTATTTGTATCACAGGTGCATTGTCTAAGGGGGCATAGGAAGTGGAGGAATGGCAGTTCAAGGTGGACAGGGTGACAGAGTGGGACAGAAGGGTGACAATCAGGAGAGTCTTATTTCCTGGCGGGTGTCTTGGCATTGTTCTCTGGTTTCTGCCTGGATCGCAGGGACCGTTTGCGAGGTGGTTCTCCTTCTGCAGGGGGTGGGGTGCTGGTGGCCTATTGGTTCTGTGGTGGGGCCTCCTGTCCACTAGCGGCAGCTGAGGTTTAGGGCTGTTCTACAGTGTGGCTAGTGTCAGGGGCCTATTGGTGTTCCACTGCCTCCCTCATGGTGTTGGCCATGTCAGCCAGCACCCCTGCAATGGTGACAGGATGGTGTGGGTGTGTTTCAGGTCCTCCCTGATCCCCAGGTGCTGTCCCTCTTGCAGCCACTGTGTCTCCTGAAACTTGTACAGTATCTGGCCCAAGGTCTCCTGGGAATGGTGGTATGCTCCTAGGACCCCTGCAAGTGCCTCGTGGAGAGTGGGTTCTCTGGGCCTGTCCTCCCCCTGTCGCACAGCAGTCCTCCCAGCTTCCCTGTTGTCCTGTGCCTCTGTCCCCTGAACCGTGTGCCCACTACCACTGACCCCCAGGTCTCTGATTGTCTTGGGTTTGTGATGTTGCCTGTGGTCCCTGTAGTGGTGGACACACTGCTGATTGAGGTGTCCTCGGGACAGAGGTATGGGCCTGCTGGGTGGGTGCTGTGTTGGTGTTTCCTGAGGGGGAGGCTCTGGTGGGTTGAGACTGTGGCAGGGTAACCGACTGTCCAGAGGTACCTGATGGGCCAGGTTGGTCATCGTGATCCAGGCGTGCAGAGCTGCTGTCATCACTGTGGGCCTCTTCTGGGGAGGGACTGGATGTTGGTGGCACCTCCTCTCCGGTGACGTTGAGTGGGGGTCCTGTGGGGATGTAAATGCAGTGTTATTGTATCTACGTGTGGCATCTTGTGCATGGATATGTGTCCCTCTATGGTTGCTATTAGCAAGGCAGCTTTGGCTTGTGTGAGTTGGGATTTTGTTGGCTAATAGATTGTCACTAGTATGCATGCTGTGGTGATGGGTGTCCATGCAGGTCTGTGATGGGGTCCATGCATTGGTGTTGCATGCAGGGCTTGGTATTGGGATGGGTGGGTTGTGATGGTGGGGCACATGTGAGGTGGTGGGGTGAGGGTATGGGTAGGTGTTTGTGATGGCATGCACGTAGGGGGGTGAAAGTAGTAAAGATTTGATTTATCAAAGTCCATTCCTCCTGCTACTCGTGCAAGGCCCTAGGGATGTATGATCGCCAAGACTTGCTCCTCCCATGTTGTTAGTTGTGGGGGAGGAGGTGGGGGTCCACCGCCAGTCCTCTGTACAGCTACCTGGTGTCTTGCTACCACGGAACACACCTTCCCCTGTAGGTCGTTCCACCTCTTCCTGATGTCATCCCTAGTTCTTGGGTGCTGTCTCACGGCGTTGACTCTGTCCACAATTGTCCGCCATAGCTCCATCTTCCTAGAAATGGATGTCTGCTGCACCTGTGATCGGAATAGCTGTGGCTCTACCTGGATGGTTTCCTCCACCATTACCCTTAGCTCCTCCTCAGAGAACCTGGGGTGTCTTTGGGGTGTCATGGGTGAAGTGTGAGTGGTATATGTGAGGGTGTGTTGGGTGCTGTGTTGGGGTGTGTGGATGGTGTATGGGTGATGGTGTTCTGTGGCTCTGATTCAGTAGGTGCTCCTGGCTTGTCTCTCTCTCAGTTGGCAATATTTATTTTCATTGTAAAGGGTTGTGGGTAATGTGGGTGTGTGTTTTATAGTGGGGTGGGTGTGTGTCTGTGGTATGTGTATGTGTGTCAGGTGTGTGTAGTTTGAATTGTCCAATGTGGTGCTGTTTTGTTAGTGTCTGAGCACGGCAGTATGTACTGCCAATGGTTTACCGCAGTTGAATGTCTGCCGCAGTGATTCATGGGTCATGATGCTGTGGGCGTATTTCTGTTGGCGTAAAGGTGTCGGTTTTGGTACCGCCAGTTTATCACTGACCTTTGGGCTGGCGGACTTGTGTGTGTGTCTGTATAGTGGCGGATTTCTCTGTGTGGGTCATAATACCCGTAGTGGTATACTGCTGCAGTCACGGTATGTTGGCGGCCCTCAGCACGGCGGTAGGTGGCATTTACCGCCAATGTTGTAATGAGGGCCTATGTGTTCATTTTGAGTGGTATGTTACGGTTATAGAGGTGCGTGGGGCCATTTAAATGTGGTTTTTGAAGGTGGTTTATGTGTACCAAATGTGTCAAAAAAGGGTTGACTGTCCCTCTAATTGTGTTTGTGTTCCACAGATCTTTAAATAAAATGAGGCATGCTTTCTTCAGGTAATCAGTCGAGAGTGGTATTGCTGCAGCGCTATGAAATCCTAGCTATTACTTGGGCTGAAGTGGATTTTTCACAAGAGGTCAATAAATTGAAGAGACATAGGATTGAGATTATGAGTAATGCGATTTTCAAAATTAAATAACAAATTTAGAATTCTGAACCTTAGACAATGACCATACCAGTTTATTAAGAAGAATTATGAATTTATTTCCTAGATTAACAAGGCTAATGTCAAGAAAATAACTCTCAATCACAAGTGATAAGCATATAGAATTAATAGTGGCTGAGTAGAATGTCTTATATATCTAAGTTTAATCAAAACAATCAAGCAGATAATCTCCAAAATAATAGCACTGATTAACAACACCAGAATCGGTAATATTGGCAAGGTATATATTAGTACAAACAATCAAAAAGTGTCAATATAAATTTTGAGCATTTAAAAGTAATACCCTCACTATCCACAAATTAGCATCAACATGTTGGGCTTCATGTAAAAGAATTTAGGAACACAAATTTAGAAAAATCCTAGTATCTCGGGTTATAAGAAAACATTATTAATATGCAGCAGTCAAATTATAAGTTGCAGCTGGTACCTGCAAAGCAAAAGAGACACATATATCATTACAATTTTATACATTACCCATAGAACAACAACATGCAGTCTACTTCAGCAAAGGAACACCTTCAGGTTTAACTTCAGAAGATCAGGCCCATCGACAGCTAAACCCACACTGCTAGTATGACTCAAACCATCAACAGGAACTCTTGAACACACAATCTCTTCTCCCTCCCCAGAGTCTCATCATGGAGTCTGACTGTAGAAAATCCTTCCCAGTTTGTTATACTAATCTTCAAAATGTTTAGGATAGGTCAGTACATGGGGTGGTTACGATTCAACCAATAGTAGCTCTAATTGATAACCTAAAATGTTATAACATCAATGTCAACCAGGACATTTTCAAAACAGTAACTTTTCCTCTTCTGCCTTGTCTGTGGCTCCTTTGTTCCGCCTCGTCTAAACTTCTTTTCTCAGGAAGAAACTTCTTACAAAGTAGCATCTACTTCCATCCTCTAGGAAAAAAACACGTATTAGTGATAATTTCAGACAATAGAACATTCAACTTATGCAAGAACTTGGTTAAACATGGCCTTGTAAGACATAATGCAGCAACCCACTAGGGGTAACTGTGTACACATCAATTAAACCATTTAATGCACTTTTATATAAGCATTGAACTATGGAAAATAACAACAAAACAACAACGTTTAGCTAGGATTTTTGCACAACTAAGAACAGAAATGAATTATGGCAACCATTTTCAAAAGTCACCCATTTTTGTATGTAAATTCACTATACATGTAATATATTAAAATTATTATTAAAACATATTAAAAAATTCACACTCTCACAATCCCTCCTCTGATGACTATTTATGTCATCACATTAATTCATAATAAATGTATTTATTTATCATCCGAGAATTCATAATCTGGTCTCATTTACTTCTGCATTATTTTTCTTTTTTCTTTTATTTTCCCCATAAAATTTAGGCCGTCATTATGACTTTGCCGGTAAATCCCACTTACCGGCATCCTAACTGCTGCCAACATACCACTGCAGCGACGGATATCCATTCATCATATATGACACACACCAATCTGACAGAATTCAGACACAAGTCCGCCACACCAAAGGTCAGTGATAAACTGGAGGTATCAAAACCCACACCGTTATGCCAACAGAACTATGCCCAGCACATTATGACCCATGAATCACTACAGCGGACATTCAATGGCGGTAAACCATTGGCGGTACATATCATCACACTCAAAATACAGACACTCAAACAAAACAACACCACATTGGACAATTCAAACTACACACACCTTACACACATACACACTCCACACACCCACAACACTATAAAACACACACCCACATTACCCACGACTACAAACCATTGGCACTAGACAGACACCATGACCACCGACAAAACCAGAGCCACACACTACCTACACTTATACACCACCGACCCACGCACCCCACATCACACACCCCAACACATCACCCTACACATCCTGACCTACACAACTCACACAACACCCATGGCACCACAAAGACACCCTTGATTCTCAGAGGAGGAGCTAAGGGTCAAGGTGGAGGAAATCATCAAGGTAGAGTCACAGCTATTTGAAGCACAGGTGCAGCAGATATCCATTGCTAGAAAGATGGCGCTATGGCGGAGGATTGTGGACAGGGTAAATGCCGTGGGACAGCACCCAAGAACCAGGGATGACATCAGGAAGAGGTGGAACGACCTACGGGGGAAGGTATGTTCCATTGCAGCAAGACACCAACTCGCTATTCAGACGATTGGCGTTGGACCCCCACCTCCTCCCCAACAACTAACAACAGGGGAGGAGCAAGTCTTGGCAATCATGCATCCTGAGGGCCTGGCCAGAGTAGCAGGTGGACTGGACTCTGGTAAGTCAACCCTTTACTACTATCCCCCCTTCATGCATGCCATCACTCCACCACCTTCTACACACCCCACCATCACATCTCACTCATCCCAATGCTAAGCCCTGCATGCCATACCAATGCATGGGTACCACTCACAGACCTGCATGGACACCTATCACCAAAGCATGCACACTAGAGAGAATCAGCTAGCCCACCACATACCAACTTACACAAGTTAAACCTGCCAGGGCTAATACAACCAAACAGGGCAACCCACCGATGCACAATATGTCACACACAGAAACAGTAACACTGCATTTACATCCCCACAGGTACCCCAGCCAATGTCAGCGGCGACGAGGTGCCAGCACTATCCAGTCCCCCCACAGAAGATGCCCACAGTGATGACAGCAACTCTGGTCGCCTGGATCTGGATGACCAACCTGGCCCATTAGCGACCTCTGGACAGCCGGTTACCCAGGCACAGTCACACACCACCACAGAGCCTCCCCTCTCAGGAAACACCACCACGGCACCCACCCAGCGTACCCATACCTCTGTCCCCAGGACTCGTCAATCAGCAGTGTGTCCACCTCTACAAGGACCCCAGGCTACACCTTGCACCCAAGACAATCAGGGACCGGGGGTCAGTGGCAGTGGGCACACAGTTCAGGGGACAGAGGCACAGGACAACAGGGACACTGGGATGACTGCTGTGCGCCAGGGGGAGGACAGGCCCAGGGAACCAACTCTCCAGGATACACTTGCAGGGATCCTGGGAGCATACCACCATTCCCAGGATATGCTGGGTCAGATCCTGGCCAACAGGCGGCTGCAGGAGGGACAGTACCAGAGGATCAGGGAGGACTTGCAGGCCATTAACACCACCCTGGTCTTCATTGCAGGGGTGCAGACATGGCCAACATTATGAGGGAGGCAGTCTCACAACGGTGAGCCCCTGTCACTAGCCAGACACCTGAACTGCCTTTCACCTCAGCTGCTGCTAGTGGACAGGAGGTCCCACCACAGGACCAACAGGCCACCAGCACCCCTCCCCTCCAGAAGGTGAACCACCTGTCAAACATTCCCTGCGATCCAGGCAGAAGCCATAGACTATTGGCAAGACCCCTGCAAGGAAATGAGACTCTCCTGATTGTCACCCTTGTGTCCCACACAGTCACCCTGTCCACCTTGAACTGCCATTGCTCCCCTTCCTATGTCCCCTTGGACTATGCACCTTTGTAACAAATAGACTGGAACAATACCCTGGACTTTCCTCCATCATCACCCCATCACAATGCACTTGCCTCTCTTCTTCTTAGCACTTCAATAAACACCCTTTGAAAAAACTACAAGTGTGGAGTATGTTACATTTGTAAAATATGTATTTTTTAACCAGGTTCAAACATTGTAATTCAACTGTACAGTAATTGTTCACATAGGAAAGACCTGTAGTTTCCTGCAGTGATCACACCAGCAGCGATAGTGAGGCACCAACATCTGCAAAATGAAATGCCAAAGGGTACCGTAAGTGGGCATAGAAGTGGGAAATAACAGCATGACAGTGCCAGAGATAATCTAAATAATGACACTGAAATGTGAAGTAACACTGTCTTACCTGTGTGTCATTGGAAGTATTGTCGTATCACTGCTGTTCTGTTGTCCTCATCCTCATCCACTGCCTCCTCAGCCTCACTGTTCACAGGGTCCACAGCTGCCAAACGACCATCTCCAGCCTCCTCCTCCTCCTGCAGAAAAGGCACATGGCATCTCAAGGCAAGGTTGTGTAACATGCAGCATGCCACGATTATCTGGCAGACCTTCTTGGGTGAGTAGCACGGAGATCCCCCTGTTAGATGGAGGCACCTGAACCTGACCTTCAGGAGGCCAAAGGTTCTTTCGATTATCCTTCTGGTTCACCCATGTGCCTCATTGCAACACCCTTCTGCCCTTGTCCTGACAGTCCTCACAGGTGTCAGTAGCCATAATAGGATGGGGTAACCTGGGTCACCTGCAAATATCGAGAGACAACACTTAGCCATACACTATCCCAAATGGCCCACACCATACCCATACACCAACCTCTACTGGGTGAGAACCAGGGCTCACCTATTAGCCACACCCTGTCCCTCTGTACTTGGGCCATCACATTTGGGATGCTGCTATTTCTCAGGATAAAGGCATCATGCACCGACCCTGGATACTTAGCATTGACATGGGAGATGAACTGGTCCGCCAAGCACACCATCTGGACATTCATGGAGTGAAACATCTTTCGATTTCTGAAGACCTGTTCATTCTGGCGGGGGGGGGGGGGCGACAAATGCAATATGAGTTTCATCAATCACCCCAATTATGTTGGGGATATGTCCCATTGCATACAAGTCAGCCTTCACTGTGGACAAATCCTCCACTTCGGGGAAAACAATGTAGCTGCACATGTGCTTAATTAGGGCAGACAAAACTCTTGTCAACACTATTGAGAACATTGGCTGTGACATTGCTACTGCCAAGCCCACTGTCACTTGGAAAGAACCAGTTGCCAGGACATGGAGCACAGATAGGACTTGCACAAGAGGGGGGATCCCAGTGGGGTTACGGATATCAGATATCAGGTCAAGCTCGAATTGGGCACACAGCTCTATGATTGTGGCCCTGTCAAGTCCATAGATGAGGATAATGTGCCTGCCCTCTATTGTTGCCAAGTCCCCCAGGGGTCTATACACGGGGGAATGTCTCCATCTCCTATTCATCCACAGCGGTAGCAGTCTAAGGGACAAAAGAGTGAGGAGCCGGTCACAAACTGAACATTGGAGCCACAACAGTACAATGCATGATGTTAATTTGTAATGGGTAAGTTGGATTTGTCCTGTATATCCAAATTTTAACTGTGACGCAGTTTTTATCCATGGCCTGCCCCCCAAAAAGGCGCCCACCTGTCCTGTGTGTAGGGACAGGTGGAAGTAAGGTAATTCTGCTGACGTTGTGCGCCGTTGCGGGAGGCGGTCGGGAACCGCCATGCAACTCCTCATTGATTAACAGTGGGCCCTATGGGTTACAGTGGCCAATGGTGATGTGACCGCCATTTTCTATCTGATCACTCACTTGCTACCTGACCTCCAACAGGAGAGGACCAACACTGCATTTGCTGCTGTGACCTGTGTCTGGAACCTACCATGGCCTGTATAACTGGGGAAAGGGGCCCTGCCTTCACCTCGGCTGAGATGGAGCAACTGGTGGATGGGGTCCTACCCCAGTATGGACTGCTGTATGGGCCTCCAGACCAACAGGTGAGTACACTGTGAGCACAATTCATGTGGCATGAATGCATGGAGTGGTGTGTGAGAAGGCCTTGTGTAAGGAGGGTGGGTAGATGTACTCTGAGCAGCGTATTGGTTGTCTGCTGGGCCATGTGTGTGCAAATGGTGATGTGAAGGGGTATGGTGGGCCATAAGTATAACAGGCAGGACTGTCTGACTGATACTAGTTTCCTTTGTATTTCTTTTGCAGGTCAGCGCCCATCAAAAGAAGGGTATATGGCATGCCATCGCCAAGGACGTGTGGACCCTGGGGGTCTACGGCAGGCAGAGCACCTACTGTCAGAAATGGTGGGAGGACCTGAGACGGTGGGCACGGAAGACTGTGGAGGCCCAGCTGGGGATGGACTCCCAATGAGGAACGGGTACCTGTCGAACCCTGACCCCCCTGATGGCCAGCATACTGGCGGTGGCCTATCCTGAGCTGGATGGGCGCTTGAGGGCATCACAGCAGCCACAAGGGGGTGAGTACAGTTCCCATCATTACTACCTATGCATGGTAGGGTGGTATTCGGGGTTGAGGATGTGTGTCAGTGGTTGCCCCTAGTCCAGGCCTGACATTGCAGAGTAGGTCCCATGGTGGCCAGGGTTCTGAAGTGATCAATGTGCTACCTAGCTTGTAGGCATCCACTACTGGTCAGGGCTGCGTGGGTTCCAGGTGTGCTGCATCTGGTGGTGTGTGCCCCTCCCTATGCCTTGGTGGCTAGCAATATAACTGGTAGTGCAATACTTAGTGCGTAGGGCTGTTCCTTGTGTGTGGGAGTGGTGTGTACGCCAACGTTGGTGTTGGTGCAGCCATTGACCCAGTGTATTCCTTGTCTCTTCCCCCCTTTTTGTTTTGTCACCCTGTCCTTATGTGCCATAGCATCATCTGGCGAAGGAGCAGAGGCACTGGCGACGGAGGGAGCTGCATCCCACAGGACCCAGGAGGCAGAGTCCACCGATGATGAGGGCACCAGTGGGACGGAGGGCAAGGGGAGCACCACGGCAGACACTGGATGGGACAGTTCGGACACAGATACCTCCTCCGATGGAAGCTCCCTGGTGGTGGCGGACACCTCTGTGACCACCCCAGCTACAGGTACAGCCGCCACCCCCGTACCAGCACCGCCCTCCCAGCAGCCCCTCATCGGGTTGCCCGTGCCCAATCATCCTGGAGGGTGGGCATCTACTTCGCCCCAGGCACCTCAGGCCTTGCTCCAGTGAGCCCTGCCGCCCTGAGTGAGGAGGCTATTGACCTCCTGAGATCCATCTCTGTAGGGCAGTCAACCATTGTTAATGCCATCCAGGGATTGGCAGCCCAGATGCAATGGACTAAAGCATTTCTGGAGGGCATTCACACTGGATTGGCAGCCCAACAGAGATCAGTCCAGGCTCTGGCCTCCTCTCTGATGGCAGCCATTGTCCATGTGTCCACCCTCCCCCACCAACTTCCTCTTCCCAATCCCGTTTCCCTCAACCCCAACCTACCCAAGCACACAGGCAGACGAGCATGCACACAAGACAGAACACAAAAGTGTCACAGGCAAACAGGAGCACCACCCATCATCCCACAGGCACTCACACAAACACCATCCAGATGCATACAGACCAAAATCCACAATTTCCACTGTCTCCCCCCACCTCCTCCTCCTACACCTCCCTCCCAGTTCCGTCCACACTCACACCTGCATGCACTATATCCTCATCCACTACCAGCATCACCACCACACCTAGCAGAACACACACCTCACTGGCAGACACCTCCACAACAGCCATTCACACGTCCCCTGTGTCCTCTCCAAGTGTATCTGTCCCCCCCTCCCAAGGTACACAAACGCAAGCACTCAGACACCCAACAGCCATCCACCTCACAACAGCATCCAGCCCATGTACCTGCAGCCAAACTCAGCAGACAGATACCTCCTACAACCACTCCCTCTTCCTTCACTCCCAAACCTTCTCCCTCTTCCCGCCCCATGTCTCTAAGCCGTTTTTCCTATCCACCATTGACCTCTTCCCTACCCCCCCCTGTCCTTCATGTCTGGCCAGGGTGGCAAAAACCCAGGCAAGCACTTCAGCCAACCAGTCCACGGGCCCAGTAGTCTCCACACCCACTCGTGGTGGGAAGGGATCCAGGGCACATGTCAGAGGTTGAAGGAACCTGCACCTGTCAGCATCAAGGAAAGGGTGCCTGCCCCAGCTGCGGCCCGGAGGACCAAGGAGCCAGCCCCAGCTGTGGCCCGGAAGGGCAAGGAGCCAGCGCAGCTGCTGCCCAGAAGGGCAAGGAGCCCACCCCAGCTGTTGCCAGGAAGGGCAAGGAGCCAGCACCAGCAGGCAGGAAGGACAAGGGGACTGTTGCAGGGACTCAGACGGAGACCCCATCACCAACCATGGCTGTGCAGCCATCCAAGGCTGCAGGGGATGGGCTGGAGCCTTCCCCACCAGCAGCAACTGCACCACCACCACCACAAGTGGGCAGCCATCCGAGGCTGCAGGGGATGGGCCGGAGACTCCCCCACCAGCAGCAGCACCATTACCACCACTGAGCAACCTTTACCGCTGGTGGACAGTATGAAGTCCTGCGTCTATGGGCTTCTGTGCGGCCTGCTCCCTACAAATCCAGTGGGTATGACACCCATCTGAGGGACTGTGACCTTGCACTCCCCAAGATCAAGGGCACAGGACATGATGCCCCCTCCAGAACCAGTGGGTAAGACACCCACCAACGCCAGCCTCCCAGAATCAAGAGCACAGGGCACGATTCCCCCTCCAGAACCAGTGGGTAAGACACCCACCAACTGCAGCCTCCCCAGAATCAAGAGCACAGGGCACGATGTCCACTCCAGAACACGTGGGTAAGACACCCACCAACCCCACCCTCCCCAGGATCAAGATCGCAGGACACAATGCCCCCTCCAGAACCAGTGGATAAGACACCCACCAACGCCAGCCTCTCCAGGATCAAGAGCACAGGGCACGATGCCCCCTCCAGAACCAGTGGGTAGGACACCTACCAACCCCAGCCTCCCCAGGATCAAGAACACATGGCAGGATGCTCCCTCCAGAACCAGTGGGTAAGACACCCACCAACGCCAGCCTCCCTAGGATCAAGAACACAGGGCATGATGCCCCCTCCTGAACCAGTGGGTAGGACACCCACCAACCCCAGCCTCCCCAAGATCAAGAGCACAGGGCACGATGCCCCTCCAGAACCAGTGGGTAGGACACCCACCAACCCCAGCCTCCCCAGGATCAAAAACACAGGGCACAATGCCCCCTCCAGAGCCAGTGGGTAAGACACCCACCAACTCCAGCCTCCCCAGGATCAAGAACACAGGGCACGATGCCCCCTCCAGAACCAGTGGGTAAAACACCCACCTACCCCAGACTCCCCAGGACCAAGCACAGGGCATGTTGCCCCCTGCGGAGCATGTGGGCAAGTCACCCACTTGAAAGACTGTGGCCTTGCACTCCCCAGGACCAAGCACAGGGCATGTTTCCCCCACCAGAACCAGTAGGCAAGTCACCCACTTGAGAGACTGTGGCCTTGTACTCCTCAGGACCAAGGACAGGGCATGTTGCCCCCTCCAGAACCAGTGGTCTTCTTTCATCTGCCGGCTGAGGTGCTCCCCCGTTCCCTGTCCCCCTGAGGTGCCTGCCTATTTTCCAATTGATGCCCTTCAGTATTCTCTCCGTGTTGATGCAGGTGACAAGTGGGGCCCTGGATTTTGGCCTGTGGCCCTGTGGCCCATGACGAATGAGGACTGGGCAGTGTCCCTTGAACTGTACATATGTATTTAACAGTTACATAGCATTTTCTTATTTCTACTGTGTTGATCTTATTACACTCACTTTCACACATTCCTGTTGTCTTTGCAATATTCATCAAGGGTATGGGGTAAATATGTTTTATTACTGCAGCTGATTGTGTGTATGGTGTTGGGGGTGGGAGGGGGGTGTTGTGCGTGTGTGTGTCCCTCTCTTTTTCCTCCCTCCTCCCCTGTGTGCTAGGCGGCTGTACTCACCGTCGTCATCTTTGCCGTCATTGGTGTTTGTGGTGGAGCAGAACATCGAAAATCATCGGGAAGACATGCTGCTTGGGCTCCATGGCGGCGTGGTTCTTCCCTGTGTCTCCAAAGGTAAGTCCTTTCCCTTCTGTGCAGTGTTTCTGCCAGGCTTTTGATGTCGTTGGTACCACCCCCGGAAAAGGTGGTGGTTCCCGGGGTCTTAATACAGTGGGTGGAACATTGTCTTCTGCCTGGCTGTAGGCGGCTACCGCCGTGGTGGCTGTTGTTTCTGCCTTGGCATCGGTGTGGTAAAGTGGGCGTCCATCTGAGTTCTCACCGCAGTGGTCATAATTTGGCAGTAGTTACCGCCAGGCTGTCGGCGGTATTACCGCCACTTTATCACCGACCGCCAGGGTTGTAGTAAGGGCCTAAGTCATTTGTATATCAAATCTTCTTCGATTTTTTTCTAGTTTCCTCCTTTTCAAACATTTCATCATTTTATATTTTCCCCAGATTCCAATTAAACAAACCACAATTATTGACACCCATTTTGATATTGTAAAAATAATACCTCTCCCCACATTACCAAACCAATTTCCCACAACTGCCATTCCCCTGCCCGCTTTTTCCCAAACTGTAGTTTCCGTTAGTTCTTTTAAATCTTCTTTGTTAATTGTTACGTTTTTACTCAACTCTCTAACTCAGGAATGTATGCACAGCAATGATTCAAACCAAGTAATTTGCAAACTACGCCCTCCTTTGCCAAAAGAATATCTAACGCAAGGCGGTTCTGAAGTGCCATAGCTCTTGTAGCAGCCAACTCAGTATCTAGAAGAATGATAGCTCCAGAATAACTTGTCAACATGTTATCCACAATTGTAGACAACTTTTGTATCTTGATAGAATTCAGAACTACTCCCACTGAAGGAATTATAGCCCCAAAAATGTCTCCCACAATGCTAGAAATTGATTCTCGCTTGTCTCATTTGAATTTTCATCATCTCAGGAAATTTACTCAAGTCTTCTAGCTGATAAATTTTCGGAATGACTATTCCCAAATAACATGTTCCATACCATCCTCTAGGAAGACGGTAATATGCATTTCTTCCACAAATATAGTAAATACCAGGCACTTGTGGATCCTGTCCATTCATCATAAAATCCCACTTACTCAGAAACATAAACACATGTCTGCACTCACTTGTTCTCACAAACACCGTATCATTCTTACTCCATGGCCTATATATACAAAGTCTTCCCACAGGTTCAGCATCCAATGTTAGCTTTCCCTGTTTAGTAATATCAGTATAGGCATAATCAATCCCAGCTCTTCTACTAATCATTCCCTTCTCTATCCTTGCCTTTATTTCTGTCCTTCTATCTTCTGTGTTATCTAAAAAATTATTTTAGTAAACATGTTAAATTATTTCTATGTGCAAACCCAGTACCAAAAGTTAAAGTAGGTTCAAAGAAATCTCTCATAATAACTATGTTACTATCTTTGGCTATTCTATTCAAATAACCAATGACAGGTACAAATGAAAATACCATGTCATAATTTGTATAGAAATACTGAATATACTCTTGATTATAAAAGTGCGTTAGTAAAAGAATGCCGCTTATAGCATAAGTCACTGGCAAACTATGGTAAGTAGTTCCTTCTTCCACTGAAGTCGGAATCTGCGTACAGACATAACAATCTTTCGCGTCCATCACTTCAACATACTCATGCAATAAGCAATAGAAAACATTAGAAGAAAGCTCTGTCTCTTCATGTAAGTATTTGACATTTATTCTAAACGTATCTTTAGTTAGTGATGTACCAGTTGTATCCAAAGAATTATCAATCTTTGCAGCATGGTTGGCTCCATTTGTCTCATAAACAGTCAACCCTACAAACAACAATAAACACATTAAAACACTCGCTACCGCCAATCCAATACATAAAATCTTACAACTAATTCTACTGTTTTTGTTATGAAAAACTTCTCATGGTCTCCATAGTCAAAAATTAAAAAAAAAAAAAATGTTTTCAAAATGTTTAAAAATTCAGTAAGAAACCAAAAATCCCTCCTAATTGTTTTTTTCTCAATAATTCATTCATTCAGGACAGTCTCTCTTTGTCAAGTTTCGGTATAGCAGCTTGTCAAGTTCTGTTATGTATTGGTCAATTCCAGTTATTAATGTCTCTTTTAAGCATGACTTTCAGGTCTATTTCAACTTATTTTCCCAAAGTTTTCTCAGAATCTTCACGTGCCAGAATAACAAATTTCAGTAGTTATACATGCCCATTCTGGTCCAGAATATCGCTGGCTTGCAACTCTCTTTTTCTTTGGTCTTTTACTGCTTTCACCTTCTTCTCCACTACTATTTTCTCCTTCATTCAACTCTTTTTCCTCCTGAATTGTTGATACTACATTGATTCTTCCACCCTTTGAACTTTTTTCTGGCCAATTGTCTCCTTTCAATGTCTTTTTCGTTAACTTTCTCAAGATTGCGTCTTCACTTGACTTTGAACCTTTTTCTTCTAACGTTCCCGCAACTGGTTCAGGAAGAGTAAAATCCACTTGGGCGGGACTACCCTCAATTCCTTTCCAAACGGGGTCAGTCCTTTGTTCAGTTTGGTATGTCAAACCACCTGCTACTGAGGACACCCTCCTCTGAGCAGATCTTCTCTCAGCGGGATGTCTTTGATCATCCTCGTCTGAGGACACCATCTTCTGATCCGAATTTCTCTCAACCCAAATTTCTCTTTCCAACTCTTCTACTCCATCTGCAGATTGTTCAGCTTCTTCTGGGCTTTATTTCTTTTTCATCTGTTAAAGGAGTAGGCACATCTCGATCATTCTCAGTGTTGCCTCTTCACTTTACTGTTCTTTACTCGCAATGTTGTCAGCTGTTGGTAACCTCAACAGTTCTTCTCTTCCTGTTGGGTCATTCATCTTTTTTGTGTGGCTGGCATGCACCCAGTTCAGCAAACCTGCACACTTTACAGCTGTTGTTGTTGTGAGTATGATCTGGCAGGGCCCCTTCCACCGTGGCTCCAGACAAGACTTCCTCACATGATTTTGTATAATCGCCACCTCTCAAGTTGTCGTCTTGACTTTGTGTTTGTTTTACCGTTGTTGCTTCCACTTGATGAGAAAAAGACCGAACTACATCAGCCACGCTTTTCAAATAATCTAGCACCATGTCATCTGTAATATTCACAAGTGCATTTGCAAGTATCGCTGGCAATGTCATTGCTCTCCTCATTAAAATTTTGTGAGGAGTCAACCCAGTCTTCTTGTCAGAAGTACTTCTCATTGACATTAGCACTAGTGGTAAAGCATCTGGCTACTTTAAATTTGTTGATGAGCATACTTTTGCCATTCATCTGCTCTACAAGTCCTAGGTCTTCTGGACGGTAACTACAATGTAGTTTCTGCTGAATGTTTAATGCTGAAAAAAGCAATTTTATCACTTCGTTATTGAAGTGGCTTCCCCCATCTGATTCTGAAGAGACAAGCAAACCAAAACGTGGAATTAGCTCTCTCAAAAGTAATTTAGCTGTAAGGCTATCATTTCTCCTTGTTGGATATGCCTCAATCCAGTGTCTAAAAATGCACACAATCAACAACACATATTTCAAACCAGCACGCTGAGGCATTTCAATAAAATCGATTCACATTCTGCTGAATGGACCTCCTGCCATGCCTATATGTCCCATGTTGACAACTGTTCCTTTGCCTACATTCATCTGCTGGCAAACAGAACTCCTATGGCAAACCAGTTCACCTACTTGCCTAAAATGTGGATTATACCAGAACTGTTTGAAACACTGCATTGCATTTCTCCATATGTGTGCCTGACCATGATAATATCTGGCCATTTGTGTCAACAAAATGTTTGGTAAAACCACTTTCCCCTCTTTTGTCACCCAAATGTCATCTGTTCTTTGAATGCATTGATGTTTCAACCAGTCCCTGTGCTCTTCTTCTGAAACATTGTTCTCTATGGCTTTCAACTCTTCTAATGTTTCAACAATTTGTATCATGAACTTTGTATACACTTCATCATTGTCAGACACTGATTCCAAATTTCCTTTGAATGAAATTCCATTTAAAGCACCCAATTTTGCAACTTGGTCTGCATAAGCATTTCCCAATGTTACATAATCTTGTCTTCTCTGGTGTGCACTGCATTTTACCATAGCAAGTTTCTCAGGTTTATGTACAGCTTGTAACAAGTCATGTATCCTTTCACCATTTCTCACAGGTGAACCTGATGATGTTAGGAAACCTCTCTGTGACCAAATTTGCCCAAAATCATGTACAATACCGAATCCATACTGACTATCAGTGTAAACCGTTACTTTCAGCTGATCTGATAATTGGCATGCTCTAGTAAGAGCCACCAATTCTGCAACCTGTGCAGAAATTACTCCTTTAAGCCATGAAGCTTCCAATATGCCAGTAACTGTACTCAATGCACCTCTGTTGTCTCTCAGACAGGAAACATCAACAAAGATAATTTGATCATTGTCTTCCAGACAAATGTCTTTAATATCATCTCATGGTTTTGTGCATAATTCTGTCACTTCCAAACAATCATGTTCAATGTCATCTATTTTGTTTGGATCATCCCCCTCATTTGGTCACAATGTTGCCGGGTTAAGCAGTGTGCACCTTTTCATCATTACATTTGGTGCCCCAAGAATTGTCTCATATTGTGTTAACCTTGCATTTGTCAGGTATTTGGCCTTTGATCTGGTCAATAGAATTTCTATCGAATGAGGTACCATCACTGTCCGAGGATAACCCATCACAATATTTTCACTTTGAGTTATACTCTGCTCAACTGTTGCAATTGCTCCTGGCAAGGCTGCTGCAATGTTATCCAAAGTAGCTGAAAAATACGCTACTAGACGATTGACACCACCATGTATCTGTGTCAAGACAGACAAGGAACATCCATCACGCTCATGACAAAACAACAGGAAAGGTTTTGTGAAATCAGGCATACCTAAATCTGGAGCTTGACACAAACTTTCTCTCAGTTCAGTAAATGCTCTCATGCATTCTTCATCCATCATTATGGGATCTGAAACGTCCTTATGTGTCAACCTCTGTAGAGGTATAGAAATGGCTGAAAAATGTGGAATCCACTGACGACAATATCCTACCATTCCCAGAAACATTCACAACTCTTTCTGTGAACTAAGTATTTTCATTTTCATGATTGCCGCTACTCTTTCTCTTGAGATTCTCCTCGATCCCTTTTCAATCAAATGACCCAAATATTTCACCTCTCGTTGACAATACTGCAATTTAGTAGGAGATACCTCATGACCATTGTCTCCCAAAAAGTTCATCAATGAAATATTATCTTCCCTACAACCTTCTTTCGTCTTTGATGTAACTAATAAATCATCAATGTATTGCTCTAATGTCGATTGATAAGGCATTATCAATGACTCCAGGTTCTTTTTCAAAATCTGATTGAAAATTGATGGTGACTCTGAAAACCCCTGAGGAATTCTACACCAACAATAGACTCTAGTCAGGAATTTGAAACAAAAGAGATATCTACTGTCCTCATGTTGAGGCACGGAAAAGAAGGCTTTGCACAAATTAATCACTGTGATCCATTCTGCATCACACGGAATCTGAAACATTATCACTGCTGAATTTGGCACGACTGGACAACATTTCACCACAATATCATCTATTTTCCTGGACAAGACAAATTTTCCCACTTGGCTTTTTGTAACCCATTATCGGTGAATTGCACGGACTACTTATCACTTCTTTCAAAACTCCCTGTTCCAAAAATTGTTCTATTAAAGATCTTATCCCTTCAATTGCCTCATTCGTCATTGGGTGTTGTGCAGTTTGTGGAAACACTGCATTCTCTTTCACTGTCACTCTGACTCCTTCAACTCCTTTAATCAAACCAATATCTTTTCCTGATAATCCCAAACCTTTAACTTAACTCTCTCCTGTAAATCACCTGGTAGATCCTTTATTTCAAAGACTGGAAAAAAATTAATTAAGTCTACTGAACTGTTATCTTCATTTGTCTTCACATTTTCATCAATCTGATCATCAAAATTAATCAAACAAAATTCTTTGGACACCAATCCCTTTGCGACAATAATTGTCGAATCTCTTCATCACTGTTTGTCTCAATCTCAATCTCTTTAGTTGAACATGAAACTGAACAATTTATCTTATACAGCAAGTCTCTTCCCAATAATGACACTGGACTAGAATCACAAATGACAAGACTCTGAAAATCTCTAAAATTACCAACTTTCACAAGAACTGGTTCAGTGAGAGTATTAGTCAAATGTTTGTTCGCAACTCCTACTATCTGCACTGTCCTTTCTGAAATAGGTGTGTCTGGAACTTCTATAATTCTTACTGTCAAACGTGTTGCTCCCGTAGCGACCAAAACATAAACTTCATGACCATGTACTTCACCCTTCAGATAAGGACCCCTCTGATCCACTTTTAATGATGCGGCCATCACATGCTCCTCCTCATCTGAACTATCCAACGGCCCTTCATCTTTTATTTCATCCTCACTGTGTAGAGGAAACTGTTCAGCTGTTTTTTCACTTTTGTTCTTTCTCTGATTTGTGACCACTTGCAAAAGCCTTACCTGTTATTGATCCATAGGGCTCTGTATCATTTGAACCTGTCGCAGCATGTGCATTTGCTGTACAGGCAACATCTGCACCTTTGGCTGCATTTGTTGCATTTGTGGCATTTGTACCTGATGTACCTGTGGTTGTGCATTCTATACCTGTTGCATTGGCTGTAAAGGCTGAAAACCTTGAATATCATTCACATTTTTCTGGAAAGTTTGATTTTGACCCCCCCATTTTAGGTCCTCTCATGCTCTGACATGGATTGACACCATTTGTCTGTTGCACAACTCCACCTTAATTTAATATTGGGCACTGTCTTTTCCAATGTCCAATTACTCCGCAGTTATAACAAGGTAACACCTTTCGCCTTTGTTGTTCATCCTGCATCACCACTGAACTCAAATCCACATTTCTATTGACTACCGGAAGCATCATTCCCCCCCCTCAACCTCTGCCTCTACCTTGACTGTGGAACATACCATTCCCTTGTGGCAGCTGCTGAAAATTTCCCTGAAGTCCTGTCTATGCAACCTTAATCTGCATCATCATTGCTTTTTCTTTCAACTTTCTCTGCTTCAACTCGATCTCATCACTATAGTATTTGGCATACTGCAATACTTCATCAATCGGTTTTGCTTGCCAGCAAATTAAATGATTGTTAATCATCTCACTTATTTCTGGTTTCATCCCTTCAACAAACTTATACACCAAATGATTCATGCTCTCTTTCACAATTGTTTCCACACCACTAAATTGTTTGAACACCTTCAACAACCTTTCATAATATGCATGAACCGATTCCTTCCCTTCCTATGATGTTCTATCCATGTATTGCCAATCAACATTTTTCATCAAAACTCTCGTTTTCAGAAACTCAATAACCTTATAGTAATATTTCATTACTTCAGGAGATGGTGCACCCGTTTTCAAATCCCTTTGCGGTTCACTTTTTGGCCAATTCACACTCTTTTTGCATTCCGCCCAAAAGTTTGCTGGAACAACAATATCAAAAAGTATATTCAGGTCTGCCCACAGACATTTTGCAAGCTTCACAAACCTATCTCTCTGCTGACACCACTCTACTGGTTTCTCCCTTAACCTTGGGTAATCATTCATAAAACTTAAAATATCACCCCTACTCCAAGGTACATGTACAAAATTCCCTCCTGGCGTTTCCCTCACTGGTAACGTTTTCACTGGATCGCCTGCCTGTGTCATGTCATCTTTCTTTGGTATTTCTCTCTTCTTGACCCACCTGCCTTCCCATTTGTCTAATGCTCTCCAAACCTGCACTCTCTCAAGTAATTCTCTCAGATGTGTTTTCATTCCGGCAGACCTTATGTGTATAAAATCTTCCTTGTCCATGTTTAATCTGTAACTTCTTTTCAGTCAATATCATATTCATCTGCTATTTCTTGTAACTGCTGGTGTACTTTCTCTGCTCCTCTGGTAATTATTTTACACAAATATCTCAATTGGGCTTCAGTATAGGACTCAAGTCTGTTCACACCCATGGTCCCTTCCAATAGTTAATTTCCTTCCATTGACAATCTTACTCTGTTTATTGTGTCCTCTTCCCTGTATTTCTTTTCTAAGGTCTTTGAATTACTGAAATCTTCCAACCACTTCGCTATTTCTTATGCAGATAAACCTCTCAAAGAAACTCCATTAGATTGTGCACCTAAATCTCGTTCTTGTTCCGAACTTGCGCATTGTTGTGGAACCATTAATCTCTGTCCCTAATTATTGTAAGATGCAGTTCCAGAATTCTCAACAGGAGACAACTCTATTAAATAATTAGGGGGTCATACAACATTGGCGGTAAAAGCCGCTTACCGCCGTGCAGAAGACCGCCAACACACCGCTGCGGGCGCGGAATTCTGCCACAGCTATTACGACCCACATCTCGAAATCCGACAAAATTCAGACACCCACACAAGTCCGCCACACCAAAGGTCAGTGATAAACTTGGCTAAAACAAAACCTCCACCGTCACGCCAACAGAAATACACCCATGCTATCACGACCCACGAATCTACGCAGCGGTCTTTCAACCGCGGTATTCCATTGGCGGTACACACCGCCGCGCTCAAAATACACACACACATACAAAACACCGCCACATTGGACAATTCCAAATACATACACCTGATACACATACACACACCACTCCCACACACTCAATACAATATAAAACACACACCCACATCACCCACAAACCCCTACGACCAAATATTTCCGAATGAAGGCCAGAGAGAGACACCACCATCCACAAACTAGAATCCACAGGCACTCAACACCATCACCCACATAACTTCCACGCACAAAACACCACACACCACTACATATCACCACACACACCACCCCACACATCACCCACACCACCCCATGGCACGGCAAAGACACCCCAGGTTCTTGGAGGAGGAGCTCAGGGTCATGGTGGAGGAAATCGTCCGGGTAGAGCCACAGTTATTCGGATCACAGGTGCAGCACACCTCCATAGCTAGGAAGATGGAGCTATGGCGAAGATTAGTCGACAGGGTCAACGCAGTGGGACAGCACCCATGAAATCGGGACGACATCAGGAAGAGGTGGAACGACCTACGGGGGAAGGTGCGTTCCGTGGTCTTAAGACACCACCTGGCGGTACAGTGGACTGGCGGCGGACCCCCACCTCCTCACCCACAACTAACAACATGGGAGGAGCAGGTCTTGGTGATTCTGCATCCTTAGGGCCTCACAGGAGTCGGTGGCGGAATGGACTCTGGTAAGTCAAACCTTTAACTATCATATCCCCCACCCTACCTGCATGTTATCACAGACCCCCACCCTCACCCCCTCCCCTATCACTCCAACTCCTCACAAATGTACTAATAACACAAACCACACATCCCAACACCAAGCCCTGCATGACACAACAAAGCATGGACACCCATCACTAAAGCATGCCCACTGCACATAACCATAACACCCCCCTCAACCATCATCACACAAGCCCCCACACAGGAATGCTAGCACTGGGGTACACAGTCACCCACCCATTGCACACCATGACACACACAGATGCAATAATCATGCTTTTACACCCCTGCAGGACCACTACCCAACGTCACCAGACAGGAGGGTCCAGACATCTCCACCCCACCCACAGAAGAGGCCCACAGTGATGACAGCAGCTCTGTCCAACTGGATCCAGATGACCAGCCTGGACCATCGTGGGCCTCGGGACAGTCGGTTCCCCTCAAACAGGCACAGCCCACCACAGACCTTCCACCCTCTGGTAACACCAGCACAGCACCCACCCAGCAGGCCCATACCTCCATCCCCAGGACACGTCAATCAGCTGTGTGTCCACCACTACAGGGAACCCAGGATAACCCACCACCCCAACAACAACAGGGACCTGGGAGCAGTGGCAGTGGGCACACGGTCCAGGGGACGGCGGCACAGGAACACAGGGGAACTGGGAGGGCTGCCGTGCAACAGGGGGCGGACAGGCCAAGGGAACCCACTCTCCACGAGGCCCTCTCCTCCATCATGGGAGCATACCACCACTCCCAGGAGACGATGGCAACGGTCCTGGCCTAGTTTCAGGAGACCCAGCGCATGCAGGAGGAACAGTATTTGGGGTTCAGGGAGGAACTCAGAACCATCAGCTCCGCCCTGGGCACCATCGTAGGGGTGCTGAAGGAAATACTTAACACCAGGAGGGACACTGTGGCACTACAAGGGGCCCCTGCCACTAGCATGGACGATGAACTGTCCACCACCTCCGCCGTGCTAGTGGACAGGAGGCACCGCCACAGGACCACCACACCAGCACCCCCCCCTGCAGACGGAGAACCACCCCGCAAGCGGTCCCTGAGATCCAGGAACAAGACAGAGCACGATGCAAAGACCCCCGCCAAGAAATGAGACCACCCTGATTGTCAAACCACTGTCCCACTTTGTAACCCTGTCCATATTGGAACTGCCCCAGCTCCACTTCCTATGCCCATATGGGCAATGCATCTGTGAGACTAATTGACTGGACTCTGCCATGGACATTCCTCCACCATCACCCCTCACCATTTTACAACCCCCTCCAATATTGAGCACTTCAATAAACACCCTTGAAGCACAAAACAATCTGGAGTCAGTCTGTGATTTCGAAATTGTGTATTAGCAATGACAGTGACAAAATGCTTTTTCAAATGTAATGTCAACATACCTATGTCACACATCTCAAGTCCATGAGGAACCTGATGTTCCGGATCCTGGCGATGGCCTACCCTGAGTTGGATGGGCGCTTGAGGGCATCACAGCAGACACAAAGGGGTGAGTACACTATCATTCAGCAGACTTTGCGCGCAGTGAAGGTTTCTGGGTGGAGGAGGAGGGCTGTGGGTTTCCCTAGGCCAGGGCGAGTTCTGTAGGCTAGGCCCCTCCGTAAGGCAGGCCATGTGGCACCCCACCCCACCTCTGTAGAGTGCCAAGTACAGGTATTCATGCCCCTGTGTCATCTATGTGTGCAGATGTCGGCCATAGCCATGTAGGCCATTTCCCAGGAATTGCATCTGTAGAGCCCAACAGTGCGACGTAGTGCAGGGGGCTGCTGTGTCTGTATTGTCCGCCAACGGTAGCGGTAAGCCATGCGCTCAACCTGTCTTTCTTTTGTCGTCGTCCCCCTTTTTGTGGTCTCCCTGTTCTTGTGTACATTAGCATCATCAGGCGGAGGTACAGTGGCACCAGAGCACGAAGGAGCTGCATCCCACATGGCCATGGAGGGCCACACCATGGACTCAGAATACACCAGTGGGACGGAGGGCGAGGGGAGCACCATGGTGGTCATAGGATCTGCAACCAGTGACACGGACTCGTCCTCCGATGGGAGCTCCCTTGTGGTGGCGGCAACATCTGTGCCCCCCACTTCTACAGGTACAGCCGCCACCCCCCCCCCACCAGCACCGCCCTCCCGGCAGCCCCTCAGCCTTCGCCCTGTGCCCGCTCACCCAGGAGGTGAGCATCACCTTCGCCCAAGGCACCTCAGCCCCTGCCCCTGTCACCTCTGCTGCCCTCAGTGAGGAGGCCATTGACCTCCTCAGGTCCCTCACTGTTGGGCAGTCTACCATTTTGAATGCCATCCAGGGTGTAGAAAGGGAGTTGCAACACACACATGCATTCCTGGAGGGCATTCATTCTGGTCAGGCTGCCCTTCATCGAACCCTGCAAACTCTGGCCTCAGCACTGATGGCAGCCATTGTCCCTGTGTCTAGCCTCCCCCCTCCAACTTCCTCCACCCAGACCCAATCCCCTGTACCCCAGCCTATCCCAAGCACACCATCAGACCAGCCTGCACACACCTCACCACACAAGGGAAGCTCAGGCAAACATAAGCACCACACATCCCACAGGCACTCATGCAAGCATCACACACATACAGACACACCAACATCCACTGCCTCCACTGTGTCCCCCTCCTCCTCGTCTCCCTCCTCCCTCCCAGTCTCGTCTACACTCACACCTGCATGCACTACCACTACAGCCACTACGTCCCGCACCAGCACACCCAACACCACACCCCGCTCATGTGCAGTCACCACCCCCACTACCATTTCCACGTCCCCTGTGTCCTCTTCCAGTGTGTCTGTGACGCCCCCTCCGAAGATACACAAACGCAGGCACACACCCACCCAACAGCCATCCACCTCACGACAGCCTCCAGCCCATGCACCTGCACCCAAATCCACAAAACCTACACCTCCTACAACCACAACCTCTTCCTCCACTCCCAAACCCCCTCCATCTACCCATCCCAGTGTGTCCAAAAAACCTTTCCTGTCCAACCTTGACCTCTTCACCTCACCTCCCCCACCCCTTCAGTCTCCTAGTGCCCGCCTTTCCAGGTCCCAACCCAGCATCTCAGCAACAACATTAGCAGGAACAGTGGTGCCAGCAGTAACCGGCTTCTGGAGTGTGCCAAGCAGCAGGGCAGCCAGTGTGCCAAGGAGCCAGACCACGGACAGTCCCCCACCTCAAAAGCATAAAAAGTTGGCCAGTGCCCGGCGGCAGAAAGGCAAAACATCTACCACCAAAGCCTCTCCCAGGAGTACAGTTGGGAGTGGGAAGACAGCTGCGCCACAATCCAAGGTGGGGAAGGGGCACAGAAAGACAGGCAAGTCACCGAAAACCTGCACGGGGGACAAGACCGCCACCAGCACCGCTGCCAAGGACACAGCCGCCACCAGCACCGCTGCCAAGGACACCGCCGCCCCAAGCACCGCTGCCAAGGACACCGCCGTCACCAGCACCGCTGCCAAGGACACCGCCGCCATAAGCACCACTTCACAGGACACCGCCGCCACCAGCACCGCTGCCATGGACACCGCCGCCACAAGCACCGCTGCCAAGGACACCGCCGCCACAAGCACCGCTGCCAAGGACACCGCCGCTACCAGCACCGCTGCCAAGGACACAGCCGCCACAAGCACCACTTCACAGGACACTGCCGCCACCAGCACCTTTGCCAAGGACACCGCCGCCACAAGCACTGCTGCCAAGGACACCGCCGCCACAAGCACCACTTCACAGGACACCGCCGCCACCAGCACCGCTGCCAAGGACACCGCCGCCACAAGCACCACTTCACAGGACACCGCCGCCACCAGCACCACTGCCAAGGCCAACGCTGCCACCAACACTGCAGGCCAATGAGCGCCAAAAGCTCCGACGCTACTGGGGCTGCCACAAGCAGGATGAAGCACTCTGGGCACCAAGCCCCCTACAGAACCGGTGGAGTATCACATCCACTACCTCAGTCCTTGGCAGGATGAAGCACTCTGGGCACCAAGCCCCCTCCAGAACCAGTGGAGTATCACATCCACTACCTCAGTCCTTGGCAGGATGAAGCACTCTGGGCACCAAGCCCCCTCCAGAACCAGTGGAGAAAGGTATCCACTACCTCAGTCCTTAGCAGGATGAAGCACTCTGGGCACCAAGCCCCCTCCAGAACCAGTGGAGAAAGGCATCCACTACCTCAGTCCTCGGCAGGATGAAGCATTCTGGGCACCAAGCCCCCTCCACAACCAGTGGAGACTGTTATCCACTTGTGAGACTGTGGCTTTGCACTCCCCAGGATAAAGCAGTGGGCAAACCACCCACTTGAGAAACTTGTGAGACTGTGGCTTTGCACTCCCCAGGATAAAGCAGTGGGCAAACCACCCACTTGAGAGACTTGTGAGACAGTGGCTTTGCACTCCCCAGGATAAAGAAGTGGGCAAACCCCCCACATGAGAGACTTGTGAGACTGTGGCTTTGCACTCCCCATGAGGAAGCAGTGGGCAAACCACCCACTTGGGAGACTTGTGAGACTGTGGCTTTGCACTCCCCAGGATAAAGCAGTGGGCAAACCACCCACTTGAGAGACTTGAGAGACTGTGGCTTTGCACTCCCCAGGATAAAGCAGTGGGCAAACCACCCACTTGAGAGACTTGAGAGACTGTGGCGTTGCACTCCCCAGGATACATCAATGGGCATGGAGCCCCCTCGTGGATCTGGCGTCGTGCACTCATCCGGCTGAGGTGCCCCCCTTCCCTTCCCCCTGAGGTGCCTGTTGTATTTCGATCTGATGCCCCAGCAGTGTTCTCTCCGTTTTGATCGGGTATCTTGTGTGGGACTCGCCCATGCATTTTGGGCCCAGTGGTCCACGGACTTTAATTGTGGAATACCTTGGAATTGTATTCTTGGTGTATATATTTGTTTATAGTGTATATATATTTTTTTGAGTACTGGATTTTAATAGATTACAAACGTTCAAATCATTTCCTTTTGTCTTTGCATTCTTCCAGGGGGGTTGGGGGGGTGTAACTGTAATGTATCATGATGTATTAGTGTGTGTGTTGTCGTGGGTGAGGGTGGGGGGGGTGTTGCATGTTGCGTGTGTGTGTCACTCTTTTTTCCCTCCCCCCTCCCCTGTGTCGTAGGTGCAGTACTCACCGTGGTCTTCGCCGCCGGCGTTCGTGCTCCTGGTAGAGGAACAGGAAGACAAAGGCAGGGAGTATCTGGAGTTCCGGTTCCATGGCATCCTGGTTCCTCGCGGGGTGTGTAGAGGTGAGCGTTTTCCCTTCCAATTCCTGTTTCCGCTGTGTTTTTGTTCGCGGTGAATCCGCCCCGGAAAAGGTGGCGGATTGGACTGTTGTAATACTGTGGGCGGTACATTGTCTTCCGCCTGTCTGTTGGCGGTTACCGCTGAGGTGTTTGTTTGTACCGCCATGGCGGTCGGAGTGTTAAAGTGGCTGTCTATGTTGGCAGTTTCCGCCACGGTCGTGATTCAATTTTTTTTACCGCCGGCCTGTTTGCGGTTTTACCGCCGCTTTAACACCAACCGCCAGGGTTGTAATGACCACCAAGGGCTTCATACTGGGCTGGCCTAGGTGGAGGTTTTAAACTGTACATTTTTAACCTCAAATTCTCCAAAATCCTCAAATTAAATGTTCCATTCTCCGGAAAAGCCAAACAACCTTCCTTCCTTGTAATCTTAACCCAATGTTTCAACCAGAGACATGCTCCCACACCTTTCTCCTCAAATACAATATATGCCAGAGTATTTTCTGGTGGGCAAATATCTCCTTCGAGTGCCGGAATATATTCATCGCCTCTCAATGCGCTTCTCAAAGCCTTGAAAAACTTTATTTTCAACTGAATTTGATTCAAACCTGATGTCCACAACAAAAGTTATTTACGAACTGAGTTAAACTGAGCAAAACAAATAGTAAATGAATAAAAAGGAAAAAAAACAACCAATCAGGAAAAAGTGACTACAATCCCACAATTCTCTTCGACCCTTTCACCTTCCAATCGTGTTACTCTATTATCGGACTGACTGACGAATCCATGCGGAACCCTTCTCGCTAATCAACCAATCCCAGCGCAGCACCACTTACGTCATACTAACACACACACCCCCCTTCCCAGCGAGATCGCTGAGACGCTGACAAAGTCTATCATACCGATTTCTTTCACATATCACACATTAAATCAATGCAATATTAATTTGCGAGCAAAACTCAAACCCCAAAAAAGAAAACAAATTTGCCCATTTACTACAGCTACGGTAATACAATCGCTTCAGGAACCTTCCAAAGTAACCTTCAGCTTTTGCCTCCTCTTTTTCACAGTTCCCCTCAACCGTGAGCAAAATTCGACCTGCAAATTTCACTTCTCAACTGATCCTTGGACTGTCGTCCTAGTGAACTTAGTACTCACCAAGTTTTAGTATAGTTTCAATTATCTCACAACCTCAACTTACCAGTCTCGCCATATCTGTCTATTAAATGGACAAATTACAACATACACCAAGTGTCTCACTATACTTATCAATATACTCCAGAGTCCCAGAACTCTCTCCTGAGGTCTGTCATCACCAACCACATGGATACATTTTCCTGCGTTAAGCACCACACTCAAATGAAGAACACCGCTTCCCTGCTCTCATACCTATTGGAGTACGCCCACTCCTTCCAAATTCTACTGGAGTATCTCCACCCTTCTAAACTCATATACACCTCAGTCATCTGCAAATTAGCTTAAGCTGTGCAAGAGCAAATCACTTCACTCAATTCAACCAAACAATGCTAGAAACATACCCTTCAATCTAGAGGGGCTCCGAGAACTGGGGAAAGTCACTTAAGGCAACTAGCAACTCATCTTGTCAAATCCGTATAACATTTCAGAAAAAAACAACAAATCTATTTTCATTAAGAGGAAGAGAATCTTACATTAACATCATCATGACATCATCAAACAATGACATAATCGTAATCTGCTACCAAAAACTGCTGCAGTGCTATGAAATTCTAGTTATTACTTTAGCTGAATGGTGGATTTTGCGCAAGAGGTCAATGGATCGAAGCGACATAGCATTTAGAGGATGTCATCAATAAGTAATGCGATTTTCAACATCAAATAACAAATTTGGAATTCTGAACCTTAGACAATGACCACACCATTTTATTAAGAAGAATTATGAATTTATATCCTAGATTAACAACACTAATGTCACGAAAATAACTCTCAAACACAAGTGATAAGCATATAGAATTAACAGTGGCTGATTATAACGTCTTATATATCTAAGTTTAATCGTCAAGCAAATAATCTCCAAAATAATAGCACTCATTAACAACACCAGAATCTGTAATAATGGCAAGAAATGCATTAGTACAAACAATCAAAAAGTGTCAATATAAATTTTGAGCATTTAAAGTTAATACCCTCATTATCCATGAATTAGCACCAACATGTTGGGCTTCATGTAAAAGAATTTAAGTACACAAATTTAGAAAAAGCGTACTGTCTCGGGTTCTGAGAAAACATTAGTAATAAGCAGCAGTCAAATTATCAGTTGCAGCCGGTACCTGCAAAGCAAAAGAGACACATATATCATTAAGATTTCATACATTACCTGTAGAACAACAACATGCAGTCTACTTCAGCAAAGGGACACCTTCAGGTGTGACTTCAGAAGATGAGGCCTATCGACAGCTAAACCCACACTGCTAGTATGACTCAAACCATCAACAGGAACTCTTGAACACACAGGGGATCATTCCTACATTGGCGGGCGGCGTGCGCAAAAGACCGCGGAGGCCATTCAGACTTTCCCGCTGGGCCGGCGGGCGCCCGCCAAGGGAGCGCCCGCCGGCCCAGCGGAAAAGGCCCTGCAACATTGAAGCCGGCTCCGAATGGAGCCGGCGGTGTTGCAGGGGTGCGACGGGTGCAGTTGCACCCGTCGCGATTTTCACTGTCTGCTATGCAGACAGTGAAAATCATGCTGGGGCCCTGTTAGGGGGCCCCTGCACTGCCCATGCCAGTGGCATGGGCAGTGCAGGCGCCCCCAGGGTCCCCACGACACCCGTTCCCGCCATCCTGTTTCTGGCGGTGAAAACCGCCAGAAACAGGCTGGCGGGAAGGGGGTCGGAATCCCCATGGCGGCGCTGCTTGCAGCGCCGCCATGGAGGATTCCCCCAGCCGGGGGTAATCCGGCGGGAAACCGCCGGACCCGGCTGGGCGACTGCGGCTTTACAGCCACGGTCGGAATGCCATATGAAGCACCGCCAGCCTGTTGGCGGTGCTTCCGGCGACCTCCACCCTGGCGGTCATAGACCGCCAGGGTTGGAATGTGGGCCACAATCTCCTCTTCCTCCCTAGAGTCTCATCATGGAGTCTGACCGTAGAAAATCCTACCCAGCTTGTTATGCTAATCTTCAAAAAGTTTATGATTTGTCAGTACATGTGGTGGTTGCGATCCAACCAATAGTAGCTCCAATTGATAACCTAAAATGTTATAATGTCGACCTCAACCAGGACATTTTCATAAGAGTAACTTCTCCTCTTCCGTCTCGTCTGTGGCTCCTTTGTTCTGTCTTGTCTAAACTTCTCAGGAAGAAACGTCTTACAAAGTAGCATCTGCTTCCATCCTCGAGGAAGAAACCACTTATTAGTGACAATTTCAGACAATAGAACATTCAACTTATGCAAGAACTTGGTTAAACATGGCCTTGCAAGACATGATGCAGCAACCCACTAGGGGTAGCTGTGTACACATCTATTAAGCCATTTAAAACACTTTTATATAAGTATTGAACTATGGAAAATAACCACAACGTTTAGCTAGGATTTTTGCTCAACTAAGAACAGAAATGAATGATGGCAACCATTTTCAAAAGTCACACGTTTTTGTATGTTAATTCACTATACAGTTAATATATTAAAATTATTAGTAAAACATATTAGAAAATTCACACTCTCACAGTATCCTAAGTGTCCTCTGTGGAGGCTTTCCAAACCGGTTTATGGGTTAAGATATGGTTGATGACAACATTAACCTGAGACAGAATGTTGCAAGTAGCAAAATGTTTTTTTAAAGTATTTAATATCTTTTTTTAAAATAGTATTTAATAATATCATTTTTTATTTTGTAATGTTTTGTGAATTGTTTTAAAGTTACGAACATGTTATTGTCTACAATTATTTTTTTCATAATTTTGTTGTTAAATAATATTTTTATATTATTTTTGAATTTATTATTTTTTTCATTGGTGGGTTTTTGGGTTTGAAGGGGAAGGGTGTGAAATTATTTTCTTGCATTATTTAAATATTTTTACAGTTTTATTTAACTGGGAGATTCATCAATTTTGCAAACTGTTAAATGATTCATTTCTTTTTAAACTGTTTATTTTTCATTTCAATGCTTCAATTAGATTATTATTTATATGCCATAATTAGTTTATAAATTATTTATTGAATATTTTTGTAAAATAATTATTTTTCATTATAATTGGATAAATACACGAAATGTGATTGATTCATCATTCGAATTTGTTAATTTACTTAATTTTAATGTTATTTTTAATAAATTGTTTTGTGTATTTTTTGCTTCCTCTATTTTAATTTTTTTGTTTTTCAAGATTTTGCAGATAGTTGGGGGTGTAGGTGTATAAAGTGGAAAGTGTTTTTATTAAACATATTTTTTGCTGTTTTTAGTCAGTAGATGTATAACTTGAATATTTTGGTTTTTTTGTAAGTAATTTGTTTAAGCAACAAAGCAATATTTGGTGGTTCAGAAAAAACTGATTAATAGCTTTAATGTTTTCATTTTTAAAGAATGTTTTGATATTTTGTGTGTTCATTTTATTTGTGATTTAAAAAAATAGTTTCTAATAAGTATTATTTGTTTTTTTCAACACCTTACAGACTGTTGCTTAGGATGGAGTAGGAAAAGTAGATCTTAGTCACCATGTTCCCCTTGAAAATATAATGATTTCCCTGGCATTGCTTAGGTTGGGGTGAGAATAGTAAATATTAAACCCCCCCAACTAAAGTCCATCACGATGCCTACGGTTTCTTAAGTTGGAGTTGCAATAGTAAATTTGACCCCTGGAGTGGTTATTCTACGTCTGACCCCTTCAAAGTCAAATGGTTTCACTACTGTTGCTTAGGTTGAAGAGGGATCAGTAACTTCCATTCTTCTAAAGTCGTATGTTTTATTTACAGTTGCTTAGGTTGGAGTGGGAATAACAATTTGTATTTATCAAATTTGTAACTGTTTTTACTTGTTATATGAGGCTGAAATGTTGATTTGATTTCTTTTTAATATAATTTTTATTTTAATGTTCAATTGTTGGACTTTGTCATGTTTGTTTCAATTAGGTTCAATATAAAAATGTATTTTCCTTTTTTCTTAAAGGTGTTTGTATTTTCATTAATTTTATCAGTTACGAAATTGGATATGAATTTATTTATTCTTATTTTGTGTTTTTATATGTCTTTGGATTTTATGTTACATTGTATTTTTATTGTAGTTTCATATTTTTATTATCTATAGATTTGGGTTGCATGAATTATAGTAATGCGGTTTTAAAATTTATTTTTTCTCATTTTCTATGTTGCTTTTAAACACTTATCTATTAGTACTTGCAATAAATTAAAAAAACATTTAATGGATATATTGATTATTCTATATGTATTTAAATTTATTTTCAGAGTTTTGTTTAAAAAAAGTTACCTTTCATTTTCACTTTATTTAGGGCAACTAAGGACACTCTCTTGAGAATGGAGCTCCAGCATGGAGGAGTGCTCTTAGGCAGTTATTCCATCTGTGTGCCTAAGGGATGAAACACTGTGGCAGCAAGAAGGAGAAGAATCACACACCACAAGAGAAAAACTTATTCTTCACAAATTCAGCACAAGGGTAACCCATAGGGGAAAGCAATACAACATTGAAAGGCTCAAATATTTTCCTAAAGAGGTATTTAGAAGTAGGTGCAATAACCATACGTATATTACAATAAAATACTTTTTTCTTCTCTACATCTGCAGAGGTGTAGTGGTTACTTGCTGACTCAGTAGGAGTGACACAGGATTCAATCTAACAGCATTATGTAATTACTCACTAATTATTCCTGGCCTCAACTGAATAAATACAATGAATGCTTTAAATTAAGAAATGACTGACAGGTCTTTCAGAGTGAATGTACCATTCACATGCACCACTAAGATACTTAGCCTAATTTTGCACCCTTCAAGATCCACAAATTGAGATTCTGGTAAAATGTGTCGATGAATGCCATTCACTAGAATTCACATTCCTCGTGTGGGGCCCATAACTAACCCTAATGGACAAAATTGTTAAGACCAGAGCCAAATAGCTTCCAGAAATCCAAGCAACAGGCAATAAACAAAAATTAAGATGGCTATATGTCAAAGTGTTTCCAAAATATTACACTGCAATGGCATCTTGGGCAAAATTTTGATGCCCAAAATATTGAGAAGGTAAGTTTAAGTAAATATAGATTTACTGTTCTCATCTCTAGGTCTACATACTTTGAAGATATAGGGCATCAAGGTACATAGAAGAGGAGTTAATTAAATCAAACCTATACTATCTATATATTTTCTATGTATTTTTACCTTGGTAATATTTCGGTCCATGATGTTTTTTCCATGCTTTTTCTTATGATGAGTAGTGCAATATTTTGAACACACTTTTAGGTTCAATACTACTAAGATACTAAGCTTTGCAACCAACAACAACGTCTAATGGTTCCAAGACCCTGTGCTGCAAGCGCACCAGAGGAGGGAAAGGAGCCTCACCATGTTCATGTCACAGTCCTATTTGCAGCAACTGTAGAGAATACTACCAGCACCAAAATGACTACCCTACTCAGGAAGATAAGCTACCATGCATCACTATCCCACTCATTACCACCTTTGATGGTTGGCAGGTAATTGCTCTGCAGTATTTTACCTCCAGGATTATGAAATAGCAGGTGTTACAGTACAGTACTTTACATTGCTTTACATCAGGAGTGCTTTTACTTTGCTTACTTTGCCGGTAAGTATTATTGTTTTCATACATATTCATTTTACCACAATTAAACATCCTTATATAATGATGATGATGGTTTGAAAACAAGAGAAATTTGCACTAAATGCAATTTGTCAGATATTGTAGCTGGAGTTTTCAATAAGCAAAACTATCATGTCTGAGTGCCCAAGTCAAAAAGAGTGGTGATTATTCCACTATTACAAACACTAATAAAAACACATATTTCCTAATCATATGAGCATCACCATTTAGCAATGTGCACATTATGAACCAATGCATACATGAGACAATGGTTGACATGGAGACATCACAAATAGCAAAACGGGGCTAAGTCCTCAATATTAAACAAGGTTGTTTAGGTAAAATGAAATTGATCATGTTTATAAGCAATAACTGGTCTTGAAACAGTGTCTACACAATTATTACTGGCATGAATTAGCATGTCGGAACCCCCTACCTGCTCAAAATTAAAAAGCAAGCAAAATGTTACCAGGATACACTGATACAAATAGTGCCCTCCACTTTGTCAAACCACACAGAGTTGTTTATAAATGTACATGTAATACCTCATCCACATTGCATCCATAAGGAGCCTTGGTGCATAATCTCATCATGTACGTGGATTCCAATTGGCATAGTTTTAGTGTCCGATCCCCTCCGATTTCATTTTTGAGGACATATGCAATGCCGTAGTAGGTCATGCTTCTCCAATCATTAGCATCAGATATTATGTATTGTTTGGCAATGCCATAGCAGGAATCTTGTGTTGGACTGCTCTGATGTGTTCCAGTATTCTTTTCTTAAGGGAGCAGCAGGTGCTCCCCACATATTTCAAGCCACACTCACACTCAATGATGTCCACCACAAACTGCATCCTGCATGTGATTCTTTGATTAATGTTGATAGGTCTCCGTTTTTAATCACAAATCCACTTAATATGCTTGCCGATCCTACAAGCATTACAGCTGTTGCCCCCCCTCACCTCCCTAGGGCTTAAATAAAAGAATGAAGGGGGTCCATTGTGTTCTCCCCTCCCCCAGCGATCACTGCCTCCCCAGGGCAAATACAACATTGGAGGGGGCCATGCAGCCCACCTTGTGGTGCCACACATAGCCCTGGGGACTGCCACCCCTCAGGGCAGGCTCCTGCTATGTCCTGGGGTGCACACCTGTCGGGACATAGCTGTTTGCTTTTGCTTGGTGAGAGCTCCCAGCTCCCACCAAGCAAAAATAACTCTGCTTTCTGCAAGATAGAGCTGCCAAACAGCTCCTGCTTGTGGAAAGCGGAGTCTTCATCTGTTTCCCAGCACGCAAACATGCATGCAGGGAAACAAATAAAAACAGATGAAAATATTGCTCTGCAAGCAGAGAGCTACTATTTTAAGCTCCCTGCTCGTGAGAGCAATACCACCACCTGCAAAAAGCAGGGAGCTGGCTTGGACTGCGGGGGCCTTGAGGCCCCCCCCCCCAACCTCCACTTCACCACGGTCCTGCCACTCTTTCTCTTTCTTCCATTCCATAATGGGATGGAAGAGATAGGGAGAGAGAAAGGTTGTGATTGCAATGATTTATCCATACTATGACGTCAAAGTGTCACACCAGCAAGAAATTTGGTCTGAATGCTGTAGTTATGTTTGGTTGTGCAGCATAACAGTCATCTGTGTCCTGGTGGTAAAGCTCTTTGACTGTCACTCTCTAGTTTGCAGGTTCAAATCCTGGTATCTCATGGCATTGTGTCTATTAGTAGTTATATTATAATATTAAGTATTCCTAGTCATGGAACATGTACGTCCTTTCCCCATAAAAAAATCTTTGGTTTGAATGTCATAGTTATGTCTTGACACTACAGGGTAGGGTGTCACCTGTGGCCTAGTGGTTTAGATGTCAGACCTTCACATTTAAAGCTGAAGGTTCAAGTCTCAGTTTGTCACTTTTCATTTCCCAGTTTTCATTTCTTTTCAACTTCAAATATTTAAGGTACATACCGAAAGTTTATCTCATTCTTTTTATTTGACAAATTTGTCCGTAAACATCTCATGTTGATATATATTATTGATCAAAGTATAAGAAAATGTTCTCTCTCTTTTTCCGCACCCCTCTCTCGCTCTGTCAATTTCTCTTTGTTAAAGTTTCTTTAAATGTCTCTCAATCTTTAAATCTCTCTCTCTCTCTCTCTCTCTCTCTCTTCCAGAGAGAGATGGTTAATTCAATGATCTCTCCATACAATGACTTCAAAGTGTCTCACCAGCAAGATGTTTGGTACAAATATTATAGTTAGGTTAAAAAAAAAAAAGTCACTTCTGTCCTACTGGTGAAGCTATTGGACTGCCACGCACTAAGACTAAGTTAAAGGTTCAAGTCCTGGTGTCTCTTGCAGCATTTGTTTTAATGATATAATACTTAAGTCTTTCTCACCCAAAAAAATCTTTGGCTTGAATGTCAAAGTTATGTCTGGATGCGCTTCACTAAGGAATCATCTATGGACTAGTGGTTAAGGTCCCACTGAAGGTTGAGAGTTCATGTCTTAGTGTGCCTCTGGTCGTTTGCCTAATTTAATTTCTTTTCAAATGCTTAAGGTATATACTGAAACGTGATCTCACTCTTTTTACTTGACAATTGCATTTTTTTTTCAATGTATCCTAAAATATATAATTATAACTATAAAATGTATTAAAGTTTGGCAAACTCTCTTGGTCATTAGAGGGAATTGGCCGCAAGGCCATGGGCGGCCCGGGGTTGGGTGGTCAAAGGGGTTTGGCCACATGTCAGGCCCTGCAGTTATCCTCTGTTGCACACAGGCAAAGGCCATGTGTGGCGGTAGTTGGATTAACGTATAGTAATTAAAATTACTTTACATTAAATAAACCACAGAAATTCACTGAAAAAAACAAAGGTTACAGGGAGCTTATAGTTAGGAAATAGAATTAAAAGACCCTTAGAAATAGAAGCAGTTAAACCATCAGCTAAGCAGGAATCACAGATATCAGATATCCAATGGAAGTTGGAAGATACAGAAAATCGTCAACACCGCAACAATCTCTGGATTTTGGGTATCTAGATAGGGATGAAAGGGCAAGATACAAGGGCATATATAGTCCAATTATTCAAGAGTGCCTTTCTGGATCTAGTGGGTTAGAACTGGGATATGGAGATACAGAGAGCGCATTGGTTCCCACTCTTTAGAAAGAAACAAAAGGAAGGAACTTTTGACAGCCAGAGACATCTTAGGGCCATTATTATTTACTTTGGCAACTATTTGGTGAGGCAAGCAGTGTTTGATAAGCCCCGTCCTGATTCATTGATAAATGTGGAATCTTTTTTTACCATCCAGATTGTGTGCATGCTACAGTGGAGAGACGATGGTGGCTGAGGCAAATGATCGATCCATTTCAGGAGAAAGGGGCAGATTGTTTATCAGTGTCAGCATCTAGTGGATTATGATTTTAAGGGCAGGTATGTAGTATGCTGGGTGGTTTGTAAGAGACGATTTCCATCTTATGGACCTAGCAGTGTGGCGGTCTCACACAGCAGGATGGGGGGGTGGGTTAGGGTGGGGCAAAGAGTGGGAGTGGGGGTTAGGGACGTTGGCCCTCGGCCAAGCCATAGTGGTTGGGAGGATTTCCGTAGGGGGGCACACAGCTTGGTAGCGGTTCAAATTGGTGGATTTCATGCAGGTGAAGAGTTTGGAAAAGGTATTTTGGGGACCTGTTTAAGGGGAAGACTCCAGATTAGGACATGGTACAGAAAAGTAAATTACTTATAGGAACTGTGAATATTTGTGGGCTCAATGATGGTAAAAAGGGGTGGTTGGTGAGTGAAAGGTTAAAATCCCTTAAGGACGACATCGTTTGAATGCAGGAGATGCATATTTGAGGCTCACAGAAACATCTGCTGGATTTTCCTGGCTGGTGGTTGTTGGCATATACTAGTCAGAGTACAACAATTAAAGGGGTAGCCGTAATGACACGCATCAGGTCACTGAAGATTACGAAAAAGCTCACTGATAAATTTGGTCGGTGGGTGTTTTTGGAGTGTCTTCTTGGTGGTACAAAATTTACACTCTGCTCAGTTTATGGATCTAATGTAGATGATTCAGAGGTGTTGGATCTTGTCAATGTTGAGCTTGCGTCCTGGTGGGCTCCAGCAATTGTATGCGGAGATTTGAATGTGCATATAGATAACGGCCACCCTATTCAAGATCAAACAAAGTACCAGTGGAGGAAACCTAAAGTTTTTCGGGCTTTACAGACATTAGTATTGAATCATGACGTCTTGCAGATATGTAGATGTTCAGATCCAGGATTTAGATTGTTTTCCTTCCCGCACAAGAAGTTAGTGAGGTTAGACTACTTGTTTGTGTCTGCTACCTTGTGGGAAGGTTTATGGATTGAGAAATATCCAGGATAAATTTTGGACCATAACCCGTTGGTTATGGAAGTTCGATAGGGGAATGATGGTCATCAGGTCAAGACCTGGTCATTTGATAGGGGTTTGTTAGTAGACCAATCATATGTTAAACACATGAGGGCCTGGATTCTAGAATTTTTACAGGTAAATCGAGGCACGGCCCCATGCCACATAGTTTGGGATACGCTCAAGCAGGTATTAGAGGAGAGACCCTTAGCTGTGGTGTAAGGAAGGAGAGGGCGCACTTTAAAGTGTTGTAGGTAGAGCAAGCAGAGCTAACTCCGCTTGAATTATGGATAGGGGAGGTGGTAAGAAACGACTTTGCTATGTTGGGAATTTTAAAGAAGATTGCGGTGGTAAATGCTAAAATTACCAAAACGTTAATGGAAATGGCGGCGGTAAAGTTTCTGATACATAGACAGGAATGCTATGAATATAGTGAAAAGATTGGCAAGCTTATGGCTTTAAAAGTAAGGCAAAAAATAACCCATGGCTATATTAGCAAGCTTGAAGATTTAGCTAAGCCAAGTGGTGAGGGACAACCTAGAAGTTCTAAGGATATTCAGGGAATTCCATCAGAAACTATATTTGCAGGAAATTTACCCGCAAGAGGATGAGATAAACCACTATCCGGCTAGTATCTCAGTGGGACAGCTGCATGAAGATGTAAAATTTAAGTTAGAGGCCCGTTTGATGGATGGGATGATAGCAGCAGCTGTTAACACCCTTTCAAGTGGTAAGGCTGGCGGCCCAGATAAGATCCCCCTTGAGTGTTTTTAAAGTCTTTTTGGGGGAATTAAGGGAAGAGCTTCTCACCCAATTTGTGAGTGTGCAAGCAGGATCTCAACCATCTGCATCGTGGCTAGAAGCGAACATGATAGTCTTTCCTAAAAAAAGAAAAGGATCCACGGCTACCTGGTTCATACCACCCTATCTCCTTCATAAATAGTGATGCAAAACTTTATGCTATGGTTCTGGCTACTAGGTTGAGCTCAGTGACTACTAATTTAGTCTCTCAATGAGAGCACCGGTTTATCCCAGGGAAGGGTATGGCTGATCATGTTAGACGAGTGATTGTATTATTGGATGTCGCGGACCTGGCTAAGGGCCCTATGGCAGTGATCTTGCTAGACACCGAAAAAGCCTTTGATCGGGTGCATTGGACATACTTGTGGGCTGTTCGGCGTAAGAATAATATCGGGCCAGGCTTTATTAGGGCTATTAAGAATTTATACCAAAATCCTATGGCCAAACTGCAAATAGCAGGGTCAGAGTCAGAGCCTATCTTTATTTAGAGGGGCACAAGGCAGGGGTGTCCGTGCTCACCATTGCTGTTCGCTTTATATTTTGACCCACTTATTAGAAAATTGTTAGATAACAGAGCAATTAAGTCATTGGAAACGGTAGGAGGGAGCACTAAAATACTTGCCTACACCGATGATATTGCAGTCGTAACTCCCGACTAAGTGGTTGCAATAGCAGAGCTAGAACAAGAGACGGCAGGATTCGGGAGAGTCTCTGGGTATTTTTCAAACAATGCTAAATGTCAAATTATGACCAACAGTTAAGTATCTGGGGGTCAGGCTATCACCTAATCTGGACGAGCATCAACCTGGCTCCAGTACTAGCCAGTGCCAAAAAAAGAACTACGCCACATAAACAATCTGCAGCTCTCAATAGTAGGGCGATGTAATATGTTTTTTTACTCAGGGTGTTGTATTTATTCAGGACTATTCCATTAGAAATTGGCCAGAATAGGTTTAAACAAATGGAGGACCTGACCAGTAGTTTTATATGGTCCTTCTATGAAAACGCTGCAAGCTCTTCTGTATTTAGTACTCCCAAGAGAGAGATGGGGCTGGGTACTCCCCAGCTTTAGGCTCTATTACCTACAATTGTAGGAAAGTTAAATTTAAAACGATTAGGGCCGCCTTTCAAGTCTGGGGTTAGACTAAACAAAGGGTTGGCATCGATCTGGTTTGCTATTATACGCCACTTTGGAATTCTCCTATGCTCCCTGGGATTTTTACTGTTTAAAATGGATTAACTGTGGGATCCGGAAGTTGGGAGATTTTTTCCAAAAAGAAGGGCAAATAAAGAGATTTGAGGACCTGTTGGAAGAGTTTTTCTTGGATAGCAGGGATTTCTTCAAATTTCTGCAGATTAGAATTTTTTTGCTAACCATATCCAAGGAAAATCCTTGTGGGGAATATATTAAGTTCATGGAAGCATTAGGGATGCAACTAGCTGTACTATCAGAAATCTCTTTCCGCTACTATTAGATTTTATGCAAGACGATCTGGGAAACCAAGCTAAGAATTGGGAACGGCAGATAGGGGTCAGCGAAAGTACATTCCAAGATTCTCAGCAAATAAATTTACTATTTCACCTATATAACATGCCTGCTAAGTTAGCTAGATGGGGTAGGAAAGAGGGTATCACTTGCCCACGATGTAGCAGCACGAAGGCGGATCTTTGCCATATGTTTTTTGGATGCAAACAATTATTAGGTTTGATGAATGACATCACAAAATGTTTGGGAAAACTCTTGGGCCAGGATATAGCTCTTACATCGCAATAGGTGCTGCTAGGGGTTGACAAGACAGCTAGTCGAAATCAATCTAAATACTTTCTTTTCTTAGCTATGTCACCAGTGCGTGGCTGTATTGCGTCAGATTGGCTGAAGCCTGACCCCCCCTTCTTGGAATCAATGACTGGTGCAGCTTTTATCTGTATATTATTTAGACATCTGCCTGTATGCTGCTAAAGGCACTACTGGTAGAAAAAGGGAATCGAAAATATGTGCCCCATTGACATGGCTTCAAAGGGTCTAGAGGATAATCTGTAATCTATAATGAATTGGGGTTTGGTTAACTGTATTGATGCAACTGGTGAAGCTTTAAGTTGTTTTTTTGTACCCTGCTGTGTGTCACAAAAATATATTAGTAAAAAAGAAAATTATATATATATATATATATATATATATATATATATATATATATATATATATATATATATATATATATATATATTAACTAGTTTTGATAGGAAAATAATTTTTTGTTTTGGCAATAACTTTGGCACCGTTTGACAAACCTTCAAGAAATTTTTCAAACTAGTTTCACACTCACTTCAGCTTCTGTCATGAACATTTTGGGATGACTTATCATGTGTAGGCAGAGAAAAAGGAGGGAGGGCAAAACGAGATTTCCACATTCATTTTCCCATTGTGTCTTTAGGCCCGATACTGTCCGAATCGCTGAATGGAATTACACCAAATTTGTCAGGAAGGTAGATCTTGGTACTCAGTTCGTGCTTTTTGTGAATCGGTGTAAATCTTTTCAGTAGTTTTAGACATATGAAAGGAAAAAGAAATATAGCTCTCTAGGGATGCTGACCCTCCGCCGATCCCTCCTCAGTGGATCTGCTGATTCACAAGCCAAAGCAAGACCCTAATTGGCTGGCCACAACCTGACAGAAAAGCTGTGGCTGCCAGTTTTGTTGTATCGAGAAATAGTCTCTGGTGCTGAAATGTGGGCTGTAATTTCTTATGAAGGGGTCCTTGACCCCATGTTTGTGTTATGTAGGTGACAAAAGTATATGTAATGGGTAAAAGAATCCTGTAAAATGTTTTTTTAAACACACCTGAGATCTGCAGATCTGCTCTGGGGCCCAGTGCGGCTCCCCAGTACACATAGATATATATATATATATATATATACATATACACCCACTGTGACAGTCATACAGACACTCTTACACTCATTCTGACATCCATACCTCCACTCTCACACCAACTCTGACACCCACACAGAACTCTCACACCCACTCTGACATCCATATGCACTTCCTCACACTCACTCTGATACCCACATAGACATTCTTATACCCACTCACATACCCAGACACTCCCACACCCTCTGACACACACAGACACTCTCACACTGATTCTGAAACCCACACAGGCTCTCTCACACCCACTCACACACCCAGACACTCTCACACCCACAGTGACTTACCCAGACACAAATTTGCACACCCACTCACACATCCAGACATATACTCTCATACCCATTCACACACCGAGGAAGACATTCTCACACCCACCCAATACACACAGAGAGACACTCTCACACCCACTCACATGTGCAGACACTCTCACACTCACTGATGTACCCAGGCATACACTCTCACACTGACTCACGCTCTCAGATTGGTACTCTCACACCCACTCTGACACCTAGAGAGACCCTTTCATACCTACTCACACTCCCAGGCAGACACTCTCACATCCACTCTGACACCCAGAGAGATGCTCTCACACCCACTCACACTCCCAAAAATACACTCTCAAACCCACTCTCACACTCAGAGAGACACTCTTACACCCACTGACATGCCCAGACATTCTCACACCCTCTGACTTACCCAGACACACACTTTCACATCCACTCACACACCGAGAGCAATCTCACACCAACTCACACACCCAGATAGACACACTCACTCCCACTGACACACCAAGGCAGACACTCTCAAATCCACTTACACACTTAGACGGATATTGTCACACCCACTCACACACCCATATAGACACTCTCACACCCACTCTCACACCCAGAGAGACACTCACACACAGACACTCACACTCCCAGGCAGACACTTTCACACCCACTCTGACACTCAGAGATGCACTCTCATACCCACTCACACACCCAGAGAGACACTGCCATGGTCATTCACACACCCTGGCAGACGCCCACTCACACACCCAGACAGGCACTCTCACACCCACTCACAAACCCAAATAGACACTGTCACATCCACTTACACACATAAACAGATATTGTTGCACCCCCTCACACACCCAGATAGGCATTCTGGTGCCCAGAGAGTCACTTTCACACCCACTGGCACTCCCAGACACTCTCACACTCACACTGATACCCAGAGAGAAACTCACACACTGAGACAGACATTCTCACATCCAATGACACACTCAGATGCTCACAACAAATCACACACTGAGACATACACTCTCACAGAAACTTTAACACCCATATAGACACTCTCCCATCCTGTCACACACTCAGGCACTCTCACACCTACTCACACACTAAGACAGAGACTGTCACACCCACTCACACACCCAGGCAGACACTCTCTTATTCACTCACATTAAACCACTACGCAACCACTGACACATACTTTAGTGTTGTTGGAATGTATTTTATGAGTGCTTTTGGTTTGTAAATAAGCGATGGATCTGCAGATTTACATGAGTATTAAAACATGGGAATAAAAAATGAAGTGAATATGTCTTTAAAAAAAGATTGGCTCTAAAAAGAGCCTTTGTGTTTATGGTGTGTAGGTGATAACTACACATAAAACAGAATGCAGTTTTTCAGGTTCTGGAGGAAAATCCTGTTGCCTTTCTCTGTCAAATGAACTCTATCATTATTATATGTATGTTTATCTGTTGGCAGATTTCACTTGCCCACTTTCTCTTCTGCCTTTGGCAAATCTTGGAAAATATCAAGGCAGTGTATGGAAAAAGTGCTATTAATTTTCCAAATGTATCTTTTATTAGGATTTCCAATCCTAGCCCAGTAACTGTGCCCAGGTTATTGCTACCACAGTGCACAATCATGAGGTGTGAATGTTGGCAATCCATAATAATTTCAATGAAAGACAGCAAATGATGCCAATTTAACCCTCTCTATTAAATGCAAATAATGTTTACTTTAGGCAAACCCAGGTCCATGTCACTACCACTCTTTCTAGCACTCTCTCTGGCCTAAAACACAAAGATATGAACCACAATCCACACTAATAGCATTTTGGAGTGAATCTGGAGTAGCACACAGGGGAAGGCTGCAGCTGAATGAAACAGATTTGAAATGAAAGGCAGTTAAAATGGAGCCTAGCACCTACAATTTAAAGAAAAAAAAATTTGATTGAATGGTGTTCATATGCTAGTGCTCAAAAGTAGGTAGTGTTGGTAAAATAAAAGTAAGTACACAAGTGATAGGCTTTGGAGAAATAACAAAAATGTATTGATGTTTGGGATATGTTCATAATTCCAAACATTCAAGCACACCTGCTACAGTTGGGTTAAAAGTTAGTATGCTGTTTTCTGAAAGTGCAGTGAACTTCTGACCTACTGCTAGCAGAGACTGTTTTCAAATTGGTCACCATGTCAGCAGAGCTACAAAGGCATGGGGGAAGGAAACAAAAAAGACGACTGTGAAAGTGAAGCCACAGTGCTAATAAAATAGTGCTTAATATATAGTGTTAGGGTGCAAATGTAGTCATTTATACCAAATGGAGTATAAATGACATTGTGTATGAACAGATTACCAAAAGTATTCTTCAGCTCCCATGTTAATCTGTGGATCTGCCATTAAGTTGTGCATGGGGCTGTGCTGAGTCCTGCGGTGGATCCTCGAATCCACCCAAAACACATGCAATTGGGCAACTTTAGAGGAGTCTCTTAAAGGGTTAAATATACTGACCACTGAGAAGTGGTATAATATAAGTTAAATATGAAAGGAAGTTTTTGATTTGTTTTCTGACTGAGTAACCTTCAAAGCAAAGTTGAAAAGTTTGCCATTAATGGTTGCCTTGTGTGAGAGTGGTGTACAATTCTTCTTTTCACCTTTTAGTGAGAAGAAATTCTAACTGATACTGAGAGACAAACATACATACCAACAAACACATTTAACAGGTATGTAAATTAAAAAGTAGTTTAAGTTGAAATAGGTTAGAAAAGCAGGAGTGTGTGTAAATGAAAGGTGGTTGCATGTTCACAACAGTAAAAGAAAATATAAATGGAGAGTATGTGATCAAAATAAGTAAAATCACAGTGATCAGTACAGGAGAAACCACAAAATGAAAAGAGTAGCAACACCTCGGCTTAAACCAATATGCACACTAACACAGCTACTCAAACACTAATGCATACAATAACACACATAGGCAAACGGTCATGAATACACTGACACACTCAGGCATAAACTCATGTATACTCTGAGATACCCAAGCACACAGTCATACAAACACTGAGACACCCAGGCAGACACTGATGGATATGCTGACTTACCCAAGCACTCATTGAGATATACACTAAAATACCCAGTCACACAGTGATGCATTCAGTAACACACCCAGGCAAACAGTGATGCATGCTCTAAGATACTGTGGTTCACACTGATGCATACACTGACATACCCAGGCATACGTTAATGCATACACTGACACATCCTGGCAGGCACAGATGCATACATTAAAACACCTATGCACAAACTGAAATCTACAGGGACATACCCAGGCACACATTGATGCATAAGCTAACGAAACCACGTAGATACTGATGCATACACTAACACACGCAGGTACACACTAATGCATACATTCACACACCCAAGCATACATTAATGCATTTGCTGACACACCCAGACAGGCACTGTTCCATACACTAACACACCCAGACACACACTCTTGTAGACACTCACAAGCAGATACTGATGCATATGCTAAGACACCCAGGCAGACACTGATTGATATCCTAACACATCCAGGCACACATTGATGCACGCAGTGACACGCCCAGGAAACACTGATGTATACACTAACACACCCAGAGACACACAACCATACACTAATGCATACGCTGAGACACCAAGGTAGACAGTGATGCTTACAGTAACACAGCCAGGCAGAAACTGATGCAAACATTGACACGCCGAGGCACACACTGACGCATATACTGACACACACAGGCACACACTGGTGCATACACTGACATACATAGGCACACACTTATATATGCACTGACATACCCAAGAACACACTAAGACGTACACTGACACACCCAGACACACACTGACGCATACACTGACACAATCAGCCAAATACTGATGCATACATTCACATACCTAGGCACACACTAATGCATACACTATCTCACCCAGACACACCCTCATTCATACACTCACATACCAAGACACACACTCATACATACACTAACACACATAGGAAGATACCTGCTAGTAAGAGAGGTAGCAACACACTGTGTCCTATGTATACAGTAACTAGTATACACATTTATAGATGTAGAGTGGGAGACTTCTACAACCATGTTGATGCTTAAACGACCAGTTATGTAGTTAGTTGCTCACATTACCTAACTTAATACTATGTTTTGTAGAGGTAAATGTATTCTTTATTTGTTTCCCAGATATCTACTGCTGTTGAAAAAAGAAGAATTACAATGCCTGACAAAACACAAAGAGGAAAGCAATAGAAACAACAGTATTACATGGTTAAAACTGAGAGTAAAAGGGAAGAAAAGGTGGCGAATGTGCAAAGAAAAAAAACAGTAGGTGGCAAGAGTCCTAAGGATTATCTGAAAAATATGTGAAAAATGCAAAATGAGGGAAAGGTGTCAATTGAAAAGGGAATTTTTAAATGTACTGACAAACAGCAAGGAGTGCATGATTGTGAAAGTAAGAAATGTTTTTAGAAAACAGGTCGTTTGACATGGATACAGAAACAATTTAAGGAAATTAAAGTGTTTTGAACTAGAGTAATACAGAATTTGCTACAAAACCTGAAAATGTATAAAAGGAAAAGTGGTGCACTTAAGCAGAAGCAACATTTGGAGCCTATAGTTGACAAAGCATTTGCTGTGAAGAGGAAATGATTTATATTGATACTGAACAGAATAAGGACACTAGATAAAACAGCATTGTCTTTGAAGAAATCTAGTACCGAGCCTTTCTTTAATGAAGAAACTACTTATAAGAGGACACGTTAGTGCATGCAGTTGAAACTACTGGACGTTCTTAAGAGGTCAAAGATGGTACTCCCATTGCAAAAGAGGAGGTGGTCCCTTGGAATGTAGAGTTAGTGGTAGCTGAAGAGGTAGAAGGAAGGCATAAACAGGCCCCTATATGCAAAAGGAGCTATAGCAGTATTTGTAGTGTATGTCAGGAATCAATTGACATGCTAAGAAATGTTCTACATCAATTTCCAGATTGAAGTGTTAAGCGGAAAAGTTTGCAATGATTAAATCCGTGCAGAGTAAGGAGGTATGCTAATTTACAGGGACATTCACTGGCTTGTTTATTGAAAAAAGTGTGTAAAATGGGACATTTTGTTAGGAGACTTAACTTTGTGAAAACACCTGTCCTATGTTTAGGAAAAATAAATAGAGCTCTCTTACATGGTAGACTAGCAGAGATAGGAAAAGTTTGTGAAGATGTTCAGTTTCTTTGGTCCCAAAGAGGAGTCTAGGGAAAATGAAGAGTTGGTTTATGCAGGTGTACAGGAACAGGACACATGTATTAGCATTCAAAACTTTATATAAGAGATTGCAAATTTTAACACAGTTTCTTCAGAGAACCCAAACAATGTTTGTATTTGTTGTCGATGCACTCACTACAAAAGCCAAACTCATACTGTTGTATTCTCAAAAACTGAACAGGAGAACAGAGATAAATGGCAAGACTTTGGTGTATATTTATTTTTTGGAAAAATGCTTTGTTTTATCAGTATGGTAAATTATGTGTAAGTAGTGTTATGATAAGTTAGAGGACAACAAAATGCCAGCCAGAGGAATACAGAACAAGTTAGAATTGGTATCAATTCCAGAAGAACTCCCAACAATTAAATATTTATGAATCCATTTTCATACATTCTGTACACCTTTTTTAGCAATTGTTTGTACGGAACCAAAGAGTTGGAAACTACCACCAACAGAACCAAGAAAGGCCGTAAAGGAAGAGTGGTTTTCTTATCTTTAGATTTTAAACAAAATGTTGAAACTGTGGGTGTGGAGAGAGATATTGATGAACCACTTATCATTCTAGTAACTGGTGTGCCTACCAAAAATAAAACAAATCTGGCAAGATTTTAGTAGATGTTACTTAAGTAAACAAAAGCCACATTACACTTGAAAGAAAATAACATCTATAACAAAAATGTCCCTTTTGTTGGAGATGAAAGTTCTATGGTTGATGAAACCTTACCATCAAGTGGACAGATTGAAAAAGTGGATAGATCCAAATCAGAAGAAATATATGAACATTATAGTATCCATCTACTCATTCCAAAAAAAGGTATTGGCGGTATTGGTGATGCTACTGATCTCTTTGAAATGAAACAAGCAAAAGGAAGTCCATTGAGTGTGTGCGAAAAAAAGTTTAGAGGCTTGCTGTTTTCCACACCTATTTCTGACTGGAGTAGGAGGCCAGTATAATGACCAACCTGTACAAATACCAACAGCTAAGTACAGGTCTAGTAGATTATATTCAGAGGACCCTAGGTTTCAGCAGTATATTCCATCTATTATTGGAGAGTGACTTGTCTGGACTGGCATACACTGTAAACCTCATTCTCAAGACAGGAGTTAATCTACAAAATCTCTCTGCAAAAGAATTTGTTGACAGAGTTCAGGGAAAGGATAAAAAGATGGAATACAATTTATTTTATTTGATGGCATGTCAACATTGTACAACTGAGTATTGGCATCATCGTCATAGAGAACTAATTGCATGTTGTGAAACTTAGATGCACCTACTTGGTTTGTTATACTCAGTTTTGCAGAGTACATGTGGGATAGCTTACTTGAGGTTTTCAGAGAAGCAAACTCAGACATTAAAGACATCATTATGAAGACAGCAGGAGAACTTTGCTCTTTGGATTCTGATAATGTTTGCAGATATTTCAACCACAGGTTTCAGACCATTCTATCTTTCACATGCAATAAAACAAATACTTCTCTTGGCGGGGTTACTGATTTCTTGTGGCATTAAGAGAGTACCAACCAAGAGGTGCGCCTCATATTCACATACTGTTATGGGTAAACAGACAGTGAAGAGTCGGTACTCTCTTTACTAGAACAATATGTGACATGCGCCATCCTGAAAGGCAATGATGATAAAGGTCTTAGAAAGCAATTTCTGCACTTTCAAACACATAGATGTGGCAATCACAGTTTTAAAAAATATGGATATAAAGGAACATTTTATACAAGGTGTTGTTTTGGATTTCCAAGGCCTATAATTTCCAAAGGAAGAGGAAACAGCTTTTTGTCTTCAGTCAGACATACACTGACACGAAAAGCACAGAAAAAACACATATAGTCTCAGACGAACAGAGGCCTCCAAGTATATTATTGACTATAATCCTGTGATTCATAAAATGTCAAATGCAAATATGGATATACAACTTGTTGCAGACAACTCCATTGCTGTTGTTCTTTATGTCACTTCATACATTACAAAATCAGAGAATACAGAGATAAAGGAGATGTGGTAGAAACTTTCTGCAGAAAATTCTCTAACCAAAAAATTGTACAGTTTCAATTTGAAAATGCTTTCGCATAGGCAGATAGGCTCCTATGAATGCTGTGACCAGTAGACTTCCGCCAGTTTGTACTCAAAGTTAAGGGGTGTTGTTTGGGTAAGTCTAGGCCTTGCATGCACACAAAACAGAGTCTTAAAGTCTTTCCCAGAAATTCAGTACCCAGCAGAGTTTACCCGTAAAGTGCAGATACTGTCAAAACAAATGTGTTGGATACTTATTATCAAAGAAGGAGCCCATACCTTGAAAACATATGTCTTTACGAGATACTTCAACATTATGGATACAGAAATAATATAAAAATATAAAAACATAGATGAAGGAAATATGCAGTATTTGGTTGCAACAGTTGTTTTGTTTGACACACAAAAGGAAGTTTAATAAACAACAGAAAACTCAGTTGCCAGCCTCCTGATAAAAGAGAGCTTTTTCTATTTGTCACTTGTGCAACTGTTGAAGCCTTGGTATTCTGGATTGGAGTTACTTGGACACTTTGAACGCTATGAAGACTGTTTCAACGCTGTGAAAGGCAGCATTCATTGTATAGTGTTTCCTAACTATTTGAAAATGTTAAATGATGAGATCAAATAGGAAGAACCAATTGTTGCTGAGATAGCTGAAGAGAGTTCACAAAGCTGCCAAAGTTCAGGACCTCTAAGTCAAGATCCGCTTGGACAACCATTTATTGAAAATGAAGCTGCCATAGCCATGAATGAGGTGGAGACTGCAATGCAACAAGCAAGACAAAAAAGTGTTGATTTGGAGCAGTTAGTTAGACAGCTGAACGTCAAACAGAAAGAAATATTTATGGAGGTAAATAGAAAATAGAGCATGGATGCCTCTGCGAGAAGAAATAATGTAAATGCATTATTTTCAGCCAATACTGTTATACATCAGGGTCAAGCTGGTACAGAGAAAAGCTTTTTAATTGAAGTTCTCATTGCTTACTTACAGAGGACTACAGGCTTGAGTTTGTCGTACAAAGTAACAACACCAACTGGATTAGATGCACACAACATGAAAGGAATTACTTTTCATTGACTACTTATGGTACCTGTAGAACATAACAACACATTGGAGTACCAAAAGTTGTCCAGTGAAGTCTTAAGCGCACTGAAGAAATTTAAACTTTTAATAATCGATGAGATGAGCATGGCCTCAAACTTAATGCTTGCCTTGATAATGCACAAATTCTGAATACAGACTATGAAGTACTGTTTGGAGGAAAGCACTTAATTGTATTTGGTGATCTACTACAACTTACCCCCGTGAAAGGACAGCCTGTGCTCAAGACAATTCTACTTGAACAAACTTGAAATTCTTTGGGAAGTATTGGTAATGTAAACATTTGGCTAAGCATTCAATACAAAGAACAACTTAGGAATATGTTCCAAGCATCTGACATGGAGTACAGAAATATTCAGAAGGGTATTAGAGTAGGAAGACTCACAAAAGAGGGAAAACATTGCTTGGGAAGTTGACTTATAAAGAAACTATTTCGTACAAAGAAGTCAGAAGCACATCTGATGTTCAGTTTCACTGAAGAAGGGAAATCCATTGGATGCCTAATGCCTACACTTCAGGAGTGCTCCTGTTTCAATGAACAGTTACTAACATTGGAGAAAGAAGATGTTTTGGAACTTACAGCAATCAATAAAATGGAACACCGGGATGACAGTACTGTTAAATGAAAAACTACAAGCACAATTGGATTAATTGGTAAAATCTGTTTCCAGAACTGCAGGATCAGAAAAGTGTTTACAGGTTTGCAAAAACCTTAGGGTAATTTTGTGGAGTAATATAAATTGTTGACAAATGATTATTTTATGGTGCTCTAGGTAAAGTAATAGATTTTTTTTGTTTCCTAACAGGAATGTTGTTGGATACCTAGTGATTACATTTTATCAAGTTGAAGGTGTTAAACAGGTTGGAAGGTCTGATGCACCTTTTATGCTTGTAAAAGACTTAAATGTTGGGAGGAAGCAGTTCCCAATGTCTCTAACATATGCTATGACTATTCATAAATATCAAGGCTTAAGTGTAGATACAGCATTCATTAAATATTATATATAAAATACTGTGTTTAAGGAAGATATGTCGTATGTAGCCTTATCGTATGTTAGAAAATTGTCCGGTATGTACTTGGTAGACTTTAACAACAGTGAAGTAAATACAGATTCCAGCTGCGTCAGAGTACAACCACATGAGAAGTGTTTATGCTCCCGATGTAGAACAGCATCCGGTTTATGAAAAACGTACCACCACACCGAAGCAAACGCTTTTGAAGTATTTCAGTGATGTTGTTGAGAAGAAGCATAAGAAAGAGAAAAAGGAACTTCTTAAGATAAAACTACTGGCAATGCTGATGATATTGCTGGTTACCAGCTGTTAAACACCTCTGTGTCAACTGCTATGCCAATGTGATTCTAAATGCACTGTTCCGTTTACCACATGTTGTTCATGCAATTGAACAGAGAAAAGAAAAAATTTGTGCTCTGTACTCTTTGCTTTGTTAGAACGTGTGTGCATGGTAGGACTTAAACATATTCTGCATCTCATATTCAAGAACTTGTAGACATGTCCCTTGGATCTGTACCCTTTGTTCAAAACACTAAAGACAGTGCACAAGAATTATTGATGGTAATCTTTTTTATCTTAGAAGAAAGATGGCACCCATTGACAACTTATTTGGCCTCACTTACTCATGGGACGATGAGTGTGAAAGTTGTTCTATTTTTCATCAAGAACACAAATAGATTCAGAGGGATTTATTTACTTAACTCTACCGGACTGCAAAACTGTCCATTTTGACAGGTTGTTTAAAGAAGCTTCACAGAATAATACCTGCAGAAATTGTCAATCAGATCTTTGCATATACAAAGAAATGGCAAATATATTATCTTAATGCTGTCAAAACTTTCAATTTTGACAGGTTAATAAAAGAAGCTTCACAGATTAATACCTGCAAAAATTGTCAATCAGCTCTTCTATCATCTTTGCATACACAAAGAAGTGGCATATATCTTATCTTAATGCTACAGCAATGTACACCAAATAGAAGTGAATTATAAACACAAATTACAAATTTTAAAGCAGGACAAATATCTATTTCTGGAAACACATATACCAGTATGGCTATTATTTTTCATGATGGAATAAATATTACAACTGGACACTCCATCATCTAATAAAAAACTGCAACTGTATTGACAGAATATAACAACAGCAACTTCACATTCAAGACTGCCCTATAAAATATAAAATCCCTATCTTCTGTTTCTCGAAGCTAAGTTTTAGTGAAGACTACAACTGAAAAAAATGAAATAATATACTTGCTGCATTTCTAATACAATTATTTATGACATCATACGGCCTACCAGGGGTAATGGATATATAAGGAATTCAAAATGCTAATATGCAGTTAATGCTACAATGTTACAGCACAGATGGCAGTACATTAAAAACAGTCAATAGAAACTAAAAACCAAAAGAAAAAGTGTTTTGTGGAGAAAGAAATAGTACTAATACTGTTATATGCATTTTGTATTCAAAAATAAAACAGGATGGACATAATAGAATGAGAAGAACGTCATAATCGAACACATATTGGAACATGCCCTACGAAGTTACAAAAAGGATTAGTCTACTTCTAGTTTATGTATTACCAGTTTTTATGACATCATATGGCCTACAAGGGGCGATGTCTTTATATGGCTATCCATATGCTAGTGTTCTTTATAGATATTAATTGTATTGTAACACTCTTAATAAAAAAAGAAGTTACCTTACATTAGTTCAGTAAGTATAGCTAAAAGAATTGGTTAATTAATTATAGGGAGTGCAATGCACAGTGTCACCAATTTAAAGTGTACTGTGCAGTTCTGGTGTTTTTTTGTTTGTTGTTTTTTTACAATCTATGTGATTGTTTTTTCCCCAATGTTCAATGATGCTTTTTTCATACAACACAACATGTATGGCATAAAAGTATGTAAGCTGGAAACGATAAAAAAGGGAAAATGAAATGCTAACATTATGGCAATCATTATGAACATGGCGGTGTGGGCCGCCATGCCGGCGGTGGCGTGAAATCCCGCTAGCCGGCATGGCGGCCCACACTGCCACTTAATGAAGCCATGGCAGCCTGGCGGTGGACGGCATCATTATCAGACAGGGCAGCGGTGCTGACCCTCGGATAATGATCCCTTAGCCTCTAGGCTTTCCCTGGCTGGTATCCCCGCCAGGGAAAGGCTGGCGGAAGGGGTGCACCGGGGCACCCCTAGGGGCCCCTGCACTGCCCATGCACATGGCATGGGCAGTGCAGGTGCCCCTGTGCAGTGCCCCATCGCGCAGGTCACTGCCCGATTTACGGGCAGTGATCTGCGAGACAGGTGCAGCTGCACCCGCCGCACAGAGGCATTGGCGGCGGTTCCTGGCCAGGCATTCCTCTGGGCTGGCGGGTGAAAACATTGTTTCCACCCGCCGGCCCAGAGGAATGTACATTATACAGCCGGCAGGGTTCCGGGGGCGCTGGCGGTCACTGAGAAGACAGCTAGCATGAACACGGCAGTTTTCACCACCGTGTTCATAATGAGGGCCTATATCTATGATTGCTTTACAGCGGTATGAATATATGTAGGTTTTTATTATTAACATGACATTTTACATAGTATAGACAAACTTTATTCTGCAAATTTATAACATGTAACATTAATATCTATTTATGTTTTCACTCTTTTTACACAGATCAATGGAACCATGTATTGCAGTATTATAGGTGACTAATTACATCTTTGACCATTTATTATGTATCTGATAAAACACCCACTACATACACTGGCACACCCTGGTACACACTGAGATACACTGACACATACTCATACATAGACAGACATACCCAAGCTGATACAGACACTCACACACCCACACACCCAGGCACACAGTAACACATACACTGACATACCCAGACACACACTGATATATACACTGACACACACAGGCACACACTCAAACATACAATGAGATATCCCGGCACACACTGATGCATACACTGACACACCCAGGCACACACTTACTTATACACTGACATACCCAGGCATGCACTGATGCATTCAGTGATACATCCAGGCACACACTTATGCATGCACTAACACTGCCAAGCACACACTGATGCATACACTGATATGCCCAGGCACACTCTCGTGCATACACTGACACAGCCAGAAACACACTCATTCATACATGCACTTACATATCCAGGCATACACTGATGCGTACACTGAGACATCCATGCACACACTGATGCATACGCTGAAACACCCAGGCACACACCTATGCATACAGTGACATATCCGGGCAGACACTCACAAAGATTGTCAAACCCAGGTGCACAATCATGCATACACTGACACAGCTAGGCACACACTCACACATACACTAACACATCCAGGAATACCCAGGGAAACACTCATGCATACACTGACACAACCAGAAACACACTTGCATACACAGAAATACCAGGACACACACTAATTAATACACTGAGACATCCATGCACAACCTAATGCATGCACTGACACACCTACACACACACTCATACATACGCTGAGACACCCAAACATACTCATGCATACCCTGACATATCTACACACATACTCATGCTTACACTGATATACCCAGGCACACACTCATATATACACTGAGCTGCCCAAGCACATACTCACTCATACACTGACAAACCCAAGTACACAATCATGCATGCACTAACACATCTTGGTACATACTCATGTATACACTGACACACACTCAGGTATATACTCATGCCAACACTGGCTCACCCAAGCATACATTCACACATACATTCAGAAACTCAAGCATGCGTGTATACACTGACAAACCCAGGAACACTCTCATACGTACACTGATACACCCAGAAACACACTCATGCATACACAGACGTACCCAGACATACACTGATGCATTCACTGACACACCTAGGCACACACTCATGTATATGCTCACACACTCAAGCACACATGCATACACTGACACGCCCAAGCACACACTCATGCATACACTTCTATTTCCAGGCATACACTCATCCATACACTGAGATACCCTAGCACATACTCACACATACACTGACATACCCAGCCATACTCTCATGTTTACACTAACATATCCTGGAACACACTCAAACATAAACTGATATACCCAGGCATACAAATGATGCATACACTGAGACATTCATGCTGACGCTGATGCATACACTAACACACCCAGGTGGACAGTCATGCATACACTCACGCACCCAAACACACTCATACATACACTGACACACCCAGGCACAAATTGATGCAAACAGTGCCATACCCAAGTATACACTCATATTTACATTGACAAATTCAGATAGACAATCATGCATGCACTGACACAGGCAGGCACACACTGATATAAACACAGATACACCCAGGTATATACTTACAGTTACATACCCAGAGACACACTGATACATACACTAAGACATTTTAAATATTTTCATTTATGTTCCTACTGCTTTATCATTCCTTCCCCCTGATTTTGACTGCTTTTTTCTTGCTTTTCCCTCGTTCTCACTGCTTTTACCTTGATTTTTCACTTGGTTTTTCGGTACCTTACCTCTTTTCCCACATTTTCACTGCTTTCTCCTTGCTTTTTTCCCTTTTTTCTGTAATGTCCCCTTGCTTTTTCCACATTTTCACTGCTTTCTTTTTGCAATTCCCTTAGTTTCTTGTGCTCCTTCTACTTGCTTCTCTTCGTTTTCAGTTTTCTCCTTCATTTCTCACCTGTTTTTTGTGTGGCTTCTCATTGCTTTTCCCTAGTGTTCGCTGTTTCCATATTGCTTTTTTACCTGATATTTGAGTGCCTTCTCCCTGCTTTTCCCTTGTTTTAACAGCTTTCTCCTTGCTTTTCCCCCATATTTTCTGTGCCCTCTCCATGCTTTTCTCGTTTTCAATGCTTCCCTTTAATTCTTTCCATCATTTTTTTCAGTGCCTTCTCCTTGGTATTCCCTCATTTTCACTGCGTTTTCCTTGCTTTTCGCTCACATTTTGTGTACCTTCTGCTGCTTTTCCCTTGTTTTCACTGTTTCTCCTTGCTTTTTGTTTCATTTTTAGTGTACCTTCTGTTTGCTTTCCATAGTTTTCACTGCTTTAATTTTTTTTTTTACATATGTTTTGTGTACCTTGTCCTTGCTTTTTCTCCATGCTGTGAGGTTGGAAACATGAGGGGAGCTGGCTGCAGGGCCTGGCCACAGACCAGGCCCTGCGGTTAAACACACTCTAAATTTAGGAAACTTTAGAAATTCATTGAAAAAAACAAAGGTTACAGGGATGTTATAGTTAAGAAATTTTTAAAAACATAGAAATTCACTTAAAAAACAAAGGTTACTGGGACTTTATAGTTAGGCTCCTATTTTAAACATAGAAAACCATAGAAATTCAGCAGCTATAGTTAAAGTAATTTCAAGAAACTATAAATCATGCCCTAAGGTAACTTTAACTCACGCCCCCGCCATGCACAGATTGCAGGGTGCTCCTTTCTGGAGATGCTCTCCACCTAAACTTGGAAACTACCATGAGTTCTCCTTTTTGCGTAATTTATGCATCACTCTAACCCTGAAAGTTCTTTGTTTTGACTTATACTGCGTGTTCCCTTGTGTCTGGACAAAGCTAAAGCTCTCTAATGAGCTATAATGGTAGTGAAATGCATGTCAGGGGTTGCTTTTGTTCATTGCAGTTAGTTCACCATATTATGACACACACAGACCAATCCGTCATTATTCAGCCACAGACACAAATCCACCACACTAAAGGTCAGTGATAAACTGGTGGTATCAAAACCCACACCGTTACGCCAACAGAACTACGCCCATCACATTATGACCCACAAATCACCACGGCGGACATTCAACGGCGGTAAACCATTGGCAGTACAAACCGCCGCGCTCAAAATGGAAACCCACAAACAAAACAACACCACATTGGACAATTCAACCAACACACACCTGACACCCATACACACACCACACCACTATAAAACACCGACCCACAACCCTTTACAAACAACACCTACTGCTAAGAGATTGACACCAAAACCACTGACACAACCAGAGCCACACACCTATACACCACTCACACACCCCACATCACACACCTCAACACACTACCCAACACACCCTCACCTACACACCTCACACAGCACCCATTGCACCACAATGACACCCCTGCTCAACAGAGGAGGAGCTAAGGGTCATGGTGGAGGAAATCAGGGTAGAGCCATAGATATTTGGAGCACAGGTGCAGCAGTTATCAATAGCTAGGAAGATGGAGCTGTGGCGGAGAATCGTGGACAGGGTCAACGCCCTGTGCCAGCACCCAAGAACTAGGGATGACATCAAGAAGAGGTGGAACGACCTACGGGGGAAGGGATGCTCCATTGTAGCAAGACACCAGCTCGCTGTACAGAGGACTGGCGGTGGACCTCCACCTCCTCCCCCACAACTAACAGCATGGGAGGAGCAAGTTTAGGCAATCCTGCATCCTGAGTGCCTGGCCGGAGTAGGAAGAGGACTGGACTCTGGTAAGTCAACTCTCTACTACTACTACCCCACTACCTGCATTCCATCACCTACCTCCACCCTCACCCTCACTCCCATCACTCCTCTACTTCCCACACACCCCACCATCACATCTCACTTATCCCAATGTCAAGCCCTGAATGCTCTACCAATGCATGGACACCACTCACAGCCCTGCAGGGACACTCACCACTAAAGTATGCACGCCATAGAGATCTAACAATCCCACCAAACACTAACATACACAAGTGAAAGCTGCCAGGGCAAATACAACCAAATAGGGCAAGCCACGGATGCACAATATGTCAGACACAGAAACCATAACACATAATTTACATCCCCACAGGTATCCCAGCCAATGTCAGCGGTGAGGAGGTGCCAACAATATCCAGTCCCCCAACTGAAGAGGTCCACAGTGATGACAGCAACTCTGGTCTTCAGGATCTAGATGACCAACCTGGCCCATCAGGGACCTCTGGACAGCCGGTTACCCAGGCCCAGTCACACACCACCGCAGAGCCTCCCCCGTCAGGAAACAACACCATAGCACCCACCCAGCTTACCAACACCTCTGTCCCCAGGACACATCAATCAGAAAGGTGTCCACCTCTATAGGGACCCCAGGGCACACCTCATACCCAAGACAATCAGGGACCTGGGGTCAGTGGCAGTGGGCACACAGTTCAGGAGACAGACACACAGGCCACAAGGGACACTGGGAGGAATGCTGTGTGCCAGGGGGAGGACACGCCCAGGGAACCGACTCTCCAGGAGGCTCTTGCAGAGATCCAGGAAGCCTATCAACATTCCCAGAAGACAATGGGCCAGATCCTGGACAATGTGTAGGAGAACCGGCGGCTGCCGAAGGGACAGTACCAGGGGATCAGGGAGGACTTGCAGGCCATCAAAAACACCCAGATCTCCATAGCAGGGGTGTTGGCAGACATGGCCAACATTATGAGGGAGGCAGTCACACAACACTGGGCCCCTGCCACTAGCCAGACATCTGAACAGCCTTCCACCTCCGCTGCCACTAGTGGCCAGGAGGTCCCACCACAGGACTCACGGACCGCCAGCAACCCACCCCCTGCAGAAGGAGAACCACCCTGCAAACGTTCCCTGCGATCCAGACAGAAGCCAGAGACACTTGCCAAGACCCCCGCCAGGAAATTAGACTCTCCTGATTGTCACCTTTGTGTCCCAGTCAGTCACCCTGTCCACCTTGAACTGCCATTGTACCCCTTCCTAAGTCCCCTTGGACAATGCACCTGGGCTGAAAACAGACTGGAACAATACCCTGGACTTTCCTCCATCATCACCCCATCCCCTTGCACTTGCCCCTCAATATTTTAGCACTTCAATAAACGCCCTTGGAAAAAAAAAGAAGTTTGGAGTATGTCATGTTTTTTTTTTAATTATGTATTCATTGAAACAGGTACAAACATTGCAATTCATCTGTACAGAAAATGAGCATAGATTAATGACCTGTAGCTGGCTGCAGTGATCACACCAAGAGCACATGTAAGGTCACCAACATCTGCAAAATGAATTGCCAGAGGGAACAGTAAGTGGACATAGAAGTGGTAAATATCAGCATGCCAGTGCCACAGAAATTGAAACTAATTTCATTGAAATGTGAATTAATACTGTCCTACCTGTGTGTCATTGGAAGTACTGTCTGATCACTACTGTTCTGTTGTCCTCATCCTCCTCATTGTCCACAGGGTCCACTGCTGGCACATGGGCATCTCCAGCCTCCTCCTCCTGCAGGAATGGGACATGGCATCTGAGGGTCAGGTTATGCAACATGCAGCATGCCACCAGTATCTGGCAGACCTTCTTGGGTGAGTAGCACAGGGATCCACCTGTGAGATGGAGGCACCGGAACCTAGCCTTCAGGAGGCTAAAGGTCCTTTCAATTAGCCTTCTGGTTTGCCCATGGGCCTCATTATAACCTTCTTCTGCCCTTGTCCTGGCGTTCCTCACCGGGGTCAGCAGCCATGAGAGGTTAGGGTAACCGGAATCACCTGAAATATTGACGGACAACATGGAGCCACACACTATCCCGCATGGCCCACATCTTACCCATACACCAATATATACTGGGTGGGAACCAGGGCTCACCTATTAGCCACACCTTGTGCCTCTGTAGTTGGGCCATCACATTTGGGATGCTGCTATTCCTCAGGACAAAGGCATCATGCACAGTCCCAGCATACTTAGCATTGACATGGGAGATGTACTGGTCCGCCAAGCACACCATCTGTACATTCATAGAGTGGAAACTCTTCCGATTTCTGAACACCTGTTCATTCTGCCGGGGGCGGGGGGGGGGGGACGGGACAAATGCAATATGTGTTCCATCAATCGCCCCAATTATGTTCGGGATATGTCCCATTGCATAGAACTCGACCATCACTGTAACCAAATCTTCAACTCGGGGAAAAACAATGTAGCTGCACATTTGTTTAATCCGGGCAGACAACACTCTTGTCAGCACTATTGAGAACATTGGCTGTGACATTCTTGCAGCCAAGCCCACTGTCACGTGGAAAGAACCAGTTGCCAGGAAATGGAACAGTGATAGAACTTACACAAGCGGGGGGATCCCAGTGGGGTGACGGATAGCAGATACCAGGTCAGGCTCCAATTGGGCACACATCTTTTTGATTGTGGCCCTGTCAAGTATATAGGTGATATGTTCCTGTCCTTCAGTGTTGCCAAGTCCACAAGGGGTCTGTACACCAGGGTATGTCTCCATCTCCTATTCATCTGCAGTGGTAGGAATCTATGGGGCAAAAGAGTGAGGAGCCGGTCACAAACTGAACAATGGAGCTATAACAGAACTTTGCATGATGTTAACTTGTTATGGGTTAGTGTGATTTGTCCAGTATCTCCTAATTTCACCAGAACGCAGCAATTTGAAAGGGCCTGCCCCTCCCCTGAAATGGATCTGCCTGTCCTGTGTGGATGTATGGGTGGAAGTGAGTTAATTCTGCTGACGTTGTGCGCTGTTGCCGGAGACAGTCGGGAACCGCAGTGCAATTCCTCATTGGTTAATATTGGGCCCTATGGGTTACAGTGGCCAATGGTGATCTACGCCGGAGGTGACGGTATGCACCGCCACATACATGACTGCCATTTTCTATCTGATCCCTCACTTACTACCTGATCTTCCACAGGAGAGGACCTGCACTGCATGTGCTGCTGTGACCTGTGTCTGGAACCTACCATGGTCCGTGTGACCGGGGAAAGGGCCCCAGCCTTCACTTTGGAGGAGTTGGAGAGACTGGTGGATGGGGTCCTACCCCAGTACAGACTGCTGTATGGGCCTCAAGACCAACAGGTGAGTACACTGTGGGCACCATGCATGTGGCAGGAATGCATGGAGTGGTGTGTGTGAAGGCCTCGTGTAAGGGTAGTGGGTGGATGTCCTCTAGACAGTGGATAGGTTGTGTGCTGGGCCATGTGTGTGTGTAAATGGTGATGTAAAAGGGGATGGTGGGCCATAAGTGTAACAGGCAGGACTAATTCTATTTTCCTGTGTGTATTGCCTCTGCAGGTCAGATTCCATCAAAAGAAGGGTATATGGCGTGCCATCGCCAAGGAGGTGTGGACCCTGGGGGGGGTCTATGGCAGGCAGAGCACCCACTGTCACAACAGTGGGAGGACCTGAGACGCTGGGCACGGAAGACTGCGGAGGCCCAGCTGGGGATGGCCTCCCAACAAGGAAGGATGCCTTTCGAACCCTGACCCCACTGATGGCCCGCATACTGGTGGTGGCCTAGCCAGAGCTGGATGGGTGCTTTAGGGCATCACAGCAGCCACAAGGGGGTGAGTACAGTGGGTATCATTACAACTTATGCATGGTAGGGTGGTATCCGGGTGGAGGATGTGTGTCAGTGGGTGCCCATAGCCCAGGCCTGATGTTGCAATGTAGGTCCCCTGGTGGTTAGGGTTCTGCTACCTAGCTCGTAGGCATCCACTACTGGTCAGAGCTGCATAGGTCCCAGGTGTGCTGAATTTGGCAGTGAGCCCCCCCATGCCTTGCTGGCAAGCTATTTCTCTGCTAGTGCTATGGCATATTGAGTATGCCTGTTCCCTGTGTGTGAGGGTGCTGTGTACGACAGCAGTGGTGTTGGTGCAGCCAATGACCCAGTGTATCCTTTGTGTCTTTCCCCCCTCTTTTTGTTTTGTCATCCTGTCCTTATGTGCATTAGCATCAACTGGCGGAGGAGCAGAGGCACCGGCAATAGAGGGAGCTGCATCCCACTGGAGGGGACGGTTCTGACACTCATACCTCCTCCAATTGAAGCTCCCTGGTGGTGGCGGACACTTCTGTGACCACCTCAGCTACAGGTACAGACACCAACCTCCATACCAGGACCACCCTCTCAGCAGCCTCTCATCAAGTTGCTCGTGCCCGCTCATCCAGGAGAGTGGGCATCTCCTTTGCCCAGGCACCTCAGGCCCTGCCCAAGTTAGCCCTGCTGCCCTGAGTGAGGAGGCTATTGACCTCCTGAGATCCATCTCTGTAGGGCAGTCAACCATTGTGAATGCCATCCAGGGGCTGGCAGCCCAGATACAACAGACTAATGCATTCCTGGAGGGCATTCACACTGGATTGATGGGACAACAGAGATCAATCCAGGCTCTGGCCTCCTGTCTAATGGCAGCCATAGTCCCTGTTTCTACCCTCCAACTTCCTCTTCCCAGTTGCATTCTCCTCAACCCATCCCAAGCACACAGCCAGACAAGCATGCACACAAGACAACACACAAGAGTGGTACAGGCAAACACAAGAATCACACCTCATCCCACAGTTACTCACACAAACACCATCTAGATGCAGACAGACACACCCACTATTTTCACTGTCTCCCCCTCCTCCTCCTCCACCTCCCTCCCAGTTCCGTCTACACTCACACCTGCATGCACTACATCATCATCCACTACCAGCATCATCACCGCACCAAGCAGAACACACACCTCACTGGCAGACACCTCCACAACAGCCATGCACACGTCCCCTGTGTCCTCTCCCACTGTGTCTGCCCCCCTCCTAAGGTACACAAACGCAAGCACTCAGACACCCAACACCTCACAACAGTATACAGGCCATGCACCTGCACCCAAAAACAGCAGACAGACACCTCCAGCAACTACTCCATCTTCCCCTACTCCCATTCCCTCTCCCTCTTCCCACCCCAATGTCCCAAAAAAGCTGTTCCTCTCCACCATTGACCTCTTCCCTACCCCTCCCCCCCTTCCTGCATGTATGGGCAGGTTTGGAAGAACCCAGCCAAGCACCTCAGCCACATAGTCCACGGGCCCAGTCGTCACCACACCCACTCGTGGTGGAAAGGTGAAGGAGACTGCACCAGGCAGCCTCAAGGGAAAGGAGCCTGCCCCAGCTGACAGAAAGACCAAGGAGCCTGCCCCAGAAGGCAAGAAGGGAAAGAAGCCTGCCCCAGCTGCCAGGAAGACAAAGGAGCCTGCACCAGCAGCCAAGACTGGAAAGGAGCCTGTCCCAGCTGCCAGGAAGAGCAAGGAGCCTGCCCCAGCAGGCAGGAAGACCAGCGGGCCTGGGGCAGGAACTGTGACGGAGCCCCCACCACCAACCATGGTTGTGCAGCCATATGAGGTTGCTGGGGATGGGCAGGAGCCTCCCTCCCAGCACCATTACCACCTCCACTGAGCAGCTGTCCGAGGTTTCAGGGGATGGGCAGGAGCCTCCCCCCCCTCCAGCAGCACCACCACCTCCACTGAGCAGCCGTCCGAGGTTGCAGGGGATAGGCAGGAGCCTCCCCCCACCAGCAGCAGCACCACCATTGAGGACCTGTCACCGCCTGCAGACAGCATGTAATCCTGCCTCCATGGGCTGCTATGCGGCCTGCCTCTTGCAAATCCAGTGGGTATAACACCCACCTGAGAGACTGTGACCTTGCACTCCAAAGGATCAAGAGCACAGGGCATGATGCCCCCTCCAAAACCAGTGGGTAAGACACCCACATGCCCAACACTCCCCAGGATCAAGAACACAGGGCACAATGCCCCCTTCAGAACCAGTGGGTAGACACTCACCAACCCCAGCCTCCCCTGGATCAAGAGCACAGGGACAATGCCCCCTCCAGAACCAATGGGTAAAACACCCAAATGCCCAACACTCCCCAGGATCAAGAGCACAGGGCACAATGCCCCTCCAGAACCAGTGGGTAAGACACCCACATGCCCAACACTCCCCAGGATCAAGAGCACAGGGCAAGTTGCCCCCTCCAGAACCAGTGAGTAAGACACCCACATGAGAGAGGGCGACCTTGCACTCCACAGGACCAAGCACAGGGCATGTTGCCCCCTCCAGAACCAGTGGTCTTATTACATCTCCCAGCTGAGGTGCCCCCCATCCCCTTGAGGTGCCTGCCTATTTACCAACTGATTCTCCTGCAGTGTTCTCTCTGTGTTGAAGCAGGTGACATGTGTGGTCTTGGACTTTGGCCTGTGGCCATGTGGCCTATGAATATTGTGGACTGGGCTGTGTCCCTTTTTCTGTACATATGTATATATCTATTATCTTGCCTAACTTATTTTTCATGCTGTATTGATCTCATTACATTCACTTTTGCAAAATCGTTTTGTCCTTGCATTCTTCATCCGAGTTACGGGGTAAGAGTGTTTTTGTAATGCAGTTGATTGTATGTATGGTGTTGGAGGGTGTGGTGCGTGTGTGTGTCACTCTCGTTTTCCTCCCTCCCTCCTTGTGTGCTAGGTGGCTGTACTCAGGCTCCATGGCGGTGTGATTGTTCCCTGTGTCTCCAAAGGTGAGTCCTTTCCCTTCTGAGCTCAGTTTCCGCCAGGCTTTTGATGTCGTTGGTACTGCCCCAGAAAAGGTGGCGGTTTCCAGGGTCTTAATATGGTGGGCGGAACATTGACTTCCGCCTGGCTGTAGATGGCTACCGCCGTGGTGGCTGCTGTTTCTGCTCTGGCGGTCGGTGTGGTACATTGGCTGTCTTTCGGAGACCTTTCTGCCATGGTCATAATTTACAACAGGCTGGCGGTATTAGCGTCACTTTAACACCAACCACCAGGGTTGTAATGAGGGCCTTTGTCTCTTTCTAACTCAGCATGGATGGCACTGTGCTAATCCTTGCTTACAAACATTGCTAGAAAAACAGACATTAGAGGTGAGCAAATCTAGAGTGTCACTATTGTTGCAGGGTGCTACTTACTGGAGCTGCTCTCCACCAAAACTTTGGAACAACCCAGTGTTTTCACTTCTTTTTTGCATATATCTATCTATCTATATATCTGTGTGTGTGTGTATATATATATATATATATATATATATATATATATACATATATATATAGTATTATACACACTTCCCAGTAGAGGTTGCCACTGGGTAGTTATAGTTAGAACCATAGTTACAAAGGTAATGGATTTGTTGGTTTGCTAATAACTTTGGAGCTATTCGACAAATCTTCATGAAACATTGCAAAAAGAAAGTCTCACAGTCCGCTGTTTCCGCCTGGAAATTTTCAGGGTGATCAGTCAACCATAGGCCAAGAAAGAAGGGGCATCTTAAAACATGTTTTCTCCATGCACAGCTATACTGCAAAAACTGCTGAATAGAATTACACCAAATTTGTCAGAAATGTAGAACCTGGTCCAAAAAGTGTGCATTTTGTGAATTGACATAAATCCATTTAGAAGTTTTTGAGAACTTAAGGTTCAGAGTTTAAGTATTTAGCATGCTGCAGCAGATCCGCAGACCTAATAGATCTAAAAATAAGATCTGATTGCTGTCACCACATCAACAAAAAAGTGATGAAAGCCATTATAGGAATTGGGGACCCAGTCCTCACCCCTTCACAAAGAATTAAAAAAAATATAAAGTGGCAGGGTGGGACACCCTGCTGCGTAGGCCTGGTGGTGACCTGGGGTCAAAAATGTATTTTTTTTAAATGGTACCACAGATACATGAAGATCTGCAGTCACTTCAAGAAAAGGATAAGTCCTCGGAGGTGGGCCAGGATTCAGGGGGGTCAACGGGCCACTTTCATTGTAAAGAAGAGGTGGTGTCTAGCCCCTCTATCAGTGCTATTTTACAGCCCCAGGACTCCATCTCCAGGGGCCGATTTTTTTAATGCCCCCATTTCTGAACCATAACATGTCCCTGGAACTCCATCCTCTTGCGCCGAAGCAATTTACAGTTGCCGTGGTGTCCTTATCCCACAGCAGTTATAGGCCTTGGGGCTCTCCTGCTTGCACCCATCCCAGGTGTGTCAGGAGTTGGATGCATTTGATCACTCCTGTTCAGCGGAAGCAGTTTTTCTCTGCTCCTGCCTGGCAGGAGCAAAACTGTGCTCTCTTTGTGCAGGGAGGGAGGTCCTTGTAGGTCCTGCTCTGGCCAAGGTAGGAGCGACCCTGTCCGGTAGCCACGGTGCTGCTGACAATAGTAGGCCACTACAGTCCGTGCCCTCCAGAAGGAGTCCCAGAGGAAAAACCCCAAAGGGAAAAAACCTCTAGATAGGAACTCCCCCCAGCGTGGCCCGACCAGCCTGCGGTATGATAGTAAGTTGCCAACCCCCCCCCCCCGAAGCCCCAGGTTTGCCCGGAAAATGATGGACAAAACGACAGACCAAGAGAGGGTCATGAACCGAAGAGGTGTCTTCCCAAGAACATTCGCTAAGAGGATAGCCCTTCCAGTGAAAGACATCCTCGGAAGAACTGAGAGTCACAAATTTCTTGGACCTCGTATTTGGGCACATCATCAACCAACTGAGGAGGAGGACAGGAGAATTGTCTGTGAAAAGGATCAGGCACATAGGGCTTCAACTGAGACACATGAAACACAGGATGTATCTTCCAAGTCCGAGGTAAACGAAAACGGAATGATACAGGACTCATCTTTTAAAGGATCAGGAATGGTTTATAGTACCGGGGTTTTAACCTGTTTTGCGACACACGGAGAGGTAAGAATCTGGAAGAAAGCCAGACCTTATTATTCACTTGATAAGACGGGGCATCACAATGTCTTTTATCAGCCACCCTTTTCATTTGTAGTTTGGTAGCTTGAAGATTTGAATGTATAATGCGCATTGCTGAACACAGGACTCTGTGTCCCAGGAGGCCCTTGCAGGAGGGGGCGGAGCAAGAGACCAGAAGCGCTTCTGAAGCGCCGTCGAGACACCGCTGCGCGGGACGTGCATTGCTGAACACGTAACTCTGTGTCTCAGGAGGCCCTTGCAGGAGGGGGCAGAGCAAGAGACCAGAAGCACTTCTAAAGTGCATTTGAGACACCGCTGCGCGGGACGCGCGCTGGCCGCACCCAGGCAAAGCCCGGGCCAAGGGCAGGCCCGTCCCTTGCCCGTCCTTGACCGGAAGAGACCGGGCTGGGCCACCCCTCTTAGATTCGGCACAGTGGGTGAGTGTCCAAATGTATATTGACCAATATAAGACCAATGTGCAATCTTCATCTTAGCTAACCTTTATGGTGGAGAGAAGCTTCTCTCCTTCTTATGAGATATTAGTGATCCAAATTGTGGCTGCAATTGACTTGTGACAGACCTGAGAGGCCCCACTGGTAAATTGTGAGCATGGGCAGAAGAAGGACCTTGCTAAACGGGGATCAGAGTGGGGGGGGGGAAGGGGAAAACAAACTCAACTTTGGATTCCTTTCTTGCACGAGCTGTTGGGGTAGTTACGAAGGAGATTTATCTGGCAGAGAGGAGACTCTCACTGGAGATGGGTGTCTGGCGACAAGCTTCCATAGAAAATGGGGGTTTGAGGATCTCTGAGGATGAGGATGGGCTGCTTCGGATTGACCAAGGGGATCTTCCCAAAACCCCACTGTAGAAACAGGGGCAACAGGGGCAAAGGGGTTGGAAGGATTAATGAGAAAGTATAAGAGGCTTCTGATGGTTTCTCCACCTGGTAGTAGGAGCCCTACCCTGAAAAAGAAAAAAAGAAAAAAAGAAAAAAAAAAAACAGGGAAAAAATCAAAACTGCCCCTACCTGCTAACACTAACCCAATCCCCTTGGTAACTGTGGATCAGCGCCCAGGTCCCTGCGTAGAAAATCTACTGACAAAGTTTAAGGATATGATTGAGACCTGTATGGCCCCAGTTATGGAGAAACTGCGGGCGCTTGAAACCGCAGTTTCCCAGTTGAGCGGAAAAGAGAGGCCAAGTTTGGCTTCAGCCAAAGGTGGCCCCTCGGATCCTACGTGTCAAAGCAGATTGTCTGAGGGGGTGCTTGAACAAGAGGAAAACCCCAGGCCCCTGATGAGAGAGATGCAACAACCTCTAAGATGCCCCAACTCGAGGGCCGGTGATCATGCGTGGAGACTGCTTCGGGTGTTTTTTCAGCAGGTTCTGAGATAAACTGCAGGATGAGGGATGGCCGTCAACTGGTTGAAGGCACATGGATAATGTGGGGGTGACCCAAGACAGAAGCGAGGCTCAAAACCAATATTTGGCGAAAGGCCCCCCACTTGCCTGCTTAGAGCTTCCTCCAGCCTGTGCCCCTTATGTGGTGGTACTCACTCATGTTCCCCCCTTAGCATTGGGTAAAAGTGAATCCACAGTCCAACTACAGAATAAGACACCGTTGGCTGAGTAAAAACTGTGACTTTGCTTGTAAGGATTTTGAGTGTATTCTGTTTGTCAGAAGAATTGATTGGGTCGGGCCTTGGGCAAAGGCTGGCAATGGGAATTGCATCATTGTAAATTGTAGATATCCAGGCCTGGCCCAGAGGATCCTCTCGTCATGATTGGCTTTCCAGTTGAAGAGTAAGATTGGTATGGTCCCCTTGGGTTTCTTTTACAATCATACCCGGTTGAGTGATAATATTTTAACCAGGAATCCTAACTTAGGGCAGGGTGCTTTACAGCCAACTAGTGTGGGTAAGGGTTCTACTACTTCCCCAGATTTGGAGGGGGTCGATTGACGCTAAGTACAGAGCCACGCAGTGGGTGTGGTAACATCTTCTTCTGCTGCCTTGAACACTGAAGGCTGGGGTGGATCGACCGTGAAGTGCGGCCTTACTTCATGGAATGTAGCAGGGTATGACTCTAAGCTTTCGGACAGTAAATGGATAAAGTTTGTGGCATACTATGATTTCATCTTACGCGGATGGACTGGCCGTGTGGGATGGTTTTCAAAGATTTGCTGTCCCAGCTGTAAGGTCGCAAGGAGGCTGCCCTAAAGGGGGTTTATTGACCCTAATTCGATTTTCTAAAATAGCGAGAGCCTATCAAATTACCTGTAAACATCAGGGCTTTTTAATCGTCCCAGTCTACAACCCTGGTGGTCGGTGTTAAAGTGGCGGTAACACCACAAACAGGCCGATGGTAAAGAAAATGCGAGTACGACCACGGCGGAAACCGCCAACATAGACAGCCACTTTAACACTCCGACCGCTACGGCGGTAGCAACAAACACTGCGACGGTCACCGCCAACAGACAGGAGCAAAACAATGTAGCGCCCACCCTATCATGAGAGGCCAATCCGCCAGCTTTTCTTGGGCGGTACCAACAACATCAAAAGCATGGCGGAAACAGTACACCGAAGGTGAACCACTCACCTTGCGACACTCCACAAAGAACCAGGATGCCATGGAGCCCGAATTGCAGATTTTCCCCATGTTGGTGTCTCTTCTGCTACACCAGGAAGCATAAAGAAGGCGCCGGCGCCGACGGTGAGTACTGCACCTAGCACACAGGGGAGGGGGAGGAAAAAGAGAGTGACAAACACATGTGGCATGCAAAACCCCCACCCCCCACCCCCCACCCTCACCCACAACACCATACACACTAACACATCCAACAACATTACTGAGACACCCCATCACCCCTGGAAGAACGCAAGGACAAAATGAAATGAGTTTAACCAGTGCAATATTGTAACGTGCGGATATAGCAATAGAATTTTAAATAATTTGTATATACAAATATTTACATTATGTACACAAGGCTGTACACTGTCCCTTGAAATGCCTGTGGACCAGTGGTCCCAAAAAGCATGGGCGAAGCCCACACATGACACCTGCCTCAAAACGGATAGAACACTGCAGGGGCATCAGGTCGAAAAAACACAGGCACCTTAGGGGGAAGGGGAGGGGGGCACGTCAGCTGAAAGATGGTACTACGCCACTGCTCCTCGAGGGGGCTCCATGCCCCAGCCTGGTCCTGGGGAGTGTAAAGCCACAGTCTCACAAGTCTCTCAAGTGGGTGGTTTGCCCAGTGCTTGGTCCTGCGGAGTGCAAAGCCACAGTCTCTCAAGTCCTCCAAGTGGGTGGTTTGCCCACTGCTTGGTCCTGGGGAGTGCAAAGCCACAGTCTCACAAGTCTATCAAGTGGGTGGTTTGACCACTGCTTGGTCCTGGGGAGTGCAGAGCCACAGTCTCACAAGTCTCTCAAGTGGGTGGTTTTCCCAGTTCTTGGTCCTGGGGAGTGCAAAGCCACAGTTTCTCAAGTGGATGGCTTCTTCGACGGTTTCTGGAGGGGGTATTGTGCCCAGTGTGCTTCATCCTGCCAAGGATTGGGGGAGTCGATGCATATCTCCACTGGTTCTGGAGGGGGCACTGTGCCCAGTCTGCTTCATCCTGCCACGGATTGGGGGAGTGGATGCATATCTCCACTGGTTCTGGAGGGGGCACTGTGCCCAGTCTGCTTCATCCTGCCAAGGATTGGGGGAGTGGATGCATATCTCCACTGGTTCTGGAGGGGGCATTATGCCCAGTCTGCTTTATCCTGCCAAGGATTGGGGGAGTGAATGCATATCTCCACTGGTTCTAGAGGGGGCATTGTGCCCAGTTATGCTGCACCTGTGGTGTGGCAGTTCACATTCTCTCACCTAGGTGTCTGAGCCACGAGATGTGCATGGAACAGGTAGCATGATACTCCATGGAGGCAGAGCCACACTCCTTCCTACGGCGACTTAGGCTGCAAACTGCTGGTAGTGCCAGTGCTGGTGGTGGTGCCTCATGTGCAGTGTCCAGGGTTCAGGACGTCACCTGCAGCCTCGGACGGCTGCCCACTGAATATGATGCTGACGTCCGATGTAGTGGCACCGGCTGGGCACGTGGCGGTGCAGATGGCGGTGCAGGTGGCAGTGGCTGCGGCGGTGGCTGCGGAGGAGATGCTGCCGGTGCTGGCCGTGGTGCAGGTGTCTGTAGTGGTGGAGAAAGACACCAGACCATCTCCAGCAGCCTCGGACGGCTGATCACTGGTGAGGATGCTGCTGACTGACGTTGTGGCAGCGGCGGTGCAGGTGGCAGTCGTTGCAGCGGTGGTGACCTTGGTACAGGTCACTGCCATCTCTGTGGAAATTGTGGTCACCAGCCCCTCACCAGGAGGCTTCGTGCCCTGAGTGACTTTGCCTTTGTTTTGTGTCCCTTCCCCACCTTGGTAGTCGCTGCTGGGACCTTGGCACTGTCCTCTATGTGTTTGGATGAGGCCTTGCTGGGTGGGTGGTGCGACTTTCCCCTGCTGCATGCCGGCCCCATCTTGACCTTGGTAGGTGGCGGAATCGGGTGGTCCTTCCCATCTGTAGGTGGCACACTGGCAGCTATGACGGGTGCACCCTTCGATCCTCCGGACTTGCAGGGACCACAGCGGACTCAAATTTGGTGGTTGAGGTGCTGGGCAGGGATCTAGACATCCTGGCCCTAGGGGAAGGACGGGGAGGGTGGGGTGTAGGGAAGAGGTCAGTGTCAGCTAGGAAAAGTTTTTTTGACACACTTGGACGGGAAGATGGAGGGGTTGTTGGAGTGGAGGAAGAGGTGGTGGTTGTAGGAGGTGTACGTCTGCTGGGTTTGGGTGAAGGTGCATGGGCTGGAGGCTGTAGTGAGGTGGATGGCTGTTGAGTGGGTGTGTGCCTGCGTTTGTGTACTTTGGGAGGAGGGCTCACAGACACACTGGGAGACGACACGGGGGACATGTGAATGGTTGTGGGGGTGGTGATTGCTCATGATCAGTGTGTTGGGATGGGCGTGCTGGTGATGGAGGCAGTGGCTGATGATGTAGTGCATGCAGGTGTGAGTGGAGACGATACTTGGAGGGAGGAGGACGTGGAGGAGAGGGACACAGTGGAGGAAGTGGATGTTGGTATGTGTTCATGGGTATGGTGCTTGTGTGAGTGCCTGTGTGATGATGTGTGGTGCTTATGTTTTCTTGAGCCACTTTTGGGTGTTGAAATGTGTGCATGCAGGTCTGAAGGTGTGCTTGGGATAGGCTGAGGTAGAGGGGTTTGGGTCATGGTAGTGGAAGTTGGAGGGGGGAGGCTGGACACAAGGACAATGGCTGCCATCAGTGCTGAGGCCGGAGCCTGAAATGCTCTCTGTTGGGCCGCCACACCAAAATGAATGCCCTTCAGGTATGCATTTGTTTGTTGCAAATGCCTCCCGACACCCTGGATGGCATTCAGAATGGTTGACTGCCCAACAGCGAGAGATCTCAGGAGGTTAATAGCCTCCTCACTGAGGGCAGCAGGGCTGACTGGGGCAGGGCCTGAGGTGCCTGGGGCAAAGGAGATCCCCACCCTCCTGGGTGAGCGGGCACGGGAAACACGCTGAGGGGCTGCTGGGAGGGTGGTGTTGGTACAAGGGGGTGGCAGCTGTACCTGTTGTTGGGGTGGGCACAGAGGTGTCCGCCACCGCCAGGGAGTTTCCATCAGTGGAGTCGCTGTCAGTGGTCTCCCCTCCTGTCCCCGTCGTGGAGCTCCCCTTGCCCTCCGTCCCACTCTTGCCTTCACCCTCCGTGGATTTACCCTCATGGGCCATGTAGGATGCAGCTCCCTCCGTCGCCGGTGCCTCTGCTCCTCTGCCAGATGATGCTAATGCACACAAGGACAGAGTGACAAAACAAGAAGGGGGGGAGAGACAGAGGATACACTTGGTCAATTCCAGCTACACTACTATGGTTTGCGGACACAACACACACTGAGCTGCCCTATGCACTAGGCCTTGCCCAACCACTCACTATGGTAGTCACCAGCCCATGGCATACAATTCCTAAAGCCAGCACCTGCACACCTGACACCCGTAGGACCCTGCACACTAGTAGATGCCCAATTATACCAGTGGGGTAGGGGTGCTTCTGAACCTGCAAACAAGGGACCTACCCTGCCATGATCGCCCTGGCCTAGGGGCACCCACAGCCCACATCTCCCACCCAGCTAGCTCCTAAAGCACGCAAAGTCAGGATTCAGAATCTGTACTCACCCACTTGTGGCTGCTGTGATGCCCTCAAGCACCCATCCAACTCCGGATAGGCCACCGCCAGGATGCGGAACATCAGGGGAGGTCATGGTGCGACGGGCACCCCTTCCACGTTGGGAGGCCAGCCCCAGCTGGGCCTCCGCCGTCTTCTTGCTCCAGCGGGGCGCAGGTCCTCCCATCTCTTGCGGCAGTGAGTGCTCCGCCTGTGATAGACCCCCAGGGTCCGCACCTCCTTGGCGATAGCACGCCAAATACCCTTCTTCTGGTGGGTGCTGACCTAGAGGGTAAACAGAGCGGAAAAATGTAATTACTCACCCGTCCGGACCATCATACTCACTGCCCACCAGTTCCCACCCATGCCCTGTCGCACATACACTGACCACCTCACATGCAGCACTCAGGCCACCCGCCAACATGTGGCTTACATCCACACCACTCCAAACAGGCATTGCCCATGCATCATGCTCACAGTGTACTCACATGTTTGTCTGGAGGACCGTAGAGTAGCATGTACTGGCGGAGAACCCCATCCACCAGTTTCTCCAACTCCTCTGCAGTGAAAGCAGGGGCCCTTTCCCCAGACACTGTAGCCATTGTTGCTTCCAGACTCAGGTCACAACAGCACTTGCGGTGTAGGTTCTCCCCTGTTGATGGTCAGGTATCAAGTGAGTGAATGGGTAGAAAATGGCGGTGATGTCCGTGGCGAGGCGTACCGTCACCGCCGGCGTATATCGCAATTGGCTCCTAGTGTAGTGTGGTTAGTTTTACGTATTCATTGCGCTTTAGCTTCAGGCTTTAGGCCTTTGTGCACTTTGCCCTGAATATATTTTATTCATTTGCTGACAGCTTAGAGCCTCTGTGCACTTTGCTCTACATGCTTTTTATTAGGCTTCGTACTGTTATTTTTCAAATAGCCAGTTCTACGGTGTTGTTTTTTTATTCATATCACACTGTTTTGCCTACTTCAGCACTGGAGTTCTCCATAACATATTTACTCTGTGCTTCAGTCAAGGATACAGTCTGGTACATTGCCGATAGACGTGGTAAGAGTTTAGACTTGGCATTCCTGCGTAGGGACATTTTGTGATCACGATGACATGTTAGTTATAAAATCACTTCCTTGTCCCAATACACGCAAGAGGGAGATTCCGACCAGAGAACCACAACTAGACGCTGACTGCCTCGTTGCAGATGCTGAACCAAGATCACAGGTCTTTGCTCAGGTATGAGGGCTGATGTCTCCACAGTGATTCTAATAGGCAAGCTAGAAGCTTAACATGCTGTGCTCTAAATAGAACAAGCAGAGGGAGAGTAGAAACTGTTAGACAATATGATAGCTTTGTTCTTATGTTTTACTCTCCTGGTGACTATTTCAATCCTACTGTGTTGTATCGTTCTGGTTATTGCGGCTCACGCCTTAATATCTAAAATACAGTCGTTTTATTAAAACATTATATAAAACTTATACTGTCTTTGTCATTTGTATACGAGATCATATTGGAAATAAGAGAGTTGGTTTGGATCTGAGTAACCACGACTTCCCTGAGAAGTTCCAAAGATGTCATGCGCTCGGCTGCCAAATCATTCCTTCCACATGGGAGAAATGAGGCACTGCTAGTTAGCCGGAGCAAAAACCGGATTTAGGGTGACAGAGTTCTTTACACGTGGGTCAGACTCAGTCCCCCACACCATTATAGATCCTGCTACCCAGAAATCCAGTAGTCTCATTTAGAATAATGAGAGCCCACGCGACACTAGGACCCATAGGGCCCAATGATAGCCAATGTGGAGTTGCGTGGCGGTTTTGGACTGCCTACCGCAACGCTGCACAACGCCAGTGCAGTTACCTCATTTTCCCTTGTCCCTCCTCACAAGTCAGGCAGCCGCCATTTCTGGGGAGCACATGGCACCTTTCTGCATCACAGCACATATTGGCACATATACTGACTCACGATTTAACACAAGGCTTCTGTAACATTAATTCAGACACAGTTGTCCTATCTATGTGGTAAATGACCTCCTGCTCACCGTTCTACTCCATAGGCTACAACCGCTGAGGCAGATGATGAGATGGCGGCATCCTCCGGTGTACAGACCCATGGTGGATCTGTCGACAATGGAGGACAGACACATTATAATCACATACAAACTTGATCGTGCAACAATCCAAGAACTGTGTGCCCAATTGGAGCCAGACCTGATGTCAGCTATCCGCCAGCCCACAGGTATCCCCACTCTAATGCAGGTCCTGTCAGTGCTCCATTTCCTGGCAAGTGGTTCCTTCCAAACTACAGTGGCCATGGCATCAGGGATGTCTCAGCCAATGTTCTCAAACGTTTTGAGCATGGTGTTGTCTGCCCTGCTGAAACATATGCGCAGCTATATTGTGTTCCCCCAGTTGGAGGATTTGGCCACAGTGAAAGCTGACTTCTATGTCCTGGGACATATCCCCGACATCATTGGTGCCATTGATGGTACCCATGTGGCATTTGCCCCCTCCCCCCGGAGAAATGAACAAGTGTACAGAAATAGAAAAAGCTAACATTCGATGAATGTGCAAATGGTGTGTTTGGCGGACCAGTACATATCCCATGTGAATGCCAAGTATCCTGGCTCTGTGCATGACGCCTAAATCTTGCGGAATTGCAGTATCCCTTATGTGATGGGCCAACTCCAGAGGCACCGGGTGTGGCTAATAGGTGAGCCCAAGGTCCCCACACAGTATATGTAGGTGTCTGGGTATGGGGTTGTCCCTAAGGGTTAGTGTGTGTCTCACAATTGTCCTTCGATATTTGCAGGTGACTCTGGTGACCCCAATCTCTCATGGCTACTGACCCCAGTGAGGAATCCCAGGACAAGGGCAGAGGAACGCTACAATGAGGCACATGGGCGAACTAGGCAGACTATTGAGAGGACATTCGGCCTCCTGAAAGCCAGGTTCGGGTGCCTCCATCTGACAGGTGGCTCCCTGTACTATTCACCCAAGAAGGTGTGCCAGATCATCGTGGCATGCTGAATGTTGAACAACCAGGCATTGAGATGCCAGGTGCCTTTTCTGCTGGAGGATGAGCCTGGTGATGGTCTTGTGGCAGCGGTGGAGTCCGTGGACAGTGAGGAAGAGGAGGCAGAGGAAGAAGATGTTGACAAAAGGACTACCATTATCCTGCAGTACTTCCAGTGACACACAGGTAAAGGACTGTAACTCCTCTTCACACTTCAGTTTACTTTAGGACATTGTACTTGGCAGCCTCTTATCCTCTGTCTATGGACACTGACTGTTCCCTTTGGAGTTCCTTTTTTCAGATCTGTGTACCCCATTCTGGCTTCTGCTTTGTGTACTGCTGCCCAACAACTGTCATACATTAGTATGAGTAAACAAACATATATCTTGCAATGCTTTGCTAATGTTGTTCTAATACATTTGTGAATCATCAGACTGACTCCAGATTGGTATTTGATTAAAAGGTGTTTATTTAGGTGCTAATAAGTATAGGGGTATGTGCAAGGGGCTGGGGTGATGGTGGAGGAAGGTCCATGGTAGAGTCCAGTCTCATGGCATCACAGGTGCATTGTCCAAGGGGGCATAGGAGGTGGAGCAATGTCAGTTCAAGGTTGACAGGGTAACAGAGTGGGACAGAAGGGTGACAATCAGGAGGGTCCTACTTCCTGGCGGGTGTCTTGGCAATGTTCTCTGTCTTCTGCCTGGATCGCAGGGACCGTTTGCGGGGTGGTTCTCCTTCTGCAGGAGGTGGGGTGCTGGTGGCCTGTTGGTCCTATGGCGGGGCCTCCTGTCCACTAGCGCCGGCGGAAGTGGAAGGCTGTTCTTCGGTTTGGCTAGTGTCAGGGGCCCTTTGTTGAGCCACTGCCTCCCTCATGGTCTTGCCCATATCAGCCAGCACCCCTGCTATGGTGGCCAGGATGGTGTATATTTTGGTGAGGTCATCCCTGATCCCCATGTACTGTCCCTCCTGCAGCCGCTGGGTCTCCTGAAACTTGGCCAGTACCATGCCCATGGTCTTCTGGGAATGGTGGTATGCTCCCATGATGTTTGAGCGTGCCTCCTGGAGAGTGGGTTCCCTGGGCCTGTCCTCCCCCTTTTGCACAGCAGTCCTCCCAGCTTCCCTGTTGTCCTGTGCCTCTGTCCCCTGAACCGTGTGCCCACTGCCACTGACCCCAGGTCCCTGATCGTCCTGGGTTAGTGGGGTTGCCTGGGGTCCCTGTAGTGGTGGACACACTGCTGATTGACGTGTCCTGGGGACAGTGGCATGGGCCCGCTGGGTGGGTGCTGTGCTGGTGTTTCCTGAGGGGGGAGGCTCTGTGGTGGGTTGGGACTGTGGCAGGGGAACCGACTGTACAGAGGTCCCAGATGGGGCAGGCTGGTCATCCTGATCCAGGCGTGCAGAGCTGCTGTCATCACTGTGGGCCTCTTGTGTGGGGGGACTGGATGTAGGTGAGACCTCCTGTCCGGTGACTTTGGGTGGGGGTCCTGTTGGGATGAAAATGCATTGTTATTGTATCTGTGTGTGCCATCTTGTGCAATGGGTGTGTTTCCCTTATAGAATTGTGCTTTCCCTGTCGCCTTGGCCTTGTGTGATTGCTGATTGTGTGGGGTGGGTGAGTCTCTCTTATGTGCATGGTGTAGGGGTAGGTGTCCATGCAGGTCGGTGATGGGGGTCCATGCATTGGTGTTACATGCAGGGCTTGGTTTTGGGATGTGTGGGTTGTGATAGTGGGGTATATGTGAAGTGTTGGAGTGTTGTGGGTGAGGGTAGGGGTAGGAGTTAGTGACGCATGCAGGTAGGGTGGGGGGGAATACAGTACTAGAGATTTAACTTACCAGAGTCCAGTCCTCCTGCTACTCCTGCGAGGCCCTCAGGATGCATGATCGCCAAGACTTGCTCCTCCCATGTTGTTAGTTGTCGGGAAGTAGGTGGGGGTCCACCGCCAGTTCTCTGTACTGCTATCTGGTGTCTTGATACCACGAATGTACCTTCCCCCGTAGGTCGTTCCACCTCTTTCTGATGTCATCCCTGGTTCTTGGATGTTGTCCTATGGTGTTGACCCTGTCGACGATTCTCCGCCATAGCTCCATCTTCCTTGCAATGGACGTCTGCTGTACCTGTGATCCGAATAGCTGTGGCTCTACCAGGATGATTTCCTCAACCATGTCCCTTAGCTCCTCCTCGGAAAACCTGAGGTGTCTTTGAGGTGCCATGATGTGCTGTGAGTGATATGTGTGAGGTGATGTGTGGGGTGATGTGTTATGATATATTATGTGATGTGCGTGTATGGTGTATGAGTGATGGTCTTCTGTGCCTCTGTGTGAAGGTGTGCTCTTTGCTTGTCTCTCTGTGCTTGTTCTATTGTTTTGGTTGTAAGGGGCTGTGGGTAATGTGGGTGTGTGTTTTATAGTGGTGTGGGTGTGTGGCTGTGGGGTGTGTATGTGTGTCAGGTGTGTGTATTTTGAATTGTCCAATGTGGTGTAGTTTTGTAAGTGTGTGTGTATTTTGAGCGCGGCTGTGTGTACCGCCAATGGTTTACTCTGGGTGTGTTCCTGTTGGCGTGATGGTGTGGGTTTTGCTATCGCCAGTTTATCACTGACCTTTGGTGTGGCGGACTTGTGTGGGTGTCTGTATTGTGGCGGTATTCTCTGTGTTGGTCATAATACCCGTGGCGGTTTACCGCCGCGGTCATGGTATGTTGGCGGGCGTCAGCATGGCGGTAGGCGGCATTTACCGCCAGGATTGTAATGAGGACCTTAATTTCTTGTTGATAATCTTCTACAATGCTGTTTGGGACTCCGGTTGCCAAATCGGGGGCCTCTTTTCTGTTTTGTAGAAATTGGAGTGCAGATTTGAGGGGTTTGGTCTGGAATTTTGTGCTGTTGTGTCAGGGGATTTTAATGCCAAAATAGGGAGATAGAGTACTGTGGTGAACCCTTCTGAGCAGGATTATGAGATATATTCAGGCGAGGGATCACACGATGTGAGGGGTGGGGCCCTGATTAAGGGCCTAAGGAATTTGGTTCTTTTCAATACATGCGACGTGGAAGTGGTGGGTACACATCAGGCCCCTACTTTTGTAGGTCGGGGACTACATTTTTGTGTCCCCATCCCTAAAGAATATGTTTAAGCATAGTGAAGTAGTAGTGCAGCACTTCATTGATCACAATCCCCTCAGGATCTCTTTTAATTTTCCTGAGATAGTACGCAAATCAGTGTGGGGTGGGCCAGTTTGGGTGAGACCCAAAGACAAGGGCAGAAGACTTGGTTGGAGACAGGTAAATATTCAGCAAGCAACAGAGAGGGTGGTGGGTAGATATTCTCTTGGCTGATTTCCCCAGTCCAGGGGAAGTCATAAATGCCATGCTTAAAGTAAATGTAGCTATCAAAGAAGGCATCACCGTAGCTGCTCAGCCTCTGTGTAAGCATCAGGGTGATTGGTTCAGCAAGCCCTGTTATGAGGCTAAGAAATCCCTGAAGAAGGCATTGAAAGAACAACCTAGAGATAAAGCTCACGTCAGTGATGCGAGGCCCACTACAAAATTGCTCTGAGGGCCAGGAAGCAATGGCTCAAGGAGCAGGCCGGGAAGAGCTGGAATGTGGATCATCCCACAAGAAGCCAGGCCTGTTCTGGAAGGTTGTTAACAGGGGCTTCATTGAGACGGAAACCTCTGAGGGTCTGGGCTGTAACATTGCCCCTGAGGTTTGGGTGACCCATTTCTGTGGGATATTTTGGGGGGGGCCTCATAGGGGATTTAATGGGTGACCAGCATGGTCACCCCCCAGATTTAGCTATTAGGATTAATCTTGAGGAGGTGAAGGAGGCGCTGCAAGGCAGTACTAGCCACAAAAACCCACGCCCTGATACTATTCCTGTGAATTTATACAAACACTGTCCTCAGTTGTGGGCATCCATCCTGCTCAATGTCCTTAATGCAGCAGTCAGTGTAGGAATTCCGGCTACCTGGAGATCGGCATGTATTGTACCTGTCTATAAAAAGGGCAATCGTAATGATCCAAAGTCATACCGCCCAATCACAGTTCTTGACTCTTCAGCAAAAATTTGGGGTCTGATTATCTTAAGGCGTATTGAGGACTGGATGTCTGAAAATACAATCCTGAGTAGGGTTTCAGGGAAGGGCTAGATACCCAAGAGCAATGCTTACATCTGCTGATGCTGATTGGCAAATATTCACAAGCTAGGAGGGGTACTTTGTATCTCGCATTTATAGATCTTAGCTGCGCCTTTGATAAGGTAAATCGGAGTAAGCTCTGGGAAAGGCTAACCCTGCTGGGCATGGATCCCCACATTGTGAAGCTGCTTCGTTATCTTCATTCAGGAATTAATGCAAATGTCAGGGTTGGGCCACATGGTGAATGTACGGAGCTGTTTGACCTAAATAGGGGCGTTGCAACAGGGGTGTGTTTTTGCCCCTACCCTTTTTCTGCTATACACAACTGGGCTGTATGATTTTTTAGTTGAAGGATGTAAGGATGCTCCCATAATCAATGGCATGAGTGTCCCGGTATTGATCTATGCGGATGATGCAGTTCTTATGGCCCACACCATGAACGGACTACGTGAGGCAGTTAAAGCATATGAAACTTTTATGTCAGCCTTTGACTTAGAGATAAACTGTAGCAAATCACATTTTATGGATTATGGCAAACCACTGAGTAGGGTGGGTACGCTGAAGATAAATGATAAGGTAATTGGTAAAGTACAAGATTTCCCTTACCTAGGGGTGAATTTCGACGAGAGGGGAACCTGGAAACCCTGTATCTCTAGGAGAGGGATACTTTTTAACTCCACTGTATGTGCCACGTTTGAGTTTGCTGCCAGGGTGGGTAACAAACCTATTAAGCCCCTGCTTGAGATATATAGGCACAAATGCCTTCCAGTTTTGCTGTATGGGGACCCACGTTGGGGCTTTATGGAAAATAGGGCCCCTGTAATTGAGGAAAATCGATTTTGCAGAAGGTTATTAGGGGTGGGTCAAAACATCTCTGGGTTTTGTCTGCATGTTGAGCTGGATCTGGATTTTAGAGAAGATGCCATTAAAATAGCTCCCCTTTTATTGTGGATTTCTATTTGGACTAATGAATTTGCGTCCCTAAACAGGGAAATCCTGCGGGATTGTTTGCGATGTGATCACGCGAAGGAAATTCCCAGGTTGGCCTATGTAAGAAAGGTAGCCAGCACATTTGGGAGGTTAGACATTTTTGATGCACCAGAGGGTTTATCTAGCTCTGCTAAACGGTGGGTGAAGGAGAATTTCTTAAAAATCCCAGGGGCCAAGAGGGAGGAGGAGGAGTTAAGAAAAAAATCTGTGAGGTATTTTATGATGATAAAGATGGGGGTGGGCCCAGAGGCCTATCTCCTGGATGTAAAAATATTTGGGAAAGGACCCTCATTGCGCGATTTCGTTTGGGGGTAATTAGGAACAATTTGTGTTTTCCGTTAGGCCAGTTTGATCAAAATTCCATAAAATTGTGTCTGTGTGACAGCGTATCCCCACAGACCCTAATTCACTTTACTTTGTTTTGTGATTTTTATGCACCCTTCAGGCTACGCCATCTAGTCCTCCTGCTGAGAGACAAGAGTTTTGTGCAATATTGCCCAGCCTTTTTGTGGCTGCGTATGACTTCTGATGCGTTGGTGTGGCAGGGGGTTGGTTCCTTTTTAAAGGGAACTATAATGTGGCGGAACAATGTTAATTTTAATCTTTTTTTAGTGTTTATATAAACTTTTATTCTATCTGGAACCATTAATTGGGTATTGAAATCCTGAATGTAATTCCTAAATGCTTTAAAAATAACTGGGGGCTATGAGGCATGAGAGATATGTGATGTGCTGCTTATTTATTTGTTTTTATGGTTGAAAATTTTTAACTGAATAAAGTGATTTGAATGTATAACACGTTGGATACCGCGTAGTCGTTGAACAAATATTGTGATGGCAGGGAGTGTAGATGATTCCCTGAGAGTAACAGGAAAAGCTTTAGGATGGAACCCATAAGAGTAATAAAAAGGAGTGACCTTTGAGGCACTATGTACTGCGTTGTTATACGAAAATTCAGCAAGTGGTAAGTACATAGACCAGTTGCTTTGCATAGCATTGCAAAAACTGCGTAAATGTTGTTCAAGACCTTGATTTAGGCGTTCCGTTAGTCCATTTGTTTGTGGATGGAAACCAGATGACAGGGCCACATCTATTTTTAATGTTTTACAAAAATGTTTCCAAAAGCGTGAAATGTATTGGGAGCCACGGTCCGAGACAATGACTTGAGGGAGGCCATGAAGTCAAAAGATTTCCTGAATAAAGATTTGGCTCAATTCTTTTGCAGTGGGTAATTTCTTTAATGCAGTAAAATGTGCCATCTGAGTAAATGAGTCAATTGTCACCATTATAACCCGATTCCCTGCTGAGGGAGGTAGGGTACACATGAAGTCGGTGGATACAGTATGTCAAGGAGCTGGTGGAACGGGTAAAGGACGAAGCAATCCAACTGTTTTTTTATGAGGTATCTTGGCTTGTGCACAGATGGGACAAGAAGCCACATAGCTTTCAGTGTCAGTTTTAAGCGTGGGCAACCATAAAGGGTGAAGGAGTAGTTCTTGGGTGGCTTTAATACCGCAATGACCAGCAATGGGAGAATCATGACACATCTGTAGGGCTTCTGTTTAGACCGTCTTTGTAGGCAGGAACAATGCTTCCTTGTGATAATAGTATTCTTTGTCTTTACGTAGATGTGGACGTAAGTTGTTAATTTCAGTTTTGTCACGGGTAAGAATACTCAGACTTCACTTTATCAAGAAAGGATTGTACTAGTCCAACAATCCTATCTGATTCAATTAGGTTTTGTATAGGAGTACCACTGCATTCAGAATAAAGTTGTGACAAGGCATCTGCCAACATATTTTGAGAACCAGGGATGTAAGTTATGTAGAAGTCATATTGACTAAAAAAGAAAGCCCATCTGGCTTGGCGACTGTTTTGGCATTGGAAATTACATCAACTCTGTAAATTTCAGTAGTCTGTTCTCGCCTCAAAGGGTTCTTTTCATCCCTTAAGGAAATGACTCCACTCATTACAGGCTGTCTTTAAGGCAAGCAATTCTCGTTCCAAAACAGAGTAATTATGTTCTGAGTCAGGCTATATATGGGATAGGTAAAAGACTGGATGTTGTAATCCATCATCGCTTTGTCTTTGCAGTAATCCGGGCCCCTATTGCTCTTTCCAAAGCATCAGTGACAAGTATGAATTGCTTGGTGGTATCAGGATGCTGTAAGATGGGAGCTTGTGTGAAGGCACGTTTTAGGTCTTGAAATGCGGTTTTCGCATCTTCTGTCCAACAGAAGCCTTTCCATAGACCCTCCTTCTTAAGAGTTTGTGTGATGTGACTGGTTTGCTGGGCGAAGTCAGCTATGAATTGACAATAGAAATTCGCCAATCCTGGAAAACATTGTGTTTCTTTGATGGAAGAGGGGATTGGCCAGTTTAGAATGGCTTCAACCTTGTCTGAGTCCATGGCAATATCTACTTGGTTGATATGGTACCCCAAATACTTCACCTTAGTCTTGTCAAATTCACATTTTTCTGGTTTGCAGAATAGTCCATGTTGCCTAAGCCTTTCTTGTACTTGGAGTACGTGCTTAGTATGATCTTCTGGATGAATGGAATATATTAGAATATCATCTAAGTAGAGAACCACCGTTTGGTGTAAAAGGTCAGAAAATATTGAGTTCATAAATCTCTGAAAAATAGAGGGATCGTTGGTTAGCCCAAAGGGCATTACACAATACTCATAATGACCAAAAGGGGTTCTGAAGGCGGTCTTCCATTAATCACCTTTTTTTACTCTTAGAAGATGGTAAGCTCCTCTAAGATCTAACTTAGTAAATTTCTTTGCTCCTCTGACTGCTTCCAGAATATCTTTGAAGAGGGGCAGAGGATAGCGGTCCTTTATGGTGATCTTATTTAGCCCGCAAAAGTCTATACAGGGACATATTTCCATCGTCTTCTTTGGCACAATAAACCAGAGAGCCCCCGCGGGTGAAGAGGAAGGAGCAATCAAACCACTCTGTAAGTTTTCCCCCAGATATTCCTTGAGGATCTTCTTTTCAGGCTCAGTATGTGAATACATTCTCCCAAAGGATATTACAGTATCAGTTTCTAAAGGAATGCCACAAACATATTCTCTATGAGGTGGTAGCACTGGTCTTTCAGGTTTCCGAAACACATCTGCATATTCCAGATAATGACTGGGTACCCCTTTGGAGAAGGTTAATGGAACAACCTACTTCTGGTGGTGTCAATAGTATACTCTTAGGGGACCAATACGTTCCTGATAAATAGTAGTGATGTTGACAGAATTGGGAAGAAAGCGAAATAGTTCTGGTTTCCCAATTGATATAGGGACTGTGTTGTGTTAGCCAGGGGATACCTAGAATTATTACATGATTCGGTGAAGAAATCAGATCAAAGGATGTATATTCCTGATGTTTCCCAAAATATAAACACACGGTAGGAGTGGTATTAGTGACAGGTCCAGAAGCTAAGAGGGAACCATCAACTGTATGAACCTGCTCTGGATTGTCCATAAGTATCCAAGGGATTTTCTTTTTGTTGGAAAATGGGTTATTGGTAAGGGCAGCTAAGTACCTACACTTAGCAATAGGCCACTAACCTCCACTTAGGTCCAGTTAGGTCTCAGTAAATTAAACCCAGCTCAACCCTTGGTAGCTTGGCAACAAGCGACAAGGCTTAAATTAGGAGGCAGAGTGTAAAGCATTCAAATATCACAAAAGAGTAATGAAATAAAACGCAGGAAACAGTTTAAAAATCCAAAACCAATTCATAAACATAGATTATATTTTTAACTTTAAAATGACACAAAAAACGAATAAAATTGGATAAGGGGAACCGGAGATATGAATTTTTTGAGAATTATTGTTTTCTAGTGCCTGGAAACAAAAAGCGCCAATCTGGTCATTTGGTCGCACCTCGACCGGGGCAAAGTCAAAGTTTAAGGCTGACCGCGATGGAGCCCGGCTCGGCTACAGCCCGCGGGAGGCCCCGGTCAAAAGTTTACCTTCGGACTTAGTCGTTTTTCTGAAGATTTTCTTCAGTGGGACGAACCTGCCAGTCCAATACGACTTCCTGGAACTCTTCTCCAGATATGCGTCACAGGAGCCCTCAGTGGAGATTTTTACCTTCAGACTTAGTCAGTTTTTCGAGGTGAAAATCCTTCGACCGGGTTAAACCTGGATCTTGATCCGACGTCCTTGGAGCCCTCCTCGGATACGCTGGCTGGGAGGTCCCGGTCAACTTCCTACGTTCGGACGTAGTCTCTTTTTTGGAGATTTCCTTCACCGGGACTAACCTGCAAGTCAGGCCGGGTCGCGGTTGAGGCAAGCTGGCTAGAGTTGCCGCGGCAGGTCGGTCCCTCTATGGAGCTTTTTTTCAAACATTCTCCAAACGTCTCCAAACTTCTGGGTCTTTTCCCAGATGTTCCTTAAGGTTCTATTGGGGTCCACAGCTCACCCCAAGGTTCCAGAAGCTCTGAGATGATCCTTGGGGGGGTGTGGACTACAACTCCCAGAATGCACCTGGCGCAAACTCCTTTTTGGCCACTGGACAGTGGCCAGCTGGTTGGTTTCTTCAAGAGTTGGTGCAGGGGACTCTGGTTAGCAATTTTTCACCTGTAGCAAACAGGGAGTCCCTCCTTGAAACAGTTGAAGCCAGGCAAAGTCCTTCTTGTGGTGAAGCCCAAGTGTGCAGCTGGTGCAGTCCTTCAGAGTGCAGGGTCCAGGTGCAGGCCGGGGGTCCAGCAGGGCAGTCCTTCTTCTCCTTTGGTTCTTCCTTGTTGGAATCTGATGGGGATCTGAGGTGTGGGTGCAGGTCTGACAATTTTATCCCTGCTCCTGGGTGAAAAACAGGGGGGTCCTGGTTCTCCAATCAGGTGCAGGGTCCTTCCCCCTGTGATGACCACTTCCTGGGAAGTGTGGCAAAAATCAATCCCAGGGAGCAACATTTCTCCAAAATCCATCATGGCTGAAAGTGAGTTTTGGAGGTTACATCTGGCTGAGCCCACCCACTGGTGTGGCTAAAAATCCTAAACACACCCCTCTCCTGCCCTCTCCTACTCTAATCAAGGGGGCACCTAATTGTCTGGGTTTGCAGGATGTGAGGGTGTTGCTGGGTTGCTCCAAATGTCCTTCTCTGCCTTTGAAGACCAGTTTGGCAGCCCTCCCCCTTCCTGCCTCACCATCTGCTGAGGGGAGATCTCCTCCCACAGGCACATCTCTTTGTGTGAAGCCAGGCCACTTTAACCTCATCAAGGCAGTCTGGCAAGGCTGCCAGAGGCTGGCCAATCAGAGCACAGCAGCAAAAACAATGCAGGGCTGAAGTTGGCAACTTTTCAGGTAAAGTTTAAAACTCTTTACCTGAACAAGTTATATTAAATCCAACAACTGGAAGTTGTGGGATTTATTATAACAATTAATTTGATACCAAACTTCTGGTATCTGTTACTTAAAGGGACTTTTAAAATTAAAATAAAGTCTCCCCATTCTAGCCTATGGAGGCCATTCCCTACAATGAGGGGAAAACAAATTTGGCTGTTTTACCTCACCAGGGCTTATAAAACTATTTTTATAAGGTCCCTGCTTATAATTACATGGCACCCAGCCCTAGGGGCACAAAGGGCACACCTTAGGGGTGACTTATATGTAAAACTAAGGTAGTTTAAGACTTTGGAACTACTTTTAATTCCAAAGTCGAATTTGCATGTAACTTTAATTTAAAAGCAGCCAGCAAGGCAGGCCTGCCTTTAAAATGACACTGAGTGCACTACCTATGCTGGGGTCCCTAAACCTACATGCTCTACCATATACTAAGGACTTATAGGTAGGTTTACTTAGCCAATTATAATTAGCCTAATTTGCATACCGATTTTACACAGAGCACAGGCCCTGGGACTGGTTAGCTGTACCTAGGGCACCATTAGAGTCAGGAAAACACCAACAAAAAGTGGAAAATGGGGGCAAAAAGTTAGGGGGCCTCTGCAATCAGCCCTGTTCTCTCACACTTTTCCAAAGCCCATGTCTCATCCAGGTATATACCACTGGCTCCACAATCCAACAAGGCTAATGCTCTCTCTTCCCGGCTGTCGGACGACTGCAAGGTGATGGGCAAAAGGAAAAGAGCTGTTATTTCTTCTCTGGAGGAGCAAATGGAAGGTATCTCCGAACATCCCATCCTCTCCCTTCTCACAGAGGACGGAGTTGGCGTTTCCCAAAGGTTTTGAAGGACGAATGGGGCATGTACGAATTAAATGGCCAGCAGCACCACAGTAAAGACACAGTCCCTTCCGTCATCTGGTTTCACGTTCACTAGCAGATAAGGGTCTACAGGCTGTATTGCATAGGTTCCTCCTCGTCAGCTCCTCTAGATTCAAATCGAGCCTCATTCCTGAATGTGATGGCACACAATTCTTTTTCTTCTCCATCCTACGTTCATTAAGACGATATTCCATGGAGAGAGCTAAGTCCACTAAACCCTTGATGTCCTCTACTCTGGTGGAATGCACTAGTTCGTCTTTTATTTCATCCTGAAGACCTCTCTGAAAAAGGGTAACAAGGGTACGTTCTACCCAAGTGGTTTCAGCTGCCTATTGCCTGAATCGTGTGATGTATTGTAAGACTTCCTGGCTACCCTGTTGGATGTCACATAAGGCTTCTTCTGCAGAGGATTCAAGTCCAGGATGTTCAAACATTTGCTTAAAGGCATTAACAAAGGCCAGAAAGTCAGACAGACGGGAATCATTTGTGGCCACCAAAGGAGTCACGCAGGCTAAGGCTGGATCAGACAGGGCACTGATCAGGTATCCTATCTTAGTCTTGTCTTGCACAAACTGTGAAGGTCGAAATGCAAAATAAACTGTCAGGGCATCAAGGAGTTCTCACAAATTGTGAGGATCCCGGGAAAAACAAGGTGTGGTTGCAGAGATGGTGGGAACATCAGTGGTCCTGGAGACTAAGGCTTGTCGTAAAGCCGCGTTTTCGATTCATAACTGTTTCAGTTCCTGGGCTAGTTGTTGAATAGTCAGGAGCAACATTTGGCTTGTTCCTTCTGCATTCTTCAAAGGGTCTTCCATGATCCTTGACCAAGACTGGAGTTTTGGGTGTTGCAATCTGTCCCGATTTATCTTTCGCTTACCGCCCTGATTAGATAGAGATGACGTGCCAAGGTAGGAGTGACCCCGTCCAGTAGCCAAGGTGCTGCTGACAATAGTACGCCACTACAGTCCGTGCCCTCCAGAAGGAGTCCCAGAGGAAAAACCCCAAAGGGAAAAAACCTCTAGACAGGAACTCCCTGGAACAGGGAAAAAGGACACGTGAAAATCAGAACTTCAACGCCAGGAAGAATTTACCTGGAATGACTGGGAAAAAACAGGAGCAAAAACTGGAATCAGAGAGAAAACCAGCCGAATTGTGACCACCACAGGAAGAAGTGTTGCAACACAAAGAGACCAAGAATCTGACATCTTATATACCCATTAGCAGGAGGTGACATGCAGGAAGAAGTAGGAAGACCATCTTGGATTGGGAAAGGAGCTATAGAACAATGCAGGAAAAGCACCATTTTAGTGAAAGGAACACATGCATACAGGGAAGCGGAAAAAATGAGAATGGTATGCTGGGAAAGACATGGCCCCACCAGGAAAAAGAAAGAAGAGGAGAAAGCCCTAAATCAGGGCACCAGGTAAGTGGAAGGGCTGGGAGGGGGCGCGGGCACTCCGCGCGAACATCCACGCTGCGCATTGAACACGGCGAGGCTCGGTGCCCAAAGCCGCAGTTGGAAAAACGGACCATGACCCCAAGCGCGGCCTGACCAGGGGAAGCCGCGGGAGCCCGCGGTATGACAGTAAGCCCCCCCCCCCCGAAGCCCCAGGTTTGCCTGGAAAAAGACAGAAGAAACAACGGACCAAGAGAGGGTCATGAACCGAAGAGGTGTCTTCCCAAGAATATTTGCTAAGAGGATAGCCCTTCCAGTGAATGAGAACCTGGAGACATTCTCGGAAGAACTGAGACTCACAAATTTCTTGGACCTCGTTTTTGGGCACATTATCAACCAACAGGAGGAGGACAGGAGAATTGTCTGTGAAAAGAATCAGGCACATAGGGCTTCAACTGAGACACATGAAACACAGGATGTATCTTCCAAGGATGAGGTAAACGGAGACGGAATGATACGGGATTGATCTTTTGAAGGATCAGGAATAGTCCATAGTACCGGGGTTTAAACTTGTTTTGTGACACACGGAGAGGTAAGAATCTGGAAGAAAGCCAGACCTTATCATAGACTTGATAAGCTATAGAACAAGGCAGGAAAAGCACCATTTTAGTAAAGGGAACGGATGCATGCAGGGAAGGGGAAAAAACGAGAATGGTATGCTGGGAAAGGAAAAAAAATGGCCCTGGCAGGAAAAATAAAGAAGAGGAGAAAGCCCTAGATCAGGGCACCAGGTAAGTGAAAGGGCCTGGGTGGGTGCGGGCACTCCAGGTGAACATCCATACTGCGCATTGAACACGGCGAGTCCCGATGCCCAACCCTGGGTATCCGGCCTCGCCACAGGAAAGAAAATGGGCCGCGGTTGGAAAAAAGGACAGTGGCGGGCCCCGCGATCCAAAAGACAGACTGCGGCCCCCACCGCGGCCAACCGGGGGAAGCCGCGGGAGCCCACAGCATGACACGGCTGCCACCAGGGCCTGGAGGATGGAGTCCCTGGGGCCACTGGATGTCTCGGGGGGGGGACATCCTCATTTTTAAAAAAAACATACACACACCCTTGCCTATTAAAAAGTTATTTTTGGTGGGGATGAGATCCCTGGCACCTTGAAAAGGCTCAGGGCTCCATCCCTAAATAAATAATAAATATTAAGCAGTGAATGTGAAATGAGCATAGCAGTTGCTCATTTCACATTTATTGCTCCAGCTGGGGAGTGCCCCATAATACCCTGCAATGACTTTTAATTAATATAGTTTTTGATGTTGGTGGTACCCCTAGAAGGGGCAGGGGCATCACCAAGCTTTTTGTAAACGTTACAGGGGTGAGCAGGAAGTACAGCAGCACCCGGGAACAATTTTAACAAAGTTGCATTAAAACTCCTGAGTCATTAAATTCATGCACCCAAGGTTTTACCATACAGCTTTTTATATTTTGGTATTCTGACCATTTTGACAAAGCCACTATTCTGCCTTTCTTAAAATCATACCCTTTATATTGTTACATGACATTCAGTGTATGGCCAAGCCATGCTACCAATCGAATGCGCCAATAACTATAACTTGTGTCCTAAAGTAACTATAACTTGTGCTCTTGCCATACACCTCACATATTACATCGCTCATGACATGTTCTATAACATCACTGAAACATCGGAAATTGCATAATTGATGAGAATCCTGTGCACTGTCGGGTGCGAGTTACAGTTACGTTAGGGCATACGTTATAAGTACTTGAGATAATTATAAATGCTGAATTTCATTTGTTTTGTTAGTTTAAAATATTATGTTTTAGCTGACATTTTCATCTTCCTATAATGTCCCTTTAACCTTTTTTCTGTATATATATATATATATATATATATATATATATATATATATATATATATATATATATATATATATTTATATTTATATATATATATATATATATATATATATATATATATATTTATATACATATGTGTGGATATAAATGTACATCAGTATATTACTTTTATAATTATACTCATTTTATAGTAAAATTTAACTTCATAAATATTGGACTAATGTTGAATCAATTTGAAACATTAATTATTTAAAAACTATATTTGTATGTTTGTTTTTATATTTAATTTCCATCAGTGAACCCTAAAAAGCTATTGCTCCCCATCTACAAGACCCAACTTGAACCTTAAAAACCTGCTGCAGCCTGCCAACCCTGAAGTCCAAAAACTCCTTACAACCCCCAATACTCACCGCCTAACAATAAAAACCTCTTAATACCTCTCTACACTACCCATCCCAGAAACCTAAAATACCCATTTTACCCATAAATAGCAAGCAATAAATTAAATTATAAAATATTTGTATTTAATCATTTATTTTAAAGGTGTTTTAAAAGGTTCAGCTTAACTCACCCTTATTATTAAATAATACAATTTAAGTAACCTAGGGCCAAATGCACCAAAAAAGCTTTTTTGATTTCCTAATCGCGAATCTTAGCGATTTGCTATTAGGAAATCGCAAACTGTGATGTATGACAGTGTGCTTGGAACTGTTAGCAATTCCCAGTGGGTCACAAATGGACCTGCCTCATCAATATTCAGGAGGCAGGTCGCAATTTTTTACCCATTGTGAATGGCTACAATCACAGGGATGGTGGTCTGCTGGGGACAGCAGACTACCATGTCTGTGATTGCTTTTAAATAAAGCAATCTTTTTTTGTAATGCAGCCCGTTTTCTTTAAAAAAAAAACAAACAGGCTGCATTACAAAAAGAAACCTGAAAATGTTATTTTCATTTTTTAAGACCACTAGGACCACTGCCTGATCTGAAAAAATGTTTGCTCCTACATTCACAAAGGGGAAGGGGTTCCTTGGTGACCCCTTCCCATTTGTGAAAGGTTTTCCACCAACTTGAAGTTGGTGGTAGCTGCGATTGTTTTGCAACCGCATTCCTAGTTGCAAAACAATCATACATGTCCCTGCGAGCTGCTATTTTGAAGGGATGCCCTTAGCACGCTCCTTCCTAATAGCGAGTTGCAATTCCTATTTTGCTAGTCGGTAACAGTTCACTGACTCGCAAAATAGGGATTATACATGGCAATAAGCATTTTACCTATTGCAAATGGCCCGATGGGTCATTTGCTGCCAGTAAAAGAGTTTCTTACTTCTAGCTTCTAATATATAATTTACTAAATAATTTACATCAAATTTATAATGATATTTTTTTTTTATTCAAAGATTATATTACTTTCATTATAAATAAATCAAAGAAAACCTCATTTTAAATTGCAAATTCATCTTTTCTCATAAGTCATAAATAACTATGCATAAATAGATATGTATTTGTATGGTATACAACCATATTTTAAAACACACACACACACACACACATATATATGTGTGTATATATATATATATATATATATATATATATATATATATATATATATATATTATACATATATATACAGTGCTTAATTTGTGCTTGTTGTTTCCGGTGCTGAGCACCGGCACTTATTTTTGAGGGCCGGCTCTTATTCTTCTGCCTCAAGCATTTGCTGAGCAAAAGACACATATGTGGAAGACGTAGGACGGGAAAAACAAAAAAGCGTCACAAAGGAAGAAAGTAGAACGCCGCAAGAGTGAGCTGAATGGGCAAGGAGTAGCTTTATATAGATTAAAGAGGCCCGAGATAGCTTCAGGATTACGGCGCCTCAGTATTCCGTGTTCAACCATTTAATTGCAGCATCCGCGTGTTTAAGAGGAGGGCTTTGGGCACCAGCACCTCTTTATTTACAAATTAAGTACTGCATATATACCAATACACAGCTTTTAAGACTTGAAAAGAATACCTGCAAAGTAAAGACACCGATGTAATTACCAATGAGGTAAATTGGCATCAAGTAAAATCTGCAGTGTAACGGTAGCAAACCCTTTGATGGCTGCCACAACGCTAAATCAACTAGGTAACTCAGTCGGAATATGAGCAGACCTGTTCACAGATGAAGAGACAGATGAGGAGTTATTGCCAGCACTACAAGCAACTTTTGCAAATTCATAGGACGCCTATCACTTTAGGATAAGCTAGGTCAGTGCAATGCCATCACCACTTGCCTTGCTACGTCACAAGTAGCAGATGAAAGTTGAAACTTCCATGACTTGAGGTATCAGTATATATCATGCAATATCATGAAATGGACACTGTATGCATTTGAGACCAAGAATTACATTGTTCCCAGTATTGCTAACCTGTAAACTCCAACACAAGCCCCGTTGCTTCCACCACTGCCTACAGGACATTTTAAAGCGACAACTTCAATGCAACGTGTGTCTACTAAAGCAAATTTCTATTCGTCGGAAAATATGACTGGCACCTTGCCAACCTACAACACAGCAAAAGACCTACAAGGTGTGTATCGTGACACATGGCACTAATTGAGATGGATTAAGTTCATCTTTCGTATACTTATAATAGAACTCCTAATCCACATAAATGAGGAATCCCTCCTTATTGAATGCGAGATTCACATTAAAAAAGAGAGAGCTCATTAACTATTCAATAATGAACAATCAAATTCAGATTGTTTCTAACAGAAACGTGGTGAAACGTAGACTGCGTTTCACTTTCAGAAGACCAAGTCCAAACCGGTTACTCAGATAGTCGGAAAGGTGATGGGCTAGTGGTCATTGTACAAGAAGCACTTCCATTGATGATAAAACTTACTCTGAAGTCTTGTGTTCTTAAACATTACTCTATGCACTTACAGAAGAAGGAAGCGGGATGGTTCTGTTGTATTCTACCACCCTCTTCTCTATCAATTTAATATTTTAACTGGTGGAGCGAGCAGATTATTTTCAATCCGACTATTTTAATTAGTTGTTTGTTCTAGATATCACCAATACGTGAGAAGAAGTGCAAAACGGAATCGCCAGCACGGACTTTGGTAATTGTATAGCTTCTCTAGGCCAACAACAAAACATGTTATCTGGCCCCACACACCCTTATGGTCACAGACTAAATGTAATAGTTAACAAAGCTGCCACATAAAAGCAATACTCATTTGGTAATCAGATCATTTTCTAATCATATTCCAAGTTTTTGAACAATATTGTTATAGTGAAATGTGCTGCAGGACTCAGAAAATAATTAAAAAACACAGGTCTTTTAAAGTCCGTCAAGTTCCAACCAACATCCATGAGAAAGCATTTTAAGTGCACTCACGAAAAAACTAACCTGAATGGGAAATCTAACTTAGGCCCATATTTATACTCGGTTTGCACTGAATTAGCGTAATTTTTTTACTCTAATTCAGCACAAACCTAACTCCATATTTATACTTTGGCGCTACACATGCCTAGCTCCAAAGTTAGGGAGTTTACGTCGTTTTCTGGAGGGGAAAACCTACCTTACGTCCAGAAAAGGACGATATGTCCTTTGCGCCATATTTATCCCCCCATGCTAAAATCTAGCACAGGGGATGGGGGCCTTAAATAATGGTGCTAAGCTTGCTTAGTGTCATTATTTAACGCCTGGGTCTGGGCCGGCGTAAGGGGACCTGTAGGCATATTTCCATGGTCGGAGACCATTGAAATTGTCCACAGGTGCCCTTCCCTGGCCCCAGGGACACCCCCACCCACACCAGGAGGTCACCTAAGGATGGGGGACCCATCCCAGGTAAGTCAGGGTGAGTATTTTTATTTTTTTTACACAACACCACTCGGGCCCCTGACTAGGGCCCCCTGCACTCCAAATTTCACCTAGAGAATCCGACATGATGTGTCACAAAAAGTGGTGCAGGAACTGAGCGGGGAGAAAAATGAGTGTACATCCATCCTATAAGGACTTCCACCACCCTAATAAGAGCCATCAGGTGAATTATATTAATAGCATTCAATAAGCAGTAATATACCTAGTGATGTCTTTAAGATGATAAGCACCCTGACTAAACCATAACATCACATAATTTAGCAATTGTCTCAAAAGATTGAATGGGTAAACACTCAAATTTCTTCCACAAGCTGTTGGTCATGAGTGGACTCTTAATGGGGTCCAACCTGCAGGTCCCAAATAGTCACATACTCTGTGAACTCACATCCTATAATGACTAAAGGATGAACATAAAGCTGTCCTCCTTGGTAATTTTCTTTCATTGACTTCTCGTAAAGATAACCATATAAAGGAAGGATGTACCACAATCTATTCAGTCGGATCTCGGATACCCCCTTTTATCAATGCATAAAATCAGAGTGGATGACATCCTACCACAGTATAGAAGATAAACTAATAAACTACCAATGCAATGATATGACCTGTAGAGTAAATCAGAACTGTGAGCATAACATGCATTTTAAAAATGCTTATTGGACTCTCACACTTATTATCCATTACACTGCCAAGTTCTCCTTCCCACAACATGATAACCGCATCTCGTGGTCATCTTGCACACCACAGAAACACTGCGTACACGCTCCTAAAAAAGACAACACATACCCACATTGTAAAGCGTGATACCCATATGGATAAGCACTGCAGCACCCAACACAGCGGTAGTAAACGCTGAACAAATAACATAAAACAATACAATAGCCTTTGAAGGAAGAGAGAGAGGTCACCACACTGAAATGAAGAAACTGCTTCAACCCCCAAAGCAGACAATGAGAAAGGAATATTGAACCTGTTAATGTCCTATATGATTGTGTATAGTTTTATGATTTGAATGTAATGTTTCTAACAGGTGTGTGTGTTTATATTGTATATTGTTTTGCTATACCCATTCTAAAGTCTGTTCACAGTTGCAATGCCACCCGATGCGGGCCCGAATATTCCTCAGTTAATTTGAAGACATTGTAGTTTGAAGATAGAAGATGTTACAAGTTCTTGTGAGAAGACCTAGTTTCTGCCTAAGGGCCCTCCAAACAGCTTTGTGTGTACTACAGATATAATAATGCATCCATGTATCCCTTTTATCTGTTCAAGCCCCCTTTGTACTGATGTATGTGGCACCTCTACCTTGTATCAAGCATCTTCTCCTACTTTGATTCTCTCTTTCAAAAAGAGAGCAAATCGCACATTGGATTCTCCTCAAAATTATTAAAACTGTTTAAAGCACACCTGGGGTCATATTACATAGAGTGCCCCGGGGGCACAACGGGCATCTGCGTCAACTTTGTGCAACCTGGGACGCTTTGTTATTACAGAAGAGGGTGCAAACGCTTGCGCAGCCCCTTCTATTATACAGATAGTGCTGACACACATGTAGCATCAGAGCTACCTTAGAGGGTGTACTTCAATTGCAGGGGTGTGGCCACAATGCAATGGGTGAATCTCTTTACCTCTGCGCCTGCTGTATTATCCATGCGGGTGCAAAGGCAAAGAAGCTATCATTAGGAACACGGAAAGTGTGCCACAAAAATGTGGTGCACTGTCAGTTCAATCCCTTATGGCAACCCAATGGAGGGAGGAAAGAGCTCCCATGAACCCCATAGATATCCTTCTCCAGGCAGGTGCACTCTCTGCGCTCATACTCTAATGGTCTTCCAACTGTTTTATTCTAAGCCCCCCTTCCAAAATGTTTTGAAGTCCAGTCCCCCTCCAGAACATTATGGAAAGACTGAAGGGAGCAGGAGGGGCAGGGCAGAGGACAGGGGGTTGGGTATATAAGATCCTTTCCTCTGTACTTTTTCACTGTCCCATAAGCCTCACTAAATTTTAGACTTCTAAATGAGAAAATACATAAAAACCTGAAATAGACAAAAAACACTACTCTCATTATTTTGGGTCATGTGAACCCTCACACTCCTCAGTCCCAATGCAACTGCACCTTCTGTACTGGTAGCTCCAGCCCTAAATAGCAGGGTGTCCCCTCTACATCTTTCACTCCTTCTCCACCACCCTGGCCATCACTTCAGTTTTGAAACAGAATGTGTGTCTTTTCGAAAAAAATTAGCTCCTGTGTGTTTCCTGGCTCTTTGCAGCAAGGGTGCACTGAGTGTCAGAGTCACCAGATCCTCGGGGTCTGTGCACGTTCCCAACACTTCCACCACAAGACAGCTCCAATACTCTGATTAGAATTGTCACAGAGTCTAAGAGAGTCCAAGTGGGGAAAAGGGGATTAGGAAGGGAACAGCTGGGAAGGAGACCTGTAGGAAGCAAAAAGGTTAAAACACACAATATAAAAATTACATCATATGAATCAATACTAGGCTATGACTCTAAGCATTGTCATTCTGAAAAAATATGGACAACCAAAGCATAGACTTAAAATGACTAGGCTTCAAGATGACTGGATACCTGTGAGGGAATCAAGAAAGGTTAAATGCAACTTTAAAATTCAAGTACTATCCTTTGCATGAGGATCAGGAAACAATCTGAATGATTTCTAAACCATCATATGAATCGTGTTTGAGAAAAACATATTAGGAACACACAACATTACATCTAGAACTCTGGCTGTTTTTGTTCTCTAAAAATTGCCGGAACATGAATTGCGCACATTGCAGATTTTCACATAGGTAGTAAAATACCATAGAATGATTGTGCACCATGAATAACACAAATTAGACTTGAGAAATAAATCACGCGACTTGCCAACTCGAAAGCCACCAAGTAAATGCCTTAAAATGGTAGCACATAATGAACACCGTGATTTTAAACACAGAAAGTGAATTGCGCGTCTTGCCGATTCGAGTACCACCATGTAACTGCCAAGGAATGGTAGCGCACAATGAATATCTAGGGTTAAAGCACAAGAAAATGAATTGCACGTCTTGCCGATTCGAAGGCCACCATGTAACTGCCGAGGAATGGTAGCGCACAATGAATAATATGAATTAAGCACGAGGAAAGTATCGCGCGTCTTGCCGATTCTAATGCCACCATGTAACTGCCAAGGAATGGTAGCGCACAATGAATATCAAGGGTTAAAGCACAAGAAAACGAATTGCGCGTCTTGCCGATTCGAATGCCACCATGTAACTGCCAAGGAATGGTAGCGCACAATGAATAACATGAATTAAGCACGGAAAAAGAATTGCGCGTCTTGCCGATTCGAATGTTACCTTGTAAATGCCATAAAATGGTAGCGCACAATGAATAACATGAATTAAGCACGAAAAAAGAATTGCGCGTCTTGCCGATTCAAATGCCACCATGTAACTGCCAAAGAATGGTAGCGCACAATGAATATCAAGGGTTAAAGCACAAGAAAACGAATTGCACGTCTTGCCGATTTGAATGCCACCATGTAACTGCCAAGGAATGGTAGCGCACAATGAATAACTTGATTTTGTACACAAGTAAAGAATTGCGCGTCTTGCCGATTCGAATGCCAGCAGGTAAATGCCATTCAATGTCAAGCGCACTTTCACACGCACAAGAGCAAAATTGATTTATCATACTAATTAGGCCCAAGAACTCGAAATCCTTCGAGAATGGATTCGGGGGCCCAACCCGACCTCTGTCTTACCGCCCTGATCAAGAATCAGCCAGCCAAGTGAAAGGGCGAGGCCTGGAAGATCAAAGTAGGCCACCGGAAACAGGAGCTCAGGAAGTTGCTGCTGCTCTGCACCGGGACCTCTGAATAGTGAGCACGTGGAGCTGGGCTGGCTCCCTTATATAGAGTCTTGGCCCAGCCCACAAACCACACCCAGGCATGCTGCAGGGAAAGCTTCTAGAAGGCCCTGGAAGGGGACCGCACCCTGACACAGTCTGAAAACCTGCAGCAGTACATAGCATGTGAACAGTATTTATATGCATGCTGAACATAAGTCTTTAAGATTAAACTCTGCAATGCAAAAGGTTAAACAACATCATATCAGCACAATGCATAAATTATGTTAGCTTGAAATTGTTGGGTTTTTGCATTCTAGTCGCCCGTAGAGCGCGCACTGCCCTGATGTTGACACTGAGCACTGGTGCTATCCATTATGCCTCTATTCTAAAGTAAGACAGTCATGGTTGTGGTGCAGAGGGCCATTCAAACTCCTGGGCTCAGTGCCAATGCACCTACCTCACTAAGGAGAGCTAATGCCTTGTGATGTTGGAAGTCTTCTCTGCCCCCTGTTAAACCTCCATCCTCTTTTCTGCCATTTCTCCGAGGTATTAGCTAAAGTGTCTCCTTTGCTTCAACCTTCTCTTCACTTGTGGCATTGGTTCAATGCCCAAAGCAACACTAGCACAACAAGGGTGCATTGATCCCTAATACAAGAAAGGAATTATGGTAAACATTCATAATAGGGGTTTAGGTGGTCCCTCACACCACTGTGTTTCAGTGACACTGCACCTGAAGCCCTAATGATAGCTACTCCTCTGCCCACACTACTCAATCAAGCAATCAATCAAAAAATGTATTAAGCTCACTACTCACCCGTTAGGGTCTCAAGGCGCTGTGGTGGTGGGGTGAGGGGGGGAAAAGGGTTGCCTGTGGGGAGGGAGTTCCACATCTTGGAGGCGAGGTGGAAGAAGGATCTGCCGCCAGAGGTGGGGCGTTGGATGCGGGGGGACTGTGGCGAGGGTGAGGTCAGTGGAGTGGAGAGGTGGAGTAGGTGTGTGGAAGTTTACTCGTTCGATGAGGTAGGCTGGTCCAGTGTTGTGGAAGGATTTGTGAGCATGAATAAGGACTTTGAAGATGATCCTTTTGCTGATGGGCAGCCAGTGAAGGGATCTGAGGTGAGCGGAGATGTGTCCGTGGCGGGGGAGGTTGAGGATGAGACATGGGGCTGCGTTCTGGATTTGCTGGAGTTTTTAGTGGAGCTTGGCTGTGGTACCAGCGTAGAGGGCTTTGCCGTAGTCCAGTCTGCTGCTGATGAGTGCCTGGGTAACTGTTTTTCTGGTTTCTAAGGGAATCCATTTGAAGGTCTTCCATAGCATGCGAAGGGTGTTGAAACAGGAGGACGATATGGTGTTGACTTGCTGGGCCATGGAGAGAGATGAGTCTAAGATGATACGGAGATTGCGTGCGTGAGTGGAGGGTGTTGGTGGTGGTCCTAGGGCGGTGGGCCACCAGGAGTCATCCCATACTGTCTTGTTGGGGCCGAATATGATGATTTCTGTTTTGTTGGAGTTGAGTTTGAGGTAGCTTGTTGTCATCCATTTGGCGATGTCGAGGAGTGCGGTGTGGAGGTTTGTCTTGGCGGTGGAAGGGTTCCTGGTGAGGGAGATGATGAGCTTGGTGTCGTCTGCGTACGAGATGATGGTGATTCTGTGGGGGCGGAGGATGTTGGCGAGCGGGGCCATGTATATGCTGAAGAGGATAGAGCTGAGGGAGGATCCTTGGGGGACCCCGCAGATGATCTTGGTTGCTGGGGACTGGAAGGGAGGGAGGTGAACTCTTTTGGTTCTTTCGGCGAGGAAGGAGGTGAGCCAGTCTAGGGCCTTGTGTCAGATTCCTGCGTCAAAAAGGCGTGCGCGGAGGATTTGGTGGCATACAGTGTCGAAAGCTGCAGAGAGGTCCAGAAGGATGAGAGCGACGGTCTCACCCTTGTCCACTCTTGTTCTGATGTCATCTGTGCAGGCGATGAGGGCGGTCTCAGTGCTGTTGTTCTTGCAGAATCCAGACTGGGAGACGCTGAGTGTGTTGTTTTCCTCTAGGAAGTGAGGCAGTCGGGCGTTCACTATCTTCTCAGCTACCTTGGCGGGGAAGGGGAGAAGAGAGATGGGGTGGTAGTTCGTGAGGTCTTCCGGGTCTGTTTTGTGGTTTTTGAGGAGTGCGTTGACTTCGGCGTGCTTCCAGGTGTCTGGGAAGGTTGCGGCGTCGAAGGAGCTGTTGATTACTGCACGGAGCTGGGAAGCGATGATTTGGCTGGCCTTGTTGAATATGTGGTGGGGGCAGGGGTCTGTGGGGGAGCCTGAGTGGATGGAGTTCAGGGTTTTTTCAGTTTCTTCGTTGTTGGTTGGGGTCCAGGTGTGTAATTGGTTGGAGTGGGGGGGCGTTGTGCTGTTGGTAATGTTGGTGGTGTCGGTGGTGGTGACGGTGGGTGCGGATGCTGTGAAACTATTGTGCATGTCTAAGATTTTGAAGTGAAAGTAGTTGGAGGGGGAGTTGCAAAGGTTTTGGGTATGAGGGGGGTCGATGATGCTGGATTTGGGCTTGGTGAGCTCTTTGATGATGGTAAAGAATTCCTTGTTGTTGTGTGAGTTATTATCTATGCGTTCTTTGTAGAATGACCGTTTGGTGGTCCGGATGAGTTGGTGGTGTTTGCGTATGGTTGTTTTGAGGGTGGAGAAGTTGCTCGTTGAGGGCTCTTGGCGCCATGCTTTCTCAATTTTGCGGCATTCACGTTTGGAGACTTAGAGTTTTGTGGTGAACTAGGGAGCGGTCTTGATGGTGCGGGTGTTGTTGTTACTTTTCAGTGGGGCGAGGGAGTCTGCGCAAGTTGTTAACCATTGTGTGAGGTTGTGGGCAGCAATGTTGGGGTCGTTGGTGATGGGGGTGGAGCTTATGTGAGTTGGGAAATTAATGCTAAGCCTGAGGCCCAAAGCAGGATGTCTGCCTCTTTCTTTAAACCCCTGTAGCAAGGGGTACTTGGGCCCCAGTGTCAATAAGGAAAATGTCCCCCACCTCTTGATAGTGACATAACCTTAATTGGGGTGCAGTGATCCCTCACATCATCGCCCCAGTGCCAATACACCTGCTGCACTATTGGTAGTGGTGGCACTTTAAAAATAAATGAGCCTGCATTTCTCAAAATCTTCTTGAGGGCATCTCTTTCAGGAAGTGGGTCATCTGTCTTTGTCCATTTATGAATTAAAAAATGAAACCCCACATAGTGCCCTTTTCTCACAGTCATGTCTATCCATGGATTTTGCTTTGGTCCGCTTTCTCCTGACCAATTTTTCTGAGGTCCTAGGGGTCAGGATGATTAGGGCTCTGAATACTACTCTTTTGTCCCCTTTCTCCTACCCCCACTACTCACCTGAGAAGACATCCACAACAGAAGTTCAAGTTGAACAGGTTTATGGGAAGAAAATTGTTCTTAATTTTACAAAACAGTTCCCATATATTTTGCTAAAAATAACCATCCTGATTTGTTAATGTGGACCTTGAGTACTTGAGGGTGCTGATTGTGTTGGGGTTCTGAAGTGCTTTAAGGAGTCACTTGAAGTATCATGATGACAAACATAACTTTTTGAGAAATAATTTAAGGATGCTGAGTTTGGAAAGTGCCCTTTAATGAACTTATAAAAATGTCCATACTAGGTTATCTATTGCAAATATGTACTGTTGGAAAGTACTTATATGTATCATATACAATACAATAAATCATTGTGTGACAGAATGTCTTACACTGTTACAGTTTTAAAATATTTAATTAAATATTTTTAGTGCTTTCTTTTAATTGCTGGGACCTCATAGCACAATAAATACGTCAGTATTCTGCACTGCCCCAAGCTAGATTAAGTTCTATGACTCTCTGGTCTGCAGTGATGCATTAACCAATAAATGTTTCATAAAGGAAAGAGTGCATCTCCCAACAATTAATTTAATTTTCATTTATTTTTATTTTTAAGGTGTCATTAAAGGCGTGTGCATTGTTTAAATGCATTTGCTGTGAGTGTGAGAAAGCAACAAAATGCTTATATAATATTTTTTGATTTTTAGGCATGTTTTTTACATCACCACCACGGGCTTCAGGATCACAGTTACTGGCATGACCAGTAAGTTAATGTCCATACAAATAATAGAAAAATCACATACAGCTAGTATGTTTCCAGTTATTGACACATACTTTAAATAGAAAATGTTAAAAAGAAAACGCTTTAGAATGTGTTCTGCTACTGCTCTAATGATCTCTGACTGATAACTAAAGTAAACAATGATATAAAAGCCATTTTAAGAATGAATACAGAAGTCCTTTGCAGAATATTGACACCTGAACGGGTGGACTTTATTCTCTGTGAAAGGTGGAACTACTAACCTCAACTACTTCATGTAAATGCAGAGCCCTGGAAACACCCAAAACAAAGTAAATCGCACTTTCAGGCTGTCATGATTTACAAGTACATACTAACTCCGAAGACCTCGGAGTCTAAACCCTCACTTTGTACTGTGCGAAGTTTCTTGGTATCTTCCTGCATAAAAGTATGCCCATACATATGTCTTTTGACAGTAGAAGCAGATCAGTCATTGGTGGAATTCATAATTTTTGGCTGTGCGTATTTGTATACAAATCAAATAAAATCCAAATGCACATGCCAGGTGATCTGAAATCTCAGTGGGGTTAAGCAATGCTTGTGGTGTGTAGCCTGTAGGAGAGCCACTGGGATTATGTGGCAGTGGACGGCTAAATTATGCAGTGGAGTGGACTAAAATATGATAAATGGCAAATTGTGTGGCGTAATGCAGCACATTTTATGATAGTGTTGTTTCACTATTTTATCATCTTAACATATGTTAACACTGAGCAAAGGTTTCAATTATGTTATACCGCTTTAACTCCCAAATACAGGAATAAGAAACTGAAAAGGTGACCAGTCAGCATTAGCAAAGGGCCCTCCACTCGGCAGCAACACGTGCCGCCACGCTTTTAGTAACTTTCGATTCTCTTGAGCTAGAAACATGTTTTTGTTAAAGTCTGTAAGGTATGTAAAGCTATGGAGAAAACGCCACAGCTGCATAATCACATAATTGCAGTGGCCCTCCCTGAGAATTTTGGGTTTGAATCTAGATAGAAACTACTAAACCTATTTAAACTTTCTAAGTACTAGTAAAATGGATAATGATAAAAAATGATCGTGGATTATACCGTGTTTTGTTGTTGAATTATATATCAATATATAAATAATAGAAGGTTCCTTCCTTCCGAGTTTGTGGGTTATCCTCAAACTCCTGCCTGGTGCTAAAACAAGAAGGGGAATATTCAAGGGAGGCTGAGCCATTTGCAGATAAAGGAGGCTAAACGAGGAAAGCCGCCCGCTAATGATGCAAAAATAAACCCGAATAGCAAACTATTACTGCTTTTTCAAAAGAACGGATGAAAATGGGTTAGGTTCTCACCGAGCCAGTTTTCTGCAAAGCTTCTGCATTACACACTAATCCGTAAGGCCTTAGGGGAGGCCGGCACTAAATGTAGGCAGCATAATCCCCTCCTGTGAGTCCCCCAGAGTAAGTGATACGGCTCTAACTACCCCGATGGGACGCGGCACATCTGCTATCAAATGCGACATGAGATGGCGGCTATGTACGATGTGCTGAAGCGATGAATGGGGACGCGAGGGAAAAGGCAACCATAGTCCGTTCTGGGCCGTGGGGCGCCTTTTTAACATGCTAATTAGGCATTCCTGGATCACTTCCATCATTCGTTTTTTTCCATTCTTTCAGCTCACTGCCTCCTATGTTTAGGCTCTTCGTTAGAATGAGAGTGCACTCAGTTCAGGATTCACAGGTTCACCAAGGACTAGGGGCTGCGTTTGACAGAGACATGTTACCACAATACTCCACGCAGTGATCAAAAAAGGTGCAGCTGCTGGATTTTTCTACAAATCTGGAAAATTCTAAGAAGGCAATTTTCAGTAAGGACTAAGAGCACCAGCATAGCAAAGGTGGCAAGATCCTTAATGCAAAGAAGAAACGTGAGCCCCCCCACCTTTAGTTTTGTAGTAAAAAGCAGCCACAGGGTCGGATTGCTCTATAGGGCAATAAGGTAGCGCCAGACAGGCTGGTCTGGACAGTCAATGTTTTTAGGTCGAGCGTGCAAGCTCTTCGACCTTTTGTAAGTATTGTGGGCTTTTGTAAGTATTGTGGGCTCTTTACACCGCCCACCTCATGCCCATAACTTTAACTTGTTCGTGGGCTCGCCTTTCAAAAATTCCCTGATATCATTGGTAATTGTTTTATATTTGTCTCGTCTTGAGGCTGTTTCCTTGCAGACTGTCCCGTTACATGCATTGTTGCACAATTGCAGAAATACTTCAGCGTGGGAGAACTTTTTCTTTTGCCTTTTTCCTTTGTGCTGCATGGCGGCCATGGTGCTCACAGCACGAAAAGACACAACAGCTTGATCTCTATTGGCGGTATTGGAGCGCTGGTCAGATTGTTCACAATGATCTAATCAGGGTAAAATCTTGTGGCTCTCTCTTTAAAACACTTGAAATTGGTGAATGCTTTATGTAAAACAGAAATCCTCAAAGTGAAAGAGGCTCTCCTGGCACAGCTAGAGATCCGATACTACAATATTCACTGCACTTGGGAAAATCGGACCTATAATGCTGTGCAGGGCATTACTTTTACAAATCATTTTTGCTCATAACTCAGCCTGTGGTGATCCAAGGACAATGGGCCACCAAAACATTCACAACAATGTGCTCTACAACATCAAACAAGCATTCTTATGTTTGGAGCTTTTGTTTTACAGCCAAGAGTGGTTTGTGTTTTAAGGGCACATTTTTTTGTAATGTTATTGCTATAAGCCTGATGTCTTGAATATATGTAATACACTATTCTCTCTAGAGGATAAATATATGGTTACACTGTATTATTTAGAAGAAGAAGAAGACTTTATTCGGTATGAAATAATTCAATCATTAAAACAAATAAACAATACATAAGCAGCAATAACAATAAAACAATATATGAAAAATATCCACCAAATTGAAACAGATAAAACCTCATTATTAAAATATATATATATATATTAAAAAAACTCTACATTGTTACACCAAGTAATAGCTCCCCTCAGGAACAATCCCAGCCCCCTCCACACCAATGCATCTGAAGTCATTTGCAGCCACATAAAAGCAGGGTGATATTGCACAAAACCCTTGGGCCTCAACAAAGGTAATTAAAAAACGAGTTCTAAAAGGTGCATAAAAAACACAAAATAATGTAAAATGGGACAAGGTCTGCAGGGACACCCCGTCACAAGGACAAGGTCTAATAGATTTTTCACCATACTGGCCTAACAGGAAACATAGATTACTTCTAATGATCCCCAAACGAAATTGAGTAATGAGAGACCTTTGCCTCACATCATTTATCTCTAAAAGATAGAGCTCAGGGCCCGCTCCCATCTTTAACATAATAAAATCCCTGATCGATTTTTTCCCTAAGACCTCCCCCTCTCTTTTTGCCCCCTGAATTCTCAAACAATTATCCTTAACCCAATTTTTATCACGGCTAGTCAGACCATCAGGAGTATCAAACAAATCAGGCCGCCCCAAATCATGGGCCGTCTTTCTGATATACGTCAGCCAGGGAATATTCTTTACATTGTCATAGGCCAAACAATCCCTTAAAATCTCCCTTGTAAAAATGGCATGTTCATTACTGCAAATAGAGATCCATAATAGGAGGGGAGCAAACTGAATAGTGTCTTGTTCAAACTCGAGATCTAGTTCCAAATGAAGGCAAAAACCAGAAGTGTTTTAGCCAACTCCCAATAGCTGTCTACAGAAACTATTTTCTTCTACAGTAGGGGCTCGAGTATCCATATGCCCCCAGAGTGCTGCACCATACAACAGGACAGGAAGAAATTTCCGCCTGTAGATTTCAAGCAAAGGCTTAATAGGTTTACTTCCTACTCTTACAGCAAAATCAAATGTGGCACCAACTGTGGCATGGAAAAGCGTACCCCTTCTGGTAATACAGGGTTTCCAAGAACCTTTATCGTCAAAAATGACCCCTAAATATGGGAATTCATGAACCCTGCTAATAATTTGATCTTCAAACCTTAGCTCCCCCACCCTACTCAAGGGTCTACCACATACCATGAAATGTGATTTCTTATAATTAATCTCTAGGCCTAAAACTGACATGAAGGAGGCATAAGCTCTAACTACTTCACGGAGGCCATTCATAGTGCGGGCCATAAGGACCGCATCATCTGCATACGTCAACACAGGGACATTAATACCATTCACCTTAGGGACATCCCTGCAGTGTTCCATCATCCATTTGTATATAAAAGAAACATAGTGGGGGCCAAAGAACACCCCTGGCGAACGCCCCTTGTGAGCTTAAAAGCCTCTGAACATTCCCCATTTATCCCCACCCTCACATTTGCAGCGTTCTTGTGTGGAGATACCGGAGCAACTCTACAATATTAGGATCCAACCCTAACTGATTTAGCCTCTCCCACAGTATAGACCGATTTACCTTGTGAAAGGCACAACTAAGGTCCATAAAGGCAAGGTAGAGGGTGCCCTTCCTAGCTTGCGTATACTTCCCAATCATCATCAATAGGTTAAGGCACTGTTCCCGCGTGCCAAGCCCTTCCCTGAATCCATACTGGTCCCGGCTAAGAATTTCATTTTCTACCATCCAGGCCTCAATACGCCTTAAGATGATCCGTCCCAGAGTCTTCGCAGAAGAATCAAGGAGGGAAATGGGGCGATAAGACTTAGGATCATTCCGATCACCCTTTTTGAATACTGGGATAATAAAAGCCAACCTCCAGGAGGCAGGAATACCCACAGTAACTGCCGCATTAAGAACATTTAAAAGAATAGGTGCCCATAGCTGAGGACAGGATTTATACAAATCCATGGGGATCGAATCCAGGCCTGGGGCTTTATTACTAGCACTACCCTGGAGTGCATCAATAACCTCCTGGAGTGAAAACCTGATCGCTAGATGGGAGCCACATCATACTCATTATCCCAGTTATTTCTTAGGGGGATTCCCTCGAAAATTCTGCAAAAATAATTTACCCAGACCTCCGGGGCGATATTGCAGCCCAGGCCCTCAGATGTTTCTGTTAAAAAAGAACCTCTATTTACCACCTTCCAAAACAAACCAGGATCCTTCAAGACTGTGGCACGCTCCAGCTCATCCCAAGCTTTTTCTTTCTGTTTTATCTTACTCTCCCTCAAAGCACTTTTATACTTAATCCTTGCTTCTTTCACAAGGACACTGTCTCTGGGATATTTCTTTTCATGTTTGCCCTAGCAACATAACAGGCCTTATCAAAGCACCCACATCTGCGCTTACTGGGACGGCTACTTGTTGAAAATAAGCAATCTCTAACTGCTATATTTACTACAGTTGTTGCATCCATAACGTCCGTAGGGCTAGGAGTCTCAACCAAAAGTATTTCCGTGAACAAATGTAGGTTGTCCCCCACCACCCTTTCTACAACTTGTTGGGGATCTACCTGTTTCCAACCAAGTCGCCTGCCCTGATCTCTTATCTTCACTGATGCGAGCCCACCCCCTCCTGATTTACATAGAGCCCCTGGGAGTTTGAAACAAACTGCAAGGGAATTATGATCACTAATGCACTCCCCTAGCACCTCTCCTCCAATCAGATCTTTTAGTAGTGGAGACACGAAAATATAATCAATTGTGGTGCCAGACCCTCTACCCACATAAGTTGGGAGTTGATAAGTATCTACTACTTCCATGTCACAAAAATTCTGAAGGCCCATCTTCCTAAGTTCCTTAATCAGAACCCTGCCTCTAGAATCCTGAACACCATCCGCCAAGTAATCCTCACAGTCACACTCGAAGGGATTTACCACTGTACTAAGACGTCCCAACTTTGCATTAAAATCTCCCGACACAATGGCACAGAATTCCAGCCCCACCTCCTCCATTCTACACTTCAACACCTGAAGAACGGAGAAGGGGGCCCCAATTTGACACCCCACATCCCAAACAGCATTGTAAAAATTTACCAACAGAACATTAAAATTGTTAGGAAAAATTACCCATACAGGCAATATACCCTGGTGGTTACAGTTAATTTGGAATGCACCCACTATCTTAGAAAAGCGGATTAGGGTAACCAGGCCACCTTTTATACGGCCTCCAAGGGACTGCACAGCTGGGACTGCAAATCTATCGTACCCATCCCATGCAGCCAACCCATCCGACCAGGTTTCCTGGAGCATAATAATATCGTAAGTAGCCAAACACCTAACCCAAGCCTAGTCAGATAGCTTGGCATCATACCCCGCAATATTCCATTAAATAAGACTGCACAGCGGAATCACCCCCTCCAGCGCGATCAGAGTCTTGGTGCATTGTCAGTCCACCCCTTCCAAATCTGGATTTCTATAGTTATCGGCTCTCCTGCTGGTTGTCCACAGGGCATTCTGACCTAAGGGGGGATTCCTGCCAAGTTCAAGAGAAAACTCAGCACCCAGTCGCATATGATTATAAAAATAACCCAGGGTGGCCATACCAATTGTTCCTACTCTTGGAAAAGCTGGGCTGTATGTGGAGAGAAGCCGTTGAGCCAGACCAGGATATCTAACATTTATAATAATACAATCCTCATTCCCCTCCTTTTTTTGGGCCCAACCCAGTCAATTCTTCTAGCAAACAAACTGTCCTTGAAATCCTTACACGAAAAATCGCAATTTTTGCTCAGCCAATAGCCAGTCTTATTTATTAATTGGGACGTAGACTCATTAAACCCAGGGGCCAGAGCAGGGACATTCGTCAGCACCACCACGTAAGGGGCACATGCCGGGGGAAGTTCCAAACAGACCAACGAAGACCTTTCTTTCGGCGAATTCTGATTATACTTCCCATCCAACTGTTGGCAAATCCCCCCAACTGCCGCAGATTCATAGTAAGGTTGCCTGCTACTGCTAGGTCTAATTACGGCCATCCCGCCAATTGATAGGGCAGTAGGTGAATCCGACGCAGTCCCAGCACAAGCACCTTGGGCCCCAAAATTTGCAGGATTAGCCAATTGCAGTGGCATTTTCCCCAAAGCCCCCAAAGTCCCAGCAGCTTCCTCCTGCAGGATCTCAACCTCACTTGGTTGAGACAAACAACTCGGGCCACACGTCCACCCGTCCATTGGCCTCCATGGCTTCTTTGCTCAGATAGCCGGGAAACTGCTTTTTCTATAACCAATAATTTTGCCACAACAGGAGACAAAATACTCCCAATCCTGTCCTTAAATTTTAACAATAGATTGGTTACATCGCAACCCATAGACTGGCAAAGTTCAGGGCCACTATACATCCCCTTAGAGATTTCCAAAAGCGATGTTTTCATTTTGGGCACCGTTTTCTTTATCACCTTTTTCTTTCTCGGAGAGGGCTGCACTTGTCCAAGGGGCAAGCCGGGGAAGAGGACAACAAGAGCCTTTTACTTCTTCTTGAAGGCCCTGGATCACCAGAATCCTCTATTATCTCAACATGGGTGTGCTCAGCAGCATCACATTGGTCACCCCCAAGATGGGCCGCCTCCTCATCCATGCCCTCCGGGGGATCACTAACTACAGGGACATGACACCAGTCCTCCATCTCCATGGATAGCCTCCTCTCCGCCAGATCAATTTCCTTAGTCACAACCCCAACAGCTCTAGCGAGGAAGGAGTCCAGTGTGGTGTTTACACTACCCTGCCTACCACCACCACTCATAGCTCCAGTTAACTGGACCCTTTTCCTGCCCATTATGCAAACAGTGGCACCTCACTAAAGCAGGGCAGCAAAAGTCACAGTTGAAACACAGTTTAAAACACAGTCTCTCTCACAATGGATCTCCAGGCGTTGGCAATATTGAATACTATCCACAAACTCACCATCCACAGAAAGATGAAAGGGGGTGGCCCAGCCTAGCCTCTGACGGACGATGATAGGCGCAAGATGGTTCCTCCCTCGGCCCGGGCTTCGCCCGGACTCGGCCTGTGCGTGTCCCGTGCAGTGGGAGAAAGAAACGCGCTTTACGTGCTTCCAAGGGCTGGCTCCGCCCCTGCTCCAGCAACTATGGAGCCCCCCCAGGCTCCCCGGCACAGTCTCTGAAGTCCCGCGCAGCGGGAGAAAGCAACATGCTATACACGCTTCCAAGGGCTGGCTCCACCCCTGCTCCAGCAACTACGGAGTCCCCCAGGCTCCACGGCACAGTCTCTGACGTCCACTGCATTATTTATTGCCATTTTCTTTTTGGGTGGTTATGTCCTCTAGGGGCTATCTATATATCTACATGACCATGTTTGTTTTACAAATGCTAGTTTCATTATGGTGTTCTCTAGCTGCTGTTCTAAGCACTACAGTCATATCAACCTATGAAAGTATTCATGGCACAGAAATGTGTCCCATAATGCTTTGCAGGGCATTACTCTTACAAAACATTTCTGCTCATAACTCTGTGGTGGTTCTAGGACAATGGAACCACCTTCAAAGCATTGACCACAATGTGCCCTTTCTTTCTATATCATCTCTAGGTCCCCGCACTCTGTTAGTGGGAAATCCAAAATAATAACCCCTACCACCATTCATTATACTTTTAAGCTTTCTAATGGTTGAACCTTTTGTTTTTAGTATTAAGAGAAGTTATGCTTTATGGGCCTTGTTTGTGATATCATTGCAAACGTCCTGCTAGCCTTGAGGATGTGTATTGTATTATGTCCTTTAGAAACTAAATGCTGTATTTATTGTGATGGTCTCTAGGAGCTGTTCTGAGCATTGTAGTCAACATACTATATTATTTGCAACATAAAAAACTCACCCCATAATGTAATGCAGGGCATTACTTTTACAAAACATTTTTACTCATAACTCAGCCTGTGGTTGTCCGAGGGCAATGGGACCACCTTCATAATGCTTTTTCTGTCTACATCATCGCTGGGTCCACACACTAGGTGAGTGGGGACCCCAAAATTATAACTCCTCCATCCAGTCATTGTCTTTTAAGCTTTCTCATGGCTACAACTTTTGCTTTACAACTGGGAGAAGTTTTGTTTTAAAGGTCTTGTTTGTAATATCAGTGCTGTAGGCCTGCTAGCTATAAAAGCGTTCTCTAGGGGCTAACAATACGATTACATGACCATGTTCCTTACAAATGATATTTTTGTTATGGTGTACTCTAGGGGATGTTTTGAGCATTACAGTCTAATGCAAAAGTTTATTTTCGGTAAAGGTTAATATGATAATTGTACATGTTTTAATAATCTCTCCTTATTACAAGTATGACCATAACTCAGGCCAACTTAACATCCTCTGGGGCATATTTACAGAAAATGGTGCATCAACTATGGTACGCCACTTTTCTTGCGCCCCGTGCCCCCCAACGTTACCATAGTAGCTCTGTATTTACAATATGGAGCACCATGTGGTTGTTAGCACAATAACGCCAACATTTTTGATGCTGTTGTGGTGCATTGGTCGACTAGCGCCAAAAAGTATGGCGCTAGTCTAGCAATGCTTGGGGAGGACCATTAAAAACAATGGGAGCTTCACTTTAACTCCTGTCTTCAGCAGGCGTTAAAAATGATGGGAAAAATGGGGCAGTGAAGTCTCGTTTTTCTGGGCCTCCTAACGGGGGCGTGCCCCCCTTGCATACATCATGCCTGGAGCAGGTATAATGTGGCGCAGGGGGTTACAAAGTGACGCAATGCTTGCATTGCGCGACCTTGTAAATCTGGTGTGGGGGAAAAGGCCTACTTGACGCTGCCTTAGCATAAAAAAAATGACATAAAGGTGGTGCAAGGATGCGCTAGGGGCTTGTAAATATTCCCCTTAATACACTATGACCGTTTAAACACTCTTTGGGTGGCCCTTCTAGTTTATTTCTCCTCTGTGGCTGGCTTGTGTCTTTTTAGGGGGAATTGTGTTAGCCAGCCAGCAACTGTGATGGTGGGGCGGTGTAAATGGTATTCTATTGGAATTAGCAAGGCAGATTTAAATTAGGAAGCTAATTGGCAACATTTTCTTTTTTTGCTGCAGATAGAGGAAGATGGTAAATGGAAATTCTTTAGTTATATGCAGGGCCACTGGGATTATATGGCAGGAAAAGACGAAACTATGAGGCAGGGTTGGCCAATTTATGTGGCAAGAAAAGTCCAGTTATGAATTTATAATGACAATAGCTCTTACTCAAGCAAATGCGAAACCTATTGCATTGCAAATGCTTGTTTTGTCAGTTTGTGGGCCTGTTTTATGGTCTTCTGGGCAGGCTTTTACTGTTGACTTGCCGGATATTGAAAATACATAGATATCTTATACACATCAAGTTCATATTCACGCAGTAATCCGTATCTCGCAAAACACTTATAGAGCGTGTCTTTACAATTTCAAAACTGTCCCAATTTCAAACATGCCTCTTTTGTTAGCTATCTGTTTCACACATGGGCACATTTATTTTGGTACTACGGCCTATTTTCTGTCCCAGTCCGACCCTGACCCTGGCCCCTGGCCCCTGATTGGGTTGAAGTGGACCCCTCACAACCACACCCCTAGGCCCGGGTGCCAGTACACCTGCTGCACTACGCGTGCCCTGTGCCCTTGATTAAGAGCTGTAACAGCATTCATGCCCTTCTTGGGGTTAAGACAGTGATGTGAATTTATGGCATAGGACTGCCAGACCGAGGTATTCATTCACTGTTAATAAGATGGGAGAGGAAAATGTAGAGTTTCATCTTTTCATTTCTGCCTTAATAGGTCATTGTGGAGCCCTTGTTTCCTTTAATAGTGTCCTGTAGTGAAGTCAAATAGAATGATACTTTCTTTCCGGTTTGGGGAGCTGGCTCTTACCGGACCAGTTGAAACAGGATATCAGGAGAGCTGGATGTGTGGGCGCAAGGAATAAAGATTCTCCTTTGGTATTTCTCTAGTGGAGACCTTTGCAAGATGATACAGAAACCAAAACAAGACCTTGCAAAATGTTCAAGTCAGCCCCACATTGCAGGAGGCCCAAACTAGAATTGGCTCATCAGGGCATTCATGGCACCTTTATGGCAGCCATCAAGGTCTGAAAGCATTCCTTAATCCTACGACCCACTGAAACAATGCAAGCGCAGTAGGATAATCACCTGGCCCTGAATGTAGCTGCAGCTGTAATGTACTAGCCTGTGTTAATTTTCTAGCCTTATCTTTCCTCTGAATTACTTAATGGTCCTTTTGCTGACTTGTGCAACATTTGGGGAGCTTAGAGAATGGATGGGGATGTATTTACAACATCCAGTGAATATCATTACCTGGTTGTGATGTATTCACAGGTTCCCTAAATACCTTCTCTTGAAAGTTCTCTGCAAATGAGGCATAACATGCAGATGCCATATTCATCACACAAGATCCATATTTTTGGGACTCAATATCATGCCCGATGTGTCTGTTAAGGCTTTACTAGGTCTTGCCTACACAAAGCTGTCTGTTGTCGATAGACATTAGGGACAGATTTAAGGGAAAATGACAGTCTGGTTTGCTGCGCCGAACTTGGCAGCGTCAAGGACCGTCATTTTCATAATGCAGGGATGCGCCGTATTTAATAGAATACGGCGCACCCCTGTGCTTCCCCCTGCGCCGGCATTGAATTTGCTGCCGTACGCTAATGCAGAAACCCTTGCACCATTGTGCAAGGATGGCTGTGTTTGGGGGGAGATTGTTTAAAAACAATCGTAAATGGCGATTTGCTCTTTCTATGTGTCTGCAGAATGCAGCACACCTCGAACAAGCAAAAAACTAGGAGAAATGAAAGCCTTTTACTCTGATTTTGTCGCTGCCTCAGGTTTAGGGAAACTCGTAAATCTGTGGCAGTGTCAAACTGCAATGGGTGATGCTGTGGCACACCCACAGCAACATCCAATGCATGCCCCTTCCACGCAAAGTGCTGCATTTGAAGGGGCCATATTTAGAAGGTGGTGTTAAGCCACAAAAAAGTGGCTTAGCGCCACTTTGTAAATACGGTGCAGTGTGTAGCGCCACTGGAGCATCATTAAAAGTGACGCACCGATGGTGCTAGGGGCTCTTAAATATGCCCCTTTATGTAGAATATCAATCCTATGAGTAGACTTTGAGTTGGTACATTGATTTTGTGCATTCCTTTTCTTGTGTTTCTGCCTTTCATCAAGCATAGCTGTTTGCAGTCTTTCTGATTGGAGGAGTTGCATCCTTCCACTGCTTAAATTCTAAGAACTACTATATTTTTTTTCTTTCAGCACTTTATTGGAATGCCTGCATTTTAAAAAGGATCTCTTCCTATCCATTATGTACTTATTTTGTTTTACCTTTTTGTCCCTCACTTTCTGCTGTGTGAGCTGCTTCACCCGCTTTCTCCTTTGCACTTCCACCCTTTTCAACCATTGGTCTGTTCTAGAGCTTCTTGGCTTTTGGTTGATTTCTGCACCCCCATACATTCCTCTGTTGCTCAGCCAAGCCTCTCTGCTCCACTATTGCTTTCGTTCACGAAGCCCCCAGCTCCTCAACATTGTTCCCCTGCCCCACCTTTTCCACTTTTTCTTTCAAACACTTTTTCTGCAAAGTCCTGCAGCTACTTGGTGCTAGCTGCTTGGCCGCACCTTTATTTTCTGCACTACTGTTAGCGCGTCTGACCTTAATAAGTAAACTGACAAGGAGACGCGGATAGGTTGATGAACCTTTTGACTTGCAATTAAGATGTTCGCACCATAGATCCAGTACATAATCGATAATCAATACACAATAATCAATAATCATTAGTAATCAATAACATGAATAATCAATGGAGTCAGCAATTGTTACGCACCCTGACTTTTCAGTCATGAAAAATCACACATTTAGTAAAGATTTAGAATGTTTATTTCCCTATGTAAACAATGCTAATGTCAGGTAGATTAATCTCAAATTCAAATGAAACACATACAGAAACAACTCTGGCTGTCCAAAACGGCAGAAGAAACGCAATCTAATCAAAGCTTGAACTACGGCACATTCTAAAGTTACGGTGCAAATCAGTAGCAAAGTCAACTGCGTCAATGAAATGAAGTACATGAAGTTTAGCAGAGAAATTCATCAAGCATAATCCCTGTTATCACAATTCATTAGTGAGGATCCTTGACTAACGTCAGATTAGAATCAGCATCTGGGGCTTCTTGAAAAACAATTTAGTAACACAAATTTGGAAAAACATCTAACTATGGCGCTATCAAAACAGCGCAGTTGGTACCTAGAAAGAAAAAGCTAATATGCATAATAATCACAATCTGGATATACCTATCCCCAAGGTGGATCAGCAAAGCAGAATCAGTCTTCGTCCTCAGGACATCAGTCGATCAGCACAGCATCAGGCTTCAGCCTCAGAATTAAAGCGCAAAGTCTTTAAGCATTAAAGTTAAGCACTTCTCTAGTCAAGTCGCATAAGAAACTACTAACCTTTCGGTCAGAAAAATATGGGCAGTAAGCTGTCTTCTCTCAGAATGAGCTGCCTTTCTTCTGTGCAGTGTCATTAAGTTAAAGTCACCTAAACTACCCCCCAAATTCCTATTGGTCCGTTAATCATATGCTCGCACTTTGTCCAATAAAATGAATATCCCAAATCCATGAATTCTAATATTACTCCATTCTCATATTGTTGATTGGTTCATCTTGTGATGTCCTCATCATCCGGCTTGTCAGGTAACAATCTTGTTGCAGCTTTGTTCTTGTCCTCGGAATGTCAGTCTCACACACATTACACATAAAATGCTGGATTAGCAAGAACATCATCTCCTAGCACTGGGTTCACATGAAAAGCTTCCGTTATGAGCACATTTAAACAATACAATAGAAATGCACAGTTTAACTCACTTGGTCAGCTATTTTATTAAACGATAAGAAATACAGCTTTGACATGAGGCTAGGCAATTAGGCCAAGACACTCTCTAATTTAAGACCTACAATTAATAAAGCTAAAGCTTACAGTAGAACCCTTAAAATGACATACTACTGCATTAGTCTAACATATATTCAACATTTCATAAGTATTAAATCATTGATTAGTACATTTATTTAGCATTGGTGGCCATTCTTCATGATCACATTTTTAAATTCGTGCACTATTCTTCGACGTTATTTTAGTTTCTACATAAACATATTATAAAAAATACATAAACATTCATTAATAATTTTTATTAAAACACCTGCGCTAGCAATCCCTCCTCTGATGACTAAATAAGCCATCACACTAACTATTACCCACAATTTTTTGCATCAGCTAACATTTTTACAATTCAATTTCTTCATAATTTCGTTTCCCCCTTGAATTTTCTCTGTAAACTTCTTTCCCTTTTCTTTTCTTCCCTCCTCTGATTATTCTTTGAGCTTTTCAATTTAATTCTTCTGCATAATTTGCACAATCCCCATATTCTCAATAGACAAATCACAACAATTAATATCCCTTGTAATATTTTCAATAGAACCCCATTCCAAATGTTGCTGAGTCAATTTCCTTCTGAAGTAAACCCTTTGCCAACCTTTCCCCAAACACCTGGTTCTTTCAGTTCTTTCAAATCAGTACTTGCATTAGTCAGATTAGTAAGTAAGTCTCTTATCTCTTTACTATTATCTGGTATATATGAACAACAATGCCTAAAATTAATCATTCTACAGACTCCACCATCCTTCTCTAAGAGAATGTCTAAAGCAAGACGATTTTGAAGAGTCATAGCTCTATCAGCAGCTAATTCAGTATCTATCAGGAGTATGGCTCCTGAAAAGTTTGTCAGCGTGTTATCCTCAATAGTAGACAACTTTCGAATCTTTGTCGAATTCAGAATGACTCCCACTGAAGGAATCACTGCTCCAAATATATCTCCCACTATACCAGAAGAGGACTCCCTCCTCTGTCTCTTATGATGTAATTGTCACTTTAAAAAACTTCTTTAGATCCTCCATTTGATAAATCTTTGGGAAAACTATCCCCAAATAACATGTCCCATACCATCCTCTTGGAAGACGGTGATGAGCATTAAGTCCACAGATGTAGTAAATCCATGGAATTGCAGGGTCCTGTCCATTCAACATGAACGTCCATTTACTCTGAAACAAAAACACAAGCCTACATTCACTTGTTCCCACAAATAACGTGTCAGTGCACGATTTAGGCCTATATATATATACACAAAGTTTCCCTACATGTTGTGCATATAAAGCTAATTTCCCTTGAGTTTTAATTGCACTATAAGCATAATCAGTCTTGTAAATCCTTTTCTCTACGCCTTTTCCTCATTTCTCTTTTAACACTTTTCATCTGTGTGATCTAAGAAGCTTGTCTCTAAAGGTGTAAGCAAGCATGTCAAATTATTTCCATTCGGATAAGCTGTGCCAAACGTCAATAAAAGAAATCTCTAACTATCACTATGTCATTATCCTTAGTTACTCTAGTCCAATACCTAATTATAGGAACAAACGAAAGCAGTACATCATAGTTTGAGTAAAAGTACTGAATGTACTCTTAGTTATCAAATCTTGTTAGTAACAGACTACAACTTATCCAGTGGGTTAAAGGAAAACTATGATAGGTGACTACTTCCTTGACTGATGAAGGAATCTGCATACACACAAAGCAATTCTTTGCATCTATTGTCACAACATACTCACTCAACAAATGATAGAAAACATTAGAAGAAAGGTCTCCCTGCGCATTAGTACCCTCATACAAATATTTCTCACCTAACCTAAACTTCTCTAATGCAGTTAGTGCAGTAGTTGTTTCAAAAGCAGAAGTATGGTTGGCTTCCCTTTTACCAAGAACAGATATTCCCACAATCAACACCACAAACAAAATCCCACACATAATCGCCAAACCAATGCTCATATATGTGCTGCGCCTAGCTTCTCTACCTTGTTGGCTAATGTTACTAATGATCTGTAAAGAACCAGAAAGCAGAAGAAATTTAGAAAAACTTGCATCAAAAATAGACAACTCTTCTTTCAGCAGTTCAGTTTCACTTTCAGGATCCCTTTTCAAAATTGGTTAGCAGCTTTGTCAAAATCAAGTTTCAAAAATCAAATCAGGTTATCGACGTCTCTTCTGGTTACTTCAACAGTTTTCTTTCTCAAAAATTTATCTCAGATTATTTCAGCATTTCAGTTCATTAGCTTCCTTCACGTGCCTTAATACTGACCTGGAACTTCTCTATCAAAACAGAAAGACATAAACTCTTGCTGCCATTCGTTTGTAGTTGCATACGCCCATTCAGGAACTGCGTATCTTCTACTTGCTATTCTCTTTCTTTTCAATTTTCAATCACCAGTCAGCTCTCCTTCACTTAGATCTTCTCTCCTTGCGGTATCTACTTCTTCCTCGGTTGTTGGTTCAACAACCACCTCTTTTCTTTTATGCACTTGTGGCTCAGGCCACATATTTCCTTTCAGTGGACCCTTTGTCAGTGTTCTCTTCAGAGTGAAACCTGAACCTTCTCCTTGTTCTGTGGTGTTTTCTGTTGACAGACCTTCAACCAGTTCAGGAGGAGTCAGATCACAATGCCTTTGATCCACCTCAACTCCTTCTGGGTCTGGCAATTGCTCTGTTTGTCTCTCAAGATTGGTCTGCTTCTGGGAAAGCCCTCCTCTGACTAGGCTCTCCTGCTGCCTCAGTTGAGATAGGTTTTCCGTCACCCCCCTAGAGGTCTCCTCCCTCGTCTCTCACAGGAGTGACTGAACCATACTCAATGAGCTCAGGTCCGGTCTGAGTTCCCCTTTGTTCTACTTCCAACCCTGAGACTTGTCTCACTGTTATTGGTACTCTCAACAATGCTTCTTCATGCTCCAGTGGACATGCCACTTTCTTTGTATGACTTCCATGAATCCAGTTCTGAATTCCAGCACACTTCACAGCTGTGGTAGTTGTCAAAACTACCTGGTATGGTCCTTCCCAACAAGGCCCAAACACGTTTTTCTCACGTGCTTTTGGATGACAACCCAGTCCCCAGCTCTCAGGTTGTGCCCTGGGTCATGGATCAGTGGCAGTGTGGTGGCTTCCACCTGCTGAGAAAAAGAGCAAACTACATCAGCCAGACCTTTGCAGTAATCCAACACCATATCGTATGTAATGTTGACAAGTGCATTTGCTGGCACCGCTGGTAACCTCATTGCTCTGCCCATGAGGATCTCATGTGGCGACAATCCTGTCTTCCTGTCAGGTGTGTTTCTCATTGACAGCAACACTAAAGGCAATGCATCAGGCCATTTCAAATTTGTTGACGCACACATCTTTGCAGCTCTTCACTTTAATGTACCATTCGTCTGTTCCACTATTCCTGATGCTTCAGGGCGGTAACTACAATGCAACTTCTGCTCAATATTCAATGCTGCACACAGTAATTTAATTGCTTCATTGTTAAAGTGACTTCCTATACCCGATTCTAAAGAGATCGGAAACCCAAAACGCAGTATCAGTTCCCCAAGCAGTAGTTTCGATACTGTGAGGCTATCATTCCTTCGTGTAGGGTAAGCTTCAATCCAATGACTAACAATGCAGACAATCACCAACACATATCTCAAACCATCACACATTGGCATCTCAATAAAATCCATTTGCATTCTGCTGAATAGACCTCCTTCTCTTCCAGTGTGGCTCAAATTAACCACTGTCCCTTTCCCTGCATTTAGTTGTTGGCACATGCACATTGATGGCAAACTGCTTCAGCAACTTCTCTACGCTTTGGGTTGAACCAATCATGTTTGAACAAACGAATCATTGCATCTCTCAAGATTTGTGCTTGACCATGATAGTACCTCACCATTTGAGACAACAGGCTATTTGGTAAAACCAACTGACCCTCCTCAGAAACCCACATTTCATCTTGTCTTTGCACACATTTCATTTGGCTCCATGAACGTTTCTCCTCCTTGTCAACATTGTTCTCCAAAGCTTTTAATTCTTCCAAAGTGTCAATTATTTGGAATGCATCGCTTGTACAAGTTTTGTCTTTTTCAGGTAATAGTTCCCACTTGTCTTTGAATGATATACAGTTCAATGTGCAAAACCTTGTGACTTGATCTGCATATCCATTTCCCAATGACACATAGTCCTACGACTTCAGATGTGCACTGCATTTCACCATGGCAATCCTTTCAGCCATTTGAATGGCATTTAACATTTTTTTTATCCTCTCACCATTTCTCACTGGTGAACTAGAAGAGATCAGGAAACCTCTCTGTGACCACAACAGGCCAAAATCATGGACTATTCCAAATCTGTACTGGCTATCCGTATAGATTGTAACTTTCAGCTGATCAGAAACATGGCACGCTCTTGTAAAGGCTACCAGTTCCGCTACTTGAGCATAATACATTCCTCGAAGCCAAGAATCTTCCATGGTACCTGAAATTGTGAACACAGCATATCCTGCTCTCAGCGTCCCTGTATATCAGACAAGGAACAATCAAAAAAATAATTTGGTCATTTTCTTCCAAACGGGTATCTCTAATGTCAAGTCTCGGTTTTGTGCACAAGTCAGTTGCTTCAAGACAATCATGCTCGATATCTTCGTCTTTTTCAATCTCAGCATTTTCACTCGGAAGTAAGGTTGCTGGGTTCAGCACTGTACATCTTTTCAATGATACATTTGGTGACCCTAGAATACTTGTTTCATATCTAGTCAGCCTTTCACCAGTCAAGTATTGGGTTTTTGTCCTTGTCAGTAGAATCTCAATAGAGTGAGGGACCATTACAGTCAGGGGATGTCCTATCACAATGCCTGCACCCTGTGTAAGGGTTTGAGCAACTGCTGCTACTGCACGCAAACAGCCTGGTAAGTCTCCTGCTACTGGGTCCAAAGTAGCTGAAAATTATGCTATGGGCGGTTTACACCTCCATGGACCTGTGACAAAACAGATAAAGGACATGCATCATGCTCCATGACAAAACAACGTGAAAGGTTTCATGTAATCAGGCATACCCAACGCTGGAGCCCTGCACAACTCTCTCAATTCAGTGAAAGCTTTCATTTCATCCTGGTCTAACACTTTGGGATCAGTGACTTCTTTATGAGTCAGCTTCTGCAATGGTCTTGAAATGACTGAAAAATTCTGAAACCATTGGCCACAATAGCCCACCATCCCCAAAAACATCTTGACATCGCTCTGCGTAGTTGGGGGATTTATTTGCAATATGTTTGTAATCCTTTCTCTGGATATCTTTCTTGATTCCTTTTCAATCTGGTGACCCAAATACTTCACTACTTTCTGACAGTACTGTCATTTCAGCAAAGACACTTTGTGACCATTCTTTTCCCAAATTGTTCAAAAGGGCAAGCAAATCATACTTGCACTCGTCCTTTGTTTGGATGCAATCAGTAGGTCATCAATATACTGCACGAAGGTCGATTGGAAAGGCAATTCCAACGACTCCAAATTCTTTTTCAAGATCTGATTGAATATGGAAGGTGATTCTGAAAACCCTTGAGGAATTCGGCACCAGCAATAAACTCGATCCAGAAATTTGAAACAAAAGAGAAATTGACTATCCTCAAAAAAAAGGCACAGAAAAGAATTCTTGTGACAAATCGATAACAGTGAACCACTCAGCATCACATGGAATCTGGAACATTATCATAGCTGGATTTGGCACCACGGGACAACATTTGATCACAATCTAAATTTTTTTCTCCCAAATCCTGAACAATCCGAACCTTCCCACAGGGCTTCTTCAAACCCATTATAGGTGAGTTGCATGGACTGCTCAATACTTCTTTCAAAACCCCTTGCTTCACAAAATCTGCAATTATCTGAGCTACTTTAATCAGGACATCTTGTGGTATATGGTACTGCGGAGGCTGGGGGAAAACTGCATTCGGCTTTACAGTAACTTTGACTGGCTTCACCCCCTTCATCAAACCTACTTCTTTTCCTGTCAGATCCCACACCTTTTCCTTTACAGTTCTCTGCAAATCAAGATGGAGCTCTTTCACTGTGAACATCAGGAAAAACTCAATCAAAGGGTACTCCTCGTTTATAGTTTCACATTCTATTTCTGGGGCTTGTTCCTCTTCATCATCACTATTCATCTGAATCTCAATTCCATCATTTGAACAAGTAATCAAACACTTTGTTTTACACAACAAGTCTCTTCCCAGTAGGGATACCTGACTCGAATCGCAGACTACAAATTTATGCAATCCCTGAAAATTGCCAATCTCCACTTGAACCGGATCTGTAATCGGGTTTGTCAAATACTTGTTTGCTACCCCTACAACTTGCACTGTTCTACCTCAAAGGGGGAAATTTGGAACTTCTGCACTTCTCACTGTAGAGCATGTAGCTTCAGTGTCAACCAAGAATGAAACCTTGGGTCCCATAACTTTTCCCTTCACCTGGGGTCCTCTTTGATCTACGTCTAAGGAAGTCACAAGCACACATGGCTCCTCATCTGAACTGTCACTCGTCCATTCATCATTTATTTCATTCTCACTGTGTAACGGGAATTGGTGCACTGTATTACTATTCCTGTTCTGCCTCTGTCCTGTGACCTGCTGAGAAAGGATCATCTGTTGCTGCTTCATCGGGCTTGAGGTATTTGAATTTGCTGTCTAGGTACCATGGGAACTTGCTGTTGCATCGGCTGCAATTGTGACATTTGTGCACGGGGCATTTGCACCTGCTGCATGGGCTGAAAATTCTGCACTTGATTCACATTATTCTGACAATTTGGATTATGAACTCTCACTCTCTGTCCTCTCACATTCTGGAATGAATTGATGTCATTACTCTGCTGAACAACACCTTCCTGCACCATCATTGGACACCCCTGTTTCCAATGTCCAACGGCTCCGTAAATGTGGCATGGCAATAGCTTCTTCATTCCCTGCACATCATTCTGAACCACTACAGTATTCAAGTCTGGACCACGATCATATTGCCTTCACAACCTCTACCTCTCATCAGGGACTGAAACATCATGTTCCCCTGCTGCTGCTTTGGCAACTGCTGTGAAAAATTCCCTTGTACTTCTGTTTGAGCTGCTTTAATCTGCATCACCATCGCCTTCTCTTTCAACTTTTTCTGCTTCAACTCAATCTCATCACTTCAGTACTTTGCATACTGCAACACCTCATCAATCGTCTTTTCTTGCTGGCAAATCATAGGACTCTAAATTATCTGACTAATTTCAGGTCTCAATCCTTCCACAAATCTGAACACAAAGTGAAGCGTGTCTTTCGCCTCAATTGTCTCTGTACCACTGTAATGCTTAAATGCCTGCAACAATCTCTCATAATACGCATGTATCGACTCATTTGCTTCCTGAGCTGTCCTGTCAATCCTCTGCCAATCAATATTCTTAGGCGAAATTCTTGATTTCAGAAACTCAGTCATCTTATAGTAATATTTCATCACTTCAGGAGATGGTGCACCTGTATTCTTGTCTCTCGCTGGTTTACTTGTTGGCCAGTCTACATTCCTCTTGCACTCGATCAACAGATCAGCTGGAACCACTATCTCTAGTAATGTGTTCAAGTCCTCCCACAAACACTTCGCAAGATTCACAACCCTGTCTGTCTGCTGATTCCACTCTACTGGCTTTTCTCTCAATTTTGGATAATCATTTGTAAATGACAAAATGTCACTTCTGCTCCAAGGGACATGAACAAAATGTCGGCCAGGAATTTCTCTCATTGGTAAAATCTTTACCGGATCTTCATCCTGCTGCACATTTTCATTCATCTCCAAAGAATCCCTTTTTCTCTTGTCTCTTTTCTTTACCCATCTGCCTTCCCATTTGTCTAATGCTCCCCAGGTCTGAGCACTTTGAAGCAATTCCTTAAGGTGTGCCTTCATTCCGGCAGATCTCATGTGTTAAAAATCTTTAGCCTCAAAATTTAGGGCCAGATGTATGAAACTTTTTTGCACTCGCAAACGGTGCGAATCGCAAAATTCGGCCGTTTGTGAGTGCAAAACTGTGGTCTGCGATGCATAAAAGGCATTCGCAGACCAAAAATAAGAAATCGCAAAAATTGCGATTTTTTGCATTGCGACCTGGTTTTGCGAGTCGCATTTAGTGATTTGGTATTTCTGGTAGGAAATTGCGAGGCGCAAATTGCGAGGTGCAAAATCCAAGTCGCAATTCGATGCATCAAAAAATCGCAAATTGCGATTTTTTGCAGAATGGCATTTTGCACATGCAAAATACCACTAAGTGAAACCGGGTGGTAACCAGGTGCAACCTATATAAAGAGGCCCAGAATGCCTCAAACTCTTTTCCACAATGGCTGCACTCTACGTCATGGCAAGGAGGATGAGGATCTTGGCAGGTTTGAGGAGAGGGAGGAGGAGACAGGAGCGCATTTTCAGAGTGCGCATTACACTTTTTAACCTGCCAGAGGAGGAAATATATGAGAGGTATAGGTTGAACTCAGCCACAATACTTGATCTGATAGCTGAGCTACAACCCATACTGCAGCGTAGAACACTAAGGACTCACAGCATACCCACCCAGGTGCAGGTATTATGCTCCCTCCACCTACTCGCCTCAGGGAGCTATCAACGGGTCATAGCAGCAGCTGGAGGGGTCTCACAGAGTACCCTCTCCAGATTTTTCAATGCATTTATCAACGCCATGCTGAGCAAACTACACCAGTACATCAGATTCCCCCACACCCCACAGGAAATACAGCAGACAAAAATTTAATTTTACCAGATAGCACAGTTCCCCCACGTCCTAGGTGCCATAGATGGAACACATGTGGCAAACTGTCCACCATCCGCCACAGAGTATGTGTAACGCAACCGGAAATACCAACATTCAATGAATATACAGGTGATATGCAATGCCTCCTACATCATAACTGATCTTGTGGCCAGGTACCCAGGGAGCACACATGATTCGTACATCTTTCGCCATAGCGGCATACACACAAGACTGCTAGCTGGGGAGTTTGGTGAAGGATATCTACTAGGTATTGTCCCTCTATACAATGGCGCAATGATGGCATGCTGATGTCAGATGGCCCACTTCTTATTATACCCTCTGTCCCTTCCAGGAGACAGTGCCTACGCAGTGCGCACCTACATGATGACGCCCTACCTCAATCCTGCAACACCTGCTGAATGGAGATACAATGCAGCACAGGTAATGTGCGTTTGAGGAATTGCAAAAAAAGGTTCAGTGATAAACTAGAAACAAAGAAGGACCTGAGTAATGCACTATTACGTCATAGTGAAAACATAAGTCCACTGGCAGCTACAGTCATTTTTTGCGGCCACGCACACCACTCAGGTGCCCAGTTACCTCACTGGCACCTTTATTGTCCGCCTCAGTGGCAGTGCTGTGCCTGGCACTGCGCCGTCTGGTGTCCAATGCTGGTACAGCTACACTGCTGAGGCTGGAACTGTCCTCAGTGTCCCCCAGTGCAAGCTCACTCGGTGTGGCTGACCTCTGTCCCATTATGTTGTTGATCACATTGGTGATCTGTACCAGTCCGTTCGCAACATGCTGCTGCTGTGTGCTGCCTCCACTTGTGCAGCCACTGCACGACGGGCAATCAGTGACGTTGCATTTGCCACCCTGTTTGAAGAACGACAGAAGCCGCCAAACATGCTCATAAATCTGCGCTCCTGTCTGCGGTGGCTCACCCTCTCATGGCGCAGCTCCTGCCATAGTTCACGGACAGCACTTGTGAGGTCTCTGGTGTCCTTGATGCCTGCACCTGTCCCTCATGCAGCAGTGCTATGTTAGAATTGAGGAACTCAAGCTGGCGATGCAGGCCCACCATGTTGCTGTTATGTTGGTGCAAATTCTTTTGTAATCCCAGGATCTTCTTGTTTTGTAGGCGCTGCTGCTGCAACATAGCAGCATCCAGCCCACCAAATACGGAGGGTCCCTCACCTGCCTCATGCTGCTGTGCCCCGGAATTTGTCGCCATCCTGCGGGTTGCTGTGGTCTGCTGACACCTGACCTCCTGCATCTGGCTGCGCCTGCCGGTTGGTGATGGGGAAATTGGCCCTTCCTGCTCCTCATCTGAGTCTTGGCTGAGCTCTGGCAGTGGCAGTGCCCTGGGCCTGCGTCGGACAGGCACAATGGTGATAGACCCACTGGTGTTGGAATCAGAGGCCGGATGGGTGTCAGTCTCTCCTACGCGTGCTGATGCTGTGGCTGCTGGGCCTGGCCCACCTGCAACGACATTATGCAGCATGTCAGTCACACAATGGTAATAAAGGTACAGGTACTTCTCTACACTGTGTTGTGTATGTTGTGTTCCTCTGGGTGTCGCTCTACTTAAATACATTGTATGTGCTACTTTTAGCTCTGGGTTGTGGACTGCCACTCCCATAATGCATTGTTGTGCTGCTTCTAAGATGTGGACTGGACTACTTCTCACAATGTTTAACATTACTTGCTAATTCCTAAGGGGATTTTGTGCGTACACATATGGGGTTACAAATCAATATTGCACTTACCTTGGCTGGTACTTGGTGTGCTGGAGGTGTCTATCTCTGTGATCCCTGTCACAGCTTCAGGGAGGAGTGTGGACTCGACTAGGTCCTCTAATGGGGTGGATGGTGCCTCTGTGGGTGGACCGCCTCCTGTGCCCCTGGCCTCCTGCAGTCTCCTTGCCACCCTCTCCTTCGCACGGGACGGCAGGTCATACCACCTCTTCTTAATGTCTTCTATGGAGCGCTGTGCCACTCCAATTGCGCAGATTTTTGATTGGATATCTGCCCATAGTCTCTTTTTCTCACTCTCAGGCACATGGAGTGAGCTTTTGCCAAAAAAGGCGGTCATGGCTCCTGACCACCTCCTCTGTCAGCACCTCAAGCTCTTGCTCGCTGAATTTTAGCTTGCGCTTTTTTTCTCCCTTCTCCTGTGCTTGGGCTGAGGTGTCCATCCTTGCTCAAGTGTGCTGCCTCCTTCAGAGTGCTACTCTGTGTTGCTGGGCTGCTCCCTCTCAGGTTGCTGGTTTGGGTGTGGCACCTGAAACTGCCTGGGATGGCTCACTTCCTGCTTGTGATGTCATCAGGCTCCTCCAGGTGTGCTTTCTCGAACCTTCTTGCAATTTGCGATTTTTTATCAAATCGCTATTTCCGAATCGCAATTTTGTTACATGGCCAATTGCGACTCGCAAGGCCATTTTTTCATACATATGGCCCTTAATCTGTAACTGCTCTTCAAATGCTTCGTTTTCTCTATTTCTATGTCATATTTCCCTGCCAGGTTGGCTAGTCCCTGATGTACATTGCTCACTTCTCTTGTAATCTTTGGGCACAAATATTTAAATTCTGCCTCCGTGTAGGATTCCAACCCTTTTCACTCCCATAGTTCCTTCAATGAGTTCACCCGCTTCCATGCTTAGCCTAGCATAATTCAAATGCTCCTTTCCTTTAGGGGCACTCTGTGGGGTATTCAGCGTGTCTAACCAGTTATTTGCTGAGCTTTCAGCCTTGTAACAAAATGTTACATGCTTGAAATCGGAGGCACCTGCTGTGCAATTGCATTTGGAGTCTGCAGTGTCAATAATTTGAAACTCTGACTAACAGTTGGCCCTGTTACCGTATCTGGAAGTGCAACAAATGGACTACGGTCTAACAATGATCTTGATCAGTCAAAAGTCTGGCCCACAAGAAAGATTACCTGAGCATGTTCATTATGTCCTCCCCTCATTAGGTTCTGGGACATGGCTCCCCGTTCACCTACAGTTGGTTTCTTCTGTGCAAATAATGGTACCACAGGACCAACAGTAATAAATAGCGATATAGCATCTGGGGCTCCTCTGGCCCCTACGCTCTGTGGGAGAGTAACTCCCATATTCTGATTCATCATCAGAGTCATATCTGACGGTGTCCCTGTCACTGGAGTAAATCTTGGCATTATCTGCGGCTGTTCTTGGGGAAACAGAATTAGAGTTGGCTATGTCTGAACCAGTATCAGTCTCGGGAAGACCTGCTCCGTCTGCACCACTAAGTTTGAAGTAGTTTCCATAATGGGCATATTAGGATAAGTTCTCTGAACCTGTGGTGGTTGCATCTGGCTTTGCACTATAGGAGAAGTAGGCACATTAGGACCACTTTTCACCGCATTCTGTGTCAGGTTAGCATTAATGTGCACTGGACTCACTGTCCCATTAACCTGGTCAGGGCTGTCGGATCAACACTGGTACTTGGACCACTCTCATGTACTGCATATGGTGGTGGTCGATCTCTCAATAACTGTGTAATAAACTCATCATTGTCCGATTCCTCCTCTACGGTTGAAGACTTCCTAACCTCCTTACCCTCGGACGGACTTTTACTAGTTTTCCTATTAGCTTTCTTTCCTTCATTCTCATTCTCCTGCGTTATTGCCGGAAACAACTTAGGGGGTCATTACGACCTTGGCAGGCGGCTACCGCCGCCCGCCAAGCGTTAACCGCCGTGCGGCCGCCAATGCAGCCGCACTCCCGCGGCCCCCATTACGACATCCCCGCTGGGCCGGCGGGCGCAAACCAAGTTTGCGCCCGCCGGCCCAGCAGGGATGAGGCCGCAACATAGGGGCCGGCTCCTAATGGAGCCGGCGGTGTTGCGGCCGTGCGACAGGTGCAGTTGCACCCGTCGCGCTTTTCACTGTCTGCTATGCAGACAGTGAAAAGCTGGCCGGGGCCCTGTTAGGGGGCCCCTGCACTGCCCATGCCAGTGGCATGGGCAGTGCAGGGGCCCCAGGACACCCCTTAGCGCCAGCCTCTTCCTGGCGGTGCAAACCGCTAGTAACAGGCTGGCGGTAGGAGTGTCATAATCCCCAGGGCAGCGCTGCTTGCAGCGCTGCCCTGGTGGATTATCACCGCCGGGGCTAAAACGGCGGGAAACCGCCGGCCCCGGCGGTGCGACCGCGGCGCTACCGCCGCGGTCGTAATAAGGGCCTCCGTACCGCCAGCCTGTTGGCGGTACGGACGCTACATTACCCCTGGCGGTCGTAATGACCCCCTTAATTCCTTGCGAAGTCTCCATTCTCCATGCTTTCTGAACACAATCCCATCTAACCTCCGCTAGAGTCTTTGCTGTCTTTCTCATCCTCCTCTCAAATTTCAGTTGCTGTTGGTGTCTGGCTACTAGCTCCCAAATCGCTAATGCCTCAAACACTGCTGGACTCGGAAGGGGCTTCGATTCATACAGCACTATCCGTAAATGCTCCAAAACCCTAAAATTTAACGTCCTATTTGTAGGAAACGCTAAGTTCCCACCCTTCTCTGTCAATTTGTTCCATCGCTTTAGCCAAAGACATGGCGCAACACGCTTCTCTTCCATTACAATATAAGCTGTTGTATTTTCTGGTGGTGTAGCCTCGCCTACACTTGCTGTAATGTACGTATCTCCCCTTAGGACATTTTTTAATGCTTTGAAAAATTTAATCTTTTCTATCTTTTTATTATTCAAAATCAAATCAGGAAGTGACTTTTAATCCCAAGATTCCTTTCACCTACGTTCTCAACCAATTGCCTCTCATGGACGGCTGCCAATCTGTGCGTGACCCTTCTCACTTACCGACCTATCCCAGCGAGCTCCACTTACGTCACACTCACATGTACTGTGGCTGACAAAGTCTTGCAGCTCGTCCTCCTTCACTCCAGTTCACACAAAACTAAGGCAAATATTGCAAGCACTAATGAAAACCAAAAAACAAAAACAAATCTGCTGGTTTACTACAGGAAAGGTAACACAATCGCTTCAGAAACCTTATGGATTTTTCACTGATGGCTCTTCCCGCACTTATAGCTACTCCTTCTTTCTCGGTCTCCCAGATTCGCAAGCAAAATTCGACCCGCAAATTTTACTGTCAACTGATTAGTTGGTCTGTCCTGGTGCACACAGAACTCACCAAACCTCAGTCTAAATTTTCTTTCACTCACTTTAATTCACACACTGACTTGTCGACAACACCCAATCAACCTACCAAACCAGACAAATTACAACATAAAACCAAGTGTCTCATACACTTTTCAATGTACTCCGGAGTCTTAGACCACGCAGGATCTGTACATCAGCAACCACGAGGACAATTTTTGAGCACGAAGCGCCACACTCATATGAAATTCGACGACTTCTCTACTCTCACACTGCGGAGTACGCACACTCCTACTATAACTTCATTTGGAGTACGCAGACTCCCTAAAATCCTCGCAAACCTCACAATACACCTGCGATTTGCATAAGCTGTGCAAGCGCAATCTATTTCACTCTCTCTGTCACTAGAATCCCGGGAACATCCTCAAACAACCATTAGCAGGATCCAGGATCTGGGAAAGGCATTTCTGGACTTAAGGGAACATCATTTTCTCTCCAATTATCATCACTGAAAAACAAAATCTAAATCTCAATAACAATGATACCTTCTACCACCTCTGGGACCTTCAGTCCTGCTATTATCTCTCTTAACAACTGTCACTCCGTACGGTCATATACGGCAGGCTCTTAAAGAAACAAACGATTCATCTTTTACCATGTCTCTGTTCGTCTATTATTCTATACCGGATATCTATGGTAAGCTCTCAAGGAAACTAACCATCAGTCTGCTACCATCTCTGTTAGAGCGTCTGACCTTAATAAGTAAACTTACAAGGGGACGCAGATAGGTCGATGAACCTTTTGATTCTCAATTAAGATGTTCTTACCATAGATCCAGTACATAATTGATAATCAATAGACAATAATCAATAATCATTAGTAATCAATAACATCAACAATCAATGGTGTCAGTAATTGTCATACACCATGACATTTCAGTCATGAATAACCACTCCTTTAGTAAAAGTTTATAATGTTTATTTCCCTATATTAACAATGCTAAGGTCATGTAGATTAATCTCAAAACCAAATTAAACACATACAGAAACAACACTGGCTGTCCAAAGCGGCGGAAGAAACACAATCTAATCAAAGCTTGAAATACGACACATTCTAAAGTTACAGTGCAAATCAGTACCAAAGTCAACTGCGTCAATGAAATGAAGTACATCAAATTTAGCAGAGAAATTCATCAAGCACAATCCCTGTTATCATAATTCATTAGTGAGGATCCTTGACTAACATCAGATTAGCATCAGCATCTGGGGCTTCATGCAAAACAATTTAGTAAAACAAATTTGGAAAAACATCCAACTATGGCTCTATCAAAACAGCGCAGTTGGTACCTAGAAGGAAAAAGCAAATATGCACAATAATCACAATCTAGATATACCTATCCTCAGGGTGGATCAGCAAAGCTGAATCAGTCTTCATCCTTGTTGGACTTTTTTTTCCTTATGCAGGGTCATCCCCAATCTTTTTGTCTCCTGCCTCCTATTTTTTCTGATCTGTTGTTGTTGGCTTTTGAACTCTGAGCACTTAACACAGCTAACCAGTGCTAAAGTGTATATGCTGTCTGTGTAAATTGTATTGTTGTTTGGATTTCCATGAGTGGCATATTTGATTTACTGGTAAGTCCCTAGTACAGTGCACTAGAGATACCCAGGGCCTGTAAATCAAATGGTACTAGTGGGCCTGCAGCACTGGTTGTGTCACCCACAATAGTAGCTCTGTAAACATGGCTCAGACCTGCCACTGTAGTGTTTGTGTGTGCAGTTTTAAACTGCCAATTCGACCTGGCAAGTGTTCCCACTTGCCAGGCCTAAACCTTCCCTTTTCTTACATGTAAAACACCCCTAAGGTAGGCACTAGGTAGTCCATACGTCGGGTGCAGTGTATGTTTAAGGTAGGACATATACTAATGTGTTGTAATAGTAAAATACTGCCAAATTCGGTTTTCATTGTTGCAAGGCCCATCCCTCTCATAGGTTAACATGGGGGCTGCCTTTAAATATGATTAAAGCATATATTCCCTCTGGGAGCAGATAGACATGTGGAGTTTGGGGTCTCTGAGCTCACAATTTAAAAAGACATATTTTAGTAAAGTTGATTTTAAAATTGTGTGTTTGAAAATGCCACTTTTAGAAAGTGAGCATTGTCTTCCTTAAACCATTCTGTAACTCTGCCTGTTTGTGGATTCCCTGTCTGGGTCAGTTTGACAGTTGGGCTGTTTGACCTCTCTCTAGACAGTGACACAAAGGGAGCTGGGGTGTAGCCTGCATATCCTGACGAGCCATCGGTGCTAGGAGGGAGGGGAGGAGTGGTCACTCACACCTGAAAGGGCTGTGCCTGCCCTCACACAATTCAGTCTCCAACCCCCTGATGTTTGTCTGGGGCCTGGCCTGGGCAAGGCAGAATGTCATAAACAAGAGAGACTTTCCTTTGAAGGAAGCCTACTTCAAAGGCCAAAATGGGTATAAGAAGGGCACCCAAAACCACAGACTTTAGATCACTTCTGAACATCAAGAGGAACCTCTGCCTAGAGAGGAGCTGAAGAGCTGAGGAGAAGCGCTGCCCTGCCTGTGACTGTGCTTTGTGGAGCTATCCTGCAGTTGCTGCTTCTGCCTGGTGAAAGGGGACAAAGACTGGACTTTGTTGTACATTCCCGCTTGTGAGGAAATCTCCAAGGGCTTGTCCTGAGCTTGCCTCCAGCACCTGGACTCTCTGCTGAGACTCCGGCCCTGCCAAGTGGTGCCCTATCCAGTACCTGGGAACTTGACAGCTGAAGCTAGCAGACCATGATTGAAAATTCACGCCCTGAGCGCTGTGCGGGGAAATTTCTGACGCAACGTACGAGACACGGCTGAAGAAACGACGCGCCGTGGGCTCAGCGGTTGAAATCGATGCACCACTTGCAGTGCGGCTGGAAGATCAATGCTCGCGGCAGGAGAAACGACATGCCGCATCGCTAGCAGAGGCTGGTAACGTTTTGCTAACACCGTGCGGAAGGATTTTCAACCCAAACCTTGCTGGGTGAAGAAAAATGATGCAACGCCTGCACAGGCCTGAGTGCTGCCCAGATCGACGCATCGCTCTCCTGCAGAGAGGAAAACCGGCGTACTCCGAACCGATCGGAGAAGTAGAATTGACGCACAATCTTGCTTGTGGGTGAGAAATCTACACACCACTTACCTTTTCCGATGCACACTCACCCGTGCGTATTATCTTGATGCTACCCAGGTACTTTCCAATGCTAACAGTGTTTACCTGTTTACAAAAGGATTTAAGACTCTTTTGCTTTTATAATTAATAACTTGACTTGTGTATGTTGGATTTTTGTCATTTTCATCTTGTTTAGATAAATCTTTCCAATTTCTCTAAAACTGAGTTGTGTCATTTTGTAGTGTTTTCATTAAGTTACTGTGTGTGTTGGTACAAATACTTTACACCTAGAACTCTGAAGTTAAGCCTGCCTGCTTGTGCCAAGCTACCAAGGGGGTGAGCAGGGGTTAGCTGAGGGTGATTCTCCTTTACCCTGACTAGAGTGAGGGTCCTTGCTTGGACAGGGGGTAACCTGACTGCCAACCACAGACCTCATTTCTAACAGTCCTCAGGACATCAGTCGATCAGCACAGCATCAGGCTTCAACATCAGAATTAAAGGGCAACATCTTTAAGCATTAAAGTTAAGCATGTCTGTAGTCAAGACGCAGAAGAAAGTAATGACCTTTTGGTCAGAAAAATATGGGCAGTAAGCTGTCTTCTCTCAGAATGAGCTCCCTTTTTAATGTGCAGTGGTGTTAAGTTAAAGTCACGTAAACTAGCCCCCATATCCCTATTGGTCAGTTAATCATATCTTTGCACTCTGTCCAATAAAATTAATATCCCAAATATATGAATTCTAATATTACTCCGTTCTAATATTGTTGATTGGTTCGTCTTGCGATGTCCTCATCGTCCGGCTTGTCAGATAACAATATTGTTGCAGCTTCTACTCTAGTCAGTATCTTCATTGTTCTTGACCTGGGAAAGTCAGTCTCACACACATTACACATAAAATGTTGCATTAGCAAGAACATCATCTCCTAGCAGTCGGTTCACACGAAAAGCTTCCGTTATGAGCATATTTAAACAATACAATAGAAATTTACAGTTTAACTCACTTGGTCAGCTATTTTATTAAACGCTAAGAAATACAGCTTTTATATGAGGCCTGGCAAGTAGGCAAAGACTCTCGCTAATTTAAGGCCTACAATTAGTAAAGCTAAAGCTTACAGTAGAACCCTTAATATGACATACTACTGCATTAGTCTAACATATATTCAACATTTCATAAGTATTAAATCATTGATTAGTACATTTCATTAACATTGGTGGCCATTCTTCGTGATCACATTTTCAAATGCGTGCATTAATTTTCTACGTTATTTTATTTTCTACATAAACCTATTATTAAAAATACATAAACATTCATTAATAATTTTTATTAAAACACCTGCGCTAGTACTATCACACTTACTTCTTTGTGATTTAAATGGCAGTCTGTCATTTTGGAACAGTAAATGTAATCTTCTCAAAAAAAGTTTGAAATGCGTTTTTATTAAGAAAACCAAATTTAAAATGGTTGCTCATGGGTGCAAGTCATGAGGTATCAATAGCCATCTTGGAACAAGTTTTTCTCAGAGAAAAATTCCAAGATGTCTACCAATATGTCTCCTTCTAACACACCGACTGCCATTTTGAAACTTTTGTTCACTATCCTTTAAATACAAACAGGGAAAGCCAGTAGGTTAGCTCTCGTGTTTTAAAGGCAAGACCCACAGACTTTGTCAATTCTTGATGAGTACTGTTTTTAATTCTGCCCCTTCACCTGCACTGGAAGGTGGTAACGTACCTTTCTGTGCAACAGCACACTTTTTTTTAGACAAGGCCAAACGATGCAGCCTACCCCAATTTACAGGAGAGAAATATTTTACATTTTGCTTGGCTCTTTTAAAGATGTGTATTTTTTTCTGTATTTGGAAATAGCACATAGAGAAAATCAATATAGTGGGGCTCATAAAAACCCACCCTCTTGGTGAACAATCATTTTTGGAAGGTCTAGGAACCACCGGAAGATATTACTAGGTGTCCGTAGGTCACCACCGGGAAGGGGAAGAAAAGTTGCTTCCAAAAGTAATATAAAAAGTGCCGTATTTAATGGGAAGAGGGTCGGAGAAATACCTTTTTGCCTCAGTCTGTAAACTACTTGTACATTTCAGGAACTATTGGCTTCACTGTTTTTGTCAGTGACGGGAGCTGACAACTGTTCATTGTAACAATTGTTGATCAAGGGCACAAAATAGCTGAAGAGGAAGTGTTGTTTCCTCATTATTGGGAACTGCAACATGCCAAAGAAAATATGTGCTCATGCTCATTGAAGTCTTAAATATTTATCAACCAAAGAAAAGTATATTTGAGTCACAGAATTGGCTGACACAGACATCCCCCATATTTAACATAGTGAGCCCTGCTATGCACAGTCAAGACAGAAATATGTAGTGTTCTACAAGCAGGCTTTTATTGACATTCACATGATTTAGGTAAACTAAGGGAGAACTTACGTTCTGGAGACTGAGATAATGAAACAGGAAGAAGAAGATCTTCATTTGTTACAAGGAAGTAAAGCACATCAGCTGAGCAAGCTACTCAATAGATTCTCGCCTTTTAAATATGTGAAATAGAATCGTTCAAGGCCTTAGGTGGGCTATTCCTTTAGATAATGTTGTAATGAGCAATACAACATGTCTGCAGCAGCTACAGCTACCCTAAGGCAGTGATTTCCAACCTGTGGTCTACGGACCCCCAGGGATCCGTAACACATTCCTAGGGGGTCCGCAGGTCTCAAGCACCTAGACAGTCATGCTCCAATGGCAGTGCTGGTGTTTGTAGTGTCATCACTATGGACTCAGCTGTAGGTGTGATCATTCCATAATCCCACCGCCGTCATCAAAGTAGTTTCACCGGCACGCTACGTGTGGCCGTAAATAAAAGGCATAAGGCACTGCTAAGCGCTACAAACTGAAGTAATAACAATGTGTCCTGAGTCTTTATTCATGTGCGGGGTGCTAGTAAACCATCCGGCTCAACTGGATCCACGCCTACGGTGAGTTCCTCTCACAGGCCTAAGCCATTTTAAAATGCATTCTGTTTCTGACCAATTAAGTAATTCACAACATCTATAGTAACCTTCCCGTTGACAATTCATTTAAGGGCAGAGTTTGGAATACATATATACAGGCTAGATTCTAGTGGACACTGGGGATGAACTTTGCTAGACTTTGAGCAGCACTTTGTCCAAATCTGGAGTGTGTTTTTCGCAAACAGTAAAACAAAATGCACAGCGGCATATTTAATAAGAGTTGTATGCCGATGATGCTGTCTGCTATGCAGTACCATTGCCGGTGCGTTTTGCCTCTATGCATGGAAGAAAATGGAACCCTGGTGGCTGGTAGTATGTTACATTTCAGCAATAATTAGGGTTCAATGAGCCATCCTCCAACCTGCACCTGCTGCACCAATGGGAGATACGCACCTGCTGTCAGGCTAGCACTAAAACAGCCCTTTTAGCATGACACTTAACGCTAAGCTACAGAAGAAAGGCCTCCCATGCGAACTGTACTTGAGGTGAATTTCAAGACACAGGACCTCATTACGAGTTTGGCGGTTCCATGACTGCCATATCGGCAGCAGCGGTCGTTCTGCCTGCGGGCCGGCGGAGAAGACTGCCAAATTTACGACCATGGTGGTCTTCCCAACAGAAGACAGCCAAACTAATGCCAGTACCACCAGTGCGGTCATGCCGCCACGGACAGCAGAGACCACCTTCAAGCTGGCGGACACCATGTTCCCACTGCACACATTATGAGGCTGCACACTGCCAAGGTTTCCGCCACGGTCGCACCATCACGAAACCCTGGGGAAAACCAACTCTATAAAAGGAGACACTCACCTTCAGGAACACATACCAGTCTGCAGCCGCCATGGATACCAAACTGGAAGTCCTCCCACTGCTCCTGCTTGCACAACGATTTGGAAACCAGTGACGGCGAAGAAGTAAAAAACCGTTAGTACACACACCTAACTGACACTGTAGAGAAAACCCAAAGTGGACACGCACACAAAACATACACATCTGTGGTGGCAGGCGACGGTGACACACACATGTAACCACACACCTACATACACACATGCACACCCATACTACACACACGCACAACCATACTAAACACACCACGGCCAAAACACATGTGTAATGCAGACACCAACCCGCAGATAGACAGCACTGGCAAAGTCGAACACAACAATACAGAACACCACCGATTCACACAACGACACCACAACCGTCACGACACAAACGATACATGAAGAGATTTCAGTACACACCTCCACATTACACCACATACATAATGCAACATGTAACAACACCTGACAACCAATATACACAATCACACAGCCATACAATGGCACATATGTCATACAACACTAACACAACACACAATGCATCTGACATATCCATCACCACACACAAACACACACACACACACACAACAACCACACAAGGACACACAACAACATCATAACACATCTCAACACAAAAAATACACAATACATCCACATACATGCATGTATCAAACACAAATATGTCCTACACACAAAACACAGCCATCATAGCGGCACACAAGCCAGGGCCACATACATACATGCACGCCAGACACTTCAGCTATCACAACCCACACACACACTCACATCACACACAAACAAACCAAAGGCACCAAATACAATACAGCCATGTGAAAAGAAAGGCAAGGCATGTATGTTACTATCAAAGCCAAGAACAGATAGGGCCAGATGTATTCAAATCTTTGGGTAGGGAATATAAATAAGAACTATACACAATAATCAGCCCATTGTGCAGTCCAATGTCCACAGTTCTAAAGGCACAAATGGCAACTCTGTGTGCCCCTACTAGACTCCTGACTACCAAATGACCTCCACAGGGTAGGGCATTAAGGGGGCAGGAAGGAACCTCAGGGATTGGGGGTGCAGGGGAGGTCTGGGCTTGGATTTAGGGGGAGTCTTTGGGTTTGGGCTTGGGAGGGGGGCTTGGGCTTTGGTTTTGGCTTGGGAGGAGTCAACTTCTTGGCAGGGGGAGGGGCATGGGTACTAGCAGGGGGTGCACTTGGAGGTAGAAGGGCTTGACTTGGGGAGAGACACAGACCATTTGGAGGTATTACAGGGTGGTAGAGGAGTAGGGAACAGGGAAAGCTCTGAGAGGAAATGCTTTTTCGACACATGGGGCGGTCATGGCAAAAAGGTTTGGGAGTGGATGTAGAGGGAGTGGTTGTAGGAGGTGTTGGTGTGGATGTCTTGGGTGCAAGTGCGTGCAATTAATGCTTGTGGGTGCTGGGTGTCTGTTGGGTGGGTGAGTGTGGGCATTTATGTGTCTTGGGAGAAGGAGGTGCTGGGAGATGCCATGATGGATTGGTGACTGTCTTTTGGGGTAGTGTCTGCTGGTATAGTAGATGTGTCGGTGGTTGTGGTGGATGGGGATGTGGTGATTGGAGGGTATGTCTGCTGGTCTGCTATTGTGCTGACTGTGGGTAAGATAGGAGGTGTGGCTGACTGTCAATGTTGGTGTGGTGGCTGCAGGTGTGTCTGGTGTAGTGTCTGTGAAGGAAGGGTAGTGGGGGAGTCGGTGCAGGTAGTGGATGTTGGTTTGTCTGCAGTTGGGTGTTGTTTATGTGTATGCCTGTGGTGAATCTTGTGGTGCTTGTGTTCGTCAGTGGTACTTTTGGCTGTTGAGGTGGATGCATGCTCGTGTGTCTGTGTGCTTTGGCCAGGTTTGGGAAGAGGGGTTTGGGTAGATTTAGGTGGAGCAGGGGCAGTAGACAAAGGGTGACTGGCTGCCATTAGTGTGGAGGCTAGAGCCTAAAATGATCTTTGTATGCCAGCCAGTGCACACTGAATGCCCTCCAGGAATGCATTGCTCTGCTGGACTTGAGCTGCCTGTCCCTGGATGGCATTCACAATGGTCGACTGACCCACAGCGATGGACCTCAGGAGAAGGGGAGAATCTTCAAATTCCGAGACCCCTCAAGATAGATATAATCTTAGAAATAGAGATAATATAAAAATGCCTGACAGATATCAATATACTGATGCACGCCAATCTCATTCCTTTCAAGACTCACCGGAAAAACGCATTGAGAGAGATAGGCGGTCAGAGCAGCGAACAGACAACATGAAACTGAGAAAGGACTCACAACGCCCGTTTGAAGTTTCTGTTAAAAAAGAAGAGAAACTTCCCCAACAAAAACCCCAGTTCAAAAAAGAAAAAGGTGGCAGCAGTTGCAATACAACATGCCACTCAGGAAGAGGGCTTTATGGAAGAACCGGAAGTGGGCACTGTCACTGCTAGACAGTGCAGCAGAGTTCACATTAGTTCACAGGTATCTTCAAGAGCACCTGGGGGTGGAAAGCAACTGATGACTTCTTACAAGTTGAGACTACACACCAGACAGGGTGCATAAATTAACTATCCAGTTAGAGAGAGATTCCAGCCAGATGTCCACTACTGCATGCTGATTGCTGATTGCCTCGCTACAGCTGCTTGCTTAGACTGCCGAACCCCTGGCCTACAAGGGACGGTGTCTCTCTAGACTACAGGCTTCATTACTCAGGTATGAGGGATGATGTTTTCCCAGGGGGAAAGCTGAAGAGAGGATTAGGTTTATTATGCTGTCCTCTAACATAACTTAGGTAGGAGAACTATATATCACTCTTAGTGACAGTATGGTTGGACCGTGTTTGTGTTTCACTCTCCTTATCACAATTTTGCTTTTATTGTGTTTTATCATCCTAGTTATTGCAATACATGCCATTTTATCTAAGATGCAGTTACCTTAATAAACCCTTATTGCACTATATTCCACTTCTGATTGTCTTTGCCTGTGTGAGACTATCGCAACTGAGAGAAAAGGATGAGATCTGATCGACCACGATTCCTCTGAGGACTCTTTCTTGACATGCTCCCGGTTGCCACATTCATCCCTGCTCTTGGTTAGAGATGAGATGCTGCTAGTTAGCCAGAAAACCCGGATTAGGCCCACAGATGTAACATGGTGTGATGGTGCTGGGGTGGTCCCAGAAGAGTCCGCCACCGCCACAAAGTGTTCACTGGAGGAGGACTCTGAAGATGACATGGATGATCCGGTGTCCCCCCGGCAGTCCCCTTGCCCACCATGCCACTGGGTCCCTCGCTGTCACTGGTAGCAGCACTCCGGGTCCCAAGACCTACAGCATCCCCACCCACCTGTGCCCCTTCTCCTTCACCTGGCTATTCTGATGCACACAAGTACAGAGAGAGAAGGAGGGAGGGAGAGTGCTAGGGAGAGAGAGGGTTAACACATACCTCACATACACACTTGTAAACATGCACATATATCACAATACGTGTCCTGCCTATGCGATCTCAGGTGCCAATACAAATGCCCTACATCATATCACAACATGTCACCAGTACCCACCCCTGTATGCCAACCCTCACACCTACATCAACATCCAAGTAAGTCTGCACCACTGGAGTCATCCACATGATCACCACCATAGCCATGTCTGTATGCAAATCATGCCCTGGATGAAGTGCAAATGTATCCCTGATTTCACAAAAGATCTCTTCAAACTTCTATTACCTATTGGAAGTGCAGATGACTGAACCAAACACATCAGGCCTGTTCCATGACAATAGCTCATCAGTCCATGTCCTTAGTAAGAGATCCATGACAGTAAATATTACTACACTCACACACCACACACCACCTGCCTGTCCCAAACCATGGCTGACATAACACTCTGTACAACACTGGTACTTACTTTGTAATAATAACTGATTACACCACTACAAGTGAGACAGCCATAGAGGTGACATCTGATGTGTACAATACATACAAGTAATGGGCACAGGCATGTGGGTAGTCTAACTGAGTCACAGAGGAATATCTGCAGACACCATATACATATGTATCACAACTGATCATACATCTAAGTGCATCTACAATGGCCCATATTGCACATATTACACATCGATACCCAATCACTGAGTGCAGTGTTATAACTGATTAATATCAGGAACACACAAATAACAACATGGTCCACATACAAAACCACCACACATACATTTTCACCTGTAGGACTTTAAAACATCATGACATCGCCCTCAATCACACCATTTCAGATATGAGAACATCTCTACTTAATTCCTGACAACACAACTCTCTGACAGTCAATACATGATTGCAATATGCAAACATGGCCCAACACCACTGCCTTGGCACAGAGAACACATCACACTACTACATATAGATGCCTCTGCAGAGGAAATACAACATACATTTCACATCAACATTTCATTAGCCATACAATGCCCACTCCTGTCCTAATCATCCATTTCAGCTATGCCAAGGGTAGCTAACATGTTCACACTTCATCAGATCTGCCCCCCAAGTGACAAGTGGGACATGATGTAGGCAGACAATAAGCTATGTAGCACTGTTGTTGCTAGGGCATTGGCATACATGGCATTAACATTACACATTGTGAATGATGAGGTCTGTCTAGGCACTTACCACTTCTATTACTATCACATTGTGTTCAAGGTTTCACCCCCATAAGCATAGCACTTAGAAAAGCATGATGTGTGAAATCTTAACATTTCAAAGCTACATTTCAAATGAGCCTACTTGAGCAACCTTTACATATCCAATCAATAGAAGTTTACCAATATCTGGGGATGCAACTGTCAAGCCATTAGTCTAGTCACACAGAAGCCATATCCGTGGAAATGTAATGGCTGACTCACATAGAGTCAACACTATTGCCAGTACCTGATTACTATTGACCCAATGATAAAAGCTGAGTCACACAGTTGCATATACAGGTGTGCCATACAGATGGGAATCGACTGACACATTAGAGCCACAAATGCCCAAAAGCAGAGAGATGAAGCAGGTCATACTTAATGGCTAGGGCGGTGCACAAAGTCACATCCATAGTAAAGGCAGGATGGTCACATATCTGCCAATCTGATTTGACCTTCTCCACAATGCAGACATGGAGAATAGAGGATATGGGAGATGTATAGCCATTGACAGCAAACTATCAAGACATATCAACAAATAATGATCCGGCCAGGTAATTGCTACCCATTCCCCCTAAGTCTACATACATGTTGCATTGAAAACATTTTCACATAAGCTACAGTGAGGAAGCTAATCCCATAAAACCCTATGCAAGTCCCAGGATACAGTCAGTACTCACCCCCTTGTGGCTGCTGTGCTGCCCCCAAATGCCCATCCACCTCAACGTAGGCCACCAAAATGTGGGCCATTGGGGGGGGACCAGTGTCTGATGGGCACCCCTCCCTCATTAGGAGGACATCCCCTGCTGGGCCCCTGCGGTCTTCTGGGCCCAGACTCTCAGGTCCTGCCACCACTTGCGACAATGGGTGCTCTGCCTGTTATGGACCCCCAGAGTACGCACTTCCTTGGCGATGGCATGCCAAATCCCTTTCTTCCGATGGGCGTTCACCTGCATGGATGACACAAACTCAAGGAGAAAGTCATGTACACTGGCACCATATTAACAGGAGAGACCTATACACAGCAGACTCACCAAGTGCCCACACATACCCTTCCTTATGACCCATATGGTGTCACTTCATGCCCTCTGCATGCATCTATACTCCCTCTCTGGTATACGTATCTCATTCACCGTCACATGCACCCCTATCACACATGACCATGGGATTGGGCTCACCTGTATGTCTGGTTACCCATACAGCTGTCCATATAGGAATAGGACCCCGTCCTCAAGCTTCTCTGGATCTTCTGGTGTGAAGGCTGGGGCCCTATCACCTGCAGGACGTGGAATAAAGTTTCCCAGAGGCTGCACACAGCAGCTCAGGTCATAGAGGTCTTGCTGGCAACAGTGTCAGGAGTCAAGTGAAGAAGGCTGAAGAAAATGGCGGTCACGGCCACCACGTACAGGACCGTCACTGCCGGCAGTCATCGCCATTGCCCCCATTCCCCCATAGGCAGCAATGTTAACCAAGGACAAGTTGCATGGCGGTAGCGACCACCATGACGACATATGCCAGCGGACTTAGGTCACTTCCATCTGTCCAATACTGCAGGACAGGCGGCTGCCATTTTGTGAACATCTTATGCATTGATGTGCCTATTTAAGTGCACCAAACACATTTTAGGACTAAATGGGGAGTAACCCCATGTTGTGCGATCATTGTAGTGGTGAGGGGGGCGTGGCCAGCAAGATGGCCTGGTAGTCGCATCCTTGCAGCGCTCCGCACCTGCATTGAGCCATCCTATGTAATCCTCCCTGTTTTAGTGGGTCCTCAGACAACCCGCCTCGCCGTGAAGGTATCGGCAACGTGGGAATGTAAATAAAAAATGCCGCACTAGAGAGAAGTAGAGGGAATCCTCCTGGAAACCTTGGGATGCCACGGAGCCACCTGACTCTAAGATGGCAGAGCCGTGCCTTTGAAGGCCCGGCTTCCCTCCTAAACGCCACAGAAGATCAGAGGAGAGCTGAGAGTGGGCCGCAGAGGGGCCGTGGACCGTCCCCGGATTGACCGGACCAGCGGCAGACTCGAGGCAGGTGACTGGGGGCGGTGCCGCTGGGGCTCCAAGAAGGCGCAGCCAGACCACTGAGAGACCGGCCTTGTTTTCTGCGACTGCGTCCCCCCGAGTGATCCAAGGCCTGGTGAAATGTGATAAGGCACCAACGATGGACTGAGAGGTAGGATGGGGACCTGGGGAAGGGTGCTCCAAGACCACAGCTGGTCCGTAGAGATGCTCAACCTAATACTGCACAACCGGGGGCTGATTACCGCCCCCCCCCACGCCTACTTTGTGACTCAGAGGCTACGAGGCATACTGTGCCCATGAGACGATACCTAAACGACCATGAAAGCCGCCCCACCACCCTGCAGCGAGTAGAAACTTCGGAGCCCCCTCTCTGTCTTTCATTCTATATTTATAGCACTGAAACACCTGGCAAGTGGCACCCATCCGAAAGATGAGTCACTTGGTGGAGTGGCAAAACGAAGCTCTGGAAGATAGAGGGGAACAATGAGAGACAGCCCATACAACATTAGTTCCACCATGGGACACAATTCTCCTCACCATACTCCGAAGGATTGAAGAAAGATGGGCAAGGACAACCTTCAGAGTGGGGCACAAGCCAATAAAATAGTGCAGTACACCATCCTTGGCCAGGAAGCAGGCCAGAGGACAGAGGACCCTCAAACTGTGAAGACAAACCACAATCGCAAAACACGCAGGACATCCTGGAAGCTATAAGAGGCACTAGGATAGCTCTTGAGGGAAAAATGGAAGCAGTGGCCATGGATATTAACCATTTGAAGGTGGGAGACAGAGCTACGTCAACTGAGGGGGAGGTCGCTAACCTTCAAAATAAAGTCAGTACGCTTCAAGCAACTATAGAAATGCTTCAGTCCTCAGTGACTCGAATGGCTATTCGGGTCGGAGACGCAGCGGGACACTCCCAGAGGAACAATCTACGTTTCCTAGGGTTCCCGGAGAAGGCAGAGGGTCCCTCAGCCGAGCTATTCCTGGAGGAGTGGATACTATAAGTATTAAGTCCAATTCTACTGTCGCATTTTTTCTTGATTTAGCAAGCACATAGAACTTTGGCTTCCCGCCCCAAACCGGGGGCTCCCCCTTGAGCAATTGTGGCCCAAATGTTCAATCATAGGGACAGAGACGTAATGCTCCAGCACATTAGAAGACATGGTCCCCCTGATACGAAGACAGAGAAATTCATGTTTACCCAGACTACTCAAAAACGGTTCAAGATCTTCGTAACAGTTTCTGTGGAGTTAAACGTCGGCTACGAGACCATGATATTCGATATAGCTTGATCTTCCCGGCTAGGCTAAGAGTGCAACATGTGACTAAAGTCCTGTTCTTTGAGACCTCTTGAGATGCAACAGAATGGATGGACTCCATGGGGATGAAACAAACGCTACCAATTCGAGACCTGACTGGTGGGCAAAGAAAAGAACAGCGATGCACAGAGAACCGCAGACCACCCTCATTCCAGTCGGACTCTGCAATGGGTGAAGGACCTATGGGAAGAATAGTGGTTTCAGAAGACGGCACTTTGAGAGCAGAACCTAATCTTCTAACAACGAGAAACTCTTTCTCACTTGCATCAACTCAGGAAACTCATGAGGGATAGGGGAATGGCAGACCTGATAGTCAAGGCTGAAGTTGAAAAGTGTGGGATGGAACTTGGGCGCTCACTGGGTGACAGGAAGAGTTGTCACAAGAGGTGATGACACAGAGATTGCTCCAAAAGATAGACTCTCATAAGGTCTCCACTAGACAGGCTACAGTAAATATAGCAGGATCCACCAGGGGCCTGGCACATGCACTGTGACGATCCCTCAATTGGGAGCTGGTGTTGTTTTTGGGCTCGGACACTCTGGTTACATTGTGTAAATAACAGTTTCATCATACATACTGTTTTGATTTAAGGGGAAAGGAATATTCAACTGGGGTGGAACTCGCACCCCTCCTGCTTACTGTTGAGCTGGGAGAGACAGGGGAGTCACTGCCTTTGGGAGGGAGGGGTGCAGATTTTTGACCGGTTTGCTAGTTGTTATACGAAAAACAGTGTTTATGTTTTTGTAGTTGAGATGTTAAGAGGTAAAGGGGGGACTGACAATGCCGACATATTAAATCCTAGAACCTCGCCCAAAGATAGTTTGCCATGCCACTTAGATAAATGACGGGAATGTTTACAAAATTATGACATGAATGTTCGTGGGTTGAATAATTATGTCAAACGTAATAGAATTTATGCTTATCTTAAGCGGTATGATGTATTGATCGCTTTACTGAAAGAAATACATTTGTTGGGGGACTGTATCTGATATTGACGACGACGTTGGACGGGGCAGTTGTACGCCACCTCCTACTCTGGCTACGCGAGAGGGTCCCCTTTAGGCTCATTAACACCTTCAATGATGAAGAAGGCAGAAATATGATGATTTAAGGCACACTAGATGCCCACCCTTTGAGCATAGTGAGTGTATATGCTCTGAATGCAGATGACGATGAATTTTTTGTGACAATGATGGGGGGCTACACCTATCCCCAGACACAGGGATTCTTCTGGCAGGGGATTTTAATTGTGTTTTGAATGCCGAGTTGGACAGATCCCCACCCAGCCAGGGCACTAAGCCAAGGGCAACGGTAGCCCTGAGAATGTTACAGGATAGCCTTGATCTTATAGACATTTGAAGGAGCCGGAATCTGACTTCCGTATAGCCGCTTGGACTACGTATTTGCACACAGGCATCAGAAGCACAAAATATTATTGGAGCCCAATATTTGGGGAGATACTTTTCCGACCACTCGCCTCTGTTGGTCACATACTCGCACCATGTACCTACCCCTCCGATACCATTATGGCGCCTTAGGGCTCTTTCGTTTAAAGACCCGGTTTTCAGGGACCAGCTTAAACAGGGATTGACAAGCTACTGAAGAAACAATTGGGGGTCCACCAAGGAAAGGACCCTGGAATGGGACGCAATGAAAGTAGTAGTATGAGGAGCTTGCATATCAGCGACAAAGGGTATACGACACGCTCTGGAAACAGAACTGTCTCTTCAAGAAAGCAAATTAACTAGCTTAGAAAAGGCTCTTTTGATGGGGAACATAGGGAAAGAGGAGTGGAATGCCTAACGTCTGAAGGTAGGAGGGATATGGGATCGGCTGGACAAGCATAATCGATCAGTCGGTCGCAGCCTGGCAGCCAGTACTGGGAGGGTGACAAATCAGGGCACCTACTGGCATGCCTATCCAAAGCAGAACACCAACCTCAACCAATCCTAGAACTGCACGATGACCATGGAACACTAGTACACACACAGCAGGCTCTTAATAAGATATTTACATCCAACTTACAGAAGGTTTAAACAGACGACCAGGGAGAGACAGGGGAGCAGGGGATACACACTTACCTACAGACAATCCCGCTCCTGAGACTGAGCCCGGAGGCTCAGGTGCCACTAGAGATTCCGATCACTCGATTGGAAATCTTAGAAGCATTTAGGACTTTAAGACTAGCTAAATCACCAGGTCCTGACAGCCTCCCAGCCGAATTTTATCACAATTTTTCTGAAACCATAGTAGACAGTCTACTAGAACTATATAATGAGGCGTTGGAGAGGGCAGACCTGCCGGGCTTCATGAAAGAGGCTCTCATAGTGGTGATACCAAAGCCGGACAAAGATCCAACCGAACCTGGGTCTTACAGGCCCATATCAATGCTGAATGTAGACCTTAACGTACTCAGTCATGTGTTGGTGACACTGCTGCTGCCTTTTCTCCAACAGTTGGTACACAAAGATCAATCGGGGTTTATCCCATGTAGAAATACCTCACATAATATCCGTTGACTAGCTCATGTGATGCACTCACTACAGGGGGAGGATGAAGACTATGCCCTGGCCTTTTTAGATATACAACAGGCGTTTGATACTGTTAGCTGAAGACACATTTGGCAGGTGTTGGATACAATGTGCCTAGGCCCCCAGTACATTAAATGGATAAAACTTCTCTATAAGGCCCCACAAGCCAGGGTACATACAAGCCGCACGGTTTCGGCAACAATAGAGCTTCAGCGCGACACCGGACAGGGTTGCCCTTTTTTGCCCCTGATCTTTGCTTTAGCTATGGATCCACTGGCATGTAGACTGCGACAGAAACATAGAGGCTGGGGAGTACAGGTCAGAGCACTGGAGCACATTGTCTCTCTTTATGTGGAGGATGCATTGCTCTATCTGAGGAGGCCAGCGAAATCAGTCGGAGAGAGAGAAAACGTGGGGGACTTGAATTGCCAGACCTAGAATTATATTACCTAGCGGCACAACTGCAACATGCAGTGAGTTGGCTTGATCCGGACCCGTGTTGGAAGCGATCCCTTTTACAGACCACGGATGATATGCAACCGTTTGGATTGCTATTGCTGGGGGGGGGGGAATGCTCCCTATCACCTGCCCCCACTTGAGATGCCTAATGGCAAAATTGTGGGTGAGAACAGTACGAACTATTATACAGAAAAAACCTTACGCTCCCGATCTCGATATATGAATCCTGCCCCTCTTCACAGAGATCCGGAATTCAATGTCAGTAGAGAGTTGGCAAAGGGGCAGGTGTTTGACACTGGCTGATCTGTATCCAAATGGGCTGTTTATATCCCTTCAGGATGCAATGGAAACTTTTGCACTGGGAAGGGGACAGTTACTTCAACATGCAAGACTAGCGGCCACGGCAATGCAGCTTTGGCCAACATTCCCAGAGGCTCCTGACCTCACACAGACACTCCATTGTCTATTGTCCACGGCAGAAGGGCGTAAATTAGTGACACACTTATACCGGGGCATTGCGATCGGATAGTCCAGTGACACAAGTATAAATAGAGCAAAAATGGGAGATGATAAGTGAAGTTCTGCTCTCCCCGAGAATTGCCCCAAATACACGAGGAAGTTCGGAGGGTATCAGTTTGTGCCAGATTAAAACGAATGCAATACAACATAATACTTATGACCTACCTCTACCCCAAAAGACTCCAGACAATTTACCCGACACAGGATGCTAGATGTCCCAGATGCCTCAACCTAGAGGCCGATTTTTTGCATATGATCTGGCTGTGACAAAAGTTATGTACATATTGGAGGGCTGTCACGGATCAGATTAGAGATATCACGGGTGGGACATTCCTCTAACTATCAATGGCTGTATCTTAGGTTTTTTGCCTCGCAATCCAAAATGTAAGCTTAGGAGGCGATTTGCAGTACTAGGCCTTTCAGTAGCTAAACGACGAATTGCAATAAACTAGATGAGTGCTCAGATCCCAACAAAGGAATTCTGGCTGGGGGACTTGAAAGAATGGGCAGGGGTGGAAGAAGTACATATGAGACAAACGAGTAAGGATGCCAAAGTACCAGAACTACTTCTGGCTTGGCGACACATTCGTCAGGAACTATCTGGGGCGATGTGGGAGCACCAAACGTGGTTGGCCCCCCCACGGTCCCAGCAAGGGGGTGCAGTATGAGACAATACATCTGAATATACATCCTTGGATTATTCCACAATCAAGGTTAATAACCAACTCTGACATGGAAGAATAACAAAACACATCATCAGATTAATAGTGAGATTGCGAGGTATAGGCTCCCTTTTTCGACACAAGGGTTCTGGCATGGTAGTGGGAGTTTTTGGGGTGAGGGAGGGAGGATAGTTGGCACGTTGGGGCTCGACACACATATATGTTTTTTTTTTCTCCTATTTCCAACAAACATAAAAAGACAGTAGTCAAACTGCGATGGTATTCCATAAATGATGTTTGAGCTGTACTATTGATGTCAAGGACTGCATGATCGTTGTTGAACTTAAGATGTACAGTTGTGGAGATATATTGGAAAACTGAAAAAAACGACAAAAAACAAAAAAAACTAAATTGTAGTTCTGACACAGGTGACGTGTCCTCACCAACTCACAGGTTCAGCATTGTGCTGCAAGGCTGGTGTCCAAAGTGCTTCTGCATGGCCGTTTTCGCATCATGTCAGCAGTGCTACGCATGTCAAACAGTGTTAGGAGTGTGTTATTTTGGCATGTTCAGCTTACATGTGTCAAGTGCATTTCTCAATGTACATTCTCACATCTCTACCTAGCTATCCTGCCATGAGGAGACTGACATAATCACCTGTATACCGTCCACTAGTTGACCTTGCAACCCTGTAGGACATGCATATCATACAAACCTATCATCTGAATTGTCAGTCTATCATTTTTTTTTTTTTTTTTTTTTTAGAAATCTGTTTATTGTTATTTCAACCACATCATAACATTTTGACTTCGCATCAACATTAGTACAGCAAATATTCATAATTGTTAGGCATATTGCATAGTAATAGAAATGATCAGCAGGTATCAAGACACACTGACTGTTGACAAACAGAGCTCTGAATGGAGCTCTCAAATATGCTTTGCTTGATCTTACATTCAGTAGGATACGCCTACATCAAGTATGGATGATCCATGCAAGGAAGGTTTGGGTCTCTGGTGCTAAATACAGGGCAATAGATGCCACTGCACCCCCCTAGCCCTTACGCAAAGATCAATACATTTTTACAGAGATGCTCATTTAAGTGATGGTCCTGGAGCTAACAACAAATAACAATAGCACCCGCCCAAATCTCAAACGATCGCTTCCAAGCCAGATCAGTAGGTGCCTCTGCAGACTTCCACCTGCGGGTTATCCTGAATCGTCAGTCTATCATGCATCTGTGTACACAGTTTGGGCCTGATCTGTTACCAGCCATACACAATCCCTATTCCATCCCTCCCACAGTCCTGTCAATGCTACACTTTCTTGCCACAGGCTCCTTTCAGAATATAGTGGGCTTGGCAGCAAGGTTGTCAGTCTTGTGTGGAAGGATATACTGTGTGCATTGTTGAAATGCCTCAACAGCTACATTAGGTTTCCCCAATGTGCGGATTTGGCCTATGTGAAGGTAGACTGTTATGATAGAGGACACATCCCTCATGTAGTAGGGGCCATTGAATGCACCCATGTAGCTCTGGTTCCTCTCAGTGTCAATGAACAGATTTATAGGAACAGGAAGAACTACCACTCCGTAAATGTTTAGCTGGTGTGTCTGGCAGACCAGTACATCTCACAAGTCACAGCCAAGTTTCCTGGATCTGTACATGACTCCTTCGTTTTGAGGAACAGCAGTGTCCCACAAATGAGGGCATGACTACACACAGAGAGGGCCTGGATCCTTGGTATTGAGGGTTTATAGTCTCTAGCCATTGCAGACTTTGAGAATTGAGAGTTGTAAATGACAGATGCCAGCTACAGTGCTAACTGATGAATATTCAGTGATTGGTGTTCTGTACATAATCTCTGGGGGACCCTGGTTAGGAGGTAATCTGCACTCGGGATGACCTCTATGTGCTGCAAATGTGCTTTGGGTGGCTCTATGCCTTCCATCCTGATGGTAATGTCTGTCATTGTCTTTTTGCAGATTTGCAAGCTGACTATACTCTTGTGTGGGTCATGATTTTGGACTGTCTGACATGTGTCCTGGAACATAGCTTTTGTACTGTGTCTTCTGCTGAGTATGCCTCCCTCTCCTGTGCATTACACTGCCTATTGGATGTAGGTGTGCATAGCCATCTCACATATTGCAATCAACACTTTTGTTGATGTTGTAATGAAGATACATATACAGTAGTTGTGTTCCATTGGCATTTATTGTGCATATTGTGAAATTGTGAGAAACATACATGGTGCAAACATTGTCCAGAGGTGATGAGTAGGGTCATGGTAGATGGAAACATCAGAGTATGTGGTACAGCTGTTGGTTGCACAGCTTCAGTGTCCAATTGCCTATGGGGGGATGGAGTTATGTCACTGAACAGTCAACAGTGTGTCTCAGGGGCACACAAGGGAGACAAATCAGGTGAGGGTCACGTCCTGGCAGTGGGTGTGGTCTTACTATCTGCTCCAGCCAGAAGTCTGGATGGACGTCCATTTTCTTTTTGTGGGGGGGTCTATAGCTACAGAGGGAGGGATATCTGAGGGCTGTGGTTCCCCTGGCTGCAGCTAATGTGGATGGGTCTGAAGATATGTGGCTAGCGGAAGGGGTGGAAGGGGCAGATATCCCTCAGCACCCCCTGCAATGGAGGCCATGAGAGCATTGTGGGCCCACCACTGCTGCATGGCCTCCTGGTGGTATTCCCTCTGCAGCCTTTGGTTTTCCCCCAATATGGTTATGATCTGGCCCATCCTGTCCTGGGATTGTTGGTATGCTCTCAGGACTTGGGAGATGGTAGTCTTCTCAGTAGAGTCCCTTGGGAGCCCCATCCTCTGGCCCACCGCTTCCCCTCTACACCTCCTGCTCCCATGTGCCTGTGCCCCCAGTCCGCCAGGTATTCCAGTCATGCTTCGGGATGCAGGATGCTCAAGACCTTCCCCTCCCTAGATGTGAACTGTGGGGGAGGAGGTTAGGGTCCTCTGCCAATCTTGTGCAGGGCAATCTGGTGTTGTGATGCCATGGAACACACCTTCCCCCATAGGTCGTTCCACCACTTCCTGATGTCCTCCCTTGTGTGTGGATGGCTGCCCACTGAGTTGACCCTGTCAACTATTTTCTGCCACAACTCCATTTTCCTTACAATCGAGGTTTGCTGGACCTGTGTTCCAAACAGTTGTGGCCCTACCCTGATGATTTCATCCACCATGACCCTCAACTCATCGTCTGGGATCCCTGGGTGCTTTTGTGGTGACATGGAAGTGGTTGTGTTATGGGGGGGATGTTGTGTGTGTAAGGGTGCAGTGTAGGGTGACTGATGGGGTGTGGGTGGTGCACAGTAGGTGATGGATGCTTGTGTGTGTGTGGTCGTTATGTGTGTTTTGTGTTGGTAATGCATTTTTGTTGTGCGTGTTGGGTGGGATGTGTATCTGTGCCTATGGTGTGACAGTGCTATATGAGTGTATTAGCCTGCTCTGTGTGTGTATGTGCATTGATATTGTCACCAAGGATTGCGGGTTGTGTTGGAGTGTTTTATATAGTGCAGTGAGTAGGTGTGTCTGGTGTGTGTATGTGTGTCAGGTGTGGGATATTCAAACTATCCAATGTGGTGGTGTGTTCTGACAGTGATGGATTCTGAGCACGGTGGTTCGCTGTGCTGATTTGTGGCTCGTAATCTGATGGGTGGAAATGTGTTGGAGTGGTGGTGTTGATGGTGGAAGCGCCTCTTTTCTGCCCTAAAGTGTCCTGGTGGTGTCGAATTTGTGGCTGTTTTTTGGCAGTCTTTACAGTGTGAGTCGTAATGCGGAGATCGGATTCCCGCCAAGATGGCGGTCTTTTGGCGGCCGCCACTGCAGTGGTCTTGTCAAAAGACTGTCAAAGTTGTAATGAGGCCCACAGACACCGGCTAAGATTAAACTGCATAAAAGTGTAATTTTACAGAGATTGGAACTCTTGCACGTAACCATGCAGTTTAGTTTCAAGGAGGGGTCTGCGCCCCAGTCTTCTCTCCGAGAGACCTGTACTTGGGTGATGCCTCAACTGGTCTGGTACCCTGCAATTGCCAGTGTGAAACTACACACTACTGGTAGGCATTAGTCAGGCCTGCTTCTGGACACAATTTAGTTCTTTCTCGTGTCCTTTTGTCTCTTTTGGTCAGATTAACAGAGAAATTATTATTGTTAGTATGAACAGGCTGAGGGATTCTCTTGCTAGGGTTTACGAACCTCCCAAACCTGTTTCAAAGAGGCACGAGGCACAGTAAGAGGAATCCATATTTCCAGGTGAATACTTTTCTTCAACCACGTCTGTTCAGTGAAATAAAGGAATTAGGCCCATATTTATACTTTTTTAGCGCAAAAATGGCGCAAACCTAAAAAATACAATTGTATTTTAGAAGTTTGCGCTGCTTTTGCATCAAAAAATGACACAAATGCAGCTCTAAAAAAGTATAAATATGGGCCTTACTGCGCACTTTCACACACGTCTGCCCGCCCTTGAAATTTAAATTGTACAAATTGCTTGGGGGTCCCTGGCTTAAAACAGGTGGTTAAGTGGTGGTCATCAAAAGGTTGGGCACCACTGCCCTAAGGCAATAGTTGGCATTAACAGCCCCTCCCTTGTGCATTATGTAAAAGTGCAGACTAGGAGCCGTAACCATTAAACAATCCACTTCCAAATGAGGCTCAAACAAATATGATTTCCAATCTATTTGTTCATTATTACATACTTTTAATGGGTAAGATGGAGAGATGACCTTGTTTCAAATAACGTGGTTGACAGAGGAGATGGAAACTCTGACAAAAATTGCCAATACAATTTCAAGAATTTTCATTACCCAACCGCCAAAAATATCCTTCAGCCAAGACCAAAACATCGCCCTTCAGCACTCATCCTGTCATCAATAGCGTATAAACCCACTACTTTCTCATGTATCTGATGTATCTGTTGAAGCATGGCTAGAAAGATGTTAAGTTAAAATCTACCTCCTGCCTACAATTTCACAAGCATCACTTTTGGCAACCAGTACAAAGTAAAAAACAATTCTAGTATTGTTTTTTTGCGCTAATGCACAGCAATGTAGTTCAGTTTATACCTCCTCCAAATATGCTCCACGTTGTCGGTTAATGTAGACGATATAGCTGCTACATAACTAGGAAGCAAGAAAACAAAAAACAGGCAGTCTATATAATCTATCCTGGCAGTCTTTTATGGAGTGGATGAAGTTTAGTTGGAGTATTTTATGACTGGAACAATATAAGTAGAATAAAATGATTTAGACAAACAATTCAGCAACTTTGCGTAGGTCCTGTTACCACAGATTCAAACTGTTCCACTCAAACCACAGTTGCCATTGAGGGAGTACACCTGATTGGAGTTTTGAAGCATTAAGGAGGCAGGTTGAAATTAGGCAGGGTAGTAGAAGAAACATTCACTTTGAACCACAAAGATACTGTAATTTCTAGTTTCACAACCCAGTTCACAGGCAGTGCCGGCATGGTCAACAGCAGGTTGTGAGATTTACTGGTCAGGAAAACAGAAGCTTCCGGTTGAAAGAGTAATGTGAAAAGTTGTGTTGCCACATTCAGAGGGAACTGTCAATCTACATCCTTCAAAGCATTATTCGTCTTTACTGAAAGGGATAGAAGCCATTGGCACTCCTCTATTGGAGCTATTAAGCAAGCAGGAATCAACATTTTCACAAAGAAAGCTGAGGTTCCCCTTGAACTGCTCCAGGAAATGCAGGAAAAGGCTCTCACAACAGAGTGAGCATTGGTTTTGGAAGTAGGGAAACAGTCCTAAGCCTATTGATTTCTTCACACCTATACCACCTTTCACTTTCAAGCACAGTCACACAGCGAGCTAACCAGCAAAGCTAGAAGTGAAGAGAACTGGCTAGACATGTGAGGGATCAGGTAGCTACGCTTCCCACGTTTAGGGCTGCAGGCCATACATGTAGGCTTTAGAAGGGACTGCCGTTTGATGAAATATTTACAGCAAAACAGCAGCAGCAGTCATACTTACAAGCGCTGGACCAAAGACAAAGTGAATCGTCGAGGTAGCAGATATTAGTGTACGGGATGCAGAACCTCCTCAGTTGACAAGAACAGATGTAGGTGCAAAGTGTCTGGCGAGTGTGGAGTCTTTTAACTATTTTAGCTACTTGCGGTGCGATATGTGAATCCGGGCAAGTAGTCCTATGAACTTCAGTGGTGTTTCTGGTGAACAGTAGGGATGTTTGTCAGCAGGGATGAAATTAAATTGTAAATTGTACTGCACAACAAATATAATGAACTATGGAGCGAGAGTGAGCTGCATAAGTAATTTAAAACAACGATTTTCCTCTTTTTTCCAAGAGATCTTGATAACCATGGTGAGCAGATTTGCAAAATAAATAAATCAAAGGCAACATTTAAACTGTTAACGTTTTTTTTAATCAAAAGGCACATTGAGATCCCAGAATACTCCTGTTAATGTTCAATAGACTTGAAAGAATGGCTACAGAATGAAGAGAAGGACCCTGTTAAGATAACCAATGTGAAAACAAAAAACTCATAAGCTTATAAAGGATCACTGTCTCTAAAATATCTCACTGTCTCTAAAACAGAACCATTGAGATTCCATGCAAGCTTTGAATTTTTATGGGCATATTTAAGAGCTTCTAATGCCATTCCAATGCCCCATTATCATCATTTGTTGACTCTATTGTGGCCTTAGAAGGCCCAAAACGCTGCACCACATTTACAAAGTGGAGCAATGCATGCATTGCGCCACTTTACAACCCTATGCGCTACATTATGCCTGCACGAGGCATAATGTATGCAAAGGGGACATTCTCCCGTTAGAAGTGGCGAAAAAATGGCACAAGGAAATCTATAAAATTTCCTTGCATCATGTTTTTCAGCCCTTTTAACGCTTGCTCAGAGCAGGCATTAAAAGGGGGCATGCTATTGATTATAATTGGTCCCTATGTACTCTTCAGTAGTAGCGCCAAAATTGTGGACACACAATAAACACAGGTAAATGTTTAGGGGCATATTTATACTTCCTTTGCGCTGAATTAGCATAATTTTATTTTACGCTAATTCAGCACAAACGTAACTCCATTTTTATATTATGACACTAGACCTGTCTAGCGCCAAAATATTGGAGTTAAAGTCATTTTTTGTACGCGTGAAACCACCTTGCGTCAATGAGATGCATGGTAGGCATTCCCGTCCAAAAAAATCACTCAAAGGCCCTAGCGCCTTATTTAGGTGCACGGGGGAAGCGGGCCTAAATAATGGTGCTAAACCTGCTTAGCAGCATTATTTAACACCTGGGTCAGGGCAGGCGTTAGGGGACCTGTTGACCCATTTTCATGGTCAAACACCGCGGAAAGAGCCCACGGGTGCCCACCCCAAGCCCCAGGAACACTCCCACCCACACCAGAGGGACACCACAGGATGGGGGACCCCATCCTAGGTAAGTAGGGTAAGTAGAGGTAAGTATTTAAAAAAAAAAGTGAAGTGCCATTGGTGGCCCTGAAATGCTTTCCTACATGGCATTGGGTGCAACGGCCATGCCCAGAGGACCCTTGTCTCCTGTGCTGGCCTTTGGGATGGTGGGCATGACTCCTGTCATTTCTGAGACAGGAGTCATGTGGTATGGATGGTTTTGCATCAGGAAATGACACTAGGCTGGTTAGATACTTTTTTTGCTTCTAACCAGCCTAGTGTCATTTTTTGGTGCAAAATCCCCTTCCCCCATACTGCCACCCGCACCTGGCTAAGAAAGGTAGAGCTCAGATCCCACCTGGAGATGTTAGGTTTGCCTGAGTGGGTCTGCATGACCACACGGTCCATGGCTGCCCGGGAAGGGAGTCAAGGGCGTCTGGAGCCTGGAACAATGGCCCAGACAGCTGCCAAGAGAAAGGGCAAAAGGCGCGGGAAACCCGCCTCAAATGTTCCCATGGTGGTGGACGGGCCCCTGAGGAGGAGCAGGCCCCTGAGCCAACTGGGGAGGACATAGCTGACCTGGGTAACCTACCTGAGCTTGCTGGCTGGCAAGTAGCGGGTGGGCCAACTAGGCCAGAATTCTGCAAGGCACAGAAGGAATGCCCAACCCTTGAGGGTCTGAGGTGACAGGCCACAGCCCAAGCAGCAGGTGACACCTCTGGCACTCACCATATTTACTGGGAGAATGGTCTCCTTTACAGTGAGCCTAAGGTTCCAGGTCCTGGGGCAGCACGTGTGCTGGTGGTCCCCGAGTGTTACTGGGCCTTCCTACTGGGTCTGGATCACGACATCCCCCTAGCAGGACACCTGGGCCAAGACAAGACATTTAACAGGCTTGTCACCCACTTCCATTGGCCCAGAATGAGGATAGCCTCAGATAATTTCTGCAGAGCTTGCCCCACCTGCCAGGATAGTGGGAAGACAGGGAAACAGCTTAAGGCTCCCCTGCTCCCACTCCCCATCGTTGGCACCCCCTTTGAAAGGGAGGGCATCGACATTATTGGTCCCTTGGACCCCAAAACTGCCTTGGGCAACAGGTTTATCCTGGTTTTGGTGGACCATGCCACCTGCTATCCAGAGGCAATCCCTCTGAGAACAGTGACTGCACCGGTGGTGACCAGAGCCCTGTTGGGAATATTTACCCGTGTGGGATTCCCTAAGGAGGTTGTGTCTGACGGGGGCACAAACTTCATGTCTGCGTATATGAAGTCCATATGGGATGAGTGTGGGGTGACCTACCGGTTTACCACCCCTCATCATCCTCAATCCAATGGGCTTGTTGAGAAATTCAACAAGACCCTGAAGGGCATGATTAGTGGCCTGACTGAAGCCATGAGGCATAAGTGGGACGTCCTCTTACCATGCCTGTTGTTTGCTTACAGAGAGGTGCCCCAGAAAGGGGTGGGGTTCAGCCCCTTTGAGCTTCTCTATGGTCACCCTGTCAGGGGACCTCTAAGCATTGTTAAAGAGGGCTGGGAGAAAGCTCCCAAGACACCTCCCCAGGATGTGGTCAGCTACATGCTGGCCCTCCACTTCTGGAAGCAGGCCAAGAGGTGATGAAGGAGTGGTATGACCGGAAGACCACTCTGGTTGAGTTCTCACCTGGAGACAAAGTTTGGGTGATAGAGCCAGTAGAGCCCAGGACTCTCCAGGACCGCTGGACTGGCCCCTTTGAGATCAGGGAGCATAAAGGGGAGGCCACTTACCTAGTGGACCTCAAGACCCCTAGGCACTCCCTAAGGGTCCTCCATCACAATAGGCTCAAACCTCACTTTGAGAGGTCTGAGATCAGTATGCTCCAGGTCACAAATGAGGGCATGGAAGAGGAGAGTGAACCTCTCCCCGACCTCCTCTCTGCCAAAGAAGGTGATAGGTCAGTGGAGGGTGTCATTCTCTCTGACTCCCTGACTCTAAACCAGAGAGGAGACTGCTACGAGCTGTTAGAGCAGTTCTCCTCCCTGTTCTCCCTTACTCCTGGACTGACCCCCCTATGTGTTCATGACATTGACAAGGGTGACATTCCCCCTGTGAAGAACAACATTTACAGGTTATCAGATAAGGTGAAGGCCAGCATCAAGGAGGAGGTCTCCAATATGTTGACTTTAGGGGTTATTGAGAAATCCAGTAGACCCTGGGCCAGCCCTGTGGTGCTGGTCCGTAAGGCTGCTGCCCCCTGGTGCGAATCCAGAACTCAGGTTCTGTGTGGACTACCGGGGTCTCAACTCAGTCACACGGACTGATGCTCACCACATCCCCCGAGCTGATGAGCTCGTTGACAGACTAGGCGCTGCCAAGTTCCTGAGTACGTTTGACCTTAATTCAGGGTACTGGCAGATCGCCCTGACTGAAGGGGCTAAAGAGAGATCAGCATTTTGCACACCTGATGGCCATTACCAGTTCCGGGTGATGCCATTTGGGTTGAAAAATGCACTCGATCCCTTCCAACAGTTGGTTAACGGGATCCTAGCTGGCAAGGATGCCTACTGTGCAGCCTACCTGGATGACATAGTTGTCTACAGTTCCAGCTGGGAGGAACACCTGCTCCACCTCAAGGAGGTGCTTCAGGCTCTGCAACAGGCAGGCCTGGCCATCAAGGCTAGTAAGTGCCAGATTGGACAGGGTTTCCGTGGTGTACTTGGGACACCTAGTAGGTGGTGGCAAGGTGCAGCCACTCCAGGCCAAGATTGAAACTATCAAGGCCTGGCAACCACTTAGAACACAGACTGAGGTGAGAGCCTTTTTAGGCCTCACTGGATACTACCGCAGATTCGTCAAGGGCTATGGTACCATTGTGTCACCCTTGCCAGAACTCACTTCCAAGAAACAACCTAGGTTGGTGAATTGGACAGAGGCTTGTCAGAAAGCCTTTGATTCTCTGAAGGAAGCCATGTGCATGGCCCCGTGCTCAAGGTCCCTGGCTACTCCCAGGAATTTATTGTGAAGACAGACGCTTCAGAGCATGGCATAGGGGCTGTTCTAGCACAGCTAAATGTGGAGGGCTCAGACCAACCAGTAGCCTTTATTAGCAGAAGGCTATTACCACGGGAACAGAGGTGGAGTGCTATTGAGAGAGAAGCATTTGCTGTGGTCTGGGCACTGAAGAAGTTAAGACCCTGCCTGTTTGGGACTCACTTCCGGGGTTCAGACAGACCACAGGCCCCTCAGATGGCTCATGCAGATGAGGGGTGAAAATCTGGAGGTGGTCCATTTCCCTACAGGGGATGGACTTTACGGTGGAGCATCGCCCGGGGATTGACCACGCCAACGCTGATGGTCTCTCTAGATACTTCAGCCTTAGCGATGAGAGCTCCCAGGAGGTTGGGTAGCTCTCCCCACTTTCAGCTGGGGGGACACATGTTAGACCTGACAGCCTTAGGGTGGTCACCCCTAACTTTTTGCCTGCCTCCCTCCATTTTTTGGACACTGTTTTTGCTGGTTTTTAGACTCTGCGCACTTTACCACTGCTAACCAGTGCTAAAGTGCATATGCTCTCTCCCTTTAAACATGGTAACATAGGCTCATACCCAATTGGACTATTTAATTTACTTATAAGTCCCTAGTAGAAGGCACTATATGTGCCCAGGGCTTGTAGATTAAATGCTACTATTGGGCCTGCAGCACTGATTGTGCCACTCACTTAAGTAGCCCCTGACCCTTGTCTCAGGCCTGCCATTGCAAGGCCTGTGTGTGCAGTTTCACTGCCAATTCGACTTGGCATTTAAAAGTACTTGCCAAGCCTAAAACTCCCCTTTTTCTACATATATGTCACTCCTAAGGTGTGCCCTAGGTAACCCCCTAGGGCAGGGTGCTGTGTTGGTAAAAGACAGGACATGTACCTGTGTAGTTTACATGTCCTGGTAGTGTAAAACTCCTAAATTCGTTTTTACACTACTGTGAGGCCTGCTCCCTTCATAGGCTAACATTGGGGCTGCCCTCATACATTGTTGGAGTGGTAGCTGCTGATCTAATTCATATTTATATTTTGACGCTAGACGTGTCTAGCGCCAAAATATTTGAGTTAAAGTCATTTTTTGTACGCGTGAAATCACCTTGTGTCAATGAGATGCATGGTAGGCATTCCCATCCACAAAATCACTCAAAGGCCCTAGCGCCTTATTTATCCTCCTGTGCAAAAAAGGTGCACGGGGAAGCGGGCCTAAATAATGGTGCTAAACCTGCTTAGTAGCATTATTTAACACCTGGGTCAGGGCAGGCTTTAGGGGACCTGTTGACCCATTTTCAAGGTCAAACACCATGGAAAGAGCCCACGGGTGCCCACCCCAAGCCCCAGGAACACTCCCACCCACACCAGAGGGACACCACAGGATAGCGGACCCCATCCCAGATAAGTAGGGTGAGTAGAGGTAAGTATTTAAAAAAAATAATTAAGTGCCATTGGGGGCCCTGAAATGCTTCCCTATATGGCACTGGGTGCAACGGCCATGCCCAGAGGACCCTTGTCCCCTGTGCTGGCCTTTAAGATGGTGGCCATGACTCCTGTCTTTTCTGAGACAGGAGTAATGTGGTATGGATGGTTTTTCATCAGGAAATGACACTATGCTGGTTAGAGGCATTTTTTTGCTTCTAACCAGCCTAGCGTAATTTTTTGGTGCAAAATCCCCTTCCCCCATACTGCCACCCGCACCTGGCTAGACACTAGACCACCGTTTGCACCGGCTTGTGGGATTCTATCAATCTGGCGCCCAGCTGGGCTCTAGAATGAAACAAGATGGCGCTATACTTTTTGACGCAAAACTGCATTAGCACAGTTTTGCGTTAAAAGGTATAAATATGGAACTTAGGCCCATATTTATACTTTTTTAGCGCCACATTTGCGTCATTTTTTGATGCAAAAGCAGTGCAAACTTACAAAATACAATTGTATTTTGTAAGTTTGTGCTGCTTTTGCATTAAAACGCAGCGCAAATGCAATGCTAAAAAAGTATAAATATGGGCCTTAGTGTGTATCATACTTGCCCTGACAAGGATTGTGGTTCCTACTTGGACAGAGTGCAAACTCTGCCAACTAGAGAACGCATTTCCAACACTGCTCATAGCGTGCAGGTTCTTGGAGTGCAATAACTCTGTATTGTTGTTTTTTGACCTCAACACAGCCTTTGATCTGGTCGACAGAGAGAGGCTGTTAGACCTGACAGCCTTAGGGTGGTCACCCCTAACTTTTTGCCTGCCTTCCTCCACTTTTTGGACACTGTGTTTGCTGGTTTTTAGACTTTGCACACTTTACCACTGCTAACCAGTGCTTAAGTGCATATGCTCTCTCCCTTTAAACATGGTAACATTGGATCATACCCAATTGGACTATTTAATTTACTTATAAGTCCCTAGTAGAAGGCACTATGGTGGTCATTACAACCCTGGCGGACGGTGTTAAAGCGGCGGTAAGACCGCCAACAGGCTGGCGGAAACAAATGTGCAATTACGACCGTGGCGGAAACCGCCAACAAAGGCAGCCACTATAACACTCCGACCACCACGGCGGTACAAACAAACAGTGCGGCGGTCACCTCCAACAGACAGGCGGAAGACAATGTACTGCCCACACTATTATGACAGGCCAATCCGCCACCTTTTCCGGGGCGGATTCACCGCGGATAAAAACACAGTGCAAACAGGAATTCCGAAGGGAAAACGCTCACCTCTACACACCCCACGAGGAACGAGGACACCATGGACCCGGAACTCCAAATTCTACCTGCGATAGTCTTCCTGCTCCTCTACCAGGAGCACGAACCCCGGCGGCGAAGACCAAGGTGAGTTCTGCACCTACGACACAGGGGAGGGAAAAAACAGGGACACACACACGCAACACGCAACACCCCCACCCTCACCCACTACAACACGCACTAATGCATATTGATACATCACAGTTACACCCCCCAAACCGCCCGGAAGAATGCAAAGACAAAAGAAAATGAGTGTAACCATTGTAATATATTAAAATCAAGTAGGCAGAAATATATATATATACACCATTTACAAAATATATACCAAGCATAGTAGTCCAGGTAGTGCTCCAATTAAGTCCGTGGAACACTGGGACCACACAAGATCCCGACCATGACGGAGAGAACACTGCAGGGGCATCAGAGAGCAACTAAACAGGCACCTCAGCGGGAGGGAAACTGAGCCGGTTGAGTGCACGATGCCAAATCCACAAGGGAGCCACATGCCCACTGTTCAATCCTGGGGAGTGCAAAGCCACAGTCTCTCAAGTCTCTACAGTGGGTGGGTTGCCCACTGTTCAATCCTGAGGAGTGCAAAGCCACAGTCTCTCAAGTCTCTACAGTGGGTGGCTTGCCCACTGTTCCTTCCTGGGGAGTGCAAAGCCACAGTCTCTCAAGTGGATAACAGTCTCAACTGGTTCTGGAGGGGGCCTTGTGCCCAGAGTGCTTCATTCTGCTAAGGACAGAGGTAGTGGATGTATCTCTCCACTGGTTCTGGAGGGGGCATGGTGCCCAGAGTGCTTCATCCTGCTAAGGACAGAGGTAGTGGATGTATCTTTCCACTGGTTCTGGAGGGGGCATGGTGCTCAGAGTGCTTCATCCTGCTAAGGACAGAGGTAGTGGATGTATCTCTCCACTGGTTCTGGAGGGGGCATGGTGCCAGAGTGCTTCATCCTGCTAAGGACAGAGGTAGTGGATGTATCTCTCCACTGGTTCTGGAGGGGGAATGGTGCCCAGAGTGCTTCATTCACCCCGTGACGGACTCAGTAGCGTCAGTCCCCTTGGCGCTCATGGGCCAGCGGTGCTTGAGGCGGCGGTGCCCTGTTCAGCGGTGCTTGAGACGGCGGTGCCCTGTTCAGCGGTGCTTGAGATGGCGGTGCCCTGTTCAGCGGTGCATGAGACGGCGGTGCCCTGTTCAGCGGTGCTTGAGACGGCGGTGCCCTGTTCAGTGGTGCTTGAGACGGCGGTGCCCTATTCAGCGGTGCATGAGACGACAGTGCCCTGTTCAGCGGTGCTTGAGACGACGGTGCCCTGTTCAGCGGTGCTTGAGACGGCGGTGCCCTGTTCAGCGGTGCTTGAGACGGCGGTGCCCTGTTCAGTGGTGCATGAGACGGCAGTGCCCTGTTCAGCGGTGCTGAGACGGCGGTGCCCTGTTCAGCGGTGCTTGAGGCGGCGGTCTCCATTGCAGGGACTCAGCTGCTGGCGGACCTTCATGGCCCAGCGTGGCTTATGCTGGCGGTCCTTCATGGTCCAGCGGGGCTTTTGCTGGCGGTCCTTCATGGCCCAGCGGGGCTGGTGCTGGCGGTGGCCTCCCGGGCAGCTGGGCTGGTGCTGGTGGTGGCCACCTGGGCAGCTGGGCTGGTGCTGGCCTTCTGGGCAGCTGGGCTGGTGCTGGCGGTGGCCTCCTGGGCAGCTGGGCTTGTGCTGGTGGTGGCCTCCTGGGCAGCTGGGCTTGTGGCCTCCTGGGCAGCTGGGCTTGTGGCCTCCTGGGCAGCTGGGCTGGTGCTTGCGGTGGCCTCCTGGGCAGCTGGGCTTGTGCTGGCGGTGGCCTCCTGGGCAGCTGGGCTTGTGCTGGCGGTGGCCTCCTGGGCAGCTGGGCTGGTGCTGGCGGTGGCCTCCTGGGCAGCTGGGCTGGTGCTGGTGGGCTTCTCCGCCGTGCTGCTCTTCCCAGACTTGCTGGGTTTCTTGTGGCCCTTCCCCACCTTGGAAGGTGTCACAGCTGACTCAACACTCCCACCGGGACCCCTGGGAGCGGCTTTGGTGGCTGGAGTCTTCCCCCTCTCCCGCTAGGCACTGGCCAACTTCTGATGCTTCACAGGTGGGGGACTGTGCTGTGGCTCCGTGCCACACTGGCTGCCCTGGGGGCCGGTGCACTCCAGATTCCGGTGACTACAGGCACCACTGGTCCCGGAGATGTTGTGGCTGAGGTGCTAGTTCGGGACCTATGAGACGGACGGGGTGGGGGAGGTGTGGGAAAGAGGTCAAGGTTGGACAGGAAAAGTTTTTTTGACACACTGGGACGGGTAGCTGGAGGGGGTTTGGGAGTGGAGGAAGAGGTGGTTGTAGGAGGTGTTCGTTTGCTGACTTTGGGTGAAGGTGCATGCGCTGGAGGCTGTCGTGAGGTGGACGGCTGTTGGGTGTGTGTGTGCCTGCATTTGTGTATCTTGGGAGGGGGCGTCACAGACACACTGGGAGAGGACACAGGGGACGTGTGAATGGTAGTGGGGTGGTGACTGCACGTGAGCGGGGTGTGGTGGTGGGTGTGCTGGAGAGGGACATAGTGGCTGTAGAGGTTCTGCATGCAGGTGTGAGTGTAGACGAGACAGGGAGGGAGGAGGGAGACGAGGAGGAGGGGGACACAGTGGAGGCAGTGGATGTTGGTATGTCTGCATGTGTGTGATGCTTGCGTGAGTGCCTGTGGGATGTGTGGTGCTTATGTTTGCCTGAGCTTCCCTTGTGTGTTGACGTGTGTGCATGCTGGTCTGTAGGTGCGCTTGGGATAGGCTGAGGCACAGGGGATTGGGTCTGGATGGAGGAAGTTGGAGGGGGGAGGCTAGACACAGGGACAATGGCTGCCATCAGTGCTGAGGCCAGAGTCTGAAAAGCTCGCTGAAGGGCCGTCTGACCAGAATGAATGCCCTCCAGGAATGCATTGGTTTGTTGAAACTGCCTTTCTACACCCTGGATGGCATTCAAAATGGTAGACTGCCCAACAGTGAGGGACCTGAGGAGGTCAATGGCCTCCTCACTGAAGGCAGCAGGGGTGACTGGGGAAGGGCCTGAGGTGCTTGGGGCGAAGGTGATGCCCACCCTTCTGGGTGAGCGGGCACGGGCGAAGGCTGAGGGGCTGCTGGGAGGGCGGTGCTGGAAGGGGGGGTGGCGGCTGTACCTGTAGAAGGGGGTGGCACAGATGTTTCCGCCACCACAAGGGAGCTCCCATCAGAGGACGAGTCCGTGTCACTGGTCTCAGCTCCTGTCCCTGCCGTGGAGCTCCCCTCGCCCTCCGTCCCACTGGTGAAGTCCGATTCCGTAGTGTGGCCCTCCATGGCCATGAGGGATGCAGCCCCCTGGTGCTCCAGTGCCACTGCTCCTCCGCCTGATGATGCTAATGCACACAAGAACAGGGAGACCACAAAAAGGGGGGGGGGACAACAGAAGAAAGACATGTTGAGTGCATGCATTACCGCTACCGTTGGCGGACACAACAGACACAGAAGCCCCCTGCACTACGCCGTGCTCTTGGGCTCCACTGTTCAATCCCTGGGAAATGGCCTACTAGGCTATGGATGACATCTGCACACATAGATGACACAGGGGCATGACTAGGTGTAGTTGTCACTCTACTGAGGTGGGGTGGGGTGGCACATGGCCTGCCTTACAGAGGGACCTTGCCTACGGAACTCGCCCTGGCCTAGGGAAACCCACAGCCCACCTCCCCCACCCACACCCCTCCACTGCGTGCAAAGTCAGCTGAATGCGGGTGTACTCACCCCCTTGTGGCTGCTGTGATGCCCTCAAGCGCCCATCCAACTCTGGGTACGCCACCGCCAGGATCCTGAACATCAGGGGGGTCATGGTGCGATGGGAACCCCTCCCACGTTAGGAGGCCGTCCCCAGCTGAGCCTCCGTCATCTTCTTGCTCCAGCGGCGAATGTCCTCCCATCTTTTCCGGCAGTGGGTGCTCCGTCTGTGGTAGACCCCCAGGGTCCGGACGTCCTTGGCGATGGCACGCCAAATATGTTTTTTCTGGTGGGCGCTGACCTACATGATTTGTACAGGGGAAAGAGAAAGTAATTACCAACTGCACCGTCACAGTGATTGGCCCCCATCCCTACCCTTGCCATGTGGCACCTGCACTCACCGTCGTTTCATGCACGCCGCACTCTCCCCCCTTCCTTCTTACATCGACCCCTCTCCACACAGGCATAGCCCATTCATCATGCTCCCAGTGTACTTACCTGTTTGTCTGGAGGACCGTAGAGTAGCTTGTACTGGGGGAGGACCCTGTCCACGAGTTTCTCCAACTCCTCTGATGTGAATGCAGGGGCCCTTTCCCCAGACACTCGAGCCATTGTCTCTTCCAGACCGAGGTCACAGCAGCACTTGCAGTGTAGGTCCTCTCCTGTCGAAGGTCAGGTATCGAGTGATTGAACAGATAGAAAATGTCAGTCACGTCCGCGGCGGTGTGTACCGTCACTGCCTGCGTACATCCTCATTGGCTCCTGGGACCCATAGGGTCCAATGTTAACCAATGCAGCATTGCACCGCAGTCTTCGACCGCCTACCGCAACGGTGTACAACGCCAGCGCAGTTACCTCACATCCTATTGTCCCACTTTAGAGGTCAGGCAGCCGCCATTTCAGGGGCCCACATGGCTTCATTTTCAACTGCGTCACACATACCTAGGCCTAGACTCAACATACATACAGGCCACTTTTTGAGTATGAATGGTGTTCTGTGTAAGCTGTGAGTACGTACCTCTGAGTTGTTTGACTCTGTGCTCGCTGTTGTCCTTCATAGGCACCATCCGCTGAGACAAGTGAGGAGATGGTGGCATCCTCCGGTGTACCGACCATTGGTGGACCTGTCGACAATGGAGAAAAGACATGTTATAATCACATACAGGCTTGACCGTGCCACAATCCAGGAACTGTGTACCCAGCCGGAGCCAAACCTGATGTCAGCTATCCGCCATCCCACAGGAATCCCCCCTCAAGTGCAGGTGCTGTCAGTGCTCCATTTCCTTGCAAGTGGGTCATTTCAAACAACAGTGGCCATAGCATCAGGGATGTCCCAGCCTATGTTTTCGAACGTGTTGTCCAGAGTGTTGTCTGCCCTGCTGAAACACATGCGGAGCTACATCGTTTTCCCTCAGGTGGAGGATTTGCCTACAGTGAAAGGTGATTTCTATGCCCTGGGACATATCCCCAACATCATAGGTGCCATTGATGGGACCCATGTGGCTTTGGTCCCCCCCCACAGGAGTGAACAGGTGGACAGAAACCGGAAGAGTTATCATTCGATGAATGTACAGATGGTATGTTTGGCAGACCAGTACATCTCCCATGTGAATGCCATGTTCCCTGGCTCAGTGCATGACGCTTACATCCTGCGGAATAGCAGCATCCCTTATGTGATGGGGCAACTCCAGAGGCACCGTGTGTGGCTATTAGGTGAGCACCTGGAAGGAAGACAGTGGGAATGGTTGTCTGGGGATATCCCTCCAGGTTAGTGTGTGTCTAACAGTTGTCCCTCGCCATTTGCAGGTGACTCTGGTTACCCCAACCTGTCATGGCTACTGACCCCAGTGAGGAATCCCAGGACAAGGGCAGAGGAACACTACAATGAGGCCCATGGGCGAACTAGGAGGGTGATCGAGCGGACCTTCGGCCTCCTGAAGGCCAGGTTCAGGTGCCTCCACATGACAGGTGGATCCCTATTCTACTCACCAAAGAAGGTGTGCCAGATCATCGTGGCCTGCTGTATGCTTATCAACTTGGCTTTGCGACGACAGGTGCCCTTTCTGCAGGAGGATGGTCCAGATGGCGGTGTTGTTTCAGCTGTGGAGCCTGTGGACAGTGAAGACGAGGAAGCAGAGGAAGAAGACATGGACAACAGGGACTCAGTGAGCCAGCAATATTTCCAGTGAAACAGAGGTAAGGATACAAACCTGCCTACTACATCTACTTAAACACTACTTCCTCTCTACTGTCTGTCTTTTTCACCCAGTGTATGGTCACTGAGTTGTCACTTTCTCTTACGATTTCACAGACCTGGGTCCCACAGTGTGACATCTGCTTTGATTCCTCATGGACTAGAGCTGTGTGACATAGGTATGTTGACATTACAAATGAAAGAGCTTTTTGCCACAGTTATTGCTAATACAGTATTCTGAAATCACAGACAGACTCCAGATTGTTTTGTGCTTTAAGGGTGTTTTTTTTAGTGCTCAAAATTGGGGGGGTAGAAAAATGGTGAGGGGTGATGGCGGAGGAATGTCCATGGCAGAGTCCAGTCTATTAGTCTCACAGGTGCATTGCCCATATGGGCATTGGAAGTGGAGCTGGGGCAGTTTAAGTATGGACAGGGTGACAAAGTGGGACAGTAGGATGACAATCAGGGTGGTCTCATTTCTTGGCGGGGGTCTTGGCATCGTTCTCTGTCTTTTTCCTGGATCTCAGGAACCGCTTGCGAGGTGGTTCTCCCTCTGCAGGGGGTGGGGTGCTGGTGTGGTGGTCCTGTGGCGGGGCGTCCTCTCCACTAGCGCCGGCGGAGGTGGTGGGCAGTTCATCGTCCAGGCTAGTGTCAGGGGCCCCTTGTTGTACCACAGTGTCCCTCCTGGTGTTGAGTACTTCCTTCAGCACCCCTACAATGGGGCCCACGGTGGAATTGATGGTTCTGAGTTACTCCCTGAAGCCCATATACTGTTCCTCCTGTAGGCGCTGGGTCTCCTGAAACTTGGCCAGTATCGTTGCCATCGTCTCCTGGGAGTGGTGGTAGGCTCCCATAATGTTGGAGAGGGCCTCGTGGATAGTGGGTTCCCTGGGCCTGTCCGCCCCCTGTCGCACAGCAGCCCTCCCAGTTCCCCTGTGTTCCTGGGCCTCCATCCCCTGGACCGTGTGCCCACTGCCACTGCCCCAGGTCCCTGTTGTTGTTGGGGTGGTGGGTTAGCCTGGGTGCACTGTAGTGGTGGACACACTGCTGATTAATGTGTCCTGGGGACGGAGGTATGGGCCCGCTGGGTGGGTACTGTGCTGGTGTTTCCAGAGGGAGGAAGCTCTGTAGTGGCCTGTGACTGGGCGTGGGGAACCGTCTGTCCCGAGGTCCCCGATGGGCCGGGCTTGTCATCTAGATCCAGCTGGACAGAGGTGCTGTCATCACTGTGGGCCTCTTCTGTTGGTGGTGTGGACATGTGTGGACCCTCCTGTCCGGTGACGTTGGGTAGGGGTCCTGCAGGGGTATAAAGGCATGATTATTGCATCTGTGTGTGTCAAGGTGTGTAATGGGTGGGTGAACGTGTACCCCAGTGCTTGCATTCCTGTGTGGGCCCTTGTGTGATGATGGTTTAGGGGGGTGTATGGGTATGTGCAGTGGGCATGCTTTAGTGATGGGTGTCCATGCTTTGTTGTTGCATGCAGGGCTTGGTGTTTGGATGTGTTGTTTGTGATGTTGGGACATTTGTGAGGAGCAGGAGTGATGGGGGTGAGGGCGAGGATGGGGGTATGTGATAGCATGCAGGTAGGGTGGGGGATGTAATAGTAAAGCTTTGACTTACCAGAGTCCATTCCTCCACCTACTCCTGCGAGGCCCTCAGGATGCAGAATTGCCAAGACCTGCTCCTCCCATGCTGTTAGTTGTGGGGGAGGAGGTGGGGGTCCGCCGCCATTCCGCTGAACCGCCAGGTGGTGTCTGGAGACCACGGAACGCACCTTCCCCCGTAGGTCGTTCTACCTCTTCCTGATGTCCTCCCGATTTCTTGGGTGTTGTCCCACTGCGTTGACCCTGTCCACTATTCTTCACCATAGCTCCATCTTCCTTGCAATGGAGGTGTGCTGCACCTGTGATCCGAATAGCTGTGGCTCTACCCGGACGATTTCCTCCACCATGACCCTGAGCTCCTCCTCCGATAACCTGGGTTGTCTTTGCCGTGCCATGGGGTGGTGTAGGTGATGTGTCGGGTGGTGTGTGTGGTGATAAGTGTGCTGATATGTAGTGGGGTGTTGTGTGAGGTGCGTGGAAGTTATGTGGGTGATGGTGTTGTGTGCCTGTGGATGCTAGTGTTGTTGCTGGTGGTGTCTCTCTCTGGCTTTCGTTCGTGATTTGTGGTCATAAGGGTTTGTGGGTGATGTGGGTGTGTGTTTTATATTGTATTGGATGTGTGGGAGTGGTGTGTGTATGTGTATCAGGTGTGTATTTGGAATTGTCCAATGTGGCTGTGTTTTGTTTATGTGTGTGTATTTTGAGCACAGCAGTGTGTACCGCCAATGGAATACCGTGGTTGAAAGACCGCCGCGTGGATTCGTGGGTTGTGATAGTGTGGGTGTATTTCTGTTGGCGTGGCGGTAAAGGTTTTGTTATTGCCAGTTTATCACTGACCTTTGGTGTGGCGGACTTGTGTGGGTGTCTGAATTTTGGCGGATTCCGTGCTGTGGGTCATAATAGCTGTGGCGGATTTCCGCCGCGGTGTGTTGGCGGTCTTCTGCACGGCGGTAAGCGGCTTTTACCGCCAATGTTGTAATGACCGCCTATATGTGCCCAGGGCTTGTAGATCAAATACTACTAGTGGGCCTGCAGCACTGATTGTGCCACCCACTTAAGTAGCCCCTTAACCTTGTCTCAGGCCTGCCATTCCAAGGCCTGTGTGTGCAGTTTCACTGCCAATTCGACTTGGCATTTAAAAGTACTTGCCAAGCCTTAAACTCTCCTTTTTCTACATATAAGTCACCCATAGGGCAGGGTGCTATGTAGGTAAAAGGCAGGACATGAACATGTGTGTTCTATATATCCTGGTAGTGTAAAACTCCTAAATTCGTTTTGACACTACTGTGAGGCCTGCTCCTTTCATAGGATAGCATTAGGGCTACCCTCATATACTGTTTGAGTGATAGATCCTGATCTGAAAGGAGTGGCCAGGTCATATTTAGTATGGTCAGAATGGTGATACAAAATCCTGCTTAATGGTGAAGTTGGATTTTATATTACTATTTTATAAATGCTACTTTTAGAAAGTGAGGATTTCTCCACACTTGAATCCTTCTGTGCCTTCCAATTCACGTCTGGCTTGGTTTAGTTGACAGCTCCCTTGTGCATTCACTCAGACACACCCCAAACACAGGATACTCAGCCTCACTTGCATACATCTGCATTTTGAATGGGTCTTCCTGGGCTGGGAGGGTGGAGGGCTTGACACTTACATGTCAAAGGACAGTAGCCTGCCCTCACACAAAGGACTGCCACACCCCCTACTGGGAAGCTGGCAGACAGGATGGAACTGAAAGGGGAACTTGTGCACTTCTAAGACACTCTTTGAAGTCTCCCCAACTTCAAAGGCACATTTGGGTATTCAAGCAGTGTCTCTGACCCTCCCAACTTAGACACTTCTGAGGTAGACACTCTACCTGACAAGACACTTCCTGGAGAAGAGAACCTGAACCAGAACCTGCATCCTGCAAAGAAGAACTGCCTGGCTGCCCAAAGGACTCACCTGACTGCTTTCTGTGAAGGGCTGCTGCCTTGCTGTTGTCCTGCTGCCTTGCTGCTCCCTGGCTGTGGTGAAGAAGTGCTCTCCAAGGGCTTGGATAGAGCTTGCCTCCTGTTCCCTGAAGTCTCAGGACCAAAAAGACATCGGGCCTCATTACAACCCTGGCGGTTGTTTTGGCGATTGTACCGCCAACAGGCTGGCAGTACAATCTGCCTCATTACGACCGCGGCGGAAGTGCAGCGGTCGCACCGCCGGGACCGGCGGTTTACCGCCATGGTTGTCCCCATGGTTTTAATCCTCCAGGGCAGCGCTGCCCAGGGGATTACAAGTCCCCTTCCCGCCAGCCTGTCCATGGCGGTAGAGACCGCCATGGAAAGGCTGGTGGGAAGGTGAGTCGCGGGGCCGCTGGGGGCCCCTGCACTGCCCATGCACTTGGCATGGGCAGTGCAGGGGCCCCACCCTGCTTTTCACTGTCTGCACAGCAGACAGTGAAAAGCGCAACAGGTGCAGCTGCACCCGTCGCACGGCTGCACCACCGCCGGCTCCATTAGGAGCCGACTCCCATGTTACGGTCGACATCCCCGCTGGGCCGGCCGGCGGAAACTCTGTTTCCGCCGGCCGGCCCAGCGGGGATGTCAAAATGGCACCAGCGGGAGTGTGGCCGCATTGGTGGCTGCTCGGCGGTTAAACCTTAATGAGGGCCATCATCTCTACAAGGAGGACTCCTTGTGGGGAGAAAATCGATGCACAGCCTGCCAGAAACGACAAGCACAGCCTGCATCACGGTGAAAAATTGACCGCACGCCAAACTGGAATGACGCAGCCTGACTTTGCAACGAGATCGACGCAGCACCAGCACAGCGACTGGAAATTCGATGCACGACACTGGATCGATGCACAGCCGAACCGTAATGACGCAGCCTGACTTCCAGAGAGGAAACGACGCAGTGCTTGCCTTGCAATAGAAATTTCCACGCTACGCCCACCGGATCAACGCAGCCCCTGTGACTTCATCCTGCCAGCACCAGAAGTCCACGCAGTGTCCCCAGGGCATCTGAAAACCCCGTAACCCGAAGAGGATCCAAGACCAAGTGCCGGAAATCGACGCAGAGCCTTCCCTGCGTGAAAACTAAACAACGCGTAGCCGTCTGCGGCCTGAGAAGTCGACACACACCTCCCGGTTTTCCACGCATCTCCTCCTCTGAGGTTCTTTGCGGAGATTTTGAACGCAAACCAGGTACTTTGTGCTTGAAAAGGCATTTATTGCTTTTAAGAGACTAAAGACACTTTATATCATTTTTACATTGATATTTCAACATATACTTATTACATTTTAATCGTTTTGCCCTGCATCTTTTCAGATAAATACTATATATTTTTCTAAACACTTTGTGGTGTACTTTTGTGGTGCTTTACAGTGTTATTGCATGATTTATTGCACAAATACTTTACACATTCCCTTCTAAGTTAAGCCTGACTGCTCAGTGCCAAGCTACCAGAGGGTGGGCACAGGATAATTTGGATTGTGTGTGACTTAACCTGACTAGAGTGAGGGTCCTTGCTTGGACAGAGGGTAACCCGACTGCCAACCAAAGACCCCATTTCAAACACACATATTTTAAAAAGCACTGCCAATTTGTTTCCTGTTGTTGTAAATTACACTTTTAGCCTGGCTGTTGAAATAAGCATAATCTTTTTCACACCTTGGCGCTATGAAGTGTAGTGAAGCCATTTTAGTGATGTTTGTGGGTATGTTATTTTAGCAACTATGCCTGCTCTCTGTGTCCTTTAGCATAGCAACATTTCATTTGATTTCATTGTATTCTTTAAGAAACAATCACATTTGTGGTTATGCTTTATTTCCCTTTATCTTGCTGTCATGTCACTTAGGAAAGCATTTACATTTCTTAGAATGACATTCTTTCACTCCGTGCTTTATTCAAGACTGCAAGAAGAAAGGGTTGCTGGTACAAAATGGTACACCACGTCTAACATTTCACATAAACATACGTATTTTTACATGGAGACCCGTTACTCAGAACACTAACTGTTTTATTATAAAAACATATCTGTCCCCTGCACGATAAAGGGAAGCTCCAGCCAGATGATTACAACTGCATGCTGTCTGACTTTGCTACAGCTGCTCGCTGAGACTATCGGTTCACTGGCCTATATGGAGAGGGTGTCCCAATAGACAACAGACTTCTTCACTACTGTTATACTCAGGTATGGGGGATGAAGTCTTCCTGGAGGGTCCTGAAGGGTGGATTAGGGCTTATCATGCTGTGCTCTGACATAGAACATTAGTGGTGTAGGTAAAAATCACACATCCTGTATAGTGACAGTATGGTGAAACTTTTCTTGTGTTTCACTTTTCTTGTAATCATTTTGCTTATAGTATGTTTTATCATCCTCATTGTTGAATTTCATTTTATTTTATGTAGGACGCATTTGATTCAATAAATCTTATTGAACCATTCCCTGCTTCTGTTTGTCTTTGCATGTGTGAGACCAATGTAACTGAAAGAAAAGGATGAGATCTGATCATCCACGATTTCCCTGAGAAATCAAAATGTCCTTCACCTGGTTGCCAAATATCACCCCTGCTTTTGGGCATAAATGAGGCGCTGGACGGAAACTGATTTGGCTGGCAGTTGTCATGTCGTGTGGGATCGAACTCAGTTCCCCTAACTCATAGCACCTCTATAACCTTTTTTTTTAGTGAATATATATATATATATATGTGTGTATATATATATATGTGTGTATATATATATATATATATATATACACATATATATGCATATCGAAGAACACCCAAAGATGCTGGTGTTACGAGGTCCAATTACGGCAGTCCAAGCAATGGGTCCTGCAACCTGTACACATGAAACCTATCCCCCGGTATTAAATCACTTTGCAACTTTCAGCAGTGTCCTGGTGTATCTCTAATACCATGATACAGTGTTTCACATATATACATATGAATATAAATCAAAACAAAACCCTTTCAGGGTTAGAGTGATGCATAAATTATGCAAAAAAGAAGAGAGAACGCTGGGTAGTTCCCAAGTTGAGGTGGAGAACAGCTCCAATAAGGAACACCCTGGAACATCAGAGACACTCTAGATTTTCTCATCTCAAATATCTGTTTATCTAGCGAACTTTTTAAGCATAGGATCAGCACAGTGCTATACATGCCCAGCAAGATAGTGACAAAGTATTTTGCCATTTGTACAGCAAAATCTTTAAGCGCAGGATTGACACAGTGCAATCCTCACTGAGCAGTGAAATGACAAAAGCTATGGTGTTTAAACATGACACTCATATGTGCTACGATTGTATTATCATGCCATGCTTTTGTCCTTTGTTTGTGTCAACCATGCCCATGTTTTTATTTGATTGGGGAAGCTTTGTTTCTGTACCCATGAGCAAGGCCCGGCTGGGCCAAAACGTGTTGTGACCAGCTGGCATTAAATCACTTTGCAACTTTCAGCAGTGTCCTCGCATATCTCTAATCCCATGATATATATATATATACATATATATATATATCTGTGTGAGTGTGTGTGTGAGTGTGTGCATGGCTAAGATTAGAACACTAAAAAATGTGATACCTGAAATCTCATTAATTAAATCTTAAGAACATTTGATGGAGTATTAAGTAATTAAATGTAAAAAGGAATCACTAAGTAACAGTAAGTTTAAAAACTTACATTAATAGTTCAATGTAAGTATTTAAACATTCATTTCATTTAAGTTACATACTATAAATATTTTTAATAAATTCTGATTTAATATGAGTTAATGGCTTTAATTTTTTATTATCTATGAAAAGGAGTGTATTTTTAGAGTTTAAGGATGAGTTGCGTTTGAGTTATTAAGGAGGTTTTATGGCTCAGGGTTGGGTAGTGTATAAAGGCAGTAGGGAGTTGTAAGGCTCAAGGATTTGTATGGAGTAGTAAGGTGTATTTTAATGGCTCGAGGATGAGCATTATAAAATTCAATTTAAATGTGATTATATTACAATAATCGAAATTCTATTATTTGATTACATATTAAAAATTAAAATATAATTTAAAGAAATATATATTACTTAATATTGAGTTGGTACTAAATATATGTTTTAATAATAAATACATACATAAACGTATATATGCCTAAAATATATACACCTACAACTAAAAAAAATATATATGTACTATATTACTTGTGAGGTAAAGTACTACTATGCAAAGGTTTTTTCCTTATAAAAACTAGCATGTAACAACTGGTATGCTTATCCATTTTTCAAAAAATCCAATTAGCTGCCTTTGTCACCATTCCTTTATAAACTTTCTCCGGTCATTATTTGTGTGAGCAACACTGGAAGTGAACTTTTCCCATATGACCACCAGCTTGATGTTTGAAACAGTGCTTCCAGCGCCTAGCTATTTACTGAAGTGGTTTGGGAACTGATGGTTGCAGATCTGTCCCTTCTCACTACTTGATTAGGGTAAGCTTCTTTAACTCCAGCAATAGTCTTTACATGTTTTCTTCATATATGGCGCTTGCCCACCTCACTACAGTTGTTCTCTGTACAATTACTTTCAGGGTCGAACTGGAACACAAAATAGGCCCGGGCACCAAATTAAAAGTGGCCCCCTTTAGAAAATCAGGTAGGTAAAAAAGGAGGTACACTTTTGCAAACAGGGACGTTTTTATCAATATACTGCATAGGTGTTTTGCAAGGTATTGGAGGCTGCATGCATTTGTGCTTTCTGCATGCAATGTTTGAAATAATATCCGCGAAATCCGCAATAAATAACGGCCCGCCAGACCATAACCCCGCCCACAAGCAGCCATAAACCAACCCATACTACTGCCTTCTTGCCCTATAGGCCAGTCCGACCCTGATTACTTTGGGGGATTAGGGAGGCGTTGGTACCTTGTTTCATTTTGAGCAGGCAAGAATTAAAGTCCGTTAACAATACTTCATGGAGGGCATGATACATTACCTTTTTCAAATTTTCAAAAAATGTGTTTTTATTTGTAATATATAAGTGCATTTGCCACATTTAAAGAATAGCCATTCATATTCTCTGAATTATTTTGATCCTTATGGTGACCCAAGAGTCATTCTGGTGCCATAACGTCTTCGACATTGTAGGCAATTTCACTGTTTAATTTAAACTCTTATAATGTGTTTTTCCAGAACACCTGTGTTTGTCTTTGAATGGTCTGTTGCTCCTATTTACTTACGCACATATTTTTTACATGCACTTACCCTTCTTGTCATGGAAACTGTTCTAACCTTTTGTGTTGTATTAATATTGAAAGGTATCAGTTTGTTTTATTGTAGTGTTACTATTGAATGGTATCAGTTTGGTTTATTGTAATTTAGTTGAACATTTATTGCAGCGAACGGTTGTTTGTTTAATTTACTTACAGAAAGTGTAGCAATCTCCCCAACCACTTACGTGTTCATCGCTCGATTTCTGACAAAAACGACCAAAGTGGAGGAGGGGGGGGGGGGGTCTCAGGTTTCACTGCATAAAACAAGTGCGGCTTGTCGTGATTACGGTGATGCGTTTCCAAATGTCAAGACGGAAGTCAAAATTAACCAAACTGGCAGAAATAAAACACAGCAAGTGGATATTCATGGAAGACCTTTCTGTGAGTTGCCAGTTCTAAGACCCATCACTATTTAAGATAGAAAGAACATGATGCCACGGAAGGAGGACTGAGATCTAGCAGCCTCAGAATGCTTTATGTGCTGGCATATAACGAGGGTTTTTCAAATCCAGAGTCTAATGTTTAACATATTGAGGGTCCTTCTTTCAAAAAGCATAAAAGAGTACTGTCGGAGAAAGAGCAACATGTTTGGTTTTCCCTCATGTTAATTGTTCTGTTGAGTGATATTAACTGCAGATTCCTCACTTTTAGAGTATCACTAGATGACAGATTGGATCTGGAAAATTTCCCATTGTAGCCCTGTGCTCCCGTAAGTAGTGATCTGCTGCTCTACGTCAACATTTCCCCTTCCCGGAAGTGACAGCTGGAACCACACATAAGTGACGCCCAAGTTCACTGACTAAGTTCCTTTTTCACAGCACTTTTGTACGCGGTTTCGAAGCTAGCTGTTAACTTGTTTTTATTATTTGATGAGTTTTTTTGTGACAATTTTTCCAGTGTGCTAGCGAACATGTCCTTTCCTAAAACTATAGGGCTTAAGCCTTGTAAGGAATGTCAGAAACATATGTCTGTGACACGTTTAGGAGGTATACCTCTGGTATTTCGGTCAGAGCCACAACTCCAAGGTGTATGAGAAGTGTGCCCTTATGAACCCGAAGGTGACTGAGGATAACAAAGCTTATATGCATATCGCTGAACACCGGAGGGAGATGCACAAGTTCTGTTCCTATTCAGGAGTGCACACCTGTGTATTGTTCTCTGTGCCACTCCCAAAATTGGTCTTCTTTGGAGTCCTAATCTTTGCCTAAGTCCAAATCCAAAAAGAAGCATAAGAAGTCCAAGCAGGCCTCGTCACAGTCTCGCCATGCCCCTTCTGAGAAGTTGTGAGGACGTCAAGTTGCCCTCCCGTCTCGTTCAGTTCTCCCACCGAAGAGCTGATTCTGCAGCTGATTCCAATACACTCTTGATTTCTAGGTCCATCTGTTACTCCTAACAGTCTGAGGCATTCAAAGAAGCCATGTTGAAAATGTTTGGGATTCTATGGTTCTCATTGCCATGCATTTAGGCCCCAAGGTTCCATGGAGGACTCCAGTGGTGTTACAGATGACAGGTCCTTCATTGGTGCTCTCTTTGCCCCTCGGACCCACTGCAAGTTCAGCTCTGACTCTAGAGCCTAGTCCACACCCGGCTCCACAGTCCATGCTGATTCCAGCATTGTCAACGCTGGCACCAATGCCACTGATGTTGAAGGAAGACCCAGATCCAATTTTCCTGTCTCACTCTGTACTGAATCTTTCTCAACCCCAACCGATGTGCATCCTGGAACAGTCCTAGCATGAACGATTCCTACTCATTCTGACACAATGGCATCTTTGCCTAGGAGCCAACTCTCAGATCTCCAACAATGGATTCCAGCCTTTGACAATGATGGGTGTAAATATTCCCCAAATTATGATGCTGAAAATTTCAATGTGGACCTACAAGACACCAGAGGACTGGATATTTCTCCCGACATAGAGCTGGGATCCACCCGATCCCTCAATTGAAGAGACATCTTTATTTGCCATGATCATCAGATGGGCATCTGACGTCCTTGACTTACAGTTGTCATCTGTCAAAGTTAAAACATATGTACTCACCAAAGTTCTGCAGCACTGGCAGACATCATCTGAGCCGGTGCTGCCTTTCAACAGCTCCTTGACTAATAGCAACATAGTCAAATAGGCACATGGGCTAAACTTTGTTCCTAGCCACCTGTAAATAGGAAGGTAGCTCAACGTCACAGAACTGCTTGGGGTAATCTGGCCTTTTTGGCTGTGTAATCCTACTCTTGACAGCCTAGTGGTTCAGGCCTCCACAAGCGGAATCAACCCACACTCTTTTTCAATTATCTGTTCTAGATAAGAAGTCAAAGAGACTTGATGCATTCAGGAAACAAGTGTTCTTGTCATTGAACCTCACCCTTTGTTTGGTCTACGCCAGCTCTTTGCTAGGCAGGTAACCCACCCATTATGAGATTTGGTCGCAGCAATCTTGCCAGTGGTCCTGGAGGAGTTCTAAGCTAACCTGGGGAAAACTATTCAGGATCGGATGGACGATGCCAAATATGTCATATGGCTGGACCTGGACTTGATCAACGGTTTAAGTTAAGCGGCCAGGACTTGTGCGGTTCTCCAGTGGCATGTGTGTATGAGATCCATGGGCTTCTAGAGTGACTTTCAGGTGTCACTCAAGCATATGCCTTTTTTGATGGGTCTCGCCTCTTTGTTGAGAAGACTGACTCCACTGTAGGGCACTTTTAAGAAAGTAGAGCCACCTCTCATTCTTTCAATCTGTCTGCACCTGCATTGCAGTATCCTGACCAATTTTGCCCCTTTTGCGGACATTAGGTTTTGCCTGCAGGCAGTGCAAAGGACCACCACTGCAACAGCATTCTCCTCAGTCCTTTTGGGATCTGCGTAGGGAAACCAGCATTCTACGTCCTGCACGGCAGCAGTCTCCAAGCCACTTTGTCCTTAGCAGTCCACTACCACCCTGTGGAAGGTCGAATCAGTAATTTTCTCCAAGGGCAGCAAGAAATAACATCCAACAGGTGGGTCCTGCAGATTGTCTCAAAGAGCTACTCCCTGCCATTCCTTTCCATCCCACCCCTTCCCCCCTACAACTGCATGACTCTCGGAAGAGCATTTGTATATTTTGCCACAGGAAGTTCAGTTTCTTTTGGCAAAAGGAGCCTTAGATAGAGTCCCAGCCTCAGAGATTGGAACTGAGTGTTGCGCCTGTTATTTCCTAGTGTCAAAAAAGAGCAGAGGCCTTTGTCCTATTTTATATCTCCATCCTCTCAATTTCTTCCTGCAGAAGGACAAATTCAAGATGCTTATGTTTGCCCAGGTTCTATCCGCCCTCGAGCCAGTAGACTGGATGGTAGCATTGGAATTGTAGGACAACTATTTCCATGTTCCTGTTGTGGAGGCCCATACAAGCAACCTGTGGTTCAAGGTGGGCTAAAAGCACTTTCAGTTCGCTGTACCCCCTTTTGACCTCACCACTGCCCATTGGGTGTTCAGGAAGTTGATGACAGTGGTTGCAGCATACCTTCAGAGGTTGGGTGTACCATCTTCCCCTACCTTGACAATGTATATATTGAATGGTGGCTTGAACCACCTCCTGACAATGGCAAACCTCCTTTAATGATTGAGGTTCAAGATCAACATGAGAAGTCAAACCTGACTCCTTTGCAGAGGCTTCCTTTCATCAGAACCATTCTGGATAATGCGTGTTTTCATGCTTCTCTCTAAGTCGGAAAGTCCAGGGCATTCAGGCAGTGATCCCGTTTTTTCAGCCTCAGTCTTTGGGTGTCAGTGAAGGTGACTCTGAGGCTTCTTAGCCTATTGGTCTCCTGAATTCTGCTGGTTCACCGTACCCAATGGCATATTCTAGCTCTGCAGTCGGATCTGAAGTCTGAGTAGGCCCAGGACAAGGGATCCTGTAAGATTCTATCTACATTTTGGAACAGACTGCAAAAGATCTGCTCTGGTAGCTGCTCAATTGCAAATGAGCAAGCTGTGCACCTCTATCCCAAACAGATCTTACTGTAGTAACAGATGGATAGCTGCTAGGTTAGGGAGGTCACATGGGAGAAGTGACTCTTGTCACTGATAGTGACCCATCTCCACATCAACCTGTTGGTGTTGCTGGCCATTTGCTTGGCGTTAAAAGCCTTCCTGCACTACATCAAAGGGAGGCTGGTTCAAGTCCTCATAGACAACACCACTACAAGGTGGTGTTGCAACAATCAGGCTGGAGTGGCATCATGGGCCCTGAGTCAGAAGGCCCCGCTCTTCCGCAATTGGCTGGATTGTCAGCGTGTTTCTCTGATCTTACACTACCTGGTGGGATCTTTAGAAGCCAGCTCAAGCCAGGTAGGAGTTAAATTTGGAGGTGGGCCACGACATTATCCAGGTATGGGAGGAACCCGAGCTCAGGCCCTCATTATGACATTGTCGGTCTTTTGGCAAGACTGCCATCGGTGCGGGTGCCAAAATGTTGGCGGTCCAAAGAACGCTGTATAATGACTCACCAATGGATTTCCACCCATTGACAGGCAGAAATCCGACACTGTCGGCCTGACTGATGGCCAGTGAGAGACGGTTCAACTGCCAGTACCTCCACGCTGCAAGGACTGCGCCTGCCATATTACGAGACGTAATAAGGCACAGTGGCCTCCTCACTGTGGCGCGGCGCTCGCGGTGTAACCGCTGGTACCCATCCATTCCCGGATGACCACCCCGCCCAGACAGGTAGGTGGACTGACCGAAAGTGGTGTGTGTGTATGTGTGTGTGTGGTGTTTGCATGTGTGTGGTGTGTGTTTGTGTATATGAATGGGTGTACGTGAGTGTGAGTGTATGCATGCGTGCTTGGAGGGTGTGTGTGTGTGTGTATGTATGCATGCCCAGAGGGTGTGTGTGTGTATGTATGCGTGCGTGGAGGTTGCATGTGTGTATATAGGCCTGCATGGGAGATATGAGGGTGTGGAAGTATGTGGAAGAGGGTGTGAATGTATGCTGATGGGTGGGGGTGCTTCTCTGTGTGCATGCGAGTGGGGCTGTTAGTGTGGGTGCTTGCGGTTGGGTGGGTGTGTGTCAGGAAGTGCATGGGTAGTGGGGGTGCATGTCTGAAGGTGTGTAAACATGTGGGGCTGCATGTGCCGGCAACAAGAATGGGGATTCCTGTCGCCGGGTGCGTTTCTGCCAGGGTTTTCGCGGAGAGGCGACCGTGGCGAAAAGCCTGGCGGTTTGCCGAGTTGTAATTCCACTGTTGATCTTACAGCTGCCGCCAGGCTGGTGGTCCGACTGCCCTGGTGGTACTGGCGGAGTTGTTGCGGTTTGGCTTTCGCCAAACCACCATTGTCATAATATGGTGGTCTTTACCACCAGGCCCGCGGTGGTAAGACCTCCACTGCGAGTGTGGCGGTCTTCAGACCGCTACACTTGTAAAGAGGGCTTCAGTCTCTTCGTCAACGACATGGACGCACAGCTTCTAAACTTTGTTCTGCTGGTCCTGTCTCAGAGACACATTACACCTAGAGTGGAGCATGGGCCTTCTGTCTGCCTTCCAAAACTACCTTTCTGCCCAAAGTTCTGAAAATCAGGAGAGACTGGACCAAAGTCATCTTAGTGGCTCTGGATTGGGTCAGCAAACTGTGGTATCTAGAACTTCTGGGCATGAGCATCTGTCCTCCACTCGGAATGCCTATTCTGGAAAATCTTTTGTCGCAGCAGCAGGGCTTGGTCTTGCACCTAGGAGTACATTGTCTACATTTCCATGTCTAGAGATTGAGTGGTGCAGTTGACACCATTCGATCCCCATCCTAAAGCAGTAGATGTCATCCTGGTAGCCTGGAAACCAACTACAAAGTCTGTGTACACTGGAAGCTGGGACAAGTTTGTGGCCTGGTATGGCACCTGTAATATGGACCCATTGCATGCCGAACTGTTGAATGTTTTGCTATTTATTTTGTCTTTGATGTAGCAAGGACTTGTAGTAAGCACTGTTAAAGATTATGAACCAGATCTTCGGGCCTTTTTTGTTTACTGGACTAATTATCTTTGTTGGGTTTACCTGTTGTAATGAGATTTCTCAAATGTTGACCCATACATTTCCCTCTAAGCCCTTCATGATGCTACTGCAGGACTTCAATTTACTTGTATATGTGCAGTACTTTTGAGCTGTTTCACAGCTCTCCTCTACATATCCAAACCCTGAAGGTGATCTTTCCCATTGCAATAACTTCAGCTCAGCACATGAGTGAGCTTTGAGCTTTATCAGTCCAGCTGACCTGCACAAACACCTTTTTGGACAACCTGGTGCTGAGGTTTAGAGTGGTGTTTCTACCAAGGATTGTAACTTACTTTCACACTGCATAGTCCTTCTCTATACCGACATTGTTTGGACTGCAAAAGAGCACTGAGCTTTTACACTGATCGTACCAAACACCATCAGGTAGATGATCAGCTCTCTATATGGTTCTGTGGGTGAAAAATAGATGGACTCAAAATTGTTTTGACCTAGTGTGTTCCTTAAGCCCCCAGTCCACTAAATCCCTTGTGAAACGGCACCTTCGAGCCTCCGCGAACTTAGTTCACTGCACATAGAGGCAAACGTGCATGGTCCACATTCAAAAGACCAGCATAAAGAGGCCACCTAAATGCAGTATGCACATTGATAATTAGTAGCACCCAACTAGACTTTTGCAGTATGAATAGTAACTCAGATTATTCAGATGCTAGTGGTGTATAGATGTCATACATAAGGTAAGGACAGGCTGTTATTCTTTTTTGGGAAGTCCTCTATTGAAAAAACAGTACGAATGACAAATATAGGCCCTGATTCTACCGCCGCCCGCCAAGCGGGAACCGCCAGAAGACCGTACCCCGGTCAAAAGACCGCGGCGGTCATTCTGGGTTTCCCACTGGGCTGGCGGGCGACCGCCGAAAGTCCGCCCGCCAGCCCAGCGGGAAACACCCTTCCCACGAGGAAGCCGGCTCAGAATGGAGCCGGCGGAGTGGGAAGGTGTGACGGGTGCAGTTGCACACGTCGCGAATTTCAGTGTCTGCAAAGCAGACACTGAAATTCTTTGTGGGGCCCTCTTACGGGGGCCCCACGACACCCCATACCGCCATCCTGTTCCTGGCGGGCGAACCGCCAGGAACAGGATGGCGTGTCAGAATCCCCATGGCGGCGCAGCAAGCTGCGCCGCCATGGCGGATTCCCATGGGCAGCGGAAAGTCGGCGGTACACCGCCGGCTTTCCGCTTCTGGCCGCGGCTGTACCGCCGCGGTCAGAATGCCCGGCGGAGCACCGCCAGCCTGTTGGCGGTGCTACCGCCAACCTCTGCCATGGCGGTATTCACCGCCAGGGTCAGAATGACCCCCATAGTACTTTTGAAAATGAATTTAAGTGTCAAAGACCAAAGTCAGGTATCATGAGGTCCAGAAGGGGATGTTGTGAACCCGCTTTGAAAATTTAGATTTTGAATGCTCAACTGGTAATAAGCAAATAATTTACCTGCACAGTTTACAGGCTGTGCAGAACAGTTTGTTCTTCACATTGAATAGTGGATTGAGAGGCTGGATTATGTCATCTGAGCCTGTAAATTATAACCGGAACCCATTCTGATGGAGACAGAAACTGAAATCAAGTGAGTCATCAAGCTCTTTCTGTGCAAACAGTTCAATGGGAATTAAGCACAAGACCAAAACACTTAAAACCTATTTTCAGAACAGATTTCATCTCTATCTGCGGAGATGTCATGTGGGAAATAATTCTTATGTCTGCTCAGATCTTAGAAAGAAATCCAAAGTCAAATACAGTCAATTTCTATCATTACCTTAGCCCTGATATATTGGCTAGAATGAGAGAAATGTAAGCAGCCTAATTTTTTTTTTTATTAAGGACAGATGCGCTGCCTTTGGATATTTTATCTTACAAAGCCAAACATTTCATTGAGGTGTGGTGTGGGCACTTTTTAAGTAGTGCTAGTGCAGAGAAGGGATACTATGCTCAGTTTGTAATAGTAGGAGCCCTTTGTCACTGGTGTCATTGGGCGTACTTCACTATTTAGCTCAAAAACTGAGCACAAAGTACACTGACATATTCAAAGAGGTGGTGTGAGTGGAACATCTGAACTTGGAAGAAATGTGTAAAGGCCTCCAAAACCTTGATATCTAGAGAGTTCGTTTACATTTGGGAAAATGTACTTTACTTTTAATGTACAATGTCACTATGTGTGGGGCTGGTCAGTATCATCTGAGGTTGCTCCCCAGTGATCCGGTCTTGTAGCAAAATCAAGTCAATACAAGTTTCGATTGAGTGCCCTCTTGGGAAAGTAATGGGTTTGGTTCTCTTGAAGTCCTTCTAACATCCCACCTATCCTTCTCAAAATGAATCCTAGATGGGTTCCTTGGCAGCACATAAATATAGTCCTCAAACGTTTCCAGTCCTCCCTTTAATGCTTTATGCTTGCTCTGTACCTTGTGTGTTCATCTTGCAGCATATCAGCCTCTTTCTAGTGCTAAGGGATGGTGCTCCAGGTAGTATGTGTTTTCCCACTGCCCACTCAGAGCAGATGTGCTGACTCAGCCACAGTCCTGCCTACATTGCTGGTTTCTCTGACCTTGTCTCTAGTGTACAGGCACATACTACTGCTAAGGAGTCTTGGTGGGGTGCTCACAGGAGAGATGGGGCGCTCATGGGAGAGATGGAGGCAGAGTAGATAGGTCATTGCTGATTTTTCTTTCTCAGACCCAAAGTAAAATTCACTCCCTAAAATGAAGAGCAGACCCCATGTCAGGTGATTCAGTTGAGTTTGGTGACAAACCTCTAACAGGGGTACACTTCCTCATTGGCCCTTGTGTTTCAGGTGGTGAGAACAACAAAGTGTGGTCTCAATTCTTTACACGCCACACTGTGAAAAATGGCTTTTTCTTGTTAATGTGAGACTGCAGGGGACAGCTGTGATCTCTGGGAGCATCAAGCCATCACTGGTGCTTTATTTTCTGTATACAGCACAAGGGCCAAAGTATCTCAAAGTCTCACTGCATAGCTTGGCATTGCAGATCCTTCCCTAGGTTCCAGCAGAATGTGTTCTGCTCCTCCCCTGTCTGTTCCTCAGAGTTCTCTTTTTAGCTAGCATCTTCCTCTTGTAAGCGGATGTCCAGGACCCTGTCACCTTCTTCCTCCCTCCTGGCAGGCTGCCAATGTACAGGTTTTGGTCCTCCATCCTGCAAAGGAGAGTTGACAGTCAGAGACCTCAGTTAAAGACCACAAAGATTATCTAGCTTGTACCTGGTATGGCCCTGTAGTCTTGTAGTGTATTCTTGGCTCACCGGCTTGAAATCTCTGCCCATGCTTATACTTTGCAAATAGAGTTTGTGTAAATCTATCGCCAGCTTCAGGCAGTTCCTGGCATTTGCCTTTGCCTTCCAGAGTGTCCCACCCTTAGTTTTTGTCTCAGTGTCCGCAGAAAGGTGGGGGTGAAGCTGGGAGTCACATGTAAGCAAACACCAAAATAGAGACACAAAAGACGGTGATCATTTCCGACTTAACTAACATTCAGACATTAGAGGGTAGCACTTATTAAAAGATTGTCTGTCTCCTGTTCGCTACACCATAAAGTCTAATCCAGTACAAAGTTTATCAGGAATACTGATGAGCAGCCCTGCCATTAACATTGCTCTCTGGAGCACTCTCCAATCTCCATCCTATATACCACATTGGTTCAGAAGATCAAAACAAATTCCTGGCTTGCCGTAGTCACATGCAGCCTGTTTGCACACACGCATTCTACAATACATATATAAACTACAGGCACACGTGCCATTCATGTCTCACATGGATGGTGTGAAGGACCCAGTTGCAAGTTCATAAAATACGAAATAGGCAGGACTCCCTGGCAGGCAAACTGTAAGTAAAAAGGCCCATCCTGACACTAGAATCTGATTCTGCCACCGCTGTCACTCTCATATGGCTCAGTGAACTGGTGGTGATCATGCTCGGAAAAGGAGGGCACTCATGGTGTGCCTCTCCAGGCCACAGTGTGGAGCTCTGGATCTCATTCCCCATCACAGGGCACTCTCGGTGATCCTTCTGACTACTGGGACTATGGTTCACAGACACTTGCAATGAGGAACTCAAGGCAGGGGTGACTGCTCTCTACAGCCGCACAGGGGACTTTTCCAGGCCCAATAATAGGGCATTAATATTTATCAACTGCTGATGTGATTCTGAATAATCTTGAGAAGGTCAACACTAGTAACAAAAGGGTTAAGGCTAGAATCATTATTTTTGAAAGATACAATTTAAAGGAGTGCCTGCTTATGTGTTGAAAGAGCATAATCAGGCTGTGCCATTATGCCTCTCAAAATTTGAGAAGGGTGGTTATTTTCTTATGTAATGTGTAAAACAAATTGTGAAAGGTAGTGCACTGTAATATATATGTAAAAGTGAACAATGAGTTAAATGTTTCATGTATGCCACATTGAATCCGCATTTGCAAAAATGTTTATGTTATAGTATTTAAGAAATGTTATTATTTATAATCTTTTTATATTCGACAAGTATACCATTTAAAACATATTCAACTGAAAGTTTATTTGTGGTAATTTTAGGTTGGCCAGAGTGAAGACTGAATTGTTTTTGTGTGTTTTAATGTTCAACCTGAAAGTTTGTTTTTCTAAAGCTGCAGGTGCTGAAATTAACAAGAATCTGGTTGTGCCTAAGAGATAAGAGAGCCTGAGAAAAGCATTACAGAATAAAAGGAGTCTCATGGGGTTGGCAGCTATAGCTTGTGAAATTTTGGAAGGCAAGGGTGTACTAAGGTGGAATGCTGGAAGGCTTCAGAAGACAAAAGTGTCAAATATAATTGATTTGTGGTTTTGTTTTTCAAATGAGAATTGTGGATATGATGTCATCACACTGGGAAGAATCGGGATTTAAGTGTAGTTTCACTGGTGAGAGTTGCAGATTCCTTTTGTCCCTTGCTCAGAGCAGATCTTTTTAAGGTATAGACCTCATACTCTAATTTCTATGTGGCTTTATGCCACCACACTTCTCTTGGACAGAATCTTCTACAGAAGATCTGTTTGCTAACCTTTCTCAGATATTTTTTATGTATTAAAATAGTTTAGGAGCTAGAGTCAATAGTTAATTTTAGAATCCAGGCATCACATACTTTTCCAGATTTTCTGCATTTTTGCTATTGAAGTCTTGGTATTGTATACGTTGCTTCCATGTAATATTGTGCAATGCTTTAATTCTCCATTGATGATTTTACATCTCTATACTATGGTTTTGAGACACACTTATGTAACTTTGGCTTGGCATTTACAATAAAGCTCTTTGAAACATCAATGTGGACTCCGAGGGTTAATGTGTGACTATTGAGTTGCACTGTAATTGATTTGAATAATCTGGTAAAAGTATCTCTCCAAATACACAGAAAGAGAGCAAGGGAAGCAAGGCTAACCCACACAGCTTCCCAAAAGAAACTATATAATCACAAAAGGTGTGGGGTAGTGGGAACAGGGGGTAAGACTGGGTTAGTCTTTTAAGCAGTGTCTGGTTATTTTAGGTTGCTTGATATGGGGTGCTGTGTTGCCCTACAGGAATGGCGGGGGATTTTCCTTTACGGACTAGGTGGTCTCACACACATAGTAGTGTCATGCTTCATCATATGACCACCTAGCCCCACCTAAGTAAGATGATACTACTCAGGCGGACTCGACCTCTGGTTAAAAGAACCAGAGGGAGTGCTGAAATTAAATTGACTGGATAATTACAGTGATCCAGAGGGGGTGAATAATAAAATTACCTAACATGTCACCGGTGGCTCTTGTTAGTTTTAATAGTGGTGCATGTTGGTAAGACTAAAACTAAGGGGGAAGGCTCGTTAGAGGATAATGTCTCTTGGAGTCTAAAAGGGGTTGTACATGACCAACATGTTTCTGCCCTCACTAAGTGCTGGTAGGTCAGGGGCATTCGTCAGGGTCGGAGCACGTGTAATAAGTACGGTGCTCAAAGTAAAAGTGTGTGTCCTACCTGAACAGGTAGTTCACGGTGGGGTAGGCCCCGGAGCTGGGGGGGTATTGCCCCTGGTCTGGCTAGAACCGGGGGGGGGTTTTCCCTTGTAGTCACACTCACGCCAAAGGGAATACCATGGGGGTTACCTACGTGCCGGAGCCAGGCCGCTCCGGGGCCTACCCCACCGTGAACTACCTGTTCAGGTAGGACACACACTTTTACTTTGAGCACCGTACTTATTACACGTGCTCCGACCCTGACGAATGCCCCTGACCTACCAGCACTTAGTGAGGGCAGAAACATGTTGGTCATGTACAACCCCTTTTAGACTCCAAGAGACATTATCCTCTAACGAGCCTTCCCCCTTAGTTTTAGTCTTACCAAAATGCACCACTATTAAAACTAACAAGAGCCACCGGTGACATGTTAGGTAATTTTATTATTCACCCCCTCTGGATCACTGTAATTATCCAGTCAATTTAATTTCAGCACTCCCTCTGGTTCTTTTAACCAGAGGTCGAGTCCGCCTGAGTAGTATCATCTTACTTAGGTGGGGCTAGGTGGTCATATGATGAAGCATGACACTACTATGTGTGTGAGACCACCTAGTCCGTAAAGGAAAATCCCCTGCCATTCCTGTAGGGCAACACAGCACCCCATATCAAGCAACCTAAAATAACCAGACACTGGTTAAAAGACTAACCCAGTCTTACCCCCTGTTCCCACTACCCCACACCTTTTGTGATTATAAAAGTATCTCTCCAACCCTCAGAACAGAGAAGAAAGATTCACTGGACCCCAGAAAGAGATAGGGCCCGTGCTGGATCAGATGGTAGCAGAGGATGGTTCTCTTTACGATGTGAAGAGAACTGGAACCATACTCTAGAGAGGTTAGTCCACAGAGCCCAACCTCTAGTGTCCATGCCCAGAGTTGGAGAATCGGCGAAATTGTGGAATATCAGAAGAAAGTTGTACTGGCGATGAAAGAGTATTACTAGGGTTGCGGAGTGCAGAGGTTTGCATTTTGCTTGCGGTGACTGAAATTGGATTGTGTTTTGATGAGATATTGTGTGAGTTTGGTGATTTATAGAAACGTTGAAATGGTTATCAGGTCTGATGTGGCCTAAAATCCCAGGATAGTTTAAAAGGTGTAGAAGACACCATATTATATTGTCTGATGAGTGGTTGTGTTTGTTGGGAGAATTCGTCAATGGCACGGTTAAAATAAGACTTACTTTATATGAGTGTGAGATAATTGGAATAGTGGATCTTAACACACATAGAGAAACTGTACTGATTTAGAAGTCACCCGGCAGATCAATGTCTCATCAGAAGTGATTGTAAGCTTTCTTGTGTGATTGAAACTATTCATTCTTTAGTGAAGGAGACAACGGTTATTGTATTGTATTTTGTATGCATCTGATATTTCTAAGCAAGTGTGTGTGCAGATTGTAAAGGAGGGGAAACATGAAATGCTTTAACGTTGCACAAGATATGTTTAAAGGAGATGTTCATATTCTGATCAGGGAGGGAGAAGTGGTGCCTCCAGAAATGACTTCAGGTCATTATATGGCGATTAATGTAGGGCTCCATACATGTGTTTGGCTTGGTCAGTAGTACAAGGTAACAGAAAAGGATGGTGGATTCCCACAATATGGCACATTTAACTTGAGTATTATTGAACATTTCAGGAGACTGGTATATGAAAGGAAGCTACCTCCTAGATCTGCACAATGTGAAGCACTTAATGCTTGGGAATGGACTGGTCATGCAAGAGAAAGAGGAAAATATCAGGGCAGAGTCAAGAAAGCTGTGTTCTTATGCAGATGCTAGATGGTATGCCGAACAGAAAAGGTGGAGAACTGACATGATAAAAGTAGTTCGATTGTATTCAGCTTTGATAATAGATGTGGCTGAGGGAGAAGGGGAAAGGAAAATGACTTGAATACCAAAAGAGAGGAAATAAAAAGAGCAAGATGATATGAGTATGGACAACAATGAACTCTGGAGATGGTCTTTTGGATGTGTTACTTTCAGAACGTCCAACTCCATATAATGAAGTTAGGGATGGAAGTGGAAATCAGACTGTTGGTGGTGGTGGTCTGACTACAGTAGCGACTGCTCCAACTAAGATGATCCCTATTCCTGTGGGAGATACTTCCAATAGCATGCCCTGTGAGTTAAGAAGCGAAGGTTTGAGAGAATGTGCCCCACTCTTACATGGGCTGATGGGCCCGGTAGTTCCCATGTATGAAAAAGAAGGTTCTGGAAGAAATACGTACAATTAGACTGTACCCAATACTGCTGAAAGACAGAGTGGAGTTCCAAATACTTCAGGTGTTAGGGAGTTTGTTCCTTTAGTTCCAACACACACTAGCACTCCATGTGCAGCGAGTGCGGATATGACTTTGAATATGTCAGGATGCAATTTGATAGGAACTTATCAGAAGATACACACATATACTACTTCTGCATGGGAACCACTTTTGAATTTGGGAAATGGTGCTCAGGGAAGTGATTCTACAGCTAGAATTCCTGTGGTGATATGGGCTATTAGTGTGAAAGAGATAGATGTCTCTTACAATTCTTTAATGGAAACACCCCATCTAAAGGAATTGCTAGTTCAGAAGTGAGTCAGGTAACACTCCCAGCCACACACAGAGAAAGGACTTTAGACGTGGCAAAGTTGACACTATAATTGGATTCAATGATCATTTGAAATCTTGGCTTGGAACAGCTAGATACTTATCAAGAAGATGAGCTTGCATTTATGTGTAGGGGCATTATTAAGCAAGCAAGCCAAGTTCATAATAAATTGGTAGAATTGGTTCAAAAACATGAGGTAGACTTCAATAAAACCCAGGCTTTTCAAAGGAGCTATTGAGTGGGTTTCAGCGAAAAAGACATTGCTGATATGAGAACTCTGGGGTTGAAAAATTTAGGGAATTGATTCAGAATGTTAAGAAATGGAATGAATTAGATAAGTGGGAGACCTATTGGGTGAAAAAGAAAGAGGTGAAGAAACCTTTGGGTGAACTGCCTCTAATGGGAGAAGTTACAACCTTCTCCCTAAGAGAAGTTCCTGGTGGTTATGTACATGTGCTGTGGAGTCAAAGTGATCTTGTATCATTTACCAATGATTTCCCAAAGTTGCAAGAGAAGCCAGTGTAATAGTACTGACATGTTGAAAGGTTTGTGAAAATTTCACAGGTGTTGTGGATTGATTTGATTGCATTGTTTGACAGTGTTGTTCCAAATGACTTGTGGACTGAGTGTAAAATAGCTGTTTGATGGCCAGAGACAGAACCGACTAGGAACATAGTAACTAAGGGTCCTTCGCCACTGGTGATGAAGAAATATCAGGAGGTCATGACATTTATGAAAGGGAAGGTGCCTTCTCAAGATGTTGATTGGGTCAAGATTGATAGAACAACTCAGGAACTAAAGGAGTCGATCTATGCTTACTATAAAAGGCTGTTACAAGCATTCAAACAGTATAATGGTATGAAGAATTTAGAAGCAAAAGATATGGGACATTTTGTGTTGAGATTTATAACAGGGTTGAGGCCAGAGATAAGCCTGATGATTCAACAGCATTTGATCTGTTGGCAGAATACGTTTATTATGCAAAATATTGCCATGATGAAATAGAGATGAAGCAGAAAAAGTTGAAGGAATAGTTGATGATTGCCCAAATGAAAGCAGCTCAAAGAACTAGCCAGATGCCCATAGCTGTAAAAAATGTCGGTACAATACAAGGTAAATATAAACAGCCATAGAATCCAATACAAGGTAGAGGTTGAAGAGTCCCACTAGACTCTATTACAGTAATGGATGTAAATAGTCTAAAAAGATCAACTCTTTGCCACCTCTGCAATAAGCAGGGAAAGTGGAAACTGGAATGTCGTTTAAGATCTGACTAACCAGGTACAACATGCAGGATTTTTGCCTTCTCAGAATAACAATCCTAACCAGATATAGGGTGTTCGAAGACCCAGGAGCCAATTTTTTTATGTGCCCCAAGCTCTGATGATTCAAGTCCCCCAACCCCTGATGCCACAGAAGAATGCTGTTGGATTGCATAAGAATGCAAATCAGGGCCTGAAAATGAATGTGAATGGGGTACAGGATAATAAACCATTTCAACAGTTCCCTTTGTTTGACACAGAGAAAGAAATGGCTCTGATCAGTCAGCCTGATGGTACCTGAGAGGGGAGGAAGACTTAAACGTGAAGTGTGGGATTTCTCAGTGTAGGAAAGTCCTCCTTTTTACCCTGGTCACCCCCACACTTTTTGGACAGGTACTGGTGGTTACTGACTCTTGGCTGTGCCCTGGGTAGTGCTTACCAGTCCCAGGGCCAGTGCTCTGTGTAATGTGGATATGCAAATTAGGCTAATTATAATTGGCTACGTTAACCTACCTATAAGTCCCTAGTATATGGTAGGGCATTTAAGTTTAGGGACCACAGCATAGGTAGTGCACCCATATGTGCACTGCTAGGTGCCCAGTGTCATTTTAAAGGCAGGCCTGCCTTGCTGGCTGCTTTTAAATTAAAGTTATATGCAAATTCGACTTTGGAATTAAAAGTAGTTCCAAAGTCTTAAACTACCTTATTTTTATATATAAGTCACCCCTAAGGTGTGCCCTATGTGCCCCTAGGGCTGGGTGCAATGTAACTATAAGCAGGGACCTTATAAAAATAGTTTTATAAGCCCTGGTGAGGTAAAAACAGCTAATTTCATTTTTCCCTCATTGTAGAGAATGGCCTTCGTAGGCTAGAATGGGGAGACTTTATTTTAATTTTAAAAGTCCCCTTAAGTGACAGATACAAACAGTCTGGTATCAAATTAATTGTTATAATAAATCCCACAACTTCCAGTTGTGGGAATTAATATAAATTGTTCAAGTAAAAAGTTTTGAACTTGACCTGAAAAGTTGCCAATTTCAGCCCTCCATTATTTGTGCTGCTGTGCCCTGAGTGGCCAGCCTCTGGCAGCCTGGCCAGGCTGCATTGATGAGGTGTGAAGTGGCCTGGCTTCACACAAAGCGATGTGCCTGTGGGAGGGGATCTCCCCTCAGCAGATGGTGAGGCAGGAAGGGGAAGGGCTGCCAAACTGGTCTTCAAAGGCAGATAAGGACATTTGGAACAACCCAGCAACACCCCCACATCCTGCAACCCCAGACAACTAGGTGCCACCTTGATTAGATCAGGAGAGGGCAGGAGAGGGGTGTGCTTATGATTTTTAGCCACACCAGTGGGTGGGCTCAGCCAGATGTAACTTCCAAAAATCATTTTCAGCCATGATGGATTTTTGAAGAATGTTGCCTCCTGGGATTGATTTTTGCCACACTTCCCAGGAAGTGGTCATCACAGGGGGAAGGACCCTGCACCTGACTGGAGAATCAGGACCCCCCTGTTTTTCACCCAGGAGCAAGGATAAAACTGGCAGACCTGTACCCACACCTCAGATCCCCATCAGATTCCAGCAAGGAAGAACCAAAGGAGAAGAAGGACTGCCCTGCTGGACCCCTGCCCTGCACCTGGAACCTGCACTCTGAAGGACTGCACCAGCTGTACACTTGGGCTTCACCACAAGAAGGACTTTGCCTGGCTTCAACTGGTTCAAGGCGGGACTCCCTGTTTGCTACAGGTGAAACATTGCTAACCAGAGTCCCCGGCACCAACTCCTGAAGAAATCAACCAGCTGACCACTGCCCAATGGCCAAAAATGAGTTTGCGCCAGGTGCATTCTGGGAGTTGTAGTCCACACCCCAAGGATCATCTCAGAGCTTCTGGACCCTTGGGGTGAGCTGTGGACCCCAAAAGAACCTTAAAGGAACATCTGGGAGAAGATCCAGAAGTTTGGAGAACTTTTGAAAAAAAGCTCCATAGAGGGACCGACCTGCAGCGGCAACTCTAGGCGGCTTGCCCCAACCGCGACCCGGCCTGATTTGCAGGTTTGTCCCGATGAAGAAAATCTCCAAAAAAGAGACTAAGGGCCAGATGTAGCAAAGCTTTTTCCCCATCCTGTGTCTATGGGAAAAAGTGTTCGTACATATGGCCCTAAGTCCGAACGTACAAAGTTGACCGGGACCTCCCAGCCAGCGTATCCGAGGAGGGCTCCAAGGACGGTCAAAGGATTTTCACCTCGAAAAAACAACTAAGTCCGAAAGTAAAAATCTCCACCGAGGGCTCCCGTGACGCGTATCTGGCGAAGGGTTCCAGTAAGTCGGATTGGACTGGCAGGTTCGTCCCGCTGAAGAAAATCTTCAGAAAAACGACTAAGTGCGAAGGTAAACTTTTGACTGAGGCCTCCCGCGGCCTGTAGCCGAGCCAGGATCCATCGCGGTCGGCCTTAAACTTTGACTTTGCCCCGGTCGAGGTGCAACCAGATGACCCAATTGGCGCTTTTTGTTTCTAGGTGCTAAATAAACAATAATTCTTTAAAAAATCATATCTCCGGTTCCCCTTATCCGATCTTATTCGTTTTTGTGTCATTTTAAAGATAAAAATATAATCTATTAATATAAATTGGTTTTGGATTTTTAAACTGTTTCATGTGTTTTATTTAAATACTGTTTTGTGATATTTGAATGCTTTACACTCTGTCTCCTAAGTTAAGCCTTGTCGCTCGTTGTCAAGCTACCAAGGGTTGAGCTTGGTTTAATTTACTGAGACCTAACTGGACCTCAGTGGAGGTTAGTGGCCTATCGCTAAGTGTAGGCACCTATCTGCCCTTACCAATAACCCATTTTCCAACATTTTTGGTGTGCAGTGGTGGGATCCTGTACTTGTGTTCAGTATCACATTACATTTTTAAGTAAAACAAATTAAAAATCCTTTAAATTGTCATACTGCAAAAATGTTTTAATTTTTTATTTGGATTAATTTCTATTATAGAATTTTTGTGATTTTTCTAAAAAAAAAATTCTCCAATTTTTGCAAAATGTTTTTGTTGACACAAAACTAGGGAACCATGGAGCTTGATCTGGCTAGCCTACCCAAACTGACAGTAGTCCAGCTTAGGGGGTTGTGTACTGAAAGAGGGTTGCCTGCAACCACTGACCTCAGGAAGCATGTCCTGATCAAATCCCTGACAGCATGGGCTGAGGCCCAAGAGGTAGACTCAGAGGAAGCTCCAGAGGAGGGAGAAGCAGGGGAGGATGCTAGCTCCAACCACTCAGGGGAGGGAGGGCATTGGAGCCTAAGTGAGGAGGAGGAAGACAGGTCCTCACTGCACACAGCTACTAGGGTCATACCCAAAGCTAGTTGGCGGAAGGGGGTCCCTTCAGGAGAAGAGAACCTGTACCTCAGGGAAAGAGAGCTGGAGGCCCAGCTAGCATTCATAGCCTTGGAGGCAGAAAAGCTGGCCCTAGAAAATAAAAAGTGGTCAAGGGAAGAGAAAGGGCACTGGGTCTGGCTTGCCAGCCCCCACAAGTACTGATGATCAGGAGGAATCCAAACCTGAGGGGGAGGATCTGACCTCTGAGGGAGGGCCACTCCCCCTGCAAGCTCTGCCTGACTTGGCAGAACTGCAAGGGGCAGGTGGGCCCACCAGAGAAGAGTTGTGCCAGGGACAAAGAGAGTGTCCCACTCTTGAGGGCCTAAGGCAGACTGCTGCCAGGCAAGAACAAGGGGATACCAGTGGAACCCACAAGGTTTACTGGGAGGAAGGAGTTCTCTACACCGAGGCAAGAGACCCCAAACCAGGGGCAACCAGGAGAGTAGTGGTCCCCCAGAAGTATAGAGAATTCCTCCTTACTTTAAGCCATGATATTCCCTTAGCTGGACATTTGGGACAGACCAAGACCTGCGGTCAACCATTTTTATTGGCCCCAAATGTCAGAAAAAGTCAAGGAGTTTTGCAGCTCCCGTGTTACCTGCCAAGCCAGTGGCAAGGCAGGGGGCAAGCCAAAGGCTCCCTTGATCCCACTGCCAGTGGTTGGGACTCCCTTTGAGAGGGTGGGGATTGACATTATTGGTCCCCTAGACCCACCAACTGCCTCAGGTAACAGGAACATTTTGGTGGTTGTGGACCATGCCACCAGGTACCCAGAGGCAATACCCCTCCGGACAGTCACTGCTCCCACAGTGGCTAGGGCCCTACTTGGTGTGTTCACCAGAGTAGGATTCCCAAAGGAGGTGGTCTCAGATAGGGGCACACATTTTATGTCTGCCTATCTGAAAGCCATGTGGGATGAGTGTGGTGTTAATTATAAGTTCACCACCCCCTATCATCCACAGACCAATGGCCTGGTGGAAAGATTTAATAAGACCCTGAAGGGCATGATCATGGGTTTGTCTGACAAACTCAGGAGGAGATGGGATGTTCTCTTCCCATGCCTGCTGTTTGCCTTCAGAGAGGTGCCACAGAAGGGGGTTGGATTCAGCACCTTTGAGTTAATGTTTGGGCACCCTGTAAGAGGCCCATTGTGCTTGGTAAGAGAGTCTTGGGAGAAGCCTCTCAAAGAGTCCAAGGAGAATGAGCTGGATTATGTACTGGGCCTGAGGTCACGCATGGCTGAGTACATGAAGAAGGCAAGCAGAAACCTGGAGGCCAGCCAAGAGCTCATGAAGCACTGGCATGACCAGAAGGCTACCATGCCCGAGTATCACCCAGGACATCTGGTGTGGGTTTTGGAGCCCATGGCTCCTAGGGCACTTCAGGCCAAATTGACTGGGCCCTATCCAATTGTGGAGAAAAAGGGTGAGGTCACCTACTTGGTGGACCTTGGCACCCCCAGGAATCCTCATAGGATCCAGCATGTTAACAGGTTGAAACCCCACCAGAACAGGGCAGACATGACCGTGCTGATGGTCACTGATGAAGGGAAGGAGGAGGAGAGTGAACCTCTGCCAGACCTCTTGTCCTCAAATGAACAAGATGGGTCAGTGGAGTGAGTGGTACTCTCTCCCAAGTTGTCAGACCAGCAACAAAAAGACTGCAGACAAGTTTTGGAGCAGTTTGCTAGTCTGTTCTCCCTGACCCCTGGACTCACCAATTGGTGTGTCCATGACATTGACACTGGTGACAGCTTGCCTGTCAAAAACAAGCTGTACAGGCTGTCTGACCAGGTCAAAGCCAACATCAAAGCTGAAGTGGCTAAGATGTTGGAGCCCAAGGTAATTGAGCCCTCTGACAGTCCTTGGTCCAGTCCAGTGGTACTGGTGCCCAAACCTAATCCCCAAGGTGGGAAGAAGGAATTGAGGTTCTGTGTGGACTACAGAGGTCTAAATGCAGTCACTAGGACTGATGCTCACCCCATACCTAGAGCTGATGAGCTCATTGATAGGTTGGGGGCTGCCAAATTCCTGAGCACGTTTGATCTGACCTCAGGATACTGGCAGATTGCCTTAAGTCCAGGAGCTAAGGCGAGGTCAGCATTTTCCACTCCAGAGGGCCACTTTCAGTTCAAGGTGATGCCCTTTGGCCTGACAAATGCTCCTGCCACCTTCCAACAGTTGGTGAATAGAGTCCTGTCTGGATTGAAATCTTTCAGTGCAGCTTATCTGGATGATATAGCTGTATTTAGTTCCACCTGGGAGGACCACCTGGTCCATCTGAAGGAAGTGCTTCAGGCCCTGCTTCAAGCAGGCCTGACTATTAAGGCAAGCAAGTGCCAGTTAGGGCAAAGCTCAGTTGTGTACCTGGGCCACCTTGTTGGTGGAGGCCATGTACAACCTCTCCAGCCCAAGAGCCAGACTATCCTGGATTGGGAGGCTCCTAAAACCCAGACTCAGGTCAGGGCCTTTCTTGGCCTGACTGGGTACTGCAGGAGGTTTGTTCAGAATTATGGGATCATAGTGGCCCCTCTGACTGAGCTTACCTCCAAGAAACAGCACAAGAAGTTCATTTGGACCCCAGAGTGTCAGAAAGCTTTTGACACCCTAAAACAGGCTATGTGTTCAGCACCAGTGTTACTGGCCCCTGACTATAGCAAGGAGTTTATAGTGCAAACAGATGCTTCAGAGGAAGGGATTGGGGCAGTGTTAGCACAAGTTAATGAAGAGGGCCAAGATCAACCAGTTGCCTTCATCAGCAGGCGACTACTCCCCAGAGAGAAAAGATGGAGTGCCATTGAGAGGGAGGCCTTTGCTGTGGCCTGGTCCCTGAAGAACTTGAAGCCATACTTGTTTGGCACTCACTTCCGTGTACAAACTGACCACAGACCTCTCAGATGGTTGATTCAAATGAGGGAGGAGAACCCAAAACTGAACTGTTAAGGTGGTCCATTTCCCTACAGGGGATGGACTTCACAGTGGAGCACAGACCTGGGACTGCCCATGCCAATGCAGATGGCATTTCCAGGTTTTTCCACTTAGCTGATGAGGACTACCAGGGTGTAGGTTAGTACCCATCACCTTTCATCTGGGGTGGGTTGGCAGTGTAGGAAAGTCCTCCTTTTGCCCTGGTCATCCCCACACTTTTTGGACAGGTACTGGTGGTTACTGATTCTTGGCTGTGCCCTGGGTACTGCTTACCAGTCCCAGGTCCAGTGCTCTGTGTAAAGTGGATATACAAATTAGGCTAATTATAATTGGCTAAGTTAACCTACCTATAAGTCCCTAGTATATGATAGGGCATGTAGGTTTAGGGACCACAGCATAGGTAGTGCACCCATAGGTGCACTGCTGAGGTGCCCAGTGTCATTTTAAAGGCAGGCCTGCCTTGCTGGCTGCTTTTAAATTAAAGTTTTATGCAAATTCGACTTTGGAATTAAAAGTAGTTCCAAAGTCTTAAACTACCTTATTTTTACATATAAGTCACCCCTAAGGTGTGCCCTATGTGCCCCTAGGGCTGGGTGCCATGTAACTATAAGCAGGGACCTTATAAAAATAGTTTTATAAGCCCTGGTGAGGTAAAAACAGCCAAATTAGTTTTTCCCTCATTGTAGTGAATGACCTTCATAGGCTAGAATGGGGAGACTTTATTTTAATTTTAAAAGTCCCCTTAAGTGACAGATACAAAGAGTTTGGTATCAAATTAATTGTTATAATAAATCCCACAACTTCCAGTTGTGGGATTTAATATAACTTGTTCAGGTAAAAAGTTTTAACCTTTACCTGAAAAGTTGCCAATTTCAGCACTGCATTGTTTTGCAGATGGTGAGGCAGGAAGGGGGAGGGCTGCCAAACTGGTCTTCAAAGGCAGAGAAGGACATTTGGAACAACCCAGCAACACCCCCACATCCCGCAACCCCAGACAACTAGGTGCCCCCTTGAATAGACTAGGAGAGGGCAGGAGAGAGGTGTGTTTATGATTTTAGCCACACCAGTGGATGGGCTCAGCCAGATGTAACCTCCAAAAATCATTTTCAGCCATGATGGATTTTTGATGAACGTTGCCTCATGGGATTGATTTTTGCCACACTTCCCAGGAAGTGGTCATCACAGGGGGAAGGACCCTGCACCTGATTGGAGAATCAGGACCCCCCTGTTTTTCACCCAGGAGCAAGGATAAAACTGGCAGACCTGCACCCACACCTCAGATCCCCATCAGATTCCAACAAGGAAGAACCAAAGGAGAAGAAGGACTGCCCTGCTGGACCCCTGACCTGCACCTGGAACCTGCACTCTGAAGGACTGCACCAGCTGCACACCTGGGCTTCACCACAAGAAGGACTTTGCCTGGCTTCAACTGGTTCGAGGAGGGACTCCCTATTTGCTACAGGTGAAAAATTGCTACCCAGACTCACCTGAACTAACTTCTGAAGAAATCAACCAGCTGACCACTGCCCAGTGGCCAAAAATGAGTTTGCGCCAGGTGCATTCTGGGAGTTGTAGTCCACACCCCCAAGGATCATCTCAGAGATTCTGGACCCTTGGGGTGAGCTGTGGACCCCAAAAGAACCTCAAAGGAACATCTGGAAGAAGATCCAGAAGTTTGGCGAACTTTTGAAAAAAAAAGCTTCATAGAGGGACCGACCTGCCGCGGCAACTCTAGCCGGCTTGCCTCAACCGCAACCCGGCCTGATTTGCAGGTTCATCCCGGTGAAGAAAATCTCCAAAAAAGAGACTAAGGGGGTCATTTTGACCTCGGCGGTCTTTTTTGAAGACCGCCGAGGGACCGCCGTGCGGAAGACCGCCATTGGTGGCGGTTTGCCGCTCGGCCTATTATGACCGTTGGCAGCTCTCCGTCCTTTTACGGACGGAGAGCCGCCAACAGCCATACTGGCGGGAGGCGGAAAAGTGGAGGTTGCTCCACCTCCACTGCCACGCCAACAGAACACCGCCCAGCGAATCACGTCCTGTGATTTGCCGTGGTGGTGTTCTGTTGGCGGTGTGGTGTCGGCGGAGCTGCCCCCATGACTCCCGTCCCCTCCCGGAGGACGTCGGACCAGGTAAGTCGATCGTCCGTAAGGGGAGGGGGGCGGGGGTGTTGTGTGTTGTGTGGGTGTGTTGTGTGGGTGCATGGGGGTGTGCGTGTGTGTATGTGTGTGAGTGCGTGTATGCCTGCGCGGGTGTTGTGTGTATGGGAAGGAGTGCGTGTATGTCTGTGGGTATGTCTGTATGGATGTGTGCGTGTATGTTTGAATGTGGGTGTGCGTGTATGACTGTGTGTGTGGATGTAGGCATGTATGTCGGCGTGTGTGCGTGTAAGTATGTAGGTGGTGCCTGCGTGCGTGTCGTGTGGGTATGGGTGAAGTGATGTTTGGGGTCAGGGTGGGGAGGGGGGCCCTGCCACCTTTGGGGGGTGGCAGGGGTGGTGGGGGGTAGGGGAGGGAGTCGGGGTGGGGGTAGGGGGTGTTGGAGACCCCTATCAGTGCCAGGGAAGGAATTCCCTGGCACTGATAGTGTTTACCACCATGGATTTCATGGCGGTTCAAACCGCTGGAAATCCACGGCGGTAAGCCGGGTCCAAATACCGCCGGCGGTATAGTGACGGCCGCCGGGCTGGAGACCCAGGTCTCCAGCCCGGCGGTCGTCTACGCCCTGGGGGGCGGAACGGAGAACCGGCGGCTGACCATGGCGGTAACCGCCATGGTCATAATTCCACAGAGTAAGACCGCCAGCCTGTTGGCGGTCTTACCGCCAGTTCTCCGCCTTCCGCCAGGGTTGTAATGACCCCCTAAATCCGAACGTACAAAGTTGACCGGGACCTCCCAGCCAGTGTATATGAGGAGGGCTCCAAGGACGTCGGATCAAGATCCAGGTTTACCCCGGTCGAAGGATTTCCACTTCAAAAAAACGACTAAGTCCGAAGGTAAAAATCTCCACCGAGGGCCCCCGCGACGCGTATCCGGAGAAGGGTTCCTGGAGGTCGGATTCGACTGGCAGGTTCGTCCCGCTGTAGAAAATCTTCAGAAAAACGACTAAGTGCGAAGGTAAACTTTTGACCGAGACCTCCCGCGCCCTGTAGCTGAGCCGGGCTCCATCGCAGTCGGCCTTAAACTTTGACTTTGCCCCGGTCGAGGTGCAACCAGATGACGCGATTGGCGCTTTTTGTTTCTAGGCGCTAAAAAAAAAAAAATTATTTAAAAATGTATATCTCCGGTTCCCCGTATCCGATTTTATTTGTTTTTGTGTCATTTTAAAGATAAAAATATTATCTATTTTTATAAATTGGTTTTGGATTTTTAATCTGTTTCCTGTGTTTTATTTAAATACCTAACTCCCTAGGCACTGCACCCTCACCCACCACCCACGCTCGCAACCTGGGTTTCATCCTGGACTCCACTCTCAGCATGACTCAACAGGTCAACGCAATCTCCTCCACCTGCTACAACACCCTCTGCATGCTCCGCAAGATCTTCAAGTGGATCCCCGTTGAGACCAGGAAAACCGACACCCACGCCCTGGTCAGCAGCAGATTGGACTACGGCAACGCCCTAGATGCAGGAACAACGGCCACGCTACAATCCAAGCTACAATGAATCCAGAACACATCCGCCCGCCTCATCCTTGACGGCCCGCGCCGCAACCACATCTCCCCCTCCTCAGAAAGCTACACTGGCTACCCGTACCGAAAAGGATCACTTTCAAACTCCTGACCCACGCACACAAGGCTCTCTACAACACTGGTCCAGCCTACCTCAATGACAGACTTACCTTCCACGCTCCCACACGCCATCTTTGCTCCGCCAACCTTGCTTTCGCCGCCATCCCCCGCATCCGCCGCACCACCACCGGAGGAAGATCCTTCTCCACCTCACCGCCAAGACCTGGAACTCACTACCTATCCAGCTACACCAGACCCAGGACCTCCTAACGTTCAGGAAATGCCTCAATATGGTGCTTTTCGACCAGTGGCATCCCCTCTCCCCAGCACCTTGAGACCCTAACGGATGAGTAGTGCGCTTAATAAATATACTGATTGATAAAAATATACTGATTGATATTTGAATGCTTTACACTCTGTCTGCTAAATTAAGCCTTGTCTCTCGTTGCCAAGCTACCAAGGGTTGAGCTGGGTTTAATTTACTGAGAACTAACTGGACCTAAGTGGAGGTTAGTGGCCTATTGCTAAGTGTAGGTACCTACCTGCCCTTACCTATAACCCATTTTCCAACACTCAGGAAAATATATTGGATTGATAAAAGGTGTAGAACCAATCCGAATTACTGTTAAACCAAATGCTGATTTTCCAAAAAAAACACATTATAATTTGACTCCTGAAATAAATCCTGGAATAATTCCTGTAATTGCGACCTTGATACAGCAGGGAATTCTGATGGAGTTAATGGGAGGTCCTTGTAACTCTCCCATCATGGGTCTTCAGAAACCAAATGGAAACTACAGAATTGTAGAGGACCTTAGGAAAATAAACAATATTTGTTGACTCTTGTTGCCCTATGGTACTGAATCCAGCTGTAATATTGTTTCAGATTCCATGTGAGGCTGTTTGGTTCACTGTCATTGATTTGTGTCAAGCCTTCTTTTATATACAGTTGCATGAGGATAGTCAATTTCTCTTCGCATTCCGGCTCGGAAACAGGGTTTTGGCATGGTGCCAAGTTCCACAAGGGTAAACTGAGTCACCATTGATTTTCAATCAGATTTTAAGGACCCATTTTGAATCTTTGATCATGCCATGCGATTCAGTCCTAATTAAGAATATCAATTACCTCATAGTGGCGTTGAATACTCAGGAAACTTGTAAACAGGATACCATTGCATTATTGAACCACCTGGCTGAGAATGGATATCAAGTATCCCCAGGAAAGTTGAAGTATTGCCAAATACAAGTCCAATATCATGGACACAACTTTGAGAAAGGAGTGAGTAAAGGGTCACAAGAGAGGATTTCAATGATACTGAAAATGGGTCCGCTGACTACACAGAGAGAAGTCAGGATGTTTTTAGAAATGGTGAGCTACTGTAGGCGGTGGATATTCAACTTTTTCCTGGTGCCTAAGCCTCTACAGAGGCTGACACAGAAGGATGTGTCTGATCCGGTACCATGGGACAACAATTGTCTTGTAGCATTTCTGGAGCTAAGAGACTGTCTCTTTTATGCCCCTGCTTTAGGTGCCCAATCATAACAAATCTTTTGCATTTGTCAGCAGGGAGAGGGAGGGCTGTGCTCTCTCAGTGCTGACTCAAATGCATGGAAATGCTGAAAGACCTGTGCCATATTTTTCTGCCACATCAGATCTTGTTGCTTCTGTATTAACTGGATGTTTAAAATCAGTAGCTGCAGTTAGCACTAGTATTGAGGGGTGCGTAAATATTGTTATGGGTCACCCATTAACTGTGTACATCCCTCATGCACTCGAGCTTTTACTGACTAGAACTAGAACTAGAACTAGAACCCAACATCTGACAAGTAGTTGACTTACTAAATATGAACAGATCATATTGGCCGCTGAGAATATGACGATCAAACGTTGTGGGATTTCAAATACTGCTACTCTGCTTCCAATAGTGTAACAGGGAACTATTGAAGACTGTGAAGGGGACCACTTTTGTTTCCATGTTACTAAACTATGTAACAAAACGAGACCAGACATACGAGATGAACTATTACCTGAATCTGATTATGTTCTTTATGTTGATGGGTCATGCTTGAGAGACAACAGAGGAAGTTTGAGAGCATCTTATACTGATTGTACTGTCTGGAGTTGTCGAAGCTTCTTGGCTTCAAGGCATATTTTCTGGCCAAGAAGCCAAATTGATTGCTCTTACTAGAGCAAGCTGTGTCTCTGATCAATTGAAAGAGACAATCTTTACCGATAGTCAGTACGTATTTGGTGTCGTTCATAGCTTTGGACAACTGTGGTCTCAGTGAGGCTTTATGACGTCCTCTGGATCTCCAGTTCGGAAGAGAGAGCAAGTGAGAAACATCCTCAATGCACTACAATTGCCTGAACAAGTTGCAGTGGTCAAGTGCCCTGCACATCAATCTGGAGATGATCTTGTAACTTTGGACAATAGGTATGCTGACAAAGTTGTGCGGTACTGTGTTCATAAAGTCTGTACCTTTAATGGTGAATGAACAAACAAGGAAATGGATGATACTAACTTTACTTTTCATTGACAACAGCTGATACTTGGGGTGAGGTGAAAAGGCTTCAAGAGGAAGTGTCTGAAGATGAACAGAAGAGTTGGATCAGGGCAGGTTTATGATAAAAGAGATGATGACGTCTGGGTTTCAATGGATGGAAGACCAGTGTTGCCAAGCAGACTGTTACCGCCTATGGCTCAACATTTTCAATGTCCTGCTCATATAGGTAGGGATGCTATGGTGAGATTGTTTAGACAGACTTGGTTCAATCCTATATTCAGATTGATGGCTGAAGCATTGTGTCACAGATGTGTTTTATGTAAATGGAACAATGTTAGAAAGAGAACTGCAGTTACATTGAGTCACATAAGAAGGTCAAGAGTGTCGTTTAACAGGATACAGGTGGATTTCCTTGAGATGCCAATGTGCAACGGATTGAGGTATGTTTTGGGTATTGTGTGTATCTTTTCCCTTTGAGTTGAAGCATAATCAACTAGGTGAAATGATAGCCTTTCTACAGCCAAACTGCTGTTGAGGGAACTCATACCTATGTTTGGCTTTCCAACCTCTTTGGAATCAGATCGATGAACTAATTTCAACAATGAGGTCCTGAAATTGTTGTGGACAGCAGAGAATAGAGATTGCACTGCAGCTATAGACCTGAGTCTTCTGGTCTTGTTGAGCAAGTTAATGGCATGCTGAAATCGAGATTGGCAAAGGTGCGTGCTTTGATATCTTTGAAATGGCCTGATGCTTTCCTTTGCCCCTTGCATTGATGAGTCTTTTGAGTGTACCTGATCGAAAGACTGCTGGTGAGGGCGATGAGACTGCCAGCAATTCCTGGAAATGCACTTGTGAATATAACAGATGGTATGGTCCTAGACTACTGCAAAGGACTAGCTGATGTGGTGCTTTCTGTGTCTCATCAGGTTGGATCGACTACAGCCTCCCCACAACAGAACTTAGTCCCAGCGACTCAGTCTTGGTTAGAAAAACACGTCTGGAACCTCAGTGGTGTGGCCCTTACCAGTTGATCCTAGTGACCAAGACTGCTGTGAAGTGTGGAGGTCTCCCGAACTGGAGCCACACTTCCCATGCTCACAGAGTTCAGTGTCCCCTCGATACAACAGTGCCTGTCCCTGAGGAACCAGTGGTGCAAGACAGACAACTGTAACAGGTCAGTCCAGCTGTCGGGGACCGAGCAGAGACAGAAATAGCACTCAGTCAAGTTGAAGAGGGTCCTGATCAAGTCACGACTGACTCTGAAGCAGAAACAATAGAGCATTCTTCTGTGGTGAATCAGACCCCAGAGAAGGAATGAGTGCTGGAAAAAAGCAAGTGGAAGATGGAGATCTTTGACCCAGAAAACAAGAACGAGGAACAATTAGTCTACCAAGGACCATTTCCCATTGACGATTGCTGGGGAAATTGAGAACTCTGATGTGAGCGAAAGTGAAGATGAAGGTGTGCCATTGAGAAAGTCGAAAAGAACAAGAGGGCCTATTTGTAGGTATTCTATACCTAAATAGACCTACTTTGCAAATGACACAAATCAAGGATTCTGGGAGTATTGGAGTCAACATACAGGTTTAGTTGAACCTCCCTGAACTGAACATTGTGACTGAATTATACCCTGAACTTTCATTGTCTCAAATGTGCAACACTGATTGGGATCAAGAATTTGGAAGATTTCCGAGGCCCCAGTAGAAGAAGAAAGAGGGTTGTCACTTAGAAGAACACAGAGTAGGGCTGGAGAAATCTAAACAAAGATTTTATATTGTTGATAAATTAACTTTTGAACTTCCTTCTGCTGTTTGCATTGGTGAAGTCAATATAACAATATTTTGCTGCCGCCATATTGCTTGATAATAGATCCAATTCTAAAGATGTAATGGAGCTAAATGAGAAAAATAGATTAATCGTAGGTGTTTTATTGCTTATTTCTTTTGTAATACTAATCATTTTGCCAGTAGGAGTGTTTTCCCCTACCAGTCCTGTAGAGGAAAATATATCTTCTGGTGATTCCCCCAAAACTTTTACTACTAAAGAAAATAATAAGTTAAATGAGAAAGCATTATACTTAGATGCATCTAGGGGAGATTATTCTGCAAATGTATATTTTCACTTATTATATGAATATGTAAAGACTATGGAGGCGAGGGATCGCTATGAATGTACTGAATTGTCTACTTCTGTTTCACAAGGCTTTACCTATCATCTATCATCATATTTCCATGACTTGTCGGATTTCCTGTAGTCTTTTGTTCTGTTTGTTTTATGGGACAGGATATTATCAGTATTATTTTTCAAGCTATGATTTAGCTCTTTCAGAAATCCCTATAATTCATAATTTGAACAGATGTTCAGCTCCCTTGGAAATAAAGATAATTGCAAGATTTTTCACTTTAGATACAGTTTATGCACATCATCACAATTTAACTTGTATATTATCAGTTGTTGAGAAGAAATTCCTGAATTTAGATGAGGACAGAAGAAGAGGGTTGGAGGTCAGCTCACAGTTAGATGAGAATTTTCAAAGTCAAAATAAGTGGACAAAGGAAGAAATAGATCATTAGTTAGCTGGAAACTTAGCTGCCTTAGCTTTAGACTGGGAACACTGGGAACACAAAGGAAGATTATGCATCTGGATGGAAAGATCTGAGACTGATAATGTGTTTGTGGGAAAGAGTTAATGTGAATGCACTTTTAAAGCTCGAGAGAATTATAAGTTGTATTTGGATGGAGAGGACGCTGTTAACCCTGAAGTTTATTTTGTTTGTGGAAAGCATGCTTATTTTAGACTACCAAAAGGATGGGATAGTACATGGGTACTCGCAAACATTTCCCCATGGGCTGCACAATACTGTCTTGTCGGTAGCGTGCCCAAGGGCTGCACCAATGGCTGCAGGCCGAGGATCAGGCTGATGAAAGGTGGGCGCTGAGGGGCACGATGGAGATAGGTGGTGTGAACAACAAATCATGAGAGAAAAAGAGATGCTCATCTGGTGGATGAATTGTAAAATGTGAAACCAGAAAACTAGGCATCAGTCCTGGATTCCGGATTTGACCATACTGTGTGATCCTAGGCAGTTGGTTTAATTCATGTGCCTCCTTTTTTTTCATTACTATATATGAGAGCCCCTTGAAATACACAAGTTCAGGATGTGGCTATACAAAACCTGCTCTTGTGTTTTATTTAATAAACTATGATGTTGTTCGAATTATATAACAACCAAGGATACACACAAGGTGCACCTGACAAAGTACTTGCCTCTTGGCTCACTAATGGTATTGTTTTCAGAATGGTGGTGGTGTGATGTTTCCAAGATCATGTTTGAAAACTATCACTTCTAAAAAATGCCTCTCAATGCAGTGCTATAATCTAAACGCTCATGCATTGAAACACCTTTTTGAAGTTTGCAGGCAGTTTATCATGTTTTTACATGTTTAGTGCAAGATAACTTTAAAACTAAACATGTTCCTAAAGATAAGTTGGCTAGGCCACTTAGTTAATGTGTAAATAAAGTATGCCAGTTTCACAGCTTTCAGAATTTTTCTGCTTTGTCAAGTGAACCATAGCCCAGTGCTGCTGGTCACCAGGGGGCCGCAATGGTAGGTCAGGAGGGCCACATTTGGCCCCCAACCATACATTGAGTATCCCTGCTACAGTACGTGTCATTTAGAGATTGTCTTTCCCAAAATGTATCATGTAGAATATTTTGATGATCCTGTTTGAACTCAAGATTCTAGATCTAAGCGAGGTGTGAGTGCAGGAGAAGTGGTAGGAGACATCTCTGGTGTACAGCATCCATTTTAGGGCATCCTCATTCCTCACGCCTCATCCCTACTTCTCATCCCTGCTTCTCATCCCTGCTTCTCATTCATCATCCCTACTTCTCATACATCATATATCATCCCTACTTCTCATCCATCATCCCTGCTTCTCTTACATCATCCCTACTTCTCATCCATCATCCCTACTTCTCAACCATCATACATCATCCTTGCTTCTCATCCATCATCCCTATTTCTCATCCATCATACATCATCCCTACGCCTCTTCCATTATCCCTACTTCTCATCACTGCGTTTCATCCTTGCCTGTCATCCATCATCCCTGCTTCTCATCCATCATACATCATTCCCACTTCTCCTCCATCATCCCTGCTTCTCTTCCATCATCCCCACTTCTCATCCATCATCCCTACTTCTCATCCATCATACATCATCCCTACTTCTCATCCATCCTCCCTGCTTCTCAACCATCATACATTATCCCTTCTTCTCACCCATCATTCCTGCTTCTCTTCCATCATGCCTACTTCTCATCCATCATACATCATCCCTATGTCTCTTCCATCATCCCTGCTTCTCATCCATCATCCCTACTTCTCATCCATCATCCCTGCTTCTCTTCCATCATACATCATCCCTTCTTCTCATCCATCATCCCTTTTTCTCTTCCATCTTCCCTACTTCTCATCCATCATCCCTGCTTCTCATCCCTCATCCCTGCTTCTCATACATCATCCCTTCTTCTCACCCATCATCCCTGCTTCTCTTCCATCATCCCTACTTCTCATCCCTGCTTCTCATCCCTACTTCTCTTCCATCATCCATACTTCTCTTCTATCATCCCTACATTTCATCCCTCATCCCTGATTCTCATCTCAACTTCTCATCCATCATTCCTACTTCTCATGCCTCAGCCATCATCCCTACTCCTCATCCATCATCCCTACTCCTCCTTCTTCATCCCTCAGTCATACCAACATATTTTCAGTTTTGTGAAACACACCTTCACACTGACTGGCTAGTAACAGCCAATCAGAGTTATGAGAGATGCCTGCAATCTATTTAACTGAAAGACAGCCTTCTCATTGCATGTGCTGGGTGAAGGCAGAGGAGAGGAAATGCAACTGTGCCTTTGTTTCCAGTGAATTCAAGACTATAAAACATGTCATTTTATTTAACTAAGTGGTTTTCTGTTTACACAGGCCTCTGCAGAAAGCTCTGCTGAGTTGGAAAATACAAGGAGTCCATAGCTTGAGCCATAAATCAGCTCTTGAAGAAAGGGTTATAAAGTTAATCTACAGTTCATTCAAAATCTTTCTGGTTTCAGAAAAGAAAAAAAAAACAGCTCTCAGAGATAAAAGAGCCTCAGATTTAAACTTTTTTTGTCACAAATATAAAACAGTCTCAGATTTAAACATTTTGGTGGTCATTACAACCCTGGCGGGCGGTGTTAAAGCGGCGGTAAGACCCCTAACAGGCCAGCGGTAAAAGTTTTGCAATTACGACCGTGGCGGAAACCGCCAACAAAGACAGCCACTTTAACACTCCGACCGCCAAGGCGGTACAAACATACAGCGCGGCAGTCACCGCCAACAGACAGGCAGAGGACAATGTACCGCCCACACTATTATGACAGGCCAATCCGCCACCTTTTCCGGGGCAGATTCACTGCGGATAAAAACACGGCGGAAACAGGAATCCCAAAGGGAAAACGCTCACCTCTACACACCCCACGAGGAACGAGGATGCCATGGACCCGGAACTCCAAATTCTTCCTGCAATAGTCTTCCTGCTCCTCTACCATGAGCACGAACGCCGGCGGCGAAGACCACGGTGAGTACTGCACCTACGACACAGGGGAGGGGGGGGAAACAGGGACACACGCAACACCCCCACCCACACCCTCACCCACTACAACACACACACTAATACAGCATGAAACATTACAGTTACAACCCCAAACAGGTGTGAGTGTAGACGTCACTGGGAGGGAGGAGGGAGACGAGCAGGAGGGGAACACAGTGGAGGCAGTGGATGTTGGTGTGTCTGCATGTGTGTGATGCTTGCGTGAATGCCTGTGGGATGTGTGGTGCTTATGTGTGCCTGAACTACCCTTGGGTGTTGACGTGTGTGCATGTTGGTCTGTAGGTGTGCTTGGGATGGGCTGAGGTAGAGGGGTTTGGGTCTGGGTGGAGGAAGTTGAAGGGGGGAGGCTAGAGACGGGGACAATGGCTGCCATCAGTGCTGAGGCAAGAGTCTGAAAAGCTCGGTGAAGGGCCGCCTGACCGGAATGAATGCTCTCCAGGAATGCATTAGTTTATTGCAACTGCCTCTCTACACCCTGGATGGCATTCAAAATGGTAGACTGCCCAACAGTGAGGGACCTGAGGAGGTCAATGGCCTCCTCACTGAGGGCAGCAGGGGAGACTGGGGCAGGGCCTGAGGTGTCTGGGGCGAAGGTGATGCCCACCCTCCTGGGTGAGCGGGCACGGGGCAAAGCCTGAGGGGCTGCTGGAGGGCGGTGCTGGTAGGGGGGGTGGCGGCTGTACCTGTAGATGCGGGGGGCACAGATGTTGCCGCCACCACAAGGGATCTATGATACTGAAAATTCTGGACCCGTGTTATAAACATCGTCGTATCACAACGATTTTGGCATCAGCAGACCAAGAATGATTAGAATAGTATGCACAAGCATTGTATTCATATTCGGTAACGAAATCACCTGAATATCAGAGTTTCCGTCCTGAACCCTCGGGTTCCATTTAAACGACAGCCATTTTATGATTGCCCTCACATAGGCCAATGTCTAATGCTGAAAACGAGTCTGAAGGACACGTACATCTTTGCTGACTCCTCTGTGACCTGGGCAAGCTGACTCCACTGCCTGAAGCCAAACCTGTTCGGCCAGTTTCTTTCCCAGTGGCCGAATGAGATTAGTATCAAGGCACAACACATCATAAAACCTTTCATCACACACAAACCATGCCTAATCTTACACGCACCTGTCCCTGTTTCTTTCTTTATGACTTGCTTTACAAGGAGGAGGTGCCTGTTTATATTGGTGGTCCATCGATATCTGATGAAAGTACTGAGCCTTGCCGGGTAATTGATTGAGGGCTGGACAAACTGAAATATGGGCTTGTCATCATAACCCTGCTATTTCTTTGTAGTGAAAATATGTGAATGGTCAACTGTAAAATAAGGAATGTTTGCCCAAAGCATAATATTTTGTATAAAAGAGAAGGTTAGCTTTGCAAGAGCAGCAGTCTCCTGAGAATATACACCGTGTTGTACTTCTAGGATACCTGTTACTGGCTGCAGCCAATAAACAAGATCTTTGACTTCACCAAGAAAACTCTGTGTTTCTGTAGTCTGAAACAGGAAGGACTCGAAGTCTTAGGGTGTGTTCCCTGGCACCACTGGGTTCTGAAAAACCCAGTACTTCACTTGGCGCCCAACGTGGGGCGATTTCAGCGGTACCAGTCCAAGCCAGAGGTTCGTGAGGAGCTTCGTGTGAAAATTCTGGAGGGAGGCCGCCACTTCATCGACCCCTGTATGTCGACGTGGTCCAAAAGTCTTTGCTGCGAGGTTCCCTGCTTCCCGACAGCTACGAAGGACTGCTGCCCTGACTATCGCCCTGTTTTGGACCCTTGATGATTTGGTAGAGCGAAACGATAAACGAGTCTTCTGGTGACGTCATCGATACCTCAGTTAAGTATAAGTGGAGCGTCTCCCAGTCCTTAGTTTGGTTCTTAGTTTGGTATCCCCTTGGGATCTTTGATTTGGAACTTGCAAGTACCAAAGCCAAGGGATTTGTGTATTCACGAGCCTATTGTATTCGATAATCCTTTGAAGTTTGAAGCTCGACTGGAGAGCGAAGATGCCTGGTCTTAGCAGACATGGAAATTTGTTTTGTCTTGGTTATAATAGGGATTCCCGATTGGAGGACTCGTGTCCGGTTGTTCCGATTGGAACTCCAACCTATGAACTATATGTGAAACATGGCATAGGCCCCCTCACATATAATGAAGTATGGATCCGATACACCAGGAAAGATGGTGTTTTAAAATGGCCCCAATATGGTAATTTCGACACAGAGATTCTGGATAATCTGGAGGTTAAACTTTTTAAGAAGAAATCCCGGCCGGCGATGTTTGACTCTTTCCGCCTATGGCGTAAGGAAGCCAAACAGAAGGAAATTAAATTAGCAAAGAGAAATAAGAGGGAAGAGGGTATCTCGATAATGCAAGCTGCCATGCAGTTTAAAGATGATGAAGAAGAACAGATGAATGAGCAGTTGCACAGGCAACGTAAATTGGTGACCGATAAATGTTATCCAGTTTTTCCGCTTCTTCAGCAAGATGCAGCAAAAGAACTTGAGAAAGATCCTTTAATGTCACACTTGTTGAGTTCGCCACCCCCTTATGCGCAGAATGCTACAGCACCCCCGCAACCTTTAGCTGTGCAACCTCCGGTTATTGTGCCTCAGGTTCTTCCACAGCCGCCAGCTCCTCTTCAGTTGGCTCCTACTACTTTGGCGCAGCCCCTTCAAGGGCCGCCGACTTCGCTACCTGCTCCATCTGTACCTCCTGCGACTTTATGTACTACATCGACTGCCTCTTCTGGTGTTCTTCCTGATACTGCCTCTGCGTCTGCTTCTGTGTCTGCCTTGCCTCCCTCTGTTTTTCCTCCTGTTCTTTCATCAACTTCTCCTTCTGTCCGACAGAGAATGACAGATACTGTTGCCAGCCTTATATTTCCTCTCTTTGGGTCGTCTGGTGTGACCCCAGATTCGGAGCGTAAGCAGTTGCGTAGTCAACTGCCTAATTCTCAAGAGAGAGAAATGTTTGACCATATGGCGCGTAAATGGGTTGTTTACTCTTTAAGATACGATGTAGAGTCTGTTATGGATGTCTTCCGTCAATGGGGAGCACCGAAACAAAGATACGTTTTTGAGAAAATGTGTGCATTCCTTTGTGAGGAATTGGAGGATAATGATTTGGAAACAAATCCGCCTGATTTGTGCCGTGTACGGTTTGAGTTTGAAAAAGGAACGATTGTGGGTCCCGATGTTGAGAAAGCAGTTGCGACGTTGTTGTCCTTTAGGAACAAGGATCCTTCTCAGTCATTGTTCGAACATGACTCCTCTGTTAAAAAAAAGGTGCGACAGTACCCAATGAGAGAAGTCCCTCCGGTATGGAAGGACGCCGTTGCGGCTGATGTTGCTAATCAAATTGATGCTGTCCCAGCTAATTTTCAGCGTGTTTGGGTACATGTTCAGTGGAAGCGAGCTGAAGTTTTAGCCCTTAAGCAGACTTTGCCTGATCCCCGTAAAAACCCTGAAGGGTATTATAAGGAATTATCACAGACTGCAGACTCATGCATTATGAATTTAGCCGACATAGACATGTTATATGGGAATGTTGTTCCACAGCCTTTGTGGGGATTGATTCGCCATACAGATCATGCACAAGAGTTAGGTGACTCATGGGCTAATATTAGTGCTGCAAACGATAGACAAGTTGGTGGTGCCAAGCCTGAGCCTTTGGTAGCAGAACTGCCTGCTAGGATCATTACTTACATGAAGACTTTAATGCCTGCGATGCGTGTGAATTGGGATAAATTGTCTGCGTGTAAAAGAAAGATGAAACAGTGTCTGATTTCTTCACCAGGTTTGAGGAAACGTTTATCAACCACAGTGGTCAAGATATGAGTACAGAAGGTGGTCAACGGTTGTTCGTCGACAAGTTTGTGCACAATTTGCTTGCCGAGCTGTGTAAGAAATTGAAGGATTCAGAGAGTTCTTGGGCCGTTTCCTCTTCAGCACAAATATTGGCTACTGCACAGTACTACGAAAATAGGGATAAAGATGAGAAGGATAGAGCAGACAAGAAAACTAAAGAATTAAAGACGAAGGTTCTTTTACAACAGGCGTATCCGCCACGTGGTGGTCAGAGTAACTATCAGCAACCTCAACAGTTCCAGAGAAACTCGCAAAGGTTCGAGTTTTCTCAACCACGTGTTCCTGTAGGTCCCAATCAGTGTTCATATTGTAAAGAAGAGGGTCATTTCAAGTATAGTTGTCCTATTTTGTTACAGCGTACGAATGATGATTCTGGCGCAAGAGGTCGAGGTGTTCAACAAGCTCCTAGAGGTAGAGGACGTGGAAGTTTCCCCAAGAACACGCGTTCCTTTCCGTCTCAAAACTCAATGAATAGTTTTGACCAGCAACATAACGCGTCTGGTAGAACGGCTCAGTACAATGCTGACGACTACTATGCAGAAGATGAGAATCTGGAAGGTAATAATTGCTAGGACAGCCATAGACGAAGAGAGGGAGTTTTTTTAGTTCCAGTAGATCAGAATGGACCTTATGTTAAGGTGATTACCTCAGTTGTGTCGGAGCCTTTTCTGTTGGATACTGGTGCTACAAAGAGTTCTACTATGCACTCAAAACTCCCTGGCGCACCTTTGTCTGGCGAGATTAATGTTTCAGTAGGTTTTTCTGGCGCCCCGGTTAGGAACCCGATTTCTAGTCCTATGTCCCTTTCTGTTGGACCTTGTGAATTGGAAGCACCCCTTATTCTGACGACAGGTTGTGGTGAAAACTTGTTAGGATTGGATTTGTTGAAAAGATTGTATGCGACATTATATTGTTCTCCTTCGGGAGTACAACTTACAATGGGTAGGAAAATGGTCTCTCCAATGTATTTGTCGAAGGATAAACTTCCAACCGAATTGTCGTTTCTTCCTGATATCATTTGGGCTACTGGTCCTAATGACGTGGGTCTGTTGGAAATACCGCCTTATGTTGTGACATTGAAAGCCAATGTTAAATTACCACGCATTCTACAATACAAGATCTCTAGTGAAGGTGAAAAGGCGTTGCTAGCGATCAGTTATGATTTAATTGAAAAAGATGTAATTGAAGAGACAAGAGGCAACGTTTGTAATAGTCCTGTTCTGCCTGTTTTGAAACGTACTGACCCCTCTAAGCCACCTGTTTACAGGATCGTGATTGATCTTAGAGAGGTAAATAAAATAGTTGTGCCACAGTTTCCAGTTGTTCCTAATATCACTGCCCTATTGACTATGATTCCAGCTTCCGCCACCTGGTTCTCGGTGATTGACTTAAAGAATGCTTTCTTCAGCATCCCGATTGCCGAGGAGAGCAGGGATATTTTTGGCTTCAGTTTAGGAGGCCGAAGTTTCCGCTTCAAACGCGCTCCTCAAGGCTACTGTGAAAGTCCATCAATATATAGTCAGGCTTTAAAAACACAGCTTGATGCAATTGTTTTACCTGACTGCGCTACCCTTATTCAGTACATTGATGATTTGCTAGTCGCTACAGATACTGAAGAGATTTGTAAAGAAGCCACCTTGTCGTTGTTGCGTCATTTATCTGATTTACATCACAAAGTGTCCCTTTCAAAACTGCAATATTGTCGACAAGAAGTGACCTACTTAGGTCATCTCTTATCGAAGGAGGGAAGGAAACTGACCTCAGAAAGAATTCAGGCAATTGCAAAATTGAGTGTGCCAAGGACACAGAGAGAAGTACGTGCTTTCTTGGGCATTACATCATACTGCAGACAATGGATACCGAATTTTTCTTTGCTGGCCAAACCTTTGGTAGCATTGACCTATAAAGATACACGAACCCCGTTCCGTGGTCTGAAGATTGTCAGAAAAGTTTTTCCGAATTGCGTAATGCATTATGTTCGGCTCCTGTGTTGGGTACCCCCGACTACAGTAAGCCCTTTACACTGTATGTCCATGAGAGAGAGGGTTGTGCATTGTCAGTGCTGACACAGTCTTTTGGAGACAAGCAGCGCCCATGCGCATATTTTTCGTCGACTTTGGATCCGGTAGCTAAAGCATTGCAGAGTTGCTTGAGAGCCACAGCGTCAGCAGCTGTTTCTATTCAACAGTCTGCTGGGTTAGTGATGAATAATATGTTGATTGTGATGGTTCCACATGCAGTGGACACGTTGTTAAACAGGACCAAGACACAGCATTTAACTAGTGCTAGATTGTCAGGTTACGAGTTGACACTGTTAGCGAGTCATGTGCACATAAAGAGGTGCAATACGTTGAATCCAGCCACGTTATTACCAATTTCAGTAGAAACAGATGATGTTGAACAACATGATTGTTTTCTTAGGACAGAAGAAGAAACGAAAGGGAGAGTAGATCTTAAAGATACTCCTCTTGTAAAGTGTGATGGTACCTTATGGGTGGATGATTCATGCTTCAAGCTTCCGAATGGTGATACAACTGCAGCATATGCTGTCACAACTTTGCATACGATTGTTGAAGCTGCACGTATACCATATAATTCAGCTCAAGCAGCAGAGCTGATTGCACTTACAAGAGCGTGCGTGTTATCGAAAGGAATGAAAGTGACCATATATACCGACAGCCAGTATGCGTTTGGTGTGGCCCATAGTTTTGGACGATTGTGGAAAGAACGTGGGTTCCTGACTTCGCATGGAACTAAAATTCAGCATGGTCAGTTGGTGAATGAGCTTCTTGAGTCACTGACCTTGCCATTACAAGTTGCAATTGTGAAATGCAGTGCACACAAGAAGGTTACTGATGATGTCGCTCGTGGCAATGCATTTGCTGACGAAATCGCAAAAGAAACAGCAAAAGATGTGATGAATCGAATGTATGTTGCAGGCCCCGCAAGATGGGTTGGTGACGTTGGAATATGTGAAGATACGATAGAGGGTGTGAAGTCTCTTCAAGCTGAAGCTCCAGAGAAAGAGTTGAGTGTGTGGAAAGAAAGTACGGGTAAATTGGATGAAAATGGTTGTTGGGTTGACTTGTCAGAACATCAGCGATGGTTGTTACCCGATGCGTATGTGCTTGCAGTGGTGACAATGGCTCATGGAATGGCCCATATCAGTGTGAAAGGGATTTGTAAGTTGTTGGCTCCAGTATGGCAAAATGCTGGAATTCCTAAATGTGCAGAGAATGTGGTCAAGAACTGCATGGTGTGTCTGAAATACAATCCTGGTAGGGGAACACCAACTCCAGCTGGTCATTTTGCGCCTCCAACGTATCCGTTCGAGGTTTTGCAGCTAGATTTCATCCACATGGAAAGGTGCAACAATCTGAAATACGTACTCGTTGTTGTTTGTGCTTTTTCAAGATGGGTAGAAGCATATCCCTTAAAAGACAACACTGCCTTATCCACAGCTTAAGCCCTTGCCAAAGAATTCTTCCCTAGGTTTGGAATGCCGAGAATGGTCTGGAGTGATAATGGGAGTGAATTTGTGGGTCGAGTGATGAAAAAAGTATGTGAGGGGCTAGGTATCCAGCAAAAATTCCACGCTGCAAATCACCCCCAATCAGCGGGACTAGTAGAGTGCTATAATGGCACGCTAAAACTGAAGTTGGCAAAGATACAAGCGAGCTCTGGTCTTAAATGGCCTGACGCTCTGCCTCTAGCACTCCTATCAACAAGAATGACTGTGCATTCGCGAGTGGGACTTAGTCCCTATGAAATTGTGTTCGGCCGCCCGGCCAACATATGGGGAGTGCCAAGACCAACAAAATTCAGTGAGATCGAACACCCTGTACTGCTTGATTATTTGTATGAATTGACGGTTAAATTGCGTGTTCTACACCAACAGGTTCATGATACTCTGCCTCAGGTCTCTGAAGCTCCAGGACATCTTATCGATCCTGGATCATGGGTGCTGGTCAAGAACTTCCAGCGGACAAAGAATGACCAGCCCCGTTGGACCGGCCCCCACCTCGTCCTTCTCTCAACAAGATCAGCTGTTCGAGTGGAAGGGAAAAAGAACTGGATCCACGGCGTACACTGCAAGAGGGTCCCTTTTCCTCTACCGTACGACCGGTGGGTCCAGGAGGGGATCGCTGACTCTGAGACTGAGACTGTGCCTCGTTTTTTGCCATTTAGCGATGCACGTGTAAAAGGAACAATTTCTGAACGAGAAAGTGACAATAATTTGCAAGAAGCTGTGCCACCGTCAATTCGATTGAACACTACAGGGCCTGAACTCTTGTTCCAGAACCAGACAGTACCTGGAAAAAGCCGTTATAATTTCAGACCAAGAACTAAGGACAAATAATTTTTTTCCCGTTCCTTTGCTATTTTGTTTTTGAAAGTGCGGCTCTCTCATCTGAGAAACTTTCTTATTTTTGTTTTTTTCTTTTCGAACCGCCATCCGGGTTCAGCTGTAGGGTCGTGGTTGCCCAAGTCTTTGGAGTGCAGCTGAAGACGTTAGGTCGACAGTTCTGGTCGGTCTAAGGGAGTTGCCCTGGACTGACAGAAGCATTCCCTAGCATAGAACACCCTACCACCACGAGCAGCAATTAGAGAGGATGGAGTTTTTCAAGAATGAGAGACCTGCCAGACAGATGGACTTTAAAGCCAGAATGTGTATAATAATGACAAATAATCGATTTTTGATATTATGTATTTTCATGTTGCTTAGTGTAATGACGTTTTTAATAGGATATGTCTTATTCTCTTTTCAAGTGACATTTGCACCCATTACACAGCCCATACCTCCTTCTACTGTTTCCTCGCATTCTTTTCACCCCCTGCATGAACACGAGTCTGCTAGAAGATTAGAATTTGTCAACAATTCATTCATTCAGCTTCTACACCAACACCAATTAGTAGTGAACACAACTAACTGTTAGGTGTGTGGTCTTATGCCTCATACTACTGATAAAGGTATCCCTTATCTGGTCCTGCCTTTCAGCCATAATGGTTCTGTATGGGCATATAGAACGGTGTTCATATACGCGTATGAAGCCAACCCCCTACGTTCTGTGAAAGATAATCCTAAGAATAGTGCTCTAGCTAAGGGTATAGAAGATATGATTAGGGAAGATATTTCCTATGAGACTATCCCGAGAGATGAGACACTAGCATATATTGGATGGAACATAACAGGATATGGAGTTACCCTGAGTGGAAACCAGCGAGCAAAGAGATCCTCCCCGATTTGGATTGTACCCCATCAGGGTCACCTATGTCTGCAAGGTAATGGCAAAAATCCCAGAGCTCAGTTAGGGAAAAGTATCTGCACTGAAACATATGTTTTTGCGTCTCAGACTTCTCCTTCGTTATTAGCAGCTAAGGGTACCTATTTCATCTGCCATAATAGAGCCTATACATGGTTGCCCCCTGACTTCTCAGGCACATGTTTTGTTTCGTTCCAGTTACCTCCCACCTACACGGCCGTGGCAGATTACCATAAGACAAGGATAGTTAGAGGTGTCATAAGTAAAGAAGACACTACAGGACAAGAATTTGGAGATTTCGTAAAGGGTATTCTGCCGTTTTTGGGTCCTATGGTTAACAGCAGGAACATAAGACAATTGACAAAGGTGGTTGAATCCACGGTAGTTGAAACCGCCGGTGCCCTTGGTAATTTGACTGCTGAGCTCCAGTCGGATCGCCTTATGACTCTTCAGAACAGGGTCGCATTAGACGTCATACTTGCAGACCGAGGTGGGGTATGTAAAGTGATCCAATCAAGTTGCTGTGTTTTCATCCCAGATAACGCTCCGACAGTCTACCAGGCCATTTCCAAACTGCATAAGATCTCCGAGTCTATTCACGTGGATAAAGGAGATTTGTCATTGATGGGGTGGTTCTGGGAGCTGATATCCGCCTGGGGATGGAAGACTCTGGTAGTCACTGGGATGATCTTAGCCATTCTTTTCCTCTCCTGTTTGTGTGTACAGTGTGCTCCTGCAATATGTGGCCTCTGTGCTACATCGTGTGTAAGGAAACCTGTATCAAAAGACGAGCTAAGTAATAGGATGATGCTACAGCAACATCTCAACGACTTTATGAATATAGACCTGGACTCAGATTAGCATGAGTATAGGTTATTGCCTATGTAAGGGCAAAAGGAGGGTCTGTGGTACTGAAAATTCTGGACCCGTGTTATAAACATCGTCGTATCACAACGATTTTGGTATCAGCAGACCAAGAATGATTAGAATAGTATGCACAAGCATTGTATTCATATTCGGGTAACGAAATCACCAGAATATCAGAGTTTCTGTCCTGAACCCTCGGGTTCCATTTAAACGACAGCCATTTTATGATTGCCCTCACATAGGCCAATGTCTAATGCTGAAAACGAGTCTGAAGGACACGTACATCTTTGCTGACTCCTCTGTGACCTGGGCAAGCTGACTCCACTGCCTGAAGCCAAACCTGTTCGGCCAGTTTCTTTCCCAGTGGCCGAATGAGATTAGTATCAAGGCACAACACATCATAAAACCTTTCATCACACACAAACCATGCCTAATCTTACACGCACCTGTCCCTGTTTCTTTCTTTATGACTTGCTTTACAAGGAGGACGTGCCTGTTTATATTGGGGGTCCATCGATATCTGATGAAAGTACTGAGCCTTGCCGGGTAATTGATTGAGGGCTGGACAAACTGAAATATGGGCTTGTCATCATAACCCTGCTATTTCTTTGTAGTGAAAATATGTGAATGGTCAACTGTAAAATAAGGAATGTTTGCCCAAAGCATAATATTTTGTATAAAAGAGAAGGTTAGCTTTACAAGAGCAGCAGTCTCCTGAGAATATACACCGTGTTGTACTTCTAGGATACCTGTTACTGGCTGCAGCCCATAAACAAGATCTTTGACTTCACCAAGAAGACTCTGTGTTTCTGTAGTCTGAAACAGGAAGGACTCGAAGTCTTAGGGTGTGTTCCCTGGCACCACTGGGTTCTGAAAAACCCAGTACTTCAGGAGCTCCCATCAGAGGACGAGTCCGTGTCGCTGGTGTCAGCTCCTGTCCCCGCCGTGGAGCTCCCCTCACCCTCCGTCCCACTGGTTAATTCAGAGTCCGTAGTGTCGCCCTCCAGGGCCATGGGGGATGCAGCTCCCTCCTGCTCCGGTGCCACTGCTCCTCCGCCTGATGATGCTAATGCACACAAGAATAGGGAGACCACAAAAAGGGGGGGAAGACAGAAGAGAGACATGTTGAGTGCATGCATTACCGCTACCGTTGGCGGACACGACAGACACAGAAGCCCCCTGCACTACGCCGCGCTCTTGGGCTCCACTGTTCAATTCCTGGGAAATGGCCTACAAGGCTATGGACGACATCTGCACACATGGATGACACAGGGGCATGACTAGGTATACTTCACACTCTACAGAGGTGGGCTGGGGTGTCACATGGCCTGTCTTACAGAGGGGCCTTGCCTACGGAACTCGCCATGGCCTAGGGAAACCCACAGCCCACCTCCCCCACCCAGACACCTCCACTCTGCGCAAAGTCAGCAGAATGCGAGTGTACTCACCCCCTTGTGTCTGCTGTGATGCCCTCAAGCGCCCATCCAACTCCGGGTAGGCCACCGCCAAGATCCTGAACATCAGGGGGGTCCTGGTGCGACGGGCACCCCTTCCACATAGGGAGGCCATCCCCAGCTGAGCCTCCGCCGTCTTCTTGCTCCAGCGGCGAATGTACTCCCATCTTTTCCGGCAGTGGGTGCTCCGTCTGTGGTAGACCCCCAGGGTCCGGACGTCCTTGGCAATGGCACGCCAAATATCTTTTTTCTGGTGGTCGCTGACCTACATGAAATGTACAGGGGGAAAAGAGTACTTATTACCAACTGCACCGTCAAAGTGATTGGCCCCCATCCCTACCCTTGCCATGATGCACATGCACTTACCGTCGTTTCATGCACGCCTCAATCTCCCCCCCATCTTTCATCCACCCCACTCCACAGAGTCATAGCCCATACAGCATGCTCACAGTGTATTTACCTGTTTGTCTGGAGGACCGTAGAGTAGCGTGTACTGGGGGAGGACCCCATTCACGAGCTTCTCCAACTCCTCTGATGTGAAGGCAGGGGCCCTTTCCCCAGACACTCGAGCCATAGTCTCTTCCAGACCGAGGTCACAGCAGCACTTATAGTGTAGGTCCTCTCCTGTTGAAGATCAGGCATCGAGTGATTGAACAGATAGAAAATGGCAGTCACGTCCGCGGCGGTGCGTACCGTCACCGCCGGCGCACATCGTCATTGGCTCCTGGGACCCATAGGGTCCAATGTTAACCAATGCAGCATTGCGCCGCGGTCTTCGACCACCTACCGCAACAGTGTACAACGCCAGCGCAGTTACCTCACATCCCATTGTCCCACTTTACAGGTCAGGCAGCCGCCATTTCAGGGGCCCACATGGCTTCATTTCCAACTGCGTCACACATACCTAGGCCTAGACTCAACACACATACAGGCCACCTTTTGTGTATGATTGGTGTTCTGTGTAAACTGTGGATACGTACCTCTGAGTTGTGTGACTCTGTGCTCACTGTTGTCCTTCATAGGCACCGTCCGCTGGGACATGTGAGGAGATGGCGGCATCCTCCGGTGTACCGACCGTTGGTGGACCTGTCGACAATGGAGGAGCGACATGTCATAATCACATAGAGGCTTGACCGTGCCACAATCCAGGAACTGTGTACCCAGTTGGAGCCAGACCTGATGTCAGCAATCCGCCATCCCACAGGAATCCCCCCTTCAAGTGCAGGTGCTGTCAGTGCTCCATTTCCTAGCAAGTGGGTCATTTCAAACAACAGTGGCCATAGCATCAGGGATGCCCCAGCCTATGTTTTCGAACGTGTTGTCCAGAGTGTTGTCTGCCCTGCTGAAACACATGCGGAGCTACATCGTTTTCCCTCAGGTGGAGGATTTGCCTACAGTGAAAGGTGATTTCTATGCCCTGGGACATATCCCCAACATCATAGGTGCCATTGATGGGACCCATGTGGCTTTGGTCCCCCCCCACAGGAGTGAACAGGTGTACAGAAACTGGAAGAGTTCTCATTCTATGAATGTACAGATGGTATGTTTGGCAGACCAGTACATCTCCCATGTGAATGCCAAGTTCCCTGGCTCAGTGCATGACGCCTACATCCTGCGGAATAGCAGCATCCCTTATGTGATGGGTCAACTCCAGCGGCACCGTGTGTGGCTATTAGTTGAGCACCTGGAAGCAAGACAGTGGGAATGGTTGTCTGGGTCTGGGGTTACCCTACAGGTTAGTGTGTGTCTAATACTTGTCCCTCGCCATTTGCAGGTGACTCTGGTTACCCCAACCTGACCCCAGTGAGAAATCCCAGGACAAGGGCAAAGGAACGCTACAATGAGGCCCATGGGCGAACTAGGAGGGTGATCGAGCGGACCTTCGGCCTCCTGAAGGCCAGGTTCCGGTGCCTCCATATGACAGGTAGATCCCTATTCTACTCACCAAAGAAGGTGTGCCAGATCATCGTGGCCTGCTGTATGCTTCATAACTTGGCATTGCGACGACAGGTGCCTTTTCTGCAGGAGGATGGTCCAGATGGCGGTGTTGTTGCAGCTGTGGAGCCTGTGGATAGTGAAGACGAGGAAGCAGAGGAAGAAGACATGAACAACAGGGACTCAGTGATCCAGCAATATTTCCAGTGAGACACAGGTAAGAGTACAGGCCTGCCTACTACATGTACTTAAACACTACTACCTCTCTACTGTCTGTCGTTTTCACCCAGTGTATGGTCACTGAGTTGTCACTTTCCCTTACGATTTCACAGATGTGGGTCCCACTGTGTGACATCTGCTTTGATTCCTCATGGACTTGAGCTGTGTGATATAGGTATGTTGACATTACAATTGAAAGAGCATTTTGTCACTGTAATTGCTAGTGCACTATTTCGAAATAACAGACAGACTAGTAGATTGTTTTGTGTTTTAAGTGTATTTATTTAAGTGCTCAATATTGGAGGGGGTAGTGAATTGGTGAGGGGTGATGGCGGAGGAATGTCCATGGCAGAGTCCAGTCTATTAGTTTCACAGGTGCATTGCCCAAATGGGCATAGGAAGTGGAGTATGGGCAGTTTAAGTATGGACAGGGTGACAAAGTGGGACAGTAGGATGACAATCAGGGTGGTCTAATTTCTTGGCGGGGGTCTTGGCATCGTGCTCTGTCTTTGTCCTGGATCTCAGGGAACACTTGGGGGGTGGTTCTCCCTCTGCAGGGGGTGGGGTGCTGGTGTGGTGGTCCTGTGGCAGGCGTCCTGTCCACTAGCGCCGGCGGAGGTGGTGGGCAGTTCATCGTGCATGTTAGTGTCAGGGGCCCCTTGTAGTGCCACAGTGTCCCTCCTGGTGTTCACGAGTTCCTTCAGCACCCCTACGATGGTGCCCTGGGTGGAGCTGATGGTTCTGAGTTCCGCCCTGAAGCCCATATACTGTTCCTCCTGCAGGCGCTGGGTCTCCTGAAACTTGGCCAGTACCGTTGCCATCGTCTCCTGGGAGTGGTGGTAGCCTCCCATGATGGAGGAGAGGGCCTCGTGGACAGTGGGTTCCCTTGGCCTGTCCGCCCCCTGTCGCACAGCAGACCTCCCAGTGCCCATGTGTTCCTGGGCCTCCATCCCCTGGACCTTGTGCCCACTTCCCCAAGGTCCCTGTTGTTGTTGGGGTGGTGGGTTATCCTGGGTTCCCTGTAGTGGTGGACACACAGCTGATTGATGTGTCCTGGGGACGGAGGTATGGGCCCGCTGGGTGGGTGCTGTGCTGGTGTTTCCAGAGGGGGGAAGGTCTGTGATGGCCTGTGCCAGTGTGAGGGGAACCGACGGTCCAGAGGTCCCGACGGGCCGGGCTGGTCATCTAGATCCAGTTGGACGGAGGTGCTGTCATCACTGTGGGCCTCTTCTGTTGGTGGTGTGGACATGTGTGGACCCTCCTGTCCGGTGACGTTGGGTAAGGGTCCTGTAGGGGTATAAAAGGATGGTTATTACATCTGTATGTGTCATGGTGTGCAATGGGTGGGTGAGCGTGTACCCGAGTGCTTGCATTCCTGTGTGGGAGCTTGTGTGATGGTGGTTTAGGGGGTTGTATGGGTATGTGCAGTGGGCATGCTTTAGTGATGGGTGTCCATGCTCTGTTGTTGCATACAGGGCTTGGTGTTGGGATGGGTGGTTTTTGATGTTGGGACATATGTGAGGAGTTGGGGTGCTGGGGGTGAGGGTGGGTGTATGTGATAGCATGCAGGTAGGGTGGGGGATGTAATAGTTAAGATTTGACTTACCAGAGTCCATTCCTCCACCTACTCCTGCGAGGCCCTCAGGATGCAGAATCGCCAAGACCTGCTCCTCCCATGTTGTTAGTTGTGGGTGAGGAGGTGGGGGTCCGCCGCCAGTCCGCTGAACCGCCAGGTGGTGTCTTGAGATCACGGAACACACCTTCCCCCGTAGGTCGTTCCACCTCTTCCTGATGTCCTCCCGATTTCTTGGGTGCTGTCCCACTGCGTTGACCCTGTCCACTATTCTGCGCCATAGCTCCATCTTCCTTGCAATGGAGGTGTGCTGCACCTGTGATCCGAATAGCTGTGGCTCTACCCGGACGATTTCCTCCACCATGACCCTGAGCTCCTCCTCCGAGAAACTGGGGTGTCTTTGCCGTTCCCTGGGGTGGTGTAGGTGATGTGTGGGGTGGATTGTGTGGTGATTAGTGTGCTGATATGTAGTGGTGTGTTCTGTGAGGTGCGTGAAAGTAGTGTGGGTAATGGTATTGTGTGCCTGTGGATGCTGTTGTTCTTGCTGGTGGTGTCTCTCTCTGGCCTTCTTTCTGGATTTTTGGTCGTAGGGGTTTGTGGGTGATGTGGGTGTGTGTTTTATATTGTAATGGGTGTGTGGGAGTGGTGTGTGTATGTGTATCAGGTGTGTGCATTTTGAATTGTCCAATGTGGCAGTGTTTTGTATATGTGTGTGTATTTTGAGCGCAGCGGTGTGTACCGCCAATGGAATACCGCGGTTGAAAGACCGCCGTGTGGATTTGTGTGTCATGATAGTGTGGGCGTATTTCTGTTGGCGTGACGGTGGAGGTTTTGTTATCGCCAGTTTATCACTGACCTTTGGTGTGGCGGACTTGTGTGGGTGTCTGAATTTTGGCGGATTCCGAAATGTGGGTCATAATAGCTGTGGCGGTTTTCCGCAGCCGCGGCGGTGTGTTGGTGGTCTTCTGCACGGCGGTAGCCGGCTTTTACCGCCAATGTTGTAATGAGGGCCTTTATTTGTTACAAATAAAAATGAAACCAGAAAATGTTTGGGAGAATTGGATTGCGCTGTCATCAGAGTTGAGTTAAATCATTTTATTTTTACCTATGAAACTGAAACCAGAAAGGTTTATGGTTGAACTGTAGATGACCTGTATAACCCTTTCTCCAAGAGCTGATTTATGGCCCAAGCTGTGGTCTCCCTGTATTTCCCAAACCAGCACAGCTTTCTGCAGAGGCCGGTGGAAACAGAAAAACACTTATTTAAATAAAATGAAATATTGTGCAGCCTTGAATTCACTGAAAACAAACACAGAGTTACATTTCCTATCTTCCCTCTTCACCCACCATGTGTAATGAGAATGCTGTTTTTCAGTGAAATAGAATGCATCTCTGTGGCATAACTCTGATTGGCTGCTCCCAACCAATCAGCGTGAAGGTGTGTTTCACAAAACTGCAAATGTGTTGGTATGACTGAGGGATGAGGAATGAGGAGTAGGGATAATGGATGGGGAGTAGGGATGATGGCTGAGGCATGAGAAGAAGGACTGAAGGAAGATGGATTAGAAGTAGGGATGAGAAGCAGCGGTGAGGGATGAGAAGTAGGGATGATGGAAGAGAAGTAGGGATGATAAGCAGGGATGAGGAGTAGGGATGATAGATGAGAAGTAGGGATGATGTATGAGAAACAGGGATGATGGAAGAGAAGTAGGGATGATGGATGAGAAGTAGGGATGATGAATATGAAGTAGGGATGATGTTTGATGGATGAGAAGCAGGGATGATGTATGATGGATGAGAAGCAGGGATGATGGATGAGAAGTAGGGATGATGTATGATGGATGAGAAGCAGAGATGATGGGTGAAAAGTAGGGATGATGGAAGAGAAGCAGGGATGGTGGATAAGAAGTAGGGATGATGGATGAGAAGCAGGGATGATGGAGGAGAAGTAGGGATGATGGAAGAGAAGCAGGGATGATGGATGAAAAGTAGGGATGATGAATATGAAGTAGGGATGATGTTTGATGGATGAGAAGCAGGGATGATGTATGATGGATGAGAAGCAGGAATGATGGATTAGAAGTAGGGATGATGTATGATGGATGAGACGCAGAGATGATGGGTGAAAAGTAGGGATGATGGAAGAGAAGCAGGGATGATGGATAAGGAGTAGGGATGATGTATGATGGATAAGAAGCAGGGATGATGGAGGAGAAGTAGGGATAATTTATGATAGATGAGAAGTAGGGATGATGGAGGAGAAGCAGGGATGAGAAGAAGGGATGATGGATGAGAAGTAGGGATGATGGATTAGAAGTGGGGAAGATGGAAGAGAAGCCGGGATGATGTATGATGGATGAGAAGTAGGGATGACGGATGAGAAACAGGGAGGAGAAGCAGGTATGAGAAGTAGGGATGAGAAGTAGGGATGAGGTGTGAGGAATGAGGATGTCAGAAAAATGGATGCTGTACTGGTGCTTTAATCCCGTCTGTGGGAGTGATCTTGAATGATTTGAAGAATAGAAGGTTGTCTACTGTAGTGAATAAACTAGCCACTAGTACTTCTGGAGCATTGCAGTTTGTACATTCTGAGATGATAGTGATCATATGAATCGTTTTGCAAAATCGACTTGCTTTAGACATGTTGCTCACAAAAGATGGAGGAGTCTGTCGGATGCTTAAAGTCCAACAATGCTGTACTTTTATTGCCAACGAAAGTATGGATTTGTAGAAGTATGTCTGGAATATTTCAGGGCTTACAAAGGATTTAAAAGAGTTGGAAGTGACTAGTGCATGGGAAGCCACACCAGATGGATTTTCTGTTGTGGATAGATGGTTTGGAAATTTAGGAAGTGGAATTGTGGTTTTGTGTTGAGACCATTGTTGATTATTTCTATAGTGGGGATAATTCTGTTAATTGGACTCAAGGTTTTCTGGGGAATGAGGATTTAGCAAGGTAGAAAGAGAAAGAGGGCAGAGGTTGAGTTGGAAGATAGTCAGTGTAAATATTATGATGACATGAAACATTTGGAAGAATCCAGACAAAAGATGTTCAAAATGACTAGGTTTTAGAGAGTCTCATTCAAGAATGAAGTGGGTTTGTGATGACGTTACACGCCATGTGAGAGAGGGTTAACAGCACCTGTCTGTGCCATTATACATTTCAAAACGTGAGAAGAAGGGGTGGTTATTTTCATTTACAATATATCAAATTAATTGTTAAATGTAGTGCACTGAAATATATCAGTAGACGTGCACAATTAATTTAATGTTTCATGTATGCCACATTTAATCTTCGTTTGCAAGAATGTTTATGTTATAGTATTTTAGAAATTTTATTCTTTATAATCAGTTTATTTTTGACAAGTTTAACATTTAAAACATATTGAGCTGAAAGTATATTTGAGTTCATTTTAGTTTGGAGTGAAGGCCAAATTCCATTTGTGTGTTTTAATCATCAACGTGAAAGCTTGTTTTTCTAAAACTGTAGGTGCTGAAGTTAACAAGGAGCTTGTTGTGCACAAGAGATAAGAGAGCCTGAAAGAAGTGTTACAGGACGGAAGAAGTATCCTGGACTTGGCAGATATAGCTTTTGAAATTCTTAGATGCAAGGTTGTACCAAGGTTGAATGTCAAAGACTTCAGAAGAATAAATTGTCAATTATAATTGATTTGTGGTTTTTATTTTTCAAAAGAGAATTTTAATTATGGTGTCATCACACTTGGAATCAAGATTTAAGTGTGGTTTAGTTGGTGAGTGATTCAGATTCCCTTTGTCCCTTGCTCAGAGTGGAACTTTTTGAGGTATAGACCTCATACTTTAATTTCTATGTGGCTTTATACCACTACACCTCTCTTGTACAGAATCGTCTACAGCAACTCTGTTTGCTAACCTTTCTCAGATATTCTTTATGTATTAGAATAGTTTAGGAGCTAGATTCAATGGTTAGGCAAGATAACTTAATTTTCGAATCCAGACATCACATACTTATGATTTTCTGCATTGTTTGTATTGAAGTCTTGGTATTTTATATATTTCTTCAATATAATATTGTGCAATGCTTTAATTCTTTATTGGTGATCTTGTATATCCATACTATGGTATTGAGAATCACTTATGTAACTTTGGCTCCAAGTCTGTTATAAAGCCCTTTCAAACTTTAATGTGGAAGCTGAGGTTTAATGTGTGACTATTGATGTGCACTGTAATTGATTTGAATAATCTGGTGAAATTACCTCTCCACCCCTTCAAACAGTGAAGAAAAATTGGGCCCAGATAGAGAGATAGGGCCCACGCTAAATCAGTGTGATTAGGTGTTGCCTTAGGGGTTAGATCCCGTCTGTGTTACAGTGGCATGGCAGTCTGTAATTGATTATGCAGGATTATTGAGAGAGTGCTATCATGGTAAATTATATAAAAAGCTCCTGCCTCTTCATAACAGTAATAGACATAGTAGACATAACATAATAGATTATTCAAAACTCAAATTTAAATGTGTTAAATACAGAATGCTTAAAATGAATAATGTGCTTTCTACCCCTGAATTTCAGACAATGCTTCATGAGCTGAAATAATCCATTACCTTACTTTTCTTTGAACAGTCTACAATTGAATAAAATTAACCACAAAAACTATCCCATTTGGCTCCTGAAACTAACCTAAGAAACGTGTGGGCATGTTTCAGCAGTTCTTGTGCTTCTCCCTGGCAAAACAAGATTTAGGGAGAACCACAAGAATGTCCTGAACTACACATGAGGCAGACACTTCTTGTGGTTCTAGACCTTAATTTGCTGGTGAGAACCACGTGATCTACCAGAAGCTGCACAAGACAGTCAGTACTCAGTTTGGGAGCCATTTTTTAGAGTATTCTTATTTACAGCAGTGATGCCCTGGACACACAGCTTTCAGTGGGGCTCTTCTACAAAGATACTTACAGTCATTTTGAAGCTAATGCTCTGGACGGTCGCAATCAGGGTTTTGAAAAAAGCGCGAGCTTTGCTGCCGCCAGTAAGCAGTTCGACCTCCTAGGTCGCATACACTCGGACCTTTTCAATTTCAAACACCACGACATCAACTACGTGGTGCTGGTACACAAGGGGGCTGTGATTCCTGTGAAACCGTACACACCTAGTTTTGGAACATCTAACTGTATCAAGAAATACCTTGGACTGGTGTCAATAATAGGAAAACATCTGAGGGACTTGGGACTCGTATCAAGAGAAGGATATGGTTATGGCTACACTATGTGGGTCATTCTGACTTTGGCGGGCGGCGGAGGCCGCCCGCCAAAGTCCCGCCGGCAGAATACCGCTGCGCGGTCAAGAGACCGCTGCGGTTATTCTGGGTTTCCCGCTGGGCTGGCGGGCGACCGCCAGAAGGCCGCCTGCCAGCCCAGCGGGAAACACCCTTCCATGAGGATGCCGGCTCCGAATAGAGCCGGCGGAGTGGAAGGGGTGCGACGGGTGCAGTAGCACCCATAGCGATTTTCAGTGTCTGCATGGCAGACATTGAAAATCTTGGTGGGGCCCTGTTACGGGGGCCCCTGCAGTGCCCATGCCATTGGCATGGGCACTGCAGGGGCCCCCAGGGGCCCCACAACACCCCATACTGCCATCCTCTGCCTGGCGGCCAAAACCGCCAGGAACAGGATGGCGGTATGGGGGTCGGAATCCCCATGGCGGCGCAGCAAGCTGCGCCGCCATGGAGGATTCCCCAGGGCAGCGGAGAACCGGCGGTACACCACCGGTTTTCCGTTTCTGACCGCGGCTGTACCGCCGCGGTCAGAATGCCCAAGGGAGCACCGCCAGCCTGTTGGCGGTGCTCCCGCGGTCGTTGGCCCTGGCGGATTTTACCGCCAGGGTCAGAATGACCCCCTATATTTGCTTTTGATCTAACACCCAACATGGAAGACGGTGATCATTATAATCTGATAAAAAATGGAAATCTAAAAGCTGAAATGTGTTTTAGTCAATCCTTGGCTACTAATGTGAACATGCTTGTATTTGCGGTGTTCGACAGCGTCATCCAGGTCAACCCCGCCCACCAAATCATGTTTGACTATCTTTAAAATATTGTACAATAGACACTGTGCAGATCCGTGAGTTCTTAAGGAGGAATAAATATGCAAGGAAATACTTTTTAGATGTTTTTCCAAGCTACCCGAGGAAGCTGGTGTGTAAAGATCATGCTCGCTAGTCTTTAACACAGATCCGAATTACAAGGGTGGAACACACTGGGTGGTAATGATTTTGGATATTGACAAGGTTACAGTGTTTGACAGTTCAGTGGCATTACCCTAGCATAGCATCTATTCAAAACCCATATTCAAGTATATAAAAAAGCTGCTAGTGGCATCGAGTATAACATGATGCGAGTGCATGGTTCTTTATCAGTCACATGCAGGGAACACTGTATATATTTTATTAGTAAAATTTCTGAGGGTATGATGTTTAGACATTTTCTAAATCTATATTTGTGCGATCTAGTAAATAACAACCGTATGGTTGTGAAGTATGTAAAAGAAAATGTGGGTCTACTGCGACCATTGTTAAAACAGAATACGATGTTTGTCAAAAGTGTACTGCTGTGTAATGCTTATATAAGTGTGACTATAACTGTATACAATAAAATAATGTAAACTCGAAATCAGACTATGGCCCTCATTACGACCCTGGCAGTCGGTGATAAAGTGAGGGTAATACCGCCAACAGGCTGGTGGTAATTACCGCCAAATTATGACCATGGCGGAAAGATCTCCGAAAGACAGCCAATGTACCACACAATGTACCAGGGCAGAAACAACAGCTACAATGGCGGGAGCCGCCTACAGCCAGGCAGAAGTCAATGTTCTGCCCACCATATTATGACCAGACATTCCTCCACCTTTTCCGGGGCGGTACCAATGACATCAAAAGCCTGGCGGAAATTGAGCTCAGAAGGGAAAAGGACTCACCATTGGAGACACAGGGAAGAACCAGAACCAGAACTGCATGTTTTCCTGATGTTATTCTATGTTCTGCTCCACCACGAACACCAACACCTGCGAAGACGACGATGGGGAGTACAGCCGCCTAGCACACAAGAGGGGGGGGGGAAAGAGTGACACACACATGTACAACACACACACTATACACACAACCAGATGCATGAAAAAAAACAATTTGACCCCATAACTTGGCTGACAAATGCAAGGACAAAACAATTTTGCTAAATTGTTTATAATAAGATCAACACAGTAGAAATAATAAGTTAGGCAAGATAATAGATATATACATATGTACAGAAAAAGGGACACAGCCCAGTCCTCAATTTTTGTAGGCCACAGGCCAAAGTCCAAGGCCACACGTCACCTGCTTCAACATGGAGAGAACACTGAAGGGGCATCAGTTTGTAGATAGGCATGCACCTCAGGGGGGGTAGGGGATGGGGTTGGGGGGAGCACCTCAGTAGGGAGATGTAACAAGACCACTGGTTTTGGAGAGGGCAACTTGACCTGTTCTTGATCCTGGGGAGTGATAGGTCACAGTCTCTCAAGTGGGTGACATACCCACTGATTCTGGAGGGGGCAATGTGCCCTGTGCTTGATCCTGGGGAGTGATAGGCCACAGTCTCTAAGGTGAGTGTCATACCCACTGGTTCTGGAGGTGGCAAAGTGCCCTGTGCTTGATTCTGGGGAGTGATGGGCCACAGTCTCTAAGGTGGGTGTCATACCCACTGGTTCTGAAGTGGACAGGACGCACAGCAGCCCATGGAAGTAGGATTACATACCGTCCACCGGTTTTGACGGCTGCACCGTGGTGGTGCCATTGGTGGGGGGAGGCTCCTGCCCATCCCCTGCAACCTCGGACGGCTGCACAGTGGTGTTGCTGCTGGTGGGGGGGTGGCTCCTGCCCATCCCCTGCAACCTCAGACGGCTGCACAGTGGTGGTGCTGCTGGTGGGGGGAGGCTCCTGTCGATCCCTTGCAACCTCAGACGGCTGCACAACCATGGTTGTTGGTGGGGGCTCCATCAAAGTTCCTGGTCCAGGATACTTTCCCTTCCTGTCTACTGGTGTAGGCTCCTTAATCTTCCTGCCTGCTGGTGCAGGCTCCTTGCCCTTCCTGCCTGTTGGGGCAGGCTCCTTGATCTTCTTGCCTGCTGGTGCAGCCTCCTTGATCTTCCTGTCTGCTGGGGCAGACTCCGTGGCCTTTCGTGTGGCAGGTGCAGGCTCCTTGCCCTTCTTGCCAGCTGGGGCTGTCTCCCTCCCCTTGAGGCTGGCTGGTGCAGGCTTCTTCCCCTTCATTACATGTGGCCTGGATCCCTTTCTACCACAGGAGGGTGCGGTTAGGACTGGGCCTGTAGACTTGTGGCTGAGGTGCTTGGCTGGGTTTGTGATACTCTGCCCATACGGGGGGAGGGGTTGGGAAGAGGTCAATGGTGGATAGGAACAGTTTTCTAGGGACATTGGGCCGGGAAGAGGGAGAAGGAATGGGAGTGGAGGATGAGGGAATGGTTGTTGGTGGTGTCTGTCTGCTGCTTTTGGGTGCAGGTGCATGGGCTGTATGCTGTTGTGAGGTGGATGGCTTTTGGGTGTCTGAGTGTTTGCGTTTTTGTAGCTTATGGGGGGGGGACAGACACAGTGGGAGAGGACACAGGGGACATGTGCATGGATGTTTTGGAGGTGTCTGCCAGTGAGGTGTGTGTTCTACTTGGTGTGGTGATGATGCTGGTAGTGGATGATGATGTAGTGCATGCAGGTGTGTGTGTGGACATAGCTGAAAGGGAGGTGGTGAAGGGTGAGGAGGGGGAGACAGTGGAAATAGTGGATGTTGGTGTGTCTGCAACTGGATGGTGTTTGTGTGAGTGCCTGTGGGATGAAGTGTGGCGCTTGTGTTTGCATGTGACACTCTTGGGTGTTGTCTTGTGTGCATGCTAGTCTGTATGTGTACTTGGGATAGTTTGGGGTTGAGGGGAGTGGGACTGGGCAGTGGAAGTTGGAGGGGGGACGGAAGAAACAGGGACAATGGCTGCCATCAGAGAGGAGGCCAGAGCCTGAATCGATCTCTATTGGGCCGCCAATCCAGTGTGAATGCCCTTCAGGAATGCATTAGATTGTTGCATCTGGGCTGCCAGACCCTGGATGGCATTCACAATGGTTGACTGCCCTAGAGATATGGATCTCAGGAGGTCAAGAGCCTCCTCACTCAGGGCAGCAGGGCTAACTGGGGCAGGGCATGAGGTGCCTGGGGCTAAGGAGATGCCCACCCTCCTGGGTGAGTGGCCACGTGCAACTCGATGAGGGGCTGCTGGGAGGAGGGTGCTGGTACAGGGGTGGCGGTTGTACCTGTAGCTGGGGTGGTCACAGAAGTGTCCACCACCACCAGAGAGCTTCCATCGGAAGAGGTATCTGTGTCTGAACTGTCCCCTCCAGTCTCTGCCGTGGTGCTCCCACGCCCTCCGTCTCACTGGTGTCCTGACTGTCGGTGGACTCTGCCTCCTGCGTCCTGTGGGATGCAGCTCCCTCCGTCGCCGGTGCCTCTGCTCCTCTGCCAGATAATGCTAATGCACATAAGGACAGTATGACAAAACAGAGAGAGGGGGAGAGAGACAAAGGATACACTGGGTCAGTGGCTGAACCAACACCACCGCTGGTGTACACAGCACCCTCACACACAGGGAACAGGCCTACGCAGTATGCACTGCACTACCAGAGAAATAGAATGCCTCCAAGGCATGGGGAGGAGCAGACACCACCAAATGCAGCACACCTGGGATCCACGCAGCCCTGACCAGTAGTGGATGCCTACGAGATAGGTAGCTAAATTTGCTCTTCTGCACCCAAGCCACCAGGGGACCTACACTGCAATGTCAGGCCTGGCCTAGGGGCACCCATACCACCCTGCCATGCGTAAGTTGTAATGATGGCCGCTGTACTCACCCCCTTGTGGCTGCTGTGATGCCCTCAAGCGCCCATCCAGCTCTGGATAGGCCACCACCAGTATGCTGGCCATCAGGAGGGTCAGGGTTCGACAGGCACTCCTTCCTCGTTGGGAGGTCATCCTCAGCTGGGCCTCCGCGGTCTTTCGTGCCCAGCATCTCAGGTCCTCCCACCGTTTGCAAGAGTGGGTGCTCCGCCTGCCATAGACCACCAGGGTCCGCACCTCCTTGGCAATGGCACGCCATATACCCTTCTTTTGATGGGTGCAGACCTGCAGAGGAAATACACACAGGAAAATAGAATCAGACAAACAGTCCTGCCTGTTGCACATATGGCCCACCATACCCCTTCCCAACACCATATACACACACATGGCCCAGCACACAACGTGTACGCCGCCAAGAGGACATCCACCCACCCCCCTTACACGAGGCCATCACACACACAACTCCATGCCTTCATGCCACATGCATCGAGCTCTCAGTGTACTCACCTGTTGGTCTGGAGGCGCATACAGCAGTCTGTACAGGGGTATGACCCCAGCCACCAGTCTCTCCAACTCCTCTGAAGTGAAGGCTGGGGCCCTTCCCCTAGTCACACGGGCCATGGTAGGTTCCAGACACAGGTCACAGCAGCACATGCAGTGTAGGGCCTCTCCTATGGAAGGGCAGGTAACAAGTGAGGAATCAGATAGAAAATTGCAGTCACGTCAATGGCAGTGCATACCATCACCACCGGCGTAGATCACCATTGGCCACTGTAACCCATAGGGCCCAATGTTAGCCAGTGAGGAGTTGCACAGCGGTTCCCAACCTCCCCCCGCAACGGCGCACAACGTCAGCGGAATTACCACACTTCCACCTGTCCCTCCACACAGTACAGGAGGACACCATTTCAGGGTGGGGGGCAGGCCCTGGAATAATGCTGCATCACAGGAGATATTAGCACATACTGGACAAATCACAATGACCCATTTCATACTTACAGGATGCAGAGTTCTTTTCTGGTTCCATTGTTCAGTTTGTGTCCGTCTACTCATTGTTTTGTCCCTTAGATACCTACAGCTGCGGATGAATAGGAGATGGACACGTACCCCCGTGTACAGACCCCTAGTGGACTTGGCACATAATACTCACCTATAGACTGGACAGAGCCACAACCACTGAGCCGTGTTTTCAATTGGAGCCTGACTTGATTTCTGCTATCCGTCACCCCAGTGGGATCCCCCCTCTTGTGCAAGTGCTATCTGTACTCCATTTCCTCGCAACTGGTTATTTCCGAGTGACAGTGGGCTTGGCAACAGGAATGTCACAGCCAATCTTCTCAAACGCACTGATAAGAGTGTTGCCCTGCCCTAATAAAACACATGTGCAGCTACATTGATTTCCCCCAGGTTGAGGATTTGGCCACAGAGAAGGCCGAGTTTTATGCAATGGGACATATCCGCAACATAACTGGGGCGATAGATGGGACACATGTTGCATTTGTCCCCCTCAGCAGAGTGAGCAGGTGTTCAGGAATCATAAGAGTTTCCACTCTATGAATGTTCAGATGGTCTGCTTGGCAGACCAGTACATCTACCACGTCAATGCTAAGTATCCTGGGTTGGTGCATGATGCCTTTGTCCTGAGGAATAGCAGCATCCCAAATGTGATGGGCCAACTACAGAGGCACAGGGTGTGGCTAATAGCTTAGCCCTGGTTCCCACCCAGTATATGCTGGTGTATGGGTATGGTGTGGGCCATATAGGATAGTGTGTGGATAAATGTTGTCCCTCAATATTTGCAGGTGACTCTGGTTACCCACACCTATCATGGCTGCTGACCCCTGTGAGGAATGCCAGGACAAGGGCAGAAGAACATTTTAATGAGGCACATGGGCGAACCAGAAGGATAATTGAAAGGACCTTTGGCCTCCTGAAGGCCAGGTTCCGCTGCCTCTATCTAACAGGTGGATCCCTGTGCTACTCACCAAAGAAGGTCTGCCAGATAGTGGTGGCATGCTGCATGTTGCATGTTGCATAACCTGGCCCTCAGACGCCATGTTCCAATCCTGCAGGAGGAGGAGGCTGGAGATGCCCGTGTGGCAGCAGTAGACACTGTGGACAGTGAGGATGAGGAGGCAGAGGATGAGGACAACAGAACTAATGTGATCCGACAATACTTCCAATGACACACAGGTAGGACAGTGTTACTTCACATTTCAATGACTTTTGTTTTAATTTTTGTGCCAATAGCATGCTGATATTTGCAACTTCAATGCGCACTTACTGTTCCCTCTGGCAATTCATTTTGCAGATGTTGGTGACCTGATATATACTCCTGGTGTGATCAGTACAGCCAGCTACAGGTCAATAATCTACGCTCATTCTCTGTACAGTTGATTTGCAATGTTTGTACCTGTTACAATTAATACATATTTGATATACATGTCATACTCCAAAATGTTTTTTTTTCAAAAGGTGTTTATTGAAGTGCTAAAATATGGAGGGGCAAGTGCAATGGGAAGGGATGATGATGGAGAAAAGTCCAGGGTATTATTCCAGTCTATTTGTAGCACAGGTGCATTGTCCGTGGGGACATAGGAAGGGGAGCAATGGCAGTTCAAGGTGGACAGGGTGACAGAGTGGGACACAAGAGTGACAATCAGGAGAGTCTCATTTCCTGGCGGGGATCTTGGCAAGAGTCTCTGGCTTCTGTCTGGATCACAGGGAATGTTTGCGGGTGGTTCACCTTCTGCAGGGGGAGGGGTGCTGGTGGCCGTTGAGTCCTGTGGCGGGGCCTCCTGGCCACTAGTGGCAGCAGAAGTGGAAGGCTGTTCGGATGTCTGGCTAGTGACAGGGCCCGCTGGTGTGAGACAGCCTCCCTCATAATGTTGGCCATGTCTGCCAGCACCACAGCAATGGATATCAGGGTGTTGTTGATGGCCTGCAAGTCCTCCCTGATCCCCTGGTACTGTCCCTCCTGCAGCCGCCTGTTCTCCTGCACATTGTCTGGGATTCTGGCGCATTGTGTCCTGGGAATGTTGATAGGCTCCCAGGATCTCTGGGAGAGCCTCCTGGAGAGTCGGTTCCCTGGGCCTGTCCTCCCCCTGGCGCGCAGCAGTCCTCCCAGTGTCTCTGTTGGCCTGTGCCTCTGTCCCCTGAACCGTGTGCCAACTGCCACTGGCCCCAGGTCCCTGATTATCTTGGGGATGAGGTGTGCCTTGGGGTCCCTGTAGAGGTGGACACACTACTGATTGACGTGTCCTGGGGACAGAGGTATGGGTACGCTGGGTGGGTGCTGTGGTTGTGTTTCCTGATGGGGGAGGCTCTGTGGTGGTGTGTGACTGGGCCTGGGTAACCGGCAGTCCAGTGGTCCCTGATAAGCCAGGTAGGTCATCCAGATTCTGAAGACCAGAGTTGCTGTCATCACTATGGGCCTCTTCTGTTGGGGTACTGGATAGCGCTGGCACCTCCTCTCCGGTGACATTGGCTGGGGTACCTGTGGGGATGTAAGTGATGTGTTATGGTTTCTGTGTCTGACATATTGTACATCTGTGGCTTCCCCTCTTTGTTTGGATTTGCCCTGGCACCGTGTATGTTAGTGTATGGTGGGATTGTTAGTTCTCTATGGTGTGTATGCTTCAGTGATGAGTGTCCATGCAGGGCTGTGACGGGTGTCAATGCATTGGTAGGGCATGCAGGGCTCGGCATTGGGATGAGTGAGATGTGATGGTGGGGTGTGTGGGAAGTAGTGGAGTGAGGGTGAGGGTATGTGTTGGCATGTAGGTAGGGGGGTGATTAGTAGTAGAGAGTTGACTTACCAGAGACCATTTCTCCTCCGACTCCGGCCAGGCCCTCAGGATGCAGTATTGCCAAGACCTGCTCTTCCCATGTTGTGATTTGTGGGGGAGGAGGTGGGGGTCCACCGCCAGTCCTCTGTGCAGCGTGCTGGTATCTTGCTGCAATGGAACATACCTTCCCCCGTAGGTCGTTCCACCTCTTCCTGATGTCATTCCTAGTTCTTGGGTGCTGTCCTGTGGCATTAACCCTGTCCACGATTCTCCGCCATAGCTCCATCTTCCTAGCTATTGATATCTGCTGCACTTGTGCTCCAAATAGCTGTGGCTCTACCCTGACAATTTCCTCCACCATGACCCTTAGCTCCTCCTCTGTGAAATGGGGGTGTCTTTGTGGTTCCATGGTTGTTCTGTGAGGTGTGTTGGTGAGGGTGTGTTAGGTGATGTGTCAGGGTTTGTGATGTGGAGTGCGTGAGTGGTGTATAGGTGTGAATAGTATGTGGCTCTATTTGTGTCAGTGGTCTTGGTGTCAATCTCCTGCCAGTAACTGTTGTTTGTAAAGGGTTGTGGGTACTGTGGGTGGGTGTTTTATAGTGGTGTGGGTGTGTGGGTGTGGTGTATGTATGGGTGTCAGGTGTGTGTTGTTTGAATTGTCCAATGTCGTGTTGTTTTGTATGTGGGTGTCCATTGTGAGCGCAGCGGTATGTACGTCCAGTGGTTTACTGCCGTTGAATGCCCGCTGTGGTGATTCGTGGGTCATAATGAAGTGGGTGTAGTTCTGTTGGAGTAACGGTGTGGGTTTTGATACCGCCAGTTTATCACTGACCTTTGGTGTAACAGATGTGTGTATGTGACTGAATACTGACGGATTGGTGTGTGTGTGTCACAATATGGTGAACGGATATTCTCCACGGCGGAGGTAAGTTGGCGGCTGTCAGCGTGGCAGTATGTTTTCATTGTTCCGGCAGGGCCACACACTAAAAAGATGACTGAAGAGTGATGAAACAGTTAAAAAGTGTTTATTACTTATAATGTCATTGGAAGTTAGATGATGAGCATAAATATAATTAGGCTGATGTACACCTGTCTCCTGTGTACACTCTATATTGAACACTAAGTAGTCTTCAGTTTTGGTCAGAGGAAACCCTTTTACCAGGTAACACTTGTGTTCTGTCCCCGTGTGACAATATACTTTACACCTGGGACATTTCATACCTTTGCATTTATGCTCATAGGTGACGTAGCGCCTGAATCTCCTGCAGTCTGCTTCAGAGACACAGCAAACAAGCCTGTTATTTATGCTCAAGCAGTTTTGCGAGCGACAAAACATATTACACATTCGGCACTGTACCTTCTGCCCCGTGATCTCAATACACCCATCTCTTTGGTACATTTTAAAGTGCATTTCACATTGGTGAGCTGTCTGTGTGTTGTAGATATGGTTGCAATGGGTGCACAAGTACTTGGCTCCTAGAAAACCCCTCAGGTTCAAAATACCATAAAAGTGATTTTCATGATGGAGAACATACACAGTCTTGTTTTTCGTCTGCTGCCCAGTCGTGAGGTACTTCCAAGAATGATTGTGGTAAAGAACTTTTACCATAACGGCAAAATAGTTCTTAAAATGTTCTAGGTCCCCAAAACAGACTATTGTGTTGTGTGGTATTTCAAGCGCCCTATGGGCTCAGCAGCTCTAGACAGAGTGTGAGCATCAGATGTAGGTCGATCCATCAGCAACCCTACTATGCTAGCAGCCAGACATGTGTTGGATGCCCATGTGTTAAAGTTGAGCAACCATCTTTTTTTCTTACTGATGATCTTACTATACAAGATGTTAACGGTCTGGAAACACCACCTTCGCGACCCCTGACAACGAGGGCGATAACTTTGAAGGTGCCACATGCAAATATTTCTTGACAATAAGAAGAGGTTAACCCAACATACCCCTACCTGACCTGGGTAAGGGAACAGAACAACAACAAATTTTTGGTCAAAAGGTTGGGACTGATTAATGTTCCTATTTTCATCTAAAAAAGTAATAAATCCTCTTTTAGGGATCTGATTTCTTTACACAATTTATTCAAACATTTTGAAGAAGGACGAAGCAAACACATTTTTTTATGCAGAACGCATTGTCTCAATCATACCTAAACAAAACACATACTATAAACAGTAATACAAAACTTCAAAATGACGAAACATCAAAAATGGAGAATACATCCTAAGCGGATTGTCCCGTATTATTCTCCTCTGAAAGAGGTTTAAGTGGTTGCGTTGGATACTTATAGTCGTAATCCACTTGGCTGCGATGGTTGTGAATTCTTATGCGTGCAATTGCTGAAACCCTATAAAATTCTTCTCAGGGTTCTTTGGAATGCATGCTGTAACTCTGAAGGGTCAAATAACCTTTATATCCAACCTCGCAAAGGATCCAAAGAGTATCAACTATTTCAGCCTTACTCTGTAGCAGGCTAGAGAGGTTTTTCTAGAAATTCTACAGCGTCAAACACATCACTGGGTGTTCAACGGGTGAAAAAGGGACTGTCAATGCCCTGCCCCTGGAAGTGTAGTTGGAAGAAATCGTTGGAACCCACATCAGGTAACAGCCTTTCTATGAGCGTTTGTACGGCTTGATGGTTAGCTATAATGCTGTGATCAGAAGAATTTAGACGATCCAGGTTAACAAAACAGAATTCCTCATAATGCTCTGTAGCGTTAAACCTCTATACAGTACGACTGTACCTTCTAACACTTTCTAAAAACACATGTTCTAAATCCTCGGGTTGAGGATCGTCGAAGGATGTGGGGCTCACTGGTGTATCATTCACTGGTAGTTGACTATGGCTCGGTGTTGGCGTATTTTTATACCTCTCTGTAACACTTAGTTTGGCTTTCTTTAATTTCCTTATTAAAAGCATATGCTTTCTAGCGCTACTAGCCCACTTCTGTCTCTTACAAGCCCAGCTGTTTTTAGGTAACCGCCCGCGGCCTATTTGAACAACATTCGATGTATTTATGAGCTGTGTCCTTGCCACTTCACCTGCTACGGACAGGGGTCTTGCAGGTAGTTCGGGGGTAATCTTGCTCTGGACTCTACCCCCTGAGGTCTTAAAAACCTCTACGTTTGTGATGTTTTTTCTTAACTTTATGTTTTGAGGCCTAGCGGGGTCGTTTTATATGTTAGGGTTGCTGATTTTTGGGGTTTTATGCAGTTGTTGGGGGGGGGCTCTAGCTTTTTTTTTTAGCACTCGTAAGAACCGTAGAGCTTTAGTGAGTATATCCTGGATCCCCTTTTTATATTTAGACCTGTGGATGCTAGTATTAATAAATGCGGTTCTTACACTCCCTAGGTGACCCCACACGCCTAGTCACGCCTGTGTATTAATTATGTCTGCAGCGGCTAATTCACATGCTTGGACCACCATCCTCCTACATAATGACAACCTCTGGGTTAAAGCCCTCAGGCCAGCTCTGGAGGACATGGTATCGTGACCCCCCCTTCCCGAGTTTTAAAGTCTTGAGGCTAAGTCTGAATTTTAGCTTTCTAATAGATTGGTGTATTTCTTTTATATGAGTCCAGGACTCTAGTGCTGCCTGAAACGCCATGTTCTGGGCCATTACTTGAGGTGTTAGATGCAGGGTTTATATTTCCCTGAGCCATACTAGCTGCAGTTTCTTTGTTAACAGTAATACCCGCTTTCTGAATGGCTGGACCAAGACGGGTCAAAAAAACAGGGCCCCAACGCGAACACCCGGGTGTTTCAGAGGACTGTTCCTCTCTAGACGGAGTTCCAAAACTCAGATTTTGTGACTCGCTACTACTATCAGGGTACGTTGAAGAGGGAGAAGACTGAGGAACGTATACACTTGATGGGGGACTGGTGGGATCATACGCTCCCGGAGGTGTGATTGGGGACATTACATATGGGGAACTTAAATGGTGATCGTAACAGCTTAGGGCCGCGGATGCGTGGGACGCACAGGGCCTAGGATCGGGTGATTATTAACCTGAAGATTGCTGCACCTCTGGGTCTACGTTTGTGTTAGCCCCTCCGCAGTCAGGTTACCCCCTGTCCAAGCAAGGGCCCTCACTCTAGTCAGGGTAAAGGAGAATCACCCTCAGTTAACCCCCGCTCACCCCTTTGGTACCTTGGCACAAGCAGGCAGGCTTAACTTCAGAGTCCAGGTGTAAAGTATTTGTACCAACACACACAGTAACTCAGTGAAAACACTACAAAATGACACAACACAGGTGTAGAAAAACAGGAAATATTTATCTGAACAAAACAAGACCAAAATGACAAAAATTTAACATACACAAGTCAAGTTATTCATTTTAAAAGCAAAAGAGCCTTAAATCCTTGAGAAAACAGTAAAAACACTGTTAGCATTGAAAAGTACCTCAGTAGCGTCAAAATAACACGCACGGGTGAGTGTGGTTCAGAAAAAGCTAGCAATGTGTTGATTTCTCACCCCCAGGCGAGACCATGCTTCGTTCTCCTCCTCAGGTCGGGTCACATGCATCATTTTTCCTCTCCGCAGGAGAGCGATGCATCAATCCGGGCAAGCACTCGGGTCCGGACAGGCTTTGTGTCGTTTTTCTGCGCCAAGCAAGGTTTGGTCAAAAATCCTGCAGCACGGTATCAGCAGAACCGCGCTGTGTGGGTTGCAACATTATCAGCCTCTGTCAGCGGGTGTTGTGCATCATATCTTCAGCTGTGTGCATTGATCTTCCAGCCGCGATGCCAGTGGAGCGTTGATTTCTGCTGCGAAGCCGCCGCCGTATCGTTTTTTCAGCTGCGTCTTGGAAGGTACGTCGATATTTTTCCCACACAATGGTCTGTGTGTGGATTTTCAGTCTTGGTCTGCCAGCTTCATCTTCCAAGGCCCCAGGAACTGGATAGGGCACCACTTGGCAGGGCAGGTATCTCAGCAGAGAGTCCAGTTGCTGGCAGGAGAAGTCTTTGATGGCCCTGACCTTCAACAACAGGAGGCAAGCTCAAGACAAGCCCTTGGAGATTTCTTCACAAGCAGGAATGCACAACAAAGTTCAGTCTTTGTCCCCTTGCACAGGCAGAAGCAGCAACTGCAGGATAGCTCCACAAAGCACAGTCACAGACAGGGCAGCACTTCTCCTCAGCTCTTCAGCTTTTCTCCAGTCAGAGGTTCCTCTTGATGTCCAGAAGTGATCTAAAGTCTGTCGGTTTGGGTGCCCGTCTTATACCCATTTTGGCCTTTGAAGTAGGCTTACTTCAAAGGAAAGACTCTCTTGTTTGTGAACTCCTGCCTTGCCCAAGCCAAGCCCCAGACACACACTAGGGGGTTGGAGACTGCATTGTGTGAGGGCAGGCACAGCCCTTTCAGGTCTAAGTGACCACTCCTCCCCTCCCTCCTAGCACAGATGGCTCATCAGGATATGCAGGCTACACCCCAGCTCCCTTTGTGTCACTGTCTAGAGAGAGGTGTAAACAGCCCAACTGTCAAGCTGACCCAGTCAGGGAATCCACAAAATAGGCAGAGTCACAGAATGGCCACAGAAAAGCAAGAAAATGCCCACTTTCTAAAAGTGGCATTTTCAAATACACAGTCTTAAAACCAACTTTGCTAAAATATGTATTTTTATATTGTGAGCTCAGAGACCCCAAACTCCACATGTCTATCTGTTCCCAAATGGAATCTATGTTTTAATCATATTTAAAGGTAGCCCCTATGAGAGATATAGGCCTTGCAACAGTGAAAACCGAATATGGCAATATTTCACTATCAGAACGTATAAAACACAGTAGTATATGTCCTACCTTAAACATACACCTGCACCATGCCCATGGGGCTACCTGGGGCCTACCTTAGGGGTGTCTTACATGTAAGAAAAGGGAAGGTTTAGGCCTGGCAAGTGGGTACATTTGCCAAGTCGAATTGGCAGTTAAAATCTGCACACACAGACACTGCAGTGGCAGGTCTGAGCCATGTTTACAGGGCTAATAAGGTGGGTGACACAACCAGTGCTGCAGGCCCACTAGTAGCATTTGATTTACAGGCCCTGGGCACCTCTAGTGCACTGCACTAGGGACTTACCAGTAAATCAAATATGCCAATCATGGAAATCCAATTACACATACATTTTACATAGGAGCACTTGCACTTTCGCACTGGATAACAGTGGTAAAGTGCCCAGAGTATTAGAAACAGAAAAAACAGAGTCCAGCACACATCAACAACTTGGGAAACAGAGGCAAAAAGTTAGGGGAGACCACGCCAAGGATGCCAAGTCTAACAGCTAGGAGGCCCTTTGTGCTCAGTGGCTGCTATTGTTTCAGAACCCTCAACCCCACCCGTCAGTGCCCTGAGAAACCCTTTACAGGAGTCATAAGGGTCCTCTACGGGTGATCATTCTCTAACCTAGAGTCCACAATAGTTATAGGAGTTTTTGGGACTGATCAGTTGGGAACTGCCTCTACAATACTCGTTTCAGTGGTAAAAAACTTAGACCCCTGTGGGCTACGGGGTCGTGTCAGAGGCGTAACTGTGTTTTTAACTGAGAGATCTAGAGGAACTTTTGTAGCTCAGGGACCGGTTGCTTCTTCTTATGATTCAGGTGTGAGCCTGTGGTCTCTGAGAGCAGGACTATTGAGCTAATAACATGGGTTGCCGGGCGCGTGTGGCTCTGTGACCCCAGCCATTAACTTCACAGACCTGCTCTCAGAGGGCCGCAGGTTCATGCTGAGTGGTATCAGAGAGCAGGCCTGCTAGGCTAATAAGGGAGGTCGCCGAGCCACATGTGCTTGGTGACCTCTACTGTTAACTTAGCAGGCCGGCTCTCAGAGGCCTCGCAGCATGAGCCTCCATCCTCTGAGGGCTGGCAATGTTAGGCTAATAATGGAGGTCGCAGAGCCACACGTGCTGGGCGACCTCCATTATTAGCCTAACATTGCTGATTCTCAGAGGACGCAGGCCCATGCCGCAAGGCCTCTGAGAGCCGGCAATGTTAGGCTAATAATGGAGGTCGCCGAGCCACATGCGTTCAGCGACCCCTGCCATTAACCTACAGGCTCGCTCTCATTGGGCAGTAGGCTGTGAATTGCGGCCCGTGCGACCGCCTTTTTTGGTTGCCAACCACCCTGTCGCCACTTCCACGGATTCCCTCACTACCAAGCGGCTAATGCGCCCCTCATCTCTCCATAGCCACCCTTTCACAAACATTCATTTGTTTAAAAGTGCATTTAAAGGCTGGCTTTACCAATTTGCTCAACTACCTACATAAAAAACAAATCTGTTCTTTTAACTCTCCATGCTACTTCATGTTAGTCATAACTATTGCACTCTAGTAACAACATTAATTATAAGAGGTATCTTGAAAATGTAATTGTTTCCTGAATGCTGCATGCTGCATGCAGAAGGGACTTTTCAGCATGTGCTTTTAAATGGCACGCTTCTCCAGTTAGCACCCCTATCCAGGGTTTCACACGGTGTAGCCTCCCCCACTGTTAGCACCTCCCTAAACCAGTCCTTGGGGTGCTGGGGTGACCCAAAGCGCTCAAAACGCCAGACACTGCTAGGCCCCCACCTTTAAGGTAATAGCCACTTGCGGTGGGAGCGCATGGTTGGGGTGCTGAGGGATGCAAGGTTTTGCGATGGGCATCCCTAGACCATTTTATCATACTAATAACACACTATGCATGCCAGATAAATAGAATATAGTAATATTAATAAATAACATAAGAAAACATGCCCTTAGATAATAGTATTCACAGTACATGGCACATATGCTCTGTGTGTCCCAAGGGAAAGGGGCTAGAGACAACAGCAAGTTAAAATTACATTACAAAAATATACGAACAGGCCACAGTTATTTACCTTAAGTAGAAGCTGGTTTGCATTACCAGTATGCGCTCTTCCCTTCATATTTTTCTCCTTAATGGTCTGGGGTAGGGGAAACATCCTTTTTACGACTTTTTTTTAACGAAAGTAGTGGTTAACGAAAGCACAACAAAGCTTTTTTTAACCACGACTCTGTTATTTTGTGCCTTAACTACGTATGTTCTGAACAACGAACATGCGTGGTTAAGGTACAAAGAAGGGAGTTGGCGAAGGAGGACGACGCAGGTGACAAGGGGTCGACTAAGGTAAGTGGTGGGTTTAGGTTTTGGGGAGGGGGTGGGGGGTCAGGGGGTTTTAGGTTTTGGGGTGGGGTTGGGGGGTGGGGCGTTTTTGGTTTTGGGGAGGGGGTGGGGGTTAGGGGGTTTTAGGTTTTGGGGTGGGGTTGGGGGGGTGGGGTGTTTTTGGTTTTGGGGAGGGGGTGGGGGTTAGGGAGTTTTAGGTTTTGGGGTGGGGTTGGGGTTAGGGGGGTGGGGCGTTTTTGGTTTTGGGGAGGGGGTGGGGGTTAGGGGGTTTTAGGTTTTGGGGTGGGGTTGGGGGGACGGGGCGTTTTTGGTTTTGGGGAGGGGGTGGGGGGTTAGGGGGTTTTAGGTTTTGGAGCGGGGTTGGGGGGTGGGGCGTTTTTGGTTTTGGGGAGGGGGTGGGGGGTTAGGGGGTTTTAGGTTTTGGGGTGGGGTTGGGGGGGTGGGGTGAGTGATGTAGGGTGAATGGTGCCTATTAGTAATGCTTTTATCAGGAATGCCTTTACAACGAAATATCGTTGTTAAGGCATTCGTGGTAAAATCATTAGTAGTAAGAACGAGGTCGGTGTTCTGACCTCGTTGTTAAGGCACTAGTTGTTTTCAAAGTTGGTGTTCCGTCGTACAATCCTGGGGTAGCCCTGCTCTCCACAAGCTTCAATGCGCCACTCATAAAAAAAGAGTCTTGTGACATGCTTGTGTGTATGATACCTTTGGGGGGCTTTTATACTTGCTACGACAGGCTAATTATGCATGCGCATTGTGGAGGGGTGGGCTCAGAAACATATTATGTCTTATGATTCGAATTTCATAACATGTCACCTGGGGGCTACCACTTTCTATGTTGAAATCTACTACGTATGTATGGGTCACTCTGACTTGCAAAAACATAGGTTGAAAGTTCGCTGCTTGAGGTAAGCAGTAACAAGCAGGCTTGATAAAATAATAGGGGTGGTGGGCAGCAGCTCCTCTAGAAACTAAGTAATGGCCTGAAGACCCCCACGTGGCCTCTAGCCCTCACTTATCTTCTCCTTACACACAGATACCCTCCTTAGGTAACTATGACTTGTGTTTTTAAAGGTCATGTTCTATGTCCATATACACCCTGCTTGGCCCCTTTCTATGCCTGTGGACTTGAAGATATATATATTTTTTTTTTTAAAAGGTCACCATCGTACATTCCCTTTAGGTTATGCAACGCTCAGGGAGGCAGGGTGGGAGCTCTGTAGTTCCACTGTGCCTCCCTATAAGGAGCCACACTGCAGCCCAACCACCCTAACGGCATGAACATTCCCAGACTTGTCCTCTTAGGCGCAGAACACGGCGCACACCTGCACGGCGCCATTTTACCCAACCCATACACCTAGACATTAGGGTCAGCAATAGGGCATGTGACTAACATGTCATCACACCGTGTCACAACACAAATGACTCACCTACATTTACATTAATTCTGGGGCGGGCTCCGACGGGTCACTGGAAGTTCTGGTAACAGTTGTGACGTCACTTCCGACGGGGCGGGACAACTGTCACTTTTGGAATGATGAGGAAAGGTATCCCCGAATACTACTTATATGTATTCCCTTTTTGCTGTACCGTTGCATTTGTCATATATCAGAGACCAGTTTTGGAAACATCAGCCATGAGGCAGCTACCTGTAACACACCCATGGCACGTCAGAAACCACATGAGACCTGCAAACACAAATTGCAGCTCAGCATATGCATACATTATACCATAAGGCACCACCCTTACACACATTGGGTACAGGTGCTTTTAGTCAGGTATGGAGCTGTGTCTGTCGGATTTCACTAGGAATTTTTACATACACCTAGACAAAAATGCATACACATTCTCCCTGTCTTGAAAGTCTTAAAAATATTGGTTAGTGTAGGAGGCTAGCCTTGCTTATAGTGGGTACCTGATGGTACTTACACCTTGTGTCTGGTCCAGTTATCCCTTATTGGTGAATTAGTAGTGTTCTAGCAACTTCGGCTGATAGAGGTAGCTATAGCAGAGCAGCTTGGGCTGAACTAGGAGACATGCAAATCTCCTACCATACCACTTATATAGCACTATATCATAAGAATCACAATATTCAGAGTACCTAAAAATAAAGGTACTTTATTTTAGTGACAATGTGCCAAAAATATCTCAGAGGATATACTCCCCTAGGAGGTAAGTAAAATACACAAAATATACACACAAACCAAAATCAGGTAAGTAAACAGTTAGTAAAGTAGTGCAAACACTGTAGAATACAATAGGATGCAATAGGCCTAGGGGCAACACAAACCATATACTAAGAAAGTGGAATGCGAACCACTTAGGGACCTCTGGCCTAGTGTAGTGTGTAGAGGGCCACTAGGAGTGTAGGAAAACAATAAGGGTGTCCAAGATACCCCACCCCAAGACCCTGAAAAGTAGGAGTAAAGTGACCCTACTTCCCCAGAAACACACTAAAGTTGTGATAGGAGATTCTGCAAAAACCACAACAGACGTCAAAGCACTGAAGACGGATTCCTGAACCTGACGACCTGTAAAGGAAGGGGACCAAGTCCAAGAGTCACGAAAGTGTCCAGGGGGAAGAGGAGCCCACTAAACCCCGGATGAAGGTACAAAATGGCTGCCTTCGTGAGGAAGAAGCTGAAGATTCTGCAACAACAGAAGATGCCAGGAACTTCTCCTTTGCACAGAAGATGTCCCACGGAATGCTGGAGGATGCAGAGTTGTTTCTTTGGAGAAAGACCGCAAACAAGCTTTGCTAGCTGCAAAGGTCGCGGTTGAAGAAAATGGGTGCTGCCCGGGCCCAGGAAGGACCAGAAGGTCGCCACTTGGAAGAGGAGACAGAGGGGGCCCTCAGCAATACAGAGATCCCACGCAGAAGAAGGCAGCACCCGCAGAAGTACTTGAACACAGGTTCAAGAAAACTGAGCATGGTGGTCATCTCAACACTACAAAGGAGGGTCCCACAAAACCGGCAGTCAACTCAGCGAGTTGAGCCAGAGTGCTGGGGACCTGGGCTGTGTTGTGCATGAAGGATTCCTTGCAAAAGTGCACAGAAGCCCTAGCAGCTGAAGTTCATACAGTACACAGGATTTCTGTCTGGCGAGGGGAGGCAAGGACTTACCTCCTCCCAATTTGGACAGATGGACCACTGGACTGTTGGGGTCACTTAGATCCAGCACCTGTGTTCAAGGGACCACGCTCATCACGATGAGAGGGGACCCAGAGGACCGGTGAAGCTGAGGTTTGGTGCCTGCGTTAGCAGGGGGAAGATTCCGTCGACCCACGGGAGATTTCTTCTTGGCTTCCAGTGCAGGATGAAGGCAGACAGCCCCCAGAGCATGCACCACCAGGAAACAGTTGAGAAAGCCAGCAGGATTAGGCACTACACTGTCACTGGTAGTCTTCTTGATAATTTGTTGCAGTTTTGCAGGCGTCCTGGAGCAGTCAGAGGTTGATCCTTGGCAGAAGTCGAAGAGGGAGATGCAGAGGAACTCTGGTGAGCTCTTGCAAAGCGTTATCTGAGGAAAAGCCCACAGGAGAGACCCTAAATAGCCCTCAGAGGAGGATTGGCCACCTAGTCAGGTAAGCACCTATCAGGAGGGGTCTCTGACATCACCTGCGGGCACTAGCCACTCAGAGGTCTCCATTGCATCCCCACGCCTCTGGATTCAAGATGGCAGAGGTCTGGGACACACTGGAGGAGCTCTAAACACCACCCCTGGGGTGGTGATGGACAGGGGGGGAGTCACTCCCCTTTCCTTTGTCCAGTTTTGTGCCAGAGCAGGGCTTGGGGTTCCCTGAACGGGTGTAGACTGGTTTATGCAAGGAGGGCACCATCTGTGCCCTTCAAAGCATTTCCAGAGGCCTGGAGAGTCTTCTCCTCTCAGGCCCTTAACACCTATTTCCAAAGGGAGAGGGTGTCACACCCTCTCGCAGAGGAAATCCTTTGTTCTGCCTTCCTGGGACTGGGCTGCCCAGACCCCAGGAGGGCAGAAGCCTGTCTGTGGGTTGGCAGCAGCAATCCTTTGTTCTGCCTTCCTGGGACTGGGCTGCCCAGACCCCAGGAGGGCAGAAGCCTGTCTGTGGGTTGGCAGCAGCGGTAGCTGCAGAGAAAACCCCAGAGAGCTGGTTTGGCAGTACCCGGGGTCCATGCTGGAGCCCCGGGGATGCATGGGATTGGCACCCCAATATCAGATTTGGCATGGGGGGACAATTCCATGATCTTAGACATATTACATGGCCATATTCGAGCTACCATTGTGAAGCTACATATATGTATTGACCTACATGTAGTGCACACGTGCAATGGTGTTCCCGCACTCACAAAGTCCAGGGAAATTGCCCTGAGCTATGTGGGGGCACCTTGGCTAGTGCCAGGGTGCCCTCACACTTAGTAACTTTGCATCTAACCGTCATCAAGTGAGAGTTAGACATATAGGTGTCTTATAAGTTACTTAAGAGCATTGTAAAATGGCTGTGAAATAACGTGGACGTTGTTTCACTCAGGCTGCAGTGGCTATCCTGTGTAAGAATTGTCTGAGCTCCCTATGGGTGGCAAAAGAAATGCTGCAGCCCATAGGGATCTCCTGGAACCCCAATACCCTGGGTACCTAGGTACAATATACTAGGGAATTATAAGGGTGTTCCAGTGTGCCAATTGGAATTGGTGAAAATGGTCACTAGCCTATAGCGACAGTTTTAAAGACAGAGAGAGCATAAGCACTGAGGTTCTGATTAGCAGAGCCTCAGTGACACAGTTAGTCACTACACAGGGACACACATTCAGGCCACAAACTATGAGCACTGGGGTCCTGGCTTGCAGGATCCCAGTGAGACAGGCAAAAACAAACTGACATACAAGAAAAAATGGGGGTAACATGCCAGGCAAGATGGTACTTTCCTACAGTTAGTTTACAAAATATTGTATTTTCCATCACTTAGTACCCATACAATCTGCATTCCTCTCCCTTTCCACTGCTCAAGCCCTACTCAAGCGCCCTGCTTTTCGTATAATGTATTTTAATATTATATGGCTGCGTGATTGTTGGAAAACCTGAAGCTCACTCTCCCCCCTAATCTTACTGACCAAACTAGGCGCCTGGGCTCTTCATCCATGCCCGCTCATGATAGATAGCCCACAGAGTCCCTCACACTGCACGAAACACACACTACACAAAATCCTCGCCGACGGACTTGCCCCGATTAGGACTTTCTGAGAGGATTTATCTGATTTGATCTGAAGAGTATAAAGTCAGGATTATTGCTATAAAAATTCTGATTAAAACATCATGAAAAGCTTCGTCCGACAAGATTAAAGGCGGGTCTTAATCTCCCAGAGCCCAGAAGTCTTCCTAAATAACTCACAATCTACCCGGCGCTGTTAGATTTATCTGCCAGGGATTAGGCACCGAGGGCTCTGCGGCTGGACTGTATAATGGTTTAAAAATATATATCACTACAGTAGAAAGAAACGTGACAGTTGCTGCCCGGTATATAATTTCTGAACCAAAACCAGGACCAAGAAATGCAGTAACATGGCAACAATGTTAATCGTCAATCGTATTAATTTTATTTCTTTTAGGGATTTTTAGTGCGCTATGGAGAACAATTCTAATGAGAGAAGAACAACACTTTTTAAAGTGAAAACAGCCAGGAATCCACTGCTGCATTTCAGATGTGAAAGCTCATTCTGGATGACCATGGGTGTAGAGTTTCACAAAGGAGGTCGTTGAACCGGAACGTTCTATCATTCCATGTCTTCACCTTGGATTTCAGAAGCAGCCCCATTGACCTAAAGCCTCTTTAGAGCGTAAAACGTTCTGCTCTGCGAGTTCGGACTTTAGATGTGTTAGAATAGACCTTGTACATCATAAATGCAGTGGTGTGCAAAGTAAGCGCAATAAAGTGCTAGACAAATGGCTAAACATTTTCATCAGAGCAGAGCACTGGCGGTCCTCAACATTTTAAATCGGTACAGAACCGAAACTGGGATTGCGCAGAACCCGGCCCACCGCATTCAGGTTGGCACTCGTGTGCTTCGCTAGAGCATAGACACTGCACCTATTAAGAATGGCCTACTAGGTAATGCCTACTTTTCAATATATGGAAAACCAAAGTATGAAAACAAACAGCAGACCTCTGAGCAACAGCAGCAGGACTTTCAGGATGCGGACACGGAATATCATCAATGTTAATAGTGTCACCTAAGTGATAATGGTGTTAGGACACGCATAGTCACTCCCTCGTTCACCTATGCATTCATCTTCTGTAAATTAAGCATCTGCTGCAGAGCTCTGTATGCCTCAACTGTCAATGCTATGTATGCGATTATAACGTGCACAAATCTGCCCTGCTGGATCTGTTCCACTGGGAATGAAAGATTGCACTTGCTGCCTTTTGTGAAAGAGGGATTTTTACTTTGGTAGTGCTATGGTGCCCCTGCTCTATGAGGAAATAAAGCTTGCCCTGCTGCTGTCCATTGTCTCTCTGTCCTGTGATGGGAAACGATTGCACTGCTACTGCTCTAGCTGTAACTGTCCTCTAAAGGAAGTAAACTTGCACTGTTTTCTGCTCAAGATACTATGAAGAGGAGTGTTCCCGCTGGGTTTTCCACTTTTATTTTTTTTAAAAAGGCTATTTGTAATGATTCTGCATAACATGCCTATCCCAGTCAGAATTTTCTGTTGGACCAAGGGCAAAAACTAGTTGCAGGGTCCTGACCTTGGTTTCAATCACAGCTTCCCTGCTTGACCAATTTGTGTTGTGCTGGCTAAATACTTTTCTTTCCTCTTACCCCCTTTCAGTGATCATCACATTTGAGAGAAACTTGAAATATAACAATACAGGATGTGCACTGTACAAAAACTCCTCTTGGTTTCAGTTCAAGAGATCGCAACATTGCTCATTCTAGAGCATTAAAAGGCTTTATAGGCAGTGCAAGACAACTGACTCACCTCTTGAGTCACTAATTAAATAGTATCAGGACAGGAGGGGGAACGAATGTGATATCCATCTAGCATTTGTATTGCACAGTGTCTGATCAGAAAACTTGGTTTGAACCCCAGCTACTAAGCTAGACTAAATAGGATTACCCTGTGTAATTACTTTTCATCACTCTGCATCCTTTTCCGTGATCATCAAATTGGAAAGCACCTTGAAATAATTCATTACAGGATACACAGGGTACAAACATCTCTTTTGTGTATGGTTTCATTGACTACAATGTTGTTCTATTTATGAAAATAAGGGCTTATGCAGGAGAAACAGGTGAAATTACTTCTGGATCATTAATACAATTGTCACAGCAGAAAGGTTGTGATTCACTAATTTTATTAAAGGCCAATCAGTGCAGTAATTTAATCTAAGGTGCTAAACTGGAACACGCCAAAAGAAACTTTCTTAATATAAAGGTTTTGTACCTCATCTTAAACAAAAAGAGGCAGACAGTGACACTTGCAGCAGGGCAGGAGGGTCCAGTCTGTGCAAAAGCTGTTTTCTTCAGCCTCCACAGTGCTGCTTTTCCGACATGGTGCAACACAGATGGTGCTGAGGAGAATTATGGGACCAGCCCACCTCCGCTCCACTACCACTGCCCAATTAGTGCTGGTAGAGAGGCAGGGGATGCTTTAATGTTGGGCACAAGATTCACAATCTCATGACCTGTGCAGTGCCCTTGCCCAGCTGAATTAGGGGCTGTAGGAAATTGGGATACTGGTTGAGGGGTGTGAAATCCTAGTTAAGTAGTAACCACAATTTCTGTCAGGGTGAAGTCAGAAGCAAACTTCAAATTAACCTGTGTTTAACCCTCTGGTAACTTGGCACAAAGCAGTCAGGCTTAAATTGAGACAAAATGTAAGGTAAAGTATTTATGCTGCACTTCAAATGGGTATAAAGTGAAAACACAACACAAGAAAAATCCCACAGCAATTTAGAAAACTAGAGTAAAATCGAATAAATATTATTTGACACCAAAATGACAAAAATCCAGTCAGTAGAACCAGAAATATGCAATTTGTTTGACTATCTTTATTAAACTTTTAAACTATATCAATCACATATAGCATTCAGGCTACACATACACCATGTCATGGTTTAGTGTTCCACAGAGCCAAGACGAGAAAGAAAAACAGAAAAAGAATAGTAATAGGGGTATGAAACAAAAAGGAAACAGGGCAGCTCGTACACATTGAGATAGGTAGAGAGGGGTCCTGTCTAGAAGGGTCACACCATTGGCAAGAGTCCAATAGACATGGATTTGACGTGACCCTCCAGGGCAGGGCGTGAGCCCAAAGTCTGTCCATGATGTATTGTCTTATGCCAGGTGTACCGTATGAGGCAAGGGACCCCTGATCTCATCAAACGTTTTCATTTGGCCATTCAACCTATGGACCACATATTTGCGTGAGTCTACGAATGCTATGGTATTGTGACATTCTTTCTCTGTTGACAGTTTGGGGGATTTTCAATAGCACAGTATACGAAGTTTAGCTACACCCAATGCTATATCGAGCTATGTCCTGTATATCATGCAGAAGCCCACATTCTATGGAGAGTAGGATGACAAGATCATTGGTCCTTTGCAGTTGTTGCCTCATTTGTGTGCTGAAGAGTCGGGCATGACATGGGAATGGGCACTGTATCGGCCGTTGATGTAGATGTCTCCAACAGTGTGGTGTGGCACCAGTTGGGCCCTGCAGAATTTCATTCTGGCCTCCTGCAGGTTTTTGTTTCGGTATTGAATCAGCTTGTGCCAGTCTTCTTCCCTATAGGCAAGGCTGCCAGATCTTGTGAAGGTATGCCACGTTTGACTTTGAAAACATAGCATTAGTCAGTGTTTCATACAGCCCTGACACTTTCTTTGTGTGTGCCCCATCTGATCAGGTAGCCATGAAGAGTAGAGTTATCAAGGGTGAAGGATGGGTTGTTCAGCTGACTAGAAAGCAAGTTTTCAGTTGCAAGTTTTGCAGGAACTGGAAGGAGACCAAGTGGAATTTGAAATACAGGTCCTCGAAGGATCACATGGTTCTATCTGAGAGAACTTGACCCATTGTATGAATCACACTACATATCCACTTCAGCCAGTGCAAAGACTTCTGGGAAATTTGGATGTCTGAGTTGTCCCAGCGTGGAATATTTAGATGGAGAAAAGGGTGTTGCTTAAGGACTAATGGCTGGATGTCCATATTTTCGGCATTACCCACAAAAGTGGGTTAGAGTTTGTAAGCATAGCACTGGGGTTGCGGAACAAAACTGAGGATCCAGCCATGCTGCTCTGTAGATGATGTTCCAGCACCACCCAGGTAGAAGTTTCCAGATCTAAATGAAAATGACAAGTGAGTTGAGAGAGGTATTGCGCCACATGATACGCCTCTAGGTGCAGGCGGTAAACTCTGCTTCACAGGCAGAGTTTGCAGAGTTTTGCTCATTGTCTGGAGCTTGCTTGGAGTGTGGGACTTCAGCAAAAACTCTGCCAGCTGCTGTGTGTTGGAGGCTGGCCCTCTATTTAGTTTGCAAAGCAAGGCACACTGTGCATGGGATCCAGGCAACCACCCGTTGGTTTGCCGAGGTGAAAACTAGACCACCTAATGCTCTAATTTTTATGGTAGCTTGGTTGAGCTATTAGGCTAATCTTGGAGAAGTGCAAAGCATTTGTTGTACTCACAGTATCAGTAAATCGTGGCACACACTCAAAAGAATAACTTGAGACCAATTTACAAAAATACTTCAGATTTTTATAAAACATTTTTAGACCAAGGTCATAAAAATTGGGTAAGTACTTTTTCAGTTATGAATTTTTAAAGTTTTAGTAAAGTTAGTCTTTCTGTGACTAACTTTGGGGTCTCTGTCTTTCTGTGCATCAGCAAACTTTGTTGTTGTTGCCCAAAATAGATGATGATTCTCTCAATTTTGCTCCCACAAGGACAGACATAAAATGGAGGGGCAAATAGTGACTTACTTTGCTTGTTTTTTATTTTTCAGGGTGCTCAGTAAAAAGCGAGTTGTTGCTCTGGTTTCAATTTATTATTGTAAATGCTGATGTTTCATGATCAGTGATTTGTACAGCAACAGCTCCTTCGCTAAGGCAGAGGAGGGTCACCCCACTGCCCTGAGCAGTGCAAAAAAGGAAAATTAAAATGATAATAATGCAGTGTTATAATTATTTAATTTTTCAGTGCCTGAGCAATGATAGGGCGGGGTGGGGCTGGGCTGTCACAGGGAGGAGGTGGTATGTGTACCATAAATGCGCATGACAGTTTGGCCGGCCGTGTTGGGCTCGCCAAAAAAACATGCGCACTTAACATTTCTGCACTCGGCTGTATTGCACAGCTGGGTGGAGAACGTGCACAGGCCGCCACTCCCTGTCTGAGCGCTGCACCAGGCCGCTCAGGCCAATCATGACACTGCTGTCATGCTGGTGACAGCAGTGTCATGATTGGCTTAGGGGAGTCTGGGAGCCTGTGTGCTGCTGGGAGTCAAGAAGAGGACACAGAAGAGATGGGACTCATTTCCCGACAGAACAGGTAGAGTTTTTTTTTTTTTTTAATCCCCCACCTTCCAACCCCGTTCCGCAGCAGCCGCCAATGGAATTATAGTGGGTTAGCTGGGTTCCTAAGCACTCTTTCACTTACTTAACTTTGCAAAAAAATCGCTACACAAGAGGTCACCGTGGAGTACAAGCAAAGTGATTCTTTTAAGGGTGCTGCACTAGTGAATGAGAACTCTGAGAAATAACATTTAAACTTCAGTTTTGGGTGTGGTTGATCATTTGCTGTGCCCATATAGTGTGATCATTCAATCTATCAGGGATTTGTAGAGTGCGGCTATTCACATGTGAGGGTCTCAAGGTGCTGGGGAGGAAGGAGAGGGTGATGAGGATCAGTCTGAGAGCCAAGTGCTCTTGCAGGTCTTTCAGGCTGATGTGGGAGGAGAGGCACTGGATATCTCAAACTGCTAGTGGGCTGCGAACATGGCTGCTGACTGTCTGGCTGTTAAGTAGCTAAGTCAAGATGCTGAGTCTTCTGAAAGCGATATTGTGTTCCCAGAAGCAGGCATGTAGTGGGCACATCGCAGCCACCGCCGGCCTTCGAATCTGCGTCTATGAGGATGAAATATTTCGGCTAGTGCAAACAATGAAAACAGAAGTGGCACTTTAAAAGTAAACATGGGAACCTGCTGCACACCATTCGCAAAGAGTGATGCTTGCTTCCTTTCCCTTGCTCAAGAAGTTGCTAAACTAGCAAAAGAGAGCTAACAAGCAAAAGATCAAAACTGTAAAAAGCTGGAGCTAAAGCCCATTCTAACTAAGTTTATCTCCAACGATCATCTAAACTAGTAAAAGTGTCGGTTTACACTGCAAGTAAGTTGTCAGCTCCTGGAGGACAGACCGGTGCGGTGGTGTGTGTTTCAAGTCAACCTCCCTCACGGTTCCCATCACGCTATGCTTGGTAACACCCAAGGATGACATGTTTTACCCATGACCTGTTGCCTCTCACTGTGAATTGGCTCAGATATGACAGGGAGCTGGGGCCTAGGTGAAGAATGGCATGCATCATTGTGGCAATGTGTGAAGCGAGATGCGACACTCAGCAGCTGCCAAGCTTTGGTATTTCCTCAGTCCTCCACAAAGAAGAGATGGAAGAGGCTCAGAGATAGCTCTGCAGGCTGCAAGTCAGATGCTCAGAGGCTCTCTGTGAGGAATGATTCAAGCGCATGCAGCATGCAGCACTCATTCATGACTGAAGGAAGCAATGCATCACTTTCAATTTCTTCTCTTGCAATTAGACCGTGACTCCACTCAGCCTCCACCCCCTCACAACCATTCCTCTTCCGTGGTTGGTGAGAACCTACCAGAGTTTCAAAAGGAGGTAAAAGAGGAAGGTGTCACGAGTCAATTCGAGATGGCAGAACTACACAGAATCTCACAGAGTTTTTATGTAACTCAGCGGAATTCAAAGTCTTGCCCACCACTATACACCTCAAGGTTTGAGAGCGGCAAAACTCAATTTGTAGTGGAAGTATGCAATTTAGCACTTAACAGCTGGCGAGCTAGTACCATTCCAGATGTACTGCTTAATATGCTGATCAATAAGGCAGAGTGTACCAATTGGAAACAAGAGTGGTAGCATACTAAATGCATTACTAAACCTTGGGGCTGTCACCATCATAATGTTCTGGACCCATCCCTCACATCTTAAGTTGTAGTTTACTCCAGATTGTGAAGCCCTTACTTCTTTGCTCAAGAAGAGCAGCTACATTATCTCTGACCATTGCCTGCAGATCATTATTCACCAGAATACCAAGTTACTTCACTTTGTCTGTATCCAGCGGAACGGAAAGCCATGGATAGAGCTTGCAGTCATGGATAATGTCATGGTAAGAGCCTTACTTTTTGGCCAGTTAATTCAATATCAGGGAAACATGGAAATGTAAGCAGTGGTGTTCATTAGAGATGGCATGGAAGAAGTCAGTGTTCCTAGAGTATGTAGGATATTGTCAGCATAGAGCATGATTTTAAGATTGCCTGCTGGTGTATCTATGCCAGAAATCTCCCTTAAATGTCGTAGTTCTATGGCCAGAGGTTCTAAGACCAGTACAAAGAGCATAGGCGACATATGTGTGACTGCGGGTGTGTATATGGATGTGTACGGTTGGGGGTGTCTATGGGTGCATGTATGCATGTGTGAGTGCATGAGTGCAAGTATGCGGGGGTGAGGGGTGGTGAATGCATGCATTATGTGATTGAATGTGAATGTTTGTGTGCGTGTATGTGAGCGTGAATCGGGGTGTCTGTATGTATGTGAGTGAATGGGGATGAACAGACATGCTTCACAAAATATTAAGACATAATTGACTCAATATTTCATACAAATATTTTTCAAAAATTACTGTGCCTTTCAGCTATAGATATAGCACAGTATCTGCTGGCCACAGGGAGCAAGAGGCCTGCAGTCTGTACATGTGACACTTTGAAATGGGACAAAATTAAAATTAAAAGTTAACTTAATGATTTAACACTTCATTTAAATTTTCTCCCATTTACAAGCAATCAGAAATATAATTTTGTTCTCACACTAGTAGACACAGACTTTTAGTTAAGATTTAAATGCCTTAGTGCTTCAGTTCTTCACCTCTGTGCCCTCAGGTCATAAATCTGACTCCAGCACTGCTCATTATCCAGCCCTGCTTTCTGCATCATGAAGATAATATTGTAAAATAAAGACAGCCTTCCCTTAACTTTAAAAGGGAAATGTGACCATGTGCTTATTTAAAAATGAACTCAAGGGTGTGTGCTACTCTGAAAGAGTCTTTCAGCTATCGGTAGCTCGTGATCCATTGATTGGAGACACCAGCACTAGATGAAGTGCAATTATCTGAACTCAAGCCACCCCCCTAGAGACAGCAGAGATCAGGGAGTCTTTCAAAGACCAAACGGCTGGTAACTCACCAAATGATGATGGGCTTCAGTCTTAATTTTACACACAATGCACACATCCTTGCCACTCAAACTCGAGAAGGTCTACATAGAAACATTATGTAAGGGAGAACCCTCACAAATTATGATGGAAGCTGTGATAGTACTCCTTCCAAAAGCGCATCAGGATCCTCTGAAGTTAAAATCATATTGTCTGCTTTCTGTGTCCAACATACATTATAAAATCCTTGTGGAAGTCCCAGCTAACAGATTGCCCCCAAGCTTGCTGTGCTTGTTCATCCCTACTGGTCTGGAATTAGTCCAGGGTGGTATACGTCAACGAATTTCAGACAGGTGATCCATGTCCTTGGTGAGTGACCACATCGATGATGATAGACAACGATCATGGTAGATATGGAAAAAGCTTTTCGTTTCCTATGCAGAGGCTACATATTTAGCGTGCTCAGAAGAAGGGGCTTTCCAAATAGTATTATAAAATTTGTAAAGTTGTTGTACAGTGGTCGTGGCCAGAGTTAAGATGTGGAAACTAATATCAGAGCCTGGCAATGCAGAGGGGAATTATGCAGGGTTGCCCGCTGTCCCAACTCCTGCTTGTCCTTGGAATGTCTTTGCAAGGGAGCCAATGGAAACTATTTTTTGACAGTTAGGTAATTGCTGGGGAATCAGGGCTGGACATAAGCCCATGTGATTTCTTTTTACGTGGACAATACCTTGCTTTACTCACGGTATGCCCCTCTTTGTTTCAATGGGCATTAGTGGAGCTGAGTTTGTTTGGAGAGGTTTCAGGTCTGCTAGTTAATGTTTCTATGACCTGCCTCTTTTATGGGTGGCCCAAGAACACAGGGCTGGTCTACTTGTCCCCCCTGTAATGAGAATTTGTGACCTTTAGCTACCTGGGAGCCCATCATGGACGTCATTTAGGGGTCACCAGGGGCCGCAGCTGTGAACCCAGGCCTGCCCTTCACGACCCCTGACACTGCCTTTGTGACACCTGGCCTCAGAGGTAGCGAATTCAGTGCTAGGAAAACAGTGGCAGCTCGTCCTTATGCTATCAGAAGGGGATTGTTTCTGTCATTTTTTATTGAAATCATAGTACAAAAATGTATCACTCCCTATTAGTGTAATAGAAATGGAGCACAATTAGCTGGAATGGCAACTGAGGTAAGTAAAAAAAAAGCTTTACGTGTATGTTGTGTGGGTGCTTGCGGGTGATAATGTGTTTATGTGAGAGAGAGTAAATGTAAATGTAAATTTGTATGTATGTGTAAGTATGTGTGTGTGAGTGAAAGCAGTAGTCAAAGGTCATGTAATGTCACTCAAGCTACCCCTGGCATTTTGGTGAACTGACGTCCTTAGAGCCCTTATATACCATAATGAAACCGATATGATAGATGGCAATACAGTGAAAATTGTGCCAGGTAACAAAAAATCAGTTACATTTTGGAAGAAGCTCTCTTTGTCAGTAAAAGGCAGAATCACATTACCTGAAATGGTTGTTCTGCCTAAGCTACTGTATGTCTTTGCGACATTGCCAATGTGTCCGTGTAGGTTATTTTTAATGCTGAATGGGATCCTGATTCACCTATTTTGGGGGGGTGTTACTGAAGTTACAAATTTCCTGACCTGAAGGTCCCTGATTTTGAATTATATTATGCTGCAGCACAGTTACAGAGTTGGCAAAATGGGTGACTGAAAACAATAGTGTTGAATTGCAATATTGGATGGGGACTTTACCTGCGAGAGGGTCATGAAGTATTTCTTAAACCCCAAACTTAGATTGGATGCTTTGCCTTGTCTGGTCACAGTAGCCGAATATTGGTGGAAGCATCCTCTCTTACGCATAGAGGTGAAGATCCCATATATTGCACAGAGATTATTGTGGTCACTGCTGAGACTTAGCATTCTGATGGATCGAGACGAGGTACGCATGTGGACTCAAGTAGGGGTGAAGTCTAAAGAAGGCTTGATAGATAACGGTCATGGTAATCCCCTTTCACAAGCTGACTCAAACATTTCCTGTATCTCTTGGTCAACGTTTGGCATACAATACGCTTCCTAATGGCATTTGCAACACATGGGGTAATGGTCACACTACCCTAGATATTCATTACTACAGTTAAGGCTGTTCTGACGATTGGAATGTAGCACCCATTTGGTGAAACATCTGTAAAGCCATTTAATAGCAGAAACGAAAGCACTTCTGACTGCACTCAAGGCAGTCTGGTAGATAGATGTAGGAAGTGAAACCTCTAACAGTGATTGGAAGTGGGCAGTGGGCTAACCTAAAGCAGTCTCTAGGAACGCAGGTTTCCAATTAACTTAGTACCATATACTATATCGCTTCTGTTTAACTCTGAGCAAGGTCCATAGGGTTAAGCACAGATTTATTTAGTGACTTTGGTTTACCCTGAAAAGAACTGTGATTATTATTTGAAGTAGGGTCTCAACTTCTTCAACTAACACTCCAATTGCCTACTTTCACGGGTGCAATTAAAGTCTTTTGGTGACCCTTTTTTTTTTACCAAGGAAACATATCCTAATATCTTTGAAACTGTTAGTCAGTCAATAATCAACTTTGCAACTGCACTATATTTTTGTATCTACCATTAAAATTGTATTCAAGGTTTCCCCAGTTTCTCAGTGTACAGTCTTTGAGGCGTCAAAGTCGACAGCATTCGCATTTTGGAGTCATATGGTGTCACCTGTGTATTATTATTACTTTGAAAATGCATTAGGGAGTTATACGTTTCTAATGATAAAATCACAGTTGACAGAAAGGGTTTGGTCACAGAGCTTGATGACTGGCTAGCAAAACAGAAAGGTGGATGGCTGAGATTCCGTATGGAGTAGCATTATGGGATGCAAAAAAGTACTTGTATCAGTGCAGGAGTGAAAAATCTTGTCAGGAAGGCTTGCCACCATTTTAATAGCTGAACTTCTCTCTGTACACCTGTGTCTGCTTCTAGCACCAATACTTGTCCCTTGCTCAGACAGCATCAATACTCTCTGAATAGGTGGCGTCTGATGCTGCCATCAGTTTTTTTTTTTTTTACCAGAGGGGAAGACAAAGAGTCCGTCACCTTTCTGTGCATTACTTCTTGTTCCAGATTTGAAGCATATGGGCCACAGAGTTGCTTCACGTCTGCCCTATAGTTTATGCTGACTCCAGCATTCCTGTCAGACAGTGGCACAATGTTTTATTGTGCAGGAAGGAAGAGGGGAAGTCCCCATAGTGCAAAGAACAAAGCATTTCCTAGGATGCGATATTGATCACATTGCAGTGACCAATTTAAATCCCACCAATCATGGGGTTACAAAGAACCTAAGCTAGTAACAGACATGCCAACTCACATGGTGCCACCGTGTGTCATACAATGTTGACTCACTTCACGTGGTTTTTCGATGACAGGTCAATAGCATACAGCGTGAACACAGTGAACTGGCAGTTTTCCAGTTAGGTGTGGCGATGGGCTGAAAGCCCCTCTCCCCATACAGAACCCTGTCCCTCGAGGCCTCTCACCTTCCTCTCATAGAAAACGTAATTTTAAAGTTTACATGTTTGTAGTAGTGATCAGATCCAAGTAATACAGTGGGGCTGGTAGTCATCGCCTATTGAGATACTGGAAAAGGTTGTACCTCACTAGTCTGAACAATGCTGCCATCAACCAATTAACCTACTGTTTGGAATTTTAATCCCTGGAAGATATAAACACTGACAAGTCATATAGGTCTGGCTTTCTTTTTGTGTTCTGCTAAAAGCACTAAAAAATGTTACAGTGAAAAAAAAAAAATGATTACTTTTGTACACACGCATCTGCGAGACAAACAATTTAATGTGTGATTGTTCAGCGCACTTTTAAGATGCAAAATAGTTATGCACACATTACAATTCAAGCATTGCAAAAAAAGTGGAATAATGGACCTACCTTAGACATTCAGGCCATGAGATGAGAGAGCATTTCTTCTCAGGGGGGAGTCAAATCACACACGGTGTATATTTTATATTATTGATAGGCCTTGCAGAGAGCGGTGCTGGCCAAACAGACCTAAAAAGAAGTGCTTTGTCTGCTTGTGGACGAGTCAGAATTCTAGCTTTACAAAATAAAGTATCAGCGTTATCCCTTTGGAACTAAAGTAATAGATAAGAATTACAAAGCCACTTGACTCGGAAAAAATAACGTTTACATTTATTGCAAATGTGATCAACATTTTATAAACAGGAACAAACTGGAACTGGTGACACAGAGTTCAAAACCAAAACTAGTATACTTGAAAAACAATAAATATATAGTCAACGTAGAGATTATTCAAACGCATTTAAAAGTCTATTGACATCGTAATTGTGACTGCGTGTAACGTATACCAGCATCTCCTATTGGATTATCAAACAATCAAGGATCTTACTCAAGTGCAAAACTATGAAGCAAACCTACACATCTGCTTTTTATTGCTGCTGGCGGCACTGACCGAAGAGTTCTATGCTGCCCGTTAGGATGCTAGCTTGATTCTTCTTCTCTCTGCTCTCCATTGGCTATTGCCGTTATCAGAGAGTACGTAACTGTGTGGGTCAACCTCTTCAGCAAACCATTAACCTGACCATTTCAGAATGATAAACCTGCCCTGCAATGCGTTCCTCTCTGACATGAACTGGACACATTATCGGTGACAGCGAGGGACCCTCCCTCCAGGACACTTTAGAAACTTGATGACCACACTCAATGGCATGCTGTCAATCAGTGTGCCGTAATCCACCAATATCAGAATAAATGTATACATCAACTAGACAGTTAAAAGAGCCACGTTGTCCCAAGGCAAGTGGACACTTCAACACAGCAGATGGCATCCCACACTAACACTACTAATGCCATTTGATAACCTGTTTGATAACCCGGCGACTTGTAAAGGCTTCTTTGTCTGTGACAAATAGTTGACATTTGTCCTCTCAGGGTGGGAATCTAGCTCATTCATTCCCACAAATCGAACTCTAAACAGATTTTGCACTCATTCAACTCCACCTCCTCTATGGGTGCTCAATCAATCAGATTTATGAAGCGCAGCTCTATCACTTCTGAGGTTGTCTGGGCGCTGCTGGTCTTAGTCGAAAAGCCAGGTCTTGAGTCTCCTTCTGAAGTCTGACATGGATGGTGCTGATCACAGGTGGAGGGGCAGGTTGCTCCAAGTCTTGGTGCGATGTAGGAGAAGAAACAGCCCCCTTTGTGGCTGTGACAAGTGCAGGGGGGGGTGGAATGCCCAAGGAGGTGGAGCACAGGTGTCCTTTCAGGTTGGTGGAAGTTCAGGCGGTGGTTGATGTAAGCCGGTCCCTGGTCGCGTAGGGTTTTGTAAGCTTGTCTCAGAAGCTTGAACTGGGATCTCTTCTGGATGTGGAGCCAGTGGAGGTTCTTGAGGTGGGGGCGATATGGGTCCATCTGAGGAGGCTGAGGATGAGTCTGGCTGCTGTGTTCTGTGTGGTCTGGAATCTTTTGAGGAGTTAAGTGGTGATGCTGGAGTAGCACACATTACCATAGTCTAGCCTACTGGTGACGAGGATCCGGGTGACAGTGTTTCTGGGGTTGATGGGGGCACATTGGAAGATTCTTTGGAGCATTCAGATGGCGTGGAACCAAGATGAGGCAACTGCGTTGATTTGGTGCCTTGTGGTGAGTTTGCAGTCGAGGATGATACCAAGGTTGTGGACGTGGTATGTTCGTGTGGGTCCGAGCTCGGAGGGCCACCAGCTGTCGTCCCTTGGGGAGGTGTTCTTCCTGAAGATCAGCACTTCCGTCTTGTCTGTGTTAAGCTTACGAAAGTTGGTCTTCATCTAGTTGGCGACACTGGTCATGGCATTGTGGAAGTTTGTTCTGGTGGTGGAAGGGTCTTCGGTGAGCAAGAGCATGAGTTGTGTGTCGTCTGCGGAAGATATAATGTTGAGTCAGTGGGTTCTGATAATGTGTGCGAGGGGTGTCATATAGGTGTTGAACAGAGTGAGGCTGACTCATGAAGGAGTCCACCATTATCATGTTTTGCTACTTTTCATCCTCACAAAAAAAACACAAACAATCATACTTCCTGATTATGCTGCATTTCAACCCTGCATTGAAAGCCAGTTTATGAAAAACTCATAAATAATTTGGGAGCATTAAAGGACAATTGCTAAACTATGTGAACTGGAATAAAAAGCTCTCCTCTGGTAATGTGGTTATGAAGCTAGACAAATGGGAAGGGAGGGAACGCAGTTCCTTGATTCTATTGTTTAGAAATAGCTTGAATAGCGGTTGGTCTGACTCAAGAAGGGATCAGTACTGTGCATCCCTGTGTTTAAAATAGCTAGGTCCTGATTCACTGGATGAGTTCGAGGCACCGCTTCCATGTTCATCTTATTGTAGCCTGTATTCAGGACTCTCACACAGGGTGACCTTCTAATTAGTTTATTTGTCCAGAGATAAGAATCCCAAACTGCAGTCCTGCCAGGCACAGCTTACAAGTGAACTGCCCTATTCAAATAATGGAATGTACCTATGTCCCCCATTGTTGGAGGGTGAATTATTAGTAAGGGCAGGTAGATACCTACACTTAGTAACACCCTAGACTAGGCCCAGTCAAAGTCTCAATACATTAGCCACTGGCTCAACCCTTGGTAGTTGGCCGCGACCAGGTAGGCTTAACTTAGGAGACAAGAATATAAAGCATTTAAATGCACAATACAATAAATAAGTAAAAAACAACGCACAATAAAATCCCACACCAATTATAAAAATAGGAAATATTTTTATCTTTAAAATGACACCAAAATGACAAAAATCATCAAAAATATAGGGAACCAGAGACATTAATTTTTAAAGATTAAATCAAACAATGTGCTTTCTAGTACTTAAAAGCCAATGGCGCTAACAGAGACATCTGGTCACGCTATACTGGGATCAAGTCACAAATTGAGGCCAACCGCAATGGAACCCTGCTCGGGTACACTGAGCGGGAGGCCTCTGTCAAAATTTTACCTCCGGACTTAAAAACTTATCTGGGAGATTTCTCTTGATGTTGTGCAGTCCTCTCCAGCATGCCAATTTTGATGCAAATATTGTCAGATTGCTTTCACGCGAGGCCCTGGTCAAATCCTGGAAGTCTGGAGCTCTAGATCTTTCAGTGGGATGAAACTGAAATTCAGGCCGGGTCGCAATTAAAGTTAGTCAGCTTGGCTCTTGACGTTGGGTCCGTCCAATCATGGACTTTTGTCCAAAAGTTGCTCCAAACTTCTCCAAACAACTGGAACTTTCTCCTGAAGTTCCCCTTGAGGGTTCAACATCTCCCAAACACAAATACAAGAGTCTACAGGCTCTGAGATGGTCCTTGGAAGTTTGGAGTACAATTTCCACAATTCACCTGGCCAAATCCTTAAATGTCCACTGGATACACTCCAGGCTGGGACCTTCTTGTGCAGAGGGTGCAGGAAAGCCTCTGTTAACATGTTGCTTTCAGGAAGTCCACTCCTTAATTATTTTGGAAGCAAGGTAAAGTCTGCAGGGCTGTAGTTCCCAGTGTGGAGCAGAAGCAGTTCTTCAGAGAGTAGTCCTTTAGGGTGCAGACCAGGATTCATGCAGAGTATATTTATTCAATGGTCTGGGGGACAAGAAGGCATGACAGCCTCCTCCAAAGTGTGGCATACTCCTGTCTCACAGAGCACTGCACTTCTAAAATCGAAGATGGTGGATTCCTCTCCAGCAGAGTAAGACCTGGCTAAACCAACCTACTGGTGTGGTTCATTTCCATTAACAGGCCCCCTCCAGACCATCTGCAAATTCCATCCCTGGGTCTGCCATCTGGCTGAAGGATACAAAAAGAGAGGGTAAGTCTGGCTGGCATATCTTACTGTCTTTTTCTCTTTAAAGCCTAGAGCTGAGCTAACCCCACCAGTTAACCTCTGCTCAATGCAGGCCTAAGGGTGGGCAGAGCTCACGGAGTTCTGCTCTGTAGAATTCCACAGAGTTGGCTAAAAACTCTATGAAATTCCCCAGAGTTCCACGTGCGGCAGAATGCCGCCTGCTCTTGCCCTACCATCATCCTTGCCTGAATGCGCTCGATCTCAGTGGCACTAAGCATCGGCCTTTTAATCACTTCTTGTGCACTTACACACAGCATCAGACCATTCTTTCTTTAGGGCCCAGCACTAGCAGCAGCAAACCAGCTCACCACCAGCAGCCCAGTATTTTCACAAAGTGCCTAGCCTGGCTTACCACTGGGCTCTAAAGCACTCTCTCAGGCCATACAAATCTCTATCTGGTAGGGGCTGCCGGACTTTCTCTCAGCAGCTGATGCTCACCTGATCTCCAGCTCTTCCTGCTGGCTTCAGCATTGCATCTCACAACACCACTTCCTTTGCCAGGGACTGGGGGGCGAGTTCTTTTCAAGTGGAGCTGTGATTGCACGTTTCCTTTTTCCAAGCACAGACCCCCCTCATATGCAAATATTGTTGATGCCAAGTGCCGGCCCCTGTGTGCACTTAGAGGAGAAAGAGAAAAGAGGGTCTTATCTCGGTCCAGGAGGGTCCGCATTGCCAGCAGCCTGGCATTCTGCCTCCTTCTGCCCCCCTGCCCCCAGGGTGCTGAGGACAGTGAAAGGAAGGAGGCCTGGATCCAGAGCTGGTGCCAGTGCAACCCCTCAGTAGCAGTTTGCAGCAGCCCCCTGCCAAGATTGTTGCAGGGCAAATGTTGTCTTCTTTGGTCATATTGTGAAGTGCAGCCCAGTTTTGGGCCACATAGTGCAAGTGCAGACTGCACTTGAGAGTTTGCGCTTGCGCTGTGTGGCCCATAACTGGGCTGCTGCGTGCACGCCAGTGAGCTCCGCTCCGCTGTTGGGTCTAGCGGAGTTTTTGGCCGAACTATGCATGCCAAAAACTCTGTTAACTCGGCCAGCGGAGCAGACCTCACCACCCACCCCTATGCAGGCCACGTATCACCTCATCAAAGCAGCTTGGCTAAGCCGGTTAAAGCTGACCAATCAGGAGAGGCTGCTAGAAGGCTGAATTTTGGCTCACAGAAAAGGAAGTCTTGTAACTACTTTTCTGCAATAGTAATGATAAATTCAACAGTGGCAAATTGTTGGATTTATCATTACCAATCTTTAGAGTGAATGAATGATATATCTATCTCATTTCTAGCAATATTTACACTTAAATAAAATATTCCAATGTTTGCCTATGGAGCTAAGTATCTACAATGGGAAAAAATAAAATGTGCAGTTTTTCCCTCACAGGGCATGTAAAACACTTTTTATAATGTTCCTGTTTATAGTGACATGGTACCCCACCCCGGGGAGACCTTAGGGGTGTTTTATATGTAGAAATAGGGTAGATTACCAATTTTGAAGTATCTTTAATTCCAAAGTCAAATTTATATATATTTTACTTTTAATGACAGTGTGCAAAGCAGTGCTGTCTTTAAAAGTGACAGTAGGCAACACAGCAGTGCACATTCAAGTGCAGAAAATGTACTGGGCCTTTAAACCTCCCTGCCCTATTATATACTAGGGACTAATAGGTAGTTTGTGTCCCCCTTGCCTTATTGTATGCTAGGGACTTACAGAGGTCTGTCATTGCCAAGTGTTATTATATCTAGTTACAATACATCTTTATCATCAGAGCACTGACCTTGAGCCTGGTTAGCAGAGCCCATTGCACTTGAGTTTAATGCTCCTTGGAACCGCACTGAATGGGTTTCTTATTTGTAAGTGCCACCAATTAAGCTATCGTGTGCTTGTCAGTCAATGCAAATTTGCAGTCCTGCTTCTATGTTTTTATAGTAGCCTGGTTTTTTGGTTTTCAAGATCTGGTCACCCTACATTAATATCACCTGTTTACAGGTACTGACTGGCATTGATAGAAATTGAGTCTCTGTGGTAGTGGTTTGCACCCTGTCCAAGTCGGGACCATCACTTTAGTCAAGTTAAGGGAGTCACACAGCTAAGATAAGCCCTGTTCACCCCCTTGGAGCTTGGCATGAGCTGCCATGCTTATCTTAGAAGCAATGTGTAAAGTATTGCACACAAACACAGTAATACAGTAAATGCACCACACCAGTTCAGAAAAATAGCCAATATTTATCTGAGTAAAATAAGACCAAAATGCCAAAAATCTAACATACATTTTCAAAATTAAATCTTAGTATAGCGCTTAGAAACTCAAGAGCTCTAACACAGCATCTTGACGGAGTCATTCCGAACAGTCCAACGACACTGGCGAGGGTGTGCGGGCCGGACATGGAGCCACACGGTCCCCATGTAAAGTACTTTGGAAAATGAGGAAACAAAGACAAGGTACGGAGTTGGGGAGGTGAGGCGTCGGTGGTGAGGCATTGATTCTTTGCAATAAGGTGGGGTCAATGAATCCAGCAGGTCAGGACTTGAGGCGCTGACTTTGGGGTGTCACGATCATGCCACGGGGCCACAGGTGCTGTGGTGGAGTCAGAGTTGGGTGTCACGAACGTCGGTGAAATGGCACTTGGGACTCACGCTGTGGTGGGACACCAGAGATGCTGGAGCGGCATCATTCATGCGACGTTGGTCCCAGTCATTGCACTCAATGGAGACCATGGCTTTGGTGTAGATAGCGGCGTGGAGTCAGACAGAGGTGCTGGTTCCAAAGTCACTCTGAAGTCGATGTTCTTGTTTCACGTTGGTTGCACCAGAACTCACTCCTAAGGTCCCAGACACTGGATTTGGCAACACTTGGTGAGGCAGGGCTCTCAGCAAGAGAGACCAGGTGTTGGCAGATGAAGTCTTTGATATCCCTGAGACGCCTTAACAGGAGGCAAGAGCAGTCCAAGTCCTTAGAGAATCTTTGGAGGCAGGATGTAGAAAGCAAAGTTCAGTCCTTTCACTCCCAGGACAGAAGCAGCAAGCAGCAGGCCAGCACAGCAAAGCAACAGGCAGAGTGACAGTCCCACCTACAGCATCCAGCTCTTCTTCCTGGCAGAATTTCCTCAGTCCAGAAGTATTCTAAATATGTGATGTCAGAAGTCCAGTACTTATACCCTTGTCTGCCTTTGAAGTAGGCGATCTTCAAAGAGAAGCGTTTGTAGGGCACAAGACCCTGCCTTCCCTGCCCGGGCCCCAGACACACTCCAGGGGGTTGAAGACTGCTTTGTGTAAGGACAGGCACAGCCCTATTCAGGTGCAAGTGTCAGCTCCTCCTACCATTCTAGCTCTGGAAGACCCATTGAGATATGCCCAACTGTTATCCTGACTCAGATGTGTATTGCACAGACAGGTTAAGTAAGAAGATGCCCACTTTCTAAAAGTGCCATTTTCAAACGTGCAATTTAAAAAACAACTTCACCCAATTTTTAAATTGTGAGTTCAGATACCTCAAACTCCACATCTCGATCTGCTCCCAATGGTAAATTATACTTAAAAGATAGTTCATGGCAATCCCCAAGTTATCCTATGGGAGAGATAGTCCTTGCAATAGTGAGAAGCATTTGCAATGCAATGGGTCTCACATTTGCTAGAGTTAGAGCTATTAGCATTGTAAATTCCTAACTGGACTTTTCTTGCCACTTAAATTGAAAGTGAAAAGTAATACAGTTGACAAAAGCAAGCTGATTCAAAATGCCATGGCCGCCACGAGAGCGAAGGAGAGACACAAAAAGAAAAAGAAGTTTGTTCGCAGTCAAACGTAGTGGCAATCGTGCAATTATCCATGTAACAGGGGCATTCTGCAAGGCGGTAACAAAACCTCCCCAAGGAGGGTCAAACGTAAAGCATTTACCAATGATAACAAAGGATTTTTGAAAGGCTAACTTTTCAAGCAATGCAGCAAGGTAATTTGCTGCACTGCATTGCATGAAAAAGGAGAGAGCAGAAATTTGCCATCATGGACGCCAATTCATTAAAATGCCAGGGGTAGTGGAAGTGACATCACATGACCTTTGAACCAATGGCACCGCAGGATGTGACATCACACATCCTTCAACCCTGATGACATTATAAGCCGTTTGTCAGTGAAGGCATCATAGTAAGTGACATAACTGACAAAACTCAAATAAATGTAAGATCAATTAAACATTTAGTAACACAAAAATTAAACTAAAATAGAAAAAGAATTAGTTTAATTTCCACCTAGTCATGCAGAGAGCAGCAAAGATATGCTAGGGGTAAATCAATAACCCAGTCATGTCCAGATGTAAAATTTAAACAATGATCATGTAGAAACCTAAATGTCTGATTAGAACCTGGCATGCATAGGTGAAATTTCAAATGTCCAGGAGTAACCACGGTGTGCCCAAATACATCCTCAGATGTGCAGCCATGCCCATTTACTTTCTCCAAATACCAGACAATGCCTCAAGAGCTCAGACACATCATCACACTTTGACTTGTATCGTGCATTAATTTTCCAGTATTGAGGCATTCATTGAGCTATCATAATGCACAGCAATTTTAACCTTTCCTACCACTAAGACATCCGTAGGTACCTATTTCTACTGTTTCCTGTTTTACTCCTTTCTCTTTCTATTAGTTTCTTCCTCCCAATTTTCTTTTTAAATGACTTTATATCACCTTTTTGTTCCAACCTTCGCCTTTTCTGTTTCTTTCTCCTAACAGTTCTTCCTCTTACTATGATTCTTTCATTCTACTTTTCATTTTCTTCCCTTTGTCTGTTTGTTTCCCCAATTCTCTCAGTCCCTTTCATTGTTTCCCTATCTTCTACTTTAGTATTTTCTATCCCCCTCTTTCTTCCTTTGCTTCACTATTCCTTCTTTCGTTCACTTTTAATTAATTGTCATTCACTCCGATCTTGGTCATTTCTTTTCTGATCTTCATTTCCTGTACATGTTTCCTTTACAAACGGAAAAGGCACAGCACCATTGCAACCTTTCCTAACTCAGTAAAGATATAGCTTGGTCAGAAACTGTAAAAGCTGTTTTACATAGGCCTGGAAAGCATCTGTGCTATCCTCTCTCTCAAAACACAGGTGTAACACGAGAAACAAAAGTAAATACTTCTGTAAATTATTACAGGTGCAATATGGATAGCAGATCTTCTTCATAAAGCAGGCAATGCATAAAAAGCAGGAAAGCTAACCTCCATTACAAAAGCAGTTACAATAGACCAGACTGCGTCATAAAACAATGCAGATCTCTCTTGCACAATACAGATACATCGCAGACAGCTTAAAGTCTAACTTACAAAACAGGTACAGCACAGGGAGCATCACAAAAAAAAACTACATCACAAAAGATGTACCGTACAGGAGCAAATCAAATACAAAACAACTACTTAAAACATTGCAAAATGAAGATGACCTCCAGAAAGGGAATGGGATCGCTCACTGGAGAGCAGAATGATAGAGGGGAGCTAGAAGTGTCCCAACATCTGTTCATTGAATGGAGGAGCATATCACCATTGTCTGTGGTCTGAATCCAGCTCCTAAGAAAAGTATTAACTTTTAGCCCAACCATAGAGAGAAACAATTTTGAATATAGGTGTTTGGTGGCGGAAGAACATAGATTACAATTATCTTCTGTAATCCCACTCCTATAAAGTACACCCACTGTAAAACCCACACCCTGTGAAGAAAATTGGCTGTAAAAAAAATCTTTCTTTCGTAAAGTAGCTCTCTACTGTAAAACACATCTCGTTGGTAAAGCACCTATTTTATAAAGCACTTGACTCCTGTAAACATCTCTCTCTTGTAAGGGATACAGGGCCATATGTACGAACACTTTTTCCCATAGACACAGAATGGGGAAAAACCTTTGCTACATCTGGCCCACAATTCCTGTAAATTATGACTGTAAAGCAGACACCTTGTGAAGCACCTTTGGTGTACACAGGTCACTTTGTGTAAAGCATCCCACTCCTGAAAGGCACATGTCTTTGTTAAAGGACTTCTATGTTATAAAACAGGCTTCTCCTGTAAGCACGTCTGTCCTGTAATGCATCCGATCCTGTAAGGTACACCTATTGTGAGCACACACCCTGCAAAGCACCTTTCCTGTAATTAATCCTTCTTGAATAAAGTATCCCTTTCCTGTAAATATCTCTATTTGGTAAAGCACCTCTTTTTGAAAATGCACTCTGCTCGTGAACAGCACCCCTCTCTGTAATGGACCTCTCCAAATAAAGCACATTTTCCGGAACGCATCTCTACCCAGTAAAGCAAATGGTCTGTAATACTCTTCTCTCCAGTTGAGGACCTGTCCTCCAAAGTGCACGGTTCCCTCTCCTGCAAAGCACATCTCCTGTAATGTACCACTCTTGTTAATGCATCCCCTATTTTAAAGCAGCTCTCCTATAATGTTCATCTTATCTGTATTTCTTGCCTTTGTTTCCCACTGGCTAAGTGGGATGGAACTGAACTGAGTAGAATACAAAAACATCAACCCCAGCTGTGAGTAAAATCAATGATTCAGCTTTGGAAACCCAAGGAGAAAACTAAGGCAGTCTCCCTGGCATGCTACAAGTGTGTAGCCGTAATTGAGCTCATACATGATTAAACCACAGAGGTTCCAAGCCAAACATGGTTAACATTGCCAGTGTTTTGTAGGCCTGAAATCGTCCCTACCTCACATTCCCTTTTATTTACTTGAATTTCAGTCAAAGAAAGTGGTCATTCTTTTACTGAACAGCAGCTGTGAGCAGACCGGGTAGGCACTGAACAGGCTGGAGGACTGCACGCATGTTATTCGTTATTCCCTTGGGTGACTGTCTCTGACTGAGCTATACAGAGACAATGTAGAGCCTTTGGTATGGGTGAGTCTTCCGTCATTAAGCAGGGTTACATTACCCATAGAAGACAGGAGAACACACCGGAAATCTTCCTAGGTTGTTACAATTTTGTAACAAATGCACCTGTGCCAGGTGACGAACCAGAGGCCACAGAATAAAAGTTTTTCTAGATTACACGTCAAGAATTTTCAATTCTATTAAGGACACGGAGGCGAGGATTATGCTATCTCCTTCTTTACTGTTCCAAATATAGGAGCCAATCAAAGTAAAGAAAAACAATAAACTACATTTCCCATGATACATATGTCATATATCACATGCTCCAATCAATGCTCATGCCCTATGTCCATAAAAGCCTTGACCTTCCATGTCACTTCCTCTTTCTTTGTCCAGATCCGACAATTTGAACTTCAGAAACAAAACTTCTTACATATTCGAAGAGAATGAGTCCTCAACTCTTAACTGCAACAGGACTTCATCTCCACTGGAACCAAGTCTTTCATCTGAAACAGACAACCGGTCCAAAAACGATATTTTCTGAAAGGATTACATCGAAACTTCAAGAATTCTTCAGATCACAGCCTAAAAGAAATAACAACTATAGGTAATATCATAGTACCTAGTATGATAAACAGAACTTTAAGTCCATACATAGGTCATAGGGTGGGATAAAATAAAATCTTGACATGAATATCATTATAGTATTACAATATTTTATTCTATACAGTATTAGTGAATGGGAGGGATAATTCTCGCCTCCGTGTCCTTAATAGAATTGAAAATTCTTGACGCGTAAGGTAGATTTTTTTAAATTCTATTTCAGGACCGGAGGCTCTGAATATGCTCGTTTAAAGCTGATTAATAACAACCGAAGCCACATTTACTACAGGCTTGTGATAGAATTTTCGAAACGTAGACTCTGAAGACAAATCAGCTGCCTTCATAATATCTTCTAGGCGAGATCCTAGTGCCCACTAGGGTCTTGACGGAATTCGTCCGTTACTGTTTCATACTCTTTTAAACATTGAACTACACAGAGTTTTGAATTGTCCAAAAACATTGGGTATGTTACTGACCTGCTAATAGTCTTTGTCCGTTTGGTAATATTGAATGTTACTCCGTCCGGAGTGTAAACCCTACCAGCTAAGTCTAGAGCTTTGACATCTGATACACGCTTACAGGATATTAAACATAATAACATTGTCAATTTGGCCGATATCTGTTTTCGTGACAGGTATCTGTTGGATGGCCAGGAATCTAAAAACCTCAAAATAATGTTCACATCCCATAATACTGAATATTTGGTTTGAGGAAGGTTAGATAGACGAACACCTCTAAGCAATTTACATATAAGAGGATGTTCACCAATAGGCTTACCTTCTAAATGAATGTGTCCAGCTGAAATGACCGAACTAAAATTATTGATAGTTCTGTAAGCTAAGCCTGATCCTGCCAGTTCTGCTAAAAAGTTGACTATCATTTCAATACTTGATTCCACAGGATTAATATCCCGTCTAACACACCAACAATTCCATTTTCGCCATGCGGATGCATATCTTTAATGCGTGCCTGATGCCCAAGCTTGTTTGATGAAATCAGCAGCTTGTTGCGAAATTTCAGGGGAATTCCATCTTGCCCTGAAACCTTCCAGGCCATCAGTGTCAATTTCTCTGACATGATCATTGGATGTTGATGGTTCTCTGGGTTCAATAGAAGATTCGGACGAGGAGGAATGAGAAGAGGGGGAGCGCAAGCTAATTGTAGTGCAAGCGGGAACCAAGGTTGAGCTCTCCATAATGGGGTCACCAGAATGATCTCCGCTTTTTGACGTCTTATCTGAGCTAGAACTCTGGAGATCATTAGAAAGGGAGGGAAAGCATATCCCCGAAACCTTGACCAATCCTGTAGGAAGGCATCCGTCGCCAGAGCCAGAGGATCTGGTCTCCAGCTGAAGAACCTTGGAATCTGGGTATTGATTCGTGAAGCAAACAGATCCACTACACATGGACCCCATATCTTGACCACCTGCAGAAAAATTACCGGATCCAGTCTCCAATCGCTGGAGTCCGTTAGGAATCTGGAGTTCCAGTCTGCTATAGTGTTCTGGGCCCCTGGGAGATATTCTGCCATGATTGTCAGCCGATAACTGAGGCAATAATGCCAGAATTCTTTGGCTATCTCCGCCAAGATTCTGGATTTCGTCCCCCCTAATTTGTTGACGTATCTCACTGCAGAAATGTTGTCCATCCTCAAAAGGATGCAACAGTCCGTCTTCTGAGGAGAAAGACTCATTATGGCAAATGACCCCGCTAATAGCTCTAGGCAATTGATGTGTAGAGTCTGTTCCCAAGTCGACCAGCGGCCTCCAGTTACTAATGAGCCGCAGCGAGCTCCCCATCCCCAACGGCTGGCGTCCGATTCGATCACTACATCTGGGTGAGATCCGAATATTGCCCTGCCATTGCAAGCTTCCATATGTTGAAGCCACCAACGAATTTCTGTCTTCACCTCGTTGGACAGGGTAATAATTTCTGAATAACTCAACCCTTGTTGTAAGTGTCTGATCTTAAGTCTCTGTAACGCTCAATAGTGTAGAGGGGCTGGGAAGATTGCCTGAATCGACGAGGCAAGAAGCCCCACTATTCTGGCAATGTTCCTCAAAGAAACCATCTGATTGGATAGAGCAGATCTCAATTCCCTCTTGATATTCCGAATCTTTTGAGAAGGCAGAATCAGAAAGGATCGGATAGAATTTATCTTGAATCCCAGGAAGTCTATCACTTGAGAGGGGGTCAATATGACTTCTTTACTTTGATCAAGAACCCCAGATCTTGTAGAATACTGATGGTCCATTCTAGGTGAGATATGAGAGTTAGAGGGTTCTGTGACATCAACAGGATGTCGTCGAGGTAAATTATCAATCTGACTCCCTTGGTTCTCAGCCATTCCATCACCGGTCTCAATAGTTTTGTGAAGCACCAGGGGGCGGATGATAGACCAAAAGGAAGCGCATTGAACTCTAGACAATGACCGTTCCATAAAAACTGCAGGAACCTCCTGTGAGGGGGGTAAATTGGGACGGACAGGTAAGCATCCTTCAGGTCTAGTTGTACCATCCAATCTCCCTCTACTAGGATATTTCGTAACATGTGGATCCCTTCCATCTTGAAATGTCTGTAGAATATCCAGTAGTTGAAATCCTTTAGATTCAATACCAGACGATGGCCTCCACCTTTTTTGTCAATGACAAAAATGGGACTGAGAAATCCGGAAGGATGAGGGGTTGAAAAGCTCACCGCTCCTTTGTGTATTAAGGACTGAACCTCTAAGTCTATGAAAGTCTGCTCTGCGAGGGAAAAATACATTTCTTTTGGGGGAGTAAGTTGAATCGGGGTCCCTATGAATTCCAGGTGAAAGCCTGATATAGTCTGAAGGACCCAGGGGTCTCCTGTAATCTGTTTCCAGTTGTCTGTGAACAAACCCACTCTGCCCGAGACGTACTTGAGAATAGGGAATAATTCTCACCTGTGTAATTGGATTCTTGGATTGCTCCTTGTTGACCTCTGCGGTTTCGTCTTCTGTAATTGGAGCGGCCTCCTCTATAACGGGTGGGTTAGAAGGTGGTGTCCGTCTGGTCGGTATGCCAATTACCTCTCCCTCTTGGGTATTGGTATTGAGGACTTTGAAAGGATCCTCAGCCAGGCATACGTCTTCCGAAACGTCCGGCCCTGGCAAAAAAGTTTATCTTAAACACTTTTTTGAGTGACAATTGTGCTTTGTCAAGTGAAGAGAATGTAGAGCAAAATTTGGCTAACTCCTTAATAAGGGATGAACCGAAAAGGAGGCCGTCTGCAGAGGGGCCTGCTTCAGAAGTGGCCAGGTCGGTTAGTTTAGGATCAATCCTCATGAGAACTGATTTGCGTCGTTCGGATGAAATTGCACAATTTGCGTTGCCCAAAAGACACAAAGATCTCTGGGCCCAGCCAATCAGGACATCTGTGTCCACAGGTTCTCCTGACTCCTTGGCAAGAAAAGTCATGTCTAAGATTTTTGTTAGTGGTCAAGTGACATCAAGTAATTTGTCTTGGCATATACGCCAAGATCTGTCTAAACCTTTCTTGGGGTCTTTGCCGAATTTTTTCATAAATGTGACCATCGTAGGGTCAATGTCAGGAGTGTCTGTAACTTTCCCCTCTATATCTGGTCTAGGACATTCAGCCCTGAGACGTGAGTGCACTTCTTTATCGAAACTCCTTCTGATATTTGTCGTGCAGATATAGTGCTACTTCTGGAGATGGAACCCAATTGGAGGCCCTAGGATGCACAATTTCTGAGGGGTCAAAGTCCAGCACTCTAGGTGCGGGTGCCTGTTTTTTAGATCTTTTAATGGGGAGAGAAGTCTTCGGAACATCAGAGTCACTGGAGTTGGAGTCAGAATCTGAAGAGGACTGTGAGGATATCATATCCTTATTGGAACTATAGTTGTGCTCAGCCGAGCGTTTTTTTTAAGCAGTTTATTAAATGCGTCTGTATGTAAATTAGCAGTTGGCTCTTCATTGTCTTCCAAGTTTTTGGATTTTGATTTGCATTTTGCTCCCTGTCATTTAGAGGGGGAGGTTGTTCATTAATCCAACCCTGGTTTTTAGCGTAATCAAAGAGTTGTCCTGGAAAAGGACCTAGGGCTCTTACCAGGGCGTCATTTACCGATTGTTGGACCTTATTGTCGAGGGCTTCTACCAAATTCACTTCTAGCTGATTGCCCAGCTCTTCAGGGTAGTACCCCGCATCATCCTCGCTCCACTGAGCCATTAGAAATTATTATTGATACAATCTGAAGTTCAGTAATAGGGGGAGTGCAGAAAGAACCCCTGACAGGTTATATTAGCCCAATAGGATGTGGAGGGAGCAAACCTGTCACCAGCACTCTAGGCAGAGCCTTATAATATTATTGCAACCCAAGTTCTCTGTGAACTGGGCGTCAGGAAGCCAAATAAATGTGTAGGGGCAAAGGTTGGGGCTGTCAGGCGTCTTGCGCGTCCGCTATCGAGTGGATCCAGCACTTCAAAGTGAATGATCGGCTCGAAGCGAGCGCGCAAAGCGCGAGCAGTGGAAAGAGAAATAAGACTACTCAGGCGTGTAGTGAGGCTCCCGCTCCACAGGGACTGAATCAAATTCACCACGGAGGTGAAAGAGGTCGCGTGGCGCGCTGTATTAAAATAAACAAGCGCGCGAAGTCGCGCGCTATAATAAAACTCTATAATTAGTACAAGTCACAATCACAGAATCATAAATACATGAAAGAACAAAATGTCACTTATCTGCTGCGGAGCAGCAAGGGAGTGAGATAGAAGGTCAAGGCTTTTATGGACAAAGGGCATGAGCATTGATTGGAGCATGTGATATATGACATATGTATCATGGGAAATGTAGTTTATTGTTTTTCTTTACTTTGATTGGCTTCTATATTTGGAACAGTAAAGAAGGAGATAGCATAATCGGAGCCTCCGGTCCTGAAATAGAATTGGAAAGGGAGATTGAAACATGTTTTCTATGTACATGGCTTTTCAAGTTAATCCTTTAGTGAGCCAATAATTGTTCTTTCTTATTTTCATTTCAGGTTTTACTTTAAATATAGGTAAACATTAAAAGCTTGTTTCCTGTATTTCTCTACATAGTGTTTTTTCTTCTGCACCCCTGTTCCATTTTCTTCTCCTTCAGAGCTCAGAACAGTTTGGTGAGAACTCAATTAATTACCACTAGATGAGCTGAGTTAAAAATAAAACACATTTCAGAGCAGAATTCCTCCACCCTGAGTCCCCGTAGCTTCTCCACCCCTTTGAAGGAGAAGGAAACAATTTGCCTTCCGCCAGGTGATGTAAGCAGCAAAAGTGTGTGATTATGTTTGTTTCATGGAACTCTCAGCAGCAGTAACCAGTTCTTTAAATGCCAGTGGCAAAGGCAAAGAAGCCCCGTTTTTTCTTTCCATCTAATGCACTGCCCCTGTGGCCTCTGAGGCCAGGGAGTCACAAGGGAAGTGCCAGGAGCCGCAAGGGGCAAGGCTGGAGTCACATTTGAGACCACTGGTGACCCCTATATGACTTCCATGTGTTCCATATCTTCTAAGGTATGATGCACTTTTGCCTTCTCTCAGCTATGGCACCTTTCCTGCAGCCTTTTGCCAATGCAGACACCTTTATTTCATGGTGCAAGGGTGCATGCATTACCGGCAGGATGGTCCTTAGAGACAGAATTCAACACACATGAAAAGGGAAAGTATTGAGGAGAAATAACCCAGGTTTACTGCCTAAAGTAAATTGAAGGTGCAGCAAAATACATGGGTAAATGCCCAGGCTCCACCCATGTAACACCTATTCGATGCAGGGTAAGACAAAGCACTGTCTTGCATTACTCTGCAGCTAGAAAGTGAAACAAAGCCAAGGCAAATTGCAATTTGTGTGGCTTTGTAAATGTCACTTGAGTCATTTTATTTGATGCAAGGACAATGCAAGCGCATAGTAAATCTTGGTCTAAGTCCTACCTTCCATACATATCTATCAGTTTCCACCACCTGCAGCCAGTGACACAATTTATGGGCTAGTTCCTTTTTTTAGGTCTCCCCAACAGAGTAGGGAAACCTATTGTTTCCTGTATACTTAGAGTAGCCCGTTGCTTTTGATTAGATGGTTTTCTTGTTTCTCATTTTAGTGTATCTGATTGGATATTTCTCTCCTCTATTCGTTTGTACGGGCAAAGAAAATTTTGTTCTTGTGTTGTTGTGATACGTTATATTCTTCCACTGCTTACTTGATGGGACTCTTTTAGGTCTGATCTATAGACAGCTTCTGATTTCCGATGTATTGTCTGCCTCATTTATATATACGTCTTTATATATATATACATATATACATACACATATCTGTATATACTTATAGAGTGAGAAAGAGACAATATGTATTAAGAAAGAAAGAAAGAAAGAAAGAAGATAGAAAGAAAATGATACTTTTGATCAACATTATTTGCATACTTCTCTTTTCAACTGGTGTTCACATTTTTCTTCCTCCCACCACAATATAGAAGCCACCTTTGGTCAGTTCAGCTATCAATTGTGGTTTGTTTCCTCCTACCTCAGCACACAACATGGTCTAGAGGATCAAAAGAGGGCAGCTGTTGGTGGCTGTGTTCACTATGTACAATACAGTTTGCTGAAGCACATATATACACATTGTTAAAGTAGTAGGCTGATATCTGATTGACTGCCAACACTTCAACAAGGAAGCCGAGTCCCACAAGGGACTACGCAAAAGCTAAAAAGCATTTTTTTCAAAAATTCTAAAAAAATCCACAGCTGGATCTGCAGATTTTTCTGAGATTTTCAAAAAGAAAGTTTGGTCTCCAGAGCTCTTTTTTAATTTACTCCTGGGTGGGCCAGGTCCTGGGAGTATTGGGAGCTAAAATAAAAAGGAGGGAGGCGCATGGGGCCCCCCTCTTAGGGCTTATTGTATTCACGGGAGTTGCCGCCATCCCAAGGCAAAGGATGTTCAGAAATGTTGGGGGGGGCGTCATGGCCCACCAGCAGCTCTAGAGACTGCCATCTCCCAGGGCCACTGGTTATTAATTATATGGAGGGTGCCAGCACTGCACCACGCACCCTAGGGAGTGTCATCTCTCACAGGCAAATCACAGAAAAATAAAGTGGTGGGACAGTGTGACCCCCTGCAGCCCTGGTGACTGTCACCTCCCTGGGGCAAATCACAGTAAAATAATGGGGGAGTGGTGCACAGAGCAACCCCCCACAGCCCCGGGGACTGCAACCTATCTGGGTCAATTCATCATAAATAAGGGGGGTCCTTTCCGGGGCTGAAATAAAACCATCACCTCCCCAGGTCTAAATGCTAAAATGGAGAGGGGGCGCATGGCCCCCTCACAGTGCTGGGGACCACCACCCGCCAGGGCCAGCTCCTACTTCCTCCTGAGCTGTCCACACTCAGGAGGTAGGTGTTTGCTGTCAAACAGCTCTCAGTTGCAGAAAGCAGTGAAACAGATGAAAACATTGCTCCCGTAAGCAGAGCTGCTACTTCAAGCAGCTCCCTGCTTGTAGGAACATTACAGGCTCCGACAGGATGTGGGGAGTTGGCTAGGACTGCGGCGGGCCTTCAGCGTCCCCCCCCCGCCCTGTCACTCTCTCTCTCTCTCTCTCTCTCTCTCTCTCTTTCATCCCATAAAGGGATGGAAGAGAGAGAGAGAGAGAGACAGATTGTTATTGTAATGGTCAGTCCATGCAATAATTTAAAAGTGTCACACTGGCAGGATGTTTGATTACAAATCTTATTGTTATGTTTTGAGACACAACAGAATAGTGTCTCTTGTGGCCCACTGGTAAAGCTCTTGCACTGTCACTCAATAGGTTGAAAGTTGAAATCCTGGTATTTCATAGTAGCTTGTCTGTTTATTTACTAGTGTTCTGAATGTTAAACATTCCTAGTGATGGAATATTTACATATTTTTGCCATCAAAATCGTAGGGTTGAATAGCATATGTGTATGTGGATATTGTATAGCAAGGAGTCAACTGGGGTTGACGTGCGGTTGAGTGGTGACAGGGGGTTGGCAATAGGGCCTGGCTGCAGGCCAGCCCTGTTGCCAACCCCCACTGCGCACAGTCAAAAAACATTTGTGGCGCAGGTTTGGGTGACTATAGGAGCTTGGATGGCCAAAGGCTGTGCTAGGCAGTGGTTGGATTAATGTATAGTAATTAAAATTACTTTACGCTAAAAAAAAAACATAGAAATTCCCTGAAAAAACACAAAGGTTACAGGGACGTTATCGTCAGCACATAGAATTTAAAAAAGCAGAAATTCACTTAAAAAAATAAATGTTACAGGGACATTATAGTTAGGTTCTAAATTTACTCGCATAAAGACATAGCAATTCAGCAGTTATAGAGTGATTTCAAGTAACTATAACTCTCGCCCTAAGCTAACTATAATTCACGCCCTCACCATGCACGGCTAATAACCCCAGATATTACAGCACTCTTGTCTACTTCTATCATTAGAAATATAAATGTAACATTAGCTGTCAAATTATTGAAGAAAAAACTGTGCCTGGCTGGGGCGTGAGTTCTAATTACTATATGGTGCGAGTTTGTACATTTAGACCATGGTTTTGTACGTTTAAAATGTGAGCCTAACTATAACGTCCTGTGACCTTTGTTTTTTTTAAGTGAATTTCCATGTTTTTGTAAAATTCTATTTCCTAACTATAACGTTCTATAACCTTTGTTTTTTTCAGTGATTTTCTATGTGTTTTTAACATAAAGTAATTTTCGTTACTACACGTTAATCCAACAACCATCATGCATGGCCTTTGGTCGTGAGTGGGTGGGGTTAGCCACAGGGCCTGGCCTGCTGCCAACCCCTATAACCAACCAGCTGTGCGCCATATGGCCAGTCCTGTGGCTAGCCCCTATACCCACTCAACCCCATGCGGCCCACAGCCTTGAGCCATGTGCAGTGGGGTTGGCCACAGGGCCTGGCCTGTGGCCAGCCCGTACACCCAACTCCTATAACCACCCAACCCCACCTTTGGTTGCGCGCAGCAGGGGTTGGCCACATTTATTTATTTTTGAGGGCGGTTAGGGGGATGCGCCTCCCCAATCTTGGCACTGGGGACCCTATCCCCTGGGACACAGCCTAATTGTTGTTTTTTGGGGGAGGAGGGCCACGTGCCTCCGTACTCAAGCTGATCTTGACCCTGGTGACCCCATCCCCCAGTGCTCGGCCATGTGACCTTGGTGCCTCCAGGGCCTCAATGTTGTGGACCGTGGGACGAGCCTGGGTCCCAGCGAGCTCTCCGCCTCCTGCAGGAGCCAGCATTGGTGTTGCAGAAAGGGAGCTCCTAAAGCAGCTCCCTCTGTGTGAAAGCAATGTTTCCTCTTTCGCCCTGCCTGCATCTCCGCGGGCAGGGAGACAGAGGAAACCTGTGCTCGCAGCGAGGGAGAGCTGTTTGACAGGCGAACTGCCACCGCATTAAAATAACAATGCAACCGATCTTAACCCAGCCAGGGGCTTTTTTTAAAAGAAGCTCAGGAGCCCGTTTTTTTTTTTTTCAGGAAATCACAACATCGTAATGAAATTGCATCAAATTCTTTTAAAAAAGGTGTTTTTATACCCCTGATGGGGTCCCCAGCACCAGAGCTAAGCGGTCAGGGTAACTTTACCCTGGCCCCTTGTCTTTTTTAAACTTTTTTGTGGGACTAGGCTCTCAGCCAAGTACCAAGATGGCAGCCAACACTTCCTGGTTTGAAGTGTTGGCAGCCATTCAGAGCTGTACATTTCCCTGCACAAGGTCGTCATTTGTGAATACATTGTGAAGGATCCGTGTCCCTAGATATACAAATGTATTTTCCCTTTAATATCTCAAAAACTACTAAATGGATTTTCACCAAATAAGTGAAAAAATAATCTGTGTACTGAAAGCTATCTTTCTGCCTGATTTGGTGTAACTCCGCCCAGTGGTTTGGGCTGTAGTCGTGTCTAAAGGTCGTCTGATAATTAATATGGGAAACGCAACTTTTTTGACCCCTACTTTTTTCGGCCCCTATTTAACAGATCACCCTGAAACTTTCTGTGTGCAACAAAAATTACCCACACAAACAATTGTCAAACAATTGATATGTTGGTGCCTTCTTACACTTCTCTGGATAAAAGCAATAAACTCTCCTGGAGAGCAACATATCAATTGTTTGTATCGGAGATTGTGGAGGAACGGTCCTTTCCTCACGTATGCACCCATGAAATCTGTGCGCCACAAGGTGGACCATTGGATGGTGTATATATATATATATATATATATATATATATGCATGGATTGTGGTTAAGAGTGTCTGTCCATTTGTCTGTTCAACTATCATTCACATTTGCTTCCTTCCAACTTGGCACACGGCATGGTGCAATGAATCAGGATAGTTCGCCTATTGCTTGCTTTCACTGGAATTTGCTGATGCACATCTATAAACCCACCTATAAAGATGTCCACCTGGGCTAAGGTTTTAAAAACCCTCTACCAGTGTCTGGTAGAACAGACATGCATTTACATATCATCACAGTTTTCTGTAACATACCAGGCATTTATTGAAATATGCAGTATTAATATCTAATCATAAACCTGCTTTCACCTGCTTATTTAACCTATGGAAAACAAGTACAGATCATTAGAGTGGCAAAGTGTATGTAGGAAATCCACCTTTTTGCGTGGTTACCCAAGATTTTTCACCTTTTGATGAACGCTAAGTGTGTTCTGGGTTTAGAACTCTGTGCCCTTTACCTCCTCTAACTAGGATCTGTGCTCCCCCTTTAGACATGGTAAAAGTGGCTAATTTCTAATTGGCACATTTAACCTGCTCATAAGACCCTAGTTTATGCTGTAGAAAGTGCTCCCAGAGCCTGGAGGTTAAAGAACACTCGTGTACTGCAGCACCTACTATGCGAACCACTCCTTTGGCAGGGCAAACATGACTTTAGGCGTACCCTGGGTAGCTGTTGAGAAAACCTTACTTTTAAACATTAATAAGTCTCTCCTATGGAGACCTTGAATTCCACAAAGTAAGGTGCATGGTCTTTAAAAGTGAACATGTATAAAATGCATCCTATCATGCCCTTACAGTAACAAGGCCCAGAAAGTTACTTTCACTGTGGCTGGCATACCTGTCCTATGTACACATTAAAGTACTAAAATTGTATCTCAAGAATGGGACCATCCCAAAAATAATTAGACAACTATTTTAAATAGTCATTAAAAATCCAATTCAGTTTTGAAGTCAGATTTGTAATAGATATTAAGGGAAAGTAACTTTTGAAAAGTCACCCTTTCCCTGCCTGGACTGGCAGAAGGCTAATCAGAAGAGATGGCCATAACTCACATAGTATGCTATAGCATAATTATGAAAAATTATGAAGACTTACATGAGGAGTTAGTGTTATTTTCTTGGAGCCAAATGTACCCTTGAGTCTAAAATGAAGAGGAGGTTGCATTTTACAATAAGAAAATAGCTAATTGCAACATGATATGAACAGCAGCAGCCACTTGTACTCTGCTCCTGTACCGTAGGGTGACATTTTTGCCACAAATTACGCATATTGGTGTAATCATTTAATTTTGTGTCACAAGTGTACCGTAAAAAAACTGAAATTAGTCCAGCATAATCATAATTTTGCCAACAGCTACTAATTAGCATAAGCCTCTGCTAGCACTGTGCTCAGACTTGAGTTGGTGTGAAATGTCTCCCAGAAACAAACAATATGCCGATCTGAATGGGCAGGGACGACTCCTCTAAACTTAACACACCATGGATGGTGAGGGCTGTAGGTTTCTTCTAGATAGCATATTGTCAAATCCTGCTTGACAGGTCTATTGGGCCACAAATGACACTTGTGGCAAACTTGAAAGGGAGATAACAGGATGCCAGGACAATTCTTCTGTGTTCCCTATTTGGTTGCTGACAGACCCTGCTTTACCCTACCAGATGTCTGCCTCTGGGTTTGTTGTTGGTATCGTGCCTGCCTCAAACTGGATTTTAGCGTTGGATGTAGGAGGTGTAGGAAAGTACCATATTTCTTGGCATGTTACCTCCAATTTCTACCTGTTTGTCAGTATGTCTTGCCTGTCTCACTGGGATCTTGCTGGTGAGGACCACAGTGCTCATAGTTTGTGGCCTAATTTGTGTGTTGTCAGTAGTGCTTCACTGTGTCACTGAAGTTCTGCTAACCAAAACTTCAGTGCTTATGCTCTCTCTTCTTCCAAATTAGTCTCTATAGTTTAGTGACTTCATATTCCAATTCCATTTGGCACACTGGATCCTCCTTATAAGTCCCTAGTATATGGTACCTATGTACCCAGGGCAATGGGGTTCCAGGAGATCCTTATGGGCTGCATCATTTCTTTTCCACCCATAAGGAGCTCAGACAAACACTTCTTCAGGACTGCCTCTGCAGCCTGCGTGAAATAGTGCACACACTATTTCACAGCCATTTTCACTGCACTTAAGTAACTTATAAGTCACCTATATGTTTAACCTTCATTTACTGAAGGCAAGGTGCAAATTTACTAAGTGTGAGGGCACCTTTGCACTAGCAAAGGTGCCCCCACGCTGTCTAGGGCCAATTCCCCAGACTTCGTGAGTGCGGGGATACCATTACACGCGTGCACCACATATAGGTCAATACCTATAAGCAGCTTCACAATGGTAACTCTGAATATGGCCATGTAAGGTGTCTAAGATCATGGAATTGTCCCCCCATTCCAAATATGGTACTAGGGGGGGCAATCCCATGCATCCTGAGGGCTCCACCATGGACCCCCAGTACTGCCAAACCATCTCTCTGAGGCTTGCACTGCAGCTACAGCTGCTGCCACCTCACAGACAGGGTTCTGCCCTCCTGGGGTCGGAGCAGCTCAGTCCCCGGAAGGCAGAACAAAGCATTTCCTTTGGCAGGAGGGTGTTACACCCTCTCCCTTTGGAAATAGGTGTTACAGGCTTGGGAGGGGTAGTCTCCTAGAGCCTCTGGAAATGCTTTGAAGGGTACAGATGGTGCTCGCCTTGCATAAGCCAGACTACACCGGTTCAGGGACCCCCAGTCACTACTCTTGCATGGAACTGGACAAAGGAAAGGGGAGTGACCACTCCACTGTCCATCACCACCCCAGGGGTGGCGCCCAGAGCTCCTCCAGTGTGTCTCTGGCATTAGCCATCTTGTTTTCCAAGGTGTGGGGACACTCTGGAGATCTCTGAGTGGCCAGTGTCAGCAGGTGGCATCAGAGACCCCTCCTGATGGGTGCATACCTGGATAGGTAGCCAATCCCCCTCTCAGGGCTATTTAGGATCTCTCCTGTGGGTTCCTCTTCAGATTCAGCTTGCAAGTTTTCTCCAGGAATCCTCTGCATCAGCTTCTGACCATCGGCTCAACCGCAGACTGCTCCAGGAAACGCTGTAACCAATGTTCCCTGTAAGATGCGCATGCGGGCTTGCGCGTGTACCTTTCCTTCCCCCACCATGCATGCCTCTTAGCCAAGGCGCACACTTTTCTGCCACGTCACTGCCTGCATTACGCAAGAGAGTGTAGCTGTACATCAGCACTGCATTTAAAAAAGAAACAGCGCGAAAACACGTCACTCTCTTCGCGGCAGAGCAGGACAAGGTGGCACCAGGCACTTCTCGAAGGCAAGGAGGAAGTAAGGTGTGTAGGGTATTGGCGCCTAATTTTCTAAGTATGTTATATTTTTTGCGTGTTTAGAACCTCTAGTGCCGTGCTCTTCGTTTTTTGCATTTTGAGTGCTGTGATCTTCGTTTTTCTTCATTTTTACACTATATCCATAGCGTGTCTCCCTGAATGAGGATTCCACTACAGTAAAGGCTTTCTATATGCCAGATACTAAGCAGCAATACGACGTTTCCGCTCAGCGTTTTTCTCCATTAGAAAATTCCAATTTCGGCATTATTAACGGACAGCGTCAATAAATCGCAGATAGTGATAATGTTTTAACTGTGGTTCACTTTCTCTCAGCAGCATTTTCTTGACATTACAGCTTAGCAAACAGGGGTTAGCTTCCCAGCCATTCCCACTGATTGAAACTGGGCTTCTAAAGGTGTTGTTGTTTCACATTAACCGATTTCCCCAAATCTCCACACTTCCATTCCATATACGATGCCTCGTTGCCGATATGTCACAGATTTTTTGTTTAGGGCAACATGACACATTGGCCCAGATTGTGAACAGGCCAATAAGATGCAGTTCAAATATCGGCGGTTCATGCAGGATCGGTTTATTGAGAAGTATCGATTATATATTTAGCGCACATTTGTGGAATCATTAAACTCAATGGAATCCCGTTTGATAAAGGAGAAAGGGAGAGAGCCAGGATTCATCCGCTTGTCCCCCGTCTGCAAATTAGTCACTGAAGTGACATTCCTGCCAGTAAATGTATTTTTGTTAGTGTCAGCCTAGTTGTCTGCAGCAGGTTGTCCTTTAGCTTTGTTTGTCAGTGAAATCCTCGCCGGATGTGGCTAAGCACTGGTACACCGGAAGCCAGGCGCTGGCCGCCGCAGAAGCCCACATCTGCACTCTGAGTTTGGTTGAGGCACAAGTGTTCGGTATCTCGAGGCACAAGTGTTCGGTATCTCACAGCACAATGTACTTGCTCCCTGGGCAACTTTTTTGGCACACCTGGAATGCAAATATTTTATTAATCATTCTGTTTACACAGACGGATAGCATAGTATATTCTAGCAATATTGCACAGGCAATTTCATCTGCCCTTAAACCTTTTACAGTCTGCAAAATCACCCACGAACAGATAGAGAACATAGCTGGCATGCAGTACACACCCTGAATAATGGATTGCTTCAGCTGAGGAATTTTCACACTGCTGCCTCGTGATGACATTGACATAATAATCCCTATTGACTGGCAGCTCGTGCTTCATAAATGCCAGGTAAAGTAGTTAAAATATAAAGTGGCCTGTAGAAACATGTTTTAACCACATGCAGTGGAATGGTGGCCCATTCTTTATGGAGTTTTTTTATTGAGAATCGCCCTTGACCAACTATTCTCAACTTTAGTAAATAGGAATCAATTTTATTACATATTTTACTCCGTTTCACACCCTGATTTCCTGTGCATTGAGCATCAATATAAATAACCCAATGTGCAGTGCATTCACAGGCTCAAATTCAACACGCCCCTTAAAGCCAACAAACTATGGAGATACCTCAATTCATGGTCATTAATATATTCATACAACTCCGATACATATTCAGAGAAACCCTTCTCCGAGATATATTCTCGACGGCAAGAACACATGAGTTCTAAGAACATATCTAGATATAATTAGATGCATACACATAAATATTTATATACAGTATTTATGTGCTGAGCTGGGATATGGTCATGCTTTGTTTTGTAACAGCAGATCACCTTGCATGAATAGCTTACTCTAAAAGGCTGGTGGGAACGAGTTCCGCTGCGCATGTCCTAAGAGGTTGAAGAACCAGCCCTAAATGAAGCTCAGGGTGGTTTGAGTAAAACTCATAGGTTTTCATTTGTTGATCTTAGGCTCTTGTGGGGATGTAGTGGAACAGGATATCAGGGAGGTACTCAGTGACTATCCCAACAACTGCTTTATGCACAAATATCAAGTTTGCATAGGGCTCTGAGTTGTGCAAATATACAGGCCAAGTGGGTATACTAGGAGCCTGCCTAACAGGTTTGTTTGTTCACATTATCTTTTTTGTGGCCTAACAGCATAACCTTCTGTAAGGTACCCCACACTGAATTAAAATTATGTGCACTGACAGTGGGCATTAGGGATGAGCTGCAAAATTCAGAACGATAAGCATGGGTAAACTACTCTTGGTGGAAGCATAACAAAATTCTACTTGTATGAAAGTCTTCAACTAAAAGTAAATACATCTGAGGAAGAAAGTGGCCTTAAAATTGCATACCTGCTGCTGACACTTTTTTAATCACCTTAACCCTTTAAAAATATTAGCGTATAGCAGAACAAATGTCGAACGTAGACAGAAAACAGAATCCAAACTTAGGAACAGTATAGCTTGAGGCATCGATCATTAGAGGTCAGCATCACTTTGAATAAGACAACCACTATAACCAGACACGACATACAATACTGAATATATACTGGATAATACTGAGCATACATATTGTCATTAGGGACATATTGCATATTTGATTTACCTTTAAGTCCCTAGTAAAGTGCACTCCATGTGCCCACGGCCTGTAAATTAAATGCTACTAGTAGACCTGCAGCACTGATTGCGCCACCCACGTAAGTAGCCCCTTATCCACTTCTCAGGCCTGCCACTTGCCAAGCCTTAAAACTCCCCTTTTTCTACACAGGTCACCCCTAAGGTAAGCCCTAGGTATCCCATAGGCTAGCATGCTGTGTAGGCAAAAGGCAGGAGGACTGTTTGTGGCGAATTAGTGTCTTATTTTTTTTTTTATGCTAATGTAACTCAATATTTATACTTTGGCGCTAGACCCGTCTAGCGCCAAAGTTTTGAAGTTAGCGTCATTTTTTGCTTGAGGAAAACTACCTTGCATCAATGAGATGCAATGTAGGCGTTCCCAGCAACAAATCATGCAAAGCACCTTACACCATACATACAAGACAAAAACAAGATGTAAAGGCACCTTCATTGCTCATTCACTGTCTGAATGACCAGAACACTTTTTTTTTCAGCTGGCCAGAACGAGTCAGTAGGTCTAAAAATGCTTATAAAATCCAATTAGTCATAGCAAGTGGGCGAGCAGATAACTTGAGGCCTGTAAAGGCTGCATCATAGAAGGTATAACGCATGATGTAGGTTTCTAAACGGATGATAATATGGAATCAGAGTACGTCTAAACTGAAACCCCAGGTAACTATTCAATTGCTCTGGAACTGTCATGCATAATGTTTTTGTAACTCCTATAACCTATGCTAAATATCTTCTTTCCAATTACAGACCATCACCATTTGGATTTGAACGGCCAGGTGTGAGTACCAAGGAAGACCAGGTAATTCTGTAGACGTTCCAGGTGGGATTAAGGGTCTCTACATAAATCACGTTCATGGTCCACACCTTTGCTTCTATTACAGATTTGTCCGACCGAGCAAGTTATAGATTTGAAAGAACCGACATGTGTAGAAGCATAAGGACCAGGTAATTATTTGGGAGGTACCCCATCTGGGTCACCTGGCACATTATAATATGACAACATGCTGTAACCAACTGTTAACCATCTTTTCTTTTGCTGCAGGCATCTCAGACAGCTGGTCATAGATGAGGACGGGTAGACCGGAGTAGCAGCAGAAAGAGCAGGTTATTATTTGCTAGTTTTTCCTTATGGTGCACCTGAGACACTAAAACGTTCACGTGCTTTAATAATTTTTCCTCTTGTACAGGCATCTTAGACCCTGCTACACAAATTTGAACAGGCACACATGAGTAGAAGCAGAAAGACAAGGTAATAATGTAGCAGATTTTCATTATGGTGCACCGAGTACAGTAGAATATGAAAACCTACTTTAACCACCTTACCCACATATTCTTCTGTTGCAGGCATCTCCGACTCCACTACTCATATATTACAAAAAGGCGCATGTGAGTAGAAGCAGCAAGACAAGGTAATTATTTGGTAGATTTCACTTGTGATGCACCTAGTACATTATAAAATGAAAACATTCTTCAACTCTTTTTTTGTTCTTTTACATTGGTTAGAAAAGGCAGACGTGACTACAAGCAAAAAGACCAGGTAATTATTTAGTAGTTTTTCCTTGTAGTACATCTTGAACACAAGCATGTGCTATAACCATTTTTTATCTTCTATTGCAGACATCTTAGACAGTGTTACATCTACTGGCAGGTGTGAGATCAAACAGAAAGGCCCAGGTAATTACTTGCTACATTTTCCAAGAGATAGCTCAGTCTTGTCTGGTAGATTGCATTCAATAGCATAAAAACCAACTTTAAATAATGTTCCTCACTTTAAATAATGTCCTTATTTTTTTGTTTGCAGGCTTTGCTTCACAGAAGGCTCAGACTGATTGCCACAAAAATGTTCTAGCGCAAAGCTATGACTTCTTCAGAGAGCAGTGCTTCACCACAAAGGAAGAAATGCTGCCTTGTGTTCAAATAAGAATGGGTGAAAGAAATTGTGGAGACTGAGACACAGAAGTCCAGGAGCAAGGTTCGCGTACAACTGGGAGAGCTATTTCTATATAATCCAGAAGTAGGCCTGATTTGCAAAGTATGTGCAGAAGCAAAGATCGCAGGGGGATTTTCTACTGGGAAGAAATGGAGTGATGGCTGGAAGCTGGACTACTTGAAACGCCATCTATGTAGCAAAGTTCATGAATCTGCTTTGGTGACACTGAGAAGTAAAAGTGCTGCTGCCAGGCTGGGTTTTGGAGTCCGCATCATGGTAACAGAAACCGCCAGTGACAGAGCAAACAGACTACAAGTGGTTGAACAGCAAAGATCCCTGCCTGAGGAAATAAAGATTCTCATCAACAATGTGTTGCTAGCAGTCAAAATGAACACATCAATGTTATCTGTTCAAGACATCCATGACCACGTCGCATTGTATGTGAAGATACCAGACAGCTGGAGGAGCAAGAACTATGCCTTTGAGTTTTTGGAGGCCATCAACAGCGTGATACGCTCTGACTTCATGGCAGAACTTCGCAGTGCTCGGTATCACAAATTGATAACTGATGAGAGCACAGATATTTCAGTTACAAAAATGCTCATCCTCTACTTCAAGTTCCGATCTGTAACATCAACAGAGCACAAAACAGTGTTTGGGGGAATTGTAACTCTGAGTGCATGCAATGCAGAAGTTATCACTGTAGCTGTAAAAGACTTCTACACTGCCAGTAAACTGGATCTTATGAAAATGGTCATGTTCACATTAGATGGTGCATCAGTGATGCTGGGAAAGAACAATGGTGTTGCTACCCGCCTCAAACAATCCATTCCCCATCTATTTGAACAACACTATGTTGAGTACAGAGAAGATTTGGGAGTTGATGATGCCTGGAAAAAAGTGCAGATGATCAGGGAAATGGAAACATTACTGAGGACTGTCTACACTGTGTTCTCCCGCTCACCTTTGAGGAAGCCCAAGCTGGATGAAACTGCTTTGGTCACTGAATGTGAAGCGGTCTCCTTTTGGCCACTCAATGAGGTGTGGTAAATGTAAAATGTAAATTAGCACTTGTATAGCGCACTACTCACCCGTTAGGGTCTCAAGGCGCTGTACTCATACCGCTATGGAACCCCTCCTGGCTTTTCCCTGTGAGGCACCCACAGGGTGAAGCCAGGCCTCCAAGCGCTGTTGGGGCCGTTGTGGAGATTAAGCAAGCTATTGCCCAGAGTTGCAGAGTGGGACCCATGAATTAGATTAGGCACTGAGGCGAGAATTATCTGGTCAAGGGGAATTGAGCCCAAGACCTGCTGAAGTGGGACTTGAACCCTGGTCTTGAGCCAGATCTCTGCTTCAGGGTCTGCCGCTCTAACCATTGAGCCACACTTCTCCACAGTGTGGTGGCTTTCAAGGCATTTTGCTGTTGGTGCACTATTGCGTAATTATGAGGTTGCTCTCAAATACTTTGCTCATGAAAGAGTTGAGGAGAATTACCCAATTGCTAAATCTTGCTACAAAAATCTATCTGACTGAAACTACCATATTTCCTTTGCAGCACTAAATGAAATTCTGGGTGAACTTGCATCTTTGTGCAAGTTGTTTCAGAAAAGCTCTTTGACCACAGTTGAAGCTGTACAGTATGCAAGAGCAAACATTACCCAAATAAAGGAACAGTACTTGGGCGACACTGTCTTTTGGAGCAACACAGTAAGAGATCTGATGGCTTTTTGCAGAGAGGACCAAAAGTATGATAGTGAGCTGATGTTATCTTTCATTAAACTTCTTTGTGAGCACATGGAAAGAAGGTTCCCAGAAGATGAATTGAAGGAATGGACAATCTTTGATTTCCATACAGTAACAACACAATCACAGTTTGATTGTGGGACTGAGAATGTACAAAGACGTGTTGAAAAGTATAAGAAGGTCTTGGTCCTGGGTGATTGTGACACCCCTGATGATGTTGTTCGGCAGTACAGAGATTATAAATATGTGGTGGCAGTGCATATAAAAAACAGATTGTTTAGGACCTTTCAAGACATGGTGAATTTCACTCTGCGGAATGCTGCACAGTATAGTGTTGTATCTCAGCTTGTTGATATCTGTGCAACTTTCCAGGCTTTAAGTGCAGACTGCGAACGAGGATTCAGCCTCATGAACTCAATCAAGTCCAAATTAATAAACAGACTAGAGGAGGGTCACCTGGATATGCTATGTGGACAAAGGCTTACTTCTCAAATGGGAAAGTTGACTTGGACCGAGTTTATCAGCACTGGAAAAATGGTAAGGACCGGCGAGAAAAACAAACATGTCACACATCTAATGTTGGCACCTGACTTGTCTAAACTCTGATGCGGCTCCTCCTACAGTCCATGTGTGGGTGGGGTAAGAACATTTCTCAGCCTGTATCTTGGCAGGGGCATCAGCATCATGGCATTTATCAGCAGTGTGTTCATCACATTGTAAATGTTAACTAATTGTACAACTGGCTGTATTTGATGTGCAGGGCCCTCTGCAGCACTTTGAGAGTATTCATTAAAGTTTATAATGGTTCAATCTCCTGATTTCTGTTTTCTCTAACTGGGGTGTAGGTGACACTTAACAGGTTATGTCCTTGGGGTATGCAACCAGGTCACAAAACTGCCTTAATGACCTATTGCAAGGAGCAATGTTTATACAAATATCCCTTTTTTGCTTTAGTGGTATGGAGAGGCTAATGCCAAAGATCTTGGTAGTTATGCGCTGCGCTCACGTGAATGGTCAGTTTCTTGGCACACATATCCTTGGCTGCAGCGCACAGAGACCTCACACTGACACACACGGTAAAAAAAAAATTAGAGGGAGCATTGGCTGTAACTACAACAAAGTATCCAGAAAGGCTACTCTGACCCTGCAACTTCAGCTCCAGCCAGCAACTTCAACAGTTTCCAAGGTGTGCATGCTCTGAGCACTCCCTGCCTTCACCCTGCACCAGAAGAACCAAAGGAATCTCCAGTGGAGTGACGGAGTTACTTCCCTGCTCCTGCAGGCACCTTCCAAAACGACGACCGGTTCTCCGGGACTTCTTTCCTGATGACGAACCTGCTCCCTGGAACACAGGTGGCAGACCCATCCGACCCAGACTGTCCTAAGGTCCAGCTGTCCAAATTTGATAGAGGTAAGAGCTTGCCTTCCTGGTTGGTCATCTCTAGCTCCTTTTGCTTCTGTACACTTCTTCCAAGAATCCTTTGTGCACAGTGTAGCCCAGGTCCCCAGCACTCCATCCTGCGATGCACAACTCACTGAGTTGTTCTCCGGCGGCGTGGAACCTTCTTTTGTTGTGCTGCACCAACCGCAGTTTGCACCTTCTTTGTCCCCGTGTCCTGGGACTCCTGTGGGTGCTGTCTGACCATCTGTGGGCTCTCTCCAGTGTTGGGAGCCCCCTCTGCCTCCTCAGTCCGAGTTGAGGCCCCCAGGTCCCTCCTGGGTCGAGGCAACGCCATTTTAATGCAAAACGCGACCTTGCTTGAATCAAGGCTTGTTGGACGAATCCAACGATGCAAACAGCCTCCATCCAACACCTCAACGTGGGATATCTCCTGCACCATGCAGGAACCTGCAGCCATCTTCTTTGGTGCTCTTCTGCAAAGTTCTTCTAACCGGAGAATCCTCTTTTGCACCATCTTCTAGTTTGGCAGGGGCTCCTGTCCTTCCTGGAATCTTCTGCGACTTCTGGACTTGGTCTCCTCTCTTCACAGGTCTCCAGGTACAGGAATCCACCATTTGTTGCTTACAGTTTTGCTTGGTTGTTGAAATAACTCTTATCACTACTTGTAGTGGATACTGAGAAAACTTGCAGTACTTTAGTCCTACTTTCCTGGGATCTGGGTGGGGTATTTTACTTCCCTTTGGTGTTTTCTTACACCCCAGTGCCCCTCTACACACTACACTTTCCTAGGGGGGAATTTGTGATTCGCATTGCACTTTCTTAGTATATGGTTCGTGTTGGCCCTGGGCCTATTGCATTCTATTGTATTTTCTATTGTTTGCACTATTCTAGGACTATTTACTTACCTGATTTTGGTCTCTAGTGTATATATTGTGTATAATACTTACCTCCAGAAGGAGTATTGCCTCTAAGATATTTTTGGCCTTGTGTCCCTAAAACAAAGTACCTTTATTTTTGGTAACACTGAATATTGTCTTTTATTGTGTATAAGTACTGTGTAACTATAGTGGTATTGCAGGAGCTTTGCATGTAGTTCGGCCTAAGCTGCTCTGCTACAGCTACCTCTAGACAGCCTAAGCTGCTAGAACACTGACTACATTTCACTAATAAGGGATAACTGGACCTGGTATAAGGTGTAAATACATAGGGTACCCACTACAAACCAGGCCAGCCTCCTACAGGAGGAACTAGGATTACCACAGTACATACAGGGCCAGCCTCAATGTCCAAGCTTAGTGTGGCCGAAGACATTCACAATCTTGAAAGAGCTCTGACAATTGGCATTTTACATTTAAGCTGTTTTGCATTAAATCAAACAGCATCCGATGCAAAAGTGGGTAGGGTTGGCCCTAGGAACCTTTAGTCCATTGGTTAGGGATGGGACAAGAATCACACCCACACACACTAGCTCTTGTCAGGCATAAGTGCAACATACTCTGGCAACCGCTCCAGGACACTTCCTGGACCTGTGGAAGATCAGAAGAGGACTGGGCCTGCTGTCTGTGAGCAGCAAGAAGCCCTAAAGGACTGGACCTGCTCCCTTCTGTACCCAAGACAAAGAACTGAACTCAGAGATTAGTTGGCTGACCTCCTTTGTGAATACAGGAAGACACCAAGCTGCTAGAGTCCTTTTCCTAGATGTACCCAGCTGACTAATAGCATCTGGACCTGGTATGGACCCTGCTATTGGCATCTGCTTGACACCCTGTGAGTCTCTAAGTGCCTCCCCTGATGTCCTGAGGGCGCTGAAAGTTTACTCCTGTGGTTGACTGGGACTTAAATACTAAGTGAGAAGGTAAAATCTTTTTCCAAGATGAACCTGGTTGGTGTATCCGACCAGCGCTTCATCAACTTTGGCCTTAAATTCTACAGTCTACGGTGACTGTTGACTATTATTGGCGCTTTGTGGTGCTATGCCTACATAAACTTAAAAAAATTATCTGGTTCCTGTTATTGTATTTTTGTCATTTTTTTGTAATTTTATTTATAAAATGTTACTCTATTTTTCTACTTTGGTTTGAAATTGTTATGTTTTGACTTTATTACTGTTTGGGTACTGCACAAATACCTTTCATATTGACCTAATTTAGGCCTGTCTGCTGTGTGCCATAGCTAACAGGGGGCTGAGTTAAGGTTAATTAAGTAACTTGGTGGGTTCACCCTAAAAAGGGTTGTGATTGTTCCTTGAAGTGGGCAGCAACCCAAACCAATTAATAATCCACTTTTTTACGTCTGACTTTAGCCATGAACATTTGATTTAAAAAAAATATGTGTTGTGTCATTCACATTTTGCTGCTGTCCACAACAGCACACGGCATAGCAGATGGGTATCAGGCCACTTCAGCCACTGCCTAATTTTGGCTTGCTGCACTTTTTTCTTTCACAAAGAGCCCTCCAACAATCAAGGCATTTCTGTTCAGTGCCACTGTTTTTTGTTTTTACTTTATTACTTTGGTGTTCCTTTTATGTTTAGAGTCTGGTGTTGTAGCAAGCTGCCTTCTTTCAGCTCTTTCATGTTGCGCACAGGGCACATTCTACTCTATTCTATTCTATGTATTATTTGTAGATCGTGGGCATCCCAACGCTAGTAGTGCAACACAGACTGACTAGAGTGTTCTAGAGGGGTTTGCTCTCAAACAGTCAGGTCTTTAGAAGTTTCTAAAAAAGGTAATGCTTTGTTGGCTATATGCAAAGTGATGGGGAGGGACCACCCTCTGCTTTTCACCCTTCTGAAGGTTGGAGCCCGCCAAGCGTTGGTGGAATGGAGGGTTTTACTCGGGGTGTAGGGGGCTATCAGGGGTTGGGAGGTCAGGGGGGCTTTTGTCTAGAAGTGCCCTGTGTGCCATGCAAAGGACTTTAAATTTGATCTTCTGAGCAACCGGTAGCCAGGGAGGGAGATCAAGACCTGGCGGGCTGACTTATGTCTGAGTTGTGGAGTTCTGCACCACTTGAAGTTTCCTGATTACAATTTTTTGTGCTTCCAGGAAAAGTGAGTTTCCGTAGTCCATGTGGGATAGAATCAGTGCCGGGACAACTAGCTTTTAAGAGAGTGAGGGGAGCAGGTGTAGAATTGTATGAAGCATTCTGAGAATGCAGGGGTAGATTTCCAACCGCTTTCTTGCTTGGGTTTCCGTAGTCAAGGATATGTCCAATCATACTCCCAAAACGCTTTACAGCCATCTTGGATGGTGGGTGGTGTGCCCAGGCAGACCGGCCAGCCCAGGCTTGAATGGGGATTGATATTATTGCCTAACATCACAAGCTCTGTTTAATCCCCATTTAGCTTGAGGCAAGAGTTGTTAATCCAGCTGGCTACTTTCTCCAAGTATGGAGGTCCTAAATGACAATACAATGACTGCCAGTGGAGGCATATACAGTTTAAACAACTTTGGGCTCAGTGATGAGCCCTGTGGTAACCCACAATTCAGGGGGAATGTATCCGAGGTGCAGCATCCACCAAAAACCTGGAAAGTTCTGTCCCTCAAGAAGATGTTGAGCCATGTCAGAGCTTGTCCTGAGACCCCTGTACTGTTAGTTCTATTGATAAGATTATCATGGTTTACTGTGTCGAAGGCCGTGCTTAGATCAAGGAGTATGATGGCCCCTAAACCTTCTTGGTCTAGCAGTATTTTCGATTCCTCCACTACAGCCAGAAGGGTAGTTTCCATACTGTGTTTAGGTTGGAACACTGTTTGATTAGGGTGCAGGATGTTATTGGCTTCAACATATTCTTAAAAGGACTGCTTAACATGTTTTCCAACACTTTGCTCAGTCCAGGAAGCAGCAACATTGGTCTATAATTTCCTGGTTCAAGAGGGTCCAGGTCAAACATTTTTAGAAATGCTCTGACCATGGCGTGTTCCTTCTGCTAAGGAGAGATTTAACATTTCTAGCAAAATGAGAAAACCAAGTTCTGCTGCTTTGGCAAGAATGTTTGGGGGAACTGGATCCAATGCAGCTCCCGATTTAACTTTGCCGAGTGTAGCAGAAAAGCTATGTGGGTCATGTTGGAAAGTTCTGTAAGGACCTTCTTACTATTTTGTTATCTGTCTATGTTGGACCTGAGATGTCTGTCTCTGTCAGGCTCATGGAAAGCTAGGTAAATGTTGTGAATTTTTGAGGCAGAATCTTGCAAGGTCATTGTACCAAGATACTGAGAAATTCAAGGGTAGAACTGTTGGAGGAGGCCTCTAGTAAGGTTTTAACAATCTGGAACATTTTGGAAGGGGAATTTGAGGTGCAATTGATTTTTTCATCATGGTAGGCAGCTTGGGCAGTTTTGGTTATGGAGTAGTATTGTCTAATCATAACTCTGTACTTTGATTTGCTAATCTTGCTGTAGTCTTTTTTCCATGTCCTCTAAGCTTATTTGCACTTTTGCCTTCATATCTGAAGGTTGGGGGTTTACCCGGGGGCAGAATTGTCTTTGGCATGTCCAGTTTGGGTTTTTATGGGGATCACTTAATCAAGCGAATGTTTGATCCACTAAGAGATCTTATCATTTGCTGCTGAGGAGTCTGTGCCCAAGTCAGGTCCTGTATTGTTGAGGGCCTGTTTCCATTTATCACTGTATAGTTTTGACCAGCTGCAGTCTCTCCAAGTAATTGGTCTAGGGGGTGGTGGTACACATGGTGATTTCAAGACCAAGAGATCATGAAGTGATCCGACCAATTTACGGGAAATGGGTCCAGTACGTTTAGCAGGGGGCCGTTTGAGAGAATGGGATTGATTAAATGGCCTTTTTCATGAGTGGAGCCAGACACTATTTGGGAGAATTGAAAAGCTGAAAGATCTTGCAGAAGTCTGGATGCTTGGGCACCAGCAGGCTCTTCCAGATGAATAATGAGATCTCCCAATATGGTGAAGTTGAGTTTTTTTCTAACCAGATTGGCAAATATCCCTGGAATTATCTGAATAAAATTCCCCCATTGGGCCAGGAGGCTAATAGAGGAGTGCCCCTGAGAAGGTGAATGCTGAGGACAGTTAAATGGTGAAAGTCAAGCTTTTGCGGTTGGGGAGCCGAAGGGGTTCAAGGAAGCATCTGAAATATTTCTTAAGAATTAACACAAATCCTCAGCCCTTGTTGTTCTCTTGGTCCTTCCGACTGATATAGTAGTCAAAGGATAGGGCCCAGGTGAGGTCGGGACCTGAGTCTGCGTGGAGCCAGATTTCCATCAAGAAGACCGTGTCTGTTTTTTCCTCCTCTAGGAGGGAGAAGAGATTCAACTTGTGGTGTGGCAGATATCTGCAGTTGATCATGAACATGTGATGGCTGCCCTCTGCAATATTAGTGGTCTTGGGACTACATTACAGCTGCAACAGTTCTGCTAATGGTGTTGTTAATTCCTTTTGAAGTGTATTTTGTTTCTCTGACAATTGCTAATTCACAGCATGCCACATTGTGTACATTTGAAACTGTTCTTCATTAAGTTTCCATTATTTTTTCGTATGTGCACAACAAACATCATTTTTAAGTGAACCCCTCCTCCCCCTTATATCTTGTTGGAATGTATTTTAATCTGGAAATATAGGCCCTCAGTACAACTTTGGCGGTCTTTTAAAAAAGACCGCTGAAGCTGCGGGTGCCACTATACCGCCAGTGCTGGCAGTATATCTGGCTCCCTATTATGACTTTTCTGCTGGGCCAGCAGATGGAAACAGCATTTCCGTCCGCTGGCCCAGCGGAAAAGTCACATCAACATTGCAGCCGGCTCATAATAGAGCCGGCGGCAATGTTGATGTGCAGCGGGTGCAGCAGCACCCGTCGCACATTTGCACGATGGGGCTGTGCCTGGGGGCCATGCCAAGTACACCATCAGGAGATCAGAAAAGATTTGCAGGCCCTCAACACAACCATGGACACCATTGCAGGGGTGCTGGCTGATATGGCCAACATCATGAGGGACTACACAGCACACCAGCGGGCCCCTTCCACTAGCCAGTCAACTGAACAGCCCTCCACATCTGCTGCTGCTAGTGGACAGGAGGCCCTGCCACAGGACCCACAGGCCACCAGCAGCTCTCCCCCTGCAGAAGGTGAACCACCCCGCAAATGTTCCCTGCGACCCAGACAGATGCCAGAGACAATTGCCAAGACCAAGACCATCACCAGGAAATGAGACCCTCCTGAATGTCCCCCTTGTGTTCCACTCTGTCACCTTGTCCTCTTTGAACTGCCAATGCTCCCCTTCCTATGGCCCTTTGAGCACTGGACCTGTGCTACAAACAGACTGGACCAACACCCTCGTCTTACCTCTACCATCACCCCATTCCATTGCAATATTCCTTCAAAATATTTCACAAAAATAAACACCCTTGAACACAACTCGAGTGATAGTGCTTTATGTGACGAAAATGTGCAATTATTTTAACAGTTACATCTTGTGCAATTGTCCAGAACTTTGTGATTCCATACAAATAATGGCCTGTAGCTGTCTGTAGTCAACACATCAGTACACAGTTGTAACAACACCAACATCTGAAAAATGAGAAGGCATAGGTGACAGTCAGTTGAGATGCAAAGGAAGAGACTGCCATCATGCTACAGCCACACTGAAAAGATAAATACTCTGAGGAATGTTCAGTTCCACTGTCTTACCTGTGTGTCATTGGAAGTACTGCCGTATGACTGATCGCCTGTTGTCCACATCCTCATCCTCTGCCTTCTCATCCTCACTGTCCTCAGGGTCTACTGCTGCCACAGGAACATTTTCACCCTCCTCCTCCTGCAGATAGGGCACATGTCATCTGGGGGCCAGGTTGTGCAAAATGCAGCATATAACAACTATCTGGCAGACCTTCTTAGGGGAGTAGCACAGGGATCCATCTGTCAGATGGAGGCATCTGAACATGGCCTTCAGGAGGCCGAAGGTACGCTCAATTATTCACCTGCTTTGCCCATGAGCATCATTATACTGATTCTCAGCCCCTGTCCTGCCATTCCTCTAGAGGGCCAAGAGCCACGACAGGTTTGGGTAGCCAGAGTCACCTGCGAGAACCGAGGTACAAACATTAGCCTTGCACAATGGTATGGGGGATGACTCCTGAAGGCATAAACTGACATGCATTGGGTGGGGACTCAAGCTCACCTATTAGCCACATCCTGTGCCTCTGTAGTTGTGTCATCACATTTGGGATGCTGCTATTCCTCAATACGAAGGTGTCATGCACCGATCCAGGATACTTGGCAGTGACATGGGATATATCCTGGTCAGCCAGGCACACCATTTGCACACTGAGTGAGCGGAAACTCTTCCGATTTCTGTACACCTGTTCATTGTGCTGGGTGGGACAAATGCAATATGTGTTCCGTCAATGCCCCAATAATATTTGGAATATGTCCCATTGCATAGAATCCAGCCTTCACAGTGGCAAAATCTTCAACTTGGGGAAAGCGATGTAGCTGCACATGTGTTTGAGCAAGGCAGACAAAACCCTTGCCAGCACTGTTGAGAACATTGGCTGTGACAGTCCTGATGCCAAGCCCACTGTTACTTGGAAAGAACCAGTTGCCAGGAAATGGAGCACAGATAGAACTTGCACAAGAAGCCAGAGGGGGATCCCAGTGGGATGAGGGATAGCTGAAATCAGATCAGGCTCCAATTGAGTACACAGCTCTTTGATTGTGGCCCTGTCCAGTCTATAGGTAAGTATAAATAGATCTGTACACGGGGTCTTGCCTCCTACTCCTCCTATTCCTCTGCAGTGATAGGTATCTAAGGCACACAAGAGGGAGAAGGGAGTGACAAACTGAACAATGGAACCACAATCTCAGTGTAACTGAAAATGTATGTAATTGGAGAATGTAAATGGCAATGTATGTACTGGCAATGATGCAGTTTCCAATTTCAGAATGTTGACCACCACCATAAAATGGCAAGCACCTGTCCTGCATGTAGGGACAGGTGGAAGTGATATAACTTCACCGGCTTTTGGCGTCATTGCGGAAGGCGGTCTTGCACCGCTGTGCTATTTCTTATTGGATTACATGGGGTTCTATGGATTAGTGTCCAATGAGGATGACGGTGTACACCACCGGGGAAGTGACCGCCATTTTCTTTCTATAACCCCACTGCGTGTGCTGCTGTGACCTGTGTGTGGAACCTGCCATGACCCGTGTGACAGTGGAAAGGGTCCCTGCCTTCACTTCAGAGGAGTTGGAGCACCTGGTGGATGAAGTCCTACCCCTTTAAGGACAGCTGTATAGGACTCTAGACCAACAGGTGAGTACACCTTGGGGACGATGTATGCAACAAGGTTGCATGGAGATGGTGGTGCTGGCAGTATGTCATTTGCCTGGTGATAGTGTACATGCAGGGCTCCGGGTGATGTGTGTGCCAATTGAGGGGAAACTGTATTTGTGTGACAGGCTGGATTGTATGACTAATGGTGTCCTCCTGTCTGTATTTCCTCTGCATGTCAGTGCCCATCAGAAGAAGGGATTGTGGTGTGCAATCGCCAAGGATGTGAGGACCCTGAGGGTCTATAGCAGGCAGATCACCCACTGCAGGAAAAGGTGGGAGGACCCGAGACAGTGGGCCTGGAAGACCACACAGGCCCAGCTGGGAATGGCCTCCCAAAGAGGGAGGCGTCCCTGTCGGAACCTGACCCCCCTGATCGCCTGCATACTGGCAGTGGTCAGAGCTGGATAGGCGCTTTAGGGCAGCACAGCAGCGACAAGGGGGTGAGTACAGTGTGTGAAACAACCATCTTTATTGTCGGGCATGGGATCCTGGTGGTGGGTTTCAGTTAGTGGGTGCCCCTTAATGCCAGCTCAGACATTGCTGCGTGGTCCAGCTCAATCGAAATGGGTGTATTGCAAAATCTTGTACACTAGCTAGGTGGCATTCCATGTCAGACAGGGCTTAGTGGGTCCCAGGAGGGGTGCAGATGGCGGTGGTTGTGGCAGCTGGTCTCATCCAGCTGTGGTACCTAGCCAATCGAATGCCAGTGCTGTGCATAGTGCTCAATCTTGTTCCTGTGTGTGATGGTAATGTATATGACCTCTGTGGTGTTGATGCTGTAAATGACCCAGTGCTCCCTTTCTCTCTCTCCCCCCTCTATTTTTTTCTGTCATCTTGTCCTTGTGTGCATTAGCATCATCTGGCAGAGGAGCACGGGCACCGGCGACTGAGGGAGCTGCATCCCACAGAACTCAGGAGGCAGAATATAATGACGCCGAGGGGACCAGTGGGACAGAGGGCAAAGGGAGCAGCATGGCGGAGAGAGGAGGTGACAACACTGACTCTGACTCCTCCTCCGATGGAAGCTTCCTGGTGGTGGCAGACGCCTCTGGAACCACCCCAACTACAGATACAGCCGCCACCCCCTATAACAGCACCGCCCTCCCACTAGCCCTCCACTGAGTTGCCCGTGCCCGCTCACCCAGGAGGGTAGGCATCTCCTTCGCCCCAAAGCACTTCAGGCCCTGCCCCAGTCAGGCCTACTGCCCTCAGTGAGGAGGCTAATGACCTACTGAGAACCATCTCTGTAGGGCAGACAACCATTGGGAATACCACCCCGGGGCTGGCATCCCAGATGTAGCAATTCAATGCCTACCTGGAGGGCATCCACCGTCCTCTTTCTCCTCTCCCACCTTGTCTGCCCCCTCTCCTAAGAGACACAAACTCTCACACTCAGACACCCAACAGCCATCCACCTCACACACGCACACTGTCCATGCACCTGCACCCAAGCCCAGCAGACGTACATCTCCTACACCCACTCCCTCTACCTACACTCCCATCCCTCCTCCCACATCCTGCCCCAAACTCCCTAAGAAGCTTTTCCTTGCCCAACTTGACCTCTCCCCTCCCCCTCCATCCACCTGTCCTGCCAGTAAATACAGGGTCCCAATGACCCAGCCCAGCACCTCAGCCAGTCTGCCACTGCTCGCACCAAAAAATCAGCTGCTGGCACGAAGGGGCCCCTGAGTGTGATGGCAGCCACTCCTAGTGAGAGCACTCTTCTGCCTCAGAAAGGGAGGACTAGTGTGGCGAATACCAAAGGACAGAGGACAGGGACAGTGGAGGCACCTCCTAGTCCTGGGGGGAAGGACACAAGTGACATGTCAAAGGGCAAGGGGGCCCGTTACAAGAGGGGACACATGGCTCCCCCTCCACCACCTAAGACAGCACAGGATACCACTACACCACCAAAGAAAGGCAAGGTTCTCACTCCACCACTGAAGAAGGCAAGATTCTGACTCCGCCACCTAAGAAAGGCAAGGAGACACCTCCACCAGCAGAGGCAAAGCAGCCCTCACCTCCAGCAGAGGCTGGCAAGGAGACACCTCCACCAGCAGAGGCAAAGCAGCCCTCACCTCCAGCAGAGGGCATCTAGGCCACCCACCTGGGACATATATGAAAGGCAAAAGACACTATGTTCGATCGAGAAATGGACTACAGGATGAAATGGAAGAGGACGGCATTTTAGAAAAGGAACCTTAAGCATGCAGGGAAAGAGGTAGAAAGAAAGGCATGCTGGGAGGGAGAAAGAAGAATATGGCCCCTATTTGAGAAAAAAACAAAGGAAAGAAGAAAAGAAGAAAGAAAAAAAGAAGACAGAAAAAAAGAAGTCCTAGGAAAGGTCAAGCACCAGGTAAGTGAGGGGTGGCAGGGCGCCCACTACTAATTCCGAGGGCACGCTGCACCCTGAACTCACCTAGGCCCGTTGCCCAATCTAGGGCCTTGTGCGAGATGAGGCTGAAAAAAGGGGCTGCGGCGCGGCCTGCGACCAGGAAAATGAACCACCGTCCCAACCGTGTCCAGCGGCACAACAGTAGGTTACCCCCCCCCACAGAGCCCTGGGTTTGTCCGGAAAAAGACAGAAAAAATGACGGACTAAAAGAGGAGCATGAACAGAAGAGGCATCTTCCCAAGAACACTCGTTAAGAGGATAACCCTTCCAATGAATAAGATATTGGAGATGGTTTCGGAATATACAGGAATCACATGTTTCTTCAACCTCATACTCGGGTTCATCATTCACCAACCATAGAGGAGGATAGGTGAGTTGTCTATGAAAAGGATCAGGCTTATAGGGCTTCGGTTGTGAGACGTGAAATACAGGATGTATCTTCCAAGTTCGAGGCAAACGAAGATGAAAGGATACCAGATTGATTTTTGAAGAATTAGGAAGGGTCCATAATAACGGAGTTTAAACTTGTTTTGTGACAGACAGAGGGGTAAAAATGTGGAAGAAAACCAGACTTTGTCTTTGACTTGATAAGATGGGGCATCACATCGTCTCTTATCAGCCATCCTTTTCATCTGTTGTTTGGTAGACAGAAGGTTAGAATGTATAATAAGTTGAATTTTATGTAACCTCTGAGAAAACGAGGTGATTGCAGGAAGTGTAGAGGATTCTTTTATAAGAGCAGGAAAGGATTTAGAATGAAAACCATATGAGCAGAAGAAAGGAGTGACATTTGAGGCACTATGTACTGTGTGATTATATGATAATTCAGCAATGGGTAAGTACATAGACCCATTACTCTGAATAGTATTACAGAAACAGCATAAATATTGTTTGAGTCCATGGTTCAGGCATTCCGTTTGCCCATTAGTCTGGGGATGATAACCAGATGATAAGGCTACCTCGATATGTAGGGTAAAATACTTCCAAAAGTGTGAAATGTATTGAGGGCCATGGTCTGAAATAATAACTTGAGGGAGACCATGAAGACAAAAGATTTCTTGTATAAAGATTTGACTTAATTCTTTGGATGTGGGTAGTTTCTTTAGTGCAGTAAAATGAGCCATCTTAGTAAATGAATCCACAGTCACCATTATGACTCGATTTCCTGCTGATGGAAATAGGGAACACATGAAATCGGTTGATACGGTATGCCAAGGGGCTGGTGGAACGGGTAGGGGATGAAGCAGTCCTGCTGGCTTGGTATGAGGTATTTTTGATTGAGCACCGATGGGACAAGATGCCACATAACTCTTGGTATCTTTCTTTAGTGTAGGCCACCAGAAGGAACAAAGAAGTAGTTCCTCTGTAGCTTTGATACCACAATGACCTGCCAAAGGGGAATCATGACACATTTGCGGAGCTTTCCTTTGAACTGTTTTAGAAGGAAGGAATAACGCATCTTTATGGTAGTAATACCCCTTAACCTTGCGTAATTGTGGATGTAGATCTTTCATTTCAAGTTCAGTGAGGGTTGAATACTCAACGGGCTTGGCGACTGTTCCGACATTGAAAGTTTCGTTGACACTGTAAATTTTGATGATCTGTTCTGGCTTCAAATGGTTCCCTTGATCCCATAAGGAATTGTCTCCACTCATTACAGGCTGTTTTTAGACCTAGAAGTTCTTGTTCCAAAACTGACTAATTGTGCTCAGAATTAGATAACACATGGGAGAGGTAAAAAATCGGATGTTCTAATCCATCATCGTTCTGTCTTTGTAACAATGCTGCTCCTATAGCTCTTTCTGAAGCATCAGTGACTACAATAAATTGCTTGATGGTATCAGGATACCATAATATAGAGGCTTGGGTGAAAGCACGTTTTAGGTTTCGTAATGCGATTTCAGCAACTTCTGTCCGGACAAAACCGTTTAGTAAATTCTCTTTTTTAAGAGTTTGTGTGATTTGGCTGGGTAGTTGAGTGGAATCTGCAATAAATTGGTGATAGAAAATAGCCAGTCCTAAAAACAATGGGTTTCTTTGATAGAAGAAGGGGATGGCCAGTCTAAGATGGCCTGAGCCTTCTCTGGGTCCATGGAGATACCGACTTGACTAATATGATATTCTAAATATTTTACCTCTGTCTTGTCAAATTCAAATGTTTCAGGTTTACAGAAAGGTTGGTGTTGCCTGAGTGAAGTAAATGCATGGTGTGGTGTTCTGGATGTCTGTAATATATTAGGATGTCATCTAAGTATATTAATATGGTTTGATTTAAAAGGTCAGAAAATACTGAATCCGTGAATCTCTAAAAAGCATAGGGGGCATTGGTTAAACCAAAGGGCATTACTGGATATTCGTAATAACCAAAGGGTGTACAAAACGCAGTCTTCCATTCATCACCTTCTTTTATTCTTAGAAGATGGTAGGCTCCCCTAAGGTCTAACTTAATAAATATCTGTGCCCCTCTGACTGCTTCCAAAATATCTTTTATTAGAGGTAGTAGATACCAGTGTTTTATGGTAATCTTATTGAGTCCACGAAAGTCTATACAAGGACATAGATCCATCGTCTTTTTAGGCACAAAAAAGAGGGATGCCCCAGCGGGGGAAATAGAAGGTGCAATCAGACCACTCTGTATATTTTCTTGCAGATATTCCTTGAGTATCTTCTTTTCAGGTTCAGTAAGAGAGAACATTCTACCAAAGGGGACAACGGCACCATGTTCCAAGGGAATAGTACAGTCATATTCTCTATGTGGAGGTAGTACTGGTTTCGTGGGTTTTTGGACCACGTCTGCATAGTCCAAATAATGACTAGGCACCCCTTGGATGGAGTTTATGGAACAGCCTACTTCTGGCACCATTGATAACATTTTCTTTGGTGACCAGTATGTCCCTGAGGAATAACAATGGTCTTGATAAAATTGTGAAGAGAGAGAAATAGTTCTGGTTTCTCAATTGATATAAGGATTATGCCGTGTAAACCAGGGTATTCCATGAGATTATTGTATGATTAGGTGAGGCGACCAGATCAAAAGAGACATGTTCCTGATGTTTTCCGAAGCGTAGACTTAAGGTAGGAGCAGTGTTGATGACAGGACCGGAAGCTAAAAGAGATCCATCAACTGTATGAACTTGCTCAGGAATGTCCTTAGATATTCGAGGAATTTTTTGTTCCATAGCCCATGTCTCATCCAGATATATTCCACTGGCACCACAGTCCAATAATGCCAATGCCTTTTCTTCCCAACTATCCAGTAACTGCAGTGTAATAGGTAAAAGAAAGAGGGCAGTTGCATCTTCCTTAGAAGAATAAATAGAAGGTATCTCAGAGAATCCTGTCCCCTCCCTTCTCATAGAGGACGGGAATTGGCGTTTCCCGGAGACTTCACAGGACAGACTGGGCAGGTAGGAAGCAAATGACCAGAGGCACCACAATAAAGGCACAATCCTTTTCTTCGTCTACTTTCACTTTCATTAGCAGTTAGAGGACCACGAGCTGTGTCTATTTGCATAGGTTCCTCCTCAGCAGCTTCTCTCAATTTAGGTCGAGACTCTTCGGACCGATGGCTGGGGGTACATGGGTTCCCTGAATGAGATGGTCCACGATTCTTTCTCTTTTCCAACTTGCGATCATGTAGACAATACTCTATGGAGAGTGCTAAATCCATTAAACTTCTTAAATCTTCCTCTCTAACTGAGTGTACCAGTTCATCCTTTATCTCCTCTCGAAGACCTCTACGAAAAAGGTTTACAAGGATACGTTCCACCCAAGTAGTTTCTGCTGCCTGTTGTCTGAAACGTGTAATATATTGTAGGACATCCTGGGTAGCCTGCTGGATGTCACATAAGGCTTCGTCTGCAGAAGACGCAAGTCCAGGGCATTCAAACATTTGTTTAAAGGCTGCAACAAAAGCTGAATAGTCAGACAGCATGGAATCATTTGAAGCTACCAAAGGAGTCGCCCAGGCTAAAGCAGGACCAGACAGGGCACTAATTAAGTATTCCACTTTAGTTTTATCTTGTGCAAATTGGGATGGTCAAAATGCAAACTAAAGTGTCAGGGCATCAAGGAATTTACGCAATTTGTTGGGATCTCCTGAAAAGCATGCCGTGGTAGCAGAAACAGTGGGAACATCTGTTGTTCGGGAAAACAAGGCTTGTCGTAAAGCCGCATTTTCATTTCGTAATTGTTGCAGTTCCTGGGCTTGTTGTTGGATGGTTATGAGTAGCGACTGGTTGGTTTCTGCAGCAGCCGTCAAAGTATTCTCCATAATCCTTGACGAAAACTGGTTCTCTGGGTGCTGCAATCTGTCACGGTTTACTTGTCACTTACGGTTTCGACCAACTGGAACTGCAGGTTGATCTCAATTTTTGTAGGTCCTGCTCTGACCGAGGTAAGGACGGCCCTTTCTGGTAGCCATGGTGCTGCTGACTATGGTACGTCAAAAAGCAGTCTGTGCCCTCTAGAAGGAGTTCCAGAGGAAAACCCCAAAGGGAAAAAACCTCTGTGACTGGAACTCCCTGGAACAGAGAATAAACACAAGACAAAATGTAAGACTTCAAATAAAAAACAATAACTGAAAGAAACTGGAATGAGCAAAGGCAAAAAGGCTGGAAAAAGCAACCGGAGCGTGATCACCACCAAAGGAAGTTTTGCAGCGCAAGAACAAGAATTCCACCTCTTAAATACCTCTAAAGAGGAAGTGACATACAGGAAAGGCAAAAGACGCCATGTTGGATTGAGAAAAGGACTATAGGATGAAATGGAAGAGGATGCCATTTTAGAAAAAGAACCGAAAGCATGCAGGGAGAGAGGTACAAAGAAAGGCATGCTGGGAGAAAGAAGAATATGGCCCCTATTTGGAAAAAACAAAGGAAAGAAGAAAATAAGAAAGAAAAAAAAGAAGACAGAAAGTCCATGGAAGAGTCAAGCACCAGGTAAGTGAGGGGTAGATGGGGGGGTGCCCAGTCCTAATTCCCAGGGCACACCGTGCCCTGAACTCGCCAACGGCTGATGCCCAGTCTAGGGCCTCGTGTGAGAGAGGCCAAAAAAAGGGGGTACGGCGCGCCCCATGATCAGGAAAATGTACCGTGGTCCCAACCGTGTCCCAAGCTGGTTTTCCCGCTTGGGCTGCAGCCACCCGCGGCGCAACAAGGCACCTCATGGGAAATGGGGTGGGGGGGCACCTCAGCCGAAGTTAGGGACTTGCCCACTGGTTCTGGAGGGGGCTCCATGCCAATTTCCCAATGCTGGGGAGTGCAAGGTCACATCCTCTGAGGTGGGGAACGTGCCCACTGATCCTGGAGGGGGCTCCATGCCCATTTCCCAATGCTGGGGAGTGCAAGGTCACAGTCTCTGAGGTGGGGAACTTGGCCACTGATCCTGGAGGGGGCTCCATGACCATTTCTCTTTGCTGGGGAGTGTAAGGTCACATTCTCTGGGGTGGGGAACTTGCCCACTGATCCTGGAGGGGGCTCCATGCCCATTTCCCAATGCTGGGGAGTGCAAGGTCACAGTCTCTGAGGTGGGGAACTTGGCCACTGTTCCTGGAGGGGGCTCCATGACCATTTCTCTTTGCTGGGGAGTGTAAGGTCACAGTCTCTGAGGTGGGGAACTTGGCCACTGTTCCTGGAGGGGGCTCCATGACCATTTCTCTTTGCTGGGGAGCGCAAGGTCACAGTCTCTGAGGTGGGGAACTTGCCCACTGCTTCCAGTGGGAGGTTCATGCCCATTTTTCTTTGCTGGGGAGTGTAAGGTCACAGTCTCTGAGGTGGGGAACTTGCCCACTGCTTCTGGAGGGGGCTCCATGCCAATTTCCCAATGCTGAGGAGCGCAAGGTCACAGTCTCTGGGGTGGGGAACTTACCCACTGCTTCTGGAGGGGGCTCCATGCCCACTTCTCTTTGCTGGGGAATTTAAGGTCACAGTCTCTGAGGTAGGGAACTTGCCCACTGATCCTGGAGGGGGCTCCTTGTACAGCAGTCCCTGGAGGGTGGCCTACATGTCTGCTGCTGGAGGTAAGGGCTGCACTCTGTCAGCTGGAGGTGAGGGCTCCGTGACCACTGGTGGTGGTAGTAGTACCCTGCAAGCCTCTGCTAGGGTTGAGGGCTACTGTTCCTCAGCTGGGGAAGGTGCCTCCTGGACAGCCTCTGCAGGTGGTGAGGGCTGCGGTATCTCAGCAGGGGATGAGGGTCCTGTGCCCACTGGTGGTGGTGGTGTTGGTACCCGGCCGCCAGCCTCTGCAGGAGGTGAGGGCTGCTGTGTCTCAGCAGGCGAAGGGGCCTCCTGGGCAGCCTCTATTGGAGGCGAGGGCTACTGTGTCCCAGCTGGAGGTGCCTCCTGTTTCTTGTGGGATGCAGCTCCCTCTGTCGCCAGTGCCCCTGCTCCTCCGCCAGATGATGCCAATGCACACATGGACAGGATGACAGAAGAAAAAAGGGGGAGAGAGAGAGAAAGGGAACACTGAGTCAATTACAGCACCAACACCACAGTTGGCATACACAGCACCATCACACACAGGGAACAGGATTGAGCACTATGCATTGCACTGGCATTGATTTGGCTGTATGCCACACCAAGATGAGGACCAAACACCACCAACTGCACACCTTTTGGGACCCACAAAGCCCTTACTGACTTGGAATGCAAACAAGCTAGGTTACCTGCATTTGCCATACACCCGTTACTCTTGAGCTGGATCACGCTGCAATGTCTGGCCTGGCATTAAGGGACACCCACTAACTCACACGCACCAACCGGATCCCATGCCACCTACCCCTTATTGTAGTGACACCCACTGTACTCACCCCTTTGTGGCTGGTGTGATGCCCTCAAGCGTCCATCCAGATCTGGGTAGGCCACCGCCAGTATGCGGGCCATCAGGTGGGTCAGGTTCTGACAGGCACCCCTTCCTTGTTGGGAGGCCATCCCCAGCTGGGCCTCCGTGGTCTTCCGTGCGCAGCATCTCAGGTCTGCCCACTGTTTCCTGCAGTGGGTGCTCTACCTGCTGCAGACCCCGCATGTTCTTGGCGATGGCACGCCACAATCCCTTCTTTTGATGGGCACTGACCTGCAGAGGGAATGCAGACATGAGGACACCATTACACATGCAGTCCAGCCTGTCACACATATGGCCCACCAATCCCGTTTCCATCACCATTACCACACACATCGTCCGGTGCCCACCATGTACACTACCACCAGACATTCCTGCCCCAGATTACACAAATCTTGCACACACATCTCCATGCATCCTTCCCATAAGCATCGTGCCCAGGGTGTACTCACCTATTGGTCCTGAGGCCCATACAGAAGTCCATACTGTGGTAGGAACCCATCCATCAGTTGCTCCAACTCCTCCAAAGTGCAGGCAGGGGCCCTTTCCCTGGTCACACTGGCCATGGTAGGTTCCAGTCACAAATCACAGCAGCACACGCAGTGTAGGTGTTGTCCTGTGGAAAGTCAGGAAACAAGTGAGGATTTAGTTATCAAATGGCGGTCACGTCCGCAGTGGTGTACACAGTCACCGCCGGCGCTGATCCCCATTGGCGACTGTACTCCATAGAGCCCCATATTAGCCAATGAGGAAATGCACAGCGGTGCAAGACCGCCTTCCGCCATGACGCCCAACGTCGGTGGAGTTACCTCACTTCCACCTGTCCCAAGATACAGGACATGAGGTCGCGATTTCAAGGTGTTGGACAATGATCAAATAAACCATAACTGTGCCTAAAATGGCACATACATTGCCATTCCCACTGTCCCATCATATTGATGCTATATATACACTGAGGTTGTGATTCCATTGATCAAATTGTGACAGCCTACTCACTCTTGTGTCCCTTAGATACCTACCGCTGCGGATGAATAGGAGGAGGAGACAGACCCCTTGTGGACCTGGCTACACTGGAGGACAGGCACATAGTACTCACCTATAGACTGGACAGGACCACAATCACAGAGCTGTGTGCCCAATAGGAGCTTGACCTGATATCAGCCATCTGTCATCCCACTGGGATCGTCCCTCTTGGGCAAGTGCTATCAGTGCTCCATTTCCTGGCAACTGGTTCTTCCCAAGTGACAGTGGGCTTTGGCAGCAGGAATGTCACATACAATGTTCTCAATCGTGCTGGCAGGGGTTTCGTCTGCCCTGGTGAAACACATGTGCAGCTACATTGTTTTCCCCCAGGTGGAAGATTTGGCCACTGTGAAGGCAGGATTCTATGCAGTGGGGCATATCCCCAATAATATGTACACATATAGCGTTTGTCCCTTCCCTGCCAGAATGAACAGGTGTTCAGGAATCAGAAGAGTTTCCATTCACTGAATGTGCAAATGACATCGGATCAGAACATCTCCCACGTCACTGCCAAGTATCCTGGGTCAGTGCATGACACCTTTGTCCTGAGGAATAGCAGCATCCCAAATGTGATAGCCCAGCAACAGAGACATAGGGTGTGGATAATAGGTAAGCCAGAGTCCCTACCTACTGTATGTCAGTGTATGCCTTCAGGTGTTATCCCCATAGCATTGTGTTAGGCTAATGTTTGTCCCTCAATACTTGCAGGTGATTCTGGCTACCCAAACCTATTGTGGCTCCTGACACCTGTGAGGAATGCCAGGACAGGGGCTGAGAACCGTTATAATGAGGCACATGGGCGAACCAGAAGAATAATCAAAAGGACCTTCGACCTCCTGAAGGCCAGGTTCAGGTGCCTCCGTCTGACAGGTGGATCCCTGTGCTACTCACCCGGGAAGGTATGCCAGGTAGTAGTGGCATGCTGCATGTTGCAGAACCTGGCCCTCAGATTACATGTGCCTTTTCTGCAGGAGGAGACTAGAGATCCCCCTGTAGCAGCAGTGGACCCTGAGGACAGTGAGGATGACGAGGCAGAGGATGAGGATGTGGACAACAGAACATCAGTTATAAGTCAATACTTCCAATGACACAGGTGAGACAGTGGAACTGATCATTGTTCTGACTATTGATTGTGTCTGTGTGACTGTGGCATGATGGCATTCGCTTCCTTTGCATATCAACTCACTGTCACCTATGGCTTGTCATTTTACAGATGTTGGTGGCATGACAACAGTGTCTGATGTGATTACTACAGAGAGTTACAGGTCATTAATTGTGTGCTATCACAGTGTTTTTATCGTTTGCACCAAATGTGACAGTTCCCCTGAATGCACATTCTCAACACATAAAATACTATCAGTCAAGTTTTGTTTAAGGGTGTTTATTGTAGTCTTTAAAATTGAGGGTAAAGTGCAATGGAATGGGGTGATGGTAGAGGAAAGTCCAGGGTATTGTTTTAGTCTGTTTGTAGCACATGTGCAGTGTCCAAAGGGCCATAGGAAGGAACAAGGTGACAGGTTGGGACACAAGGGGGACAATCAGGAGAGTCATTTCCTGGCGGTGGTCTTGGTCTTAGCAAGTGTCTCTGGCTTCTGTCTGGGTCGCAGGGAACGTTTACGGGGTGGTTCGGATTCTGCAGAGGGAGGGGTGCTAGTGGCCTCTGGGTCCTGTGGCGGGGCTTCCTTCCCACTATCTGCAACAGAAGTGGTGGGCTGGTCAATAGCCTGGCTAGTGGTAGGGGCCCGCTGATGTGCTGTTGATTCCCTCATGATGTTGGCCATGTCTGCCAGCACCCCTGCTATGGAGATCATGGTGGTGGTGAGAGCCTGCAAATCCTCCCTGATCTCCTTATGGTGTTCCTCCTGCAGCCGCTTGTTCTCCTACATGCTGTCAAGGATCTGGCCCATCGTGTCCTGGGATTCTTGGTAAGCACCCAGGATCTTGGTGAGTTCTCCTGGAGAGTCGGTTCCCTGGGCCTGTCCTCCCCCTGGTGCACAGCGGTCCTCCCAGTGTCCCTGTTCCCCTGTGCCCAGTGCCACTGACCCCAGGACCCTAGTTGTCTTGGCTGTGAGTTGTGGACGGGGGTCCCTGTACAGGTGGGCACACTGCTGATTGACGTGTCCTGGGGACAGAGGTGTGGGGACACTGGGTGGGTGGTGTGGTATTGGATACTGATGGGGAGGATCTGTGGTGGACTGCGAGTGGGCTGGGGTGACCGACTGTCCAGTGTTCCCCGTTGGGCCAGGTTGTTGATCCAGATCCTAAAGTCCAGAGTTACTGCCATCACTGGGGCATCTTCTGTTTGGGGACTGGTTTGTCGTGGCACCTCGTCTCAGCTGAGATTGGCTGGGGCACCCGTGGGGATGTAAGTGATGTATTATGCTTCATGCCTGTGATATATTGTACATCCCTATCTTCCCCTCTATCGTTGCTGTTGCCCTGGCACCTTTCTTTGTGTATTTTGATGTATTATGGGATCGCTAGTTCCCCTATGCTGTGCATGCTTTAGTGATGGGTGTCCATGCAGGGCTGGGAGGGCTGTCCATGCATTGGTATAGCATGCTGGGCTGGGTATTGGGGTTAGTCATATGTGTAGGTGCAGTGTGTGGGATGGAGTGGAGTGATGGAAGTGAGGGTGTGGGGGTGAGATGACATGCAGGTATGGGGGTTGATAAGTAGTAAATGTTGAGTCACCAGTGTCCAGTCCTCCAGCTACTCCAGTGAGTCCCTCTGGATGCAGTATCGCCAAGACTTGCTCCTCCCATGGTGTGAGCTGTAGGGAAGGAGGTGGGTGCCCACGGCCAGTCCTCTGTATGGTGAGCTGGTGCCTTGCTGCTACGGTACGTACCTTCCCCCGTAGGTCCTTCCACCTCTTCCTGATGTGGTCCCTTGTTCTCTGATGCTGTCCCATAGTGTTCACCCTATCCACGGTTCTCCGCCATAGCTCCATCTTCCTGGCAATGGATATTTGCTGTACCTGTGCTCCAAACAGCTGTGGCTCTACTCTGACTATTTCCTCCACCATGACCCGCAATTCGTAATTTGGGAAACGGGGGTGCCTTTGTGAGGACATGGGTGTTGTGTGGTGTATGTAAGTGTGTGGGTGTTGGGTACTGTGGTTGGGTATGCGAAGTGGGGTGTGTGAGGGATGTATGGGTGTATGTGGTGTGTGTCTAGTTATCATAGTGGTCTTGGTGTCAGTCTGGGGGCAATAATTTGTATTTGTAAAGGGTTGTGTGTAATGTGGGTGTGTGTTTTATAGTGCTGTGGGTGGGTGTGGTGTGTGTATGGGTGTCAGGTGTGTGTTTTTGGTATTAGCCAATGTTGCGCAGTTTAGTATTTGGGTGTCCATTCTGAGCACGCCGGTGTGTACTGCCAATGGTTTACCACCGTTGAACGTCCGCCGTGGTGATTCATGGGTCATGATGTAGTGGGCGTTGTTTTGTTGGTGTAACAGAATGGGTGTTAGTACTGCCAGTTTAACACTGACCTTTGGTCTGACGGATTTGTGTATGGGGCTGAATTCTGTCGGATTGGTGTGTTTGTGTGTCATAATATGGTGAATGGATATTCGCCACTGCAGCGGTATGTTGGTGGCCGTCACCGTAGCTGTAAGGGGAATTTACCGCCAATGTCATAATGAGGGCCATAGTTTCCTCTAGGCATCCCCAATCCATTATGTTTCCTGTCTTGTAGTGCTTTGTATAATTTTTATTCCTGTTCTTTTACTAATTAAAGGCATCAATCTGGTAGGAAAGCGGGTTGAAAGAATGCTGTGTTCTTTTGCTTATTTCCTGGCACACTTGGTTTGCTTATCCCGACTCCTCCCATCTGAAAAATTCCACTATTGGATTCTAGATTCCTGGTACTCTTCAGTCCTCTGAAGGTTTCCTCTAGCATGGAGGGTTTTTATTCCTTTGGCTGAAAAGGTGGCAACTTTTTGAAGGCACTTGCCTATTGAATATTCTAGTGTGTGGTGGCATCGTAGATAACGGACAAAGTCACCTGTAGTTTGGACAAATGAAGACCCGGACCGGATTACGGGTAAATGCTTCCAGAACAGCCCACCGTCAGTTAGTGACCCTTTTAAAATGTCCAAACCGATTGGCATTGAAAATTCATGTTTTAATTGATCGTCAGCACTCTATTAAAGTACCTGTTCCACTGTTTTCCTCTCTGTACCATACACATTCGTCATTTATTCCTTGTCAGTGCTTTATTCCCTACTGTTATCCAGCTCCCATCTCTGCCTATGTTGAATAATACTTTTACATTTTTTATATTTTGTTTCTTTAGGGGCCCCTGGAGCTGCTCACTTCCACGATTGCACATTTGTTTTACGTGTCAATTTAGCATTCTAACACGGCTGAAGGTGTTGTTAGAACAGTATTAAAAATGAATGCCTGCATCACCATGCATGATCACAAAGCGTAGTGATGCACTCATTACAATACCTGTGTGCACATCAGCAGCCAAGTAAAAATAGGTTTTGGTTTGTACAAAACCCACATCATAATAGCCAGCCATACATACGCAAATGGCAAAAGTATAGGCAAAGACAATAGCTCCGCTGTGCTGAAACCTATTGCCTTTGCCAATGCTTGTGTTATTACAGAAATGAAGGTAAGTTGCCCAGGTGTGTTTTTAGACTTAATTTAACATTTCATTCTAGTAGTTATTCACTCACTCTAACAGAGCGCCTCGTATGTTGGCCATGAGAAGATTAATCAAACTTTTAATACATCTGATTATTCGATAATTTTCTAAATTATTCTTGATGGCACCAATCTAACCGATATTTGTTACTATTTTGGTGAGTTTGTTGTGAGGGCCAGAGGTATGGACCCTCATCTAGCCATGGTGAGGGAAGATTGTTCTCTTAATTAATGCTCCTTTGAACACTGCAGTTGGTGATCTTCAGGTAACACATCCAAAACGTGTTAGGGCACCTTCCATCAAGTCAGTCAAAACAAATTGTCTACCGTTAAATTGATTAAAATTGACATGTATGGCACTTAGAAATGGTAGGTGTGTGGTATAAAGTACTGTATACTGGGTTATTACTACAAAGCACTGATTGCAATGTCTTAGTAAACAAGTAATGGCAAAGCAAATAGGTCTAATCTTTGTGACCTATTGGCTTTGCCAATGATTTTTAAGCAGAATGCTTTCTGTCGATGTTGTACAGCATTGGCAAAAAAAATAACAAAATAGAAAATAAAAAAAATGTAATATAAAAAGATAAGATTAATTGGAAATGATTTTCAGGGAGGCGATTTACTTGTGGGCATAAAAGGAGTAGGTGGGGAAACAATGGAGAATTGGTGTGGGGAGCAATGGACGAGCTGTAGGCTCTGGTCGGGGATTTCACACAAATATAAAAAAGGTTTCAGGTGTGGGGGAAGACATGTGGCGAGTGTGAGAAAAGGCTTCTTTTTGACACGGCTAGCCCCAACTTTTTGCCTGATATATTGTGCAGCCTAGAAATTGTAGTGCACAGGTCCCCTGCTAACCAGGTTCTCCCGGCCAGAGCTCTTTCCCCAAAACTGTTGTGATGCATTGGCACAATTGAATACATCCTTAGCTACCACTATACATCCTTAGTAAAATTGCACTTAGGTTACCAGGGCATGGGGTACTATGGGTAGGCCCCTGAGGGCAGCAGCACTGATTGTGCCAGCCTCTAGGGCCATGCATCCAGATGCAGCCAGCACTGCCATTGCAGGCTGAGTGTCCTGGTGGAAACCTGAAACACAAACTTGACATGGCACACTACCCTGCCCACCATAGACAGCATTATTTTGGGTAAGACATCCCTCTGGCAGGCCCTACAGCCCTAAGGCAGAGTGCACCATATTATGTATGAGGGCATACCTGCATGACAAACCTGTGACATAGTGAGGGAACAGAGCAGCCATTTTAACACATGTGCTGGACACTGGTCACCACGAGTTTCCCAGTTACATGATGGCCACTGTGAACCCTGGGTTGTTTGGTATTAAACAACTCAGAATGATAAATCCAAACTGGTACCAGTATTGGATTTATCCCTAAATGTACCCAGGGTTCACCATAGAGGTGTCTCTAGCAAAAGCTAACTACCTTGGCATGGTTGCTGATTGGTCCTATACAGCCTGCCACCTCCAGACAACCAATCTACAAACCTTGGGGGAGAGTCCTGTCTCTCTGGTTTGTGGAACAGTGCCCTTCCTGGATGGAGGTGCTAACACCACCTCCCTCAGGAATGTGCACTGTCCCGGAGGCAAGCTACAAAGGGCTTACCGCCTTTGAAACTCGACCCCCAGGCCTGCTGCTGGCAGCAGATGATCAGCCCCTTTGCAAACCCCACTTTTGGTGAGAGCAAAGCCGGGAAACCACATAAAGGGTAGGGGGAGTGGCCCCACCTGACATGCACCACCTCTGCGGTGTTGCCAGCGAGGTGGACATTCCATTCATTTTCCTCCATCTTAGAAGGAAGGAAAAGAGCCAATCAGGATTATGGAAGTGACCCTTCCCACAGGTAGTGGTCACTCTAGTGGGTGTAGCCACCCAAAGGTAAGTGTCCCATTAGACACTACCAGGTCCCCCCTAAATGCCCACTAAATGCCACCCAATTTTGTGGGCATCCCTAGACTAGAGAATCAGATTTGAAGGACACAAAGAAGACCAGCACGAAGGAGATCCAAGGCACGAGAACTGTGGGCCTGCTGCCAAAGAAAATATGCAAACCCTGCCTGCTGCACCCAGGACCTGACAATCACCACTGAGGAATTGCTGGACAGCTGGACTGACCTCAGGAAACCCGGAGGATCTCCAGGCTTCGCCAGTCACCCAAGAACTCCCTCCAGAGTGGAGGTGCCACTCTGCAAGAAGAAACCAGCAACCCAGTGAGGGTCATTTTACTAACTAGCCACTAACTCCCGAACTGGAAGTCACAGCCAGACCTGAAGACATGCCAATGGCCACGAGGAGAAACCCTGCAAGTATGCCAAGTTTAGTGGCACTGCACCCTCCAGTGGGCGCACCATACTAATAGCCTAGGATTTGGTCAGCTGACATTAGACACCAGAAAAACCAGCCCACCTGAGGCTGAAAAAGGACATTGAGGAAGCACCCAGTCGAGGGGCTTCAGGAACACCTCAGACCTCCTGCCACAGTGCTCCAGTTGTCCTGTAAGTGACCCTTAAAGTGACTTACCTCCAGATCCCAAGGGCATCTTTGCACTCAGGCCTTTGCTCACCAATTTGCTCTGCACCCGACCGCCCTGTGCCCTGCAACAAATACCCTGCTGTGCCCTAGAGGTTCATTACCCCTTATGACCTTAACAATCCAAGGGGGACCCGAAGGAACCACCTCTAAACTTACCTGCACAGACCTTTTCCAAGTGATTCCCCACAGTGTCCCTGCACCAGCTCCAGAGACAGTTCACCTCTGCTCCTCCCGGAACTGGGAGCCACTTGAACTTCTCCAGCTGGCACAGTGTGCCCACCAATGATCTTGACCAACCTGCATAAGAAGAACTTGGTAAAGCAAATGTGTGATTTTTTCTTAATTTTAAAGGTGACCTTCCATTGATTCCTATGGTGTGTAATCACACACAAAAAGACTATGGCCCTCATTACAACCTCACCACCGAGGCAGCGGGCGCCAGAATACCGCCAGTGCTGGCGGTATTCCTGGCTCCCTATTTCGACTTTTCCGCTGGGCCAGCAGACGGTAATAGTGTTACCGTCCGCTGGCCCAGCGGAAAAGTCACACCAACATTGCTGCCAGCTCGTAATAGAGCCGGCGGCAATGCTGATGTGCAGCGGGTGCAGTAATACCCGTCGCGCATTTCACTGCCCAAAATTCGGGCAGTGAAATGCACGATGGGGCTATGCCTGGGGGCCCCTGCACTGCCCATGCCAAGTGCATGGGCAGTGCAGGGGCACCCCAAATCCCCCTTACCACCAGCCTTTCCATGGCGGTGTTTACCACCGTGGCCAGGCTGGCGGTCGGGGACTCATAATCTTCAGGGCAGCGGTGCTTGCACCGCTACCCTGGGGATTATGACCGCCTGGCAAAAGCCTGGCGGTATAGTGCAGGGGCCGGCGGTATGGCCGTGGCTATAGCACCACGGTCATAATAGCTGGCGGCACACCGCCAGCCTGTTGGTGGTGTTCCCGCCAGCTTACCTCCGGCCACCAGGGTCGTAATGAGGCCCTATTTTTCTTAAACTTAAAAAATCCATATCTCCAAAAGTACGTAACCAATTTTGATAATCTTGGTCTTAAAAATTATATAAAAATCTGAAGTATTTTAAAAAAGTGTTCTCCAGGTATTCCTTTGAATGTGTGAGTTGCATGATTGATACTGTGAGTACAACAAATGCTTTGCTCTTCTCCAAGATTGGCCTAACTGCTCGACCAAGCTACCATAAAAATTAGAGCATTAGGTAATCTAGTTTGTACCTCTGTAAACCAACGTGTGGTTGCCTGGACTCCCTGCACAGTGTGCCTTGCTTTGCACACTACATAGAGGGCAAGCCTCCTACAGTGAGGAGTGAGAATCGAATAGGAAAAGCAACACACCATGAAGAGAGCCGTAGCATGAAATGCGGAGGAAGTAATTTAAGGGGAAGTAGCACATGAGGAACAGAGCTGGAATACCCATTCACTATCATGGAGTGCTTAAAGAAAAAAAAGTTTCCTAAACATGAGCAGTGGAAGGATACAAGTCAGCTAATCAAAAGGAAAGCAAAGAGCAATGCTCCAAGAAAAGTACAAGCACAAGAAGCAGAAAGCAAGGCACTGAATAAGAAGCAAGCAAATGAGAGTGGCAATAAAGCAAACGAATGGTAAGCAATCAGAAGGCCCTAAACACACTAAGGGGCATATTTACAAGAAACTGGCGCATCAGTGCTGATGCACCAGTTTTCTTGCGTCGCCCCTGCACCACCTAACTACACCATGGTGCGCCGTATTTATAGTACGGTGCACCATTGAGCACGTTAGGCCAATAGCATCAACATTTTTGATACTATTGTGGTGTTTTGCTGCAGTAGCGTCAAAAATATGGACACTAGTGCAGGAAAGTGCAAGAAGGCCCATTGATTAAAATGTGTATGTAAAAAATGATGCCAAAAATGGTGCACTGAAATCCTGTAGATTGCCCTGTGCCATGTTTGCAGGCCTCCTAACGCCAACGCCGGAACGCCCCCCTTGCATACATTATGCCTGACACAGGCACAATGTGGAGCAAGGGAACGCAAAGTGGCGCAATGCATACATTGCATTACCTTGTAAATATGGTGCAGTGAAAATTGCCTCTTTGAGCCACATTAGCATAAAAAAAATGAAAATGATGCTAGTGTGGTGCAAGGAGGCCCTAGGGCCTTGTAAGTCAGGCCCTAAGGCAAGACCTGAAAATGCCCTACTGTTAGTTCCTGGAATGTAAGTATGGCCGTTTAGCCTGAAATGACCGACAATGAAAGGGATACTGGCCTGAAATTGACTAAAACAGGGATCAATTTCTCCTGTTTTGAGTCAGATTATTTTACAAGAGCTCATAGAACCCATTCTCACCATTTCCTATGAAAAGTGACTTTAAGAGGGCCTGCAGGCTAGGAACAACGTCAGGCAATTTATCAAGAATGTCTTTATGAATACTTCCCTGGTCCCCTGATCTGACAGCCCCCTAAAATATGCAGCTCTTTCCAGTCACAGTTCATCCGCCAAAGGAAATCTCTAGGGAGAATGAAAGAGGTTTGGGATGTTTGCTCTAATGAGACCATGTCATCTAAGGGTCAAAGGGCACAAGGAAATTACTAGTCATTTGGGATAATGGCAGATGGCATGGTTTGGATTACTTTGCCAATGTTCCTGTTGATCAGTGCACAGGTCATGGGAGCACTTTGGCAGCTTGGTTATCTGCACCTAAAAAGTGGATTGTAAAACTTGTGGGTTGTTCCCGTGGCTCTAGTATGTAGCTAGGACTCGCGAGGTTCGTTCGCCTACGTTTATTCTTGGGCTTTCACCGGCTACTCTGTCTTTTGACTGATGGGGGTTGATTGGGCAAAGCTTGAGTAAACTGACTTGCATCGCACAACACTACAAACCATGCCTTTCGCATTGGAGAACGGAGCGTCCATCATGAGAAATACAATATAAATACAAGGCCAATACTGTAAGAGAATAAAAAGCAATCCTCGTGCTTTGCAGACGGTGTCCTTTTTGAACCTGCTACAGGAGGATGGAAGATTATCCGGTTTTGCCATCCTCTCAATCTTATGAGACGTAAAGAAATTGTCATTTCAAAAGTACCTTTAACAATATATTTTCTTTGACATGTTGGAGCAAATCATACAAGTGGAAATCGGTGCATCAGACTATTAGTTGGAGTAAGCCTAGACAACTAGCTCCCTGCGATGCTGATTAATACGCTGCTTAAAAAACACATTAGCAACAGAACACGAAGTGCTGTCCCGGGTGTTGTACGTTCGATCAGCGCCAGTGATGTGCACATCTTAGTAACTTGTCCCAATAAAGAGGTCAGTTGACTGAAGTATTGGGGGAAATCAGCTGCAAATGAATTTAACGCACCATACATCTAATACGTGTGATTTTAATCAACAGACAATGCAATACTTCGCAGAATGACAGACGTTATTAAGTATTATGATAGCAACTGCACGCCTGGCAGTACTCTCAGCTGGACGAGCAGAAACCAGCTGCTACCAACAATTGGTGAAATGAATTGCTCGCGCGCTTGCTTTGCGAGGAAGTTAACAAAAGCAGTGGTTAGGATGAAGTCTACTAATATGAATATGGAAATCAATCTCGTTTCCTCCACCATATTTTTTAAAAATGCTTCCTTAACCCTTGTATTGCCAGATTGTACTTAGGCGCCCCATGACTATTTAAAAGTAGAATAGCAAACTTATTACGAAGTTGGAATTGTAACAATCATAAGCATTACTAAACTATATGATGTGAGGTTATAAGACTCGCTAAATCAATGGAAAGAGTGTGTTCTTTATCTAAATTCTCTTTTTTGGCCCAGAGCTATGTAGTAGCTACGCCTTCTGAGCAGTGCACAATCCTAAAAAAAAAGTATGGACACTAACTAACCAAGTTGCGCAGTATGTCAGTGACATCATTGCCACATGGTATCATATGAAGAGCCATCATAGGGCAGTGGCATCGCTACCCATGACCTCACAAGATGTAAAAAAATTCCGACACCCTACATTGGGATGAGTAGTGCCATAAAATATTTTTTTTTAAATCCTTTAATTTGTTATTTCTGTGAATACTCCTACAGACCAATCTATCTGGCAATCTTGGACTGTGGAAATATACCTGCTGAGTTATCCCATTTTTATGGAATGTGGGCCCATGCAAATGAGGAAGCGAACCTATTTGAGATTTTACAGCTATTGTTGCAAGGACCAAGAACCAGTTGGGATGGGCACTGACTGTGTGCATCCAATGAGATGGCAGTGCACCCCACAGGGCACCAACTGAGAAGAGACATGTTGTCCCAAAGGCCCCTCCCTAAGAACATCAGTCAGGTGGTCGCAGTCATCAATCTCGTGGAGAATTCCTGTCCATCTCTTGAGACACTGTGCGTAGTCAGCAAAAGACTGAGCTGCAGTTTGAAACCATGCCTCTATCTGCCGCTGTTGTGCTCTCCACAGTGAAAGCACAAACTCAGTAGTATTTGCCTGCATTGGGGATTGCATGCATCTTCCTTTAATAATGTACATATTCATGTTCTTCACTTTCATTGAAAGGGTGCCCAGCGTCGAACATGATCGTGTCTTTGATTATTGTAATCCGATGCACAGTCCGTGGCCTAACACTTGTGTATTCCTTCTGCGCAATAATGTGTGTGCAAGTGCTTTTTGATGTCTTCAAAAATAAGAATAATATCTGAAAATATAGAGTCTTCATATATTCCTTAAATTTACTCCTTCATTCCCTCTTTCATTCCAACTTTCTTTACATCCTTCCCACTCCTTTCTCTTCGGCTCTATTGCCGTTCCACTCCCTTTTTTATTGTCCCCATTAATCCTTTCCCTTCCTGTTTTACCCCACGTTTGCCCTCTCTTATTTCACTTTACTCTCTTCTCTTCCCTCCTTTCCATTGTGTACTTCTCTTCATTGCTTCTTTTTCACTACCTATTCTTTCCTCTGTTCTTCTCTAATTTCATTATTCACTTCAAAGCACTTCTTCCGTTGTTTCCCCTCTCTTTACTTCTCTTTCTTTCTGATCTTCTATAATTCATTCCATCCGTCCCTTCATTCCATTCTACTACTTCGATTTCCCTCTTCCCTATATTTCTCATAATGTCCTTCTTCGATTATCTTTTCAATTCCTTCCTCGTTGTCTCCCATCTCTTCTTTTTTACCTCACTTTCATCTTCTCTTCCCTTCTATTTCTCTAATTTCTAGGGAAAAAGGTTATGTTGGCCACAGATACAGAGGTCTCACACAAGCCATTTTTCTTCACTCACTGGACAGCTGATGTAGTTCTAGATCCCACCTGTGAACTCACATTTGGCACCAGTTCTCTAATTCCATTGGACAGCAACACAATGTCCAGTAGTTAGGCCCACTGGAACTATGAGATTCTGAGGTCGTGGCGTGTCCTGCATAATTATGGATTTGCCGTAGTTAAAACATAAACAATCACCTGCTGCATAATCTGCAGATTTCAACCAATACAATTATTTCTAGCTCAAACTGGTCAAATGTTACTAGAAACATGGCAACATGTTGCTGCGTAATTTAAGGCCCTTCGAAAAGTTTTACTGGTCATCAATCTTGTTGCTGTATTTGGGTTTTAAAGTAGTACTAATGTGGTGAACCTTTGCCCTGATTGTGGTAACGTGTAAAAATGACAAAATAATAAGATAATGGTATAAAAAAAAAAGCCACATAATGAATATATGTCGGAATAACGCATGCTGGAACCATGCATGGCTGAACAACGCAGTCAGAACAATGACCACATTGTTACCAGTAATGCCTTTACAACGAATGCCTTAACAACAATTTTTCATTGTGAAGGCATGCGTGGAACAGCATGTGTGGTTCCAGCATGCGACTCCCTTGACACCCACCACAGCCCCTAAAACTACTGCGACCCCCGCCATCCCCAACCCTAAAACCTAAAACTACCCTGACCCCACACCCTGCCCCTAAAACTACCTGACCCCCAACCCAGCCCCTAAAACTACCCGAACTCCCACCCCACCCCTAAAAACTAAAATTACCCCGACCCCCACCCCACCCCTAAAACTACTGCGACCCCCATCCCCAAACCTAAAACCTAAAACTACCCCACCCCCAATGCCAAAAATCTAAACTACCCCAACCCCCCACCCCTAAAACTAAAATTGCCCTGGCCACCATTAAAACCTAAAATTACCCCCACCCCCTACCCCACCCCTAAAAAACAAAAGCTACCCCGATCCCCCACCCCTGCCCTTAAAAACTATACCCCAGTCCCTAAAACTACCCCCCAGCCCTACCCCAACCCCACTTACCTGACTGCATCTTCTCCGATCCTGAGTCTGTTTTCCTCTGCCTTAACCACTCATGTTTGTTGTTCAGGACATGCGTGGTTAAGGCAGAGGAAAACAGGGTCGTTGTTCAGGAAAGGGTTGTTCCGCTTTCGTGGACAACGCATGTTGTTGTTTCGGGATCGTGATTTAGGCTGCTTCCCCCATATAATGCCACTTAATTTGTCTTTTCCAGTAACATAATTTAGTAAACCCTGACACATAATGTGGTCCTCTTCTGAAGTACAATTCCAGTGCCCTTGTCTGTAGTGTTCTGATGTTACTACACTCTAATATGACTGGTTTTCAGGAGTTAAGGAACCAGGAGTTCCATTCAGTCCATCCACCCAAAATAAAGCAAAATGAGTTAGCACTGAATTAACTGTGTTAACCTCTGAAGAGGCTCACCTGCATGAGCCAGCACAGTGTCTGCAGCACACAGAAATTATATTGATGTGCTGCAGACCTAGAGTGGGATTAGGTATCTAAATGTAAATTGCGCACCCATGGTTTTAACCAGTGGGGGATCTTTGGTTACAGCCACTGTGACAGCACAGGAACAGTACCTGGTGAACAACAGTAAATCTGTCCTGAAATGCTTAAGACAACTAATCGGCCTGAGTAGTAAGTGAAATAACCCAGAAAGCTGACATTCCTGCAGCAGAAATTCATGTGAAACCTGTGACTCACATGCTTGAATTCCTTCAGGTGTAGCTTGCCATATTGGAATTTTGTATGACTTTTTAAGGTAGGTATTCTCGAACATACATGTTCACTTGAGATACTGAAGAAGCATGTTTTGCATAATTTCATGTGATATTGCTCAATTGTTTTGAATGTTTATGACTATACAGTTTTACCTACGCCATATTCAAACATATGTCACACAGATAGCCTGCAGATACTTGCAACAAAGGTGCAAACTGTCCCACGAACTATTGTAAGGATGGGCAGTAAATAAAAAAAATAGTCCACACAAAGTAACAAAATGAGAAAGGCCACATGTAACACATGTAACAGGGGCAGTCTCCATGGGAGGATCCAAAACACCAAAAGGAGGGACCAATTAAGAAATTCACCAAACAAAAGGAGGCATTCTCAAAGGGCACTAACAGGATCCAATCAAAAAGATGGGGGGTGCTCAAAGCCCACACTGTAGATACAGAATGTCTTAAAGAGAAAGCACATACACTGCCCAGGCGAGATCTAAAGAGTTCCTGCTGTTTATTGACTTGAGCATTTATCCTTTCAAGGCAGCCCTTGTTCTGGAAACACTAATGCCTGTTTATATTGCCTGCCTTAGGACAATTTAGTTTGTTACATTTGCTATATAGATTGTAATGTATTGCAGCATTTATATAAGGCTTACTACCGCTATGTGGGATGCTAAAGTGCTTGTCTACATCAGTAGCTTGCTACACCATCTAGGGTGTTTGGCATGAAGAAGGCTGTTTTTGTTTTGATCCTGTGTAGGAAGTGTTTCCATGTCGTGCGTGATGACCATGGATGCTCAGTTATTATGTTATTTGACGCAGCACATAGCAGTGTGTTGATAAAGGGTAAGATTCAGATGTGTTGTTTTATGGTTTCCAGTTTGCTGGTAGCTTTGAACAGTTCTGCAGGTCCCTTTATGGTATTTCATTGGGTATAGTCTGGTTAGCTGATTCACTTCTTCTGAAACAGTGACTTGAACAGTTCGAAAGTTGGGGCTTCCTCTGCCATGACTGAGAGATGAATGAAGCAAGGTGATCCTGGAAAATGTTTCTTGAAGCAGACATTGGGAGACTAAGGTTGGTAAAGCTGAACTGTTTATTGATGTATCTAGGTCTGTTAAGAAAGTTCCATGAATATTGCCCTTAAACCAAAATAAGAATATGTTATTGAGCAGATAAAAAAACAAATGAGGTGGTGGATTATTGACGGGAAATTATGCTTTATATATGAGCACATAGAATAGAAGAATAGTTTTTTCTCCTTCTTTCTTTTGAAAATGAAGAAGGAAAAGCTATGGATTTAAATAAATCCTTGTTCATTTTACAAGTCTGACGTGAATATTGTAGTCCATTACTCACATCAGAAGTCTTAGATTCAGATTGTTGTGAGGGAGCAATGTTTTCTGCCTTAAATACAAAGTTGTAACAACATTAGAATGAACATTGTTTTTTGTTATGAAAATTACTTAGTCGACAAGTGTATTTTTCTGTTTGTCAAATAAGAACCACTCCCTCACAGAAAACAGATTTGTCTTGATCCAGTTAAAACATCATTAAATAATTGCAAAGAAATGTGCATTTCTCTTATAAAAATGTTTAAACAAGATTATCCAAGAGATGAGCACCCTCATGGCACTCTCAGGTAGTTACTGACCGGTATTTAGTCAAAGGGCCTGAGTTGAAGCCAAGGTCCCTACTTACCGTGGTCAATAACTATCTGGGAAGGGCCACTCACTCCTTTCATGTAGAGTGTCACACAAACCATACCTGTGGGATTGTTTTTAGGTGATAGGGTTCTTCTGCGTTTTCGTCTTATTGTGATGCATTGCACTGAATGCCCAGTTGTGAGGACCACAAAAAGGAGCATAGACAAATGGTGATAATAGATTTTAATATACAAAGCATATGCAGTTCCTAAGATGCGTCATATGGAAGATCCCGTAGGCATCACACCCATATCACGGAAGGCAGGAGGAATATTAATATTCCAAAGCAAGAACCCTCCCCATCCATCAAAAGACACATTTTAGTTAAATTTTATCGAGGAAGCCAACAATGTCAGCAACATAGACTTACTGGTCACCCCATATGTAGAAGCCCTCTACACTAATATCCGCCAGGATGTGACCCTTGACAAAATAGAGGGAATACTGAGATCTGAACTTTGATCCTCTCCCACACAGTACACTTCATCATTAAATGTGCCACCACTGCTCTCAAAGAGAACTTTTTTCAGTTTAGAACACTTTGGGGCAGATTTATGGAAAGTGGCGCTGCACCGAGTGCAGCACCACTTTCCCTGTACCGCTTAGCACCCCCCTAACACCACCATGTGTGCGCCGTATTTAAAATACAGCACACTATGGCACAGGGTAGGGGGCAATAGTGTCATTTTTTGTGATGCTATTGATGTACTCTGCAGGAGCAGCGCCAAAATATTGGCGCTGCTTCTGCAGAGTACATAGGATCCCATTCTAAAGAATGGAAGCCCCCTTTTAACGCCTGCTCTTGAGCAAGCATTAAAAGTGCCGTAATAAATGGCACAAGGAAATCTCATTGATTTCCTTGCACCATTTTATCGGATCCTCTAACGGGGGAATGTCCCCTTTGCATACATTATGCCTGCCGCAGGCATAATGTAGCCAAAGGGTAACAGGGTGGTGCAATGCATGCATTACGCCACTCTGTAAATGCAGTGCAGGGATTTTGGCCTCGTTGGGCCACATTAACGTCAAAATAAATGACGGTAATGTGGAGCAAGGTGGCGCTAGGGGACTATAAATATACCCCTTCATAACTACCTAGTCTGCATGCCTCTAGATGTCTCATTTTGAGAAGGAGTTTATCCTCTGTAGTGGCACCCCCTACACTGATACCATTCTGCTGTATTGATGACACCCTTATACTATGGCAAGGGTACCACACTACTTGTGAGAATTTCACAAAATGACTTAATTCTCTCAATCCCTGTCAACATTTTACACAAACCATCTCGAACAAGGAACTTCTTTTTCTGGATTTGTTTATTATCTTCAATAAGGGAAGGCTCTCTACCTCTACATACAACAAAAACACTGATTGCAATAGCCTCCTATTGTAGGGCAAGCATCACCCCAAGGGGCTTAGGGACAACCTCCGCCAAGGCCCATATTGAGGCTCCACCACAATTGCAGTACCATCACAGCTTTTGATAACCAAACTATGTCCTTGACAGACAACCTGATAGAGAGGAACTATCACTCACATATTGTCCGTATTGCTCATAAAATGTCCAGAAACAACCAAAGTGCAGCACTTCTTGAAACACAACCTAGGAACCAGATGACAAACTCACCTGTGTGACCATCTATAGGCCCAATACTAATAGCATTCAAAAGATCATTCACAAACACTGGGGCAGTCTAGAAACAGACTTCCTAGATATGCCGGTACCTGAGTTTGCCTTCAAACGGACAAGTAATCTACAGGATATGCCAGTACATACCTGACCACGCAATAGACCCAAAAATGAACAACGTAACTTATGGGACCTTCCTCCAATCATGGGTCACTAGTCCTATGGAACCTGCAGTGTTTGTCATCTTACAAAACCCATGTTAGATACCACGCATACCCGGACACTGATGAAGCACACAAACTGAAATACTAAGAATTGTGTTTATATGATAACATGCCCCTTTGGTCTTAGATACATTGGCATGACCACTAGACTAGTAGAAGCCTGAATACACGAGCACTGGAGTGGCATGAGATTCAAAATTAACCGCCAAAATGAGTGCACACTTTCGAGATATGAACCACAGCCCGGATTCATTCAAACTGGGTTATCTTGGAAACAAATTACAATACGAATAAGAATGCTTTGCTCTACAGGGAGCAATATTAGATGTTTCGTCTGCAGAAACATATAACCTGCCTTAATGCTCGAATACAGGTTACCTGACCCCTTTTGAAACCCTTTCCAAGACTCCTCCTAAAAGTTTACAAGCCTTGGCCTCCACTCTTGCCATTATTAGGAAACGAGCATTCCAACTTGGTGGTGCGGTTTTTCTTTCTCCAAATGCTCCAGATCCGTCTCATATGTGTACATCTGACTGCACACTTCATATGAGTGGTAATATTTCTGTAGTGGCTATACTCTTTAGCCATTCCTCTATCTTATAATAGTTCTCATAGACATACTAGTACTTCTTATAGATGCTTGATCAACCTGGCCTTTTTGATAAAGCCAATCTTTCAGGCCTAGTGACTTTTCTCCACACTTCACCATTACAAGGTGCAGGTCAACTTTTATTAGTATAAAAGTTGTCATCCACCCACTTCACAAGGATTGAGGATCAGATTTATGCTGGCCTTGTCCCATTCCAACGGCCCATTTTGTTTTACGCTGATGTGGCGTTAGAAGGGGAAAAACACTGCACCATATTTACAAAGTGGCGCAATGTTTGCATTGCGCCACTCTGTAACCCCATGTGCCACATTATGCCTGTGCAGGCATAATTTATGCAATCGAGGATTCTGGCACTAGGTGGGGCCGTAAAAATGACACAAAGGAATCTATGAGGTTCCTTTGGGCCATGGTTATGGGCATTTTTTTATGCCTACTAAATGTAGGCATTAAAAAGAGACTCCCATTATTTACAATGGGCCTCTGGGTGCTTTGCAGGATTTGATGCTAATCCTGCAAAGCGCCGGACCAGTTTACAAAATTATGACGCTAGTCATCCTAGCTACAACCATGGTGCGCTGTATTTTAAATACGGCACTGCCACGGTGGCATTAGGGGGAGCTAAGGGGCGCTGGAAAAGTGGCACTGCACTAGGTGTAGTGCCACGTTTTCATAAATCTGCCCCTTAGTCCTTATTTACAATATTTTTCTGCAACTTGTTTTTACTGAATTCCTGACTTCTCTACTACTTTTTGAACATTTCCAACTGTCATGAGTGCGTAATGGGCCATGCCAAGATGGTGGAACCATTTGTTTTCAGCCTCAATAGCTACACGTTCCCCTCACATGTGCATGCTTAGCCTAGGCTCCTGCCTGTTGCTGACATGGCAACAAGGCACACACAGCAGCACCTTAAGCCGCGACCTTCCCACCCTGGATACTTCCAGGACTACAGAGTGAAGTATGTCGACGGCGGTAACCCTTCTCCTGTTTTCTGTCCACAGTGTTCAGCACTGCCAAGGTCGGCACTGACCTCTAATTTATTTCTCATCTTCCAGTTTTTCTGCACAATGTGCAGTTTCCTCTGAAATACCTAAGGGCATGTATTCTATTCTGATAGGAAAGGAAATTATACAAGATTTATAGACAGTCGTTCGCTATGTATAGATACAGCTGGTTTGCGGTGACTAACATTGTCTGTTTTATGTGACTTTTGTCTAGTTTGTAATTACGGATGACACCTTAGGCAGTCCTCACTTGCCACTATTATGAAGCCCCGCTTTTTATTTGATATCGGCTGAGGGTTGCTCACTGCATGTCACATGTTCTGTGTACATGTCACCCAGCTCTGGCATTTTAGGTTGTACTTCATGTCAGGATGGTGCACCAGTTAATCTGCTCCCGCACTAATAGATGGGAATGGGTATACTGATAATGCATTTCTGTATCGACTTGTTCTCTTTCTGATTTCCGGTTGGACTTGTCCCAATGTAACTAGCTTGCAAAAGGAATTGTTTTCTCCACACTTGCTGGGTGTATTTTTAGGATTGGGCACTGAACCAAACTGGACTACTGTCCCAATCCCACGTAGATTAGGTTTTGAATGACTTTGACGAATTGCCTTAGATCATTCATGAATACCTTTTAGGCAAGAAACATGTTGACCTTTTTTAGACATAGATTACTTGAACTACGAAGAAACATTATTTCCTTCACAGTTTCATGTTATTTTTAGATATGACAGGATCCATCACCTCAATGAATATTTATTAGGTGGCTATGTTTATAGTGTCACACTTCTTTTCTTAAATCTACACTTTTAGCATCCTCACTTTAGGCGCATCATGGGTAAAAACATCCTAAAAGATCTCTGGCAAACAGCCCCCTCAAGGGGGCCGCTGGGAATTGCAGCATCAGCCCAATGTGGAGCTGCTCGATAATGAAGCATGCCTTCAAACTGGGTGGGTGACGGCTCTTGCTGATCTCCCATTTGATGCATTTTAGGAACTGCATACTCTTTGTATATTGATTCCTATATAGAAGCACGTACCATGAACCCTAATAAGCTCCTAGTCCATCTCTTCGTGTAGATAAAAGATTATATTCAGAATATAAATGTTTTTGAAGGCACCATACTAATATTTGGTATTGTGGTGAAGTTTAAGGTGTTTTGCAATGTTATAAATTATAATACTCTCCTGTGATAGGATGAATCATCTTTGAGATATAACATTTTTCACTCATGATCATTTAGTGGAAGTTATTTTTAGTTATCCAGAAGCTAATACAGGGGCACGTTTCCTATAAATTCACACATTTCGTCCTCATTCACATTAATAAAATGCGTGTCATTGACAACAGAAGAAGCCTGACTGCTGATTCTCCGGTATTCTATTCTATCTTCACTGCAAATTTCTTATGAACTAGAAAGTAGGTTTGCCAAGTGTTATGATATGATGAGACTCTGGTTTTTATTAAAGACATGTAGGCTAACATTATGGTTAACATCTCTTAATTGCCACTCAAAGGAGCATCTTTAAATAGAACCATAACCAGAAAAAACATTCCTGAGTTAGAAAACTGGCATATATAAGAACCTTTTGAGCCCCTCAGTATTTCCTCTTTGAATCTGCTGAGAATAACCAAGAATTCTGAAGAAAAGTATCCACTGTGTGAAAAACTGTTTGAGAATTCTCATAACTCATCCTTACACTATATAACTGAACATCTGTCACAGGCACCACAGAAACTACACAATATTTAGTAAATTGAGGTCTATGTTTTTGAGAGATCAACTATTATTAAAAATAAATTACTTCTCTTACTCTACGTTAATTTCTTGATCTTATGATTATCATTATTATTATTATTCTAATGATTTTTTTTTTTAAGATCTCTTTTATTGCTTTATAATTGCATGAAAACGCATACAGAACAAAATAACTTCCCATCTTTTTGTAACCCCCCCCCCTCCCCCTCCCTCTCCCCTTTCGCACTTCCCATCAATTATACAGAGGTGTTTGTTCGGTTCACAAATGAGTTACTTATTTGGTCTCTTGTACGATTTTCAACAGGAATATCTTGGTCAACTATACATGATCTGACTCTGATAAATTTGCTTCTGCATCAGAGTTAGAAGTGTCAGGTGTTCTAAAATTGTCCAGTATCGTGTTCCAATGCTGAGCATTGTCTCTAGTTCCTAGGCCCCTGAGTGTTTCCTTTAGTAATATTGTCCCTTCCGTTTCTGCCCACTTGATTAATGCATTTCTCCAACGATTTATCTGTGGTCCCTTCGGATCTTTCTAGTGTGATGTTATTTCTCTCCTTGCTAGTATCAGAGCCAGGTCTATGAATCGGTTTGTGATTTTATGCTTGCTGGGGCGAGGGAAATCAAAACCGCCACCATGGCTGATCGGGATAATGTTCTGCCCGTGCAAGTGGAGAGTGCCTCAAATATCCCCGTCCAGTAGTCCCCGATTAGTGGGCAACTCCAGAGCATGTGCAGCAACTCTGCTGCTAGTTCTGCACAACGGGGGCAGCTGGCATTTTCTACACCATAAATCTTTGATATCATATAGGGAGTTAAGTAAGCTCTGTGATAAACATATATATTTATTAATTTAAATCTGGCATTTCTGGAAACTGTATATATGTGTGTGGTTATTCTGGTCCACTGTGTGTCATCTATTGTAACATCTAGTTCCCCCTGCCATTTGGTCTTAAGTTTATTTAAGGGAAGACATATGCTGGTTAGTAGAGATGTATATATCCCTGATATCAACTTCCCTTGGTCTCCTATAGTGCATATTTGGTCGCAGGTATTATGTCTGGGGGGATCTTCTAGTCCTGTGCCCCATTGTCTATGAAGAGTCCTAGTAATTGCGTTAAAGGTTAGGAACAGCCCTGGTGGTATCTGGAACCTTTCCTGCAGTTCTGCATAAGTGCACAGTTTCCCATTATTATATAGAGCCCCTATGGTGTCGATCTGAAGTGCCATGACTTGGGTGATACCCCTTATCACATGATTTCCTGTGACGGTTCCTATACAGATCAGGGGTGCCTCTGGTGAGTACGGTGTTCTGGTATGTGCTCGTTTTAGGTATTGTTCCCAGCAGTGACGTGATGCTTCCCATTCTATCGGAAGTGGTTTATTCTGTTTCTTGGGGTTTAGTAGAATGCCCAGAATTCTATCACGGGAGCAGTGGAGAGGAGCTCTCAGTGCTTCCCCCACTGGGGGTGCTCTGATGAATGGCGCCAGCCATTGGAGTTCGCCCAATAGTATAATTCAAAGTCAGGAACAGCTAAACCACCCTCTGCTGTTGTTCTCTGGAGAGTGCGCAATGCTATCCTTTGTCTGTTGGTTCCCCATATAAATCCTGTAATCAAGGACGAAATTGTTTTAAATACCACCCTCGGTATAATGAGTGGGATGGTTGCGAAATAATATAACATTCTAGGTAATACTATCATCTTAATCAGTGCAACTCTCCCAGTGACCGCTAGTGGAAGTGTCTGCCAGAATATCATGCTGTTTTTGATACTCCTAATCGTGCTCTGAATGTTCCCTTCTAGTAAATCCTCAGCGGAGTGATAGTTATTGACCCCTAAATATTTGAATGTGGACGGGGACCACGGGTGACCCCGATTGTCCATTGGTTCTTCGATACCCCTAGTAGCTGGAAAAATGGACGACTTCTCCCAGTTTATCCAGAGCCCAGATGCAGCTCCAAAGTTGTCTATCATTGTCATTGCTCCTGGTAGATCGGTCTCTGCGTTCCGGAGGAAGAGCAACATGTCATCCGCATAGAGAGCAATATGATGCGTCCAAGCATTGATTGTAATGCCGTCGTAGAACCTCTGGGACCTAGCTGATTGGGCGAGAGGCTCAACTGCCAACGCAAAAAGCAAAGGTGATAGCGGGCAGCCCTGTCTTGTACCTCTACCTATGGCAAAAGAAGGGGATATTGTACGGCCAGGGCGTACTCTCGCTGTGGGGTTTGTGTAGAGAAGCCTCGTCCATTTGACAAACCCTTCTCCTAGTCCTAGCTGCAGCACTCGTTCTAGGTAGTCCCATCGTAGGCTATCAAAAGCCTTCTCGACATCTATCGAGATGATTACTGCTCTATTTGTGTCAGAGGGCAGGGCATGAAGGAGTGAAATCAATCGACGGATATTTTGGGCAGTGCTTCGCTTTGGGATGAATCCCGATTGGTCCTGATGGATTAATGAGGACATGTATGGTAGAAGTCTGTTAGCTAGTACTCTGCTTAGTATTTTATAATCTAAGTTCAACATTGATAGTGGGCGGTATGATCAAACTTCTGTGGGGGGTTTGGTGGGTTTCAGAAGGGGAATCATTATGGCCTCTTTAGTGGAAGGAGGCAAGCTGTTGTTATTCCATGCCTCTGCATATAAGATGCTGAGCTGGGAGGTTAATGAGTCCTGATACGTAAGGTAGAACTCCAAAGGGAGACCATCTGCTCCCGGTACCTTGCCCTTTGCCATACTCTGGATTGCAGTCTATATTTCTGTAAGCGATATGGGAGTCGCCAGGGCTATTCTATCTTCCCCTTTCAATGCTGGGAGGTTGAGGTTCCCCAGATCTTGTAATTGAGCGTCACTAAGTATTCGATGGGAGGGGCATATAGCTCTGAGTAATATTAAAGAAAGGTGGCATTGATCTCCTTCTGTCCATATACTTTAATACCCGGGGTGGTCTCTAACTCTACCACTATGGGTTGATGTCGGGCGGTTTGGCCAGCCAGGCCAGTAGGGCACCTGCTCTGTCGCCCTCTGTGTGTTGCTTCTGCAAGAATTGTTTGTAATCGAAACAAGACAATCTAGTGTTAGTTTCTATTATTCTAGCCCTTGTCTCTTCTAGTTGTGTTGAGAGGTCTGGTTGTGTTGGGTGCTTACGTTCGAGATCCCTAAGGGAGTTCTCGAGATCGGTTAGTTCTATCTCTAGCACCTTCCGTACTCCTACAGTTGTGCTAATACAATATCCCCTGATCACTGTTTTAAAGGATTCCCATTCAACAGATCTGGATGAGGCAGTTCCAGCATTGTTCTCGAGTTGGGCTCTAAAAGCTTTGTCTTCAAGTGACTCTGCTCTCCAGAGGCCAAGTGGGAATCAGAGGTCTCTCGCCGCACCAGGCCAAAGAAATCAATAAGGGATTATGATCTGAGATGGTGCGGCCAAGATACTCGGCCTTCGTCACCACAGATTGCACCTCTGGAGACGCCAAAAAGGTGTCCAGTCGTACATGTAGGTCGTGAACTGCTGAACAGAAAGAGTATTCTCTATTGGGGGGATTAAGTTTGCGCCAACAATCCGTTAATTGCCAGTGTTTTTGCCACTGCTGGAAGTGCAGTGCTGTTTTATGGGTTACGGATTGTGACAATGGTGGGTGCGATCTATTCATTGTGGTATCCATTACACAGATAAAGTCTCCTCCTATTAACGTAGTGCTAGTGAGAAGTGTGCTCATGATCAGTGATAATCTGTCTAGGAATCTTCCCTGTTCGTGATTTGGGGCGTATAGTCCTGCAAGGGTTACCTCTCTCCCGTCCAATCTACCAGAAATCACTACGTATCTCCCCTCAGTGTCGATCAAGGTATGAGGAACCTGTAATGGGACGCCTGGTCTGATCCATATCAACACTCCCCGCAAACGCTGAATGGGTAGTGGCAAATATTTGTCCCCTCCAGCGCTTTTTCAAGGCCTTGATCACCTGCTCTAACAAGTGAGTTTCTTGTAAGATAGCTATGTGCACTCCCCTTCGTTTAAGAAAGCTGTGAACTTTGTACTTATTCGACATGTTATTTAGGCCCCTGACATTCCATGTGATTATCTTGTATTCTGTGGTCATAATTTAAGGAAGGGTGTAGAGGCGGTCCGCTAACACCGCTCTATTACTACTACTGGACAAACCTATTGAGTTTCGTGATCTAAGGTGTGAACCGTTTGGGCTGCGAGATAGATGTGCCTGATAAACCCTGAGAACAACATAACCAAAATCAAACCCCCTTTGTAACTCCCTCTCCCCAGGACCGGTACCTACAACTCTCCCCGTCCAAACCATTACAACTATTGTAATCTTAATTATCAACCTATTGGAGGGAGGAGTGCCACAGACCAAGAGGCAGCCTCCCGGACCCTTCCCCAGGCCCGATCATGTGTAAGGTGACGGTTAAGAAATGACATCTAGGTTCCTACTGCTCTACATTTACGGCTGGGACCTATCAATGTCCCTAAACAGATTGAGGTTCCCCCACATTTGTCCGCTCACTTGCCAACTTGTTCTTTTAGCGAGGTCAAATAATCTCATCCGCCGTTCTTGGGGTGATCCAAGGCAAGCCGACGAGTGTGTCCTGGGAGGATATTGAGGATTGTTCGCAGTTTGAGACAACGTCTGATGCAGCATCTGGGATCCAGTGTGTATGGAAGTCTCATCCGCTTAACGCTGCTGCTGTTTCCACCGCATCACGCATCTCCTGTTGTGACTGACGTTTCGATGGAGCCGCTTCTGTGGTCTTCTTCCGGGATCTGCTACGTTTCTTCCCGGGGTTTCGGAATGTCCGGTCGCGGGTTGCTCTGCAGTGGATGTTCAGCGATTCAAGCCATTCCATCGCCAGCTGAGGAGTGAGTAAAAAATGGGTTCTGTTATCGTATTCCACTCGGAGTTTTGCCAGAAAGAGCATGGCATATTTTATACCATGCTCCCGCATGGTTCGTTTTACTGCGATGTAGGATGCCCTTTGCGTCTGTGTTTCTCTTGTAAAGTCTGGGAATATCATAACCTTTTGGCCATCCAATTGAATCTCTCCTAGCTGGCGGGATTGTGATAGTACGTAGTCTCTATCTTTGTGGTGGAGTAATCTAGCGATTATTGGCCGTGGCCTGGCTCCTGGTGGGGGTGGTCCGCCAGGGATCCTGTGGGCTCGTTCCACCGCAAAAAATGGTGAGAAGCCCTCTGATGCTATCATGTTTCTGAGCCACTGTTCTAGGAATACTTCTGTATTAGCTGCGGAGGCCTCCGCCCCCTCCGGAACCCCCACCAATCTGATGTTGTTCCGTCGGGCTCGGTTTTCTGCATCCTCCGCCCTTGCCTCCAATGTTTTCAGCCAGGTGGTCAGGTCTTTAATTTCTGAGGATGAGTCTTTGTGCGCCGCTAATACCCCTGTCAGCATAGTCTTGTGCAAACCCACTGTTTCCTTTAATTTACGGTGGTCGTCTCGCAAAAGGGAAAGATCTGCGGTGAGGTTATCGATTTTACGCTCAAGCGCTTCCCGGAAATCTTTAATGGCCAACAGCACAGTGTACAGAGTTGTTTCTTGTTGTTCGTGCCCCGTTTGCGATTCTCTGACGGGTGTTGGGGGTGGATTCTCAGTGTGCGAGGAGTCCCCCGCTGGTGATTTGTCTTGTTTTTTTGGTTTTACCATTGTAACAGGTCTCAGTTGCTTCTCTTCAATTTTTGAGACCTGCGGTCATTATTATGGCAGGGTTTAAGCTTTGAGCCTGGATTGTGGCCTGAGGGCGCTGCACTACGCTGTGTTCGCTGATGTTCCGCTTCGTACTGTTGCTCTCGTCGTTAGTGGCAAAAGTGTCTGAGTCCTTTGCGCCCTTCAATGGATGGTGTGGGAGATCTCACCTCCACGGGACCTTCGTATCCTCTCAGCCGAGGGCCGCGGCTGTAGCTGGTTCCCTGCTCTGTTTAGCGGCTGCCATTTAATGTCGCGGCAGCCGCGAAATTGTCGGGGGGAGTTTTCCGGGTAAACTCTGCCCCAAAGTGTATCGCCGCGGTCTCTACTCGTGCTGTATATTCTCCGATCACTTCTCTTCAATTTTTAAGACCTCCGGTCGTTATTATGGCAGGATTTATGCTTCGGGCCTGGATTGTGGTCCGAGAGCGCCGCACTACGCGTGCATTTCCATTGGTCCCAGGCCACGCCCCCCATTATTCTAATGATGTTCTCGGGGGAGTTTTCTGGGCGATCTCTGCTCCAGGGTGGGGCGCTGCGGTTCCTAGTTGTGCTGTATATTCTCCGATCACTTCTCTTCAATCCCCAAGACCTCCGGTCGTCACTATGGCAGGATTTAAACTTCGGGCCTGAATTGTGGCCCAAGGGTGCCACACTATGCCACATTCGCTGATGTTCCACTTCGTACTGTTGCTCTTGCTGTTTGTGGCGAAGGTGTCTGAGCCCCTCGTGCCCTCCAATGAATGGTGTGGGGGCCCTCACCTCCACGAGACCTTCGTATCCTCTCAGCCACGGGCCGCGGCTGCAACGGGTTCACTGCTCTGTCGCGGCCGCCATTTTGGGTCACGGCAGCCGCAAAGTTGTCGGGGTGTGTTTTCCGGGTAAACTCTGCCCCAAAGTGTATCGCCGCGGTCTCTACTCGTGCTGTATATTCTCCGATCTCTTCTCTTCAATTTTTAAGACCTCCGGTCGTTATTATGGCAGGATTTATGCTTCGGGACTGGATTGTGGTCCGAGAGCGCCGCACTACGCGTGCAGCTCCATTGGTCCCAGGCCACGCCCCCCCATTATTCTAATGATGTTCTTATTTGTTGATAACCCTAGTAAGGAAAGGGTTGGATAAGGTTAGCCTCTATGTTTGTAATAAAATCCTGATTCTCTCATCAAAACACTTGGAGAATTGACATTTTATGCCAAGACTGGAGTCTACTATTATGCATGTCCAACTGTCTTTAAAGCTGCATAAGACACATGTTTAACAGGTTTCAAATAAGATTTAGCAAAAACAGATGCACCAGACTAATCTTCTGATCTCAGAATGTTTTCTAAATGAAATTCACCAAAAAATCATTTGTAGCCATAGCTCTATTTACTAATTGAACAGACAACCTACTCATATGCACACCTGAATCTTTCTTCACTGTTTTACCCACCTAGCAATCATAGCACTTGACGTTCTGTTAGAGGAAGCTTTTGAATAAAGAAGAATCAATCAATCAATCAGAAAAATTTATAGCGCGCGCTACTCACCCGTGAGGGTCTCAAGGCGCTGGGGGGGGGGAGGGTTACTGTTCGAACAGCCACGTCTTGAGGTTTTTTCTGAAGAGCAGGAGGTCCTGGGTCTTGCGGAGGTTGGTGGGGAGGGAGTTCCAGGCCTTGGGGGCGAGGTAGGAGAAGATCTGCCTCCTGTGGTGGCTCGTTGGATGCGTGGGACTGTGGCGAGTGAGAGGTTGGCAGAGCGGAGGTGGCGAGTGGGAGTGTGGAAGTTCATCCTTTCGTTGAGGTAGGTTGGGCCGGTGTTGTGGAGGGATTTGTGTGCGTGGATGAGGATTTTGAAGGTGATCCTCTTGTCGATGGGGAGCCAGTGAAGGGATTTGAGGTGTGACAAGATGTGTTCATGGCGAGTGAGGTCCAGGATGACGCAGGCGGCTGTGTTCTGGATTCTCTGGAGTTTGTGTTTGAGTTTGAGTGTGGTGCCGGCGTAGACGGCGTAGGCGGCGTTTCCGTAGTCCAGCCTGCTGCTGATGAGTGCGTGGGTGACGGTCTTTCTGGTCTCTATGGGAATCCATTTGAAGGTTTTTCACAGCATGCGGAGTGTGTTGAAACAGGAGGAGGTGACGGCGTTGATTTGCTGGGTCATGGACAGGGAGGGGTCCAGGATGATGCTGAGGTTGCGTGTGTGGTTTGCGGGCCTAGGGCAGAGGGCCACCAGGAGTCATCCCATATGGTTTTGTTTGGGCCGAAAATGATTATTTCGGTTTTGTTGGAGATGAACTTGGGGTGGTTTGCTGTCATCCATGTGGTGGTGTCAAGGAGTGCGGCGTGAAGGTTGGTTTTGGCGGTGGTATGGTTACGGGTGAGGGAGATGATGAGTTGGGTGTCGTCTGCGTAGGATATGATGGTGATTCCGTGTGGTCGGAGGATGTTGGCGAGCGGGGTCATGTAAATGTTGAAAAGGGTAGGGCTGAGGGAGGACCCTTGGGGGACTCTGCAGATGATTTTGGTGGCTGTGGAGTGAAAGGGAGGGAGGCAAACTTTTTGGGTTCTATTGGTGAGGAAGGAGGTGAGCCAGTCTAGGGCTTTGTGTTAAATCCCTGTGTTGTGGAGGCGTGTGCGGAGTGTATGATGGCAGACAGTGTCAAAGGCAGCGGAGAGGTCCAGGAGGATGAGTGCAACGGTCTCGCCTTTGTCGACTCTAGTTCTGATGTCGTCAGTACATGCGATGAGGGCAGTCTCAGTGCTGTGGTTCTTGCGGAACCCAGCCTGGGAGGGGTCGAGTGTGTTGTTTTCCTCAAGGAAGTGGGACAGGCGGGTGTTCACTAGTTTCTCAGCGACCTTGGCGGGGAAAGGGAGGAGAGAGATAGGGCGGTAGTTGGTGAGGTCGTCAGGGTCCGCTTTGGGCTTATTTAGGAGTGCGGGGACTTCTGCGTGCTTCCAGGGGTCTGGGAAGGTGGTGGTGTCGAAAGAGCTGTTGATTATGTCACAAAGCTTGGGGGCGATGGTTGGGCTGGCTTTGTTGTAAATGCGATGGGGGAAGGGGTCAGAGGGGGAGCCTGAGTGGATGGAATTCATTGTTTGTTCAGTTTCTTCGTCGGTGGTCGGGGCCCAGGTGATTAGTAGGTTGGGGGGGGTGGAGGGTCTATGTTGGACGTGTCGGAGGTATGTGTGGCGGGTGCGTGTGGTTTGAAACTGTTGTGTATGTCTAAGATTTTGCGGTGGAAATGGTTTGAGAGGGAGTCGCAGAGGAGTTGTGTGTGCGTGGGTTCTATGTTGCTGGCTTTGGGTTTGGAGAGCTCTTTGATGATGGTAAAGAGTTCTTTGCTGTTGTGAGAGTTACTGTCTATGCGTTCCTAGTAGTATGCTCTTTTGGTGGTGCGTATGTGTTGGTGGTGATTTGCGAATGGAGGTTTTGAGGGTGGAGAAGTTGGTGGTTGAGGGTTCCTGTTGCCAAGCTTTCTCTGCTTTGCGGCATTTACGCTTGGAGTCTTGGAGTTCAGTGGTGTACCAGGGGGTGTTCTTGATGTTGCAGGTGGTGATGTTTCTTCTGAGGGGGGCGAGTGAGTCTGCGCAGGTTGTGATCCATTGTGCAAGGTTGAGAGCAGCAATGTTGGGGTCGTTGGTGTGGGGGGGGGTTCTGCACAAGTTGGGAGTTCAGGTGTTCTGTGGGGATCTTGTCCCACATGCTGTAGGGTCTGGTGTGTTGGTGGTGGTGTGTGGGAGGTTTGGAGAAGAAGTGGACGCAGTGGTGGTCAGTCCAGTGGAGTTCAGTGGTGTGAGTGTAGGTTATATGGTTGCTTGAGGTAAAGATTGAGTCTAGTGTGTGTCTTGCTGAGTGGGTGAGTGCTGTGACCAGTTGTTTGAGTCCGAGGTTGGTGAGGTTACCTAGAAGGGATGAGGAGTTGTGGTTGTGCATGTTCTCCAGGTGAAAGTTAAAGTCACAGAGGAGGATGTAGTCTGTGGAGGTGAGGGCGTGAGGGCTGATCGTGTCAGCGATGGCTTCACAGAAGGGCGGCCTGAGGCCCTGGTGGTCTGTATATGAGTGTTCCTCTGAGGGTGGTGTTGTTGTTTAGGAAGTGCATGTGTTCTGCACTGTCTAGAGTGTCGTGTGTGTTGGGGGTGACCTTAATGGTGTCTTTGTGCAGAATGGCGATGCCACCTCCTGGGCTGTTTAGGCGGTCTCTGCGATGGAGTTTGTACCCATCAGGGGTGGCTGTGTCCATGTCTGGCTCAGATGAGTGGTTCGTCCAGGTTTCCGTGAGGAAGACGATGTCAGGTGAGTGTGATGTGATGAGGTTCCAGAGTTTTATGGCATGCTTGTGTAAGGAGCGGTTGTTTAGGAGTAAGCAGTTGAGGTGGTTGTGGGGGCTGTTGTTGTGGTGTGCAATGGTGTTGGTGTGGGGAGTTTTGGTGTTGCTGTGGATTGTGGTGGTGTTGTCGTGGAGTGTATTTGGGTTGTAGGGCTTGTTGGGGTGGGTGGGGGCTGTGTGGGAGTCTGCTGCATTGAGATTGTGGTGTTTGATGTGGGGCGTGTGGGTGTTTCTGGTGTTCAAGGTGGAGAAGGAGAATCGGCAGGCGTAGCAGGTGAAAGGTCCCTGTGTGTGTGCGGGGTTGGCTTGAGTGCTGGCGGGGTGTGGTCCTGGGTTGAGGGATTGGAGTGTGGTTGTAGAGTAGTGTTGTCTGGGCGGATCTGGGTTAGGGGGACCAGGGGAACTGGCGATGGGCGCGGTCCAGGCGCGGACAGGCGCAGACGGGCTTGCCTCTGGCGCACCAGCACCGTGGCCGCACAGTGGCCGCCATTAAGAGGGTGGGAGGGTGGAGCAGTTGGGACGAGGGAGGGAGGGCCAATGGGTGTGCGTGGGGGGCAGGGCCGCAGGGGAGGCAGCGGCAGGGGAACAGAGAGCGGCCGGAGCCGGTGCTGAGAAAAACGGGCGGTGAAAGACCAGGAGAGCAAACGAGAGCTAAAACAGGGGGGACAGGGGGACAGAGACGCGCTGAGCAACACAGCAAACAACTAATGGCAAGAACTAAGGCAAAAAACTAACGGCAATATAAAAACACAGAAGCAGATTTAAGGCAAACACAAAAGGAATTACTCATGCGAGGGCAGCAGGAAAGCCTACCACTAGGCACCAGGGATGAGGTGCAGATGGGTGCCTGCGGGTGGAGGAGGGCCTCGAACTGCTGTCCAGGCGGCAGTCGACAGTGTCAGGGGAACAGGGGCAGGCTGGTGGGGCCAAGTGAAACTCCTGGCCAAAGACGGTCAGGGAGTTTAAGAAGGACATGTGCTAGCCTCACCACAGAAGGGATCATAATCACTTTCCATGCACCAATGAATCCAAACGTTCCATGATTCTCTTTAACTTTTCTTAATCCTGGGGGTCCATTGTTAATTTAGTAACCCTCTAGCTTCCCCTGAGAGACCTGCAAACTGTGAATCACCCCTCACATCTTCCATGCAAGGCGTTTCAATACTCCTGACTGAACTAGTGGGAGGCCTTCTCTGTACTCTCTTATCATAGGATCTGGCAAAGTAGGAATTAAATATGGGTCCACTTCAGCAAATTCTAACAGCCCAGCAACCAAGACTGACAGGCTAAACAAAGAGTCCCCAAAATGATTTGACACTTCAGTTTCTAAACCATCATATGAATCTTCTGTATCACGGCATTTGATGGGAATGCATAACTTCTTCGAACCATTAAATTCTTTAGAAAAGCATCTATTACCTCTTCAAATTGATCTGGTCTTCAACTGAAATACCTCAGAAGTTCATTAGTCATTCACAAAGCAAAGACATATACATTCAGCAGCCATTCAAAAATCATAAATCTATTCTGAAAGCAGCTTATTGGTCCCATGTAAGAAATAATCTTATCTGTTGCAAATCTTATGGTCGGTTGACCAATTTATTTATTGATTTTAAGTGCTATCCTCAGTAGGAGCCCTATTTAGATTTTATACCTGATCTGCTGGGGAAGGTTTTGACTGCTTGTTTTGGTTTTGGGTGCTTGCCGCTACAGTCTCTAACAGGCTGTTGGGGATCACCTAAAACTTCTGAATTATGTCCTGCCTGTTGTGACAGTATCAAATCTGTTGAACATTTTATGTTTTTTTGTCCTGCATACTCCATTCCCCGGTTAAAATGGATTCGTACAACTTGTCAAAATTTGGGTTTAAACCATTATCGTACTGCTTTAAGGATTTTAAAAAGTGATACTTCTAATTTCTTAATCCTTGTGGTTAGCAAGTTCCTTGTGGCTGCCTGGCATATATGAACTTGTTTTCTTAAATAAGTTTAAAACAAATATATCTGTATATAAGTATGTTAAAGGTATGAAGTGGGAGGTTTTTTAATACTACATTTTATTGCAGTAGTTGTATGTTTTTTTATTTTGTCTATGTTTCAAATTTTCTATGAGCTTAAATAGTTTTATGGATGCTTTGATGGTTATGTTGACCGAATAAAGCTTGTTTGATGATGACATTCAACAGCCCTAAAGGTTGCTGTGCACATTCAGATTCAATTGCCAATCACTATAATCCCTTAATTCTCATGAATTCCTTTTGACAATCACATTTTCCTGTCCTGATAAACATTCTGCTTGAATAAATCTTGTGCTCTAAACAATAAGTTCAGAACACCAATGCTAGTATATAAAGCTTCTGCAGTCTGCCAACCCCTAAATGATAAAAATAGTGAACAGTGGAAATGTTGCCCAACTTCAGAAGAAAGCACACCAATCTAACACTTTACTATAGTTTACCCCCCCTTCAACTTTAAACAACTTTTATGGCATTGTTTCTCCTACTTTGTACAATTCCCTCCAGCCTGCCTAACCATGCACCCCAATCAAAACGTATTGCATCCATCTCTAAAACAAACCATTGGGAAGTTCCCATAAATGTAACATAACCTATCTATTCATGGCTGCTAAATTGTCCAGTCAACTTTCCAAAGTTTTCTCTGGCCTCCACTAGTGAAGATAAAAGATGCCCATTCTAAGCTTGTTTGACAAAGTGATCCACTTTAAACTTTAACCTCTGAAACAATCTGTAATGGAGTGGACCCAGAAAAAACATTCAGAGTTGAAGCGACAGAAGCTCTAGTACAAAAGCAGACATTGAATTTCAGAGTTTATCAACTTCACTGTCCTCTAGGAAGACAAACCAAAGTCCTGAAAGTATTAATATGCAACCCAAAATCTCTACCAGTCTGCATGACACCAAAGTCAACTTCTCTGTATTTATTAAAAGCCCTAGATCTTTAATAAATGTATAACCCTTATCAGGTGACTCTCCAACCCTGTCAGACATGGTCTGGAAATTCTCAACATGCTTAATTAAATTCAGCACTCTCAATATCAGCCAACTTGCCACTGGCCTCATCATGTTTATGAATTGCCAAGATGCTGAAGCAAGGCCAAAAGAAGACAAAAAAACTTGAAAAGACAGTCAACCCATCTGAACTGCAGATAAGCTCTCCTAATCCATGTATAACATAAAATAATCATCTTTCAGGCATAATTTTACAAACCAATCTCCCTTTGAACGGTATATCTTATCAGACAGATGCCTTGATTCTTGAAATGATGATATTCTACAAACCAATTGAGATATTTTATATTTCTCACTGGTCGCCATCCCCTGTTCTTCTTTTCTACTAAAAATCAGGAACTTACGAAGATCTTTCTGTTTTCCAGCACTCCTGTAATTAAACTTTTGATCAACATCTGACACATTTCTGCATTCACCAAAGAAGTTGGTTGCTGAGAAAACACAATCCTTTTTGGATCTTTTTCCTGCTATGGTTTCCTCACAAATTAAATGACAAAACTATTCAGTCTCCAATACCAAAGGCGCATTTATAATTAATCTCCATTTTTCCACATACAGATTCAATCATTGCCCCACCTTTCTTTGGAAAAAAAACTGATGACATACTTACCCTGAGTTGAGTTAAATGATGATCTTCCTCTTCCAGAACAAAGTCTAGTTGTTCTACCTCATTGTCGAAAGAACACTGTGTTACTTTGAAATACTTAAAATTTCCCCCTTTTTTCAATTTTCACTGGGGCTTTTGGTAACCACCGTGGGAAGGTATGCCCCCTTTCTTCACCCCTCCCAAAAATTCAACTGCCACCAAAGAGTTTTCTCAAAGAACATTGTGCTTTTTCTACAAGAGTAAATATTTGAACATATTTGCTAATAGTTTTCACCATTTCATCACTGAATAAAAGTCATTTTGAATCTTCCACAAATGTTCTCTGAACCATGTTGCCAAGGTCTGGAATAATGCCCATAAATACAGCCTTATGCCTCTCTGGAGTCAAAGCAGCATTTGGTGCCTCTAACAAACATACAGCACTCTGGCTACATCCACACACAAATTCACATCTACCTGCATTTGTTTTATAATGTGCCTTTTTGGCCATATCTGAAACACTTGCTTAAGGGCCTGTCACATCCAGAAATTGAGATTGCTTTAGAGTTTTTTTCCAGTCCTTTCTTTCGATCTCTACCCTTTTTATAAAAGAAAACATTTTCGTTCTGGGTCTAGATTTGGAGTCACATACACTTTATTCTCAACCACAAGTCTAAAATACTGTGCTTTCATTATACTCCTTTTCTCTTTTTCTATGGGCCTTCTCACCTAAAAGTTGATAAACTCATTTATATGTGCTAAAGGCCACCAGTCAACACTTCTTGGATGACGGATATCTGAAGGATGAAACATTAGTTCACCATTAGTTCTCACTCTAATTGTACCTTTAGTCTCTTTATTACTAACTATATCACCTTCTAAACTTTCCTTCCATCCTTCATCCTCATATAGTTCCAAGAAAATTATTTTCTTCAGCCAGATATTCTTTTTTAAGGATATAGGCCCTCATTACAACCCTGGCTGCGGTACAAACCGTTTGGCAGTACAAACTGAGGCATTACGACTGCAGCGGAAGCGCCGCAGTCGCACCGCCGGGACCGGCGGTTTCCTGCCACTTTTGTCCCGGCAGTTGTAATCCCCCAGAGCAGCGCTGCTTGCAGCGCTGCCGAGGGGATTACGAGTCCTCCTCCCGCTAGCCTTTTTATGGCAGTATGAACCGCCATGAAAAGGCTGGCGGAAAGGGGAGTCGCGGGGCCCCTGGGGGCCCCTACACTGCCCATGCAACTGCACCCGTCGCACTGCTGCAACACGGCTGGCTCCATTTGGAGCCAGCTCCCGTGTTGCGGCCGAGATCGCCCGCTGGGCCGGCGGGTGGAAACCAGGTTTCTGCCCGCCGGCCCAGGGGGGATCTCCAAATAGACCCCGCAGAAGTGCGGCTGCATTGGTGGCCGCCCAACGGTTTCAACTTGACGGGCGGCGATTGCCGCCCACCAGTGTTGAAATGAGGGCCATATTGTGGTGTCTCTTAATCATCATCAGCATTGCCTTTATCTCATTCTTGCTACTATGGACACTATAGGAGGCTGGCCTGGTTTCTAGTGGGTACCTTGGTTATTTACACCTTATACCAGTTCCAGTTATCCCTTATTAGTAAAGTAGTAGTGTTCTAGCAGCTTAGGCTGATAGAGGTGGCTATAGCAGAGCAGCTTAGGCTGAACTAGGAGACATGCAAAGCTCATGCAATACCACTTATAGTTACACAGTACTTACACACAAGTAAAGACAATACTCAGTGTTACCAAAAATAAAGGTATTTATTTGGGTGACACAGTACCAAAAATATCTTAGAGGCACTACTCCTTCTGGAGGTAAGTCTTATACACAATATATACACTAGACACCAAAATTAGACAAGTAAATAGTTATAGAACAATGTAAACAATAGGAAATGCTATAGAATGCAATGTGAATCACAAATTCCCCCCTAGACAAGTGTAGTGTGTGCAGAATCACTGGGAGAGTAAGAATACAGTAAACCAATTACCCCACCCCAGAGCCCAGAAAACAGGAGTAAAGTACTGCAAGTTTTCTTAGGACACACTACACCTCGTGATTGGGATTTTGCAGCATCCAACCAAGTCTACAAAGAACAACTACTGGATACCTGGACCTGAAGACCTGCAAAGGAAGGAGACCAAGTCCACAGGTCGAAAGAAGTTCCAGGAAGGACAGGAGCCCCTACCAACCCAGCAGAGGGTGCAAAAGAAGAATCCACAGTTAGTCGAAGACTACAGGAATGCACCGTAGAAAGATGCCAGCGGGTTCCTGCATGATACAAAAGATGGCCCACAACATGAAGATCGTTGCAGACATCATTTCGTGTTGGAAGTTGCCAAGAAGCCTTGGCTACGACAAAAGTGCGTTTTGCATCAAAATGGCGCTAGATGGACCCAGGAAGGACCTGGGGGCCTCAACTCCGTGTGAGGAGAAAGAGGGGGCTCTTAGCACCTTAGAGAGCCCTCAGGATGCCAGCAAGCACCCCCGGAGGTCCCAGGACACGGGGTCAAAGGAGGTGCAAAACGCAGTTAATGCAGCACAACAAAGAAAGGTCCCATGCCACCGGAGAACAACTCAGCAAGTTGAGTGTTGCAGGATGGAGTGCTGGGGACCTTGCCAGTCTATGCACAAAGGAATTTTTCAAATAGTGCAGAGAGACCTCAGGAGGGGAAGAAAACGCAGTACACAGGGGTACTGTCGCTCTCAGGGAAGGCAAGGTCTTACCTCCTCCAAATTGCATCAGCAGGGCCTCAGGACAGTCTATGTCAATGATGTCCACACTCTGTGCCCTTAGGGGCAGGGTTGTCACTGTGAGAGGAGTCCAAGTGCACTGGTCATCGTCTTGGAAGGTGCCTGCTTGGAGCAGGGGAGTGACTCCGTCACTCCACTGGAGATTTCTTCGGCCCTTCTGGTGCAGGATGAAGACAGGGAGTCCCCAGAGCATCCACACCGTGGAAACTGTTGCAGTTGCTGACTTGGAGCTGAGATTGCAGAAGAAAAGTATCTCTTTTGGATACTTTGTTGCAATTACAGCATTTCTTGGAGCAGACTGCGGTTGATCCGAGGTCAGAGGATGCTGAAGTAGTTGCAGAGGATTCCTGAAGGAAACTTGCAAGCAGACTCTGAAGAGAACCCACAGGAGAGACCCTAAATAGCCCTGAGAGGGGGTTGTCTACCTTATCAGGTATGGACCTATCAGGAGGGGTCTCTGACGTCACCTGTTGGCACTGGCCATTCAGAGGCCTCCAGAGTGCCCCAGCACCTTGCAAAGCAAGATGGCTGAAGTCTGGAACACACTGGAGGAGCTCTGGGCACCACCCCTAGGGTGGTGATGAACAGAGGAGTGGTCAATCCCCTTTCCTTTGTCCAGTTTCGCGCCAGAGCAGGGGACAAGGTGTCCCTGAACCAGTGTAGATTGGCTTATGCAATGACGGCACCATCTGTGCCCTTTAAAGCATTTCCAGAGGCCCATATGGATCTCCTGGAACCCCAATGCCCTGGGTACCTAGATACCATATGCTAGGGACCTATAAGGGGGTCCAGTGTGCCAATTGAAATTGATAAATGAACAGTGACAAATGTAAAAGCAGAGAGAGCAAACGCACTGAGGTCCCGATTAGCAATGCCTCAGTGACACAGTCAAGGACTACTGACAATACACACATTAGGTCACAAACTATGAGCACTGGGGTCCTGGATAGAAGGATCTTAGTGAGACAGGCAAAACACACTGACATATAGGTTTTTATCTATGAGCACTGGGGCTTGGATAGCAGGATCCCAGTGACAGAGTAAAAACACACTGACACACACTAACAAACAGGCGAAAGGTTGGGGCAACCATGGTAGAAAGAGGCTACTTTCTCACAGACACCTACTATAGTTCCTCAAGGGTCATTACTGCTGGCTTTGCTAGTGATTACATCCACATCTTTTTCATCTTTCTGCAAATACTTCTGTTTCCCCAGTGTATTACCTTTTTTCTTTCTCTCTTGATCATACCTTGTGTAAGTGACCAATACTCTTCATGTGATCTCCTCTGATTCGAAAAGGAGCTATTACATCCTTAACAGCTTGTTCCACCTACCTGCAGACCAATCTTTTAATAATATCCACAGAGGCATTATCAGTATTCTGATTACAGTATTTAGTAAATAATAAGGACAAACAAGCTCAAACCTTTCACTCAAATGGCATCTGCTGTCACCTGCACTAATGATCTACAAAGCGCAAACCAACATGAAGGACATAACGCCCAAGATTTCTTAACTAACTTGTGCTTTGACAGTTCAAAAGGATTAACATATTCCAAACATACCAACATTTTAACAAAAGCAACCGCTGTAGAGATATTGCACAGACAAGACTCACACCTTACTTTACTGGCAATTGGCTATGTACCTCTGCATACGTTTAGCCAAAAACTGCTCTATAGCGGAGGATAAAAGAAAACATTTGAAATACGTCAAATGGCTCTGCATGGAGGATTCAAAAACATGTTAAAAAAGACTACTGGAAAGTTAATTAAAAATCACAATCTCACCAATTCCATAAATTGGAATTGTCACAAAAAACACACTTCATTCACAAATAACCAATGAACACAACTATATTCCCATTTATGAAGCAGAAACACACATCCTTTGCATAAAAAGTGAAATTGCATTTAGCAATCAGTAGCATTTAGCTGTCTAGGAGCAGCAACGAAAAAGAGGAAATACTTGGGTGCGGGGTTTGCAGGATTAAATATAAGCCAGTGTTCTGGTTCTACAATGTTGTTTCTGGTTATTTTTCCTCTTTTCCCCTTTAAGTAGGGTGCTTGGAGTTACAATGAAGAGACTTTATGCATCATGGTAGCCTCCAGTCTTGACCTAAAATCCTAACTTTCTGCATATAAGTTAAGTGAAGAACTCTGGGAGTGGTTGGCTTGGTCAATGGTAGAATGTGACAGATGCACAATAACCTAGCTTCTCCCTGTGCCTGCATTAATCTTAATTAATCCTGCCTGCCTGAGTGCATAGGCATGCACTAAGAGATCCGCGCTTGACTAGGGGAACTCACAGTGACCCAAGCAAATGGGAGGCTCCCCGGGGTGCATCAGTGGCACTCAGATGAGGCTGTGACTTGGTCCTGTGGATGGTATAGCTTTTGGTGACCTCGCAGGGGTGAGCCTAAACGGGACATAGAGAACACATGAAGAACATGAGAAATCCTCAAGGCAGCCGCAGAGAAGAAATTAAGTGCAAGGAGTGCAAGTGTGAGGTGGACTGGCTTCGTCCCACCCTAGTGCCATCTTGATGAGGGAGCCACCCTCTTGCTGTGTGGCAGCTGTGTTGGTCTCACAAAATGGCTGCCACTCATTGATGTCAGCAGGGAGTTCTTGTGGGCAAGAGACAGGAATTATAGTCCTGGCTGGTGCCATAATGACTGGCTGTATAGGGGAGTTGGAGGTCTTACTGCACATTGATATTAACCCCCTTAAGGAGCACTTCGAGTAAAGGTCCTCTGTACCCAGGACAAACATCCACCATTGGGCAAGCAAGGGAAACTCAATAATTATGCCTATCTGGATGTGGTGAGCCATCCCTCTATTGGGGGCTCTCAGGGTTCAGGCATGGAGGAGACATCCATATCAATGAACACAATCTTGCAAGCCATAAATGCCTACAGGGGCACTTTGGAAGCCAAAGTTGGCAGGGTGGGAGCTGATGTCACTCTCCTGAGGCAAGCTATGCACTAAGCCATCAAACAGATTAGCAAGGCAGTGGAACGTATATCAACAGTTGAATACACTGTCAAAACCTTGCAGCAATTTTGATGCTCATGTCCTCTACAAAAACCATGATGATCAGGGCTGAGTATGTGGAGGGTTTAAACCAATGCAACAATTTGCAATTTGCTGGATTCCCAGAGGATTGCAGAGGTGAGTAACTTGTGCAGTTCCTCAAATTTCCTCTGCTTGTGGATTCCGGGTGACAAGCTATCATCATGATTTGTAATAGGCCTTACACTTCTGCAACGTCCCTTGCCAGAAGCAGGGACCTAACACACGTCTTTGTGGTGTAGGAGAGCCCCCAACCCTTCTGGGGGCCTCAACTCTTCAAGAGGGTTCCATTCAACCCAAGGTTAATTAATATCTCTGAGAAATGGGTAAGTCAGGGGCCCCTCATTGCATTCTGCCTGGGGAGGCCCATTATTTTGCATTACACGACTGCCCATCAGCACCGCCCCCCCCAAGCATGTAATTTCTCTGCTTTTGGATTGTAAAGAATTACAAAGACAGAGATACAATCCTTCATTGTGCAAGGAAAAAAGGACAGCTGTGACTCTATTCTATGGTAACAATGATCTTTCCAGACCACATCTGTTTGATACCAAAACAACACATCCATAGAAGAAACTAAAAAGAAACTGCAGGCTCTGTACTAATTGCATGCTCCTTATTCCAGTTAAAGGTGATGTACCAACCACACACTCACTTCTTTGAGACTTCTTAAGCGGAATGGAAGTGAGTGGATGAATGTTATGAAGCTGGACACACAACCCCTCATGTCATGTCATGTCATGGGACTTTTGGAGAGACGTGGACTCACCATAAAAAAGCAAGAGAAATCACTCCTGCAATAGAGTCAGATCTCATTCTAATAGGCAGCGTTTGGCAGGAGAACACTAAGACTCCAGCTCCATATGAAACACTGGGAGGAGGAGAGTGATGTGCCAGTGAGCACAGCAGGGACTCGAAGTCAGAGAAAGACTTAGGCCCAGATTTACACTTTTTGAAACAAAAAAGCGCAAACGCAGTTTGCGTCAAAAAGCTTAGCGCTGGCTAGCGCTATTTTTTAGCACCATCTGGGCATAACATTTATACCATGAAGCAAGACGGCGCTAAAAAGTGGTTAGAGTAAAAAAAAAAATACGTTAAACATTGCGCCTTGTCGTAAGGCAAAATGGTGTTAACGCCGCAAAAATAACTCTTACCTGTTTTACGACACAATCATTTGTCGCAAAATGGATATGCACCATTGTTAAACTGTGTTAGTGTCAACTTCAGACGCTAATGGAGAAAACACTACAAAGGAGAGGAAAAATTGACCCAGAAAGCCAGGAGAGATCCTAGGGTGACCCCACTTAACCAGGAACCAGACAGGAGGACACACACAAGTCCCAGGGGAGGGAGAAGAAAAAGAGAAAGTGCAGTTTTAGGGCAGAGGAGCATGAAATACTTGTGAGAGAGGTGACGTAGCAACAACATCAACTCTTCGTCACCTCCAAATTGCCAGTTGGCAGGAGAAAGGCAATCTGGCAGCAGATAGTTGACAAGATCAACAGTGTGGCAGAGGTGAGGAGAACCATAACTGATTGCAAGAAATGCTGGCATGATTGCAAGCGAAGGGCGAAGGAGAAAATGGCAAGGAACAGGAAGGCAGCACTGCAAACTGGAGGTGGAAGTCCAGCACCACAAGAGGACCTGGAGGAGATGGAGGAAATGGTTGCAGCGGTCATCCCGGAGGAACAGGTCACTGGAATCGCAGGACAGGACAGCATAGGACCAGAAAACAACACAAAGGCCGGGTAAGTTGCATGGGGGAAATTAATGCAAAATTGTCAAGTACAAGAAAGGGGAGGCACATAGGACACACTCAATGCATCTTAAAGGAGGTCAGAGGGACACATTGCACTTGAATCAAGTTGCACCATTCAAACGTAAGCAACACATGTACATACACCTTGATAGTGCCATGCACCACAACACATATACAACCTGGACATATGTCAATCACCAGGGCTAAATACCTACATGTACATATGCAGCACATAGAATGGAAGGTATGTCTAATGACTGTGCCTCTTGTTATGTCATCACAACATCCCTTGCATATAGTCAAACTAACCCTACCAACATGACCAAGACATCAGAGACTAGGAAGTCAGTCAATACCATTCCTGGGGTTACGACATGGTGGTGTCCCTTGCAGTAACACCTTGCAACTGCCTTGTCTCATTGCCAAAACACATGTATGCTGCATCCTACAGCACACTATTCATTGCAACCTTTCCCAACAGTACCCAGACATGTGCCGGTAGCACCATCACCCCGCACATTAACAACACATCCACATAAGGCAGTCACCACCCCATCATGAAGTAAGGATGCCCCTCTGGGTGCAGAGAAAAGTAATCTGAGCAGGCACTGGTGGAATAGCAGGGTGGTACTGTATCACAGGAAACATGACACTAAACTGGTGTAGTGTGGAGCCACACATTTTGACACTGATAAGAACTGTGCCACTAGAGAAAATATGTACTACAAATTGCAAACTGTAGGTCACAACAAATACATGCTGAGCCTACATCTACTCTGACACAACCATTTGAGACACATAGGAATGGGGAAACAACCACACAAATATAACATATGGTGTATGACTGCGAACATAATGGTGTACAATTTCATATTGACGGGCGGGGGGTGGCGCATGGGTAAGTCTGGTGTTGGTAAGACTGCCAGTGCAGTGTACCCTTTGCGGTTGGCAGTATGAGTTACACGTTGGGTTGGTGGGTGGAAATCTGTTTGCTCATGGTAGCTCTGTGGGGCACTTACCACAACATTGTTGATGTATCAAATAGAGTCAGTGCCAGTCTTGGGGTGCATTAGGTGTGACAGGACATGCTGCTCCTAGCCCTGCAAATCAGGCAGTGGAGAGCGCAAAGGGGATGAGAATGTGGCCCCCTGCACTGCCCATGTCACAATTGTATGAATTTCACGAATTAGGTCACTGACCTGGACATTGTAAATATCGCACTACAGCACTAGTAAATAAACACCTCCTAAACAATCAGCATGTCTTCGTGTATTGTGATCCATCTACTATGCTTAGTAATTGTGATGTGTTTATCCATGTCATTGGTCACAGAATATCAGTACAAGAGTGCAGACCTGTGGGGACACAAAACTACACACAAGGTCCCTGACAAATGTTTATGCTGCTCTCATCCCTCAGGCAATTCACTGAGTATGTCACAAATGAAGAACACATGTATGCTTCACTCACTATATGCGGCAGGAATGGCTGTAAAACAGTTCTAGGGCAATATCGTCAGCTGGGAGTACCAGTAGAACACATTGGTGTGATACAGAGGTACCTAACCTCATTAGTGATTGCCACCAGTCCGTTTTGCAGGATAGAGCTCCAATTTAGGCTGTTGTCAAATGTGACACAGTTCCCGACATTCCCACACAGGATCCAAACAATGACAGCTGAAATACCACACCTACCTGTACAATACAAAGTAAACATAGTCATCTTGAGTAGTGGGTACACTGGATGGCATTCATGAACAAGAAGATGTGTGGTTACTGCCAATGTGACAGCTAAGTTGTCAACAGGTGATGCACGTCAAGAGAGGTATTCGGAGGCAGGACAAAATCACCAGGCCAACACAAAATTTGCAGTGTGCACTCATGGGAAGACCGTGAGACACAAGCATATAACACAAAATGTATAGGAGTATGCAAAAAGGTTTATTAAAATGTCAACTAACCTAAAAAAAAAAAAACACTACCCCATCCTAAACTAACCTACACTAACTATACTTATCCAACAACTAAAGCTATCTACCCTATGCTAAACTTAACTTACACATTTAACACCATACTCTAAACAATGGCCCCTCGCCCCCCTTACGTTACAAGACACATACAGGACAACATATACTAATATTATACAAATACTATCTAATCATAAACAAATATGTTTTTTTGTATATTTTTGTATTTTTTTTATTAAAGAAAACACATAGATACCCTAACTTGACCCTCTAATTAACACATAATAAGTAAAAAAAACTCACCCCTCAAATACACTTATCCAATCTCATCTACATATCTACACTAACCCCCTAAAACCTACAATAAAATATATTAGAACATCAGAAGGGAGGGGACAGAACTTGGAGGTGGCAGATCACATCACAGCCAATTACATTTCACAAAAGTGAAACATACAGGGAGTGCAAAAGACGGAGCCTCATGCTGGGGACAATTGCCAGCCCAGTCCTCCATCTTCATGACAATACAGGGATACACCAAATTAGGTTCAATATGGTGCATCCCTGTGTTGTGAGAATGGAGTGTGCCATTGCTAATTTTCTCACAGTGTTGCACTCTGTCATTCTTAGTCACATATGGCCCTACATGTGGCTTGTCACCACCTTGTGTACATGATGCTGGCCATTGTACACCACGAGCCTCACAAGACCTTACCCTCTGATGGTGCTTGGGGAGCCTTAAAATGGGCCATAATGTCACCATCCAGCCTACTTTGATATCTAATCATTGGACAGCTTATCACATCTGGCATTGAATTCAACACTCATGACTCACTCACACAAAACCCTGGATTACTTCACAGGACACACATTATCACACTTACTGGATACATCTGGGTCTTCAAAACGCGCCACTTCACCATTCGTGTACGGGGCTGGTCCACCTGAAAGACATAAATGGTAAACCATCCTTAGTGTTAAATCATATTCACTGCGAGTGGACAACAAATTTCAGAGTGAACTAGTTGAGAGGAGTGAGCTAGTCATCCTAGTGGAAATCGGTGCAACAAACATACCACTACGATCACACAATGACACAGACACTCAGGTGAGTTACAGCCACACATCTGAACACTAGCACTGGGCCAGAGAGTACTGCTACACCCTACAACATTCATATGTGGCATTGGCATGCAGCTGTCTGTGGGCACAACACCTCCATTGCCAAATGGGACTGTCTGATCATGTATTTTCCATCTGAGAGCCTTGCTATGGTTGTAGCAGTGGCAGGACCACTGTCAGACCCATGGAATTTCTGCATGCAACAGATGTAAGAAACAACTATGTCATCATCATTGCTCACAGACATGCTACTACCCTGGGATTGTGTGGGTATTGCAAGGTGTTGAGGATTTGCATTACACACCCTGCAATGAACAGAGTTGAATGTGTGTGCCATCACAAGGCAGACACACTTAAGGAATAGCCATGGCTGTGGACTCATGTGCAGTTGCTTTGTCTACCTATACATTGACTGCATTGTGACATGTATATATTGCAAATACTGGTTGACCTGCCATTGTTGCCATTGTTCACTATTGTCAGTCCAGTGAGGGAGAAGTACATGGGCATAGACATAACGTTCAACACAGACTCACTTGCTCTGTGGTCAGAGGATGCATCTGGAGTTGCAGGTTAGGGAGTGATGTGGCACGTAGGAGGCTGGCCTGGTTTGTAGTGGGTAACTATGGTACTTACACCTTATACCAGGTCCAGTTTTCCCTCATTAGTGTAGTGAATGCAGTGTATAGAAGCCAGACACTCTAGAGGTAGCTGTGGATGAGCAGCCAAGGCTTATCTAGGAGACATGCAAAGCTCATGCAATACCACTGTAGTCACACAGGACTCACACACATGAAAGAAAATACTCAGTGTTGCAAAAATAAACGTTCTTTATTTTGGTGACACAAATGTCAAAAATACCATAGAGATTATACTTCCTAATGAGGTAAGTAATACACAAATTATATACACTAGTATGCAAAAACAGGTGTAAAAACAGAAAACAGAGCACTTAGTGAAAATCACAATAGTTAGAAATGGGCCTACGGGGAACACAAACCATATACTAAGACAGTGGAATGCGAATGTCGGTTTCCCACCTAGGCAAGTGCAGTATTGTGTAGCCATTTTAGCTATACGTCCATGCACGTTATTTTATCACACTAGGCCTTTTGCTGTGCCTTTTAACCTAGATATATTTTATTCAGCTTTGTTTATTATTTTAACAATAGGCACTTTTGCAGTCTTGTTTTATTTCTCTCTATCTAGCTGTTCTTGCTTAGGCCAGCACTACTTTCTCAAAAAAGACATTCTTGTTCACTCTATGCTTCTTTCAAGGCTGCAGTAAGATAGGTTGCCGGTGAACGTGGTAATAGCTTTGCCTTTGGTATTTCTAGAAAAACACACATCCTTACGTAGGGACATTTTCTCAGAACATCAGCTGTTTTATTATAAAAAATACTTCCCTGTCGCTTACACATTAGAGGGAAATTCCAGCCAGAGGACCACAACTGTATGCTGATTGCTGAATGCTTTGCTGCAGCTGCTTATGCAGACTTCAGTCCTTTGCTCAGGTATGGGGATGATGTCTTCCCAGGGGAACCTGAAGGGCAGAATTAGAGCTTAACATGCTGTGCTCTATTATAGCCTAGGTAGGAATTAGTCTATTGACTCTGGTGACAATATGGTAGCGTTATTTCTATGCTTCATTCTCCTTGTCACAATTCTAATTCTGTCATGCTGTGTCATCCTGGTTATTGCAGTACATGCTTTGTTATCTAAGATGCAGTTGCTTCCTTAAAACCTTATTGAACCATATACTGCCTCTGTTCGTCATTGTGTATGTGAACACTAATGTAACTGAGAGAAAACGGATGAGACCTGAGTCACCACGATTTCCTAGAGAAGTCAATTGTGTCATGCAATCAGCTGCTCAATTATCCCTGCTCTTGTGTAGAGATGAGGCACTGCTAGTTAGTCGGGGCAAAACCTGGATTAGGGAGACAGGTGTCACCTGTAGTGGGTTAAGCCTCAGTCTCCCACACCACAGGCGATTCTGCCGCTCAAATCCAGTAGTGTCATTAGAATAATGAGAGCCTACGTGACAGTAGTGTGTAGAAGAGAGCTTGGAGTACTAGAAAACCCCAAAGGTAAGAACCAGAACCCACCTCAGTTCCCAGGAAAGCAGAAGCAAAACACAATAACTTTCCCAGAACACACACAGAAATGAGAAATAAGATTATGCAAGAACCAGAAGAGACTGCAAGACACCAAGGTGGACTCCTGGACCTGAGGACCTGTGGAAGAAGGGGACTAAATCCAAGAAGCACAGAAGAGACCAGGGAGAACTGGAGCCACTGCTAACCTGGCTGAAGGAGCAAAAGAGAAACCACAGGTGAAGAAGAACAGTCAGTATTGCACTCAAGAAAACGGAGTCGGGTTCCTGGTTGGTGCAAATGATGTCCCACGCTGGATTGAGGATTGCAGTCTGGTTTGCGTCGCTGGAGTCCGCCAACAAGCCTTGGCACACGCTAAGCTTGCGGTTAGCGGAAAACGTCGCTGCTTAGAACCAAGAGGGACCTGGTGGACTCTACCCAGGAGGGGGAGTCAGAGGGGGCTCTCAGAAACTCAGAGAGTCCACAGAACACTAGGCAGCGTGCACAGGAATCCCACAGCACGGGGACAAAGGAAGGCGCAAAAGAGGCCCACGCAGCTCTACGACAAAGGCTCCCACGCCACCAGAGAACCACTCTGGAATCTGAGTGTCACAGCATAGAGTGCTCGGGGCCAGAGCTGCAAGATGCATGAAGAACTTTGTGGAAGGATGCCAACAAGCCTTGGCAACTGCAAAACACGAGGTGCACAGGGGTACTGTCTTGCGTGGGGTGGCAAGCCGTTACCTCCACCAAAGTTGGACAGTAGGACGTCAGGACTGTCGGGACAACTTCGGTCCACCACCTGTGATGCAGGATCCACGCAGCTCAGCAGGAGAGGGGATCCGTGCAGCAGGTCGTTGTTGCAGTAGGTGCCTGCTGAAGCAGGGGAGTGACTCCTTCATCCCAAGGCTCTTCTGGTGCAGGCTGAAGACGGGCTGTCCTTAGAGGATGCACGACCAGGAAACAGTTGCAGTTGCTGGCAAGAGCTGAAGATACAATGTTGCAGAAGGTGTCTTGCTTCTTATTTTGCAGTTTGTAGAGTTCCTGGAGGATCCAGGTGCAGTTTCTTCCATGAGAAGTTGAAGTGGAGGATGCAGAGGATTCCTGCTAGAGTCTTGCAATCCGAATCTGAAGAACCACCCAAAGGAGAGACCCTAAACAGCCCTGAAAGGGGGATTGGTCAGCTAACCAGGTAAGCACCTATCAAGGGAGGGCTCTGAAGTCACCTGCTGGCAGTGGCCACTCAGATGCTCCAAAAGTTCCCTGCCAACTTGGAATCCAAGATGGCAAAACCCAGGGATCCTCTGGAGGTGCTCTGAGCACCACCCCTGGAGTGGTGATGGACAGGGTCAGTGGTCACTCCCCTTTCCTTTGTCCGGTTTCGTGCCAGAGCAGGGACTGGGGGGTCCCTGAACTGGTGTAGACTGGATTATGCAAGAAGGGCAGCTGGGGCTGCCTGGAAAACCTCAGAAGGCTGTACTAGCAGTAGTGGGGGTCCTTTAAGGAGCCCCCAGAGTGCATGGGATCATACAACTCATGCTTGCAAAAGCATGGGGGTATGATTCCTAAATGTTTGATACCAAACATGGCTATTATTGGAGTTACCATTATATAGCTGGAGATAGGTAGTGATGAATGTCCAGTACACGCATAAATTGCGTCCCTGCACTCATGAAGTCCGGGAAAATGGTACTGGAGGTCCTGAGGGCACCTCTGCTAGTACTTTGCACCCTGCCATCAGGGCTGGAGGGCCTGCTATAGGGGTGACTTATAAGTTACCTGGTGCAGTGTAATTGGCAGTGAAAGGGTGCATGCACCTTTTCACGCAGGCTGCAATGGCAGTCCTGCAGAAGCCTTTGCACGGGCTCCCTATGGGTGACAAAATATATGCTGCAGCCCATAGGGATCCCCTGGAACCCCAATGCCCTGGGTACCTAGGTACCATATACTAGGGACTTATAAGGGGGACCAGTATGCCAATTGTGGGTGAAATACTAAGATAACAGTATGCAACAACCAAATTTAAGGGAGAAAACATATCTACTGGTGTCCTGATTAGTAGGAGATGGAGCTGATGCAGTGCAGCCTCATACTGTCAGTGAGGAGCTATAGGCCAGTGGAACGAACTCCGCACATGTGTGTGGTATGGGGGCGGTAGAGGCAGTCTGTGACAGAAAATGAACTGAAGCATGGAACTGCCAGTAGTCTCTTCCCAATTCATGTTCAATCTCCCTTACATGGCCTTGTCCAATGACACAAAAGGGCCAATAGGACAACAGTGGTGCAGCAAATGGGACTTGAGTAATGAAAAGTGAGAGCCGCCTTTGTGTAATTTTCCAACGCATATACAACGCTAATTTACAAATAATGTGTTTGAGGTTAAATTTGTGCTGCTAAAATGTCACAAAATAATGCATGGGCTGCGCTACCCTCTCAAAATTCCGGCCCCTAATTCTGCCCTACATGATGTGTGCCCCTTAGCACACCCCTAACAACACCATGTGTGGGCCAGCTATACAAAATGGCACAACATGGTATAAGGGGGAGTTGCAAAATAAAAACATGACACTACCCATGTGCATTGCAAGACTTATAACTCAGGTACTCAAGCTTGTCCTGCAAGGCACCCAGAGGCGCTTTATGATAGAAATACGGCTCAATTGTAAGTCTGCAATGATCATGCATTTATTAATTCATGACTGATGTGGCAAGGTTGTCCAATGGTATCAAATGCCCCATATTCATTGCCCCATAAGGCGGGTAAACCCCTTTTGCTTACATAATGGCTGGGGCAGGGATCATGTGGGTGAAATGTTGACAAAGTAGCGCTATGCACACATTGCACGACTTTGTTGATACAATCCAGGGAAAATATGGTAGGCTGGTAGTGCCTTGGCGTGTCATACATGGCACTATGCCAGGGTACAGGTGACGCTATGGGCTCTGAAATGTGTGCCTTTGTGATGGTTGTACAGGACTCATCAGACATCTGACCTGCATTGGTATCATTATTGGACATGTAAACTCCAGGCCTGGACTGGCGCGGATACTCTTCATACTGGCTGCATACAGCACTCCAACTCATCTTCTACTGTCATTCAAGAGCAGTCAACAGTCAATAGTATGCCAATGGGAGATTCACCAACAGTTCAGCCGGTCTCGATTGGAAGGTGATCAAGCATATCCTGCTGCCTGGCCACCAGATCTGCCCAGCGATCCTTCAGCTCGTGCTCATTCCTGCTGGTCGTGCAATTCAGGTGGTGGAGCCCAAAAAGTAAGAATGAAAAATAATCTGAAACTTAACCCCACTAACTTATCCCAACTATCACAAATAACTAACAACCCCAGACAGACACCCCACAGTACAAATACAAAACTGCACAAAAACTACACAGAATCACAACTTTTGGGACAAAATGCACACAAAGTTTAACAGGACATGACACAAGGGACACCACAAACTTCGAAACACAACCACGAATCAACCACCAGCTCCTATACTCAACTACACAGTCACAAAGGCACAGACTGTAAAGAGAACGTGAAGCTGCAACCACTGTACCATGCTTGTAGACTGGATTTCCTGTTACATCACTTCCTGTCCCCGTGCGTCACGTTTTTCAGTTATGCATGTTTTCATTTGACGCATATGAGATTTGCATAGTTTTTTTAGACGCATAATGCATGTGTGTCGTTTGCATTGACACATTGCGGTTATGCGTTGATTTCACAGAAGGCTGCATTAAGAGGAGTGTGAACATAGAATTCATGCTAAGGGCCCATGTATCATTCTCTGTCCGTTTGCACATGTTTTAGATGCATTTCCATCATATTCTGTGACTCAGTTCCTTATTGTTTGTTTTTTTGCATTGTCCTTAAATGCATCCTAATTCATTATACATATGACATGGGCTGTGCTGCAATGTGGCATACAGGGTATGGCCACATGTGGTAGTCCAAGCAACAATGTGGTAAGGGTGTGATTGGTCTGTTCCACCAATGTGTGTGTGGTATGGAGTCAACAACATGCACATTTTTGCACATCGTGCATATATCGGCATGTGTGACAAAAGTGCATCCACATATGTTTGGCATTCAGTACAATGTAATAGTTCTGAAATTTGATTGTGTATTGTGTATTGGTATGTGATGTGTGATGTTGTCATACAGAGCATACTATTTAAAACTGCATACGCAGGTCAGACATTGTTGATGATGGGCGAACTATTGCTATCTAGGAAATGTGCCCCGACATCTGTCTCCGTATTTGGATTTGGAGTTTATAGAGAGCTGTGTGAAGACAGCATATTTGCCTGACATGTGTACCTCTTTGGTACATCGTGTGTATGACACACTCTGCCTACATTACACCCAGAATATGGTTGGATCACATATTTTGGATTTCACTCATTGCAATTACCAACGGTTGTTGTTTTTGTGTGGTGGACCAACAGCCATAGCTGCATATGTTCTCATCCATACTAATGTGCATACCACAGACGTGTACGTGCAATGAGTGAGGTCATGTTTACCCTTTGTCAAGGTTGTGCCCCACGGCAGTGGCAGGACAGATTACCATGGATAGACTGCACAGTCTCAACTTCTTCCATTGGTTAATATCCCTGGACAAATCGTGATGACCATAGTTACCAATGATGTCCCCCCCTCATCACACATGTTCCATGCAGCAATTGCAACTTTCACACTTTGTTGTGACAGTGTTCAGTTCCAACAAGACTTAATTTCTATTTTTTAACATCTCCAACTCAGGTGTGGGCCCCTTGCATACATCCTATTAGGACATGATGTAGTTTGGTGTGATGGGCTATTTGATAGCAAGTTGGCAATGTGAATGTACAAAATATGTTGTGTTCCATGGATTGTGTCCTTCAGTTGTCACATACAAATGATAAGGCTGTAAGTGATGTGTGTGATGGTGGCAGTACAATGTAACATCACATATGATGTCACAACATCACTTGTCAGAATAGTAACTGTTACATACTCCCTCAGGTTAGACTCACATTCCTATGGTATATGTAGTGGAGAGCGAATAGACCAAAGCAGGATTGGTTGTATATGTGAAGTGTTTATTTTCAAATTTAACATGGTGATTTCAGTGGTTCTTATGTGTAAAAGTTGTCAACAATATGCTGTCTCCGGCATACCCCAGCAACTGTGTTGTGCTGTTCCCCCTCCATATCGTCAGCATCATACTCCTCCTTAGCAACTTGGTAGTACATCGCCACGTTCTTTCGCACACATATGTTGCACACGGTGGCACATGTGAGGATCATTTTACACACAATGGGTGAGGCATAAGGGAGGCTGCCTCCTGTCAGGTTCAGGCATCTGAATCTAGATTTCAGGATGACAAATGTCCTTTCCACCACACTGCGTGTCTGATGGTGTCCCTCATTGTAGGCACGCTCTGCTGCTGTGTGTGGCTTTGCAAATGGGGTCATCACTCACGGCTGTTTGCCATAACCCTGATCCTCTGCAAAGCATAAAAGATGTAAGTTGTTGGTAAAGCTTGCAACAGGTTTAGTATGTAGCATGGCAGTTGTCAGTTAGAGTTGGTTGTGACTCAGATGTGTTTGTGGTATGGTGTGAGTTCCTTGCCTTGTGCTAAGTTTTACTAGCACTGTGTTGTTGGACATGACAATCTTGGGAATTGGCTCAAGGACCTGGTGTAGGAAAGTACCATCTTGCCTGGCATGTTACCCCCATTTTTCACTGTATATATGTTGTTTTAGTTGTATGTGTCACTGGGACCCTGGTAACCCAGGGCCCCAGTGCTCATAAGTGTGCCTGAATGTGTTACCTGTGTAGTGACTAACTGTCTCACTGAGGCTCTGCTAATCAGAACCTCAGTGGTTATGCTCTCTCATTTCTTTCCAAATTGTCACTAACAGGCTAGTGACCATTTTTACCAATTTACATTGGCTTACTGGAACACCCTTATAATTCCCTAGTATATGGTACTGAGGTACCCAGGGTATTGGGGTTCCAGGAGATCCCTATGGGCTGCAGCATTTCTTTTGCCACCCATAGGGAGCTCTGACAATTTTTACACAGGCCTGCCACTGCAGCCTGAGTGAAATAACGTACACGTTATTTCACAGCCATTTTACACTGCACTTAAGTAACTTATAAGTCACCTATATGTCTAACCTTTACCTGGTAAAGGTTAGGTGCAAAGTTACTTAGTGTGAGGGCACCCTGGCACTAGCCAAGGTGCCCCACATTGTTCAGGGCCAATTTCCCTGACTTTGTGAGTGCGGGGACACCATTACACGCGTGCACTACATATAGGTCACTACCTACATGTAGCTTCACAATGGTAACTCCGAATATGGCCATGTAACATGTCTATGATCATGGAATTGCCCCCTCTATGCCATCCTGGCATAGTTGGCACAATCCCATGATCCCAGTGGTCTGTAGCACAGACCCTGGTACTGCCAAACTGCCCTTCCTGGGGTTTCACTGCAGCAGATGCTGCTGCCAACCCCTTAGACAGGCATCTGCCCTCCTGGGGTCCAGCCAGGCCTGGCCCAGGATGGCAGAACAAAGAACTTCCTCTGAGAGAGGGTGTGACACCCTCTCCCTTTGGAAAATGGTGTGAAGGCAGGGGAGGAGTAGCCTCCCCCAGCCTCTGGAAATGCTTTCTTGGGCACAGATGTGCCCAATTCTGCATAAGCCAGTCTACACCGGTTCAGGGGACCCCTTAGCCCTGCTCTGGCGTGAAACTGGACAAAGGAAAGGGGAGTGACCACTCCCCTGACCTGCACCTCCCCTGGGAGGTGTCCAGAGCTCCTCCAGTGTGCTCCAGACCTCTGCCATCTTGGAAACAGAGGTGCTGCTGGCACACTGGACTGCTCTGAGTGGCCAGTGCCACCAGGTGACGTCAGAGACTCCTTCTGATAGGCTCCTTCAGGTGTTGCTAGCCTATCCTCTCTCCTAGGTAGCCAAACCCTCTTTTCTGGCTATTTAGGGTCTCTGTCTCTGGGGAAACTTTAGATAACGAATGCAAGAGCTCATCCGAGTTCCTCTGCATCTCTTTCTTCACCTTCTGCCAAGGAATCGACTGCTGACCGCGCTGGAAGCCTGCAAACCTGCAACATAGTAGCAAAGATGACTACTGCAACTCTGTAACGCTGATCCTGCCGCCTTCTCGACTGTTTTCCTGGTGGTGCATGCTGTGGGGGTAGTCTGCCTCCTCTCTGCACTAGAAGCTCCGAAGAAATCTCCCGTGGGTCGACGGAATCTTCCCCCTGCAACCGCAGGCACCAAAAAGCTGCATTACTGGTCCCTTGGGTCTCCTCTCAGCACGACGAGCGAGGTCCCTCGAATCCAGCAACTCTGTCCAAGTGGCCCCCACAGTCCAGTGACTCTTCAGTCCAAGTTTGGTGGAGGTAAGTCCTTGCCTCACCTCCTTAGACTGCATTGCTGGGAACCGCGACTTTTGCAGCTACTCCGGCCTCCGTGCACTTCCGGCGGAAATCCTTTGTGCACAGTCCAGCCTGGGTCCACGGCACTCTAACCTGCATTGCACAACCTCCTAAGTTGTTCTCTGGCGATGTGGGACTTCTTTGTGCGACCTCGGGTGAGCACCGTTTCACGCATCCTCGTAGTGCCTGTTTCTGGCACTTCTCTGGGTGCTACCTGCTGCTAAGAGGGCTCCTTGTCTTGCTCGATGTCCCCTCTACCTTCTGGTCCAATTTGCGACCTCCTGGTCCCTCCTGGGCCACAGCAGCATCCAAAAACGCTAACCGCACGATTTGCAGCTAGCAAGGCTTGTTGGCGTTCTTTCGGCGGGAAAACACTTCTGCACGACTCTACAAGGCGAGAGGGATCCGTCCTCCAAAGGGGAAGTCTCTAGCCCTTTGCGTTCCTGCAGAAACCGCAGCTTCTTCTGTCCAGTAGAAGCTTCTTTGCACCCGCAGCTGGCATTTCCTGGGCATCTGCCCATCTCCGACTTGCTTGTGACTTTTGGACTTGGTCCCCTTGTTCCACAGGTACCCCAGATTGGAAATCCAGCGTTGTTGCATTGTTGATTTGTGTCTTTCCTGCATTATTCCTCTAACACGACTTCTTTATCCTTAGGGGAACTTTAGTGCACTTTGCACTCACTTTTCAGGGTCTTGGGGAGGGTTATTTTTCTAACTCTCACTATTTTCTAATAGTCCCAGCGACCCTCTACAAGGTCACATAGGTTTGGGGTCCATTCGTGGTTCGCATTCCACTTTTGGAGTATATGGTTTGTGTTGCCCCTATCCCTATGTTTCCCCATTGCATCCTATTGTAACTATACATTGTTTGCACTGTTTTCTAAGACTATACTGCATATTTTTGCTATTGTGTATATATATCTTGTGTATATTTCCTATCCTCTCACTGAGGGTACACTCTAAGATACTTTGGCATATTGTCATAAAAATAAAGTACCTTTATTTTTAGTACAACTGTGTATTGTGTTTTCTTATGATATTGTGCATATGACACTAAGTGGTACTGTAGTAGCTTCACCCGTCTCCTAGTTCAGCCCAAGCTGCTCTGCTAAGCTACCATTATCTATCAGCCTAAGCTGCTAGACACCCTATACACTAATAAGGGATAACTGGGCCTGGTGCAAGGTGCAAGTACCCCTTGGTACTCACTACAAGCCAGTCCAGCCTCCTACACCTGGGACATATAATTTGGATTCTTAACTGATGCTCAGTATGTATGTACCATGTGTTGTGTAGTGCATCTTTGTAGCAGTGTGCTATCACTAGAGGGAACATAACACATCTTTGCAACACAATGGGGTCAGATGTAGTGACAACATGGTTGCGCCCTACAAAGCCTGGACATCCCAGCCATTTTGACATGTGTCAGTATACAGTAGATGAAGTGCAACACTTAGGCCCATTTTAGTGAGTAAGTGACAGTGTACAACACAGCTCAAAAATTGTCAGCACTCTGCTGCATCATTTTCACTATGCAGGAATGCACCATGTGTAATATGTTACAAGGCAACGCTTTGTTGTCCCCTGTGCTGGCACCTTATATGCAACTGTGCACCTACACTGCCAACCTTGCACCAGGGTGCTTGGTTGGCTGCCCTGTGGAGGTGGCTATATATGTGCAGGAAGGGACACCTTCCTATACATATACTATTTTAATGGGCAATTAGCTCTTTCTGTGTGTGCAGTAGTATGCAGCATGCATAGGTGGCACATTCATATGAGGTCAAATAACAGTCAATTTCCTTATTGCAACCTGCAAACACCATGCCTTGGGTGGTGTTTTATGTTGGCACTGCCTCAGGTTTTAGGTGACACCTACATCTGAGTCAGCGTCATCATGCTATGTATCTTGTGGTGACACACCTACGGCAACACACATTGCACGCCCCTTCCACACAATGTGCTGCATGGGAGGGGGCCCTATTTACAATGTAGCTTCAAATCACAAAAGACTGGTCATCTGCCAACTTGCACATACAGTGCAGGCCATGACAATGGCACTAGGGGCTCTTACATATGTCCCTTAGTGATCTTGAGTGGTAGCTGACGTTTGTGCCAGCCATCAGGTGTCCAAGGGCGTGTTTCCCATTGTTTCTGGATGATCAACATTACCACCAGTGTCTTTACTATCTTCCAATATATGAATCAGCATTTATACTGTCAACACTTGCACAGTGCATGCTATGGGATGGGGCTCAGCTACTTTGCAAATGTGTCCCTTAGCACGAAGCATGTAAGGTCAGTGACGTCCTAAATACTCCTACAGGGTCCCACTGTAGGATCCATGATCTGCACTATCTAAGAGTGACTCTGCCCCAAGGTGAGCCATTTATTGTTTACGGTACAGGCATGATGGTGTTGTGGGTCAGTAAGTGGTGCATGTGAGGTGGCACTACAATAGTTGTGGTGCCACGTCTCACAAATCTGGCACATGGTATATGATGGCCATTATATTTTATTCCTATGTGTGTGTCCCAAAGCATCAGGCAGATGTATATGGACACTATAGGTAAGTCAGGGATGTGTTGATGAGATGTAGTTGATATTGGCACCAGTTGTCGGGCATTGGATGTTTGTTCAGGCCGATACTTGCACAGCATGATTTATGGGGTCTGTGGCTATGTGTGACTTTCATTACATAAGCATGGTGTATGCCATTGACATTGCTGTGCTATTCTTTATTTGGTGTAATGAGTGTGTGAACTGTATGTAGTAGCCATCCTGTGGACACTCGTAGTGGCTTGTGGACATCCTGTCCTTCACATGGCTTGCCTATCAAGTTGTGGGTGTGTTTCATACATGTGGATGTATGTGTTTGTGCTGTGCACTGATTGTGCTGTACTGCAGAATGATGCATATGTATTCTTACTTGCACATCTGTGTAACCCTGGCCATGTGTTTTTGGAGTGGTGTATGTCTTGTGTGTCCTAGCGGGTTGTGTTTTGTGTATATTGCTAGGTTTGTTGACTTACCCACAAATAGACCATTGCCATATTGGCCATCCTGGAAGTGTTTGTTAATCCTGCTGTGTCTGAATATGTAGGTGTCATGGACGCTATCAGGACACTTGGCTAAAATGTTTGTAATTAGTCCACGGTGGTCCACTATGGCCTGCACATTTATGGAATGTTTGTGCCTCCGGTTTCTGTATAAATGACCTGTGGCTGCAGATGGGACAAGTCGGACATGGGTGCAGTCCATTGCACCCAGCACATGCGGAAAGCCATCAAATTGGTAAAATCCCTGTTTTGTCTTCTGCTCCATTTGCTGGGTGTTGGGAAGCAGATGTGGTGGGGTGTCAGAGAGATGATTGCGTCTAACACCTTCAGCAGGGAGACCGAGAAAGACGGCTGTGACACACCAGCAAGCAGTCCACCCGTTGTCTGGGATGAGCCACTTACCAGCAGATGCAGGACAGCTTTGTGACATGTGGTATATTATGTGGTATATGCAGGCTGGCTGGGATCTGAGGCCCATTGTGGTGCCGCAGGCGTAGAATGGCTTGCCGAATTGAGTTGGTATGTCCAAATGAAGTCTTCTTCCCTGGGGCCAAGGAGGGTTGTCCCGTTCCTGAATATCTTCTCCTGTCTTCTGCATTGCCTTTGTGGGTGGGGTAGTGGTGGTTGTGGTTGCTGCAGTAGTGGTGGTGGTTGCTGTTTTAGTTGTTGTCCTCTGCAGCGACTCCTGAGCTGGAGCAGTAACACTTCCATCTTGTCCTGTGGGTTGCCAATGTTGCTTCTGTGTGGTTTCCTTAAGTAGTGGTGTGTGGGCCTCATTTTAATGCCTGGTCTGACCCAGGCATCCCAATTTGACGCAAATCGGGGTTAACATCATTGTTTGGGTCCCCCATCCACCCATGCATTATTTTTGCTCAGGTGGATAAATATGGTGCTAGGGGTTTAGAGTCATTTTTGGACGGGAATGCCTACTTTGCATCTCATTGACGAAAGATGGTTTCATGCATCCAGAAAATTACTTTAAGTCCAATATTTTGATGCTAGACGGGCCTACCGTCAAAATATAGATATGGAGTTAAACTTGCGCTGAGTTATTGGTTGTGAACATTAGCTTCCTGGGGTTCACCCCATATAATGCTGCCAGTACTGTGTTTGATAATGATAGGGTGCAAGTGGGAGGGCTTGCACAGGCTATATTCTTGTTTTCGAAGTGTAGTGTTTGGTTTAGAATAACATAAAGGTTGCAGAAATTACATTTTTCAAACGCTTAAAGAGTGCCCTAAGGGGAGATAAATATATTACAACGAGTATAGGAGATATTGCACTGCCAGAAGGTACACATGCCTACAGTGTATTTGAAGAAAAGGGTGCTGCGCCATGTCTTTGGCTGAAACAATGGTGCAAAGTGACAGAGAAAGCTGGGAGTTTACCATTTCCTGCCCATGGAACATTTAATTTGAGCAGCTTAGAGAATATGAGGAGGGTGATATATGATTTGAAACCCCCTCCGAGACCAGCACAGTTCAAGGCATTGGCAACCTGGGAATGAATTAGTAGCCAGACAGCAACAGAAGTTTGAGAGGAGAATGAGAAAGGCAGAAAAGACACTAGCTGAGGCTAAATGGAACAGTGATCAGAAATTTTGGAGAACCGAGACTTTATAGGGAATTAAGTTGTTTCCTGCAATTATATCAGATAGCGAGAGAGAAGAAAGGAAAGCTACCACAAAGACAAACAGAAGTCCCTCTGAGAGTAGGGAGTGGAGATGAAAGGAGTCTAGGAGATCTTTAACACTTGATGAAGAGTCAGATGATGATGAATTCATCTTACAGTCACTGAGAAATCGTCCCCCACATATGCAGCACATGAGAACGGTCTGAGCACTAGTGTCAACCCTTCAGCACCGACACTCGTTAACATGATGACAAGTCCAGTAGAGATTAATCTTAACCTGACACAGAGCCCAATGCAGAGCAGTCCTAATTTGCCTACAACGGCAGCTCAAAACTCATTGCCACGGTTGAATGTCCCGAGAATTTACCCTGATGTACCCATCTTGGAAACTGCAACAAACTTAATTGTGCCAACTGGACATGTTTTCCTGAAAACAATATTGGTTCAGACAGATCCGACTCCACTCTTACTGCCTCAAGTGCAGACACAAACAATGCCAAAGTATACTCCTATAACAGGACGCATACAGAGATGTCAGAATACAGGAATCATGCCCCCACAAAACCCGAACTCATGTTTGGAATAATGTAGTAGTATGTCATATTAATGGTTATGTATTGTGTATTTGCTTTATTAATGATAGGCCTTAAATTAGCGAGGTCTTGGGCCTAGTTGCACAGCCTCATGTCAAGTTGCATTGCTTAGACGAATCATAAAATGGCTGCTTAGAGAATTATATTTGTAAACTTCAATTGCATTGACCGAATGCTAGTAGCTAAACGTCTTTCCCATGAGAATTGCTTGCTAGAATATGTTGTATTAGCTATTGATACTTTGTAAAACTTAGTGTGTGTGTAAAGACGATGTTCCCAGGAACTAACAATGGATGCACTGACTAGAGTATAAGCCGATACAAAGTTGTTACCTGACGAGCCCAATGACGGGAACAGGAGAAGAGGAGCCAATCATCGACAGGTGAAAGACAGTTTAGTGATATCTTAGATTTGAGGTTCTACTTTCATTGGACTAAACGTAAACGTGCTATTTGCTTCTGTCTTTAGGTACCAACCACTAATTTTGATAGAGTCATGGTTAGATGTTTTTCTAAATTTGTGTTGACCAAACTGTTTTGCATGAAGCCCAAACATGCTATTCTAATCAGAAGGTGAGTTAGGAGACTCACTGAAGATGCTTGCTAAATATCAATAAAAATTGATGTCTTTTCTTTGCTGAATCTAAATGTATGCTATCTCTATTGCGCAGTTATTCTTGCTATTGATTTGTACTGTAATTCTAAAATGTGTAGTGATCCACGCTTTGATTAAATTGAGATTCTTTAGAAGATTCGGTCCGCCAGTAGTCTTTCTGTATGTGTATAATTTGTTTTTGAGACTAAGTTACGTGATATTAACATTGTTAATATAGGGAAATAAACATTTTAACTTTTACATAAAGGTGTGGTTATTCATTGCCAACGGGTCATGGGGCGTGGAAGTTACTGACTCCCAGGATTATTGATGTTATTTATTGCTATCGCTATTGATTGATAATGGAACGGAGTCTTATGGCAGGAACTACTCTAAACGCAGTCAAAAGGTCCATTGAGCAGAAACCAAATAAGGTCAGACACGCTAACAGAGTCACTCCTACACAGCTGTGTGAATTGAGGTTGTGAGTGGGCCACTACTCAGAGCTGTAGAGTTCTGGCTAACATCACAGTGCCTGTCAGTAGAATATGATGGGTTTGGAATGCAGGCCTCTTCCAATCTTTGGCCTCTCTGCACAGTGCACAGAGCAATCATCAGGTGTGCAAAATATAACTGTGATTATGGGCCACATGTACAAAGTCTGTTTGTATTTGTTAATGGTCCGAATCGCTATTTCGGACCGTTAAGAAATGCAAACTGGAATTTTCTTAGGGCCAGATGTACAAAATGCAATTTTACATTTCTTAACTAGCGACTTCATAGAAATTGCTATTTAAGAAATGCAAAATGCAATGACCTAAAATACCAATTTCCTAATAGCGATTCCTACAAAGTAGAAATCGCTATTAGGAAATCGGTATATAAGAAATCCCATAGCATTTCCTAAATAGTGACTTCTTATTAAGAAATCACTATTTAGGAAATGCAAAACCAGGGATGATAAAGGGCAAAAGGCCCCTCTTTGTGCACCCCAAAAATAAGGGTGCACCTGTAGAGCACACATATGCCTAATGGGCATGTGTGTGCTCTATTGCAATTCAAAAAAAGCACTTGGGGGTGATTTTTTAAAATTGCACCTGTTAATTGCATCTCCTGAATGCCCAAGTCGCACTTGGGAAATGTTTTGTATATCAGGTTAGGAATCACAAATAGGAAATCCCTATTTGCGTTTCCTATACTAGGAATAACAAATTGCAATTTCACAAAGGTAGAAATTGCAATTTGCAATTCTTTAAGGGCCTTGGTACTTAAGAAAGGGGCGTTTTGCATTTCTTAATGATCTGAAATACTGATTTGGACTGTTAAGAAATGCAAAAGAACTTCCTACATCTGGCCCATACTTTCTCTTTCCAGGTTAGTTGAAGACAAACCTTACATGTAGCAGAGTGTGCTTAGGAACTGGAGCCTCAATTGACACCTTTGTTTCCGTGTACTGGAAGGTTTTTTTTTTTTGACAAATTGATGTAGTCTTTAATACTCTTATTCTGGTAGCAGTATTGCAGATGATGTCATAAGGGATGTTATCATTGATGACATCACTGATGTCATCAAACATGTCATGAGTGATGTAATTTGTAAGCTCATAAGCAGTGAATGCCGACCTCAAGCTATAGTTCATTTCATTGATTTTTTTGTTGTTTATTTGTTTAAGATTAAAATAAATATCTATGTACACCTAACTACAATAATTACTTTTGATCCGTTTTAGTGAATTTCAAGTTTTTTTAATTATAAGATATAATTATAGAATGTGCTATGCACTTAACTAGTGCAGCAAATTTGTCTGAGTTGTTTATAAAAAATAAAAGGGTTATTTCTTTGAAAAAAAATAGCAATCATTCTACTTTTTCTTTACATTAAAAAAACACTAACAGTTGTATCGTCACGTAGTATTAGATCTGGTATCCTCTGCGTGGTTTTCCACAAACTTTTTGCCTTCAGAATTCCTGTTTGTTCTGACCTTAGACTCTTTGTGTACTTTAACACTGCTAATGAGTGCTAAAGTGCTTGTGCTCTCTCCTTAAAGCATGTTGGATTGGCTTATAACCAAATGGCGTATTTAATTTACTTGTGAATCCCTAGTAAAAGTGGCAATACCTGTGCTCAATGCTTGTAAATCACATGGTATCACTGGGCCTGCACCGATTGAGCCTCCAACCTAAGTAGCATTTTATGGATGCCATTGTAGTTTGCGTGTGTGCAGTTTTAAACTGCCATTTGGACCTGACAAAATAAACCATTGCCAGGCCCAAACGTTCCTTTTTAAAACATATGTCAACAATAATGTAGGCCCTGATCAGCCCCAAGGGCAGGGTGCAGCAGTGTATTTAAAAGTTAGAACATGCACTTTTAAGTTTTACATGTCCTGGTACTGAAAAACTCTTAAATTTGTTTTTCACTACTGCAAGGCCTTCTTCTCCCATAGGATAACATTCTATAAGAGTAATTTCCAAATGGAACAGATAACTTCTTCATGTTTGGTGTCTCTAGTAATTACAATATAGATCCTAACTTATCGCGAAGTCAGATTTTAAATTACAATTCTGAAAATGCCAGTTGCCTGCCTCTGGGTCACATTTCTGGGCATGGGTGACAGTTGGGCTTTGTGTATTCCTCCTAGACAGCCACACACAATGGGAGGCTTAGGTGTGAGTGCATTGCCCATCATTGGCATGATGGGAGATAGGAGCTGAGTCCAGCCCCACTTATACTTCAGCAGGCTGTGTCCTGTCTCCACATGAAGGGCTGCATCCCCTGTGTAGCTAGACTGGAGACAGGGCCAGGAAGGCAGGGCACCTGTGTGTTTCATAAGCAAGCCTTTAGAAGCTTCTCCCCACTTCAAAGGAACACCTCTGCATAAATACTGGACCTCAGACACCACCACTTCAGTTCACGTCTGGACCTGTGGATACTCTGCCAGTAAGACGGACTGCTGTGAGGCTGAAGGGACTGCCACTCTGCTGGACCAATGCTCTGAAGGACATCTTGCTTAGATGAGAAAGGACTCAACCTGCATTTCTTGAACCCAAAAACTAGAGAGACTCCAAAGACTAGTTGCCTTGCTTTCTGATGTGAGGCCCCCGGGACACAATAGGCTTTCAACAACGTTGCATCAACACCTGGACTCTTTCACTTGTGAGTCTACGCTGCCATGTGGTGCCACCCAGGTCCTGGACCCTTGGATGTGGGCTTAAGGTGCTATGCCAGCCTCTATGGACCCAGCTAATCAACGCATCTCTTCTGCTGCATGGCACAAACCTGAGCAGACCTGGTGCATTGACACTGCTGCAGGGATTGGACCTGATGCAAGACCCACATTGAAGTTCTTTTGAACTGCTGCATTGCTCCAACTACGTGATACAACCTTGGTGCAAGCCCTGCATCCCTCATTGACAGCAGCCTCAATTACGATGCTAGACTCTGTATTGCAGCTCCTCAGAACCAACACATCACCCCAACTGCATGCCACATACTTGATGCCAGACCCCCATCACAAGCCCCATCACTGGCATCCTCAATAACAATGCAGGCCTTTGTATTTCAGCCTTGCCGCATCTCAGGACCGACGCACCACTTTGGTTGCGTCACTCATCATCAATGCCGATCTTGGCAGTGCTCCGCAAAGCAGGATTTAGAGTACCATGTTCAGCGGGCCGAAATGGGTCTCCGTAGCTGGCTTGCACTCCATTGTAGTCGGGCTGACTTTGTGACTTTGTCCTGGTCCAACGCAACCAGATATCCACAGTTGGTGCTTTGTGCTTTTTGGTGCTATTTTCACTCAAATATTTCAAGTTGAGTATCTCTGGTTCTACTGATTGGATTTTTGTTGTTTTGGTCTTGTTTTATTTATTAAAGAAAGTTCTAGTTGTCTAACTAAAATACCTGGCCATGTGGTCGGTATGCACTTCAACTTTAGGTTCTGTTTTTTGTGGTGAATCCATTATTTTTAGTTAATGCAGAGTTCTTTATATAAGAGGTTTAATGACTGCATATTCAGAAAAAAAGGTTAACTATTAGTCACAGGAAACTACAATATCATGTGTCCATTTGTGGTTTTGGCTTTGTTTTTTAAAATCAACCACCAATCCAATGTCACACCCAAAGAACATTTCTGAATGGTTGTAAACAGTCTCCACCTTATTGGAAGGAAGTTCTCACCCTGCCTTGGTCATTTGGGTGTGGCACTAAGGTGGAAAACCATTCAACTCTTTTACTTAGTGAATTGTTTTGACATTTGTTATAGCGTTCTTCAACAGAAAGGGTTGCAAATGGATCTGAAAGAACAGAATTACCAGGAGGAGGAAGAGGGCGGGGAACCACCCAAGAAAAAGGAATCCATTGGTGGTTTTTCTTAATTCCTTCTAGAGAAAAAATGGTGGTGACAAAAACAATACAGTGCACTATTTGTGATAAGCGGTTGTCCCGAGGTACTGGAAAGAAATACTCACATAGAACATTATGCATATGGAAGTACATGTATACCATCCACACAAAGCACTTCGGTAGAGCTTTGAAAGAGCGGGATGTTGTTGAGGCTTCAACCTCAACTGCAAGACAACCTTTAGCACCAGAAAATACGATGTCACCAAGTATCAATCATGGACTACATTTCTATGTGCCAAAACTGCGAAAGACCGTCACAGTCTGCTCTGACTGCAACCAGGTGATCGGTATGGGGAGCAATCACTACTATCACTCATAAATTCTGTGCAAGATCACAATGTTGTAACTTTTTTTTGGGACTTTACAATCTCCATGTTCAAGTGCCCTTTTTCTATTTTGTTACCCCTGTTATTGAAAAGCAACAGAAAAACACAACAAAAATATTCATAAAAACAAAAAAATGGTTCTTTTCAGAATTACATTTTTAGGTTCAAGGATACAGAAATTCCATGTTGTTTATTAACGTGTTACTGTTTGTAACTAATAATGTTTCATATCTGTGTATGTCTGCGTCTTTGTGTGTGTGTGTGTTAGTGAAAATGTGGCTAAGGGTGTGTGTAAGGATCATGAGGAAGTTTGTGTTTGTGTGTGGCAGAGTAACTGAGGTGAGTATGAAACTTCTGAGTGTGTGAGGATATGTGTGAGCTTGTAGGTGTTGTGTGTCTGTGTGTATGACTAAATGTAAGCAGGTGTATGGCTGTGTGTGACTGTGTGTGTAGTGTGTTTGTGCAAGTAAATGTGTATTTGGGCTAGTGTGTATGACTGAAAATCTGGGATTGTCTGTGAGTGTGTGTGTGAGTGAGGGTGTGTGTCTGTGTGGGTGTGGTGTGCATGTATGCCACTGTATGTGTAGAGGTGTATGTTGGTGATTGAGTGGGTGTGAAGTTGTAGTGTTTGTGTAAGGGTATGTCTGTTGATGTACTTGTGTGTGTCCCTGTATGTCTAAGAGAATGTACAGAGGTGTGTGCATGAGTGTGTGTCACTGGATGTGTGGAGGTGATACTGTGTGATAGTGTGTGGTATTGTTTGTGTGTCAGGTTCTATCAGTTACCCAGATTTCGCAGGGGCAGAATGATGCCTAAATCCCAAAGCTCTTCCCACAAGCCTCTAAATCTCTACAAATATGTCTAGATATTAAGGAGTGCTCTAAGGCAGGAAAGGGGATGGGGAGAGAAAAAAGAAGAGACTGCCAATATTCTGTTCTTCTGGGTTCCTCTCGCTTGCCTGTTCATTTGGTCATCACATTACTGATACTGACTTGTTTGGAGTAAATGCAGAACTGTAAATAAAAATATTCATGAATATTATCAACATCTTCCTAGTGTCTCTTAGTGGAATATATATATATATATATAGATGTGTATATATATATATATATATATATATATATATATATATATATATATATATATATATATATATATATATACATATACATACATTGTGCAGCCGTCCGGTGATCACCTTTTTTAACTGGGTTTGATTTATACATATATATATATATATATATATAAAACCTAGTGGCAGACGCCACTAGGTATAGTTATTACCTAGTTTCTATAGAAAAAGCTGTTTTTGCTCGCCTGTATCTTTGCCGCTGCTTGACGAATCTTCACAGAACTTTTCAAACACATTCAACAGTCACGTGAACTGCTGTCTGGAAAGTTTCGGGCTGATCCGTCAAGCAGGGGCTGTGATAAAGTGGGGGAGGGGAATTTAGATCATTTTCAATGTCAATCCCCATAGGAAAAATTAAACAGTGATAGCACAAAAATCACTGGATGGAATTACACCGAATTTTGCAGAAAGGTAGCTCTTAGTTCAGAAGGAGCCTTTTTTATTATTTGGTGTAAATCTGTTCAGAAGTTTTTGAGAAATTTAAGGAAATCCAAATTTGTATATCTGCAGACGCAAAGGATTTTCAGGCTCCTCCCACGGTCCCCAACATTCATACTGGGTGTACTGGGAAGCACCCAGGTCACACGACTGGGGCCCGTGGGATGGGGTCCCCAGGGCAAAGATCGGCCCAGGGAGGGTGGCCGCACGGTACCTCACCCCCCCCCCCAAAAATAATATTCAGGCTGGGCTCTGGGAAATGGGATCCCCAGAGTGAGAATGGCCAGGAGGGCATGTGGCTTCCCTCCCCCCAAAAAATGTAATGTTTAGGCCAGGCCCCTTGGGATGGGATCCCCAAGGCCTGGGGGGCAAGCAGCAGCCCCCTCCCTTCCCAAAAATGAAATACTTTATGCTTGGCACTAGGGGAAATCAGCCTGAGAAGGAGGGGTAATGCAGGGTTGGATTGTTATAGGGGTTGGCTGCAGTAACTGGCCACAGGCCAGGCCCTGCGTCTAAGCCCCACCGCACATGACCAAAACCGTGCGTAGTGCGGGGTTGAGGGATTATAGCGGTTGGCCAACCCCAACTGTGTATAACTATAAATCGCGCCCTCGCTATGCACTGCTAATCACCCCAAAAATCATGGCACTCATGACATCTTATAACATTATTGCTATTATCAATGTAATATTTGACAAAAAAACTGTGCATGATGGGGGCGCGAGTTATAGCTACCTTAGGACTCGAGTTATAGTTACTTGAGCCATGCATAGCTGGGGATGGCCATTATATAAATATAAATATAAATATATATATATATATATATATATATACATATATATATATATATACACGCTATAGTTAGGTTCTGAATTTACTCGGTTATAGTTACAGTTATCTCAACTAACATTAACTCAAGCTCTCAGGTAACTATTACTTGCGTTCTCGCCATGCAGTTTTTTTGTCAAAAATGTTACTGCAAATATTAAATTGATATTATCAATGATGTTATCAAAGACGTCATGAGTGCCGTAATTTTTTGGGTAATTAGCACTGCATGGCGAATGCCATGCACTGCTAATTACCCCATGGTGTTTTTAATTCTGTTTCCTAACTATAACATCCCTGTAACCTTTGTTTTTTCAGTGAATTTCTATGCTTTTCTTAGCATAAAGTAATTTTCATTAGTATACGTTAATCTAACCAACAGGCTTTGTGGCCAAACCCCCAACCACCCAACCCTGAAAGAAAGCATAAATGAGAGATTCAGAGACAGGGAGCGATTTAGGCTTTGATGAATACAATACATAGAATGAAATATTTTTAGAGCGAATTAAAAAAAAAGTGAATTTATCATTTAAAACGTGTGAGATCACCTTTCAGTATGAACCTTTAACATCTGAAATTTAAAATAAATTAAAGAAGGGAAAAGACCTCAGCTACACCTAGAATAAACCCTCAACCTTCAATGTGAGGGTTTGCTTCCTTAACCATTACACCACAGCTGACTCCATTACTCAGCGGTTTCCAGCCATACCTATGACATTCAACCCATGCCTGTGAGAGGAAAGAAACATGAATGTTCCATCACTAGGAAGGTTTAATAGTCAAAACACTAGTGAATAAACAAACAAACTGCCAAGCGATACTAGGATTTGAAACTTCAGCCTACCAAATGACAGCACAAGACCTTGACCATTAGGGCAAAAATAAGTCTGTTCCACCCTGCATCCAAACGTAACTATAACATTCGTACCAGACATCTTGCTAGATCGACGATTTGAAGTCATTGCATCAAGAGGCCACTTCAATGACAATCTCTCTCCCTCTCTTCCATCCCATTATGGGATGGATGAGAGAGAGAGTGATAGGATCACGGGGGGAGCTTCAAGGCTCCCATGGTCCTAGCTGCCTCCCGCAAACTGCAGGAGCTGGCATTGCTCCCACAAGCAGGTAGCTGCTTTAAATAGCAGCTCCCTGCTTGCAGGACCAATATTTTCATCTATTTGCATGCAAGGAAACAGATGAAAACTTCAATTTCTGCAAGTAAAAGCTGTTTGACAGCTCTCACTTTCTGAAAGTGTCTGTTCTGACTAGGCGGGAGTTGTCAAAGCTCCTGACAAGTGAGAGCAAACAGCCATGTCCTGGGGGATGGGCACCCTGGAACATAGGAGGAGCTGGCCCTAGGGTGGCGGTCCACAGGGCCATCAGTGTCTTTCCTCAACATGCAAATAGCCCCCGGGAGGTGGTGGTCGCCAGCGCTGCAGGATGGCCCGGCACCCCACCTAGCATTCTCATTTAATAATGCCTTGGGGAGGTGGCAGTCCCTGGGGCTACAGGGGGTTCATGCGACCCCCCCACATTGAATATTGATAATGCCATGAAGAGTTGGTGGTCCCCAGGCTACAGTGGTTACAAGACAGTCCCCTCCGCATTGAAAATTTATAATGCACTGGGGAGGAGATGGTCCTTAGGGCTGCAGGGAGCTGCACAGTCCCCCAAATTAAATATTGATAATGCCCCAGGCAGGTGGTGAACCCCAGAGCTGCAGGGAGGCCGCTTACAAACTTGCATGTAATTTTATTTTGTGCCTTGGGGAAGTGGCAGTCAATGGGGCTGCGGGGGTGAGGCTGGTTGCCTCTCATCCTTGCACAGCAAATGTAAATTCACCCAGGACCTGGTCCACCAGGTGGCTTGTAAAAAAACAAGTGCAGGACACCGCACTTGTTTTTATTCTTTATTTTTTCCCAAATTTGCAGCATCATAATCACAAATTTGAGGGAGTTTCTTTTTTTAAAGTGGTTTTAGCTCTGCAGGGTCCCCCTGGCACTCCAGCACCAGAGCTGAGGGGTCAGGGTGATTCTACCCTGATCCTTCTTCTTTAAAAAAAAAAACTTTTTCGGGGGACTCGGCTGACATCGAGTCCCAAGATGACTGCAAACACTTCCTGGTTTGAAGTGTTGGGCATCAATCAGAGTTGTGTATTTTCCTGCACAAGCATGTTATTATTCGCAAAGCTGACGCGACTACTGATATACACATTTGGATTTCCTTTATTTCTCCTAAACTACTGGACATATTTACACCAAATAAGCAAAAGCGTAATCTGTATACCAAAAGCTAGTTCTATGCTAAATTTGGTGTAATTCTGTCCAGCGGTTCGGGCTGTAGTCGTGTCCAAAGGTCCTATGGGAATTAACATGGGAAACACAACTTTTTTTACCCCGTTTTTCTCAGCCCCCACTTTATGGATCACCCGAAGACTGCGTGCGCAACAAGAATCACTGGGGCACTTTGGGGGTCATTACGAGTTTGGCGGTACGAGGATCGCCATGTTGGTGACGGCGATCATACCGCCAACAGGCCAGTGGAGAAATCTGCCAAATTATGACCATGACGATCTTCCCAACAGAAGACAGCCAAACCACCGCCTATACCGCCAGTGCGGTCATGCTGTCACATACAGTAGTAGCCACCTTCAGGCCAGACATATTACGAGGCTGCACACCGCCAAGGTTTCTGATGTGGCGCACCACCACGAAAACCCTGGTGGAAACCATCACTATAAAAGGAGACACTCACCTTGTGGAACACATACCTGTCTGGAGCCACCATGGAACCTGAACCTCATGTCCTCCCACTGCTCCTGCTCGCACGACTCCAGAACCAGTGACAGCGACAACAACTGTGAGTACACACAACTGCCTGACACTGTAGGGAAAGTACACGCACCTGGACACGCACCTGGACGGCAGGCAATGGCGAACACACACACCACACATCCGTTCGCATGCACACACACACACACTCAGATACACACACACACAACCATACCAAACATACAACGGCCAACACACAGTACAATGCACACACCAACCAGCAGACACACAGCACCGGCACAGTCCAGCACAACAATACACAACACCACAGCTTCACACAACTACACCATAACTGCAACAACACAAATGCTTCAGCAAGCTAACACATTACACACCTCCGCATGACACTACATACATACAACACATAACAGCTGATGTCCAATACACACAATCTCACAGCCATACAACGAAGCATATGTCATACCACTCTAACACAACACACAACGGTTCTGACAAACCAATCACCACACAAACACACGCACACACAACCACACAAGCGCACACAACACCATTACACATGTCAATACAAACAATAGACAAATTATCAACATATATGCATGTTCCAAACACAACCATATCCTACACACAATACAAAGCCATCACAGCGGGACAAATGGTGGCCATATTAGTATGTGTCATCAGTGCTACACATGTCCTACAGTGTAAGGTGTGTGCTATTTGACATGTTCTGCTTACATCTGTCAAATGCTTTTCTCAATGTACATTCTCTCTTCTCTACCTAGATATCCTGCTATGAGGAAATTGAGATAACTACCAGTGTACCGTTCCCTAGTTGACCTTGTAACCATGGAGGACAGGCATGTCATCCAGACCTATTGCCTGAATCGGCAGACCATCATGGATCTATGTACACAGTTGGAGCCTGATCTCTTATCAGCCATACACAATCCATATTGCATTCCTCCCATAGTACAAGTCCTGTCAGTACTACACATTCTTGCCACAGGCTCCTTTCAAAATATAGTGGGCTTGACAGCAGGGATGTCTCAGCCCACGTTCAGTCTTGTGTTGAAGGATGTACTGTGTGCATTGTTGAAACACCTGGACAGCTACATCAGGTTCCCCCAATGTGCAGATTTGGCCTATGTGCAGGGGGACGTTTATGATCTGGGACACATCCCTCATTTGATAGGGGCCATTGATGGCGCCCATTTAGCCCTGATCCCTCCCAGTGTCAATGAACAGATGTATCGGAACAGGAAGAACTATCACTCCATAAATGTTCAAGTGGTGTGTCTGGCAAACCAGTACATCTCACAAGTCACAGCCAAGTATCCAGGATCTGTGCATGACTCCTACATTTTCAGAAACAGCAATGTCCTGCACATGATGGCACAACTCTACACAGAGTGAGCCTGGCTCCTTGGTATGTATGCATATGAAGGCCTTTCACTGTTATGGCCCCTGTCATCACATTCTTCCCTGTCACTGAACCTGTAATTTCACTGGTCCTACATTTTTTAACACAGGTGACTCTGGCTATTCTAACCTTCCCTGGCTGTTGACACCAGTGAGGTACCCTGCCATGGAAGAGGAACTCTGTTTCAATGAGGCCCACGGGACGACAAGGAGTGTAATCAAAAGAACATTTGGCCTCCTGAAGGCCAGATTGAGGTGCCTGGACCTATCTGGAGGTGCCCTCCTCTACTCGCCCAAAAAGGTATGCCAGATAATAGTAGCCTGCTGCATGCTCCACAATCCAGCCCTGAGACATCAGATACCATTGCTAGGTGATGAGGGTGAGGCAGCAGGACCAGTGGGTGGTAATGCTGACATGGCAAGTGATTAGGAGGCAGAGAAGGAAGGTGCAGCTGACTCTAGGACTGAGCTCATCAATCAGTACTTCCAGTGACATACAGGTATGGTGAGTGTGGGTTTGCAAGTGTTGTATGTCCACATGAATTGCTGACAATAGTCCACCTGAGTTGACTCATCAGTGGGGATGTAATGTGGTCCTGTCCCTGTATCTGTTGGGGAGCTGACTGATTGAATGTAAGGTGCACAATTAAAGTGTCTCAGCACTAACAAGTGTACTCACTGCAGTTTCCTACATTCACATCTCCAATGTACAGACCAGTATTGAGCTATGTTTGCTGCATTCTCCTGTTCTTATGTCATTCCACGCATTGACTGTGGTATTGAAATATGTACCTCTGCTACCTATGGCTTGAAGCATTCATAGACATTAGCCATTGCTAAATAATTAGAGATTTGAGGGTTGTACATTGCAGATGGCAGCTACATTGACTTTTTAAGGATAATCTGTGATTGGTGATAAATAGGTAATATCTGGGGGCCCCTGCTTAGGAGGTATACTTGTCTGGGCCTGACATCTATGAGCTGCATTTTGCTTTGTGTGGCTCCATTCCTTCATCCTGACAGTACTCTCTGTCGTTGTCTTTTTGCAGGTTGGAATACTGGCTATACTCTTGTGTGGCCCTTGATTTTTGACTCTGACATCTGTCCTGGGACATATCTGTTGTACTGTGTCTCCTGCTGAGGATCACATATAGCAATTAAGAAATTTGTTGATGTTTTAATGACGACACATATTCAGTAGCTGTGTTCCGTGGTGTTTATTGTGCATATAATAAAATTGTGACTGAAAAATTATGGTGCATACAATGTCCAACAGGTGATGAGTGAGGTCATGGTAGATGGAATCATCAGAGTATGTGGTACAGATGTTGGTTCCACAGGTCCAGTGTCCATGTACCAATGCGAAGATGGAGTTATGTCATTGAACAATCAACAGTGTATCAGTGGCACACAAGGGAGACAAATCAGGTGAGGTTCGCTTCCTGGCAATAGGCTGGGTCTTGGTATCTGCTCCAGCTCGATGTCTGGATGGACGTCCACGTTTGTGAGGGGTTCTTCAGCTACAGAGGGAGGAGTGTCTGAGAGCTGTGATTCCCCTGGCAGGGCCTCCATTCCAGTAACTGACGCTGATATGGATGGCTCAGATGTTCGGTTGCTAGCAGAAGGGGCCTGCTGGTGGGTGGAGGAAGCACACAGGGTGGTGCTGATGTCCCTCAGCACCCCTGCAATGGAGATCTTGGTGATATTGTGTGCCTACCACTGCTGTATGACCTCCTGGTGGTATTTCCTATGCAGCCTTTGGTTTTCCCCCAACATGGTGATGATCTGGCCCATCCTGTCCTGAGATTGTTGGTATGTTCCCAGGACTTGGGATTTGGTTTCCTGGTCAGTATAGTCCCTTGGGGGCACCATCTTATGGCCCACTGCTTCCCTCCCATGCTTCCTGCTCCCATATGCCTGTGCCCCTGGCAGGGTGTGCCCACTCCCAGTGTTTGAAGGACCTTCATTGTCTGGAGTGTGAGGGGTTGACTCAGGTCCTCTAGTGGGGGGAACACAATAGTTTGAACAGTCCTTGGGACACAGGTTTGGGGACAAAGGGTTGGCTGGGATGTAGAAGCCACAGGGTTGGGGGATTGATGTAGGCAAGGTGAGGCAGGGTGTCATAGACTGACCAGGTGTCCCTGATGGGACAGGTAGGTTGTCAGTGTCCATACATCTAGGCGTGTTGTCCTCACTGGGGCCTTCATCCTGAGGAGGGCTGGCAGTCTCTGGTATCCTCTCCATGGTGGCACTAGCAGAAGTACCTGTGGATGGAGTGACAGACAGAGTTAAATACTGAAGGTGTGTTTGGTTATGTCTTTATCTTATGCATACAGTGGCTTGACATGATTCCCAGCAATGACAATGACAAATGGCGCACAGCATACAATTGATGGTAGATAGTGGTCTGTGACAAGTGTACCATACTCCATTTAGGTTGGTGTCATTCAGGTTTAGTAACTTTGTAAGTTCCTCAGTGATGTGCAAGGTAGAAATGTTGGCAAGCATCTTCGATTCCTTCTCCCTGTGTCATCACAAGAATTCAGCAGCAAACAACTCGTGAAAGTCCTTAGTACGTGGTGGCCATCTTAAGGTTTCTTTTGTGAACCATTGGACTCCAGCTGGGGAATTTTGTAGCTCTGGTAAGCCTTTTCTGTTTTAGTGCACAGCCATTTCTTACTGAACCAATGACATGGAGAACCTTTGGCTGATTCCTTCTGACTACCCTGACAGTTTGCATGTGTGTTGTTGTAGTAGTGTTTGTGTGCAATGGTATGTGTCTGTAAGTGTGTGTGGGGTGTGTGTTATTGAATGTGTGAGGGTGCCTGTGAGGGAGTGGGTGGGTCTAGTGTCAGTATGTGCCTGTGTTAGGAAATGTGTGCACAGGCTGTAGGAGGCTGGCCTGGTTTGTAATGGGTACATATGGTACTTGCACCTTATACCAGGTCCAGTGAGCAGCCAAGGCTTATCTAGGAGACATGCAAAGCTCATGCAATACCACTGTCATCACACAGTACTCACACATGAACAAAAATACTCAGTGTTACAAAATAAAGGCACTTTATTTTAGTGACACAAATGCCAAAAGTACCACAGAGACTATACTCCCTTAGGAGGTAAGTAATACACAAATTATATACACTAATATGCAGAAGCAGGTTTAAAAACAGTTACAAAACAATTAGTGAAAATCACAATAGTAAGAAATGGGCCTGGGGGGAACACAAACCATATACTAAGAAAGTGGAATGCAAATGTCGGTTTCCCACCTAGGCAAGTGTAGTGTGTAGAGGGGCGCTGGGAGTATTAGAAAACACGAAAGGTAAATAGTAGAACCCACCCCAGAGCCCAGGAAAGCAGGAGTAAATCACAGTAACTTTCCTAGAACACACAAGAACACGAGAAAGAAGAATATGCAAGAGCCAGAAGAGACTGCAAGACACCAACAGTGGATTCCTAGACCTGAAGACCTGTGGAAGAAGGGGACATAGTCCAAGAAGCACAGAAGAGTCCAGAGAGAGCACAAGCCCCTGCTAACCCAGATGAAGGTGCAAAAGAGGAACAATAGGTGCTGAACAACAGTCAGTACTTCACCGGGTTCCTGGTTGGTGCAGATGATGTCCCATGCCGGATGGAAGATTGCAGTCTGGTTTGTGTTGTTGGATTCCGCCAACAATCCTCGGCCCATGCAAAGCCTATGGTTAGCGGAAAACGGCGCTGCTTGGGACCAGGAGGGACCTGGTGTACTCTACCCAGGAGGGAGAGTCAGAGGGGGCACTCAGCAACTCACAAAGCCCACAGAAGACCAGGCGGTGTGCACAGGAGTCCCATAGCACGGGGACAGAGAAGGTCCAAAAGGAGGCCCACACAGCATGACAAAAAGGATCCCACGCTGCCAGATAACCCCTCAGGAAGCTGTGCGTCGCAGGGTAGAGTGCTCGGGGCTGGAGCTGTACGGTGCACGAAGAGCTTTGTGGAATTATGCCAACAAGCCTTGGCAACTGCAAAACATGCAGTGCATGGTGGTACTGTCTTGGGTGGGGAGGCAAGCTCTTACCTCCACCAAAGTTGGACAGTAGGAGGGCCGTCGAGACCACTTCAGTCCACCACCCGTGATGCAGGATCCATGCAACTTGTTAGGATTGGGAACCCATGCAGCCGGTTGTTGTTGTAGAGAGATTCCTTTGTTCTTCTGGTACAGGCTGAAGACAAGCTGTCCTCTGAGGATGCACGACTGGGAAACAGTTGCAGTTGCTGGCAGGAGCTGAAGATACAATGTTACAGAAGTCATCTTTGCTTCTTTGTTGCAGTTTGTAGAGTTCCTGGAGGGTCCAGATGCAGTTTCTTTGGTGAGAAGGTGAAGTAAAGGATGCAGAGGATTCCTGCTGGACTCTTGCAATATGAATCTGAAGAACCACCCAAAGAAGTGACCCTAATAACCCTGAAAGGGGGATTGGTCAGCTAAACAGGTAAGCACCTATCAGGGGAGCGTCACCTGCTGGCACTCAGATGGTCTCAGAGTCCCCAGCCAACTTCAAATCCAAGATGGCAAAACCCAGGGATCCTCTGCAGGAGCTCTGAGCACTACCCCTGGTGTGGTGATGGACAGGGGAGTGGTCACTCCCCTTTACTTTGTCCAGTTTCACGCCAGAGCAGAGACTGGGGGTCCCTGATCTGGTGTACACTGGATTATGCAAGGAAGGCACTAAATATGCCCTTCAAAGCATTTCCAGTGGCTTGGGGACTCTACCCATCCCAAGTTTGTAACACCCATTTCCAAAAGGAGAGGGTGCAACACCCCTCTCCCAAAGGAAATCCTTTATTCAGCCTTCCTGGGCTTGAGCTGCTCCAGCAACAGGAGGGCAGAAACCGGTCTGAGAGGTGGCAGCAACTGGGGCTGCCTGGAAAACCTCAGAAGGTTGGAATGGCAATATTGGGGGTCCTCTAAAGAGCCTCCAGAGTGCATGGAATCATACAACCAATGCTTGCAAAAGCCTTGGGGTATGACTCCAACATGTTTGATACCAAACATGTCTATGTTCAGAGTTACCATTATGTAGCTGGACATAGGTGGTGACCTTTGTCCAGTACAACCGTAAAATGGCATCCCCGCACTCACGAAGTCCAGGAAAATGGTCCTGGAGGTTATGGGGGCACATCTGTTAGTGCAAGGGGGCCCTCACACAAAGGTACTCTGCACCCTGCCCTCAGGGCTGGAGGGCCTGCTATAGGGGTGACTTATAAATGACCTGGTGCAGTGTAAAGGGCAGTGAAAGGGTGCATGCACCCTTTTGCACAGGCTGCAATGGCAGTCCTGTAGAAGCCTTGGCATGGGCTCCCTATGGGTGACAAAAGATATGCTGTAGCCCATAGGGATCCCCTGGAACCCTAATGCCCTGAGTACCTGAGTACCAAATACTAGGAACTTATAAGGGGGCACCAGTATGCCAATTGTGGGTGAAATACTGGGTTACCAGTATGCAACAACCATAATTGAAGGGAGAGAGCATAACTACTGGGGTCCTGATCAGCAGGATCCCAGTAGACACAGTCAAACACACTGACAAACAGGCCAAAAGTAGGGATAACCAAGCTAGAAAGAGGCTACTTTCCTACACAGGTGTATAGGTGTGCATGTGAGTGTGTCACTGAATGTGTGGAAGTGTATGTGAGTATGTGTGACTCAGCAAGTGTGTTGGAGAATGTTTGAGGAAGTCTGCAGGTGTGTGTGAGGGTGTGTGACGGAACATGTGGAGGTGTCTGTGCAGGTGTGTGTGACTGTAGCTGTATGCATAGGGGAATGTGTCTGGGTGTAGTGGGTGCCTTTCTGTGTGTGTAAGGAAATGTGTGTAGAGGAGCATGTGGGTGTGTATGTGAGTGTGTTACTGAGGGCCCAAAGTATGACGCCTTTTTGAGTTTGCAAACAGTGAAAATCGTTATTTGCGACCTCAAAATGGGCAGATAGAATGTACCATCTCTATTTTGCGAGTTGGTATGCAATTACTGACTTACAAAATAGGGATTGTGACTCGCAATTAGGAAGGGGCATCCCGAAGGCGTCCCTTTCTAATTGCGACTCGCAGTGGTATGTATGATTGTTTTGTGACCATGAATGAGGTCTCAAAACAATTGCAGTAAACACCAATTTCAAATTGGTGTTAGCCCATTCGTATACGGGAAGGAGTCCCCAGAGGACCCCCTCCCCTTTGTGAATGGTAGAAAAAATATTTTCTCAGAGCAGGCAGTGGTCCAACGAACCACTGCCTACTCTGAAAAAAATGAAAAGAAAACTTTCAATTTTTCTTTTTGAAAAGCATCCTGTTTTCCTTCACCTACTACTAAGCGCAAGAGGAAAGCTAAGACTATTGATGCCTTTTCACCTCCTTTAAGGGTGAAACAGTCAATCAGGGAGAGAGATAGACTGGGGAAATTAGAAGTAGCAATAGAGAACATTTTAGGATTATGCCCGAGCCAATAAGGGTTGTCACTGAGGGGACCTATAGATTCTATTAACGATTCTGTGAAGACCCCTTCAGGACACCCTATTTTACTGAAGGTTTTCCCCCGGCAAATATCAGGCAGGAAGACATAGCAGGAAGCAGTTGGTTGTGCCCTGGCCTGTGTTCGCATGATAAGCGATCTGCACCTATTGCAGCTTCGATAGGTAACCCATTTGCTCCCAATGTGTTTTCAAGAGCCCCTGACATGTCACTACAAGATTCTCCAGTTGCTGTAACACCCTCTTACTTACTAGTTATTAATCTCCCTCCTGCTTGCTGTCTATATGTTGTCGTTTTGGCTGGTGTTCCTTCTGTGCCAAACTCTCATTCAGAATCTACCTCTCAATGACAAAACAAGGTTTCTCATTGGTTAGTTAATCATTTCAAATTTGATATCCGTGACTATAGTAATATGTTGCTGACTCGACGTGTTGCTTGGATCGGTCCCTCTGGTAAATGTATCCCTGGTGACTGCATTATGGTTAACTTTAGGTATCCACATTTGGCAAAGAAAATTCTCTCCCAGCCTTCGAAGACCCTTGACAATTTGGTTAAGATTAGAGTTTTATCTCTTGGCTATTTCTACAGACCAAATAACCCCCGAAAGTTTATGATTCCTTCATTAACTTGCTTAGCACAGCCCTCTTTAGGTGCGACCAGTGTTATGAGTAAAAACCGTTTTGACCCATCAGTAGATCTTAACGAGATTCCTTCCTTGACTAGCCCAGTACAGCCCTCTTTAGGTGTTTCCAGTATTATGTTTAAAAACTGTTTTGAGTCATTGGAAGACCTTAACAAGGTGGACTGACAGTATAGGGGCCTGCATAAGGTAGTTGCTTGTGCCCGAGATAGGTAATCGGACAGAGATGTTCCCTCTAGACCCAATTCTTATTACGTTGTGTCTTTATGTCATGAAGTGCTCGCTTTTGAACGGTTCTCTTTCATCACTCCTATGCCTTTGTTAAAATCCTTATCGAGTGAAAGGGGCAAAGGAAGTGAGAAGTACTGTAATAGTCAGGTTAGAGATAGTCAGTTTCCCCTGTTAAGCTAGAGTGTGGTAAGCTTGAGAAGCAAAATTGCCAACCCAGAGTGGTTTTTCTTTACTGAAGGTTATGATTTGATTGTATTCCAAGAAACTTGGGATACCACTTCTGAGGTTTTGAATGTTTTTTCTTATTATTCTTGCCCCGCTGTTGCCGCTCAATCCAGAAGTGCTAGTGGCGGTCCTGCTATCTGGGTAAAGACTAGTATCAGAACTACCATTACAGTTGTAGATACAGGTAGTTCTGCTTACTTATTAGAAACAATAAGTGAGCCTTCAGCTTATATTTAGTACATTTTTATAACAACTTTTCCAATACTTATATTGACCTGTTGGAGGAGCTATGTAGCTTTATTAGAGGCTTTAAGCTTTATGGGAAGAGTATCACTCAACAACAAGGCATTTTAATTTGTGGTGGTTTTAATGCCAAAATGGGCATATATAATGTAGATTTTATGCTAAGGAGTAAGGCTACGGAAGTAGTACCTCTGATGCAAGAGGACTGTATCTGGCGAATCTAGTAGCTCAATATGATTTGACAGATGCAGTTAATTTTATCAAGGCTCTCGCCGAGACAAGCCAACGTACAGAGGAGGCGGTCATAGTTCTGTTATTGATTACATATTTGCCACAAAGAACTGTCTTCAGTGGTGCAATTATAGAATGGTGATAGAAACTTCATGGAGTGATCATAATGCCCTTCACTTAGATGCTTGTTTTCCCTTGAATAAGGAGGCTAACCCAAAAGTGTCTGATGGTATTAATAAACATACGAGGGATGGTTTAAGGGTAGTGTGGCATTTAAAGACCCTATAGCAACACTAACATGCCTTATAAAAGATAATCGCTTGATTAGTTTGGGATGCTTAGAGAAAGGTTCTGGGCCTGAGTTGTTCCAGTGCTATTGTGGGAAGCAGTCAAGAATATGTAATCACAACCTTTTAAACCTGTAATAAATAGTCCTCGTTGGTTCAATGCAAAGTGTTCAATTGCTAAACACCATCTGAGATCAGCGTTAGTGAAGCTCCCTAGGGATAAAAAAGAGGTTCAGTAGGCAAGACGCTTTTATAATGCCGCCATTAAAGAAAGGAAGCACTTTTTATTTAATAAGGACTGGGAAATGTTGGAACTGGCTGCTGCTCAAAGTAAAAGTAAGGTGTTCTGGGAGAAAGTCAATAGCCTCCATCAAAGGGATGTGGCACAAACAAACCATATAAGCAGTAGTATTTCAGGTTATCATTGGGTAATGCACTTTAAAAATGTTTATTCATAGGTAGCCGACAAGGAGTTAGAGACTGTCTTGCAGAAGGCTTTTGCATCTGCTGGCCCACTGCAAGTAACAGTCCGGGAGATTGATAAGGTAATTATTTTGAGCGCATGGAGAAAGGCACCTATGGATCTATTGAGATGTCACCCAGGTTTCTGGGGACCCCTACTTGCAAACCTATTCAATAATTCTCTTTGCAGTAAGATACCTGAGTCATGGTCACTATCTACAATTGTCCCAATTTTCAAAAAAGGATATAGGGGATCACCTAAATGTTACAGGTCAATTTCTTTAGTTCACAGTGCTGTTAAGATAATAGGGAGAGTCATTTTTAATTGTTTGCAGGCTTGGACTGCTGAGAACAAAGTATTGTCCCCCTGTTAATGTGGCTTTCGACCAGGTCTTGGAACCGTAGAGCAGTGTTTGAATTTACATCTCATTGTAGGTAAATATACTGTTGCGAAGCGTGGTCCAATGTACCTGGCGTTTATGGATCTATCTACTGCGTTTGACAGGGTAAATAGAAGTAAGCTCTGGATGGTGTTAATCAACTTTGGGATGGATTTTGATCTTGTGAACTTTTTGTATGGTTTACAAGAAAATGTAGGTGGCTGGGGGGCGTTATGGCTGTCAGGGTGAATTATCGGGCACCTTTTCTTTAGAAAGTGGCATCCGGTAGGGGTGTGTCTTAGCACCTTTTCTTTTTGTTCTTTATATTAATGATTTGAATGCCTGCCTCTCGAGCTCCGCGCATGATGTACTGATAATTGCTAATCTCCCTGTGCGTGCTCTGCTGTACGCCAATGAAGTGGTTCTGCTGGTTAGAACTCCGCGCACCTTACACATTTTAGTTGATGCTTTTGTGACCTTTATGCATAACCCTGACATGACCACCAATTTTAATAAATCCATTGGACATGGAAAAAGATCAGTAGTGGCCTTGAGAGTGGGAGAAAACTCCCTTAGCGCTGTTAGGAACATTTGTTATTTGGGATTGAATTTTTCTACAAACAATTCCTGGTCAAATCAGGTATCAATAGCTCGCCGGAAATTGGGTAGCTCTGCTGGTTCTCTATTCAATTTAGTAAGGAAAGATGGAAGGTCTACGATCATACCATTTACAAAAATCTACAAAATGCAATGTATACTGACTGTGATTTATGGTGCAGGAGTATGGGGATATCAAAATTCCATAGCAATTCAGGTGGAAGAAAACAGAATCCTAAGGCGTTTATTGAATCTTCAGCCTTCGAGCGCTAGTTTTATTTTACACTCTGAACTGAACATGGAATACATTACGGATGTGATAAAGCGGGTTCTTCTCCTGCTCTGGGTTAACGTGTGGTGCAATAATAAGGCGAGCCTTAATGGGAAAATAATTAGGGATTGTTTGAAATTGGATAAAGGGCCCACTATACCTTGGTTAAAGTACATAGCAAATTCTCTGACCAACATTGGCCTCCCAGACTTGTTTAACAACCCTGATGTGATTGTCAAATTAGATAAGACGGTGGTGAAGCGGGGATTTGAGGAGTACACCATCCAACAGAGGATTCATGATGCTTTTAGTAAATAAAGCATCTGCACTTTTTATTTCACACTGGCAGTTGATGATATGCCCTTGTATCTTACGTTTATCAACATGAGCTAGATCAATACTTTTTAGTTTTAGGTCAGGTACCTTATGGCGACTACTTTAATGATGGAAATGATGTGTGGGGTACTATGTTGCCACCCAGTTCGTGCAATGGTGGCGCAAAATAATCCCTACTGCATTTTGTGTTTTTTGTGTTTTTTTATAGGAGACGTTTTCAGACATATCTTAAGCCCTTGTTAAGAAAGTCAGCTATTTGAATGTGTAAAGAGGCTCCAACATTTCTTCAGCTGTTAGGCAACACAGATGTCTGTAATGTGGTGTGTAGTTTTTTAAATATGCAAGAGGAGAAAAATGGGGGACAACTACTAGGGTATTAATTGGTGTAGCCTCACTTACAATCGTATTTTATGTTTTTGTTTATCATTAGATTCCCAACTTAGACTTTTAATGACTTGTTAATTATTATATATATATATATATATATATATATATATATATATATATATATATATTTACACTTTACGCAGTTATGTCCCCCAGTTGAGCAGGCAGATTTAATCTAGCATGTTTTTTTGGATAAAAGTCAAATTTGAAACAGCGGATGATATCAGAATATTGTATGTCTAAGCATTTTTGAGGGATTTTAATATTTTATGTAGTACGCCTGTAATATTTTGATATGAATGTATTTTTGATACAGTATTTAATGAATGTTGTATATACACAGAATTAACTGGATTACTTTTAACAGAGTTTTTGGTACTAGAAATATATTTTTATTGTTGGTCAGGTTATGTTGGTTGAGGCCTACTGAATAGATTTTTAATTTAATATCTATTTTTTGTATACTGTTATGGTTGTTTTGATAAGCTAAATAAAGTTATTTTGAATTTGACATGAACATAATGTGTGAGACAGGAATCTATAATGCATCTTTTTAAAAAAAAACAAAGTCTGTGCAGAGAAGGTATATTGTCAGAAAATGGACCTTCTAAACCAGAGTAACTGACATTTTACTAAAGTATTTTAAACAGATGACAGGTTAAGTAGTTGCACTTGTGATACTTCATTTTTGTGGGGGGCTACCCTCTGTATAAATACCAATGCTAAAGATGAGCTCTGTACAGAGTATAGCCTTGGCCATACAGTACAAATATAGTTAATTGATTGTCTACCTTCTCTGTAAAGAACAGTGTACAGCGAGAAAATTGCCAGTTGAAAAGTATTGTTAACATATTTGAGTTTTACTGCGGTGAAAGGAAGCCTCTGTACAAAGAGATTACTATAGGGTACAGTAGCGCTCTCCAAAACTTTTTTGAACAACAACTCACTATTAAGCATGACAAACTTTGGTGACCCACCCAGTTTTAATGGACATGAAGCATGTGATGTTTTTTAATGTAACTAAAGGATCATGTAATAGCACACTGTCGTTTCCAGACAGCATGTTTTCAATTGAAACAGCTTCTTAATTTGAATAGACAGAGTGTTACTGATAAAACTATATAAACTAGCTTTCACACAAATTATAATGTGTGTACATTGGGATTCAGTGAATTAGTAAATTGCTCATCACTAAGATAACATGTCTTGATTTGTTTTCATCCTAATAAAATCGTTGCTCCCATCACACTTCAGAATTTAAAAAATGTGCTCCATTTTTGCTTTCCGACCTGCTTAATGTGTACAATTTATTTACAGATATTTACATTTTGCTTATGTTACAAAAGGATACATTTTACAGCCTTTCCTTTCACAAACTTCATACCCAAGCACGATTGTCACATAGTTCACCTTACTTTCTCTGACTGCAAAGTGAGAGGAATTTGGGAACACCAACCTCCATGTTAGAAAACATACGCCGTAGTTTGTCACAAGAAATACCCTGACATTAGACCTCATTGATGTGCAGCAAATGTGACAAGATAAATAAAGAGTTTAAAGGCATCTTCATTTATACAGTTTGGGGACCCTTTGATACAGTACATTTATAAATACACCATGGGGATTCTCTATATAAAATATTTGTCCCACTTGTGAAGTGCACTCTATAGTGTGAACACTGTTAATAATATTTGATTCTTATATAATATCTATGTCTCAGAAGAGACAACAGTTTTCCCATAAGGAGCTGTCTACTGAGCAAAGAAAGAGAAGCAGGGACTTTTAGATGTATTATACATTTTGGAGCATTGACAAACTGCTTAGTTACCCAGTAAGACCATGATCAACGATTAGCTCCATCCTAGATAAATCAATAGGTTACCTAAAATGATTCATACCAATCAAGCAGGTATTAAAGCATTTGTATTACAAATTTACTAATTAACATTACAATTAAACTCAGTGGAGTCTCATACCAAGTATAAGAAGCCAGACATGCCCAACACTGGCAACAGTTTAAAGAAATATTTGTCATCCTTGGACTATGGGGAAAGAGAGCACGTTGATTTAAAAAACATCATTAATACTGTGCATGTGAGACTATAAACTGTAAAGAGTAGAGTGTGCACCACAGTAACATATTTTCACCCACAAATCCTTAAAACTATAAAATACACCATAACAGAGAATAACTCCATAAAAACATAATAAGGCCCAAAGTGGTTGTCACCCCTGATGGGCCGCATGACAACATGTATTCAGTATATACACAATATTATTACTTAAACAGCTATCTGTAATACTGACAACACTTCATTCTGTAACTTTAATTCAAGAAAAATTAGATGGGAGTTTGGAAATGTCAAAGTTATTCTCTGTTTGAATGTAAAGCAAGTGTCATTACACTCTTTCTATTCAGATCCCTGATTCAAATAGATTGTGTAGTGTCCTGATTTAACCCCTTCGCTGCCAGGCCTTTTCCCCCTCCTGTGCCGGGCCTTTTTTTGCCTATTTGGGGCAGTTCGCGCTTAGGCCCTCATAACTTTTTGTCCACATAAGCTAACCAAGCCAAATTTGCGTCCTTTTTTTCCAACATCCTAGGGATTCTAGAGGTACCCAGACTTTGTGGGTTCCCTTGAAGGAGGCCAAGAAATTGGCCAAAATACAGTGAAAATTTCGTTTTTTTCAAAGAAATTGGAAAAAGTGGCTGCAGAAAAAGGCTTGTGGTTTTTCCCCTGAAAATGGCATCAACAAAGGGTTTGCGGTGCTAAACTCAGCAGCTTCCCAGCTTTCAGGAACAGGCAGACTTGAATCAGAAAACCCAATTTTTCAACACAATTTTGGCATTTTACTGGGGCATACCCCATTTTTGCAGTTTTTGGTGCTTTCAGCCTCCTTCCAGTCAGTGACAGAAATGGGCATGAAACCAATGCTGGATCCCAGAAACCTAAACATTTCTGAAAAGTAGACAAAATTCTGAATTCAGCAAGGGGTCATTTGTGTAGATCCTACAAGGGTTTCCTACAGAAAATAACAACTGAAAAAGAAAAATATTGAAATTGAGGTGAAAAAAACATAAATGTTTCTCTACGTTTTACTCTGTAACTTTTCCCTGCAATGTCAGATTATCGAAAGCAATATACTGTTACGTCTGCTGGACTCCTCTGGTTGCGGGGATATATAGGGATTGTAGGTTCATCAAGAACCCAAGGAACCCAGAGCCAATAAATGAGCTGCACCCTGACGTGCGTTTTCAATCTATACCGGGTATAAAGCAATTCATTTGCTGAAATATAAAGAGTAAAAAATTGCTATCAAGAAAACCTTTGTATTTCCAAAAAGGGCACAAGATAAGGTGTTGAGGAGCAGTGGTTATTTGCACATATCTGAATTACGGGGTGACCAAACTAGCATGTGAATTACAGGGCATTTCTCAAATAGATGTCTTTTTTACACACTCTCCTATATTTGGAAGGAAAAAATGTAGAGAAAGACAAGGGGCAATAACACTTGTTTTGCTAATCTATGTTCCCCCAAGTCTCCCGATAAAAAAGATACCTCACTTGTGTGGGTAGGCCTAGCACCCGCGACAGGAAACGCCCCAAAGCGCAACGTGGACACATCCAAATTTTTGGAAGAAAACAGAGGTGTTTTTTGCGAAGTGCCTACCTGTAGATTTTGGCCTCTAGCTCAGCCAGCACCTATGGAAACCTACCAAACCTGTGCATTTCTGAAAACTAGAGACCTAGGGGAATCCAAGGAGGGGTGACTTGCGGGGCTCGGACCAGGTTCTGTTACCCAGAATCCTTTGCAAACCTCAAAATTTGGCTAAAAAAACTCATGTTCCTCACATTTCTGTGGCAGAAAGTTCTGGAATCTGAGAGGAGCTACAAATTTCCTTCCACCCAGCGTTCCCCCAAGTCTCCCGATAAAAATGATACCTCACTTGCGTGGGTAGGCCTAGCGCCGGCGACAGGAAACACCCCAAAGCGCAACGTGGACACATCCTAAATTTTGGAAAAAAACAGAGGTGTTTTTTGCGAAGTGCCTACCTGTAGATTTTGGCCTCTAGCTCAGCCGGCACCTAGGGAAACCTACCAAACCTGTGCATTTCTGAAAACTAGAGACCTAGGGGAATCCAAGGAGGGGTGACTTGCGGGGCTCGGACCAGGTTCTGTTACCCAGAATCCTTTGCAAACCTCAAAATTTGGCTAAAAAAACACATGTCCCTCACATTTTTGTGGCAGAAAGTTCTGGAATCTGAGAGGAGCTACAAATTTCCTTCCACCCAGCGTTCCCCCAAGTCTCCCGATAAAAATGATACCTCACTTGCGTGGGTAGGCCTAGCGCCGGCGACAGGAAACACCCCAAAGCGCAACGTGGACACATCCTAAATTTTGGAAAAAAACAGAGGTGTTTTTTGCGAAGTGCCTACCTGTAGATTTTGGCCTCTAGCTCAGCCGGCACCTAGGGAAACCTACCAAACCTGTGCATTTCTGAAAACTAGAGACCTAGTGGAATCCAAGGAGGGGTGACTTGCGGGGCTCGGACCAGGTTCTGTTACCCAGAATCCTTTGCAAACCTCAAAATTTGGCTAAAAAAACACATGTCCCTCACATTTCTGTGGCAAAAAGTTCTGGAATCTGAGAGGAGCTACAAATTTCCTTCCACCCAGCGTTCCCCCAAGTCTCCCGATAAAAATGACACCTCACTTGCGTGGGTAGGCCTAGCGCGGGCGACAGGAAACACCCCAAAGCGCAACGTGGACACATCCTAAATTTTGGAAAAAAACAGAGGTGTTTTTTGCGAAGTGCCTACCTGTAGATTTTGGCCTCTAGCTCAGCCGGCACCTAGGGAAACCTACCAAACCTGTGCATTTCCGAAAACCAGAGACCTAGGGGAATCCAAGGAGGGGTGACTTGCGGGGCTCGGACCAGGTTCTGTTACCCAGAATCCTTTGCAAACCTCAAAATTTGGCTAAAAAAACACATGTCCCTCACATTTCTGTGGCAGAAAGTTCTGGAATCTGAGAGGAGCTACAAATTTCCTTCCACCCAGCGTTCCCCCAAGTCTCCCGATAAAAATGATACCTCTCTTGCGTGGGTAGGCCTAGCGCCGGCGACAGGAAACACCCCAAAGCGCAACGTGGACACATCCTAAATTTTGGGAAAAAACAGAGGTGTTTTTTGCAAAGTGCCTACCTGTAGATTTTGGCCTCTAGCTCAGCCGGCACCTAGGGAAACCTACCAAACCTGTGCATTTCTGAAAACTAGAGACCTAGGGGAATCCAAGGAGGGGTGACTTGCGGGGCTCGGACCAGGTTCTGTTACCCAGAATCCTTTGCAAACCTCAAAATTTGGCTAAAAAAAACACATGTCCCTCACATTTCTGTGGCAGAAAGTTCTGGAATCTGAGAGGAGCTACAAATTTCCTTCCACCCAGCGTTCCCCCAAGTCTCCCGATAAAAATGATACCTCACTTGCGTGGGTAGGCCTAGCGCCGGCGACAGGAAACACCCCAAAGCGCAACGTGGACACATCCTAAATTTTGGAAAAAAACAGAGGTGTTTTTTGCGAAGTGCCTACCTGTAGATTTTGGCCTCTAGCTCAGCCGGCACCTAGGGAAACCTACCAAACCTGTGCATTTCTGAAAACTAGAGACCTAGGGGAATCCAAGGAGGGGTGACTTGCGGGGCTCGGACCAGGTTCTGTTACCCAGAATCCTTTGCAAACCTCAAAATTTGGCTAAAAAAACACATGTCCCTCACGTTTCTGTGGCAGAAAGTTCTGGAATCTGAGAGGAGCTACAAATTTCCTTCCACCCAGCGTTCCCCCAAGTCTCCCGATAAAAATGATACCTCACTTGCGTGGGTAGGCCTAGCGCCGGCGACAGGAAACACCCCAAAGCGCAACGTGGACACATCCTAAATTTTGGGAAAAAACAGAGGTGTTTTTTGCAAAGTGCCTACCTGTAGATTTTGGCCTCTAGCTCAGCCGGCACCTAGGGAAACCTACCAAACCTGTGCATTTCTGAAAACTAGAGACCTAGGGGAATCCAAGGAGGGGTGACTTGCGGGGCTCGGACCAGGTTCTGTTACCCAGAATCCTTTGCAAACCTCAAAATTTGGCTAAAAAAAACACATGTCCCTCACATTTTTGTGGCAGAAAGTTCTGGAATCTGAGAGGAGCTACAAATTTCCTTCCACCCAGCGTTCCCCCACGTCTCCCGATAAAAATGATACCTCACTTGTGTGGGTAGGCCTAGCGCCCGCAACAGGAAACACCCCAAAGCGCAACGTGGACACATCACAGAAAACAGACCTGTTTTTAGCAAAGTGCCTACCTGTAGATTTTGGCCTGTAGCTCAGCCGCCACCTAGGGAAACCTACCAAACCTGTGCATTTCTGAAAACTAGAGACCTAGGGGAATCCAAGATGGGGTGACTTGTGTGGCTCGGACCAGGTTCTGTTACCCAGAATCCTTTGCAAACCTCAAAATTTGGCTAAAAAAACACATGTTCCTCACATTTCTGTGGCAGAAAGTTCTACAATCTGAGAGGAGCCACAAATTTCCTTCCACCCAGCGTTCCCCCACGTCTCCCGATAAAAATGATACCTCACTTGTGTGGGTAGGCCTAGCGCTCGCGACAGGAAATGGCCCAAAACACAACGTGGACACATCACATTTTTTCATAGAAAACAGTGCCTACGTGTGGATTTTGGCCTCTAGCTCAGCCGGCACCTGGGGAAACCTAGCAAACCAGCGCATTTTTGAAAACTAGAGACCTAGGGGAATCCAAGGTGGGGTGATTTGCAGGGCTCTGACCAGGTTCTGTTACCCAGAATTCTTTGCAAACATCAAAATCTGTCTAAAAAACACTTTTTCCTCTCATTTCGGTGACAGAAAGTTCTGGAATCTGAGAGGAGCCACAAATTTCCTTCCACCCAGCGTTCCCCTAAGTCTCTCCATAAAAATGGTACCTCACTTGTGTGGGTAGGCCTAGCGCCCACAAAAGGAAATGGCCCAAAACACAACATATTTTTTCACAGAAAACAGAGGTGTTTTTTGCAAAGTGCCTACCTGTGGATTTTGGCCTCTAGCTCAGCCGGCCCGGGGGGGGTGGGGGGGGAAATGCCCTAAAATAAATTTGACCCCCCACCCCCCCAAACCCACCCTGCCCAGGTGCGACCCTTGCCTACGGGGTCGCTACCCCTGCGTGACATTGGCGCCAAAAAACAAATTCCCGGTGCCTAGTGGTTTCTGCCCCCTTGGGGGCAGATTGACCTAAAATCGACCAATCTGCCCCCAAGGGGGGCAGAAATGGTCTAAACACAGTTTGCCCCCCAGGGGAGCGACCCTTGCCTGATGGGTCGCTCCCCATCTCTAAAAAAACAAACATACAAAAAAAAAAAAACACACAAAAAAAAATTGCCCTGGCGCCTAGAGGTTTCTGCCCCCCCCGGTGGCAGATCGGCCTAATAATAGGCCGATCTGCCCCCAGGGGGGGCAGAAATGGCCTAAAATAAATTTGCCCCCTGAACATCCACCCCCCGCCCCCGGAGCGACCCTTGCCTATGGGGTCGCTCCCCCTGCGTGACATTGGCGCCAAAAAACAAATCCCCGGTGCCTAGTGGTTTCTGCCCCCTTGGGGCAGATTGACCTAAAATCTACCAATCTGCCCCCAAGGGGGGCAGAAATGGTCTAAACACAATTTGCCCCCCAGGGGAGCGACCCTTGCCTGATGGGTCGCTCCCCATCTCTAAAAAAAAAACAAACAAACAAAAAAAAAAACTTGCCCTGGCAACAAGAGGTTTCTGCCCCCCCTGGGGGCAGATCGGCCTAATAATAGGCCGATCTGCCCCCAGGGGGGGCAGAAATGGCCTAAAATAAATTTGCCCCCCGAACACCCACTCCCCCCCCCCCCCCCGGAGGGTCCCTTGCCTACGGGGTCGCTCCCCCTGCGTGACATTGGCGCCAAAAAACAAATCCCCGGTGCCTAGTGGTTTCTGCCCCCTTGGGGCAGATTGACCTAAAATCTACCAATCTGCCCCCAAGGGGGGCAGAAATGGTCTAAACACAATTTGCCCCCCAGGGGAGCGACCCTTGCCTGATGGGTCGCTCCCCATCTCTAAAAAAAACCAAACAAACAAAAACAAAAACACAAAAAAAAAATTTGCCCTGGCAACAAGAGGTTTCTGCCCCCCCTGGGGGAAGATCGGCCTAATAATAGGCCGATCTGCCCCCAGGGGGAGCAGAAATGGCCTAAAATAAATTTGCCCCCCGAACACCCACTCCCCCCCCCCCGGAGGGACCCTTGCCTACGGGGTCGCTCCCCCTGCGTGACATTGGCGCCAAAAAACAAATCCCCGGTGCCTAAGGGTTTCTGCCCCCTTGGGGCAGATTGACCTAAAATCTACCAATCTGCCCCCAAGGGGGGCAGAAATGGTCTAAACACAATTTGCCCCCCAGGGGAGCGACCCTTGCCTGATGGGTCGCTCCCCATCTCTAAAAAATACCAAACAAACAAAAACAAAAACACAAAAAAAAAATTTGCCCTGGCAACAAGAGGTTTCTGCCCCCCCTGGGGGAAGATCGGCCTAATAATAGGCCGATCTGCCCCCAGGGGGAGCAGAAATGGCCTAAAATAAATTTGCCCCCCGAACACCCACTCCCCCCCCCCCCGGAGGGACCCTTGCCTACGGGGTCGCTCCCCCTGCGTGACATTGGCGCCAAAAAACAAATCCCCGGTGCCTAATGGTTTCTGCCCCCTTGGGGCAGATTGACCTAAAATCTACCAATCTGCCCCCAAGGGGGGCAGAAATGGTCTAAACACAATTTGCCCCCCAGGGGAGCGACCCTTGCCTGATGGGTCGCTCCCCATCTCTAAAAAACCCAAACAAACAAAAAAAAAAACACAAAAAAAAAATTTGCCCTGGCAACAAGAGGTTTCTGCCCCCCCTGGGGGCAGAAATGGCCTAAAATAAATTTGCCCCCCGAACACCCCCCCCCGCGAGCGACCCTTGCCTACGGGGTCGCTCCCCCTGTGTGACATTGGCGCCAAAAAACAAATCCCCGGTGCCTAGTGGTTTCTGCCCCCTTGGGGCAGATTGACCTAAAATCTACCAATCTGCCCCCAAGGGGGGCAGAAATGGTCTAAACACAATTTGCCCCCCAGGGGAGCGACCCTTGCCTGATGGGTCGCTCCCCATCTCTAAAAAAAAACAAACAAACAAAAAAAAAAAAAAAAAAAAAAATTTGTCCTGGCAACAAGAGGTTTCTGCCCCCCCTGGGGGCAGATCGGCCTAATAATAGGCCGATCTGCCCCCAGGGGGGGCAGAAATGGCCTAAAATAAATTTGCCCCCCGAACACCCACTCCCCCCCCCCCCGGAGGGACCCTTGCCTACGGGGTCGCTCCCCCTGCGTGACATTGGCGCCAAAAAACAAATCCCCGGTGCCTAGTGGTTTCTGCCCCCTTGGGGCAGATTGACCTAAAATCTACCAATCTGCCCCCAAGGGGGGCAGAAATGGTCTAAACACAATTTGCGCCCCAGGGGAGCGACCCTTGCCTGATGGGTCGCTCCCCATCTCTAAAAAAAAACAAACAAACAAAAACAAAAACACAAAAAAAAAAAATTGCCCTGGCAACAAGAGGTTTCTGCCCCCCCTGGGGGCAGATCGGCCTAATAATAGGCCGATCTGCCCCCAGGGGGGGCAGAAATGGCCTAAAATAAATTTGCCCCCCGAACACCCACTCCCCCCCCCCCCGGAGGGACCCTTGCCTACGGGGTCGCTCCCCCTGCGTGACATTGGCGCCAAAAAACAAATCCCCGGTGCCTAGTGGTTTCTGCCCCCTTGGGGCAGATTGACCTAAAATCTACCAATCTGCCCCCAAGGGGGGCAGAAATGGTCTAAACACAATTTGCCCCCCAGGGGAGCGACCCTTGCCTGATGGGTCGCTCCCCATCTCTAAAAAAAACCAAACAAACAAAAAAAAAAAACACAACAAAAAAATTTGCCCTGGCGCCTAGAGGTTTCTGCCCCCCCTGGGGGTAGACCGGCCTAATACCAATAGGCCGATCTGCCCCCAGGGGGGGCAGAGATGGCCTAAAATAATTTTGCCCCCCCCAACCCTACCCCCCCCCCCCGGGGAGCGACCCTTGACTACAAGGTCGCTCCCCTTGTGTGACGGCGCAAAAAAAAGATCCCTGGTGCCTAGTGGTTTCTGCCCCCCTTGGGGGCAGATTGACCTAAAATCGGCCGATCTGCCCCCAAAGCGGGCAGAAATGGCCTAAATACATTTTGCCCCTCCAGGGGAGCGACCCTTGTCCAAGGGGGTCGCTCCCCATCTGTAAAACAGAAAAACAAAAAAATCCCTGGTGCCTAGTGGTTTCTGCCCCCCTTGGGGGCAGATCAGCCGAATCAAAATAGGCTGATCTACCCCCCCAGGGGGGCAGAAATGGCCTAAAATAATCCCCCCCCACCCCCCCAGGGAGCGACCCTTGCCTAAGGGGTCGCTCCCCTTGCGTGAAATTCACGCAAAAAAAAAAAAACTCCCTGGTGTCTAATGGTTTCTGCCCCCTTTGGGGGCAGATTGGCCTCATCAAAATAGGCCAATCTGCCCCCAAGGGGGGCAGAAATGGCCTAAATATAATTTCCCCCCTAGGGGAGCGACCCTTGCCTAAGGGGTCGCTCCCCACCTAAAAAAAAAAAGAAAACATAAAAAAAAAAAAAAAAAAAAAAAAGATCCCTGGTGCCTAGAGGTTTCTGCCCCCCCCTGGGGGCAGATCGGCCTAATAATAGGCCGATCTGTCCCCAGGGGGGGCAGAAAAGGCCTTCCCAAAAAATTGCCCCCCCTGGGAGCGACCCTTGCCAAAGGGGTCGCTTTGTTGCGTGACATTCGCGCGCAAAAACAAACTCCCTGGTGTCTAATGGTTTCTGCCCCCAAGGGGGGCAGAAATGGCCTAAATATATATTGCCCCGTAGGGGAGCGACCCTTGCCTAAGGGATCGCTCCCCACCTAAAAAAAAAAGAAATCATAAAAAAAAAAAAAAAAAAAGGTCCCTGGTGCCTAGAGGTTTCTGCCCCCCCTGGGGGCAGATCGGCCTAATAATAGGCCAATCTGCCCCCAGGGGGGGGCAGAAAAGGCCTTCCTAAAAAAATGCCCCCCTGGGAGCGACCCTTGCCCAAGGGGTCGCTCCCTTTTGCCAATTTCAAGGAAAAAAAAAAAAATCCCTGGTGTCTAGTGGGGTTTCAAAAGCCGGATTGCAAGCAATCCGGCTTTTGAAACCTGTGAGAGACTTCAAAGGGAAGGAAATACATTTCCTTCCCTTTGAAGCCTCTCGGGGCCTCCCCCATGGGATTGAAAAAGAAATGCAAAAGCATTTCTTTTTCAATCGCGCTGGAAGCTCTGCTTCCAGCGTGATGGGGGAGACCCTGTGACTAATCAGCGCGCGCTCGCGCGCTGACGTCACAGGGGGGGGTTGGGGGGGGTCGGGGGTGGGAGGGGAAGGGCTTCCCCTTCCATCCCTGACTTGGGGGGGTGGGGGGGAACCCCACAGAGGGAGCGAGAGCGCTCCCTCTGGGCTCTGTGCACAGGACGTAATGGTTACGTCCTGGGCACAGCAGCACTGTGCCTCAGGACGTAACCATTACGTCCTGGGCACAGAAGGGGTTAATACTCTCTCCCTCAAGGAAAATGATGGTAATTGCAGAGTATGTTTAGCCTCAAAGTGAAATCTATACAGCTTTAAAGTAAGACATTTCGGTTTCGATTTTAGTGCCATCTGATCTAAATCTTTGTAACATTAGGACAACATATTTATTGCTGCGATCAAAAATTTAAGTTGGTATGTTTAAACACACCAATCACTCTGAGGGAATGTGAATTGTTGTGCATATTGACAGTTTTCACATTCATTTTGCCATTTTGCTTACTACAAAGAAATAATTTATTGGTATTTACTTGTTTTCGATTATGCCTCACTCTACCATTATAAATTCTTCTTCTGAATAAAGAGCACCTTGAGTGACAACAGTACATACATCAGCAAAAGAGTGAATAGCATCTTTATGGCCTCGCACAGTCCTCAGGAGACTTGACAGTACTCTACATAATTGTTTGCCTTTGTTTTCTTCAGTTCCCTGAATGGTAACACAAACAGGACATTGAGAACTACAATTCAATAACAATTAACTCCAGACACATTGAAGAACCGATATCCAACCATTTCTGCTATATTTTCAACTTTTGCGTTTTTGAATACCTTTCGTTTTACATTCTCTTCTTTTCGGCCTTCCCTTTTCTCACCCAATGTACTAAGCTTCAGTTTGGGATAGATGACATGTTTTTCATAGATTGGTAATTGACCCAAATGAGGAGAATCCAGGCTTCTCAATCGATTATACTCTCTTACACATTTGCATATACTTTGCTTTCATCATAATTTACATGGTTCAACACTAAATGAGACCTAACACATGACAATGCAACATAAAACACCCTCTCTTAGAAAACATTTTGGCCTACATTATAAGTGCAACATCCATACTTAAACCTTGAGATTTATGGATGGTGATAACATAATCATAGTATGTGCATAGAGAACAGTTTTCCCTGTTTTTGGCCTACTAGCAACCTAGTGGTACACCTGGTATTTGTTTTTGTTTCTTTATGTAGTCGACTCTTATCAAAATGCACAAAAAATTATTTAATTGGGATATGTCAAGTCTCCCACATTTCCCATACCACCATTCACTAAGCCTTCCTCAACATTCAAATTTTGTCACAGAATGATTGTACAATTTTTACAAAGGCATACATTTTTCTCTACACCAACCGTTTTTGACACTGATTTTGCAAGTCCCTCAAGCTTATTTACCACTAATTGACATAGCAGTAAAATTATGTCTTGATGCTCCCTCTTGTCCTACACAAATAGTTAATAATGTTCACTTTCTCAAACATCAGCATTTTGGAATTGAACTGTGCATTCTTGTCTATTGTTGGCATGAGGCACACAGTCTGTTTGTGACATTTTAGGAGTTCCTCTGCTACAGCTGCAGTAGACTTGTGTGTGGATAAAGAGTAATTAAAGTAAGGCTCTAAAGAGCCAACTCAGCAGTTTTTGACATAATTCCTATCTTAAGATCCTTCAATTTATTTCTATACTGCACTCATAGGTCTAGTTAATTCATTGTGTTGGACATTTAAACAAATGTTAAGATTCCCTATGCTGGCTAAAGAGTTTTCAGTTTGTTCATGCAGCAAAATTGTCTGACCTTTTAAAGGGGTCAGTTGAAGTACATCCCCAAACACTAAAAGATGTCTCTTTCCAAAGAGGGTTTCATAGTTTGTTCTGATAACCTCTTGCATTCTCAGATGAACAAAGGCTAGCACTAAGTTTGAAAGCATGTTAACCTCTCCTATAATCAGGCCCTTCACTTTTTTTCAAACTCCTGATATTTCATGGCAAGCATCACCGGATAACTTGTGGTACTTTTATTGTTTGTCATGCTCCAGTGGCAACATCAGAAGTCAATGCAAATTAATACCTTTTATATTGTGTTCAGCTCGTCCTGCTGGTGCTGTCACAACACAAGAAAGTAGTTATTTTATGTACCTCTACTGTAAGCAGTTTTATCAGAAAGCTTTTGACAGCACCTGCTTGTCCACTAACATAGAGAAGCGTAGGCTTGAATGTGCTGCACGTACATTCAGAGTTATCCTACAGAATTCCACGATCCACTGATACAGAATCTGTCATTGCTCTTCATTTAATGGAGCTACTAAAGATTAGAGACTGATTTTTCACCTGATCCATAGCATTTTGCACCTTGTTCATAGCAATGACACACCTCATTTTCAATAATAAGTGGCCAAGATGATCGTGACTATGAGGTCCAGGCTGCCTTGTGAACTATCTTGTGCAACTTTAGCTGCTGTTGTTTCCTCTTGTTGAATTCACCATCATTCAGCGTTTTCAAGTACATATGAAACAATGAACATTCAATTTGATCTTTAACTGCATTGAAAGCATTCTCATACCAGCATGACTGACCTAATAGTTCTTTTTTTTTCAATTATGCCAAGTTTGCAGAGAGCTCAAGAGCCAAATAAAATAACTCTCTTTTATCTGCACTTTGACAACTGTGTTTCCGGCAGTTCAGGAGACTTGAATTGTTGTGTCTCACTAAACAACCATTATACCAGTAGAATGCAATATTGATGCTTTCAATGCTTTCTTTCACATTGTTCCCATATGTGTAGAACTGAACTATTTCATACATATAGAGGTTTTCTAAATGAACACTTTGATTTTGGTAATAAGTGTCCAGCATATATGTACTGGCAATGTCTCTGCTATCAGGATCAGAGTGTGAAATATATTCAATCTCATTAAAAGACTTCAATGCTCTTTTACGAACAGAAGCAAGGGCTAAACTAATCCAAATGATGGATTTGGACTTCATATAAACTAGCCGAACTCTGTCAGGCACATGCCTCATGAACTTTCCCCTGTGGAAAGGCATCTTAAGAATTAAGTTGTACAACTTCTTTGTTAAAGACTTTCCTTTTATTTTTGTCTTTTCAATCTTTGTAATGCAAGAAGTAATTCAATGAGCAACAGCAATGTAACTGAACAGCTACAAGCTGAATGTCCACGTCTGTATTGTACATAGACAAAATGATCGGATTATTGCCATTGATAATTTTGGATGTCTCACTTGTATGTATTCCTTGGAGAGTTGCCAGTGACTGTATATCTAACTGCAGAAATGAAAAAGTTTACTCTTCCTTTAGATGTACCAGAACTAGAGAAACAAAGCAACATTTGGTGTAGTGTTTTCCTTTAGATCTGCATATGGGACCACAGTATTTGCCACATCTGTGGGATTGAAATTACACATCATGCTGCCTAAGCGTTCTGTCCTCAGACTCACTTGGAATCTCACCTGTTATATTTTGCTCAATAATTGCTGGTATTGATTCATCAGTTTCCTGTACAAATTTTGGTGCAGCTTCATCCACAGTAACATAAATGGAGCACCTTTAGCTAGGTATTGTATCCTCCGAAAGTAGTCAATGACCTCAACTAGAGGAGGATTTCTTTTGTTGCAGATAAATTAAGTATAGCTTGAAATCTAAGATTAAAGTACCTGCAAACATTTGTTGGATCCATAGAACACAGTTCTCTCAGTGTTTTAAAGTTGTTGCCAGTAATGATGGAGTTTCTCTGAGGACATTGTACAAATTATCCCAGGCATACTATGCACAGCTCAGAGTTACAAACCAGGTAAGCACACTAAAGGTGTGCAACATGCCCTTGACGGAAACAGCATTTATTCCTTCAACATTGGCACACATTGAGATACATGATGTTGCATTCAAGATTCTCACCTTTCCCATTAACTTTCTCAACAAAGTCTCTTTTACTCATATTTTTAAATCATGCTTCTGTTTTCCTAACATATGCAGCAGCATATGACAACACTGAGAGCATGAGTTCAATTGTCCTTCCCCTAGGAAAATGGGATTGGATGTAAGAAAATCAGCGAAAAACTCTAGTGAGACATAGCAGTCTGATCCAGAATTGTTGGGGCATTTTTATTGATTCCATTCCCTTCATGTGTGCCTCTTCCAGGAAACTCTGGCAGTTTCAACACTTCCAGACCTAGGTTCCTTACTTTTAGTGTTGCTGGACTACCATCAACCTCTCGTCGTCTTTCTGGGGGGTTAACCATCTATACCAAAGCATCACTTGCTATAAAAATCAAGCTCTTACATATAAAATCCCCAGACATACTGGAATTTCTTATATCCTCTGATAAGTTTCTGTCTGTAAGATTTTTAATGTGTTTAATCACTGCTCATAAGGGCAAAAAGGATCATTTGGATCTTGGTGCTATTAGTCATCCTTTGCTAGTTGTGGGCAATATCAACGGGATCTTTGAACCCTGTTGACAAGCATTCCTCTTCATGTTATCGCATCGACTGCTATTCAATTAGCACATGTTTTTCATTCCCCTAATAAAAGGACCATTAGACTGCCATGTATTACAGATGCCCTAAAAATATGCTGAGATTTATGGAATTGTTGCTGTATTAATAGAACCATATTCTAACATCTATCCCAATATGATTCCCATATTATCTGTTCATGATTGTATGGTAGGTTGCCTAAAGATCACTTTTCTAAGCTAGGCTCATTGCATAAATGTGCAGCCCCTAGAACCAGTTTGTTCTATACCTCATGCAGGAAAGAAAAATCTGAGTTAATCAAGGTAATCAAGGGAGCACAGAAGATGTAATTGCAGCTGCTAGAAAAAAAGTACAAGCTCATTCAGATCACCAGCAAGAGGCATTGGGAGGAAAAGAAATGACGCAATCTGGACAACAACTTGAAAAATAGGAAGAACAAGGAATTGGTACCTTTTTGCACAAGATGGTAGAGATCCCACAAAGGTAGATGAGATGTATATCAAACCAGAAGTATGGTTCAAGCAGTTTAAGATTCTGTATTTGTCAATTAAACGTGAAACTTTTAATACAGATAGGGCCCCATGACAATACAGATAGGGCCCCATTGAGTACAGAAGAGGGCAACCTGAATAATCTGTTTCCACATTAGATGAGACTGTCATGGCAATTAACTCAATGTAGTAAGGCAAAGCAGCAGGGATAGACAATGTCCTGGCAGACCTATATCACTTTGAACCAACTATCTGTGGTCCATATCTTCACCTACGTCCAAATGCAACTTTGACAGGCTTGATATTGCTGCCTCCTAAAGAGGGGCTGAAATCATCCCAAGTTTTAAGAAAGGCTTTAGGGACAATCTGGCTAACTATCAACCCCTTAGCCTTGTTGATACTGCCCAAAAGTTTTCAGCGGACAGATCCTAGCCACAGTCTAGGATTGGATGCAAGAAGCAAGGGTTCTCTCCCATTTGCCTTCCAGGTTTAGGGAGAATCACAGTACGATTGACCAAGTGTTTCGCTTCTCCCTCCTGGTTTGGAAGATCATTTGGTTGAGGAGAGAGCACCTATACGTGGCCTTCGTTGGTATGAGGGCAGATTTCAATCTTGTTCATAGGGGGACTCCATGGTTGGTTCTTCACAAAATGGGCTTGCTATAATCATTGCTGGCCCTCATTGTATGATTGTACAGTAACAACTACGCGCAGTCAGATGGGAGGACAAGGGAGAATTGACAGACAGAATTCCTATCGAGAGGGGCCTTCGCCAAGTTTGTGTCCTGGCACCATCCTTGTTCACTCATTATATCAATGGGTAATTGAGCATTCGTACAACTGTATTAAAGACTCCCCAAAATTGGGAGTTGAGAAAATCCCTGCCCTCCTTTTTGCAGATGATACCCTCTTACTATCACAAACTGCAGGTAGCCTGCAAACACTGCTAGGAAACTTTTCCAATTTTTTGTGATTCGCATGGGCTAGAAATAAATATTAATAAAACAAAGTTCATTGCTTTTAACCCACCTAAATCCTTCAAAGGGAAAATATATATGCAAGGTGCCTGCCTAGAGGGAGTGAAGGAGTTTGATTGCCATGGAGCTCCACTACCGGTCTCTCGTACTCTGATGAGACTGCTGTATTTGGGGCATCAGCACCTCTGCATTGTAGGTGACTGAGTCACTTCCACACCAGTTGGCAGCTGTCACGCCAACACTTCTGGTTCACTAGCAGCACCTCACCTAAAACCAGCCAAAGTGATTTGTGACAGCATTGCATGGACTCTGAAAACCCTCAGGCAAATTGCGGTGGAAACAAATCTTACCCTTTTCTCTCCACATACAAGTCTCTTACACACACATAGGCAAGAAAAGAGATACAGGACAGTTTTTAATATATTTATTGAAAAGACCGGAATCTATGATAAAATTCATGAGCTGCAATGATTAGCATAATGAGGATTAACAAAATCAGGATTGTGAAAATTGGAGATGTAAATATGAACCACCTCAACATATTGTCATAACATGCGTATACAATTCCTACCTAAAAGCCTAATCTCTATCCCCTAAGCAAGAGCATGGCGATATAACCGAATCTGTCCATACTGTGTCCATGAGAAGCAGACCCCACCCCTGTTACCTTGGTACAATGTCAGGCTGCAGCCTCCAGAACAGGATCCGTGGAGACACAAAGGATGAGGTCTACTGAAAAACGGCATGCAGCATGGATAGAAATTCTGACTGGAACCCCCTCTAATGCCCTTTGTCCTAAAACACATTTTTATAGGGGACATGTTTATGTTCAGGCACAGAGACCTAACACAGATATGTACCTAAGTGCTGGACTGCTTACGCAGTTTTGGGGCCAGCAATACAAAATATTATACTGTGTGCCTTACATTCTGTTCTTATAACTCCAAGAAAAGAACCAGATGCAAAGTATGTCATCCATAGCACTGATAAAGACACTTTCGCAGAATAGCAGTTGATAATGGAATTAAAATAATATCACTAAAGAAGCAATAATAAAATGAGTAAAATTGAATACAGAGTTTTAGAGCATGAGTATTGAATAAAAGGGGCACAGGCCCCATGCTTAAAATAAGCTATCACTGTGTCCAAGGGACTAACTAAAACAGACCCACAACACCCTCCCCCATTGCCGGAACAAGCGTGCAAAGTCCAAGCCCTAACGTTAAAAATGCTCTAATAAAAGCGTAAAAACTCTAAAAGCATAGCTAAAAACATACATAAGCGACAAATGTCTAAGTTGACAAGCCAAGCAGGCCAACAAACAGGCTGAATTAACTTGTGTCCTGTTTTACTTTTGAGACAAACCCAATGGTCGAATTTTAACAATGATCATGTTCCTGAAAAAAATCTCTGATGTCATCAAGGGAGATTAACACCAAAGAGGATTCTACTGTGGCAGATGGCAAGTTGATCAAGGTAATTGCAGAAGGATCCATGGAGCAGAAGTGCACAGAAGCCTCCAGTGCAGATTGAACTGTGTAGATAGCCCTGTCCATTGTGCCACATGTTGCTGGAGCCAGCAAAACCACAAGCAGTGGCTCATAGGCAGCCTCACAAATCAACAGTAGCCTCAAGGGGCATGTCCGTGAATGAACCCTCATCGAGAACATTAACAGATCCTTATCCACAGGAGGTGCAGGCTGCACAGCAAGACACACCATGGGTGCATATTCGAACAGGCACCAGGCGCAATGGAAGGCTTGCTGGCCACACGTCAAGACTGGTCTGGATGTCACAAATCAATCTAGCTCCAGCTCCCCAAGCAAGGAAGCTCTAAAGTACTGAATCATGCGTTCAAGGCACAGCTGGGCTGATGTAGCTCCATTACTCCATTTCGCCTGAGAGAGAACAGCTACTATGTTTCAAAAATAGCAGCTGCAGAATTCTTCCAGCTAATGCCAAAGTTATGGGTAATACACCAAAGACACTCAAAAAGAGTGATTGTATGGTTGCAGGTATTACTCCAAACACAGACTGGAAAGTGCTAACAAATCCAGAACAGACAGCCTTAAAAAACATGCGCAATCCCTGCAGTATTCAATGCGTTGAATATTCTACTGACCAATTCTCCAAATGTGCCCTGGTTAGATTCAGGGATCACTCCTTCCATGCATTTCGGGAGTGTGGAATCTTGAACAATACAGTCATCAAGGAATGAAGGAATGTCCCCTGTTAACATTACTTTACACACACCTATCCCCATTCCACTTGCTCCATCAGAAAGCTTTTTTGGAGATAGGGCCAAAGTTGACGCATTCTGGAGTCCATGTCAATTCCTTTGTCAACCTGGTGTCTTCCCCTCTGCTACTGCATGGACTACATTTATCATCTGTTACCTAAGGGGAAATGTTGTAAACTGGGCAATACCTTTTATTGCGAACAACAATCGCTTATTGCATGACTATACTATGTTTCGTGATGTCATGCGATGTTTATTTGCCCTAACACTCCTTTATTTAGGCAAGTGATAAACTTAAGGCAAGGGAAAGACTTAGGGCCATATTTATACTTTTTGACGCAAAACTGCGCTAACGCAGTTTTGCGTCAAAAAAATTTGCGCCGGCTAACGCCATTTCGATGCACTGTGCGGGCGTCAAAATTATACTTTGACGCACGGCGGCGCAACCAACAGGTGGGAGTCATTATTTCGTGACACACACAGCGGCGTCAAGTCGTAAAGGAAACCAACGTTAACGCAACACAAATGACTGTGGGTCGATTTACGACAGCGCAACCCAGAAAGCGCTGTTTATTTTGATGCAATAGCATCAAATTTACCCGCGAAAACAGCCCTTTCAGCAGAGGAGAGCCAAAATGGATCCCAGATGCAACAACAGACCCCAGGAAGATGACAGCAGACCAGGAACCAGCCAGGATGATCCATACAGGAACCAGGACATTTTCAGAAAAAAAAGAAAGTGTTGCTTCAGTGCAGAGGAGCAGGAAATCCTGGTTAAAGAGGTGACGGAACACCAGCACAAATTGTTCATCACCTCTAAATTGCCTATCAGTAGGAGAGAGGCCATATGGAAACAAATTGTGGACAAGATCAACAGTGTGGCTGAAGAACGCAGAACAGTCACTGAGTGTAAGAAACGCTGGCATGACTGCAAACGTAGGACAAAAGAAAAAATGGCCAGGAACAGGAAGGCAGCACTGCAGACTGGAGGGGGGAGTCCAGCACACCAGGAGGCCCTGCCCCACATGGAGGAGATGGTCGCAACCATCATCCCTGAGGAGATTGTCACAGGGATTCAAGGACAGGACAGTGCAGACTACCACGACACAACGCACATGCAGGGTAAGTCGCATGGGGAATCATAATACAATAATGATAACTGCAACCGGGGGGTGGGGGAATACCTACTACACAATGCATGTAACTCAGCATATATATGAAGTGGCATGGGTAAAGGGGCACGGCAGGGGGGCATGGCCAGCACAGACTGAAGCTGGGGCATGACAAAATACAGCACCAACAACAGTCCCATGGGGCCATCCTGTAATTACAACAATGTAGCCAAGGGAAGGCAGCGACAGGTGGGAAGGCCACTACGTCAAACTTAGATCCAGGCACTCGTCAGTCAAAATGTATCCTACATAAACTAGGTCTCCATCTGTAATCCAGTAGCCAAAACAACAACTGCAATGTAACTGCGACAACAGTTGACAATAACACCTCTGATCTCTGTGCAGCTATAGTAGCAAATGGCAGGAACCTCCCCATGGAACATACATACCTAAATTAGGGGGTGAGGATGACATCTGCAACTATTTATAGAAATAAGACAAAGGCACCAGTACACTCAAATGCCAATGTCCATACTTGACACATACATCAGCCAAATTAAATAGCAATAGGAGCCACACAGCACTAAGGACACACACATGCTGCATACGTCAGGGTCCCTCACGTGCCTGGCTAACAAGGCAACATCACTAATGCCATACTGCTCAGACAACAACATTGAGGAGGGGACACATGCAACTGGTCACTGAAACACACCTGCACAGTCTGAGAACCAAATAGTACCTTGATACGATAAACTGGGCAATCCAATTAAACACACATTACCCAACATCATCTCGAAACATCAACAATGTTTACATCCATACCACATCCTAACATTGCCATGTATAGGATATGCCACATAACATGTACATTTAGGTCAATGTGAATAAAAATTGTTTGGGGCAGGTCCTGAGAGGCAAGTGTGCTGCCAGGGCATTCACAACACCCACAGCCAGTCAAAGTGTAGTGTGGTAAGTTTTAAGTATACTTTGCGCATTAGCTTCAGGCTTTGTGCCTTTGTGCACCTTGCCCTGAATGTACTTTTACTCATTTGCTAACAGCTTAGAGCCTCTGTGCACTTTGCACTAAATGCTATTTGTTAGGCTTCGTATCAGTAATTTTGTAAATAGCCATTTCTTCGGTGTTGTTTTTTAGTCATATCACACTGTTTTGCCTACTTCAGCACTGCAGTTCTCCAGAACATATTCACTCTGTGCTCCAGTCAAGGATACAGTCTGGTATATTGCCGACAGACGTGGTAGGAGTTCAGATTTGGCGTTCCTGCGTAGGGACACTTTGTCATCACGATGACATGTTAGTTATAAAATCACTTCCTTGTCCCAATACACGCAAGAGGGAGTTTCCGAAAAGAGAACCACAACTAGACGCTGCCTGCCTTGCTGCAGATGCTGAACCAGATCACAGGCCATTGCTCAGATATGAGGGCTGATGTCTCCCCAGTGATTCAGACAGGCAAGCTCGAAGCTTAACATGCTGTGCTCTAAATAGAACAAGCAGAGGGAGAGTAGAAACAGTTAGGCACCATGATAGCTTTGTTCAAATGTTTTACACTCCTGGTGACTATTTCAATTCTACCATGTTGTATTGTTTGGGTTATTGTGGCTCACACCTAATTATCTAAAAGTCAGTTGTTTTATGAAATCATCATATAAAACCAATATGGTCTTTGTCATTTGTATATGAGATCATACTGGAAAAGAGAGAATTGGTTTGGATCTGAGTGACCACGACTTCCCGGAGAAGTTCCAAAGATGTCATGCGCTCGGCTGTCTAATCATTTCTTTGCCGTGGGAGACATGAGGCACTGCTAGTTAGCCAGAGCAAAAAGAAAGAATTAGGGTGACAGAGTTATTTACAAGTGGGTCAGACTCAGTCCCCCACACCATTAGCTATCCTGCTGCCTAGAAATCCAGTAATCTCATGTAGGATGAGAGCCCACGCGACAAAATGTCTCTCCATAAGAATAGATATACACGGAGGGACGAGTAGGACAAAAAGATGGCTATTCCCAAATTTGGACAAAGCAACACCTAGAGGCAATTAGGCAGACAAGTCTGATAACTCAATATCATACATGTGACACACAGGTGGGCCATAGGCCTATAACAATGCCCATATGAAGGACAGCAGATACCAATACCAAACCAGAGCACAAAGTTAAGTCATCCAAAGGCTTGCATCTTATGGCAAAATTGTCACAACCCAGACACACTAATTGTACCCTGTTTCATTGCAGAAGAACATGGATCTCCTGCCGATATGCCTGTCCCTGATTTCCCTGATGACATGGATGACGAGCCCATAAATATTTCCCAGGAGACCATCCAAAAGGTCATTGCAACCCTCCAGACCCCACCTTCAGTCACAAGGAGGAGCACAGAAGAAGCAGCCATCACAGAAGAACCACCCACCACCCCAATTGTGAGACCTGCCAGCTCCAACGCAGCTGAGGACTCTGACGACACTGGCACCAGCTTTGAAAGAACTGTAGTTGGGGTACAGCGGGAGCTGGCCAAGGAGGTGCGGGTGGGGATGCAAAACATGGCAGCCAGCCTTGAGGGGGTGCGTTCGTGCATGACGTCATTTGCAGATCAGGCAGCTGCTACGGAAACCCGAACATCTCTCTTGCAGGAACTTGCCAAAACACTGAAGGAAATCAGCACAGTTGTCATCCAGTTGACACAACACCTACAACTGCAATCCAGTCAAGGTGTGCACGAATGCAACATTGAACCCCTCAGGGCCGACCTGGCTGCCTACCATCGTGATGTGGCTGCCATTCTCAAAAACCAGCAGGCCCACCTTGCTGCAGTACTGCCCTTAATAACTCCACAGGGAGCAGCCCCCGGGATGTCTGCCTCCACGTCTTCTAACACTGAGGTGTGTGTTGCCCCTTCACAACCAACAACAACAAGGACAAACCAGGCAACACACACATCAGAAGAAGAAGACATGGAACAGATCACATTCTCACGGAAGAGTACCCGGAAGCACCAGTCCCTGCACCATGGCCTACTTTGACCAAGGTCCTACGTTTTGACAAATGCCAGTCTCACTACAACTACACTCAATGACTGTTCTGCAAGCCACTGTATGACTTGTCAGCATTGCCAGTGAATGTCTCTCTCCTACTATTTGCCAATTCCTGTCCCTCTGCACTGTCTGTGACATCACCCCAGCATGTCAGGAGCATCATCCACACCCCTTCTGTAGGATCACTATGTAAGAATGCACCAGAACGGACCCAGCTATCATGGACAATGGACATTTTGCACTACAGCACCTATAAATAAATAGCACTTGCACACCTAATATGTCTCTGTGTTATTTCACACTTCAACTGTGCAGTACATAACTCCAAAGTGCCTGTGTGGCAACCATGTAGCTTGTCAATACAACTGTCCTGACATCATGTAGTCTGATACATCTGTGCAGTGGCCAGGATTGCATCATAGCCTTACCATACTGAGGAGAATAACTGATGAAGGGACTAACCACACACAATCATGCTGTGTTGGACAGAATGATGCACCATCTATAGCAATTCTAGTCAACTAATGGTGGCTGAGATATGTAGGCACCATGCAATACTAAAACATGAAATTATGCTGCAAAATGTAAGCAAACATAAACAAATAACACTGCATCAATCACCCTTTCTGAGTATACTTCCATGAAGGAAAGTCATGCAGAATTAGCACACACATGATGATAGGTCAGCAATGAAGGCAACAAGACAAGAGTGTTAACAACACCTCATCTACAACGATCTCCCTGAACATCACACTGCAGTCCGACCTATGAAATTACCCACAATAACAAGTCTGGAAGCACACTTTGTGAAGTAGTATACATACTCACCAACACAAAACCTTGGTGATCAATGCAAACTACCAATGGTGGGTCTCCCAAATGGTGGATACTTACCAAGTTATCACACGGGTAGCTGGCATGTTAAACCTCCATTTTCTGGGGATGGCTAGCATAGGACACTAATGTCATACAAAAACATTCACCTACACTGATGTGACCATATTTTTTGACTCTGCATTCTGTGCACGCCTGTACGTGAAAAAATTATGACGCCCATGCTGTATGCGTGGAAATGTGAAGCAACATGGACAATATGGTGGACATGTCATGTACCTTATTAATTTATTAATTTTCATATCATATTTTTTGACTCCGCATTCTGTGCACTCCTGTACGTGAAAAAATTATGACGCCCATGCTGTATGCGTGGAAATTTGACGCATTTTTTAATTATGTCTTCATTTTTTTAAGTTGGGGAAGGAAATTTGTCATGGCCAAACGGTGCTATGTGATACACATTTGTGGTTAGCTATGACACATGTCCCTTATTGGATGTATAGAAGGCATTCACACTAATATTTATGATACCTTAAAAAAATGTATTAACCATATTTGTACACATATTTTGGGTAATTGCTGATGGCTATTTTGAAATGATGGATGGGATACCATGATGTATTCCTTCTCAAAAATGTGTCCACAATTATCATGGTAATGCATTTATCTATAGTCCAAACAGGGAGTGCAATAGTCACTTACAGTTTTTATGGGGCTAACCATGTCCTATTATGATTTTGTGTATCTGATTTGTGTTTGACGTTTGACATGTAGGCCACACATGCGCCTTATGCATGTGTTTAGTTCACAAGTACATGATTCTTGTATATTTGGGGGGCGGTAGAGGTGGACTTAGGCCCCCAGCACCCTAGGGTTTGCCCATCCAGATTTGCTAATTTATCCATGTCTTTCATTTATTCTGTTATGCAAAACCTGCTGCAGCAGGCTAATGTAAGGCCATAGGGTATGAATCACTGTTAGCCATTCATTCATCTCATTTGCCCATTTGACGTTTGCACTATTGATGATTTGGAGCAATCTGACATACCATTTTGCAATGACTATGTTTGCAAAATCTCAGCGTTCCTCATGTGCTGATGACAAATAGATTGTTGATGTATGTGGCCCTTTATGCATTACCTGGTTTAGTAGCATGTTACATTCTTCCTGCTAGGTTCGAACTGGGACACTACTGTGATGGGCAGCTTGCAAATATTTGGTTGATTGGATGACATATGTTTATATGTGTGTGCTAATGTGGATCCACTATCACCTGTCTGGGTGTATGTTGTCACTGTAACTTCAAGGTCTCCTCATGAGTTAGTGGCAGCTAATGTTGTTCCAAATGGGTACTGTTTATATCAAAAACTTGAGAGAAGCCATTGAGGACATGGTCACGTACACATGGATGGTCCCACCCTGTCACTGAACACGTGTAATGAGACTTTCAAATGATCTACATTTTTGGGCTGAGTGAGAGACTGTCTCAGGTGTCTGGATCAGGCATGTGTAATTGCCACATTTGTACTCCTGTTGGCCTCTGTGGATGGTAATGTATCATGTAACATCCTACCCTCTGTGCATACATTTGTGATTTTTATTTTTGTATCATCATTGTTATATCATTATTGCTCAATGAGACGACATTCTTCTTCAGCAATTTCGAACTAAAGGTGGGCAGAAATGAATAGGCCAAAGCATGATGTGGTGTTTGTTATCTGTGTTTATTTACAATTGTGCAATAAGTGTTGATATAAGAAATTATGAAAAAATTTTATTTACAAGCTGTTGGCGCCTACGCACTCCTGCTGCCGTGTTTGGTTGTTCCCCCTCCTGTTGCAGGCCAGCATCCTCCTCTTCGTCATCTTCAGGCATGTCTGGGTTTGGTTCAAGGAGGGGAATGTCCTTTTTACACAAATGTTGTGCAATATGGCACAAGTGAGTATGATCTTACAGACCATCTCTGGGGAATAGAGTAGGCTACCGCCAGTGATGTCAAGGCAGCGGAACTTTGACTTTAGGATCCCAAAGGTCCACTCAACAATGCTGTGTGTCCTCTTATGGGCGTCGTTGTATGCCCGCTCTGCAGCAGTAGTGGGGTTCCCAAATGGTGTCATTAACCAAGGCTGGATGCCATACCCCTGATCAGCTGAAATAGAAACACAGAATGGGATCAATTAGATGTAGAAAGCACTCTTGTACAGACCTTTGATTGCAGTAGTTGTCTTGTGTTGTCTGTGACTCTTTTGTGTACCTATGTGACAACCTATACTTATAGGGTAAAAGTTGTGTATTGAGTTTTTTCCTTGGCTGAGCAAGTGTTTGTTAGCTAGCCGTTTGTCAGCAGTGTGTATTTTTATTTTCATAACAGTGTGCCCTCCCTTGCATTGTGACTTGTGATACAGGTGTCCGTGTGTCTTCACTGGGGGTGAGATGATAGTTCCATGCAGAGTTAACACATGAAAGTGTAGTTAAGACGTTCATATGAAAGTACCCTGGACATCCCATACCTTAAGACTTATGCAATGTATTAATGTACAGGTTATTGTGACACTTCCAATTTGCAAGGGGACATTTAGGCAACCACACTCATTAATGTCTTCACATTAAGCTGTGGAGTACATTCCAATGTGCAACAGGTTCAATGGTGACTTCAGAAACATGGCTAGTGATGTCAGGACCTCAGTGTGTTCCTGGCTAGGTGTTGCTATTGTGGTGTATGTGTTGTGTGTCCTAGAGGGTTGCTGTGCAGTGTGTATATAAGTTGGATTTTTGTACTTACCAACAAGTAGTCCATTGCCATACCGTCCATCCTGGAAGTGTTGGTTGATGGTAGAGTGACGGAAGATGAATGCGTCATGTACACTCCCAGGATATTTTGCCACAATGTTGCTGATCAATCCTTGGTGATCGACTATGGCCTGCACATTGATTGAATGTGTGTGCTTCCTGTTGCGGTAGAGGTGTTCTGTTGCAGCAGGTGGCACAAGGCGTACGTGTGTGCAGTTGATTGCACCAAGGACGTGTGGGAAGCCACTGATGGCTTAGAACCCCTGTTTTGTTTCCTGCTGCTTCTGCAGTGTGTTAGGGAAGTAGATGTGGAGGGGTGTCAGGCAAATGATGGCATCCAGTACTTTTGGCAGGAATGCGGAGAATGATGGTTGTGATATTCCACCAACCAGGGCACAAGTTGTCTGAAACGAGCCACTTGCCAACAGGTGAAGTACGGCAAGCAGCTTTGTTTCTGTTGGTATGGTGTGGGGTGTCACCAAAGTGGGGGCCAACTGCTGTTCAATATTTCTCAGCAGCTGCTGAATGGCCTGCCAGTTCAACCGGTACCTCTGGATGATGTCGTGTTCCCTGAGGCCATGCAGGGTTGTTCTTGGGCGGAATATCCTCTCCTGCCTTCTGCGCTGCCTTTGGGGTCCCTGCTGTTGTTGTTGTAGCTACTGTTGTTGCTGCAGGGCTCTGCGTCAACGTGCACGCTGAATAAAAATCACCTCCATGTCTCCCTGTTGCTGCTCTGTTGTTTGTTCTGTGTGTTCTGATTAAATACAGGTGTGTTTGCCCCATTTTAACGCCTGCCCTGACCCAGGCGTTAAATTTTGACACAAATCGGGCTTTGCGTAATTTTTTTGCTCTGCCTCCCGGCCAAGAGTCATTTTTGCCCGGAAGCATAAATACGGCGCACGGCTGTGTGCGTCGTTTTTTGGACGAGAACGCCTACCCTGCATATCATTAACGCAGGGCGGGTTGCCGCATCCAGAAAATGGCGCACATTGCGGATTTTTCCCTTGCGCGGGCTCGGGCGTCAGGGTTTAAATATGGGGCAACGTTTGCGCTGATTGTGTGTCAAAATTTTTGACGCACATTCGGCGCAAACGGAGTATAAATATGCCCCGTACTTGCTTACATCACAATCTTTCATAGATTAGTTACTGAGGCACAATGGCCAGAATAAAAACAAACTTCAATATTCTATAGTGGACTTAAAGAGGAACTAAAAGTCTCCTTGACCCACATTCTTGACCCCTCTACCAATTGGTCAGAATTGATTGATCTAGTGGTCAGTCAGTCAAAAAAATGTATTTGGCAAGTTACCATAAAAGCACAGAATAATTTACACATAATATTATTTACAATACAGTTCTTAAAATATAAAACAACAATAATAAAATACATAGATGGTCATTCTGACCTCGGCGGTCTTTTTTGTAGACTGCCGAAGAACCGCCGTACGGAAGACCGCCAGTGCTTGCGGTCTTCCGGACGGGCCATTACGACCGTTGGCAGCGCTCCGCCCGTTTCCGGACGAAGAGCCGCCAACAGCCATACTGGCGGCAGGCAGGGAAGTGGAGGTAGCTCCACCGCCACGCCAACAGAACACCGCCCAGCGAATCATGACTTGTGATTCGCTGTGGCGGTGTTCTGTTGGCGTGGCGGTGTCGGCGGAGCTGCCCCCATGGGTCCCGTTCCCTCCCGGAGGATCACCGGAACAGGTAAGGTGATCGTCCGTTAGGGAAAGGGGGTGGGGGTGTTGTGAGTGAGTTGTGTGCGTGCATGGGGGTGTGCGTGTGTGTATGTTGAGAGTGCGTGCATGGGGGTGTGCGTGTGTGTATGTTGAGAGTGCGTGCATGAATGCGTGCGTGTATGTGTGTACGTTGAGAGTGCGTGCATGAATGCGGGGGGTGTGTGTATGTGCATGAATGCGTGCATGTATGCGTGCGTGTATGTGTGTATGTACATGTTGGGGATTGGGGTGGGGAGGGGGGTCCTGCAACCTTTTGGGGGTGGCAGTGGTGGTGGGGGGGGTAGGGGAGGGAGTTGGAGTGGGGGGTGGTGGAGACCCCCTATCAGTGCCAGGGAAGGGATTCCCTGGCACTGATAGTGCTTACCGCCATGGATTTCATGGCGGTCCCAAACCGCATGAAATCCATGGCGGTAAGCCGGGGTCAGGCGGGTCGGAATACCGCCGGTGGTATGTAACGACCGCCGTGGCGGTCGGAACGGTGAAGCGGCGGCTGGCCATGGCGGTTATGTCTGAAAAAAGACCGCCAGCCTGTTGGCGGTTTTACCGCTGCTTCACCGCCGACCGCCACGGTCGGAATGACCCCCATAATCTGTACTAGTTGCTAGATTTCTTCAAATCCATGAATCCCATACTCACATAAAGTACCGAAAACGACACCGTAATCTCAGCGTAATCAAATCCTATACTCTATCCTTCTAGATTAAGGTACAGCTGTCTCCACTAATTAATGACATTTTCTAATTACAATAGCTATTCTTAAAAAAATGTAAAATGGCATAACAGATATCAATAGTATTCAATTGTTGAATATACAACAAAGCATTATTATAAGATGTAAGTTGTAATTTCCATAAAAGTGGTAATAAAAATGTACGTCTAGCTGCAGAATACAGTGAACAAAATAAAAGAAAGTGGCATGTGCTTTGTTTTGTAATAGTATCACACAGGCATTTCGGGAGCACTTTTTGCCAACAGCATTGCTTAGGAAACGCCACTCTAAAATGTATCAAATTTAATCTGAATAAGGCGAGGAGGGAATATTCTTGAAAATTCGGGAACCAAGTTAAATAAAGTTCCATCTAAGACGTTCTAGTCTCTTATTTGAAATATAATCAAGATATTGAGTTTTAACCAAGTCCTTAGCGTTCAGGGGCAACAACTCAGGATGAGTAAACATATTCTAGAAACCTAAATTCTGGAAATTAGTTTGTAATTAAGAAAGCCACAGGATCCTGCTAAAATTGGCCAGATGGGTACAATCAGATAAACAATCTTGTACAAAGGCGGCCGCTGGATTCAACCAGGCTCTCAACCATAATAAAAGTGGAGCAACACCAATCAAATCCCCAATGTAACTTAGACCCAGTTCCTCATGGCAGATGAAATTTGCGACATTCTTGGGCACCATCAATACTCTATGTACAAATCTGTTCTCAGCACATTGAAGAGAATCAATTTTATTCCAACCCCACAGACCAGCCCCATAGGTAGCTGAAGATACACATTTAGCTTTATAAAGCCTAATTATATGATAAACTGGTCAATGACCTAGTTTGCGGGCAAAACTGAAAATTGCTTCCATCTGTTGGGTCTTGAAAGTAAGATGAGTCTTCCATTGCAAAGAGGAATGAAGGTATAAATCCAGGTAACAAACTCCTTTACTTTTTTATGGTAATCCCTCCCATATTAAAATGTTTAGATCTTGTATTTCTGGGGCCACATGTCATCACATACGTCTTCATATAGTTTACTTTCAAATCTAAATATTTCATAAAGATTGAAAAATAATCCATCAGACTTTGTAAGCCATTAGCAGTGCGGGCGATCAAAACTGCGTCATCTGCGAACAATAAAACAGGGAGCTGTCTTGCACCTATTCTACGGAAATCTTTACCATTTGCTATTAAAAAACTGTAAAGGCCATTAATATATACCAAGAATAAAAACGGTGCTAAAATGCAACCCTGTCTGACTCCTCTCAAGGAAGAGAAAGAGGCGGACCTCTCACCATGTGATCCATATTGGACTGAAACCCTCAGGTACGTATATAAGCGTTTAATTAACTTCAAAAGATTCCAATGCACCCCCAGGGATTCCATAATTGACAAAAGTTTCTCTCTATACACCAGATCGAAAGCACTAGATAAATCTATAAAAGCCAAATGGATAGATTACTTCCTTACAGTCACATATTTCATCAATATAAGGTGCAAATTTAACGATTGTTCGATAGTAACAAGACCAGGTCTAAAACCATATGGGATTGGAGAGATAATCTTTGGCTCAGTAGCCCAATCCTCCAGTCGAGTCAAAATTACACTTCCCAATAACTTAGCTGTATAGTCTATAAGGGTAATTGGTCCATAACAGGAAGGATCTTTCCTACAACCCTTTTTAAAAATTGGTATGTCAATAGCCAATTTCCACGAAGAGGGGATTTTACTCATAACTACGGACCTTAATACATTAGTGACTAAAGGACCCCAAAAATCCGGCATAGACTTAAAGAGATCAATAGGAACCCCGTCCGGTCCTGCAGCTTTCCCCAATCTCAGACGGGAAAGAGCATTATTAACCTCATGCAAGTCAAACGACAAATCAATATTAGTCGAGATGGAGTCTACAGGGCTCTGAATATCTCTTTCACCCCCTACAGACGACATATTAATCTCTGGCTGAAAGACTTTAGTGAAATGGGTTACCCACACTGTTTCTGGTATCAAACATTCATCCTCCTTATTATTCTGATTCATAAAATAAGAATGATTTACCACCCGCCAGAATTGTGTGGTATCCTTCAATTCGGTAGCTGCCAAAAGTTCATCCCATGCACTAGACCTGATTTCATTTTTCCTCGTTGCCAAAGCTGCCTTATATGGTGCCCTGGCTGTTCGTACTAAATCACGGGAGAAAGGGATTGATCTAAGAGCTCTTTACAAATCTTTATGGGCCTTTGTGCAGCAGAGTTGAACCACCGGCACACCCTTGGACCACTAACAGGCATTTCGATTGCCAGGGATTCTGAAATAGCAGAGCCTAATTTCACATTTTCTGATGCTAGCTTATCATGTATGCTTTGATGCGACAATCATATATTAATAGAATCCTGATTTTGTACGATAATTTCCTGATTAAATGTTTTAGGATCTACTCTTTCCCACTTCATTCGTAAACCAACGTTTTTATTAAAAATGGTTGCCCTATTTGGTTCCCTGTTACTTGTAACCGGTTTACTATTACATGCAAGTTCAATAAATAATCAATTGTGGTCACAGGCACAATGTGGATTTATCTTGAAGTCAAGAATTAAAAGGAAATAAGCAGCACTAATAAGAATAAAATCAATAATGCTCCCTTTCGAATTCCCCGTAAAAGTCGGTAATTTTTTAATAGCTGCATTTGCCTTATCTCTAGCGTAAACAAGATCAAATCTAGAAATAAAAGTATTTAAAACTTCCCCTTGATTAGTATGAGTAAAATGAGCTAAAGCCTCTCTATCCTCCATAAGAGTGCAAAGATCTAGTGGTCAGTTTAGATCAGTGACTTACGGAATGGTGACCAAACTATAAGTGAGCAGAGACACTTGGTGGTTCGGCCTGAGCAAAAGGAGACTGACAGTAAAACTCATAACTCAGTAGAACCCATGCAGATTTGTAGAAAACTAAATTTAGGCTTATATTGTGGCAAAGCTCGACACTTCACCTGCAATTGTGCCACCAAACCAAAAGAGACTCAAAAAAAGATAGCAGTCATTAGAAAATAATAAGGAAAAACTAGCACGCTCAATCAGCACTGAAGTCAACTGTTCGAGTAAGTCAAATACTCTGACCTCACAATACATGACTCATACCGTAGGTAAAATTCCACATCATCCAACTATTTCAGTCACCATGATGTTTCCCCATGACAACGTAAAGTTCCGCCTCTACTCCTGGATTCTGGAGCTACTGGGAACTTCTTAAATTTAACCTTGGCCAGTTCTTTAAATATTCCTTGAGCTAAAAAAACAAGAACCAGTGGTAGTAAGGGCATCAAAACCATTTCCTTTAGCCCTGGTTGGTGAAAATGGGCACACTGAAACCAGGTCTTTCGATCCAATAGATATGCCCACTATTGGAGCCATTCTGGGGATACCCTGACTACAACTCCATAATCCCCTCATTGACTGGGCATCATACTGTTCTAATTGTTTTACCACAGCACACCTCACCCCAAACATGTGCAACAGTTGCTCAGGAACCCCCAAGTTTTCTTCCAAGACAATACTCGGATTTTCAGGATGTGCTTGAAGAAAAGAAGGCCATGCAACTACCCTCTCATAGGGAGTTTGACTGTCGAACTAATCTAATCCCACGGACCAGTTTACCATGTTATCACATTTATGCCCTCCCAGAAAACAAGAATAAGGCCCTCGTTATGACATTGGTGGTAAATCCCACTTACCGCCCCACTGACGGCTGCCAATTTACTGCGGCAGTGGCGGACATCTGTTCACCATATTATGACACATATACACCAATCCGACACAATTCTGCCACACACACAAATCCGCCAGACCAAAGGTCAGTGATGAACTGGCGGTATGAAAACCCACACCATTACGCCAACAGAACAGAGCCCACCACATTATGACCCACGAATCACCATGGTGGACATTTAACAGCGTTAAACCATTGGTGGTACATACCGCCACGCTCACAATGGACACCCACATCCAAAACACCACCACATTGGACAATTCAAACAACACACACCTGACACCCATACACCCACCACACCCACACATGTACACCACTATAAAACACACACCCACATTACCCACAAACCTTTACGATTACAATTCATTCCTAGCAGAGAGACACCAAGACCAATGACACAATTAAAGCCACACACTACTCACACCTATTCACCACTCACCCACTCCACAGAACACACCCCAACACATTACCCAAAACACCCTCACCAACACACCTCACATTACACCCATGGCACCACAAAGACACCCCTGTATCAGAGAGGAGGAGCTAAGGGTCATGGTGGAGAAGAATTGTCAGGGTAGAGCCACAGCTATTTGGAGCAGAGGTGCAGCAGATGAAGATGGAGCTATGGTGGAGAATCGTGGACAGGGTCAACGCCATGGGACAGCACCCAAGAACTAGGGATGACATCAGGAAGAGGTCCAAAGACCTTCAGGTGAAGGTATGTTCCATAGCAGCAAGACACCAGCTTGCTATCCAGAGGACTTGTGGTGGACCCCCGCCTCCTCCCCCACAACTCACAGCATGGGAGGAGCAAGTCTTGACAATACTGCATCCTGAGAGCCTGGCCAGAGTTGGCGGCAGACTGGACTCTGGTAAGTCAACTCTTTACTATTATCACCCCTCATACCTGCATGCCATCTTATTCCCTCACCCTCACTCCCATTACTCCACTACATCCTACACACTCCACCCTCACATCTCACTCATCCAAATGCCAACCCCTGCATGCAGTACCAAAGCATGGGCACCCCTCACAACCCTGCAGGGACACTCATCACCAAAGCATGAACACCATAGAGAACTAACCATCTCACCATACACTAACATACACAAGTGAAAGCTGGCAGCGAAAATCCAACCATGGAGGGAAAGCCACGGATGTACAATATGTCAGACATATTAACCATAACACATCATTTATATCCCCACAGGTACCCCAGCCAATGTCACCGGAGAAGAGGTGCCAGCAATATCCAGTCCCCCAACAGAAGAGGCCCAGAGTGATGACAGTAACTCTGGTCCTTCAGGATCTGGACGACCTACCTGGCCCATCAGGGACCACTGGACAGCTGGTTACCCAAGCTCAGTCACAGACCACGCAGAGCCTCCCCCATCGGGATCCAACAACACAGCACCCACCCAGAGTACCCACACCTCTGTCCCCAGGACACATCAATCAGCATTGTGCCCACCTCTACACGGACCCCAGGCCACACCTCGCACACAAGAAAATCAGGGACCTGGGGTCATTGGCAGTGGGCACATGGTTCAGAGGACAGAGGAACAGGCCAACAGGGAAACTGAGAGGAGTGCTGTGCGCCAGGGAGGGGACAGGCTCAGGGAACCAACTCTCCAGGAATCACTTTCTGAGATCTAGGGAGCCTATCAACATTCCCAGGACACGATGGGCCAGATCCTGGACAACGTGCAGGAGAACAGTAGGCTGCAGGAGGGACAGTACCAGGGGATCAACGAGGACATGCAGGCTTTAACAACACCCTGATCTCCATAGCAGGGATGCTGGCTGACATGGCCAACATTATGAGGGAGGCAGTCTCACACCAGCGGGCCCCTGCCACTAGCCAGACATCTGAACAGCCTTCCACTTCTGCTGCCTCTAGTGGCAGGAGGCCCCGCCACAGGATTCACAGGCCACCAGCACCCCTCCCCCTGCAGAAGGTGAACCACCTAGTAAACGTTTCCTGCGATCCAGACAGAAGCCAGAGACACTTGTCAAGACCCCGCCAGGAAATGAGACTCTCCTGAATGTCACCCTTGTGTCCCACTCAGTCACCCTGTCCAACTTGAACTTCCATTGCTCCCCTTCCTATGTCTCCTTGGAGAATGCACCTGTGCTACTAACAGACTGGAATAATACCCTGGACTTTCCTCCATCATCACCCATTCCTATTGCACTTGTCCCCTATGTGTTAGCACTTCAATAAACACCCTTTGAAAAAAATCCATTTGGAGTATGTCACATATATCAAATATTTGAAAAAAATCCATTTGGAGTATGTCACATATATCAAATATGTATTATTTGAAACAGGTACAAACATTGCAAATTAACTGTACATAGAATGAGCATAGATTAATGACCTGTAGCTGGCAGTTGTGATCACACCAGGAGTATATGTCAAGTCACCAACATCTGCAAAATGAATTGCCAGAGGGAACAGTAAGTGGGCATAGAAGTGGGAAATATCACCATGCCATTGCCACACAGATTACAACCAAAGTCATTGAAATGTAAAATTACACAGTCCTACCTGTGTGTCACTGGAAGCATTGTCGTATAACTGATGTTCTGTTGTCCTCATCCTCATCATCTGCCTCCTCATCCTCACTATCCACAGGGTCAACTGCTGCCACACGGGCATCTCCACTCTCCTCCTGCTCCTGTAGAAAAGGGACATGGCGTCTGAGGGCCAGGTTGTGCAACAAGCAGCATGCACCTACTATCTGGCAGACCTTCTTGGGTGAGTAGCACAGGGATCCAATTGTTAGATGAAGGCACCAGAACCTGGTCTTCAGGAGGCCAAAGGTCCTTTCAATGATCCTTCTGGTTTGCCCATGTGCCTCATTATAACGTTCTTCTGACCTTGTCCTGGCATTCCTCACAAGGGTCAGCAGCCATGATAGGTTTGGGTAACCAGAGTCACCTGCAAATATTGAGGGAGAACATGTAGCCACACACTATCCTATATGGCCCACAACATACCCATAAACCAACATCTACTGGGTGGGAACCAGGGCTCACCTATTAGCCACACCCTGTGCCTCTGTAGTTTGCCCATCACATTTGGAATGCTGCTATTCCTTAGGAAAAAGGCATCATGAACCAACATAGGATACTTAGCATTGATGTGGGAGATGTACTGGTTCGTCAGGCACACCATTTGAACATTCATGAAGTGGAAACTCTTACGATTCCATAACACCTGTTCCTTCTTCCAGGGGGGGACAAATGCAATGTGTGTACCATCAATCACCCCAGTTATTTTGGGGATATGTCCCATTGCATAAAACTCTGCCTTCACTGTGGCCAAATCCTCAACCTGGGGGAAAACAATGTAGCTGCACATGTGTTTTATCATCGAAGACAACACTCTTGTCAGCACTATTGAAAACAATGGCTGTGACATTCCTGCTGCCAAGCCCACTGTCACTTGGAAAGAACCAGTTGCCTGGAAGTGGAGTACAGATAGCACTTGCACAAGAGGGGGCATCCCAGTGGGGTTACCGATAACGGATATCAGGTCAGGCTCCAACTGGGCACACAGCTCTGTGATTGTAGCCCTGTCCTGTCTATAGGTGAGGATAATGTGCCTGTCCTCCAGTGTAGCCAAGTCCACCAGGGATCTGCACACTGGGGTATGTCTCCATCGCCAATTCATCCGCAGTGGTAGGTATCTAAGGTACCCAAGAGTGAGGAGGCTGTCACAAACTGAACATTGGAGCCACAACAGTAGTTTTCAATCTGTATACTTGTAATGGTTTAGGGTGAATTGTCCAGTATAAACTTATTTCTCCTGTGAGGCAGCATAAATCCAGAGGGCCGCCCCCCCCCCGAAATGGCGTTTGCCTGTTCTGTGTGGAGGGACAGGTGGAAGTGAGGTAATTCCACTGGCGTTGTGCACCGTGACAGGGAGGCGGTCGGGAACCACCGCGCAACTCGGCATTAGTTAATGCTAGCCCTTATGGGGGACAGTGGCCAATGGTGATCTTCCCCGGTAGTGACAGTATGCACAGCCGTGGACATGACCGCCATTTTCTTCCATATTCCTCTCTTGCGACCTGACCTTCCATAGGAGAGGACCTACACTGCATGTGCTGCTGTGACGTGTGTCTGGAACCTACCATGGCCTGTGTGACCGGGGAAAGGGCCCCAGACTTCACTTCGGAGGAGTGGCCCCAGTATGGACTGCTATATGGGCCTCCACACCAATGGGTGAGTACACTGTGGGCACAACGCATATGGCATGAATGCATGGAGTTGTGTGTGTGAAGGCCTCGATGTAAGTGTGGGTGGAAGTCTTCTTTGAGGTATACATGCTGTGTGCTGGGCTATGTGTGTGTCAATGGTGATAGAAACAGGTATGGTGGGCCATATGTGTAACAGGCTGGACTGTATGTCTGTGAGAAAACAGGGCTGATTGCAGAGGCCCCATAACTTTTTGCCCCCATTTTCCACTTTTTGCTGGTGTTTTCCTGACTTTAAAGGTGCCCTGGGTACTGTTAACCAGTCCCAGGGCCTGTGCTCTGTGTAAAATGGATATGCAAATTAGGCTAATTATAATTGGCTAAGTTAACCTACCTATAAGTCCCTAGTATATGGTAGGGCATGTAGGTTTAGGGACCACAGCATAGGTGGTGCACACCTAGGTGCATTGCTGAGGTGCCCAGTGTCATTTTAAAAGCAAGCCTGCCTTGCTGGCTGCTTTTAAATTAAAGTTATATGCAAATTCGACTTTGGAATTAAAGGTACTTCCAAAGTCTTAAACTACCTTATTTTTACATATAAGTCACCCCTAAGGTGTGGCCTATGTGCCCCTAGGGCTGGGTGCCATGTAACTATAAGCAGGGACTTTATAAAAATAGATTTCTAAGCCCTGGTGAGGTAAAAACAGCCAAATTCGTTTTTCCCTCATTGAAGTAAATGGCCTTCATAGGCTAGAATGGGCAGACTTTATTTTAAATTTTAAAGTCTCCTTAAATGTTACATACCAAGAATTTGGTATCAAATTGATTGTTGTAATAAATCCCACAACTTCCAGTTGTTGGATTTAATATAACTTGTCCAGGTAAAAAGTTTAGACTTTACCTAAAAAGTTGCCAATTTCAGCTCTGCATTGTTTTTGCTGCTGTGCTCTGATTGGCCAGCCTGCAGCTGCTTCTGCCAGGCTGCCTTGATGAGGTGTGAAGTGGCCAGGCTTCACACAAAGGAATGTGCTTGGGGGAGAGAATCTCCCCTCAGTAGATGGTGAGGCAGGAAGGGGGAGGGCTGCCAAACTGGTCTTCAAAGGCAGAGAAGGACATTTGCAGCACCCAGCAACACCCCCACATCCTGCAACCCCAGACAATTAGGTGCCCCCTTGATTAGATTAGGAGAGGGCCGGAGAGGGGTGTGTTTATGATTTTTAGCCACACCAGTGGGTGGGCTCAGCCAGATGTAACCTCCAAAAATCAGATTCATCCATGTTGGATTTTTAGAGACTGTTGCCTTCTGGGATGGATTTTTGCCACACTTCCCAGGAAGTGGTCATCACAGGGGGACGACCCTGTCCCTGATTGGAGAACCAGGGCCCCCCTGCTTTTCACCCAGGAGCAAGGATAAAACTGGCAGACCTGCACCCACACCTCAGATCCCCACCAAATTTCAAGAAGAAAGAACTTAAGGAGAAGAAGGACTGCCCTGCTGGACCCCTGGCCTGCACCTGGAACCTGCACTCAGAAGGACTGCACCAGCTGCACACTTGGGCTTCACCACAAGAAGGACTTTGCCTGGCTTCAACTGGTTCAAGGAGGGACTCCCTGTTTGCTACAGGTGAAAAATTGCTAACCAGAGTCCCCTGCACCAACTCCTGAAGAAAGCGACCAGCTGACCACTGTCCAGTGGCCAAAAAGGAGTTTGCGCCAGGTGCATTCTGGGAGTTGAAGTCTGCACCCCCCAAGGACCATCACAGAACTTCTGGACCCTTGGGGTGAGCTGTGGACCCCAAAAGAACCTTAAAAGAACATCTGGGTGAAGCCCCAGAAGTTTGGAAAAGATTTGAGAATTTTTGGAAAAAAGCTCCAGAGATGGACCGACCCGCCGCGGAAATTCTAGCCTGCTTGCCTCAACCGCGACCCGGCCTGACTTCGTGGTTCGTCCCGGTAAAGAAAAACATCCGAAAAAGAGACTAAGTCCGAACGTAAAAAGTTGACCGGGAGCTCCCAGCCATCGTATCCGAGAAGGGCTCCATGGACGTCGGATCAAGATCCAGGTTTACCCCGTTCGAAGGATTTTCATCTCGAAAAAACGACTAAGTCCGAAGGTAAAAGTCTCCACCGAGGAAACCCACATCGCGTATCCGGACAAGGGCTCCAGGAGGTCGGATTCAACTGGCAGGTTCGTCCCGGTGAAGAAAAACTTCAAAATAAAGACTAAGTCAGAAGGTAACTTTTTAACCGAGGCCTCCCGCGACCTGTAGCCGAGCAGGGCTCCATCGCGGTCGGCCTGAAAGTTTGACTTTGCCCCGGTCGAGGTGCAACCAGATGATCCGATTGGCGCTTTTTGTTTCTAAGCGCTAGAAAAGTAATAATTCTTTAAAAATTCATATCTCCGGTTCCCCTGAACCAATTTTAATCGTTTTTGTGTCATTTTAAAGATAAAAAAATAAACTATTTTTATAAATTGGTTTTGGATTTTTAAACTGTTTCCTGTGTTTTATTTAATTACTGTTTTGTGATATTTGAATGCTTTACACTTTGTCTCCTAAGTTAAGCCTTGACGCTCGTTGCCAAGCTACCAAGGGTTGAGCTGGGATTAATTTACTGAGACCTAACTGTACCTATGTGGAGGTTAGTGGCTTGTTGCTAGGTGTAGGTACCTACCTGCCCTACCAATAACCCATTTTCCAACAATGTCTAATGGTGTTTTCCTGTGTGTATTGGCTCTGCAGGTCAGCGCCCATCAAAAGAAGGGTACATGGTGTCCCGACACCAAGGAGGTGCGGACCCTGGGGGTCTATGGCAGGCGGAGCACCCCACTGTAGGAAACAGTGGGAGGACCTGAGACACTGGGCACAGAAGACGGCGAAGTCCCAGCTGAGGATGCCTGTCGAACCTTGACTCCCCTGATGGCCCGCATACTGGTGGTGGCCTATCCAGAGCTGAATGGGCACTTGAGGGCATCACAGCAGCCACAAGGGGGTGAGTACAGTGGGTATCATTACAACTTACAGCTGGTGGGGTGGTATCCGGGTGGTGGATGTGTGTCAGTGGGTGCCCCTAGGCCAGGCCTGAAATAGCAGCTTAGGTCCTCTGGTGGCTAGGGTTCTAGCTTGTAAGCATGCACTACTGGTCAGGGCTGCATGGGTCCCAGGTGTGCTGCATTTGGTGGTGTGTGCCCCTCCTCATGCCTTGGTGGCTAGCAATATCAGTGGTGGTGCAATGCATAGTGTAGGCCTGTTCCCTGTGTGTGAGGGTGCTGTGTACGCCAATGGTGGTGTTTGTGCAGCCATTGACCCAGTGTATCCTTTGTCTCTCTTCCCCCTTTCTTGTTGTGTCATCCTGTCCTGATGTGCATTAGCCTCATCTGATGGAGGAGCAGAGGCACCGGCAACGGAGGGAGCTGTATCCCACAGGACCCAGGAGGCAGAGTCCACCGACGCTGAGGGCACCTGTGAGACAGAGGGTGAGGGGAGCACCACAGCGGAGACTGGAGGGGACAATTCAGACACAGATACCTCCTCCGATGGAAGCTCCCTGGTGGTGGCGGACAATTTTGTGACTACCCCAGCTATAGGTTCAGCCGCACACCTCCCTTACCAGCACTGCCCTACCAGCATCCCCTCATTGAGTTTCCCATGCCTACTGACCCAGGAGGGTGGGCATCTCCTTCGCCCCAGGCACCTCAGGCTCTGCCTCACTTAGCCCTGCTGCCCTGAGTGAGGAGGCTGTTGACCTCCTGTGATCCATCTCTGTAGGGCAGTCAACCATTGGGAATGCCATCCAAGGGCTGGCAGCCCAGATTCAACAATCTAATGCATTCCTGGAGGGCATTCACACTGGATTGGTGTCCCAACAGAGATCGATCCAGGCTCTGGCCTCCTCTCTGATGGCAGCCATTGTCCCTGTTTCTATCGTCCCCCCCCAACTTCCTCTTCCCAGTCCCATTCTCCTCTACACCAACCCATCCCAAGCACACAGGCAGACGGGCATGTACAAAAGACAACACCCAAGAGTGTCACAGGCAAACACAACCACCACACTTCATCCCACAAGCACTCATGCAAACAACATACAGTTGCAGACACTACAATATCTACTGCCTCTACTGTCTCTCCCTCCTCCCCCTCCACCACCTCCCTCCCAGTCATGTCCACACTCACACCTGAATGCACTACATCATCATCCACTACCAGCGTCATCACCACACCAAGCAGAACACACACCCCACTGGCAGACACCTCCACAACATCCATGCACATGTCCCCTGTGCCCTCTCCCACTGTGTCTGTCCCCCCTCCTAAAGTACACAAACGCAAGCCATCCACCTCACAACAGCATACAACCCATGCACCTGCACCCAAATCCAGCAGACAGACACCTCCAACAACCACTCCCTCATCCTCCACTCCCATTCCTTCTCCCTCTTCTCACCCCCAATGTCCCTAAGAAACTTTTCCTACCCACCACTGACCTCGTCCCTACCCCTCCCTCCCCATCCTGCACGTATGACCAGGCTATCACGAACCCAGCCAAGCACCTTAGCCGCACAGTCCACGGCCCCAGTTCCATCCACACCTACTCATGTGGAAAGGATTCCAGGATACATATACTGAAGGGGAAGGAGACTGCACTAGCAGGCAAGAAGGGCAAGGAGCATGCACCAGCAGGCAAGATGGGCAAGGAGCCTGCACTAGCAGGCAAGAAGGGCAAAAAGCCTGCACCAGCAGGCAAGAAGGGCAAAGAGCCTGCACCAGCAGGCAAGAAGGGCAAAGAGCATGCACCAGCAGGCAAGAAGGGCAAAGAGCATGCACCAGCAACTGTCACAGGCCCCCCACCACCAAGCATGGTTATGCGTCCATCTGAGGGTGCAGGGGATGTGCAGGAGCCTCCCACCACCAGCACCACCACAGTGCATTCATCCGAGGGTGCAGGGGATGTGCAGGAGCCTCCCACACACCACCACCAGCACCACCACAGTGCAGCCATCACCGCCGGCAGACGCAATGTGATCCTGCTTCCATGGGCTGCTGTGCGGGATGCCCCCTCCAGAACCAGTGTGGGAGACACCCACTTGAGAGACTGTGATCTATCACTCCCCAGGACCAAGCACAGGGCGAGTTGCCCCATCCAGAACCAGTGGTCTTGTTTCCGCATCCAGCTGAGGTGCCCTTTCTCCCCCTGAGGTGCCTGCCAATTTGCCAACTGATGCCCCTGCAGTGTTTTCTCTTTATTGATGCAGGTGACAAGTGGGGCCTTGGACTTTGCCCTGAGGACTGGGCAGTGTCCCTTTTTCTGTACATTTGTAGATATCTGTAACATTAGCTAAGTTATTTTTGTACTGTGTTGATATTATTACACTCACTTCAGTGAATAATTTTTGTCCTTGCATTATTCAGCCGATTTAGGGGAAGTAACTTGCTTTCTTGTGTATCAGGTGTGTGTGGTGCATTTGTGTGTCACTCTCGTTTTCCTCCCCCCTTCGCTTGTGTGCAAGGTGGCTGTACTCACCATCGTCATTTTCGTCAGCGTTGGTATTTGTGGTGGAGCAGAACGTAGAATACCATTGGAAATACATGCAGTTCTGGTTCCATGGCGCCGTGGTTCTTCCCTGTGTCTCCAATGGTGAGTCCTTTCACTTCTGAGCTCTGTTTCCGACAGGCTTTTGATGTTGTTGGTACCGCCCTGGAAAAGGTATTGGTTTGCAATGTCTTAATATGGTGGGCGGAACATTGACTTCGGCCTGGCTGTAGGCGGCTACCGCCGGGGTGGCTGTTGTTTCCACCCTGGCGGTCGGTGTGGTACATTGGTTGTCTTTCGGAGATCTTCCGCCATGGTCATAATTTAGCGGTAATTACCGCCAGCCTGTTGGCGGTATTATCGCCACTTTATCACCGACCGCCAGGGATGTAATGAGGGCCTAATTATTTAAAGCAATATCTAAATTAATTGTTAGCCTTAGGCTTTATTCATCATTCCACCTCTCTTGTTTTGTCCCTCAAAGAAGAATGGTGATCTACGTGCCTGCATAGACCATAGGGTGTTCAGTAAAGTAACAATGAAGAATAGATATCCCTTGCTGTTGATCCCTGTTCTCTTGGACCAGGTGCAAAAGTCCACTGTATATTCAAAACTAGACCTGTGAGAGGCCTATCACCTTATTAGAATAAACAGTGAGAAGTGGAAGAAGGGTTTCTCTTTGAATATGTGTCCTGCCCTTCGGCCTTTGTAACTCACCTGCAACTTTCCAGTTTTTTGTAAACAAAGTTTTGCGTCACTTTCTTGATTTACTCTCAAAACATGGCAGAGTATGTTACCCATGTGCGATCAGTGTTACAATGACTAACAGACCATAATTTAATAGCAAAATTAGAAAAATGCACAGTTCACACTCAGTCAGTAGAATTCCTGAGATATATGTCATCCCTAGATGAAATCACCATGGACTAAAGGAAAGTTCAGGCAAACTTAGAATGGGCAGCACCTACCTCAGTTAAAGAAGTACAAAGCTTCTTGGGGGTTCACTGACTTTTATGGGAGATTTAGCACTCATTTCTCTGACATTGTAACCCAATCACCACACTGCCAAGAAAAGGGGTGCCTTTCGTGTGGTCTTAAGAAGCCAATGATGCATTTTTTTTGTTAACGGACAGCTTCACGTCGGCCCCAATTCTATGACACCCACACCCAACAAAACTGTACTTTGCCATCTGCGAGGCATTGACCTCTACAGTGGGAGGCATCCTCTCCCAATGAGACCACACCACAGGGCATATACATCCCATTGCATATTTCTCCAAAAAACTGCTGCCTGCTGAGCAAAATTATACAATAACAGAAAGGGAATTGCTTGCCATTAAACTATGTTTTTAAGAGCGGAGTCACTATTTATTAGGTGCAGTACATACCATCACAGTTTACACTGACCATACAAAATTTTAATTCTTTCAATCCCTAAAATACTTGACACCCAGACAGATTAGAAGGCTCTTGTTCTTTAGTGAATATCATTTTGTAACTACATACTGTCCAGGAACACAACAGACCAAGGGAGACATATTATCACGTTGGGGCCATGATCCACCTGAGCCCACTCCACAACAAAGCATACTAGGGTCAGAACAGATGATAGGTACTTGTACTAAACAATAGTTTTTGGGATAAGGTTAAAAAAGGTGCGTATCAGATGAATTTAGATGAATGGCTAAAAGAGGAAGATAACCTGGTAAAAGATGGGCTCCCCTATCACAGTAACAATTTTTATGTATTCACTGAAGAGCAATGAGGTTTTAAATTGGTGTCATGATAAACCACTTGCTGGGCATCTGGGAATTTAAAAAACGACTAATTTTAAAAGATGGTTTTGGTGGCCCAGTCTATCTAAGGATGTGCACAATTACATGCAGGCCTGTCCGGTATGTGCCAGTGCCTCCATACCCCTGGCATACCATCAGTTTGGACTTTGTAACTGATTTGCCAAATTCTAACGGTTATCCTACCATATGGGTCATGGTCAAATAATTCCCTAAAATGGCACATTAAGTAACATTAAAAGGTATCCCTACCACCAAAACACTTCCAGTCCTATTCGCCCATCACATTTTACAGTTACATGGCCTCCCTTCCATCATTGTATCAGCACTGAGACCCCCAGTTTGTATTAACGTTTTGGCAAAACCTGTGTAAATCCTTGGATATTGATGCTCGTCCCTTGTCTGCTTACCAGCAGATGGTCAGGGGGAGCAAGTCAATCAAGCACTGGAACAAATCCTACGATGTCTGTTAATCTCTTATTCATCAGAATTGAAACATTTGTTACCTTTCGCGGAGTTTGCATACATTAATGCGGAACGCTCAGCTACTAAGATGTCACCTTTTTTACTGCATGACGGGCATCAATCCAAGTATGTTGCCAGAAAACGTGCCCAAAATAAAAAAAATATTTTCCTTTCTTACAAACCTTTTTGAATCAATTATCTGAAATCCAACAAGCAGTGCACATACAATTTCAACAAACTAAGATAAGTATGACAAGACATGCAAACACCGCATACAACAACCAGATTACGAAGTGGGTGCTCAAGTAAGGTTGGCCACTAATCACCTATAAATTCAGGGACCGCGCAAATTGCAGCCACAATATTTAGGACCCTATACAATTACACAAATAATCAATGCAGTCTCTGTCAAGTTGCAGTTACCAGATGACATGCCCTGTCACCCAGTATTTCATGTCTCCCTGCTCTGACCTTAAAATGCCCAAACCCGATCTTTATCAACTCCTCCCCAATAAAGATATCCCTAGGTTTGGCTAAAAGGCCTCATGTTTTTGTTCCACATGTTTGTACAAGTCTCGCTCCAAAGATAACCTTTTTATTGTTATTGTAATTATTCATGTGCTTGATAGTTATCCATGTGCCTGCAGACAGGGATTTTCCAGTCAGGGACTTTCCAGAGTGACTGCAGACAGGGAATTTCCTGTCAGATACTTTCCAGGGCGATTCATGTGCCACCAATACAGGGACTTTCCTGTCAGGGACTTTTCAGAGTGAAATATGTACCCTTCCAGAAAGTACTATCTACCTATAAATACTCAGTCAAACCCCAGTTGGGCGTTTGACTTTATTTCCCAAAAATAACCCTTTTCCTCCCTCTCACTATCCTGGATCATCACACCCTTTTCTCTCTAATCCAAGCTTCCTAGCCTGAACTGGTGACATCTATGCCCCAACAGACATCTCTGAGCAGCTCATTGGACTTCTCGGATCCTCGCATTCCAGAAAATACCTGCCATGTGTGATGGCATGGAATCCTCTTCGTGGCTGCGGCCGTTCAGGAGAAAACAAGGTTAGTGCACTATTCTTTGTTTCTCGTCCGCAACAATTCTACAAAAATAAAAAGCCATCAAGACTTGTGAATAATCCAAGTATAAAACTCCCACACTATCTGCTAGAAGTTCAAGAGACAAGTTGCAAACTTTTAGAGAGAAAAAGAGAATTCAAAATAACAGTCCCATAACAAGAGCATATGGCGTAATATGCTGCTAGGGAAAAAACTGTGAACTGTTATCCAAAATTCACGATAGCAGTGGGAATTTCTATTCTACAAGAACTAAAGGAGTACATATTTTCTATGTTGTTGTAAACATCTGTGAGTGCATGTAATTTCATTGCTCCAGTGTTATTTGATCTATATCAAAGCATGCCCATGCTATTAAAGTGTGTCTGTACCGTCCGTTGAGTTGACTCTCCTGCACACACTGAAAGAGGAAGATGCTTTTAGGCATTCCTGAACAGGATAGCGAACAAGACACCACTCAGAGGGTGCAAGTCTTTGTTTCTTTTATTATTTTGTCCCAATTACCTGCCCTCCTAGGACAGCGCCTTATTTGAGGTTATCATTTCTTGGTCGGGCGTTGTGTTGGGAGAGAGTAGGGTAAAATATTGTCTCTGCGGACAAGTTCTCCAGGTGAGTGGCCTGACATTTAGGGTACCTTCAGTGTGTGTGGGACAGGATACTCAGGAGACTTGTTAAATTAGTGCCTACTCCATCTTTGGTGGCACCATGTCATAAGGAATCTCACACTCCGACGAGACCGCTGGATTTGGGTCAGCAGCACCTTTGCATTGTAGGCGACCGAGTCACTCCCACACCAGGTGGCAGCTGTCTACCCAACTCTTCTGACTCACTAGCAGCACCTCACCAAAACCCAACCTGTAAAAGTGATTTGTGGCAGCCTTGCATGGACTCAGAAAACCCTCAGGGAAATTGTGGTGAAAACAAATCTTACCCTTTTCTTTGCACATACAAGTCTTTTACACACGCACACAGGCAAGAAAAGATATACAGGACAGTTTTCAATACAGTTATTGAAAAGACTGCAATCTATGATAAAATGCATGAGTTGCAATGATTAGGATAATGAGGAATAACAAAATCAGGATTGTGAAAATTAGAGATGTTAATATGCACAACCCCAACAATTTTCATGAAATACGTATACAATTCCTACCAAAAAACCTAATCTGTAGCCCGAAAGTGGGAGCATGGCAATGTAAGCCACATCTGTCCATACAGTATCCATGAGAAGCACACCCCACCCCCATTCCCTTGGTACAAGGTCAGGCCACTAGTATCCAGATCAGGTTCCTTAGAGACACAAAGGCTGGGATCTATCAAAAACATGCATGCAGCTTGAATGGAAATTCTGGCTGGAACCCTCTCTAATGCCCATTGTCTTACAAGATGTTTTTATAGGGGGTGTGTTTATGTTCACACACAGAAACCTGACGCGGGTATGTCCCTAAGCGTTGGACTGTTTCCGCAGTCTTGTGGCCAGCAATACAAAATATTATTCTGTATGCCTTGCATTCTGTTCTTGAAACTCTGAGAAAAGAACATGATGCAAAGAATGTCTGCCATTGCACTGATAATGACGCTTTAGCAGAATAGCAGTTAATAATAGAATAAAAACAATGCCATTAAAGAAGCAATAATAAAATTAATAAAATTGAATACAGAAATACAGAGCATGAATACTGAATAAAACAGCACAGGCCGCAAGGCTAAGCTATCACTGTGTCCAAGCGACTAACTAAAATTGATCCACAACACTATCATAGTCAGCGCAGACAATGAAAAGCAAGATGCTTCTGCAGCACAGCTGAGACTGTATTGAGGGCATTAAAATCTTCTACCTTTAGCGACTCTATCAGCAGCATTGGAGATTTATCATGCAAAAGCAATTAGCACAACTCTTTATGATTCTGAGGTGTGCGGTTTTGGCAAAACATCCCAGTTGACAACAATTGAAAGTAGGTTTATTTGATCTCTTACTGGCCTCACCCAAAACACACCTTTGATTCCACTAAGATTGGCTTTGGGGCAACAAAACATCTATGATGTTACAAACCTCAAACCCCTTTTGGATTGGTTAAGGCTGTGGTTGAGCAAAGACCTGATACTATATCAACTAGGGTTCAAGGAGCTAAAGATCTGCATATTATGGACAGGACACCTTGGCTCAAATCTGTCTAGACCTGGCTCTTCAATCTTGATATGATCGAGCTCTGGGATAACCCATCCCTATGTAGTAAGGAGATGGTGCAACAAATGGGGACCAGATATAGGGGATTTGTCAGCAACATGTGTTATTTAACGCTCCTCTTGGCAGTCTGACAGAAAAGGTTCTTGTTGCAAAATGCTTGCTCCTATTTAAAGAGTTTCTTGATAAGATTAAGCCTCCCAAGGCAAGAGCTTTATATCTGAAATTTTGATACAGCATCCTACCTGTGAATAAGTTTAGAAGCACACGCAGCACGCAGTCACGAATATCCCAAAAATGTCCATCCTGTCTATCCCTCCTCGAAACAATAGTCATTTTATGTTTTTTGTCCATCATAGTATGGTATCAGGAAATCTTGATTGGTCCCTGTCTGCAGAAAATTGGGAGTGAAGAACTTTGTAAATGCCCTTAGGATTTTAACTACAGACAATACCGATCTATATATGTGTGTGCTCTGGCCAAATACTTTCACAAAGCCTGCAAAATTAAGACACAAGCCCTGGGTGGTGTAACTGTGTTTTAAGACTATTTTTAGGGAATGCTGAACAATACTGTCCAGGAACACAACAGACCAAGGGAGACATATTATCACGTTGGGGCCATGATCCACCTGAGCCCACTCCACCACAAAGCATACTAGGGTCAGAACAGATGATAGGTACTTGTACTAAACAATAGATTTTGGGATAAGGTTAAAAAAGGTGCGTATCAGATGAATTTAGATGAATGGCTAAAAGAGGAAGATAGCCTGGTAAAAGATGGGCTCCCCTATCACAGTAACAATTTTTATGTATTCACTGAAGAGCAATGAGGTTTTAAATTGGTGTCATGATAAACCACTTGCTGGGCATCTGGGAATTTAAAAAACGACTAATTTTAAAAGATTGTTTTGGTGGCCCAGTCTATCTAAGGATGTGCACAATTACATGCAGGCCTGTCCGGTATGTGCCAGTGCCTCCATACCCCTGGCATACCATCAGTTTGGACTTTGTAACTGATTTGCCAAATTCTAACGGTTATCCTACCATATGGGTCATGGTCAAATAATTCCCTAAAATGGCACATTAAGTAACATTAAAAGGTATCCCTACCACCAAAACACTTCCAGTCCTATTCGCCCATCACATTTTACAGTTACATGGCCTCCCTTCCATCATTGTATCAGCACTGAGACCCCCAGTTTGTATTAACGTTTTGGCAAAACCTGTGTAAATCCTTGGATATTGATGCTCGTCCCTTGTCTGCTTACCAGCAGATGGTCAGGGGGAGCAAGTCAATCAAGCACTGGAACAAATCCTACGATGTCTGTTAATCTCTTATTCATCAGAATTGAAACATTTGTTACCTTTCGCGGAGTTTGCATACATTAATGCGGAACGCTCAGCTACTAAGATGTCACCTTTTTTACTGCATGACGGGCATCAATCCAAGTATGTTGCCAGAAAACGTGCCCAAAATAAAAAAAATATTTTCCTTTCTTACAAACCTTTTTGAATCAATTATCTGAAATCCAACAAGCAGTGCACATACAATTTCAACAAACTAAGATAAGTATGACAAGACATGCAAACACCGCATACAACAACCAGATTACGAAGTGGGTGCTCAAGTAAGGTTGGCCACTAATCACCTATAAATTCAGGGACCGCGCAAATTGCAGCCACAATATTTTGGACCCTATACAATTACACAAATAATCAATGCAGTCTCTGTCAAGTTGCAGTTACCAGATGACATGCCCTGTCACCCAGTATTTCATGTCTCCCTGCTCTGACCTTAAAATGCCCAAACCCGATCTTTATCAACTCCTCCCCAATAAAGATATCCCTAGGTTTGGCTAAAAGGCCTCATGTTTTTGTTCCACATGTTTGTACAAGTCTCGCTTCAAAGATAACCTTTTTTCTGTTATTGTAATTATTCATGTGCTTGATAGTTATCCATGTGCCTGCAGACAGGGATTTTCCAGTCAGGGACTTTCCAGAGTGACTGCAGACAGGGAATTTCCTGTCAGATACTTTCCAGGGCGATTCATGTGCCACCAATACAGGGACTTTCCTGTCAGGGACTTTTCAGAGTGAAATATGTACCCTTCCAGAAAGTACTATCTACCTATAAATACTCAGTCAAACCCCAGTTGGGCGCTTGACTTTATTTCCCAAAAATAACCCTTTTCCTCCCTCTCACTATCCTGGATCATCACACCCTTTTCTCTCTAATCCAAGCTTCCTAGCCTGAACTGGTGACATCTATGCCCCAACAGACATCTCTGAGCAGCTCATTGGACTTCTCGGATCCTCGCATTCCAGAAAATACCTGCCATGTGTGATGGCATGGAATCCTCTTCGTGGCTGCGGCCGTTCAGGAGAAAACAAGGTTAGTGCACTATTCTTTGTTTCTCGTACGCAACAATTCTACAAAAATAAAATTCTTCTGCTAGAAGTTCAAGAGACAAGTTGCAAACTTTTAGAGAGAAAAAGAGAATTCAAAATAACAGTCCCATAACAAGAGCATATGGCGTAATATGCTGCTAGGGAAAAAACTGTGAACTGTTATCCAAAATTCACGATAGCAGTGGGAATTTCTATTCTACAAGAACTAAAGGAGTACATATTTTCTATGTTGTTGTAAACATCTGTGAGTGCATGTAATTTCATTGCTCCAGTGTTATTTGATCTATATCAAAGCATGCCCATGCTATTAAAGTGTGTCTGTACCGTCCGTTGAGTTGACTCTCCTGCACACACTGAAAGAGGAAGATGCTTTTAGGCATTCCTGAACAGGATAGCGAACAAGACACCACTCAGAGGGTGCAAGTCTTTGTTTCTTTTATTATTTTGTCCCAATTACCTGCCCTCCTAGGACAGCGCCTTATTTGAGGTTATCATTTCTTGGTCGGGCGTTGTGTTGGGAGAGAGTAGGGTAAAATATTGTCTCTGCGGACAAGTTCTCCAGGTGAGTGGCCTGACATTTAGGGTACCTTCAGTGTGTGTGGGACAGGATACTCAGGAGACTTGTTAAATTAGTGCCTACTCCATCTTTGGTGGCACCATGTCATAAGGAATCTCACACTCCGACGAGACCGCTGGATTTGGGTCAGCAGCACCTTTGCATTGTAGGCGACCGAGTCACTCCCACACCAGGTGGCAGCTGTCTAACCAACTCTTCTGACTCACTAGCAGCACCTCACCAAAACCCAACCTGTAAAAGTGATTTGTGGCAGCCTTGCATGGACTCAGAAAACCCTCAGGGAAATTGTGGTGAAAACAAATCTTACCCTTTTCTTTGCACATACAAGTCTTTTACACACGCACACAGGCAAGAAAAGATATACAGGACAGTTTTCAATACAGTTATTGAAAAGACTGCAATCTATGATAAAATGCATGAGTTGCAATGATTAGGATAATGAGGAATAACAAAATCAGGATTGTGAAAATTAGAGATGTTAATATGCACAACCCCAACTATTTTCATGAAATACGTATACAATTCCTACCAAAAAACCTAATCTGTAGCCCGAAAGTGGGAGCATGGCAATGTAAGCCACATCTGTCCATACAGTATCCATGAGAAGCACACCCCACCCCCATTCCCTTGGTACAAGGTCAGGCCACTAGTATCCAGATCAGGTTCCTTAGAGACACAAAGGCTGGGATCTATCAAAAACATGCATGCAGCTTGAATGGAAATTCTGGCTGGAACCCTCTCTAATGCCCATTGTCTTACAAGATGTTTTTATAGGGGGTGTGTTTATGTTCACACACAGAAACCTGACGCGGGTATGTCCCTAAGCGTTGGACTGTTTCCGCAGTCTTGTGGCCAGCAATACAAAATATTATTCTGTATGCCTTGCATTCTGTTCTTGAAACTCTGAGAAAAGAACATGATGCAAAGAATGTCTGCCATTGCACTGATAATGACGCTTTAGCAGAATAGCAGTTGATAATAGAATAAAAACAATGCCATTAAAGAAGCAATAATAAAATTAATAAAATTGAATACAGAAATACAGAGCATGAATACTGAATAAAACAGCACAGGCCGCAAGGCTAAGCTATCACTGTGTCCAAGCGACTAACTAAAATTGATCCACAACACTATCATAGTCAGCGCAGACAATGAAAAGCAAGATGCTTCTGCAGCACAGCTGAGACTGTATTGAGGGCATTAAAATCTTCTACCTTTAGCGACTCTATCAGCAGCATTGGAGATTTATCATGCAAAAGCAATTAGCGCAACTCTTTATGATTCTGAGGTGTGCGGTTTTGGCAAAACATCCCAGTTGACAACAATTGAAAGTAGGTTTATTTGATCTCTTACTGGCCTCACCCAAAACACACCTTTGATTCCACTAAGATTGGCTTTGGGGCAACAAAACATCTATGATGTTACAAACCTCAAACCCCTTTTGGATTGGTTAAGGCTGTGGTTGAGCAAAGACCTGATACTATATCAACTAGGGTTCAAGGAGCTAAAGATCTGCATATTATGGACAGGACACCTTGGCTCAAATCTGTCTAGACCTGGCTCTTCAATCTTGATATGATCGAGCTCTGGGATAACCCATCCCTATGTAGTAAGGAGATGGTGCAACAAATGGGGACCAGATATAGGGGATTTGTCAGCAACATGTGTTATTTAACGCTCCTCTTGGCAGTCTGACAGAAAAGGTTCTTGTTGCAAAATGCTTGCTCCTATTTAAAGAGTTTCTTGATAAGATTAAGCCTCCCAAGGCAAGAGCTTTATATCTGAAATTTTGATACAGCATCCTACCTGTGAATAAGTTTAGAAGCACACGCAGCACGCAGTCACGAATATCCCAAAAATGTCCATCCGGTCTATCCCTCCTCGAAACAATAGTCATTTTATGTTTTTTGTCCATCATAGTATGGTATCAGGAAATCTTGATTGGTCCCTGTCTGCAGAAAATTGGGAGTGAAGAACTTTGTAAATGCCCTTAGGATTTTAACTACAGACAATACCGATCTATATATGTGTGTGCTCTGGCCAAATACTTTCACAAAGCCTGCAAAATTAAGACACAAGCCCTGGGTGGTGTAACTGTGTTTTAAGACTATTTTTAGGGAATGCTGAACAATACATACAATTATTTCATATATTTACATACTCAATGCATTAAAGAAGTAGCCTGATCTTGGACATGTATGCATAGATTTAGATTTTATAAAAGATTTGTAATAAGATAGGGGATAGAATCTATTGATGGGCAAGTTTTACTCTCGCCTCCCTTTATGTGTGTCTATATTTTTTAATTTTTAAACTAATCCTGCTAACGTAAATATTTTATATAGTCACTTGAATTGCAGTTTTTCTACAAATGTTCCTTGCGCTATACCTGTATGTAAGATGTATATTTTTTTTTAATTGTGTCTTTATTAAGATGTGTTAAGGCTGCAGTTGGCAGAAATAAAGATTTAATAAAAAAACATAAATGAGAGGTTGCTTTCAAAGAGAAGGTGAAAAAACGAGGAATGTTTGTCTGAATTGCAGATCTTCATAGGACAGTCTAGTTGCTCTGTACTCTGAAGCAGAAATCTGCACTGGGCGATCATCAGAACGACCTCTTTCTTGGAAACATGTGGAATGTTGAAAACTTCTAACTCTTTTCCCACACACAAATAAGTTCAATTTGATATAATTCTAATGCATCACCCACTACATTCTGTGTAGAGGGTAAATAATGCAGTGTTCATATATCTCTATTGCATGTATTCTTTCTAAATGTCCACCATCAGTAGACTTTAAAGTGGGCGGGCCTAGTGAAGTTGCCTGCTGATCTGCACCTATAACTTTGTAGAACATGCTTTCTGCTTCAGGTGCTCTATGGATTTCTTTACTTTCTCCATACTAACAAATTCCTGAAAAACATTTTTATTGTTTGTAAGCACACCATCTACTAAAAGCACTAGAGGTTCTTCTACTTCTCCATCTACATCAGGAGTTTCAATATTCGGTTCAAAATGTGATGGAAGCACACAACCTTTCTTTTAAGGTCTTTCACTAATTCCCCATGGACGTAATGCAGCCATTTTTGTCCGCATTCTGACCATAGCTTGAAAAAGGTGAACTGTTGGGATCCGAATACTCTCATGCTGATTCAGCTCTTGAAGTTCAGGCGGGAATGGAAACATTTCTATCTTTTTGTGAATACCTCTGGCTGGCATTTTGCTTATGCAATATGTGCACACTAACTGACTGATACATAAATCAAAGTGTTCTGCAATTAAATAAAGGGCCTGTTTAAATCACTAAATAAGATCTTACTCCTTAGTTTTTGCCCAGAAATCACTTTATATGGTTTGTGCTTTGTAGTATGTACGATGACAACAAACATATATCTAGTTGGGAATTTCAGAAGATGTTAGACTAAATACTAAGGGCCACATGTACGAAGCATTTTGCACATCGCAAACGGTGAATCATGCGATTCGGTAATCTATTTACCGAATCACAACAAAGGGTTTGCGAGACGCAATTAGGAAGGGGTGTTCTCTTCCTAATTGCGAGTCGCAGTCCCATGTATGATTGTTTTGTGACCGTGAATGCGGTCGCAAAACAATAGAAGTTAGCATCAGTTTCAAACTGCTGCTAACCCATTTGCAAACGGGACGGGGTCCCCATGAGACCCCTTATCCTTTGTGAATGGCAGCAAATGGCAGCAAAACCAGACCGCTGCCTGCTCTAAAAAAATGAAAAGAACTTTTCATTTTTTGAAATGCATCTTGTTTTCCTTTAAGGAAAACGGGCTGCATTTAAAAAAAAAAAATGCTTTATTTAAAAGCAGTCACAGACATGGTCGTCTGCTGTCTCCAGCAGGCCACCATCCCGGTGAGGGCGGCCATTCACAATGGGGTCGCAAATTGCGATCTACCTCATAAATATTCATGAGGTAGGTCATTTGCGATCCCATTGGGGATCGCAAACAGTGTCATTGACACTGTTGTAAATTAGGTTTTGCGACTCGCAAATTACGAGTTGCTATGACTCGCAATTTGCGAGTCGCAAAACCTGAAGTTCGTATATGTGGCCCTAATTTCTTTGCTGAAGTTGTCTAAGAGAATACCTATACTCTCTCACTAGTAGTTTCTACTACTACTTCATTTACTTCATTGACTTCCGGGTGACTTTCAGGTCCGAAATATGTTAATTGAATGTCTTCTGAAATATATGTAACTTCAGACAGAGTGCCATGGAAAAGAGCTTTATTCAAAGCTTCAAACCGCAGCTAAGTTGATTGTGCCTTTATGTGTGATGGATAGACAGCATTAAAAAATTGTGAAAAATACTGTCACAAATCCCTTTAGATAGGCAAGCCAACAAATGTCCTTGTAGATCAGATAGTTTCCATACTCTACAGGGATCCAGAGTTTACAAATTTCTGATTTTCTGTTTTGAAGTTGCACTGTTATACTTTCTTAGGAATAACCAAAGTGTGTCAGTTGGCTCTTTTCTTATGTTACGTTTACTGCTGCACTGCCACTCATACACTGAAGCAGGAGGACATTGCTGTAAAATTTCAACCCTATTAAATCATTGTAATTCTAGGTACTATTTTCTTATGGCATTGTAGTACCATGTTTCCCCTTATCTGATTGCTCATCTGTATCAACAGCAAAACAATAACATATTGGTTTGAAAGTAGCTTTCTTCACTAAAATAAGCTTCAGTACAGTAAGTGTTTCTCCATTCACCCTCAAACATGCTGCAAAAGGTGCACTTATTGGTTTGCTGCTTTTGACTGCACTTATTTTTTTTTAGAGATGACACTAACCTGTCTAAAGTTCTTATTTGGTTGAGAATCAGAATAAACAACTTTATTTTTACAGCAAAGACTTTCTTTACAATACTATCTTCAAACTCTGTCGGATTCTAGATGTTCTTTACCTGCTTTAATGATCTTGCAATGTTCTATACTACCCTTTTGCGAAAGAGCTCCTGTTGAAGTTCTGTGATTTTCTTATTCCTTACAGAAGAATAGCCCTATTTCTTTTTCAAAACATTCTTTAAGTTTGATGTTTCACTTTGGCCTACTTTCAATCTGGGAGCTCTATTATTCTCACTTTCACCTTCACCAATAACTCTGGGGTTGATTTAATTAAGTTTCTAAGAAATCTTTGAGTACTCTTACCAGTGTCCTTTTTTTCTTTTCAAATGTTTCTTCACCTTTTTGGGACACTCTTTCAATCACTTTATAATAGTATGTATGTTTACTCTCTTTCCTGTTCTACTGTTTAATAAGCATTTTCCAAGAACGGGAAGACCTACAGCAGTAGCTCGACACAATCGAAAAGAAATATTTTAAAAAAAAGGTTTATACCTTTACAAATGTCATAAATAAAAAAAAAATCAGAATTGAATTTGATATCCTTGGTGTGGTTTTCCCCCAACTTTATGCCTTCAACCCTGCTGGCCTTATGATTCTGTACACTTTACCACTGCTAACCAGTGCTAAAGTGCTTGTGCTCCCTCCCTAAAACATGGTAACATTGGATTCCACCCAATTGGGACATTTAATTTACCTGTATGTCCCTAGTAAAGTGGTACTACATGTACCCCGGGCCCGTAAGATAAATGCTACTAATAGGCTTACAGCACTTTCTGTGCCACTCAAGTAGCCCTGTTAAACATACCCCAGTCCAGCCATTGCAGTCTGTGTGTGCAGTTTCAAATTGCCATTTGGACCTGGCAAAATAACCCTTTTGTCAGGCTTAAACCTTCCTTTTTATTTCTCTACCCACTGGGCTGTGTAGGGCCTAGTGTTGGCCCTACACAGCCCAGAAGGCAGGGTCCACTGTATTTAAAAACTCTTACATTTGTTTTCACTACTGCAAGTTCTATTTCTCTCATAGGAAAATATTAGTTTACCTTATTATTACATTTAATAAGTGATCATTTTCAATTGGGAGCAGGTAGGAATGACCAGGTTGGTGTCAACGAATTGTAATTTAAATCATTCTTAAATGGTAAAGTCTAATTTTAAATCACAGTTCCGAAAATGCCACTTTAACAAAGTTGGCATTTTCTTGTTCCAACTAATTTGTGCTTGCACCCGGTATCCTGGGTTACATGACTAAGCGTAGCTGGTAGTTGGTCTTTGTCTACTGCTCCCAGACAGTGAGACAAAGTGGAAAGGGTATTGGCAGGATGGGCTATATCTGATTTGATGGGTGGGCGGAGCTTTCATCTACCACATTTGCACATCACAAAGACCAAGCCTCAGCATACTAACAAAGAGATTCACACTAGTCTTTTGTGCCTCAAGACAAGCTGTTGCCAGGGCAGGTAGGCAGGACAATCCAGACACCTTTATAGGGGAAGGTCTCTAGAAGTTTCTCCATCTTCAAAGTCAGCACCAGATATGAATGGTGGACCCTCACACCCAACTTTTAAGTACATCCCTCAACCTTTGGAAGACTCGGAAGGACTACCTCTGGATCCCAAGACAGCCCTAAAAGAGTTTTTTCCTGGTCTTGGTGGACCATGCCACCTGGTACTCTGAGGCTATAACTCTGAGGACAGTAACTGTGCCCACAGTGGTAAGGGCACTGATGGGGATATTACCCCTGTGGGGTTCTCAATGGAGGTAGTATCTGACGAAGGTACTATCTTCATGACAGTGTACATGAAATCCATGTGGGAAGATTGTGGGGTAACATATAAGTTCAGAGTAACAAAAGAGAGAGGGCCCCTTACTTCAAGGTGACAGGGCACCAAAGTAAACCAATGAAAATCAATGTTCTCCTTGAATATGCTTTTATACAACATATATATCCCATCCAAATATCACACACAAATATACACTTTTACTATAAAATGAGATGTTAACCAGTACTAAATAGGCCTGGGTGGAGTTTGCGAAGTTGCGCTACACGGAGCTCCATGAAGTGCCCAAAAAACATCACTGCGCTAGGTGGAGTTCCACAAGTGGCAGTGTGCATTAGGTCACGACGTTTGCGCTGATTTTTAGTGTCAGGTATTTATCCCGCGCTGAAAAATCAGCAAGAATGGCTCCCTGAGCAGTGCAAGAGGGTGCTGCTTCTTTTCTGCCACTTGAGTTTATTTTCTACTCGAGTGCGGCTACCTCAACGCAAAATGAAGGTTTCTCAACATGAGGGGTCACAACCAACTGCGACTGCCCGCGTTGAGAAATCTCACTGGGAGGTGGTCTTGAGTAAGATTTTCCTTGCTTGTGCTCGCCAAGGAAAAAACTCTGCTGCACTCCATGCAGAGTTTTTAGTAACTGCACGCTCTAAGTGGAGCGCAGAGAGGGAAAAACTTTGCAAACTGTGAAAGCAGAGTGGAGTTCACCGCCCACCTCTAGTACGACAACAATATCAGGCTTATAGCTCTGTTAATAAAAAAAATTTCTTTACTTTTCTAAATCGTAATTCTCAATAAAACATTACAGGTATAATATTGCGCATCATTACATCATCTAATATAAACTCGCAATCCCCACATGAAATATTTTTTATTATCCTGTTTTGGTTTATGTTGGATGGTCTTTTGAACTTTTTAAACAACACCCTTGTGCGGAATGGGAATTTTAATGTGGTTATTGGGAGTGTATACTTGTTGATGGAATTAACTGCAATATTATACCTGTAATGTTTTATTGAGAATAAAAAATTTGGAGAATTAAAGAAAACATTTTGTTGTAAGCCTGATATTGTTGTGGTACTGGTTAACATCTCATCTTGTAGGAAAAGTGTATGTTTGTGTGTGGTATTTGGATGGGATATGTATGTGGTATATATGCACATTCAAGAGGAACATTGATTTTCATTGGTAACATACAAGTTTTCCACATCTTATCATCCCATACTAATAGCCTTGTTGAAAGGTTCAACAAGGCAGGATCATGGGCCTGTCGGAGCCCTTAAGGCAGAAGTGGGATGTCCTCTTGTTATGCCTGTTAGGGGTTGATTTAGACCCTTTAAACTTTGCCGGGCAAAGGAGGGTTTGAAACAAATCCCCAAGAGAGCCCCTCAAGATGTAGTCAGCCCTCTGTTCTCGGATGAAACACTTTGGGAAGAAGAACAGTGATAATCTGGAGGCCGGCCAGGATGTTATTAAGCTCTAGTATCACCTGGTTGAGTTTCAGCCTGGCCAAAAGTGTGGGGAATGGAGTCTGCGGAGCCCTGGGCTGTACAGGACTGATCATCTGGCCCCCTTTGAGGTGAAGGGGTGCAAGGGAGAGGTCAATTACCTGGTAGAACTCAAGACTCTCCCGAACTTACTGCGGGTCTTGCATGTCAATCACCTTAAAGCCCACTTCGAGAGGTCTGAGGTTACCATGCTCCTGGTCACGGACAAGGGAGTGGAGAAGAGTGAACCTTTCCCCAACCTCCATTCTTCCAATGAGCAGGATAGATTAGTGGAGGGTTTCAATCTCTCTCCTACCCTGACCATAGAACAACAGAGAGACTGTTGTCAATTGTTGAGGCAGTTCATCTTGCTCTTCTCCTTAACCCCTGGGCTTACTATGTAGTCTACCCTTGATATTTACACTGGAGGCAGTATGCCTGTAAAGAATACAATCTACAGGTTCTCTGATAAGGTGAGAGCCAGCATAAAGGAGAAAGTCTCCAAAATGCTGGAACTATGGGCATTTGAGCCCTCGAGCAGCCCTTAGTCCAGACCAGTGGTGCTGGTCCCCAAGGCTGCCCCTCCCAATACTACCTCCCATCTCTAGTCCTGCATGGATTACAAGGGCTCCATGCAGTTACCAATACTGACAGACTCCCTTTCCCCCAAGATGATGAGCTCATTGATTGGATGGGGTCTGCCATCTTTGATCCGACATCAGGATACTGACAGATCACCTTGACTGAGGGGCCAAAGAGAGATCTTTGTTCTGTGCCCCAGAGGACCACTTCCAGTTTTGGGTGATGCCCTAAGGTTAGATAATGCCCCTGCTATCTTCCAGAGGTTGGTCAAGGAGTTCCTGGAAGGGTTTGAAAACTTCAGTCCCACCTACCTAGATGACATTGTGGTCTTCTGTTCCACTGGGAGACCCATGTGTGCCACCACAGGCAGGTGCTTCGGGCTCTGCAGAGGGCATGTCTGACTGTCAAGGACAATGAGTGGCAGATAGGGCAGGGTTCTATGGTCTATGTAGGTCACCAGGTTGAAGGGGGCAAGGTACAGCCCCATGCAGGGCAAGATTTAAACCATTCTGACTTGGGAATCCCCCAACACCCAGACAGAGGTGAGGGCTTTTCTAAGAAGCAGTAGTAGTAATAGTAAATTACTTTATTCGGTCTATTAAGACCATAAAAGTGACAAAACAATATGTACATAATTAAATACAGCATACAGACTGCGGAAAAGTATCAATATACAGGATGTGAAATTGCTTTTTTTTTTAAATAGGCTGAAACAGTACCTCATATTAGCGCCACTATACAAACTGGATCTTCAAAAAACATTATACAAACAACAACATAAAACAAGAGATAAAATACAATCCAGACCATCTTAAAGTGCATTATAAATAAAATTAATATGATCATAATCAGACTCCCTGCAGTTTCCTCAGTGTAAGCGAGGAAGATAGAAAACATGCAATAGCACGTATAGTATGTACATCCGACAAAAGCTGCATAAACATGAAGGCCAGCTTAATTTGCTCAAAATAGGTAGTCTTCAACAATGGGATTAAAACATTTCTGCGGGGGATTATATAAAAACTACAAAAGAAAACAAAATGCACTAAATTTTGAGGCGATAAATTATCACACACACACACAGACCTGGATTATTTCTCCACCCAGCAACTTTTGGATAAATTAACAAGTGATGGAACTGGGTAAACCTATACCTGGTTAAAAGATAATGAAGATGAGGATTAATACCATGAATCAAATAAAGTTCAAAAGCAGGACTAGTCACGAGTTATGCATGATCGTGAGCCATGGGTTTCTTCAGCTCAAGAGTTTCCTTCTCTAGCTTTCTCCACCACATAAAGTTCGCACTGGTCCAAGCAATATCAGCCTTTATGATGGAAGTGGGAGACTCAAACAGGTCCAATCTTCCCAGTTTAATGAAAGTGTTCCTAATGTATTTCAGCCAACGTATTGATCTCCAACCATCTAAGGCTAGGCAATCCATAGGAATCTATCTACCCAAAAGATTTTCCACATGCACACAAGTCATCAACCACCTCAACAGAGGATGTAACGCTATGAGATCTGAGATATACGGTAACCCCAATTCCTCGTGAACCATAAAAGCAGGAGTAGAGGGGGAACTGCTAACAAATGCTTGCACAAACCATTTTCAGGCACTTTTTGTTTTTAACATTTGCATAACCCCAAACATCGCTACCATAGATGGCCACTGGTACAGATTTTCACCAGAGCACCTAAGAAGCAATCCAGACTAGTTTACTGGACAGAGATGTGTGTGCGCAGTATCTTGCAACGCTCCACAACCAGGATTTAAAGTACTTTGTTCAACTGGCCTTGCTTGGTCTCTGTATGTGCCCTGCACTCTATTGTGGTCAACATGCATTTGTGACTTTACCCTGGGCTGGTGCTACTAGATAAGCACAGTTGGCACTTCATGCTCTACAGCACTACATTTTAAATTGCATATCTCTGGTTCTACTAATTGGAGTTGTATTATTTTGGTGTCACATATTTTATCAAATTCTACTCTTTCATTGTTCTATATTGGTGTAGTATTTTTCTTGTGTTGTGTTTTAACTTTATTACTATTTGTGTGCTGTATTAATACTTTACACATTGTCTCTAAATCAAGCCTGACTGCTTTTGTATCATGCTACCAGAGGGTTGAGCTCAGGTTAATTTGGGGTTTGTTTGTGTTTCACGCTGACAAGAATAGTGGTTGCTGCTTGAATATGGTTTCACACCCTCAACCAATAACCCAATTTCCTACATCCACTATATAATAATATTGTTTTGTTCAATTTAACTACAGAAATGGTTCAAATTATTCATAGAACGTGCCTTGGTGTGCTGAGAAACTGCTATTTTTATGAAGGGTTTGCTGAAAAATAAATGCTATACATTGTAGTAGATTCTGCACCTGATTAGGGATAACTGTGGTGAGATACTGGCGTCTCTGTCAAGAGGTGCATGTAGTAGGGATTTAGGGCCAGATTACGAAGCATTTTTCCGGTCACAAGGGAAAAATGCTTTTTTTATGTACCAAAGCAAAATGTGACTCAGTAACTTGTTTACTGAATCATATTTTGCTTTCGCAATTCAGTAGTAGGATGGGGCATGTTTAGGGCATCTCCTCCTAATAACGAAATGCAATGCCATGTAGGAAAGATTTGCGACCATGAGTGCAGTTGTAAAACATTTGCAGTTACCACCTTTTTCAAGTTGGCCCTTGTAAATGGAAGCGTAAATATTTTTTCAGAGCAGGTAGTGGTCCCACGGACCACTGCCTACTCTGAAAAAATTAACAGAAAGCATTTCACTTTTTTGTTTGAAATGAATTCAGTTTTCTTTAAGGAAAACGGACTCCATTTCAAACAAAAAACTGCTTTATTTGAAAGCAGTCACAGAAATGGTGGTCTTCTGTCCCCAGCAGGCCACCATCCCTGTGAGTGCAGCCATTACCAATGGGGTTCCAAATTGTGACCTACCTCATGAATATTGATGCAGTAGGTCTTTGTAACCCCATTGGGAATTGCTTAATGTCTGAGACACGTTTGTACATTTCATTTTGCGAGTCTCTAATTGCAACTCGCAAAATATCGCAATTAGAGACTCGCAAAATGAAATGGACACACATCTGGCCCTGAGATATATAATGAAGCATACCTGTACCAAGCAACTGGTTTGTCCTTCAAGAGCTCTTCACAACATGAGAACTGTAAGTAGAAGTAGTTTGGCCTTGTATCAAGGATCTGGACACTCTGAGAAAGAATCTATACAGGGGTAACCTTGGGTTTAGCATGGTCAAAGCCATATTCTGAGAGTGGTGTGAAGAGGGACTTCCAGCTCTGTGTAGAAGTTTCTATAGGTTTTCATCTATACATAGTACAAACTTACACTTCTAAAACGGCTTTGATGTGAAATCTAAACAAGTTTCTCTGAAAAAAGCCCACTGCCGGGGTCACGCTATGTGTAGTATGAGGCTGACCAACTAATTAGGGTTGTGTGTGGTTAAGCAGTGGTTTCTCCATGAAGAGTCTGTACTGAGTGTCACCTGTTGGTACTTGGGCCTTGGCATTAAATTCAAGGTTCACTAGGACACACTCTAGTATCTTTCAGAACAGCGCTGTACACTATAGGTGTAGTATGATCTAGGCCACATACTGTAACAGTGCTCACCTTGTGCAGAGCTATTGAGGACTATCCTTTATCACAGTAGGTAAGACCTATTTTGTGACGCAGTCACTACTACTTACCGCTTTCGCCCTGGGCATGGCTCTCCATAAAGAAGCCGATCCCCCACCACAGACATCACCTATTAGTTGGGGAAGCCTCTTATGCATACACTTTCACCATGGACATAGCTCATCCAAGATACACCAGTCAGCCACCACAAACATCACCTATTAGCTTGCCAAACCTTTTTTACATACATCTTTTGTCCTGGACAAAGCTCTTCAGAGAGAGGCTAGTCCACCACAGCACAAATCACTTATTAGGTGTTCAAGCCTCTTCTACCAATTCCCTACCTCAGACATTGCATATTAGTTAGCTTCGTCTACCTACAACTTTCATACTGAACAGGGCTCCTCAGGAAGAGGCCAGCTCCCCACCACAGACATTACATATTAGTAAGCCAAGCCTCATCTACCTACAGCTTTTGCCTAGAACGGAGCTCTCATGGAGAGGCCAGCCCCCAAGTCCAAGCCTCTTCTACTTACTCTTTCATCCTGAACACTGCTCGTGAGAGATGGCAGTCTTCTACCACACATATCGCCTATTTGGCCAATCCTCTTCTACATACAGCTTTCACTCTGAACACAGTTTCTGAGGGAGAGGCCAGTCCTCCACTACAGAGAGAATATCATCTTATCATTGCAATCTATTATGATATATTCACACAGGACCTTGGTTAGGATTTTTTTTTATATACACATTCAGTTTTATTTTATACACATTGTGAAAGCTATCTTGATGTCCTGCATGTCACCATAGCAAACTGTTATATAGTCAGTTTTCTAAAACTGAAAACATGCATAATAACACACATATTTATACTTTTTGATGCACAACTGCGCCAACGCAGTTGTGCGTCAAACATTTTAACGCCGGCTAACGCCATTCCAAAGTGCCATGCGGGCGCCTTATTTATTGGATGACGTTAGCCGGCGCTGCGGACTGGTGTGCGTAAAAAAAAAAGACTCACACCAGGCAGCGCCGGCGTAGGGAAAAATGGAGCTTGGGCATCAAAAAATGGGGCAAGTCAGGTCGGAGGCAAAATTTTGGCCTCAACCCGATTTGCGCCATTTTTTTGATGCCCAACCCCCATTGAAATGACTCCTGTCTTAGCAAAGACAGGAGTCATGCCCCCTTGCCCAATGGCCATGCCCAGGGGACTTATGTCCCCTGGGCATGGTCATTGGGCATAGTGGCATGTAGGGGGACACAAATCAGGCCCCCCTATGCCACAAAAAAAAACGAAAAAATATACTTACCTGAACTTACCTTAACTTCCCTGGGATGGATCCCTCCATCCTTGGGTGTCCTCCTGGGGTGGGCAAGGGTGGCAGGGGGTGTCCCTGGGGGCATGGGAGGGCACCTCTGGGCTCCTTCTGAGCCCACAGGTCCCTTAACGCCTGCCCTGACCCAGGCGTTAAAAAACGGCGCCCATCAGGCTGCCCCCTCCTGTGCGTCAAAATGACGTCACAGTATAAATATGGGGCACAGGCCTTAAAGTCATTTTTTAGAAGGGAACGCCTGCCTTGCATATAATTAACGCAAGGCTGGTTCACCCTTCTAAAAAATGGCGCACATGGTGGAACTTTGACGCCCGCTGCGTCGGACGTCAAAGTATAAATATGGGGCAGTGTTTGCGCCGAATGTGCGTCAAAAAAGTTTGACGCACATTCGGCGCAAGCAGAGTATAAATATGCCCCCTAATTTCCATATGCAGAACGAATGGTAATACATAATGCACATATTTTTTCTGAAACCTGAAATTATGAAAAACAATCATATTCATTACTAATGCAAGGCAACAAAAGTGTGAAAATGCTAGCATATACTTGTTCATCTAAAGTGCTACTGGAGCTTTCCAAGTCAAAGGCAGAAGTGCCAGGGGGCAAGTCAATTTTGGCAATAAAGGCATTTCAGCATTTCTCTATGATCTTAGCAAAAGGCCCACTTACCACAATAATATCCGCTTCAACATGCCAGGAGTGTACCAAAAAGGACAGAGTTCATTTCACAGCAGAAGGGAACAGGACCTTCCTTAACATCTAGGAATGTATCCAGTTCTACCAATAGGTGCCCATGACACACTATTAACACACAAGCTGCTTTCAGAGCCGCCCAGTCAACAAATGACAGCATTTTGGGCCAGATGTAGGAAGCACTTTGCGAGTCGCAAACGGCAAAATTTGCCGTTTGCGACTCGCAAATGCGTGTTTCCTATGCAGAAATGCATTTTGCGAGTCGTTACCGACTCGCAAAATGCATTTCCGAATCGCAAATAGGAAGGGGTGTTCCCTTCCTATTTGCGATTCGCAATGGTATGCAATTCCATTTGTGACCGCTTATGCGGTCGCAAATGGAGTCGCAGTTACCATCCACTTGAAGTGGATGGTAACCCATTCGCAAACGGGAAGGGGTCCCCATGGGACCCCTTCCCCTTTGTGAATGGACCCCAAAATATTTTTTCAGGGCAGGGAGTGGTCCAAGGGACCACTCCCTGCCCTGAAAAAAACGAAACAAAAGGTTTCGGATTTTTTGAAATGCAGCTCGTTTTCCCTTAGGGAAAACGGGCTACATTTAAAAAAAAAAAAACTGCTTTATTGAAAAGCAGGTCGCTAACATGGAGGCCTGCTGACTACAGCAGGCCTCCATGTTAGCGAGTGCCTATACTCGCTATGGGGCCGCAATTTGCGACCCACCTCATGAATATTCATGAGGTGGGTCATTGCGACCCCATAGCGAGTTGCAGTCGGTGTCTGAGACACCGTACTGCATAGCAATTTGCGAGTTGCAAATTGCGAGTCGGAAGGACTCGCAATTTGCAACTCGCAAATTGCTTCCTTCCTACATCTGGCCCTTTGTTTTTTCAAAATTATTTTTTTTATATATTTAGCAAACCCACTGCGCTGCCACACCGGTTAAATAACCATGTTTATAGCTATTTAAGGCACAGCAGTGAATCAGCGGATCCAATCAAACTTTAAAAACTATTAAAACTGTAGCCCAAGCTCCCAGTCAACGTCACAGCTACATATGTTTCTATACATGCTCATGTAAGTGCAAAGGTGTCTGTATATATGCATGTTTGTGGGTATGGTGGTGTATGTATGCATGTTGAGTGTAGTTGTGTGTGTGTGTGTGTCTATGGCGGAATGCGGTGGAGGTGTTTGTGATTGTGGGGTTGTGCATGTGAGTCTCATGAGAGTAAATGTTTGTGAATGTGTGCATTGATGTCTGTGTGTAAGTGTGTGTATGTATGTTTGTGTCTCAAGTGTCTGTGTGGGCATGTGCGACAGAATGTGTGCAGGATGTATCTGGTTGTGTGTAGTTGTGTTTTTGTGAGTGAAAAAGTGGGATGTGTGTGTGAGAGAGAGTGTGTTGGGGTATGTGTGTAGTTGTGTGTATATGAGGGAATGTCTGTGGGAGGACATGTGTGGATGTGTGCATTGGTGTGTGCATAGGTCTGTGTGTTGGTGTTTGCGGAGGTGTGGTTGAGGGTGTCTCTCAAGTGTACGTGTGGACATCTGTGTACTGTGTGGGTATGTATTTGTAGTTGTGTGTGTGAGGAATGTGTGCAACTGTGTTTGCAGCTATGGGTGAGTGAATATGTGCGTGAATATGTCAGTATGTGTTTGTGACTGGGTGGGTGTTTATGTGAGTGTAGTTTTGTGTAGGTGTGTGGAGGTGTGTGTATGTGTGACTGAGGGTGTGGGTGCAACTTTGTGCATGTGTGGAGGCTTATGTTGGTGTGATTGGGGTTGTGTGTCTGTGGGTATATGTGGGTGTGTGTATGTGTGTTTGTACAAGAGACAGAATGTGGAGGACTGTGTAGGTCTGTGTGGTGTGTGCATGTGAATGTGTCTATTTTATTTTAAAAGATTTTTGAGATTTTCAGACCCATCACAGAGCCTTAAGGAGCTCGATGGAGTCGGGGATCCACTGAATGATTAAAAATAGCAATCGTTTATTAGCTATTTCCACCTCCGTAGGGAAGGGTCCCACTATGACCACTATGATTCTCCCCCATCCCATCCAGGGGAGTCTAGGTACCTCTGCCCTTTCCCCTTATACTATTTTGAACTATTTTAGCAGGACATGGGGTCGAGTCCCAAGTCCTAACATGAGGGCCACAACTTGTTGGCCAGCATATAACAATGAGAGGTTGAGTGTGCGGGGTCACAATATGCAGTGGATTCAAGACATGAAATAAACATACATTTAAACCTTAATTTCTGTAGCACTAATTATCCTTTGTAAACTTGCATGGAAAAAACTTGTTTTGGAACCCCACTTTTACTCTGCCCGGCTTGATGGGTCACCCTGAAACCTTCTAGGAAGGAGCTGAGGAGGATGAAACTTTTTCTTGGAACGTTTCATGACAAATCATCAAACGGATCAGTTATCAGCATTCCAAAAAAATCAATGGCCCTCATTACAACCCTGGTGGTAAATCCCGCTTACCGCCGTGCCGACGGCCGCCAACATACCGTGCCCGCTGCGGAAATCCGCAATGGGTATTATGACCCATACTGAGAATTCCGCCACTATACAGACACAAACACAAGTCCGCCACACCAACGGTCAGTGATAAAGTGACGATAGCAAAACCCACACCGTTACGCCAACAGGAATACGCCCACAGTATCAAGACCCACGTATCAATGCAGCGGTCTTATAACTGTGGTGAACCATTGTGGTCCAAACCGCCGCACTGAAAATACACACACACTTACAAAACTACACCACATTGGACAATTCAAAATACACACACCTGACACACATATACACACCACACCCACACACTCACAACACTATAAAACACACACCCACATTACCCACAACCCCTTACACCGAGACATTTGGAAGAAGCAGAGAGAGAGAAAAGCAAAGACCACACCTGCATCCAGAGGCACACAACACCATCACTCATACACCATCCACGCACCTTACACCACACACTCCAACACATCACCCCACACATCACATCAACCAACACCTCACACATCACTCACACCACATCATGGCACCTCAAAGACACCCCAGGTTTTCTGAGGAGGAGGTCAGGGTCATGGTGGAGGAAATCATCTGGGTAGAGCCACAGCTATTCGGATCACAGGTGCAGCAGACCTCCATTGCAAGGAAGATGGAGCTATGGCGGAGAATTGTCTACAGGATCAACGCAGTGGGATAGCATCCAAGAACAAGGGATGACATCAGGAAGAGGTGGAACGACCTACGGGGGAAGGTACGTTGCATGGTACCAAGACACCAGGTAGCCGTACAGAGGACTGGCGGTGAACCCCCACCTCCTCCCCCACAGGTAACAACATGGGAGGAGCAAGTCTTGGCAATCATGCATCCTGAGGGCCTCGCTGGAGTAGCAGGAGGACTGGACTCTGGTAAGTCAAATCTTTACTATTATATCCCCCCCACCCTACCTGCCATCACATACTCCCACCCTCACTCCCATGACTCCACCATCTCCCACACACCCCACCATCATGACCCACCACTCCCACAACCAAGCCCTGCATGCAACAACAATGTATGGACTCCCATCACAGACATGCATGGACACCCATCACCAAAGCATGTCCAATAGAGAGACTCACCCAGGGCACACAATCACCACTCACACAATGGCCAAGGCGATAGTACAAGCACTGTAATAGAGGGAAACATACCCATTGCATAAGATAGCAAACACAGATAAAATAACAATGCATTTACACCCCAACAGGACCCCTACACAACGTCACCAGACAGGAGGTGCCAGCCATATCCAGTCCCCCCACAGAAGACGCCCACAGTGATGACAGCATCTCTGCACACCTGGATCAAGATGAACAGCATGGCTCATCAGGGACCTCTGGACAGTCGGTTCCCCTGCCACAGTCCCAAGCCACCACAGCACTTCCCTGTAAGAGGCTGGCCTGGCTTGTAGTGGGTACCAAAGGTACTTACACCTTGTGCCAGGTCCAGTTATGCCTTAGTAGAATAGAGGTGTTTCTAGCAGCTTAGGCTGATAGAAGGAAGCTATGGCAAAGTAGCTTAGGCTGAACTAGGAGACATGCAAAGCTCCTACCATACCACTTATATCATATGCACAATATCATAAGAAAACCCAATACACAGAGTTACTAAAAATAAAGGTACTTTATTTTTATGACAATATGCCACAAGTATCTCAGTGAGTACCCTCAGTAAGAAGGTAAGTAATATACACACGTCATATGTACACAAACCCAAAATAGGTAAGTAAGAGTCAGAAAAGTAATGCAAACAGAGTAGATTTACAATAGGTTTCAATAGGAGAACATGGGTATAGGGGCAACACAAACCATATACTCCAAAAGTGGAATGCGAACCACAAATGGACCCCAGACCTATGTGAGCTTGTAGAGGGTCGCTGGGACTGTAAGAAAACAGTGAGGGTTACCAAAATACCCCACCCCAAGACCCTGAAAAGTAGGACTAAAGTACACCTACTACCCCCAAATGAGCACAACAGTCGTGATAGGGGGATTCTGCAAGAAAAACAAACACCAGCAGTGCACTGACAACGGATTTCCAGACCTGAGGACCTGCAAGGCAAGGGGACCAAGTCCATTAGTCGCGACAGTGTCCAGGGAGAGCAGGAGCCCAGAAAACCCCGGATGAAGGAAGCTGCCTCCGGATGGAAGAAGCTTGGAATTCTGCAAGAAAGAAGAGGACTAGGAACTTCTCCTTTGGAAGGATGATGTCCGACGTCGCAATGAGGCTTGTAGAGGTCTTCCCACGCAGAAATACCACAAACAAGCCTTGCTAGCTGCAAGGGTCGCAGTAGAGGTTTTTGGGGGCTGCTGAGGACCAGGAAGGACCAGGATGTCACCACTTGGAGGAGGAGACAGAGGGGGCGCTCAGCAACTCAGAGAGCCCTCACAGAAGCAGGCAGCACCCGCAGAAGTACCCCAACAGGCACTTAGAAGAAGAGTGAACCAGAGTCCATGTGAAGTTACAAAAGAGGGTCCCACGACGTCGGAGGCCAAGTCAGAGGGTTGTGCACTGCATGACGGAGTGCTGGGGACCCAGGCTAGGCTGTGCACGAAGGAAATCCTGGAAGAAAGCACAGGAGCCGGAACAGCTGCAAATCACGCAGTACAGTTTTGCAGCCTAGCGTGGGGAGGCAAGGACTTACTTCCACCAAATTTGGACTGAAGAGTCACTGGACAGTGGGAGTCACTTGGACAGAGTTGCTGTGTTCCAGGGACCACGCTCGTCAGGATGAGAGGGGACCCAGAGGACCAGTGATGCAGTCTTTTGGTGCCTGCGTTAGCAGGGGGAAGATTCCATCGACCCACAGGAGATTTCTTCGGAGCTTCTGGTGCAGGGTGAAGGCAGGCTACCCCCAGAGCATGCACCACCTGGAAACAGTCGAGAAAGCCAGCAGGATTAGGCGCTACAATGTTGCCGGTAGTCGTCTTGCTACTTTGTTGCGGTTTTGCAGGCGTCCTGGAGCAGTCAGCGGTCGATCCTTGGTAGAAGGCGAAGCAGGAGATGCAGAGGAACTCTGGTGAGCTCTTGCATTCGTTATCTGAAGAATTCCCCAAAGCAAAGACCCTAAATAGTCAGAAAAGGAGGTTTGACTACCAAGGAAGGAGGATTGGCTACCAAGAGAGGTAAGAGCCTATCAGAAGGAGACTCTGGCGTCACCTGCTGGCACTGGCCACTAAGAGCAGTCCAGTGTGCCCCCAACACCTCTGTTTCCAAGATGGCAGAAGTCTGGGACACACTGGAGAAGCTCTGGGCACCTCCCCTGGGAGGTACTGGTCAGGGGAGTGGTCACTCCCCTTTCCTTTGTCCAGTTTCACGCCAGAGCAGGGCTGGGGGATCCCTGAACCGGTGTAGACTGGCTAATGCAGAGATGGGCACCATCTGTGCCCATCAAAGCATTTCCAGAGGCTGGGGGAGGCTACTCCTCCCCAGCCCTTCACACCTATATCCAAAGGGAGAGTGTGTAACACCCTCTCTCAGAGGAAATCCTTTGTTCTGCCTTCCTGGGCCAGGGCTGCCTGGACCCCGGGAGGGCAGAAACCTGTCTGAGGGGTTAGCAGCAGCAGCAGCAGCTGCAGTGGAAACCCCAGAAAAGCAGTTTGGCAGTACCCAGGTTCTGTGCTAGAGACCCGGGGGATCATGGAATTGTCCCCCCAATACCAGATGGTATTGGGGGGACAATTCCATGATCTTAGACATGTTACATGGCCATGTTTGGAGTTACCATTGTGACGCTATACATAGGTAGTGGTGTCCCCACACTCACAAAGTCCAGGGAATTTGCCCTGAACAATGTGGGGGCACCTTGGCTAGTCCCAGGGTGCCCACACACTAAGTAACTTGGCACCCAACCTTCACCAGGTGAAGGTTAGACATATAGGTGACTTATAAGTTACTTATGTGCAGTGGTAAATGGCTGTGAAATAACGTGGACGTTATTTCACGCAGGCTGCAGTGGCAGGAATTGTCAGAGCTCCCTATGGGTGGCAAAAGAAATGCTGCAGCCCATAAGTATCTCCTGGAATCCCAATACCCTGGGTACCTCAGTACCATATGAAAGGGAATTATATGGGTGTACCAGTATGCCAATGTGAATTGGTAAATTTAGTCACTAGCCTGTAGTGACAAATTTGGAAAGCAGAGAGAGCATAACCACTGAGGTTCTGGTTAGCAGATCCTCAGTGAGACAGTTAGGCACCACACAGGGAACACATACAGGGCACATACTATGAGCACTGGGGCCCTGCCTGGCAGGGTCCCAGTGACACAAGGACTAAAACAACATACATACAGTGAAATATGGGGGTAACATGCCAGGCAATATGGTACTTTCCTACACTCCCCCCTCAGGAAACACCACCACAGCACCCATGCCACTGTCCCCAGGACACGTCAATCAGCAGTGTGTCCACCACTACAGGGACCCCAGGCAAACCCACTGGCCCAGGACGATCAGGGACCTGGGGCCAGTGGCAGTGGGCACACGGTTCAGGGGACAGAGGCACAGGACAACAGGGAAGCTGTGAGGCCAGGATGTCTAGATCCCAGCCCAGCACCTCAGCAACTAAATCTGCATCCGCTGTGGTCCCTGCTAGTCCAGTACAATCTAAGAGGGCACCCGTCAGAGCTGCCAGTGTGCCACCGACAGAAAAGAAGGACCACCCTATTCCACCACCTGCAAAGGTCAAAAAGGGGCCGGATTCCAGCAGGGGACAGTCACACCACCCACCCAGCAAGGCCTCGCCCAAACACCGAGTGGACAGTGCCAAGGTCCCTGCAGCGACTGTCAAGATGAGGAAGGGCCACAAGCCAAAGGGCACGTCACCTCAGGGAACGATGTCTCCTGGTGAGGGGCTGGTGACCACCATATCATCAGGGATGGCAGCCACATGCACCACAGTCACCACCGCCACTCCGACCGCCACCTGCACCGCCACCTGCACCGCCGCTGTCACAACGTCAGTCTGCTGCATCCTCCCCAAGTATCAGCCATCCGAGGCTGCCGGAGACGGGATGGTGTCTCCATCCACGACAACAGTCACTTGCACCACGGCCAGCACTGGCAGTATCTCCGCCGCAGACACCGCCACCTGCACCACCATCAGCACCGCCACGTGCACAGCCGATGCCACACTGTCGGAGGCCAGCCCCATCCCCAGTGTGCAGCCATCAGAGTCTGCAGGTGACATCCTGGACCCTGGACACGCCACTTGAGACACAATCCCCAGCACTGACAAGAACCAGCAACTGGCAGCCTAAGTCACATCAGGATGGCGTGTGGCTCTGCCTGCATGGAGAATCATGCTACCTGTTCCAGGTACATTGCGTGGCCAAGACACCCTGGTGAGAGGATGTCAACTGCCACACCCCTGGTACAGCATCATTGGGCACAAAGCCCCCTCCAGAACCAGTAGAGAAATGCATCCACTCACCCAGTCCTTGGCAGGATGAAGCACTCTGGGCACAAAGCCCCCTCCAGAACCAGTGGAGAAATGCATCCACTCCCCCAGTCCTTGGCAGGATGAAGCACTCTGGGCACAAAGCCCCTTCCAGAGCATGTGGGCAAACCACCCACTTCAGAGACTGTGGCTTTGCACTCCCCAGGACCAAGCAGTGGGCAGTGAACCCACTTGAGAGACTTGAGAAACTGTGGCTTTGCACTCCACAGGACCATGCAGTGGGCATGGAGCCCCCTCGAGGAGCAGTGGCCTCGTACCATCATCCGGATGAGGTGCCCCCCCTCGCCCCTGAAGTGCCTGTTTTTTTTCCAACCTGAAGCCCCTGCAGTGTTCTCTCCGTTTTGAGGCAGGTGTCATGTGTGGGCTTCACCCATGCATTTTGGGACCACTGGTCCACGGACATTTCATGGGACAGTGTACAGACTTCTATACTTGCTGTAAATATTTGTGAATACTGATTATTTGCTGTTCTCTTGATCTATCTGATTGTTCCAATATTACACTAATTAAACTCATTTCGTTTGGTCCTTGTGTTCTTCCAGGGAGTGACGGGGTGTATCTGTGATGTTATTGGATATGTGTGTGTGTATGTTATTGTGGGTGGGGGTGTTGCGTGTCGCCTGTGTGTGTCTCTCTCTTTTCTCTCCCTCCCCTGTGTGCTAGGTGCAATACTCACCGTCGCCGCTGTTGCCTTCTTTCAACTTCATGGTGTATTAATAGATACAGCAACATGGGTAGGATCTGCAATTTGGGCTCCATGGTGTCCTAGTTCTTCCTCGGGTGTCGAAAGGTGAGTGGTTTCCCTTCTGTGTACTGTTTCCGCCGTGCTTTTGATGGCGTTGGCGGATTGGTGCCTTGTAATAGTGTGGGCGGTACATTGTCTTCCGCCTGTCTGTTGGCGGTTACCACGGCGGTGGTGGGCCGAGTGTTAAAGTGGCTGGTCGTGATCCCATGTTTTTTACCGACAGCCTGTTGGCGGTATTACCGCCACTTTAACACCGACCGCCAGGGTTGTAATGAGGGCCTATGTCCTATAGAAACATGGTCCTAACTAAAACTACTCAGTGGTGACCAGATAACATATATAACACACATGAGCACAGTCTTTATGATTGCCCATAGTAGGTCACCCCAACAGTATTATTTGCAGCAGCTTGTGTGCCCCACTTAAAATACACATCTAGCGGCACCACTGATTAAATAGGGTGAGATATTTAAAGTACTAACTGGAGACTAAACAAAGGTATGAGGTATAAGTTGATATTTTTCATCGCAGTTTTCATTTGGCGGCCAAATATTAATATTTTGGTAAATCATAGTGCAAGGTTTTATTACTGCACGTGCAGGTAGCCCACACAAGGTTCTTAGAGCAAACTTCCTAAAAGTACTATTAAACATTCCGGAATGTGTGTTAATAGTATTCAATTGAAGTTTGCCTTAGGGTTCCAGCTGCACCCTGTTTTGCACTGTTCTCCTCAATTGTCTGCAAAGAAACAAACATGTGGGAAGGTATCATAGAGCTAAATGCAGACTTACCCTGACTGTATCTGGGTCCAGTGACATAGAGTGATGACTAGAGTGATCAATACACAGCACTTAAAGATTCTTTATGGACACTCTGCTGAAAGGTATGTGTCAGGGCTAGAGCACTGGAGCATGCCTCACTTAGGTGCTTGCCTGAGTGGCAAAAGAACCATCTCATCAATGATATGGACAACATTACCAGCTTGAGACTAAGGCACTCATTATGACCCTGGTGGTCGGTGGTAATATGGTGGAAAGTACTGTCAACAGGCTGACTGTACTTTCCTGAAGCCAAACCGCCAATGTACCACAACGACCGCCATGGCGGTAATAGCTGGTGGGCTGGATATATCAATCTCCAGCGCGGCGGGCTTCACTGTAGCACCTGTGGGATAATGACCCCGCCAACCGCAATGGTTTCCGTGTCTCCCTTACCGCCACGAAAACCATGGCGGTAGGCACTATCAGTGACAGGGAATCCCTTCCCTATCACTGATAGGGGACTTTCCCACCCCCAACCCCCTCCCCAGGTGCCCCCCTATCCCCACTTCCTCTCCAACCCCCCTGAATTCAAGCCCATCCCTTCACACACGCGTTCACACACCCATTCATCTACTCATGCATACATCCATTCACACACATCCGCACACACTTTCAAGCATACACGCAGACACGCATTCACAGAACACAACATATACGCACTCACACCTCCATACATGCACACATATTCAACACAGAACACACACCCACATACACCCATGCACAAACACACACACAACACCCCCACCCCCCTCCCCTGTCGGAGCACCCACTTACCTGTGTTTAGGGGTCCATCCGTGGATGGCGGTAAGGTGGCGCTGCAGCCAGCAGAACACCGCCAAGCCGTATTATGGTCATAATACTGCAGGCGGCGGTCTACTGGCGTGGCACTGCTGGTGGCAGCAGCGCACCTTACCGCCATCCGCCGCCATGGCCACAACTGGATTTCCGCTATCCTTCTGGCAGAAATCCGGCTGTGGTCATAATACGGCAGATGGCTGATAGCCGCGGCGAGGGTCTTTTGGCAGCCGTCACCGCGGCGGTAGGCAGTTTTTACCGCCAACATAACGAGGGCCTGAATTCCTTCCTATTGATAGACCGCTCTTTGACAGTGAAAGGATGATTAAAGCAGAGGTCCACTGCCAGAACAGTACTGGCACTTGAAAGCCCTCCCTCACTCTTATTGGTTTGAATACTTTATACAAGGCTGAGAGCTCAGATTCTCACACCCTTTTGAGAGTGCATTAGGATTAGACATACAACCATAATTTTTAATCTAAGACTTGAAAGTCCTGCTACTCTTTACAAGCTGAACCATTTATTTAGGAGGACAAAGAAAGGCCACTGTATGGAAATGCTTTGCTAAAGGTTTGTCAAGGTGATTATGGCCAGGTCACTCCTTACAACAAATTACAGTAATTCATTTTCCATAGCAGATAGGATCAAGAATCCTTTCCTGTATGCAGGTGTGGTTGTATGTAAAATCCTTATTTCTTGCTCTCTACACCTAGTAAAACCAATCTTGGAGAAACCAGCAATGTAAATTGTGAACAATGATTTACATAAACAAAGGGTACAAATGTCCTAAAGCGTTCAGAGGATCTCTGGACAGTTGTTTATGATGAAACATGCCCCTCCTAATAGATTAGTGTATGTATAAACTATACAGGCCAGGTACTCAGCTTGCTATGTAATATTTATATGTGACTGCACATATTTGTAAGGTTCCTTGCACCCCTTTCCTTTCTCCGTGAACCTCAATGTTGTGAATATGATCCTATTCTCATATGTTTAGCTACATAGTTTTGAGGTACCTCCATGTCCTTGCACTTATTAGGTTTACTAAAAAGTGCCATGACTCAGATTAGGAGATCACCCTTACAGATACCTTGTCATGATTGCATGTCCTTCTTGGACATTCCAACTAGGCCGTAATATGAGACTCATTGGGGATAATTGTGGGATGGCAGTAAAGATCATTTAAACATATAACAATTGCCAGTTTTGTGAGAGCTCTTTTTAAGGATCAACTCTGTTTTATTAACAAGTTTTCAATCTATAACAAGCTCAGGTGTAAATCTACTTACAACCGGAGGACAGTGGGTAAATAGGATCAAAAAGTTAACTCCCCTTCTGTTTGACTCCCCCAGCCACCACCCTTCTGATCTCTCATGCCAAAGGAACTTACACTTCATATATTTTAGTTATATCCCTAGTACATAGCCTCCCATCTGTTGTGCAAGAAAGCTCTAGTAACTTCTTTCCAACCTGCCACTTACAGCTAATGTTGGAAATTGCCCTTTCTGAAGGGACTTCTCCCATCTTTTTGGCTACTGACCTCCTGCTTTTGGTCTTGTGCTGAATTTAGATTTTGCTTGCTTTAGGACTCTGGGCACTTTACCACTGCTGACCAGTGCTAAAGTGCAAGTGCTTTATGTCTAAATTATATATGTAATTGGTTTATCCATGAGTGGCATATTTGATTTACTAGTAAGTCCCTAGTACAGTTCACAGGTCCTGTAAATCAAATGACGCTAATGGGCCTGCAGCACTGATTGTGCCACCCGCATGAGTAGCCTTGTAAACATGTCTCAGGCCTGCCACTGCAGTGTCTGAGTGGGTGGTTTTAACTGCCAGTTTGACTTGGCAAGTGGATACACTTGCCAGGCCCAAAACCTCCCTTTAACTACATGTAAGTCACACCTAAGGTTGGCCCAAAGCAGCCCCCGGGACAGGGTGCACTGTGTTTAAAAGGTAGGACATGTGTACTGGTGTGTTTTACATGTCCTGATAGTGAAATACTGCCAAATTTGTTTTTCACTGTTGCAAGGTCTATCTCTCCCACTGGTTAACATGGGGATTGCCTTAAAATAACTTTTAGGTGTAATTTCCTATTGGGAGCAGATAGAGATTTGGAGTTTGGGTCCCCGAATTCACAATTTTAAAATACATCTTTTGGTGAAGTTGGTTTTAAATTGTAAGTTTGAAAATTCCACTTTTAGAACGTGCCTAGGTGTGTAATACACGTCTGGGTCAGGATGACAGTTGGGCTGTTTGTGAATTCACACCAGACAGTCACGCAAAGGGAGCTGAGGTGTGCCCTGCATATCCTGATGGGTCCTCCTGGGCTAGAGTGGAGGGAAGAGCTGACACTTGCACCTGAATAGGTCTGGGCTTGTCCTTACACAAAGCAGTGTCCAACCGCCTAGAGTGTGTCTGGGGCCAAGGCAGGAAAGGCAGGGTTTTGTGCACTACAAAGACTTACCTTTGAAGTTTGCCTACTTCAAAGGCAGAAATGGGTATAAGTATTGAGCCTCTGAGACCAGAACTTCAGAACACTTGTGGAATGAGTACATTCTGCCAGGAAGTAGGAGGGACTGCCATTCTGCCCGTTGTGTTGTTGTGCTGGCCTGCTGCTTCTGTCCTGGGAGTGAAATGACTGGACTTTTCTTTCTACATCCTTCTTTCCAAGGTTCTACAAGGTCTTGAACTAAGCTTGCCTCCTGGTAGAAGTCTCAGGGACATCAAAGACTTCATCTGCCAATATCTGGACTCTTCTGTTGAGAGTCATTACTTGCCACGTGGTGCCAAATCCAGTCCCTGGGTCCTTTGAAGTAGAAACTGGTGTCCTGAGGAAGAAAATCCATGCATCGGATCGCCGCAGCTGAAAACCGATGCAACACCTGACTTGTGGCAGAAAAATCGGTGTGGTGCCTGCCTTGTGGTGGAAAGATCGATTCAGTACCTACAGCATAATCACAGTGCCTGTTCTATTGTGGTTCTATCATCTCAGAGCATCTGGATTTTCCCACGCATTGTCCCTCGGCATTATTTTTGCATCGACCCCGCACCACAGCAAGGAACCAGGGCTGCATGACTGGAAACAGAATCATCTCTCCTGGTGGGAGAGAACTGATGCATTACTTCCCCTGCCAGTAAGGAATCGATGCTTCGCCTCCCCTGCCATTAAGGAATACGTAGATGCATCACCTCTCCAGTGAGGAGAAAATCGACGCATTACTTCCCCTGTCAGTAAGGAACTGATTTATCACCCCCCCCCCCCACCAGGGGGTAGGGAACCGAGAAATCGCTTTGTTGCCCGGCGCCTCACCTCCTCTGCGGCCCACATCGTCTTGGTTTTTGATGCATCCCAGGTACTGTGTGTTAAAAGGAGACAACCATTGACTCCTCCGGATTAAGACTCTTTGCAACTTTTTAAAAGTGATATCTTTGCTTGTGTATGGTGGATTTTTGTCATTTTGGTTGTTTTATTCAGATAAGTGTTGGCTAATTTTCTAAACTGGTGTGCAGCACTTTTGTGGTATTTTCACTGTATTACTGTGTGTGTGTGTGTGTGTGTGTGTGTGTGTGTGTGTGTGTGTGTGTGTGTGTACAAATACTTTACACATTGCCTCTGAGATAAGCCTGACAGCTCGTGCCAAGCTACCAAGAGGGTGAACAGAGATTATCTTAGCTGTGTGGCACCCTTACTCCGATTAGAGTGAGGGTCCCTTCTTGGACAGGGCACAAACCACTAGTGACACCATTTCTAAAAGCTATCATAAATGTACTGTTAAGCCAGTATGGACAGCAGCTTCAGGTATTTTCGACAGGTTAGTTTTTAGAATTCTATAGGCTGAAATGTGATATAAGGAGACAACACTTCTTGGAAGTACAGATCTTTGTCCTCCAAGAACACTTTCAGCTTCTCCATGCTCTATAAGGTACAGATATTGTATTGCTAGTTTTCATGCTCTGGAGTTTGGCCTGCTCCCCAGAGAGAGAGAATCAATTGTTGTGCTGCACATAATGAAAGGACATTTTGTCTGCCTCTCAATAATCGTATGGGGAATGTTTGTTTAATAGGAAGGCAAAGCACTGTATGTGCATGGAAATATGGATTCCGCATCTCGCATATCTTATCTATGTCATCCAGAACAATTCCCTAATATCTGGATGGCTTAGGGCAGTTCCACAGGAGGTGAAACAGCGACCCCCATACACCCAAGGATTGGTTTGGCATTGTATTCTCTCCCTGTCAAATGTTATATGTGGCTCAACAAAAACAACAAGTTAATGGATGGAATGCTTGACTTAATCTCAGCCACTTGCAAATACTTGGGCAGCATTCCAATTCATCATTTGTTTCTCACCATGCCATCTCAGTTTGGAACCGGGCATATGCAAATCAGTCATGAGCCTGCACCTCATGGGAACAGTCCAGCCCAACTGCCAGGCTAGGTTCTCCCTGAACCGGAACGCAAGTAACCTAGGACCGGTTCCACCCTAGTTATGGGCTCATCTGCCAGGATCCAGGGGAATCCAGGATGGCATGACTCTCCCCAGGTTCTGTCACCCAGAATCACATACATGGAGAAACTCTGGGTGGTAGGAAGTTTGAGGATCCCCTCACATTCATGTAGTTTATGTGACAGTAATGCAAGGAAAAATAATGTTTTTATTCAACATTTCCCCTTTGCAAGGAATTCTGGGTAAAAAAAAAACCTTAGGGGAATCCACACAAGCCACACCTCTGTGGACTCTACTGGATATCTAGTTTTGAGAAGTGTCTGGGTTTGATAGGTTTCCCTATACGACCGCTGAGCCCAGGACCAAAAGTGCAGGTGGCCGCCTTACAAAACCAGGTTCTTTTGTGATAGATAATTTTGATTTCTCCACAATATGTTTTGGGCCCTTCCATGTCGACTTGTCCACCCACACAAGTAAGGCAATGTTATTTTCAGGAGACTTAGGGAAACGCTGGGTGGAGGGAAATTTGTGGCTGTCTGCAGATTCCAGATTTTTCCCTCACAGAAATGCAAGGAAAATGTGTTTTTAAGCAATGTTTGTGATTTGCAGGAGATTCTGGATGAAGAAAAACAGATGAGAACCATGCAAGTCATGCATCCTTGGAATCCCCTGATACTAGTATGTTAAAGTTAATCCACCACTCATACTGGTTGGTTTAACACCTCCAGAAAGTCTGGTTTCAAAACATAAATACTTATCAAAGCATCTAAACACTGAAACCAAGTCTCTTCATGGCACCAACCACTTTATGGTCCATTTACACTCCATTCACGCACAACACACAGCACTTTCATATTGCCGGCCATGGGCCCAATCCAACCAATCATTTCACACACATCAACTGCTGCCAACAGACAATGGCTTGTCACATTCATACGCCACAGGATGGAATAGTTTTGACTACATTTTACCACCTGTCAAGTAACCGCCGCCTTCTTCCTGAACATTACCAAACACATGCGTAAGGAACCTTTACTAATGGCTCCCATGACAGCCACATGAGGCTCAGGAAGGCAGGTCTTTTATGTGCCTTTAGCACACTCACTGTGCTGAATCCAACTCCATCCAGTCTGTGAATGCAAGATCGGGGTGTTTGAAAATGTCCCGTGAGGCCCATTCATTGAACTGAGTGAGCTTATCTATCTTTGAAACTAAAGCAGAAGTTTCCTAAAGAGAACATCATAAACTATGAAGAAAGGTAGTGTTTGACACACAGGGTAGCCTGTGAGAATGTAGCATATGTTCCTGCCACCGTTATATGCAGTGCTGTGACTGTAATACACTTATCAGACACAGTTGCTGGGTCGTGGGGTGCGGAAAGGAGGGGATTCAATTTAAAAAAGAAAACACTTACCTGTGCCACCGCCGTCTTCACAACCTCGCTGCTCCTCTCCTCTTCTCTGCCTGCAGGCACAGGCTCCAAGCCTGCCCTGCGCCAATCATGACGCTGCTCAGAGCAACATCAGGATTGGCTGAGAGCACGCAGCCTGGGCGCTCCCAGGCAGCCTAGAGTGTGTTCAGGCTCTCTCCAGCCCAGCAACTGTGCTGCTGGGGTGGAGAGAGCTCTGTGCGCATGTGTGTTTGTCCGGCCTGAGACGGCCAGCCAAACATACATGCACTCTGAGGGGTAGTGCAGAGCACTCCCCCTCATTGCTTGTCACCCCTGTGGCACCACCATTTTCCCCCAAAACGATAATAAACAAAGGTTATTAGCGTTTTTGTAGAAAAGGTTTGCAGCTGCCTATGGTGGCGGGAGGGATGGGGGGGGGCGATGCTCCTCTGCCCTTATGGATGAGCTGCCCCTGATCAGACAGCAAATCGAACATCTACTAAGTTGTGACGGAGGATGAACATGGCAAGCAGGTCAAACACTGACCCATACGTGTCATAGTAATTCAGTTTGAGAGGGGCATCAATGCGTTTGAATCCATAAGTGTAGATGATGTGTATCTGTACTACCTTTACTATCTGCCTTCTACCTATACAATATCCCTGGGAAAGCACACCTACTATAAGCTTTTCTTACCCGTTCATTTCCTCGTCAGAGTCGTAACTAATCTTGTATAATTGCCAATTGCACCTTGTTGGAAAATGGGTTATTGGTAGGGCAGGTAGGTACCTACACCTAGCAACAAGCCACTAATCTCCACCTAGGTACAGTTAGGTCTCAGTAAATTAATCCCAGCTCAACCCTTGGTAGCTTGGCAACGAGCGTCAAGGCTTAACTTAGGAGACAAAGTGTAAAGCATTCAAATATCACAAAACAGTAATTAAATAAAACACAGGAAACAGTTTAAAAATCCAAAACCAATTTATAAAAATAGTTTATATTTTTATCTTTAAAATGACACAAAAACGATTAAAATCGGTTCAGGGGAACCGGAGATATGAATTTTTAAAGAATTATTACTTTTCTAGCGCTTAGAAACAAAAAGCGCCAATCGGGTCATCTGGTTGCACCTCGACCGGGGCAAAGTCAAACTTTCAGGCCGACCGCGATGGAGCCCTGCTCGGCTACAGGTCGCGGGAGGCCTCGGTTAAAAAGTTACCTTCTGACTTAGTCTTTATTTTGAAGTTTTTCTTCACCTGGACGAACCTGCCAGTTGAATCCGACCTCCTGGAGCCCTTGTCCGGATACGTGATGTGGGTTTCCTCGGTGGAGACTTTTACCTTCGGACTTAGTCGTTTTTTTTAGATGAAAATCCTTCGACCGGGGTAAACCTGGATCTTGATCCGACGTCCATGGAGCCCTTCTCGGATACGATGGCTGGGAGGTCCCGGTCAACTTTTTACGTTCGGACTTAGTCTCTATTTTGGATGTTTTTCTTTACCGGGACGAACCACGAAGTCAGGCCAGGTCGCGGTTGAGGCAAGCCGGCTAGAATTTCCGCGGCGGGTCGGTCCCTCTCTGGAGCTTTTTTCCAAAAATTCTCAAATCTTTTCCAAACTTCTGGGGCTTCACCCAGATGTTCTTTTAAGGTTCTTTTGGGGTCCACAGCTCACCCCAAGGGTCCAGAAGTTCTGTGATGGTCCTTGGGGGGTGCGGACTTCAACTCCCAGAATGCAACTGGCGCAAACTCCTTTTTGGCCACTGGACAGTGGTCAGCTGGTCGCTTTCTTCAGGAGTTGGTGCAGGGGACTCTGGTTAGCAATTTTTCACCTGTAGCAAACAGGGAGTCCCTCCTTGAACCAGTTGAAGCCAGGCAAAGTCCTTCTTGTGGTGAAGCCCAAGTGTGCAGCTGGTGCAGTCTTTCTGAGTGCAGGTTCCAGGTGCAGGCCAGGGGTCCAGCAGGGCAGTCCTTCTTCTCCTTAAGTTCTTTCTTCTTGAAATTTGGTGGGGATCTGAGGTGTGGGTGCAGGTCTGCCAGTTTTATCCTTGCTCCTGGGTGAAAAGCAGGGGGGTCCTAGTTCTCCAATCAGGGACAGGGTCGTCCCCCTGTGATGACCACTTCCTGGGAAGTGTGGCAAAAATCCATCCCAGAAGGCAACAGTCTCTAAAAATCCAACATGGATGAATCTGATTTTTGGAGGTTACATCTGGCTGAGCCCTCCCACTGGTGTGGCTAAAAATCCTAAACACACCCCTCTCCTGCCCTCTCCTAATCTAATCAAGGGGGCACCTAATTGTCTGGGGTTGCAGGATGTGGGGGTGTTGCTGGGTGCTGCAAATGTCCTTCTCTGCCTTTGAAGACCAGTTTAGCAGCCCTCCCCCTTCCTGCCTCACCATCTGCTGAGGGGAGATTCTCTCCCCCAAGCACATTCCTTTGTGTGAAGCCTGGCCACTTCACACCTCATCAAGGCAGCCTGGCAGAAGCTGCTGCAGGCTGGCCAATCAGAGCACAGCAGCAAAAACAAGGCAGAGCTGAAATTGGCAACTTTTTAGGTAAAGTCTAAACTTTTTACCTGAACAAGTTATATTAAATCCAACAACTGGAAGTTGTGGGATTTATTACAACAATTAATTTGATACCAAATTCTTGGTATGTAACATTTAAGGAGACTTTAAAATTTAAAATAAAGTCTGCCCATTCTAGCCTATGAAGGCCATTTACTTCAATGAGGGAAAAACGACTTTGGCTGTTTTTACCTCACCAGGGCTTATAAATCTATTTTTATAAAGTCCCTGCTTATAGTTACATGGCACCCAGCCCTAGGGGCACATAGGGCACACCTTAGGGGTGACTTATATGTAAAAATAAGGTAGTTTAAGACTTTGGAAGTACCTTTAATTCCAAAGTCGAATTTGCATATAACTTTAATTTAAAAGCAGCCAGCAAGGCAGGCTTGCTTTTAAAATGACACTGGGCACCTCAGCAATGCACCTAGGTGTGCACCACCTATGCTGTGGTCCCTAAACCTACATGCCCTACCATATACTAGGGACTTATAGGTAGGTTAACTTAGCCACTTATAATTAGCCTAATTTGCATATCCATTTTACACAGAGCACAGGCCCTGGGACTGGTTAGCAGTACCCAGGGCACCTTTAAAGTCAGGAAAACACCAGCAAAAAGTGGAAAATGGGGGCAAAAAGTTATGGGGCCTCTGCAATCAGCCCTGTTTTCTCACACAACCCCCCCCCAGCCCACACGCTCAGGAGACTCAGCCCAACCCTGGGAGAGTCTTCTTGGCTTGTTAGGCGAGGAAGACAGTGAAGAAAACTGGCTGTCCCTTTGCAGGGCCTACTCTGCCTTATATCCTCCTGTCAGGGTCACTCCCTATGGGTAGTGAAGCCATCCCAACAGTAAAAGGACCCAACACAAACTGAAACTTTCCTCTAGGGGGATCTTCCTCCTTTCTCTCTGCCAACTTGGGTAGTGAGGTGCCCACCTCCCCTACTCCAAACTTTGCTAGGGCAACACCTAGCTTACCCAAAGAGGTCACCCAACACTTGAGCATCCCCACCATGACCAATAGGGTCAGGGGGCCTACTTTGCTATTGGCTTTGGGGTCTGCCTCCCAGGCCAAGTACAGTGCTGCCAGGAAGGCTAGCACCCAGCAGAGGCTACTGACAGCTGTCAGTACCCAGAACCACACCCTAAGCTCTCCACTGACAGGTGGCTGAGCTGCTTTAGGGGCGACTTTGGGGTCCTGGCACCCCTCTTGCTGTCTAGAGTGGGGGGCTACCACCTCCTGTGGCAGACACCCTCCTTCCACTCTCCCTTCTGTCAGTGCAGGGGCAACACCTTGCATCTGGACAGCTGCCTGACTACTCAGGACTTCCTTGGGGTCAGGTGAGGCCTCACCAGTGCCAACTCTGGGCTCCCCCCCTACTGGGGCAGAAGGCCCTTGGCTCCCTGGAACTCTCTTTAAGAGTGGCCTACCCTTCCTTTTCTTCTTTCCTTTTCTTGGGGACCCCTGTCTCCTAATTGTAGGGACTGACTCCCCAGGACTTTGGGTTGGGTGGGCGCCCTGGGCGACCACCCCATCTGTGACCAGACTCACCTCTGGGAGGTCATTGCCCAGGATACAATCTAGGGGAAGGTCAGCACTGACTACCACCCTAATCCAGTCAAGGATACCCTCCCTCTCTAGGGGCACTATGGCTACAGGTTTGGAGGTGACCTCCCCTGTGGCTATCCTGACTTTCTTTGTCTTTCCTGGGACATACATGTCTGGGGTCACTAACCGGTCACTCACTATAGTGTGACTGGCACAGGTGTCCCTCAGGCCAGTGGTAGGGATCCCATTCACTTGAATGTGGTGGAAGTGCCTACTCCCACCCTCAGGGATCACCAGCTTACCATCTGGTCCTGTCTCCCAGCACAATGCTAGGAGGACTTCATCATCTGAGGAATCCTCCTCTATGGCTACACTGGACAGCCCAGTGCTAACCACCTTCCTTGGACAGGCTGCATCTCCTCTGAAGTGACCTGTCTGCTGACAGTCAAAGCAAGCCCTACTGTCCAAGAGTTTTTTTAACCCTGGGTCTCCCTGTCTCTGCTTGTCAGAGTGGGAGTGGGATTTACTCTCCTCCTTCTTAGGGTTCTGGGGTACAGAGGGAGTCTCTGTGGTGGGCTTACCACCTCCCTCCTTAGGTTTTTGGGGACCTGTCCCCCCCTTCTTGGAGTCTCCCCCCTGGGACTTGACAACCACCCTGGTTCTCAACCACTCATCAGCTGCCTCCCCTAGCTCTCTAGGGTTGGTCGGCTTAGAGTCCACTAGATGCTGGCGTAACCTTTCTTGGGTACAATTGGTCAAGATGTGCTCTCTCATGATCAGATTGTATAACCCCTCATAAGTATCTACTTTGTTACCAACAATCCAGCCCTCTAGTGCCTTTAGTGAAATGTCCACAAAGTCAACCCAAGACTGGGTACTGACCTTCTGGGTGTCCCTGAACTTCATTCTATATTGCTCTGGGGTCAGACCAAACTTCTTGGCTAAGCACCTCTTCATACTAGGGTATGAATCTGCCTCCTCCCCCCTTAAGGTCAGAAGCCTATCCCTCCCTGAGTTGGGGACCAACTCCCACAAAAGGGAACCCCAGTATTGAGGCCTAACCCTTCTCATTTGGAGTGCCCTCTCAAAGGCCCCCAGCCACTTATCTATGTCATCCCCCTCTACATAAGCAGGAACTACCCCCTTGGGTAATCTGGGGCAAACTCCCCCACCCATGGACACCTCAGCTTCTTTATCGCTGCCTCCATCTCTTTTCTCTTTGTATGCCCACTTTTTCTTTTCTAGGGCCAGCTTCTCTGCTTCCAAAGCTATGTATGCTAGCTGGGCCTCCAGCTCTCTTTCTCTGATGGATGGGTTCTCTCCCCCTGAAAGGACCCCTTTCCCACCACTAGCTTTGGATCTGCCCCTAGTGACTGTATTTACTGAGGACCGTTCTTCCTCATCCTCACTTGGGCTCAGATGCCTTCCCTCCCCTGAGTGGTTAGAGCTTGCATCCTCCCTTCTTTCTCCCTCCTCTGGAGCTTCTTCTGACTCTACCTCTTGGGCCTCAGCCCATGCTGTCAGGGATGTGATCAGGATTTGCTCCCTGAGATCAGTGGTTGCAGGCAACCCTCTTTCAATACACAACCCCCTAAGCTGGACTACTGTCAGTGTGGGTAGGCTAGCCAGATCAAGCTCCATGGTTCCCTAGTTTTGTGTCAACAAAAACTTTTTGCAAAAATTGGAAACAAGAATTTAGAAAAATTACAAAAATTCAATAATTGAAATTAATCCAAATTAAAAACAATTTTTGCACTAGGACAATTTAAAGGATTTTTTATTTGTTTTACCCACAACTGTAACGTGATATTGAACACAAGTACAGGATCCCGTCGCTACTTCCAATTATGTTGGAAAATGGGTTATTGGTAGGGCAGGTAGGTACCTACACCTAGCAACAAGCCACTAACCTCCACCTAGGTACAGTTAGGTCTCAGTAAATTAATCCCAGCTCAACCCTTGGTAGCTTGGCAACGAGCGTCAAGGCTTAACTTAGGAGACAAAGTGTAAAGCATTCAAATATCACAAAACAGTAATTAAATAAAACACAGGAAACAGTTTAAAAATCCAAAACCAATTTATAAAAATAGTTTATATTTTTATCTTTAAAATGACACAAAAACGATTAAAATCGGTTCAGGGGAACCGGAGATATGAATTTTTAAAGAATTATTACTTTTCTAGCGCTTAGAAACAAAAAGCGCCAATCGGGTCATCTGGTTGCACCTCGACCGGGGCAAAGTCAAACTTTCAGGCTGACCGCGATGGAGCCCTGCTCGGCTACAGGTCGCGGGAGGCCTCGGTTAAAAAGTTACCTTCTGACTTAGGTGGTCATTCTGACCTCGGCGGTAAAAGGCGCCTACCGCCGGTCAGAAATCCTCCATAATCCCGCTGCGGTCGCGGAAACCCGCCACGGTCATTCTGACCCGCAGAAGGCAAACCTCCGAAAATCCGACCGCCACAACAGACCGCCAGACCAGCGGTCGGCGGAAAGGTGGAGGTGACCAAACCTCCACCGCCACGCCAACAGAAATACGCCCATGCCATTACGACCCACGAATCCACGCGGCGGTCATTCAAACGCGGTATTCCATTGGCGGGACACACCGGCGCGGTCAGAATACACACAAACAAACAAAACTCACCCACATTGGACGATTTGAATCCCACACACCTGATACACATACACACACCACTCCCACACACACAATACAATATAAAACACCCACCCACATCACCCACAAACCCCTACGCTTAAAAATTCGTAAAGAAGACAAGAGCGAGACACCAGCATCCAAAACATAACAGCCACAGCCACTCAACACCATCACCCACACACTATCCACACACAAAACAACACACACCACCACACTCAACTCACTTAAATACACATACTCCACCCCACACATCATACACACCACCCCATGGCACCCCAAAGACAACCCCGCTTCACAGACGAAGAACTCAGGGTCATGGTGGAGGAAATCGTTCGGGTAGAGCCCCAGCTGTTCGGCACACAGATACAATACACTAGCATTGCCCGGAGGACGGAGCTATGGCAGAGGATTGTCGACAGGGTGAACGCAGTGGGACAGCACCCCAGAAATCGGGAAGACATCAGGAAGCGATGGAACGACCTACGGGGGAAGGTGCGTTCCATGGTATCCAGGCACAACATCGCCGTGCAGAAGACTGGCGGAGGACCCCCACCTCAACCCCCACAATTCACATCATGGGAGGAGGAAGTCTTGAACATCCTGCATCCTGACGGCCTCGCAGGAGTCGGCGGAGGAATGGATACTGGTAAGTTGAAGCTTCAATACTGCTTCCCCCCCACCTGCATGCCAAATCAGACCCCAACCCTCACCCCCATCCTCGAACCCCACCCTCACCCCCACCCCCATCCTCACCCCCACCCTCACCACCATCCTCACCCCCACCACCATCCTCACCCCCACCACCATCCTCACCCCCACCCCCAGCACACCTATTCCCCGCCAATGTCTCACCATCACAACCCACACATCCCAAAACCTAGGCCTGCATGCGTCCACTAAGCATGGACACCCATCACCAAAGCATGCCCAATGCATATACACATCCCCCTCACAAGCCACCCTCACCAAAGCCCCCACACACGAATGCCAGCACTTGGGGACACGAGAACCCACAGATACACCCATATGCCACACATTGAAACTATAACCATACCTCTATACCCCTGCAGGACCCGACCGTCAACACACCGCGGCGGAGGGGCCAGAATTCTCCACACCCCCCACCCAAGAGGCCGTCAGCTATGACAGCAGCTCTGTCGACCTGGACACCGATGACCAGCCCGGACCATCGGGGACCTCTGGACAGTCGGTTCCCCTCACACAGGCCCAGGCCACTACAGACCCTAACCCCTCTGGGAACACCAGCACAGCTCCCACCCAGCGGGCCCATGCCTCTGTCTCCAGGGCGCGTCAATCTGCGGTGTGTCTACCACTACAGGGCACCCAGGATAACCCACCACCCCAACAACAACAGGGACCTGGGGGCAGTGGTAGTGGGCACACCGGCCAGGGGGCAGAGGCCCAGGGAAACAGGGCAACTCGGCGGGCAGCTGTGCGACAGGGGGGGGAGGAGAGGCCCAGGGAACCCACTCTCCACGAGGTCCTCACCACCATCATGGGAGCATACAACCGCTCCCAGGAGACGATGGCGACGGTACTGGCCCGGTTACAGGAGATCCAGGTGCTGCAGGAGGAACACTATCGGGGGTACAGGGAGGACATCAGAGCCATCAACACCACCCTGGTTACCATGGTAGGGCTGCTGCAGGACCTCGTAAACAGCAGGGCGGACACTGAACAACACCCAAGGGCCCCTGCCACTAGCCTGGACCAAGAACAGCCATCCACCTCCGCCGGCGCTAGTGGACAGGAGGCCCCCGCACAGCAGCAGCCCACCAGACCCCCACCTCCTGCAGGAGAAGAACCACCCCGCAAGAGGGCCCTGAGATCTCGCAAGAAGACAGAGTAGGATGTCAAGACCCCCGCCAGCAATGGATACCACCTGATGTCATCCCACTGTCCCACATTGTCACCCTGTCCATCCTTGAACTACCCATGCTCCATCTCTCCACAGGCCTCTGGACAATGCACCTGTGTGACTGTTACTCTGGACTCTGCCATGGACATTCCTTCACCATAGCCCCCACCCACTTGAAACCACCCATCCCATTTTGAGCACTTCAATAAACACCTATTTTGCACCAAAATATCAGGAGTCTGGCTGTGATTTCAATAGATTGTAATTGACATGACAGTGCAAATATGTCCTTGTACATGGTGAAGTCAACAAACAGCTGCCACAAAGCTGTAGTCCATGGGGAAACGAAGCACAGGACTCGTAGTGGGGACCCCAGATCTGAAATAGGGAGGGAAAAGCCAAAACTCAGTCATCATACACTGGGGCAAATAGACAGGCAGCAGAGATGCAGCAGAGTAGTTAACATTTACTAAATTATCTTTGAAATGTTACCTGTGTCCTATTGGAAGTACTGTTCAATGATTCTGTCCCTGTTGTCTGTTTCAGCCCCGTCGTCTTCCTCCTCGTCACTCTCCTCAGGTTCCACCGCTGGCACAACACCACCGTCTCGACCATCCTCCTGCAGGAAAGGCACCTGGCGGCGCAAAGCCAGGTTGTGAAGCATGCAGCAGGCCACGATGATGTGACACACCTTCTTAGGTGAGTACATTAGGGATCCACCTGTCATATGCAGGCACCTAAACCTGGCCTTCAGGAGGCCAAAGGTGCGTTCGATCACCCTCCTAGTACGCCCATGGGCCTCATTGTACCGTTCCTCTGCCCTGGTCCGGGGATTCCTTACTGGGGTCAGTAGCCACGACAGGTTGGGGTACCCAGAGTCCCCCACTAGCCAGACACGGTGTCTCTGTAGCTGTTCCATCACGTAAGGGATGCTGCTATTCCTGAGGATGTAGGCGTCATGCACTGACCCTGGGAATTTGGCATTTACATGCGAGATGTACTGGTCAGCCAAACACACCACCTGGATGTTCATTGAATGGTAATTTTTTCTGTTCCTGTACACCTGCTCCCTGTCTCTTGGGGGAACCAAAGCCACATGGGTCCCATCAATGGCACCAATTACGTTGGGAATATGTCCAAGGGCGTAGAAATCACCCTTCACTGTAGCCAATTCGCCCACCTCAGGGAAAATGATGTAGTTCCTCACGGATTTCATCAGGGCAGACAACACTCTGGATAACACCTTCGAAAACATGGGCTGAGACATCCCAGAAGCAATTCCCACGGTTGTCTGAAATGACCCACTTGCCAAGAAATGTAGTACTGACATGACCTGCACCAGAGGGGGAATCCCTGTGGGTTGGCGGATGGGGGACATCAGGTCGGGCTCCAGCCGGGCACACAGTTCATGGATAGTGGCACGGTTAAGACGGTAGGTCAGGATAATGTGGCGTTCTTCCATTGTCGACAGGTCCACCAGCGGTCGGTACACGGGAGGATTCATCCGTCTCCTCGCCCAACCCAGCGGACGGTGCCTAGGAAGGACAACATGGAGCACACAGTCAAGCAACCCACAGGTACGTACTCACAGCTAGCACAGTATACGATTCTCTATGCAGTGAATGGCGTGTCTGAGTGGCTATGCAAGGCCTAGGCCTGTGTGACGCAGTTGAAATTGAGCCATGTGGGCCCTGGAAATGGCGGCTGCCTGACCTGTGAAGTGTGACAATGGGATGTGAGGTCAATGCGCTGGCGTGGCACACCGCGGCGGGCGGCGGGCCAAGACCGCGGCGCGAAGCCGCATTGGTTAACATTGAAGCCTATGGGTTTCAGGAGCCAATGGCGAAGGGCGCCGGCGGTGGCGGGATGCACCGCCGCGGACGTGACCGCCATTTTCTATCTACTTATCCACTTGCGACTTGAACTTTCACAGGAGAGGACCTATACTGCAAGTGTTGCTGTGACCTCGGTCTGGAAGGGACAATGGCTGCTGCGACTGGGGAAAGGGCCCCTGCCTTCACTGGAGAGGAGTTGGAGAAACTTGTGGATGGGGTCCTCCCCCAGTATGCGCTACTCTACGGTCCTCCAGACCAACAAGTGAGTTTAATTCAATATGGATTTGGTGCCACTGGCTGGCTTGGGGGCCTGGCGGGGATGGGGGGCATGTTGGGGCTGGCGGGGGGCCTGGCGGGGGGCCTGGCGGGGATGGGGGGCATGTTGGGCATGGCGGGGGGCATGGCGGGGATGGGGGGCATGTTGGGCATGGCGGGGGGCATGGCGGGGGGCCTGGCGGGGATGGGGGGCATGTTGGGCCTGGCGGGGGGCCTGGCGGGGATGGGGGGCATGTTGGGCATGGCGGGGGCATGGCGGGGGGCCTGGCGGGGATGGGGGGCATGTTGGGCATGGCGGGGGGCATGGCGGGGGGCCTGGCGGGGATGGGGGGCATGTTGGGCCTGGCGGGGGGCCTGGCGGGGATGGGGGGCATGTTGGGCATGGCGGGGGGCCTGGCGGGGATGGGGGGCATGTTGGGCCTGGCGGGGGGCCTGGCGGGGATGGGGGGCATGTTGGGCATGGCGGGGGGCCTGGCGGGGATGGGGGGCATGTTGGGCATGGCGGGGGGCATGGCGGGGGGCCTGGCGGGGATGGGGGGCATGTTGGGCCTGGCGGGGGGCCTGGCGGGGATGGGGGGCATGTTGGGCATGGCGGGGGGCATGGCGGGGGGCCTGGCGGGGATGGGGGGCGTTGGGCCACTGGAAAGGAAAATGCTGAGTAACTTGAACGTGGTATTTCTCCCTCCCTGTACGTGTCACATAGGTCCGCGCCCATGAGAAGATCGGGATTTGGCGTGCCATCGCCAAGGAAGTCCGGGCCCTGGGGGTCCACCATCGACGGGGCACCCACTGCCGCAAGAGGTGGGAGGACATCCGCCGCGGGACCAAGAAGACCGCCGAGTCTCTGCTGGGGATGGCCTCCCAACGTAGGCGGGGTGCCTGCCGTCAACTGAGCCCCCTGATGTTCCGGATCCTGGCGGTGGCCTACCCTGATTTGGATGGGCGCGTGAGGGCAGCACAGCAGACACAAGGGGGTGAGTACAAGCATTATCTACTCTGTTGTCGCGCAGTGGAGGTGTCTGGGTGGGGGAGGAGGGCTGGGTGTCCCCCTAGGCCAGGGCGATATCTGTAGGCTGGGCACCCCCGTAAGCCCCTGTGTCCCCAGCCACCACCCTCAGTAGTTTGTCAGTACAGCCATCCCTGGGCCGTGTCATCCATGGGTGCAGTTGTCAACTCTAGGCGTGTAGGGCATGTTCCACGGAATGCGTAGCGTACCCCAAGTGCGCAACTTAGTGCAGGGGGCATCTGTGTCTGTCATGTCCGCTAACTGTACCGGAGATCCATGTACTCAATATCCCTTTATTTCTCTCTCCCCCCCCCTTTTTGTTTGTCTTTCTGTGCTTGTGTGCATCAGCATCATCAGGCGGAGGAGAAGTGGCATCGGGGCAGGAGGGAGCTGCATCTCACATGGCCCAGGAGGGCCATGCCACAGAGTCAGACTGGACCAGTGAGACGGAGGGCGAGGGGAGCTCCACGACGGGGACGACTGGAGCCTGCAGCGACACGGACACGTCCTCGGAAGGGGGCTCCCTTGCGGGGGTGGCACCATCCGTGCCCCCCGCCATTACAGGTACAGCCGCCACCCAGCGCACCATCTCCGCCCTCCCAGCAGCCCCTCCGCGTTCGCCCCGTGCCCGCTCTGCCAGGAAGCCGGGCATCTCCTTCGCCCCAGGCACCTCAGGCCCTGCCCCTGTTACCCCCGCTGCCCTCAGTGAGGAGGTCATTGACCTCCTCCGAACGCTCATTGTTGGGCAGACTACCCTTTTGAATGCCATCCAGGGGGTGGAGAGGGAGGTTCATCGCAGCAATGCGTACCTGGAGGGCATTCATTCGGGTCAGGCTGCCCATCAGCGATCGTTCCAGGCTCTGGCCTCAGCACTGACGGCAGCCATTGTCCCTGTCTCCTGCCTGCCTCTACTAACTCCCTCCTCCCAGTCTCCTGTTCCTCTGCCTGTCCCACCCACACCATCAGACCAGCCTGCACACACCTCAACACCCAAGAGAAGCTCATCCAAACATAAGCACCACAGATCACGCAGACATTCACACACGCAACATTCCGATGCAGACATGCCAACAGTCACTACCACCTCTGTGACCCCCACCTCCTCGTCTCCCTCCTCCCTCCCTGTGACGTCTACACTCACACCTCCATTCACCTCACCATCAGCCAGTGTTTCCATCACCAGCACACCCTCCACTCCAGTCCGCACACGTGCAGTCACCACCCCCACTGCCATTTACACGTCCCCTGTGTCCTCTCCCACTGTGTCTGTCACCCCCTCTTCCACACCACACAAACGCAGCCACCCACCCACCCAAGAAGCCATCCACCTCACGACAGCCTATCCCTCCTGCACCTGCACCCAAAGACAGCAAACGTGACTCACCTACAACCACATCCTCTCCCTCCACTCCCATTCCCACTGTACCTACCACTCTCCATTGTCCCAAGAAGCTCTTCCTCGCCACTACTAACTTCTTTCCTGACCCTGAGCCCCCCCCTCCTTCTCGTCGGGGTAAGAAGAGCACCTCAGCCACCACCAGCCCTGCAGCCCCCTTGACAAGGGTGCAGGGGTATTGGAGCCCGCCAGCCCGCATGTCTGGATCTTCGCCCAGCAGCAAGGGGACAGCCAGCCCACCCCCTGGGAAGAGGAGCAGAAGGCGGAAGGGTCGCCGCAGGAGCCCGCCTTCTACATCCCCCCCGGACACCACCCAGAGACAGTCACCAGCCACAGCTCCAAAGGGAGGAAAGGGCCACAGGCCGACGACTAAGGAGGGCAAGGGCAGCAAGTTGGAGAGGTCAGGCAGCAGGCCTGCTGCCCAGGAGGAGCCCACAACCCCCATAGCCGCTGCCCCGGGAGGAACCGGCACAGCTGCCCCGGGAGAGCCCACCAGCCCCATAGCCGCTGCCCAGGGAGGACCCAGCCCAGCTGGCCAGGAGGGCCCCACCACCCACAGCCCAGGTGGGCAGTGAAGGAGCACCATCCCCGCTGCCCAGGAGGGCACCACCAGGCATTTAGCAGTTGGCCATAGACCGTCCGCCGTCTCAAGAACCGCTGAACTGGGCCCTTCAAGGCAAGAACCGCTGAACTGGGCCCCGCCGTCTCAAGAACCGCTGAACTGGGCCCTTCAAGGCAAGAACCGCTGAACTGGGCCCTTCAAGGCAAGAACCGCTGAACTGGGCCCCGCCGTCTCAAGAACCGCTGAACTGGGCCCTTCAAGGCAAGAACCGCTGAACTGGGCCCTTCAAGGCAAGAACCGCTGAACTGGGCCCCGCCGTCTCAAGAACCGCTGAACTGGGCCCTTCAAGGCAAGAACCGCTGAACTGGGCCCTTCAAGGCAAGAACCGCTGAACTGGGCCCCGCCGTCTCAAGAACCGCTGAACTGGGCCCTTCAAGGCAAGAACCGCTGAACTGGGCCCTTCAAGGCAAGAACCGCTGAACTGGGCCCCGCCGTCTCAAGAACCGCTGAACTGGGCCCTTCAAGGCAAGAACCGCTGAACTGGGCCCCGCCGTCTCAAGAACCGCTGAACTGGGCCCCGCCGTCTCAAGAACCGCTGAACTGGGCCCTTCAAGGCAAGAACCGCTGAACTGGGCCCTTCAAGGCAAGAACCGCTGAACTGGGCCCCGCCGTCTCAAGAACCGCTGAACTGGGCCCTTCAAGGCAAGAACCGCTGAACTGGGCCCCGCCGTCTCAAGAACCGCTGAACTGGGCCCCGCCGTCTCAAGAACCGCTGAACTGGGCCCTTCAAGGCAAGAACCGCTGAACTGGGCCCCGCCGTCTCAAGAACCGCTGAACTGGGCCCTTCAAGGCAAGAACCGCTGAACTGGGCCCTTCAAGGCAAGAACCGCTGAACTGGGCCCCGCCGTCTCAAGAACCGCTGAACTGGGCCCTTCAAGGCAAGAACCGCTGAACTGGGCCCTTCAAGGCAAGAACCGCTGAACTGGGCCCTTCAAGGCAAGAACCGCTGAACTGGGCCCTTCAAGGCAAGAACCGCTGAACTGGGCCCCGCCGTCTCAAGAACCGCTGAACTGGGCCCTTCAAGGCAAGAACCGCTGAACTGGGCCCCGCCGTCTCAAGAACCGCTGAACTGGGCCCTTCAAGGCAAGAACCGCTGAACTGGGCCCCGCCGTCTCAAGAACCGCTGAACTGGGCCCTTCAAGGCAAGAACCGCTGAACTGGGCCCCGCCGTCTCAAGAACCGCTGAACTGGGCCCCGCCGTCTCAAGAACCGCTGAACTGGGCCCCGCCGTCTCAAGAACCGCTGAACTGGGCCCCGCCGTCTCATGAACCGCTGAACTGGGCCCTTCAGGGCAAGAACCGCTGGCCCTTTGGCAGACGTGGCAGGGCAGGATCTATCTCGGGCAGGGCTGCAGGATGTCCTCTGGCCAACTTGCCTCCTCCAGTGGCAGTGGGGTCTGTTATGGACTGTATGGACTGTGGCTTTGCTCTCCCCAGGATGGCCCAGTGGGCAGGCCACCCACTGTATGGACTGTTTGGACAGTGGCTTTGCTCTCCCCAGGATGGCCCAGTGGGCAGGCCACCCACTGTATGGACTGTATGGACTGTGGCTTTGCTCTCCCCAGGATGGCCCAGTGGGCAGGCCACCCACTGTATGGACTGTATGGACTGTGGCTTTGCTCTCCCCAGGATGGCCCAGTGGGCAGGCCACCCACTGTATGGACTGTATGGACTGTGGCTTTGCTCTCCCCAGGATGGCCCAGTGGGCAGGCCACCCACTGTATGGACTGTTTGGACTGTGGCTTTGCTCTCCCCAGGATGGCCCAGTGGGCAGGCCACCCACTGTATGGACTGTTTGGACTGTGGCTTTGCTCTCCCCAGGATGGCCCAGTGGGCAGGCCACCCACTGTATGGACTGTATGGACTGTGGCTTTGCTCTCCCCAGGATGGCCCAGTGGGCAGGCCACCCACTGTATGGACTGTTTGGACTGTGGCTTTGCTCTCCCCAGGATGGGCCAGTGGGCAGGCCACCCACTGTATGGACTGTTTGGACTGTGGCTTTGCTCTCCCCAGGATGGGCCAGTGGGCAGGCCACCCACTGTATGGACTGTTTGGACTGTGGCTTTGCTCTCCCCAGGATGGCCCAGTGGTCATGGAGTCCCCTCGTGGATCTGGCGTCGTGTACTCAAGTGGCTGAGGTGCCCCCCCTTCCCTTCCCCCTGAGGTGCCTGTCCTATTTTCTTTCTGATGCCCCTGCAGTGTTCTCTCCGTGGAGTTCTTGTCGTGGGACTGGGCCTTGCCCCTTTGCACAGGACCCCTGTGATCCACGGACAGTGGTTGGACTACATTTAGTAGCTGTATATATTTTGTACATAGTTTATTTATTTATTGGGATTAATGGCGTACATATTTCAATATATCTGCCCGTTTATGATCTCTTCTTTTGGTCTTTGCATTATTTCGGAGGGGGGTGGTTTGTGGGTTGTGACAGTGATCTGTGGGAATGCATTGATGTGTGTGTTGTAGTGGGTGTGGGTGGGTGGGTGTGTGCCGGTAATCTTTTCCCTCCCCTGTGTCGTAGGTGCAGTACTCACCGATGTCTTCCGCGCCGCCGGGCGTGCTCCTGGTATATGAGGAGGAATAGGAGTGCGGGGATGACCTGTAACTCTGGCTCCATACTGCCGGAATCTCGCGTGGAGTGCGTAGAGGTGAGAGTTTTCCCGTTCGTAGTCTGTTTCCGCCGTGTTCTTATCGGCGGTGCTCCCGCCCCGGAAAAGGTGGCAGATTGGTGGGTCGTAATAGGGTGGGCGGTACTTTGTCTGCCGCCGGGCTGTTGGCGGGAACCGCCGCGCTGTTTGTTTGTACCGCTGTGGCGGTCGGAGTGTTAAGTTGGCGGGCTGTGTTGGCGGCTCCCGCCAGGGTCAGAATTGCATATTTTAGACCGCCGGCCTGTTGGCGGCTTGGCCGCCGCTTTATCACCGACCGCCAGGGTCAGAATGAGGGCCTTAGTCTTTATTTTGAAGTTTTTCTTCACCGGGACGAACCTGCCAGTTGAATCCGACCTCCTGGAGCCCTTGTCCGGATACGCGATGTGGGTTTCCTCAGTGGAGACTTTTACCTTCGGACTTAGTCGTTTTTTCGAGATGAAAATCCTTCGACCGGAGTAAACCTGGATCTTGATCCGACGTCCATGGAGCCCTTCTCGGATACGATGGCTGGGAGGTCCCGGTCAACTTTTTACGTTCGGACTTAGTCTCTTTTTTGGATGTTTTTCTTTACCGGGACGAACCACGAAGTCAGGCCGGGTCGCGGTTGAGGCAAGCCGGCTAGAATTTCCACGGCGGGTCGGTCCCTCTCTGGAGCTTTTTTCCAAAAATTCTCAAATCTTTTCCAAACTTCTGGGGCTTCACCCAGATGTTCTTTTAAGGTTCTTTTGGGGTCCACAGCTCACCCCAAGGGTCCAGAAGTTCTGTGATGGTCCTTGGGGGGTGCGGACTTCAACTCCCAGAATGCACCTGGCGCAAACTCCTTTTTGGCCACTGGACAGTGGTCAGCTGGTCGCTTTCTTCAGGAGTTGGTGCAGGGGACTCTGGTTAGCAATTTTTCACCTGTAGCAAACAGGGAGTCCCTCCTTGAACCAGTTGAAGCCAGGCAAAGTCCTTCTTGTGGTGAAGCCCAAGTGTGCAGCTGGTGCAGTCTTTCTGAGTGCAGGTTCCAGGTGCAGGCCAGGGGTCCAGCAGGGCAGTCCTTCTTCTCCTTAAGTTCTTTCTTCTTGAAATTTGGTGGGGATCTGAGGTGTGGGTGCAGGTCTGCCAGTTTTATCCTTGCTCCTGGGTGAAAAGCAGGGGGGTCCTAGTTCTCCAATCAGGGACAGGGTCGTCCCCCTGTGATGACCACTTCCTGGGAAGTGTGGCAAAAATCCATCCCAGAAGGCAACAGTCTCTAAAAATCCAACATGGATGAATCTGATTTTTGGAGGTTACATCTGGCTGAGCCCACCCACTGGTGTGGCTAAAAATCATAAACACACCCCTCTCCTGCCCTCTCCTAATCTAATCAAGGGGGCACCTAATTGTCTGGGGTTGCAGGATGTGGGGGTGTTGCTGGGTGCTGCAAATGTCCTTCTCTGCCTTTGAAGACCAGTTTGGCAGCCCTCCCCCTTCCTGCCTCACCATCTGCTGAGGGGAGATTCTCTCCCCCAAGCACATTCCTTTGTGTGAAGCCTGGCCACTTCACACCTCATCAAGGCAGCCTGGCAGAAGTTGCTGCAGGCTGGCCAATCAGAGCACAGCAGCAAAAACAAGGCAGAGCTGAAATTGGCAACTTTTTAGGTAAAGTCTAAACTTTTTACCTGAACAAGTTATATTAAATCCAACAACTGGAAGTTGTGGGATTTATTACAACAATTAATTTGATACCAAATTCTTGGTATGTAACATTTAAGGAGACTTTAAAATTTAAAATAAAGTCTGCCCATTCTAGCCTATGAAGGCCATTTACTTCAATGAGGGAAAAACGACTTTGGCTGTTTTTACCTCACCAGGGCTTATAAATCTATTTTTATAAAGTCCCTGCTTATAGTTACATGCCACCCAGCCCTAGGGGCACATAGGGCACACCTTAGGGGTGACTTATATGTAAAAATAAGGTAGTTTAAGACTTTGGAAGTACCTTTAATTCCAAAGTCGAATTTGCATATAACTTTAATTTAAAAGCAGCCAGCAAGGCAGGCTTGCTTTTAAAATGACACTGGGCACCTCAGCAATGCACCTAGGTGTGCACCACCTATGCTGTGGTCCCTAAACCTACATGCCCTACCATATACTAGGGACTTATAGGTAGGTTAACTTAGCCACTTATAATTAGCCTAATTTGCATATCCATTTTACACAGAGCACAGGCCCTGGGACTGGTTAGCAGTACCCAGGGCACCTTTAAAGTCAGGAAAACACCAGCAAAAAGTGGAAAATGGGGGCAAAAAGTTATGGGGCCTCTGCAATCAGCCCTGTTTTCTCACACACCTATACTAATGCCTTCTGCCTTTAAGCTACTTGAAGCTCAAGAAAATATATCTTTCATGCGCCATCAGCACACTAACTATGCTAAATCCAACTCCTTCCAGTTTGTGGATGCAAGTTGGGGATGTCAGACTATGCCTTATGAGGCCTATTTCTCGAACTGAGCGAGCAGATCTACTGTTGTAACTAAGGCAGACATGATGGTGAATACTACCTAATGTCTGAAAAGTAAAAAGCCAAACAAATATCCCATGGGACTCATTCACATTTCTATTTTTGCTTTGAAAGTGAAGCTACAAATTGAAATGTTGAAGAATATGTCCCACGGGGCATTTGGTTGACTTATTACACTTACTATAGTGTTTGTTGGCAATCAGGGTGATCCTTGTGTAGCATACATAAGTTTCCTAACAAGCACTTCAAAATTCAGTCACACCTTTAACATTTTGCTACACAGGGTACTCCGTGACAAAGTGGCATATGTTCTGTCCACTAGTATTTTCAGTGTGTGGACTATAATGCGCATTAATCATAGAACAGAACACCTACCACGTTCTGATGGCAAATAAAGGTGAGGAGCAGGCCTTAAGGAAGTCCATGATTCCCTGAAGTAGATGATCTAAAATTCTGCGGCTGCCTGCCTATGGACATTAGGTATCCATGCACAGCCATTGAAAAGTTTACTCAACAACAGCTCCACCTCACTCAATTTCCCAGATGTTTACTTTAGTATGATACAACATAAAGCAAGTGGGAAAACACAGGGTTGGCGGAGATGGGCCTGGGGACAGTAAACACAACTCTTGTACCTCTTTCTCTGCTCCGAACACACTGTACATCGACAACATGATTGATCCTTTTTGGGTGTTTTAAGAATGCGATCAGCAAAGTTTCACTCCTGCAGCCTTGCCACATCCTGCAGAACATATGAAGTGGAGTTTGCTGCTTCTGTAGCATCAGTGAGGCTTTCAATCATAGACAACTGAACTGAACGTCAAGGAAAGACATGAGTCTGCCTGTAGTTGTCTGACAATAAACAACATAGGCATTGTATGTTGCCATCTGGATCAGGTAGATAAACAGTTTCTTGTACCAAGTGCGAGTTTTATGACTCGCACTGGATGGTTGAAGAACCTGGTTGTTCATGTCCACTCTGCCCATGTACTTATTGTAATTAAGTATATAGGTAGGTTTGTTGACTTCAGCCATCTGAACCCAAACCATGATGGGGAAGTGCTCTCATCATGAACTGTAGTGAGCACGTACACATCATGCCTATCTGAGAATATGACTGCAAACAGTTTGTTGGAACACAATGCAATACTATGGGATTTCTGGAGCTTCTTGCCAACAAGCTCCTGTGGGAATCCTTTCTGCTTACAACGAACTGTACCACAGGCCACAGTGCCAGCTTTGTTTTGCTCACTGAACAGCTCTACTCCTGTATAAAAATTGTCATAAACAGGTTGTAACCTTTGTGAATGAGTGGCTGGACAAGCTTCCATAAATCTTTCATGTGATTCCTAGCATGGGAAGGCAATCTACAGGGATAAGCAAGAAGTCTTTCCCTCCATACATTCTTAAGCTGTACACATAGCCAGTAGAGCTCTCACACAGCATGTACAAATGGATGCCATAGTAAGCTCTTTTGCTCGCAATATACTTCCTAAACAGCAGCCGCCCTTTGTACAGGATCAAGGACTCATCAAATGCTATATTCTTTCCAGGAGTATAAATCTCTGGAAACCTGGCAGACAAACGTATCACAACAGGCTGAATTTAGAACAACCTGTCATGGTCTGGGTGATCCCAGGGCAGTGCAGCATAATTGTCATTAAAATGCAGCATGCGCTGCAGTAGCAAAAAACAATCTCTGCTCATATACAGTGTGAAGATGGGGGCTACCCAAAATTTGCAAGTCATCCAGTAGGACTGCAAGGTGGGTTTCTGTACAACCCCATTTTGAATGTAAGGCCCAAAAATATCTTAAACTCCGCCAGCGAAGTGGGAGTCCACTAGCGTGCCCTAGGACGGGGCCCTGGTGTGCCTTCATGCTCCCTCAGAAATTGTTTGCACTCAAATTTGTTTGTTGGACAATTTGCTAAAGGAAGTCATCATCCAAAAAAGAGATGGACGTAATCAATTGGCAGAAAGTTGGCCGTATCGACTTTACATCCAGCGACACCAGTAAAATGTGGAACTTGGGGCTGAACTAAATTGCGGGGGCTGCCAAGAGAGCACTCGGTCTGTGCTTGCCGCTGCACACACCTCCTCTCTGGATTGCGCTACCCTGCTGTTGTTCCGCTGCACAGACTGTTTGTGTACGGACAGCATGACTGTCCTCATCGTCTCCCTCAGACTCACTGGAAGAGGAGTCGTTGGAAGGGACTCCGCGGACTGAAAAATCACTGCCATTTTCTGCTCCATTGTCTCCTACCTCAGATGCTGTCTCAGTCTCTGATCCTTCCTACGAGCGGTCTTTCATAACCTGAGTGAGGGCTTGAGCAGCAGTCATCAAATGAGACGCAATCTCTGCTACTGGCTAAACTGTCCCCTTAAAGCACTAGCATACGCAGAAGGCAGATATAGTCACAAAATTGCTGGTGTGTGTGTGTGTGATGTGTGCAACAGTAAATGTCAGTCATCTTACCACTGCTTCTTCCCTCAATCAGTAGATTCTCTGAAGACAGAGAAAAAAACAAAAAAGATACACTATTACTCCACCTTGCCAAATGCCCACCGGTGTCCCCCTCCCATGACTCCCTCTTTGGATTCCCTCACTACCACCCAGCAAAAGTGCCCTTCACCTCTCCTTAGCCCCTGCTAGAAACTGGGTCTCCAGTTGGCAGAGGTGTACACCCTTGTCCAAGTAGGAACCACAATCCTAGTCAGGGTAAGTCACAACACAACCCAAATTATCTTGTGCTTACCCTCTGGTAGCTTGGTACAGAGCAGGCAGTCTTACCTTAAAAGGCAATGTGTAAAGTATGTGTGCAATTACTCATACAGAAACACAGTGAAAACACCACAAAAATACACCACAGAGGTTTAGAAAAATAGATATCTATCTGAACAAAATAACATCAAACCGATAAAAAGCCAATATGCACAACCTGAAATAACACTTTTTAAAGGTTTCAAAGAGTCTCAGGGCTTTAGAAATAGTGGTTGTATCATTATATACACAGAGCACCTGTGTTGCACCAAAAATACGATGTACGGGGACAGCAGAGGAGGAGATGTGTGGATAAATAGGGTGTTACGACGGGATTCTTGCGTAGCACAGACAATGCTTTGTTTCTTTCCATGCTGCAAGGTGATGCGCCATATTTCAAGAGTGCAGACTTGGTTCCTCACTGGGATGCGAGAATATATAGGTCCAGAAGTGTCTGATTTGGTGGGGTCAGCGACTCAGTTTATATACCAAAAATGCCTTTGAAGTGAGGGAAACTTCAAAGAGTAATTCTGAAGAGCACAAGTGTCCCTTTCAGCCCAATCCTCTCTGCCAGGATCCCTGTTGGGGGTTATCAGTCCTTTTTGTGAAGGCAGACCAACGGCTGTGGAAGTATAAGGGAGAGCCTGTCCACCCTTCCTGCCCAGGGAGACCCATTCAATATGCAGATGAATGCAGGTGTGACTGAGTGTCTGTGTTTATGGTTGTCTGGGTGGAATTCACAAGACGAGGTGTCAACCATTACAGACCAGACGTGCATTGGAGACAAGACTGTAAGGCACAGATGGCAGTAAGTGCAGAGAAATGCCCACTTTCTACAACTGGCAATTCTAAAATAGAAATATTAAATCCAACTTCACCAGTAACTAGGATTTTCTATTACCAATCTGGCAGTACCAAACATGACAGGGCTATTTTTTCCAGATCAGATTCTACCACTTAAACGCATATGAGGGTAGTTTTAATGCTAGTCTATGAGAGAAGCAGGGCCCACAGTAGTGGAAAATGAATTTATGAGTTTTCACTACCAGACATGTAAACCACATAGGTACATGTCCCGGCTTTTACTTACATAGCACCCTGCCCTATCGGTTACCTAGGGCCTACCTGAGGGGTGACATATATAGAAAAAGGGGGGTTTTAAGGCTTGGCAAGTAGTTTCAAATGCCAAAGCAAAGTGTCAGTGAAACTGCACACACAGGCCTTGCAGGCCTGAGACATGGTTAAGGTGATAGTGACGTGGGTGGCCTCAATCAGTGCTGAAAGCCCACTAGTAGCATTTAATTTACAGACCCTGGGCACATGTAGTGCACTTTACTAGGGACTCACAGGTAAATTAAATATGCCAATTGGGTAGGAACCAATGTTACCATGTTTAAGGGAGAGAGCACATGCACCTTAGCACTGGTCAGCAGTGGTAAAGTGTGCAGAGTCCTAAAACCAGCAAAAACAGGGTCAGAAAAATGGAGGGGGGGGCAGGCAAAAAGTTGAGGGATGACCACCATAAGGCTAGCAGGTCTAACATGTGTTCCCCACAGCTGAAAGTGGGGAGAGCTCCTAAACCCCTTGGGACTTCTCATCACTAAGGCGGAAGAATCTGGAGAGACCATCAGCACTGGCGTGGTCAGTACCTGGACGATGCTCCATCGAAAACTCCATTCCCTGCAGAGAGATGGACCACCTCAAGAGTTTAGGATTTTAATCCCTCATCTGCATGAGCCATCTGGGGGGCCTATGGTCTGTCTGAACCTGGAAGTGAGTCCCAAACAGGTATGGTCTCAGCTTCTTTAGTGCCCAGACCAAAGCAAATGCTTCTCTTTCAATGGCACTCCACTTCTGTTCCAGTGGAAGTAACCTCCTACTAATGAAAGCTACTGGTTAAACTATGCCCTCCTCATTCAGCTGTGCTCAGACTGTCCCTATGCCATGTTCTGAAGCATCAGTCTGCACTATGAATTCCTTGGAGTAATCTGGGTTCCTTGAGCACAGGTGCTGTGCACATGGCTTCCTTGAGAGAAAGAAAGGCTTTCTGACCAGCCTGTTCAGATCACCAACCTGGGCTGCTTTTTAGAAGTCAGCTCGGTTAAGGGGGCCACGATGGTCCCATATCATTTAACAAATCTTCAGTAGTAACCAGTGAGACCTAGGAAGGCTCTCACTTCAGTTTGTGTTCTAGGTAGTTGCCAAGCCATGAATCTTGGCCTGCAGGGGCTGCACCTTGCCGCCACCTACCAGGTGTCCCAAGTACACCAAGGAACCCTTCCCAATTTGACACTTACTGGCATTGATTGTCAGTCCTGCCTGTTACAGGACCCGGAGCACTTCTTGGAGGTGAATCAGGTGTTCCTCCCAGCTGGTGCCGTAGACGGCAATGTTTTCTAAGTAAGTGGCACAAAATGCACCCAGAATTGGTAATGTCCCTCAGGGGTTGAGAATGCTGACCTCTCTTTTGCCCCCTCAGTAAAGGCAATCTGCCAGTACCCTGATGTCAAATCAAAGGTACTGAGGAATTAGGCAGCGCTTAACCTGTCAATTAGCTCATCAGCTCTGGGGATGGGTTGTGCATCAGTTTTAGTGACAGAGTTGAGACTTTGGTAGTCTACACAGAACAGAAGTTCTGGCTTGGCGCCCAGTGGGGCAGCCTTAGGTAACACCACCACTGGGCAGGAACACGGACTGTTAGAGGTTTAAATCACCCCTAAAGCTAGCATCTTGGAAACTTCCTCCTTGATTCTGGTCTTCACCCTGTCTGACAATATGTACATTTCGGTCTTTACTGGGGAAATGCCTCCTGTGTCACTATCATGGAAACACAGATGTGTGATGCCAGGGGTGAGAGAACAAAAGGGAGGAAAACAGTCCCAGTAACCTGTGACAGTCACCTCGCTGGTCTAGGGTCAGGGAGTCAGGGAGATTGACACCCTCCATGGACCCATCACTTTCTTGTTCAAAGAGAAGGTCAATCTGTCACAAGGAGCATGCTGACTTCAGACCTCTCAAAGTGAGGCTTTAGACGGTTTACATGGTGCACCCTCAGGGAGCTTCTAGGGGTCTGGAGGTCCAAAAAGTAAGTGGCCTTCCCTTTACGCTCCTTTGATTCATATGGGCCAGTCCAGCGATCCTGGAGAGCCCTAGGATCCACTATTCCATGACCTATACTTTGTCGCCAGATTGAAACTCCACCAGATTGGTCTGCTGGTCATACCAGCATTTCATTACCTCTTGACTGGCCTCGAGGTTGCTTTTGGCCTTTTTCCAGAAGCGGTGCATCAGGTTTAAGAGGGCCAACATGTAGCTGACCACATCCTGAGGGGGGTTCCTGGGAGCATTCTCCCTCCCCTCTTTGACAATGCTTAGGGGCCCTCTGACATGTTAGCCAAAGAGAAGCTAAATGGGGCTGAACCCTTCCCCTTTCTGTGGCACCTCTCTGTAAAGAAAGAGAAGTAATGGTAAGAGGATGTCCCACTTAAGCCTCATGGACTCAGGTAGGCCTGTAATCATGCCCTTCAAGGTCTTGTTGAATCTCTCAACTAGACTATTGGATTGAGGGTGATAGGGTGTGGTGAACTTGCAAGTTACACCACACGCATCCCACATGGACTTCATGTATGCAGACATGAAGTTAGTGCCTCTTTCAGACACTATCTCTTTGGGGAATCCCACATGGGTAAAGATCCCCATCAAAGCTCTGGTCACCACAGGTGCAGTCACTTTCCTCAGAGGAATTGCCACTGAGAAGTGTGTGGCCTAACCCACCAAGACCAGGATGAACCTGTTGCCTATGGCTGTCTTTGGGTCCAATGGACCAATTACGTCGAAGCCATCCCTTTCAAAGGGGGTGCCAATGATGGGAAGTGGGATCAGGGTAGCTTTCAGTTTTTTCCCTGATGTCCCACTGGCCTGGCAGGTGGGACAGGATCTGCAGAAGGTATCTTAGGCTGTCATCATTCGGGCCAATAGAAGTGGGTGACAAGCCTGGCAAAGGTCTTGTCCTGCCCCAAATGTCCTGCCAATGGTAGGACCGGAGACATACCCAGTAGGAAGGTCCGGTAGCACTGGGGGGCCACCAGCACACATGCTGCCCCAGTACCCGGAGCCTCAGGCTCACTCTATAGGAGATTATTCTCCCAGTAGCTCAGGTGATCCCCAGAGGCTTCACCTGCTGCATGCGCTGAGGCCTTTCACCTCAAGCCCTTAAGAGTGGGATACTTCTTCTTTGTTTGCAGAATTACTCCCTGGTGGGCCCATCCTCAACTTGCCAACCAGCAAGCTCAGGCAGACCACCTACTGTGGCAATGTCTTCCCCCGCGGGCTCAGGGGCCTCCTCCTCAGGGACCCCGTCAATCCCCATTGTGGCAACTTTGGGGGCTGGTTTCCAGTACCCCCTGCCCCTTTCCTTGGTAGCTGTCTGGGCCATTTTTCCAGGCTCCAGATGCTCTTGACTTCCCTCCCAAGCAACCATGGACCGTGCGGTCATACAGACCCACTCAGGCAATACGATCATCTCCAAGTGAGACCTGAGCTCTGCCTCCCCTCCAGGTAGTGTGTTCTAGGTTATTGCCCAATAGACAATCTACAGGCATGGCAGGACTCACCGCTACTTTCAGAGTACCAGAGCTACCCCATCCCCCCACCTAAAGGAAACCAGAGCACCTATAGATGGCTCTTGTGTTTGTCAGTGACTATGACTTGGTGGAATGTGTTCAGTAGGACATGCTCTGCTGACAGCACTTAATCCTTGACAGAAGTCATGCTGGTTCCTGTGTCATGCAGAGCCTTCATCTATTGCCCATTAATGGTGACCCATTGCCTATACTAAGAAGTATTGGAAGGCATGTGGGCTTTTGTCACCATTTCTGCTTCCCCCAGGGACACTAGGGTTACCTCTGTCTGCTCCCCCAAGCTAACTGGGACTACATACTCCCCAAGCGAGCAACTAGCCAGACCAGGTGTCTGCCCACCAGTGGGGGAGGCTGTGCCCTCTTAGGACATTTGGAGTCACCCTTAGAGTGACCATAATTGGAGCACTTTGCACATTGGGGTACAAAACACCCTGTCTTAAGATCAAAGATCCCTTTCTTCGTAGGATCAGATTGGTAATGGTTACCACTATTTGCTTGAGAATTATTTTGGGGCCTTTAGAGAACTCCTTATTTTTAAGTTTTTCTCCCCCTTCTTTCTTCTGATGGGAACCCTGAGCACCTTTGTGGTTGTCCCCCCAGATACCTTTTAGAAACTCTTATGGTAGCCCAGATTCTGCCTCTTCAGCAAGCTTCCTGGGATCAGTCATCTTGCTGTCAAATAGGTGCAGGCACAGCTGTACAAAACAAATACTGAGCATGTGCTCTCTCAGGATTAAATTGTACAACCCAACATAATCACTATCTTTGCTGCCCCGCACCCAGCCATTCTTTGCCTTACTGGAAAAATCAATTAAGTCTACCCAGGACTGGATGGGGAGCTTGTTACTGTCCCTGAATCTTTGGTAATACTTTTCAGGAGACAGTCCAAATTTGGCAATAAAAATGGTTTTCATAGGAGTGTACTTGTTTTGGTCCCCAACGTCTAATGTCAGAAGTGTGTTCCACCCAAGTATAGGCATGTGTTTCCACAGACCCGCCCCCCGCCCAGTGCTCTTCAGGAACCCCATGTGCCCTCAGTGCAACTTCATAACCAGAAAACCAATTATCAATGCCATCTCCCACCACATAACTGAGCACAAAATCCTTGGGTATATGAATCTTTTTGCCTCCATTGGGTATTGTACACATGCTGGCACCATCACTGCTGGTCACAGACTGCCTAGCATTGAGGTCCAGCTCTTTTAGACTCAATTAATGAGCCAGAAGTAGTTTCTTTTCTGCCAAGGCTCTCTCAGCCTCTCTCTCTCTGCCATCTTCTCCTCTGTCTCTATTTCTAATCTTGCCAGCTGCAGCCAGAGTTCTCTCTCCTCTCTCCTTTCCTCTGTGGTCAGGCCGTGACTTGAGATACTGCTCCCTGGTTTTGCAGGGAGCACAAATCCAGGGGTGTCATCCCCCACTGCTGTTGGCAGCTCCTCTGGAGAGCCATCTACTTGCTCCCCAACTCATCATGCTTTTGTGAGCGGGCTTCTGTCCAGGCCCTCAGCGCCTTTTGGTACTCCTCCTCCTTGGAGGCTCCACAGGTAGGCACCCACATCCCCTTGCAAAAGCCCTTCAGCTGGTTAACTATTGTATCCCTCCAGCTTAGCCATGTCAAACTCTCCAGCTCTACTTGTGCACCCAGCCAGAGGCATGATGTATAGGGTTGATTAAAAAATGTCAATCAGGGAAAATGCAGCAAAAAAGAAACAAAATAAAATTGACCTTTAACTGTGGGGAGGTAGTGTAATCATAGCTATTGTATGCCACTGCACAAACACAAGTCCTATCCTCACCGCTGATCACCAAAGATAGAAAATGAGTCTCTAGCTGGCAGAGGTATACACCCTTGTCCAAGTCAGAATAAGTCACAACACAACCCAAATTATCCTGTGCCCACCCTCTTTTAGCTTGGCACAGAGAAGGCAGGCTTAACTTAGGAGGCAATGTGTAAAGTATTTGTGCAATAACTCATACAAGACACAGTGAAAATACCAAAAAATACACCACTCACGTTTAGAAAAATAGATAATATTTATCTGAATAAAAAAAAGGTAAAATCGACAAAATTCCAATAAGCACTTTTTAAAGGTTTCAAAGAGTAAATTTTTAAAGGTTTCAAAGAGTTTCAGTTCTTAGGAAACAGTGGTTGTATCCTTATAACACACAGTACATGGGTTGTGTAAAAAATACGAGGCACGGGGATGGCAGAGGAGGAGATGCTGGGAAATATAGGGTGTTGCGACGGGATTTCCAGCGCAGCACAGATGATGCGTCATTTCTTTCTGCGCTGCGAGGTGTTGTATTGTTTTTCAGGAGTGCAGTCTTGGCTCCTCACTGCGATCCGGAGATATTTTGACTCCCAGGGACCATGCATTGAAAATCCTTGATCCACTGGTAGAAGGAGCAGGGGCAGCATCGATCCAGTAGGCGTTGCAGCGACTTTTCCGCCGCGAGCAGGCACTGCATCGGATTTCCAACCAGTGCTGCATCATTTCGATCAGTGGTACAGCAATTTTCCAGCCGCGATGCAGGCATTGTGTTGATTTCTACAGGTGCTGCATCGATTTTCCGACGCACAAGGATTTTCTGAAGAGGTGAAGTCTTTGCTGGCCCTAAGACTTCAGAAACATGAAGCAATCTCAATCCAAGCCCTTGGGAAGCACTTAAGCAGGAAGGCAGAGTCTTTCCAGCAGAGCCAGGAGCTCCAGGCATCAGGGCAACAAGCAGGAAAGCAGTCCTTCAGCAAAGAAGTCCAGATGAGTACTTTGGGCAGCCAGGCAGTCTCTCTGACAGAGTCCAGGTGTAGGTCCAGAAGTGTCTGATTTGGTGGGGTCAGAGACCTTGTTTATATACCCAAAAAGGCGTTTGAAATGGGGGAAACTTCAAAGAGTGGTTTTGAAGTGCACAAGTTCCCCTTTCAGCCCATCCCTGTCTGCCGAGATCCTTTGAAGTGTAAGAGAGAGCCCCTCCACCCTCCCTGCCCAGGGAGACCCATTCAGTATGCAGATGAATGCAGATGTGACTGAGTGTCCCGTGTTTATGGTTGTCTGGGTGCACTGCACAAGGGGAGCTGTCAACCAGCACAGACCAGTCGTGAATTAGAGACAGGGCTGTAAGGCATAGATGGCAGTAAGTGCAGAGAAATGCTTCTAAAAGTGGCATTTCTAAAATAGTAATGGATTTTCTATTACCATGCTGGCAATACCAAACATGACAGGGCTACTCATTCCAAATTGGAATCTACCACTTAAAAAAATATGAGGGCAAATCTACTGCTAGTCTATGAAAAGAACAGACCTCACAGTGGTGGAAAATTAATTTATGTGTTTTTCACTACCAGGACATGTAAAACACTTAGGTACATGTTCTGCCTTTTACTTACATAGCACCCTGCCCTATGAGTTACCTAGGGCCTGCCCGGGGAAAAAGTGGAGTTTTAAGTGCTAAGGCTTGGCAAGTAGTTTTAAATGCCAAGTCGAAGTGGCAGTGAAACTGCACACACACATCTTGCAATGGATGCCTGAGACATGGTTAAGGGACTACTTATTTGGGTGGCACAATCAGTGTTGCAGACTCATTAGTAGCATTTAATTTACAGGCCCCGTGCACATTTAGTGCACTTTACTAGGGACTTGCAGGTAAATTAAATATGTCAATTGGGTAGGAACCAATGTTACCACGTTTAGGGGAGAGAGACATGCACTTAAGCAGTGCTCAGCAGGGGTATAGTGCTAAGAATCCTGAAACAAGTAAAAACAGGGTCAGAAAAATGGAGGCAGGGAAAAAGTTGGGGGATGACCTCCATACGGCTATCAGGTCTAACAGCCCTCATTTGTTTTAAAGCAGAGGTAATGGCTGGCTTTACTAATCCACTCAGCTATTCACATACATTTTTTTTGTAAGAGGCATATAAAACTTCTGTGCTACTTTATGGTGTCAAAACTGCCACTAGACAAAAGTCTGATTTCTTTCTCTTGCAGGAACATAATCACAAGAGTTATCTTGACATTTTTATTGCTGCCTGAAAGATACATATCTATATCTGTATCTATATATATATATATATATATATATACTGGAAGATGCAGGATCACAAGAAAACAACAGCCAGCCAGGGCAAAAATCTGGATATTTTTGTTCTTTAATGAGATCATCTGTTTGAGTCACTTCTTTCTTGGATATATATATATATATATATATATATATATATATATATATATATATATATATATATATATATATATATATATATATCCTCTCTCTCTCTCTTTCTCTCTATGTGTGTGGTTTCCCTGAGGGCTGAAACCCGCTCCCGCTCGTGAAAAAAAAAACATGTACAAAGTGATATATCTAGCCAAACTAGATAGGGACAAAGGCCCTCATTCTGACCTTGGCGGGCGGCGGAGGCCGCCCGCCAAAGTCCCGCCGTCAGATTACCGTTCCGCGGTCGAAAGACCGCGGCGGTCATTCTGACTTTCCCGCTGGGCTGGCGGGCGGTCGCCTTCAGACCGTCCGCCAGCCCAGCGGGAAAGAGGCTTCCACGATGAAGCCGGCTCGGAATCGAGCCGGCGGAGTGGAAGCTGTGCGACGGGTGCAGTTGCACCCGTCGCGTATTTCACTGTCTGCGCAGCAGACAGTGAAATACATGTAGGGGCCCTCTTACGGGGGCCCCTGCAATGCCCATGCCAGTGGCATGGGCACTGCAGGGGCCCCCAGGGGCCCCGCGACCCCCCTTACCGCCATCCGGATCCCGGCGGTCCGACCGCCGGGATCTGGATGGCGGTAGGGGGGGTCGGAATCCCCGCGGCGGTGCAGCAAGCTGCGCCGCCGTGGAGGATTCAATGGGGCGGCGGTACACTGGCGGGAGCCCGCCAGTGGTGCCGGTCCGACCGCGGCTTTACCGCCGCGGTCGGAATCCCCATTGGAGCACCGCCGGCCTGTCGGCGGTGCTCCCGCGGTCCTCCGCCCTGGCGGTCAAAGACCGCCAGGGTCAGAATGACCACCAAAGTCTTTTGCCATTTGTACAGCAAAATCTTTAAGCATAGGATTGACACAGTGTCATCCTTGCTGAGCTGTAAAATGACAAAAGCCATTCACCACTCTAGGCACAGAATTACAGCTTTGGACTGTAAAATACCAAAAGACTTTGGGCCATATGTACAAACACTTTTTCCCATAGACACAGAATGGGGAAAAACCTTTGCTACATCTGGCCCTTTGTCCCTATCTAGCTCGGTGCGATTCCACCCCCCACTGGAAAACTTTACTTTATTTTTTTCAAATATGTGCCTGTGGGGGGAGGATCAGCTCACTTACACTGGGGCTGACCACCGCAAACAAGATCCCTGGGGCCAAGGGCCATTCCTGTGCTGAGATCTACAGCCAGGAAATATTGTCAGGAAGGCATTGATGGAAAGGGGAGACTCACCTTTCCACTGATGCCTCACTGCCATCTGGGGAGGCCATTTTAGGCTATTTTTCCCCACCAGAGTGGGGAGAGGATGCTTACCTGCTCCTCGATCCTCCAATGGGGCATTACTGTGACGTCAGCAGGCGGGAGGGGGGCAAAGAAGATGCAGAAGCTTTCCTGCGTCTCCCGAGGGCATTTTGAAGAAAACAAATCTTCTGTGCCCTGCCTGGTGTCAGCCAATGGATGTGGCCCGCACCAGGGAGAGTGTGCGTGTGTCTGCCATTGGCTGACACACGCACCTACAGGGCCTAAGAAATGCTTGCCAATTTAACAGCTTTCTGAATATTCATGCTATGTAAAGTAAATAGCATCCCAGTGCTGCAGGTCACCAGGGCGCCACATGCAAAAGACAGGAGGACCCACAGGCCTACTTTGAGTATTCAAGTACTAGACAATAAATATTTTATGCCTGACTAGCACTGTTACACTCAGCTCCCATAAATGCCATTGCTTTTTTTTTTTTAAATCAACATTTCTATCCACTAAACACTTCCACTATACATCTTTGAAATTAGACCAATCACGCAAAGGTATCCGTTCTGCCAAATCTGACCGTCTTTCCATCTTTCCACATTGTGTTGGCCATTCGTAATGGCACTCCAGTATCCAGCATCTGGTTTTGTGAGTATTGTGACTATAGTTATGAAAAGATATTTCCAGTGAGCCTGGTAACATCCCCACTCTGAATGTGAATACGTAAAACAACAGAATTCCCTCTACACATAAACCTGACATCCCATACACTCTTCGAGCACTCTTTCAATTCTCACTCCCATTTCTGTTAATTGGATTTCCCTCATTTGGCAAAACAACAAACAACAAAAGATACAAGTCAAAATAGCTACAAATGAATGATTATAGCATCTGACAACTAGTTTTTTCTTTTCTTTTGGCTCAAACTGAATAAACTATAGAAAAGGATTGAGAAGACAGAAACCAATGTAAGAGAGTAATGTAAGAGGATCACTTAATGTTGTGGAAGAGAAATGAAGTGTAAGGCTCCAAGGATCCCTTAATTGGAGCAAGTGAAGAGTCTTCTAAAAAGAACAGTCTTTTACTGGAGGTCACAGTCTGCAGAAAATTATCCTGCGGTTGTAAGAATCACTATGGATGTGTTTTTTCGAATGTGCCATGTGGGCATTTTATCACCATCTTTTGCACTGCCTTAAGTCCTTTCAGTTCTTCCACTTGGATAAAGTGTGTGCACATGTGTATATTAAAATGTTGACAGCTTCCTTGGGTTCATCAGGCCCTCTAGAAGTGTTAAGCCTACATTAGCCAGCAAATTCTAATCAATGTGACCTATAACCCCCTTCCCTGATGCTAGGCTACCTTATCATAAAAACATTTGCAGTCCCACAGCCTACGGAATTCCTACGTCTCCATCCATGCATCTCCATTCCTTACTACTCTGCTCAAATATTTCAATATCTTCTAACAGTTTGGTTTGCTAAGGAGCACTCATACTTTCTCACTGTTGCTGTCAACTGAAATACAGGCTTGTAGGAGTTTCAGGAACAGGTAGCATAAGGAAAGGGGTGTTAGACCTGACAGACTTAGAGTGGTCTTCCCCCAGACGTTTTGCCTTTCACCTTCTGTGTTTGCTGTAGCTTTTTGTTGGCCTTAGAGGACTCTGAGTACTTTACCACAGCTGACCAATGCTAAAGTGCATGTGCGTCTCCCCTAAACATAGCAGCATTGGTGTATTTACAACTGGCATATTTAATTTACTGGTAAGTCGCTGTAAAGTGGAATACCATATAACCAGGGTCTGTAAACTGAATTCAACTAGTGGGCCTGCTGTACTGATTGTGCCACCTCCACGAGTAGCCTTTCAAACATGTCTCAAGTCGGCCACTGCAGAGCCTGTGTGTGAGAAAACAGCGCTGATTGCAGAGGCCCCCTAACTTTTTGCCCCCATTTTTCACTTTTTGCTGGTGTTTTCCTGAATCTGATGGTGCCCTGGGTACTGCTTACCAGTCCCAGGACCTGTGCTCTGTGTAAAATCAGTATGCAAATTAGGCTGATTATAATTGGCTAAATCAACCTACCTATAATTCCCTAGTATATAGTAGGGCATGTAGGTTTAGGGACCCAAGCCTAGGTAGTGCACCCACGGGTCCACTGCTGAGGTGCCCAGTGTCATTTTAAAGGCAGGCCTGCCTTGCTGGCTGCTTTTAAATTAAAGTTACATGCAAATTCGACTTTGGAATTAAAATTAGTTCCAAAGCCTTAAACTACTAGGGCTGGGTGCCATGTAACAATAAGCAGGGACCTAATAAAAATAGGTTTATAAGCCCTGGTGAGGTAAAACAGCCAAATTCGTTTTTCCGTCATTGTAGTGAAGGGCCTCCATAGGCTAGAATGGGGAGACTTTATTTAAATTATTTTAAAAGTCCCCTTAAGTAACAGATGCCACAAGTTTGGCATCCAGTGAATTGTTATGATAAATCCCACAACTTCCAGTTGTTGGCTTTAACTTGTTCAGGTAAGGAGTTTTAAACTTTACCTGAAAAGTTGCCAACTTTAGCCCTGCTGTGTTTTTTGCTGCTTTGACTGATTGGCCAGCCTCTGGCAGCCTGGCCAGGCTGCCTTGATGAGGTGTAAAGTGGCCTGGCTCAACACAAAGAGATGTGCCTGGGGGAGGAGATCTTCCCTCAGCAGATGGCGAAGCAGCAAGGGGGATGGGCTGCCAAACTGGTTTTCAAAGGCAGGGTAGGACATTTGGGGCAACCCAGTAACACCCTCACATCCTGCAAATCCAGACAATTACGTGCCCCCTTGAACAGATTAGGAGAGGGCAGGAGAGGGATGTGTTTAGCATTTTTAGCCACACTAGTGGGTGGGTTCAGCCAGATGTAACCTCCAAAAATCACTTTCAGCCATGTTGGACTTTTGAGGAATGTTGCTCCCTGGGATTGATTTTTGCCACACTTCCCAGGAAGTGGTCATCACAGGGGGAAGGACCCTGCCCCTGATTGGAGAACCAGGACCCCCTTGTTTTTCACCCAGGAGCAAGGATAAAACTGGCAGACCTGCGCCCACACCTCAGTTCCCTACCAGATCCCTATCAGATTCCAACAAGGAAGAACTACAGAAGAAGAAGGACTGCCCTGCTGGACACCTGGACACTGCACTCTGGAGGACTGCACCAGCTGCACACTTGGGCATTGCCCCAAGAAGGACTTTGTCTGGCTTCAACTGGTTGAAAGAGAGACTCCCTGTTTGCTACAGTTGAAAACCTGCTTACCAGAGTCCCCTGCAGCAACTCCTGAGGAAACCAACCAGCTGACCACTGTGCAGTGGCCAAAAAGGAGTTTGCGCCAGGTGCATTCTGGGAGTTGTAGTCTGCACCATCAAGGAGCATCTCAGAGCTTCTGGAACCTTAAAAGAACACCTGGAAGAAGATCCAGAAGTTTGGAGAACTTTGGAGAACTTTTGGAAAAAAGTTCCATAGAGGGACCAACCCACCGCGGCAACTCTAGCCGGCTTGCCTCAACCGCGACCCGGCCTGACTTGCAGGTTCATCCCGACGAAGAAAATCTCCAAAAAAAAGTGACTAAGGCCGAACGTAGGAAGTTGACCAGGACCTCCCAGGCAGTGTATCCGAAGAGGGTTCCAAGGGCGGTGGATCAAGATTCAAGTTGGCCCCGAAGGATTTTCACCTAAAAAAAAAATGGCTACGTCCAAAGGTAAAAATCTACACTTAGGGCTCCCGCGACGCGTATCCGAGGAAGAGTTCCAGGAGGTCGGATTGGACTGGCAGGTTCGTCCAGCTGAAGAAAATCTCTAGAAAAATGACTAAGTCCTAAGGTAAACTTTTGACTGAGGCCTCCTGCAGGCTGTAGCCGAGCCGGGCTCCATCGCGGTCGGCCTTAGACTTTGACTTTGCCCCGGTCGAGGTGCGACCAGATTGGCGCTTTTTGTTTTTTATGCGCTAGAAAGATTAACTCTTGAAAAATTCATATCTCCGGTTCCCCTTATCCGATTGTATTTGTTTTGGTGTCATTTTAAAGCAAAAATTATTTCCTGTTTTCATACATTGATTTTGGATTTTTAAACTGTTTCCTGTGTTTTATTTAATTACTGTTTTGTGATATTTGAATGCTTTGCATTTTGTCTCCTAAGTTAAGCCTTGTCGCTCGTTGCCAAGCTACCAAGGGTTGAGCTAGGTTTAACTTACTGAGACCTAACTGGATCTCAGTGGAGGTTAGTGGCCTGTTGCTAAGTGTAGGTACTTACCTGCCCTTACCAGTAACCCATTTTCCAACACTGTGTGTGCACTTTCACTGCCACTTTGACTCAGCATCTAAACCCTCTTGCCAAGCCTTAAACTCCCCTTTTGTTACATATGTCACCCCTAAGGTAGGCCATAGGTAGCCCATAGGGCAGGGTGTTATGTATTTATAAAGCAGGGCATGTACTTTTAATTTTAAAGCCCTGGTGGTGAAAAACTCCTAAAGAAGTTTTGCACTATTGTGAGGCCTACACCTCTCATGTACCAGCATTGGGAATTCCTTGATATACTTTTAAGTTGCAATTCCTGATCAGAGAGTAGTAGCTTGGTCATGTTTCATATCTTTAGAATGATAATGATGAATCCTCTTCAATGGTAAAGTCAGATTTAACATTGCTATTTTAGAAATGCCATTTTTAGAAAGTGGGCATTTCTCTTCTCTTACTGCTCTCTGTGCCATATAGCCTGTCTCAAGTACATGTGTACTCTCTCTGGACAGCCACAAACACAGGAGGGTTATGAGTGTCTGAGCACTCATCTGCATTCATCTGCATTTAAAGGGCCCTCCTGGGCAGGAAGGATGGAGGGTAACTGACACTTGCACATGAATAGGGAAGTGGCTGTCGCCACACAAACGCCTGATAAACCCCTACTGTTTTTCTGGGGCCAGGACTAGGAAGAAAGGATCTCTGTGCACTTCAAAGAACATCCTTTGAAGTCACCCCCACATCGAAGGCACTTTTGGGTATCTCTGACCCCCTAAAGGCAGACACTTATGGACTTGTAACCAAGCTCTACCAGAGAAACTGCTGGGCTGCTTAAAGGACTCAACTGGACTGGTTTTCTGTAAGGACTGCTTTTCTGCTTTTTTTGCCCTGCTGCTTCCTGACTCTTTTGAAGGAGATCTGAACTTTGCCTTCTTGCAAAGTGATCTCTAAGGTTTTTCTGGCTTGCCCCCTGTTCAAGAAGTCTCAGTGCTATCAAAGACTTCACCACTCTACTACTGCCATAGCACTCTGCCATCCATGAATCCGGCAACTGCACTTGTTTAGGAGCCGAACGTACCCGGTCACTATCGTGGGCTGCTATATAATATGCTCTTTGCATGCAGAAGAGAACGATCGATTTTGCTCCTTCAGGATCGAGCTCTCTGCTGTACTGTGGGATGCCACAGCGCCAAGGGAAACCCTTCTAATGTAGCCTCACTGGGTTGCTTTGACAAGGGGACCTTCATCAGTGTAAAAATAACAGCAGTCCACCTTCAAGAGCAGAACCACCCCTGCTTGCCGACATCAACACCTCTGTAGCAAAAAGCTTGGTAGCATGATTGTTGCACTTATGCTCCCTTTGGGCAGCAGACTGCCAAGCCGCCATCGAACCCCACCAGCGTGGCCCATCCCTACCTCACCTTCCTGCCAAGGAGAGCCAGTAACATGGGGCCCTCTGCTCTGGAAAAGGGTATTGTAGAACACCGAAGACTTGTGAAGTTTCTACCGCTGATTGGTGCAACAACATAAACGCATTAATTAGTGACTGTGGAAGCCTTGCTTTCTGCGCTCTCGCAATGAGAGAATTCACTTATCTTTCTTTAGCATTACTGTAAGGAAGTTAAGATAAACAAATGTATCTTTGAGCACAGTGTTTACTGGATGTCATAATTTGAAAAGTAAACATTGGATTTTTGTCGTTTTGGTCTTGATTTATGCAGATAAATAGTCTCTATTTTCTAAACTTGTGTGGAGTCTTTTTGTAGTGACTTCACTGTGTTACTGTATGAGTGTGTTGCACAAATAATTTACACATTGCCTCTTAAGTTAGGCCTGTCTGCTCTTTGAGGAGCTACGAGAGGGTGAGCACAGCTTAATTTAAAGTGTGTATCTAATTTACCCTGACTAGAGTGGTGATTCCTGCTTGTGTAGGGGGAATACTCTGTCAACCAGACCCCCCCCCCTTCCTAACAAGGGCAATTTCAGTTTAACCTGCCTCTACTGATAAATCTGATGCTCTGTATTGATGATTCTTGGTGTTTTGTTGGTGGCAGTGCCCTGCCACTTTGCTCAGCCGTGATGACACTTCTTGTCTTGATCCAAGACACCGGGGTCTGGTTCATGATGCATTCTGTAGTTCTAAGGTATACTTTTGCATCACACATATTACGATTGCTTTCTGATCCAATCCTGGTTTAGGGTCCAACATGCACCTCTAAAAGATAAACACTCGCACCCAAGAACTTTAGTGAGATCTGGATGGTCAAAAGAACCCAGTAAATCATCTTTTAAGAGTCTCACACTGACGTGAAAGTCACCCATACACAGACAGATGGGTGATTTACGGTGGATGTTTATTATCAGAGCTGGACAAAAAATAGGCGTATGAAGGCCACTGCATCCCAAAAACTGTGTAACATACATTCACGTTCAGGAGCACAAAATTACGCTGTGTCTCTCAGCCTAAGCCCTTTTTGCTCTCTCACATACACATGTTTTCTCATGCACACACGTGCTTTAAGATTACTTTTATGCCCCACCTTCCATTGTGGAAAATAACTAGACGTGAACTAAAAAACTTTAGGGTGGTATCATATTAAACGGTGAGTAGGCATCGAGTGTCTACACTAAGGTGATACGTTACTCCCTCTAATCCACCCAATAACGGGCTCCTGCGCACTCACCAACCTGATCATAGCAGTCCCTGTAGAAATTCCTGGAATCAACCTCTGAGTCTGACATAATAGTTTGCTTCATCCTTCCTTCACAAAGGATATAAGTTAACTGACTTCTTATTGGGATACTCTGAAAAACAAATTTGCATTCTTCTGAGATTTGCACTAATTATTTACACTGGCTGACAAATTACATCAATGGCTACGGAGCAGAAAGGTCAAGACGTGTATACATATTCTATATTGAGTAATAAACTGCACTCATGCTGGTAGTTATTTGAGATTAGATGATTAACCAGTTTATACAATCTGTGGTTATACAATTTTGGATTTATATGAGATTACTCTGATTGATGCGCTGCAATTCAAAAAATATTCATCAGATTGAGTAATTCACAATATTATTTTTGTACTTGTCATTTGATGCAAATGTGATTTGTGCCCTACTTAGGCATTTCACATAATGAAACATTTCACCCACGCATGCTCTGTAACCCGGATCCATCGTCGGAGATTTTGCAATCCGACCACAATTTCTGATACTCCATTCTGTGTAAAGTTATGCAGTGCCAGCCTCTAGACATCTAGGAACGGGCAAGCGAACTGTCAGACCCGACTCGCTCCCACCTCGCGTGCACCTGGTGTCCCGCTGCCCCTCTGGGACCCAGCTGTCACCCGTCTCAGGTCATTACACCCCAACAATGGCGGCACACAGCCTTGGAGCTCGAGACCTGCGCACACAATGGGCTGACCTAACTCAGACAGCGACGACAATAAGAGCCGTCAAGTGACACAATGGGGAAAAATGTCTCCACTTACCGCTGAAAGCGGAGGGAGAAAGGCAACAGTTGTCTCGAGGGCCGAGGGCATGGAGTTAGACCATCCCTCTGGGGGGCGGGACCCACTCTCGCTTATGGAGAAAGTAAGGCCCTGTCATCTCATCCACCCTAGTTCAGGAAAGGTCAAAAAGCGGAATGTTTCACCAGTCTGCAGAGATTTTGTAATTTGACGCTATTTTGGAAATGTTCAGAGGGGAGGCTGGGTAGGGGGGGAGGGGTTGGGTCGAGACTGTTGCAGTTGGTTTTACATTTCTCTTATGCTAAGTTTCAGTATGGAGAATTGCCTGCTGATAGGTATGTGTCAGCTCTTGGTCTCTGGTAGCGCACGTTTGTATCTGCTTGTCACGTTTCCCACGCCCCAGTCTCTCAAGCCTGTATTTAAAGCCTCGTGCCACCCGCTCATCTTCCCTTCTGCGCCATCCTGTGGTGCTTTGGGAAACCACTTCCCTTAAATGACAGGCCCTTAGGGGGTTATTCTAACTTTGGAGGAGGAGTTAATCCGTCCCAAAAGTGACGGAAAAGTGACGGATTTACCACCAGCCGTATTACGAGTCCATTATATCCTATGGAACTCGTAATACGGCTGGTGGTATATCCGTCACTTTACCGTCACTTTTGGGACGGATTAACACTCCTCCAAAGTTAGAATAACCCCCTTAGTGTTATAGCTGGAATCTTTTAGGACAAGCCACAAGCTGTAAAAAGCCTGCAGCCTGGGAGGTATCTCGCCAATGCCAAGCCAGATCCTGACATGAGACTGACCTTGTCCCAAGACTTCGACACTTTCAAATCCAAAAGCTATGTAGTCGGATACCAAAGGCTAGACCACTAATCGTACTAAAGAACGAAAGTAAGAGAGCCTTCTTTCTGTGCAAAGCCTTTACCTTCATAATCAAGAACACACCATTCTACGACCATCGAGTGGATCAGCAGAACGCATATCTATGCCAGGGGTCTGTGAACAATTCACACTGCCTGCAAGTAGGTTTTGGGGGGGAGCGACGATATCGGCAGTCTCACCCCCGGAATGTTTGCGAGAGTTGGTGCAGCCCATTCGCGCCGTTTTGGGCGCTTTTTGGGCTAGTTGGGGCAAGGTTTTTTGGTAGCATGGGGCTACCATATAAATGGGGGCAGACACGTGGGGAGGCCACCATTTTGTGGTTAGCGGTTTGCCAGTGCGGCAGGCTTTTTTCGGTTAGCGGTTTGCCAGTGCGGCAGGCTTTTTTCTGGTAGCTTTTAGAGAGGTGTGGGTAGGAGATATAAAAAAAAACTTTTAAAAAAACCTATATATATAAAAAAAAACCCAATTAATTAAAAAATTAATTAACATAGATAGATAGAGGACATATATAGCGCGAGGCTAGATAAACGGTTACCAGTGTTTATAGAAGGCGGTGTCAGCAAGTGAAAGGTCCGGGTGCAGGATGGATCCCAGAGTGGAGGAAGCGATGCGACTCCTGCGAGAAGCAGGCTGCCTGGACCTGCTGGCCGATGGCGGTGCCTGCCGCGAACGCCCTACGCGGCAGGCGGCAAGCGGAGTGGCAGCCGCGGTGGCGGCATGCTCTCCGCCACGGAAGAGTGGGGGGCGGCGTGCCCCGCAGTTAAGGAGTGTTCGGGCGGGGATGGGCCGCGCCGGGGGGGCTGGTGTGCCCTCCCGGCGAGGAGTGTATGGGCTGACGTGGCATCCGGGCCCCTTGGGGGCGCGGCGGCAGCGGAGCTTGTCGAGGGTGGAGCCGGGAGCGGGACCGGAACGGCCCCGGTCGCGGTTTCGGCGGCAAAGGGACTGCTGTCGCGGGGGCCGCGCTCCTTGGGGGTGCGGCCGACAATAAGGGGCCTGCCGGCAGGGGGGTCCCAGGTGCGGGTGACGGGGTGGGGAGTCCCCAGTCGGGGGAATGGTGCAAAGAGGGCGGGGGGAGCGAAGCCCGTGTCTGGCCAATTGATGCACGGAACGAGGAGGAAACTGGGAAGTGTCAGGCAGGTTTGGGGGGATGCAGGCACAGTACAGGAGCAGGAAGGGGTGGGAGTAGTGGTGGGTGGGGGGGGAGAGGGATGAGTAGGGTTCACAGGAGGGCAATGGGGGAGGCTTGCAGGGTTGGGGGCACGAGGGTGCTGAGGGAGGTAGAGAATTGGGGACTAATCGAGGCACGGAGGGGATTTCTATGTTAGAATGGAGGAAGAGGAACAGGAGGGGGGGAGGATAGCATGGTGGAGGAGGAAGGCCTTACCCTTAAGGTGCGCCCGCCCCTCAGGACATATTGGGGAATCAGGAGTTCTGAGAAAGGGCAGGTGCTTTTGAAGACCAGCAGAGGGGACAGTGTTGAGGGGCAGAGTAAGGGGGCGAGAGAGGATGTTCAAGGGAGGGTAGGAGGTGAGGACGGGCTGTTGATTACCGACACATTGGAAATTTTGCAGGGGGAGAAGAGTGGGAGCGATGAAGGGGACCCAGGTGAGCCTTTTGCGGGCTCAGCACCCTGGGATGAAGAGAAGGCGGGCCCAGTGCGGCTGGCTGGATCGGACCTCGAAGTAGTGGTTTTTCGCGGCGGGCCAAGGCAGAGTCACTGAGACGCCAGCCTGGATTGGGTGTTGCGCCCACCAGGGTAAGGGTGAGTACGGGGGAGCGGCCTGGCCCTTCCGCGCAACGGGTGGGGCTCCAGGAAGCCTCAAGGCGACCGCACTCTTCGGCAGCGCAGCTGGAGGACTTTATAAAGAAGGCACGGTTCGGGACAGGGGTGGAGGACAGTGATGTGGCAAATGAGGTGGAATTGGATTATGAAGAGGACAGTATAGAAGAGGGTGAAATTCGGGAGGAAGAGGCCTGGTGGGCGACCGGGGGGAGGGGGGGGGGAGTCTAATGCTGTTGGTGAAGTTTTACAGGTACCGTCGCCAAGGGTGAAGAAGGAAGCAAGACGAAAGGTTACGGAGCGGCCCCCGTCGTTGCGGACAGGTAATGCGTCAACGGGGTCGGAGTCAGTAGGGGTGGCGGTAGGGACAGATGATATGTTTGGGGGTACAGGGGAGCGGCTGCGCAAGGGTGTGTATGTGACAGATGTGGGGGTCGCCACGGATGATGTAAAGGAGCAAGTAAGTAAGTAAGAGGCCGGACAAGGAGGCAGGTAAGGTGAGTGAGGAGCACGGGGTGGGGAAAGTAGGGGGTAAGTGCAAAAGGTTGACATACATGGGGACGGCGAAGCCTTTGGGTGCGAACCTCATGCAGGCATCAAAGGAGAAAATTTGGAAAGGGGAGTATGTTGAAATTCTTAAGTTAAGTTACTGCACAGGGAGGTTCAAGCGAAGGAAGGCTCGAAGGAGGAGGAATTTGAGTTGTCGAAGCGACCCCGCGTTCCAGTGACAATTGAAACTTGGGCGGCGGCTTTTCTGATATTTGCGAGCGTGTATTGCGAGCGATTCCCGGAGCGTTCAGTGGCACTGCTAAAATACATGGATGTTATTCATAAGGCCTATTTGAATAATGGGGGTTACGCGTGGGCGCAATATGACGAGGAGTTTTGGGTGCGCATGGCGGCGGATGAGGAGGCTCAATGGGGTGAAATAGATGCTGACTTATGGCAGCACACCATGGGGCCTGCAAAATTTGGGAAAACTATTTTACGGCGAGCGGGTTACCAATTATTTATCGGCCCTTTCGGGATCGCCCCACCCAGGGTGGGGCCAATTCCAGCACCAACACAGCAGAAAAAGGCATGTCCGGGGCGGCAGGAGCTGGCGGGAAGAAGTTTGGGGCTTGCTGGGATTTCAACAAGGGGTTATGCACGAGGGAGTACTGTAAATTCCGGCATGAGTGCTCCAAGTGCGGAGGGAAACATCCCCTCACCAGTTGTTACGGAGGAACCAACGTCGGGCAGCAGTCAGCGACAGGAGGGAGTAGTGCCAATGCGAATCAGGGACAGCCCAAGCAGAAAGGGCCAATGCTGGGGAAAAGCTATTACGCCAATTAAGTTGGACAAGTTGGCGTTCTGGGTGGGGCGCTACAGGACTGAGGTTCAAGGGCAATTGTTGTTGCGCGGGTTTTCGGAAGGCTTCGAGTTGGGTTATAACAGACCACGACAGCGCCGGTGGTCCAAGAATTTGCACTCGGTGAAGGGCAAGGAGGAGCTTGTGCGGCTCAAACTTGGCAAGGAGGTGGCAGAAGGGAGAATGGCAGGCCCTTTTATGGATTGGCCTTTGGAAAATTTGATTGTATCCCCTATCGGGGTGGTGCCCAAAAAGGAGCCGGGTCAGTATCGGTTGATTCATCATTTGTCCTGGCCGGAAGGGACATCGGTGAATGATTTCATTCCGGAGGAACTCACGAAAGTGTCGTATGCCTCAGTAGACGTGGCAATGGCATTGGTGGAAGCATTGGGTCCGGGCACCCTTATGGCGAAAACCGATATCAAATCTGCCTTTCGGCTCTTGCCGGTACACCGATATCATGTTCGTTGTTTGAATGTTTCAGCACTTTCTTGCAATGGATCTTTGTGACGGTCACTGGTCATGAGGCGGTGACACACTATTTGGATGACTTTTTCATTGCAGGGCTGAAGGAGTCCGAGTCTTGCAAGACTGCTATGCAAAACATTCAATGCATTATGGGGGACCTGGGAGTGCCCCTGGCCCCCGAAAAGACAGTGGGGCCCTGCACGGCCTTATCTTTTTTGGGCATTTAATTGGATACTGTGGCTATGGTGGCACGTTTGCCAAAGGAGAAACAGAGGAATATGTTGGAAATGGTGCAACATGTGGTGCAGAAACAGAAGGCGACAGTGAGGGAAATCCAAGTGCTGTTGGGCCACTTAAATTTTGCGTGCCGAGTGGTACGGGTGGGAAGGACTTTTTGCAGGAGGCTTGGTATGGCCTTGTTGGGAGGCACCGTGCCGCATCATCATGTACGGATCAGCGCGGGATAAAAGAGGACTTGAGAATGTGGTGCGTGTTTTTGGAGTCGTTCAATGGAGTTCCCATTCAGGCATGGACATTGTGTGAGTGGGATGTTCAAATTTGTTCAGATGCGGCGGGGGCGTCAGGTTTTGGAATTTATTGGCAAGGACAGTATTGTGCAGAACAGTGGCCAGAGGCATGGCGTTCGGGAGGGTGGAGCATTGCCTTTTTGGAGTTGTTTCCTTTGGTGGTTGCTGTGTGTGTGTGGGGGCATTGCTTACAGCACAAGCGGGTGCTTTTTCGGGTGGATAATATGGCAGTGGTGCAGGTAATTAATCGGCAGTCAGCTAGAGAGCCGCAGGTGTTGCAGCTTCTTCGTGTTTTTGTTTTGGAATGTTTGCGGCGCGACATTTATTTCAGGGCGCAGCACGTGCCGGGGGTGAATAAGGACATTGCGGATGCGCTATCTCGTTCGCAGTGGGAGAGATTCCGTGGGTTGGTCGCGGACGAAAGGGTGAGCAGGACGGAGATGCCGGCGGCGCTTTGGAGCAGAGGCAGCAGAGGATTCTGCGATTGGTGGTGAATTCACTGGCTCCATCAATGCAGCGCACGTATGTACGGGCTTGGCAGGCTTTTTTGGAGTCAGGAGCTTGTCGTCGCCGAAGGGAACAGGAACGGGTTGATGACGTGGTCAATTTTATCATGCACATGGTGGATCTAGGCCTTTCAAGGGTGTCCATGGCTTGAAAATTGGCTGGGGCAGCCTTTATGGGCAAGATGATGTGGGGCTATGCACCGTCGGCGGGTGAATTGGGGCGGCGCATTTTGGAAGGTTGGGCCAGGGAACAGGGGGCCGGAACAAGGAAGCGGCAGCCCATTACCTTGGGGTTGTTAAAAAAGCTTCTGCAGGCAGCTGAAGTAGTTTGCAGGGGTGCGGCAGAGTGCGCATTGTTTAGGACTTTGATGTCCTGGATGTTTTTTGGGGCGTTTAGGGTGTCTGAGTTATTGGTTTCTTCTGATTGGGGTGGGATTCGATGGCAGGATGTTTGCGTTTCAGCAAAGGGCGTTGCGATATTTTTGGTACGGGTGAAGACTGATCAGCAAGGTAAAGGGAGGCAAGTATTCCTACGAGCGTACCCCCGTCGAGAATTGTGCCCAGTGCGCTTGGTGCAGGGATTGCAAGGGATTTTGCGAAGTAATCAGGGTTGGGTTTTTTGTCATGCGAGTGGCGAATCGGTGTCAGCTTATCAGTTAATGTCTGTATTGAGGGCTTGCTTGCAGTACTTAGGTTGTGATGCTTCACAATACGGCATGCATTCTTTTAGAATTGGCATGGCGACAGAGGCAGGGCGGCGGGGGTGGCGACAGGATGCAGTTTTGGAGTTGGGGCGATGGAGGTCCACTGCATATAGGAAATATGTGCGATGAAGGGGTATTGTCAAAGGGTAGTAACATGTTTTTTCTTCTTGATACAGGTTCGGTTCCGGGGCCAGCTGTGCAGTTCTTGTCAATATGGCTCGTTGGTCACTCATTTGTGAAGTGGGCAGCCAAGCAAGCACAGACAACCACGTTGGGGAATAATTTGGGTTTAGACAGGTTTCGTTATCGGGTCCGGTGGGAAGGCAGAGGGGGTATGTGTTGGCCTGAATTATTGGGGACTTTGGAGAAGCTAAGGGGGCAGGGGGCTTGCCCAGATGTTCTAATAATTCACTTGGGTGAAAATGATCTTGTGAAAAGGACTGGCTTGGACATATTGAAGGACATGAAGAGAGATTTATTAATAGTGCGGCGGCAGTGGCATGGCTGCCATGTCGTTTGGATGGCTTTTGTTCCTCGTTTCCGTGGAGAGGAGCGCGGAAACCGGGGGCAATTGAAAAGGCAAGAAAAAAGATAAAGAAAGAAATGCGGACGTTTTGTGGGGAGCAAGGATTTGATTATCTGGAGCATTCCGATATTAGATTTGAGGATAAAGAATTTTTCAGGGGCGATGGAGTACACCTGTCCTTCATGGGCATGGAATTGTACCTGCTCCAATTAAAAGAGGTCCTAAGAGCAATGTTTAAGGAACGTTAGAGGTCTGTGAGCACTATGACGTTTGACGATGGGGGGGCAGAAAAGGAGAGGAGGGCAATTGGGGCTGGATCCTCTCCTTTTCTGGTGGCGGAGACAGAGAACGGGCACATGACAGACGAGAACGGTTGGGACGAAAATAGGACAAGACAAACGCACATTGGAAGAGGATGGACAGTAGCAGGGCTACGAAGATAATATGGAGTTTTAGAGGCGGGAGACTTGCACGCTCAAGACGATATCAACTGACTATTAAGGTACTAGACAGATAAAACAGGAGCGGGAAGTAAGGAGGACTGGACTAATGAGCTGCAAGTGTAAAGAATGGGAAGGGTGGGGGAAGGGTGAGTAGGGGAGGGGGGAGGGGTTAATAGGAGATTTTATGTATAGTGAGGTTTTAGTTTTGTAAGGCACATGGCCAAGGGCTGATATAATGTGAGTGCACCTGTTTCCAATAAAGCGGCCTTTTACACACAAAATGGAGTGATGGGTGCTGAATTCTCTCTCACAAGCCTGCCTTCTCAACATTCGACAATCCTGGGCAACCAAAACACTTTTAAAGAAGCTATTGTGAAACAGAGCAACTTACAAAAACCTTGAAGTTAAATGAATGTCCCCAGAGATCAGTCTTACCTTGGCCTCTTTGTTCTTTAAATAGTGGATTCGAATAGACTTTAGACGATGTCGACAGGTAATGCTCATTATGAGGCCTGAGTGGAATTGTGTATTTTTTTCAGCGCATTGTGTGACTAAATAGAGTTACATTTTTGCTTTTCACAGATATTGCCAGTGGTAGGTTATTCAGATAACATTTTTACTGAAGGTGTGTCCTTGTATACAAAAAGAAAACAACATGCTAGCCCAACTTATTACTGGAACTGCTGGAAAGTGTGTTATTGGTAGTGGTATGCACCTACCACTAACACAATATAGGGTCAGTAAAGGTCTCCGTAAATTACCCCCTTTCTCAACCCTCGGCAGCTGCAACCAAGCAGGCAGGCCTAACTTAGGAGACAAGTGTAAAGCATTGAAAAACACCAATATGGTAAATGAGTAAGACACAGCACACAATAAAAATCCCACACAATTCACAAAAATAGATTATATTTTTATGAACAAAATCCAATGTAGGGAACCAGAGATATGACCTTTTAAAGAATAAGCACTTTCTTGTACTTAGAAACACACAGTGCCAAATCAGGATATCTTTTCGCAGTAGACCAGGACAAAGTCAAAGTTTGAGGTCGAGGTTTGAAGTCAAAACCATCACAGGGCATCGTGCCACCCCAGCATCACGAAAAGTAATGCTCAGGTGGTGCTAGGGGCACCTAAATATGCCCCAAAATACCTTGTGAACTTGACCCATGTGTGATGCACAATGCTATACATACTATACAACTACAACCTTGGGTCTGTAACATATCACTGAGCCTCCAGTAGCAAGTAAATGATGTGCTTTGTCAACAGTCACAAAAATCTAAGATTGACTTTTCACAAATTTCATTGCGGAGGATGATGGTTTACTTTCTGCCGACCTGCCGGTCCTGGATTTTACAGATGACATGGATGACCAACTGCCGACAATCAATGTAGAGCCTCTCCAGGATGTCCTAGGATCCTTCCAGACACCACCTCCTGTCTCAGGGAGGACACATAGCGTTGCAGGGACTCAACATGAACCACCCAGCTACCAACACACACCACCATTCAATACTGACACACCCCTGGACTCCAAGGACCCAGAGTTCAAGTTTCAGAGGACAGTGGTAGGAGTTCAGCGGGAGCTGGCCAAGCAGGTGTGGGTGGGGATGGAGACCATGGCAGGCAGACTAGAGGGAGTGCAGAGGTGCCTCAGTCCAATTAAGAACAACTCAGCTGCCATCAGAAGCACCCACTCTCCACTATGTGGATGGACCCCAGCAGTCCCTGGCCAATATAGCTGCTGTCATGAGGTAGAGGCTTCAACAAATGTCCTCCCAAAGTGGCAGCAGCATGATAGACAACAGGCTGGGAGTTATATAGAAGACCCTAGAGTCCATACAGTGGGAAGTGTCCTCCCTCAGGGAAAACATGGCTGCCTACCACCATGATGTTGCTCTGCTGTTGAAAAATCAGAAGTTCCCCCTTGCTGCAGTGACGCCTTATGGGTTCCCACAAATTACAGCTGTCGGGACCTTTGCCTCCACATTTCTATCCCCTGATGTGTGTTTGGCCCCTTCAACCTCAACAACAGAACCACCCATGGCACAGGAGGCACCACACACATCAGAGGATGAAGATGTGGAAGGAACAACATTCACAAGGAAAACCACCAGTAGCACCAGTCTGTGCCACTTGAACAGCATCTCCTTAGTTCTGTGCTTAAGAGCATGCTAGTGTTGTGACAGCAGGAAATATGTTCTCTAAACTCAATCACTGTTGACTTGTCTGCTATGTACTGTCATTGTCTCAAATCTTACTTATTGGCAATTTTGACACCTCCTCACTAATGCAGACTTCTGACCATGTCTCATTACATGTCCCTCACCCCTGGACTCTGATTGTACTACAAATGGATAAGGTTCTCTCCTGGGGTCTGTGAACTGGACTTTGTATAGCATTTGCAATTACACTTGCACCTGTAAATAAAGCACCTTGTTTATATGTAACATTTCTACGTTTACTGTGATCCATCAACTCAGCAAAATGATTAAATTGTGTGAATCCATGTCAACAAGTACAAAATATAATTACATGAGTGCATTACTGTCAGACACAAAGATACACAATAGGGTCCTAACATGAAAAAGGTGAATGATGTTGTTTTGGACTGCAACCAACTTACAGAATACTCAATACATGTATTGAACAGAAATCCTTGGAAGTTGACATTTAGCATTTATGGCTCTGAACCAAGTCAATGGCAATTTACACTGATGGGAGTACCAGTACAACTAATATGTGTGGTACAGAAGAGGCTAACCTGATCAGTGATGGGTACCTGCCAGTGTTGCAGGATACAGTTCCAAATTTGCCTGTTGTAATATGTGCCACACATGCCAACAATGAAACTGCAAGACGCCACCAATGACAGTTGAAGTTCCATACTTACCTGTCCAAGATAATATATGCATACACAATGTGAATGGCTGGAACAGTGGATGGCAAATGTATGGACTAGCTGATGTTATTTAGCAGGCAATCTGACAGCTCTTTGGTCATAGGGGATGCACATGGTAATCCATGGAAATCAAGACAGTAAGCATACTCTAGGCCATTCCTCCAACCTGGCCAGTGAACACATGAGAACACGCAGACACTCGACCAACATGGCAAACAAATTGTCTTATACAAACAGGATTTATAAAAAAATATTTAAAACTACATACGTAAACCTATCCTAACAACTACCCTACAATAAACAAACCTAAACTAACTTAACTCCCAACTACACCTATCTAACCTATTCTAAACTAATCTTACACATGTAAGGCCAAACTCTTAACATTGTCCCCCCAAGAGACAAGATACAAGTAGGACAACATAAACTATGACTACACATGTACATACTTAACCTATGGCCTAAACAAATACATATATTTTTGGTATTTTATATTGTTTTTATTTATTTTAAAAAAAACACAATTTTACACAGATACCCCAACATTACCCCCACCCAATCCCCATTAATAAAATGTACTAAAACTCACCCCCATCTATACTTACTCTAATCTATGCCTACACCACACTATTTCACTGACCTAACACTATCCATCTAAAACCCACTCTAAAAAATAATTAACAACAGTAAAAGGAGAGGGAAGGAACTGGGAGCTTGTGGCAGTGACACAACACAATGCCTTAAATTTTCTTTCGCAGTACTTGAGTAACTTGCAATTTGTGGCACTTTCCTGCTTCAACCTGTCCAATCTGGCCATCATAGCAGCCATGCCCCTTCTCATGTAATTTTCAAAGATTGGGCTTAAGACTGCAGCAAGTGGCTGCAAGGGTGCCTGGCTTGTGACAGGTGCTGCAGATGCGGAATGGGTCGGACCCGCAGAGACCCCTGGACCCTTCATGTTTTCCCTAATGTGCCCTGATTTTTTGTGGCTGCGGTGGAGGTCCCTCATGTGGGAAGGCACGTCATGCCCCAGTGGCCTTTTCCTTCCAGAACCTCCTCTCCATCCTTTTGTAACTGGCATCCACATCCAAAATGTGATGGTATCTGTCTGCCCTTTTGTGGAATGCATGTCGTTCCTCACGAGTCACATTGGCAGCTGAAAAATAATGATAGTAAAGAATTAAATTCAGCATTGGGTGGAGGTAGAACAGACATATAATGTACACTGCATCCGCACATGACACATGCCGTCCACCACACATTCCTCAACAATGACTTACTCCTAATCGATGACTATTTCCTACCAGCCATCTACGGTATTTTATACATGTCACTGGGATGATGACTATCCATTGCTGACCATCAGGGCCCAGAGGTGAGTGGACTAATGCCTTCTTGCACAACATTTGTGTTAACAAACTTGTGAGAATCACGTGGCCCAACAAGTCTAGATTTCCTGTGCCCTTGTCAATATAGGGGGCTTTGTATGCAAGTCACCACTTTGACACCCCTGGTGCTACATCATGGCTTGCCCAGGCATCGTAGATGCAAGGTGGGGTCATCTGATAAGGAGTCTGGAAGCTTCCCAACGGCTATTCAAAGTTTTGGTAAAGCTTCATTCATGTGTCCTAATTTAAGACCTGGTCTGAGCATATGTTACAAGGGGGCACGCCATTGCTCATGATGTGCCCAAATGTACAAATAATGCAATGTCCCCATGAGATTTGGCCAAAGGCTGACCAGCACATCAAACTTGTCTACAGATTACATGACTAATGCTCCCTGTCATGTGCTATGTTGTGCAAAATGTGTAATGTGGCACACACATGGTCGCTGTATGGGTGCCCTTAGGGCTACAGTAAGTTTGTCACTGCACTGGGAGATGCTATAGTTTGCTTATATATTGAACATCATGTGCACATACATGTCAGACATAATCGAAGTACAAGGTACGCACTCAGCATTCAAATCATATACATATGTGAAGTGACCAAGATCACTCACAAATATCATGATGGCAGGACCATGTTGGTAATTCAGCTGAGATGTAGATTGGGACAATCCATAGACATTTCCGACAACCATCTGGAGATGAGTTATGTACTAATTGTGTACTCTACCGACTGTTGTCCAGCACAATATGGCTCCTGGCACTACTGCGGCCTCAATTTATATCTGAAGGGTACTTGAGGCACCAATGGTGCAAGTGTCTCCTACATAAGCCCCCTAGAGCCCTCTAAACATTTCCTTCAACTGTACCGTTTCCTGAGTAAGTGTAAGCTACGTGTGGCACACAGTGCTGTCAAAAATGCTGTGACAAAGTTGTTGTCAACAGGCATGCTAATTTCATAAATGCTATGAAACCTATCATGATAGACAGCTATGTATATGTGGCCATGCATTCCATTCCATTCCCTAACACCCACAATTCCATATCAGCACACGTTGCCACTTGTGCAACAATCAAGCCATTCTCAATGCTTAACACTGCAACAGACCTGATGTCACAATCCTAAATCCAATTATATCATAGCATTGGTCGTGCAAAACTTTTATTCGTTGCATTGCACACATCAGACTGTCTCACACCAAACCCTGGATTGCCGCACATGACATACAAGGTAACACTTACTGGCAACATTGGGGTCTTCATATTTGGCTACCTCTCCAACGGTGTAGGGTGGAGATCCACTTGCAATACATGAAAGGAAAACATAGCTCTGTGATACTTGAACATTTCCGTGAATGGACAACAGTTTTAACAATCAACTTGTTAGGCTGAGTGAGCAAGTCAACCTAGTGGTAGATCAGTCAAACTGCAAACATCTATGATCAGTCAATCACACATAGTCTCAGATAATGGAGACTTAGGCACCTACAAACCATCACTTTCTCTGACACTCCTGTGGTGCTTTTCGCTGCACCATATGTACATGGAATTGTCATGCATGTGTTTTGTAGCTTTACACCTCCATGACCATATGGGACTGCATGCTCCTGTATTCTGCATATGAGGGGCATGTGATGGTTGTTGCAGTGGACATCTAATTGTGACACCCATAGCTTTTGAGCCTTCCCCAGATGTTGAAGACATTTATCTCATTGTCACCCCAAACTGATGAACAACTGCCCAGAAGTTGTGTGAGTATTCCAAAGTGTTGAGGAATGCTTTGATACACCTTTGTTTGTAGTTACTAATATGTGTGTGCCATTACAAGGCACAAACATTTGAGCTACAATGCCATGGCAGTTCACTTATGTTCATTTAGTTGTTCCTACCTACACATTCACTGATTGAAATTACAGATGTCTTGCCAATACTGTGTGGCCAGCCATTGTTGGCATGGTATTCCATTATTTGTCCAGGAAGGGAATCAAACATGCGCATAGACATATGCCTCAAAACAGACACACTTGCTCTGTGGTCCAAGGATGCATGTGTTCGTGCAGGTTTCTGAGTAATGTGCCAGTGCTGGTGCAGATGCAGGGCAGCCCCATACTGTCAGTAAGATGTGGCAGGCCTGTGGTACAAAATCATCACGTGTGTGGGGTAATAGACATAATTTGGGGTGTATGTGATACACAATGTACAGTAAGAGGAAAGAGCTAGTAGTCTAGACCCAATACACAGTCAAGCTCCCTTAATTGGCGTTGCCCAATGACACAAAGTGGCAAATTGAAGGAAAGTGGTGATGCACCAAGAGACACATTACATTCCTTGTGGACCTTAGTGCACCCGTTTCCCCCCCCCCCCATGTGTGCGCCTTATGAGAAATAAGGCACATCAGGGTGCAGGTAGGCTCCATCTGCCGCTAGTTATATAGAGGCACATGATGTTCTCAGCAGGAGTAGCAACAAAACAGATTATCGTGACTTCTGAGTATATAGAGGCCCATCATATACAATTATGTGCCCCTTTATAACACCTGCTCTGAGCAGCCATCCAAAGTATAGGAAGTATGGCAATATATAATATCTCATATTTCCCAGAGGCATGTACTTTAGCCCAACAAAGAGGTGTTGGTCCCCCCTTCCAAACATCATGATGGGCACAGGCCTCATGTTGTGCTGGTCTAAACAGAGTAGCTTTATGCATGCATCACAACACTTTGTTACGATTGCGCATGGAAGATGGCACATCTACCCTGGCTCTGTTTCATAATTGTTTATTACAATGGCAGCCCTAAGGTGGCACTGGGGCTCTTAATACAGGCACAATACTATATGGCCAGATTCTTTGACAAAACATGCTGCACTCAACCTTATCAGCACCTGTCAAGCACATGCAAATAATGGTGTTGCAAAGGAAATGGGACACTTACCATCTGCTCCACCAATCTCAATGCCCAGGTGATCCAGTAGATCTTGCTCCCTTGAGATCAGGTCAGCCCAACGGTGATTGAGTTGGTGGTCATTGCGTCTGGTGCCGAATATTCGTGTCAGGTGGTGGAGCACCTTGGCCCACTTCAGCTTCCTGGCCTCTGTGGGGTAGCCCTGGATAACGCGGTCACCCAGTACAAGCATTGTTTGCAGGTAATGCTGCACAAGCCAAATGAAAGCCCCCCCACCTCATCTGCCAACATCTTGAACATCCTCCCTTTCCATGACATAATGCCGTGTGTATATATACGGCAAATCCAATTGCAGGGAACAAAAATAACATTTATACTACCCCAACTACCCAACAAACTATCCTACCACTAGACAAACACCCCACAATACAGTGACAGACACAGTACAAATACATTACAAAAGACTGATTAAAAGACAAAAAAGACAACAGTTACAGGACACAGCACAAAACACTCCAAAAACTCCAATCCACCAACAATACCGGCTCCACACACTCTAACACAGTCACAGACAATAAGACTGTGAAGTGAAAGTAAACTCCCTCTACCATGTATGCAGGCAGGATATCCTGTTTCATCACTTCCTGGGGATGGGCGTCACGTTTTCAGTAATGTGTCATTTTTTTGACGCATGACAGTCATGCGTCCATTTTGTCCCATTGTGAGTGACAAGGCCTGTGGACTTGCGATAGACGCTCAGGGGCCAGGTGTTTTTTTGCTGCATAGAAAAGTATGAAGTTTAGGTGTTTGTGTCTAAATTTTTGATGCATGACGGTCATGCGTCGATTGTTTCCCATTGTGCTCAAAAAGGCCTGTGGACTTGCGATAGCCGCTCAGGGAACAGGGGTCATTTTCCTGGCTTTGCGGAGTATGGAATTGAGCCATTTGCATTAAAACATTTTGATGCATGACAGGAATGCGTGGAAATTTGTTATGTAGGCCTAGAGTGCACCCAAATTCACATACCATCTCACAGGGGCTATGCAATAATGTTGTCATTATGGTATGGCTACATGTGTGTGCCTATCCTTTCATATTTTGACGGTGACATTGGTATGTTCGAACTATATATTTGTTTCTGTGTGTGATATATGCGATGACTTATACCTTGTGCATATGTGAATGTGTAGCTACACTGTATCCACATACATGTTAGCACATGTGTACTATGAGTGTACACATGTGTTCTAACACATATTTATGGGTGTACCACATTGTTATGTCTGATATACAAATGTTCACATACCAACAATACAATAGATATGATAGTATATGTTCAGTACCTGGTAAGGCATTGTTCAGACTCCAATACACATTACAAGGCCAGTGCCATTTTATGCGGTAAATGTGTGCTGGTTATCTGGTATATGTGTGCATGCCACCAACTAGGCCCTCACAATCGTCCACATCATGGTGGTCATTACAACCCTGGCGGTCGGTGTTAAAGCGGCGGTAAAACCGCCAACAGGCCGGCGGAATTTTTTTTTATTACGACCGTGGCGGAAACTGCCAACATAGACAGTCACTTTAACACTCCGACCGCCAAGGAGGTAAAAACAACACTGCGGCGGTAACTGCCAACAGACAGGCGGAAGACAATGTACCACCCACGGAATCACAACAGGCCAATCCGCCACCTTTTCCGGGGCGGTTTCACCGTGAACAAAAACACGGCGGAAACAGGACTTGGAAGGGAAAACGCTCACCTCTACACACCCCACGAGGAACCAGGACGCCATGGAACCGGAACTTCAGATTCTTCCAGCCTTTGTCTTTCTGCTCCTCTACCAGCAGCACGAACGCCGGCGGCGAAGACCACGGTGAGTACTGCACCTACGACACAGGGGAGGGAAAAAACAGTGACACACACACGTAACACGCAACAATCCGACCCCCACCCTCACCCTCACCCACCACAACACACACACTAATACATCATGATACATCACAGTTACACCCCCAAACCCACCTGGAAGAATGCAAGGACCAAAGGAAATGAGTTGAATGATTGTAATATATTCAAAGACAGTAATCAAAAATATATACATATGTTAAGATATTCACACTATAAACAAATATATACACCAAAGAATCCAAGTCCATGGTATTCCGCTCTCATAGTCCGTGGACCACTGGGCCCAAAAGGCATGGGTGAGGCCCACACTCAATACCCGAACAAGACGGAGAGAACACTGCTGGGGCATCAGATAGAAATAAAAACAGGCACCTCAGGGGGAAGGGAATGGGGGGCACCTAAGCCGGATGAGTGCACTACGCCAGATCCACGAGGGGGCACCATGCCCACTGTTCAATCCTGGGGAGTGCAAAGCCACAGTCTCTCAAGTAGATAACATTCTCCACTGGTTTCTGGAGGGGGCTTTGTGCCCAGAGTGCTTTATCCTGCCAAGGACTGAGGTAGCAGATGTGATACTCCACTGGTTCTGGAGGGGGCTTTGTGCCCAGAGTGCTTCATCCTGCCCGTGGCGGGCTCAGTGGAGTCGGAATCATTGGCGCTCACTGGCCTGCGGTGCTGCTGGCGGCGGTGTCCTGGGCAGCGGTGCTGCTTGCGGCGGTGTCCTGGGCAGCGGTGTCCTGGGCAGCAGTGCTGCTGGCGGCGGTGTCCTCGGCAGCAGTGCTGCTGGCGGCGATGTCCTCGGCAGCAGTGCCGATTGCGGCGGTGTCCTGGGCAGCGGTGCTGCTGGCAGTCTTGTCCGCCGTGCAGATCTTCCCAAACTTGCCGGTTTTCCGGTGCCCCTTCCCCACCTTGGATGGTGACGCAGCTGTCTCCACACCCCCAACTGTACCCCTGGGAGCAGCTTTGGTGGCTGATTTCTTTCCCCTCTCCCGCCGGGCACTGGCCAACTTCTTATGCTTTACTGGTGGGGGACTGTCCGTGCTCTGGCTCCTTGCCACACTGGCTGCCCTTCTGCCTGGCGCACTCCAGAAGCCGGTTACTACTGGCACCACTGGTCCTGCAGATGTTGTGGCTGAGGTGCTGGGTTGGGACCTGGAGAGTCGGGCCCTAGGAGACTGAAGGGGTGGGGGAAGTGAGGGAAAGGAGGTCAAGGTTGGAAAGAAAAAGGTTTCTTAGGAAAACTGGGACGGGTAGATGGAGGGGGTTTGGGAGTGGAGGAAGAGGTAGTGGGTGTAGGAGGTGTACGTTTGGTGACTTTGGGTGAAGGTGCATGGGCTGGAGGCTGTCATGAGGTGGATGGCTGTTGGGTGGGTGTGTGGCTGCATTTGTGTACCTTGGGAGGTGGCCTCAGAGACACACTGGGAGAGGACACGGGACGTGTGAATGGTAGTGGGGGTGGTGGCTGCACGTGAGCGGGGTGTGCTGGTGACGGACGTAGTGGCTGAGGATGTAGTGCATGCAGGTGTGAGTGGAGACGAGACAGGGAGGGAGGAGGGAGACAAGCAGGAGAGGGACACAGTGGAGGCAGTGGATGTTGTTGTGTCTGCATGTGTGTGATGCTTGCATGAGTGCCTGTGGGATGTGTGGTGCTTATGTTTGCCAGAGCTTCCCTTGTGTGTTGAAATGTGTGCATGCTGGTCTGATGGTGTGCTTGGGACAGGCTGAGGTATAGGGGTTTGGGTCTGGGTGGAGGAAGTTGGAGGGGGGAGGCTAGAGACAGGGACAATGGCTGCCATCAGTGCTGAGGCCAGAGTCTGAAAAGCTCGCTGATGGGCTGCCTGACCAGAGTGAATGCCCTCCAGGTATGCATTGGTTTGTTGCAATTGCCTTTCTACACCCTGGATGGCATTCAAAATGGTAGACTGCCCAACAGTGAGGGACCTGAGGAGGTCAATGGCCTCCTCACTGAGGGCAGCAGGGGTGACAGGGGCAGGGGCTGAGGTCCCTGGGGCGAAGGAGATGCCCACCCTCCTGGGTGAGCGGCCACGGGGCACACGCTGAGGGAGGGCGGTGCTGGTAGGGGGTGTGGCGGCTGTACCTGTAGATGCGGGGGGCACAGATGGGCCCGCCACCGCAAGGGAGCTCCCATCAGAGGAATAGTCCGTATCGCTGGTGTCAGCTCCTGTCCCCGCTGTGGAGCTCCCCTCGCCCTCGGTCCCACTGGTAAATTCAGACTCTGTAGTGTCGCCCTCCAGGGCCATGTGGGATGCTGCTCCTTCCTGCTCCGGTGCCACTGCTCCTCCGCCATATGATGCTAATGCACACAAGAACAGGGAGACCACAAAAAAGGGGGGGGAAGATAGAAGAAAGACATGTTGAGTGCATGCAATACCAATACCGTTGGCGGACACTACAGACACAAAAGCCCCCTGCACTACGCCACGCACTTGGAGTTCCCTATTCCATCCCAGGGACATGGGTTACAAGGCTATGCCCGATTGCTGCACACATGGATGTCACAGGAGCCGGACTAGGTGTAGTTGGCACTGTACACAGGTGGGGTGGGGTGCTACAGGGCCTGCCTTAAGAAGGGTCCTTGCCAACTAAACTCGCCCTGGCCTAGGGGAACCCACAGCCCACCTCCCCCACCCAGACACCTACAATGCGTGCTGAATCAGCAGAATGAGTGTGTACTCACCCCCTTGTGGCTGCTGTGATGCCCTCAAGCGCCAATCCAACTCCGGGTCCGCCACCGCCAGGATCCTGAACATCTAGGGGGGTCATGGTGCGACGGGCACCCGTCCCACGTTGGTAGGCCATCCCCAGCTGGGCCTCCGCCGTTTTCTTGCTCCAGCGGCATGTCCTCCCATCTTTTCCGGCAGTGGGTGCTCTGTCTGTGGTAGACCCCCAGGGTCCGGACTTCCTTGGTGATAGCATGCCAAATGTCCTTCTTTTGGTGGGCGCTGACCTACAGGAATAGTACAGGGGAAAAAGATAAGTTATTTCCATCCGCACAGTCACAGTCATTGGTCCACATCCCTACCCTTGCCATGAGGCACATGCACTCACTGTCGTTTTCATGCACACCTCATTCTCACCACTCCCTATCTTTCATCCACACCACTCCACACAGGCATTGCCCATACAGCATGCTCGCAGTGTACTTACCTGTTTGTCTGGAGGACCGTAGAGTAGCGTGTACTGGGGGAAAACCCCATCCACAAGTTTCTCCAACTCCTCCGTGCTGAAGGCAGGGGCCCTCTCCCCAGACACACGAGCCATTGTCTCTTCCAGTGTGAGGTCACAGCAGCACTTGTAGGTCTTCTCCTGTCGAAGATCAGGTATCAAGTGATTGAACAGAGGGAAAATGGTAGTAACATCCACGGCGGTGCGTACGGTCACCGCCGACGTACATCGCCATTGGCTCCTGGGACCCATATGGTCCAATGTTAACTAATGCAGGATTGCGCCGCGGTCTTCGACCACCTACCGCGACAGTGTACAACGCCAGCGCAGTTACCTCATATCCCCTTGTCCCACTTTACAGGTCAGGCAGCCGCCATTTCATGGGCTCACATGGCATTATTTTGGACTGCGTCACACATATCTAGGTCTTGCCTAAACACTCATACAGGCACATGTTGATTTGCTAATATTTCAGAGTAAGCTGTGTTTACGTACCTCAGAGTTGGTTGACTCTCTGCTCGCTGTTCTCCTCCATAGGCACCGTCCGCTGGGGCATGTGAGGAGATGGCGGCATCCTACGGTGTACAGACCGCTGGTGGACCTGTCGACAATGGAGGAGCGACATGTGATCATCACCTACAGACTTGATCGTGCCACAATCCAGGAACTGTGTGCCCAGTTGGAGCCAGACCTGATGTCAGCTATCTGCCATCCCACAGGAATTGCCCCTCTAGCGCAGGTGCTGTCAGTACTCCATTACTTAGCAAGTGGGTCATTTCAAACTACAGTGGCCATAGCATCAGGGATGTCCCAGCCTATGTTTTCCGACGTGTTGTCCAGAGTGTTGTCTGCCCTGCTGAAACACGTGCGGAGCTACATCGTTTTCCCTCAGGTGGAGAATTTGCCTACAGTGAATGGTGATTTCTATGCCCTGGGACATATCCCCAACATCATAGGTGCCATTGATGGGACACATGTGGCCTTGGTCCCCCCCGCAGGAGTGAACAGGTGTACAGAAACCGGAAGAGTTACCATTCGATGAATGTGCAGATGGTGTGTTTGGCAGACCAGTACATCTCCCATGTGAATGCCAAATTCCCTGGCTCAGTGCATGACGCTTACATTTTGAGAAATAGCAGCATCCCTTATGTGATGGGGCAACTCCAGAGGCACTGTGTGTGGCTATTAGGTGAGGACATGGACCCTATACAGTGTGAATAGTTGTCTGGGTCTGGGGATGTCCCTATGAGTTAGTGTGTGTCTAACAGTTGTCCCTCGACATTTGCAGGTGACTCTGGTTACCCCAACCTGTCATGGCTGTGAGGAATCCCAGGACAAGAGCAGAGGAACGCTACATTGAGGCCCATGGGCGGACTAGGAGGATTATAGAGAGGACCTTCGGCCTCCTGAAGGCCAGGCTCCGGTGCCTCCATATGACAGGTGGTTCCCTATTCTACTCACCAAATAAGGTGTGCCAGATCATCGTGGCCTGCTGTATGCTTCACAACTTGGCTTTGCAACGATAAGTGCCTTTTCTGCAGGAGGATGGCCCAGATGGAGGTGTTGTGGCAGCTGTGGAGCCTGTGGACAGTGAAGATGAGGAAGCAGAAGAAGAGGACATAGACAACAGGAACACAGTGATCCTGCAATACTTCCAGTGAGACACAGGTAAGAAGACAACACAGCCTGCTACATCTGATTTAATTCTACTACCTCTCATCTGTCTGTCACTTTCACCCAGTGTATGGTCACTGAGTTGTCACTTTCCCTTACGATTTCACAGATGTGGGTCCCAATGTGTGAAATCTGCTTTGTTTCCGCATGGACTAGAGCTGTGTGGCATAGCTATGTTGACATTACATTTGATATTGCATTTTGCCACTGTTGTTGCTAATAGACATTTTCGAAAGCACAGCCTGACTCCAGATTGTTTTTTGATTTAAGGGTGTTTATTTAAGTGCTCAATAGTGGAGAGGGTTGCAAAATGGTCAGGGGTGATGGTGGAGGAATGTCCATGGCAGAGTCCAGTCGATTAGTCTCGCAGGTGCATTGTCCAAAGGGGCATAGGAAGTGGAGCTGGGGCAGTTTAAATATGGACAGGGTGACAAAGTGGGACAGAAGGATGACAATAAAGTGGTCTCATTTCTTGGCGGGGGTCTTGGCATTGTTCTCTGTCTTTGTCCTGGATCTCTGGGACCGTTTGCGGGGTGGTTCTCCATCTGCAGGGGGTGGGGTGCTGGTGTGGTGGTCCTGTGGCGGTGCCTCCTGTCCACTAGTGCCGGCAGAGGTGGTGGGCAGTTCATCGTCCAGGCTAGTGTCAGGGCCCCCTTGTTGTGCCACAGTGTCCCTCCTGGTGATGACGAGTTCCTTCAGCACCCCTACAATGGTGCCCAGGGTGGAATTGATGGATTTGAGTTCCTCCCTGAACCCCAAATACTGTTCCTCCTGCAGCCTCTGGGTCTCCTGAAACTTGGCCAGTACCGTTGGCATCGTCTCCTGGGAATGGTGGTAGGCTCCCATGATGTTGGAGAGGGCCTCGTGGAGAGTGGGTTCCCTGGGCCTGTCCTCCCCCTGTCGCACAGCAGCCTTCCCAGTTCCCCTGTGTTCCTGGGCCTCTGTCCCTTGAAACGTGTGCCCACTACCACTGCCCCCAGATCCCTGGTGTTGTTGGGGTGGTGGGTTAGCCTGGGTTCTCTGTAGTGGTGGACACACTGCTGATTGACGTGTCCTGGGGACAGAGGTATGGGCCTGCTGGGTGGGTGCTGCGCTGGTGGTTCCAGAGGGGGGAAGCTCTGTAGTGGCCTGTGCCAGTGTGAAGGGAACTGACTGTCCCGAGGTCCCAGATGGGCCGGGCTGGTCATCTTAATCCAGTTGGGCAGAGGTGCTGTCATCACTGTGGGCATCTTCTGTGGGTGGAGTGGACAAATCTGGACCCACCTGTCCGGTGACGTTGGGTAGGGGTCCTGCAGGGGTGTAAAGGCATGATTATTGCATCTGCGTGTGCCATGGTGTGCAATGGGTGGGTGACCGTGTACCCCAGTGCTTGCATTCCAGTGTAGGACCTTGTGTGATAAGGGTTTAGGGGGGTGTATGGGTATGTGTAGTGGCCATGCATTGGTGATGTGTGTCCATGCTTTGGTATTACATGCATGGCTTGAGTTTGGGATGTGTGGTTTGTGATATTGGGACATACGTGAGGAGTTGGAGTGATGGGGATGAGGGCGAGGGTGGGGGTATGTGATAGCATGCAGGTGGGTGGGGGATGAAGTAGTTAAAGGTTTGAGTTACCAGAGTCCATTCCTCCTCCTACTCCAGCGAGGCCCTCAGGATGCAGTATAGCCAAGACATGCTCCTCCCATGTTGTTAGTTGTGGGGGAGGAGGTGGGGGGTCCGCCGCCAGTCCTCTGAACCGCGATGTGGTGTCTTGAGACCATGGAACGCACCTTCCCCCGTAGGTCGTTCCACCTCTTCCTGTTGTCATCCCTAGTTCTTGGGTGCTGTCCCACTGCGTTGACCCTGTCCACGATTCTTCGCCATAGCTCCATCTTCCTAGCTATGGTGGTGTGCTGAACCTGTGATCCGAATAGCTGTGGTTCTACCCGGAGGATTTCCTCCACCATGACCCTGAGCTCCTCCTCAGAGAACCTGGGGTGTCTTTGCGGTGCCATGGGGTGGTGTGTGTTGTGATGTGTGGGGTGATATTTAGAGGTGTGTTGTGTGAGGTGCATGGATGTTGTGTGAGTGATGGTGTGGAGTGCCTGTGGATGCTAGTTTGTAGATGGTGGTGTCTCTCTCTGGCCCTCAGTAGCAATTGTTGACGTAAGGGTTTGTGGGTGATGTGGGTGTGTGTTTTATATTGTATTGGGTGTAAGGAGTGGTGTGTGTATTTCCATTTGTCGAATGTGGCTGTGTTTTGTAGATGTGTGTGTATTTTGAGCGCAGCGGTGTGAAACACCAATGGAATATCGCGGTTGAAAGACCGCCGCGTGGATTCGTGGGTCGTGATAGTGTGGGCGTATTCCTGTTGGCGTGACGGTGTCGGTTTTGTTATCGACAATTTATCACTGATCTTTGGTGTGGAGGACTTGTGTGGGTGTCTGGATTTTGTCAGATTCCGAGCTGTGGGTCATAATGACCGTGGCGGAATTCCACGGCCGCGGCGGTGTGTTGGCAGTCTTCTGCATGGCGGTAAGTGGCTTTTACCGCCAATGTTGTAATGACCCCCCATGTTTTTTATGACTGTGACATACAATGGAATACCACTGTGTAGCAGTGTTACAGTCTGACAAAGATGGCAGCGTACTCTTCATCACTACTGTGGGAGTTTTTATGCTGAAATATACCCATGGTTGCATGTGAAGGCGCAGGTTTAAGGAGCTCCAGACTACTCAGTTCACGGTGCACATGCATCAGGCACCTGACAATGTCAAAAGTCTGTGTATCCAGAGCAGTTGTGTTAGGGTGTTTTTGGCAGGGATCTAGTCCCATCATGATTGCTAATCAGCAGAGCAATGCACAGCCCTCTGCAGACAGACACATGAACAATTTTTCCTCTGGGGTACTTGATGTTAGCCTTCCTCTATCATGTACTGAGGACTGCAAACTTGCACATGTAGGACATGTCTCATCATTTGATGTCCTTGGTAATTTCCATGGGCAGCTTGGTTAGGGGTTTTATCTCTGTTGTGACTTCTATTTTGGGAACGTGCCTGAAGACAGATGGTGCTATCTGTCACTGACTTCTGTCATGTTGGCATGTGATGGGTAACTACCAGGTTATAGTAGTGGCAAACATGACTGGGTTATGTACTGACCTAGCCACGCTCTCTGTACATATGTTGGATGATCACATGTCGACATTGATGTGTTGCACAGTCAGTATTGTCTATGTGTGTTTCTTCTCCATGTTTTACCACATTACTTGTAAGAAATATTTTGTGCCCTGCATTGCTGCCATTCTTTAGACTGCTTACACTTTGTACACATCTTCTACAGCAACATTGTCTGGACATACATGGACAGGATGCAACGCGTGACTTGTGTAAATTGTCGATGAACACATCTTCTACTATTGGCTCCATAATAGTTACCGTCCATTGCTGGGTTTTGCCAATTTAATGAGTGCCATACACAAATGACAATACACCTGCCACAGCACTTGTGTTATCTCCAAGTGACCTCCCATGTTGTATTTCCAAGTATCTGTGGGTATGTCTAAGCTGTCTATCCACATCCTCCTTTGAACATGGTTATGTATTTATTCCTGCATTCCACAACCTATGTAACTCTTATCATGACTGTATGATGTTGATGAAATCATCTCTTTGCTGCTTCTTTCATGAGCCAAATGCAACATATCTGTCTACTTCACCTCCCATTTATTTTTTTAATGGGTCCTGACATGTTTGGACATTGCTGGACATACTTGCACATCCCATACCTGATTGGCATGTTGGAGACCAAAACATATTTTGGAATTTTGTCACTGCTGGTACCTTGCTCTTGGTCTGGCATGTGAGTGACTATGAGTGGTGTGTATTGCTATGTGCTGTGTGATGTTGTTATACAAAGCATACTAGGGCCCATATTTATACTTTTTTAGCACCGCATTAGCGTCATATTTTGACGCAAAAGCAGCGCAAACTTACTAAATATAATTGTATTTTGTAAGTTTGCGCCGCTTTTGCGTCAAAAAATTACGCAAATGCGGCACTAAAAAAGTATAAATATGGACCTAGGTTTCCATGCTGAAACGTCAACCATTGTTGGTAACTGCAAACCCTTTGCTACCTAGGCCATACACCCATGCATCAGTCTTCACATGTATATCATGATTTGCTGTAGGTATGTGTCAAGACAGCAGATTTGTGTGACAAGTGTGTATATAATGTAGATAGGTAGTGGAACACACTCTGCTTGCATTCCACCCAGACAATAATTTGGTGGTGCATTGTCCCATTTTATTCTTAGATCCAGACAATGGGTCATACGTTTAGATAGTGATTCAGCACCCATTGCTGCTTCATTTGTCTGGCAACCCAAAGCGCACTCCACAGCCAACGTGTGTGTGTCATAAGTGAGGTACAGTGCACCATGTGTCAGGGTTGTGCCCAATGGCAGTGCCCGGACATAAGCCCATGGATACACATTGCAGGCTCTGCCTCTAACATTGGTTACAAACCCTAAACAGTTACTGAAAGTCCATTGTGACCAATGATGTCCCCCCCTTGTAACACATGTACAGTGTTGGCAAAGCAGCAATCCCCCTGAGATGTGACACTGTTCTGTTCCTACATTACTTAAACACCATGTGATAACAGTCCCTACCTTATGTATGCCCCCTTTTCATACCTCCTGCCAAGCGTGGTAATGATGTGGGGAAAGGGCTAGGAATAACACATTGCCCAACTGACAACACGTTGTATGTTGTTGTATATGGATCTAGGCCTTCAATAGTCACATGCCCTTAAGTTACGTGACACTGATGTGTGAGATGGAGGCACTAGACCCTCTTACATCAGGAACTATGTTGTTACCATACTTGTAACTGTTGTTTTTTTTAACCTGCTCTCTGAGGTTAGGGTTACATTCCAAAGGTATATGTAGGCGAGAATGAGTGGACCAAGACGATTCAGGTGCACAGAGTTTAATTGGTGATATTTGCAAAGTGATTATAATTGTACAGTAACTATGTGTAAAAGTTTTGACCAATTTGTAGTCTCCTGCGAACTCCTGCAGCAGTGTTATGTAGTTCCCCCTCCAAATGTGCTGCACCGTTGTCATCCTCCTCCTCATTGGGGACATCTATCTGTTCATCCCAGGGAACACTGGTTCATATACATATATTGTGCCGGATTGCACATAGCAGTATCATCAAACATACCAGTGGTGGAGCATACAACAGGCTTTGTTCCGTCAGGGCCAGGAACCTGAACCTTGACTTCAGAAGCCCAAATGTTCTCTCTGCCAGTGTTCTTCTGTGCCCTTCCTTATATGCCCGTTCTTCCACCATTGCGGGATTGACAAATGGAGTAATGACCCATGGCTGTAAGCTGTAACCTTAATCAGCTGCAAAGGAATGAGAGAAGATGTGTTTGTAATGCTTGATAGTGGTTTGGTATATACCATGGTAGTTGTTAGTTTTAGGTAGAGTGGTGACTCAGACTTGCTTCTGGTGTATGTTCCTGTTTTGTGAAATGCTCTGTGTTAATGGACATGACAATCTTGGGCTGTGGCTCAGGGACCTGGAGATTGTAATATTCTATTCAAACAGATGATTCTGCCCTTGCAAATATGTGTTGTGTTGTCCATAATTGTGCCAGTGTCCTATTATTGGTGTATCCTTTCATCTCCTTGCACCACAGTGGTGTCATATGTAGAGACACCATGGTAGCCAGACAAAGCTAAACTCTGGCCTCCATGTTACCATGTGGCACTACACATGCAGTTCAACACATAGTGACCATTTGTGGCAGGTGATGGGTGTGCCAGCCATCAAGTGTGCTAGAGTGTGAATCACACATTTGTAGGATAATCAAATGTTGGTACAGTGGAATGTCATACGTTCCTATACATAATTTATCACAGACACTTTCAGCACATGTATAGTGCAGGCTTTCGGAGGGGCACACCATTCTTTTACATGGGCCCCTTTGCATGATCCATGAAAGGTATTGTATGTCTACTATACTACTGCAGAGTCCTACCATAGCATCCATGATCTTTACAGTATTGTACAAACTCTGTGCAATGGTGGACCATTTCTTGTTTACAGCACATACATGGTGGCATTAGGGGGTGCTAAGGGGCACATGTGAAGTGGCACTGGACTAGGTGCTGCACGACTTCTCGTCATTCTCCTCCATGGTCTTTAACGGCAGGTAATGTTGTATTCCTATGTGTGCGTCACAATGCAGCAGACAGGTGAATGTGCACATTACAGGTATATCAGTTATGTGTAGGTGATATTTAGTTGATCATGGCAACACTTGGGTGGCATTTGATATTGGTGCCACCAGATGCTTGAACCTCATGACTGATGTGGGGCTGTGGCTATGTGTGACTTTGTTTACATTGACATGGCCTATGCATTTCACATTGCTGAGCTAAACATTTAAAGATGTAATGTGTGTGGGATCTGTATTTAGCTGTCAAATAATGGATACTTGTTGTGGTTTGTGCCCAGCATCTGCATTCAAAGGGGATATAGCTCCACCTGTCGTCATTTGGTGTGCCAGTCATGTTGTGGCTGTATTATGTACATGTGGATGTATATGTCTTTGTGATGTGCAATTACTCAGTGTAGTGTGGCATATGTGTTGTTGTCTGTACATCAGTGTTCCCCTGCCCATGTGTGTTTAGTGTGGTGTATGTCTAGTTTGTCATACATGGTAGGTGTGCTGTCTGTGTACTGTTTGGTGTGGTGGCTTACCTACGAGTGGACTATTGCCATATTAGCCATCCTGGAACCACTCGTTTATGGTGGTATGCCGGAGTATGTAGGCATCAGGTATGCTCCCGGGGTATTTTGCAAGGACGTTTGTGAAGAGCCACAATGGCCTGCACATTTACGGAATGGATGTGCTTGCGGTTCCTGTATAGGTGTCTGGTTGCTGGAGGTGGCACCATTTTGACATGGGTGCGGTCCATTGCATCCAGCACATGCGGGAACCCAGCATATTAGATAGAAACCTTGCTTGGTCTCCTGCTGCAGTTGCTGGGTGTTTGGGAATCAGATGTGATGGGGTGTGAGGCATATAATTGCATCCAGAACCTTTGGAATGAAGACCAAGAAGGATGGCTGGGAGATACCAGCCACTTGTGCGCCAGTTGTCTGAAAAGATCCTGATGCCTGCATATGAAGGACAGCGAGGAGTTTGGTCATGGGTGGTATGTTTGTTGGAGTTGACACCTTTGCAGTGATGTCTGGCCCAATGTGGTGCAGCAGACGTACAACTGACTCCCGGTTCAGACGGTAAGTCCTGATGGCATCTTGTTCCCTGAGCCCAAGGATGGCTGTACATGGGCAATAGATCCTTTCCCACTTTCTGCGCTGTCTTTGTGGCTGCTGTGGTGGTGTTTGGGGTTGCTGCGGTAGTGGTGGAGGGACAATCCTAGGGAAATAGGGAAATCTAAGTATTTCTCCGGAAATGCAGTATATTGGTAATAATCAAAGAAACACCATATGTCAAAGCAATGTGATGGTAAGTGATGCCTTCTGACATGGAATCCATAGTGTAAATATACTTAGAAAGCAGCCTAAAATATACATTTGCAGAATAATCTCTTCTGGAATCATCTATGTGTAAAGCCCTTCCATCTAGTCAGTAAAAGTTAGTATCTCTAGGGCTCAGTATTTGTGCAGAAACACTAGGCAATAACTCCTTCTCTACAGAGGGTGTACGGGGAAAATTCTCCTAATAATAATACTACTAATACTACAAGGGACATTACCAATACTGCATCTAATATGTACCTATGTCTACTATTCTTATTAGCCTCCATGAATTCTCGAACATTACATCTTTTAGGGTGGAATATAACAGCTATCACAGGGAACAACCCTTGGGTCTATAGAGATAGCTCTTGCCAAAGGAGGCTTAACTACTTTAAAAGGACGATTTACTTCACCTACCAAAGGTGGCATGCTTCATCATTGGGAATCTCCTCGTACTGTGATGCCTGTTCACGGTACAGGCCACAACCCACTCTCCGAAAGGGAGGAGCTGAGGGATGTTTTTGTCATAGAGATACAGATTCTAAAAACCAAAATGCTGAGCACTAGGTGATGTGAATGCAGAGCAAAAAAAGTTAAAGTGAGAGTTAAAACTAGCTACAGGGTGGGCTATTCCCTGTATTTGTACGTCCATGGGCCAGGATTAAAAACAGGGCACTGCTGGAAGAAAGTCTACCTGCTGTAAGTGTCAGTAGAAGGTCGACATGTTTCAGCCTATTGACCCTCCATCGAGGTGTCACAGATTTCTTCAGGACCAAGTAATGAATGTTTCTGATTTTAGCTGTATGTGCTGGTGTATCAAAATAAAGTAAATAAATATACAAAACCATCCAGTGATCATATGGATCGTTATGAAGTGGAGGATTCACTGGTAGTATCTAGGAAAGGGCAAAATACTTGTGAAAGTGTAATTAAAATCCACATTAAAACTTACATTAGGACAACTCTACTGAATTATAGGTTAATGCAAAACAACGGCCTAGACTATCTTGCTATGTGTGGTACAACCATGTACCTATTGACTTGGTGTCTAATTTGTAAATACTTGTAACAAAACAAGAAAAAATGTAGGAGCATTGTACTTGAAGGGGGCTTATCATCTGAGCATGTGGCTCTGGTGACTCTTTATCCTGTATAAAAATCATAGGAAGGAGTGCATAAAACAATGCATTCTTGAGCTACTTAAAATAGCTGCTAGGGCTGCAGTCATATCTCAGAAAGGAGGTGCAATAATGTATTCAAATTCATTCTAAAAGTTTGTAGAGTGCGTGGTTGGTATCTTAAACAAGGCCCGCATCTTAAACAATGGATAGCATACTCTCATGACTATAGGTCACCCATGCACAAAAACATGCAGAATTAACAAAAGGGCTAGTGTAAAAACAGAGGTGCAAACTGTTTTAAACATGTTTCAAAAGAGGCTTAAAAGCACTGGGGGAGGCAAAAGCACATATGTCCCTCTAAGTATAGTAGGGACGGTAATGGCAAAGACTAAGGCAAGTTCCACTCCTCTAGATATAGTAGAGGGCTTAAGGGAGGCTAAATGCGCTGGGAAAACAAAAGGCGTAATGCGCTAGAAAAAAGTAAAGTAAATATGACTCTTCCAATATATTTTTGCTGCCCCACCCTACCAGAATATTCTAGGTGAGTGAGGCTGCTTAAAGGCGTCAAATGTAAAGTGTGGCCCATACCTTTGTTCGGGGAGCTGGCCATCTGTTATGCCACAGCCCAGAAGGGACAAACTGCTAATTCGAACCTGGCATTTAAATCAAGGGGCCGAACCGGATCCAGTGTTTATGCGCACACTCGCCGCAGTCACCTGATCGCCTCAGTGTCGATCACGTGAGTGCGGTACCTGGGAAGTGTAGTAAGAACCAGGCCATCTTTCAAGCGGTCACGGTATTTCTGCTATAGTGACACGTTACTGTGTGTAGCAGTGCTTTAAATGGGCCGGTACTGTCCGGTACTAAGTACCGGCACTTTTTTATTTTGAGAGGGAGAGTACCGGCACATCTCAAGAAAAACGGAATACTTTAAATTGGCGAGTACCGGCACTTCTCGGAAACAAGCAGGTACTCTGGCACAGAGTACCTGCACTTTAATTTTTCCATTTCAAGCACTGCCTATACCGTACGGTTGCATAACTGGTAGTGGTTATACTCTCTAAAACTTGCTTGCCATTACCAGTATGCAAGTGAATAAATCATAAAGTCATGGTTTCAACTCTGTATTAATCATGTAAGCTTCAGTCCCTATAACAATGGTCTCACTCATGACAATGAGGAATATACTTGTGATCATATCTCCATAACTCCTGTTCTAATGATGAGCTACTACCTATGCACCAAGGTGGGGAAAATAGGATGGGAACAAAATGTGTTCTCTAGTAATTAGTGTTGTCTACAGAACAAACCCCACCTTTTCAGAAGATAGCCTGATTTTGTCTTGCTAGGTGCTATTTTGTGGTCAGTGTGAGGTTTCAGTTTTTTTTAAGAGTGCTCTTTTGAGGGCACTTGTTCTTCAAGTTCTGTATACATATTCATAAATGTCTGTTGTCAACCGCATGAAACCCCCTGATGTTGAAAACTAAGCTGCATAAACAGATAACAGACTCCAATAATAGTGGCCGCAACAATCGGGCCCCCAAAGAACAAATAAGAATAGATGGTATGGCATACATTCTGGCCCACCACAGCAACAACATTGGTGGGCACCAACACCATGGGCGTACCGGATGCCCCATTTTCAATCAGCAATGACACAGTTCCAGCCTATTCCTCCCTTACATAGCCTGACTTTTTTAGGATAAGGCAGAGGCAAGTCACAGGGCAGGAGGAGTCAGCAACAACATGCATACATACATTGGAGTCCCCCCATCGCCTCGAAACACCCGGAGCATGACGAAGATGCACCAACAACCAAGCATGAGCAGCAACACAGTCTGGTCATGAATTTCAGTACCCAGGAGGTAACCCATTCTGAACAGAGAGTGCTTAACAGAGGCCTTGTTTTTGTTCCCATGTACAAGGAGAATGAATTCCAAATTCACCAAGAACTGGCACAATTTTTCTGTAAGTGAGATTACATTTTTTCTTTGCAGAAAATACCCCATTTAATACAGAGAGTACCCTTTCCAACACCAGTGATGGATCTTGGTGTCCCAGGAAGTCCTCTATGTAGGGGTCAAAGGGCAGCCAATGCAGACCTTCCATACTTGCAACACTGTGGTTTCTGTGCAAACATTTGGTGGGGGGCTAGTGTCCTTTGGGGTGGACAAATCCAGTCACAACCAGGACCCATGGATACAGCATACTCGGGTGCAACTTTTGGCTAGTCCCAAGTTGTCCATTGAAGTGTCCGGTGTCCAATAGTGGCAAAAAAGCTTCGGTGGCTACCAGGAATGGGAATCCTTGACCTCTGCCCTGCATTTCATAGCCCCAACATTCCCTACAAATGGCTGGGCTTGACTGTGTCTCTGTGCAGTCTTCATCTGGGCGCACATTAACTTCCCCTTCAGCTTTTTCTTCTTCATTTCAATTTCACCACTACAATACTTTGCATACCTAAAGATCTCATCAATTGATTTGTTCTGCCAACAAATTAAATGATGCTGAATCATCATACTAATCTCAGGTTTCAATCTCTTCACAAACCTTGACAAAAATGTCCCATATCCATTGGTTTAAGCATCCCCATACCACTACACTGCTTCAATGCCTGAAACAATCTCTCATAGTAAGCATGAATCGATCCTTGGGTTCCTGAGTCATTCTGTCAATTTTAATTCAATCAATATCTTGGGTTTCTACCTTTGACTTCAAGAATGTCATCACCTGTTGATACTTTTTAATCACCAACGGCGAAGGACCTTCGTCCCTAGACCTCTTGGCCGTTCTGATTCAGGACACTAAACAGATACTATACATTTCACCCACAAGTCACTCAGAACCAAGATGTCAAATAGAGAGTTCAAGTCGACCCACAACATCTGAGAGGTTTTCACAAACCTCTCAACTTGCTTGTACCACTCCACTGGCTTTTATTTGGGAAGTTATTAGTGAATGATGCAAGATCACTTATACTTCAAGGTACATGTAAATAACCTCCACCAGGCACTTCTCTGAAACGGAAATTTGTTGTGCCCACCTCTCCTTCTACAGGAAGTGTTTCACCTGTGGTTTTCTTTGGCGCTTTCTTTCCAGTCTGTCAAGCTTCCCATTTATCCAACTCATTCCATTTACAAACGTTTTGAATCGATTCTTCAATTTGTATTTTCCTGTCTGAAGTTCTCATACAAGTTAAATCCTTCTCATTGAAACATACACAGTAACTCTTACGCAAAGCTTTGATCTTATTCAAATCTACCTCATATCTCTGGCTAACTCTGCTAGTTTGTCATAAACCTGTCCTGCATGTCTGGTAACGTCCTTACACATAAAAACAAGTTCATTTTCATGATAAGTATCTAAATGAGTCATTGCAAGGTTCCCACTATTCATCCCATCCAATTCTAATTTAGCTTTGCCACATCTACCCAATTCCCTCTCTCCAGTGACTGAATTGTTCCCTGACTCACCTCCGTACTCACACTTTCTCTTGAAGGAGTATCACCATTAAATGCTTTCACCCACTCATCTATTTCCATGGTACTAAGACTCCATGTTACTCCAGGGATTCTATTCATATTTCCATCTCCAAGGGCACCATTACTAGAATTTAAAGGTGGCTCCCATACGGGTGTTCCAGAAGGCGGCATTCTCCGCCATGTACATATGGAACCATACCCTGAAAGATTCAAAGTCACATCTGCACTCGCTGCACGTGGAAAACTTGAGTGTGTGTTGGAACTAAAGGAACAAATTCCCTCGCATCAGGACACGCTGCAACTTTATCTGATCCACCTACTGCACCTGTGTAGGAGGCTGGCCTGGTTTGTAGTGAGTACCAAGGGGTACTTACACCTTGCACCAGGTCCAGGTATCCCTTATTAGTGTAGAGGGGTGTCTAGCAGCTTAGGCTGATAGAAAATGGTAGCTTAGCAGCGCAGCATAGGCTGAACTAGGAGACGTGTGAAGCTCCTACTATACCACTGGTGTCATATGCACAATATCATAAGAAAACACAATACACAGATATACTAAAAATAAAGGTACTTTATTTTTATGACAATATGCCAAAGTATCTCAGTGAGTACCCTCAGTATGAGGATAGCAAATATACACAAGATATATTTACACAATACCAAAATATACAGTAATAGCAATAGAAAACAGTGCAAACAATGTATAGTCACAATAGAATGCAATGGGAGCACATAGGGATAGGGGCAACACAAACCATAAACTCTAGAAGTGGAATGCGAACCACGAATGGACCCCAAACCTATGTGACCTTGTAGAGGGTCGCTGGGACTGTAAGAAAACAGTGAGGGTTAGAAAAATAGCCCACCCCAAGACCCTGAAAAGGGGGTGCAAAGTGCACCTAAGTTCCCCAGAGAGCACAGAAGTCGTGATAGGGGAATTCTGCAAGAAAGACTAACACCAGCAATGCAACAACGATGGATTTCCATACTAGAGTACCTGTGGAACAAGGGGACCAAGTCCAAGAGTCACAATCAAGTCGGGAGTGGGCAGATGCCCAGGAAATGCCAGCTGTGGGTGCAAAGAAGCTGCCACCGGATGGTAGAAGCTGTGGATTCTGAAAGAACGAAGAGGGCTAGAAACTTCCCCTTTGGAGGATGGATGTCGTGAAGAAGCTTGCAGAGGTGTTTTCGTGCAGAAAGACCGCAAACAAGCCTTTCTAGCTGCAAGGGTCGCGGTTAGGGTTTTTGGATGCTGCTGTGGCCCAGGAGGGACCAGGATGTCGCCAATTGCGTGAGGAGACAGAGGGGGCGTCCAGCAAGACAGAGAGCCCACTCAGAAGCAGGCAGCACCCGCAGAAGTGCCGGAACAGGCACTACGAAGTGGAGTGAACCGGAGCTCATCCGAAGTCACAAAGGAAGGTCCCACGATGCCGGAGGACAACTCAGGAGGTCGTGCACTGCAGGTTAGAGTGCCGGGGACCCAGGCTTGCCTGTGCACAAAGGAAATCCTGGAAGAGTGCACAGGAGCCGGAGCAGCTGCAAATCACGCGGAACCCAGCAATGCAGTCTAGCGTGGGGAGGCAAGGACTTACCTCCACCAAACTTGGACTGAAGAGTCACGGGACTGTGGGAGTCACTTGGACAGAGTTGCTGAGTTCAAGGGACCTCGCTAGTCGTGCTGAGAGGAGACCCAGAGGACCTGTGAAGCAGTTCTTTGGTGCCTGCGGTTGCAGGGGGAAGATTCTGTCGACCCACGGGAGATTTCTTCGGAGCTTCTAGTGCAGAGAGGAGGCAGACTACCCCCACAGCATGCACCACCAGGAAAACAGTCGAGAAGGCGGCATGATCAGCGTTACAAGGTCCCAGTAGTCATCTTTACTACTTTGTTGCAGTTTTGCAGGCTTCCAGCACGGTCAGCAGTCGATTCCTTGGCAGAAGATGAAGAGAGAGATGCAGAGGAACTCTGATGAGCTCTTGCATTCGTGATCTGAAGAATTCACCAAAGCAGAGACCCTAAATAGCCAGAAAAGGAGGTTTGGCTACTTAGGAGAGAGGATAGGCTAGCAACACCTGGAGGAGCCTATCAGAAGGAGTCTCTGACGTCACCTGCTGGCCCTGGCCACTCAGAGCAGTCCAGTGTGCCAGCAGCACTTCTGTTTCCAAGATGGCAGAGGTCTGGAGCACACTGGAGGAGCTCTGGGCACCTCCCAGGGGAGGTGCAGGTCAGGGGAGTGGTCACTCCCCTTTCCTTTGTCCAGTTTTGCGCCAGAGCAGGGCTGGGGGATCCCTGAACCGGTGTAGACTGGCTTACGCAGAAATGGGCACCATCTGTGCCCATGAAAGCATTTCCAGAGGCTGGGGGAGGCTACTCCTCCCCAGCCCTGACACCTTTTTCCAAAGGGAGAGGGTGTAACACCCTCTCTCTGAGGAAGTCCTTTGTTCTGCCTTCCTGGGCCAAGCCTGGCTGGACCCCAGGAGGGCAGAAACCTGTCTGAGGGGTTGGCAGCAGCAGCAGATGCAGTGAAACCCCAAGAAAGGCAGTTTTGGCAGTACTCTGTGCTAGAGACCCGGGGGATCGTGGGATTGTCTCCCCAATACCAGGATGGCATTGGGGGGGGCAATTCCATGATCTTAGACATGTTACATGGCCATATTCGGAGTTACCATTGTGAAGCTATACATAGGTAGTGACCTATGTATAGTGCACGCGTGTAATGGTGTCGGGGAATTTGCCCTGAACAATGTGGGGGCACCTTGGCTAGTGCCAGGGTGTCCACACACTAAGTAACTTAGCACCCAACCTTTACCAGGTAAAGGTTAGACATATAGGTGACTTATAAGTTACTTAAGTGCAGTGGTAAATGGCTGTGAAATAACGTGGACGTTATTTCACTCAGGCTGTAGTGGCAGGCCTGTGTAAGAATTGTCAGAGCTCCCTATGGGTGGCAAATGAAATGCTTCAGCCCATAGGGATCTCCTGGAACCCCAATACCCTGGGTACCTCAGTACCATATACTAGGGAATTATAAGGGTGTTCCAGTATGCCAATGTAAATTGGTAAAATTGGTCACTAGCCTGTTAGTGACAATTTGGAAAGAAATGAGAGAGCATAACCACTGAGGTTCTGATTAGCAGAGCCTCAGTGAGACAGTTAGTCATAACACAGGTAACACATACAGGGCACACTTATGAGCACTGGGGCCCTGGCTGGCAGGGTCCCTAGTGACACATACAACTAAAACAACATATATACAGTGAAATATGGGGGTAACATGCCAGGCAAGATGGTACTTTCCTACACAACCCCCCCCCCCCAAACGAAGGACAATAAGACTAGCCATGACCTGATGAGTCTTCATTGTCTAAGTGGAAATATCTGGAGAGTCCATCTGCATTGGAGTGGGTACTCCCAGGTCTATGTTCCACTGTATAGTCCATTCCCTGTAGGGATATGGACCACCTCAACAATTTAGGATTTTCACCTTTCATTTGTTTTAGCCAAAGTAGAGGTTTGTGGTCTGTCTGAACAATGAAGTGAGTGCCAAACAGGTATGGCCTCAACTTCTTCAGTGCCCAGACCACAGCAAAGGCCTCCCTCTCTATGGCAGACCAACGCTTTTCTCTAGGGGTCAACCTCCTGCTGATAAAAGCAACAGGTTGATCCTGGCCCTCAGAATTAAGTTGTGATAAGACTGCCGCTACCCCTAATTCAGATGCATCAGTTTGGACAATTAATTCTTTGGAGTAACAGGGGCTTTTCAGGACAGGTGCAGAGCACATGGCCTGCTTCAGCTCCTCAAAAGCTTTCTGACAGCTAGCTGTCCACAATACCTTTTTAGGCATTTTCTTAGATGTGAGGTCATTAAGAGGGGCTGCTATGGAGCCATAGTTCTTTATGAACCTCCTGTAATACCCAGTGAGGCCTAAAAAGGCTCTCACCTGGGTCTGAGTTGTAGGGGGAACCCAATCTATAATAGTTTGGATTTTCCCCTGAAGAGGTGCAATCTGTTCTCCACCTACCAGGTGTCCCAGATAAACCACTTTGCCCTTCCCTATCTGGCACTTTGAAGCCTTGATAGTGAGGCCTGCCTTTTGCAGGGCCTCCAAAACTTTCCAAATGTGAACCAGGTGATCATCCCAGGTGGAGCTAAAGACAGCTACATCATCTAGATATGCTGCACTAAAAGCCTCCAACCCTTGCAGGACTGTATTCACCAACCTTTGAAAAGTGACAGGTGCATTTTTCAACCCAAAAGGCATTACTGTGAATTGGTAGTGCCCTCCAATGGTTGAAAATGCAGTTTTTGCTTTTGCATCCTCTGATAACTTGATCTGCCAATACCCTGCAGTCAAATCAAAGGTGCTTAGATACTTGGCAGATGCCAGTGTATCTATGAGCTCATCTGCCCTGGGTATAGAGTGAGCATCAGTTTTAGTTACTTGGTTGAAACCTCTATAATCTACACAAAACCACATTTCCTTCGTTCCATCTTTGGAATGAGGTTTTGGTACAACTACCACAGTAGAGGCCCATGGACTTTCAGAGTGCTCAACCACTCCCAGTTCAAGCATTTTCTGAACCTCTTGTTTTATGCAGTCTCTGACATGGTCAGGCTGCCTATAGATCTTACTTTTGACAGGCAAGCTGTCTCCAGTATCTATAGTGTACTCACACCAAGAAGTGGTGCCTGGCACAGTAGAAAAGAGTTCAGAAAACTGACCCAGGAGATTTATGCAGTGGTCTTTCTGCTCAGCAGTAAGACAATCTACCAGAACTACACCTTCCACTAGAGCATCTTGTTCTGTGGAAGAGAAGAGATCAGGGAGAGGGTCACTCTCTTCTTCCTGTCCTTCATCTGTTGCCATGAGCAGGGTGAGATCAGCCCTGTCATAGTAGGGTTTCAGGCGATTGACATGGAGCACCCTAAGGGGACTCCTGGCAGTGCCCAAGTCAACCAAGTAGGTGACTTCTCCCTTTTTCTCAACAATAATGTGGGGTCCACTCCATTTGTCTTGGAGTGCTCTTGGGGCCACAGGCTCCAAGACCCACACTTTCTGCCCTGGTTGATACTGAATCAGAACAGCCTTCTGGTCATGCCATTGCTTTTGGAGCTCTTGGCTGGCCTGAAGGTTTTTACTGGCCTTTTTCATAAACTCAGCCATTCTGGATCTCAGGCCAAGTACATAGTCCACTATGTCTTGCTTAGGAGCTTTTAAAGGTTGTTCCCAACCCTCCTTAACAAGTGTTAGAGGACCTCTTACAGGGTGTCCAAATAGGAGTTCAAAGGGGCTGAATCCCACTCCTTTTTGGGGTACCTCCCTGTAAGCAAAAAGGAGGCAAGGTAACAGGACATCCCATCTCCTGCGGAGTTTTTCAGGGAGTCCCATTATCATTCCTTTGAGAGTTTTATTAAACTTCTCAACCAGTCCATTTGTTTGTGGATGATAGGGTGTGGTGAACTTGTATGTAACACCACATTCCTTCCACATGGCCTTTAAGTAAGCAGACATGAAATTGCTTCCCCTGTCTGATACCACTTCTTTTGGGAAGCCCACCCTGGAAAAGATTCCCAGGAGGGCCTTTGCCACAGCAGGAGCTGTAGTGGTCCTTAGAGGAATTGCTTCAGGATATCTGGTGGCATGGTCCACTACCACCAAAATAAACCTATTGCCTGAAGCAGTAGGAGGGTCAAGGGGGCCAACTATGTCAACCCCTACCCTTTCAAAGGGGACCACAGGTAGTGGAATAAGGGGAGCCTTTGGAGTGCCACCTGTTTTGCCACTGGCTTGACAGGTTTCACAGGACTTACAAAATTCCTTTGTGTCCTCTGACATTCTAGGCCAATGAAACAAGGGGACAAGCCTGTCCCAAGTTTTCATTTGCCCTAAATGTCCAGCTAAGGGAATGTTGTGGGCTAGAGTTAGGAGGAACTCTCTGTATTGCTGAGGAATTACCAATCTCCTGGCAGCTCCAGGTTTAGGATCCCTTGCTTCAGTATACAAGAGGTTGTCCTCCCAGTAAACTCTGTGAGAGCCACTGACATCCCCATTTGCTTGTTTGACAGCTTGCTGTCTTAGACCCTCTAGTGTGGGACAGGTCTGCTGGTCCACACTCAGCTCCTCCCTGGCAGGCCCCCCTCCACCCAAAAGCTCAGCAGTGTCTGCTTCCAGCTCCTCTGGTGTAGGTTCTGCACAGGGTGGAAATTCTTCTTCCTCAGAAGTAGAATCCACTGTAGAGGGAGGGATAGTAGGTAGTGTTTTACCTTTACTAACCCTAGCTTTAGGGAGCACTTGGTCCATTCTTCCAGGATCCAAGTCACCCTGTCCTTTTTTCTTTTTGGCCTGAGCCCTTGTCAAAGCAAAAATATGCCCAGGAATGCCCAGCATTGCTGCATGAGCCTCCAACTCCACTTCTGACCAAGCTGATGTCTCTAAATCGTTCCCTAGTAGACAGTCTACAGGTAAATCTGAGGCAACCACAACTTTCTTTGGACCAGTAATCCCCCCCCCCCCCCAGTTGAGATTCACAACAGCCATGGGGTGGCTAAGAGTGTTGTTATGAGCATCAGTCACTTGGTACTGGTGACCAAATAGGTGTTGTTCAGGGTGGACCAGTTTCTCTATTACGATGGTAACACTGGCACCTGTGTCCCTGTAGGCCTGAACCTCAACACCATTTATTAGGGGTAGTTGCTTGTACTTATCCATATTAAGGGGACAAGCAACCAAGGTGGCCAAATCAATGGCACCTTCAGAGACTAACACAGCCTCTGTGGTCTCCCTAACAAGACCAACCCCAACTAAATTACCAAAAGTGAGCCCAGCTACTCCCTTGGTTTGGCTATTAGTAGGTTTGCTCCCACCACCACTGCTATTACTAGGGGCACTAGGTGTAGCAGTAAGGGTTGTGGTAGTGGGAGGCTTGGTGTTTTTCTTTGGACAACTGGGATCAGTTGTCCAATGGCCTTTTATTTTACATAAATAGCACCATGGTTTCTTTTCTTTATTTTGATTTGAAGAGAATTTGGGCCCACCACCCCCACCAGAGTGTTTTTGTGGGCCTGATGAAGACTCATTTTTAGATTTGTCCCCACCCTTGTCAGAAGACTTACCATCCTTCTTCTTGCCATCCTTGTCACCCCCTATATGAACTTTTCTGTTCACCCTTGTTCTGACCCATTTGTCTGCCTTCTTTCCCAATTCTTGAGGAGAGGTCAGATCAGAGTCTACCAGGTACTGGTGCAACAAATCAGACACACAATTATTAAGTATATGCTCTCTCAGGATTAAGTTATACAGGCTTTCATAGTCAGAAACTTTACTGCCATGTAACCACCCCTCCAAGGCCTTCACTGAATGGTCAACAAAGTCTACCCAGTCTTGTGAAGACTCCTTTTTGGTTTCTCTGAACTTGATCCTGTACTGTTCAGTGGTTAAGCCATAACCATCTGGGAGTGCATTCTTAAGAACTGTAAAATTATTGGCATCACTTTCCTTCACAGTAAGGAGCCTATCCCTACCCTTTCCACTGAAAGATAGCCATAGGATAGCAGCCCACTGCCTTTGAGGGACCCCCTGTACAACACAGGCCCTCTCAAGTGCAGCAAACCACTTGTTAATGTCATCCCCCTCCTTGTAAGGGGGAACTATCTTATGCAGATTCCTAGAATCATGCTCTTTCACAGGATTACTATCTGTAAAACTGCTGCTGCCACCATGGGGTCCAAACCCCAACCTCTGTCTTTCTTTTTCTAAGTCAAATGCTTCCCTGTCTAGATCCAGCTGTTGCTTTTTAAGCTTCAGCCTGGACTCTTCCACTCTCAATCTATTGAGTTCCCTTTCTAACATTCTGTCTTCAGGGAGGGTGGGTTGGGCATGCCTTGACACAGAAGAATGGTGTTAATGAACAGAGGGAGACCTGTCCCTAACAGATGGCACTCTAACACTCTGGCCTACAGAAGTAACACTCCTACTGTGATGAGAACTCACATTAGTACCAGCCATGCTAGGTGGCCTGCTAAGGGGCAGGTTGGGAAGGTTCCCTTCTAACACTTTTACTGGGGCTACCCCAGAATCAGAGTGTGAACCATCAGCTAATTTCACACCAGATGTGCCAACTAAGGTCTTATCCTGTTCAATGAGCATATTAACTAACAGTTCTCTTGAGGGATTCTTCCCTACCCCTAAACCTCTATCAATGCAGAGACTCCTTGCTCCTTTCCAGCTAAGGTGATCATAAGCAACTCTGGTCAGATCAACAGTTTGACCTGTGCCAGACATGATAGAAAAGGTTTAAGGGACAGAAAAAGAAAGAAAAAGTTTCAGTACTTTTTAAGGAACAGAAAAAACTTTTTAAACTTTTTGAAAGTTTAGAGGTACTTTTCAGCACTTAGCAAAAAGAGTAAGAGAAGAAAAGCAAAACTTTTTGGTTAGGTGTACATACACTGAACTTGTTTTGTATATTTTTCTCTTATGAAAAGTACAAAATGACAAAGTGGTAAGTAGTTGCAAGTACTTATCCCACCGCTGCACGACCAATGTAGGAGGCTGGCCTGGTTTGTAGTGAGTACCAAGGGGTACTTACACCTTGCACCAGGTCCAGGTATTAGTGTAGAGGGGTGTCTAGCAGCTTAGGCTGATAGAAAATGGTAGCTTAGCAGAGCAGCTTAGGCTGAACTAGGAGACGTGTGAAGCTCCTACTATACCACTGGTGTCATATGCACAATATCATAAGAAAACACAATACACAGATATACTAAAAATAAAGGTACTTTATTTTTATGACAATATGCCAAACTATCTCAGTGAGTACCCTCAGTATGAGGATAGCAAATATACACAAGATATATGTACACAATACCAAAATATGCAGTAATAGCAATAGAAAACAGTGCAAACAATGTATAGTCACAATAGAATGCAATGGGAGCACATAGGGATAGGGGCAACACAAACCATATACTCTAGAAGTGGAATGCGAACCATGAATGGACCCCAAACCTATGTGACCTTGTAGAGGGTCGCTGGGACTGTAAGAAAACAGTGAGGGTTAGAAAAATAGCACACCCCAAGACCCTGAAAAGTGGGTGCAAAGTGCACCTAAGTTCCCCAGAGAGCACAGAACTCGTGATAGGGGAATTCTGCAAGAAAGACCAACACCAGCAATGCAACAACAATGGATTTCCAGACGAGAGTACCTGTGGAACAAGGAGACCAAGTCCAAGAGTCACGATCAAGTCGGGAGTGGGCAGATGCCCAGGAAATGCCAGCTGTGGGTGCAAAGAAGCTGCCACCGGATGGTAGAAGCTGTGGATTCTGCAAGAACGAAGAAGGCTAGAAACTTCCCCTTTGGAGGATGGATGTCCCATGTCGTGAAGAAGCTTGCAGAGGTGTTTTCGTGCAGAAAGACCACAAACAAGCCTTGCTAGCTGCAAGGGTTGCAGTTAGGGTTTTTGGATGCTGCTGTGGCTCAGGAGGGACCAGGATGTCGCCAATTGCGTGAGGAGACAGAGGGGGCGTCCAGCAAGACAAAGAGCCCACTCAGAAGCAGGCAGCACCCGCAGAAGTGCCGGAACAGGCACTACGAAGTGGAGTGAACCGGAGCTCACCCGAAGTCACAAAGGAAGGTCCCACGACGCCTGAGGACAACTCAGGAGGTCGCGCACTGCAGGTTAGAGTGCCGGAGACCCAAGCTTGGCTGTGCACAAAGGAAATCCTGGAGGAGTGCACAGGAGCCGGAGCAGCTGCAAATCATGCGGAACCCAGCAATGCAGTCTAGCGTTGGGAGGCAAGGACTTACCTCCACCAAACTTGGACTGAAGAGTCACTGGACTGTGGGAGTCACTTGGACAGAGTTGCTGAGTTCAAGGGACCTCACTCGTCGTGCTAAGAGGAGACCCAGAGGTCCGGTGAAGCAGTTCTTTGCTGCCTGCGGTTGCAGGGGGAAGATTCCGTCGACCCACGGGAGATTTCTTCGGAGCTTCTAGTGTAGAGAGGAGGCAGACTACCCCCACAGCATGCACCACCAGAAAAACAGTCGAGAAGGCGGCAGGATCAGCGTTACAAGGTCACAGTAGTCGTCTTTGCTACTTTGTTGCAGTTTTGCAGGCTTCCAGCGCGGTCAGCAGTCGATTCCTTGGCAGAAGGTGAAGAGAGAGATGCAGGGGAACTCTGAGGAGCTCTTTCATTCGTTATCTAAAGAATTCCCCAAAGCAGAGACCCTAAATAGCCAGAAAAGGAGGTTTGGCTACTTAGGAGAGAGGATAGGCTAGCAACACCTGGAGGAGCCTAACAGAAGGAGTCTCTGATGTCACCTGCTGGCCCTGGCCACTCAGAGCAGTCCAGTGTGCCAGCAGCGCCTCTGTTTCCAAGATGGCAGAGGTCTGGAGCACACTGGAGGAGCTCTGGGCACCTCCCTGGGGAGGTGCAGGTCAGGGGAGTGGTCACTCCCCTTTCCTTTGTCCAGTTTCGCGCCAGAGCAGGGCTGGGGGATCCCTGAACCGGTGTAGACTGGCTTACGCAGAAATGGGCACCATCTGTGCCCATGAAAGCATTTCCAGAGGCTGGGGGAGGCTATTCCTCCCCAGCCCTGACACCTTTTTCCAAAGGGAGAGGGTGTAACACCCTCTCTCTGAGGAAGTCCTTTGTTCTGCCTTCCTGGGCCAAGCCTGGCTGGACCCCAGGAGGGCAGAAACCTGTCTGAGGGGTTGGCAGCAGCAGCAGCTGCAGTGAAACCCCAAGAAAGGCAGTTTTGGCAGTACCCGGGTCTGTGCTAGAGACCCGGGGGATCATGGGATTGTCTCCCCAATACCAGGATGGCATTGGGGGGGCAATTCCATGATCTTAGACATGTTACATGGCCATATTCGGAGTTACCATTGTGAAGCTATACATAGGTAGTGACCTATGTATAGTGCACGCGTGTAATGGTGTCGGGGAATTTGCCCTGAACAATGTGGGGGCACCTTGGCTAGTGCCAAGGTGTCCACACACTAAGTAACTTGGCACCCAACCTTTACCAGGTAAAGGTTAGACATATAGGTGACTTATAAGTTACTTAAGTGCAGTGGTAATTGGCTGTGAAATAACGTGGACGTTATTTCACTCAGGCTGCAGTGGCAGGCCTGTGTAAGAATTGTCAGAGCTCCCTATGGGTGGCAAAAGAAATGCTGCAGCCCATAGGGATCTCCTGGAACCCCAATACCCTGGGTACCTCAGTACCATATACTAGGGAATTATAAGGGTGTTCCAGTATGCCAATGTAAATTGGTAAAATTGGTCACTAGCCTGTTAGTGACAATTTGGAAAGAAATGAGAGAGCATAACCACTGAGGTTCTGATTAGCAGAGCCTCAGTGAGACAGTTAGTCATAACACAGATAACACATACAGGGCACACTTATGAGCACTGGGGCCCTGGCTGGCAGGGTCCCTAGTGACACATACAACTAAAACAACATATATACAGTGAAATATGGGGGTAACATGCCAGGCAAGAGGGTACTTTCCTACAACCTGGTGTAGTAAAATTATAATTCATCTTTCCTGGACCTTCAGACTTGTACAGAGGGACCACAGGACCAATAGTAAGTGGGACAGTAAGAGCAATTAGACATCTAAAAGGCTGTCACCCAAATCACTGTCACTGACCTCACTCATATCATCTTGTTCCTTTTGCTTTCCTTCTTTTTGTTTCTTATCTATTTTCTTTTACTTCTCTCCCTCAAATGTTTTCTCATCAAACTTAAAAACATTCTTACTCCCTCTATCATATCAGTCCTCCACCTTTTCTGTATAGCAGCCCATCTAACATCTGTGTGGGTGGGCACTTCTCTCTGGACTCTTCCCTGATATGCCTCTTTCTCTCTAGCATGAGCAGCATGTTTCCAAGCATAAAGTGCTTCATACTGTGCAGGTATAAGGGTGGCTTCATCTCATATAACACTCTCCTTAGATTTTCAGTAATTCTCAAGTTGAACGTGCCATATCATAGAATCCTCAATGCACCTTTGTTTTCTGTGATCTTGTGCCATTGACCAAGCCAAATACAAGCAGGGAGTCCCACATTTATCGCCATGTAATGACCTGGGGTAGCTTTGGGAAGTGCCTCCTCTCCCTCTCTACTAGGTAAAAGCACATCTCCCCTAAACAAGTCTCATATAACCTTAAATATGTCATTTTTCCCAATCAGATATCGATAATCACAGTAGAATTATGTTCAGAACCAGGAAGCAACATGTATGCACAATCCCTTGTTCAGCAGAAACAACCAATAGCAACGCAACCTCTTATGATGTCCACAACCAATAGCAGCGTGGCAACACCAACCAACCAAAACTAGCACAGCACACTGTGATGTCAATCTCGTCCCTTGCAGCGGCTCACCCTCTTTCACAATCTACATGCAGGCACTCTCCTCATCATCATACACATATACCAGATACAAAAAAGTAACCTTTGTCTACTCCACTAAAAAAGCAACAGTATCCAGTCACAATAGAATATCAAACACTTCGAATGAAACATCGACCTGCGGGGGTATCATCTGGATTAGTATGGGTCTACCCCATGCATTAAGATCCTCTATACCAGTCACCTCACATTCACACAAAGATAAGGTCCCTATCTCAATTATGCAGTCGATGACGTCTCATGACAAGCACCACCAAACTTAGTAGACAATTACAATATGGTGTCTTCCACACCTTTCAATGCTATCCCTGGTTCTTGGGTCACGTCGGACCCGATAACAACTTCAACTTCTTTTTACTAATAATACTCAAAACATCTCCCAAAAACACCATTCAAATTCTCAAACACTGCAAGCTAAAGATGAACCACTATAATTTGCGACCCTATCGATACTCACTCCTCCACTGCTGATATGAGTCTCTCTTGAATCTTCAAAACTATGCCGATCTTTCAAAGTCTGAACATGGGCCCTAGAAACTGGCCTCTTGGGACTAACTATTCTAGAATAAAGGATTCTAGCTCTCCTCACTTCGAAATGCTAACCATCCTACTCTGCTAGCATCTGAAAAGGTATCTGGCCCATTTTCTAGTTGCTCTAGTTCCGACGAACCTTATTAGGAGGTCCAAAGGGTAAGGTGAATAAAATCAACACTTTCAAATCAATTGACAATGCAACCCATTGGTCACACATTAAATCTCAAAGACAGAAGTTCAAGTTCAATTTATATAAATGTGTCTCAGAAACATGCTATTTAAATATAAAATCACCAAAGGTGAAGTAAAGTGTTGAATCAAATTAAATTGTACAAGCACAAGGCACACAAGTATTTCTGTTGCAGTAATACAAGAGAAGAGGAATAATATTTGATGGGCAGAATCCAAATTGAGATCCTCCTGTGTAATCATTTGAAAGCTAATCATATCTAAAAATCCTAACTAAGCTATGGGGAAACCTAAGTACTTCTCTGAAAATGCAGAAAATTGGTAATAAACAAAAAGTGTCAGCATCACAGATGCCTCAACAGAAGTTCTGCAAGAGAGATGTGGGTAGCATGAAGTCCCTCAGCCAAATTAGGAATAGAGAGATCTTTACCTCTCTAAGGGCCATATGTACGAAAGCTTTTTCCCATAGACACAGAATGGGTAAAATCCTTTGGTACATCTGGCCCTCAGTCTCAAGGGAATCTGCTCTAGTTAAAAGGTAGGAAGGGTCTACCTCACCTTACTAAATGAACATTACTTTAGACCTTGTAGAACCTTTAAGAATCCATGACATCATCACCAGTAGTTTTCCATCTTCCATGCGCATCTGGAATTTGCAACTCCTATTAGACTTTCATTCCGCAAACCATACATCAGGAAGACCATAGGTATCTCCCAGATCCAGGGGCACACAATGGAATTCTACTACGTTCGTTAGTGCTCCTTGTCCTTGATAACATGATTACATTATTCCAGTACATCTTTATCTCAAATACAAAACATGCCTTCCATTAACTGTAGACTCATACAGACGCACCTGCAAACAAAGAATAATACAACGTGAGCAAAAATCCACGTTGAAGGTTAAGCATAGAAAAACATTTCAGGCTCTCACTGAGTCAACTTAATAAACAATTCAATGCACATTTTAAATGCATAAGTATATGTGCATTTTTCCTCACGAGTAAATGGCAAATAACTGTGATTACACAACTTTTAACTGTAATACCAAAATCCAAGTACATTGAATATGAATACATACATGTAATATATTTCAGTCGATTAATATTATTATCAAAACATGCATATTAACTTCTCTGTTTCTACTTGTGAGTGCACCTTGATTAATATGAATTTTTTGTATCACTTAATATCAGCACATTAGAGCACACATTACTTTTATTGTTGATTACATTTCATGTCACTTCTACAATGCACAATGCATAATGGCACAGCTAATGTTCTGTGTTACCAACCCTACTTCTCCAATGAGAATATCTAATGTTTCTGGCACTGTGCTTATGGCTTGAGGGGTGGCTCATATTCATAACACTGAGGTTTGGTACCCTTGGCTATACCCCATTTTGTGGCAGCCTTCCTAAAAAATCAATGAACTTAGCCATGTTTCTGATGCCTTGCTAGGCCATGTTGAGTAGGCATCATCAAAAACTAGAGACAAAAACATAGCAATAACAGCAGAAGAGCAAAGACATAAAAACTGAACAAACAATAATGGCAACAATATGAAGTCTCATATGAAGTCTCACAAGTGAAGGAGAAAACATAGGGTACAGTGTAAAAAAGAGATTAATGTGATCTATAGAAAAATATCCGTGCAATTTTTTCCTGGTCAATTTGCCTTTTATTTCATTGGTAAGCCTTGGTGAAATAAAGGGCATTGGGTTTTCCCTGGCCATTCTATTTCTAATTTGATTAAAGTGAGATATCAAATAAGCGTGCCTAAAGAATCCTGATAAAATGCAAGCACATCTTCTTTTGTAGTATATACCTCAATCCTCTCAGCAACTTGGGTAGAGCATTTTGGGCAACTTGATGGAGGTCAACCAGAAGTTTCTCTGTGGCCCCCCAATGATTCAACAAACCAAGAGATCATTCCAATTTATTTTTCTCTTTCCGAAACTAGAGCTGCAATAGACTCCCTGAAATGGGGGAAGGCTCCTGGCCCAGATAAAATTCCAGGTGATCTATATAAATCTAGACCTGATATATGGGCTCCCTACCTTAATTTTATCTGCAATGCTATTGCAGCAGGCGCACCAGTTCCATCTACTTGGAAAGGGGCTGAAATTGTACCGATCTTCAAAAAAGGAAATCCAAACATTCCGGCTAACTACCGTCCAATTAGTCTCCTCGATAACTTCCAAAAAATTTATGCGAAACATCTTCTGTCCCACCTTGAGGAATGGATTATTGAGTCTGAAGCCCTTTCTGATTTACAAGCGGGTTTCAGACCCGCAGTGAGCACAGTTGACCAAGCTCTAAGATTTATGTCAATAAAATGGAAGAATGTTGACCTGGGGGGGGGTAACCTTTACGTGGTCTTTATAGACCTAAGAGCCGCATTTGACCTGATCCCCAGGAATCTGCTGTGGTCAACATTATTAAACATGGGAGTGCCATTTGGCCTCCTGAAACTCATAACTCAGTTGCACCAAAATACCTTTGCCCAAATCAGGTGTGGACAGGGGGGTGAGCTGACTGACCCTGTAGCTATCAAAAAAGGAGTTAGACAAGGTTGTGTTTTGGCACCTACTCTTTTTCTGCTCTACATTAATAATTGCATCCACTACCTAGAGAACTGCATAAATGATTCTCCGAAACTAGGTGGGAAAAAAATCCCCTGCCTGCTATATGCAGATGATACGATCCTACTATCAAAATCGCCAATGGGAATTCAACACCTGATTAACCAGTTCTGTGCTTACTGTAGTGATTATGGTTTAGATGTAAACATTAAGAAAACTAAATTCATGATATTCACTACCTCTAAAAAACGATTGCGTACTAATATTAAGATGAATTCGACCCCATTGGAGAAAGTTGAAGAGTTTGATTATCTGGGTTTCAGATTATCTACATCAGGCAAATGGAAGGCAGCAATTGACAAAGGGGCTCTGATCATAAGCCAAAGAGGCGGGGCCTTAGTCCGCAGATCTAGAAAGGCTCCGAGCCCCCCTCTGAACATTCTTGCGGAGATTTATAATGTTCAAATCAGAGCAGCAGCCCTATATGGAGCGGAACTTTGGGGGTCCCATAAAAACCTGGATATTCTGCAAACTAAGGAAAATATTTTCCTTAGGCAGGTGTCCAGGATAGGTACGGGCACTCCAATGACCCCTTTAAGGCTTGACCTTGGCTTAAATGGCATTAAAACCATAGCGGCCTTAAGACCCCTTTCCTACTGGATTCGTCTATGGAAATCTGCTGAACTAGAACCATATAGGCTGGCTATAAGAGAGTTGATAGCCGCTCCCAAGGCATTGGAGAGAATCCCTTGGCTGAAAGAGATGAAAATTGCCTGGGACAAAATGGGTCTTTCCCATTATTGGAATCACCCGGATCAAATCCCTGATAAGGCTAGGAGATTTGTTACGAGCAGATATTGGGAGAAAGTTAACGAAGATTCCCTGCACCAAAAGAGGGCGGGTAGGTTAACAATGGATTTTCTTCAAATTAAGCATGAACCCTGGGCTGAGAATTTCCTGAACCTCCCTATCCCTCCGTATGCCCGCGCTCTATACCTGCAGTTAAGATATGGTACATTGCCTACCAATGGTTTCACGGCCCATTGGCCTTCTAACATCGCTACAAATGATAGGTGTATCTTCTGTCAACATTGTAAAGAAACATTAGAGCATGTATTATTCTTCTGCCCTTTGTATAAGACACCAAGAAAGAGGTGGATTATTCCCCTCTGTAAAAACATGTCATTTCAGGATAGAGTAACTGCCATTAGAATCTGTACGCATGATTTTTCTCCCAGGGTTGCCATTCCAGTTACCAAATACTTATCGGAGGCCTGGTACATCCGTCGCAAGTTTATTGCACCTAAAGGCTCCTGAGTCATTTCTATACTAATCTTTAGAAGGATTTTAATCTTCTCTTTTTATCCTTTTTGTATTGCTTTTAGTAGGAAATTTCCATTACGAATTTGTTGCCTTCTTTATGACTACCAAGACTGCACAAGTTTATATAGCCTTCCCATATAGTTTTTCTGTTGTTTTTTTGATTGGTACTCTGATAATGTTTCCTTTTAGTCCAATTAGACTATTTTCTGTCTTTTTTGTCTTCTGGTTGTGCACACTGGTCCTCCAGACAAAAAGTTCTATATTTTAGTTTTTAGCTCTGTCCCCTTTTTTACTATATCTATTTATGTTTTATTTTATTGTATTTATATATATGATGAAATGCTTTGTCCTGTTGTTCTTATTGTCACAATGTTTTGACGTCTATTGGTTTTATATTGTTACTATGTTTTTATCACATTCTTTTTTCAAGTATGATTGTTCTTATTATCTTAAATGGACTAGATTTCTAGACCGAATGAACTTAATAAATAAATAAAAATTGTAGTATATACCATAAAAGCAGGTGAAACATTTCTTTGACGAGAAAATTGAATCATTATCCGAAATAGCATTGTTTATGGTACCAAACACAGTTTCCTAAGTCACAACATTCACAGAAATATTACTGAACAGGAAAAATACTTTGAATCTGTCAATACTAAATTGTTATGTGAAATGTGTAAATATGAATGGTACAATTTTTTAGGAAATCCTTAAAATACCATGGACAAGCTCCATTACAAACTGCTAAAAGATGATCCAGCATGATCTGCTACTTCCTGATTTAGAGCAGTGTTTTCATTGGTCAACATTATGACATGCTGATTGGGAATCGGTACCACAGCATTAAAAGACACTTGCAGTGTTTATCGTCACGATTTGTTGATTACAGATTCTATCTTTATTACTTTCTTTGTGGTGGAAGGATGATAAGAGTGACCTTCTGTAGTTGCCACACTTCTGTAAAGAGACTAGGAAAGAGAGGTGAGCAAGGCAACAAATTAACAGGGAGTGCCAAGCCAGAGCTGAGCCAAGGGTCTGGCTTGGATATTACAGCCTATGCACAACCCGAGCCTTGAAAATATTTTCAATGTAAATCATACAACATCAAGTAGAATATGATCAAGTCTCTTCAAAATTAAAAAGTGCCTTTCTTTATCATGTGGAAGCTTTTACGTTAATAAGACACATTATAGCTCTGCACTGAGAAGTATTTATTACAAGTGATAGTTTTGTACAACTGGTAGTCTGAACTCACAAATTTGAAAGTGCTTTCAGGTGCAATAATGAAGAAAAAAAGCTTTGGTGAAATAAAATATTTGTCTAAGATCTCACAACCTAGGTAGGCAACCCACAAATTATCCAGGTTTTCTGATTTCACTTTCTTCAAATCAGCAGGAAATGTGTATCTGTTTTCTCTTACCTTATGTTAATGCTTTGTTTTTACTTCTTAATTCATTTTTCTGCTGTCTCTAAATACAGCATGAACTCTACCCAATGCCTGTGTGCTTTACATGAGCACCAGCTACATTACACAGGGTCATATGCTTTGTTTATAGGCATCAAGAGATTAAGGGGGTCATTATGACCCTGGCGGTCGGTGTTAATGTGGCGGTAGTACCGCCAACAGGCTGGCGGTACATACCGCCACATTATAACATTGGCGGGTTGGCTGAAGCCAACCCGCCAATGTACCACACTGACCGCCATGGCTGTAGCAGCAGCCGGGCCGGAGATAACAATCTCCAACCCGGCAGCAGCTACTGTCCCGGTGGCGGCATTATGACCTTGCCTACCGCTATGGTTTTCGTGGCATTCATAATACTACGAAAACCATGGTGGTAGGCCCTAACAATGACAGGCAATTCCTTCCCTGTCACTGGTAGGGGGCCCACCCACCGGGGCCCACCCACCGGGGCCCACCCACCCCCCAACACTCCCCAGACAACCCCTACACCCCCATCCATGCTCCCCCCTTTCAGTCCTCCCCCCATACACGCACACTCGAAGGCACACACCACGCATTCTTACACTCACTCACACAGGCAAACAGGCATTCATACATGCATGCATCCATTCATTCACCCACACATCCATACACACATCCGAACTTACACGCAGACACGCATTCACATTTCCATTCATTCACGCATTCTCACACATGCACACACACACAAACAACACTACACACTCATTCGCATTCATGCACACACTCACACATTCATGTACACACCCCAACACACACACACAACATTCCCCATCCCCTGCCCCCCTCCCCTGTCCGAAACCCGACATACCTGAATCCAGGGGGTCTTCCGGCAGGGGATGGGGCGCTGCTACCGCCAGCAGTGCCCACCAGCAGAACACTGCCAGGCTGTATTATTTGTCATAATACGGCTGGCGGCGGTCTACTGGCGAGGCACTGCTGGTGGTAGCAGCGACACCTTAACACTGTCCACCTGCTTGGCCACACCCGGATTTCCACCCTTTCTGTGGTGGAAATCCGGCTGGCGTCATATTATGGTGGACCTGTTAGCCGTGGCGACGGTCTTTTGGCGGCCGTTGCCATGGCGGAAGGCCGCACTTACCGCCAATGTTATAATGTGGGCCTAAGTCATTTGCCCAGAATCATAGGATGTTGAGCCAATGCTGAGACTCAAACTTGGATCTTTACTTTCACAGTCAGCAGCAGTAATAGTGGATCCTATGTAGAGGGAGGGAAGAAAGCAGACAGATACCACAAGAAAGCTCGACTTGTTATGGCCCTGAAGGTCTAACAGGACCTCCAGCTGAGCCAGTGCCAGCCTTCAGGCTAGAGCCTCGCTTGAGCTTTCAATAGCTCACCCATCTCTACTTGGAAAGGCCTCAAAACAAACATGCACCAATCTGATAGGCAGGCAAGAGATGTTGGTACACAACAAGGAGAAAAACAACAAGAAATTAAAAAACCCTGCAAAATTAAGTCAATAGTATCACAATAAAAATGACTGAGCAATATTTAAGAAACAGTAAAGTATAAAAAGTCCCACAAAAGATAGAGGAAACCAAAGAACACAATGTAGCGGTAAATGAATGCGGGGAAGGCTGTGACACAAAGATGGTAGAGAACACCCAGTGCTGACTGTGGCCCACATACCCTGGAAGTAACTTTTCCTCAGTGTTCTGTGACATTGAATGGTACTTTGTGTTATTATTGTTCTTGCAATGTGTAGTGGGCCCAGACTTTTTTCTCTGTGTCCGAGGGAGGGTGCTCTACTTATCCCTTCAACTGTATTGTCAAATTCAGAACCCTGCAATGACATTCTGTGAATAACTAAAATTCATGTGTATGTACAGTATGTGTGTAAAACACGTGTGGTAGTAGGACTGTGTGTGTTTTGTGAGTCTGAGTACAGGGCCCAGTGGGATACATTTTTCAATTGCCCTGGTTTAGCATGACACAAGATAGGAGGTTGAGACAAGGTTCCACAAACAGTAGAAGTGTGTTGCCACATTCCTATGACTAGAAGGGGGAGACCCTGACATTGAAAAGAAGAGGAAGGGGGCATGGCTACATTTGAAATTCCATATGGTCCTTGTTAGCAGAGGATTGCTAATCAGTTCTTAGCACTGTCATTTTTAGGATGGTAAAGGTGACAAATGAGACTGCAGCTTATGGGTTTAAAATGAGGAAGTTTCTAAGTAGGGCTTGTCCTTTTTTGGGTCTCTGAATACTGCTTCATGAAGGCGATCGCCAGGTGCAGAAATCTCACACTTTGTTTATCCCATGTTTTGGAATAGAAATGAATGGAATAGCATGATGATCTAGCATGCCCTGGGTGCCCATCATTATGCATATCTGATGTCCTGAATTTTGTTTAGGCTCTGGCATCATCCTAATCTAAATGGTGCTTCAGAGCGGCTAATAGTAGCTAGGTGTAGAAATCTCAGACTTCATTGTACCCATGTGGGCGCTTCAGTTTGGAGACATCCGCTGTGCTACCTGCTATGAGAAGTATCACTTTTTTTGACTACAGAAGGACATTTATAAGAGAACTAATCCAAACTGGTTCTGAAGTTTAAGACAGGGGATTCACATTACCACTGTAGAAAATGAGTATAGAAGTGGGACACAAACCACCCCACTTTGGTCCATTTCTAAGTTTCTTTGTACCAAGCAATGGAGTGCTGTTTCTCATGGAGCAGTTGCAGCTCTATGAAGAAGCAACTTGTGTGGCAGTTCAGAGAAACATGAGCTGGGATTCTCATAAATTAGTTGGGAAGATGTGTGGCATCATGCTGAATGTTGGCAGAAGTAGGATTGTGGTGGTTCAGAAGCGAGTCAAAGATGGCCTTCTGTTATGAAGTAATGGCTAACGAGGACTGGGTTCAGGTGTGCAACAGTACCTTGCTCTTCACTGACGGAAGTTATCTATGTCTGTGGTTTCCTATTTGGGCTTAACAAAAGTAAATTACACTTCCGAGACTGTGCTCAGGCCTTATTTGCATATTCTTTTGTTTCTGAAATTGTGATCAAGCACGGATGAGAGAATGCCCATCTTTCTGTCTTTATGCTCAAGATATCAAGAGATGCAGCCATTGGTAGCATGTGAGCTAAGCCTGATTAGCCCAAACCTTTTCTCCAGGAGAAGCTCTAAGTAATGAAAATGTGGCTGGTCTTTAATTGGGGGTTTGCCTTTGCTTCTGATACTATGATCATGACCTGGTGATGGTAATTCACACTCACGTCACCATCCATGGTGCATAATAGGTGCAATGTATTATTTGGACGCAAAGCTCAGGCACTCATCAGAGTAGGCCATGGTTCTGGCATCATATGGTTTTTGATGGGGAATAGTCAATTTTTCATGAATCATGATCATGACCTGATGTGAATAGCAAATCTTCCTTTGACAATGTGCTTTTTCTTTGTCAAGACAACCATATTTCCCTCACCATGCTTGAGCTTTGACTTGTGTAAGGCTGGTGTCGGTCACAATGCTCTGTTTCCAAAGAAGCCTCATATTTCTTATATTGTGTTCTGGCGTGATGGTAGTTTTATGATATTTCTGACCCCTTGTTTTATTTTTAATATTAGTTGCCCATTTTCCTGTTATTGTGTTTTACTGCTGATTATAATCAGTCATGTCTTGGGGACTGTGTGCAGGGAGTGAAGGATGTAGTCTGTTTCTGTCTACTTGTATGATTAGTGATGGAAGTCAATTATGTTCCTGGTCTTGTGCTCAGGCCTCGAAAGGGAACTGCCTATTTTGTCAGTATGGTATTTAGGCAATGATGACTATTATCCATGTATCTTGCAAACCGCACAGGCCTTAATTGGTAACAATATATTTAGGACACAATGAGGATTGATGATGGTTCTAGCATCATCTAATAGTCCTGACGGCAGTCTCCAATTTTCCTTTCACCAGGATTCATCCATAATGGGATTGGCGTATTTGTCTGGTACTGTGCCTGGGTTCGGAAGGGAGTACCTTTGTTTCTCACAGTCTGCTGGGGCCTATAAAACACACCATCCATGCTTTCACCCTGTTATCCTTGTTCCTTTCACCAACCCCAGGTCCTAATTGGAGGAGTCTATTTTCTGGCAATGTGGTCGGATTCTGATTGGAGTAGTGCATGGTTTTTGAACAAATGGTCTGATTCCATCTTGATGAGACTCAGCTCTTGTTTTTGGAGCTTTACTTGGACTCTGTTGGGAGTCTGTTATGTGTCTAGCATCCTTCTCAAGACTGATAGAGTTTGGCCATGTTACTGGCACACAATTTTACATCTGGTGCGAGTCACCCACATTTTTGTCACCCTGATAGAGAATGGTGTAATGTTGTTCAACTGTACCTCAGGTGAGGGGTGTTCCTTAAAAATTCCCCCACTGATGTTCAGATAATTGTCTGTGCTGCACGCGGCGTGCGCACAGAAATAAAAGGGGTGTGACATAGCGGTGCTGCAGTTACGCACTACACTTGAACACCACAATAAGCCTCTGTGTCTTCTGTGCATAGATTTCATACCATGCTTGTAGGCTGCATAGCCCCAAACTTCATTGGAGATGATGCTGGGATATGGCCAGCGCCCTCGCTGTACTTCCATTATGAAGCCTCCCCTGCGAGCTGATCACCTGCTGCATTGCAAAGCAGTCAGACTCTAGTGCTCAGGTATTCTCCCACCGGTCACTTCTGTAAGACTACTAGTGAGATGGCCCAGCATGGTGGCCCCAGCCCTGCTCCATCAGAGTCACGTAGCCTCACCGGTAGCTCCACTTCCCGGTGAATGAGGTGAAAGCAGGCCACACAGTGGCGTGCATCTGATGCCACTACAACATGGGTGCCATCCCTGCCATAAATCCCTTCATCATTGAGGGCACACCCTTGTCACAAGCACCTAAATTGAGAAATTGGGTAGAACGCCTCCAGTTCTACTTTGAAGGCGCTAACGTAGTGGCAGCTTCGAATTGTCTGTGTCCCACTGTGACATGAGTGTAGACACCACTATCTATGTGCAGACAGAGTTTATGGCATGTTAATAAGTGGTCAAACGTTAAATTTACTCTCCTTTGCATTTGGTGTGTAGGTCGAAAAGCTATCCAAGACACTAGTGGAATTTGACAGGATATTCCACAGCATTGGGTGCCTAAAAGACAAGGTTGTGTAACTGCACATTATCCACTTATTACAACCGGTGGTGCTATGACACAGGGCATTGCTTTCCACCTGATGCCCAAAGTAGAGGAGCTGGAGAAGCTGGAATGTGAGAGGATTATTGAAAAAGTCACTAGGCCTACAATGTGGGTATCCCCATTAGGGGTAGCAATGAAACAAAAGCAACCAGGATAAGTCCACCTCTGTGTGGACATGCGGTTCCCAAACATTGCGATCAAGTGAGAACACCATCTGACCCCTACTGTGGATGACATCCTAGGACAGCTGAATGGAGCCAAATGGTTTTCTAAAGTTGATCTCCACTTGGGGTATCACCAGCTGCCTCTACACCCTGACTCAAGATACATAACCACATTTTCCACCCATGTGGGCCTCTGTCGATATCGCCGACTCAATTTTGGAATATCGAGTGCCAATGAAGTATTTCAGAATACAATCTGAGAGATGCTCGCAGGGTGGCCATAAGTCATCAACGTCAGCAACGATATCCTAATATTTGCCAAGTCCATGAGTGAACACTATGACTGTTTGCGAGGTGTCCCTCTCAGAATGCGTGACTTAGGACTCACACTCCATGAAGAGAAGTGTGAATTCCTGAAGCAACAGATTCGTTTTTATGGCTATACCTTCTTGGTTGATGGAGTGGCTCCTGATCCTGAGAAAGTGCCACACATCCGAGAGACACTTGCCCCAACCAGCGTTGGAGGTAAGGAGTTTCCTGAGGTTGGTGAACTTATATGGGGGCTTCACTCCCGATTTCACCAGCCCTGCCCAGCCCCTCCAAGGTCTCACAAAAGGCACAACACCATGTACATAGGGTGCAGCACAAGAAGAAGCTTTCCAAAAAACAAAGAGAGCTCTATCAGCAGCCACCACTCTCAAATTTCAACCCAGCAATACCAACTACCATTGCATCGGACACCAGTCCAAAAGGCCTAGGCACGGTTCTCTCCCAACAACAATCAACAGGAGTGTTGACCCTGGCAGCGTACGCAAGCCGGTCCCTCGCCGCCAGGGAATAGAGATACTCAAATACTGAAAGCGAGGCCATTGCCATACACTGGGTCTGTCAACACTTTCATGTCTACATTTAAGTATACCCATGGATATGTCATAGAAAGATCCAGGCGTCTTCCTCTCTCTCGACACCATTCAGAGTGCCACAAAAACTGATTAGCATTTGCAGCTCGCTATTTTGGCTATCTAGTAAGGGAAATGGCACTTGCTTAAGGAACCCTGGTCCCACAGAGCCCCAGAAGCAAGGGAGATTCTAGACTCCCTGTTCAATGTCTGTCATGAACTCATGACCGTTGCCAGTGGATGTTTGCTGAGAGTACCCCTACCAGCCTGGTGGAACAAGTGGTACAGCTGACACATCATGGTCATCAAGTGATGGTGAAAATGAAGAACTGGATCAGAAAGAAAGTCTGGTTCTCGCAGATGGACGAGATGGTGGAAGCTACTGTGAAGTCATGTCAGTGGTGCCAAGTTGCCAGCCCCCCAGACATTCCAGCTCCTGTGCTTACCGAACCAGGCCCCCAACAACCTTGGAAGCGCATTACTTTGGACTTTCGTTTTCCCCCTGACAGGAGGTATGCCCTTGTCCTAATAGGTGAGGTTATACCTACATCCATAGGATGGTCTTCCCCAAGACTTTTTGCCTTTCACCTTCTGTTTTTCACTGTATCTTTTTGATGGTCTTAGGACTCAAAGCACTTTACCACTGAAAACCAGTGCTAAAGTGCATGTGTGTCTCCCATAAACATGGTAACATTGGTGTATCCACAATCGGGATATTTAATTTACTTGTAAGTCCCTTGTAAAGTGGTATCTCCCATACCCAGGGTCTATGAATGAAATGCTCCTAGTGGATCTGCAGCATGCCTTGTGCCACCCACTTAAGTAGCCCAGTAAACATATCTCAGACGAGCCACTGCAATGCCTGTGTGTGCAGTTTCACTGCCACCTCGACTTAGCAGTTAAAACCTCTAGCCAAGCTCTAAACTCCCCTTTTATTACATATGTCACCTCTAAGGTAGGCCCTAGGTAGCCCAAAGGGCAGGGTGCTGTGTAAGTAAAAAGCAGGACATGTGCTTTTAAGTTGTACATATTCTGGTAATGAAAAACTCCCAAAGAAATTTTTAGGGGTGAGCGCAAAGTGCTCCGCCCCCTGTAGTAATCTCTCTTTGGGCTTCCAACCACGTCCATGTCACATCAGTCACTTTCATTGGTTCATGGGCTTGCCTTTTAAAATCCACTTGCTTTCATTTGTGAAAGGCAAGCATACTTCATGCCTTTTCTGGTGTTTAGCCCACTTACACAGCACCGGTAAACTACTGAAAACATACAAGGTTCGATGTTTTCAGCATGGTTTCCAGACTACTTTATCTGTTTATTTTCCACGCAGCGCGTTCTCGCTGGGGTTTACATAGCGAGATCATGCTCGATTTTTCAGTTTTCAATTTCAGCACGATCACGCTGCATTTTACATAGTGCGATCGCGCTGCGTTTTTTTTTTCTTTTAATTTGTGTGGTAAGAAAAGTCCGGTTAGGAGTTTACAACGCTAATAGCTCTAACTCGAGCAAATGCGACACCCGTTGGATTGAAAATGGTTGTTAATTACTGTGAGGCCTTCTCCTCTCACAGACCGGTACTGGGAATTCCTTATTAAAGTTTTAGGCTATTATTCATGATCAGAAAGGAGTAACTACCTCATGTTTCATGGTATTGGAATGGTGATGATAAATCCTCTGTACTGGTAAGGTCTGATTTATTATTACTATTTTAGAAATGCCACTTTTAGAAAGTGGGAATTTGTTTGCTCACTCCTCTGTGAGCCTGACAGCATGTCTCCAATACACATCTGGTCTGGGTGACAGCTACATTTGTGCATTCCCTCCAGACGCCAACAACACAGGACACTCAACTGCATCTGCATTCATCTGCATACTGATGGGTCTTCTTGAGCTGGAAGGGTGAAGGGGAACGCACACTTACACTTCATGAGAGAAGTGCCTGTCCTCAGGTGAAGGGCTCATTACCTCCTACTGATAGCTCAGAGTCAGGTCTGGGTGGAAAAGGCGACCGCTGCACTTTGGAAAGATCTTTTGAAGTCATCCCCCACATCAACGACACGTTGCAGTATAAGCATTGGGCTCTGTCCCCCTGACAACATTAAACTTCTGGAACTGAAGGAAACTCTGCTGTAGTAAAGGCTGCTGTGCTGAAAGGATTGTCACCTTGCTGTGCCTGACTATTCCTTTGCTGAGCTGCCCTGATACCTGCTGACCAGAGTGACTCTAAGGCCTCCTTGGCTTGCTCCCTGTTCTTCCCTGATGTCTCAAGGACATCAAAAGCCTTGTGAGTTGCTCAAACCTAGATCGCAGCACCCAGGGCCGGCTTTAGGGAGGTGTGAGCAGTGTGGCCGCATCGGGTTTTGACCTGAATTGGGGGGCGCTGACCTCAGGGGGTGCTGCTTTTAGCAATAGCTTGCGATTTCAAAGCACCTGCTAAAAATTTCCCTGTGCGTCCAGCCTTCAGGAAACAATTAAAATGCCAAGATACCTCTTATGATTAATGTTCCTGCTAGGGAGAGAGATCAGAATTTTGTCCAGGGGCAGTTTTGACTCGTCATAAAGTAGCGTAGAGGGTTAATGTGCCTGCTGAAAAGAACAGAACTATATATTATGTAGATAGCTGAGTGGATTAGTAAAGCCAGCCTTTACAAGCACTTTAAAACAAATTAATATATGTGAAAGGGGTGCTATGGTGAGATAAGGGGCACATTTGCCAAGTGGTAGTGAGTGAATCTGAAGACGTGGTCATGGGGTAGGTGGTGCCAAAAAAGACTGTCGCACAGGGTGCCACAAGCGCTAAAGCGGTCCCTGGCTGCACTGTTCATCAACCACCAGCTCTCTGCTTTGTGGGAGCATTCCTGACGGCCAGCTGAAGCCAGAGTGCAGCACGTAATTACAATTCCCGCCAGCTTTGTGAGAAGTGGATCGTTCTTCTCCGGGTCTCCCTGGCAAGTCCGGCACTTTGTTACAATCCACACCGCCCTACCCGACGAGACCCTCCCGACTGCTGTGAACAACTCCAATGCATTGGGCGCACCTTCCCTTAGTTCTGAAAGACGAATTCTGTTCCAACTGTAAAACATGACTTCTGTTAGCATCTTTCCGTCCCGAGCCCTCAGATACTATTAGAAGCAGCTTCTAACGACACAGAAATACTGCCTCATTTTTCATCCGCGCCCACCAGTAAAATACTACTACTGTTGTTTTACATACATTCCGGATTGATTCCACTTTTACGTCTTTCACATGTTGGAATTAAAGAGCCCCGTAAAGAAAGTGTTAAAACCAGTTGCATTAACAGCTATCCTCTTGGAAAAACGTAATAAAAAAATAATAATAATTACTGGAGTTATGTAGAACGATTTGTCTTTTTTTCTATGCACTGATTAGGTGTTAATTATTATCCGATTTAAGCCCTAATATCCAATTGAGCAGGAAAAATTTGTAATACTGGGCCCAGTGTTACTGATTAGGCCCGGTATCGCTACCCCAGACACCGACCAATAGGTGTCCAAGGTCCTAAAAGGGGAATGACACACAAGTCTTCGAATCACCAATTAATGTATTGCATGTTTAACCCCTAATTCATTCACTTTTCTGCTTCCATTGTCTATCTGCTTTTAGCAGGCCATCAGAAATTACCCAGAGAGCTTTCCTAATGCTTTTTAAATAAAAAAAGCCCCTATATCAATCTCTCTGTGGGCTTTGAACCACACCCATGTCACACCCATCAGTTTGGTTGGTTCATGGGCTTACTTTTTATAATTCGCTTGATTTCATTAGTAAAAGGCATGCATGCCTCATGGCTTTTCCGGTGTTTAACGCTCCTAGAGAGCACCGGGAAACTACTGAAAACATGCGAAGCTCTGTGCTTTCCGCATGGCTTCTGGACTACTTTTTCTTTTTATTTCCTACGCAGCACGATCACGCTGGGCAATAGTCAAGTACTTTACATGACATCGACCCTGTTACATGGATAATTGCACTTTTGCCGGTTACATGGATAATTGCACATTTGTTGATATGTTTGACTGCAAGTGAACTTCGGTTTCCTTTTGTGTGTCTCCTTCACGCTCATGGTGGCAGTCAGCACACTTATGTGAAATTTATGTGGCAAGAAAAGTCCGGTTGGGAGTTTACAGCGCTAATAGCTCTAACTTGAGCAAATGCCAGACCCATTGCATTGCAAATGCTCGTTAACGATTTTGCAAGTTAGCAATCGGTTCAAGAGCTTCCATTTCAGTTCTTCCTCTCTTAAGCTCGCCTTATATACCAACAGGGTTGCTCTTTTTTACCAACAATGTTGATACCTCAGTGTAGGAAAGTACCATCTTTCTTGGCATGTTACCCCCATTTTTACCTGTAGGTCAGTATGTTTTTGCCTGCCTCACTGGGATCCTGCTGGTTTGGACCCCAGTGCTCATAGTTTGTGGCCTAATGTGTGTGTTGTCAGTAGTGCTTAACTGTGTTACTGAGGCTCTGCTAACCAGAACCTCAGTGCTTATGCTCTCTCTGCTTTAAATTTGTCACTATAGGCTAGTGACTTAATTTACCAATTTCAATTGGCACACTGGACCCCCCCTTATAAGTCCCTAGTATATGGTACCTAGGTACCCGGGGCAGTGGGGTTCCAGGAGATCCTATGGGCTGCAGCATTTAATTTGCCACCCATAAGGAGCTCAGACAAATCCTTTCACAGGACTGCCACTGCAGCCTGCGTGAAATAGTGCACAAACAATTTCACAGCCATTTTCACTGCACTTAAGTAACTTATAAGTAACCTATATGTGTAACCTTCATTTACTGAAGGCTAGGTGCAAAGTTACTAAGTGTGAGGTCACCCTTGCACTAGCAAAGGTGCCCCCATGCTGTCCAGGGCCAATTCCCCAGACTTCGTGAGTGTGGGTATACCATTACACGCATGTACTACATATAGGTAAATACCTATATGTAGCTTCACAGTGGTAACTCCGAATATGGCCATGTAAGGTGTCTAAGATCATGGAATCGTCCCCCCATTCCAAATCTGTTATTGGGGAGCTAATTCCATGCATCCTGGGGGCTCCACCAAGGACCCCCAGTACTGTCAAACCAGCTCTCTGAGGCTTGCACTGCAGCTACAGCTGCTGCCACCTCACAGGCCGGGTTCTGCCCTCTTGGGGTCTGAGCAGCTCAGTCCCAGGAAGGCAGAACAAAGCCTTTCCTGTGGGAGGAGGGTGTTACACCCTCTCCCTTAGGAAATAGGTGTTACAGGCTTGGGAGGGGTAGCCTCCTAGAGCCTCTGGAAATGCTTTGAAGGGCACAGATGGTGCCCTCCTTGCATAAGCCAGTCTACACTGCTTCATGAACCCCCAGTCCCTGTTCTGGCATGGAACTGGACAAAGGAAAGGGGAGTGACCACTCCCCTGTCCATCACCACCCCAGGGGTGGTGCCCAGAGCTTCTCCAGTGTGTCCCAGACTTCAGCCATCTTGTTTTCCAAGGCGTGGGGGCACTCTGGAGGCCTGTGAGTGGCCAGTGCCAGAAGGTGGCCTCAGAGACCCCTCCTGATAGGTCCATACCTGATAAGGTAGCCAATCCCCCTCTCATGGCTATTTAGGGTCTCTCCTGTGGGTTTCTCTTCAGATTCTACTTGCAAGTTTCCAGCAGGAATCCTCTGCAACTACTACTTCATCCTCTGACCTTGGATTGACTGCAGACTGCTCCAGGAACCACTGTAACAGCAACAAAGTATCCAGAAGGGCTACTTTTCATCTGTCACTTCAGCTCCAGCCAGCAACTGCAACACTTTCCACGGTGTGCACGCTCTGGGGACTCCCTGTCTTCACCCTGCACCAGAAGGAATGAAGAACTCTCCAGTGGAGTGACGGAGTCACTTCCCTGCTCCAGCGGGCACCTTCTAAGACGACGAGCGGTTCTCTTGGACTCCTCTCCTGATGACGAACATGCTCCTTGGAACACAGGTGGTGGACCCCTTCGACACAGACTGTCCTAAGGTCCTGCTGTCCAAATTTGGAGGAGGTAAGAACTTGCCTTCTTCGTTTGCGACAGTACCCCTGTGCACCGCATCATCTTCACCTCCTGAGGCCTCTGTGCACTATTTGCAAGAACCCTTTGTGCACAGCCTGGCCCAGGTCCCCAGCACTCTATCCTGCAACGCTGAACTTGCTGAGTTGTTCTTCGGCGGAGTGGGACCTTCTTTTGTAGTGCTGCAACAACCACAATTTGTACCTTTTTTGTCCCCGTGTCCTGGGACCTCAGTGGGTGCTGCCTGGTCATCTGTGGGTTCCCTCCAGTGTTGGGAGGACCCTCTGCCTCCCCAGTCTGAGATGAGTCCCCCAGGTTCCTCCTGGGTCCAGGCAGCGCCACTTTGATGCAATCCGTGACATTGCTTGAACCAAGTCTTGTTGGATGAATCCAGCACCGAAATTCACCTGCATCCAACATCTCCACATGGGACATCCATTTCATCATGCAGGAACCCACAGCCATCTTCCCTTGGTGCATTTCTGCAGTCTTCTTCCAACTGGACACTCCTCTTTTGCACATTCTTGTAGGTTGGCAGGGGCTCCTGTACTTCCTGGAATCTTCTGCGACTTCTGGACTTGGTCTCCTCTCTTTGCAGGCCTTCAGGTCCAAGAATCCACCATTTGTTGTTTGCAGTCTTGCTTGGTTCTTGCAATAACTCTAATCACGACTTGTAGTGTGTCCTAAGGAAACTTGCAGTACTTACTCCTACTTTCCTGGGCTCTGGGGTGGGGTATTTTACTCACCTTTGTGGTATACTTACTTTCCCAGCGATTCTCTACACACTACACTTCTCTAGGCGGGAATTTGTGATTCGCATTCCACTTTCTTAGTGCATGGTTTGTGTTGCCCCTAGACCTATTTTCTCCTATTGCATTCAAAAGCATTTCCTATTGTGTGCACTATTCTATGTCTAATTACTTACCTTATTTTGGTGTCTAGTGTACATATTGTGTATAATACTTACTTCCAGAGTACTGTGTAACAATAGTGGTATTGCAGGAGTTTTGCATGTCTACCTCTATCAGCCTAAACTGCTAGGACACTACTACATTTCACTAAGGTATTACTGGACCTGGTATAAGGTGTAGGTACCCAAGGCACCCACTACAATCCAGGCCAGCCTCCTACACTCAGTTTTCACAATCCTAGCAATAATGCACGATTACTCAGTGTCTACTTACCACATTCAAATCAGAATTAATGCTACTCATAATTTCTTGTATGAAATCAATGGCAGATAAATCAAGTCTAACATGGCAAAATTACAGAAAGGTACACTTCGGTATCTTGAACTTTGCGCTTACAAACAACTATCCCAGTGCTGTGTATATTAACACATATAAAACTATTGAAAACATTTTTTTAAATATCAGCTACAACTGAGCCATGGAATGTGACATTTTTAATCTGGTGGTGCAGAGCTGAGGCAATAGAAGGTAAACCCCTCGAAAAAATACATGTTGGCTATATTAATCCAGAGGCTTCCGCTTATATACTTTAATAACAATTGCTTTAATCATTTAATATTGTTTGATTAATGACTTTAAATTGCCAAACATTAAACAGACCACTTGCATCATCAAATTAAGTTTTCACAAGTTTCTTTATCAAAATGAGCTGTGTAATACTGCCATGCAAAGCGGCAAAGTGTCCTCTATTAGCAGTGAGCAGCTAATGCTTACCCCTGCAATTTACATAACATTTTATCTATTTTCTACATACATTGCGTCAAATGAGAATACATGTGACAGAAACTGAAACTCAGACTGCAGGTGCCCCTTGTTCTCATGATAGGAGTGCATATTGAGTTTGAAAGAGAGACAAAATATGTAAACTTCAAGATGCTGAGCTATCAATTTGTAAAGCTTTGCTCAGTAGTCCCAAGCATGAAAGTGAGGCTAAATAGTTCAGAGTCCATATAGCAAAATAGGCTGTAAAATGGGCACAAAAAGAAAAAGAAAAATGGCAGCTGTAGGAAAGTCATCCTTTTTGCCCTGATCACCTCCCATTTTTAGACTGATGCTGGTGGTTATTGACACTGAAAGTGCCCTAGGCTTGGCTAACCAGGCCCAGGGCCAGTGCTCTGTCCTCCAAAGGTATACGCTGATTGTTATAATTCTAATTGGTAAGGATACCCTACCTGTAAATTTCCAGTAAATTGTAGGGCATGTAAGTTTAGAGACCCCAGTGGCCCTAATGCACTTAAGTGTGCACTGCTGTGGTGTCTGATCTCATTTTAAAGCCAGCCCTGCCTTGCAGGCTGGCTTTGAAATAAATACATTCCACTTTGGTATTAAAAGCATTTCAAAGTCTAAAAGTGCTTTTTTTATTATTTATAGGTCACCCCTAAGGTCTGTTCTACGTGCCCCAATGGTAGGGTGTAGTTATAAAAAGAACTATAGCAGCCTTGTCTGATTGGTCAGCCTTTGACTGCCTGAGTCACGCTGCTCCCTGAGTAGGTGTAAAGAGGCCTGGGGTTGCAACAATAAAGCCATTTGGTGGGAAAACATCTCTTTCCTGGAGAAGCCCGGGAGAGGAATGGGGCTGTGTAGATAAGGTAGGAGCCTTTGCAGAAAACACATGTCACAGGACCAAGACCAACCCCAATTCCTTGATCTCTAACCAGATGGGGCCTCACTAATTAGATTAGAAGAGTGGCTGGAAGGGGAGTGTAGTCAGTTGTTTACTATTGCTCTGGTTTGGGTTACATAGACACAAACTCCAAGAAGAGAGTTTCTCAATTTTGATTTTTGGGATAACGGTGCATTCTAGACTAGATGCTTGACACACTTCACAGGAAGTGGTTATACTAAAGGGAGGTATTAGTGCCTATTAGTTAGAGTGCCCCCTCCCTCAAGCCCAGAAATGAAGGATAAATAAAGCGGCTCTCCAGAGCTCACCAGAACACTGACTGGAAAAGAAGACAAGAAGGTGGACTGCACTGCTGGACCCCTAGACTGCTCCAAAGAGCTTTGCTCTCTGAATGCCTGCACTGCTGCACTCACAAGGCTTCACAAGGAAAGGGCAGTGCCTGATTCCAAAAACTAAAAGAGTGGACTCCCCGACAAGCAGAAGGTACAACCTCAACTGACCAGTTTGACTTGTCCTGGACTGCGCAAGTGCATTGTGGGACATTGAGTCCTGGGGCCTGAGTGGCAACCCAGATTCATTGAACCCTTGGACAATACTAGAGGACACTTATCTCCCCAAAGGAACCAAAAAGTAGCTGGCAGTCTTAGCTGAACCGTTGCGACTAAGCCTTGTAAACCATTGCTGCCCAGCTGCTACAGCAACAGAACCGAGGCAAGTTGATGCGAAGCCTCACAAAGCCTCGCCACACAGTTTTATCAGAACTGACTCAGCACAATGCAACTCGATGCACGACCTCACATCACAGCTCCTCTGAACCTCGCAAAGCAACTCCATGCAGCCCACGCACCAAAGACATAAGGCACAGTACTTAGCCTCACTTGGTTCTGTGTCCGGCCTGTGGTGCATTGCAGTTGAGCTGAACTTCTGACTTTGTCCTAGTCCAGCATGACCTGATATCCTCAGTTTGCGGTTTGTGCCATTTGGAACTATTTATTACCTAAATCTTAGGAAATTCATATCTCCGTTTCCCTACACTGGATTTTTGTTGTGTTGGTGTCATTTTAAGGATAAAAATATTTCCTATTATTATAAATTGATGTTGGATTTTTTTTAGTTGTGTCTTTTACTTATTTATTGTTTTGGTGGTACTGAATGCATTAAAACTGCCTATTCCCTAAATTAAGTCTTACTGCTCATTTTCCAAGCTACCAAGGGGTAAGCAAGTATTAATTTACTGAGACTTGACTGGACTTACTAGTGATTATTATTAGCTGAGGATGAAAAACCCCCACCTACTAACAACTCACTTTCCTACATTGATGCGTAGCCACAGGATCCAGGACTTGTGTTTAGTAACACCATTCAGTATCAAAGTTGGACAATTAAAAAGCCTCTAAATTGACATAATGCAAAACTTGTTTTGGATTTTTTAATTTGGACTAATATTAATTGATTCACTTTACATTTTTTCTAAACTACCCTGACTTCAGTTCTTGCAAACGTTTTTGTGTAAATCCAAGGGATACCAAGGAACTTGATATAACTAGTCTACCTAATCTCCAAGTTATAGAGCTTAGTGACCTGTGTAAGGCGAGGGGGTTACCTGCATCCTCCAATTCAAGGAAGGCAGTGCTGACGAAGGCCAGTAAGGCAGAACCCAGTTGGAAGATCAGAACTCTACCACAGAGGAGGTTCCAGAAACAGAAGGACGGGGAGGAAGACCCACCTAGACCTCAGTGATGAGGAAGATGAACACCTCTATGCACACACAGTAATCAGTGCCATGTCTAGAGCTACTGGGGGGGACTAGGGTCCACCAAGGGTGAGCCAGAACTGTTCCTTAGGGAAGAAAGCTTTATGGACTGTTGGTTTATATAATTGTAGAGACAGACAAGTTAAAACTTGCCAAGAAGAAGTGGGCCTGCGAGGAGAGGAGAACCACAAGGGGTGGTAGACAGGAAGATGGCGACAGTGAAATCAAGACAAAGGTTTTTATGAGTGGTAGATTTGATCTAAGACTCCCCAAGGGGGTTGTCCCCATTTACCAAGAGGGGGATGAAATGTAAAAATGGCTGGTAGCTTTGAAGAAGGCCCTCAGGATGAGGAAAGCTTGTTCTCAGTACTGTGTTTCACCCTGTGGGAGCTGATTCTGGTAGTGGGGTGACATAGGCTGTTGACCCTAGCAGGAGAGGAGGCTAAATCATATGCCCACATGAAGAAAGGTTTAATCAGGAAAGTAGATCTAACCCCTGAGCAGTACAGGGTGGAGTTTGGGGACACCCAGGAAGTCAGTACCCAATCCTGGGTTGACTTTGTAGACATGTCTGTCAAGGCACTAGAGGGTTGGTTACAGGATAACAAGGTAAGTACCTATGAAGGGCTGTACAGTTTGTTCATGAACGAGCACATATTGGCCAACTGCCCCACAGAGAAGTTACATCAGCATCTAGTTGACTCTAAGCAGGCAAGTCAGAGGGAACTGGGTGAGATAGCTGATGAGTTGGTTCGCACCAAGTTGGCCAAGAACACTCAGGGAGGTGATCAGAAGAAAAGAGGACAATTCTATCCCAGGGGAAAGACCTGGTTAACCAAGATTAAGAGACCAAGGTTTCTCAAAAGGTCCCCAAACATCAGCCCAAAGAGGGAGTTCCCAGAACCAAACCACTTACAAGGGGAAGGGTATCAGGGAAGACAATTTGACCCTTCAAAAGCTGGGGTGTGTCATGACTGTATGCAGCCGGCATGAAAAAAGGGGAGATACAGTCGGTACAAAGAAGTCCCCCGCCACAGGGCAGTCTAATAGCATTGTCAGTGTAGGGTTGGGGGTGGAGGTTTGTCTAAAGATGGGGAAAGGGTATGCAGCAGTAACCTTAGTTTCTGTGCGTAAGGTGGAAGTTGAAGCCCTGACATCCTTATCTTCAGGCAGGGAGAAGTTCAGGCAAAAGGCTAAAGATCTACCGGACTGAAATTGAGGCTCTGAGGGATGCAGGAGCAATTATACCCATGGTAATGGCCAAACTGGTTCCCCAGAGTAGAGCATACCTGGTGTATGTCACCAGGCCACCTCTGCAGACAATGGAGCCAAGCTACATCTCATGGCAATGGTTAGCTTGTAATGGGGTGGTGTGACTGGCCATAAGGTTTGTGTCTTTTGCCCTCCCAGTGGAGTGTCAACTAGGAAATGATCTTGAAGCTTCCGATTGGTCATGGGTTGACAAGAAGAAAGCCTATGGCAAGATATTGGCTCTTCCTGGGTTGGTTTGTGATATGACAAGGGCACAGGTTGCACATCAGGGGATAACAGAACCTTGGACCCTGGAACAAGAACAACAGACATGGCAGTGGGTCTGGTGAGCCAGCCCAAACAGCTCAAGATGTTCACGATGAATCTAACCTTGAGAGGGAGTATTTGGTACCAGGAGGAGAGAATACACCTCAGCAAAATCTGTCCGACTTGGCAGAAGTGCAGGAGCAGGTAGTCCCTTCAGAGAGGAGCTGTTCTATGGACATAGGGATTATCTCACTCTTGAGGGCCTGAGGAAGACTGTCTCCAGGCAAAAGAAGGGTGATGTCAGTAGATCTCACAGGGTCTCTTGGGAGGATGGTGTCCTCTATACTGAGACAAGGGAACTGAGACAAGGAACTCCAAACCAGGGGCAACCAGGAGAGCGGTGGTCCCTCAGAAGACTAGAGAGCTACTCCTCACATTGGCTCATGACATCGCCTTAGCCGGGCCGCTTGAACAGACCCAGTGCTGAAACCAGCTGGGCAACCATTTTTATTGGCCCCTGATGTCTGACAAGGTAAAAGAGTTTTGCAGCTCTCGTAACAGAAGGCAAGCCAAAGACTGCCTTGACACAACTGCTAGTGATGGAGACAGACTCCCTTTGAGAAGGTTTGGATTGAGATTGTTGGTCCTCTAGACCCACCAAATGCCTCTGGGAACAGATTTAGTTTGGTGGTGGTGGGCAATGCTACCAGATACCGTGAAACAATATCCTTCAAGAGGGCAACTGCTCCCACAGGGGCCAAAGCCCTACACGGCATCTTCATCAGAGTATCTGCCTGTCTGAAGGTGATGTGGAGTGAATGTAGTTTTATCTACAAGTTCATTACTCCATATTATCTCCAGATCAATGGTCTGGCAGAAAGGTTTAATAAGAACCTAAAGGGCATTATCCTAGGCTTAACTGACAAGCGTAGGAGATGCGATGTTCTTCTCCCATGACTGCTGTTCATTTAAAGAGAAGTGCCATAGAAAGGGGTTGGTTTTAGCCCCTTGAAGTTACTGTTTGGCCATCCTGAAAGAGTGCCATTGAGTTATTTAGAGAAGCTTGGGAGAAGCCCTGCAAAGCCTCTCAGAGCCTAAATAAGATGTGCTGCACTATGTGCTAGGCCTGCAATCCTGCAGGGCCCAGTACATGAGGAAGGCAAACAGCAACGTGGAAGCCAACTAAGAGCTTATTAGGCTCCGATATGACAAGAAATCAACTCTGCCTGAGTATAACCCAGGGCAGTTGATGTGGGTGTTGGAACCTGTGCCCCCCAAGTCCCTCCATGATAAATGGACTGGGCCCTACCTCATCCTTGAGAAAAATGATGAGGTAATCTAATTGCTGGACCTTGGCACCCTCAAGAGTCTCCAGATGGTGCCCCATGTCAACAGTCTGAAGCCTCCCCAAGACAGGGCTGGCATGACAATGCTGATGGTCACAGGTGAAGGGGAGGAGGAGGCGAGCAAGCCTCTGCCAGACCTCCTCTTTAGCAATGCTTAAGATGGGCCAGTGGAGGCAGTATTGCTGTCCTCAAAGGTGCCAGAACCTCAGCAGAAAGACTGCTGACTGCTTTGGTGGGCTGTTTTTCCTGACTCCCAGACTAACCAAGTGGTGTGTCCTGGGTGTTGACACTGGTGACAGCCTACCTTTCAAAAACAAATTGTACAGGTTGTCTGACCAGGTGAAGGCAGTCATAAAGACTGAGGTAGCCAAGATACTTGAGTTAGGGGTACTTGAGACCTTTAACCGTCCATCAGCCAGTCCAGTAGTATTGGTGACCAAACCTTATCCCCAAGGAGGAAAAAAAGAATCAAGGTTTTGTGCCTGTTGTTCTACAGGCATTTACATGCAGTCACCAAGACTGACGCTCACCCCATACCTATAGCTGATGAGCATATTGACAGGTTGGAGGCTGCAGAGTTCCCAAATACATTTTATTTGACCTTAGGTTACTGGCAGTTTGCCCTAAGTCCATAAGCACAGGAGAGTTCAGTGTTTTCTGAACAAGGAGCACCTTGTCCACCTGAAATATGTTCTTTGGGCCCTGCAGCGGGCATGCCTCACTGCCAAGAGAAGCAAATGCCAGAAATGGAAAGGTTCCATAGTGTTCCTAGGCCACCTTTTAGGTGGAGGCCACGTACAACCTCTTTAGCCTAGGATCAAGGCCATTTTAGATTGGGAACCTCCCAAGACCCAGAAACAGGTCATGGCCTTTCTTATCCTTAGTGGGTCCTACAGAGGTTGTGTGAGGAACGATGGGACCATTGTGGATCCCCTGAAAAGCTTACTGCAAAGCAGCAGCCCAAAAAGGACATTTGGACCCCAGAGTGTCAGCAGGCCTTTGACTCTCTGAAGCCAGCTATGTTTTCAGCACCAGCCCTACTGGCCCCTAACTACAATAGGACGTCTGTGGTCTGAAAAGATGCCTCAGAACTAGAGGTTGGGACAGTACTGGTACAAGTAAATGAAGAGGGCCAAGATCAACCAGTTATCTACTGCTACAAGCGAGCAAAGATGGAGTGCCACTGAGAGGGAAGCCTTTGCTATGGTCTGGTCCTTGAAGCAGCTCAGACCATTTTGCTTGCAGGTTCAAACCGGCCACAGATCTCTCAGATGGCTAATGCTGATGACGGAGGTGAACCCAAAATTGATGAGATAGTCCATTTCCCTACAGGGGTTGGACTTCACAGTGGAACACAGACCTGGTTCTGCCCATGCCAATACAAATGCTCTTTCTAACTTTTTCCACTTAGATGGTGAGGATTACCAGGATATAGGTTAGCTGCCCATCACCTTTCAAGTGTGTTTGTGTGTGTGTGTGTGTGTGTGAAGGAAAGTCTTTCTTTTTGCCATGATCATGCCCCATTTTTGGACTGACACTGGTGGCTACTAAGTCTGAAAGTGCCCGGGGCCTTGTTAACCAGGTCCAGAGCCAGTGCTCCATTTTCTAAAGGTGTATGCTGATTGATATAATTCTAATTGGTAAGGACAGCCTATCTGTAATTCCAGTCTATGTAGTTGAACATGTAGGTTTAGAGACTCCATTGGCCTTACCACACTTATGTGTACACTGCTGTGATGTCTTATCTCATTTTAAACCCAGGCTAGCATTGTAGGCTGGTTTTAAACCCAAACTGTGTCCAAATTCAACTTTGCAATCATTTAGAAGCACTGCCAAAGTCCAAAACGGCCTTTTTATTACTTATTGGTCACCACTAGGGTCTGCCCTCGGTGCCCTAAGGCTAGAGTGCGCTGGTTGGCAACAGGTAGGGTGCAATTCATTTCAAGGCATCGAGGCACCATCATTCTTATTTCAAGGAACGTATCACATCGTAGCCAAAAAAATAATACTTACTGCAAGCCTAGCCAACCAGATCAATTGTGCGATCTGATGGCAGGAGGCCTGCCAACTACCTGAGATGGAGATGGTAACAGTGGGAAGGAGGGTTACATTCTGAGTCAGCCGATGCAGTCCTGGCACAAGAGCTGGATCCCCTCCCTGCCACTTTCATTTGTGCTGCTTCACTGGAACCGAGCTAGGAGTGGAGGGCAGGACAGCAGCAAAAGGCACACTAGTTCGAAGGGGTCCTAGAGGATGAGTTGTCCGTTTGCAGCAGGTGCAAGGAATCCAGCCAGGCACACCACAGCACTTCAAGTCTGCCTTCGTAGTGAGCAGGATCTGGTAGGGATCACTTCACTGTGGCTTCAGGGTGGGTTTTCGTTGGTGTGCCTAGATGTGGATACCCTCATCAGCTTGCAGCTTGTGACAGGCTTTTGTCAGACACTCCAGCAGAGCAGCACGATCTGAGAATGGAAGCTGCAGAGACAGCAAATAAGTAATCTACAATATTGCTGGTATTATTTTTGGGGGATTTGTATAGCGCAACAGCTACTCAGTGAGTGTCCTGGTGCTTGGAAGTACAACCTGAACCCAAACTAACAAGTGGAGCTAAAAATCAGTCCCTAAGAGCCAGGTGTTAAGTGGTAATTTAAAGAGCTGGATGTCCACAGTGGCATCTAACTGTTGAGCGAAGGCATTCCATTCCCTTGCGGCCAAATAGGAGAATGAGATGCCTCCCCAGTTTTTCTTTCTAAATCGAGAAGTTGCTACCAGCAAGGAGCTGGACGACTGGAGTCACCTGGCTGGTTGGTAAGGGGTAAATCGGTTGGGTATTGCAGAACCGCATCATCACATAGAGGCAGTTCAAGAGCAACTTGTGAAAAATGAGAATGGAAAGTGGTTTGAGAGAAGTGGCAAAAGAAAGTCCATCCCTACCTCGTAGGGCTTAGTTTTCATATAAAGTATGGCTCAAATTGACCAAAGTGCCAGAGTTAGTGTGCTAGTGACTTAAGGTGAGTCGTGGTATGGCGCTTGGCCAGTTTGTTCTTAAATGCACATTTGTAATATCCCACTTGATGAGTTTTTGGATGTGGCACAGGAATGGCAATGTTGTAGGGCAACCAAGGGAAAGAGGGTGCAAACCAATAGATTGCTGTGGCATGGATCATGCCATCCCCTTCAGACATGGGCAAGGCCATTGCACAAGCAGGGGAGATTGGGGAGCAGATATTTCAAAGCCATAACTCCCCCCACCCCCCACCGCCACACTCCATCAGGGTCCCTTTTACAGTTCTTGTTTATCATGGCTTCTGTTCATCCTCAGACGCCTGTTCCTGTAAAGAAAGACAGGTTCTTGAGTGTAGGCACAGAAAATCCAAAAGTTCATACAATGTAGATAGCAATTTCATTTAGTTAGCGCTGATTTCTTTGGAGTTACATCAGCAAATGTATTACCCAGAGGTACTTCATCTTGAAACAATTAGTGGGTAGTACATTTAACAATAGCAATTATGAGGGGTAATATGAGTGCATCTAACAAGTTCTTCATGAATGACTCCTTCTTCATGGATATTTCAGCAAAAGTGAGAGAACTGCTTTTGATTCCTTGGCAGCACAAAAGCATGGGCCTACTAAAGCATACCTGGGATTGGAAAACACAGTAATTACAATGTTTGAAGCCAAAATACATGTGTCTGTAAGCACCACAAGTTCACCTGCTTCATTAGAATGGACGTGAGACAATTGCCGGCTCTCTGTCACTTCATACATAGTACATACACAATATCCAGTAGTAAGGTTTCTGTTGTGACGATACTTAGCTGACAGACAGTAATATGGCTGTTACAGAACACTGTGTGCGAGTTGACTATTGCTCAGCTGCACGAGCGAACTACCTCACAGTGACGAGTGTTGAGGGATTCTAGAATGGTGGGAGAGAGTGTGTTGACAGTTGGGGCGAGAGGCATTGATTTGGTGACATGAACTATATATCGTCCTTCTCCTGCTAGTGTGGCTTTACTTATATGCTTACTATCGAATGTAAAATGTTTCCTGTGTGTCCAACATTTTTTCTGAGACATGATCTATCCCCATAATAAAAAAGTTCACTTGACTAAAACCAAATTGAACTCAGGTTTGGGGCATCTCACAGTTCAATTTGGGGTTTAGTCGAGTGTTTGGTGACAAATAGGCATTCGTCTGGCTTTCGAACCTGTATTGTGGGGATCAGAGAAGCTAGGTTCAGTGCTGGACAGTAGGCTAATGTAATATGAGATTCAAAGAGAAACAAAATTTCATGTCTGGAGAACCGTGCTGCTGATAAATATTGAGTTTTCACAGCCACAGAATGGGGCTCAGCAATTTACTATGGTAGAACCCAGAACAAAGTTTTCAGGAGCGTCTGTGAAAAAGGTTTCCACAGTCATTGTACTCAAGCAAGGCGAAAGAGAAGCCACAACGGGGTCAATAATAGAACAGCAATATGGAAATGTTTTATTTTGGTCACTATGTTTTTTTTTAACCAACACTCTCAGGGCACAGTCATTTCATTCTTTACAATACAGACTAAGGGGTTTCAAATAATCCTTCAATTCCAGGGTAGATGCAGAAGTTTATGATTATTTCACTTGTACAAATACTGGGTCTGCCTCCTCAGTCCACTGCAGGGGAGCTGAGTTAACTTTCTTAATGTAATCCTGAAGGAGCTTGGGCAGAGTTGCAAATTCCAAAATGTATTTTCTAATATTTCCTGCCATTTCCAAGAAGGTACATACTTAAGAGAGGTAACTGTCTTGGCAACTTACAAATTGCTTTGATCTTTTCTGTAGACAGATTGCACTCTCCAGCAGAGATGTTGTGACCTAATTATTAGGGCTGGGCAGAGTTCATGGAGTTACACTTTGCGGAATTCCGCGGAGTCATCGAAGAACTCAGTGGAGTTCCGATGAGTTCCGCGTGCAGGTAGAGTTGTTAATTGAGCAACGCAAACAGGCTTGAGATAGCTGCAGCTAACTAGCGTCGCTATCCCAAGGGGTGATCTAGTAAGATGATTCCTGCCCTCAAATGAGGGGATACATACTGTTAGTAACTCAACACTGAATGGGAGATACCACGTTTTGTTTTTCACTTGAGAGTCGAAATAACAAATAGATTTCACTTTGCAGTACACGGAGCCATACATTGGATCAAATTTTCACCTTTGCAAAACTGCCCAAACCCAGGCAGTAAGGGCACGTACCTAACTTCAACGTTGTATTTTATACGTTGATGTCAACAAAATAAATATCTCACTCCAGGGACCCCTTAATGAGAGATATGTGGAGAGCGGGATACAGTGATCCATAGCAGCAGAGGGCTCTTTACAAATAATTCTCCTTACGAAAACCACCACCACCTCAACACGACCCTGAACTGGGGCCCAAAACGGGAGAAGGAGAGCACGCGGAATCCTGAGGGAAGAAGGCACTTACCTTGGTCTTTGGGTTGTACTGCAGGTCAGAATTGAAGGACTTCAGCCCCGCCGTGTGACTGAAGAGGATGGGTGGAGGATTGGATACCACAGCACAAGAACTGCTCCCGAGGGCCGGCGCAAAAAGAAGCAAACAAGGCCGGGGGAGCCCTGAAGGAGGAAAAATCAGAATTTCAAGGTGAGCAGATTACCAGAATGTGTTCTAAAAGCATCCTGATGGGTTGTGGGTGTCAGGTGTTTAGAGAGGTGCAGTGTGCAAATCCACCCTCCTGGGCTCCCTTCTTTTCTCTGTCCAACTTCCTGCTTGAATCAATACTGAGAAACAAAGTCAAAGAAGCAACTGGTGTAGAGGGGAACCAGTAACTCTTAGGTATGCTCCTCAGGTATATTCTCAAGGTGCGACCCGGTTCCTTGCTCACAAGAGATCTCAAAATAGCCCCTTCTGCAAGACCTGAGCAGGTGAGGGAGGAGGGAGGAAAATTAATTGGGAGGTTACTCGTGAGAAGAAAATAACCCATATGTGGAAAAGAGGCTGATTACATTCACTGTCCCTTCATACAAGCGCATACATATATATACTTGTGGCCCTCGTCCAAGCAGCAATTGCAACGCGTGTTGCACAGTGGTGTCTGTGAATTGTTGTGGGAGCAGAAACTGCACCAGTGTGCTTTAAATTAGAGGTGAGCTGATTGAGTGCGCCAAATTCCGTTCCACCGACAGTAGGCAGAGTTTTTTTTGCCAAACTCTGTGATTCAAGCAGAGCCGGAGTAGCAAAAACTCCAAGAACTCCATCGGCGGAGCCGGGTTTGCCGCCCACCCTTACTAGTTATCCGATACAGGCGCAGTTCAATGACATAATAAGTCTTGCCCTAATAAATTTATGGCCAAAGTTGGACTCAAAAAGAAGGCGTATCAATCAAAAATAGGGCCTGCGGAGAAAGAAACAGAGTACGTAAAGTGATGAGCAACCTTGGTATTGAAAAAGGCAACTACAATGTGAACAAGCTGAAATATCTAATGAAAGGACTGTTTTGAGCGCAGACTGTCTGACACCGGTATAAATGATACAGGAGGTGGGATTACTTTGCTTTTAATCATGCGCTTCACATTCACATACATACTTTGATTACCTTGAATAAGGCTACTCACAGGGCAGTTGGTACCTTTGGGGCTGTCTTCATAGTTCTGCTATTGGGACTGCGTTATCTGGGTGCATTTGAGGACCTGAGTGAAATATCAGATGTTAAATTAGGGCATTGTCGCATCCGGTGTTCCTAGACTTCTTTTTCCTTTCTTGCACTGCTAGGCAGTTGATTAACAACAGTGACTAACCAGGGTAGATCTTTCATTTACCACCCAATATAAATTATGCCTAACTGTATCTGAACCTTTGGTAACAACCTGTGCACAAAAACAGCACTTACAGCTTGTTCTGCAGGTGGGGCAATACCCGAAGATTTTTCAAACACATACTTCAGACTGATTAAATAATCTGCAGGCAATTCTTTTATTCTGTTTGCGATTTTAAATTTGTATTCAGGTTGTCTTTACTGAAAATACTCCTGTTAGGGTAGAATCATCAGCAGGTGCATGACACAAACAATTGCCTTTCTCCACCAATTGATCTTACCACACTTGGCACCAAGAGTCTCAACAACTGATTCACATCTGACAAATTGAATTTGTGGCATTCAAACAGTCTACAATTTTCTACGGAAGCTCAAAGGTCTTTTGTGAATATTGGGGAATTGTTTTATGATATTGTGGTATTGACCAAATTTGCTGTGGCACATGTGTTGTCATTCTGTCTCCCAGGCCTGGGTATTCTTTTAGGAGAAGGAGGGCTTCTGGGGATTTGTCTTTAGGTGTGTCTTCATTCATGTAATTAGAAGAGGTGTATGTGGTCTCTAGTGGGCATGTAGTATTGAGCTCTAGCTTGTAGTGTGTTGGAGATGGTCTCTAGTAATAGACGGCTAGCCTGGTTTCTTAGTTGGGAGCGACCAGTCATGTTGATCAAGACTGTGGGGCTGTCTAATCAACTTCTCGTCATGTGCCTCACGCTGTTCTCTAATGCTTCGCTGCCAGTCATGCCATCAGTCACTCATCTTGTTATACCCACTAGCACATTTCCTCCTTCAGATTTTGATTTATCAGTGTAGGAAGGAGGCGGAGAGAAGGGGTACCAGCCCAAACCCTGTTCCTTAAAATGCCTTTTTGGTATTAGTGTATTATGGGTTCGTTTCATCCACACACACTTTCACGTATTTGCTTCCACCTAACAATTCAGTAGAACAGACAATTGTTTCCTATTTATTTTATTTGTGGGATCCTTCAGCCATCTCTGTAGGTTGTTCAAGTGCTCTAGATCAACTCTACCTTTCTCCAGAAAGGACTTTTTTCAGTCTTCACTAGTGAGTCCCTCTCACTCTTCTAAAAACTGGCACATTCTTTTCTCATACTGGTGGTACACAGCCTTGTTAGGAGTCCCCTTTCACGAGGTTTCTTCAGCTTTTGCAAGTTCTCATCTTCCCTTCCTTTGCAAACTCATGCACAGGAACACAAAAAGGTGTCTGCCAGCTCATCCCATGGAAGGATTTGGGTAGAAAGAAAAAGGAAAAGGAGGGGTCTAACAGTTATCTGCCAAATTGTTCTCATGGAGGGAGAATGGAAATCATCTCACACTCGCACTCATTGACCTCCCCCTTCTTTTCAGATATTTGTTGGTCTCAGCCTTGAAGCTCATGGAAACTCCGGGACGGTTGAATGAGTGAACCTTTTTTAAATGAACATTATTCCTTCTAGTGTTTGTGCTTGGGTTCAGGCACTACTGCCTACCATCCCGTTTTCAATGTTTTTTTCTAGAGTCCACTTGCTCTACACCAAGGATTGCATTTGCACTATCCTGAATCTTGTGACTCTCCCATAGGTCTACCAACCCAACTTAACCCATTGTCTCCTACTAAGACCATGCTTTCCTAAGTGCACCATATAAGCAGAGAAACAACCATGTTCTGCCTTCACATTTCACAGTGTAACAATGTTAATACTGCCTGACATGATCAGTGGACAGTGTGTTGGCGGTTTTACACTCCAGTTCCCCTGGAAATCTATTTCTTACCTTTGACCCCTGGGGCTGTTCTGTGAAGTTTGTCCAACTCTCTTACCATCTCAGCTAAGTGCAGATGGTTCCCAGCTGAGACACCAAAGTATAAGAAATAAGATGGACCATTCATATATATATGTGAAGTCATGACACGTTTTTTCAACAAATCAGGCGCAAAGTACAATATTGCTATACAAAGAGGATGCCCTCTCTTGTAGCAGAAAGCATTTAATGCTAACCCAGCCTCATTTTGCATGAGTTGTTATAGATTTTCTACATACTTGTTCCAAATGAGAATGTGTGACAGAAACCGAAACTCGGAGTTCAAGAGCGCCTCTTTCTCATGAGAAGTGTGTGAACGGATCTTGAAAGAGATGCAAATATGTAAACTTCCACAGATTAGCCAGTCATTCGTAAATCCTTGATTAGTACTGCCATGCATTAAAGTGTAGCAGATTACTCAAAAGCAAAAGAGCAGAATAGGTTGTGTTAACATGGGCACAACATAAAAAAGCAAAATGGCAGTAAATTAATCAACATGGCATGAGTTATTACAGAAATTCAAGCCACTTATCTTGACATTCGAGCCCTGATATGCCATATTTATGGATTCACTCCTAGTTGTATCAACAATAAGAGATCTTAAATGTATTTAATATTGACATCAACAAATTGTTCTGAAGATGTTCTCGAGTAATCTTTAGACCAGGTATATCCAACCAGAGATCATGCAGAGTAGCTCGTGGACCTTAGTTCATAAAAAAAAAAGCTCTGGGTCACATTTTTCTTTTAATCTTAAGGGAATGCTGTGTTTACTTTACATTATTATCATCAGGCTGCAGGTAGTGGGGTCTGTTAATGAGCAGTCTCAGTCAGATTTAGGACTCAGGCTGCAGCTGGGACACATACGTGAAAAACTGAAGCACTGAGGTATTTAACTTTTAAATAAAAGTCCTTGTCAACTCAAGGGTTACAACAAAACAATATTTCTGAATGCTGTTAAATGAGAGAAAATGAAAATGAAAAGTTACCTTACTGGTTAAGTTAACACTTCTTTTTAATTTTCTGCCATTTAAAAGTGTCACATTTATAGTCAGCAGGCCTCTTGCTCCCAGCGGCCAGTAGGTACTGTGCCATATGTATAACTAAAAAATGTATTATTCATTGAATGGAAGAAAGTTAAAGTACAGAAAAATTTCCCATATTTTTAACATTTTGACAATCATTTTTCTGCTCTTTAAATTTCTCCCATTAAAAAGAAATGGTTGTATGTTTGTGTTATACATGTAATGGTGCCACATATGGTGAAAGGTATGTCATGTGCCGCAAGCAGTTACAACACACGCTCTTTGTCACCCATACACAAATATGCCATTCATACTCACATATGTTCATGCATCCCCCAAAGACCACACTCTCATTGACACACATGGGAGCCCTGTAATAGTGCCCCTAGTCAAAGTATTTTGTTCAATCAATTGTATCTGGCACTATGGACATTAGGCTTAAGGTCAATGGACCTGGCTGTGGTGGTGTCTGGTAACAATGCATGAGTTGTTTAGCCTTCAGTAGCTCAGTATGATTTTCACTGATCAGAAGTAGCTCCCACCACGGAAAAAGTTGGAGGCCTCTGCTTGAGATGACCGGAGACCAAAACGTTGATGGATTGGCCACCACAATTGCCAACAAATAAACTTACCTTTATAAATGAAAGAACTCTTATGGGCTATTGAGGAGTGGTTGCGTAATTGCCCTATCTGTTACAGATCACTCTCTGTAAATCATGTAACTTCTGTGGTCACTGCCTGACAGAGTGTCTGTGCTGCCATTTAAACCCTATAAGGTGATAGCTATATGAGGGTTGTAAACAATTAAAAAGTATTCTGTCTGTAAAGAACCAAACCTTGCATCACTTTTTGTGGGAACACATAATTGAGTATTTTTTTCACTTTCATTAATTTCGCCTGTGGGATTGAATGTTTGTTAACAGCAAATCCTCTTATCGCTTAAATATTTTACAAAAGGTTTTCTCCTTCACAGGGCACTTTGTGTTTTCGTATATCAGTACCGAGTTCCCCAGAGGATGTTGGGTTGCCCTGTAGTATTGTACTGTTTTGTCTTTTTTTGCAGCCCTCAAAATCCTCCAGTGGCGCAAGCCTGAAGCTGTATCTGATAAAGTTGCATCGCAATTGGACACCCTTGCCACAATGTCCCTCTGATGCCCTCTGAAAGTCTTTTAAGTCCAAACCTATTCTGAGTTTCTGGAGCAGCTCCTCTGGGTAACTTCTAAGGCTCCCTGGACCTCAGTTACAGAACCAAAGGGCCAGGACTCACTCCAGCAGAGAACATCAGAAAGGTCTGGCTGTTACTGGTCAACTGGTCACTTCAAGAAAAAACCTCTTGCATTGTTGTGTCCCTGTAGTCACAGAAGAAATCATGCACATGACCCCTGGGGTGCACTTCTTTGTCCTGGGTAAAATAGGAAGCCAGTCTAGTCATCCAGAATTTCCTCTCTGATCACAGACAGCAGGTCCAGCCCTGTTCTGCAATTCTACAGGTCCAGAAAGTGTTCTGAGGAGGGTCATTTGAGTGCCACATTTATGGTTGGCACAGCCAGTGGATGGGGTGACTCTTGGACACTCGCTAACCCCTGGGGAAAAGTGTGCATGGCCAATCTTCCCCATTTTATAGCACATCCTGTTTGCCTTACTGGAAACTATCCTACATTGCACTTCAATCCTGAAATCCAAAAGGAAGAAACCTTTTGTCACTTGTGCAAAGTTCTTGTGTCCACCCAGAGGTGTGTCCAGAAAAAGTAGCAGTTTTCCAAGTCCCCACTGTATCCATTCTAACCCTGTTTTGGGGAGGCATCCCCCCACTGGATTTGAAACCAGCCTAACTAGTGTGGGCCTTCAGGACAAAGGCTTTCCCTTCTTTGGGTCTCTCCTTATACTAAACTATAAAAACTATCAATGGCGGGCCTCACCTCTGTCCCTTTCAAGTTAATGAAGTTCCTGGGTCGATTCTGTTACCAGGCCTGACCGATAATTCCATTGTGGAAGTAGTATGTACACCTCAATAAGGTCAAGTGCTTGCTCGGCAGCTAATGGCAGGCTAATGCAAATTAACCTCCAGGAGCTTCACACAGAGAAGGTAACTTGATAAAAGTTACTTTTCCTAAATATTTTTTAACAATCTAACTTCACCAATGAATTGAACTTTTAATACATTTGGAAAATAGTCTTTTGGTAACTAATTTATCCTTTTCCTTACAGAATAAGGTTTATAATTGGCACCATGACATTGGTAAGGATCCAGCTGCTATCCTGCCAGGAAAAATAGCTTTTGAGATCTAATCACTGGAAGAACATGCCAACTTTAAGTTTGCATATATTCCATTTTCAGATACCAGGCACATTACGTTGTGGGTGACAAGGTGTACTTATGGATGCCATATTAATATTTAAAAGCAGGGCTTAATGCCTATCAAAAAGTTTTTTTTTACAGGTTTGAAAGCATGTTTTTAGGTTACTGCAGTTAAGTTACACATGGTATGCCTGAAGCTATGATTTCAGGGCCAACCCTATGGATGACACAATCTCCAGGGCCTGTCCTGAGCAGTCAATCATCTCTCTGCTTAAAGCTGGTTTGAGGCAGCCTCTCCTGGAAAGTTTGGTCAAAGATTCTGGGGTTTCTGGTCCTAAATCTGGTAAGTGAAGTTGGACGTGAATGCCCCCAACCCTAGAGCACAGGGTACTTTTCGTAGTGAAGGATAAGTAAACTGACTGGAATTGTCTGCTCCATCTTTAAAACAAAGTTTCTGACAGTTGCTGTTTATTCCATTAGTCAGTTTTGAGACTAGTTCTGGGCAGTTCTGCAGCTCTGTGCAATCAGAAAGGTTTAGCCATGGTCTTTGTTACAAACTGCTTGCAGGAAGTTGGGGGTGGAGCTGAGAATCTCCTGCTAGGAGAGACCAAAAACAAGGTTAAAAATTAAATGGAGGCTATTCCATGTAACTATCTGCGAGTGGGATAGGCCACTTGGCAATGCTCCCTGTATTAACAACAGCAAATTAAGCACATATCTACCATGGCAGTGGAGGAAATCTGTCCCAGTACCACGTAGTTACATGTTAAAAGTCATGGATTGGGGCATTACTGTGTGGGACGGATTTCTCTGGTCATAAAACCACATGGAATTCCCAATTTATTGGAATTTACCAAATACATTTACCACTTGTATTGACCTGCTGCAGCAGCCATAGCCTGGTGGGATTTTTCAACAGATTTTGCCAACTGGACAAATTGGGTATGGTTTTCTCACACCACACAATACTAATTGTGAAAACTCCTATCAAATACGAATCATACTGTGTAAAATTCCATGAGGTAGTTTCACTCCACCTTACTCAGAACCTGGGCAAAATTATTTTCTTGGAAAATAAAGCACACAAACCTATGCTTTTAAACTGAAACATGCAACAGCAGTTTTGTAACTGTGTGATAAAACATTTTAAGCCAATAATGTTTCTATTTATTTACAATTGTTTGCGGCTCACTATCTTGGTTAACTGATTTTTCACTCTACTGTCAGTACCACAGTCAAAAATAGTAGTGTGCCTTTTTGCAGTTTAATAATATATGTATCTACTTTATTCAGGTTACAGCAAACGTCTCTCTAAATGGGATGTCACAAATAACTACTCCCCTGTTTGGGGATTTGAAATTGGTTGGCAGATGTTTTTAGACTTGCTTCATATTTTTAGAATGAGGACCAAAGAATTGTGTTCATATGCTTTTTGTTAGCACTGTCTTTGTGTTGGAGTGGCAGCAAGTCAAGACTGTCTTAGCGATACTGTTTATCTGAGGGGCTCTAGGTATGTCTCCGTACTTGCCTGTTAAGCTGTTGGAGTGGTAGCAATTAGAGATGTCAGAATTGGTACAACAGCAATAGGTTTCAGAGTATCAAACTCATCCACATTACTGCCCAGGTGTGTGGTGTTTAATGAAATAAATTTCATACTTGAAGTTGTTTTATGTACTTCAGTTTGGTGTACACAGAGCGTCCATGTCCAATTATTTGTTGTCTGCATGTGTGCAACCAATCAGTTGATTTGTAGAGCGCAGCTTTTCCCCCGTGAGGGCAACCAGGTGATCAGCTGAAGACCCAAGGGGTATATTTATACTCTGTCTGCGCCGAATGTGCTTCAAAAATGTTGATGCACATTTGGCACAAACCTTGCACCATATTTTTACTATGACACCCGACCCCGCGAATGCCAAAATTCCGCCGTGTGCGTCATTTTCTGGATGCGGGAAACCACCTTGCGTTAATGACATGCAAGGTAGGCGTTCCCGTCCAAAAAATGACTTAAACACCCGTGTGCCATATTTATGCTACCGTGCAAAAATCCTGCACGGCCGGGAGGCGGGGTCGGAAAATGGCGCACAGACCGGTTTGCGTAAAAAAATAACGCCTGGGACAGGGCAGGCGTTAAAATGGGGCAAACACACCAGTACTTAAGGAAAACACACAGAAGCAACAGCAGAGCTCCAAAAGGAAGACATGGAGGTGCTTTTCATCCAGCATGCACGAAGACGCAGAGCACACGACCAACACCAGCAGCTTCCACAACACCAGCAGGGACCCCAAAGGCAACGCAGAAGGCAGGAGAGGATATTCAGGATCAGGACAACTCTTCTGGGACTCCAGCAACAAGACATCATCCAGAGGTACAGACTCGACTGGCAAGCCATTTAGCAGCTGCTGTGCCACATTAAGCCACAGTTGACACCCAGCTTGCAGACACCCCACATCATTCCACCAGAGACCAAGCTGCTAGCTGTTCTCCACATGTTGGCAAGTGGGTTGTTTCAAACCACTGGTGCCCTGGTAGCTGGGATCTCACAGCCCTCATCCTCTGCCTTCCTATCCAAGGTATTGGATGCCATCATCTCCCTCACACCCCGCCACATCAGCTTCCCCAACACACAGCAGAAGCAGCAGGAGACCTAACAGGGCTTCTACCAAATCAACAGCTTCCCACATGTGCTTGGTGCCATTGACTGCACACATGTACGCATTGTGCCACCTGCTGCAACCGAACATCTATACCGCAACAGGAAGCACACACACTCCATCAATGTGCAGGCCATTGTCGATCACCGTGGATTGATCACCAGCATCATGGCAAAATATCCTGGGAGTGTACATGATTCATTCATCTTCCGCCACTGCACCATCAATCAACACTTCCAGGATGGACGATATGGAAATGGCCTACTTGTTGGCAAGTACAGAAACCTACTTATATACACACAGCACAGCAACCCTGTAGGACACACAACACATACACCACTACATTGACACGTGGCCAGAAAGACACTGAGGTTGTGACACTGCTAGTCATGTGTGATAGCCTGACCCATTTGGATACACACCTATGGACAAATGACAGATCCAAATAACAACAGATGCCACTCCACAGACACAAGGGACCAATCTAAAACAATGCAATGACAATGACATGGCCTTAACTGGCAGTACAACTTGGAAGATTAATCTTTCAATATTACATCAATAACACTCAATCAAACACCCTTCCAAGCAATAAGTACTGTGTAAGGGGTGTGTAATGTGTTTCGCTGCAGGTTGAACACCATGAGACACATAGCATGATGATGATGAGTCTAATGAAGGTGACATGAAATCATTGAGGCAGTACCAATATCTCACATCACTCCTGCTCTGACATTGCCCACTACCAATAAGCAAGTGGACTGTGCTAAGAACACATATTGATGTGACAATATTGAAAGTGCACATTGCTACACATACGGTTTGAGACAATCACACATATACACAACAGATGTACAGGCATATGGACCTTCTGACACTCAAAACGTCAACCTCACAACCAAGTTAGCCAGCTGAACTGGACCAGGTTCAGTAGTATAGGTACACGTTTGAACATGAGTCAACTCGGCAAGGGCAGAAAAATAGGTCTGCAGAGAACTTGCCAAATATGGGATATTAGTGCATTGTCAATTGTCAACACGTCAGTGCTGACAACTTATGGAGATGTGTTTTACATTGTCACCTAGCCAAATCAAAGGGCCTCACTGATGTTTAACAAATTCTATTGCATATGTTAAATTGGATGGGATGTCCAGGCCATATAGATGCAACCATGTTAGCACCAGTGTGGAATTGATTCTGTGTATGGAAGTATCATGTCACCCCCAGTTAAGGCACATGGACACCTCTTTCACATGACATAATGCAAGGGAGTACACAATGTACTGCAAGTCTACAAAAATACCGCTGGCATCCGGTCAATCAGCCAAAGAACAGTTCAGATAATGAAACAACCCAATGCTGATGGTCCATCCTAGAAGCCTAGGATTCCACACAATAACACAAACACAGATGAGTCACAGACAACACAAGAGAACAACTGCCATGCAAAGTGATAATCATGGTGCAAGCAACATCAAAATCTCACTAATTTTCTCTTTCAGCTGATCAGGGGTATGGGATCCAGTCATAGATCATGACCCCATTTGCAAACCCAAGCACAGCATCAGAGCATGCCTATAATGAGGCACATCGGAGGACACGCACCATAGTCGAGAGTACTTTTGGCATCCTGAAGTCAAGATTCAGGTGCCTCGACATCACCGGAGGCTTCCTCCTATACTCACCAGAAATGGTCTGCAAGATCATTTTGACCTGTGCCAACCTGCACAACATTTGTGTAAGGAGGAACATTCCCCTCTATGAACCAGACCCACAAATGGCTGAAGAGGAGGAAGAGGAGGACGTTGTCCATCAACATGAAGGGGACCATCCAAACACAGCTGCAGGATTGCGTCGGAGACAACACATTGTCCAAAACGTCTTTTAACTATAGTCACTATCACCACTGTCTTACCAAATGTCATTAAACACCTATTCTAATCACTATATCGTGGTCTGAGTAATCATTTTTGCATCACATTATCCCTAAGATTCATAATCAGAGTGTAGCCTCATGGAGCATTGAAGAAATACATATTAGAATACTGAAAAATCCACATCACATTTGATGGGTATTAATGTACAGCCAACTTCACACACACTGTAAATGACATATATCCTGTCCATTTCACATGTGAAGGGCAATATCAGAGGACCACAGCTATTTCACACATACATGTTGGCAACATGGTTCATTGCAGCATATGGCACACAACAAAGACACCATCATTCAATAAGGAAACAAAATGCCTCATACATGAGACAGTGGATGTGCTATTGCATTGGTAACAGGAATGTATGGCCACACCCTTGACAGCAGTAAGTGTGACATCAGCTACCTTTGCAAGGAGTATGTGTGACATGAAATCCATGTAAGCTGCAAATGGATAGCTTGAGTGCCCCAGATATGACTAGCATTGCTCACAAGACATCCCCTGCATATGCCATCCCAGGTCATAAGTCCTGCCACTGCCATGTTTTCTGTCTCTCCCCACCCTTCTCTAGGGGGCCCTGGAAATTGACTATTTGTACCCAGATAATCCTTCATCTACACACACCCAGACTCACATTCTGACTCCAGTGTGCTTCCCTCTTTAGTATGGTATGCCATAGTCATTGTTCATCTGTCTGCATGGACTTCTGCTTGGATAATGCACTGCCTTGTAGTCTATAGGACCTGTAATCACCTGTCCATTGCTTCCCATGTGAAAGCTACTGTTGGCCCTTTGAACTTGATTCTCACCTACAGGACTTGTGAGAGACTGAAGCTGCACACACCTGTGAGCACCTCCATGCAGACCAGCCATTTGAACATGCACTGCCCTTGCTGCTGCCTGGAACGGCATAGAAACTGCCATTATATGTATATCCCTGTTATGCATTGCCGTGTAAATCACTTGTGTAACACAGGCCTTGGGTTATTGTGTAACGTTGCAGTACATAGGACAAATACAGTTTACTTTTTCTACAGTGTTGTTCCAGCTTTGACCAGTCTCAGTCTGCTCACTGTGTATTTGCCTTGCTCATTTTTGTTCCTGACTGACCCTGCATCTCGTTAGCCTGACTGGTTCCTGTCTTTGCTTACCATAAAGGTTCCCTGTGGCTATATTTGTCTCATAGATGCTTTCCATGCCCTCACTTTCCTCCTGGGGTATTGTGTCAGGTAGGTCTACAATGAACACTCAAATACATTGTATAGCGTAATCAGTTTACTTATGGTATCATGGGGTCTGACATGTCTTCAAATAGCCTAATCACGGCCCATCCCTTGTCTGGGTTTCATGTATGCATGAGTGACATATAGTGACAGTGCACCATGGCTGCATGCATGGATTGGGTATGGTGCCTCCAGCACAACAAACAATGTTAGATAATGTGCATGAAATGTCAACACATGTTTGTACCCTGACGGTCCACACACTGATTCACATCGGCCCCAACATATTGATGGGGCTTGCGTGGAGAATAGCTGTGAGATTAATCAGCACAGAGGCACTGATGTTCCAGGCTGCAGTGGGAATTTTAGAGGCCACCCTGTGAACAAATGTTGTGAGGAAACCTGCCGGTTTAAAATTACTGATCCATTAACTTTGTGAGCACACCAAGGCTGCCCTGTTGTCAGTCTCATAAAACTTCTGCAGTGCCATAGCTGGACTATCCCCATGTGTGTTCTCAATTCCTCTTCGGCTTTCCTTCAATTCAGCTGTGAAGGATACTTTGCTAATGCAGGGAATGGCTCCACAGACTCATGACTAGACCTGTACGTAACTGTGACAACATGGACCCCAATAATGACACAGGCTACACATGGGCCCACACACTTGAACTGGACACCTTTGTGCAATTAACCACTGGAAATATGTGAACACGTGCTGCTTGGTCTGCTGGTCCTCCACTGCCACAGGAGAAACATAGGTCATTTATATGACTCAAAATGTGGAGTGACATTACATTTGTGGATTGGTTTTGGGACTTGGTGTCACGAACACCGTACCCACATAGCATTGTCAAATGCCTGACTCATGGGTAGTATCGAAACAAGTGACCAGGTAGTGGTATCCAACATTCCAGGACATGTGATGGCTTTGTCTTGGAACATTGCAATGATCAACCGTCCTCTATCTATCCTGTGCATGGTTTGTCATGGGAGATGCTTTTGTCCCAAAAATCTGGGAAGTTCACGCAGTATTTGTTGTTACTGTATGAAAAACACATCTCCTTACTCATTTCCGCACGGAATAGCATCTGAAGGTTGTCCACATTGACAACACATGCATACAAGCACATTTATAAAAACACGTCTTGTGATTTTCTCACAGTGGGACAACTAAAATTGTAACAGCCAATTCACACACATTGACACACAGGCAATGAGTTACTGTATTAAGTTGTGTAGCCTTGCTATCCTCTATTGATGCACAACCTGCTCAAACTGGGTAATACCAATTTGTATTCCAAACAGTTGGGTATCTATTGCGTCAGTGAAGAGTGCAAATCCGGTACAACAACTAGAGGATCATGGTCCGCAGTAGTGTGATCTGCCACATGTGCCCATACACTGGAATGCACAATGTAGGTGCAAACAGCCTATCTCTGTCTAGTCACAGCTGTCATGTACTATAAAAATGTGAGAAATGACCCAGACCCAGTAAAAGACATAAATTTTGACGCATGCGCATAAAAAAAGACGCACATGCGTAAAAACCGCCGCATATATGTAGAAAGATGACGCTCACTGCCATGATACATCCATTGGCCCTGAGCGGTAATTCCCACACTGTACCCCATGAAATTGGTTAACAAAGAAAAATATTTGAAAATATTGATGCAGGGTAATTTCTAAGCATGTGCATAAAAAAAAATTATGCACAGACTGTAAGCGTTATAATATTTTGAAGCATCATAATAAAAACGCACCGCATTTGAGGCAGGAAGTGATGTAATAGGATATCCTGTTTACAGAATTGGTACAGTGGGCGTACTTTCACTTTCACTTTGCAGTCTGTGATTTGTCTTGACTGTGTGGCTGTGTTTAGACTTGTCTCTCTGTGAATATTGTGAATTTGTCTCCTGTGTGCTCTTTATATTGTCTTTTGGTGTTTTCTAAGTGTCTGTGGTATCCTGTGTAACTGTATTTTTGTCATTTCTGGTGTCTAATTTTGTCTTTGTACTGTTTGGAGTCTGTTGTGGGTAGTGTTAGTTTGGGGCTAGTTGGGCTGTTTTAGGGTTATTTACTTTTCATTTCCCTCTCCTCCTTTTCCTTCATTATCCTCTGTACCGCTTAATTCCTTTGTTATTTCAAGCATGTTGGGTAGGCCCCATCTCGGTAGAATGGGTGAGGAGGAGCTGGGGAGATTCATTTGGCTGGTGTGCCACTTCCTCCCTTTGATGATAGAAACAGGTGGCAGGGTGATACAGGGGTATCACACAGAGGCAAGAAGACTCCGGTGGTCAAAGGTCTTGTACCATCTGCAACGCGAATACAACACACCGCGCAACGACCACCAGCTGAAGCACCGCTGGGCTGATCTCGTTGCCAAGGAGTAAGACTTGCTGGACCACCTGGGGATTGTGATTGGTGGCCCTGTTGGTGAGTACAATTCAGAGTAATGTGCACATTTAAATACTCTGTAGTGACAGTACCAGATTTGTTCATATGCTGCAGGCAATGTATTTGGACATGTGGAATGCAAGTTAAACATACAGTGGCCGTGAGTTATACAATAATTGCTACATATTACCGTCATTTGTTGACGCAACAGCTGGACTGAGTTACAAAACACAACTGGAGCCTGTAAATTAGTGCTGCCTTCACGTCAATAGATGATGCAAATGTGGCTCTAACATATGTTTTAGGCATGGTCTGTGAGTGTACCAGGAAAGGCATGTTTTTCATCCAGATATTTTCAAGAATTAATGTGTCCCTCAATTATTTCTGATACATGTCTGAACTGGATTCTGAGACTGTGATGCTATTAATTGTGTTTGACCAATGACTTTGGCCCTCATTCTGACCCTGGCGGTCCTAAACCGCCAGGGCCGCGGGCAACAGAAGCACCGCCAACAGGCTGGCGGTGCTTCATTGCCCATTCTGACCCGCGGTCAGAAAAGGGGATCCGGCGGTTTCCCGCCGGAATACCCCTGGCAGGGCTGAACCTCCATGGCGGCGCTGCTTGCGCCATGGGGATTCCGACCCCCTTCCCGCCAGCCTGTTTCTGGCGGTTTTCACCGCCAGGAACAGGGTGGCGGGAACGGGTGTTGTGGGGCCCCTGGGGGCCCCTGCACTGCCCATGCCACTGGCATGGGCAGTGCAGGGGCCCCCTAACAGGGCCCCAGCATGTTTTCACTGTCTGCATAGCAGACAGTGAAAATCGCGACGGGTGCAACTTCTATGTTGCAGGGCCTTTCCCTCTAGGCTGGCGGGTGCTCCTTTGGCGGGCGCCCGCCGGCCCAGCGGGAAAGCCAGAATGGCCTCCGCGGTCTTTTGAATGACCGCCTTTGTGTTTCACCACTGCGCATATTAGTTGCTCAATTTTCACCAGTAGCACATTATGGCGGTCACCGCCATTTGGCCGCTCTGCGGTCAAAAGACCGCGGAGGCCATTCTGGCTTTCCCGCTGGGCCGGCGGGCGCCCGCCAAAGGAGCGCCCACCGGCCCAGCGGGAAAGACCCTGCAACATAGAAGCCAGACCCTGCAACATAGAAGCCGGCTCCGAATAGAGCCGGCGGTGTTGCAGGGGTGCTAAGCAGACAGTGAAAATCATGCTGGGGCCCTGTTAGGGGGCCCCTGCACTGCCCATGCCAGTGGCATGGGCAGTGCAGGGGCCCCCAGGGGCCCCACGACACCTGTTCCCGCCATCCTGTTCCTGGCGGTAAAAACCGCCAGAAACAGGGTGGCGGGAAGGGGGTCGGAATCAAGCAGCGCCGTCATGGAGATTCAGCCCAGACAGGGGAAATCTGGCGGGAAACCGCCGGATCCCCTTTTCTGACCGCGGCTTTACCGCCGCGGTCAGAATGGGCAGGGAAGCACCGCCAGCCTGTTGGCAGTGCTTCTGTGGTCATCCACCCTGGCGGTCCATGACCGCCAGGGTTGGAATGACCCCCTATAAGTTTTGTTCAGTTTAGCTGCCTATTGACTTTGACATGGCGTTAGCCATTACATTTTGTATTCAGTTTAGCTGCCTATTGGCTTTGACATGGCATTAGCCATTACATTCTGTATTCAGTTTAGCTGCCTATTGGCTTTGACATGACATTAGACATTACATTTGATATTTAGGTTAGCTGCCTATTGGCTTTGACATGGCATTAGCCATTACATTCTGTATTCAGCTTAGCTGCCTATTGGCTTTGACATGACATTAGACATTACATTTGCTATTTAGGTTAGCTGCCTATTGGCTTTAACGTGGGCTTAGACATTGCAGTTGACACATTTCAGATGAGCTGTGTTTTTCCAAGCTGTGTTTTTCCACAAGATGGACCAAGCTGTTTTCTTCACACCAGACCTTAGCTGATAAGAGCACGTAGATTTTGTGTTTACCTCGCAATCCAGTCTGAGAGCGAGTGAGCTCAGGAGAATTTGCCCCTCTCCAAGGTTATTCGGCTCTTACACTGAGTTTGCTTTTAAGGATGTCTCTGGGCTACAGTGAGTTAGATTTAAATCTGCTGACTTCAGACAGGAACTAGACGTCAGTTGCCTGCCTCCCGTTTGGGTAGAGAATCTCTTTCTCGCAGTTGACCTGAGTCATCAACTTGCAGACCCCAGAAAGATGAAGCTGAATATAGGCCCTACTTCCCCATACAGTGATGAATTTTGACTTTTATGCTTTGCTTTGAAGTTCTGCTATAAATGTCTTCACCTATATTTGCTGTGTGCATTGCAACTGAGAAGTACTTTGATATATTTTGCTTTCATTGCTGCGACTACTTTTGAACGTGTGCTTCCAATCTACAAATTACGTCTCTCAGGAACCTGTGGGTGGGGAATTGACAACAATAAATGTCTTCTTTAAACTCAGAAGTGCATTCCAGAGAGGTTCTGTAAGCTTGGTTATGAGATAAGAGGGAAAGCAGAACATTATGGCTTAGTTGTCAGTTTTCAGAGTCGGGAAATTAGAGATTTCTAAGTGAACTATTTAAAAGTGTAATTGTTTTTTGTTGTTTAGAGAATTACAGAAGCACGGCAGACCATGTTTGAAAATGCATGCGAAGTTAAACTGCCTGATGGTGCTGTGAGAAACATGTTTTCTTGCTGTGATAAAGCATATTTAGAAAATGTGCCTTTTGAAAGCAATGATGTTCCTTTTGTTTTTGACAGAAGGGTTTGGATACTTTTATCTGCTTACAGAAAAATGCAGGAGAGATGTGGGCAGTTAGAACATGAAAATAAGAATTTACGTGAGCAAATTAGCCAGAACACATTAATGCAAGATAATGCTGAAAGCTATAAAACTGCTGTTTTAGAAGAATCTGGCTTGTCCCATTCCAGTAATGAGACACCCCTCAGTTTTTGGCAGTTGAAGTGCATTCCTTAACTGATAACACTGAGAACAGAGCTCAGAATGTTATTTACAGACCGCTTCTGTAAAAAAAATTAATTACATGGCAGAGGTACCGTTGCAAAATGTGCAGTTATTGACACAAGTAAAATGAAAGATTTTAGAGTTTCTTACTGTTTGCACTAAGCAAGAGACACCGAGTTTCATTTGCTTGTTTGATTTTTGGAAACAGTATAGCCCTCATCTGAGTGAAATCCTAACACTTTGGTATAAAGTCACTAGGAAAAAATATAAGCAGCTGCGCGCTTTTAATTTGGCAAATGAAATAATTCAGACTTTAGGTTTCTGCGCAGGGCAAGAGGGAAACACTGATTTACATGTAAATCAGGAACAGGGGAAGAAAAGAGTGCCCCTGCAAGACAGGGCTAGAGTCACTGCAGCCCTACATGAACAGGTGTCACAAGCCCCTTTTCAGGATGTGGAGAGGGTGCAGGGAGTACCACAGGTAAAAGAGTCACCAGTGAAATTGAGTGCACCATTTGAATTTGTGTCCCCTGAGGATAAAAAGCATTTTTGTTTGACTAATGATTCATTGACTGAAAAGTTGTTTTCTAGCACAGGAGAAGGAACAGCGTTGTACAATGTGTGTCAGACTTTAAAGCAAGAGCTGCTTGAGATGTGTCATTTTTACACTGATTATTGGTTCACTGCCAATGGTTTAGCCGTTTGGTTTTCCACATGGCTTGTACCTAACTGGTTCAATTCCCTTGCAGATGTTAAAGAGAAAAATTCAGAGTCTGAAGTGTCCACCCAGAATTCTGACTTGGTGGGGGTGGCTAAGTGTGTGCACCAGAAATGTGGACATCTGGGAGAAAAAGCCACTTACAGGTGAGCAGAGATGAGAGGGATGCACATTCCCCTAGATTTGATAAAAAATGTGCAGCACGCACAAGAGCAATTTGTCCCACAAGCAGTCACAGAGCAGTTGGAGAGAGGAAAGTTACCAGGACAGATATGGCAAATTGATCAGGTTTTAGGGGGAGTGATTGCTGCAGATTACCTAGGAGAAATCAAAATTATGCTGATAACTAGAAAATAATCTCATTAATTCATACAAATTGGAGATAGAATGGCCCAACTTGTCAAAAATGCAGTGAATGGAGGTTTGGTAAAGAAGGAGTCTGAGCCAGCCCTTCAGACAGTGCAAGAAAAGGGAAGCTGTGGTGCAGCAGATAAAAACCTCAGTGCTGAGGTGTGGGTTGAAGCCCCAAGTGACCTTCCAGAACCTGCAGAAATCATAACAAAGGGCCCCAAAAACGTCCTGCTGATTATGAAACAAGGAAAGGAAGAGGAAGGGCACATTTCAGATGACAAATGTTATTCGCAAGAAAAGTCATACTTTTTTATTTTGCAGATCCTACCACGTTTCGCCACTGACCATGAGTGTGCAGTGTGGTCTCCTTTCGGGTGTGTGCGTGTGGGGTCGGGGGAGGGACCGAACCCCCAACCTGAACCTGACTGAGTAAAGTACAAGCACCATGGATCCATTATGTGCAAATGGCGCCTTCAGTTCAAGTTTTTTTGTGTGGAACTCTGACTTTCGCCAGCAAACCTTTCAGGTGGACCGTGCACCTTTACATGAGTAGAACTCATGCTACATCAAATTGCTATTTTAGAGACACTGTTCTGTATAGATGTATCTGATGTGAAAGGTTATGAGATCGATATGTTAATCCACTTTCATTGCTTTACAGTGATTGCTTTGATCATTCAAATCTGATTTGCTGATAATGTTTTTTTTGTGTTGATGTTTTTGTTATTTTTGTTTTGGTTTGAAATAAGAGGTATGTGAAACAAAAATTCATTTGTCATAGGGTGGAACGTGATGCTATTAATTGTGTTTGACCTATGACTTTGTGTTTCACCACTGCGCATATTAGTTGCTCAATGTTCACCAGAAGCACATTATATGTTTTGTTCAGTTTAGCTGCCTATTGGCTTTGACATGGCGTTAGCCATTACATTTTGTATTCAGTTTAGCTGCCTATTGGCTTTGACATGGCATTAGCCATTACATTCTGTATTCAGTTTAGCTGCCTATTGGCTTTGACATGACATTAGACATTACATTTGATATTTAGGTTAGCTGCCTATTGGCTTTGACATGGCATTAGCCATTACATTCTGTATTCAGCTTAGCTGCCTATTGGCTTTGACATGACATTAGACATTACATTTGCTATTTAGGTTAGCTGCCTATTGGCTTTAACGTGGGCTTTGACATTGCAGTTGAGACATTGCAGATGAGCTGTGTTTTTCCAAGCTGTGTTTTTCCACAAGATGGACAAAGCTGTTTTCTTCACACCAGACCTTAGCTGATAAGAGCACGTAGATTTTGTGTTTACCTCGCAATCCAGTCTGAGAGCGAGTGAGCTCAGGAGAATTGGCCCCTCTCCAAGGTTATTCGGCTCTCACACTGAGTTTGCTTTTAAGGATGACTCTGGGCTACAGTGAGTTAGATATAAATCTGCTTGACTTCAGACAGGAACTAGACGTCAGTTGCCTGCCTCCCGTTTGGGTAGAGAATCTCTTTCTCGCAGTTGACCGGAGTCATCAACTTGCAGACCCCAGAAAGATGAAGCTGAATATAGGCCCTATTTCCCCATACAGTGATTAATTTTGAGTTTTATGCTTTGCTTTGAAGTTATGCCTTAAATGTCTTCACCTATATTTGCTGTGTACATTGCAACTGAGAAGTACTTTGATATATTTTGCTCTCATTGCTGAGACTACTTTTGAACGTGTGCTTACAATCTACTTATTTCGTCTCTCAGGAACTTGTGGGTGGGGAATTAACAACAATAAATGTCTTCTTTAAAATCAGAAGTGCATTCCAGAGAGGTTCTGTAAGATCGTTTATGAGATAAAAGGGAAAGCAGAACAGAGACATACGTACCAAGTTATTTCTAACCTCAGGTAACATTTTAGGCTGATAGTTTGACTTGGTTGTGCTGCAATTAAATTAGGGATGGATGCCAAAAGTAATGCACACGGGTTCATATCTAAATGTTTGGTGCTACTTTCCATAGCTGTGGCACATAAAATGAACAAATGATACAAATTGAGGGATAACAACTATCCATAGGCCTCTTTTCATTGTACCTGTGTGTTTTACATTGGTCTTGGGCACAATAGCTGGAACAGAGCTAATGCAATTGCCATCTGTGTTACTCTATAGCCATGAACTTCTCATAAGTTATGGGATCTTCATGGGATACCTGACATTGGGGAATGCATGGTCACAATGTATTACGTGCATGATGTCGTGCAAGGGACCCCTGACCAATTCCATCATACATATAAAGTTCCCTAATACTTTTCTAGTTTTGAGTGGCACACCCCTGCTGATCTAGTGCAGCATATGTTTAATAACTAACTTCCCAGTATGGAGGCTATCACTGACATGGGTGTATGCTAAGATCAGAAGACCAGCATTTCTGTGACTGCTGCTATTCCGAAGGTACATACAAATTGAAACCTACATCATCATGATTGACAAATTGGTACATTTGCTAAACCATGTGTTAATAATATGACAGTGTCAGTTTGCTGTATAGCCGCTGATCAACCAACTTGGCAAATGTAAGATGATGAATGTGGCTCACTGTGATTTCCAAAACCCATAATGGGTACACAGGGCAATGAGTTACACATTTCAGGTGCAATGACTACACCTGAGCCCATGCAGTCTGTCATGGATGACTACAATATACACTGTCAACAGATATCTCCTTGTTGTATCCAAATATTAAAACTGGTCAATCCATGGCTAGCCTCAAACTGTCACCAGTTAATGCACAGAATCCCTGCCATTATGGTGTCATAGGGGGCATATGTGGCTCAGGGTACACTGTAAATGTAGCATATGTAACCTACACACAACACGGGCCCTACATGTAAGAGACCATAGAAAGCATTATAAATCATGACCTTAAATCAAACCACAGGTGTGTCACACAGTAAATGATTGTCCCTTGATGCACAAGCCACAATACCTGAGTGACTGGTATTGCAGTGCTCCTGGAAAGCGGCTTTGCATGTCTCTCATTACTACAAATAATGAGAGGAGTACACTCCATAAATGAGTCTGCAAACAATTGATGGAGCATGTTTGTCACCACATAATAGTTAGGTCCACAGCATGTGTGCAGATATGTGTGTATCACTCACTGAAGTGACCGGGTCGGTACATGTTTGCAGTGGTATGTCTGTTGCAGTATCATCATGCCTGAGAGGCTGGACTTTCAGATTTAATGTTACACACAGTAATTTTATTTGGAAGTGTTGTACAGTGCACAGACATTGAGCACATTTCTCCCTTCCATGCTTTACAGGTGGACCTGCCCCCTACACAATCGGAGAAGTGTCTCGATTTGCGGACGCAGACACATCCAGTAGGTGTCGATATTTCAGTTCTGTGTTGTGTCTGTTGTGTGATTGACCCCTGTGTGTTGGACAGATAGCAAGGTATGATGTGCTGGTAAATGATCGGATATGTTACTTGAGTGGAGTATCACTTTTTTTCCATCTTTGAGTTGGACAATCAGTAGCGTATAGTCATATTTTGGGACTGTAGTGCAGCCCTGTAGGCATGGCCATGTGAAGAGGGTGACATTTGTATTTGAAATTTTAATAAAGAAAAATTCGCAGAGGCCCATATTCATGATTTAGTCGGCAAGTCAGACCCTGAATCTCACAGAATAGGGATGCCAAAGTTTTACCCACAGACTTGAGCCTCCCTGTTCACTAAAGAACATGTTCAACTGTATGTTTGACTTCCTAGCAGCATCTAGCTCCACATGTTATGCTACGTGTATGTGGCCCTTGAGTACAATGTCATAGGTGTGCATGCAGCTCATGGCCAGATCTGTGCTTGCATCTATCTGCTTGTTGTAAGACAGATAATAGAGGTATTACATTATGTTGACAATTGTCTGCATTTACAAACATAACTGTGTATGGGATTGTCCACGTTTTGGGTGTATCCTAGTTGGACATCCTCCTTACCTGCGGTGGACTGCCCAAACTCATTTACAGCTGTCCAAAGCTTCCTGGGTGTCCTAGATGTTTGAAAGTATTTGTTGCTTGTTCATCCCCCCCCGAGGCACAGGCTTAGGGTTATGAAATGTGTACCTAGGTGTGATGATCGAAGTTTAGTACACAGACATGTAAATCTGTAAATCACTTGTCCAAACCATTTAAGTTGTTACACATCTTTTAGAGCATTGCTGTGCTTTTAGATAGGACATGTGTAGGCTGCATTGACATCTACTTCCTCAGGGAGAACCTGTGATCTGTATGGTGATATGGCCTGTTTCAGCTACATTAGATGTATTGTCTGATTTGCATCAGTAGCTATATCAGACAATGAAGTACCTAATGTTTGACTTTACCTTTTTTAACAGCAGCCAATATGAATGCCATCCAGATTCGTGAGTTTCAGCGCCGGGTGATGCGTTACCGTCACATTCTGGATGTGGAGTCTGGGTTCCGCCACATGGCACGACATTATCGCCATGAAAGAGCCTCAGGAGTGTGGAGAGCATTTGCCTAAGGGGGCCCTTCGGTGTCCACAACAGCCGCCATCACCAGCACCACCACCACTACCACCCAGGTGGCACCAATCATATCAGGCACCACTGCAGGACCATCGACCTCCACTGCTCCCGGACCACTGACAGCACCACCTGTATCTCCACCTACAAGCATGGCACCACCAACCGGACACACATCTACAACTGGCACTCAGACCATCCCTGCTGCAGTCATTAACCCTGCAGATTTCAGAGTGATGCAACGTGACATGCAACGTGTGTTGCAGAGAATGAACAGGCTGCAGCAGGAGGTGTCATAAATTATTAAGAGGGTGCGTGCCATCAAGAATACCCTGCGGAGGGCGAACTAGTAACAATTATACCCTCTGTCATGAATCCCTCCCCTCCCTCCTCTTTCCTGGTTCTTTTAATTAGTGGGTTTAGGGGGCTTAGTATTAGGTTGGAATAGGCTGTTAGTTTAGTTAGTAGTAGTGGGTTTGGGGGTGGGGGTATGATAATTTGATTTTTTTTTAAATATGTGTGTGGGTGGGTGGGTGGGGGATGATGTTGGGTTTTGGTGTTTTAAAAAAATATATACATATCAAAATATAAAAATACAAAAAAATATATATTTGTTTAGTATAAGATAGAATGTGTTTAGGTTAGTATATGTTGTCCTCCATGTGTCCCGTCTTATAAGGGGGGTGGAGGGTTGATGTTAACAGTGTTTAGTTAAATGTGATAAGTAAGTTTCGCTTAGGTTAGTTAGGGCCAGTTGTGGGTAATGTGTAGTTAGGATAGGTTAGGTTAGATAAGGTGTTTCCCCAGGTTTTATTATCCCTTTTTACTGTTAAATACATATTTAGGTACTCATTTCAGTATGTGTCAAATGCTTGGGGATCAGGGCCTTGGCATGGGTGAACAGTGTCTCTTTAATATTTGCATTTGTGTCTCATCCTGCAATCAAATCCCAATTGAGCTGTTACATTGGCAGCTACACCAGAGCTACTTTGCTAAGATTCTGCCATCCATTGCACCCACCACTTAAGGTTACTATGGATCCCAATGTGTTGTTAATTTTTTATGTATATTTTCAATCTCACATACTTTGGGACCAGATTTGTTTTTGAGGACACTGTGTTACGTCTGCCTGCAGCTTGATGTTCAAGTGAAGCCTTATAAGGTGAGTGGTGGTATGATCTCATGTAGTATAGTATACATAACTTCCACCTATCATTTGTTACATTGTTCAGCCAGGTTACTTATTTGTACGTACACTCATACACATCCATTCCTGCTGTATGGTGTGTGTGAGGAAACATTTGGGTCAAAAGTCACATATGTAAAGATTGTCTTGAAGAAAAATTTGAAGACAACATTTTTTGGTTTAGACATCCCTTGAGGAAGACTTATTCTGTCCAACACAGCATTATACTGTATAGTTTCTATTTCCCTCAGAATTAACCCTGAGGAAGGGCGGTTGATGGTACAATCCAGACCACAGTGCATAGTTATCAGCCCACATTCTTTCAGGGCAGTTGTATTGACATTCTATGATCATTGTCATGAGGCAAACATCACTGATCTCCCTCACGGTTGATGTGTCACATTACACAGAGACAAAGTTGTTGTGTAAGTGCTATTTATTATAAAGTGCTGTAGTGCTATATTTACATTGTCCATGATTATGAGTCCATTAGTGTGACACCTTCCATTGTGATCCTACACAAGTGCAAAAGGACATGTCATTGGACATGCTCGGGCGAAGTGTCAGACAGTGCAGAGGGACATGATTTTCCAATGAGTTAGTGAGAGACAATCACAGAGCAGAGTGACAAGATAAACAGTGGGCAGCTGTTGCAAGACTGGCATGTTACAAAGCACAGGACCTTGGTTATAAGTGGCCAGGTGGCAGGGTTTAGTGCTACTGGGTACTCTTACAGGTGAAGGTGATCTGTTCCACGTCTTCATCTTCTGATGTGTGTGTTGTCTCCTCTGTCCTTGGTGGTGGTGGGTATGAAGAGGCAACACACACCTCAGTGTTTGAAGACGTGGAGTCAGACATCCCGGTAGCTGCCAACTGTGGGGCTATTAAGGGCAGTACTGCAGCAAGGAGGAGCTGCTGGTTCTTAAGAATAGCAGCCACATCACTGTGGTAGGTAGCCAGGTCGGCCCTGAGGGGGTCAATATTGCATTCGTGCACACGTTGAAAGGTTTGTTGTTGGAGGTGTTGTGTCAACTCTCTTACAGCTGTTCTGATTTCCTTCACACTTTTTTCAAGTTCTTGCAAGATTGATGTTCGCCCTTGCATGGCTGCTGTCTGTTCTGCAGTTGACATCATGCACAAACGCACCCCCTCTAGGCTGGCTACCATATTTCCATCCCCACCTGCACCTCCTTGGCCAGCTCCTGCTGTACTCCAACTACAGTTCTCTCAAAGCTGGTGCCAGTGTCGTCAGAGTCCTCAGCTGGGTAGGAGCTGGCAGGCCGTACAATTGGGGTGGTGGGTGTGTCCTCTGTGATGGTTGCTGTATCTGTGCTCCTCCTTGCGACTGAAGGTGGGGTCTGGAGGGTCCAAGGACATCTTGGAGGGTCTGCTGGCTGATGTTTTTCAGCTCGTCATCCATGTCATCATGGAAGTCCAGGACAGGCATATCCCCAGGACAGCCATCGTCCTCTGCAATGAGATATTGTACAATTAGTGTGTCTGTGTTGTTGGATTTGTAATGTGACGTGCCTGCCTTCCTATTTGTTGCACATTGTGATATAGGTTCCTGTTAATTGTTCCTGTCCATAATATTAGCATTCTCCGAGACCTATGCCCCACCTGCATGTCACATGTAGTGTGGTCAGTTTGGGGACTTGTCTGCATCACATCCTCTAGGTGTTGGCTCTGGCCAAATTGGTTATTGCCACCTTCTTGTACTACTCAACCCTCCGTCTACTTCCATTCTCATGGTGAGGCCTTGCACTGGCTGTGGGTGTTCTGATGGCACTTGCACCACACTTAACAATCTGGAAGTGAGCCAGTCTCAGATATTTCACATCCAGCTATATGTTGCTGAGACCTAGCATAACTATTTATAACATTGGCATGCAACACTACATATGTCAGAATTGGTAGTGTGTAATGTTTATGTTGGGGAATGTTTGCTACATTGGATTGCACTGAAGGTCCTAGCAGTGTTCCATTTCCTCTTCTGACTGTGAGGGTGAATTTCACTAGCTGGTGACATATGTCCTCCCCCTCAATGCTGTTGTCTGAGCAGTATGACATTTGGGATGTTGCATGGTGTCATTTGAGCTATTGTGACCCAGACACAGGGTGGACCCTGACATATGTAGCATGGGTATGACATTAGTGCTGTGTACCTCATTATGTTTATGACAATGGCTGATGTTTGTAGCAACTATGGACATTCACATTTGACAGGATTAGAACATTTATATTGATTTCAGGGGATTGATAATGTTGTCATCCTGAACCCTCTAATTTGGGTGTTAGATCCATGGGGATATTACTGCCATTAGCTACTTGACCTGCACACACAGCAGAGGTGGTAGTGGCAACTGTTGTCAGTATTACATTCCACTTGTGGATATGGCCTGAGACTGTTAATTGAGCTCTAGTTCATGTAGGGAGAATACCAGCTGTCGTGTGACAGCAGGCCAGTTTTATGTTGTACCCTACCCTCCTGGACTGGCTTTACCTTTCCAACATCCTTGGCATGGCAGCATACCCCCATGCAAAGGTTGTTGGTGTAGTGTAGTACTGTGCCCCAGGTTTCCTCTGAACAGCCCATGCCCCTTTGCTGTGCCCCTTTACCCATGCTACTCCTTGAAGATCATGACTTAGATGCATTGTTTAGTAGGTATGTCCACCCCCCCTACTTACAGTTAACATTTAAATTTCCCATGCGACTTACCCTGCATCTGTGTTGTCTCCTGGTAGTCTGCGCTGTCCTGTCCTTGAATCCCTGTGACGATCTCCTCAGGGATGACGGCTACCACCATCTCCTCCATGTGGTCCAGGGCCTCCTGCCTGTGGTGCTGGATTCCCACCTCCAGTCTGCAGTGCTGCCTTCCTGTTCCTGGCCATCATTCCTTGGTCCTGCATTTGCAGTCATGCCAGAGTTTCTTGCACTCGATGACTGTTCTCCGTACTTCTGCCACACTGTTTATCTTGTCAACAATTTGTTACCATATTGCCTCTCTCCTACTAATTGGCAAATTTGAGGTGACAAAAAGTTGGTGCTGGTGTTCCGTCACCTCTTTCACCAGAATTTCCTGCTCCTCTGCACTGAAGCAACACTTTCTTTTCTTCTTCTCCCTCTCCTGGGTCTTGTGTCGGTCCTCCTGGCTGGTTCCTGGTCTGTTGTCATCTTCCAGGGGTCTGTCCAAGCATCTGGGATCCATTTTGGCTCTCCTTAGCACATATTGCAGTGTTTGCGCCGCTTTTTGATGCTATTGCATCAAAAGGCGCGTATCCGGTTTGCGACATTGTAAACCGGCTCACAGTCGTTTTCGCCGCATTAATGCAGTTTTTCTTTATGACATGGCGCATTGGTTTGAGTCCAAAAAAATGACTCACACCTGTGATTTGCACCGCGGTGCGTCAAAGTATACATTTGATGCCCGAGTGGCGCAAATAAATGGCATTAGCCAGCGGTAAATATTTTTACGCAAAACTGCACCGACGCAGTTTTGCGCCAAAAAGTATAAATATGGCCCCAAGTACTCAATACCTTACGAAACTCTGGGAGGGATAGGGAGGTCTGGAGATATAGGTGTAGTTTGTTCCATGTTTTTGCTGCCAGGTAGGAGAAGGAGCGTCCTCCACGACTGCTTCATCAGATGCAGGGGGTATGGGTTAGCGAGGGAGAGGCAGAGCGGAGATATCTGGTAGGCTGGTGAAAGATCAGGAGGTGGTTCATGTAGGTGGGTGCAAATGGACTGGCATCTCTTCTGAACAGGTATCAAGTGGGGTTCCCTGTGGTAGGGGGGGATGTGGGCTCATACTGGGAGGTCAAGGATGAGTCTGGCTGAAGCATTCTGTATGGTCTGTAGCCTTCAGAAGAGGTGGGCTATGATCCCTGCATAGAGAGTATTACCATAGTCCAGTCGGCTGGAGATGAGGGCCTGGGTGATGGTGCATCTTTGGCGCTGGGGTAGCCATTTGAAGATCTTATGATGCATGCAAAGGATTAATAAGCAGGAGGAGGAGAAGGAGTTGATCTGGGCCGTCATGGTTAACTTGTTGTCCAGAATGATGCCTAGATTTCTAGCATGGTCAGTTGAGGTTGGAGTAGGTCTGAGTTTTTGTTGCCTTTAGTTATTTTATATTTGTTTGTTTGTATGGTGTGTAATGATTGTTTTCTTTAATTCACACTTGCCAGGTATAATTGGTGTTAGTCCTCTATGTTCTCTATATTTAGCAGGAGTATTCAGTCCTCATTTCCATATTAGGCTTCATATTATTGGAGATCCAATTTGTTTCTGGTTTCTATTTCTTTGCAGTTGCGATGTACACTGTATTATTAGAAATACTGTGCAGTTAGTTGTAGCTAATATTGATTGAAACACTGTATGTGAAGTTTTGAGTATTTTCCACCATTTAATATGTTGTTGTTTGAAAACTGTTACTATTTTCTATTGTAAGTCTTTGTTTGATATGTTGTGCTGTAGAGAAATGGGGTCTCTAGTTGGCAGTCAGTTTACACCACGTCCAAGTAGGGACCCTCACTCTAGTCAGGGTAAGGAAGATACACAGCTCAGATAACCCCTGCTCACCCCCTTGGTAGCTTGCTACAAGCAGGCAGGCCTATCTCAGAGGCAATGTGTAAAGTATTTGTACAATCACACACAGTAACACCACAAAAGGACTCAACAAAATAGCCAATATTTATCTAAATCAAACAAGACCAAAACGACAAAAATCCAAAATACACAAGCAGAGTTATGTGTTTTCAAAGATTGAACTTGAATATAGCTCTTAGAAACTCAAATGCTTTAATTTAGAGTTATTGCGACATCATGACAGAGTTGTCCCCAACAATCCGATGCAATGGCTCCAGTCACGGAGTCACACGGACCCCGAGGTACACTTCCTTTGGTAAAAGAAGAAACAAGCCGGTGCAAGGAGTCGGGAAGGAAAGGCATTGCTGGATCTTGTGAGGCGTTGGTTCCTTATTGCAGAGCAGGGGAGGTGATGCAGCATTGGTGTGAAGCATCAGTTCCTTACACGTCGGCAGGGTCAATGCCCAGAGTGCCAAGACGCAGTGGGGCGACCTCACGGGCTCACGGTTACGCCACAGGGCTGCGGGTACCACAACGGAGTCTGGTGTCACGGATGTCGGTGACATGCACTCAGGACTCACAAAATCACTGGACATCCGCGGGCCTGCAGCGGCATCAGGCCTGAGATGTCAGCGGTGTAGTCGTACTCCAGTGGGGACCACAGCTTTGGTTGCAGACGATGTTAGGGCTTAATCAGCGTCGTCGGTCTGGGCGGCGTCCGGAGTCGATGCACTCATTTTTCTTGTGTTTCAACTAGCTTTCACACATAGGGGGCCAGAGACTGGAGTAGGCACCACCTGGTGAGCTAGGATCCACAGCAAGTAGACCCAGAGGCTGGTATGTGAAGTCTCTGCTGTCCCTGAGACTTTTTAACAGGAGGCAAGCATAGTCCAATCCTTTGGAGACACTTCACCAGCAGGATTGCAGAAAGCAGAGTCTAGTCCTTTCCCTCTTAGGCAGAAGTGGCAGCAGCAGGTCAGCACAGCACAACAACAGTCAGAGCGCAGGTCCTCCTCCAGCATCAAGGTCTTCTCCTTGGCAGAGGTTCCTCTGAGTGATCCGAAAATAAATCTGGGGTTTTGGGTCCACTACGGTTGGAAATTGTGTCTCTAGTTGGCAGAGATATCCACCTTGTTGAAATAGGGAACACAATCCTAGTCTCTTCATGCCTATCCGATGTCGCTAAATGGATGGCGAACAGCAAACTCAAGTTAAATGAAGAAAAAACAGAGGCTATGTTGGTAGGAACTTTTTCATGTTTGAAGCCCCCTGCCTTAGTCTCAGTTAGACTAAATGACCTTCCCTTGCCCAGAGATAATATAAAGAGTCTAGGTTTTTGGCTGGATCCTCGCCTCACAATGGAATGCCACTCAAAGAAACTGGCGGCTACTTGCTTTTATTTACTAAGGACCTGTAGGAAGATTTTCACATTTCTTCCCTTTGTAGCTAAAAGTGTCATTGTCCAGGCCCTAATACTGTCTCACCTAGACTATGGGAATGTTTATTCTTCAGTTCTCCTTCCTATGTGCTAAAGAGACTACAGGTGGTGCAGAATGCTGCTGCCCGCCTTTTAACAGGTACTCCAAGACACCACTCAGCTAAATCTGCTCTGTGTTCCCTTCACTGGCTCCCCATTGAACAGCGCATTAACTTTAAAGCCGCCTGCTACGTGCATCGTGCACTCCACAATAGGGCTCCGGCCTTTCTTTGGCATATTATAACTCCTTACAGCCCCCAGAGATCACTTAGATCTTCCTTTGCCTCTTTGATCAATATACTTCGGTTTAATAAAGTAAGATAGGGAGGCAGGTCATTTGCCTTCAAGGCGGGTCCCTATGGAATTCTTTACCACTGGAGCTTCGTTCAGAAAACTCAGAACTTCAGTTTCGTAAAAAGCTCAAGACCTTTCTTTTTCCTTTATAGTCTGTCAGCTTTATCTGCTCAACAGTCCTGCATTAGCACTGGGAGGCCTCCGGATAGCCATGCGCACTACACATATCTAATAATAATAATAATAATAGTCAGGGTAAGTAACACACAATCCAAATTATCCTGTGCTCACCCGCTGGTAGCTTGGCACTCAGCAGTGAGGCTTAACTTAGAAGGCAATGTGTAAAGTATTTGTACAATTAATCATACAGTAACACAGTGAGAACACCACAAATATACACCACACAGGTTTAGAAACATATGAGCTATGTATCTGGTTAAATTAAGGTCAAAACTACAAAGATTCAATAAGCACAAGTTGAGATGTTACTTTTTCAAGATTAAAAAGAGTCTTAAATTTTAGAAATCAACAGTTGTTTCTTGTTTGCACAAAGTACATTGGTTGCATCAAAAATAACATGCATGGTGATCACAGAGGAGGAGATGTGTGAACAAATAGGATGTGCATCGGAATTTCCGGCGCAGCACAATGTGTTTTTCCTTTCCATGCTGCAAGGGGCTTTGCGTTGATTTCCAGCGTGCAGTCTTGGTTCCTCACTGCGTTGCAGGGATCTTTTTGACGCCCAGGGGTTATGCGGGGAAAATCCTGGGCATGCAGTAAGAAGTCACAGGCTTTGCGTTGATCCGGTAGATGATGCGCCAAATTTTCTGTTGCACGCCAAGCCCTGCATCGATTCTTCACTTGGTAAGTCGGGCTGCGTCATTCCGGTTCGGCTGAGCGTAGATCCAGTAGGCTGTGCGTCGAATTTCCCACCGCAAGGCAGGCGCTGCATCAAATCTACACTCGGGAAGTCAGGCTACTTTGTTCGGGTTCGGCTGTGCAGCGATTCTCTCGTCGCAAGTCAGGCTGTGCGTCATTTCCGGAAGGCTGTGTGTCAATTTTCGGCGCAGAAGGAGTTTCTTCAAGAGATGAAGTCTTTTTGGCCCTGAGACTTCAGAAAACAGAAGGCAAGCTCAATCCAAGCCCTTGGAGAGCACTTCTCAGCAAAGTCAGAGGGCAGCAAGGCAGCAGGGCAACAGCAGGGCAGAAGTCCTTCTCAGCAAAACAGTCCAGATGAGTCCTTTGAGTAGCCAGGCAGTTCCCCTCAACAGGTTGCAGGTTCAGGTCCAGAAGTGTCTTTACTTGGTGGGCTCAGGGACCCAGTTTATATACTCAAAAATGCCCTTTAAGTGGGGGAGAAGTCAAAGAGTGGTTTTGAAGTGCACAAGGTCCCCTTTCAGTACAGGTCTGTCTGCCAGGGTCCAAGTAGGGGGTTTGGCAGTCCATTGTGTGAGGGCAGGCCACATGCCTCTGAAATGTAAGTGTCAGGCCCTCCATCCTTCCAGCCGAGGAAGACACATTCAGTATGCAGATGAGCGCAGGTGTGACTGAGTGTCCTGTGTTGGTTGTCTGGGTGAAATGCACAAGGAAGCTGTCAACCAGCCCAGCCCAGACATTGATTGGAGGCAGGCTGTACGGCACAGATGGATTATAAGCGCAGAGAAATGTTCACTTTCTAAAAGTGGCATTTCTAAAAAAGTAACATTAAATCCAACCTCACCAATAAACTGGATTTTCTATTACCATTCTGGCCATACTTAATATGACCTGGTTACCCCTTTCAGAATCTACCACTCAAACAGTGTTTGAGGGTAGCCCTTATGCTATCCTATGAAAGGAGCAGGCCTCAAAGTAGTGGAAAATGAATCTAGGAGTTTTCCACTACCAGGACTTATAAACCACACATGTACATGTCCTGCCTTTTACCTACATAGCACCCTGCCCTATCGGTTACCTAGGGCCTACCTTAGGGGTGACTTATCTGTAGAAAAAGGGGAGTTTAAGGCTTGGCAAGTACTTTTAAATGTCAAGTCCAAGTGGCAGTGAAACTGCACACACGTCCTTGCCATGGCAGGCCTGTGACATGATTAAGGGGCTCCCTATGTGGGTGGTGCAACCAGTGCTGCAGGCCCTCTAGTGGCATTGAATTTACAGGCCCTGGGCACATGTAGTGCACTTTAGTAGGGACTTACAAGTAAATCAAATATGCCTATTGGGAATGAACAAATGTTACCATGTGTAACCCCTTTGCTGCCAGGCCTTTTCTCCCTCAGGGGCCAGGCCTTTTTTTGGCTATTTGGGGCAGTTCGCTCTTAGGTCCTCATAACCTTTTGTGCACATAAGCTACCCACACCAAATTTGTGTCCTTTTTTCCAACATCCAAGGGATTCTAGAGGTAACCAGAGATTGTGGGTTCCCCTGGAGGAGAACAAGAAATTAGTCAATATACAGCGAAAATGTTGTTTTTTAAAAAACAAATGGGGAAAAAGGCTGCAGGTGAAGGCTTGGAGTGTTTTCCCTGAAAAATGTCATCAACAAAGGGTTTGCGGTGCTAAAATCACCATCTTCCCAGCTTACAGGAACAGGCAGACTTGAATCAGAAAACCTCATTTTGTCATCACAATTTTGGCATTTTACTGGGACATGCCCCATTTTTACTGTTTTCTTTTAGCTTTCAGCCTCCTTCCAGTTAGTGACAGAAATGGGTGTGAAACCAGTGCTGAATCCTGGACAGCTAAACATTTCTAAAAACTAGATAAAATTATGAATTCAGCAAGGGGTCATTTGTGTGATCCTACAAGGTTTTCCTAGAGAAAATACCAGCTGCAATAAAAAAAAAAATGAAATTGAGGTAAAAAAAACAGCAATTTTTCTCCACGTTTTACTCTGTAACTTTTTCCTGCAATGTCAGATTTTCAAAAGCAATATACCGTTACATCTGTTGGCCCCTCTGGTTGTGAGGATATATAGGGATTGTATGTTCATCAAGAACCCTAGGTACCCAGAGATAATAAAGGAGCTGCACTTTGCAACGGGTTTTCATTGTGTACCGGGTATACGGCAATTCATTTGGTGAAATATAAAGAGTGAAAAATAGGTATCAAGGACACCTTTGTATTTCTAAAATGGGCACAAGATAAGGTATTGAGAAGCAGTGGTTAGTTGCACATATCTGAATTCCGGGGTCCCCATACTAGCATGTGAATTACAGTGCATTTCTCAAATAGATGTTTTTGTCACACACTGTCTTACATTTGGAAGGAAAAAATGTAGAGGGGCAATAACACTTGTTCTTCTTTTCTGTGTTCCCCCAAGTCTCCCGAAAAAAATGGTACCTCACTTGCGTGGGTAGGCCTAATGCCCGCAACAGGAAACGCAACATGAACACATCACATTTTTACATTAAATCTGATGTGTTTTTTGGAAAGTGCCTTGCTGTGGATTTTGGCCTCTAGCTCAGACGGCACCTAGGGAAACATACCAAACCTGTGCATTTCTGAAAAGTAGACACCTAGGGGAATCCAGGATGGGGGACTTGTGTGGCTCTCACCAGGTTCTGTTACCCATAATTCTTTACAAACCTCAACATTTGGCAAAAAAACACATTTCCTCACATTTCGGTGACAGAAAGTTCTGGAATCGGAGAGGAGCCACAAATTTCCTTCCACCCAGCATTCCCCAAGTCTCCCGATAAAAATGATACCTCACTTGTGTGGGTAGACCTAGTGCCCGCGACAGGAAACGCCCCAGAACACAACGTGGACACATCACATTTTCCCGAAGAAAACTGACCTGTTTTTTACAAAGTGCCTAGCTGTGGATTTTGGCCTCTTGCTCAGAGACAACTTAGGGAAGCCTACCAAACCTATACATTTCTGAAAAGTAGACACCTAGGGGAATTCAGAATGGGGTGACTTGTGGGGCTCTCACCAGGTTCTGTTATCCAGAACCCTTTGCAAACCTCAAAATTTGGCAAAAAAAACTTTCTCCTCCTATTTCGGTGATTGAAAGTTCTGGAATCTGGGAGGAGCTGAACATTTCCTTCCACCCAATATTCCCCCAAGTCTCCTGATACAAATGGTACCTCACTTGTGTGTGTAAGCCTAGTGCCCGCAACAGGAAACGCCCCAAAACGCAACATGGACACATCACATTCTTACATTGACAACTGACGTGTTTTTCGGAAAGTGTCTAGCTGTCGGTTTTGGTCTCTAGCTCAGCCGGCACATAGGAAAACCTACCAATCCTGTGCATTTTTTTAAAACTAGACACCGGGGGTGGGGGGGCCAGGATGGTCTAACTTGTGGCGCTCTCCCCAGGTTCTGTTACCCAGAATCCTTTGAAACCTCAAAATTTGGCAAAAAAGCACTTTTTTCCTCACATTTCTGTGGTAGAAAGTTCTGGAATCTAAGATGAGCCACACATTTCCATCCACCCAGCATTCCCCCAAGTCTCCTGATAAAAATGGTACCTCACTTGTGTGGGTAGGCCTAGTGCCTGCGAAAGGAAATGCCCCAAAACACCAGGTGGACACATCACATTTTCCCAAAGAAAACTGACCTGTTTTTTGCAAAGTGCTTAGCCGTGGATTTTGGCCTCTAGTTCATCCGGCACCTGGGAAAACCTACTAAACCTGGACATTTCTGAAAACCAGACACCTAGAGGAATCCAGGATGGGGTAACTTGTGGCGCTTTCACCAGGTTCTGTTACCGAGAATCCTTTGCAAACCTCAAAATTTTGAAAAAAACACTTTTTCCTCACATTTTGGTGCTGCAAATTTCTGGAATCTGAGGGGAGCCACAAATTTCTTTCTACCCAGCATTCCCCCACATATGCCAATAAAAATGGTACCTCAATGGTGTGGGTAGGCCTAGTGCCCGCAACAGGAAATGCCCCAAAACTCTACGTGATCACATCAAAATTTTCAAATATAAAACTACCTGTTTTTGTGGGGGGCACCTGCGTTTTTGGTCATGGGCTCAGCAGCCATCTAGGGAAACCTACCAAACCCAAACATTTCTGAAATCTAGACACCCGAGAGAGTCCAGGGAGGTGTGACTTGCGTGGATCCCCCAGTGTTTTCTTATCCAGAATCCTCAGCAAACCTCAAATTTAGCTAAAAAAATCACATTTTTCCCACATTTCTGTGTGGGATCATCACACCAGCACATATTTTCTACCACCCAACATTACCCTCTGTCTCCCGGTAACAATGATACCTCACTTGTGTAGGTGGGCCAAGTGCCTGTGACAGGGAAGAGCCAAAAACATGTCGAAAATAAGGGGGAATCAAAGCGGGTCCAAAAGGGCAGTTTGAAAAAGAATGTTTTTAGGCTGACAGGTGGGGCAGAATTTTTATCGGTATAGATGTGACAATGCTGGGTGGTAGGAATTTTGCAGATTCCTGCAGATTCCGGAAGGTTCCATCACAAAAATGTGGGAAAAATGTGTGATTTCAAGCAAGGTTGGAGGTTTGAAAGGCATTGTGAGTGAGAAATTGGTGTGGTACGCATGTGAAGCGCACCACCCTGGACTCACACAGATATTTAGTTTTCAGATGTGTCTAGGTCTCGTAGATTTTTCTACATGGCAGCATCCCAACATCCAAAAAGTACAGCTCTCACCATTCCAAGTGGGATGATTTTGAGAGTTAGACAAGTTCTCATGGCCCAAATGTAAAACTAAAACGCCAAATAATCAAATGTCCTCTTGCTTGCCGTGGGATAAGATGTTTTAGTGTGCGGGGGAGAGCTGAAAGACTGTTACCACTTCAGTTGGGGTGGGGCATAACCATGCCCATGCTTGTTGGTAGCCACCACCCCACTATTTTTTTTTATTTCCTGGCCTCTAGTAGGCTTTCTGCTCCCGGGGTTGGATTGTGGGTAATTACCCCATCTGCCCAAAGGTGGGCAGAACAACTTTGCCCCCATTTATTTGGGGTGAGGGTAAGGTCATATCCTCACCCTCTTTTTTGTTGTAAAGAAATTTTACATGGTCTCTGGTGGGCTTTCTGCCCCCTTACAAAAATAGGCTGATCTGCCAACAAAGGGGGCAGAAATGGTCAACAGTAATGTGCCCCGATGCCCTAAAGTGCGACCCTTGCCAAGGGGCTGCCCCCAAACAAAACACACATACACACACACACACACCAATCCCTGGTGCCTAAGTGGTTTCTGCCTGTTTCTATCAGGCCGATCTGCCCCCAATAGTGGCAGAAATGGCCTAAAATAAATTTGCGCCTCCCCCTCGCCTAAGGGGTCACTCCCCATCTGTAATAAATAAAAAAAATACAAAAATCCCTGCTGTCTAGTGGTTTCTGCCCTCGTTGGGGGCAGACTGGCTTAATTGAAAGAGACCGATCTGCAATAAAATTGCTCCCCAGGGGAGCGACCCTTGCTAATGGGTCGCGCCTAGTATGTAAAAAACATAAAAATCCCTGGTACCTAGTGGTTTCTGACCCCCTTGGGGGCAGATCGACCTAAGTAAAATAGTTCGATTTGTGGCCTAAAATAAATTTGCTCCCCAGTGGAGTGACCCTTGCCTAAGAGTTTGCTCCCCTTGCGTGAAACTGGCTAAAAAAAAATCCCTGGTATCTAGCGGTTTCTACCCCCTTGGGAGCAGATTGGTCTACAAAAATAGGCTGATCTGCCCCAAAATCCTATTTGCCCCCAGGGGAGCGACCCTTGCCTAAGGGATCGCTCCCCTCCTGTAAAAAAAAAAAAAGAAAGCAAACAATCCCTGGCATTTAGAGGCTTCTGCCCCCCCCCCCGGGGGCAGTTTGGACTAATTACAGTAGTCCGATCTGCCCCCAGGGGTGGCAGAAAAAGGCTTTAAAAAAATTGCCTCCCTGGGGAGGACCGCTCCCCTTATGCTTAAATCTAAAAAAAAAAAAACTCCTTGGTGTCTAGAGGGCATTTCTGCAGTCCGATCGCTTCACGATTGGGCTGCAGAAATGCTCAGAGAGACATCAAAGGAAAGGAAAGGCCTTTCGCTTCCTTTGATGCCTCTCCAGCCCCAGCCCGTGACTGCGCTGTAAGTTGAGCTTCCAGCACAGTGGGAGGTGACCTCTGATGAGGTCAGCGCCCGATTGCGTGCTGACGTCATTATACTTCACTGTGGGGGGATCAGGGTGGAAGGGGAAGCGATTCTCCTGCCATCCCTGACAGGAGGCTTGGGTGGGAGGCCCACGTGGGAGCGCTAGCTCTCCCCCCGTGGGCCGCGTGCAGGACAAGCTGGTCTCGTCCCCGAACCGTGGCAGAGGACGAGACCAGCTTGTACCTTGCACCCAGGGGGTTAAGGGAGAAAGCATATGTACTTTAGAGCTGGTTAGCAGTCCTAAAACCATCAAAAACAGTGTCAGAAAAGTGGAGGGAGGCAGGCAGGCAAAAAGTTTGGGGATGACCACCCTAGGGCTGTCATTTGTGACATATGTCCCCCCCCCAGCTGAAAGTGGGGAGTGCTACCCAACCCCTTGGGAGCTCTCATCGCGAAGGCAGAAGTATCTGGAGAGACCATCAGCATTGGCGTGGTCGTCCCCGGGCGGTGCGCCATCATAAAGTCCATCCTATGTAGGGAAATGGACCACCTCAAGTGTTTAGGATTTTCACCCCTCATCTACATGAGCCATCAGAGGGGCCTGTGGTCTGTCTGAACCCAAAAGTGAGTCCCAAACAGGTAGGGTCTCAGCTTCTTCAATGCCCAGACCACAGCAAATGCTTCTCTTTCTATGGCACTCCACCTCTGTTCCCATGGTAGTAGCCTTCTGCTAATAAAGGCTACTGGTTGGTCTAGGCCCTCTTCATTCAGCTGTTCTAGAACCACCCCTATGCCATGCTCTGAAGCATCTGTCTGCATGATGAACTCCTTAGAGTAGTCAGGGGCCCTGAGCATGGGGGCTGTGCACATGGCTTACTTTAGAGAGTCAAAGGCTTTCTGACAAGCCTCTGTCCAATTCACCAACCTAGGTTGTTTTTTTAATGTTAATTCTGTCAAGGGGGTCACTATGGAGCCATAACCCTTGACAAACCTACAGTAGTACCCAGTGAGGCCTAAAAAGGATCTCACTTCTGTTTGGGTGCAAGGTGGTTGCCTGGCCGTGATTGTGTCAATCTTAGCCTGGAGGGGTGGCACCTTGCCACCAACTACTAGGTGTCCCAAGTACACCATGGAACCCTGCCCAATCTGGCACTTACTGGCCTTGCTTGTCAGGCCTGACTGTTGCAGGGGCTGGAGCACCTCTTGGAGGTGCAGCAGGTGTTCATCCCAGCTGGAACTGTAGATGGCAATGTCGTCTAAGTAGGCTGAGCAGAACGCATCCTTGCAGGCTAGGCCCCGTTAACCAACCATTGGAAGGTAGCGGGGCATTCTGCAATCCAAAGGGCATCACTCTGAACTGGTAATGGCCCTCAGGAGTAGAAAAAGTGGATCTCTCTTTAGCCCACTCAGTCCAGGCGATCTGCCAGTACCCTCATTTGAGATAAACAATACTGAGGAATTTGGCAGCACCAAGCCTGTCGATGAGCTCATCAGCTCGGGGAATGGGGTGAGAGTCTGTCTTTGTGACAGAATTGAGACCCCGGTAGTCTACACAGGACCAAAATTCTGGCTTAGCACCGTGTTCGGCAGCCTTGGGAACCAGCACCACAGGGCTGGACCAGGGACTGCTGGACTTCTCAGTCACCCCAAGAGCCAGCATCTTGGCAACTTCCTCCTTGACGCTGGCCTTCACCCTGTCTGACAACCTGTACATTTTGTTCTTTACAGGGGGACTGTCTCCTGTGTCAATATCATGGGCACACAAGTGTGTGAGTGATCACAGGGAGGAGTATTGCTCCAGTAAGTGGTAGCAGTCCCCTTGCTGGTCCAGCGTCAAGGAGTCAGAGAGATTGACACCCTCCACTGACCCATCCCATCCCTTGGCAGAGAGGAGGTCGGGGAGAGGTTCACTCTCCTCTTCCCCACCCTCATCTGCTGCCAGAGCATGTTGACCTCAGTCCTCTCAAAATGAGTCTTCAGTCTGCTTACATGGAGCAACCTTAGGGAGTTCCTAGAGGACTGGAAGTCCACTCAGTAAGTGGCCTCCCCTTTTTGCTACTTGATCTCAAATGGGCCAGTCCAGCAGTCCTGGAAAGCTCTAGGCTCTACTGGCTCCATTCCCCACACCTTGTCTCTAGGCTGAAACTCCACCAGGGTGGCCTTCTGGTCATACTAGCGTTTCATGACCTCCTGGCTGGCCTCAAGGTTGCTCTTGGCCTTTTTCCAGAAGCATTGTTTCTGGTTGCAGAGGGCCATTATGTAGTTGACCACATCCTGGGGAGGTGCATTGGGAGATTTCTCCCAACCCTCTTTTACAATGCTTAAGGGTCCCCTTACTGGGTACCCATAGAGAAGCTCAAAGGGCTGAACCGTACCCCCTTCTGGGGTACCTCTCTGTAAGCAAAGAGAAGGCATGGCAAGAGGACGTCCCACATATGCCTCATGGCCTCAGGGAGGCCTGTGATCATGCCTTTCAAGGACTTGTTGAATTCCTCCACAAGACCATTGGATTGAGGATGATAGGGTGTGGTGAACATGTAGGTCACCCCACATGCATCCCACATGGACTTCATGTATGCAGACATGAAGTTTGTGCCTCTGTCAGACACAATCTCCTTAGGGAATTCCACACGGGTGTATATACCCATCAGAGTTCTGGTCACGACCGGTACAGTCACTGTCCTCAGAGGGATTGCCTCTGGGTAGCGGTTGCCATGGTCCACCAAAACCTGGATAAACCTGTTGCCTAGGGCAGATTTGGGGTCCAATGGACCAATGACATCAATACCCACCCTTTCAAAGGGGTGCCAACGCTGGGGAGTGGGATCAGGGGGCCTTGAGCCTTTTCCCTGTCTTCCCACTGGCCTGGCAGGTGGGACAGGACCTACAGAATGCATCTGAGGCTGTCCACATTCGGGCCAATAAAAGTGGGTGACAAGCCTGGCAAAGGTCTTGTCTTGTCCTAAATGTCCTGCCAGGGGAAAGTCGTGTGCCAGGCCATATAGGAAGGCCCGGTAACACTAGGGAACCACCAGCACACGTGCTGCCCCAGCTTCCGGTACCCTAGGCTCACTGTAAAGGAGATAATTCTCCCAATATATAAGGTGATCACCAGAGGCTTCACCTGCTGCTTGAGCTGAGGCCTGTTGCCTTAAACCCTCAAGAGTGGGGCACTCTTTCTGCGCTTTGCAGAATTCTTCCCTGGTGGGCCCACCCTCAACTTGCCAGCCAGCAAGCTCAGGCAGGTCACCTAGGGCAGCAATGTCCTCCCAGGTTGGCTTAGGAGCCTCTTTCTCAGGAGCCCCGTCAACCACAGCAGGAACTTCTGGGACCGGTTTCCCTCACCCCTTGCCTCTCTTCTTGGTAGCGGTCTGGGCCATTGTTCCAGGCTCCAGACACCCTTGACTCCCCTCCCGGGCAGCACTGGACTTCGTGGTCAGGCAGACCCACTCAGGCAATCCCAACGTTTCCAAGTGAAACCTTAGCTCTACCTCCTTCCAAGTAGTGTGCTCAAGGTCGTTGCCTAACAGACAATCTACAGGTATGGCAGGACTCACAGCTACTTCTAAAGAACCAGAGACCACCCCACACTCAAAGGGAACCAGAGCTACCAGTAGGTGGCTCTCTCGATTGTCAACAACTATGACTTGTGGAATGTGTTCGTGAGGCCCTGCTTTGCTGACACCAGCTGACCCCTGACAGTAGTCCTGCTGGCTCCAATGTCACGCAGAGCCTCCAACCGTTGCCCATTGATGGTGACCCACTGCCTATACATGGAAGTATTTGCAGGCATGTGGGCTTTTGGCACCAGGGATACTAGGGTTACCTCTATCTGTTCCCTCAAGCTGACTGGGACTACCTCCTATCCGAGTGCTACACCAGCCAACCTAGGTGTCTGCCTTCCAGTGGGGGGGCTGTGCCCTCTTGGGACACTTGGAGTTGCCTTTAGGGTGACCATACTTGGAGCATTCTGCACAAAGGAATCCAAACCTCCCTGTCTTATGGTCCACAAACCCTTTCTTTTTAGAATCAGACTGGGACTGGTTAGCACTATTCCCTTGGAAATTATTTTTGGGGCCTTTTGATAACTCCCTATTTTTACGTTTTTCTCCCCCACTTTCCTCTTGTGGGAACCCTGACCACCTTTGTGGGTGTCCCCCAGATACATTTTTGGACACTCTGGTGCTAGCCCAGAAGTCCGCCTCCCTAGCAAGCTTCCTGGGATCAGTCAGCTTACTGTCAATCAGGTGCTGGCGCAACTCTGTAAAGCAAATACTGAGCATATGCTGTCTCAGGATCAAATTATATAACCCCACATAATCATTCACTTTACTCTCCACACCCATCCATTCAGTGCCTTGCTAGAGAAATCATAAAAGTCTACCCAAGTTTGTGTGGAGAGTTTGGTACTGTCCCTGAATTTCTGGTGATACTTTTCAGTGGTCAGCTCAAACTTGGCAATCAAAATGTCTTTCACGAGGGCATACTTGTTCAGGTCCATAACCTCTTCTTCAGGAACCCCATGAGCCCTTAGTACAACTTCATATGCAGCAACCCATTTATCAATGTCATCTCCCACCACATAACTTGGAACCACATCCTTGGGTATACGAACCTGTTTGTCTCCAGCAGGTCCTGTATGTATGCTGCCACCATCACTGCTGGACTCACACTGCCTAGACATGAGGTCCAGCTCCTTTAGACTCAGTTCATGAGCCAGAAGTAGCTTCTTTTCAGCCAAGGCTCTCTCAGCTGCAGCCTCAGCTCTCCTCTCTCTCTCCTCTCTTTTCCTCTATTTTTAATCTGACCAAATGCAGTTGGAACTCTTTCTCCTCCCTCCTTTCCTCTGCGATAAGGCTGTGACTTGAGACACTGTTCCCTGGCTTAGCAGGGGGCACAAATCCAGGGGTATCACCCCCCACTGCTATTAGCGAGTCCTCTGGGGTGCCATCCTCTGACTCCTCCACCTCAACATCCTCTTGTGAATGGGATTCTGCCCATGCCCTTAGCCTTAGCGCCTTTTGGTACTCTTACTTCCTGGAGGCACCCCGGGCCGGTACTCCCATCCCCTTGCAGAACCCTTTCCGCTCGTTGACAGTGTATGTCTCCAACTTAGCTAGGTCAAACTCTTCAGCTCCTCTTTGAGGCGCAGACAGAGACATGTTGTTCAGGATTAGATTAAAATGTCAAGCAGAAAGAAATTACAGAAAAAAAGAGAAAAAATCAAACTGATTTAACTGTGGGTAGGTTGTGTAAACATAGCTATTGTATGTTACTGCACAAACACAAGTCCTGTCTGCACCGCTGATCACCAATGTTAGGAATGGGGTCTCTAGTTGGCAGTGGTATCCACCCTTGTCCAAATAGGGACCACAATCCTATTCAGGGTAAGCCACACACAGTCCAAATTATCCTGTGTCCACCCCCTGGTCGCTTGGCACTGAGCAGTCAGACTTAACTTAGAAGGCAATGTGTAAAGTATTTGTGCAGTAAATAATAGAGTAACACAGTGAGAACACCACAAAAATGCACTGCATAGGTTTAGAAAAATATAAGATATTTATCTGGTTAAATTAAGGTCAAAACGACAAAGATTCAATAAGAACAGGTTAAGATATCACTTTTGCAAGATTAAAAAGGTTCTTAAATCTTAGAAATTAACAGTTGTCTCTTGTTTGCACAAAGTACCTCGGTTGCATCAAAAATAACACGCAGAGGAGCAGATGCATGGAAAAATAGGGTGTGTGTTGGAATTTCCGGTGCGGCACAGACGATGCGTCGTTTCTTTCCACACTGCAAGGGGCTTTGTGTCGATTTAAAGCATGCAGTCTTGGTTCCTCACTGTGATGCGGGGATCTTTTTAAAGCCCAGGGACAATGCGGGGAAAATCCTGGGCGTGCGGGAAGAAGTCACAGGTGTTGCGTTGATCCGGTAGGCAATGCGTCAAATTTTCTGTCCCAAGAGAAGTTTAAAAAAATCACAAAAAATAAGGAAGCAGGAAAAGTCCAAAAAGGTAAAAAGCAAAAACAAGTAGTATGTGGTCATGCAATGGTCTGCACTGTAAACAGTAGTGTACACTTAATCACTGTATGTCAAGTACAAATACAAGTTCTATCCTCACAGCTGATCACCAATGTTAGAAATGGGGTCTCTGGTTGGCAGTCAGGTTGCACTCTGTCCAAGCAGGGACCCTCACTCTAGTCAGGGCAATGGAGATACACACTTAAGATAACCCCTGCTCACACCCTTGGTAGCTTGGCACAAGCAGTCAAGCTTATCTCAAAGGCAATGTGTAAAGTACTTGTTCCAACAAACAGTAATACAGTGAAAACACTACAAAATAGACACCACCGCAGTTTTAAAAAAATAGGCAATATTTATCTAAATCAAACGACCAAAACAACAAAACATCCAACATACATAAGTAAAGTTATGATTTTTTTAATAATAAATTCTTACTCAGTATAAAACGATGAAAATGTTGTTGTTACACAAAGTACCTGGTTTGTGTAACAAATAAAGCCACTTGGGACTCGAGCGGACATTGAAAAAGCCAGCAATGCGTTGTTTTTCTTACCTGCAAAGGAGCTATGCGTCAATTGCCAGACAGGGCACCTCGGGTCCGCGCAGGTTTACATTGATTTTGACATCCAGCGATGGTGGGTGTGAAATCCGGCCACACAGTGATGGAAAACCATGCTGCATGGGGTTTGCATTGTTTTCAGCAGCGGCAAGCGGGTGTTTGCATTGTTTCTCCAGACTGTCGACTTCCCAGCCGCAATGCAAGTAGTGTGTTGATTTCAGCAGCGAGGCGGGTGGCGCACCATTTTTACAGCCACATTTCAGGTGGTGCGTCAAAATTTTCCACGCACGGTATCCTGTGTGTGGATTTCAGTCTTAGTTCTACCAGCTTCACCTCTCAAGGGCCTAGGGACTGGACAGTGTACCACTTGTCAGGGCAGGAGTCTCAGCAGAGGGTCCAGGAGCTGGCACAGGAAGTCTTTGATGGCCCTGAGACTTCAAAACAGGAGGCAAGCTCAGTCCAAGCCCTTGGAGATTCTTCACAAGCAGGAATATACCACAAAGTCCAGTCTTTGTCCTCTTTCAGGCAGAAACAGCAACTACAGGACAACCAAGAAAAGCACAGTCACAGGCAAAGGGGCAGTACTCCTCTAGCTCTTCAGCTCTTCTTCTTGGCAGAGGTTCATCTTGAATCCAGAAGTAATTTGAAAATCTGGGGGTTTGGGTCCACTACTTATACCCCATCTCTGTTGTTCACAAGATCCTGCCTTGCCCAGGCCTGGCCCCAGACACACACCAGGGGGTTGGAGACTGCATTGTGTGAGAGCAGCCACAGCCAATTCAGGTATAAGTGACCACACCTCACTCCACTCTAGGCCAGATGGCCGATCAGCGTATGCAGGCTACACACCATCTCCCTTTGTGTCACTGTTTAGTGGAGATTCACAAACAGCCAAACCGTCAGTCTGACCCAGACAGCAAATACACAAACAAGCAGAGTCACAGAATTTTTAAGCAAGAAAATGTCCACTTTCTACAAGTGGCATTTTCAAACTGACAATCTAAAAAACAACTTTACCAAAAGATTTATTTTAAAATTGTGAGTTCTGAGACCCCAAACTCCAAATCTCCCTCTGCTCCCAAAGGGAAACTGCACTTAAAAGATATTTAAAGGCAGCCCCCATGTTAACCTATGAGAGAGGTAGGCCTTATAATAGGGAAAAACTAATTTGGCCGTATTTCACTGTTAGGACATGTACAACAAACCAGTATGTGTCCCACCTTTAAAATACCCTGCAACCTGCCCATGGGGCTACCTAGGGCCTACCTTAGGGGTGCCTTACATGTATAAAAAGGGAAGCTTTGGGCCTGGTAAGTGGGTACACTTGCCAGGTCGAATTAGCAGTTTAAAACTGCACACACAGACATTGCAGTGGCAGGTCTGAGCCATGTTTGCAGGGCTACTCATATGGGTGGCACAACCAATGCTGCAGGCCCACTAGTAGCATTTGATTTACAGGCCTCAGTTCCTCTAGTTCACTTTGCTGGGGATTTACTAGTAAATCAAATGTGCCAATCATCGAAAAGCCAATTACACATACATTTTACACAGGGAGCACATGCACTTTAGCAATGGTCAGCAGTGGTAAAGTGCCCAGAGTACCAAAAACAGAAAAAACAGAGTCGAGCACACAGTCAAAACATGGGAGGCAGAGGCAAAAAAGATAGGGGAGACCACGCTAAGGATGCCAAGTCTAACACGAACCAACTCTTCTTCTCAACAGGGGGCTAGGAATCCTTACCCTGGGAACTAGTTTGGGGCCTTTGAGCTCCTTACTTTTATCCTTGTCCCCCATCCTTCTTTTGTTGGGGACCATGCCCTTCCTTGACAGAGTCTCCCTCATACAACTTTGTGTAGACCCTGGTACTTACCCAACGGTCTACCTTCCTTGGTTCAGTAAGCCTGCTGTCAATCAAGTGCTGGCGCAGCTCTGGAAAACACAGACTAGAGAAGTGCTCCCATATAAACAAATTGTAAAGTCCCTGGTAATTTGTCTCCTCACTGCCCTTCACCCAACCATCCAGTGGTCTGCAAAATGAATCCACACACTCAAGGCAGGTCTGGGAATCAAGTTTCCTCCTTTCCCTGAACTTCTTTCTGTACATCTCTGGTGTCAGGCCATACCTTGTGATGAAGGCATCCTTCATGTTAGAATAGGTAAGCTCCCTAACTGCCCTTAGTGCTAACAAGGTGTACTTCCCCTCTATTATGAAGTAGTTCCACAGCGCCCCTCCCCCAATCTCTTGCAGGGACCCTGTGCATGTTGAGAGCTACCTCATGGACCTGAAACCACCTGTGGATGTCATCCTCCTTTCCATGGCAGTTCTCTCTTTTTCCATAGTGACTCCTTCTTTCTCCTCCTCCCTCCTCATCCTAGCCTGCTCCAACTCCCTTTCATTCTTGAGCTTTCCGTTTCCAGTTGGCACCTCCTGGTTTCCTACCTATCTCCAGTTCCTCCTGGGTCAGTCCCTTGGAAGACACAGAGCTGCCTGCCCTGCAGACCCTCCCACCAGGCAGGCCTTGGTTGTCCCAAAAAAACATCATGGATACTTTGCACCTTAACCTCCCAAGTGCCATTCTCCTCTTCTGTGGGCACATCGGCCTCCGTTGCTGCCAGCAAGACCCTCTGCGCCTTTTGCAGTGCCTCCTTTTTAGTGAGGCTTTTAACAGGACACTTAAACTCCCTGCAGAACCTTTTCAGCTAAGGCACTGTATATGTCTCCAGCCTCTCCTGCCCAAACACTACTTCTACAGCTCCAACTGATGGCTCACCACACTGAGACATGATTGTGAGAAGGTTCAACAAAGGTACAACGTTCAGAAGGCAGGAAAAATAAAAAAACAGTAAAAATTAAACAAATGCCAAAGAAAAAAACAGTATGCGGTTGTGTAACGAGCTGCAATAAAATAGTAGTGTACACAAATCACTGTATGTCAAGTACAAATAAAAGGCCCATCCACACAGCTGATCACCAATGTTGGACATGGGGTCTCTAGTTGGCAGTCAGTATACACCCTGTCCAAGTTGGGATCTTCACTCTAGGCTGGGTAAGGGAGATACACAGCTCAGATAACCCCTGCCCATGACATTGGTAGCTTGGCACATGCAGTCAGGCCTATCTCAGAGACAATGTCTAAAGTATTTGTACAATCACACACAGTAGCACAGTGAAAACACCACAAAAGCACCCAACAGCAGTTTAGAAAAATAGGCAATATTTATTTAAATCAAGCAAGACCAAAATGACAAAAATCTAACATAAACAAGCAAAGTTATGAATTTTCAAAGATTAAACTTGAATGTAGTCTTTAGAAACACAAATGCTTCAATTTAGGGTTATTGCAGCGTTATGACAGAGTTGTTTCTAACAATCCGATGCCACTGGTGCTGGTCAACAGTCACACGGACCCCCAGGTACAGTATCTTTGGTAGACAAAGAAAGAAGCCTGTGCATGGAGTGGGGGAGGATAGGTGTCGCCGGATCTAGTGCGGCATGGGTTCCTTACTGCAGAGCAGGGGAGGTGATGCAGCGTCGGTGCTAAGCATCGGTTCCTTACACTCCGGCAGGGTCGATGTCCTGCACCTCAAGACGCAGTGGGGTGACCTCAGGGGGTCATGGTCACACCACAGGGCTGCGGGGGCCGCAGTGGAATCTGGTGTCACGGACGTCGGTGACATGCACTTGGGACTCATTAAGTCACTGGATGTCACTGGACATCAGCAAGGCTGCAACGGCATCAGGCCTGCGATGTTGGCGGTGTCATCTTACTCCAGTGGTGACAATGGCTTTGGTTGCAGGTGATGTTAGGGCACAAGCAGCGGTGTCGGTATGGGCGTTGTCTGGAGTCAGTGCAATGTTTTTTCTTGTGTTTCAAATAGCTTTCACTCCCCAGGGCCCAGAGGCTGGAGTAGGCACCACCCGGCGAGCTCGGATCCACAGTAAGAACACCCAGAGGCTGGTAAGTGAAGTCTTGGCTGTCCCTGAGACTTCTTAACAGGTGGCAAGCTCAGTCCAAGTTAATTCACCAGCAGGATTGCAGAAAGCAGAGTCCAGTCCATTCCCACTTAGGCAAAAGCAGCAGCAGCAGGCTAGCATAGCAAAGCAACAGGCAGAGCAGCAGGTCCTGCTCAAGCATTAAGCTCTTCTCCTTGGCAGAGGTTCCTCTTGGTCCAGAAGTGATCTGAAAATCCTGGGTTTTGGGTCCATTACTTATACTCATTTCTGCCTTTGAAGTGGGCAAACTTCAAAGGAAAATCTCTGTTGTTCACAAGATCCTGCCTTGCTCAGGCTGGCCCCAGATATTCTCCAGGGGGTTGGAGTCTGCATTGTGTGAGGATGGGCACAGCCCTTTCAGGTATGTCAGCTTCTCCCTCCCGCTCTAGCCCAAGAGACTCATCATGATATGCAGGACACTTCCCAGATACCCTTCATGTCACTGTCTAGTGGAAATTCACAAACAGCCTAACTGTCAGTCTGACCCAGACGGCAGGCAGAGGCAAAGAATGGTTACGCAAGAAAATGCCAAACAGACAATCTAAAAACCAACTCTACCAAAAGATGTATTTTTTAATTGTAAAATGTAAATTAGCACTTGTATAGCGCACTACTCACCCGTTAGGGTCTCAAGGCGCTGTACTCATACCACTATGGAACCCCTCCTGGCTTTTCCCTGTGAGGCACCCACTCCTGAGCACCCCCAGGGTGAAGCCAGGCATCCAAGCGCTGTTCGGGCCGTTGTGGAGATTAAGAAAGCTATTGCCCAGAGTTGCAGAGTGGGACCCATGAATTAGATTAGGCACCGAGGCGAGAATTATCTGGTCAAGGGGAATTGAGCCCAAGAACTGCCGAAGTGGGACTTGAACGCTGGTCTTGAGCCAGATCTCTGCTTCAGGGTCTGCCGCTCTAACTATTGAGCCACACTTCTCCAATTGTGAGTTCAGAGACCTCAAACTGCAAATCTCTATCTGCCCCCAATGGGAAGCTGCACTTAGAAGGTATGTAAAGGCAGTCCCCATGTTAACCTATGAGAGGGATAGGCCCTGCAATAATGAAAACCGAGTTTGGCAGTATTTCAGTATCACGACATGTAGAACACATCAGTACATGTCCTACCTTTTAAATACATTGCACCCTGCCCATTGGGCTACCTAGGGCCTACCTTCGGGATGACTTACATGTAGTAAAAGGGAAGGTTTGGGCCTGGCAAGTGGGTGCACTTGCCAGGTCGAATTGGCAGTTTAAAACTGCACACACTAACACTGCAGTAACAGGTCAGAGACATGTTTACCGGGCTACTCATGTGGGTAGCAAAATCAGTGCTGCAGGCACACTAGTAGCATTTGATTTACAGGCCCGGGGCACCGCTAATGCACTTTACTAGGGACTTACTAGTAAATCAAATATGCCAATCATGGATAACCAATTGCCAATACAATTTGGACAGAGAGCACTTGCACTTTAGCACTGGTTAGCAGTGGTGAAGTGCCCAGAGTATCAAAACCATCTAAAACGACTTACAGCACAGGATCCAAAATCAGGGGGTCAGAAGTAAAAAGTACAGGGAAACCATGCCAAGAGCTGACAGGTCTAAAATATACTATAATTAATTAACAGGTTATTCTTGTGTGGCATGTGTTAAGATTTATTCACTTTTAGTGTTCATATACATTCTTCTTCTTCCAGATCCTTAATGTGACCCCCCTATTCAGATTGAAAAAGGATTATTTGAACAAATGTTTCATTTGAAAAAAATAATGAATCATAGGATCCTTTTAACTCAACTGTAGCTGTGATTCGATTTATCTAATACATAACATTTGCGTTACGCTTATAAATTGTGGTGGGCATATATGTATATTCAAGCAGGAAGTCAAGACACTTTGCCTGAGGTACAATTCTGTGTCACCACCCTAACTTCCTGCAGCTGGGTCCCCCACACCAGATGAACAGGATTTCAATCCGTATGGGATTAGCTGCTGAGAAGGAGGCGTCTGCTGCTCAGTGTCGTCCTTTGCCATTGCTCAATAGTTTGGTACTTCTTCGCTGCCAGACATCACCTAGCCTACTGGGCTGCCAGCTAAGACCCCTTTTTAAGTCGAGCATAGCAGCGTGCAAGCACTGCTCTTCTTGACATATTGTAATCTATTCTGTGGGCTTTAACCAAGCCCATCTCACACCCATCGCTTTCATTGGTTCCTGGGCCTGCCTTTCAAAGATCCCTTGATGTTTTTGGTAAATGCTTTAAGTTTGTCCCGCCTTGAGGCTGGTTTGTTACTGCCTTGGTGACTGACTATGTTACATGGATTATTACACGATGAGCCATTTAACTTAGTGTGGTACACTGTTTTTCTCTTTTGCCTCACCGCTTTGCGCTGCATGGCTTTATGTTGTTTCTTCCTCTTCCTTGATTTCTGGCATTTTACGGTTTCTTTTCGATGTCTGTGGGGTAATTTTTATTTTTATTTTTTTGCACTTTTATGTAGCGTGAACTCGACACAAAGGTATTGGAGCACTTTAGTTATTATTTTTTATTTTTTGCAGTTTTATTTATCAATACAAAGCTATTACGATGCTTTACATGAGCACCGGTTACATTACACAAGAACACATTCATTTTTGGTAGCAAGGGGAGATTAAGTGATTTGCCCAGAATCACAGGATGTTGAGCTGGCACCGAGACTCAAACTGTGTTCCCTAGCTCCAAAATCGGCAGCTCTGGCCCTTACGCCACATCCTCTGCCCTAGGATTCTTTCTCTGGTGCACGTTGGGGCAGTTTGGGAATAACTCATTTTTTTATATAGCACTTGGTAATACAGGTTCTGCCATTTCATAGTGCTGCAAATCAAGTGCCATTCTTAACAAAATCTCTATAAATCATTTGCATCAACCTTGCAGAGATGAAGATGTGAAAAAGCTATGTCGGGATTGTAATCTGTGACATTCTTATTCTTTCAAGACATCTGAAGTGGGTGCTTTAACCAACTGACTTGAGTAGAGCTTAACACTAGGCGATAGCACATGCTCTTGATAACCTCCTGAGGGTCATCAACCAAGCACATAGGTTAGTTCTAGGCAAGAAGATGGTGAAAGGTGTTGTCTCCAAAATGGTGGAAAAGGAGTCATGACTCCAGAGCTAAGCATTTCAAGGGCAAGGCCTCAAGCTTGAGAGCAAAAAACATCTAGTATTTGGATGTAAATTGGGCCTCTTCAAATAGAGTTCAGTTTGCACAAACTTGATACAAAGGTATTACAGCAATTTACATGAGGACTGGTTACATTACACAAGAACAAATTCATTTTTGGTAGCAAGGGAAGATTAAGGGCCTTGTAACGACCTTGACGGAGGGATTTCCTCCATCACAAATGTGACGGATATCCTGTCCACCATATTATGATCTCTAAAGAATATAATACTGCAGATGGAACATCCGTCACAGTTGTGATGGAGGAAACACCTCCGTCAAGGTCCTAAGAAGATCCCAAGTGATTTGCCGAGAATCATAGGATGTTGAGCCGGCGCCAAAACTTTAACCATGTTCCCAAGCTCCAAAGTCGACAGCTCTGGCCCTTACGCCACTTCCTCTCCCCTGGGTTTTTTTGTCTGGTGCTTGTTGGGGCAATCTGCCAATAACTTGTTCTTTTTACATAACACTTGGTAATACAGGTTCTGCCATTTCATAGAGCTGCAAAGCAGGTGCAATTTTTAACAAAATAGCTATAATTGATTTGCATCGACCTTGAAGCGATGAAGAGGTGAAAAAGCTATGTCAAGATTGTAATCTGTGACAATCTCATTCTGTCAAGACCTCTGCAATGGGTTCAGTATCCGAATGACTTGAGTAGAGCTTAACACTAGGTGATAGCATGTGCTCTTGATAACCTCCAGAGGGTCACCAACCAAGCACATAGGTTAGTTCTAGGCAAGAAGATGGCGAAAGGTGTTGTCTCCAAAATGGTGGAAAAGTAGTCATGTCTCCAGACTCAAGTTTTTCACGGCCTTAAACTTGATAGCAAAAAAACATCTAGCATTTGGATGTAAATTGGGCCTCCTCAAATAGAGTTCAGTTAGCGCAAACTTGATACAAAGGTGTTACAGCACTTTACATAAGAACCGTTTACATTACACAAGAACACAATCATTTTTTTTAGCAAGGGTAGATTAAGTGATTTGCACAGAATCTCAGGATGTTGAGCCGGTGCCAAGACTCCAGAAGTGTTACCCAGCTCCAAAGTCAGCAGAGCTGCCCTTACGCCACAGCCTCTCCCCTAGGGTTCTTTGTCTGGTGTGTGTTGAAGCAGTCTGGGAATAACTCTTTTTTTTCCATACAACTTCTGCCATTTCATAGTGCTGCAAAGCAGGTGCCATTCTTAAAAAGATCGCTATAATTTATTGCATCGACTTTGCAGAGATTAAGAGGTAAAAAAGTTATGCCAGGATTGTAATCTGTGGCATTCTCGTTATATCAAGACCTCTGCAGTGGGAGCATTAACCAACTGACTTAATTAGAGCTTAACACTAGGCAATTTCACGTGCTCTTGATAACCTATGGAGGGTCACCAACCAAGCACATAGTTTAGATCTGGGCAAGAAGCTAGTGAAATGTGTGGTCTTCCGAATGAGGGAAAAGGAGTCATGACTCCAGACCGAATCACTTCACGGCCTCAAGCTTGATAGCAAAACACATCTAGCCTTTGGATGTAAATTAGGCCTCTTCAAATAGAGTTCAGTTAGTAGAGGCAGTAATTTTCTTAACCTGTAGCACAAAGAAGCTGACACAGGGGTGCCACGGAGAGAGGAGCAGCGTATCATAAGGCACAAAAGTGGAACAAACTCCATTACTTCCTCCTCTCAGAATTCACTGTGTCATGACTTTGATAACAGTCCCCTCACTGCTACTGCGACCTTGCAGATGCCACTTCCGTAAGGTGCGTCTAAACCAGCGCTCAAATAGCATTGCTTCCTGTTTGACGAGGCCCCACCTCGAATACCCCCACAGTCGCTGTCACATTTGCAGACCACTTCCCCATCATACTTTGGATTCCTGTGTATAATATCACAGCCAGTCTGTAGGAATGAGGCAAAAACACTCCCAAGATGGCAGCCTTGTTGTGTCCTCTCTCCTGCAGTGACAGGCCTTGGAGGGTTGTTGTGGCTCCTGGCATACATCCACTGCACTCCAAACCAAAACCCATATGTAAAAGACATTGGCCCTCATTACAACATTGGCGGTAAATGCCGCTTACCGCCGTGCAGAAGACCGCCAACACACCGCCGTGGCCGCGGAATTCCGCCACAGGTATTACGACCCACAGCTCGGAATCTGCCAAAATCTAGACACCCACACAAGTCCGCCACACCAAAGGTCAGTGATAAACTGGCAATAACAAAACCTCCACTGTCACGCCAACAAGAATACGCCCACACTATCACGACCCACGAATCCACGTAGCGGTCTTTCAACCGCGGTATTCCATTGGTGGTACACTCAAAATACACACACATCTACAAAACACAACCACACTGGACAATTCCAAATACACACACCTGATACACACACACACACCACTCCCACACACCCAATACAATATAAAACACACACACACATTACCCACAAACCCTTACTACCAAAAATTCTGACGAAGGCCAGATAGACAGCACAGCAAAGACAACACCAGCATACAAAGGCACACAACACCATCACACATACACATCCACGCACAAAACACCACACACCCCTAAACATCACCCCACACATCGCAACACACACCACCTCACACATCACCCACACCACCCCATGGCACCGCAAAGACACCCCAGGTTTTTTGAGGAGGAACTCAGGGTCATGGTGGAGGAAATCATCCGGGTAGAGCCACAGCTATTCTGATCACAGGTGCAGCACACCACCATAGCTAGGAAGATGGAGCTATGGCGCAGAATCGTGGACAGGGTCAACGAAGTGGGACAGTATCCAAGAACACGGGATGACATCAGGAAGAGGTGGAACGACCTACGGGGGAAGGTGCGTTCCTTGGTCTCAAGACACCACATCGTGGTTCAGAGGACTGGCGGCGGACCCCCGCCTCCTCCCCCAAAATTAACAACATGGGAGGAGCAGGTCTTGGCTATACTGCATCCTGAGGGCCTCGCAGGAGTAGCAGGAGGAATGGACTCTGGTAAGTCAAATCTTAACTATTACATCCCTCACCCTACCTGCATGCTATCACACACCCTCGCCCTCACCCCCATCACTCCAAAACCTCACAGATGTCCCACTATCACAAACCACACATCCCAACACCAAGCCCTGCATGCAACAACAAAGCATGGACACCCATCACCAATGCATGGCCACTACACATACCCACACAGACCCCTAAACATTTAGCACACAAGGTCCTACACATGAATGGAAGCACTGGGGTACAGGGTCACCCACCCATTGCACACCATGGCACACACAGATGCAATAATCATGCCTTTACACCCCTGCAGGACCCCTACCCAACGTCACCGGACAGGAGGTTCCAGACATGTCCACTCCACCCACAGAAGAGGCCCACAGTGATGACAGCAGCTCTGTCCAACTGGATCTAGATGACCAGCCCGGCCCATCTGGGACCTCGGGACAGTCGGTTTCCCTCACACTGGCACAGGCCACCACAGAGCCTCCCCCCTCAGGAAACACCAGCACAGCACCCACCCAGCGGGCCCATACCTCTGTCCCCAGGACACGTCAAGCAGCAGTGTGTCCACCACTACAGGGAACCCAGGCTAACCCACCACCCCAAGAACAGCAGGGACCTGGGGGCAGTGGTAGTGGGCACACAGTTCAGGGGACAGAGGCCCAGGAAAACCGGGGAACTGGGAGGGCTGCTTTGCGACAGGGGGAAGACAGGCCCAGGGAACCCACTCTCCACGAGGCCCTCTCCAACATAATGGGAGCCTACCATCATTCCCAGGAGACGATGGCAACGGTACTGGCCAAGTTTCAGGAGACCCAGCGGCTGCAGGAGGAACAGTATTTGGGGTTCAGGGAGGAACTCAGAACCATCAATACCACCCTGGGCACCATTGTAGGGATGCTGAAGGAACTCGTGAACACCAGGAGGGGCACTGTGGCACAACAAGGGGCCCCTGACTCTAGCCTGGACGATGAACTTCCCAACACCTCCACCGGCGCTAGTGGACAGGAGGCACCGCCACAGGACCACGACACCAGCACCCCACCCCCTGCAGATGGAGAACCACCCCGCAAGCGGTCCCTGAGATCCAGGACAAAGACAGAGAACAATGCCAAGACCCCTGCCAAGAAATGAGACCACCCTGATTGTCATCCTTTTGTCCCACTTTGTCACCCAGTCCATCCTTAAACTGCCCCAGCTCCACTTCCTATGCCCCTTTGGACAATGCACCTGTGAGACTAATAGACTGGACTCTGCCATGGACATTCCTCCACCATCACCCCTGACCATTTTACAACACCCTCCACTATTTAGCACTTAAATAAGCACCTTTAAATCACAAAACAACCTGGAGTCAGTCTGTGCTTTCACCAATGTGTATTTGCAATAACTGAGGAATGTCAATTGTATTGTCAACATACCTATGTCACACAGCTCTAGTCCATGAGGAAACATAGCAGAGGTAACACAGTGGGACCCACATCTGTGAAATCGAAACGGAAAGTGACAAATCAGGGTCCATACACTGGGTGAAAGTGACAGACAGATGAGAGGTAGAACAAGTGCATCAGATGTAGGAGACAGTGATGTCTTCTTACCTATGTCTCACTGGAAGTATTGATGGATCACAGTGTTTCTGTTGTCTATGACCCCTTCTTCTGCCTCCTCTTCTTCACTGTCCACAGGCTCCACAGCTGCCACAACACCTCCTTCAGGACCATCTTCCTGCAGAAAAGGCACCTGCGTCGCAAAGCCAAGTTGTGCAGCACATAGCAGGCCACGATGATCTGGCACACCTTCTTTGGTGAGTAGTAGAGGGAACCACCTGTCATATGAAGGCACCTGAACCTGGCCTTCAGGAGGCCGAAGGTCCTCTCTATAACCTTCCTGGTTCGCCCATGTGCCTCATTGTAGCATTCCTCAGCCCTTGCCCTGGGATTCCTCACTGGGGTCAGTAGCCATGACAGGTTGGGGTAGCCAGAGTCACCTGCAAATGTCGAGGGACAACTGTTAGACACACACTAACCCTTAGGGACAACCCCAGACCCAGACAACTATTCACACTGTATAGGGTCCATGTCCTCACCTAATAGCCACACGCGGTTCCTCTGGAGTTGCCCCATCACATAAGGGATGCTGCTATTCCTCAGAATGTAAGCGTCATGCACTGAGCCAGGAAACTTGGCATTCACATGGGAGATATACTGGTCGGCCAAACACACCATCTGCACATTCATAGAATGGTAACTCTTCCGGTTTCTGTACACCTGTTCACTCCTGCGGGGGGACCAAGGCCACATGTGTCCCATTAATGGCACCCATGATGTTGGGGATATGTCCCAGAGCATAGAAGTCACCTTTCACTGTAGGCAAATCCTCCAACTGAGGGAACATGATGTAGCTGCGCATGTGTTTCAGCAGGGCAGACAACACTCTGGACAACACGTTTGAGAACATAGGCTGGGACATCCCTGATGCTATGGCCACTGTAGTTTGAAAAGACCCACTTGCCAGGAAATGGAGTACTGACAGGACATGCACTAAAGGGGGGATACCTGTGGGATGGCGGATAGCTGACATCAGGTCTGGCTCCAACTGGGCACACAGTTCCTGGATTGTGGCACGATCAAGTCTGTAGGTCACAATTACATGTCGCTCTTCCATTGTCGACAGGTCCACCAGCGGTCTGTACACCGAAGAATGCCGCCATCTCCTCACCTGCCCCAGTGGACGTGCTCTATGGATGAGAACAGCGAACAGAGGGTCAGCCAACACAGAGGTACGAAAACACAACTTTATTGCACACATTTGTCAATCCGCTATGTGCCTGTCTTAGTGTGTATGCAAGGCCTAGATATGTGTGACGCATTTAAAAATAATGCCACGTGGCCCCCTGAAATGGCGGCTGCCTGACCTGTAAGGTGGGGAAATGGGATATGAGGTAACTGCGCTGGCGCTGTACACCGTCGCGGTAGGCGGTCGAAGACTGTGGCGCAATCCTGCATTGGTTAACATTGGATCCTATGGGTCCCAGGAGCCAATGACGATGTACGCCGGCGGTGACGGTATGCACCGCCGCTGATGTGACCGCCATTTTCTGTCTGTCTGTTCTGTCACTTGATACCTGATCTTCGACAGGAGAGGACCTACACTGCAAGTGCTGCTGTGACCTCAGTCTGGAAGCGACGATGGCTACAGTGTCTGGGGAAAGGGCCCCTGCCTTCACATTGGAGGAGTTGGACAAACTAGTGTATGGGGTCCTCCCCCAATACACGCTACTCTACGGTCCTCCAGACAAACAGGTGAGTACACTGTGAGCATGGTGTATGGGCAATGCCTGTTTGGAGTGGTGTGGATGGGAGATGGGGGGGTAATGAGGCGTGCATGAAACGACGGTGAGTGTATGTGCGTCAGGGCAAGGGTGGGAACGTGGGCCAATGACTGTGACAGTCCGGACGGTTATATTTTCTCCTTTTGCCCTGTACTATTACTGTAGGTCAGCCCCCACCAGAAGAAGGATATTTGGCGTGCCATCGCCAAGGAAGTCCGGACCCTGGGGGTCCACCACAGACAGAGCACCCACTGCCGTAAAAGATGGGAGGACATTCGCCGCTGGAGCAAGAAGACGGCGGAGGCCCAGCTGGGGATGGCCTCCCAACGTGGGAGGGGTGCCCGTCGCACCATGACCCCACTGATGTTCCGGATCCTGGCGGTGGCGTATCCGGAGTTGGATGGGCGCTTGAGGGCATCACAGCAGCCACAAGGGGGTGAGTACACTCTCATTCAGCTGATTCAGCGTGCATGGGAGGTGTGTGGGTGGGGGAGGTGGGCGGTGGGCTACCCTAGGCCAGGGCGATTTTTGAAGGCAAGGTCCCTTCGTGAGGCAGGCTATGTGGCACCCCACCAGTGTTAAGAGCCATCTACCCCTAGTCAGGCTCCTGTGACTTCCATGTGTGCAGCAATCGGGATAGGCCTTGTACCCCATGTCCCTCTGATTATTTAGGGAACTCTAAGTGCATGGCGTAGTGCAGAGGGCTGCTGTGTCTGTAGTGTCTGCCAACGGTAGCGGTATTGCATGCACTGAACATATCTTTCTACTTTCTTGCCCCCCCCTTTTTGTGGTCTCCCCGTTTTTGTGTGCATTAGCATCATCAGGCGGAGGAGCAGTGCCACCGGAGCAGGAGGGAGCTGCATCCCACATGGCCCTGGAGGGCGAGACTACGGACTCCGAATTCACCAGTGGGACGGAGGGCGAGGGGAGCTGCACAGCGGGGACAGGAGCTGAGACCAGCGACACCGACTCCTCCTCTGATGGGAGCTCCCTTCCGATGGCGTGCCCCTCTGTGCCCACCGCATCTACAGGTACAGCCGCCACCTCCCCTACCAGCACCATCCTCCCAGCAGCCCCTCAGCGTGTGTCCCGTGGCCGCTCACCCAGGAGGGTGGGCATCTCCTTCGCCCCAGGCACCTCAGCCCCTGCCCCTGTCAGCCCTGCTGTCCTCAGTGAGGAGGCCATTGACCTCCTCAGATCCCTCACTGTTGGGCAGTCTACCATTCTGAATGCCATCCCGGGTGTAGAGAGGCAGTTGCAACAGACAAATACATACCTGGAGGGCATTCATTCTGGTCAGGCAGCCCAACAGCGAGCTTTTCAGACTCTGGCCTCAGCACTGATGGCAGCCATTGTCCCTGTGTCCAGCCTCCCCCCTCCAACTTCCTCCACACAGACCCAATCCCCAGTACCTCAGCCTATCCCAATCACACCATCAGACCAGCATGCACACACCTCAACACACAAGGGTAGCTCTGGCAAACATAAGCACCACACATCCCACAGGTACTCACACAAGCATCATACCCATGCAGACATACCAACAGCCACTGCCTCCACTGTGTCCCCCTCCTCCACGTCTCCCTCCTCCCTCCCTGTCACGTCTCCACTCACACCTGCATGCACTACATCTTCAGCCACTACCTACATCACCAGCACACCCATCACCACACACCACTCACGTGCACTCACCACCCCCACTACCATTCACACATCCCCTGTGTCCTCTCCCAGTGTGTCTGTGAGCCCACCTCCCAAACTACACAAACGCAGTCACACACCCACCCAACAGCCATCCACCTCATGAGAGCCTCCAGCCCATGCACCTTCACCTAAAGTCAGCAAACAAACACCTCCTACAACCACTACCCCTTCCTCCACTCCCAAACCCCCTCCATCTACCCGTCCCAGTGTGTCTAAAAAACTTTTCCTGTCAAACCTTGACCTCTTCCCTACACCTCCCCCACCCCTTCCATCCCCTAGGGCCCGCCTTTCCAGGTCCCAACCCAGCACCTCAGCCACCACATCACCGGGAACAGTGGTGCCAGCAGTAACCGGCTTCTGGAGTGCGCCAAGCAGCAGGGTAGCCAGTGTGCCAAGGAGCCAGCCCAAGGACATTCCCCCCACCTCAAAAACTAAAGAAGTTGGCAACAGCCCAGAGGGAGAAGGCCAAAACACCTGCCACCAAGGGCTCTCCCAGGACTACAGTTGTGAGTGGCAAGACAGCTGCGCCACCATCCAAGGTGGGGAAGGGCCAGAGAAAGAAAGGGAAGTCGCCGCCAACCTGCACGGCGGACAGGACCGCCACCGGCACCGTCACATGCACCACCTCCACGGGCACCGCTGCCCAGGACACTGCCGCCAGCAGCACGCTCACTGAGCCACCCACCAGCACTGCTGCCCAGGACACCGCCGCCAGCAGCACGCTCACTGAGCCACCCACCAGCACCGCTTCCCAGGACACCGCCACCAGCAGCACGCTCACTGAGCCACCCACCAGAACCGCTGCCCAGGACCCCGCCGCCAGCAGCACGCTCACTGAGCCACTGACCAGCACTGCTGCCCAATGAGCGCCGCAAGCACCGCCGCTACTGAGGCCGCCGCCAGCACCGCCAGCGGCCATGCCACTTCTTGTGCCAGTGGCACCACCGCAGACATGGCTGCCATCCCCAGTGATCAGTTGTACGTGGCTGGTGGTAAGTTCCAGGGGCCTGGACAGCTTCCATGTTGGCCCACCGTCAGTGCAGTATCACATCCACTACCTCAGTCCTTGGCAGGATGAAGCATTCTGGGCACAAAGCCCCCTCCAGAACCAGTAGAGAGAAACATCCACTACCTGAGTCCTTGGCAGGATGAAGCACTCTGGGCACAAAGCCCCCTCCAGAACCAGTGGAGAAAGGCATCCACTACCTGAGTCCTTGGCAGGATGAAGCACTCTGGGCACAAAGCCCCCTCCAGAACCAGTGGAGACTGTTATCCACTTGAGAGACTGTGGCTTTGCACTCCCCAGGATAAAGCAGTGGGCAACCCACCCACTGGAGAGACTTGAGAGACTGTGGCTTTGCACTCCCCAGGATGCAGCAGTGGGCAAACCACCCACTGGAGAGACTTGAGAGACTGTGGCTTTGCACTCTCCAGGATAAAGCAGTGGGCAAACCACCCACTGGAGAGACTTGAGATACTGTGGCTTTGCACTCCCCAGGATAACGCAGTGGGCAAACCACCCACTGGAGAGACTTGAGAGACTGTGGCTTTGCACTCCCCAGTATAAAGCAGTGGGCATGGAGCCCCCTTGTAGAGCTGGCGTTGTGCACTCATACGGCTGAGGTGCCCCCCGTTCCCTTCCCCCTGAGGTGGCTGTTCTATTTTGATCGGATGCCCCTGCAGTGTCCTCTCCGTTTGGATCGGGTATTGGGTGTGGGCCTCGCCCATGCATTTTGGGCCCAGTGGTCCACTGACTATGTAGGTGCAGTACATGGACTTGAAATCTTGGTGTACATATTTGTTAATAGTGTATATATATTTTTGACTAATGGATTTTTCATGATTACAATCGTTCAAATCATTTACTTTTGTCCTTGTGTTCTTCCAGGGGAGGTAGGGGGTGTAAATGTAATGTTTCAACATGTATTTGTGTGTATGGTGTTGTGGGTGAGGGTGGGGGTGTTGCGTGTTGCGTGTGCCACTCTCTTTTCCCTTCCCCCTCCCCTGTGTCGTATGTGCAGTACTCACCGTGGTGGTCGCCGCCGTCGGTCATGCTCCTGGTAGAGGAGCAGGAAGAGAATGGCAAGTAGAATTTGGAGTTCCGGCTCCATGGCGTCCTGGTTCCTCGTGGGGTGTTTAGAGGTGAGCATTTTCCCTTCCAAGACCTGTTTCCGCCATGTTTTTGTTCACGTTGAATCCGCCCCGGAAAAGGTGGCGGATTGGCCTCTCATAATGGTGTGGGCGGTACATTGTCTTCCGCCTGTCTGTTGGCGGTGACCGCCATGCTGTTTGTTTGTACCGCCGTGGCGGTCGGAGTGTTAAAGTGGCTGTCTATGTTGGCGGTTTCCGCCATGGTCGTTATTCCATTTTTTTCCCACCGTCCTGTTGGCGGTCTTACCGCCGCTTTACCACCGACCGCCAAGGTTGTAATGAGGGCCATTGTCATTTACAACGCCACTCACTCTAATTCTCACAAATGTGAGACCTATTGCATTGCAAATGATTGTTTCTCTTCCTTCTTTTAAAGAATGCTCACACTTCGTAAAGCTAACGACATTTGTGAAAAAGGAAAAGAAATTGAAATGTGTTTACCTTCAGAAAATTGAACAACTCCGACTGAGAATGCAAACGTATTTTTCCTCGGTTTACTTTTCATTGCATTGTTTACTTAAATTCCGTCTCAATACATTATTTGTCCCTCTTAACAAAAAAGACAACCATTCCAAAGTAGGTAACTTCAACAACTCATTCAATCACATATTCTGTTTCAAATCAGTGTTCCCATTTTTCACTCTCTGATTATATCCACCAACACACATTTCTTGACACATGCGATCTGGATTAGGCTCACCCTGAATACACATTTGGAGACCTATTAACCAACATCTAATTTAACACTCCCCTTTCACAAAATTAATCCATGATTATATTTCTCACGCTGAATGATTTATTTTTACCACAAACTTTGAAACATGCAATCCAAACATATTTGAGAGACATGGATGAAGTACTCTGCACCCCACCACTACGAAAATAAACTCACATAGCCAATACTTGTTTTGGAAACATCTGACACAAGTGCATTTCATTCTGCAGACCTTATCATTCCCATTTCTTCCTTCCTTCCTATTCCCATTTTCCTTCTCAGAATTTCAGAAATTGACTTAAATGGTTATTCATAGTTGACCTATAAATGTTTGAAGATTTCAGACCCATAGTTCTACTGCTAAGCAACATATTAAACACCTCAGGTTTGATGGTGTTCTAAGTTCCACTTCCAATACCATTTATTTCATACCTCCTGGGCATACTACATAGCAATTTAAGCCTATCTTTCAGTGTGCAAAAAAGGAAATATCTTATCCCACCGACGACATCTTTCAAAAAGTATTTGCATCCATCGATTCCTACCACTGCAGACTTGCAGTTTCATAAAGCGAGAAGTACTGAAAATTGCCCTTGCAATTCTTAGCACCAGTTCTCCCTCACCACACTGACAAATACCTTTCCTGTGTGATCTATTCGAATCAAATTTGTGGCACTCCCAAATGGTTTAAGTGTCAACAGAAGTAACTTAGTTTGAGTTCCCTTTATCTAACGCCTTTCCCAATGCGCAAACACACCAGTCACTTAGGGCCAGATGTAGCAAAGGTTTGCGAGTCGCAAATGGGCCGATTCGCTATTTGCGACAGTGCAAAATCGGAAATGGGATGCAAAAAGCCCATTTCCGACTTGCAAAAAGCGATGGGACCCGTTTGCGAGTCGCATCAGTTGCGACCCCATTTTGCGACCCGCAAATAGCAAGTCGCAATTTGCGGGTCGCAAACCTTATGCAATTGCAACTCCCAAATTGTGACTAGTCGCAAAAAGCCCAGTTTGCACGTCCCATTTACCACTAACTCAGAGCAGGTGGTAACCATTACCAAAGTATAAAAGGAGCCCCAGAAGGCATCTGGGTTCACCAAGATGGCGGAGATATACCTGATAGCAGTGAGAAGGAGAGTCCACGCAGCCCAGCAGAGGAGGAGGAGGGGCCACAGACAGGAGAAGATATATAGAACAAGGCAGACTCTTTTTCAGCAAACTGAGGATGAGATATACGATAAATACCGCCTTAGCAGCGCAGCCATCCTAGAATTAATTGATTTACTCAAACCACAGCTAGAACACCAGACCCTGCGTGGCTGGGCCATCCCTACGCATGTGCAAGTGCTATGCTCACTGCACCTCTTGGCCTCAGGGAGCTATCAGGGGGTCATTGCTGTGGCAGGTGGGGTATCCCAAAGTGCAGTGTCAAGGTTCCTCAGGGCCTTCCTAGATGCCTTGCTCACACACATGTCTCACTTCATATACCTACCAAGGAATGAGGCAGAAATGAACAGCACCAAGCTGGACTATTACCGCATTGCCCACTTTCCCCATGTCATAGGGTGTGTAGATGGGACACACATTCAAATATGCCCCCCTGCAAATCTGGAACACCTTTTCCGCAACAGAAAGTGTACCCACTCACTCAATATTCAGGTTGCTTGTGACGCCCATTATGTCATCACGGACATTGTAGCTAAGTTTCCAGGCAGTACCCATGACTCATACATGTTTAGGCATAGTGGGATACATCAACGCCTGGAACGTGGGGAATTCGGAGACGGTTACCTCCTAGGTAGAGCTACAGACACTTGCAGACATACACACATGTCACTGTGCACGACAATCAGGACTTCCTAACAGTGTTCTTTTTGTGCCCAACAGGTGACAGTGCATATGCTCTTAGGCCTTGGATCATGACTCCGTTTTTATCACCCAGCAATGATTCAGAGAGGCAATACAACAATGCACATAAGAGGACCAGGAACCTCATAGAGCGCACCTTCGGACTCCTGAAAGCAAGATTCAGATGCCTCCACCGCAGTGGAGGTGCCCTCCAATATACCCCCATTACCGCATTCAAAATTGTGGTCGCATGCGCCATCCTCCACAACATAGCCACCCGACGTGGGCTACCTCTCACCCCCACAGACCCAGATCCTGATGATGAAGAGCAAGAACAACCACATCGCCATCAGTATAGCTAATCAAGGCAGACTGAGACGGGAACACATCGCAACACAATATTTTGGAAGGTACGTGCCAACTCCAACCATACTCACCTATTGACCAAAAACTCCATTTGTTAAGTGGAACAAAAATAACTGTTTTATTAGTGCATTAATGAAACTATTTACAAGTACTGAATGTCCATGGGCATGAAAATGCAAACCAGGCATGTGGCACATTGACGTCATGTGCCACTTCTTATGGTCCAGGGTGATCTCTACGACCTTCTGCCCCTCCTGCCAGCCTGGCTGCTCCCTGGTGCTTCCGTGGTGCTCTGCCTGCTACTCCTGAGCACCCTGCTGTCAGTGACAGAGACACTGCTCACTGTCGAGCCCTCCTCACTGTCCTGGGGTGTTTCCCCTGTGCCCCTCGACATATTCCGTGTCTCCATCATGTCTATGATGTGGGTCAGACGTCCCAGGCCCCTTGCCACATCCCCAGCAAAATGGCCCATTTCCACCTGCAGCCCAACTGTCCTCCTCGACAGGCCTGTGGTGTTCATGGCGAGCCTGCCGATGGATGTGGCCATCCTGTCCAGTCTGTGCAGGATCTGACGGTCCCTGCGCCGCCCACCCTCGGCCTGGGCCAGTAGTCCTCCCGCCAGTTCCCTCATGGCAAGGGCAAGGTCCCCAGCGTTATTGCAGATCATGTCCATCCTTGAGTTCAGGTGCTGCATGCTGGCATGGTTATTGCACACGAAGCGGTGCAGCACACCACTAATCCTCCCTAAAATTCGATTTTGTAGGCGCTGACCATGCAGCAGATGTGCCTCACTGGTGCTGGGAGGAAGTAGCCCGGATGCAGACTGCAGCCCTGATGTAATTGACCTGCGACGCCTGCGCAGCGGTGGCTGCCCTGTGCTTTCACCTGTCTCATCCCTGCCTGTTGCTGGGGCAGCCTCTTGTGATATTGTTGCAGCAGGTGTGGCTACTGCAGGGATGCTGTTGACCGTGCAGGTGGGGGTGCTGGTGGGTCCTGAGGTGTCCTCATGGGGCTGGCTGCTTGGAGTAGTGGTGGTGTCTTTTTGGAGACCTGTGGGACATGGGGAACAGTGTCTACTATCTATTGCACACTTCATAATAAACATTTGCCTATGAACTGCCTACTTGACTACATTTCCCATAATGCATCATTCTGGCATTTGCTACCCTGAAATGGAGCTATCTTGGTTGTGCATGCCCCTGTGTACATGGTGGGTGGGGGTATGGCATTGATAGGGGTACAGGCATATCACATGGTACTCACCGGTTGATGTGCTGGGCTCTGAGGTGTCCAGGTCCCCAAATCCAGACACTGCCTCCTGCTCCAAGGTTTCCTCCACCCTTTCTTCCAGGGGTGTGGGTGGCGGCACAGACGATAGTCCCCCTCCTGTGCCTCTCATCTCCCGGAGCCTTTCAGCCACCCTCTCCTTGGTCCAGGAGCGGAGGTCATACCACCTTTTCTTTATGTCGTCTATGGTCCTATGGCTCACCCCCAGGGAATTTATCTTGTCCTGTATGTCCTGCCACAGCTGTTTCTTGGTGGCTTCAGGAACATTGAGGGCTGATTTACCAAACAAGTCATCATAGTGCTGACAGCATTCGTCTGTCAGCACCTCCAGCTCCCTCTCAGAGAATTTCATCTTCCTCTTCCTTGTGTTCCCTCCATGGCAGCTGCTGTTTGACCTGTGTGTAGTTCAGCAGTTATAAAAGGGTGTGGTCCTCCCTCCTCCCAGGTGTATTAGTAAACTTCCTGGCTGTGATGTCATCATCATGTGCCAGGAACTGTTTCCAGAGTGTTCTGGAGTGGTTTCTGGAGTGTTCTGCTGCACCTGTAATCAATTTACAAGTTAATCGCAATTTGCGACATCTACACGCTAATTGCGAGTTCGTTTTTTGCACACTCGCAAAAAGCGACCTCGCAATCGGCGGACTCGCACACTGCGTTGCGAGTCCGGGTGCAAGTCGCTATTTCGGCACGTTTTTTTTGCCTGCATTCCAATTTGCGACTCGCATTTTGCGAGTCGCATCAACTCGCAAAATGCGAGTCGCAAATTTTTTGTTTGCTACATCTGGCCCTTAATTACATACCATCAGTCTGGATTGCTGGTCGTGGTGTATTTAGTCCATCAGACTATGATGCACAGGCAAAACCTCAGCTAAAACCTTTCGGTAAAAAAGTACGGTAAACCGTTTCACTTAAACAGTACTGTACAGTGCACTAAGGGATATTTTTGCAGAAGTGAAAAATTGTCTAAGTAGAACACTTTATTTCTAGTATTGTGTGTTTCATTTATTGCTTTGTTTATTTGTGTGCAAACAGTCAATGTTTCTTTGTATGAATGTCTATTTGTATACTACAAATAGCAGTTTTCAAAATCATAGCATAGTTTAAGATTACTTAAATAAAGATATTCTTCATAGTTCTTTAAGTGTAACATGGTTGGACACCCCACCTCCCGTATACCTACATGTAAATTCATTTCCCAGGTGTTTGTTGTACTGTGCACGTACAAGTCTTCGAATGCTACAAGATGATTAGGCACCATAGAGGTTAATGGGATGCGTGTGATGTCCTTGTGTCTGTAGTAAATGTGGGCGTTAGAGCTAGCATGGCATGGTCAGCTGTATGTCTATATTAAAATTACATGTAAGACTATGCAAGAAGCACGATTTACATCATGCTAAACAATATGTGCATTGAAGCAGAGAGGAGTTTGTCTCGTGTTTATATCGCGAGATTTAAGTGTACCAAATATTTTTAATTGCAAATGGGTGTTATGATGGTGCTGTTCTACATTAAGTTGCCGATCTAGATTTGATACATGTGAAAGAGACGTGTGTGCTGTATAGTGGACTTTCCATGTGTGATGTTTGCCTGGCATGTATTGGTTTGCTGTGGGGGTTGCTCAGCTGCAAGTTCTAAATGCGTTTTCATGTTGTGTAAATATTTGTGAATGACGTGCCGAAGTATATTATAGCAAGTAAAATAGTTTGGCCCATATTTATACTTTTTGACGCTAAACTGCGCTAACGCAGTTTAGCGTCAAAAAATTTAGCGCCGTCTAACGCCATTCTGAAGCGCCATGCGGGCACCGTATTTATGGAATGGCGTTAGCCGGCGCAAGCAGACCGGCGCTGCCTGGTGTGCGTGGAAAAAAACCACGTAGACCAGGCAGCGCCGGCGTTGGGAAAAAATGACGTTAGGGCGTTAGTAAAGACAGGAGTCATGCCCCCTTGCCCAATGGCCATGCCCAGGGGACTTATGTCCCCTGGGCATGGTCATTGGGCATTGTGGCATATAGGCATATAGGGGGGCACAAATAAGGCCCCCCTATGCCACCCCAAAAAAATAAAAAAATATAAAAAATTATACTTACCTGAACTTACCTGAATGTCCCTGGGGTGGGTCCCTCCATCCTTGGGTGTCCTCCTGGGGTGGGCAGGGGTGGCAGGGGGGGTCCCTGGGGGCAGGGGGGGTCCCTGGGGGCAGGGGAGGGCACCTGTGGGCTCATTTTGAGCCCACAGGCCCCTTAACGCCTACCCTGACCCAGGCGTTAAATAGTGGCGCAAATGCGGGGTTTTTTGACCCGCCAACTCCCGGGCGTGATTTTTGCCCGGGAGCATTTGCGTCGCCGTCATTTTTTTAGATGGGAACGCCTTCCTTGCATCTCATTAACGCAAGGAAGGCGTTCACGCAAAAAAATGACGCTATTTGCCAATACTTTGGCGCTAGACGCGTCTAACGCCAAAGTATAAATATGGCGTTAGTTTTGCGCCGAATTTGCGTCGAAAAAAACGACGCTAATTCGGCGCAAACGGAGTATAAATACGGGCCTTTGTATTTGAGAATGGCGCAAACATAGTGTTATTACATTCTGCATGGATATATACTTGTGCAGTGTGGGTTAGCGCAGTGTGTTTTGTACTGTGAGTGGCGGAAGGCTGCACAGGTATGTACTCACTTGATGGAGATTAGGAGAGTTTGTGTTTTACTCACAGGGAGGGACATTGCATCACTCATGTATTTGGGGTAGAGGCGTGTGTTACACGAGCTTCCAAAGATCTGTGCTCCTGCAGCAAGGCGTAGAGAGAGGAGAGCAGATTGTTAGGAGTACATAACACGTAATATTCTCAAACTAATCAACATTTTTTAAGGACTTCAAAAATAGATGAGAGAAAGGGAGCATGTTTTTGTCAGTGTGGGCATGTAAAACCCGAGGTGAAATCGGACAGACACTTCACATTACCCTAATGAAAGCACTGGTACCCAACTATTTGCTAAAGATAAAAAATTTTAGAGGGTATAACATCCAAGACACCCCCTCTGTAACTACACCTCTGGTGGGAAGAGGGAGAAACCAAAAGATAGGGGAAAGTGAGCGAGTGAAGGAAGAAAGGTGGGAATTGAAAATAGAGATGGGAGAAATGACATAGGAAGAGAGGGAGGAGTGTTTGGCAAAGTGAAGGATGGAAAAATGAAAGGTGGGAGAAAGGGTGTTAGATGTTTCCTGGTCTTCAACACAAAGGGAAGTAATGCTAGGGCCTCACAACAACAATTTAGTTAATGTATTTTTAGATAGTTTTATACAGTGCTGGGATGTCACGTTGGTCACCTCTGAGCCCTATCTTGAGTTCCAGCAGCCTGGACCTGGTTTGGAGGTGGGCGGTGATGTGGACTCCTCAGGCTCCTAGAGGAGATGCAAATTTGGGGGTAGGTGGATCTACTGGTTAAAGCTGCTCTTCTCCCTTTCATCCACGGCAACTTTACTATCTGCCTAAACCTGTGGGTATCAACCATGAACTGGTGGATGCTGCACAATATGCTACGTGAGAGGAGGGACTAGCGAACCCACAGCGCATGGTTTACCGGCCACATCATCACTGCTTTTAATGTGCTGCACTACACTGCACTGCTCCCCCACGCCCTCCGTCCTTCTGTTCCCCTGACCTCGTTCAGCATCTAGCACCCAGCAGTCAGATTACAGACTACCTGCAGGTCCTTTAACATGCTGCAGCCAATAGATGAATTCTGGGGTGTGGAGGGCTACACGACTAATTAACGCAGGAGCTGGAACATCAATTAGAGGCATTAACGTACCGAAATGTATAAGGCATCTTCTAATATACAGCAATTTAGATCCACTTTTAAAAAAGCCACAAAAGCTCAGGATTATAAATCAATGTGTCTTCCAATACTCCACAGAGTAGACCTGCTTTGGAAAAAGCCAGGAGAAAGCTCATAAAAGGCCATAAAATCAGCAAACCTGCAAGTGTCTATAAGGGATCAACATACGGTCTGTGTTAGACTTTTCATATTTGCCGTGGTCTCCCTTAACTTTTTGCCTCTGTTTCCCAGGTTGTTGATGTGTGCTGGACTGTGTTTTTTCTGTTTTTGTTACTCTGGGCACTTTACCACTGCTAACCAGTGCTAAAGTGCAAGTGCTCCTATACAAAATGTGTATGTAATTGGTTTATCCATGACTGGCACATTTGATTTACTAGTAAGTCTCTAGTAAAGTTCACTAGAGGTGCCCAGGGCCTATAAATCAAATGCGACTAGTGGGCCTGCAGCACTGGTTGCGCCACCCACATTAGTAGCTCTGTAACCATGTCTCAGACCTGCCACTGCAGTGTCTGTGGGTGCAGTTTTAACTGTAAATTCGACTTGGCAAGTGTACCCACTTGCCAGGCCTAACCCTTCCCTTTTCTCACATGTAAGACACCCCTAAAGTAGGCCCTAGGTAGCCCCAAGGGCAGGGTGCAGTGTATGGTTAAAGTAGGACATATAGGCCCTCATTATGAACACGGCGGTTCAGACCACCATGCGGGCTGCGGCGGAAAATACAGCCACCGGCATGGTGGTCTGAACTGCCATAATATGAACACAGGGAGGACTGCCTGGGGCAACCCTCCACCGCCAGGCTACCGCCGACAGGCAGCCTGACGATGGCGGATATCATTATCCAACAGGGCAGTGCTGCAAGCAGCGCCGCCCTCCGCATAATGAACCCTGTTTCCTGCACCCGCCACACTGAGGCATTGACAACGGGAATGTCTGGGCCCTGCATTCTGCTGGTCCGGCGGGCAGAAACACTGTTTCCGCCCGCCGGCCCAGCAGAATGTCTGTAATTTGGCCGGCGGGGTCTCAAGAGGGCTGGCGGTCTATGAAAAGACAGCCAGCATGAACACGGAGGGGTTTCCCGCTGTGTTCATAATGAGCCCCATAGTAATGTGTTTGATATGCCCTGACAGTGAAATATTGATAAATTAGTTTTTCATTGTTGCAAGGCCTGTCCCTCTCATAGGATAACATGGGGGCTACCTTTAAATCTGATTAAAGTGTAGATTCCCTTTGGGAGCGGGTAGACATGTGGAGTTTGGGGTCTCTGAGCTCACAATTTAAAAATACATCTTTTAGTAAAGTTTATTTTAAGATTGTGTGTTTGAAAATGCCACTTTTAGAAGTGAGCATTTTCTTGCTTAAAAAATTTCTGAGACTCTTCCTATTTGTGGATTCCCTGTCTGGGTCAGTTTGACAGTTGGGCTGGTTGCACCTCTCACTAGACAGTGACACAAAGGGAGCTGGGGTGTAGTCTGCATTTCCTGATGAGCCATCTGTGCTAGGAGGGAGGGGAGAAGTGGTCACCCACACCTGAAAGGGCAGAGCCTGCCCTCACACAATGCAGTCTCCAACCCCCTGGTGAGTGTCTGGGGCCTGGCCTGGGAAAGGCAGGATTTCACAAACAAGAGAGACTTTGCCTTGAAGTAGGCCTACTTCACAGGGCAAAATGGATATAAGAAGGGCACCCAAAACCACAGACTTTAGAACACTTCTGGAAACCAAGAGGAACCTCTGCCTGGAGAAGAGCTGGAGAGCTGAGGAAGAAGAGCTGCCCTGCCTGTGGCTGTGCTTTGTGGAGCCCTCCTGCAGTTGCTGCTTCTGCCTGTACTAGAGGACAAAGACTGGACTTTGTGTTGCCTTCCTTCTTGTGAACAACTCTCCAAGGGCTTGATTTAGAGCTTGTTTTAAGTCCCAGGGACAGCAAAGACTTCTCTCTGCCAGCACTTGGAGTCTCTGGAGAGACTCCTGCTCTGCTAAGTGGTGCCCATCCAGTTCCTGGGACCCTGAAAAGAGAAGCTGACAGCCCAAGAGTGAGAAATCCACGCACCGACTGCCGTGCAGGGAAAAGATCGACGCAACTCCAATCTGCGGCTGAAAAATCAACGCAGCGCCAGCTTTGCGGGTGAAAATCAACGCTTACCTGCAACGCGACCAGAAGATCAACGCCCAGAGCTGGGGAAAGGACGCGCGGCATAGCTGGCGTAGGCTGGTGAGATCGCAACCCGCGTAGCGTGGTTTTCGGACCATCGTGTGGCTGAACTTCTGATGCAAACACCGCTGGGCATGTAAAAACAATGCAGGGCCTGCCCGGACCCGAGAGTGCTGACCGGATCAACGCATCGCTCTCCTGCAGAGAGAAGAAATGAAGCTCGCCGACCCGACTAAAGGAGAAACAACGCAAGGTGTTATTCGTGAGTGATAGCGACGCATCACAAGCCCTTTTGATGCACACTCGCCCATGCAGGATTATGTTTGACGCACCCAAAGTACATTTTCACGCTAACAGCGTTAGTGTGTGTTTAAAATGACATGAAGACTCTTTTTGCATTTTTAGCAATAACTCGACTTGTGTATTGTGGATTTTTGTCGTTTTGGTCTTGTTTTGTTTAGAGAAATATTTTCTATTTTTCTAAACCTGTGTTGTGTCATTTTGTAGTGTTTTCCTTAAGTTACTGTGTGTGTTGGTACAAATACTTTATACCTAGCACTCTGAAGTTAGGCCTCCTGCTGGTGCCAAGCTACCAAGGGGGTAAGCAGGGGTAGGCTGAGGCTGATTCTCTTTTACCCTGACTAGAGTGAGGGTCCTTGCTTGGACAGGGGGTAACCTGACTGCCAACCAAAGACCCCATTTCTAACAGTCTGGAAGAGAAAGGGCACTGCAGCCACTGGCACGCTGAAAGAAAAAAGTGTAAACACTACCGGCTGTAAAAAGCACCAAATCAAATGCTGCCTCGGACAGTCAGTGTCTAATTTCACCAGGGCCCCACATGTTTGAATAATCAATAAAGGTGGCATCAAAAAACGACTCCCTTAAGGAGGCAGTTGGGGCCATTTTTTCAGCTTCAGGCAATATGGAAGCCCTTCCAGCATTTTCGACCACAAGTATTATTAGCCCCCTCCACAAGGCAATCCAAGACACCGAGCCTCATAAGGTGGATGCGGGAATTGAAGTAACACTTGAGAATGACGAGAACAAAGAGATGGCCTGGGGCCCGTTAACCAACTCGGAGTTCTCTCATTCAGGTCATTACCACCTCAAACACCCCCTAGACTATCACTAACAAATGGCTCCCCGTTACCAATTGAGTTCAGGGCCATATTGGTTACAGGCCAGAACCGATTGGAAAATCCACCACAATCAGATTCACAAAACACACCGCACCATGAAGTACATGGGTCATTAAGACAACAACTGTGGAGCTCAAGTTCCACACTGGGCTCACCCCAACCCGACCCTGTTTTAGACATTCCCCATAGACAGTGCAAACAAACAATGGGTGAGTCCCATCTGTACAGTGTATCTCCACCAGGGAGAGACCAGCGGGTTGGCAACACAGACCCACTAGAGGAGGAGGAACACCAGGCTGCTCTGCACTCACTCCACGATTCATATATGACATCACAGGATATGGAGACCACAGTAGATAGGGGACACAAACAGGGTCACCTACAGTGAGCAAGAGCTCAGAAAAAATACCTCTAGGATTCTCCAACATCAAGGCCCTATTGCTTCAACAGGGCTAGGGGCTCTCTGGGACTTATTGGTCAGATTCTCACAGCTGACTTTAGACGCTTTGTCCTATCAGTCAAACAAAATTGATGTGCAAGTAGACATGTTAAACACCCTGGAAGTATTTGTCTCTGGAATTGACCATGAGCTGGCTCACTTAAACTGATAACCCGGGCCAAAAACTACGCAGCAATAACATATGCATATGTTATAATGTGTGCACCAGTGATTAACAAACTTGCAACAATACCAGATGTCCTAGGTACTTTATTAGAAGATCTAAAACTTAATCTCAATATTTCATGTGCTAAAAGAGACATATTTCCACCAGTGCAACTTACTTGGCAGTGTGACTTGTGTAAAGCAATCACTAAAGCAATAGGAGAAAAGTAATACTGCTCACTCACAATGACAACAAAGGAGGGTGGTGAGCCTGCTAAAAATAAGGTAAGTCAAAGGGGGGGGGACTGACAGGTCTCAATCCCCTGTCCAAGTACCATTAGAGAACATTATGACATAAAAACAGAGGAAGAAACAACACAAGGCTAGAAACTAAACAAAAAGCAGTCCAGAAATTCTACCCTGTACAAGTGCCATTTTAAAATGTAGTTCACATAACATTGTCTAATGAAGAGCCAACACAATTGGGAAACCAGACTAGTGCGAACTCACCAAAGAAAACAAAGCCTTATCCATTATTTGATAAGTCAGAAAAGGCCACCCCACTTCATGAGGATCATGACGCCACCACACGCGAGAGATCATCTTCAAACCAATCATTGATAGCAGCTAGCTCAGTCCCACAGACACAAATTCATTAAAGGCACCATCCTCATTAGAAAACAGTAAAAGGAAGGAGGTCCTACGTCATCACAGACCTACAATTACTAAACATGAAACCTTAGGAGCCTCAACAATAAACCCAGATCAGACTCTCTCCCAGGCTTCCCACTCAAAAAGAGAAACTGATGGCACATTCAGAAAATGGAAACCACTAATGATGGTCCTACCTGGCCTTTATTGGCCACTTATACACCGCACCCTGATGCAACAACCTTGACAGTAGCTGAGGTTTACCCCTTATATACTCATCTTACGGCAATATGCAGACTATTAGTACAGTTTGTAATGCAAACATTAAATACAAACCCAGAATGTGCTGCCCTGGTGTAACCACATGCAGCAACACCAGTCATTAATCCTGCAACTGTATATTCTCGATCATGGGTAAGGTACCCGCCAAACGGGAAGAGATTCTGTTTTGGTTAGCTCAAAAAATAAATGCACTGGAAGCAGTATTTCCCCATACGGGACCTCGGGATAAGCATAGAACATTAACTATGTGCTTGCCATTTGGGATGGTTCCTACAGTAGATAACTGCAATATTTGGGGCAAGGTATTTGCCACGCTCTATACTACCGCACAAGGTATACCGACACTTGCCAATATTCCGGAAGTGTTAAAACAAATTCAAGGTGAATACGGGACTGCCCCGGCCCTGTACTTGGGGATGCAACTTATGAGGAATTTTGCCACGGTATCTTCAATTATATTAAGTGACCTTAAAGGGGAAGCAGTTGCACTAGCTGTACGTATGTGGCTCCGGGATGTTCCTGTACAGGATCAAAAACGTGAGCTGTTAAAGATTATCGCTGAGACCTATTCTAGTGTTGGTCGAGATAATCTGGGGGCCAGTCCCACAAAACCATAGTTTCAGGGTAAATCTAATAAGGATTCTACCAAGCAAACACCTGAGGGTTCTAAAAAACTCTGGGATAAAAAACAACAAACACCTAAAAAAGAAAACGGAGACTCTCTGCACTCAGAGACCCCTCAGAATAGATATAAGCTCAGAAATAGAGATAAAATAAAAACGCCTAACAGATATCAATATACTGATACACACCAATCACGTTCCTTTCAGGACTCACTGGTAAAACACAGTGAGAGAGGTGGGTGGTCAGAGCGGAGAACTGAGCACGTGAAACCGAGACAGGAATCACAACGCTCAACAGAAGTTTCTGTTAAAAAAGAAGGGAAACTTCCCCAACCAAAACCCCAATTTAAAAAGAAAAAAGTGTCAGCAGTTGCGATTTGTCATGCCACTCAAGAAGAGGGCTCTATTGAAGAACAAGACGTGGGCACTAGCTCTCCTAGGCAGCGCAGCAGAGGTCACAATAATTAGCCGGAATCTTCAAGAGCATCTGGAGGTGAAAGCAACTGATGACTTCTTACAAGTTGAAACTGCGGATATGCGTGTCTCCACCCATGATAGGTGGTACAAAGTAACTACAGCGTTAGAAGGAGACATTTAATGCACAATAGATGCAATATTTTGGGACCGCATGTTCAACATTTATGATATTTTACTGGCCGAAAAGGATTGGCCACCTGAATTTGTCCTTACTTGCCCAAACGGGGAAGAGATTATCAAACCTTCTTTCTCGCCTCTTGCTCCCAACAAGCTTGTAGAATCCTACGCCATTGATTGAGCATTTGCGCAGGCACCTGCATTATATTACAACCATGTAGGGTGGGAAAACGATTCCTCCTACCATGTAATTCCAATTAAGAATCAACCCCAGCCTCAACCCCAAATACCCAATAAAACATGATGCTAAAGCACCTGTGAGGGAAATCCTCCCTCTACTAGAGTACCAGGGCGTAATCAAACACTGTGTCTCACCAATGAATAATCCTTTATTCCCTGTAGCTAAACCAGACCATTCATACAGAATAGTCTTAGACTATAGACACTTAAATAGTCATACACGCAAATATGCTATACACAACTCTCATAGCACAGCACTTATGAACAACAAAGTGTGCAAAAATACAAAACAACATTGGATATTTCCAATGGCTTCTTCAGCCAAAATATAGCACCTTAGAGTACAGACCTAACAAGTTTCAGTGCACTAGGCTCTCAGCAAAAAATCTGTTGTTTACCACACAGGTACAAGAACAGCCCAGGACTGTTCCTGGCTTGTGTAACTTCAATATTGCATGACATTGACCCTGAAGCATTGTCCTATGTAGATGATATCTACTTTACAGACAACAAATTACTGCAACATCTAAGATGGGGAGCCCGCAATGTTGTAGGATTTGCCGAATTTGGCTATAAATTCAACTTAAAAAAAACAAAAATAGCCTTCCTTAGTGTCCTGTTTTTGGGATACAAATTATCAAGTGGAGGAAAGAGCCTAGCGCCACAATTCATAGAAAAATACACACAGTTACAACCTCCAAATACCATTAAAAAACTCCAATCCCTATTGGGTTTTCTACATTTTGGCAGAATATACATTCCAGATTATGCATCATGCATCAAACCCTTATGTGTGTTGGTACGTCCTGACTTTTCCAGTAAATTCTGGATAGTCATACCCACACACATCCTCAGAGCATTGCAATAGTACATGCTTGCAGCACAACACTTACACACAAGGGACAATAAAAAACATCTGGTCATCAGAGTAATTGCCGGTGCCATTGGTTTCACCTACATAACGACATTCAATGAGGGTGAGACAGTCCCGAATGCATACAAATCACGTTTACATTCAACAGCAGAACAATGTTTTGCTCCCAATGAGAAAATTCTAACTGCTGTTCAGATGGCTGTCATTAAAGAAAGACCATTAGCCCAGGGGAAACGCATTATTGTTGTATCTCCAATCCCAGCCCTTGAGGCTGTTACCAAAGCCAGTGTTCCACACGCAAAAGCATTACATCCACGTTGGATCCAATGGGCAACGTCTCTGACAGCCACTGATGTTGACTATATTTTTGACCCAAAGTTACTAACTCAAGAATTTTTGCAATATGAAATAGAATACCCAGTTCCAGCAAATACATTACCTATTGATCAGTGCCAAAGAGTCATGGACACCAATGGCTCTGCACAACCTGCTATAGGCACAAAGCATCAGTACTCCGCTGCGTGCACAGTCGTAAGCGGCTGTATGAAGGATAGTAAATTCTATCCACAACATACCTATACGCAAACCCTAGGGGATTGCACTGCACAACTAGCAGAGCTAATGGCTCTGGTGATGGCACTGGAACATACGGATCCTGACCAGCTAACACTGATTGTCTGTGATTCATACTATTGTGTCCAGTCCTTCAATGAATATCTGTATTATTGGTGCCAGAATGTGCTCAGAGTTTGATGGTAACACCATCAAACACAGACTTCTATGGGGGAAAGTAGCGGATCTGAAGGAAACGCTACCAAATGTCCATGTAGTGCATACACTTGGACACCAGCGCGTTGGAATAGAGGATGCTGGGAATACACTGGCTGATGAAGCAGCCAAAGCAGCAGTAGCTATGGCTTCTGTTGCTGCAGTAACTCGCTCTAGAACGAAAAAGAACTATGAAATATGGGCTACCCTGACAGCCATGTCTGAAGGCACGTCCTTGCTAAAAGCATATCCTGTTAAATATTCCTACTGGATGGCAGACTTGTTTTTCATCATAGCTATAACACCAGGTGCGGGTAGTCGCGAGATTCCCAACATAGATCGATGACCAGAGTTGATCAAAGCAGCGCATGAGGGAGTTGCTTCTATCCATGCTGGTGTGGCAGCTACAATTACATTGTTGTAAGCTCGTTATTGGTGGCCAGGTCTATACAAACACAGCAAGCAGTATGTCCTTTGTTGTGATATCTGCCAACAAATTAAGGGTCCACCGTCAAACGCCTAATTTCTAACAAACCATTACAATGTGTGTACCTGCACCATTGCGGTCCTGACAGTGCATACAAATACATTCTAGTCACTGTTGACTCCTGCTCCAGATTTCTATGGGTGTGGTCACAATGCTCGGCTGACGCTCAGACTGTTATTAAAGATTTGCAAGTCTATAACGGCACATATGCAGCTGCGACTTTCCACTGGGACCAGGGCCCTGCTTTCGCCTCAAGGGCATTCAGGGACACCATGGCTTCCTTAGGGGTCCAACTCCATTACTCCCGAGGGACATTGGCCCTCATTATGACACTGGCGGTGAGTGATAAAGTGGCGGTAATACCGCCAACAGGCTGGTGGTAATTACTGCCAAATCATGACCATGGCGGTGAGAACTCCCATAGACAGCCAATGTACAACACCAACTGCCAGGGCGTTAACACCACTGACCACGGTGATAGCCGTCAACAGCCAGGCGGAAGACAAAGTACCATCCACCATATCATGACACAGGAAACCACCACGATTTCCGGGGCGGTACCAAACCATCAAGAGCCTGGTGGAAACACATCATAGAAGACCAAAGACTCACCATCGGAGACACAGGGAAGGACAAAGCCGCCAGGGAACTGGAACTGCAAGTCTTCCGCATGCTCATCTATGCCATGATCCACCTGGAACACCAACTCCGACGAAGAGGGGCTCCATGCCCATTTCTCTCTGCTGGGGAGTGCAAGATCACAGTCTCTCAGGTGGGGAACATGCCAACTGCTTCTGGAGGGGGCCCCTTGTACAGCAGTCCCTGGAGGGTGGCATACATGCCCTCCGCTGGTGGTGAGGGCTGCACTGTGCCATCTGGAGGTGAGGGCTGCACGGTCTCAGTAGGTGAAGGTGCCTCCTGGGAAGCCTCTGCAGGAGGAGTAGGCTGCACTTCCTCAGTTCCTCAGACGAAGATGACGACATTGAGTACAGCCGCCTAACACACAAGGGAGGGAGGGAGGAAAAGAAGAGTGACACACACATGCACGACACACACCTGACACACACACATCATACACACAACCAGCTGCAGACGAAAAACAATGGCACACGACACAGCATAAGAATGCAAGGACAACAAGAATGCAGTAATGAGAATGTATGGATTATGAACAGCTACCAAAGGAACCAATTGTATGAAAAAATGATATGTACAATTTTACACAAAGGGCCGATGCCCAGTCCAGAGTACTAAGGACCCACAAGGCCATAGGGCACAGTCCAAGGCCCAACTTGAATCCTGACATCATCCAGATAGAACTCTGCAGGGGCATCAGTTTGCAAGTGGGCAGGCACCTCAGGGGTTTGGGGGTTGGGGACACCTCAGCCGAGTACAGGAACATGCCCACTGGTTCTGGAGGGGGCTCCATGCCCATTTCTCTCTGCTGGGGAGTGCAGGGTCACAGTCTTTCAAGTGGCTGGCTTGCCCACTGGTTCTGGAGGGGGCTCCCTGCTCATTTCTCTCTGCTGGGGAGTGAAAGGTCACAGTCTCTCAGGTGAGTAACATACCCGCTGCTTCTGGAAGGGGCTCCATGCCCATTTCTCTCTGCTGGGGAGTGCAAGATCACAGTCTCTCAGGTGGGGAACATGCCAACTGGAGGGTGCCCCTTGTACAGCGGTCCCTGGAGGGTGGCATACATGCCCTCCGCTGGTGGTGAGGGCTGCACTGTGTCATCTGGAGGTGAGGGCTGCACGGTCTCAGTAGGTGAAGGTGCCTCCTGGGCAGCCTCTGCAGGAGGAGTAGGCTGCACTTCCTCAGTTGGCGGTGAGGGCCCCCGTGACCACTTGTGGTGGTGGTGGTGTCACCCTGACAGCCTCTGTTGGAGGTGAGGGCTGCACTGTGTCAGCAGGTGAAGGTGCCTCCTGGGCAGCCTCTGCTGGATGTGAGGGCTGCACTGTCTCAGCAGGTGAAGGTGCCTCCTGGGCACCCTCTGCAGGAGGAGTAGGCTGCACTTCCTCAGCTGGCTGTGAGGGCCCCATGACCACTGGTGGTGGAGGTGTCACCCTGTAGGCCTGGTTTGTATTGGGTACCTAAGGTACCTACACCTTATACCAGGTCCAGTTATCCCTTATTAGTGAAATGTAGGCAGTGTTCTAGCAGCTTAGTCTGTCTAGAGGTAGCTGTAGCAGAGCAGCTTAGGCTGAACTAGGTGACATGCAAAGCTCCTGCAATACCGCTATAGTTACACAGTACTTATACACAATAAAAGACAATACTCAGTGTTACCAAAAATAAAGGTACTTTATTTTAGTGACACAAGGCCAAAAATATCTTAGAGACAATACTTCTTCTGGAGGTAAGTATTAAACACAATATATACACTAGAGATCAAAATCAGGTAATTAACAATTATAGAATAGTGCAAACAGTAGAAAATACAATAGAATGCAATAGGCCTAGGGGCAACACAAACCATAAACTAAGAAAAGTGGAATGCAAATCACAAATTCCCCCCTAGGCAAGTGTAGTGTGTAGAGAGCGCTGGGAGTGTAAGAAAACACCAAAGGTAAGTAAAATACCCCACCCAGAGCCCAGGAAAGTAGGAGTAAAGTACTGCAACTTTCCTCAGGACACACTACAAGTCGTGATAAGAGTTATTGCAAGAACTAAGCAAGACTGCAATCAACAAATGGTGGTTTCCTGGACCTGAAGACCTGTGAAGAAGTTGCAGAAGATTCCAGGAAGGACAATAGCCCCTGTCAACCTAGAAGATGGTGCAAAAGAGGATTCTCTGATTGGAAGAAGTCTGCAGAAGAGCACCGAAGAAGATGGCTGCAGGTTCGTGAGTGGTGCAGGAGATGTCCCACATCAAGATGTTGGATGCAGGCTGTTTGCGTCGCTGGATTCGTCCAACAAGCCTTGGTTCAGGCAAGGTCGCGGTTTGCATCAAAATGGCGCTGACTGGACCCAGGAGGGACCTGGGGGCCTCAACCCGGACTGAGGAGGCAGAGGGGGCTCCCAACACTCGAGAGAGCCCACAGATGACCAGGCAGAACCCACGGGAATCCCAGAACACAGGGACAAAGAACGTGCAAATTGAGGTTGGTACAGCACAACAAAAGAAGGTCCTACACGGTTGGAGAACAACTCAGCGAGTTGTGTGTCACAGGATGGAGTGCTGGGGACCTGGGCTATCCTGTACATGAAGGATTCTTTGAAGAAGTGCACAGAATCCCAAGGAGCTGGAGATGACACGGTGCACAGGGGTACTGTCGCAAACCGGGAAGACAAGCTCTTACCTCCACCAACCTTGGACAGCTGGACCTTAGGACAGTCTGGGTCGTGTTGGTCCACCACCTGTGTTCCAGGGAGCACACTCGTTGTCAGGCGAGGAGTCCTAGAGAACCAGTCATCGTCGCAGAAGGTGCCTGCAGGAGCAGGGAAGTGTCTCCGACACTACACGGGAGATTCCTTCGGTTCCTCTGGTGCAGGGTGAAAATAGAAGGTCCTCAGAGCGTGCACACCTTGGAAACTGCTGCAGTTTCTGGCTGGAGCTGAAGTTGCAAGTCACAGGAGTCGTCCTGGATACTTTGTTGCAGTTATAGCAGTTCCTGGAGCAGGCTGCAGTTGATCCGATGGTCAGAAGCTGAAGCAGAGGATGCAGAGCATCCCTGGAGGAGTCTTGCAAGCTGAATCTGAAGAGACACCCACAGGAGAGACCCCTAAATAGCCCTGAGAGGGGGATTGGCTACCTACCCAGGAATGCACCTATCAGGAGGGGTCTCTGACTTCACCTGCTGGCACTGGCCACTCAGAGATCTCCAGAGTGTCCCCACATCTTGGAAAACAAGATTGCTAATGCCAGGGACACACTGGAGGAGCTCTGGGCACCACCCCTGGGGAGGTGATGGACAAGGGACTGGTCACTCCCCTTTCCTTTGTCCAGATTCACGTCAGAGCAGGGACTGGGGGTCCCTGAACCGGTGTAGACTGGCTTATGCAAGGAGGGCACCATCAGTGCCCTTCAAAGCATTTCCAGAGGCTCTGTGAGGCTACCCCTCCCAAGCCTGTAACACCTATTTCCCAAGGGAGAGGGTGTAACACCCTCCTTCCAAAGGAAATACATTGTTCTGCCTTCTTGGGACTGAGCTGCTCAGACCCCAGGAGGGCAGAACCCTGTCTATGAGATGGCAGCAGCTGTAGCTGCAATGCAAGCCTCTGAGAGCTGGTTTGGCAGTACTGGGGGTCCATGGTGGAGCCCCCAGGATGCATGGGATTGGCCCCCCAATACCATATTTGGAATGGGGGGACAATTCCATGATCTTAGACACCTCACATGGCCATATTAAGAGTTATCATTGTGAAGCTACATATAGGTATTGACCTACATGTAGTGCACGTGTGTAATGGTATCCCCGCACTCACAAAGTCCGGGGAATTGGCCCTGGACAGCATGGGGACACCTTTGCTAGTGCAAGGGTGCCCTCACACTTAGCAACTTTGCACCTAACCTTCAGTAAATGAAGGTTAGACATATAGGTGACTAATAAGTTACTTAAGTGCAGTGAAAATGGCTGTGAAATAGTGTGTGGACTATTTCAGCCAGGCTGCAGTGGCATTCTTGAAGAAAGGTTTCTCTGAGCTCCTTATGGGTGGGCAAAAGAAATGCTACAGCCCATGAGGATCTCCTGGAACCCAAGTGCCCTGGTTACCTAGGTTCCATATACTAGGGACTTATAAGGGGGTCCAGTGTGCCAATTGGAATTGGAATATGAAGTCACTAAACTATAGTGACTAATTTGGAAGTAGAGAGAGCATAAGCACTGGAATCCTGGTTAGTAGAACTTCAGTGATGCAGTTAAGCACTACTGACGACACACAGATTAGGCCACCATCTATGAGCACTGGGGTCTTGGCTAGGAGGATCCCAGTGAGAGAGGCAAAACACACTGACAAATAGGGTTTTAACTATGAGCACTGGGGTCCTGGCTAGCAGGATCCCAGTGAGACAGTAAAAACACACTGATACACACTTACAAACAAGCCAAAAGTGGGGGTAACAATGCTAGTAAGAGGCTACTTTCTCACACATCCTGACAGCCTCTGCTGGAGTCAAGGGCTTCTTCCCCTTCATGGCAGGAGGCGTGGGATCATTAGCCTTCCTGGAAGGAGTCGAGGGCTTCTCACCCTTCATGACAGGAGGTGGGGCTCCTCCCCCTTCATGGCAGGAGTTGAGGGATTCTTCCCCTTCATTGCAGGAGTTGAGGGCTTCTTCCCATTCATGGCAGGAGGTGTGGGATCCTTAACCTTCCTGGCTGATGGAGTGGGATCCTTCACTCTCTTGCCACCACGACTAGGAGGTGCCTCCACTGTCCGCGTGGACTGTTGGGCTGAGGTGCTGGATAGGGTTGTTGGGACTCTGCTCTTATGGGCAGGATGGGGGGAGGGGGAGGGAAGAGGTCAAGTTGGGCAAGGAAAAGCTTTTTAGGGATGGTGGGGCGGGGTGAGGGAAGAGAGATGAGAGTGGAGGTTGAGGAAGTGGTTCTTGGCTGTGTATGTCTGCTGGACATGGGTGCAGGTGCATGGGCAGTGTGCTGATGTGAGGTGGATGGCTGTTGGGTGTCTGAGTGCATGCGCTTGTGTCCTTTAGGAGGGGGGGGACAGGGTGGGAGAGGACACAGGGGAAGCGTGGATGGATATGGTGGAGGTGTCTGCTTGTGAGGTGTGTTTGTTGCTTGGTGTGGTGGTGCTGGTTGTTGATGCAGTGCATGCAGGTGTGAGTGTGGACGTGACTGTGAGGGAGATGGAGGAGGAGGAGGAGGAGGAGGAGGAGGGGGAGACAGGGGAGGCAGTGGATGTGGTTGTGTCTGCAGAATTCAAAAGAAAAGAGAGAGGGCCATCCAGAACCTATCACCCAAAGGGGACAGGGCACCGTGATACAGTGAAAAAAGGAAATTCCCCAATGGGATGAACTAAACTCAACCACACACAATACACAGTCTCAACCACTCAGTGCCTCCAATGATCAATCTAAATAAAGGAATCGATAATAAACAATATAATTTTATTTACTACAAACCCATAAAATTATTAAATAAAACCACACATTACAAACTAAGAACAATGATAAAACCATCACATATAAAAATCAGACATAAGGGAGACAAAACAAAAAACATCCTCTCTACTCTAATATACAAGCACTGTCCCAATTTTTGTATTTTGGTATGGACCTATTGACTTCTGTCCACAGTCTCCGTTCAATTTTAGGCCTGTTCCAATGGGTCCAGCAATCTTTCAAATCTATTTTAAAACAAACAGACAAGCATACATCAATTCCCAACTTAATTACTAACCCTTGAAATTTAAAACACCACAAATGTGGTTAACACCTCCCATAATTATCCAAATCAGTTGCTAATATAAACACCAAATTCCTTTATGAAGAATATCACATTGCAGAATACACTACACCTACTCAATTTAACCATATCTTACTTTAGACAAAAGTTGACAATGAATACAACAAATACAACCCTATCATTTATTTTTTGGGAGTCCAACTTCTGTGTGATTAATTTGAATGAAATGGGGATTATTTATTTTTGGGGCGGTGGCTTTTATATTAGATATAGAGCATTAGTGAATACGGAAGTTGGACTCCAAAAAAATAAATGATAAGGTTGTATTCATTGTAGGATATTTTGAGAAAAAGAGCAGAAAAATTAGGTGAATGTTAATAAAAGGTTTTTATTAAAGTATAGGTGCTTTACCTGTGTTTTTCCATTCTCAGATTTGAAAGACTGGGAGCCTACTTATTAATATAGGGCCCTACATGATTGAATGAATTGATTTGGGAGTTAAGTGGATTTTTTGGTAATTCCAGTGGATAACGTTTGTAGTGATATTAAAGAAATTTCACTCATCGTTAAATTAATGGTATTACCACTGATTTATCCACACTTGATATGGGTTTAATAATATGGGTTGTGCATGTGGAGGATATGTTACATATGATATTAATGCAATAATCAGAAGACACAATGGAAGGGATTACATCAACCCACTAATCTGCTATGTTTTGTTTATCTAGAAGTTATCCGGTTTGTGGACTATTGTGAAACTAAAACCAATGTGTGTATAAACATATGGATTTAGGATGACTGGTTAATTGATACCTACTTAATTTATGGTATATGCAGGTGAGTGGAGTGGTTTAATGATGGGAGAAGAGTATGTAAACTTTCGTCTGCTGTAAAATATGGTTAAATTGAGTGTGTGTGGTGTATTCTGCAATGTGATATTCTTCATAAAGGAATTTGGGGTTTATATTAGCAACTGATTTGGATAATTATGGGAGGTGTTAGCCACATTTGTGGTGTTTTAAATTTCAAGGGTTAGTAATTAAGTTGGGAATTGATGTATGCTTGTCTGTTTGTTTTAAAATAGATTTGAAAGATATATGTGGGGAGTATATCTTAATATCCTGAAGAAGGTGGTGGAAGGACTTTTGAAAAACCACCGAAACGCGTTGACGCAAATTGAATTGGTGGACCCACTGGAACGGGCCTAAAATTGAACGGAGACTGTGGACGGAAGTCAATAGGCCCATACCAAAATACCAAAATTGGGACAGTGCATACATAATAGACTAGAGTGGATGTTTTTTTGTTTTGTCCCCCTTATGTCTGATTTTTATTTGTGATGGTTTTATCATTGTTCTTAGTTTATAAAGTGTGATTTTATTTAATAATTTTATGGGTTTGTATTAATTAAAATTATATTGTTTATTATCGATTCCTTTATTTAGATTGATCATTGGAGGCACTGAGTGATTGAGACTGTGTATCGTGTGTGGTTGAGTTTAGTTTATCCCATTGGGGAATTTCCTTTTGTCACTGTGGTTGGGTCTGCAACTGTCTGGTGTTTGCGTGAGTGCTTGTGGGATGAAGTGTGGTGCCTGTGTTCAACTGTTCCACTCTTGTGTGTTGTCTTGTGTGCATGCTCATCTGTATGTGTGCATGGGATGGGTTGAGGAGACTGGGACTGACAAGTGGTAGTTGGAGGGGGGATGGTAGTAACAGGGACAATGGCTGCCATCAGAGAGGAGACCAGAGCCTGAATCGATCTCTTTTGAGCCACAAACCTCCTGTGCCCACCAGGAATGCATTCCATTGCTGCATCTGGGATGCCAGCCCCTGGATGGCATTCACAATGGTTGACTGCCCTACAGAGATGGATCTCAGGAGGTCAAAAGCCTCCTCACTCAGGGCAGCAGGGCTCACTGGGGCAGGGCCTGAGGTGCCTGGGGTGAAGGAGATGCCCACCCTCCTAGGTGAGCGGGCACAGGCAACTCGCTGAGATGCTACTGGGAGAATGGGTGCTGGTACGGGGGTGGCGACTGTAACTGCAGCTGGGGTGATCACAGAGGTGTCACCTGGGAGTTTCCATCGGAGGAGGTATCTGAGTCTGTGTTGTCACCTCGTATCTCCACCATGGTGCTCCTCACGCCCTCTGTCCCACTGGTTCTCTCGGCTTCGGTGGACTCTGCCTCCAGGGTCCTGTGGGATGCAGCTCCCTCTGTCGTCGGTGACCCTGCTCCTCCACCAGATGATGCTAATGCACACATGAACAGGATGACAGAAGAAAAAAGGGGGAGAGAGAGACAAAGGAAACACTGGGTCAATAACTTCACCAACACCACAGTTGGCATACACAGCACCGTCACACACAGGGATCAGGATTGAGCACTATGCATTGCACTGCCAGTGATTTGGCTAGATGCCACGGCAAGATGAGAACCACACACCGCCAGCTGCACCCCTCCTGGGACCCACAAACCCCTGACTGACATGGAATGCTAACAAGCTAGGTTACCTGCATTTACCATATACCCATTACTCTTGAGCTTGATCATGCTGCAATGTTTGACCTGGCATTAATGGGCACTGTTAGAAATGGGTTTTTTGGTTGGCAGTCAGGTTACCCTCTGTCCAAGCAAGAACCCTCACTCTAGTCAGGGTAAGTCACACACAATCCAAATTATCCTGTGCCCACCCTCTGGTAGCTTGGCACGAGCAGTCAGGCTTAACTTAGAAGGCAATGGGTAAAGTATTTGTGCAATAAATCATACAATAACACCATATAGTACCACAAAAATACACCACACAGTGTTTAGAAAAATATAGAATATTTATCTGGATATTTGTAGATCAACACAATAAAAGATGCAAGAAGAATTTGTAGAAATATCACTGAAAAGTGATATAAAGTGTCTTAAGTCTTTAAAAAGCAAACAAAGGTGGTCATTACAACCCTGGCGGGCGGTGTTAAAGCGGCGGTAAAGCCGCCAACAGGCCAGCGGTAAAAAAAATGGAATTACGACTGTGGCGGGAACCGCCAACAAAGACAGCCACTTTAACCCCTTCGCTGCCAGGCCTTTTCCCCCTCCTGTGCCGAGCCTTTTTTTGGCTATTTGGAGCAGTTCGCGCTTAGGCCCTCATAACTTTTTGTTCACGTAAGCTACCCACGCCAAATTTGCGTCCTTTTTTTCCAACATCCTAGGGATTCTAGAGGTACCCAGACTTTGTGGGTTCCCCAGAAGGAGGCCAAGAAATTAGCCAAAAAACAGTGAAAATTTCGTTTTTTTAAAAAAAATTGGAAAAATGGGCTGCAGAAGAAGGCTTGTGGTTTTTTCCCTGAAAAGGGCATCAACAAAGGGTTTGTGGTGATAAAATCACCAGCTTCCCAGCTTTCAGGAACAGGCAGACTTGAATCAGAAAACCCAATTTTTCAACACAATTTTGGCATTTTACTGGGACATACCCCATTTTTACGATTTTTTGTGCTTACAGCCTCCTTCCAGTCAGTGACAGAAATGGGCATGAAACCAATGCTGGATCCCAGAAACCGCAACATTTCTGAAAAGTAGACAAAATTCTGAATTCAGCAAGGGGTAATTTGTGTAGATCCTACAAGGGTTTCCTACAGAAAATAACAACTGAAAAAGAAAAATATTGAAATTGAGGTGAAAAAAACATAAATTTTTCTCTAAGTTTTACTCTGTAATTTTTTCCTGCAATGTCAGATTTTCGAAAGCAATATACCGTTACGTCTGTTGGACTCTTCTGGTTGCGGGGATATATAGGGCTTGTAGGTTCATCAAGAACTCTAGGTACCCAGAGCCAATAAATGACCTGCACCCTGCAGTGGGTTTTCATTCTATGCCGGGTATACAGCAATTCATTTGCTGAAATATAAAGAGTAAAAAATAGCTATCAAGAAAACCTTTGTATTTCCAAAATGGGCACAAGATAAGGTGTTGAGAAGCAGTGGTTATTTGCACATCTCTGAATTCCAGGGTGCCCATACTAGCATGTGAATTACAGGGCATTTCTCAAATAGATGTCTTTTTTACACACTGTCTTACATTTGGAAGGGAAAAATGTAGAGAAAGACAAGGGGCAATAACACTTGTTTTGCTATTCTATGTTCCCCCAAGTCTCCCGATAAAAATGATACCTCACTTGTGTGGGTAGGCCTAGCGCCCGCGACAGGATACGCCCCAAAACACAACGTGGACACATCGCAGAAAACAGACCTGTTTTTAGCAAAGTGCCTACCTGTAGATTTTGGCCTGTAGCTCAGCCGCCACCTAGGGAAACCTACCAAACCTGTGCATTTCTGAAAACTAGAGACCTAGGGGAGTCCAAGATGGGGTGACTTGTGTGGCTGGGACCAGGTTCTGTTACCCAGAATCCTTTGCAAACCTCAAAATTTGGCTAAAAAAACACATGTTCCTCACATTTCTGTGGCAGAAAGTTCTGGAATCTGAGAGGAGCCACACATTTCCTTCCACCCAGCGTTCCCCCACGTCTCCCGATAAAAATGATACCTCACTTGTGTGGGTAGGCCTAGCGCCCGCGACAGGAAACGCCCCAAAGCGCAACGTGGACACATCACAGAAAACAGACCTGTTTTTAGCAAAGTGCCTACCTGTAGATTTTGGCCTGTAGCTCAGCCGCCACCTAGGGAAACCTACCAAACCTGTGCATTTCTGAAAACTAGAGACCTAGGGGAATCCAAGATGGGGTGACTTGTGTGGCTGGGACCAGGTTCTGTTACCCAGAATCCTTTGCAAACCTCAAAATTTGGCTAAAAAAACACATGTTCCTCACATTTCTGTGGCAGAAAGTTCTGGAATCTGAGAGGAGCCACAAATTTCCTTCCACCCAGCGTTCCCCCATGTCTCCCGATAAAAATGATACCTCACTTGTGTGGGTAGGCCTAGCGCCCACGACAGGAAACGCCCCAAAGCGCAACGTGGACACAACCAAATTTTTGAAGGAAAACAGAGGTGTTTTTTGCAAAGTGCCTACCTGTAGATTTTGGCCTGTAGCTCAGCCGCCACCTAGGGAAACCTACCAAACCTGTGCATTTCTGAAAACTAGAGACCTAGGGGAATCCAAGATGAGGTGACTTGTGTGGCTGGGACCAGGTTCTGTTACCCAGAATCCTTTGCAAACCTCAAAATTTGGCTAAAAAAACACATGCTCCTCACATTTCGGTGGCAGAAAGTTCTGGAATCTGAGAGGAGCCACACATTTCCTTCCACCCAGCGTTCCCCCACGTCTCCCAATAAAAATGATACCTCACTTGTGTGGGTAGGCCTAGCGCCCGCGACAGGAAACGCCCCAAAGCGCAACGTGGACACATCACAGAAAACAGACCTGTTTTTAGCAAAGTGCCTACCTGTAGATTTTGGCCTGTAGCTCAGCCGCCACCTAGGGAAACCTAACAAACCTGTGCATTTCTGAAAACTAGAGACCTAGAGGAATCCAAGATGGGGTGACTTGTGTGGCTGGGACCAGGTTCTGTTACACAGAATCCTTTGCAAACCTCAAAATTTGGCTAAAAAAACACATGTTCCTCACATTTCTGTGGCAGAAAGTTCTGGAATCTGAGAGGAGCCACAAATTTCCTTCCACCCAGCGTTCCCCCATGTCTCCCGATAAAAATGATACCTCACTTGTGTGGGTAGGCCTAGCGCCCACGACAGGAAACGCCCCAAAGCGCAACGTGGACACAACCAAATTTTTGAAGGAAAACAGAGGTGTTTTTTGCAAAGTGCCTACCTGTAGATTTTGGCCTGTAGCTCAGCCGCCACCTAGGGAAACCTACCAAACCTGTGCATTTCTGAAAACTAGAGACCTGGGGGAATCCAAGATGGGGTGACTTGTGTGTCTGGGACCAGGTTCTGTTACCCAGAATCCTTTGCAAACCTCAAAATGTGGCTAAAAAAACACATGTTCCTCACATTTCTGTGGCAGAAAGTTCTGGAATCTGAGAGGAGCCACAAATTTCCTTCCACCCAGCGTTCCCCCACGTCTCCCGATAAAAATGATACCTCACTTGTGTGGGTAGGCCTAGCGCCCGCGACAGGAAACGCCCCAAAGCGCAACGTGGACACATCACAGAAAATAGACCTGTTTTTAGCAAAGTGCCTACCTGTGGATTTTGGCCTGTAGCTCAGCCGCCACCTAGGGAAACCTACCAAACCTGTGCATTTCTGAAAACTAGAGACCTAGGGGAATCCAAGATGGGGTGACTTGTGTGGCTGGGACCAGGTTCTGTTACCCAGAATCCTTTGCAAACCTCAAAATTTGGCTAAAAAAACACATGTTCCTCACATTTCTGTGGCAGAAAGTTCTGGAATCTGAGAGGAGCCACAAATTTCCTTCCACCCAGCGTTGCCCCATGTCTCCCGATAAAAATGATACCTCACTTGTGTGGGTAGGCCTAGCGCCCGCGACAGGAAACGCCCCAAAGCGCAACGTGGACACATCACAGAAAATAGACCTGTTTTTAGCAAAGTGCCTACCTGTGGATTTTGGCCTGTAGCTCAGCCGCCACCTAGGGAAACCTACCAAACCTGTGCATTTCTGAAAACCAGAGACCTAGGGGAATCCAAGATGGGGTGACTTGTGTGGCTGGGACCAGGTTCTGTTACCCAGAATCCTTTGCAAACCTCAAAATTTGGCTAAAAAAACACATGTTCCTCACATTTCTGTGGCAGAAAGTTCTGGAATCTGAGAGGAGCCACAAATTTCCTTCCACCCAGCGTTCCCCCACGTCTCCCGATAAAAATGATACCTCACTTGTGTGGGTAGGCCTAGCGCCTACGACAGGAAACGCCCCAAAGCGCAACGTGGACACAACCAAATTTTTGAAGGAAAACAGAGGTGTTTTTTGCAAAGTGCCTACCTGTAGATTTTGGCCTGTAGCTCAGCCGCCACCTAGGGAAACCTTACAAACCTGTGCATTTCTGAAAACTAGAGACCTAGGGGAATCCAAGATGGGGTGACTTGTGTGGCTGGGACCAGGTTCTGTTACTCAGAATCCTTTGCAAACCTCAAAATGTGGCTAAAAAAACACATGTTCCTCACATTTCTGTGGCAGAAAGTTCTGGAATCTGAGAGGAGCCACAAATTTCCTTCCACCCAGCGTTCCCCCACGTCTCCCGATAAAAATGATACCTCACTTGTGTGGGTAGGCCTAGCGCTCGCGACAGGAAATGGCCCAAAACACAACGTGGACACATCACATTTTTTCATAGAAAACAGTGCCTACGTGTGGATTTTGGCCTCTAGCTCAGCCGGCACCTGGGGAAACCTAGCAAACCAGCGCATTTTTGAAAACTAGAGACGTAGGGGAATCCAAGATGGGGTGATTTGCGGGGCTCTGACCAGGTTGTGTTACCCAGAATCCTTTGCAAACATCAAAATCTGGCCAAAAAACACTTTTTCCTCTCATTTCGGTGACAGAAAGTTCTGGAATCTGAGAGGAGCCACAAATTTCCTTCCACCCAGCGTTCCCCTAAGTCTCTCCATAAAAATGGTACCTCACTTGTGTGGGTAGGCCTAGCGCCCACGAAAGGAAATGGCCCAAAACACAACGTGGACACAACATATTTTTTCACAGAAAACAGAGGTGTTTTTTGCAAAGTGCCTACATGTGGATTTTGGCCTCTAGCTCAGCCGGCCCCAGGGGGGGGAAATGCCCTAAAATAAATTTGACCCCCCCAACCCCCCAAACCCCCCTGCCCAGGTGTGACCCTTGCCTACGGGGTCGCTACCCCTGCGTGACATTGGCGCCAAAAAACGAATCCCCGGTGCCTAGTGGTTTCAGATTGACCTAAAATCAACCAATCTGCCCCCAAGGGGGGCAGAAATGGTCTAAACACAGTTTGCCCCCCAGGGGAGCGACCCTTGTCTGATGGGTCGCTCCCCATCACTAAAAAAACAAACAAACTAAAAAAAAAACACTAAAAAAAATTTTGCCCTGGCAACAAGAGGTTTCTGCCCCCAGGGGGGGCAGAAATGGCCTAAAATAAATTTGCCCCCTGAACCCCCACCCCCCCCCGGAGCGACCATTGCCTACGGGGTCGCTCCCCCTGCGTGACATTGGCGCTAAAAAACAAATCCCGGTGCCTAGTGGTTTCTGCCCCCTTGGGGCAGATTGACCTAAAATCGACCAATCGGCCCCCAAGGGGGGCAGAAATGGTCTAAACACAGTTTGCCCCCCAGGGGAGCGACCCTTGTCTGATGGGTCGCTCCCCATCTCTAAAAAAACAAACAAAAACAACAAAAAAACACAAAAATAAAATTTGCCCTGGCGCCTAGAGGTTTCTGCCCCCCCTGGGGGTAGATCGGCCTAATACCAATAGGGCGATCTGCCCCCAGGGGGGGCAGAGATGGCCTAAAATAATTTGCCCCCCCACCCCCCCGGGGAGCGACCCTTGACTACAAGGTCGCTCCCCTTGTGTGACGGCGCAAAAAAAAGATCCCTGGTGCCTAGTGGTTTCTGCCCCCCTTGGGGGCAGATTGACCTAAAATCGGCCGATCTGCCCCCAAAGCGGGCAGAAATGGCCTAAATACATTTTGCCCCTCCAGGGGAGCGACCCTTGTCCAAGGGGGTCGCTCCCCATCTGTAAAACAGAAAAACAAAAAAATCCCTGGTGCCTAGTGGTTTCTGCCCCCCTTGGGGGCAGATCAGCCGAATCAAAATAGGCCGATCTACCCCCCCCAGGGGGGCAGAAATGGCCTAAAATAATCCCCCCCCCCCAGGGAGCGACCCTTGCCTAAGGGGTCGCTCCCCTTGCGTGAAATTCACGCAAAAAAAAAAAACTCCCTGGTGTCTAATGGTTTCTGCCCCCCTTGGGGGCAGATTGGCCTCATCAAAATAGGCCAATCTGCCCCCAAGGGGGGCAGAAATGGCCTAAATATAATTTGCCCCCTAGGGGAGCGACCCTTGCCTAAGGGGTCGCTCCCCACCTAAAAAAAAAAGAAAACATAACAAAAAGAAAAAAAAAAAAAAAGATCCCTGGTGCCTAGAGGTTTCTGCCCCCCCTGGGGGCAGATCGGCCTAATAATAGGCCGATCTGTCCCCAGGGGGGGCAGAAAAGGCCTTCCCAAAAAAATGCCCCCCCTGGGAGCGACCCTTGCCAAAGGGGTCACTCCCGTTGCGTGAAATTCGCGCGCAAAAACAAACTCCCTGGTGTCTAATGGTTTCTGCCCCCCTTGGGGGCAGATTGGCCTCATCAAAATAGGCCAATCTGCCCCCAAGGGGGGTAGAAATGGCCTAAATATATATTGCCCCGTAGGGGAGCGGCCCTTGCCTAAGGGATCGCTCCCCACCTAAAAAAAAAAGAAATCATCACAAAAAAAAAAAAAAAAGGTCCCTGGTGCCTAGAGGTTTCTGCCCCCCCCGGGGGGCAGATCGGCCTAATAATAGGCCAATCTGCCCCCAGGGGGGGCAGAAAAGGCCTTCCTAAAAAAATGCCCCCCCGGGAGCGACCCTTGCCCAAGGAGTCGCTCCCTTTTGCCAATTTCACTGAAAAAAAAAAAAATCCCTGGTGTCTAGTGGGGTTTCAAAAGCCGGATTGCAAGCAATCCGGCTTTTGAAACCTGTGAGAGACTTCAAAGGGAAGGAAATACATTTCCTTCCCTTTGAAGCCTCTCGGGGCCTCCCCCATGGGATTGAAAAAGAAATGCAAAAGCATTTCTTTTTCAATCGCGCTGGAAGCTCTGCTTCCAGCGCGATGGGGGAGACCCTGTGACTAATCAGCGCGCGCTCGCGCGCTGACGTCACAGGGGGGGTTGGGGGGGTCGGGGGTGGGAGGGGAAGGGCTTCCCCTTCCATCCCTGACTTGGGGGGTTGGGGGGGAACCCCACAGAGGGGCAGAAATGGCCTAAATATATATTGCCCCGTAGGGGAGCGACCCTTGCCTAAGGGATCGCTCCCCACCTAAAAAAAAAAGAAATCATCACAAAAAAAAAAAAAGGTCCCTGGTGCCTAGAGGTTTCTGCCCCCCCCGGGGGCAGATCGGCCTAATAATAGGCCAATCTGTCCCCAGGGGGGGCAGAAAAGGCCTTCCTAAAAAAATGCCCCCCCGGGAGCGACCCTTGCCCAAGGGGTCGCTCCCTTTTGCCAATTTCACTGAAAAAAAAAAAAATCCCTGGTGTCTAGTGGGGTTTCAAAAGCCGGATTGCAAGCAATCCGGCTTTTGAAACCTGTGAGAGACTTCAAAGGGAAGGAAATACATTTCCTTCCCTTTGAAGCCTCTCGGGGCCTCCCCCATGGGATTGAAAAAGAAATGCAAAAGCATTTCTTTTTCAGTCGCGCTGGAAGCTCTGCTTCCAGCGCGATGGGGGAGACCCTGTGACTAATCAGCACGCGCTCGCGCGCTGACGTCACAGGGGGGGTTGGGGGGGTTGGGGGTGGGAGGGGAAGGGCTTCCCCTTCCATCCCTGACTTGGGGGGGTGGGGGGGAACCCCACAGAGGGAGCGAGAGCGCTCCCTCTGGGCTCTGTGCACAGGACGTAATGGTTACGTCCTGGGCACAGCAGCACTGTGCCTCAGGACGTAACCATTACGTCCTGGGCACAGAAGGGGTTAACACTCCGACCGCCACGGCGGTACAGACAAACAGTGCGGCGGTCACCACCAACAGACAGGCGGGAGACAATGTACCGCCCACAGTATCACAACCTACCAATCCGCCACCTTTTCCGGGGCGGATTCACCGCGGATAAAAACACGGCGGAAACAGCCATTTCAAAGGGAAAACGCTCACCTCTACACACTCCACGAGGAAGAGGGTCACCATGGAGCCGGAACTCCATATTCTGCCAGCGATAGTCTTCCTGCTCCTATACGAGGATCATCAACACCGGCGGCAAAGAACACAGTGAGTACTGCACCTACGACATAGGGGAGGGGGGAGGCAAAAAACAGGGACACACACAACCAACATCCCAACCCCCACCCTGACCCTCACCCACTACAACACACACGCCAATGCATATCTATACATTACAGTAACACCCCCCAAACCCGTCGGAAGAATGCAAACACAAAAGGTAATGAGTTGAACCATTGTAATATATCAAAATACAGGAAGCAAATATATACATACATACACTATCAACAAAATATACACCACGATTAGTAGTGCAGGTAATGCACCATTCATTGTCCATGGACAACTGGGCCCAAAATGCATGGGCGAGGCCCACACAAGATACCTGATCAAAACGGAGAGAACACTGCTGGGGCATCAGATAGAAATACAACAGGCACCTCAGGGGGAAGGGAAGGGGGGCACCTCAGCCGGATGAGTGCACCACGCCAGATCCACGAGGAGGCTCCATGCCAATTGATGTCTCCTGGGGAGTGCAAAGCCACAGTCTCTCAAGTCTCTGCAGTGGGTGGGTTGCCCACTGTACCATCCTGGGGAGTGCAAAACCACAGTCTCTCAAGTCTCTGCAGTGGGTGGGTTGCCCACTGTACCATCCTGGGGAGTGCAAAGCCACAGTCTCTCAAGTCTCTGCAGTGGGTGGGTTGCCCACTGTACCATCCTGGGGAGTGCAAAGCCACAGTCTCTCAAGTGGATAACAGTCTCCACTGGTTCTGGAGGGGGCATTGTGCCCAGAGTGCAGCACACACCCGTGACGGTACAAGTTGCGTCACTGCCCCTGCCGCAAATGGGCTAGCGGTGCATTCCATGGCGGTCTTTGCCCTGTTCAGCGGTCCCTGCCCTGTTCAGCGGTGCTTGCGTTGCCATTGTCAGACCTGTTCAGCGGTGCATTCCATGGCGGTCTTTGCCCTGTTCAGCGGTCCCTGCCTTGTTCAGCGTCAGACCTGTTCAGCGGTGCATTCCATGGCGGTCTTTGCCCTGTTCAGCGGTCCCTGCCCTGTTCAGCGGTGCTTGCGTTGCCAGTGTCAGACCAGTTCTGCAGTGTATTCCATGGTGGTCTTTGCCCTGTTCAGCGGTCCCTGCCCTGTTCAGCGGTGCTTGCCAAGGCGGTCCTTCATTGCCCAGCAGGGCTGTGGCTGGCTGGTCTTCATGGGTCAGCTGGGCTGTGGCTTGCAGGGCCCTCCAGGCCAGCTGGGCTGTGGCTGGCGGTGGCCTCCTGGCCAGTGACAATGGGGCTGGCGGTGGCCTCCTGGGCAGTGACTCTGGGGCTGGTGGTGGCCTCCTGGGCAGTGACTCTGGGGCTGGCGGTGGCCTCCTGGCCAGTGACGATGGGGCTGGCGGTGGCCTCCTGGCCAGTGACGATGCGGCTGGCCTCCTGGGCATTGACTCTGGGGCTGGCCTCCTGGGCAGTGACTCTGGCTGTGGCCTCCTGGCCAGTGATGATGGGGCTGGCCTCCTGGGCAGTGACTCTGGGGCTGGCCTCCTGGGCAGTGACTCTGGCGGTGGCCTCCTGGCCAGTGACGATGGGGCTGGCGGTGGCCTCCTGGCCAGTGACGATGGGGCTGGCCTTCTGGGCAGTGACTCTGGCGGTGGCCTCCTGGCCAGTGACGATGGGGCTGGCGGTAGCCTCCTGGGCAGCGGGGATGATGGCGGTCCTCTCCGCCGTGCTGCTCCTCCCACACTTTGGAGATTTCTTCTGCCCCTTCCCCACCTTGGGAGGAGTCACTGCTGAGTCGACACTCCCCCGCGACCCTTGTGAGCGGCTTTGCTGGCTGGAGTCTTCCCCCTCTCCCGCCGGGCACTGGGCAACTTCTGGTGCTTCACGGGAGGGACTGGCTGTGCTGTGGCTCCGTGACACACTGGCTGGCCTGGTGGCCGGTGCACTCCACATACCTGTAACAACAGGCACCACTGGTCCCGGAGATTTGTTGGCTGAGGTGCTAGTACGGGACCTATGAGTTGGATGGGGGGGAGGGTGGTGGGAAATAGGTTAAGGGGGGCCAGGAAAAGTTTTGGGGAGACACTGGGACGGGTAGATGGAGGGGGTTTGGGAGTGGAGGAAGAGGTGGTGGTTGTAGGAGGTGTAAGTTTTGTGGATTTGGGTGCAGGTGCATGGGCTGGAGGCTGTCGTGAGGTGGATGGCTGTTGGGTGGGTGTGTGCCTGCGTTTGTGTATCTTGGGAGGGGGCATCACAGACACACTGGGAGAGGACACAGGGGACGTGTAAATGGGAGTGGGGGTGGTGACTGCACGTGAGCGGGGTGTGGTGGTAGGTGTCCTGGTGCGGGTCGTAGTGGCTGTAGTGGGAGTGCATGCAGGTGTGAGTGTAGACGAGACTGGGAGGGAGAAGGGAGATGAGGAGGAGGGGGACACAGGGGAGGCAGTGGATGTTGGTGTGTCTGTATGTGTGTGATGCTTGCGTGAGTGCCTGTGGGTGCTTATGTTTGCCTGAGCTTCCCTTGTGTGTTGATGTGTGTGCATGCTGGTCTGTAGGTGTGCTTGGGATAGGCTAAGGTAGAGGGGATTGGGTCGGGGTGGAGGAAGTTGGAGGGGGGAGGCTAGAGACAGGGACAATGGCTGCCATCAGTGCTGAGGCCAGAGTTTGCAGGGTTCGATGAAGGGCAGCCTGACCAGAATGAATGCCCTCCAGGAATGCATTTGTGTGTTGCAATTCCCTTTCTACACCCTGGATGGCATTCAAAATGGTTGACTGCCCAACAGTGAGGGACCTGAGGAGGTCAATGGCCTCCTCACTGAGGGCAGCAGAGGTGACTGGGGCAGGGGCTGAGGTGCCTGGGGCGAAGGTGATGCCCACCCTCCTGGGTGAGCGGGCACGGGGCGAAGGCTGAGGGGCTGCTTGGAGGGCGGTGCTGGTAGGGGGGGTGGCGGCTGTACCTGTAGAAGTGGGGGGCACTGATTTTGCCGCCACCACAAGGGAGCTCCCATCGGAGGACGAGTCCGTGTTGCTGGTTGCAGATCCTGTGACCGCCGTGGTGCTCCTCTCGCCCTCTGTCCCACTGGTGTATTCTGAGTCCGTGATGTGGGCCTGCAGCTCCCTCGTGCTCCGGTGCCACTGTACCTCCGCCTGATGATGCTGATGCACACAAGAACAGGGAGACCACAAAAGGGGGGGGGGCGACAGAAGAAAGACAGGTTGAGTGCATGGCTTACCGCTACCGTTGGCGGACAATACAGACACAGCAGCCCCCTGCACTACGTCGCGCTGTTGGGCTCTACAGATGCAATTCCTGGGATATGGCCTACATGGCTATGGTCGACATCTGCACACATAGATGACACAGGGGCATGAATACCTGTACTTGACACTCTACAGAGGTGGGCTGGGGTGCCACATGGCCTGCATTACGGAGGGGCCTAGCCTACGGAACTCGCCCTGGCCTAGGGAAACCCACAGCCCTCCTCCCCCACCCAAGACACCTTCACTGCACGTAAAGTCCGCTGAATGATAGTGTACTCACCCCCTTGTGTCTGCTGTGATGCCCTCAAGCGCCCATCCAACTCAGGGTAGGCCACCGCCAGGACCCGGAACATCAGGGGGGTCATGGTTCGATGGGCACCCCTCCCACGTTGGGAGGCCATCCCCAGCTGAGCCTCCGCCGTCTTCTTGCTCCAGCGGCGAATGTCCTCCCACCTTTTCCGGCAGTGGGTGCTCCGTCTGTGGTGGACCCCCAGGGTCCTGACGTCCTTGGCGATGGCACGCCAAATATCCTTCTTCTGGTGGGCGCTGACCTACATGACATGTACAGGGGAAGAAGAGAAGTCATTAACAACTGCACCGTCTAAGTGATTGGCCCCCATCCCTACCCTTGCCATGTGGCACATGCATTCACAGTTCTTCATGCACACAGAACTGTGCCCCCTTCCTTCTTACAACCAGCCCTCTCCACGCAGGCATGGCCCATACAACATGCTTCCTGTGTACTTACCTGTTGGTCTGGAGGACCGTAGAGTAGCGTGTACTGGGGGAGGACCCCGTCCACGAGCTTCTCCAACTCCTCTGCAGTGAAGGCAGGTGCCCATTCCCCAGACGCACGAGCCATTGTCTCTTCCAGACCGAGGTCACAGCAGCACTTGCAGTGTAGGTTCTCTCCTGTCGAAGATCAGGTATCGAGTGATTGAACAGATAGAAAATGACGGTCACGTCCGCGGCGGTGCGTACCATCACCGCTGCCGCACATCGTCATTGGCTTCTGGGACCCATAGGGTCCAATATTAACCAATGCAGCATTGCGCCGCTGTCTTCGACCGCCTACCGCGACGGTGTACAATGCCAGCGCAGTTACCTCACATCCCATTGCCCCACTTTAGAGGTCAGGCAGCTGCCATTTCAGGGGCCCACATGCCCTAATTACCAACTGCGTCACACAGACCTAGGCCTTGTCGCACAACACAAATACAGGCCACATTTTGTGTATGAATGGTGTTCTGTGTAGACTGTGGGTACATACCTCTGAGTTGTTTGACTCTGTGGTCGCTGTTGTCATTCCTAGGCACCGTCTGCTGGGACATGTGAGGAGATGGCGGAATCCTCCGGTGTACCGACCGCTGGTGGACCTGTCGACAATGGAGGAAAGACATTTGATCATCACCTACAGGTTTGACCGTGCCACAATCCAGGAACTGTGTACCCAGTTGGAGCCAGACCTGATGTCAGCAATCCGCCATCCCACAGGGATCCCCCCTCAAGTGCAGGTGCTATCAGTGCTCCATTTCCTAGCAAGTGGGTCATTTCAAACAACAGTGGCCATGGCATCAGGGTTGTCCCAGCCTATGTTTTACAACGTGTTGTCCAGAGTGTTGTCTGCCCTGCTGAAACACATGCGGAGCTATATCGTTTTCCCTCAGGTGGAGGATTTGCCTACAGTTAAAGGTGACTTCTATGCCCTTGGACATATCCCTAACATCATAGGTGCCATTGATGGGACCCATGTAGCTCTGTTCCCCCCCCACAGGAGTGAACAGGTGTACAGGAACCGGAAGAGTTATCATTCGATGAATGTACAGATGGTATGTTTGGCAGACCAGTACATCTCCCAGGTAAATGCTATGTTCCCTGGCTCTGTGCATGACGCCTACATCATGCGGAATAGCAGCATCCCTTATGTGATGGGTCAACTCCAGAGGCACCGGGTGTGGCTATTAGGGGACTCTGGTTACCCCAACCTGTCATGGCTACTGACCCCAGTGAGGAATCCCAGGACCAGGGCAGAGGAACGCTACAATGAGGCACATGGGCGGACTAGGAGGGTGATCGAACGCACCTTCAGCCTCCTGAAGGCCAGGTTCAGGTGCCTGCATATGACAGGTGGATCCCTATTCTACTCACCAAAGAAGGTGTGCCAGATCATCGTGGCCTGCTGTATGCTTCACAACTTGGCTTTGCGATGACAGGTGCCTTTTCTGCAGGAAGATGGTCCAGATGACGGTGTTGTGGCAGCTGTGGAGCCTGTGGACAGTGATGAGGAGGAAGCAGAGGAAGAAGACATTGACAACAGGGACTCAGTTATCCAGCAATATTTCCAGTGACACACAGGTGAGAACACATTCCTGCCTACTACAAGTACTTTCACACTTCTACCTCTATCCTGTCTGTCGATTTCAACCAGTATATGGTAACCGAGTTGTACATTTCCCTTACAGTTTCACAGGTGTGGTTTACAACGTGTGTCATCTGCTTAGATTCCTCATGGACTTGAGATGTGTGACATAGGTATGTTGACATTACATTTGAAAACGCATTTTGTCACTGTCATTGCTAATACACATTTTTTAAATCACAGACTGACTCCAGATTGTGTTGTGCTTCAAGGGTGTTTATTTAAGTGCTAAATATTGGAGGGGGGTTGTAACATGGTGAGGGGTGATGGTGGAGAAATGTCCATGGCAGAGTCCAGTCTATTAGTCTCACAGGTGGATTGCCCATATGGGCACAGGAAGTGGAGCTGGGGCAGTTTAAATATGGACAGGGTTACAAAGTGGGACAGTGGGATGACAATCAGGGTGGTCTCATTTCTTGGTGGGGTCTTGGCATCGTGCTGTGTCTTGTTCCTGGATCTCAGGGACCGCTTGCGGGGTGGTTCTCCGTCTGCAGGGGGTGGGGTGCTGGTGTGGTGGTCCTGTGGCGGTGCCTCCTGTCCACTAGCGCCGGCGGAGGTGGTGGGTAGTTCATCGTCCATGCTAGTGTCAGGGGCCCCTTGGAGTGCCAGAGTGTCCCTCCTGGTGTTCAGTATTTCCTTCAGCACCCCTACGATGGTGCCCAGGGCGGAGCTGATGGTTCTGAGTTCCTCCCTGAACCCCAAATACTGTTCCTCCTGCATGTGCTGGGTCTCCTGAAACTTGGCCAGGACCGTTGCCATCGTCTCCTGGGAGTGGTGGTATGCTCCAATGATGGAGGAGAGGGCCTCGTGGAGAGTGGGTTCCCTTGGCCTGTCCGCCCTCTGTCGCACAGCAGCCCTCCCAGTTCCCCTGTGTTCCTGGGCCTCCGTCCCCTGGACCTTGTGCCCACTACCACTGCCCCCAGGTCCCTGTTGTTGTTGGGGTGGTGGGTTATCCTGGGTTCCCTGTAGTGGTGGACACACAGCTGATTGACGTGTCCTGGGGACGGAGGTATGGGCCCGCTGGGTGGGTGCTGTGCTGGTGTTACCAGAGGGTGGAAGCTCTGTGGTGGCCTGTGACTGGGTGTGGGGAACCGACTGTCCCGAGGCCCACAATGGTCTGGGCTGGTCATCTGGATCCAGTTGGACAGAGCTGCTGTCATCACTGTGGGCCTCTTCTGTGGGTGGGGTGGAGATGTCTGGACCCTCCTGTCTGGTGACGTTGGGTAGTGGTCCTGCAGGGGTGTAAAAGCATGATTATTGCATCTGTGTGTGTCATGGTGTGCAATGGGTCGGTGACCCTGTACCCCAGTGCTAGCATTCCTGTGTGGGGGCTTGTGTGATGATGGTTTAGGGGGGTGTTATGGGTATTTGCAGTGGGCATGCTTTAGTGATGGGTGTCCATGCTTTGGTGTTGCATGCAGGTCTTGGTGTTGGGATGTGTGGTTTGTGTTATTAGTACATTAGTGAGGCGTTGGAGTGATAGGGGAGGGGGTGAGGATGGGGGTCTGTGATAGCATGCAGGTAGGGTGGGGGATGAAGTAGTTAAAGGTTTGACTTACCAGAGTCCATTCCTCCACCTACTCCTGCGAGGCCCTCAGGATGCAGAATCTCCAAGACCTGCTCCTCCCATGTTGTTAGTTGTGGGGGAGGAGGTGGGGTCCGCCGCCAGTCCGCTGGACCGCCTGGTGGTGTCTTGAGACCAAGGAACGCACCTTCCCCCCGTAGGTTGTTCCACCTCTTCCTGATGTTGTCCCGATTTCTTGGGTATTGTCCCACTGCGTTCACCCTGTCGACTATTCTCCGCCATAGCTCCATCTTCCTTGCAATTGAGGTGTGCTGCACCTGTGCTCCAAATAGCTGCGGCTCTACCCGGATGATTTCCTCCACCATGACCCTGAGCTCCTCCTCCGAGAACCTGGGGTGTCTTTGCCGTGCCATGGGGTGGTGTAGGTGATGTGTGGGGTGGTGTATGTGGTGTTAAGTGTGGTGATATGTAGTAGTGTGTGGTGTTTTGTGCGTGGAAGTAGTGTGGGTGATGGAGTGGTGTGCCTGTGGATGCTTGGTAGTAGTTTGTAGTGTCTCTCTCTGGCCTTCTCTCTGTAATTGTGGACGTAGGGGTTTGTGGGTGATGTGGGTGTGTTTTATATTGTATTGGGTGTGTGGGAGTGGTGTGTGTATGTGTATCAGGTGTGTATATTTCGAATTGTCCAATGTGGCTGTGTTTTGTAGAAGTGTGTGTATTTTGAGCGCGGCGGTGTGTACCGCCAATGGGATACCGCGTTGAAAGACCGCCGCGTGGATTCGTGTGTCGTGATAGTGTGGCCGTATTTCTGTTGGCGTGACGGTGGAGGATTTGTTTTCGCCAGTTTATCACTGACCTTTGGTGTGGCGGACTTGTGTGGGTGTCTGAATTTTGTCGGATTCCGAGATGTGGGTCATAATAGCTGTGGCGGTATTCCGCAGCCACGGCGGTGTGTTGGCGGTCTTCTGCACGGCGGTAAGCGGGTTTTACAGCCAATGTTGTAATGACCCCCTAAAGTCTCTTTCAAGCACAAAGTACCTGGTTTGGAGTGGAAAATCTCCGCAGAGGGCCGCAGAGGAGGAGGTGCGTGGAAAAATGGTGTGTGCGTCGGTTTCGCCCCTTCACACACGGACTTGCGTCGTTATTTTTCACGTGGGGAGACGTGTGTTGTTCTGCGGGAAGAAAAATGGTGTGTGCGTCGCTTTCGCCCCTTCACACACGGACTTGCGTCGTTATTTTTCACTCGGGGAAGACGTGCGTTGTTTTCCGGCACGCGGGCCGACTCCTTCTATGGTTCGCGGGATTACCAGATGTCCCAGGGTCTGTGCGTGGATTCCTCGGCTTGTTATCCGGCTGTGCGTTGTTCCGGGAGGCTGTGCATGGAATTTTCTTTCTCACTGCAGGTGTCGCGTCGATTTCCTCTCTGGAAGTCTGGCGGCGTTGTCCAGGCGAGGTCGTGCGTCGAAGTTCCGGTCGCACCGTAGGCGTCGCGTCAGGCGGCGTCTTTCTGGATCGGCGTGCAGCGATTTTCTCACCGCGGAGCAAGCTGTGCGTCGAATTTTTTGGCGCACGAGGAGTCAAAATGAAAAAGAGAAGTCTTTTTGGTCCTGAGACTTCAGGGAACAGGAGGCAAGCTCTATCAAATCCCTTGGAGAGCACTTTTGTAGCCAGAGAAGAGTTCAGCAAGGCAGCAGGCCGACAGCAAAGCAGCAGTCCTTTTTAGAAAGCAGACAGGTGAGTCCTTTGAGCAGCCAGGCAGTTCTTCTTGGCAGGATGCAGGTTCTGGTTCAGGTTTCTTCTCCAGCAAGTGTCTGAGGTGGTAGGGCAGAGGCCCTGTTTTATACCCAAATGTGCCTTTGAAGTGGGGGAGACTTCAAAGAGTGGCTTAGAAGTGCACGAGGTCCCCTTTCAGTTCAATCCTGTCTGCCAGGGTCCCAGTAGGGGGTGTGGCAGTCCTTTGTGTCAGAGCAGGCCCTCCACCCTCCCAGCCCAGGAAGACCCATTGAAAATGCAGATGTATGCAAGCGAGGCTGAGTACCCTGTGTTTGGGGTGTGTCTGAGTGAATGCACAAGGAGCTGTCAACTAAACCTAGCCAGACGTGGATTGTAAGGCACAGAAAGATTTAAGTGCAGAGAAATGCTCACTTTCTAAAAGTGGCATTTCTAAAATAGTAATATTAAATCCAACTTCACCAGTCAGCAGGATTTTGTATTACCATTCTGGCCATACTAAATATAACCTTCCTACTCCATTCAGATCAGCAGCTGCCACTTCAACAATGTGTGAGGGCAGCCCCAATGTTAGCCTATGAAGGGAGCAGGCCTCACAGTAGTGTTAAAACGAATTTAGGAGTTTTACACTACCAGGACATGTAAACTACACAGGTACATGTCCTGCCTTTTACCCACACAGCACCCTGCTCTAGGGGTTTCCTAGGGCACACATTAGAGGTGACTTATGTGTAGAAAAAGGGGAGCTTTAGGCTTGGCAAGTACTTTTGAATGCCAAGTTGAAGTGGCAGTGAAGCTGCTCACACAGGCCTTGCAATGGCAGGCCTGGGACAAGGTAAAGGGGCTACTTGAGTGGGTGGCACAACCAGTGCTGCAGGCCCACAAGTAGCATTTAATCTACAGGCCTAGGCACATTAAGTGCACATTACTTGGGACTTATAAGTATATTAAATAGTCCAATTGGGTATGATCCAAAGTTACCATGTTTATAGGGACTTTAGCACTGGTAAGCAGTGGTAAAGTGTGCAGAGTCTAAAAGCCAGCAAAAACAGAGTCCAAAAAGTGGAGGGAGGCAGGCAAAAAGTTAGGGGTGACCACCCTAAGGCATGTCAGGTCTAACATGTGTCCCCCCCCCAGCTGAAAGTGGGGAGAGCTAGCCGACCTCCTGGGAGCTCTCATCGCTAAGGCGGAAGTATCTGGAGAGACCATCAGCATTGGCGTGGTCAACCCCTGGGCGATGCTCCACCGTAAAGTCCATCCCCTGTAGGGAAATGGACCACCTCAAGAGTTTTGGATTGTCACCCCTCATCTGCATGAGCCATCTGAGGGGCCTGTGGTCTGTCTGAACCCGGAAGTGAGTCCCAAACAGGTAGCTTTTTCAGTGCCCAGACCACAGCAAATGCTTCTCTCTCAATAGCACTCCACCTTTGTTCCCGTGGTAATAGTCTTCTGCTAATAAAGACTACCGGTTGGTCTGAGCCCTCCTCATTTAGCTGTGCTAGAACAGCCCCTATGTCTGCACAATAAATTCCTGGGAGTAGTCAGGGGCCTTGAGCACGGGGGCCGTGCACATGGCTTCCTTCAGCGAATCAAAGGCTTTCTGACAAGCCTCTGTCCAATTCACCAACCTAGGTTGTTTCTTGTAAGTGAGTTCTGTCAAGGGGGATACAATGGTACCATAGCCCTTGACGAATCTGCGGTAGTATCCAGTGAGGCCCAAAAAGACTCTCACCTCAGTCTGTGTTCTAGGTGGTTGCCAGGCCTTGATAGTTTCAATCTTGGCCTGGAGTGGCTGCACCTTGCCACCACCTACTAGGTGTCCCAAGTACACCACGGAACCCTGCCCAATCTGGCACTTACTAGCCTTGATGGTCAGGCCTGCCTGTTGCAGAGCCTGAAGCACCTCCTTGAGGTAGAGCAGGTGTTCCTCCCAGCTGGAACTGTAGACAGCTATGTCGTCCAGGTAAGCTGCACAGTAGGCATCTTTACCAGCTAGGAGCCGTTAACCAACCGTTGGAAGGTAGCAGGGGCATTTTTCAGCCCAAATGGCATCACCCGGAATTGGTAATGGCCATCAGGGGTGGAAAATGCTGATCTTTCTTTAGCCCCCTCAGTCAGGCCGGTCTGCCAGTTCCCTGAAGTAAGATCGAACGTACTCAGGAACTTGGCAGCGCCTAGTCTGTCCACGAGCTCATCAGCTTGGGGGATGGGGTGAGCATTAGTCCGGGTGACTGAGTTGAGACCCCGGTAGTCCACACAGAACCGGAGTTCTGGCTTCGCACCTGGGGCAGTAGCCTTAGGAACCAATACCACAGGGCTGGCCCAGGGACTACTGGATTTCTCAATAACCCCTAAAGTCAACATCTTGGAGACCTCCTCCTTGAGGCTGGCCTTCACCTTATCCGACAACCTGTAAATTTTGTTCTTCACAGGGGGACTGTCACCTGTGTCAATGTCATGAACACAGAGGTGGGTTAGTCCAGGAGTAAGGGAGAACAGGGGGGAGAACTGCTCTAACAGCTCATAGTAGTCTCCTCTCTGGGTTAGAGTCAGGGAGTCAGAGAGAATGACACCCCCCACTGACCCATCTCCTTCTTTGACCGCAAGGAGGTCGGGGAGAGGTTCACTCTCCTCTTCCATGCCCTCATCTGTGACCAGGAGCATACTGACCTCAGACCTCTCAAAGTGAGGTTTGAGCCGTTGTGATGGAGGACCCTTAGGGGGTGACTAGGGGTCTTAAGGTCCACTGGGTAAGTGGCCTCCCCTTTACGCTCCTTGATCTCAAAGGGGCCAGTCCAGCGGTCCTGGAGAGCCCTGGACTGTACTGGCTCCATCACCCAAACTTTGTCTCCAGGTGAGAACTCAACCAGAGTGGCCTTCTGGTCATACCACTCCTTCATCACCTCTTGACTGGCCTCGAGGTTACTCTGGGCCTGCTTCCAGAAGCGTTGGGTTTGATTGCAGAGGGCCAGCATGTAGCTGACCACATCCTGGGAAGGTGACTTGGGAGCTTTCTCCCAGCCCTCCTTAACAGTGCTTAGGGGTCCCCTGACAGGGTGACCATAGAGAAGCTCAAAGGGGCTGAACCCCACCCCTTTCTGGGACACCTCTCTGTAAGAAAACAACAGGCAGGGTAAGAGGACGTCCCACTTATGCCTCATGGCATCAGTTAGACCACCAATCATGCCTTTCAGGGTCTGGTTGAATCTCTCACCAAGCCCATTGGATTGAGGAAGATAAGGGGTGGTAAACCGGTAGGTCACCCCACACTCATCCGACATGGACTTCATGTATGCAGACATGAAGTTTGTGCCCCTGTCAGACATGACCGCCTTAGGGAATCCCACACGGGTAAATATTCCCAACAGGGCTCTGGTCACCACCGGTGCAGTCACTGTTCTCAAAGGGATTGCCTCTGGATAGTGGGTGGCATGGTCCACCAAAACCAGGATAAACCTCTTGCCCAAGGCAGTTTTGGGGTCGAAGGGACGAACAATGTTGATGCCCACCCTTTCAAAGGGGGTGCCAACGACTGGGATTGGGAGCAGGGGAGCTTTAAGCCGTTTCCCTGTCTTCCCACTAGCCTGGCAGGTGGGGCAAGCTCTGCAGAAGTTATCTGAGGCTGTCCTCATTCTGGGCCAATAGAAGTGGGTGTCAAGCCTGTTAAAGGTCTTGTCTTGGCCCAGGTGTCCTGCCAGGCGGATGTCGTGAGCCAGGCCCAGTAGGAAGTTCCTGTAACACTGGGGGACCACCAGCACACGTGGTGCCCCAGGACCTGGAACCTTACGCTCACTGTAAAGGAGATCATTCTCTCAGTAAATATGGTGAGTGCCAGAGGCGTCACCTGCTGCTTGGGCTGTGGCCTGTTGCCTCAGACCCTCAAGGGCGGGGCATTCCTTCTGCGCCTTGCAGAATGCTGCCCTGGTCCCCCCCCCTCTACTTGCCAGCCATCAAGTTCAGGTAGGTTACCCAGGTCAGTTATGTCCTCCCCAGTTGGCTCAGGGGCCTCCTACTCCTTAGTGGCCTCGTCCACCACCATGGGAACATTTGAGGCGGGTTTCCCGCGCCTCTTGCCCTTCCTCTTTGCAGCTGTCTGGGCCATTTTTCCAGGCTCCAGACGCCCTTGACCCCCTTCCCGGGCAGCCATGGCCCGTGTGGTCATGCAGACCCACTCAGGTAACCCTAACATCTCCAGGTGAGATCTGAGCTCTACTTCTTTCCAAGCAGTATGCTCAAGATCATTGCCTAACAGACAATCTACAGGCATGGCAGGACTCACAGCTACTTTCAGAGTACCAGAGACCCCCCCCACACTCAAAGGGAACCAGAGCCACCGGTAGGTGACTCTCACGATTGTCAGCGACTATGACCTGGTGGAATGCATTAGGGATTATCTGCTCTGTTGACACCAGCTGACTCTTGATAGTAGTCATACTGGCTCCTGTGTCACGCAGAGCCTCCACCTTTTGCCCATCAATGGTGACCCACTGCCTGTACTTGGAAGTATTTTGGGGCATGTGGGCTTTGGGCACCATTTCTCTTTCTCCCAGGGACAATAGGGAAATCTCTATATGCTCCCCAAAGCTATCTGGGTCCATCTCCCCCCGAGCGCTACATTAGTCAACCCAGGTGTCTGTCCGGTAGTGGACGATGCCCTCTTGGAGCACTGGGGGTCACCTTTATAGTGACCATACTGGTAGCACTCCAGGCATTTGGGGTTGGATTTCCCTGATTCATCATACGTCCCTGGCTTTTTCCCAAATCTGGAAAAGGAATGGTTGCCACCCCCTCCCTGGGAATTCTTTTGGGGGCCTTTTGAGAGTTCCTTATCTGTAAGTTTATCTCCCCCCTCTTTCTTCTGTTGGGAACCCTGACCACCTTTGTGGGTGTCCCCCCCAGGTACCTTTTTGGACACTCTGGTGCTAACCCAGAGGTCCGCCTCCTCAGCAAGCTTCCTGGGATTAGTCAGCTTACTATCTACCAAGTGCTGGCGCAACTCTGTAAAAGTAGTATTGAGTATATGCTCTCTCAGAATCAAGTCATATAACCCTTTATAATCATCTACTTTGTTGCCCCGCACCCATCCATTCAGTGCCTTACTGGAAAAGTCAAAGAAATCTACCCATGTTTGTGTGGATTGTTTGGTGCTGTCCCTAAACCTCTGACGGTATCCCTCAGGGGTCAGCCCAAACTTGGCAAGTAAAGTGGCTTTCTGAAGTGGGTATGTGTTTTGATCAGGTTGATCCAATGTGGGAAGTGTGTCCCTCCCCAATGGCGGCACATAACCCCACATAGCTGTACCCCATTGCCCTTCAGGAACCTCATGAGCCCTTAGTGCAACTTCATAAGCAGCTAACCATTTATCTATGTCATCTCCCACCACAAAACTGTGCACCACATTTTTGGGTATACGAACCTTCTTTTCTCCAGCAGGTCCTGTCTGTATGCTGCCACCATTACTGCTGGATTCAGACTGTCTCGCCTTGATCTCCAGCTCCTTGAGACTCAGTTCATGAGCCAACAATAGCTTCTTTTCAGCCAAAGCTCTCTCTGCTGCAGCTTCAGTTCTTTCAGCTTCCACCTGTTTGGCTGATCTTTCAGCCTTCCTTTCCTCCTGTTCGGCCTCAATTTTCAGTTTGGCAATTTGCAATTGGAACTCCCTTTCTTCTCTCCTTTCCTCTGCGGTCAGGCTTTGCTCAGAGACACTGCTCCCTGGTCTGGAAGGGGGCATAATTGCAGTGGTACCATTACCCACTGATGGCAATAAATCCTCTGAGAGGCCATTTTCTGGCTCCTCTTCCTCATCATCCTCCTCTAAATGGGCTTCTGCCCAGGCCCTCAGCGCCACTTGAAAGTCCTCCTTTTTGGAGGCCCCTTGGGTGAGTACTCTCATCACCCCGCAGAACACTTTTAGCTGTTTGACAGTATATGTCTCCAACAGGGCTAGGTCCAAATCTTCCACTTGAGACCCAGCCAGAGACATGTTGAGTGAGGATTTAGTTTTTGAAAATTGTCAGGAAAAACGAATTTACAAAAAAGAGATAAAAATCAAGTTGACCTTTAACTGTGGGTAGGTAGTGAAATACTTAGCTACTGTATGTCACTGCACAAATACAAGTCTTATCCTCACCGCTGATCTCCAATGTTAGAAATGGGGTTTTTGGTTGGCAGTCAGCTTATCCTCTGTCCAAGCAAGAACCCTCACTCTAGTCAGGGTAAGTCACACACAATCCAAATTATCCTGTGCCCACCCTCTGGTAGCTTGGCACGAGCAGTCAGGCTTAACTTAGAAGGCAATGTGTAAAGTATTTGTGCAATAACTCATACAATAACACCATATAGCACCACAAAAATACACCACACTGTGTTTAGAAAAATATAGAATATTTATCTGGATATTTGTAGATCAACACAATAAAAGATGCAATAAGAATTCGTAGAAATATCACTGAAAAGTGATATAAAGGGGGTCATTCTGACCCCGGTGGTCAGAGACCGCCGGGGCCAGGGTCGGCGGGAGCACCGCCGACAGACCGGCGGTGCCCCGCAGGGCATTCTGACCGCGGCGGTTCGGCCGCGGTCAGACAAGGAAAACCGGCGGTCTCCCGCCGGTTTTCCGCTGCCCCTGTGAATCCTCCATGGCGGCGGAGCGCTCTCCGCCGCCATGGGGATTCTGACACCCCCTACCGCCATCCTGTTCCTGGCGGGTCTCCCGCCAGGAACAGGATGGCGGTAGGGGGTGCCGCGGGGCACTGCACTGCAGTGCAGGGGCCCCCGTAAGAGGGCCCCACTTTGTATTTCAGTGTCTGCTTTGCAGACACTGAAATACGCGACGGGTGCCACTGCACCCGTCGCACCTTCCCACTACGCCGGCTCAATTCTGAGCTGGCGTCATCGTGGGAAGGTTGATTTGCCCTGGGCTGGCGGGCGGCCTTTTGGCGGTTGCCCTCCAGCCCAGGGCAAATCCCAAAATACCCTCAGCGGTCTTTCGACCGCGGAGCGGTATTTTGGTGGGGGAAGGCCTCCGCCGCCCGCCAGACTTAGAATCACCCCCAAAGTGTCTTAAGTCTTTAAAAAGCAAACAAAGTCTCTTTCAAGCACAAAGTACCTGGTTTGGAGTGGAAAATCTCCACAGAGGGCCGCAGAGGAGTAGATGCGTGGAAAAATGGTGTGTGCGTCGGTTTCGCCCCTTCACACACGGACTTGCGTCGTTATTTTTCACGCGGGGAGACGTGCGTCGTTCTGCGGGAAGAAAAATGGTGTGTGCGTCGGTTTCGCCCCTTCACACACGGACTTGCGTCATTATTTTTCACTCGGGGAAGACGTTCGTCGTTTTCCGGCACGCGGGCTGACTCCTTCTATGGTTCGCGGGATTACCAGATGTCCCAGGGTCTGTGCGTGGATTCCTCGGCTTGTTATCCGGCTGCGCGTCGTTCCGGGAGGCTGTGCGTGGAATTTTCTTTCTCACGGCAGGCGTCGCGTTGATTTCCTCTCTGGAAGTCAGGCGGCGTTGTCCAGGCGAGGCCGTGCGTCGAAGTTCCGGTCGCACTGTAGGCGTCGCGTCGAGCACGTCTTTCTGGATCGGCGTGCGGCGATTTTCTCACCGAGGAGCAAGCTGTGCGTTGAATTTTTCAGCGCACGAGGAGTCAAAATGAAAAAGAGAAGTCTTTTTGGTCCTGAGACTTCAGTGAACAGAAGGCAAGCTCTATCCAAGCCCTTGGAGAGCACTTTTGCAGCCAGACAAGAGTTCAGCAAGGCAGCAGGCCAACAGCAAGGCAGCAGTCCTTTGAGGAAAGCAGACAGTTGAGTCCTTTGAGCAGCCAGGCAGTTTTTCTTGGCAGGATGCAGGTTCTGGTTCAGGTTTCTTCTCCGGCAAGTGTCTGAGGTGGTAGGGCAGAGGCCCTGTTTTATACCCAACTGTGCCTTTGAAGTGAGGGAGACTTCAAAGAGTGGCTTAGAAGTGCACCTGGTCCCCTTTCAGTTCAATCCTGTCTGCAAGGGTCCCAGTAGGGGGTGTGGCAGTCCTTTGTGTCAGAGCAGGCCCTCCACCCTCCCAGCCCAGGACGACCCATTCAAAATGCAGATGTATGCAAGTGAGGCTGAGTACCCTGTGTTTGGGGTGTGTCTGAGTGAATGCACAAGGAGCTGTCAACTAAACCTAGCCAGACGTGGATTGTAAGGCACAGAAAGATTTAAGTGCAGAGAAATGCTCACTTTCTAAAAGTGGCATTTCTAAAATAGTAATATTAAATCCAACTTCACCAGTCAGCAGGATTTTGTATTACCATTCTGGCCATAATAAATATGACCTTCCTCCTCCATTCAGATCAGCAGCTGCCACTTCAACAATGTGTGAGGGCAGACCCAATGTTAGCCTATGAAGGGTGCAGGCCTCACAGTAGTGTAAAAACGAATTTAGGAGTTTTGCACTACCAGGACATGTAAACTACACAGGTACATGTCCTGCCTTTTACCCACACAGCACCATGCTCTAGGGGTTACCTAGGGCACACATTAGAGGTGACTCATGTGTAGAAAAAGGGGAGCTTTAGGCTTGGCAAGTACTTTTAAATGCCAAGTTGAAGTGGCAGTGAAACTGCACACACAGGCCTTGCAATGGCAGGCCTGGGACAAGGTAAAGGGGCTACTTGAGTGGGTGGCACAACCAGTGCTGCAGGCCCACTAGTAGCATTTAATCTACAGGCCTTAGGCACATACAGTGGACATTACTAGGGACTTATAAGTATATTAAATAGTCCAATTGAGTATGATCCAAACTTACCATGTTTAAAGGGAGAGAGCATATACACTTTAGCACTGGATAGCAGTGGTAAAGTGCACAGAGTCTAAAAGCCAGCAAAAACAGAGTCCAAAAAGTGGAGGGAGGCAGGCAAAAAGTTAGGGGTGACCACCCTAAGGCATGTCAGGTCTAACAGGCACCCACTAATTGACACCCACCACCCAGATCCCATGCCACCTACAAATTAGTGTAGTAATGCCCACTGTACACACCCCCTTGTGGACCAGAATGAACAGGTGTTCAGGAATCGTAAGAGTTTCCACTCCCTGAATGTGCAAATGGTGTGCCTGGCGGACCAGTACTTCTCCCACGTCACTGCCAAGTATCCTGGGTCGGTGCATGACGCCTTTGTCCTGAGAAATAGCAGCATCCCAAATATGATGGCCCAACTACAGAGGCACAGGGTGTGGCTAATAGGTGAGCCAGGGTCCCCACCGACTGTATGTTAGTGTATGCCTTTAGGTGTCATAGGATTGTGTAAGGCTAAATGTTGTCCCTCAATATTTGCAGGTGACTCTGGCTACCCAAACCTATCGTGGCTGCTGACCCCTGTGAGGAATGCCAGGACAGGGGCTGAGGAACGTTATAATGAGGCACATGAGCGAACCAGAAGGATCATCGAGAGCACTGACAGGTGAATCCTTGTGCTACTCACCTGGGAAGATGTGCCAGATAGTAGTTGCATGCTGCATGTTGCACAACCTGGCCCTCAGACGGCATGTACCTTTTCTGCAGGAGGAGGAGACTGGAGATGCCCCTGTAGCAGCAGTGGACCCTGGGGACAGTGAGGATGAGGAGGCAGAGGATGAGGATGAGGACAACAGAACATCAGTAATACTTCAATACTTCCAATGACTCACAGGTGAGACAGTGCAACTGACCATTCCTCTGACTATTGATGTTTTTTGTGTGGCTGTAGCATGATGGCATTAACTTTCTTTGTATCTCAACTTACTGTCACCTATGACTTGTCATTTTACAGATGTTGGTGAGATAACAACTGTGTACTGATGTTATGACTACAGACAGCTACAGGTTATTATTTCTATGCTCTCACAGTGTTCAGATCATTTGCACTAGATGTGACTGTTATTGTAGTGCTATGAAATTGAGGGAAAAGTGCAGTGGAATGGGCTGATGGTGGAGGAATGTCCAGGGTATTGTTCCAGTCTGTTTGCTGCACAGGTCCAGTGTCCAAGGGGCCATAGGAAGGGGAGCAAAGGCAGTTCAAAGTGGACAAGGTGACAGTGTGGGACACAAGGGTGACAATCAGGAGAGTGTAATTTCCTGGCGGTGGTCTTGGCAAGTGTCTCTGGCTTCTGTCTGGGTCGCAGGGAATATTTGCGGGGTGGTTCACCTTCTGCAGGGGGAGGGGTGCTGGTGGCCTGTGGGTCCTATCGGGGCCCCCTGCCCACTAGCTGCAGCCAGAGTGGAGGGCTGGTCAATGGACTGGCCAGGAGTAGGAGCCCCCTGCTGTGCTGTTGCTTCCCTCATGATGTTGGCCATGTCTTCAAGCACCCCTGCTGTGGAGATCAAGGTGGTGTTGATGGCCTGCAAGTCCTCCCTGATCCCCTGATACTGTTCCTCCTGCGGCCGCCTGTTCTCAAGCACGTTGTCCCGGATCTGGCCCATCGTGTCCTGGGAATGTTGGTAGGCTCCCAGGATCTCGTTGAGGGCCTCCTGGAGAGTCGGTTCCCTGGGCCTGCCCTCCCCCTGGTGCACAGCCGTCGTCCCAGTGTCCCTGTTGCCCTGTGCCTGTCTCCCCTGAACAGTGTGCCCACTGCCACTGACCCCAGGTCCCTGATTGTCTTGGGTATGAGGTGTGGACTGGGGTCCCTGGACAGGTGGGCACACTGCCGATTGACTCGTCCTGGGGACAGAGATGTGGGTGTGCTGGGTGGGTGCTGTGGTGTTGGATACTGAGGAGAGGAGGATCTGTGGTGAACTGTGAGTGGGCTGGGGTGACCAACTGTCCAGTGGTCCCTGATGTGCCAGGTTGTTGGTCCAGATCCTGAAGTCCAGAGTTACTCTCATCACTGGGGAGATCTTCTGTTGGGGGACTGGACCGTCGTAGCACTTCCTCTCCGCTGACATTGGATGGGGCACCTGTGGGGATGAAAGTGATGTATTATGCTTATGTCTGTGACATATTGTACATCCCTGGCTTCCCCTCTATCGTTGCTGTTGCCCTGCCACCTTTGTTTGTGTATGGTGAGTATTGTGGGATTGTTAGTTTCCCTATGCTGTGCATGCTTTAGTGATTGGTGTCCATGCAGGGCTAGGAGGGCTGTCCATGCATTGGTATGATAAGTAGGGTTTGGCATTGGGGTCAGTCAGATGTGTAGGTGCAGTGTGTGGGATGGAGTGGAGTGATGGGAGTGAGGGTGAGGGTGAGGGGGTGTGATAGCAAGCAGGTATGGGGGGTGATAAATAGTCAATATTGACTCACCAGTGTCCAGTCCTCTGGCTACTCCAGCGAGTCCCTGAGGATGTAGGAATGCCAAGACTTGCTCCTCCCATGCTGTGAGCTGTGCCTCTGTATGGCAAGCTGGTGCCTTGCTGCCACGGAACGTACCTCTCCCAGTAGGTCGTTCCACCTCTTCCTGATGTTGTCCCTTGTTCTTGGATGCTATCCCACGGCGTTCACCCTGTCCACGATTCTCCGCTTTAGATCCATCTTCCTGGCAATGGATATTTGCTGTACCTGTGCAGCTGTGGCTCTACCCTGACAATTTCCTCCACCATGACCCTTAGCTCCTCATCAGTGAAATGGGGGTGCCTTAGTGGGGACATGGGTGTTGTGTGGTGTGTGTTGGTGAGAGTGTTTTGAGTAAGGTGGTGGCGTGTGTGATGTAGGGTGCGTGATGGATGTATTTGTGTGTGTGGTGTGTGTGGCCAGTTGTCTCTGTGCTGTTTTTGTCACTCTCCTGGCAGTAATTGTTGTTCGTAAAGGGTTGTGGGTAATGTGGGTGGGTGTTTTATGGTGCTGTGGGTGGCTGGAAGTGGTGTGTGTATGAGTGTCAGTGTGTGTTTTTCTTATTGGCCAATGTAATGTTGTTTTGAATGTGGGTGTCCATTCTGAGCGCAGCGGTATATACCACCAATGGTTTACAGGCATTGAATGTCCGCTGTGGTGATTCGTGGGTCATGAAGTGGTGCGTGTTGTTTTGTTGGCGGAACGGTATGGGTGTTGGTACTGCCACTTTAGCACCAATCTTTGGGCTTGCGGATTTGTGTATGTGGCAGTATTCTGTCCGATTGGAGTGTGTGTGTCATAATATGGGGAACGGATATTCGCCACCGTAGCACTATGTTGGCAGCCATCACCGGGGCGGTATGTGGGGCTTACCGCCAATGTTAAAATGAGGGCCAATGTGTTGTGGAGTGACAAAACTGGGATTTAAAGCAAAACTTAACAGCCAGAGTACTAGGTATGGGTCATAGTTGGTTTAATCACCTGTATGGAGTCCAGAGAGCACTTAATGATCTGCCTAGAAAGTCCCTGAGGGGTCGTACTTCATACGAGTGCCTGTTTGGAACTTAAATGTATGTTCCAGATCTTGATGGTCCTGGCATGGCGGCAGCAGAAACACTATTTGGCATAAATGAATGTGTCACTGTCTTGCAGGAATTACAACAGTTCCGGGACGAAAACGATTCTGCCAGTGCTGCCTCCTTAGGAATTGAGAATACACCAAAACATCTACCGGCTGGATTCCAAAGGTTGAGGATCTAGTAAGTGAAAAGGCTGCTGTGAAAAAGGAGTTTGTTCCTTCTTATCGTGCACCGGTTCCAATCCTGGGGATACACAGTACCAGAACTGTTATTCTACCACCGCTGCCTGGTTCTAAAGAAAACTGCTTTGTCTCCATTGACAATGTCAAGTTACACCATGTGGCCGATCCTGCACAGCAGACCAACAGAAAAAATCAGTAGTACCCAAATCCCTCTCCTTACTGGTCAAGGTGTCCCTCTACAAGTTTTAAACAGCAAAACAGCAACATTGACACCTCACCGAGCTTGGGGAGGGTGGAAAATGATCTTTCATTAGTTCCTCTAGCATCCCTTACAACAAGCAACACAGAAAATATTGATTGAACTACACAAACGGATGGCATCATTTATTTCGAACCACTGCAGGAGACTACTGTTAGTTCTCCTCTTCAAAATACGGCTCCAGTATTTGCACCAACTGCTTATTGATACTTTGTCAACATCACTGACACTTTCTCGGACTCATCTGCCTCTTTTGCATCTGAACTGTCAAGAACACGTAAGCTGATAATCTGGCTCAAAACAAATTACTTTGTTCTCCCATGGAACTATCTGTGGCTTTCCTTGACTATATTAGCTTTCCTCCTTTGAATTGACTTTGTTATTATTTTCTTTCTACCAATACATGGTCATTACTTTCCTGAACGATCAACAGTGATACTGGTGGATGAGGTCCTGAAACCCCATTTTTCTTCTCACACGGTCCGCAGAGACTTGTCTTACGTGAACATTTCCGTTATACCAATTCCTGATGGGATTGTTTGGGATAAAGTCACATTTGATATGTACGGCCCAACGGAGGTCATTCAAATACCATATGTGTTTTAACTTTTTATGAATGATGTAATAATACCCGGAGTCATTTCTGATGACTAGGATGTGAAAACAGTTGATTCAATGATTACTGAGTTACAGTACTTTTCTGTATTTGAAAATGAGGTTGTTTATCAATCCAAAGAAAATTATGGAGACATGTTCTGCTATAATTATTATGGACACCATTTTTATTCACAGAGCAAGTACCACGAAAACTACTTTTAATTACACACAATGGGAACATTTTCCAACTGCTCCACAAGAAAGTTCTAAAATATATTCTGGAAAATGTACATATTTTTCTGGGCACAATAAGGCTGAGTCATATTATTTTAAATTGCCATTTATGGAAAACGTACATATATTATTGACAGATACAAAATTCATTTATTCGGATTCCTTTGTTTCCCGGTTGGCTTTAGAAGGCTATGAATATTGGTTGAAGTCGATTGACTTAGAAAGAGTGTGAGGAACAAAAAATTGGCAAATAAGGAGAAAGGAAGCTTTATTTAGAGCATGTCCGATACCTGTTCAAATTATATTTTTGAATGAAAGTGTACAACAGATAAGTTGTTTAGGCTTGGCAACAATTAAGGATTTGAATGTGCCCAGTATACCTGCACCTGGAAATTTTTACAAATGACAAAAATGTATCAATGTAACAGAAGATCAGCTCGATGAATGGGTAAAAAATAGCACATGTAATGCTTCACTTTCACGTCCTGGGGTGGTTTGTGTGGCCAATAGATACCAATGGGTGTCATAAACGTTTTATAACTCCAAGTTTTTTTTTAAAACAAGTAGGCCTGACCCTCGCTATGTGTCATCTGAACACGCAGGTATACCAACGACATACAGTGTAGGGAAACTATGCAAGCAATGGCTGAAGAGTTCCTCAATAGATGCTGTTAAAGATCACCTCAGTCTCCTATCTAATAATACTGATTTACAGGATTTCCTGATAGGCCCCAGAAAAAAACATAGAAAGTGCTTCTTATATGCAGTCTATAATGAAATTTTTAAGCTTTTTCAACAAGAAGCTGCTGCCCGGTTAAGGCAAATAGATCAGGAAAATTTACAGAAGGCATTAGCTGTTGTAGATAACGGGATTAATACCCTGTCCGACCCAATATACACCTTAAACAACATTGTTTCCTTTGTAATACACATAGTACAGAGAGACATGTCCTCTTTACACCATGGACAGAGTCAACTAAGATCCATCATGAAGTTAGGTTGGACACTACAAACACGGAAAGCAGGTCACGTTCGCTGGCAACACGGTAGTGCGAAGGACATATTTTCTATGTTTAATTTAACGTGACAACAACAACTAATGGCTAGGAAGGAAGCGACTTAAGTCATGCTAAATATTGAAACATTTTAAAAGGTGCCTTTCACTGTGGCTGAAATACCATCTGCTGAGTGGTTAATACACTTGGCCATCAATCTGGCTATTTCAACACTTCAATTCACATCCTGCTTAAAGCACATTCCGGTGGGCAGATATAAAAGGCTAGGAGATAGTTACATACATGAGGTGTGGGAGCTGCCCTTCACGTACAAATGTCTCAGTGGCATGAAGGAGGTCTTTCTTAGCGGTAGTGAATGCAAGTCTTCTGTCAGCCATTCAATGGTTTGTTAACAGCTGTCCTTGCGTGGGGCATATAACGCTTCGCCAGTGAACTTGGCTTGTTATCTGAAGGGAGACCCAGTCCCCTTGATTAGACCTGCGTTCCAGGTGCTCTTGAATGGCAGCTTTGTGCTCCTTTAATAGTGATAGCTGTTGTGGGATGCGAGCCGGAATAGTTTAAGTCGTTTTGGTCTCCAAAATTGTTACATGCTGCTGGAATGTACTTTTTCCTCCTACCCAACAGAGGGAAGTAGCTAAGATGTGGCCCCATATCGCTAATTCAAATGTGAATGTTTACAAGTTGAGCAGACTCAAGACTTTATTGTTTCAAAAACATGTGGCGCTTACATCTGCACACAAGACCTATGCGTTTCAGGTTGTAAGGTCATCCTCAGAGATACAGTCCCTTTTAAGTACTAACTTTCCGAGACACTTTGGTGAAATCGTGGGTTGGATATTTAACGCGTCCAATACTACTGGAACCGCACATTCCTTTAAGGCTGTTGGTTCTGATTTCGTTCACACCTTTTCCTCTATATTTCCGCCATACACTCAATATTTTCCAGTATTTTCGGGGGATTTTCGATAAATTTGGCAATAATAGGTGGCATTTTGCTATTGTTACTTTTTCCGCACAATAGCTGACCCGTTACAACAAGGAGGACTGAAAGCGCTTCCACCAGCACAGCTGTGTCGTGAACGCATTATGCAGTACTTTGGAGCACCACTCCTGGAGCGGTTGGAGTGTGACTGGTCTCTGTCATTCAGACCGGTTTTGCATTGTGTGCAGCCCGTGTTTCAGTGCCACTGGTGCCCTTTTGAATGTGCACTGAAAGTTTGTCTTTCTACGCAGTGCTTGCTTTCATTGGACGCTGATCTGTTGATGTTCTCGCTGAGGGCTTATTACCAGACATACGCATTGAGGGTGCGTTTGCTACGGAATGCTGTTTATGAGTTGCCCTTTGTGGATCATGCAGCTCTAAACCCACTGTTGGGCACACCACAGAATGCTGCTGCCTCGGCTGAAGCTCAGGCTTTGGAACACGAATGCTCCTTGGTTGACATTGGCGAGGAACTTCCTACTTTGCCACCTGTTTTAGTGGAAGATTTCTTATCTTTAAATATCCCGGATTCAAATGGAGACTTTAAAACTGACTCTGACTTTTGAAATTCAGCTTTCTCAATGCCACAGTTAATTTTAAGTTTAGAAAAATAGCCAATATTTATCTAAGTAAAACAAGACCAGAATGACAAAAATCCAACATACACAAGCAAAGATATGAATTTTGAAGGATTAAATCTCAATAATAGTACTTAGAAACACAATGGGGGTCATTCTGACCTCGGCGGTAAAAGGCCCTTACTGCCGGTCAGAAGTCCGCCATTCTACCGCCGCGGCCGCGGTAAACCGCCACGGTCATTCTGACCACCAACTGTGAAACCGCCAACAATCCGACATCCAAGGAAGGCCGCCTCATCAGCGGGCCGCGGAAAACTGGAGATGACCAAACCTCCACCGTCACGCCAACACAAACACGCCCATGCCATTCTGACCCACGAATCCACGCGGCGGTCTTTCAACCGCGGTATTCCATTGGCGGTACACACCGCCGCGCTCAAAATACACACACAGCTCCAAAACACAGCCACATTGGACAATTTGAAATACACACACCTGAAACACATACAAACAACACTCCCACACATCCAATCAACTATAAAACACACACCCACATCACCCACAAACCCCCACTAGTTGGAAATCGGAGAGAAGGCGAGAGAGATAGAGATAGAGAGAGCAAGCACAGCAATAGAAAACCCCAACACACACAGGAACCCAACTTCATCACCCACACCACATCTACGCACACATCACCACATATCACCACGCACATCACCACAAACACCACCCCACACCTCATCCACACCACCCCATGGCACCCCAAAGACACCCCAGGTTCTCGGACCAAGAACTCAGGGTCATGGTGGAGGAAATTATAAGGGTTGAGCCCCAGCTCTTCGGCACACAGGTGCAGCACACCACTATAGCAAGGAAGGCTGAGCTATGGCAAAGGATCGTAGACAGGGTCAACGCTGTGGGACAGCATCCCAGAAATCGGGACAATATCAGAAAGCGATGGAACGACCTACGGGGGAAGGTGCGCTCGATGGTGTCGCGACACAACATCGCTGTGCAGAAGACTGGCGGCGGACCCCCACCCACTCCACCCCATTTCACAGCATGGGAGCAAGAGGTGGTAAACATCCTGCATCCTGATGGCCTCGCTGGAGTACACGGAGGAATGGACTCTGGTAAGTCGAATCTCAACTACTTCACCCCCCCCAACCACCAGCATGCCAACCCCCCCCCTCACCCCCAATCTCAACCCCCCAGCACACAACCTCCCTGCCAATGTCTCACCAGCACAACCCACCCTAAACAACACCAACCCCTGAATGCCAACACAAACCATAGACAGCCACCACCAAAGCATGACCATTGCACATACCCATACAACCCCCCCCCCACCACCCTCACAACACCTCCCACAAGGGAATGCCAGCACTGGGGGCCAAGGGCACTCAAAATGCACGCCATGGCACACACCAAAACAATAACCATACTCCTTTACCCCTGCAGGGCCCGAACGCCAACACACCGCCACGGAGGGTCCAGATTTGTCCATCCCACCCCCAGAACAGGCCCCCAGCGAGGACAGCAGCTCTGTCGACCTAGAACCTGATGACCAGCCCGGACCATCGGGGACCTCTGGACAGTCGGTTCCCCACACACAGACACAGGCCACAGCAGACCCAACCCCCTCTGGCAACACAAGCACAGCTCCCACCCAGCGGGCCCATGCCTCTGTCTCGCGGACGCGTCAATCAGCGGTGTGTCCGCCACTACAGGGCACCCAGGCTGACCCAACACCCCAACAACAACAGGGACCTGGGGGCAGTGGTAGTGGGCACACCGTCCAGGGGACAGAGGCCCGGGGAAACAGGGCAACTGGGAGGGCTGCTGTGCGACAGGGGGGGGAGGACAGGCCCAGGGAACCGACTCTCCAAGAGGCCCTCACCAACATCATGGGAGCATACCATCACTCCCAGGAGACGATGGCGACGGTACTGGCCAGGTTCACCGAGATCCAGGCACAGCAGGAGGAACGGTACATGGGGTTCAGCAATGAACTCAGGAACATCGCCACCGCTATGGGGACCATAGTCCAGGCCCTCAACCGTATAGAAACCACTTTGCGGGACCATGTGGCACCACAAAGGGCCCCTGTCACTAGCCAGGAACAGCCTACCACCTCCGCCGGCGCTAGTGGTCAGGAGGCCCCCACAGAACGACGGCCCACCAGAACCCCACCTCCTGCTGAAGAACAACCACCCCGCAAGAGGAACCTGAGATCTCAAAGGAAGACAGAGTAGGATGCCAAGACCCCCGCCAGCCTAATATCCCCCCGGATGTCATTCCACTGTCCCACAGTGTCACCCTGTCCAACCTTGAACTGCCCCTGCTTCATCCTTCCACAGGCATATGGACAATGCACCTGTGCGACCGAGAACTGGACTCTGCCATGGACATAACTCCACCCTCACCCATCACCGTTTTAATATCATGTACCAATATCTAGCACTAAAAATAAATCACTCATTGCACTGAAATCATTCTGGAGTCAGCCTGTATTATTTACAAATGTATAACACATTACTGATCAATAATGTTCTGGTATTTATGTGATGACAACATACCGATGTCAATAAGCATTAGTCCATGGGCTAACCAAGCAGAAGTCACGCAGTGGGTCATACAGCACTGAAAAGGGAAGGGAAAATCAAACATCAGTTTAAAAGAACTGGGGGGAAATACACAAAGTAAAGATGCAGGGGGCTTTCAGTAAATGTTAAATGGCGTGGGTGATTCCTACCTGTGTGCTACTGAAAATACTGTTGGATAACTCTGTCCCTGTTGTCTGGGTCGTCCTCTTCGTCTTCCTCCTCTTCACTCTCCGCAGGCTCCACAGCTGCTTCAACACCACCATCTGGACCATCCTCCTGCAGGAAAGGCACCTGACGTCGCAATGCCAGATTGTGAAGCATACAGCAGGCCACGATGATCTGGCACACCTTCTTTGGTGAGTACATCAGGGATCCCCCTGTCATATGCAGGCACCTAAACCTGGCCTTCAGGAGGCCAAAGGTTCTTTCAATGATCCTCCTAGTTCGTCCATGGGCCTCATTGTACCGTTCCTCTGCCCTGGTCTGGGGATTCCTCACTGGGGTCAATAGCCAAGGCAGGTTGGGGTAACCAGAGTCACCAATTAGCCACACACGTTGTCTCTGTAGCTGTTCCATCACATAAGGGATGCTGCTATTTCGCATCACATACGCGTCATGCACTGACCCAGGGAACTTGGCATTCACATGGGAGATGTACTGGTCAGCCAAACAGACCACCTGGACGTTCATAGAATGGTAACTTTTCCTGTTTCTGTACACCTGCTCATCGTCTTTTGGGGGTACTAAAGCCACATGGGTCCCATCAATGGCACCAATTATGTTGGGGATATGTCCAAGGGCATAAAAATCACCCTTCACAGTGGCCAAATCAACCTCCTCAGGGAATACAATGTAGCGCCGCATGTGTTTCGTCAGGGCAGACAACACTCTAGACAAGATTTTTGAAAACATAGGCTGAGACATTCCAGATGACATGGCCACTGTTGTCTGGAATGAGCCACTTGCCAAAAAATGGAGGACTGACAGAACCTGCACTAGAGGGGGAATTCCAGTGGGTTGGCGGATGGGGGACATCAGGGATGGCTCCAGCTGGGCACACAGTTCATGTATAGTGGCTCGGTCAAGTCGGTATCGTAGTATGATATGGCGCTCATCCATTGTCGACAGGTCCACCAGCGGTCGGTACACGCGAGGATTCATCCTTCTCCTCGCAAGTCCCAGCGGACGGTGCCTAGGAAGGACAACATGGAGCACAGAGTCAAGCAAATCACAGGTACGTTCACCACTGCATGCATAGCACACGATTATCTATGTATTGAAAGGCGTGTATGTGTGGCAATGCAAGGCCTAGGCCTGTGTGACGCAGTACAAATTATGCCATGTGGGCCCTTGAAATGGCGGCGGCCTGACCTGTGAAGTGGGACAATGGGATGTGAGGTCAATGCGCTGGCGTGGCACACCGTGGCGGTAGGCGGTCGAAGACCGCTATACGAAGCCGCATTGGCTAACATTGAAGCCTATGGGTTTCAGGAGCCAATGACGAGGTGCGTCGGCGGTCGCGGTACGCACCGCCGCGGTACGCACCGCCGCGGTACGCACCGCCGCGGGCGTGACCGCCATTTTCTATCTGCTTAATCACTCGAGACCTGATCATCCACAGGAGAGGACCTATACTGCAAGTGCTGCTGTGACCTCGGTCTGGAAGTGACAATGGCTGCTGCGACTGGGGAAAGGGCCACTGCCTTCACGTCTGAGGAGTTGGAGAAACTTGTGGATGGGGTCCTCCCCCAGTATGCGTTACACTACGGTCCTCCAGACCAACAGGTAAGTACACTGGGTGCACATTGAATGGGCTATGCCTGTGTGGAGTGGGGTGGATGTAAGTTGGTGGGGTGGGGGGCGAATGAGGAGTGCAACGCACGACAGATGAGAGCATGTGCCATATGGCAAGGTTGGGGAGGGGGGGCCAATCGCATCTAACATGCAGAAAACTGATGATTTTTCCTTCCCACCCTGTACATGTCAAATAGGTCAGCGCCCATCAGAAAGTGGACATTTGGCGTGCCATCGCCAAGGAAGTCCGGGCCCTGGGGGTCCACGTCAGACGGGGCACCCACTTCCGCAAGAGGTGGGAGGACATCCGCTGCGGGACCAGGAAGACCGCCGAGTCACTGCTGGGGATGGCCTCCCAACCTAGGAGGGGTGCCAGTCGTACCCTGACCCCCCTGATGTCCCAGATCCTGGCGGTGGCCTACCCTGATTTGGATGGGCGCTTGAGGACATCACAGCAGACACAAGGGGGTTAGTATCAGCACATTCTGCTATCTCTCTGCGCAGTGGAGGCGTCTGGGTGGGGGAGGAGGGTTGTGGGTGATATTAGGCCAGGGCGCTTTCTGTAGTGTAGTCCTCTCCTTTAGGCATGGCCCTGTGCTCCCGGCCCCCACCTCTGTAGGGTGACAAGTACAGCTATCGATGGTCCAGCATCACACATGTGCGCCTTTGTCGTCTCTAGACCTGTTGTCCTAGTCAGAAGTACTGAGTAGTGTACCCCGAATGCGCGGCTTAGTGCATGAGGCTCCTGTGTCTGTCCTCTCCGCCAACGGTGTTGACATTGCATGCACTCAACCTGGTCTTCGTTTTTCTCCCCCCACCCTTCTTCTTCATCTTCTTGTGCATGTGTGCATTAGCATCATCAGGCGGAGGAGAATTGGCATCGGAGCACGAGGGAGCTGCAAGTCACAAGGCCCCGGTGGGACCAGGAACAGACACCGAGGGCACCAGTGATCCGGAGGGCGAGGGGAGCACCACAACGGGGACCGGTGGTGACACCAGCGACACGTCCTCGGATGGGAGCTCCCTAGCGGTGGCGGCAACATCCGGGCCCCCCGCCTCTACAGGTACAGCCGCCACCCAGCGCACCAGCCCCGCCCTCCCAGCAGCCCCTCAGCCTAGGCTCCGTGCCCGCTCGCCCAGGAAGGCGGGCGTCTCCTTCGCCCCAGGCACCTCAGCCCCTGCCCCTGTTACCCCTGCTGCCCTCAGTGAGGAGGTCATTGACCTCCTTCAGACCATCATTGTTGGGCAGACTACCCTTTTGAATGCCATCCAGGGGGTAGAAAGGGAGGTGCATCGGAGCAATGCCTACCTGGAGGGCATTCATTCGGGTCAGGCTGCCCATCAACGATCGTTCAATGCTCTGGCCTCAGCACTGACGGCAGCCATTGTCCCTGTTTCCAGCCTCCCTCTTCTGACTGCCTCCAGCCTGTCTCTGTCTCCTGTTCCTCAGCCTATCCCATCCACATCATCAGACCAGCCTGCACACACCTCAACACCCAAGGGCAGCTCATCCAGACACAAGCACCACAGAACCCACAAGCATTCACGCAAGCAACACCCAGATGCAGACATTCCAACAGTCACTACCACCTCTGTGTCCCCCTCCTCCTCGTCTCCCTCCTCCCTCCCTGTGACGTCTACACTCACACCTGCATGCACACCACCAGCAGCCAGTGCTTCCATCACCAGCACACCCTCCAGTCCAGTCCGCACACGTGCAGTCACCACCCCCACTACCATTTACACGTCCCCTGTGTCCTCTCCCACTGTGTCTGTCACCCCCTCTTCCAAGACACACAAACGCAGGCAGACACCCCCACAACAGCCATCCACCTCACGACAGCCTCCAGCACAAGCACCTGCACCCAAAGACAGCACACCTGACTCTCCTACAACCACATCCTCTTCCTCCACTCCCATCACCACTTCTCCTACCTTTTACCTTGGTCCTAAGAAAGTTTTCCTCGCTAATCTTGACCTCTTTCCCTCCACTGACCCACCCCCTCCATCTGCAAAGAGTCCCAAGAGCACCTCAGCCACCACCAGCCCAGCTTCGAGTGTCACTGTGGTGCATGGGTTCTGGAGTCCACCCTTTGCCAGCAGTGACACTTCAATCAGCAGCAAGGGGACAGCCAGCCCCCACCCAGGCAAGAGGACCCGGAAACTAAAGGGCCGCCGTGAGAGGACTGACACGGCTGCCCCCAAGGAGCCAAGTTCGCCCACTTCACCAGCCACAACAGCTAGGGGAGGCAAGGGCCCGAGAGCCCCATCTAAGGAGCGAAAGGGCAGCAGGGCGGAGAAGTCAGCCAGCAGGAGCGCGGAGCAGGAGGGGCCCACAAGCCCCATCCCGGGTGTTAAGGAGAACACCAAAGGGCCCAGGACTCCGTCACCGAAGGGTCCAGCAACAGCACGGTCGGAGGGCGACTGAGCAGGGAGTCCAGGCCAGGTCTGGCTCCCTTGACTTACTGGATGAGCACCGCTGAAGTGGGCCCCGCCGTGCAGAAGAGCACCGCTGAACAGGGCCCCGCCGTGCAGAAGAGCACCGCTGAACAGGGCCCGCCGTGCAGAAGAGCACCGCTGAAGAGGGCCCCGCCGTGCAGAAGAGCACCGCTGAAGAGGGCCCCGCCGTGCAGAAGAGCACCGCTGAACAGGGCCCCGCCGTGCAGAAGAGCACCGCTGAAGAGGGCCCCGCCGTGCAGAAGAGCACTGCTGAAGAGGGCCCCGCCGTGCAGAAGAGCACCGCTGAAGAGGGCCCCGCCGTGCAGAAGAGCACCGCTGAACAGGGCCCCGCCGTGCAGAAGAGCACCGCTGAAGAGGGCCCCGCCGTGCAGAAGAGCACCGCTGAAGAGGGCCCCGCCGTGCAGAAGAGCACCGCTGAACAGGGCCCCGCCGTGCAGAAGAGCACCGCTGAAGAGGGCCCCGCCGTGCAGAAGAGCACCGCTGAACAGGGCCCCGCCGTGCAGAAGAGTACCGCTGAACAGGGCCCCCCCGCGTCAAGCACCGCTCCGCTGGGCCCCACCGTCTCAAGCACCGCTCCGCTGGGCCCCGCCGTCTCAAGCACCGCTCCGCTGGGCCCTTCCTGTCAAGCACCGCTCCGCTGGGCCCCGCCGTCTCAAGCACCGCTCCGCTGGGCCCCGCCGTCTCAAGCACCGCTCCGCTGGGCCCTTCCTGTCAAGCACCGCTCCGCTGGGCCCTGCCGTATCAAGCACTGCTCCGCTGGGCCCAGCCGTCTCAAGCACCGCTCCGCTGGGCCCCGCCGTCTCAAGCACCGCTCCGCTGGGCCCTTCCTGTCAAGCACCGCTCCGCTGGGCCCTTCCTGTCAAGCACGGCTCCGCTGGGCCCTGCCGTCTCAAGCACCGCTCCGCTGGGCCCCGCCGTCTCAAGCACCGCTCCGCTGGGCCCCGCCGTCTCAAGCACCACTCCGCTGGGCCCCGCCGTCTCAAGCATCGCTCCGCTGGGCCCTTCCTGTCAAGCACCGCTCCGCTGGGCCCCGCCGTCTCAAGCACCGCTCCGCTGGGCCCCGCCGTCTCAAGCACCGCTCCGCTGGGCCCTTCCTGTCAAGCACCGCTCCGCTGGGCCCTTCCTGTCAAGCACCGCTCCGCTGGGCCCCGCCGTCTTAAGCACCGCTTCGCTGGGCCCCGCCGTCTCAAGCACCGCTCCGCTGGGCCCCGCCGTCTCAAGCACCGCTCCGCTGGGCCCTTCCTGTCAAGCACCGCTCCGCTGGGCCCCGCCGTCTCAAGCACCGCTCCGCTGGGCCCCGCCGTCTCAAGCACCGCTCCGCTGGGCCCTTCCTGTCAAGCACCGCTCCGCTGGGCCCTTCCTGTCAAGCACCGCTCCGCTGGGCCCCGCCGTCTCAAGCACCGCTCCGCTGGGCCCCGCCGTCTCAAGCACCGCTCCGCTGGGCCCCGCCGTCTCAAGCACCGCTCCGCTGGGCCCTTCCTGTCAAGCACCGCTCCGCTGGGCCCCGCCGTCTCAAGCACCGCTCCGCTGGGCCCCGCCGTCTCAAGCACCGCTCCGCTGGGCCCCGCCGTCTCAAGCACCGCTCTGCTGGGCCCCGCCGTCTCAAGCACCGCTCCGCTGGGCCCTTCCTGTCAAGCACCGCTCCGCTGGGCCCCGCCGTCTCAAGCACCGCTCCGCTGGGCCCTGCCGTCTCAAGCACCGCTCCGCTGGGCCCTTCCTGTCAAGCACCGCTCCGCTGGGCCCTTCCTGTCAAGCACCGCTCCGCTGGGCCCTTCCTGTCAAGCACCGCTCCGCTGGGCCCCGCCGTCTCAAGCACCGCTCCGCTGGCCCCCGCCGTCTCAAGCACCGCTCCGCTGGGCCCTTCCTGTCAAGCACCGCTCCGCTGGGCCCTTCCTGTCAAGCACCGCTCCGCTGGGCCCTTCCTGCATGCACTGTTAACGGTTCACTGTGCCCACCATGCCTCCTCCTTGACCAGTGGAGACTGTAATCCACTTGAGAGACTGTGGCTTTGCACTCCCCAGGATGGCACAGTGGGCAACCCACCCACTTGTGAGACTTGAGAGACTGTGGCTTTGCACTCCCCAGGATGGCACAGTGGGCAACCCACCCACTTGTGAGACTTGAGAGACTGTGGCTTTGCACTCCCCAGGATGGCACAGTGGGCAACCCACCCACTTGTGAGACTTGAGAGACTGTGGCTTTGCACTCCCCAGGATGGAACAGTGGGCAACCCACCTACTGTAGAGACTTGAGAGACTGTGGCTTTGCACTCCCCAGGATGGCACAGTAGGCATGGTGGCCCCTTCGTGGTTCTGGCGTCGTGGACTCATGTGGCTGTGGTGCCCCCCCTTCCCTTCCCCCTGAGGTGCCTGTAGTTTTTTCATCAGATGCCCCTGCAGTGTTCTCTCCAGAGGACTCAGGTCTCCTGTGTGGGCTTTGCCCTTGTGTTGTTACACTTTGGCCCACGGACACTTCGATTTTCTTTTGATGTGCAGGACTAATTGCCTCGGTTATCCATTGCACTGTATATAGACTTATTTTGATATTGATTTTTTGGCTAGTTGACCATAACTTTTCAGAGCCTATTTTGTACATAAATTTTTATTCACAATTTAATTATGTCTTTGCATTTATCAGGGGGGTTTGGGTGGTGTCACTGTGACTTGTTGCTCTGCATTGGTGTGTACATAGTTTGGGGGGGTGGGGGTCGCATATGTGTGTGCCGTAAGCTTTCCTCCTCCCCCCTCCTGTGTGTCGTAGGTGCAGTACTCACCGTTGTCGTCTGCGCCGGCGTTCGTACTCGTGGTAGATGAGCAGGTAGACGAGAGCAGGTAGTATGTTTAATTCGGGTTCCATGCTGTCCTCCTTCCTCGTGGAGTGCGTAGAGGTGAGCGTTTTCCAGTTCGTAGTCTGTTTCCGCCGTGTTTTTATCGGAGGGGCTCCCGCCCCGGAAAAGGTGGCGGATTGGTGAGTTATGATACTGTGGGCGGTACATTGTCTGCTGCCTGCCTGTTGGCGGTGACCGCCGCGCTGTTTGTCTGTTCCACCGCGGCGGGCGGAGTGTTAATGTGGCGGGCTGTGTTGGCGGTTCCCGCCAGGGTCAGAATTCCATTTTTTGGACCGCCAGCCTGTTGGCGGGTTGGCCGCCGCCTTATCACCGACCGCCAGGGTTAGAATCACCCCCAATATCTTTAACTTATGCTAGCACGACATTGTGACAGAGTCGTTCCCAACAGTCCAATACCTTTCACAAGGGAATGCGGTGCCGGTTATGGAGTAGCACGGACCCCAGGTACAGTACCTTAGAAACGAGGCAGAGTCAAAAACGTGGCACGGAGAGGTGAGGCATCGCTGGAGCTGGTGCAGTGTTGGTTCCTTACTGCAACGCAGGGGAGGTGAGGCGTCAGTTCCTTATGGAGGCAGCGTAGTTGAGGCAGCATTGGCGGTGAGGTGGCGGTTCCTTGTGATCTGGTTGGGGATCGATGAGTCCAGCGGGTCAAGACGCATTGAGGCAACTTCGCCGTGTTGCGGTCACAACACGGGGCCACAGGCGCCAGGTCGCAGTTAGGTGTCACACACATCGGTGACACAGCACTTGAGACTTACGATGTTGCAGGACATCAGAGACGCTGTGACAGCATCGGGCCTACGGTGTTGGTTGTGGTCATCGCACTTCAGCGGGGGCCACAACTTCTGTGCAGGCAGCAGTGCGGAGTCAGGCAGCAGCACCAGTTCTGGAGCTGTCGGGAGTCAGTGTGCCTGGTTCTTCTTGCTTTTCTGACAGACTTCACTCCCAAGGGCCCAGGAAGGGGAATGGGCAGCTCTGGACAAGTCAAGGTCCTCTGTAAGAGAACCCAGGGGCTGGCAGGTGAAGTCGTTGATGTCCCTGAGACTTCTTAACGGGAGGCAAGCCCAGTCCAAGCCCTAGAAGAAACTTCACTAGGAGGATACACAGCAAAGTCCAGTCTTTGTCCTCTCCAAAGTAGAAGCAGCAACTGCAGGCCAACTCAGCAAAGCACACACAGCAAAGGGGTAGTACTCCTTCTAACAACTCTTCGGTGCTTCTCCTTGGCAGAGTGTTCTCTTGATCCAGAAGTGTTTTTAAAAGTCTGGGTCTTTGGGTCCAAATGCCTGTACTCATTTCTGCCTTTGAAGTAGGGAAACATCAAAGGAAAGTCTTTGTAGTGCACAACACCATGCATTTCCTGCCCAGGACCCAGACACACTCAAAGTGGTTGGAGACTGCATTGTGTAAGTAAAGGCCCAGCCCTATTTAGGTGCAAGTGTTAGCTCCTCCCACCACTCTAGCCCCGGAAGACTCATCAGAATGTGCAGGGCACACGTCAGCTCCCTTTGTGTGACTGTCTAGAGTGAATTCACAACCACCCCAACTGTCATCCTGACCCAGATGCGTATACCACAGCCAGGAAGAGGCACAGAATAGTTAAGCAAGAAAAAATGCCTACTTTCTAAAAGTGGCATTTTTAAACACACAATTTAAAAACCACCTTCACTGAAAGATGGATTTTAGAATTGTGAATTCAGAGACCCCAAACTCCAAATATTTATCTGCTCCCAATAGGAAATTACAGTTAAAAGATATTTCAAGGCAATCCCCATGTTAACCTATTGGAAGGGATAGGCCTTGCAATAGTGAAAAACAAATTTGGCAGTATTTCACTATCAGCACATGTAAAACACACCAGTACATGTCCTACCTTCTAAATGCACTGCACTCCGCCCATGGGGCTACCTTGGGCTTATCTTAGGGGTACCTTACATGTACTAAAAGGGAAGGTTTGGGCATGGCAAGTTGGTGCACTTGCCAAGTCGACAGGGCAGTGTAAAACTGCACACACAGACATTGCAATGGCAGGCCTGAGACAAGTTTACAGGGCTACTCGTGGAAGCCATAATCAGTGATGCAGGCCCACTAGTAGCATTTGATTTACAGGCCCTGGGCACAAAGGGTGCACATACTAGGGACTTACTAGTGAATCAAATTAGCCAATTATGGATAACCAATCATAACCACAATTTACAGAGGGAGCACTTGCACTCTGTAGCTGAGTAAAAAGAAAAACCTGGAGGGACTTCTGAAGGATGTTGAATGGTCTAAATAGACCCCCAACCGATGCAATTAATTCAAACTTAACAAAAACAAGATGGCTCAACTTCAATCAATCCTCAGAGGAAATAACACCCCCAATGCACAAGACAAAAAGTACGAGCTCAATAATGACCACATGCCGAGATGACAGTACACTCAACTTTTCAGAAGATCAAGAGCATACATCTAGTCAGACGCGCAGGAGTGATGGAGCACCGGGCAGAGAATGGAATACCACGAACACTGAGGGGCTAACCTGATGATGGTTTTTAACTGTACTTTACATCTAGAAAGTACCCCTGAATCATGGAAAGGCTCCATAATTAATCTGATCTTCAAAGGGGGTGACAGCCGATAGCCCGAACATTTGCGCCTCATTACACTGTTAGGCACTGAGGCAAAGCATTTCACAGGCCTTCTCAAAACCAAATTATCACTCTGGGAAGAATAAAAAAACATCATCCCTCCTAATCAATCCAGGTATACACAAGGTGGCTGCACAGCAGTTAACATCTTATCACTTTTTGTAATAATGTTCAAATTAAAGCAAAACAAGCAAGTAACCGATCTTTGCTTTGCAGTCTTCAAGGCTGCCTTTTATTTTATGCAGCATAATCTTCTTTGGCAGAAATTGGCATGCTGGAGCACCCTTGAATGTCTTTTAAAAGCAATAAAGATACTATACATGGGCACTTAAGCAAGAGTGAAAATAGGGGATGACTTCTTCCTGTCCAGGAAAATAGATACTCCCTAAAGTTTGAAGCAAGGATGCTTATTGGCACAATGGCCCTCATTACAACATTGGCGGTAAATGCCGCTTATCGCTGTGGAGAAGACCGCCAACACACCACTGCGGCTGTGAAATTCCGCCACAGGTATTACGACCCACAGCTCGGAATCCGCCAAAATCTAGACACCCACACAAGTCCGCCACACCAACGGTCAGTGATAAACTGGCGATAACAAAACTGACACCGTCACATCAACAGGAATCCGCCCACACTATCATGACCCACGAATCCACACGGCGGTCTTTCAACTGCGGTATTCCATTGGCGGTATACACCGCCGCGCTCAAAATACACACACATATACAAAACACTACCACATTGGACAATTCCAAATACACACACCAGATACACATACACACACCACTCCCACACACCCAATACAATATAAAACACACACCCACATTACCCACAAACCCTTACTACCAAACATTTTGACGAAGGACAGCGAGACAGCACAGCAAAGACAACACCAGCATACAGAGGCACACAACACCATCACACATCCACATCCACGCACAAAACACCACACACCCCTAAAAATCACCCCACACATCACAACACACACCACCTCACACATCACCCACACCACCCCATGGCACTGCAAAGACACCCCTGGTTTTCACTGGAGGAGCTCAGGGTCAGGGTGGAGGAAATCATCCAGGTAGAGCCACAGCTATTCGGATCACAGGTGCAGCACACCACCATAGCTAGGAAGATGGAGCTATGGCGCAGAATCGTGGACAGGGTCAACGCAGTGGGACAGCATCCAAGAACACGGGATGACATCAGGAAGAGGTGGGACGACCTACGGGGGAAGGTGCGTTCCGTGGTCTCAAGACACCACATCGCGGTTCAGAGGACTAGCGGTGGACCCCCACCTCCTCCCCCACAACTAACAACATGGGAGGAACAGGTCTTAGCTATACTGCATCCTGAGGGCCTTGCTGGAGTAGCAGGAGGAATGGACTCTGGTAAGTCAAATCTTAACTATTACATCCCCCACCCTACCTGCATGCTATCACATACCCCCACCCTCGCCCTCACCCCCATCACTCCAACTCCTCACAGATGTCCCACTATCACAAAGCACATATCCCAACACCAGGCCCTGCATGCAACAACAAAGCATGGACACCCATCACCAATGCATGGCCACTACACATACCCACACAGATCCCTTAAACATTTAGCACACAAGGTCCTACACATGAATGGAAGCACTGGGGTACAGGGTCACCCACCTATTGCACACCATGGCACACACAGATGCAATAATCATGCCTTTACACCCCTGCAGGACCCCTACCCAACGTTACCGGACAGGAGGTTCCAGACATGTCCACTCCACCCACAGAAGAGGCCCACAGTGATGACAGCAGCTCTGTCCAACTGGATCTAGATGACCAGCCCGGCCCATCTGGGACCTCGGGACAGTCGGTTCCCCTCACACTGGCACAGGCCACAACAGAGCCTCCCCCCTCAGGAAACACCAGCACAGCACTGACCCAGCGGGCCCATACCTCTGTCCCCAGGACACATCAAGCAGCAGTGTGTCCACCACTACAGGGAACCCAGGCTAACCCACCACCCCAAGAACAGCCGGGACCTGGGGGCAGAGGTAGTGGTCACACGGTTCAGGGGACAGAGGCCCAGGAAAACAGGGGAACTGGGAGGGCTGCTGTGCGACAGGGGGAGGACAGGCCCAGGGAACCCACTCTCCACGAGGCCCTCTCCAGCATCATGGGAGCCTACCATCATTCCCAGGAGACTATGGCAACGGCACTGGCCAAGTTTCAGGAGACCCAGCGGCTGCAGGAGGAACTGTATTTGGGGTTCAGGGAGTAACTCAAATCCATCAATACCACCCTGGGCACCATTGTAGGGGTGCTGAAGGAACTCATGAACACCAGGAGGGACACTGTGGTACAACAAGGGGCCCCTGACACTAGCCTGGACAATGAACTGCCCACCACCTCCGCCGGCGCTAGTGGACAGGAGGCACCGCTACGGGACCACGACACCAGCACCCCACCCCCTGCAGATAGAGAACCACCCTGCAAGTGGTCTCTGAGATCCAGGACAAAGACAGAGAACAATGCCAAGACCCCCGCCAAGAAATGAGACCACCCTGATTGTCATCCTTCTGTCCCACTTTGTCACCCTGTCCATCCTTAAACTCCCCCAGCTCCACTTCCTATGCCCCTTTGGACAATGCACCTGTGAGACTAATAGACTGGACTCTGCCATGGACATTCCTCCACCATCACCCCTGACCATTTTACAACACCCTCCACTACTTAGCACTTAAATAAACACCCTTAAATCACAAAACAATCTGGAGTCAGTCTGTGCTTTCACCAATGTGTATTTGCAATAACTGAGGGAAATAGCAATGCCCATTGTATTGTCAACATACCTATGTCACACAGCTATAGTCCAAGAGGAAACATAGCAGAGGTCACACAGTGGGACCCACATCTGTGAAATCGAAAGGGAAAGTGACAAATCAGGGTCCATACACTGGGTGAAAGTGACAAACAGATTAGAGGTAGACCAAGTGTATCAGATGTAGGAGGCAGTGATGTCTTCTTACCTGTGTCTCACTGGAAGCATTGATGGATCACAGTGTTTCTGTTGTCTATGTCCTCTTCTCCTGCCTCCTCTTCTTCACTGTCCACAGGCTCCACAGCTGCCACAACACCTCCTTCAGGACCATCCTCCTGCAGAAAAGGTACCTGTCGTCGCAAAGCCAAGTTGTGCAGCATGCAGCAGGCCACGATGATCTGGCACACCTTCTTTGGTGAGTAGTATAGGGAACCACCCGTCATATGGAGGCCCCTGAACCTGGCCTTCAGGAGGCTGAAGGTCCTCTCTATAACCCTCCTAGTTCGCCCATGTGCCTCATTGTAGCGTTCCTCTGCCATTGTCCTGGGATTCCTCAAAGGGGTCAGTAGCCATGACAGGTTGGGGTAGCCAGAGTCACCTGCAAATGTCGAGGGACAACTGTTAGACACACACTAACCCTGAGGGACAACCCCAGACCCAGACAACTATTCACACTCTATAGGGTGCATGTCCTCACCTAATATCCACACACAGTGCCTCTGGAGTTGCCCCATCACATAAGGGATGCTGCTATTCCTCAGAATGTAAGCGTCATGCACTGAGCCAGGAAACTTGGCATTCACATGGGAGATGAACTGGTCTGCCAAACACACCATCTGCACATTCATAGAATGGTAACTCTTCTGGTTTCTGTACACCTGTTCACTCCTGCGGGGGGGACCAAGGCCACATGTGTCCCATCAATCGCACCTATGATGTTGGGGATATGTCCCAGAGCATAGACGTCACCTTTCACTGTAGGCAAATCCTCCACCTGAGGGAACACGATGTAGCTGCGCATGTGTTTCAGCAGGGCAGACAACACTCTGGACAACACGTTTGAGAACATAGGCTGGGACATCCCTGATGCTATGGCCACTGTAGTTTGAAAAGACCCACTTGCCAGGAAATGGAGTACTGACAGGACCTGCACTAGACTGTGGGATGGCGGATAGCTGACATCAGGTCCGGCTCCAACTGGGCACCCAGTTCCAGGATTGTGGCACGATCAAGTCTGTAGGTCACTATTACATGTCGCTCTTCCATTGTCGACAGGTCTGCCAGTGGTCTGTACACCGGAGGATGCCGCCATCTCCTCACTTCCACCTGCGGACATGCTCTATGGATGAGAACAGCGAGCAGAGGGTCAGCCAACACTGAGGTACAAAAACACAACTTTATTGCAGACATTTGTCAATCCGCTATGTGCCTGTCTTCGTGTGTATGCAAGGCCTAGATATGTGTGACGCATTTAAAATTAATGCCATGTGGCCCCTTGAAATGGCGGCTGCCTGACCTGTAAGGTGGGACAATGGGATGTGAGGTAACTGCGCTGGCGTTGTACACCGTAGCGGTAGGCGGTCGAAGACTGGAGCGCAATCCTGCATTGGTTAACATTGGACCCTATGGGTCCCAGGAGCCAATGACGGTGTACGCCGGCGGTGATGGTACGCACCGCCGCGGACGTGACCGCCATTTTCTGTCTGTTCACTCACTTGATACCTGATCTTCGACAGGATAGGACCTACACTGCTAATGCTGCTGTGACCTCAGTCTGGAAGCGACAATGGCTACAGTGTCTGGGGAAAGGGCCCCTGCCTTCACGTTGGAGGAGTTGGACAAACTAGTGGATGGGGTCCTCCCCTAGTACACGCTACTCTACGGTCCTCCAGACAAACAGGTGAGTACACTGTGAGCATGCTGTATGGGCAATGCCTGTTTGGAGTGGTGTGGATGGGAGATGGGGGGGGAATGAGGCGTGCATGAAACGACGGTGAGTGTATGTGCGTCAGGGCATGGGTGGGAAAGTAGGCCAATGACTGTGACGGTCCGGACGGTTATATTTTCTCCTTTTCCCCTGTACTATTCCTGTAGGTCAGCGGCGACCAGAAGAAGGATATTTGGCGTGCCATCGCCATAGAAGTCCGGACCCTGGGGGTCCACCACAGACGGAGCACCAACTGCCGTAAAAGATGGGAGGACATTCGCTGCTGGAGCAAGAAGACGGCGGAGGCCCAGCTGGGGATGACCTCCCAACGTGGGAGGGGTGCCCGTCGCACCATGACCCCCCTGATGTTCCGGATCCTGGCGGTGGCGTATCCGGAGTTGGATGGGTGCTTGAGGGCATCACAGCAGCCACAAGGGGGTGAGTACACTCTCATTCAGCTGATTCAGCGTGCATGGGATGTGTCTGGGTGGGGGAGGTGGGCAGTGGGTTACCCTAGGCCAGGGCGAGTTTTGCAGGCAAGGTCTCTTCGTGAGGCAGGCTATGTGGCACCCCACCCCACCAGTGTTAAGAGCCATCTACCCCTAGTCAGGCCCCTGTGACTTCCATATGTGCAGCAATCGGGCATAGGCCTTGTACCCCATGGCCCTGTGATTAATTAGGGAACTCTAAGTGCATGGCGTAGTGCAGAGGGCTGCTGTGTCTGAAGTGTCCGCCAACTGTAGCGGTATTGCATGCACTGAACATGTCTTTCTACTTTCTCCCCCCCCCCCTTTTTGTGGTCTCCCTGTTCTTGTGTGCATTAGCATTATCACGTGGAGGAGCAGTGCCACCGGAGCAGGAGGGAGCTGCATCCCACATGGCCCTGGAGGGCGAGACTACGGACTCCGAATTCACCAGTGGGACGGAGGTTGAGGGAAGCTCCACGGCGGGGACAGGAGCTGAGACCAGTGACACTGACTCCTCCTCTGATGGGACCTCCCTTGCGGTGGCGGGCCCCTCTGTGCCCCCGGCTTCTACAGGTACAGCCGCCACCCCCCCCTACCAGCGCCGCCCTCCCAGCAGCCCCTCAGCGTGTGTCCCGTGGCCGCTCACCCAGGAGGGTGGCCATCTCCTTCGCCCCAGGCACCTCAGCCCCTGCCCCTGGCCCTGCCAGCCCTGCTGCCCTCAGTGAGGAGGCCATTGACCTCCTCAGATCCCTCACTGTTGGGCAGTCTACCATTCTGAATGCCATCCTGGGTGTAGAGAGGCAGTTACAACAGACAAATGCATACCTGGAGGGCATTCATTCTGGTCAGGCAGCCCAACAGCGAGCTTTTCAGACTCTGGCCTCAGCACTGATGGCAGCCATTGTCCCTGTGTCCAGCCTCCCCCCTCCAACTTCCTCCACCCAGACCCAATCCCCAGTACCTCAGCCTATCCCAAGCACACCATCAGACCAGCATGCACTCACCTCAACACACAAGGGTAGCTCTGGCAAACATAAGTACCACACATGCCACAGGCACTCACACAAGCATCATACCCATGCAGACATACCAACAGCCACTGCCTCCACTGTGTCCCCCTCCTCCACGTCTCCCTCCTCCCTCCCTGTACCGTCTCCACTCACACCTGCATAGACTACATCTTCAGCCACTACGTCCATCACCAGCACGCCCATCACCACACAACGCTCATGTGCACTCACCACCCCACTACCATTCACACATCCCCTGTGTCCTCTCCCAGTGTGTCTGTGAACCCACCTCCCAAACTACACAAACGCTGTCACACACCCACCCAACAGCCATCCACCTCACGACAGCCTCCAGTCCATGCACCTTCACCCAAAGTCAGCAAACGAACACCTACAACCACTACTTCTTCCTCCACTCCCAAATCCCCTCCATCTACCCGTCCCAGTGTGTCTAAACAACTTTTCCTGTCAAACCTTGACCACTTCCCTACACCTCCCCCACCCCTTCCGTCCCCTAGGGCCCGCCTTTCCAGGTCTCAACCCAGCACCTCAGCCACCACATCACCGGGAATAGTGGTGCCAACAGTAACCGGCTTCTGGAGTGCGCCAAGCAGCAGGGCAGCCAGTGTGCCAAGGAACCAGGCCAAGGACATTCCCACACCTCAAAAACTAAAGAAGTTGGCCACAGCCCGGAGGGAGAAAGCCAAAACACCTGCCACCAAGGGCTCTCCCAGGATTACAGTTGTGAGTGGCAAGACAGCTGTGCCACCATCCAAGGTGGGGAAGGGCCAGAGAAGGAAAGGGAAGTCACCGCCAACCTGCACGGCGGACAAGACCGCCACATGCACCGCCGCCACGGCCACCGCTGCCCAGGACACCGCCGCCAGCAGCACGCTCACTGAGCCACCCACCAGCACCGCTGCCTAGGACACCGCAGCCAGCAGCACGCTCACTGAGCCACCCACCAGCACCGCTGCCCAATGAGTGCTGCAAGCACCGCCGCTACTGAGGCCGCTGCCAGCACCACCAGCGGCCACGCCACATCCTGTGCCAGTGGCACCACCGCAGACATGGCTGCCATCCCCAGTGGTCAGTCTTACATGGCTGATGGTCAGTTCCAGGGGCCTGGACAGCTTCCATGTTGGTCCACCGTCAGTGGAGTATCACATCCACTACCTCAGTCCGTGGCAGGATGAAGCACTCTGGGCACAAAGCCCCCTCCAGAACCAGTGGAGAGATACATCCACTACCTCAGTCCTTGGCAGGATGAAGCACTCTGGGCTCTAAGCTCCCTCCAGAACCAGTGGAGAAAGGCATCCACTACCTCAGTCCTTGGCAGGATGAAGCACTCTGGGCACAAAGCCCCCTCCAGAACCAGTGGAGAAAGGCATCCACTACCTCAGTCCTTGGCAGGATGAAGCACTCTGGGCACAAAGCCCCCTCCAGAACCAGTGGAGAGATACATCCACTACCTCAGTCCTTGGCAGGATGAAGCACTCTGGGCACAAAGCCCCCTCCAGAATGAGTGGAGAAAGGCATCCACTACCTCAGTCCTTGGCAGGATGAAGCACTCTGGGCACAAAGCCCCCTCCAGAACCAGTGGAGACTGTTATCCACTTGAGAGACTGTGGCTTTGCACTCCCCGGGATAAAGCAGTGAGCAAACCACCCACTGTAGAGACTTGAGAGACTGTGGCTTTGCACTCCCCAGGATAAAGCAGTGGACAATCCACCCACTGGAGAGACTTGAGAGACTGTGGCTTTGCACTCCCCAGGACAAAGCAGTGGGCAAACCACCCACTGGAGAGACTTGAGAGAATGTGGCTTTGCATTCCCCAGGACAAAGCAGTGGGCAACCCACCCACTGTAGAGATTTGAGAGACTGTGGCTTTGCACTCCCCAGGATAAAACAATGGGCAACCCACCCACTGGAGAGACTTGAGAGACTGTGACTTTGCACTCCCCAGGATAAAGCAGTGGGCAAACCACCCACTGGAGAGACTTGAGAGACTGTGGCTTTGCATGCCCCAGGATACATCATAGGCATGGAGCCCCCTCATGGAGCTTGCGTCGTGCAATCATTCGGCTGATGTGCCCCCCCTTCCCTTCCCCCTGAGGTGCCTGTTTTATTTCGATCTGATGCCCCTGCAGTGTTCTCTCCGTTTGGTTAGGGTATTGAGTGTGGGCCTCGCCCATGCATTTTGGGCCCAGTGGTCCACGGACTATGTAGGTGCAGTACATGGACTTGAAATCTTGGTGTACATATTTGTTAATAGTGTATATATATTTTTGACTAATGGATTTTTCCTGATTACAATCGTTCAGATCATTTCCTTTTGTCCTTGCGTTCTTCCAGGGGGGGAGCGGGGGTGTAAATGTAATGTTTCAACATGTATTTGTGTGTATGGTGTTGTGGGTGAGGGTGGGGGTGTTGCGTGTTGCGTGTTGCATGTGTCACTCTCTTTTCCCTCCCCACTCACCTGTGTCGTAGGTGCAGTACTCACCGTGGTGGTCGCCGCCGTCGGTCATGCTCCTGGTAGAGGAGCAGAAAGACAATGGCAGGTACAATTTGGAGTTCCGGCTCCATGGCGTCCTGGTTCCTCGTGGGGTGTGTAGAGGTGAGCGTTTTCCCTTCCAAGTCCTGTTTCCGCCGTGTTTTTGTTTGCGTTAAATCCGCCCCGGAAAAGGTGGTGGATTGGCCTCTCATAATGGTGTGGGCGGTACATTGTCTTCCGCCTGTCTGTTGCCGGTGACCGCCATGCTGTTTGTTTGTACCGCCATGGCGGTCGGAGTGTTAAAGTGGCTGCCTATGTTGGCGGTTTCCGCCATGGTCGTGATTCCATTTTTTTTTCCGCCGGCCTGTTGGCGGTTTTACCGCCGCTTTACCACCGACTGCCAGCGTTGTAATGAGGGCCAATATCTATTCAATCTATTTATGGCAAACCTGACTCCTGCCCTGGATGAGGTAAATGTTCATGCCCCTATAGCTAGGAGACCTGCATATCTCTAATATTTTGTACGTAGATGATGTGTTTCCCCTCAGTAAAACAAAAGTTGGTCTACAATGCCTCATTGACAGACTATCTAATTACTCAGTAAACAATGGCATGCCAATAAATCAAAAGAAAACCAAAGTCATGGAAGTGAGTAATAGGATACAGAAAAAGGCATAAATGTTATCTACAAAAACACCAACTGGAATTAGTGGAAACCTACAGATACCTCGGAGTATTATTTGATGGTAAAGGCTCCTTCCACCAACACAAGCAGGAGCTACAGAGCAAGGGTAATGCACTAATTCTGTCATTTAAAATGCTACAGAGATCCTTGAATGGTTCAAGCTTCTTACCATTGCTGAAGGTGATAGCTGCAAAACTACGGTATCTCCGAGCCTAACCGATGGAATTGAGGTGTTACAAGGTACATATATAATTACTTTAAATTCGATTATAACAAAAATACTCAGATTCAAATCTTCCACCTAATGCCTTGCTGGACCAGAAAAGACTTGCGTTTGGCTTAGTAAATCTATCAGTTGCTAGAAAGGGGGCCTACGCCAAAGTATGTAAAAGAGTACAGTTCTCGTCGGCCAACCAAATGTATAAAGCCCTCTTGCACGAAGTCCAAACTAATAAAAATGCCATTGCTTGCCAGTGTCTAGACTCAGCAATTGATAACCTGGGTGTTCGACCACTGTGGGAAACGATCCTTCCCCAAGGGTCATTTTAAAAAAACGATAGATGGCGTAGTGAAAAAATATATCAGCGGCTACGGACTAAGAGGCACTATCACCTAGATCTCATGCCTGGGTGGTTATAAGAGACTATAAAATCCTATAACTTTAGCCTTATCTGGAGGCCGGGTGGTCCAAGCAAATAAAAGAACACTTTATCAGATGCTGCTTTGGCTCTCTCCCAGGACGCATCCACACTGTACCCCGGCTTTGGGAAGTAGAAATACCACGATGCAGGCTGAGCAAAGCTGAGGAGGAAGATATTGTTCATCTAACGTGTGTTTGCCCCGGTCTCATGAACGAAAGGAGGGCGTCGTTGAAAGCACTTTTTAACCAACATGGCATTCGAACCTGCAGACCTGTCGTGATTGCGTGGTTCAAAGCAGCAGATAGCACTTTGAAATGTCATTTTACAAATTTGTAATGCAAGCTGCAAAAAAAGTGAACAACTGTGAACCTTATTAATTATGTTTTTTTTAAGCTTATGGGTATAATTTTGAACTACCACGTAAAATGTTGTAACTTGCTGCGGCAGTTTAAAACATATCTTACTGTATGCTATGTTTTTAATAACTATGCATAGTAAAATGTACTTACGTACTTGTCAAAGTTGCTTTCACTTTAGCAGTAGTATGGTATCGAGGGATGCCATGAGGTAGGTTGGATTTTCCTCTGAATTTGGTACTTCCTCTAGGAGTTGCTGGTTTTCTGTGGTGGTTCCCCTTTTCATCTTGTCCAATGCCTGCCCACTACCCGAGGCAAAAAGAGACGTCTTCGCTCTTCTGGCTAGCCTTTGGAAGCGTGCATAATTTAAGGTGCTCTGAAGACGAGAACACGGGGCAGTGAGTGTATTGGTAATGTTATACATCTGCAAATGTCTGTTAGTTAGATGTTTTTTTGCTCAGAAAATGACTAGCACTCACTTGTGGTGCAAACGTTTCTACCAGCAAAGAACCTAGATGTACACAGTGGCAAGAACATTAGGGTATCACAGCTACAAGGTGCCCTGTTTCATGTTTTGAAAGTGGTAACTTGGTAATATAGCATAGGTACTACAAGGTTGTTATAAGTGTTTTAAAGTAATTTCTAGATCATAACAATCCACAAACAAAGGTCATTTCTGATATTTGTCTCATTAGCATACACTGGAAAGTTCCATTCAAAGAGTCACACATAAAGCTTTCAAACGTCACACACAAGTATCATCAGTGCCTGGATCAAATGAGGGTAGAGATGCATTTTGAGAGCTCCATGAAATTATTAACTCTGGAATAGCAAGCGATGCTACAAGTGAGGGTTGTGATTCATTGTGAGAGCATTTTGAGTCTTACTGGAATAGCTTAACATGGTACTTGCCAGAGTAAAGCTCAACTGTGGAACTTCTGTGGATGACTAAGCCCTGAGAGGTCAATGGATAGTATGTCAGGACAGAGAAGCACTGCGAAACACCTGTGGAAATAGTTGTCCTTTGATAGGAATGGAGGGTGAAAGTGAGGGTTGAGATGCATTATGAAGACTCAACAGACGTATTAATCCTGCAATAGCTATGTTTGGTTCAAGCAAGGTTAAAGATGCATAATGAGAGCTCAGTGGTAGTCCTAGTTGTGGAATATTAATGCATGGTAGAAGAGTGGGTAGTGGTGCGTTTTGATAGATGTGAGAAAGTGAGTTGTTGGTTGACTGCGGTGTTAACCCTGGCCAAGCAACAGGCCAAATCCCTCTCATGGGGAATCACAAAAGTCACCAAATTAACCTCTGCTTAACCCTCTGGTAGCTTGGCACAAAAGCAGTCTGTCTTAACTTAGAGGTAAAGTGTATAGTATTTAAGCAGCAGACTGACATTAATAAAGAAAAATCCCACACCAATTTAGAAAAATAAAATAAACTTTAATAAATTATTTAACACCAAAATGACAAAGATCCAATCAATAGAGGTGTTATGACTTTTTAAATTTAAGGTAAAAAAAAAATAGCACCCAAAATATCAAAGTGCCAAACCCGGACATCTAGTCATGTGCGACTTGGTTAAAGTCGAAAAACATGTCTGACTGTGACGGAGCATGGGTTGGATTCAAAAGTGGATAATGCCCAGTTGGCGCTTACCTTAGGACTTAGACAATATGTCAAAGAAATTTTTTCCTGAGAAGGTAAAGCTCAACAGGGCAGGGCTGCAAGGTCGGAGAGCCACTGCACAAAGTCACAGTGAAGATTTCTACAATCGGACTTAGGACCATTACATCCCATTGGAACTTGTGATACAGCGGACGGGATATCTGACATGTTTGTGATGGAGTATCCCATCCACCAAAATTGTAATCAGGACCTTAGTCTCTTTTTTCAAAAGCAGAACAAGGCAAGAGACTTTAGCCTATGACAGTTCTTGGGCGAAGGACCGAAGAACAAGATTTGCTGCTGTGGAGAAGAACGTAGTAGGACTACCGCAACATCAACTAACTGGCTGGGTGGCTAGATAAGCAGATTGGTCCCTGTCTCCCTCTGTTCTCAAGCAGTTTTTAGCCAGAAACTTTTAAGTCTCAATTGTTGGCTTTTGGCCATCTGGGCAACTTTAATGTTCAGAACTAGAGGGGCACCACTTGGGCAATAGGACTCAGGCTGGGTTCAGGTGTGGGTTCAAGATGGTTGGAGCCTTTTTGTCCCTGAGGCTCTGATCAGGAGCAGAAACAACTAGCCTTTGGAGTCACTCTGGTATTCCTGGGTTCAAGTGAAGAAACAGGGCTCAAGCAGCAGGACAGGCCTTTGAGAGTTCAAGGCAGGTTCCATGTAGTCCCTCCAGATGCAACAAAGCAGTCTTGTGGTGTACACAACACTCCACAGCAGCAGTCAGTCCTCTGAGAGTGCTTCCACAGATCCAGAAAGTGAACCAAAGAGTGCGTCTAAGGGTCCCCTTTTTATACAAAGTGCCTTCTCTGAAGTAGGATACGTTTCTAGAGAATTCCCTATGAAGTGCTTGAATTTTCTGCTTCCCCTGCCCTGGCTCCAAGCTAGCATCATGAACAATGCAGGGGTCCTTTGTGTGAAGGCAGAGCACAACCTATTTGGTTGTAAGTGAGGCTGTGTCCAGCTCTGTCCCTCCCATTCTGCCAGTTTACTGCCCATTCAGGCATACCCAATCCCTCTATTGTGTGGCTGTCTGAGAGAAATAAATAAAGCCCAACTGCCAATTACACCCTGTCATATCACCTAGGACAGGCTGCAGTCACCAAATAGTTAAGGGTAGGAAAATGCCAACTTTCTAAAAGCGGCATTTTCAAAATTGCAACCCAAAATCCAACTTTATCATTAAAGTGAATTTTTAACTACAATTCTCAAGCAACATACATGACATGCTTACTTGTTCCCAATCAAAACGTATTAGATGTAATAAGGCAACCCAATATTATCCTATGGGTGGAGTTGCCCTCTGGGTATATGGTATACCAATCTACAAGGGACTTATAAAAAAAATAATTATAAATATGCCAATCGGATGTAAGCCAATTTTACCAAAGGAGAGAACACATGCACTTTAGCACTCCTTAACAGTGATAAAGGGCACAGAGTCCTCTAGCCAACAAAAATAGATTGAGCTACAATGGGGGGGGGTGAAAGGAAAAACTCTTGGGGAAGATCATCCGAAGGCTGACAGATCTCACAACAGCTCCATGGACATTTTGGTCAAGGGATAGCAGTGCATGGTGCACATCATAATAAATATATATTTTCAAGAGCTCCTTGACTGTACTAACAAAGCGATGCAGTTAATGAGTGAAGAAAAATGCTTTGTGAGAGAACTTTGTCAGAAAAGTCATAGCATTAGAGTCAATAACCAACACATTACTGGTTTCCGTGCTTCCATGCATTCAGAAGTAAAACGTGGCACAGGGGATCATGGAGTTTCCAGCGAGGAACTGCATTTTCCCCACATGGGAACACATGATGCAGATGCACTCTTATAAGATACAATTTAGAAAGACAGGGCTTGTTTCCCAATGACTGATGTGAGTAGCTCAACCAGTGGAGATTTTACTTTTATATTCTGTTGCTTGTAATTTGGTTTTCCCCATTATCCCTTTGTACTTCTCGCTGAAATGACTCACATAGTGAGGTTCCTGTGCTACCAATTGCAAACATTCCCCATGCATAAAATTCCCTCCCCCTTTCTCATCCTCTGTTCCTTTTTTGTGTGTTCAAATCCATGGTGCATTCCTCAGGCCAAATTTGGGGGCATGTCCTGGTTGCTTGTGAGACATGAACTCCTTGGCAACTTCTTGTCATCCCCCTCCAGTGGAGAGGCTGGCTGGTTTTGGTCTTTTGGGCTGTCTGCTGTTTTTGGGCACGTTTTGCAGCAGTTCGGCTTCTCTGGGTCTTTATGTTACTTGTTGGTTCCCTATAAGCTCATATATGGTCTGGGCACATGTGAGTGGCTAGACCATATGTGTTTTGTTTTTACAGGTTGGTCGATTATTGGAGGGAGTTTCTCTCTAATGGGGGTGTTTTGCTTCCTATTTAATTGTGGGATTTTATTGTCTGTGCATTACTATTGTGGTGACAATGGAGAAGCTTGGTGCGAAGCGGAGAATGTCTCCTTCCTCTGATTCTGAGGAGTGAAATGATGGTCGGCATGATGTGTCAGCAAGTGGTTCTGGTGGAGTTTTGTCTGCGGCTTCAGTATCCCCCATAGCCTTGGAAGTTCAGGCCATGATTGATGCTGCAGTTGCCAAAGAATTGTTATCCAAAAGTAAGGCTAGGCATCTTTTGGCCCTGGTTGCTGATTAAGTTGATTCTGATTATTTGGATATTACTGAACTGGAGAGACATGTGGTGCCTGGTAGGAAGTTCAAATCAAGGGAAGATCTGGTAAACATTCTGTTCCATATCAGAGTCAATATGGGAATAGTGCTGCCTCCAGTGAAATGGGCTGCTGAGGATCTGTTTCCGCATTTTGCCAAGCCTGCCACGCTGGCTTTGCCTTTGTCTTCACAGATCAAGGAGGTGGTTTTGAGATCCTCGGAGGATCTGGAGCATTGCCAGGTTCCTTGTTTCTCCAAAAGTCCTATGCCTTGGAAGAAGGGGATTGACTGCTGCCACATTGCATTAAGGTGGATTCCATCTTGGCCCCTCTAATTGGTGGATATACTCTGAATCCTGATGACTGTTTGCCTTCGGATCATGTTGATCACAAAGTGGATGGCACACTTAAAAAGCCTCTAATGTGGTGCTCTGGGCAGCCTCCTATGCGGCTTTAATCGCTCAGTCCTTGGTGAAGGACTTTGAGGCCTTGGCAGGTCCATGCAGGAGAGTGCCAATGTGTCAGCTGACACTGTGCACATGGAGTAACAAGCTAAGTTTCTGGCTGATGTGTCTGACGATGTCATCAAGGCCACTTGTGTGGCTTCTTCTTTTGTTATTATAGCCAGGCACAACCTGTGGCTGAAAGACTGGAAGACTGATCTGGCAGAGCAGGCTTCCCTGCTTAAGCTGCCCTTTGAAGAAAGTAAGTTGTTTGATGAGCTGTTGGATAGTCTGATCTGTAAGTCCTTCATGGACAAGAAGCACACTCGGTCCTACAGGTCCTCTTCCGACAAGTCATCTAAGCCCTGGAATTGCTTAGATGCCAAGGACAGCAACGCTTGAGCAGGGACATTCAGTACTCTCAGGACTTCTGTCTTTCTCCCCTGATCTTTGCCAAGGTGTGTCAGTTGTGGGGTCGCCCTGGTTGTACCTGTTTGTGAGCCCAGGCAATGCACTTCTTCCCCGTTAGTTTTCCTGTGGCAGGGAAGAGTCATCCTCAGGGATAGAAACCCTGCCATGTCATTGGCCAGTTGGTCTAATGTTTTCTTTTCCTCCAGTCCCTTTGATTCTGAGGTAAGTAAACTCAGCATTACACTCACTGCAGGACTATATGGACCAGAATGCAAAGGTAAATCTTCAACTGGATGAGCTTCCCATGTCAGACCTGTGTTTATTTAGGTGAGTTGAGAGCTCAAGAATCAACTTTGGTTCTATTGAGCAATCCTCTGATGCTTTCCAGGGTTAAGTGGTATGCAATGCCGCATTGCTGGTGAGTGATTTCAGGTCGAGTCTCCCTCTGTACTGGTGGAGTAAAGGGTCTCAAGATAACAGATGCACATACAAGGATGGGTGTGTGGATTATCTATCTTGTAGCCCACTGATCTCATGGAGTGGAACTGCCAGCTGCATGTGGGCAGGACTTCAACAAGAAAGTGCAGAAACTCTTCATCATGCTTAAATTTTGAGGTAGGCTTGGGAGTGAGGCTCTTGCTCCCAAATTGGGCTCTACAGTATATCGTGACTGTAATGTTTCTCCCAGGAAGTGACAGTTAGTCCACGCAGGTCTTCCACTCCAAATTGGTTTCCAGTGAAATGTACCTATTTAGCTCTTTCAAAGGAGTCCCACCCTTTCCTTGAAAGGAAGGCTCAAGTGTAGTGACAAAAACAATTACAGTTTTAGGTTTTAGTTTCAAAAGGCAAAAACATTGCTTTCAATCATGCTGAAAAATGACAGCTTCTTTTATGTGCCTACTGCTGCTTGTGCTACTCTTTGGTGAACTCAGAAGCTGAGGGTAGCAACAACAGTGTCAAGGGCCACAAGAGACTGGCAAAGCATCGCAATTACAGCTCATGATAGCGACCTTTAAATGGCATCCATGGCAGAGAAATCCAATGCCACCTGGAAAACAACTTTGGGATTCTAGTTGATATCTCATCATGCCTAGATCGTGTTTGCATTGGATGAAGGAGAGATACTTGTGCATGAATGGAGCCAGACTATGTTTCTTGTAAAGGGGAGAGTACGAGTACAATGCTTTACTCTTCATCTGCCTCCAAACCTTGTAATGCTTCCATTCCCTATTAGAACATTAGGCAACGTGACCTGCCCTTGGAGAATGATTCAAACCATCTAACTATAACCCCTTCAGTTCCCATTCAATCTTAAGAGTGTTGAGGAGCATATTGTGATTTATTGTATCAAGGTTTTCACCCCTTCGCTGCCAGGCCTTTTCCCCCTCTTGTGCCAGGCCTTTTTTTGGCTATTTGGGGCAGTTCGCGCTTAGGCCCTCATAACTTTTTGTCCACATAAGCTAGCCAAGCCAAATTTGCGTCCTTTTTTTCCAACATCCTAGGGATTCTAGAGGTACCCAGACTTCGTGGGTTCCCCTGAAGGAGGCCAAGAAATTAGCCAAAATACAATGAAAATTTCGTTTTTTTTTTAAAAATGGGAAAAAGTGGCTGCAGAAGAAGGCTTGTGTTTTTTCCCCTGAAAATGGCATTAACAAAGGGTTTGCGGTGCTAAAATCACCAGCTTCCCAGCTTTCAGGAACAGGCAGACTTGAATCAGAAAACGCAATTTTTTAACCCAAATTTGGCATTTTACTGGGACATACCCCATTTTTACAATTTTTTGTGCTTTCAGCCTCCTTCCAGTCAATGACAGAAATGGTCGTGAATCCAATGCTGGATCCCAGAAACCTAAACATTTCAGAAAAGTAGACACAATTCTGAATTCAGCAAGGGGTAATTTGTGTAGATCCTACAAGGGTTTCCTATAGAAAATAACAACTGAAAAAGAAAAATATTGAAAGTGATGTGAAAAAAACAGAAATTGTTCTCTACGCTTTACTCTGTAACTTTTTCCTGCAATGTCAGATTTTTGAAAGCAATATACCGTTACATCTGCTGGACTCTTCTGGTTGCGGGGATATATAGGGCTTGTAGGTTCATCAAGAACCCTAGGTACCCAGAGCCAATAAATGAGCTGCACCCTGCAGTGCATTTTCATTCTATACCAGGTATACAGCAATTCATTTGCTGAAATATAAAGAGTGAAAAATAGCTATCAAGAAAACCTTTGTATTTCCAAAATGGGCACAAGATAAGGTGTTGAGGAGCAGTGGTTATTTGCACATCTCTGAATTCCGGGGGGACCATACTAGCATGTGAATCACAGGGCATTTCTCAAATAGACGTCTTTTTTACACACTCTCTTATATTTGGAAGGAAAAAATGTAGAGAAAGACAAGGGGCAATAACACTTGTTTTGCTATTCTCTGTTCCCCCAAGTCTCCCGATAAAAATGATACCTCACTTGTGTGGATAGGCCTAGCGCCCGCGTCAGGAAATGCCCCAAAACACAACGTGGACACATCGCATTTTTTGACAGAAAACAGAGGTGTTTTTTGCAAAGTGCCTACCTATAGATTTTGGCCTCTAGCTCAGCCGGCACAGAGGGAAACCTACCAAACCTGTGCATTTTTTAAAACTAGAGACCTAGGGGAATCCAAGATGGGGTGACTTGTGGGGCTCTGACCAGGTTCTGTTACCCAGAATCCTTTGCAAACCTCACAATTTGGCAAAAAAAACACGTTTTCCTCACATTTCGGTGACAGAAAGTTCTGGAATCTGAGAGGAGCCTCAAATTTCCTTCCACCCAGCGTTCCCCCAAGTCTCCCAATAAAAATGATACCTCACTTGTGTGGGTAGGCCTAGCGCCCATGACAGGAAATGCCCCAAAACACAACGTGGACACATCACATTTTTTTAAAGAAAACAGAGGTGTTTTTTGCAAAGTGCCTACCTGTAGATTTTGGCCTCTAGCTCAGCCGGCACCTAGGGAAACCTACCAAACCTGTGCATTTTTGAAAACTAGAGACCTAGGGGAATCCAAGATGGGGTGACTTGTGGGGCTCTGACCAGGTTCTGTTACCCAGAATCCTTTGCAAACCTCAAAATTTGGCTAACAAAACATGTTTTCCACTCATTTCGGTGACAGAAAGTTCTGGAATCTGAGAGGAGCCACAAATTTCCTTCCACCCAGCGTTCCCCCAAGTCTCCCGATAAAAATGGTACCTCACTTGTGTGGGTAGGCCTAGCGCCCACGAAAAGAAATGGCCCAAAACACAACGTGGACACATCACATTTTTTCACAGAAAACAGTGCCTACCTGTGGATTTTGGCCTCTAGCTCAGCCGGCACCTGGGGAAACCTAGCAAACCAGCGCATTTTTGAAAACTAGAAACCTAGGGACATCCAAGATGTGGTGACTTGTGGGACTCTGACCAGGTTCTGTTACCCAGAATCCTTTGCAAACCTCAAAATGTGGCCAAAAAAACACTTTTTCCCCTCATTTCGGTGACAGAAAGTTCTGGAATCTGAGAGGAGCCACAAATTTCCTTCCACCCAGCGTTCCCCCAAGTCTCCCGATAAAAATGGTACCTCACTTGTGTGGGTAGGCCTAGCGCCCACAAAAGGAAATGGCCTAAAACACAACGTGGACACATCACATTTTTTCACAGAAAACAGAGGTGTTTTTTGCAAAGTGCCAACCTGTGGATTTTGGCTTGTAGCTCAGCCGACCCCAGGGGGGCAGAAATGGCCTAAAATACATTTGCCCCCGCACCCCCTCCCCGGGAGCGACCCTTGCCTACGGGGTCGCTCCCCCGTGTGATATTTGCGCAAAAAAAAAGCCCCGGTGCCTAGTGGTTTCTGCCCCCTTGGGGGCAGATTGACCTAAAATCGGCCGATCTGCCCCCAAGGGGGGCAGAAATGGTCTAAATAAAATTTTCCCCCCAGGGGAGCGACCCTTGCCTAATGGGTCGCTCCCCATCTCTAAAAGGACAAACAAACAAAAAAAAAACACACAAAAAAAATGTGCCCTGGCGCCCAGAGGTTTCTGCCCCCCCTGGGGGCAGATCGGCCTAATAATAGACCGATCTGCCCCCAGGGGGGACAGAAATGGCCTAAAATAAATTTGCCCCACCCCCCCAATCACCCCCCCCAGGGAGCGACCCTTGCCTACGGGGTCGCTCCCCTTGCGTGACATTGGCGCAAAAAAAAAAAAAATCCCCGGTGCCTAGTGGTTTCTGCCCCCTTGGGGGCAGATTGACCTAAAATCGCCCGATCTGCCCCCAAGGGGGGCAGAAATGGTCTAAATACAATTTACCCCCCAGGGGAGCGACCCTTGCCTAATGGGTCGCTCCCCATCTCTAAACAAACAAACAAACAAACAAAAACAAGAAAAAAAAAAATGCCCTGGCGCCTAGAGGTTTCTGCCCCCCCTGGGGGCAGATCGGCCTAATAATAGGCCGATCTGCCCCCAGGGGGGACAGAAATAGCTTAAAATAAATTTGCACCTCCCACCCCCCCAACCCCTCCCCGGGAGCGACCCTTGCCTAAGGGGTCGCTCCCCTTGTGTGACATTGGCACAAAAATTAAAAATCCCCGATGCCTAGTGGTTTCTGCCCCCTTGGGGGCAGATTGACCTAAAATCGGCCGATCTGCCCCCAAGGGGGGCAGAAATGATCTAAATACAATTTGCCCCCCAGGAGAGCGACCCTTGCCTAATGGGTCGTTCCCCATCTAAAAAAAAACAACAAAAAAAACACACAAATAAAATTTGCCCTGGCGCCTAGAGGTTTCTGCCTTCCTTGGGGGCAGAGCGGCCTAATAATAGGCCGATCTGCCCCCAGGGGGGGCAGAAATGGCCTAAAATAAATTTGCCCCCCGCCCGGGAGCGACCCTTGCCTACGGGGTCGCTCCCCTTGCGTAACATTGGCGCAAAAAAAAAATCCCCGGTGCCTAGTGGTTTCTGCCCCCTTGGAGGCAGATTGACCGAAAATCGGCCGATGGGGCAGAAATGGTCTAAATACAATTTGCCCCCCAGGGGAGCGACCCTTGCCTAATGGGTCGCTCCCATCTCTAAAAAAAAAACAAACAAAAAAAAAATTGCCCTGGCGCCTAGAGGTTTCTGCCCCCCCCTGGGGGCAGATCGGCCTAATAATAGGCTGATCTACCCCCAGGGGGGACAGAAATAGCCTAAAATAAATTTGCCCCACTGCCCCCCCCAATCCCCCCTCCCCCCCCGGGAGGGACCCTTGCCTACGGGGTCGCTCCCCTTGCGTGACATTGGCGCAAAAAAACAAATCCCCGGTGCCTAGTGGTTTCTGCCCCCTTGGGGGCAGATTGAACAAAAATCGGCCGATCTGCCCCCAAGGGGGGCAGAAATGGCCTAAATACAATTTGCCCCCCAGGGGAGCGATCCTTGCCTAATGGGTCGCTCCCCATCTCTAAAAAAACAAACAAACAAAAACAAAACACAAAAATAAAATTTGCCCTGGCGCCTAGAGGTTTCTGCCCCCCCGGGGGCAGATCGGCCTTATAATAGGCCGATCTGCCCCCAGAGGGGGCAGAAGTGGCCTAAAATAAATTTGCCCCCCCAACCCCTCCCCGGGAGCGACCCTTGCCTACGGGGTCGCTCCCCTTGCGTGACATTGGCGCAAAAAAAAAAAATCCCCGGTGCCTAGTGGTTTCTGCCCCCTTGGGGGAAGATTTACCTAAAATCGGCCGATCTGCCCCCCTGGTCTAAATACAATTTGCCCCCCCAGGAGAGCGACCCTTGCCTAATGGGTCGCTGCCCATCTCTAAAAAAAAAACACAAAAAAAAAAAAAAAAATTGCCCTCGCGTCTAGAGCCTAAAATAACTTTCCTTCCCTTTGAAGCCTCTCTCGGCCTCCCCCACGTGATCGGAAGAGAAATGCATAGCATTTCTCTTCCGATCGTGCTGGAAGCTGAGCTTCCAGCGCGATGGGAGGAGGCCCTGTGACAAATCAGCGCGCGATTGTGCGCTGACGTCACAGGGGGTTTGGGGGGGTCAGGGGTGGAAGGGGAAGGGCTCCCCCCAATTCCTGGGTGCAGGACGAGGTGATCTCGTCCAAGGCTCTAATGCCAGAAGTTTATTTCTGATAAAGGTTTATATGATAATTGTAAAGAGAAAGAAGGATAGAGGAAAAGCTTTAGTGAAATGCTGGGCCACTGGAATTACAGTATATGGAAGGAAAAGACAAAATTATGAGGCCGGGTTGACCAATTTATGTGGCAAGAAAAGTCCAGTTTTAAATTTACAATGCTAGTAGCTCTAACTCAAGAAAATGCAAGATCTGTTGCATTGCAAATGCTTGTTTATTTTATTTGCACGCATTGCCCTTTATCTAGGTTTTGGGAAACTGCTTTGGGCAGGGATGTAATAAAGACCCTTCCAGCCCCAGTGGCGCAGGGGGGCCCCAGCCCTTCAAGGGGGCCCCCTATTCAGCTGAAGGCCAACGAATATCTCTAACATATGAGATTCCAGGGTCACTAATCACATTCTTCAAGGGGCCCCGTTATTTTGTGTTGTAGTGTTTTACATTGTTTTTCTTCTCTCATAGAAGACAATATGTTGCCCAAGTCTTGTTAATAACTTTGCATCCCCTTGTCTATTACATAACAAGGCTGCCCTATAAAAACAGTACACTCTTCATGTCTCTCTCAGCAACCAAGTCCACCACCCACACACACAGACCCAACAAAATGCCTTCTAAACCTGCTGGAAGAGGAACACTATATTGAAAAAAAAAGACTATTGTGACCCTCACACAGTTATCACAACTAAGAACACACCTGCTACAAGCTCAAAATATACTGCTTACCCTAACAACGCCGCCACTAACACACTTTTTTTAGACTGCCAGCTCATAAAAGCTCAGTCACTCTAAAAAAACAAGCACCACATCTACGACCTGCTCACAGACACACAACCTGACTTACTATTCATAACAGAATCATGGTTGGGAGATGACATGGCTCCAGTGTTGCATGAAGCCCTTCATCCAGACTATCAAACCATCACACAAAACCGTATAGGCAGGAGAGGAGATGGACTAGCTATTATATTCAAACAGGCAATAAATCTCAGTAAAGCAGACAACATTTCCATACAAGGTTGTCAAGCCCTCCTCGCCAGATGCCACCCTACTCCAACTTCCCCCTGTAACTTTCTCCTCCTTTACAGACCTCCACCTAACAACTCCACATTCCCAGACGCTTTTCTAGATACAGTCTCAAACCTTATTACATTATATTCCAACCTATGCATTCTTGGGGACCTAAACATTTGGTTTGACAAACCCAATATGCCCCATCCAAAAGCTATCACCACTGGCCTAGTCGCATTGAACCTACATCAGATTGTATACAATCCCACACACATCGCTGGACACATCCTAGATGTCATTTTTGCTAAGCCTGAACTAGTTACCGTTCATAGCATCACACCAATCACATGGTCAGATCACCATTTGATAACTTTCCGACATAAAACTCCACAAATCAACACACCCCACAACTACTTACATACATGCACCTCTCGACCTTGGCGCAAACTCAATTTTGATGACTTAGAAACACAACTAACAGCCAACACAGATCTAGATACAATAAATTCTGTTCCAAAATTTTATGAGTGGCTACAGGAAGCTTTTGCTATCCTAATTCCACTCAGAAAAAATAAACACGACAAAAGAAAACCAACACCTTGGAGAAACACAGAACTTAAAAAGATAAAGCAACAAATCAGAAAGTTGCAGCGGACCTGTTCAAAACAAACAACAGTCAAGACAAACTACAGCTAAACAAACTTAACAGAATATACAAAGTATCAATCAAAAAAGTTAAAAAAGGTACTACTCAGGCAAGATTCAAAATGCTAAATCTGCAACCAAAGAATTTTATAAAATTCTCAATGAATTTCGAAAACCTACATGCATGGAAGGAAGTCATCCGACTACTCAAGATTTCACAAACAAACTGGCAACTCATTACACAACCAAGGCAGACACATTGGACTCCTGTTTAAAACAGAAGAAAACCATCTGCACCAACCTATTTCCTAAAATACCCTCTAGGAATAAAACAACCCAGCCTCTGCAGTCCTTCAAACAAATATCACAAGGTGAATTTATGGATTTGGTTAAAGCAAGCAGACCTTCTGGTTGCCCTTCTGACCCTTGCCCACCACACATCTTCAAGAACATTCTTTTATCTACTTCTGCTGCCACACCTGTAAGAAGAATCATCAACAACTCTTTAACTACAGGAACTTTTCCTATAGACCTGAAAAAGGCATACATGCGACGATTATTAAAGAAAACAAACCTAAACCTGCAAGACTCCAACAATTACAGACCAATCACAAATGGACCTTTCCTGGGGAAACTGCTAGAAAGAGCAGCATTCACCCAGATGTCACAGTTCATTGAAGACAATTCTATACTTTCAGACTCCCAAACTGGATTCCGTCCAGGAAGAGGCACTGAATCGGCACTCATAGCAATCTGGGATGATCTTAACAACACAGTCAACAGCAATGGAGTTGCTGCACTACTTCTCTTGGACCTCTCGGCTTCCTTTGATACGGTTGACCATGACACCCTAATTCAAAGACTCCACGAAGCTGGCATGGAAGGGACTGCTCTCGACTGGATTACATCCTACCTTAAAAAAAGAACTAATATCATCTATTCGCCCCCTTGTTGTCCAAACACTATCTCACAAAAGCAGGGGTCCCCCAAGGATCAGTCATCTCACCTTTGCTTTTCAACATCTACATGATATCATTACCAGAACTGATCAATGATTTTCATCTCACATGCTACAACTATGCAGATGACACATAAATACTACTTAAATTAGAATGCCCAAAAAAAACATTGAAAACTCACTAATCTTCAGTTGCCTCAGAGCCATTGATCAGTGGATGACTTGGAGCCATCTCAAACTAAATACCTCCTAAACAGAAATGCTCATGTGTGGTGACTAAAAAAATTATGACCCACTGTGCGTCTGGCCTGACGATCTCAGACCACCTCCTTAATTATCCAAGGAAGTTAAAAACCTTGGAATCACCATGGACTCCAAGTTAACAATGAATGCCCAAATGGACAAATAAGCATGAACAAGCTTCATCACCTTGAAGACTCTACGATGCATCTTCCCCCACCTCGGATTTCCACACAAGGTGCAAGCCACTATCTTGCTTGTACTATCCAAACTGGATTATGCCAATGGCCTCTGACTTGGATCATCTCTATCTATTATGAAAAAACTACAACGTATTCAGAACTCCGCAGCCACATGTAAAGCCACAAGCCCACATCTCCCCTGCCTTGAGAGCACTACACTGGTTACTCGTTGCCAGAAGATGCACCTTCATGCTGCTTTGTATCACCCACAAAGCTATAACAGGACCGTTTTTTATCAGAAACAAAATACCCAAACACATTCAAGAAAGAAACCTCCGCTCAAGATTGGCACCCTGCCTTAGAACCCCACCATACAAGAAAAAGACTATAGGTGGTACATCCTTCTCCGTTCAAGCAGCCAAACTATGGAATTTATTACCCCAACCATAAGAGCCACAGAGAACTATCTTGTCTTCAGAAAACTACTCAAGAGTTGGCTCTTTCCTTCATGACCACCATATTCAAACAGCTATGGGCTGCATATGCCTATGTTGATAAATATTTTTATCTGATTATGTGTATATTCTAGTTATATACAGTTCTTTAGAAAATATGTATCGCTACTATGTCATAACGATAAACTACACACATACTCTTTAAACCTGTTTAACTAATGTATATTTACTCATGGTTTAAATATGTATATGTATGTACATATTTGTGTGCATATGTGTGAGTATTCATGTGTGTATGTATGTGTGTGTGTGTATATATATTTATATATATGTATGTATGTTAGTTTATGCTTAACATGTTCATAGGACATTGCATAACTCCTAGATAAGTTGTTATATTAGATACTTATGAATCGCTGCTCTCATTTTATATCACACTTTTGTCTACCCATCACCATATGTCATGTCTCTATCAATCTATCCTCCATTCCCACTCTAATTCATCCCAAATCCATTCTACTGCTTTCATCTCCTAAATAACCCTGCCTAAGCTCTTCCCTCCTCTTCCACATCTAACTCACCCAAACCTCAGTTTACTACCATGATCTCCCAAACAACCCTACTAAATTCTCCCTCATTTATCTCACTCCGCTACTATGATCTCCCTAACCCTTTCCACAGACTCTTCCCTCCTCCTCCATCCCCCCTTTACTCACCCCAAGCCTAAATCCTATGACCATAAACTCACAATTAACACTTCTGAATTCTTCCCTCCTCCATCCCTCCATTACTCCAGTCAATCCAACTAACAAACTCACATATCCACGGCTCAAATTAACTCATAATAATACTAAAACTGTACTCATATTTCCCTGTACTAATCTACCACTAATTCCTTTTGGGTTCCGGAGTAGCTTGCTACTCGCCAAAAAGCGCTTCGACGCCTCGTCAGGGGTAGTAAGCGCTATATAAATACTGTTACAATACAATACAATAGTTTATGTGACTGTTGGCACCCAATGTGGGATGCCAGTGTTGTGTAGAACTGAGCCAAAGACTCAGTTTACTCAGCAGTATGGGCCCTTGTTATTAGTTGCCCAGTTAATTGAGTTGGGTGTGATAACTACTATTACCACACCTAGCACAATTAAGAGTTTGGTGGCTAACACTTCATGCCCACATTTTCCCCTCAATAGATTCCAGGAGGTCAAACTTGCTGAAATTTATAGGGGAAAAATGGCCAATAATTACAGAAGCATGCAGAATGTTGTGCGTTAAGCAAAAAAATCAGCATTTAAGTCCCCAGGGTCGTGGACAAATGTGTAATTAGGACTTATTTATCAGACCTAATAAATGATTTCGGGTCAGAGAAACACTGGCCCAAATACTGGGAGTATAGCTGTAATGAGAGGCAAATGTTTAAAGAAATGATGCAATAAATTTAAAAGGTACACACCTGGACTAGATCCACAACTTTATTTGAGACAAAAAGCTGCTGTCCATTTCTTTACAAAAGAATACAACTTTTTTACAAAGCAGAGATCAGTGGTTAGAAACTATACTCGAGCCATACAACAAATACAGCAAATTTTCCACTGGCCAGTCCGTTGGCTGTAATAAGCTCATCTTAAAAATATCTGTGGCTTCTATGCTTTTTCTTTTTAATTTTCTTCTTTTTTAAGGAAAACGTTAACCAAAAGTAATTGCATAGTCTTAATGGTTATTGCTGTGTTTTTTTCTTTGCAAGGAAAGGCTCAGGCATAGATGTCGTCTTCTGGTGGCCTCATAGGGGCCGAAGAGGGGAGACATCCTGTGGTGAATAAGATCTGCTGGGCTCAGTTGTTTATCTGTTGATGCAGGGCAGACAAAAAGGAGCAGGCATGCCTGTTCTAATATTATTCTGTGCCCTCGGAAAATAATAGCAACTTCAAAAATAACTTAAATAAATTAAAAGCTAATAAATACAATGACATAATCAAATTACAGCACAGAACTGTGACAAAACTAGACAACAACTGAGGCTGGAATAAGCGAGACTTCAGCTCATTATGCATTTCATGCAAAAAAGTAAATAGAAACAATAAATAAAAATTGTAGGAATAAATTAAAGTTGAGGTTTGAAGATGTAGTTTCGAAGGACACATGCAAGGACATCTGGGGCCGTATTTATACTCTGGTTGCGCCGAATTTGCGTCGTTTTTTTCGACGCAAATTCGACGCTAAACTAACGCCAACTAACGCCATATTTATACTATGGCGTTAGAGGCGAATAGCGCCAAAGTTCCCGGAATGTGCGTCATTTTTTAGCGTGAACCCCTTCCTTGCGTTAATGATATGCAAGGGAGGCGTTCCCGTCTAAAAAATGACTCCCAGGCCTTTACGTGGTATTTATACTCCCGGGCAAAAGAGACGCCCGGGAGTGGGCGTTGCTAAAAACGGCGCATTTGCGCCGCTTTTTAATGCCTGGGTCAGGCATGGCGTTAAGGGACAAGTGGGCTCAAAATGAGCCCAGAGTGCCCTCCCCTGCCCCCAGGGACCCCCCCTGCCACCCTTGCCCACCCCAGGAGGACACCCAAGGCTGGAGGGACCCACCCCAGGGACATTCAGGTAAGTATTTTTTTATTTTTTTTTAATGATTTTTTTTGGCATAGGGGGGCCTGATTTGTGCCCCCCTACATGCCACTATGCCCAATGACCATGCCCAGGGGACAGAAGTCCCCTGGGCATGGCCATTGGGCAAGGGGGCATGACTCCTATCTTTACAATGATAGGAGTCATGTTGATGGGGGATGGGCGTCGAAAATAAATGGCGCAAGTCGGGTTACGACGATTTTTTCGACGTAACCTGACTTGCCCCATTTTAAGACGCCCATGCGCCATTTTCCCCCTACGCCGGCGCTGCCTGGTGTACGTGGTTTTTCTCGCGCACACCAGGCAGCGCCGGTCTGCTTGCGCCGGCTAACGCCATTCAATAAATACGGCGCCCGCATGGCGCTTCAGAATGGCGTTAGCCGGCGCAAAACTTTTTGACGCTAAACTGCGTTAGCGCAGTTTAGCGTCAAAAAGTATAAATATGGGCCCTGATATTTCCAAGAGGAAAATCGCACTCAAACATCTTTTATCTGCGCCTCAAAAATCACAACTCAGTCTGTATGCAAGTAATGTTGTGAGGGAATGAGTGTTTGGAGTGCCAGTAATAATTTTGGCTCTCAGTTGCTGGTGGGCGTGTCATCTCAGGGCGGACTGTATTTTCTTCTAGTTTTCGACCACGGTAACATTTGGTTGTGATTCGTCTTAAGGAATGTGCAGTCTTACCGTGCTCATTTATTTGCACCATTTCAAGCTGCATTTTTAAACTATATTTTTAAATTGTGTGTAAGTCTAACCTTTGGCATGTGTGACAACGCCTCATTGTTTTTTTTTTTTTTATTGGTAAATTAAGCATGTATGACAGCAAGTGTTCTATTTTTTTTGTGCCCTGCCCCACATGCATTTATTAGGGCGTGTGGATTCTACACCAGTGGTTCTGATATGTCTGGCAATTCACCCGTACAGTCTTAAAAATAATCGGCAACATTTTTGCTATTTCTGGAAGGTGTGCAAGCCACAAAGAGCATCTCCTTGCTAAAGGTAGATCTATTTGGATGATGCCTGGTGCGTCTCACCGTTTTCTCTGGATTTTTCAGTTTATGTGAGTCCAACATGTTTTACGCTATTAATTCTGCACTGTCGCATTTTGGTGAGGGAGTACTGAGTAGCCAATGTGGCACATTTTTGGGGGTGGGTGAGCGGCTTCTCTGGTGTTAAATATGTGTTCCCTGATAATGGTTGCAAGTCTATTCTTTATTAAAAAATAGACCCTGGCGATAAGCAACAGCGAACTTTTCTTCAAAATGACCTATGAAATATGATAAAGCAAACATGAATTTGAAATTTAAATACATGATATAAATGTAACAGCAGTTAAAACAAGTGTATGATACTGATGCGAAAAAAGCCAGTGCATAGAAATTAAAAGCAATTTTTTAAAAAGTGGCGAATGAATGTGAATATGTGTGAGATGAGTTAGAATATATATTTATAAATATTGATGGGGGCTACTTTGAATGAGAAATTCGGACTGTTGCTGAATACTGACTAAATTTCATAGCCATTGTTTGACAGGTAAGTGAAGGCTAAAAATGATTCTTTTAAGCTATACTGTGGAGCGTTCTCTATTATGATGGAGTAGGTATTAGTAATCTAAGAAACCTACGGATATTTAAAAAGTGGAAACGTCCATGGAAATTTAGGTAGGATATAGTTCTTGTGAAACAGCAACTTCAAAAATTCTTAGTGTATATTTATGATAAGGGACAAATAAACTGAAGACAATCGAATTTTTGTTCAACATGAAACAGTGACCTATAAAAAGATGCTAACGCTGGGGGAAGTAATTTAGAATAGATATAAGGTTTTGATTAGACTAAATCGAATCAGAGATGAGTATTAAATCTGTATGTAAACTCAAATGTATCATTAGTTAACAAGTGCTTATCTCGATTACAAATGTGGTGGTTTATCCGTGAGTCAACGTTTGCTAGTAGCCGTGTACCATATTGATACATAAGTTATGCGATCTAGTACAGTAAATAGGAGTCTGGCAGTGCAAATACCACGGATGAGAGAGTCTGTGTCGGCAGTGTTTGGTTGTGAGTACACGAGCAGTAGTGTCTAGTTTAATAAATTCAGCCCTTGCGCAGATAGCTTCGTTTCCTTCATATCTTTTCCTTCCGGAGTCTTTATTGTAGACGAATACTTTTTAGAAGGTCAACAGCAAGGTGCAATCAAAGCACATTGTTTGCACTTGTCGGTAGTGTGACCTCTTGTGCTTTGATATATTTTTAATGTAAGTTCACGATTGCAGCAAAGAGGAGAGCAAAGGCTATAAGCGATGGTGGGTTTTTGTTTTAGTACAGCATAGCATTTTAAAAAGGCTAAGCCTTTGGCGGTTGAGATCTGGTTGCAGGACTCACTGCTGGGGCGAGGGTGGGGGGCCAGTAAAATGTGCCTAGTCTTTCATCTTTAAGCAATACGATGGCAGCACCCCTGCCACAAGATATGTTTCTAAAGTGAAATGCAAATGAGAAACTAACCAATGGACTTGTTTGTAATTGTGCTTTTGTACTCTGGGTATTCCGTATATATGTAGTTTTATTGTTGAGCATGAGGAGCTTCTTCCTTGTATATGTTCATCCACCACTAGGAACCAGTGATCTTGCAAGCTTGTAAGCCCCAGTGGCTTTGCACCCTTCTTTTCACACAGTCAAGGGTGTGTGCATAAGTATATTTACCCCTCCATCTAATGTGTGAATGTGAGGACCAGTTAATTTGATAACTACAGAACCAAATTATGTACCCACACGCTACATTTTTTGTTCAAAACATCTGAGCACTAAATGTGTTGTTAAGTCTTTGTAGCAATATCAATCAGTCATAGAAAGTTAAAGTCATTCATATCAGAGTCTTTTTCTCTTGAATAGACTTGGGAAATCAGTATTTGTAGTCCTCTGTTTGGATTGTTGCAGCCTTTGGGACTGTATAAGCCAGCAAAGATCAAAAATCCACAGACTGATTCTGTAAGAGACCAAGGCAAAGGAAGACAGTTCAGATTTTGGAGGTTTGGGTTCCTCATTCATAACAAGGAGATAAAAGCTTCAAGGTGACTACTCAAACTGGTGGTTGTGATGACGCCTGAACAGCAGTGCATGAAGTCTTTATTGTGTGAGTCTGTCTCTCTTTGCTGTATGCAATGAGTTTTCCCTCTAGGTTATTAAGAACCTCAGTGCTAAATTTGCATCATTTACTCTTTGAGCGTTTTTTTCCAGTTGAGCAGTATTGACCTATGAAGCTTTCTCAGAGTATGCTTGACTTTTCTTTGAATTTTGGAGAGGATGGGAGGGGAGCCCTGCTACTCATTATATATTGCATGGGGCCCAACTACATGATGTGGATAGGTTTCATAGGGCATGTCTAAAGGAATCTCATACCGAGGCACTGAGGTCTGAAAGTGAGGCCCATGTCCATGAACTCCACCCATGGCAACTGATGGATAGTGGGCCATGAAGGCATAGGATTTGTCTAGGTCTGGAGAACTCTCTTGCTTCAAGGAGAAGTTACCAGTGATGCTCAGTGGAGGGGTTAGAGGGCCATCATAAGGTGGGGTGGTGCAGTCTGAAGGGTGATTGACATAGGAAGTGTCCACTAAGCTTTTGAATGTGGGTGGCTTCAAATGCAGGAGATGGGATTCCATGCTTCCGTATGGAGGACTTGGAAGTCCAGGAGACTGATAGCTGAAAGGATGTCCTGGATGGCCTGGAAGGACTGCTTCACACAAATGCGTCTTTTCTTCTGGTTTATCAAAAAACATTGTTTGAGATCCTAATTGCATGCAGCCAGCTACTAAATTGCTGGTGGGCTGTGACAGTCCTTTACATAGCATTTCGATAAAGCCTTTCTCTTCTGCTGTTTGTCCACTTTCTAATACCTCTGACAACGCCCAGATGTAGTTCCTGGCGAGCCTCAATGTTTCAATCTTTGATAGCTTCTGAGTCTTAGAATAACAAGGCATCACACGTCGGAGGCTCTCCAAAGCATCATTGAGCCCGTGCATGCGTGAGCGCTCTCTGGCGTTGGCCTTCACACGACGTACTTTGAACCTCTCTATCCTTGCCTTTGTCATTTTCTTCTTCTTTGGTCCTCTTCTCTTGGGTTTTTCACCATCTCCATCACCCTCTTCCTCTTCTTCCTCTTCCTCCTCCATGCTGCCATGGTCTTCGGTGTTCATGGAGCTTAGCATGTCATAGGCAGAATGTTGGTGGTCTGACTCAGCCATGTCCTCCTGGGAGCTCATTGTATCATCCATCCATGCTTGGACATTAACTAACTCATCCATTTCTTTGGATTTTGCAAAGGTCTTGGCCATAGTGGAAACCTAGGGAAAAAGAATAAGAAAAATGTAGTGGTAAGTTATCTTCTTCAAGAGTTTTGCAGAAGACATGGAGTGCAACTGTTCACCTTGGTTCACATCTGCTGAAATCATTCAAGAGCAGAATCATTCAAGACCATAACCACTTGACCACACTCATTTATCAGTCTGACTCATGTGGACACGGTGAATTCTGCCCCTCTCATGTTCTTTTCAAATCCACATAGGAATCTCAGCTGAAATATATATATATAGTGCATTAGGGTTAAAATTTCACAGTAAAATATATATAGTACATGAGGGCTTGCGTTTCACAGGTAAAAAAGTGGACACACTTAACAAATACTTTATTTCCACGGGCTTATTCACTTTTGGCTTCATGGACTTACAACCTTGCCCCAAAAACTCTGGGCATTGTTACCTATAAAATGGAGCTGCAGGGAACGTGGCCATTTTTTTTTAGACCAAATGGTGTTCTAGGGCTGAGGTATATCACTCATTGTGGTGACTTTGTATCATTTCTACTTGTGTACTTCATGTAGTGCTTTCTACCATTTTTATGGACCTTGCACAACTTTTTATTTCTTTGGCTCCAAGAGCTCAACTTCTTTAACTCGTTCTTGGAAAGAACCAAATTGTTAATTGGACAGGATAAAAAGATCAATTAATTTCTCAGAAAATTTGATTTTTCTTTGAAAAATGCGAACTGGTGAGAGAATACAGGGAGTGCAGAATTATTAGGCAAATGAGTATTTTGACCACATCATCCTCTTTATGCATGTTGTCTTACTCCAAGCTGTATAGGCTCGAAAGCCTACTACCAATTAAGCATATTAGGTGATGTGCATCTCTGTAATGAGAAGGGGTGTGGTCTAATGACATCACCACCCTATATCAGGTGTGCATAATTATTAGGCAACTTCCTTTCCTTTGGCAAAATGGGTCAAAAGAAGGACTTGACAGGCTCAGAAAAGTCAAAAATAGTGAGATATCTTGCAGAGGGATGCAGCACTCTTAAAATTGCAAAGCTTCTGAAGCGTGATCATCGAACAATCAAGCGTTTCATTCAAAATAGTCAACAGGGTCGCAAGAAGCGTGTGGAAAAACCAAGGCGCAAAATAACTGCCCATGAACTGAGAAAAGTCAAGCGTGCAGCTGCCACGATGCCACTTGCCACCAGTTTGGCCATATTTCAGAGCTGCAACATCACTGGAGTGCCCAAAAGCACAAGGTGTGCAATACTCAGAGACATGGCCAAGGTAAGAAAGGCTGAAAGACGACCACCACTAAACAAGACACACAAGCTGAAACTTCAAGACTGGGCCAAGAAATATCTCAAGACTGATTTTCTAAGGTTTTATGGACTGATGAAATGAGAGTGAGTCTTGATGGGCCAGATGGATGGGCCCGTGGCTGGATTGGTAAAGGGCAGAGAGCTCCAGTCCGACTCAGACGCCAGCAAGGTGGAGGTGGAGTACTGGTTTGGGCTGGTATCATCAAAGATGAGCTTGTGGGGCCTTTTCGGGTTGAGGATGGAGTCAAGCTCAACTCCCAGTCCTACTGCCAGTTCCTGGTAGACACCTTCTTCAAGCAGTGGTACAGGAAGAAGTCTGCATCCTTCAAGAAAAACATGATTTTCATGCAGGACAATGCTCCATCACACGCGTCCAAGTACTCCACAGCGTGGCTGGCAAGAAAGGGTATAAAAGAAGGAAATCTAATGACATGGCCTCCTTGTTCACCTGATCTGAACCCCATTGAGAACCTGTGGTCCATCATCAAATGTGAGATTTACAAGGAGGGAAAACAGTACACCTTTCTGAACAGTGTCTGGGAGGCTGTGGTTGCTGCTGCACGCAATGTTGATGGTGAACAGATCAAAACACTGACAGAATCCATGGATGGCAGGCTTTTGAGTGTCCTTGCAAAGAAAGGTGGCTATATTGGTCACTGATTTGTTTTTGTTTTGTTTTTGAATGTCAGACATGTATATTTGTGAATGTTGAGATGTTATATTGGTTTCACTGGTAATAATAAATAATTGAAATGGGTATATATTTGTTTTTTGTTAAGTTGCCTAATAATTATGCACAGTAATAGTCACCTGCACACACAGATATCCCCCTAACATAGCTAAAACTAAAAACAAACTAAAAACTACATCCAAAAATATTCAGCTTTGATATTAATGAGTTTTTTGGGTTCATTGAGAACATGGTTGTTGTTCAATAATAAAATTAATCCTCAAAAATACAACTTGCCTAATAATTCTGCACTCCCTGTAGTGCAGTCAGTTTCACTGCTGGCTGAAAAAAAGCATCAGTAGTAGCAGACTATATATTCTGCTTATTTCGTTTTATCGTTCATGGTACATCAGTTGAGTGCGTGGCAATTTGACTAAGGTTTGCTTTTATGAATATTTACAGTTTTAGAAGACTTTTTAATGGGGAATTGTCGGCTTTTGATAGCATATAAGTTAGAGGTAGTTATTGTTCTAGAATCAGATCTTTTGGTTGCCTGAGATGTATGGCTCTCTTTACTGTATCTTTGCTTAAATTGTCAATAACTACGCTAAGACTCCTACCACTTAAGTATTTTCTAGCCTATTCTATAAATGCCTGATTGGTTCCTATTAAAAGGGAAATGTACTCCTTGCTTTGGCAAAGAGAGGCCATCGTCTGTACAAAAATACCAACCAGAATACAGGAAAAACAATTGCACTTGCCTAGAAGGAAATTCTAGTTGGAAATGCCACCGTGCCTCTTCCTTTTGCCAGCAGTCGTACCCACTAATCTTCACCTTTCTTTCCCCCTGAGCAAGCACATGTATCCATTCTACACAAGCCATCAACCGGGTTGCTTTCAAGACTCTTGCGACATAGGTCAATTTATGCAACATACTGGGATAGGTCAGATCCATACCAGATGTCAGGATAGCCACATACAATAATTATTTACAGTGGCAATAAAACTAGAGAGTGACATTTTTTCTTGCATCGGTAAATTATTTGCTCGTGGAGCACCATGGCACTGCCTGCACGTGACACTCTTGCCAGCCATATCTTGTTTTGTACTGATGTTCACCACAACGCGAAAACAAAAGTCACAATACAGACACCTTTCTCAATAGCATGTTTTTTTGGTGGGACGTTTTGGGGGACATAGACGCCCATTGGCCTCTCTATGGTGATATCATTATCTTTGCACACGACTGTAAAAGTTTACGTGTCTTTAATTGGTGTGAACCCCATGCCCTAAACGCTTTGTGTTTGGTGCAATAAGGAGCGTTGGAAAATACATGGTAGATCCCACCACTGAAGTGTACAGATTCTTTGTTTCCTAACTTTCGAGGTACACTAGTCATAATTTTGAGTCAATATTTTAATGATCGGTGTCTTGACATGTTTTTCATATTATCATATAGTGCAATGACATCCTGTTCCTGTTCCTTCTACTGTACACACTATGTTCCGAACCACAGCGTCTCTTTGGAGATCACGAGAGACAGCAAGCCTGCACGTAGGACGCGGTAGTGTTCCAATTTTTAAGCTCCAGGTCTGTATTTTTACTCTCAATTTTGGTAACCTGACCGCTATCCTTTCGTTGAACCTTAGTTACCTCTTTTGAATTATGAAAGAGTATGCGCTCACAAAACCCAACCCAATCTGGACTTCGTGTTAATCAGAACAGCAAATCCCATCGTCCCCGCTTAATCAGTCCGCGCGGCTTAACGTGTAAGCTTCAGCCCTGACGTCAGCCGCCTCCACTTCCTGCCAGGCGACCCGCTGAGAAAAATGCAGCCTCGCCTTCTGTGGACTTGTCGCCTTGCCACCTCAGCGAAGGAGCTGCTGCCCGTGTTTTAGTGTATTGGAGTGAGTTTCTGAGAAGGGCAGCAGCTCTGCTGCCTGTTCTGGCGCTGCCAAGGCGTACTTCAGAGAGGGAGCTGCTGTATTGCCTGCTCTGGCCTGTCAACAGTTCATCATGTGAAGATCCTGCAGTGGACCTGACAGAATGCAGCCCAGAGAGGCAGATCGGAATTGCCGCCTTCTCTGGTCCTGGCAGCTGTTCACTGTGAAGAAGCTGATGTGAGAGAATGCAGTCCAGAGAGTAGCTGTCACAGGAAGCTGCAGGGGTGCCTTCACTGGAGCTGTCAACTCGTCACTTGAGTGAAGGATCTGACATAGAAAATCCAGAGTGTAGTCCATAAAAGCAGCTGCTTTGTGGGCTTCCTAGAATATCTGAGAGAGCAATCCTAGGGAGCAAAATGCAATGCTTCCTGCTCGGAACTTTTCAAACTGCGGCTCGATAGAGGACACTGCTGTGGCACTTTGTTTGCAGCTGCCACATTCTATTCTCAGAGAGGAAGCTGCTGTACGGCTTGCTCTAGTCTTTCCAGATTGTAGTTAGAAAGAATGCTGCTGCATGGCCTGCTCTATGCTTTCCAGATTGTAGTTAGGAAGAAAGCTGCTGGACGGCCTGCTCTATGCTTTCCAGATTGTAGTTAGGAAGAAAACTGCTGTACGGCCTGCTCTATGCTTTCCAGATTGTAGTTAGGAAGGAAGCTGCTGTACTGCTTGCTCTAGTCTTTCCAGATTATAGCTAGGAAGGAAGCTGTTCTACTGCCTGCACTGTTTCTGCCATTCAGCTACCCGTTAGTGACTGCTTCCTGTGCTGCCTAATCTGGTGCTGCCACTATGCAGTCCTGGGAGGAGACCTCCCTGCAGCACGTTCTGGACCACCCAGGCCTTATTTCCAGGGTGGACAGAGACTATTCTCCTAGCTTTGAACCTTTCACACTTAAGTCAAGAGAAGTTGCCCCAGGACTGTCTGCTCTGGTCCTTCCATCCCACAGTCTGGAGATGCCGCGTCCGCGCTCCCTGGTTTGGACTCACCAAAGTGTGCCCCAATGAGGAAAGTAGGACTGAAGAAGCAAGGAGGAAATAGCAGTGAGGGAAATTGCTATTTGAAGGGCAAGTTGGGGGCCTACCCAGATTCTGCTTTGATCTGTTTAAAGGTCACTTATTGACCTGAATTTTTTTAAGGGTACATGTGGGCATCAACCTCATTTCAGAGGACAAAAACATAATTACGAACTCCAGGCTTACTACCCCAGGCTGGCAAAATTCCATTACTGTGAATTTTCCAATTCCCTTTTCCTCCAAATATTTGAAAATTTGAAAGATAGACACATCAATGAGAGCGGACAGTGGAGACAAGAAACCTGATATTGAGAAAAAGTGGCAGGAAGCAAGGGCAGGAGGTAGTGATACCAGGACGTGTAGAGACTGAAGGATATAGGAAGCTGCAGAATGTTCAATGTCACTGTGAGAACAGTTATTTTTGAAACCTCATACTTTCATTGACTGCTGTATGAAGATGAAGAATAATAAGACGGCATTGGTTTCTGGCTGTGAAATGTATGTTTTCTGGAAAGGATTTGAGTTCCGGCAGTGTCCATCCTTCTCGGCTCTCCCAGAAAATTTGAGTACTGAAGCCAGTGGTTCAGTCAGTGGACTACTATGTCACCTGCTGTGATCTGTGTTTGACCCATGCTGATTGGTCCCTTAGCCTTTCAACCTCTTGAGCTTGATAAACTGAGTGAACTGAGTGATCTATCTATCTATCTATCTATCTATCTATCTATCTATCTATCTATCTATCTATCTATCTATCTATCTATCTATCTATATATATATACACACACACACACAAGTGCCCAAGGGTGACTGTATACTTTATAAATAGATGTTCGGTGTCATTATGTTTTGTTGTCACAATTTCACACATTTGTCCTATAGTGGGATTCATAACAATTTTCAGCATTTAGCTTTGCTAAATCTCTTTTTTAAAATTCTTCTCCTCGATGCTTGACATATATTTTGGTTCAACCAGGCCGCCACCTTTATCTGCCAGCCTGACACTGCAGTGTGGAATGAACATCAATCCCTGCTCTGAATTTAGCAGGCATTGAATGGTAAATTCGTCTGGTGAATTCTCCAAGTTTTCCTACATTCCAGTTTTCTTTAAATATTTATGCACTCATTCTTTGCTGGTAATGTAAATGAGCATATATGGTCCAAGGGTGCCTGCTTTGGTGCATGGCGGAAATTGGTGCATGAGTGCAGGGGGAGAGGACAGAAAAGCACCATATCTTATAGATACAATATATTTCTGCCCTTTCCCGGTAGCGCAGGATGGCGCAGCAAGGTACTTGCTGCACCACCCTGCAGTACGGGCCTCGTAAATGAGGTCCACAGTGTGCACATTTTTTTTGTATTTTATTCATAAAGTATTTTTGCATGACCAGTTTAATTGTTATGGAAATATAGGAATTATAGGCAACAATGTTTTGATACTTGTCAAGAAAGAATCAAAATTCTACGTATTCTATTTAAACATTAATGCCATCATTATATGCTTTCATTTTATGTTACTGTGTCATATTCAATTCAATGTTGCTAAATTAGAAACATTTCACTTATCTGCTTTGTCAGCAGAAATGCTGAAGTAGCAGCCATTATGGGCTCTTAATTATCATTTAGGTCTTAGAAAGTCATATGATACTGACATAGTAATATCAACCCGGTAGGCAGCACAGAATATTTTTATTATTGCTCAGAGGAGTCATCACTTGCGAAAGTCGGTATGTGTGGATAGTCTCATACCCAATGATACTTAAGATGCCCTGAAGCAGACCTTTGTTGATTCTACTTGTATAGAAACACTAGTACGTAGCACTACTTGTTAGAATTATTCCATACTATATGTTACCCTTTTGCACCCCAGAAGTAAATACCTGCAGTGCTGCAGACAAATATACTTTTGATTTCAGATGTTCAGTCGAATATCATCCACAGAAATGGCCCCCACGCTGCACTGCTCTTATTGTGTATCGATCAAATAGCTCTGTCCCACAACTTGTTCCATCCCCTGAGCAGTCATGATCATGAAAAGGGAAGGTCTTCTCTTAGTGCCACTCAGAGATATTGGACAAGCATTGACACCATCGGTTTGGGGAAATGATCAAGATACTAGTACTTGCAGGTGGCACTTATTATCAACAAAATTTGGTCCAGAGAAAGAGAAAGAAAGAGAAGTGAGAAAGGAGGGAGAACATGATAGTCAAACAGTGACAAATAGAAACGCAAGAATGAAAAAGAACCTGCAAGATAGAAATAGATATGAGAAGTGTATCATAGTACAGAAAGGCATGAGGTGGAAGGGCCAACTTTTTGTTCGGGAGCCCATGGCTGGTGCTATCAAAGATCAGGGTGCCGAATACCAAGGTTTTATAGTCTTGATTCAACCTCATTCCTCTTCAATTCATCACCAGACACACCCTGTCTCTTTATCTGACTCTTGCAGGTTCTTCTTCATCCACAGTTGCCTTTCTTACTGTTTTCCATCTTTCTCTTTCTCCTTTCCCCATTTTGCATATTTCTGTTTCTTGTCATGGTTCAACAATTGTTGCGAAAAAATAAGTTCCAGTCACCAAAAACGAAATATGAGGATTTTAGCCAGTGCAGTTGTATGGGGAGAAAATTGTCCTGATATTCTCAGGCTTTTGTATTCCCTATATATCCTATATGAAAAACAGTTGTAGTCCTTACATTGGTGTGACATACACTGTAGCCCACTCCATATAGCTACATTTGTCTGTGGCTATACAGAATAGAAAATCATTGTCCTACTCTTATCATGACAAAGGGTTGTCTGATAGTTTGATCACGCTTGGTGTGAGAGATGATTTCTCCCATTAGTGCCATTAGCCTTGACTCCTCGTGCCCTTAGTTAAGATTTGAAGGTTAACTCCATATAGCTCATCCGGGCTGGCTTCAGGTATGGGTGAATCTTTTGCTACTGAGGTTTCCTAGGTGGTTGCATCACTTATAGGTCTTATGTTAGAATTTTCCTCCAACCCCAGCAGTTAAACTGGCATCAGGCACACAATGGCAAAATGGCACTGCACCAGTTTTTATATCTGTTGCTATGGCAGTAGTAAGATTTCAGTGTTTGAATTGCTGTTTGCTTGTGGATTGTCAATCATTTCCTCTTGGCGTACCAGTCCTAGTTTAACACGTTATTCCTCTCCAAATCATCTTCCAACTTCTGGCATCCCACATGTGAGGTTTATCAGGGATTGAATCCTGTTCAACTGTTCTATTTAAAGAAGGCCAGATCTTGCATGAACCGAATAGCTTATTCTTTTGCCACAAAAACAGATCAATTGAGTCATATTATGTGTTTCCCGAGCACCAACAAGAATCAGACGATTATATTAAATTGCAACCAGAACGAGCTCCACTGGACATTGACAACCATGTACAGTATCTTGAATCAGAGGACCAGTCCACCTCATGCATCTCAAAATGACTCTACAAGAAAGGCAGGGTGGTGGATCTCTGAAGATGTTGACACTTCCTGAAGTCGTTCCCCTACCCCAGGCTTGAGAATGTAATGACTGCTGAACTCTTAAAGTAGGTGGAAGAGGCAGTCCTGTCTGTCTTCCATGAAATTGATTTGGGGAGCTCGAGTTTTGTAGTAGGTTTGAGGTGTTGTGTACATGATGTTGACGTGTAATGCTTATTATACATCTAATTATCCTGCTACCTCTACAAGTCCTAGTATCTCTACCTCCTGCCCTTTCTTTCTGACACTTTTTCTCCTTATCAGGTTCCTTGTCTCCGGTGTCCGCTCTTATTAATGTGTCTTTAAAAATATATATATATATATATTTGGAGGAAAAGGGAATTTGAGAATTCACCGTGATGGAATTTTGCCAGCCTGGGTAGTAAGCCTGGAGTTCGCTATTTTGTTTTTCCCTCTAATTATCTTAAATGATGTGAATATTTCTGTGTGCCAGACTAGTAGCTGCCCCATTCACAACTGTACTACAATGTTCACAAGCAGCCTGGCGTAGATGGATACTTTACTGGAATGGCTTCCACCCGTTTTGTCTCCATCATGACCAAAGATAGAAGAGATACCTTATTTGACAAACTTTCCGATCCACATTTTGACAGCTTTCTTTGTCATGATACTGTTTCCTTACCTGATCTCCTTCTTAACAAAGACTGACAGGTGCAACTTCCATAACAATCTCCCTCCATTACATGAAACTATCTGATTTTTATTTTCAGTTTCCCAAACAAAGATAATTACTGCAGAACAGGTGACCGATCATATTTGTCGAGATTCTTCTGTCCAAGCTCACCATGATGATTCTTAGAAGTTCTATTGATTTAGGCTACCACACCATGTTTGATGGCATCCGTTATATAAAGACATTTGTGGTCTTACACAACTTTAAATTTGTTTTTATGTCTTTGTCTATTAGTTCCAACCCTGAGTTTCATTGCTCCTTCTTTTATAGTCGTCTGGCAGCATAACACCAGAAAACTGGCATCCTATTTACAGGTACTTAACAGTTGTTGAATTGAGAGCTGGATTTGAACTCATGCCTGACTAAAGAATATTACGAATTTTACAAGCCTTGTCATATTGCAGGGAGAAGGAATATATCCCCATTTCCTTCACTTCCCTTAAGAGTTCAAACATTGCGCACAACTCTTGCAAGAGGGTTACTACTAGCTTCCCCTTACTAATGGGTCTAAACTCCTATCTTGTTGTCTTAGATCGACCCACCAGAATTCAATAATCGAGATTAAAAATCTTTAGACTCTAATGGGAGATGTCTTAAACTGCACATAATGACAAATCATTGACGTATAATATGCAAAGTCATTCAGTTCTATGGTTGAACCTTCATAATACAGGTATCTGTCAAAGACTGGAAAGATCGTTAAGTCTGTGGATTGCTCCCTCCTAATCTGCTAACATCTTCTCTTACTTTCAGGTCATGCGTTCAAGTGCTGTGAAAGTCATCTCAACATCCCAAGTTTGTTAAACTGAGCACGATTGCTTTGGGTAACAGAAAGATCTGTTACATAGCTTAGAGATAAGATGTAGCATTAAGCTCTATTAAAAAAACTAATTACTAACAAACTGTTCATTCACGATATAGGTGTAGCGGAAAAGTTTGCCCCACTGTGTACATTCAGTAGTGAAAGGACAAAGATTTCCTAATTAACATTTGTTTTTTAGCAAAGCTGTGAAATTGCTACACCTGAAGAAGCTAGTTGGGTCCAAATTCAGAGTCTGATAATTTTCCATTCATAGCTCAGTTACACACTCTTCCTTCTTTGGTAAAGTCGGGGTTTGGGGGCAGAAATAATCGTTTCAGGTGGGCAAACAGACAAATCATAGAAAAAAAGTCCTATGAAACCAATTAATTGCTAACAGAAGATGCCATTAGTTAGAAGTGGGCCATTCGCTTCCCCCTTGAACCCCACCCACCTACACACACAAGTGTTGCTGGCAGGCGCAACAAACACTTTAGTGTTGGCAGGTAATAGGAGGGCACTTTGTGAGGATTCCTAGGGCCTGCTTTGTCATCCAACGTATTCATCACACTGGGAAGGGTGCTTCAGTTTTATAAGTCCATAAGTACAAACAGTAGAAATTGTGATTTACTAATGTAAGAAAATGTACATGTGCTATACAGCGATTCCTAGTTGGACACAAATCAACATATATTATGAATATTGAGGTAAGTCACTGTTTGCGACACATTAAGAATAATAACCATCACAGGGTTGGTAGCCTGCTGGGGTCAGCAGTCCACCATGTCTGTGATTACTTTTTAATAAAGCAAAATCCTTTTTTTCTAAATCGAGCCCATTTTCTACAAAGGTAAATGGGATGTGTTTAAAAACAAAGTGAAACTTTTTCAGACTCATTTTTTAAGGGTAGGCAGTGGCCTGTGGGAGAACTGTCTGCTCTCAAAAAGTATTGTGTTGAACGTTCGATAAGGGGAAGGAGTCCCATGGAATACCCTTCCCATTTGCAAATTGTACAAACTCCTTTGAGGTGTCAGTAAAAAATTAATGCTTTGCAACCGTCATTCAGTCGCAAAACATTCAAACATACCACTGTGAATCTGTATTTGGAAGGAATGCCCTAAACATTCCCCTTCGAAATACCAAATCTTAAGTGAAATTGCAATTCAGTACCAGGGTACTGAATTGCAGTTTGGTATATGTGCATTAAAAAAAAGTTTTTTTCGGTCGCAAACAGGCCAGTTCTGTGAATCGTCGCATTTACGACCACAAAACGTTTTGTTTATTTGCCCCTTAGTCTTTTGGAACATGTTATTTTCACCTCATTGTCTGCCTCTAGCAGGTTGTGAGCAAAATCGGTTCATTTAAATCATGGTTGCATGACCATTTTATAAACCAGTTGGAGAGGACAGAGAAAATATTACACAGCTCTCGCTACATCTGTGGTCCTTTCACTTACTTCTGTAAGTCTACTTTGCGGACTGATTTTTTCAGAACACACTGTCATATGGTTTGCAGATTTAGAGATCCTCCTTTCAGAGGTTCATTGGGTTGTGGGTCTCGTGTAGATTACCATAACCTGAGGTTTCAATCCGTATGCTATGGAAAAATAATCAGTTAATTGTTGTAATTGTGTATCTGTTTTCCCTGAATGGTGACAAGATGAGATGTGGTTACTTTGTTGGTTGGTGCAGTCGACATCCTTCTTAGTTCACTGAAAACGGATTTTGTGTTTTTTTGTGGAACTATAAGTGTCAAACCATAGTGTCTCTCGAGATTTGAATTTCTTTCATTAACTGCAGGTCTTCTTAGTTTGCTAAACAAATCTCCAATTTATTCTAGCAATTCTACTTATTCTTTGTTCTTTTGTCATTCTTCAACGATACAGTATGTTAATGTATGAAGCCATCTTCATAGACAGAAGATCTATTGGTCACTGTGAGATCCTGATGACCCTACAACATTCTAGCCACCATGTATTCCACACTCCTGATCTTTCTGTGGTGCCACAGCTTTCTGAAGCCTGGGATAAATTCTTAAATATGTACAGAATTTGCTAATTTCCATAAAGGAAACTTAAAGAAGGGGCAGCACCCCACCCCCAAAAAGTCTCAACTGTAATAAAGGTGAGAGGTTTGCCCCCACTTTCATTACTGTACCCCTTAGTCCATCTCGTCAGTATATTGGGACTGAATTCTACATTGGGGTATGTGAAAGTATTTGGCTACTGGCAAAGCATTCTGCTTTCTCAAAATGTAATCTCTGGGGCTAAATGACCTATAAAGAGTATTTTGTGCAAAAGTTCCCCTGCAAAACTTAGGCCCAGATTTATGCTAAAGTGGTGCAGCACAGCACCACTTTTAAAATTCAGGGGGGGCACTGTATTTAGAGGAATACGGTGCACCCCTGCATTTCCCCCTGAGCTGGCACTGAATTAAGCTGTCTAGCGCCAACACAGGCATCCTTGCAACATAGTGTAAGGGTGTCTGCGTTGAGGAGATAGATTGGGAGGAGGGGCCCCTTCCTGCACGTAAACAATCGTCCATGGCATTTTGCTACTTCTGTGTGTCCTGCAGAATGTTTTCTAGTTCTTTTTCTGAGAGCTGGGTCGTCCTGTCTGCTAAACAGTGGTGTTTGTGTGAAATAAAATCAAAATAAACTCTGACCTTCAGTTTAATTCCACGTGGTGTAAGTGCCAAGACTAGGCAAGAAGGTATGACTAGGCAGATGCTTACCATCATGGGATGCACAATAGCCAGTGCACTGCTGTACTAGTAACAATGCCCCAGTCTGGTGCTGCCTGGCTGCACCAAATCCACCTTCGACTTGGACAACACTGAAGCTCGATAGTAACAACAATAAGCTACTTCCCCACTTAGGCCTGGGGTGTGGAATCGGATGCTGAAAAATAATGACTCCCTTCCTGATTTGGCTTCACAAATCCCTGACATTCTAATCAGCTCCCAGCCACACCAGGCTAATTGATAAAGCAATGAATATGCTAATCCAGACCCTCTTGGATATCGTGTTTCCCGGCTGTTGAGCAAAGAGATTTTATTTTGCGCCCGCACAAAAACAGATGATGTAAGAGTCATTTGTGACCTTTAATCCTCATGTATGTGCTTTGGAAGTCAAAGCTTGATATTAACTCTGACAGCAGCAGCGAGGTAACAAAACAAGCATCAAGTTTTAACCCAAGCGAGAGCATCATCCAGCACCTTCTACTGCAGGCCTCACCCCATTGTACACCAGGGTTGCACGTTATAAAGCATGCTCTATATTCAGGCCCCGTGACCCTCCGCAGACAGGTTATATGCTCATCACATGTCTGCAGACGTCACTGAGCGTTGGAGGCAGGTTTACACGGCTCCTTTCGGAGCTCAAACCTCCTAGAGCTCTGCAGACAGATTACACATGCATCAGATTCAATGCTTCCACCTCACACCACTTAACAGACAGATTTATACTGTAGATGGACTGTCCATACCTCACACCACCATTTAAGCATGTTCAGTTCTCAGGCCTCCTTACTCTGTACAGACTGGTTACATATGCAACATACTCTGCTCTCGGATCTCACAGCACTTTACAGACAGGTTACACATTATGCTGCGCCTTTTAGCATCATTTTACAGAGAGGTAAAACATTATAAAGTGTGTGCTATTTCCTGAATTCCCAAAGCTCTAAAGATAGGCCACACATCTATCACATTCTTTCTGCAGACCTCACGGCACTCTACAGAAACGTGGCACAGTATAATGCCTTTTCAACCAAGATTCACAGCACCACGCCTACCAGCTACATTTAAACAACGTAAACAGTGCTTTCAGGCTTTAGAAGTCGCAGCATTACAGACAGACTACACCTTACACAGCACACTTTGTCCTCGAGCCTCACAGCAAATACTGGTTCAGCACCTTGTGTCGCCTGAGCACACACTACCCTTCGGCGGGATACATATTAACAGCAGGTTCACGCCACAGACCACGCAGCACATCCGGTAGGTAACACACCAGAAGTGCCTTCTTTCCAGATTTTGCAGAACTTCACAAGAAGGTAACTATTCTGCTACTTTCATCAGATCTCATAGCACATGACAAACATGTTAAACATCTAGCATCACCTTCTAGCTTGATATCTCATGGCGCTTTAGAGGCAGGTAACATATTATATAAAACACCCATCAGACCTTATAGTGTGACACACAGGCTGCTGGAACTGTTTGAAGTTATAACTTTGCCAGCTAGTTTCATTCACCCAAGACAAAGCTTTACTTTGCCTGGCTATCAGATTCCTGCAGCCGAATGTCCCGCTGGGAAAGGCCGTAGGCAATAAGTGATGGGTGGGATAGTTGGATCAATCTCATTCACTGCTAATTACTCTGGGACTTATTTGAATACATCGTGCCTTCTCGGAGAGACATCATCCATATGCAAATCAATCTTCATCCTCCTCCAAGAGAAACTGTCCAGCCCGAGCTGCCAGGGAAGGTCCCCTCAGAAGGGGGACACAATTATTTGGGCGTCTTCAGGGGTGTGTAGCTTGTGCCCCAAGGCATAGCGAGCCCGCGCCCATATCGGGGTACACCCGTCACACCTGGGGCGTTACAAGGGCAACGCCCTGAGCTGCACAGAATAATGGCACCGGCTGTTGGTTGCCAGAATAGGTGTTTTACTGACTGCCAATCAGGGATACCCTTCACACTGAAAACCAACACGTAAAAACGGCGCATTGGTAAGTCAGCATCCCAGGAAGTCCTGCCCATTAAGGGGGACTCAGATCAGTGAGGACACACTAGTGAGTCACTCATCTTTGCAGCTTCGCACATCCCCACCCGAAGGTTTACGTCGTAGAATACCATCTAGCTCCAGACCGCTTGCCACTCTATGCACAGGTTTATACTACATTTTCTATCCCCAGAGCTTGCACCCTGTTCAGACGGCGTAAGCACAAGACGGCTCTTTCAAACCTTACACCCCAGTGTGTACAGGCAGGTTACACATTAGAGAGCACTGTCTTCCAGAGACCTCACAGCCGTTAACAAACAATACAGCGCTTTCAGACACACAGACGTCAGACTGCTTTACAAACAAGCTAGACAAAAAAAAGAGCATGATCTATCCTCAGTATTCACAGAACATCAAAGGCAGGTTACACACATTGACTTCCTGTCCTCTGACGTCACTGTTTAAGTCGGATTTCACACCGTGCACCACCTGTCATCAGATCTCACAGCACTGCACAGATTCTACGTTATAGAAGTAGCCTCTCGTGTTGGGAATGAGAAAGAAATACTATTTTGCCCAAGACCGGTGTTTGTCTAAAGGAAAATGTGCGCATGTTCTCAAAATCGCTTCCCTTCAAACGGAGTCGCTACCCCTCTCTTTTACTTTGACGAAGAAGGTATCCCTGATGAGGGTCCGAGGGGCCCTGGCGGGAGAGAGATCTGGGAACCAAGTCTGCAATTTAGATGGCTGTCCAAAACACACAGAATTGACTGCTTGGGAACTGGTGACTTTTCTGAGCCTGCAAGAGAAGACAGACGGGAGTTTTCTATCACAAAGGTTGGTTGGAAATGTGGTGTCAATTTAGGGTCCCGTCTAGAAGCAACCAGAGAACCAAAAAGGTCAGCATGGCACCGTAGCTGTCACATCCCTGCTCTTAATGTACTTTTCTGTGAAGTAGCTTCATGTTCTGTGACGTAACTTCATGTTTCAAAAAAACTGCCATTTTTAATGGGGCAGGGACCAATGAGTGTGTTCAGAATATGCTTATATTATGCCTGAGGTAAACAGGTCGGTTGTGTCTCTAACTGCCTTGTATTTAGGTGGCTCAGGTGACGGGAGAAGACAGTTCTGCTCCTGAATCTCCTTTATCTGTATGCACGGTGCCTGGCAGGGATCCCATGGCTATACATCTGGACTCGCAGTCTTTGTATCGCACTATCAAACTGTTGTCTCTCTGGGAACCTGGTACGTGCTAGCCACCCATGCCTGGAACTAGTCCGATTGTGTGTGCTGGAGGGGTACGGGCAGGGGTGTCAAATAACGTCTGTATGGTGGCACCTCCGGAACGAGCAACCCGCTGTGTCTCTGGGCTCCCTGTACATCAGGAAGGAGCAGTGCGGTTGTATCTCAGGAAGCCCAGTATCTACAAGCCACCATACCTGGTAGATGTAGACTGGCTCTGTTCTAAGCCACTGATATGCTTAGAGTTAATAGGTTACTTGCTACTCTAGAGTCTCAATATCTGCATAGCAAGGTGCCTGGAAATAAAAGAACATTTGTGCCTTTGTTCCGTGAGTGCTGGAAGGAGCAGGACAGATGTGTGTCTGGTTTCTGTATGGCGCTATGCCTGGAGTAACAGATAAGTTGTGTGTCTAATCTCAGTATCTCGCGGCTCCTATTAAATGTTTGGCATGAGGCCTCATAGGAAGAGGACAATGTGAATTTCAGCATCCATATGATACAGGCCAGGTCCCAGATTCAGCAACACCAAGGCCAAGTGTGCATGGCAGGTCATGCCACAAACATGTAATGTCTGTTAGCCCCCAGTGCACACAGACACTCTACACAGAGGGAACACTCACACCTGCAGGTCCATCATTGGTGCTTAAAGCTGAGAGTGGGAGAAAGAGGGCAATAACAAGCAGGTAGTTCAAGAACACCAATAGGAAGCATGACCCGCAGTCTGATTTATACAAATTGTAAGACTCAATCCATACATTTGGGGACGGATTGTAAGTGCTCTGGAAAATTGTGATCCATGCGTAAACTCTTCCTTACTTTGGGATGGTGGAATGTTTATCGCACCCAGTAACTACAGGGTGCAATAAAGGCTGCTGCCCCCACCTTCATGTTGAATTTTCATAAGTCAGGCCTTCCAGAATTTCACAAGTGAAAAATGTCTGGAAAATACTGGAATATGCAGGTTTTGGTGCAGTAAGAATCAAAATGTGCATGTTATGAGACTAGCTGAGAATTCTTTCACCCAATAAAGCTGACACATCTCAATGTCCGATGTTATCAGTAGTGATAAGTATCCCATCCATGCCAGGCGAATTTTCGGTTAGGCTTTCGGTGCAGGTATCAGAATCTCCACTGTAGATTTTTTTTAACTGTATTGTTTTTGTCCTCTGACTGCTTAACTTGCAGTGGGTGAATCGGGGAACAAAACTCACATTCTGGCTTCTTGTAAGGTCGTTGCATTCATATAGTTCTTCAAACATGAAACATGCATGATTGTTCATGTGCTCTTCTGTGGTCATTGGTGGAGTTTGAAAATTAGGCTTAGTCTTAAGGCCTGACTAGAGGAAAGTTCTGCTCTGTCCTCTGGGACAATGCCTCTTGAAGGTATGTGATGCGGGTGTATAGCCAGCCACATGTCACATGAGCCAGGAGGGTTTGATGTGTCTTTCTGTACCTCAACAACCCCAGCTTCCAAAAGCACCAACCTGCCTGGAAATCTTCCATTTTCTTTATATACTGATCCATCCTACTTTGAAATCAGAAGGCGTAAAGTAACATAACTACTCCTAAATCTTAGCATATGTGTCTGCATTATTTGAAAATCTCGAATCTCAACCTGATAAGCAAGAAAGTAATAACGTAAAAAAATAAATAATAATAAAGCCATAAGCATGAATACTGGCGTATGGGGAAGGAGTGGTTCGTTAATTATCTGCAAAGGTATGTGGGGGTGCCAACCCTAAAAACAAAACGTGGTGACAGCTTCTTGGTAATGGGGCTGAGGTAATGGGTTTCTTGACAATGGGTTTTTTATTTTCACATAAATCCTGCGATTTTTCTTCCTCCAGTCCTGAACATGACTAAACCCTGGGTTTTCCAATGTTTGTTTTTAGGCCTTTAGTGGGCACTTGTGATTGTGCTTTTTCATATCCAATGCAGTCTACTGGATCAAAACGGCGCAACGGAGACCAGAGCATCTGGCGTTATTTTTGTTATGCGCTCTGTTATGAAGACCAGCTTGTGGCTTAGCGGAATAATGATCCGTCCCTAATATCACTAATGAGCCTCCGGGGCCATCTGTGATGACAACATCAATTCTTCCGCCACTGAGCCCAAAAATTCTTCAAGATGAGGCCTGGCTTGCCCAGGACAAGGGTGTATGCTTTCTGCCTTGATCATGTGTTGACCTCTTCGTGGTGAAACAGAATCGATATCGAGTAAGGTTATGATTATCTTTGGAAAGTGATTTTATACTGTCCACCTGCTTGAGTGATTTTGCCCCTCTCTCCAGGGATGGCATTACTTTGCTGTGATGCTGATCCTGCATATGGAAATGCTTTCGAATCTCTTTGAATGGCAGATTAATACATTTTCGAAGATTCTTCTGCGAGATTTTCGTGCAGTGTACAGAGGATGAATTTTTTCTCCGAAGGCTTCTTATCTAGACGAATCTTGAAGGCACATCCCTTAAACATTATAGTTAGCTCTGGAGCTTTACAGATCTCATAGACCCGCACCTTAGCTCATTTATCAATCGAGTCTCACATGTTTCACAGTTTATATCTGTAGGGCAGAGCTACCCTCGTGCAACAAAAAACTCCCATGCTCACCTCCCAGACAGCTAAGCTATTCCTCGTGTTACAGAAATCTCACACAGTAGACAGCAGAGGTAAAGTACACACAGCTGGTAGAACTGTTTTACACGCAAGCTGATTGCATATCATATGTCTCAAGATTCATAAGAGCATGGCATAGACAGCAGAGCTATTTCTCGGGTGGGCCGATTTCACAATCGCATACCTTAAGCAGCAGATCTATTTCATCAAGTTACACAGTTCTCATACTTAAGACGTATTGTAGGCTCATCTTAGACAGCAGTGCCGTACCTCTGGTCATATGCTCGCATGGTGGAGAGAAGAGTTGCCACAGGCCACATGACTGCCATGCAGGTATTTAGACAACACGCGTCTGACACCTTAGATGTCAGAAACGTTTCTTGTAAATCCTTGTTATTCCAGCCGCCCTGTGACCCGGCCTTGTGCTTTCCACAATCCCTGCGGCAGCCTGGCAGTTGTGCTTTTTTATCGTCATACAATAGCCCATCTGTTCCTCGCGCGCACTAAGACAAAGAGATCTGTGAAAAGAGAACTTCCAGGGCAGGGTTGCGAAGTCCGGGAGGGAGAGCTACGCAGGACGGGGCCCTCTGTGAGTGACTGACAGAAGTGACGTATCTTCTTGGGCCGCATTCTCACCAGTGGGCCCACTGGCGTAACCAGTGCACTAATAAATGGACACTAATACACGGAAGGAAATGGGACTCTGTGTGTTGTTTGGATTCTAAAATACAGACATAACCAGGGTTCAGTGCGCCGCTTACGGCCTCGGGTCTAAGGTGCCATTGCACCTGCTGCAGGGATGGAAACTAGGCCCTTGAGTGGGGGTTTCTCTCTGAGTGACTTACTCTGGAGAAGGATCCTTCTGTGAGTGATTTACTCAGTGATAGACTAATTCCGTGAGTGACTGATTGGTGGCGTTCCCCGTCTGTGCGAAGGTCATTGAGCGTGACTTACGGGTGGGATCCCTGTGTGCATGACAAATTGAGGTGCGGGGGTCATCGGGTTGTAAATACTAAGAAGTGTGCTACCTCGGTGTGTAACACTCATCAGTGTAGCCCATTTGAGTTTTACTTACCTAGGAGGGTCATCCGTCAGTATCTAACTTGGTAAGAGTTGAAGGTTCCGCTGTATGTGACTTACTGAGAAGTGGAGTTCCTCTATGAAGGACTGAGTAAGTGATACTGAGCCTCGGTTATCCAGAGCATTATCCATTCTGTGTGATTTCAAATTTGTCCGTGGGAGCATTTCAGGTCGCTATTCTTGGGCAGGCCCATGTATGACTGAAGTAGATGTGGATCCTTATGTGAACGAGCTATCTTGGTGTTGTGGATAGATCACTGTTGGTGTGTTGCTAAGGAGGATGGGAGGGAATGATTGGCACTCTGTGGGTGAGTTGCACAGGCAGGAACTGGGCACTGAGTTGGTGAATTACTCAGAGATAACACATGGGCATTATTGATAAATTAGCAGATTGTGACTGGGGGTGGTGGTGGGCACTCACTGAGTGACCCACAGGTGGAAGAGCCAACAAATTAATAGGAAGCTCTCCCTTTTTACCTCAAATGTTATAATGCTTTGTTTTTAACTTTTTAACATTGAGCAAGAGAGTCGAGCGAGTGTGACAGGCAGACCCCAAATGGAAGCTCGGCTTATTTTAGGCTCAAGGTCCTAAGAGGACCTCGAGATGAGCCAGAGCCCAGCATCCGGCTCGAGCTTTGTGGCTCACCCACCTCTAGGTGGTAGACAATGTTGGTCAGAGTCACTCGTTGACATGGAGAGGTTGGTGGGCGTCTATTTTAGTGAATTCTGAGATACCCAGAGTGTTCCTGCGTGCCACGGTTGACCCCTGTATTTCCGTGGAGAGGGATCCAGTCCCCCCCCACCAACCTCTTTGGAAAATGTCGTTGACAGCCACGGGGCAAGTCGGTAGGATACGTGTGCCTAGCCCATCTCGGCCTGACAGCTCCTCATCTGTGTTTACTTGTGAACCACTAGTAAGGCACTCATCGCAATTCAATCTCGAATATGCCTTCTGTTTGTTTTGTACTTTAGCTTTCACCTATATTTCTTTTTAAGTTCACCCTTCTGTGATGATTTTGTTTTCTTCTTTCGTTCAGTCTCTTCATCGTTTCTCTTTTTTGCAGTCTTTGTTTACCTGCTACTGTTTTTCTCCCTCGACTTTTTCTCATGCTAACTTCTTTTTTCAGCATGTAATTTGTCTTTCTTGAACTCGTCTTCACTTATTCTTATTTCTACATTTGCTTTTCTTTCTTAATGCGTCTCTTTTTTGCCTTTCCTTGTGACCCAGAGTCTCATTTCCATTTTATTGCATTGTTTTTGTTCATTTTTCTTTCAATCTTGTCTTTGCTTCCTCTACTTATCGTCTGTTCCCTTACCTTCGGCGTTTCAATTGTTTGCCACCGTGTTTGACTGCTTTTTATTTTCTTCGTTTTCTCTATTATTTTTACTTTTCGTTTCCTGTATTATTCATTTTTATTCCTTATTTAACATTTTTCTTTGCGTGATCGTTTTCCTTAAAATGTTGTTGTTTCCTTCCTGTCTTTTTGCCTCTTCGTTCTTTGAAATCTCTCACCCCTCTGTTGCATTGTTATCACTAGCATGGCGCTTTCATACGTTCTGGACATTGGACCCCAGACCAGGCGCCTAAAGTCAGAATTATATATACGGACCAAAAAAAAAATGCTATCCAAATATTGACTTGTGAAGTGAAATACATTACTGGACAATAGTTAGACAAAAGTGCATTTGCGATTTTAAAATAAATATTGTGTGCCATACACTTTAGACTGAATAGCACGTGTACAATAAACAGCACATTAATTAAAGTAAAAAAAGGTCACACATCAACTATATTTTGCATGTTTGCGTTTGCTCTTTTCCTTCATTATTCACATCCAGAAAATTGCATAAACCTTTTCACAAACAGCCATGTACCCGTTTTACGTTTGCACTACTTCCGTAAATGTGGGAAAAAAACTCGCGAAGAGCTGAAGCTTTGGAGTTGGAACTCAGCTTCCAGATTTCTAGACAGTTTCGACATTAGCTCAAATATAATTTGTTACGTGAGTTTTAAATATTCTTTTTTGTTTGAAGGAATACCAAAAAAAAAAATACCTAAAACGTTGCAAGAACTAAGAAACACGCCGTCCCCTGTCAACACATCTGCACCTACAGAGAAAATCATTACACCATCAGGAGTGTTACCTGAAGAATAACCCTCGGCTTCGCTGAGCGCCTCTGGGCTTCCTGTAGATGCCCTAAACTCGCGATGTGTATGTGGGCATTCCAGCAGTCAGAATAGCTTTCAGGGGGCTGCTCAGCTCCTGGATGAAAGGGCCCCTCTGTGCTCAGGTATGCGGCGCTGGCTGTATGGATCTCGCCCAGCACCACTTTCAGCACCTCCGGCCGGCGGACAGCTCCTTTCCGTTTTCAGCACCTCCGCTCTGTGGACAGCCCAGCACCTGTCCTCGTTCTGATCTCGGGGCCGCTGTCTTCTATGTCACAAGGTCCCGGCCGCGTTCAGCACCCAGGTCCCCGGACAGCTTCTGCCTCCAGCTCTCAGCAGACAGTATACACTCGCTGGACAGCTGCGTGGTCGTCTGAGCCGCACTGTCAGCTCCAGGATGCTTTTGTGTGGGTGCCTCCCTCTCCAGTCACTTCTGGTCCACTGCTCTTACTGATGCTCCGCCCCCTCTCAGGTTGGGGGTTAGCAACTGGTGGTGGCCAGAGCTCCCCCCGCGCGGGATGGGGAGGTGTAGCTCTCCTTTCAGACTCGTCTGACACAGGACCTCTAGCAGGGCCATCTGTGGACATAATTAGAAATGTATTAGGCTGTGATTTGTCATTCATCTGTTCTCCTAAATTGCAGCAAAACTAAGGCTATCCATTATTTTTGTAGTGCTTGATGCCACTGCCCGTAAGCCTCTTGACGCTTTAAACGTATCATATTTTGAGGTGTTTTGATGCTTAGTTTACTGAACTTATTCATTATTTTACATCCGGGGTACTCCAGATCGTGTTTGCGCTGTACCAGCAGGGAAACTGGATTGTTTACTATCTGGTTTTAGAATAACATGTTGAGCAGACTGGAATCATTGGAGTAAAGTGTGCATACAGATCCGTGCAACGATTGCACTACGTCGCTGAGCCCACCTTTCCAGTTGAGAAATGTGTGCTGCGTTTTGCTCAGGCACCTCTTGATCATTGTGTATTCCATTGCATCGTAATGCATTTATATTGCCGTTACTACCATTGACGAGGCATTGAAGCACTTTGTGGCATCCACTTTGTAAATAAAATTGCAGCTCATAGCACCTTCATGAGACAGGGGAATCGATGTGATCTCAGCATCTTACGCCGGCATTAACTATTCAGATTGTTCGTTTTAACAGTTGGCACACCTTCACTCGCATGCTATTAATCCAGAGATGACACATATCGGAGTCGGCCCGCCTGAAGTGCAGTTTCTGCATGTATGGGCACGCACGTACGAAGCCCTCTCCTCTGTCGTGCTGAGTGGTATACATTGTGCATCGTTCATCTACGAGGGAGGCTGCTTTACGAAGTTCATCTCAGAATAACATTGACGGGAAAGGGCTGGAGGAACTGGGAGTAGGGAAAGGAAAACCCGAGAACATCATGCGCTAGCATCTTCCAACTCTTAGCTGCAGGGCCACTATCCAATTGTCCCGCGTCTTCCATGAAATGAAATCCGTGCACAGATGGCACAGAGATGCCTGTGACTGAGGCCGGCTCGTCTATGGTGGAAGCGACATCTGTGCCACGCTGTCAAGTGCAAAGCCTGGAGGGGAGGGGGAGCCCCTTAGTCTGGGAGCCAGAGTCTGAGCGACGCAGGAACACATGAAAAAGAGGAGCAGAGTTCAACACAAAGAGTAACCCGAGTCACTTCTTCCTTCTCCCTTAAGTTAGGACGAAGCTTCAGTCAGATGAGTTTGTCATCCGTGCGTCATTACAGTCCCTCTTTTGCGCCTATTTTACTCCCACGCGCAGGTGCAATGTTTATATCAGCAGCAATGATGAAGTGCAGATTTCATTTATATAGCGCTTACTGCGTTCGATGTTTTTAATTTTGCAACAGTCTCCCAGGTGTTTCTTTTTTTGTTTTCGTTATTTTCTAATGGGTGGTTGAAACAGAAAGAGGAGAATACCCGAACTGGTTGAAAAATGCATTCACCATCGATTGCATCATTATTATAAATATAGCAGAACTTCGTTAAGCACTGTATTTAGTAATGAGACGATACAACCCAATCTATTTTTAAACCACTCTAATAATCTTAACCAATAGCATTATTATAACTACAAGGCTTCGGAAATCAACAGACCCATTTATATTTCCTCTAGTTTTCACGCAACAGTTCCATATCCGTCCACTCCAATCAGGTAACGCTGCCACTTGTACTCGTGCCATATTTTAATGACGACACAGTATTTTTATATCAATCAATCAAAACACTTTATTCACTGCATTTCCGTAGTAGAAAAGTACAAGATAAAATACACAAAGATTAAAAATAACAAGACAATTCATTATATCATAAACATAGGTGAAGCCATAACACGTTTATAAACCACTACCAAACATTAAAATATCCCCATGTTGAGTTCCCCCATCACAAGGGAGCCATACCCTTGCATAAACTAATGATGTGTTAGAATAAAGCACGCTCATTAAAACGCCAACCAATAAAAATACAGTTGACATGTCATCCCAAATATACTATAATCAAAGCAATAAACTATTCCTCAACTTTAAACAATGCCAGATAAAAACAGCCATCACCTGCCACACCTTAGGGGTGTCAAGTTTCTTTGAGAAGGAGAGAGCGAGTCTGCATTGTCTAATATTATAACCTTTCAGGAGGGGTACCATACGATTTTTCCTAGGGACCTTGTAAATCCGACAGAAAAAAATAAGATGTCAATCTGATTGAGGGGATGTCATCACAGAGGCAGGGACTTAACTACTTCAGGGAGAAACACCTATGGGGATTGCCCAACATTGAAGGTAAATAATTCAGCCGGAACCTGCGGAGGACAAATCGGTGCTCTTGGTTCGAAATACCTAATAAATAAAGTTAGAGACCCTTATACAAGGGAGTCTGGCTGTATAAAAGTACTGCTGCTTTAGTTATATTGGCCTCCACTCTTTCCCCAGGCGTATACAAAACACCTGCATCCGCTTTGTTTTACTGTAGGATAGGCATGCTTCAGGTGAAGTACATAACTCTGATAGCCCAATTTCCTCCAAGGTTGATTTCACGTACGAAATTCAGGGTATCTTGAGGGCTGCATCCAATTTCGGACAGTCCTTGAACACCCATTGAGTCAACTTGACTGATTCCTTTATCTAAACTGAGTGTCACAGTAAGAGTTTAATTCTGTCCTTAATGTGGGGAAAACCTAACTCGTCATTGCACACACTTCCCGCCCGGTAGTGCAGTATTAGTCAATGATCTAGAGTTCATTACCATGAAACAATTGCCTGCTCCCAAGTTTTGTATCCAAAAGGGAGAGTAAGTCAACTCATTGCTAAAGCGATATACATTTACTAAGGATTTCAGAGAATGTTCTTTGAAAGCAGCAAAGATTTCTATATCTCTTTGCTTTAGTTTAAAAAAAGCTGATATCTACCCTGCACCTTTGTCTAATAATAAGCAACACAATTGGAGTCGCTGTCAAGGTCTACGCAGCCTTTATTTCCAGTTAGTGCTCTCTAAGTGTGACATCTTGGGCCAGCATAACTTGAACATTCAATTGGTCTAGTGGAAGTCAAGGTACTGTGGATCAGGGATATGACAGGATCACTGCGCCCAATTACGACTATTTCACTATCCAACCCAGAAAGAAGGGGTCAATTTCCCTCACTTACATTCGGGCCAATATCACCTTTGCTAACAACAGTAGTATTGTTTATATGGCACAATAAATACTCAACAGTGCTAGCCTGCTGTATGAGTTCCTCGAGACCTCCTTGAACTATGACAGTCAAATGCCACTTTCAAACAATTCCTTCCCATGTGACACTAAGCGCCCTAGTGTCCCTCATAAACATTTCTACACAGAGATTTTAACATGAACATATTATTAAAGCACATTAGCATTCCAATACATTTACATGTACATTAACAACATGCTATCACATAATTTGCTATGTAGCTGCACTGCAAATAAAACCTAAACTTGCCCAACTCATTAGAAGTCAAATTCTTTCTTCTTGTATCTCAATTTTATTACTTTTTTAAATAGTGGAAGTATTCAATTTTATATTGCTTCTTTTCAGGCGTCCATTTGGGGCAAAATGGAGTACAACAAATATTGTTTTGTAGAATAAAAATGACACCAACAATAAAACATGGAAACACAATGGAATAAATCAATTTCCTGACCTAAAATGATGAAAAGCTTAGTTGGCCTTGCCAGAATTCAAATCTGTGCATATCAGATTAGAGGTTGCTCCAAAGGGTGTATGATGGACCTGGTCCTCTCTGAAGGGTCACTCCAAATTTTTTGCTTTCACTCTCTTCCTTTGCTGAACCCATTTTATGGTGTATTGGACTCTGTGCTCTTTACGATTGCTAAACCATGCTAAAATGCTTGTGTTCTCTCCCTAAAACATGATAACATTGGCTAACACCTTATTGATAGATGTAATTTACTTGTAAGTCCCTAGTATATGGTACTACATGTAGACAGGGCCTGCAAAATAAATGCCACTAGTAGGCTTGCAGCACTGAATGTGCCACCTGTAGGAGGCTGGCTCAGTTTGTAGTGTATACCTAAAGGTGAGACATCCTGTACTGAGGCCAGGCAACACCTAGTGATAGTGTAGGTGGTTCTAGATAACCACAGCTCTCATTAAGGTAGCTGAGGAGAGTAGCTAGGGATTTTGCAAGAGGGTGTAAAGCAATTGCAAATACCACACAGGTCAGTCAGTGATGTACATCCATGAAAGAACCACACCAGTGTTAGAAAAATAGGTTATAATTATTGTAACACTTGCTCTAGAACTAACTTTGGTATATCTCCTAACCGGAGATATGAACATACAAAAATATATTTAGCAACAGGTAAGTAAAGGCATAAAATGACATGGGTCCCCATGGGGAGGAGGCAAACCATATACTAAAAAAATTGAATGTGAACATCACTCCCAACCCACACTACCACCCAAGGACCCATTAGGACTGGGGAAGTACTAAAGCTTCAAAGGTAAGTTGGTAGGATTCCCCAGTTGCCTGTGTGCAGAGTTGTAATCCCGGGTCAGTGTCCATAGGATAACAAGGGGAAGTCGCGGTTGGAGTGTTCGCGTTTTAGGATCCTTCCCAGAGGACCTTCTTTCTCAGAAGATCCTGAGGAAACCCATTGGGACAAGGGAGGTTGGCTAGTGCTCCCACCCGTGGAGACCCAGAACAGTGGAGTACCTAAATCAGGGAGCCCAGGTGCATGGATGTGAAGTTGTGTCAGACCCTCCTGTTGAAGTCAATGGGGACCTCGGTTCACCAGCTGCTGTCTTGACCCATAGACCAGGTCGGTAAAATCCAGGCTTGGATTCCGGAAAAAGAGGACCTAAGGAAAGAGGGGACAGAGTCCAGACCACCCTGAAGTGCCCAGGCGGTGCAGGAAGGCAATGCCCAACCTTCTCGGAGATGCTTTCCTGACAGACAGTGGATGAAGAAGTGCAGCTGTGAAGTCCAGGCAATGCAAGAAGATCCCAGGAGTTGTCCACAAGCTGTTCCATGCCGGTTGTCAAATTGCTGAGGTGTCAGTGGGGCCACCACCAAGACTTGGTAAATGCAGGGAAGCGGTGCACTGAGTTTGCAGGATTTGTGGGGACCAGGTCCAGGTGCACTTTGCATAGTTGCGCTACGCAGAACTCCACAAAGTGGTAAAACAACTCCACTTTAGTATGTGGAGTTCCACAAATAGGCGTAATTTCTTGCTGCGCCTATTCGCGAGACGTTTTGAGTCAATGGCAACGTGAAGTGCGTTCTCGCGCAGGAACTCTCTCGCGAACGGCACCACACGGGTCGCATGAGCACGGCCATCTTTATTTTTGCTTTGTTTATCTAGCTGGTGCCTACTTTAATCCCTCATTAATCTCTTTCACTCTACGGCTATTAAGCTTATTTTCCCCTCATTTTTATTCATTATCTTGCTGTGTCTCCTGGTGTATGTGTAGTTTATGTTTTTTTCTATTTTTTGTGTGTCTTTTGTGATTTTTGTACTTTTTACATTTTTTGCTTTACTTTCTTATTTTTTTTCCTTCCTTCCTTCTTTTTCCTTTCTTCTATCTTCCCCATTGCCCAGCACCATGGCAGAGTAGGGGAGCTGCAGCGTCAGGCCCCCCTCCTCCCGAATCACCACCACCAGCCACCTTCCTTGCGGGTGGCAGTGCCACGAAGGGGTGCAGTCCTGTGCCATTTATTCTGCAGTGGAGGTGGCAGCACTAGTTTTGTATGTGCAGCACCACCTCCCCTCCAACCTGACAGCAGGCGGCAGGCCTGGGAGTGGGTTCAGCCTCCGTGGGCGCCAGCAGCACTGGGGGAGGGTGTGCTAACCTCTGCGCCATAGCTCTAGGGTCTGGTGCACCCAACAACAGCTGACACTCCGGTGGGCCCACATTCTAAACTGGGAGATAGACCTCCTCAACCTGCTAGGCATGGAGGTTGCGGGGCTCGGTGAGTAACTAATAATTATTTATAAGTTGTGTTCTATGCTAATATTTTTCCCAAATAGCAAGCATGCTGCTCACACACAGGTAAGTTAAGTTTATGTTACAAAAATTATGGACAGGTGCTCAGAGCTACCTAATTGTACTTGTTGGTGCTTGCTTGGGCTGGATATTTAATAAGGGTTGTACGACGGAATGCCGACTGACAAAACAACGGGTGCCTAAACAACGAGGTCGGAACACCGACCTCGTTGTTACTAATAATGCCTTTACCACGAATGCCTTAACAGCGATATTTCGTTGTAAAGGCATTCCTGGTAAAGTCATTAGTAACATGCACCCATTGATCCTGCATGCCTCACCCCACCCCCCCAACCCCACCCCAAAACCTAAAACCCCCAACCCCCACCCCCTCCCCAAAACCTAAAACGCCCCACCCCCCCAACCCCACCCCAAAACCTAAAACCCCCGACCCCCCACCCCCTCCCCAAAACCAAAAACGCCCCACCTCCCCAACCCCACCCCAAAACCTAAAACCCCGACCCCCCACCCCCTCCCCAAAACCAAAAACGCCCCACCCCCCCAACCCCACCCCAAAACCTAAAACCCCCGACCCCCTCCCCAAAACCAAAAACGCCCCACCCCACCAACCCCAAAACCCAAAACCTAAAACCCCGACCCCAACCCCACCCCAAAACCTAAAACGCCCCAGCCCCCAACCCCACCCCAAAACCTAAAACCCCCAACCCCCCACCCCCTCCCCAAAACCAAAAACGCCCCACCCCCCCAACCCCACCCCAAAACCTAAAACCCCGACCCCCCACCCCTCCCCAAAACCAAAAACGCCCCAACCCCCAACCCCACCCCAAAACCTAAAACCCCCGACCCCCCACCCACTCCCCAAAACCTAAAAACCCCACTTACCTGAGTCATCGCCTCGTCATCTGCGTCGTCCTCCTCAGCTGACTCCCTTGTTTGTACCTTAACCATGCATGTTCGTTGTTCAGGACATGCGTGGTTAAGGCACAAAATAACGAAGTCGTGGTTAAAGAAAGCGTTGTTCCGATTTCGTTAACCAGGACTTCGTTATAAAAAAGTCGGCATAAAGGATGTTTCCCTTTAATAAGTAATGCAGAGATTCCTGTGTCCTGTCCTGTCACTAAGATAATGAACGTTATTAGTATTAGTGAGTTAGAGGATTCTCTCACTTCTCTGAAACTTTATTTGTTGTAGCTCCTACAGTGCCAAGCAATTTCCCAGTGATGTGTATTATGCAACTATGCATGAGTGCATCCATCTATGCATTAAAAAATGCAGACTGAGTTAGCCCGTCAAAGGGAGTTGAGAGACTGAGAATGAGATGAGAAGCAAAAAACAATAATTGCAATTGATTAATTATTCTAAAATGCAGTTTTTGACATTTTTAATAGGGTTAAGTTTGGGAAATTTGGATCAGGATGGTCCACAATACCAATACTGTACAGGTGATCTGATTTAGAAAAGTTCAATGTTACTGCATTTGCCTTTTCCTACCATAAAGTATTTTTGGAGAGATTATTACCTGTACCACTAATCTTTTTTAAACTGTTTTCTTTATTGCTTGCATCAGCATCCATGAGCAAGAAGAGGACTGGTCAGGCGGGTGAGGTAAATGAGGTGCCCCTCCACAAGTGGCATGGCAGATGGCTCCCCTGGCCCCAGTAAGTTCTGCTGTTGTTCATATTAACATTTATTTCCCTAACTTTTACCACTCCACATTTAGAATTGTTTTTAACTTTTTTGCTGTGCCCGTCTCCTAATTTTTTCAACTCCTCTTCGATTTATCTGTTTCCTAAATTCTTCTTATTTCTGTATTATCCTATTTACTTACCTTCTATATTTCAAGTTTCTGTATTTTACTTCAAACTGTCTGTCTGCACTAGTCTGTCTATAGCTTCCTTTCTTCTGCTTTGTCAGTAAGCTTTCCCTCTCCTATGGTATAACTTGTGGACTGGTAGTACTGTAAGACTCAGAAAACCCATTTTAGGTCAGGTACTCTACTGCAAAGATTGCATGCCAAGTAAGGTATTCCACGCATGTTTGTTGAGAAGGCTTTCTTTTTCTTGCTCCTGCTCAATCAATCAAAAAAGAATGTTTGGACATGGTCATGCACTTGGACCCTCCAATGTTGTGTATGTGTTATTATTATAGTATACCAGCAGTCGATGACAGTGCACCATTTCTGGAAGTATGAAGAGGACGGCCGTTGCATTTGCCAATCAAGACCACAGGTCCTTCATTGACCAATTCATGCACTCTTTTATTTCTCTTCAAAAACTCAGATTCATCAATAGCTTTGCCCCTCCATTACAAAAAGTTTTTGTTTGGCTTGACTACCTGGCTTTTAAAAAATTGCCAACCAACAAAATGCCCACCTGATATTTTGATAGAAGATACTGTAACTGAATTGCAATGATGTATTGTGGTTGTTTTTTTTTTCCAATTAAAAAAATCAATAGGGGGAAGCATACTGGCATCCAAAATGTGTAATTTTTTTTCTAGCCATGCCGACTACCGTTGCCAAGGTCAGCAGCACCAGTACAGCAGCAGACGCGGCAGCAGTCGAAGGGGAATCTCAGCGGCGGTAGTGGCGGGCGAGGTAAGTCATATTGCTTGCTTTTAGGCAATTATTAATATACTCACTGCAAGGGTGTACTAGTGATGACTCACTCGTGAACACCCAACTTTAGCAGATACAGAGGGAGTGGTGTGTTAATGGCCTCTTCTCTCTGCAAATCAGCAGACCAAGTTTCATAATGAACTTTAACCATGATGGGTTGATGGAAAAGGAAAAAAGGATGGGAGGAGAAAGTTTGGGCAAAATATAATATGAGTGAAAGGACATGTGGGCGAAAGGGTGAATACAGCTGGGTGATACTATGCATGGGTGGGTGAAAGATGGATGAAGGGGTATACGGGTGAAAGGATGCCAGTCTGGGTGGGTAAACGGGTGTGGGTAAAAGGATGCCTGCCTGGATGGGTGAAAGGGATCCTCAGGTGGGTTGGATGGATGAATGGGTGAAAGGATGTATGGATGGGTACTGGGTAAATGGATGTTGGTGAAAGGTTTGTTAAGAGTCATGTTTGGAATTGGGATGGACATGGATGGATTTCAATGGTGAAAGACTGGATGAGAGAATGTAAAGCTTAAATGGTGTGTATCAAAGCCAAGGGTGACGAATAAGAATATTAGAAGAACAATGCAATGATGAATGGATAAATGCTTGGAATGAAGAAACAAGGGAACTCTTCTGGATAGGGGCATTGTTCTCATCTACTTTACTTGCTTGGAATGGTTTCATCAAAGCTTTGATTCAAAGGGTTTGGGTGGTATTTCTGACTACCCCCTTGACTCACAGTATTTTTCAATCAAGCCAGATATTATACACCTACCCATCATCCATCATCACCTCCCTCCCTACCTATGGAATGTCACCAGTGCCACCCATGATGATCTAACATCAGGTATGGTTCAATATGGCACTGCAGTGTTGGCTGTTCAATGTGTGTCTGCTTAATTTAAGTTAATGTGCCATTTATTTACAAAGTTTTCAAAGCATGGCAATGCAAAAACAAGGTGGCTTCCCCTCCCTCCTGGAGCCCACTCATTCACTTCCTAGTACTTCACTCCTTTAATCTTTCTTAAATTCTGCCACAGCCTTCTGAAAAATATGAAACATCCATTATTTGCTTGCACCACATTTTTCTAGCCAAGTGGTATGTTTCATTATGGCTTCTCTAAGCAATTTACATCTGTTCAAATTTTTCCTTTTCAACATTTGCCAACCACAGTGACACTACTAGCTAAACCTTAGGCACATGATGATGATAATGATGATCAGTAAAGCATCTACCTATCTAGCCTAATCCCCTCTAATTTACCCCGCAGTACAGTAAGCCAAGATTCCTTTCCTTACTGCCAAACAAATGTATTTTGTTGAAAAAAAGTAATTACAAAGTGTGGTGGAGGAGGGTGAGGCCTAGGAGTAAAGTGGAATTAAGCAAGTGCCTTGATTTTTGCAGATCGGCTAGTCCGTGACGAAGGTGCCAAATACAATCTACATATTCCATCCCTTAATCGTTTCCCTGTACTGCAGTGCATTTACTTTTCCCACCGTCTACTTACGGCAGAAAGGATATCTGCATGATTGATCTTATAGTATGTGACGTGTATCAGAGTAAAATTGAAAGGCATTTTGGAGGCGAGCAGGGCCATAGAAATAAGATAACTGCCTGTTACAGCTGCCCCAACTCCAGACAGTAGCGAAGTATGACTAACAAGTACAACTAGGGTACCAGCTGAGCTACCATGCCTCCATTAATTTAGCACAACAGGAGAGAGAAGAATACTTCTACTCCATAGTGCATAATGGCTGTGACTCTATTCACATCAAAACTAAATGGCCTGAGGTGACCTGCAAATGTACTGCTACTGTGCCAGTACATTATTTTTCAACAAGTGCTTTGCACACACCATTGTTTAAAATTTGTCTTTTTTCTTTCTTGATATAGCTTCTCCTGCTGGTCTACCTCCCAGGCAGGAAATAGCAGCCCGGCTGTGCTGGAGGCCATCAGGGCTGAATATCAGGGGCTGGTGGTCCTGGAAGAGGAGGAAGTGGCAGCTGCCAATGGCCAGGGTCCCATCCAGCCTCCAGTGCCTCCAGCCTCTCAACACTGGTGCCATAGTCACCTGGCAGCCCCCGCCGCATTTCCATCACCGCTGTATCCCCAGACTATGCATTTCAACACTGCGTTGTGCAAAGGCTGGCATGGATAGAAGCCAAGCAGGCACGTATGAAGGGGCTCCTGAAAAAGCTCCTGGCCCACCAATAGTGCCCTCTTTGCCCCTTTATTATCCTTTGGTTTGGTGGGTGGGATTTGTTGTGGGTGGAGAGGGTGGGAATGTGGGTTTTTGGGACCGGAACAGTTGGACTTTTCTTTTATCATGAACAGTTGAGTTTTTTGGACATTTGTTGGGGACACAGATATTTATTTAGGGAGAGGGGTGGGCCAGTTGTGGGTGGAAGGGGTAGGTTTTATATTCTTGTTAGGGTTAATAAATATTTATTTAATGTTGTTTTGTGTCTCAAATCTTTTTTGGGGTGCTTTACTTCTCACTGTTACCTTTTAGTGCAGCATGTTTTTAAAATCTGCTGATAGTGTATGTTAGAAATGGGGGTTTTTGGTTGGCAGTCAGGTTACCCTCTGTCCAAGCAAGAACCCTCACTCTAGTCAGGGTAAGTCACACACAATCCAAATTATCCTGTGCCCACCCTCTGGTAAATTGGCACGAGCAGTCAGGCTTAACTTAGAAGGCAATGTGTAAAGCGTTTGTGCAATAAATCATACAATAACACAATATAGCACCACAAAAATACACCACACAGTGTTTAGAAAAATATATAATATTTATCTGGGTTTTTGCAGGTCAAAACGTTCAAAGATGCAATATGAATTTGTAAAGATATCACTAAAAAGTGATATGAAGTGACTTAAGTCTTTAAAAAGTAAACAAAGTCTCTTTCAAGCACAAAGTACCTGGTTTGGAGTGGAAAATCTCCGCAGAGGGACGCAGAAGAGGAGATGCGTGGAAAAATGGTGTGTACGTCGGTTACGCCCCTTCACACATGGACTTGCGTCATTATTTTTCACGAGGGGAGACGTGCGTCGTTCTACGGGAGGAAAAATGGTGTGTGCATCGGTTTCACCCCTTCAAACACGGACTTGCGTCGTTATTTTTCACTCGGGGAAGATATGCGTCGCTTTCTGGCACGCGGACCGTCTCCTTCTATGGATCGCGGGATTACCAGATGTCCCAGGGTCTGTGCGTGGATTCCTCGGCTTGTTATCCGGCTTCGCGTCATTCTGGGAGGCTGTGCGTAGAATTTTCATTCTCATGGCAGGCGTCGCGTCGATTTCCTCTCTGGAAGTCGGGCGGCGTTGTCCATGCGAGGCCGTGCGTCGAAGTTTCGGTCGCACTGCAGGCGTCGCGTCGAGCGGCGTCTTTCTGAATCAGCGTGCGGTGAATTTTTCACTGCGAAAAAAGCTGTGCGTCGAAATTCTCGCCACACAAGGAGTCCAAATGAAAAAGAGAAGTCTTTTTGGTCCTAAGACTTCAGGGAACAGGAGGCAAGCTCTATCCCAGCCCTTGGAGAGCACTTTTACAGCCAGACAAGAGTTCAGCCAGGCAGCAGGCCAACAGCAAGGCAGCAGTCCTTTGTAGAAAGCAGACAGGTGAGTCCTTTGAGCAGCCAGGCAGTTCTTCTTGGCAGGATGTAGGTTCTGGTTCAGGTTTCTTCTCCAGCAAGTGTCTGAGGTGGTAGGGCAGAGGGCTGTTTTATACTAAATTGTGCCTTTGAAGTGGGGGTGACTTCAAAGAGTGGCTAAGAAGTGCACCAGGTCCCCTTTCCATTCAATCCTGTCTGCCAGGGTCCCAGTAGGGGGTGTGGCAGTCCTTTGTGTGAGGGCAGGCCCTCCACCCTCCCAGCCCAGGAAAACCCATTCAAAATGCAGATGTATGCAAGTGAGGCTGAGTACCCTGTGTTTGGGGTGTGTCTGAGTGAATGCACAAGGAGCTGTCAACTAAACCTAGCCAGATGTGGATTGTAAGGCACAGAAAGATTTAAGTGCAAAGAAATGCTCACTTTCTAAAAGTGGCCTTTCTAGAATAGCAATATTAAATCCGACTTCACCAGTCAGCAGGATTTTGTATTACCATGCTGGCCATACTAAATATGACCTTCCTGCTCCTTTCAGATCAGCAGCTGCCACTTCAACAATGTATGAGGGCAGCCCCAATGTTACCCTATGAAGGGAGCAGGCCTCACAGTAGTGTAAAAACGAATTTAGGAGCTTTGCACTACCAGGACATATAAACTACACAGGTACATGTCCTGCCTTTTACCCACACAGCCCCCTGCTCTAGGGGTTACCTAGGGCACACATTAGGGGTGACGTATATGTAAAAAAAGGGGAGTTCTAGGCTTGGCAAGTACTTTTAAATGCCAAGTCAAAGTGGCAGTGAAACTGCACACACAGGCCTTGCAATGGCAGCCCTGAGACAAGGTTAAGGGGCTACTGAAGTGGGTGGCACAACCAGTGCTGCAGGCCCACTAGTAGCATTTAATCTAAAGGCCCTAGGCACATATAGTGCACTCTACTAGGGTCTTACAAGTAAATCAAATAGCCAATCATGGATCAACCAATCAACAGTACAATTTACACAGAGAGCCGATGCACTTTAGCACTGGTTAGCAGTGGTAAAGTGCCCAGAGTTCAAAAGCCAACAACCACAGGTCAGAAAAAATCGGAGGAAGGAGGCAAAAAGTTTGGGGATGACCCTGTCAAAAAGCTAGGTCCAACATGACTCCCCACCAGCCGAAAGCCAGGGGAGAACAATCACTATCCTGATGTACTTCCCTGTTTGAGGCGATAGAACAAGGACCCAGGCCCACAACAGCAGGGGCATGCTCCAGTTCTTCGCCTTCCTGACTCCAATTGGATTCCTCTGTCCATACTCTCAGGGCCCACTAAGCCAACCCATGCGGAACCTTTCTCCTTACCTGCGGATACCATCTGTGCAGCACCTAACCTTACTTTGCTCACAGACGTATCCCAGGAGCAGGATAGTACCACCAGGAACAACACAGTGGTGTTGCCCACTCTACCCACGGGGGGCACTTGTCCCCTCCCCAGGGATAACTCTGTCCACCCGGACAGCAAGCCACAGTGGTTACTGACAGCTGTCAGGGATGAGAGCCAGGCCCCAGGCCTCTCAAAGCCCTCCAACCACTGTGGCTGTGGAGAGTGGGGGGCGGTAGCCCTAGGTGCTGGGCACCTTTTAACCACTCTCCCTTCCACCAGGTCAGGAATGACAGCCTGAACCTGGTCCTCCCCTCTGGGGCTCTGTACCCTCCCTCCTGGAGCGGTACCCCCAGAGTCCAACATGGTCAGGGTGCTTATAGAAGCCTCCCTGCACCATTCCTCCACCAGTGCAGGGCTGTTAACCTGGCAACTGCAACTGGCCTTCCAACCTGGGGTCTGTACCTTCAGGTTGGACTAGGGCCCGGGGTGAGGCTTCCCTCCCCCTGCCCTCCCTTCTGGGGTTCAGCACCCTCCAGCTAGGAGTGGCCTCCTCAGAAGACAACATGGTAGGGGCACTGTTATCAGTAGCCCCTCCCTCCAGGTCCGGGGGGACACCCTGAACCTGGTCTTCCAGCCCAGGGTCTGTACCCTCAGATTGGATCACTGCCTGGCAAACCAGGACTTTCTGGGGGGCACACCTACCCCCCACCAGGTCAGAGTTGAACCTGGCCATCCAACCCAGAGTCACCACCCTGAGGTTGAACAATTGCCTGGCACACCAGGACTTCTTGGGGGCACACTGACCCCCCCACCAGGCCAGAGTTTCACCCCTGAAACTGGTCATCCAACCCAGAGTCACCACCCTGAGGTTGAACAATTGCCTGGCACGCCAGGACTTCCTGGGGGGCACACTGACCCCCCACCAGGCCAGAGTTTAACCCCTGAACCTCGTCATCCAACCCAGAGTCACCACCCTGAGGTTGAACAATTGCCTGGCACGCCAGGACTTCCTGGGGGGCACGCTCACCCCCCACAAGGGACACACCGTCCCCAAGGGCTACACAAGAGTCTGGTTGGCGCAGGTCTCCTGACCTCTGCCCATCTGGCAGAGTCTGGATCTCCCCCAAACCAGAAACGGTTTCACCTGGGTCATTCCTGGGGGGCTCTGCTCTCAGAGCTTACCCCTGACTCTCCAGGACCTCCACTGGGGTCCGTAACCCCCTCTCAACCCTCTGTCTGGACTTCTGCACCCCCTCACTAGGAGTGGTACTGCCAGACACCAGAACTGGTGGGATGCTGGCTACAGTCACCCCCTCAAGTTCTTCTGACACTGCGGGCCTCCCTCAACAGGTGGCCCTACGGTACAGGCTAGGCTTCCCTCCTGGCGTTCCCTCATGGAACACTCTAGGACCTGGGACCTACCAGGGACACTACAATCCTCTCCCACATCACTTGGTTGGGAAACACCTAGACCACTCCCTTCAGGAGCACCCCAAATGCCTCTTCAGACTCTCTGGTATTCACCCAGAAGTCTGCCTCCATTGTAAGCTCCCTGGGGTCAGAGAACTCACACTCCACCTGGTGTTGGCGTAGCTCTGGAAAATAAGGACCAGATATATGCTCTCCAGCAATTACATCACTCTGCCCTTCACATGTATTAACCACAGTACCCTTCACCCAACCATCCAGTGACTCAGCCTTGAAAAAGCACTCTACATCACCCTCCTGAGACTGGTGAGACAGTATCTGACTGTCCCTGACACTCAACCCATACTCTTCTGGGATGTCTCCACACTCTATATCCAGGACGTCCACCAGGGTGGAACCCCTTTCCCTGTCACTCTCTTCTAGAGCCAGTAAAGTGTCCCTCCCCACAGTAGAAATATGACTCCCGGTGCCAGTTCCCCAATCCTTCTCAGGGACCCTGTGCATAACGGGAACTACCTCATACTCTTGAACCATCTGGTGTGTGTCAACTCCCTTCTTCAAGTTGGGCACCACATCTCTGGGCTTGTGCGCTTCTTCAGCAGCACTGGATGCAAGATTTTTGCTGCCACCATCTGAATTGGACTCAGCCCTTCCGGCCTCCAGTTTCAGCTCTTCACAGCTCAGCTCCTGAGCTGCAATCCTTTCTGTTTCCAGGGCTAAGGCTCTTGCTGCCTCAGCCCTTTCAATAAAGTCATCTAGCTTCTCCAGCGACCGCTCTGCCTCTAGGAGCCATTCATCTCTCACTGGTTCTCTTTCCTCATCTGAGTAGTCCTCCTCCTCATCTGAGCAGTCCTCCTCCTCACCTGAGCAGTCCTCAGTCATTTGGTTTTTTGCTGCCTGTTCCTCTGCCCATCTTTCTTCCCCCCAGGCTATGTAGATATCTATCAGTTCCATCTTAGTGGATCTCCTTGACAGAGGAAGTCCCCATTTTCTGCAAAGCCTCCTTAGGTCAGCCTTAGTGAGGGATTCAGTAGGCACAACGTATGACACACAGTAGATACCCATTCCCAATCTGATAAGGTATCACAGACAAAACCAAAATCCAAAGTCTAAAATATCAATAATATATCCAGGAGGACATCAGAGAACCAAAAGCAAAAAGATGAAAAATCAATTGACCCTCAACTGTGGGTAGGTAGTGAAATACTTAGCTACTGTATGTCACTGCACAAATTCAAGTCCTATCTTCACCGCTGATCACCAATGTTAGAAATGGGTTTTTTGGTTGGCAGTCAGGTTACCCTCTGTCCAAGCAAGAACCCTCACTCTTGTCAGGGTAAGTCACACACAATCCAAATTATCCTGTGCCCACCCTCTGGTAACTTGGCACGAGCAGTCAGGCTTAACTTAGAAGGCAATTTGTAAAGCGTTTGTGCAATAAATCATACAATAACACAATATAGCACCACAAAAATACCCAACACAGTGTTTAGAAAAATATATAATATTTATCTGAGTATTTGCAGGTCAAAACGTTCAAAGATGCAATATGAATTTGTAAAGATATCACTAAAAAGTGATATGAAGTGACTTATGTCTTCAAAAAGTAAACAAAGTCTCTTTCAAGCACAAAGTACCTGGTTTGGAGTGGAAAATCTCTGCAGAGGGCCGCAGAAGAGGAGATGCGTGGAAAAATGGTGTGTACGTCGGTTACGCCCCTTCACACACGGACTTGCGTCGTTATTTTTCACTCGGGGAAGATGGCACGCGGACCGTCTCCTTCTATGGATCGCGGGATTACCAGATGCCCCAGCGTCTGTGCGTGGATTCCTCGGCTTGTTATCCGGCTGCGAGTCGTTCCGGGAGGCTGTGCGTGGAATTTTCTTTCTCACGGCAGGCGTCGCATCGATTTCCTCTCTGGAAGTCGGGTGGCGTTGTCCATGCGAGGCCGTGCGTCGAAGTTTCAGGCGCACTGCAGGCGTTGCGTCGAGCGGCGTCTTTCTGGATCGGCGTGCAGTGAATCTTTCACCGCGAAACAAGCTGTGCGTCGAAATTTTCGCCGCACGAGGAGTCCAAATGAAAAAGAGAAGTCTTTTTGGTCCTGAGACTTCAGGGAACAGGAGGCAAGCTCTATCCCAGCCCTTGGAGAGCACTTTTACAGCCAGACAAGAGTTCAGCAAGGCAGCAGGCCAACAGCAAGGCAGCAGTCCTTTGTAGAAAGCAGACAGGTGAGTCCTTTGAGCAGCCAGGCAGTTCTTCTTGGCAGGATGTAGGTTCTGGTTCAGGTTTCTTCTCCAGCAAGTGTCTGAGGTGGTAGGGCAGAGGCCCTGTTTTATACGAAATTGTGCCTTTGAAGTGGGGGTGACTTCAAAGAGTGGCTAAGAAGTGCACCAGGTCCCCTTTCCATTCAATCCTGTCTGCAAGGGTCCCAGTAGGGGGCGTGGCAGTCCTTTGTGTGAGGGCAGGCCCTCCACCCTCCCAGCCCAGGAAGACCCATTCAAAATGCAGATGTATGCAAGTGAGGCTGAGTACCCTGTGTTTGGGGTGTGTCTGAGTGAATGCACAAGGAGCTGTCAACTAAACCTAGCCAGACGTGGATTGTAAGGCACAGAAAGATTTAAGTGCAAAGAAATGCTCACTTTCTAAAAGTGACCTTTCTAGAATAGTAATATTAAATCCGACTTCACCAGTCAGCAGGATTTTGTATTACCATGCTGGCCATACTAAATATGACCTTCCTGCTCCTTTCAGATCAGCAGCTGCCACTTCAACAATGTATGAGGGCAGCCCCAATGTTAGCCTATGAAGGGAGCAGGCCTCACAGTAGTGTAAAATTGAATTTAGGAGCTTTACACTACCAGGACATATAAACTACACAGGTACATGTTCTGCCTTTTACCCACACAGCACCCTGATCTAGGGGTTACCTAGGGCACACATTAGGGGTGACTTATATGTAAAAAAAGGGGAGTTTTAGGCTTGTCAAGTACTTTTAAATGCCAAGTCGAAGTGGCAGTGAAACTGCACACACAGGCCTTGCAATGGCAGGCCTGAGACAAGGTTAAGGGGCTACTGAAGTGGGTGGCACAACCAGTGCTGCAGGCCCACTAGTAGCATTTAATCTACAGGCCCTAGGCACATATAGGCGGTCATTCCAACCCTGGCGGTCGGTGATAAAGCGGCGGCCAACCCGCCAACAGGCAGGCGGTCAAAAAAATGGAATTCTGACCCTGGTGGGAACCGCCAACACAGCCCGCCACTTTAACACTCCGACCGCCACGGCGGGACAGACAAACAGTGCGGCGGTCACCGCCAACAGGCAGGCGGCAGACAATGTACCGCCCACAGTATCACAACTCACCAATCCGCCACCTTTTCCGGGGCAGGAGCCCCGCCGATAAAAACACGGCGGAAACAGACTACGAACGGGAAAACGCTCACCTCTATACACTCCACGAGGACGGAGGACAGCATGGAACCCGAATTAAACATCCTACCAGCTCTTGTCTACCTGCTCATCTACCACGAGTACGAACTCCGGCGCAGAAGACAACGGTGAGTACTGCACCTACGACACAGGGGAGGGGGGAGGACGAAAGGTTACGGGCACACACATACGCACCCCCCCCAACTATCAACATACCAATACAGAGCAAAAACTGAGTGACACACCCCAAACCCCCGTGAAAAATGCAAAGACATAATAACATTTTTATTTAAATTTATGTATAAATTAGGTTCATTGAAGTCATGGAAAATTATCGTTATGAAATATCAAAGCAAAAATCATGAACAGTGCGAAAGCTATGTACAAAGTCAATAAGTCCTGCTCAGTGTGTCAAATATCCACAGTCCGTGGGCCAATGTCTACCAAACACATGGGCAAAGCCCACACAGGAGACCTGAGTCCGTTGGAGAGAACACTGCTGGAGCAACAGATGACAAAACTACAGGCACCTCAGGGGGAAGGGAAGGGGGGGCTCCTCAGCCACAGGAGTCCACGACGCCAGAACCACGAAGGGGCCACCATGCCCACTGTGCCGTCCTGGGGAGTGCAAAGCCACAGTCCATCAGGTGGATTACAGACTCCACTGGTCATGGAGGAGGCAGGGTGCCCAGAGTGCAGCGTGAACACTAGCTCGACACAGAACCGGCACTGTCAAAGGAAGGGCCCAGCGGAGCGGTGCTTGACAGGAAGGGCCCAGCGGAGCGGTGCTTGACAGGAAGGGCCCAGCGGAGCGGTGCTTGAGACGGCGGGGCCCAGCGGAGCGGTGCTTGACAGGAAGGGCCCAGTGGAGCGGTGCTTGAGATGAAGGGCCCAGCGGAGCGGTGCTTGAGATGAAGGGCCCAGCGGAGCGGTGCTTGAGACGGCGGGGCCCAGCGGAGCGGTGCTTGACAGGAAGGGCCCAGCGGAGCGATGCTTGAGATGAAGGGCCCAGTGGAGCGGTGCTTGACAGGAAGGGCCCAGCGGAGCGGTGCTTGAGATGAAGGGCCCAGCGGAGCGGTGCTTGAGATGAAGGGCCCAGCGGAGCGGTGCTTGACAGGAAGGGCCCAGCGGAGCGGTGCTTGAGACGGCGGGGCCCTGTTCAGCGGTGCCTTTCTTCACGGCCGGGCCCTGTTCAGCGGTGCCTATCTTCTCGGTGGGGCCCTGATCAGCGGTGCCTTTCTTGTCTATCAAGGGAGCCAGACCTGGCCAGGACTCCCTGCTTAGTCGCCCTCCGACCGTGCAGTTGCTGGACCCTCCTGTGACGGAGTCCTGGGCGTGTGGGTGTCCTCCGTCACACCTGGGATGGGGCTTGTGGGGCCCTCCTGGTCCGCGCCCCTGCTGGCTGACTTCTCCGCCCTGCTGCCCTTGCCCTCCTTCGATGAGGCTCTCTGGCCCTTGCCTGCCCTTGATGTTGAGGCAGGTGACGGGCCACAACTTTGCTCCTTGGGGGCAGCCGTGTCAGCCTTCTCACGGCGGGCCTTGGTTTTACGGGTTCTCTTTCCAGGGGGGGGGGGCTGGCTGTTCCCTTGCTGCTGGCCGATGTATCTGTGCTGGGAAAGGGTGGACTCCAAAACCCGTGCACAATGGTCAGACTTGATGCAGGGCTGGTGGTGGCTGAGGTGCTCTTCGGACTCTTACCAGATGGAGGGGGTGGGTCAGGTGGTGCAAAGAGGTCAAGTTTGGAGAGGAAAAGCTTTTTAGGAGCAATGGGAAGGGTAGGTGCAGTGGGTATGGGAGTGGAGGGAGAGGATGTGGTTGTAGGAGAGTCAGGTGTGCTGTCTATGGGTGCAGGTGCTTGTGACGTAGGCTGTCGTGTGGTGGTTGGCTGTTGTGTGGGTGGCTGCCTGCGTTTGTGTGTTTTGGAAGAGGGGGTGACAGACACAGTGGGAGAGGACACAGGGGACGTGTAAATGGCAGTGGGGGTGGTGACTGCACGTGTGCGGACTGTACTGGAGGGTGTGGTGGTGATGGAAGTACTGGCTGATGGTGGTGTGCATGCAGGTGTGAGTGGAGACGTCACAGGAGGGGGGAGGGAGACGAGGAGGAGGGGGACACAGAGGTGGTAGTGACTGTTGCCATGGCTGCATCTGGATGTTGCTTGGGTGAATGCTTGTGGGATCTGTGGTGCTTATGTCTGGATGAGCTGCCCTTGGGTGTTGAGGTGTGTGCAGGCTGGTCTGATGGTGTGGATGGGATAGGCTGAGGAACAGGAGACTGGGAGACGGTGGAGGCAGTTAGAAGAGGGAGGCTGGAAACAGGGACAATGGCTGCCGTCAGTGCTGAGGCCAGAGCATTGAACGATCGTTGATGGGCAGCCTGACCCGAATGAATGCCCTCCAGGTATGCATTGCTCCGATGCACCTCCCTCTCTACCCCCTGGATGGCATTCAAAAGGGTAGACTGCCCAACAATGATGGTCTGTAGGAGGTCAATGACCTCCTCACTGAGGGCAGCAGGGGTAACTGGGGCAGGGCCTGAGGTGCCTGGGGCGAAGGAGATGCCCGCCTTCTTGGGCGAGCGGGCACGGAGCGAAGGCTGAGGGGCTGCTGGGAGGGCGGAGCTGGTGTGCTGGGTGGAGGCTGTACCTGTTGAGGCGGGGGGCATGGATGTTGCCGCCACCGCTAGGGAGCTCCCTTCCGAGGACGTGTCAGTGTCGCTGGTGTCACCACGGGTCCCCGTTGTGGAGCTCCCCTCACCCTCCGTATCACTGGTGACCTCGGTGTCTGTAGCATGGCCCACCAGGGCCTTGTGAGTTGCAGCTCCCTCGTGCTCCGATGCCAATTCTCCTCCGCCTGATGATGCTAATGCACACATGCACAAGAAGATAAAGAAAAAGGGTGGGGGGAGAAATAAAGACAGGTTGAGTGCATGCATTGTCAACACCGTTGTCGGAGAGGACAGACACAGGAGCCTCCAGCACTACGCCGCGCAATCGGGGTACACTACTCAGTACTTGTGACTAGGCCTACAGGTCTATGGACAACAAATGCACACATGGGTGATGCTGGACCATGGATTGCTGTACTTGGCACCCTACAGAGGTGGGGGGCGGGGGCACAGGGCCATGCCTAAAGGAGGGGACTACACTACAGAAAGCGCCCTGGCCTAATGTCACCCACAGCCCTCCTCCCCCACCCAGGCACCTCCACTGTGCGTAAAGATAGCAGAATGTGCTGGTACTCACCCCCTTGTGTCTGCTGTGATGTCCTCACGCGCCCATCCAAATCGGGGAAGGCCACCGCCAGGATCCGGGACATCAGGGGGGTCAAGGTACGACTGGCACCCCTCCTACGTTGGGAGGCCATCCCCAGCAGTGACTCGGCGGTCTTCCTGGTCCCGCGGCGGATGTCCTCCCACCTCTTTCGGCAGTGGGTGCCCCGTCTGTTGTGGACCCCCTGGGCCCGGACTTCCTTGGCGATGGCACGCCAAATGTCGACTTTCTGATGGGCGCTGACCTATTTGACATGTACAGGGTGGGAAAGGAATTTTCAAAAAATTTCTGCATGTTAGATGTGATTGCCCCCCCCTCCCCAACCCTGCCATGTGGCACATGCTCTCATCTGTCGTACCTTGCACTCCTCATTCGCTCCCCACCCCACCATCTTACATCCACCATACACAACCCAGGCATAGCCCATTCAACGTGCACCCAGTGTACTTACCTGTCGGTCTGGAGGACCGTAGAGTAGCGCATACTGGGGCAGGACCCCATCCACAAGTTTCTCCAACTCTTCTGAAGTGAAGGCAGGGGCCCTTTCCCCAGTCGCAGCAGCCATTGTCTCTTCCAGACCGAGGTCACAGCAGCACTTGCAGTATAGGTCCTCTCCTGTGGATGATCAGGTCTCGAGTGATTAAGCAGATAGAAAATGGCGGTCACGCCCGCGGCGGTGCGTACCGGCGCGGTGCATACCGCGACCGCCGGCGCACATCGTCATTGGCTCCTGAGACCCATAGGGTGCAATGTTAACCAATGCGCCTTCGCACTGCGGTCTTCGACCGCCTACCGCCACGGTGTGCCACGCCAGCGCGTTGACCTCACATCCCACTGTCACACTTCTCAGGTCAGGCAGCCGCCATTACAAGGGCCCACATGGCTTAATTGCTACTTCGTCACACAGGCCTAGGCCTTGCATTGCCACTCATACAAGCCTTTCAATGCATAGCGATTCGTGTACTGTGCAAGCTGGGTGAACGTACTTGTGGGTTGCTTGACTCTGTGCTCCATGTTGTCCTTCCTAGGCACCGTCCGCTGGGACTTGCGAGGAGAAGGATGAATCCTCCCGTGTACCGACCGCTGGTGGACCTGTCGACAATGGAAGAACGACATATTATACTCTGATACCGACTTGACCGAGCCACTATACATGAACTGTGTGCCCAGCTGGAGCCAGACCTGATGTCCCCCATCCGTCAACCCACAGGGATTCCCCCTCTGGTGCAGGTTCTGTCAGTACTCCATTTTTTGGCAAGTGGGTCTTTTCAGACAACAGTGGCCATGTCATCAGGGATGTCTCAGCCTATGTTTTCTAAGGTTTTGTCCAGAGTGTTGTCTGCCCTGATGAAATACATGCAGAGATACATTGTTTTCCCTGAGGAGGGTGATTTGGCCACTGTGAAGGGTGATTTCTATGCCCTTGGACATATCCCCAACATCATTGGTGCCATTGATGGGACCCATGTGGCTTTAGTACCTCCAAAAGACAATGAGCAGGTGTACAGAAATAGAAAAAATTACCATTCGATGAATGTCCAGGTGGTCTGTTTGGCTGACCAGTACATCTCCCATCTAAATGCCAAGTTCCCTGGGTCAGTGCATGACGCGTATGTCATGCGAAATAGCAGCATCCCTTATGTGATGGAACAGCTACAGAGACACCGTGTGTGGCTAATAGGTGACTCTGGTTACCCCAACCTGCCTTGGCTATTGACCCCAGTGAGGAATCCCCGGACCAGGGCAGAGGAACGGTACAATGAGGCACATGGGCGAACTAGGAGGATTATAGAACGGACCTTCGGGGTCCTGAAGGCCAGGTTTAGGTGCCTGCATATGACAGGTGGATCCCTAATGTACTCACCAAAGAAGGTGTGTCATATCATCGTGGCCTGCTGTATGCTTCACAATCTTGCATTGCGACGCCAGGTGCCTTTCGTGCAGGAGGATGGTCCAGATGGTGGTGTTGTAGCAGCTGTGGAGCCTGTGGAGAGTGAAGAGGAGGAAGACGACGGGGACGACACGGACAACAGGGACACAGTTATACAAAAGTATTTTCAGTAGCACACAGGTAAGAATCACCCACGCCATTTTACATTTACTTCTGGCCTCCTGCATCTCTACTTTCTGTGTTTCCCCCCAGTTCCTTTTAACTGATTTTTGACTTTCCCTTCCATTTTCAGAGCTGTATGACCCACAGCGTGACTTCTGCTTTGTTTGCCCATGGACTAATGCTTATTGATATTGGTATGTTGTCATCACAATGTAATTGAACATTATTCCACTGTTATGTGTAATACATTTGTAAAGAATACAAGCAGACTCCTGATTTTTGAAGTGCAATTGGTGATTTATTTTAAGTGCTGCATATAGGTCCATGATAGTAAAACGGTGATGGGTAGGGGTGGAGTAATGTCCATGGTAATGTCCATGGCAGAGTCCAGTTCTCAGTCGCACAGGTGCATTGTCCATATGCCTGTGGAAGGATGGAGCAGGGGCAGTTCAAGGTTAGACAGGGTGACAATGTGGGACAGTGGGATGACATCAAGGGGTATCTTATGCTGGCGGGGGTCTTGGCATCCTACTCTGTCTTCTTGTGTGATCTCAGGTTCCGCTTGCGGGGTGGTTGATCTTCAGCAGGAGTGGGGTTCTGGTGGCCTGTTGTTGTGTGGGGGCCTCCTGTCCACTAGCGCCGGCGGAGGTGGTAGGCTGTTCGTGGTCCGGGCTAGTGACAGGGGCCCTTTGGGGTGCCACATGGTCCCGCAATGTGGTGACTATCTGGTTGAGCCCCATTGCGGAACCGATGTTCCTGAGTTCGTCTCTGAACCCCATGTACCGTTCCTCCTGCTGTGCCTGGATCTCCTGGAACCTGGCCAGTACCGTCGCCATCGTCTCCTGGGAGTGGTGGTATGCTCCCATGATGGTGGTGAGGGCCTCTTGGAGAGTGGGTTCCCTGGGCCGGTCCACCCCCTCTCGCACAGCAGCCCTGTCAGTTCCCCTGTTTCCCCGGGCCTCTGTCCCCTGGACGGTGTGCCCACTACCACTGCCCCCAGGTCCCTGTTGTTGTTGGGGTGGTGGGTCAGCCTGGGTACCCTGTAGTGGCGGACACACTGCTGATTGACGCGTCCTGGAGACAGAGGCATGGGCCCGCTGGGTGGGAGCTGTGCTGGTATTCCCAGAGGGGGTTGGGTCTGCTGTGGCCTGTGTCTGTGTGTGGGGAACCGACTGTCCAGAGGTCCCCGATGGTCCGGGCTGGTCATCAGGTTCTAGGTCGACAGAGCTGCTGTCATCACTGGGAGCCTGTTCTGGGGGCGGGATGGACAAATCTGGACCCTCCTGGCCGGTGTGGTGGCGTTCGGGCCCTGCAGGGGTAAAAGAGTATGGTTATTGCTTCTGTGTGTGCCATGGCGTGCGATTTGTGGGTGCCCTTGTCCCCCAGTGCTGGCATTCCCTTGTGGGAGAAGTTGTGAGAGTGGTTTTTGGGGGGGGATGGGTATGTGCAGTGGTCATGCTTAGGTGATGGGTGTCCATGGTTTGTGTTGGCATTCAGGGATTGGTGTTGTGTTGGGTGGGTTGTGCTGGTGAGACATTGGCAGGGAGGATGTGTGCTGGGGGGTTGGGGGTGAGGGTGGGGGTGTGGGTTGGCATGCTGGTGGTTGGGGGGGGTAAGGTAGTTGAGATTAGACTTACCAGAGTCCATTCCTCCGTCTACTCCAGCGAGGCCCTCAGGATGCAGGATGTTCAAGACCTCTTGCTCCCATGCTGTGAATTCGGGTGGAGTGGGTGGGGGTCCGCCGCCAGTCTTCTGCACAGCGATGTTGTGTCTTGACACCATCGACCGCACCTTCCCCCGTAGGTCGTTCCAGCACTTTCGGATGTCTTCCCGGTTTCGGGGATGCTGTCCCACAGCGTTGACCGTGTCGAAGATCCTTTGCCATAGCTCCGCCTTCCTGGCTATTGTGGTGTGCTGCACCTGTGTGCCGAATAGCTGGGGCTCTACCCTAATTATTTCCTCCACCATGACCCTGAGTTCTTGGTCCGAGAACCTGGGGTGTCTTTGGGGTGCCATGGGGTGGTGTGGGGTGGTGTTTGTGCTGATGAGTGTGGTGTGTGTGGTGGTGTGTGGTGTTTTGTGTGTGGATGTAGTGTGGGTGATGATGTTGTGTTCCTCTGTGTGTTGGGGTTTTCGATAGCTGTGCTCTCTCTCTCTCTCTCTCGCCTTCTCTCCGAATTTGTAGTAGTGGGGGTTTGTGGGTGATGTGGGTGTGTGTTTTATAGTTGATTGGATGTGTGGGAGTGGTGTTTGTATGTGTATCAGGTGTGTGTATTTCAAATTGTCCAATGTGGCTGTGTTTTGGAGCTGGGTGTGTATTTTGACCGTGGCGGTGTGTAACGCCAATGGAATACCGCGGTTAAATGACCGCCGCGTGGATTCGTGGGTCGTAATGGCATGGGCGTGTTTGTGTTGGCGTGACAGTGGAGGTTTGGTCATCTCCAGTTTATCGCTGACCGCTGATGAGGCGGCCTTCCGTGGATGTCGGGTTTTTGGCGGTTTGGCAGTTGTGGGTCAGAATGACCGTGGTGGTTTGCCGCGGCGGTAGAATGGCGGTCTTCTGACCGGCGGTAAGAGCCTTTTACCGCCGAGGTCAGAATGACCCCATAGTGGTAGGTCGCTCCCCCGTCCTCACAGCGCCACCAGACCTGTGTGCCTTCTCCCTATTGCTGTCTGCCCGCTTGGTTTTGCCTGTGTGTGCCCTTTGCTATCTGCTTGTTGTGATCGCGCTCCCCTCTCTCCGTGTACCCCGAGTGTGTGCCCTTTGCTGTCTGCCTGCTTGGTTTTGCCTGTGTGTGCCCCTCGCTGCCTGCTTGTTGTGATCGCGCCCCCCTCTCTCCGTGTACCCCGAGTGCCTGCCTTCGCCGAGTGTCCCCGCCGCCCCCCCGTCCTTCCGCCGCCTTTTCTCCTCGTTTTCCGCGTTTTTTCCACGTTTTTCGTACCTTTTTCGGTACTTTTTCGTTTATAGGCCTCCTCGCCACTCTCGAGGCTTCCCGCCGTTGCTTTCCCGCTTCCTCACCTTCCCGCTCACCTCCCGCCTCCCAGCTAACCCCGCCTCCCCGGCTACCCCTTAAATGGCGGCCGCTGCGAGGCCGTGGTAGCGACCCTTGACCCCAGGGTAGGTCACTCCCCCGTCCTCACAGCGCCACCAGACCTGTGTGCCTTCTCCCTATTGCTGTCTGCCCGCTTGGTTTTGCCTGTGTGTGCCCTTTGCTATCTGCTTGTTGTGATCGCGCTCCCCTCTCTCCGTGTACCCCGAGTGTGTGCCCTTTGCTGTCTGCCTGCTTGGTTTTGCCTGTGTGTGCCCCTCGCTGCCTGCTTGTTGTGATCGCGCCCCCCTTTCTCCGTGTACCCCGAGTGCCTGCCTTCGCCGAGTGTCCCCGCCGCCCCCCCGTCCTTCCGCCGCCTTTTCTCCTCGTTTTCCGCGTTTTTTCCACGTTTTTCGTACCTTTTTCGGTACTTTTTCGTTTATAGGCCTCCTCGCCACTCTCGAGGCTTCCCGCCGTTGCTTTCCCGCTTCTTCACCTTCCCGCTCACCTCCCGCCTCCCAGCTAACCCCGCCTCCCCGGCTACCCCTTAAATGGCGGCCGCTGCGAGGCCGTGGTAGCGACCCTTGACCCCAGGGTAGGTCGCTCCCCCGTCCTCACAGCGCCACCAGACCTGTGTGCCTTCTCCCTATTGCTGTCTGCCCACTTGGTTTTGCCTGTGTGTGCCCTTTGCTATCTGCTTGTTGTGATCGCGCTCCCCTCTCTCCGTGTACCCCGAGTGTGTGCCCTTTGCTGTCTGCCTGCTTGGTTTTGCCTGTGTGTGCCCCTCGCTGCCTGCTTGTTGTGATCGCGCCCCCCTCTCTCCGTGTACCCCGAGTGCCTGCCTTCGCCGAGTGTCCCGCCGCCCCCCGTCCTTCCGCCGCCTTTTCTCCTCGTTTTCCGCGTTTTTTCCACGTTTTTCGTACCTTTTTCGGTACTTTTTCGTTTATAGGCCTCCTCGCCACTCTCGAGGCTTCCCGCCGTTGCTTTCCCGCTTTTTCACCTTCCCGCTCACCTCCCGCCTCCCAGCTAACCCCGCCTCCCCGGCTACCCCTTAAATGGCGGCCGCTGCGAGGCCGTGGTAGCGACCCTTGACCCCAGGGTAGGTCGCTCCCCCGTCCTCACAGCGCCACCAGACCTGTGTGCCTTCTCCCTATTGCTGTCTGCCCGCTTGGTTTTGCCTGTGTGTGCCCTTTGCTATCTGCTTGTTGTGATCGCGCTCCCCTCTCTCCGTGTACCCCGAGTGTGTGCCCTTTGCTGTCTGCCTGCTTGGTTTTGCCTGTGTGTGCCCCTCGCTGCCTGCTTGTTGTGATCGCGCCCCCCTCTCTCCGTGTACCCCAAGTGCCTGCCTTCGCCGAGTGTCCCCGCCGCCCCCCCGTCCTTCCGCCGCCTTTTCTCCTCGTTTTCCGCGTTTTTTCCACGTTTTTCGTACCTTTTTCGGTACTTTTTCGTTTATAGGCCTCCTCGCCACTCTCGAGGCTTCCCGCCGTTGCTTTTCCGCTTTTTCACCTTCCCGCTCACCTCCCGCCTCCCAGCTAACCCCGCCTCCCCGGCTACCCCTTAAATGGCGGCCGCTGCGAGGCCGCGCAGCGGACGCGCGCAACGGGCGCGCCTAAGGCAAGCCCGTCTGCGCCCGTCCGCGCCTGGACCACGCCCAGCGCCCGACCCCCTGGTCCCCGTGCCTCCCGCCTGACCTACGACTCCACCACGCTCACCAAACTCAACCCTGGCCGCACGCCGGGCTGCTATCGCGCCACCCCGAAACGGACCCACGGATCCTTCACCTGCAACAACTGCCGCTTCACCTGCCTTCGGGCCCACTCCGCTCCCGCCAAGAACAACCCCCCCGGAAGCAATCTCCACTGCATCCTGGTCAACACCCGATCCATCCACAGGCACGCCATCGAACTGTGGAACCTCATCAACTCAACAAACCCGGACATCGCCTTCCTCACCGAGACCTGGATGAACCCCTCCTCGGCACCCGACATCGCCATAGCCATCCCCAACGGCTTCAAAATCATCCGGAAAGACCGCACCAACCGCATCGGAGGAGGCATCGCCATCGCACACAAAAACTCCATCCGCATCTCGACCCACACCGACGACTCACTCCCCGACGCCGAACATCTCCACTTCACGATCCACAGCGACCCCAAGACCACCCTCAGAGGCACCCTCATGTACAGACCACCAGGACCCCGCGCCAAGTTCAGCGAAGACATCGCAGACTTTGTCAACCCTCACGCACTCCTGTCCACCGACTACATCCTCCTAGGAGACCTCAACTTTCACCTGGAGAACCTCACCGACAAAAACACCACCGCCCTACTGGACAACCTCGCCAACCTGGGACTGAAACAACTAGTCAACACACCCACCCACCACGCCGGACACACGCTCGACCCCATCTTCTCCTCCAGCAAACACATCACCGTCAGCCATGCCACCGAACTCACCTGGTCGGACCACAGCTGTGTCCACTTCAGCTTCAAGAAGACCACCGTGCTTCACCACACCCAGCAACCACCAAGAAGACACTGGAATCGTATCACCACTGAACAGCTCGCATCAACCCTCTCCCAGAACCAACCCACCAGCACCACCGACCCAAACGAAGCTGCCAACAACCTCACAAGCTGGATCTCCGACTGCGCCAACCTCCTGGCCCCCCTGAAGACTCAAGCCAACACCAACAACCACAAGAAAAACTCCTGGTTCACCCCCGACCTCAAGAACTCCAAGAAAGAATGCCGCGCCCGCGAGAAGGCGTGGCGCCTCAACCAGACCGAAGAGAACATGTCAGCTCTCAAGGACGCCACCCGCCAACACCACCAACACCTCCGCGCCGCACGAAAAACAGCCTACCGGAACAGACTTGACAACAACGCCCACAACAGCAAGGAACTATTTGGCATCGTCAAAGAGCTCTCCAACCCGGACGCAGAAAACAACCCTATTCCCCCCTCACAGGACCTCTGCGACTCCCTCGCAACCTTCTTCCACCACAAGATCATCGACATATACAACAGCTTCCCGACCCCCAACGCAAACCCCCACCCGGAACCCGCCACCGACATCACCACCATCCTCACCTGGAGCCCTACCACCACCAAGGAGACCACCCGCGTCATGAACTCGATCCACTCCGGATCCCCATCAGACCCCTGCCCGCACCACATCTACAACAAGGCCGACAACATCATCGCACCGCACCTCCGAGACGTCATCAACGCCTCCCTCACCGCCGCCACCTTCCCGGAGAGCTGGAAACACGCAGAGCTCAACGCCCTCCTAAAGAAACCTACAGCAGACCCCACCGAACTCAAAAACTTCCGGCCCATCTCTCTCCTACCATTCCCCGCCAAAGTGATTGAGAAAATCGTCAACGCTCAACTCACCACCGCCCTGGAAACCAACGACTCCCTCGACCCCACACAGTTCGGTTTTAGGGCCAACCACAGCACCGAAACCGCCCTCATCGCAGCCACGGATGACATCCGAGCCCTGACCGACAAGGGAGAAACCGTGGCCCTCATACTCCTGGACCTCTCTGCAGCCTTCGACACGGTCTGCCACCGCACCCTGATACACCGCCTCAGCAACGCCGGCATCAGAGGCAAGGCCCTGGAATGGATCGCCTCCTTCCTCTCCGGAAGGACTCAGAGAGTCCGCCTGCCCCCCTTCAGATCCACAGCCACGGAGATCATCTGCGGCGTACCCCAAGGATCCTCCCTCGGCCCCACTCTCTTCAACGTCTACATTACCCCCCTGGCGAACATCGCACGCAAACACGGACTCGACCTCATATCCTACGCCGACGACACCCAGCTCATCTTATCCCTCACAAACAACCCCACCTCAGCTAGGACCAGACTACATGAAGGAATGAAGGAAGTAGCGAACTGGATGACAGACAGCCGGCTGAAACTGAACACAGATAAGACGGAGGTCCTCATCCTCGTCCCTACTCCCGCCGCATGGGACGACTCCTGGTGGCCCCCCGCCCTAGGCAGCACTCCCCAACCCACCGACCACGCACGCAACCTCGGCTTCATCCTGGACTCATCCCTCTCCATGACCAGACAGGTCAACTCGGTGACCTCGGCATGCTTCAACACCCTCCGCATGCTCCGCAAGATCTTCCGCTGGATCCCCACCGACACCAGGAAGACCGTCACCCACGCCCTCGTCACCAGCCGCCTGGACTACGGGAACACCCTATACGCCGGCATCACCACCAAGCTGCAGAGGAAACTACAACGGATCCAGAACGCTGCCGCACGACTCATCCTGGACATACCCCGCCACCACCACATTTCCGGACACCTGAAGAGACTTCATTGGCTCCCAGTCAACAAGAGGATCACCTTCCGACTCCTCACCCACGCACACAAAGCCCTCCACGACCTCGGACCCAAAATCATCAACAACCGCGTCTCCTTCTACACCCCTCCGCGCACTCTACGCTCGACCGGACAGGCCCTGGCAGCCGTACCCCGCATCCGCAAAGCCACCGCCGGAGGAAGATCCTTCTCTTTCCTAGCAGCGAAAACCTGGAACTCTCTGCCCAGCCACCTTCGCGCCATACCTGACCACCTCTCCTTCAGAAGGCAGCTCAAGACCTGGCTCTTCGAGCACTGACCCCCCCCCCTCCAGCGCCTTGAGACCCTTTATGGGTGAGTAGCGCGCTTTATAAATGCGATTGATTGATTGATTGATAGTGCACTCTACTAGGGTCTTAAAAGTAAATCAAATAGCCAATCATGGATAAACCAATCAACGGTACAATTTACACAGAGAGCATATGCACTTTAGCACTGGTTAGCAGTGGTAAAGTGCCCAGAGCTCAAAAGTCAACAACAACAGGTCAGAAAAAATAGGAGGAAGGAGGCAAAATGTTTGGGGATGACCCTGTCAAAAAGCCAGGTCCACCAGTGTATAACAATTAGTTATGTAGTTAGGTACCCTTGTCCTAGTCTCTGCACTGCAGTCTGTAACTATATTGACCACTAAGGAGTTGGAGGGGGATTTGCCATTGACTATTACAGTGCTCAAGGGTAAAAGTACAACAATGCTCCATAGTTCTCTTACCTGAACAGATAAAGATACGGCTGAATGGTTTGCCAAGGTACCATGGTGGTGTTAGTAGTGGCATGCTATTGCACTAACAATGAAGGCATGAGAAGCGAGGTCCCACTCCCACCTAGGTGAACTCAAATAAAGATCCTGCACACTGAGTTGGTGTTGCTTTCACCACATCCACCCCAGCAAGTGTGTGATCAATTTATGTTGTAAATGATTAAGGCCCATATGTATGAACACATTTTCCCATAGACACAGAATGGATAAAACCCTTTGGTACATCTGGCCGTAGGTCACATCTCAATAAATCGCACAGCCGTGGGGAAGAGGTTTAGGGATTTGATGAATGGACGTGAAAGGGGATTTAGGGAAAGGTGTGACAAAAGGCTAACACTATATAAACACAATATTCATCTGAGCAATGATCAGCAGCATGTTGTTGGAGGAATAGAAAGGAATGAGTATGACACACTTAACTTAAATGCATTGCAAAAGTCAGCCCCGTAGAGACCCAAGTTATAAATCTAAATGTTCTGTCACCTAGGTTTGAAAAATAGTAAATACAAATAATGTTGGAGTGAAGCGAACACACACGTTCTAAAAAAAGATTATTGAAATAAAAATGATACTGTATTGCCGAATTAGGTGGTGCATCTGCATTCTTCTTGAGTTACCCCGTCAATCTTGAGTGCCTGCCTGGCTGAAGCGGTCCGATAAGGTAAGCATGAGCATTATGGTGCTTTTGTCTTTTGGTCAGAAGAAAAGGCTGAAACGGCCTGATAAGGTAAGCATGAGTATTATGGTGCTTTTGTCTTTTGGTCAGGAGAAAAGAAGGCCTGTGGATTGCAAAACAGAAATGATTATCATGATGTTGTAGAATCAAGAAGAAAGATAGAACGGAAGGTAAGCTTCATGAGAAGTAGTTGACCAAGATGACGCAGAGGAGGCCGAGTGAGAGCATAGTCCTTTATAATCATTCATTTTATGACTGATGTGCGATCAATTAAGTGAGAGGAATTACAACAACCAACAATCACAGACAAGTGGATGCATGTATCGGGATGATCAAACTTGCATCTGGCATGTTCATCATCATCACAATAACATGTAGCCGAGAGTGTGTGCATAATGTGAAGATCACATCACATGTCTGTCGCCAGTTACCTACAACAACAGGCCCCACACACAACCACATAGTTTCAAATTTGAGCAAGCCAGCACACACACGCAGCAGCACTGCATTTCCCAAATCAAGTAATCAACGCACCTCTCACCGGTCCACAGAGTTGAGTAGGCCTCTAAGAGTCATCGTCCAGGTGGATTTCCATGAAGTTGATAACTTACTTTTTCTGGCTGTTGATGAAGTTGTCAATTCATGCACTGAGTCCTTCCATCATACTCATGACTCCGATTAAAGATTATGTCCAACTCTGCACGATTTATTACACAGAGAGAGAGAGACAAGGAAGGTTATAGCCCCAATGTATGGGGGAGTCAAAGATCCAGTCAAAATGACACATGATTGTGATAACAGTGTACTTTGGACCTATCTCAGGGGTTCATTCTCATGGAATAGGTGGTTTCACACACATTATAGTGTCATTGGCCACCTATCCCCACCCAGGTCGGACAATACCCTGGGCGGACTCAACCTTGTGGTTAAATGAACCCCGAGGGAGTGCTGAAAGAATGTTTTTCTGGATAATATAGGGATCCAGTTGTACGAATAAAATTACCTAGCAGATCACCAGTGTGGATCACACCTTTAAAAAATTGTATCTGCTGGAAAATTAAAAGCAATTTTGAGCATAATGACTCATAATGTCGCTCTAATCCTAATGGCCAACATGTTTCTGCCCATGCGTCTAGCCTTTACTGGTCTGGGGCATGCTTCAGGGCCTGGGATTCCTCCTTGGTATAGTGTGAAAAGAAGGCCTCTCCAAAATTAACGGTGAAAGGCTCATGTATACCCCCTTAGGGCCTACCTGAGTATTTACGCAAATCTGGGAGGCCCCACACTTTAAGGGCAGCTGGCCCCTGGTCTGGGGTAGGGGATGATGCCCCTTATAGTCACACATTTGTCAAAGGGAGCAATCTCCTGTAACACCTATTTTGTACGACTCCTTTTGAGAGTCCCAGTCTCCCGACCCAAGAGAGAGAGAGCGACCTATAGTGCAATGCTGTGGTGAACAACAAGAGAAACATTGAGTAGTTTTTGTTGTGTAGACTAGATTTGTGTTTGTTAGCTAAATGGACTGGTCATGTCTTTGAGGAGTGTGAACCACAAAACAAAGCAGTGTGAAATTGGCAAACAAATCTCACTAAGGGGCATATTTATACTCCGTTTGCGCCGGAATTGCGTTGTTTTTTTTGACGCAATTTCGACGCAAAACTAACTCCATATTTATACTTTGGCGTTAGACACGTCTAGCACCAAAGTCCATGGAGTTAGCCTCATTTTTTTGCGTGGACACCTACTTTGCGTTAATTATATGCAAGGTAGGCGTTCCTGTCTAAAAAATCGACTCCGAGGCATGTGCGTCGGATTTATACTCCCGGGCAAAATTCACGCCCGGGAGTGGGCGGGTCAAAAAAAATGACGTACGGCCGCTTTTGCGATGTTTTTTAGCGCCTGCAAAAGGCAGGCGTTAAGGGACCTGTGGGCTCTGAAGGAGCCCAGAGGTGCCCTCCCATGCCCCCAGGGACACCCCCTGTCACCCTTGCCCACCCCAGGAGGACACCCAAGGCTGGAGGGACCCATCCCAGGGACATTAAGGTAAGTTCAGGTAAGTGTTTTTTTTTATTTTTTTTTGTGGCATAGGGGGGCCTGATTTGTGCCCCCCTACATGCCACTATGCCCAATGACCATGCCCAAGGGACAGAAGTCCCCTGGGCATGGCCATTGGGCAAGGGGGCATGACTCCTGTCTTTGCTAAGACAGGAGTCATTTCTATGGGGGTTGGGAGTGAAAAAAAATGGCGCAAATAGGGTTGAGGCGAAAAAATTGCCTCAACCTGACTTGCCCCATTTCTTGACGCCCAAGCCCCATATCCCCCTATGCCGGCGCTGCCTGGTGTACGTCGTTTTTTTTAACGCACACCAGACGGCGCCGGCGGCTAACGCCGGCTAACGTCATTCAATAAATATGGCGCCCGCATGGCGCTTCAGAATGGCGTTAGCCGGCGCTAATTTTTTTTACGCAAAACTGCGTTAGCGCAGTTTTGCGTCAAAAAGTATAAATATGGGCCTAAGTGTTAAAGGGGAAGGAAAAAAATCACTTCCAGCAAAAAAAAATGATCACCCATTAGGTCACCAACATTGTCAATCAATCAAAAACACAATTAAGCATAATAATTATAGTTAGACAATAACTCACTGTCTGCCACCACATGAATCATTGAGCATTGAAACACGAGTCACTCATGTGTCACTCATGGTGCAAAGCATTACTTACCTGTTCCAATCAAGCAAGGTGGTACATTGCTGATCTTCTTTGATTTATTAAACGAAACACACATTGGCCAGTGTAAGTTGTAAATTAAATATTCTGGGGCAGTCCTACTAGTGGATTGAAGAAAGGATAGGCATGGGATTGAGGCAGGCATTGTCTTGAAGGGTTTGAGGGGGAGGCTTCTTCACTGCACGCTGGTCCAACTCCAAATCGTCCATACATGTGTCAAAAATGGTGGCAGTTCATTAGTCAGTGAGACACAAACAAAAAAAAGAATAATGTTCCCCCAGCTGGCTATGTCCTGTTTTTTTTTTCTTTTTTCTTTTTTCCAAAGCAGTTTTTTGATAGAAAGTTCTATGGTGGCCCAGGTCTACTCAGTAGTTGAGGAAGTTTAGTTCATCCTCAAACTCAAGTGGTTCGCCCAGAAGTTGGTCAGCTAAAACACTACCATGACCTGAGTCTGACCAATCGTTGTCATCCTCCTCATATTGTATTTCAGCGTTTTGATCATGGTCAATCTCTCTATGTTGTGGGGCGAGAGACTAGTCCTTCTCACTGTGGCAACTGCACCTGCTGCACTGAACACATGCTCAGCAGACACACTGGCTACAGGGCAAGCCAGATACTTTATTGCCAGCCTGTTGAGCACTGGCCATTGGCTCAGCAATTCATGTCTTGAAGTTTGAAACATCCCGTTCTGAAAAAGAAATGAAAGTGGCAAATAATTGTTTGTACCATGGGTCAAGAATTGTGGCACAGATGTAATGTTTGGATGACACTATGGCCGTAATTAAAACCCTGGTGGTCGGTGTTAAAGCAGCGGTAATACCGCAAACAGGCCGGCGAAAAAAAAAATGGGATTACGACAGTGGTGGAAACTGCCAACATAGACAGCCACTTTAACACTCCGACCGCCACGGCGGTAGAAACAAACATTGCGGCGGTCACCGCCAACAGACAGGCGGGAGACAAAGTACCGCCCACCCTATTACAAGAGGCCTGTCCGCCACCTTTTCCGGGGCAGAACCAATGCTATCTAAAGCACGGCGGAAACAGTACACAGAAGGGAAAACACTCACCTCTCGACACCCAATGAGGAACCAGGATGCCATGGAGCCCAAACTACACGTGCTGCCCATGTTGGTGTACCTCCTCTTCTACCAGGAGTACGAACGGCGGTGGCGACCACGGTGAGTACTGCACCTACAACACAGGGGAGGGGGGAGGAAAGAGAGTGACACACACACGCAACACGCAACTCCCCCACCCTCACCCTCACATACAACAACAGACACACAAATACATGCAGCAACATTACATATACACCCCCCACACCCTGGAAGAACGCAAGGACAAAAGGAAATGATTGTAACCATTGTAATCAAGAAAAATCCATTATTCCAAAGTCAAAATTCAGTATATGAATATGTACACCAACTACACAAGTCCAGATAGTGTACTAATCATTGTCCGTGGACCAGTGGGCCCAAAATGCATGGGCGAAGCCCACACATGATACCTGACTGGAAACGGAGAGAACACTGCTGGGGCATCAGATCGAAAATATACAGGCACCACAGGGGGAGGGGGGACACCTCAGCCTGTTGAACGCACAACGCCACTGCTGCACGAGGGGGCTCCATGCCCATTGATGTTTCCTGGGGAGTGCAAAGCCACTGTCTCCCAAGTCTCTCCAGTGGGTGGGTTGCCCACTGCTTTATCCTTGGGAGTGCAAAGCCACAGTCTCTCAAGTCTCTCCAGTGGGTGGTTTGCCCACTGCTTCATCCTGGGGAGTGCAAAGCCACAGTCTCTCAAGTCTCTCCAGTGGGTGGTTTGCCCACTGCTTTATCCTGGGGAGTGCAAAGCCACAGTCTCTCAAGTGGATGTGATTCTCCACTGGTTCTGGAGGGGGCATGGTGTCCAGAGTGCTTCATCCTGCCAAGGACTGAGGTAGTGGATGTCATTCTCCACTGGTTCTGGAGGGGGCCTGGTGCCCAGAGTGCTTCATCCTGCCAAGGACTGAGGTAGTGGATGTCATTTCCACTGGTTCTGGAGGGGGCCTGGTGCCCAGAGTGCTCCACATGCAGTGTGGCCTGTACAATTCCTTCACCTGGGTGTGCATGCCACGAGATTTGCAAGGTTCAGGTAGCATGATACGCCATGGAGGCAGCGACATACCCAACACTGCTGCGGCTGCGCCTTCCACCTGCAGGTGTAAACAGTGATGGAAGAAATGCCTCATGGAGGCTGCCCAGGGTCCATGAACTCTCCTCCAGCCTCAGACGACTGACCATTGGGGATGGTAGCCATGTCAGCGGTGGTGCCTGTGTCCGAGGACGCTGCGGGCCGGATGGCGGTGCTTGCGGCAGTGTCTGTTGCGCAATGTGGGATGTGTGGTGCTTATGTTTGCCTGAGCCACTCTTGTGTGTTGATGAGTGTGCATGCTGGTCTGATGGTGTGCTTGGGATAGGCTGAGGTACAGGGGATTTGGATGGGGTGGAGGAAGTTGGAGGGGGGAGGCTGGACACAGGGACAATGGCTGCCATCAGTTCTGAGGCTAGATCCTGAAATGCTCTCTGTTGGGCTGCCTGCCCAGAATGAATGCCCTCCAGGTATGCATTTGTTTGTTGCAAATGCTTCTCTACACCCTGGCATTCACAATGGTAGATTGCCCAACAGTGAGGGATCTCAGGAGGTCAATAGCCTCCTCACTGAGGGCAGCAGGGCTGACTGGGGCAGGGCCTGAGATGCCTGGGGCGAAGGAGATGCCCACCCTCCTGGGTGAGCAGGCACAGGACACACGCTGAGGGGCTGCTGGGAGGGCGATGCTGGTAGGGGGTGGCGGCTGTACCTGTTGATGCAGTGGGCACAGAGGTGCCCGCCACCGCAAGGGAGCTTCCATCCAAGGAGGAGTCGCGGTCACTGCTGTCTGCTCCTGTTCCAGTCGTGGAGCTCCCCTCACCCTCCGTCCCACTGGTGGCTTCAGACTTCGTTGTTTCGCCCTCCAGGGCCAAGTGGGTTGCAGCTCCCTCCTGCTTTGGTGGCAGTGCTCCTCCCCCTGATGATGCTATTGCACACAAGAACAGAGGGACCACAAAAATGGGGGGGAAGACAGAAGAAAGACATGTTCAGTGCTTGCAACACCACTACCGTTGGGGGACACAACACACAGGGAGCAGCCCTCTGCACTACGCCATGCACTGTTACTAGAAATGTCAGCTGACCATGGGGTACAAGGCCTAAGACCAATTGTGGACACATGGAAGTCACAGGAGCCTGACTAGGTGTAGATGGCTCTTACTACTGGTGGGGTTGGGGTGCCACATAACCTGCCTCACAAGGGACCTTGCCTACCAACTTCGCCCTGGCCTAGGGGAACCCACTGCCCACCTCTCCCACCCAGACACCTCGTAATACACGCAGAGTCAGCTGAATGAGAGTGTACTCACCCCCTTGTGGCTGCTGTGATGCCCTCAAGCGCCCATCCAACTCCGGATAGGCCACCGCCAGGATCTGGAACATCAGGGGGGTCATGGTGTGACGGGAACCCCTCCCACGTTGGGAGGCCATCTCCAGCTGGGCTTCCGCTGTCGTCTTGCTCCAGCGGCATAGGTCCTCCCATATTTTACGGCAGTGGGTGCTCCGTCTGTGGTAGACCCCCAGGGTCCGAACGTCCTTGGCGATGGCACACCAAATACCCTTCTTGTGGTGGGCGCTGACCTAGAGGAATGGTATAGGGGTACCCGTCCGGACCATCATACTCATTGCCCCCCAGTTCCCACCCTTGCCTTGACGCACATACACTCCCCATCCGCACATGCAGGCCTCAGCCCCCCCATGCATCTTCCATCCACACCACTCAAACCAGGCATTGCCCATGCAGGATGCTCACAGTGTACTCACCTCTTTGTCTGGAGGACCGTACAGTTGCGTGTACTGGGGGAGGACCCCATCCACTAGTTTCTCCAACTCCTCCGAAGTGAAGGCAGGGGCCCTTTGCCCAGACACATGAGGTCACAGCAGCACTTGCAGTGTAGGTCCTCTCCTGTTGAAGGTCAGGTATCAAGTGAGGGAACAGACAGAAAATGGCGGTCACATCCATGGCTGTGCGTACTGTCACTGCCGGCGTACATCGTCATTGGCTCCTGGGACCCATTGGGGCCCAATGTTAACCAATGCAGAATTGCGCCGCGGTCTTCGACCGCCCACCGCAACGGTGTAGAACGCCAGCGCGGTTACCTCATATCCCCTTGTTCCACCTTACAGGTCAGGCAGCCGCTATTTCAGGAGGCCACATGGGATGGATGTTAACTGCGTCACACCTATCTAGGCCGGGAATATAGACAGATACCGGCACATTGCGGATTAATAACGTTTCTGAAAATAATACATTGTGATACCTCAGTGTTGGATGACTCTCTGCTCGCTGTTCTCCTCCATAGGGCACGTCCGCTGGGGCAGGTAATGAGATGGCGGCATCCTCCGGTGTACAGACCCCTGGTGGACCTGTCAACAATGGAAGAGAGACACATCCTGGTCACATACAGACTTGATCGTGCAACAATCCAGGAACTGTGTGCCCAGTTGGAGCCGGACCTGATGTCAGCTATCCGCCATCCCACAGGAATCCCCCCTCTAGTGCAGGTCCTGTCTGTACTCCATTTCCTGGCCAGTGGGTCTTTTCAAACAACAGTGGCCATGGCATCAGGGATGTCCCAGCCAATGTTCTCTAACGTGTTGTCCAGAGTCTTGTCTGCCCTGCTGAAACACATGCGCAGCTACATTGTTTTCCTCAGGTGGAGGATTTGCCCACAGTGAAAGGTGACTTCTGTGCCCTGGGACATATCCCCAACATCATTGGTGCCATTGATGGTACACATGTGGCATTTGTACCCTCCAGCAGAAATGAACAGGTGTACAGAAACCGGAAGAGCTACCATTCTATAAATGTGCAGATGGTGTGTTTGGCAGACCATTACATCGCCCATGTCAATTCCAAGTATCCTGGCTCTGTGCATGACGCTTACATTTTGACGAATTGCAGCATCCCTTATGTGATGGGCCAACTCCTGAAGCACCGGGTGTGGCTAATAGGTGAGGCCAGGGTCCCAATAAAGTTGACATAGGTTTCTGGGTATGGGGCTGTCCCTAAGGGTTAGTGTGTGTCTAACAGGTGTCCCTTGACATTTGCAGGTGACTCTGGTTACCCCAACCTGTCATGGCTACTGACCCCAGTGAGGAATCCCAGGACAAGGGCAGAGGAACGCTACAATGAGGCACATGGGCGAACTAGGAGGGTGATCAAACTCACCTTCGGCCTCCTGAATGCAAGGAAGGCCAGATTCCGGTGCCCCCACCTGACAGGTGGCTCCCTATACTACTCACCGAAGAAGGTGTGCCAGATAATCGTGGCCTGCTGTATGCTGCACAACCTGGCTTTGCGACGCCATGTGCCTTTTCTGCAGGAGGATGGGCCGGATGTTGGTCTTGTGGCAGCTGTGGAGCCTGTGGACAGTGAACAAGAGGAGGCAGAAGAAGAGGATATCGACAACCAAAACAACATCATCATGCAATACTTCCAGTGAGACACAGGTAAGAAGATGCCACTGCTTCCCACATCTCATTCTATTGTTGGAACTAGCATGAGTGTGTCATTTTCATTACGGTATGGTCCCTGACTTGTCACTTTGACTTTCCATTTCACAGATTTGGGTCCCACTTTGTGCCCTCTGCTATGTTTACTGCTGGCCTACAGCTGTGTTACATTGATATGTGAACAAGTAAATTGACATTGCTATATTCCATAGTTATTGCAATTACACATTTGTGAAAGCACAGACTGACTCCAGATTGTTGTGTGATTGAAATGTGTATATTCCTGTGCTAATAAGTGGAGGGGGTTGTAAAATGGGCTGTGGGGATGGTGGAGGAATGTCCCTGGCAGAGTCCAGTCTATTTGTTTCACATGTGCATTGTCCAAAGGGGCATAGGAAGTGGAGCAATGGCAGTTTAAGGATGGACAGGGTGACATAGTGGGACAGAAGGGTGACATTCAGGGGGGTCTTATTTCCTGGCAGGGGTCTTGGCAATGTTCTCTGTCTTGTTCCTGGATCCCAGGGACCATTTGCGGGGTGGTTCTCCTTGTGCAGGGGATGGGGTGCTGGTGTCCTGTTGTTCCTGCGGCGGTGCCTCCTTTCCACTAGCTCCGGCAGAGGTGGAGGGCTGTTCATCGTCCAGGCTAGTGTCAGGGGCCCCTTGTTCTGCCACTGTGTCCCTCCTGGTGTTGACAAGGTCTGCCAGCACCCCTGCAATGATGACCAGCGTGATGTTAATGGACTTTGGGGGTCATTATGACCCTGGCGGTCTTTGACTGCCAGGGCCAAAACGACCGGAGCACCGCCAACAGGCTGTCGGTGCCTCCCGGCGTATTTCGACCGTGGCGGTAGCCCCGCGGTCGCACCGCCGGGGCCGGCGGTATACCGCCATTTCAGCCCCGGCGGTGATAATCCGCCCGGGCAGCGCTGCAAGCAGCGCTGCCCTGGGGATTATGACTCCCCTACCGCCAGCCTGTTTCTGGCGGTTTGCACCGCCAGGAAGAGGCTGGCGGTAAGGGGACTCAGGGGGCCCCTGCACTGCCCATGCACTTGGCATGGGCAGTGCAGGGGCCCACAGGCAGAGCCCCGTCGCGCATTTCACTGCCCGAATTTCGGGCAGTAAAATGCGCGACAGGTGCTACTGCACCCGCTGCACATCAGCATTGCCGCCGGCTCAATTACGAGCCTGCGGCAATGTTGATGTGACTTTTCCGCTGGCCCAGCGGAAAAGTCAAAATAGGGAGCCAGCCATACTGCCAGCAATGGCGGTATTCTGGTGCCCGCAACCTCGGCGGTCTGCAATGCAGACCGCCAAAGTTGTAATGACCCCCTTCAAGTCCTCCCTGATCCCAAGGTAGTGTTCCTCCTGCAGCCGCTGGGTCTCCTGAAACTTGGCCAGTACCGTTGCCATCGTCTCCTGGGAATGATGGTAAGCTCCCATGATGTTGGAGAGTGCCTCATGGAGAGTGGGTTCCCTGCGCCTGTCCTCCCACTGTCGCACTGCAGTCCTCCCAGTTTCCCTGGTGCCCACTGCCACTGCCCCCAGGTCCCTGATTTTCTTGGATTGGTGGGTTTGTCTGGGTTCCATGTAGTGGTGGACACACTGCTGATTGATGTGCCCTGGGGAAAGAGGGATGGGCCCGCTGGGTGGGTGCTGTCCTGGTGTTTCCTGATGGGGGAGGGTCTGTGGTGGCTTGTGACAGTGTCAGGGGAACTGACTGTCCCGATGTCCCAGATGGGCCGGGCTGGTCATCTTGATCCAGTTGTGCAGAGCTGCTGTCATCACTATGGGCCTCTTCTGTGGGGGGACTGGATATATCTGGCACCTCCTGTCCGGTGACGTTGGGTAGGGGTCCTGTTGGGGTGTAAATGTATAATTAATGTATCTGTGTGTGCCATTGTGTGCAATGGGTGAGTGACCCTCTACTCCAGTGCTTGCATTATTGGCTTGGTCCTTCTGTGATTGGTGATTTTGGGGCATGAGTGAGTCTCTGTAGTGGACGTGCTTGGGTGATGGGTGTCCATGCATTGGTGTCACATGCAGGGCTTGGTTTGGGGATGTGTTGGTGGGGTATCTGTGGGTTGTTGGGGTGATGGGTTTGAGGGTAAGGGTGGGAGTATGTGATGGCATGCAGGTGGGGTGGGGGGGATAAGGTAGTAAAGATTTGCCTTACCAGAGTCCAGTCCTCCTGCTACTCCTGCCAGGCCCTCAGGATGCAGTATTGCCAAGACTTGCTCCTCCCATGTTGTTAGTTGTGGGGGAGGAGGTGGAGGTCCACCACAAGTCCTCTGTACAGCAAATCTGGTGTCTGGAGACCACGGAACGCACCTTCCCTCGTAGGTCGTTCCACCTCTTTCTGATGTCATCCCTAGTTCTTGGATGCTGTCCCATTGCGTTGACCCTGTCGACAATTCTGCGCCATAGCTCCATCTTCCTTGCAATGGAGGTCTGCTGCACCTGTGATCCGAATAGCTGTGGCTCTACCCGGACGATTTCCTCCACCATAACCCTGAGCTCCTCCTCAGAAAACCTGTGGTGTCTTTGTGGTGCCATGGGTGTAGTGTGTGTGGTGTGTGTGAGGGTGTGTGGGGTGATATGTTGGGGTGTGTGCTGTAAGGTGTGTGGATGGTGTATGGGTGATGTTGTTCTGTGGCTCTGGTTCTGTGGGTGCTCTTGGTGTATCTCTCTCTCAGTTGTCAATTTTGAGTCGTGAAGGGTTGTGGGTAATGTGGGTGTGTGTTTTATAGTGGTGTGGGTCTGGTGTGTGTATGTGTGTCAGATGTGTGTAGTTTGAATTGTCCAATGTAGTGTTGTTTTGTTAGAGTGTGTGTATTTTGAGCACGACGGTATGTACCGCCAATGGTTTACAGTGGTTGAATGTCTGCCGCGATGATTCGTGGGTCATAATGCTGTGGGCGTAGTTCTGTTGGTGTAACGGTGTGGGTTTCGATACCACCAGTTTAGCACTGACCGTTGGGCTGGCAGACTTGTGTGTGTGTCTGTATAGTGATGGATTGCTATGTGGGGGTCATAATATGGGTAGATGTAAACCGCTGCGGCGGCAGTATGTTGGCGGCAGTCGGCATGGCGGTAAGCGGGACTTACTGCCAATGTCATAATGAGGGCCTAAGTGTCCAACCCCCTTCCTGGGTTACTTAAGGGTTCCCCTGAGAGTGGGACCCTAGATTTGTCTGCAAGACTTCAGGAACCATCTGCAACTCTCCTCTGCAAGACACTACTGCAACCTGGACCCCTGAATCGTTGCTGTTCTTCACTGGAACTAAGAGCAAGACTGTAACCAGTAGGAGGGCTAATACTGCACATTTGTTTCTATGTTCTGCAAGACTTCTGCAAAACCTGTGGCTGTGCATCCTCCAGAGTCACAGGGACTCTGCCTGCACTTAGGAAAGCAAGAAGGAATCTCTCTTGGAGTGAAGGAGTCCCTCCCCTGCATCTACAGGCACCTCAACGACAACGCCTGGCTTGTGGATCCTGCTGTCCCATGGACTCTTTGAGATTCTACAATACAGGTGGTGGTTCTGTGGCTCTCCAGAGGTCTGATCTAACTTCCTTGTGACTGGGACGTCTGTGGTCCCTCACTGGAGCTTCTTGGCTGGAACCCCTGTGCACCGCGTCTGTTTGCCTTTGCCAAGGTTTGTTGGCTCTTCAGTCCAAAGACCTCCTAACGCCAAGAAGACCCAGCCTCCAGCACTCTCCAATTCCAAAAATGACATCCTCTCTGCAACTCCTGCAACGTAGGGATCCCTCTTTGCTGAGCAGTTGAGGCCTCCCTGTGCCTGCTGCCAGAGGGTCCCACGGGGGGGCTCCAGTGAATCCTGCTGCCTCACCTGCTTGCTGAGAGCTGGCTCTGACCTACTACCAAAGGTTAGGTCATCTGGACCTTGATGGTCCCCACTAGGGAATATTTGCTTTAAGCACACAAGAAAAGAGAAAGAGACATCACCCACTGTACTGCCAGACAGAAGGCGTGTGCATGACGTGACATGTGACCACACTCATGACATGGATATCTCTTCAGCTTGTGAAGATAAGTGCTACTGCCAACTGACAGCTTTAAGATGGCACCAAAGAAATGTGCTTCCAAGAAAGCGGCCAGTGATAATAAGGAGCTTCGCATCACTAGTATGTCACCCAAGAACTTTTTCGGGCAAAAACATGTGCCTGCCACACTGGTCTCCGGGGAGCAAGCTGGGAGCAACACTCCTGCATCAGCGGCCTCACTCCAAGTCCATGTTTGGCACAGAAGCAGCCACTCTAATCACAGCAACACTGATTAGCAGTGATGTTGAATTAGACAGATCTCTTTCTCAAAGTAGTACCCAATTGTTGCATGGATGTCACTCACAGCCCTGGATGAACAGCCATCACTAAAGCATGCACATTAGAGAAAATCACCTAGCCCACAAAATCAGTTCTCACACAAGGCAAAGCTGACAGGGCAATCACAACCATACAGGGCAACACACCCATGCACAAGATGTCACACACAGAAACAATAATACTGCATTTACATCCCCACAGGTCCTTCACCCAACGTCACCAGAGAGGAGGTGCCAGCAACATGCAGTCCCCTCACAGAAGAGGCCCACATTGATGACAACACCTCTGGTCGCCTGGATCTGGATGACCAACCTGGCCCATCAGGGATCTCTGGACAATCGGTACCCAGGCACAGTCCCATACCACCACAGAGCCTCCCCGCTCAGGATACACCAGCACAGCACCCACACAGCGGGCCCATGCCTCTGTCCCTAGGAGACGTCAATCAGCAGTGTGTCCACCATTACAGGGACCCCAGGCAACCCCACAAACACAAGGATGATCTGGGACCTGGGGTCAGTGGCAGTGGGCACACTGTTCAGGGGACAGAGGCACAGGACAACAGGGAAGCTAGGAGGAGTGCTGTGCGACAGGGGGAGGACAGGCCCAGGGAACCGACTCTCCACAAGGCACCCACCAGCATCCTTGGAGCATACCACTATTCCCAGGAGACGATGGGCCAGATACTGTACAAGTTGCAGGAGACCCAGCGGCTGCAGGAGGGACAGTACCTGGGGATCAGGGAGGACCTGAAGCACATCCACACCACCCTGGTCACCATTGCAGGGGTGCTGGCAGACATGGCCAACACCATGAGGGAAGCAGTGGCACACCAACGGGCCCCTGACACTAGCCACATCGATGAACAGCCCTCCACCTCCGCTGCTGCTAGCGGACAGGAGGCTCCACCACAGTAAGAACAGGCCACCAGCACCCCTCCCCTGCAGAAGGAGAACCACCCTGAAAACAGTCCCTGCGATCCATGCAGAAGCCAGAGAACATTGCCAAGACCCCCCACCAGGAAATAAGTCTCTCCTGATTGTCACCCTTTTGTCCCACTCTGTCACCCTGTTCACCTTGAACTGTCATTGCTCCCCTTCCTATGCCCCCTTGGACAATGCACCTTTGATACAAATAGCCTGGACTTTATCCTGAACTTTCCTCCACCATGACCCCAGCCCATTGCACATACCCCTCTACTTACTAGCACTTAAATAAACACCCTTTGAAAAAATACAAGTATAGAGTATGTCAAATGATTTAACTATGTATTTGTTTAACAAGTTTTAAACACTGCAATACAACTGTACAGTAATGTATACATAGGAATGTCCTGTAGTTGGCTGCAGTCAACACACCAGGAGCGATAGTGGGGCACAAATATCTGCAAATAGAGATGCCAAAGGGTGCAGTAAGTGGCCATATAATTGGGAGAATCTGCCTGCCATGTACAATTTCAAATACAAAACTGTCAATGCAAAGTGAAGTTACAGTGTCTCACCTGTGTGTCACTGGAAGTACTGTCGTATAATAGCTGTTCTGTTGTCCTCATCCTCATCCTCTGCCTCCTCATCTTCACTGTCCACAGGGTCCACTACTGCTACACGGCCATCTCCAGCCTCATCCTCCTGCAGAAAAGGCACCTGGTGCCTCAAGGCAAGGTTATGCAACATGCAGCATGCCACAATGATCTGGCACACCTTCTTGGGTGAGTAGTACAGGGATCCACCTGTTAGATGGAGGCAACAAAACCTGGACTTCAGGAGGCCAAATTTCCTCTCTATTATTCTCCTTGTTCGCCCATGTGCCTCATTGTAACGTTCCTCTGCCATTGTCCTGGGATTCCTCACAGGGGTCAGTAGCCATGAGAGGTTGGGGTAACCAGAGTCACCTGCAAATATTGAGGGACAACTGTCAGACACACTAACCCTTAGGGCCCACACCACACCCATATACCAACATCCACTGGGTGGGAACCAGGGCTCACCTATTAGCCACACCCGGTGCCTCTGGAGTTGAGCCATCACATATGGGATGCTGCTATTCCTCAGGATATAGGCATCATGCACATAACCAGGATACTTTGCATTGACATGGGAGATGTACTGGTCCGCCAGGCACACTATCTGCAAATTCATGGAGTGAAAGCTCTTTCGATTTCTGAACACCTGTTCATTTCTCAGAGGGTGGGGGGCAAATGCAATATGTGTACCATCAATAGCCCCAATAATGTTGTAGATATGTCCCATTGCATAGAAGTCAGCTTTCACTGTGGACAAATCCGCCACCTGGGGGAAAACAATGTAGCTGCGCATGTGTTTAATCAGGGCAGACAACATTCTGGTCAGCACTATTGAGAACATTGGCTGAGACATTCGTGCTGCCAAGCCCATTGTCACTTGGAAGGAGTCAGTTGCCAAGAAATGGAGTACAGATAGGACTTGCACAAGAGGGGGGATCCCGGTGGGCTGACAGATAGCAGATATCAGGTCAGGCTCCAATTGGGCACACAGCTCTGTGATTGTGGCCCTGTCCAGTCTATAGGTGAGGATGATGTGCCTGTCCTCCATTGTTGCCAAGTCTACCAGGGGTTTGTACACGGGAGGATGTCTCCATCACCTATTCATTCACAGTGGTTGTAATCAAGGGGGCAAAACGGGGAACAGCTGGTCAGTATACCACATTTCCAAACACTACACTGCATTGCATGTTGTGACTGTAACAGTATGTTGTTGGATAGGCCCAAATCGTGCCTTTGTGTACTGTGACACAGTTAGGTGCCATGGCCTGCCCCCTCCCTGAAATGGCGTCTGCCTGTCCTGTGTGGACGGACATGTGGAAATGATGTAATGCCGCTGACGTTGTGCGCCTATGCAGGAGGCGGTCGAGTACCACTGTGCAACTCCTGATTGGTTGTCTTTGGGCCCTATGGGTTGCAGTGGCCAATGGTGATGTACGCCGGCGGTGACGGTATGCACCGCCGCGGACGTGACTGCCATTTTCTATCTGTTCACTCACTTGCTACCTGGCTTTCAACAGGAGAGGACCTACACCGCAAGTGCTGCTGTGACCTGTGTCTGGAACCAACCATGGCTCGTGTCACTGGGGAAAGGGCCCCTGCCTTCACCGCTGCAGAGTTGGAGAGACTGGTGGATGGGGTCCTACCCCAGTACTGTAATGCTGTATGGGCCTCCAGACCAACAGGAGAGTACACTGTGAGCACGATGCAAGGGGCCTGGATGCATGGAGTGCTGTGTGTGTGGGGACAGAGGCACAGGACAATGTGTAGGGGGTTGGTGGAAGGGTTGTGGGCAGCGTGCTGCATGTATGATGGGCAATGTATGTGTGTAAGGGGATGTGAGGGCTATCGTGGGCCATGAGTGTAACAAGCCGGATGGTATGACTGATACCTTTTTCTATGTTTCTTTTTCTGCAGGTCAGCGCCCATCAGAAAAAGGGTATATGGCGTGCCATCGCCTAGGATGTGTGGACCCTGGGGTCTACGTCAAGCGGAGCACCCACTGTCGGAAACGGTGGGAGGACCTGAGACGCTGGGCAAGGAAGACGGCGGAGGCCTAGCTGGGGATGGCCTCCCAACGAGGAAGGGTTGCCCGTTGAACCCTGACCCCCCCTGATGGCCCACATACTGGTGGTGGCCCATCCGGAGCTAGATGGGCGCTTGGAGGCATCACAGCAGTCACAAGGGGGTGAGTACAGTTTCCCAACATACTACTTGCGCGTGGTGGGGTGGTCTCCAGGTGGGGTATGTGGGCCTGTTGGTGCCCCTAGGCCAGGCAGAACATTACAGGGTAGGTCCCATGCTGGGCAGGGGATGATGAACACCACCTCCTACCAAGCTAGTAGGCATCCACTACTGGGCAGGTGTCTGTGAGTGTCAGGTATGCTGCTATTGGCGTTAGGTATTCCTGTCCATAGGCTGGTGACTAGCATTGTGACTGGTAGTGCTTTTCCTAGGGCGTAGGGCTGTTCCCTGTGTGTGTGTGTGTCGTGAACGCCAACGGTGATATTGCTGCCATTAACCAAGTGTATCCTCTGTCTTGTCCCCACCCTTTATGTTTTGTCACCCTGTCCTTATGTGCATTAGCATCATATGGCGGAGGAGCAGAGGCACCAGAGACGGAGGGAGCTACATCCCACAGGGCCCAGGAGGCCGAATTCACCAACTGTGAGGGCACCAGTGGGACGGAGGGCGAGGGGAGCACCACTGTGGAGACAGGAAGGGACAGTTCTGACAGTGAAACCTCTTCCGATGGAAGCACCTTGGTGGTGGCGGACACCTCTGTGCCCACCCCAACTACAGGTACAGCCACCACCCTCAGCGAGTTTCCAATGCCCGCTCACCCAGGAGGGTGTGAATCTCCTTTGCCCCAGGCACCTCAGGCCCTGCCCCAGTTAGCCCTGCTGCCCTGAGTGAGGAGGCTATTGACCTCCTGCGATCCATCTCTGTTGGGCAGTCAACCATTGTGAATGGCATCCAGGGCCTGACAGCCCATTTGCATCAAACTAATGCATTCCTGGAGGGCATTCACTCTGGCATGGCGGCCCAACTGAGATCAATCCAGGCTCTGGCCTCCTCCCTGATGGCAGCCATTGTCCCTGTCTCTAGCCTCCCCCCTCCAACTTCCTCTACCCAGTCCCATTCCCCTCAACCCCAACCTAACCCAAGCACACATTCAGACCAGCATGCACCCAAGACAACACACAGGAGTGGCTCAGGCAAACACAAGTACCACACATCATCCCACAGGCACTCACACAAACATCATCCAGATGCAGACATACCAACATCCACTGCCTCCACTATGTCCCCCTCCTCCTCGTCCTACACCACCCTCCCAGTAGCGTCTCCACTCACACCTGCATGCACTACATCCTCATCCACTACCCCATCGCCATCACGGCTATCACTACACACCCCTCACTGGCAGTCACCACCTCCACATCCCTGCACACGTCCCTTGTGTCCTCTCCCACTGTGTCTGTGTCCCCTCCTCCCAAAGTACACAAATGCAAGCACTCAGACACCCAACAGCCATCCACCTCACAACAGCATCCAGCCCAGGCACCTGCACCCAAACACAGCAGATAGACGCCTCCAACAACCACTCCCTCTTCCTCCACTCCCAAACCTTCACCCTCTTTCCACCCCAGTGTCCTTAGGAAGCTTTTACTCACTGCCGTTGACCTCTTCCCTACCCCTCCACCCCCCTGCACCAGCTGGATGCAACACCAACTGCCAAGGGGAAGGGCAAGGAGGCACCACCAGCTGCCAAGGGGAAGGGCAAGGAGGCACCACCAGCTGCCAAGGGGAAGGGCAAGGGGCCTGCAGTCAGGAAGGACAGGAGGCCTGGTGCTGGAACTGATTCTGAGCCCGACCACCAACCATGACAGTTCAGCCATCTGAGGCTGCATGGGAATGGCTGGAGCCTCTCCTCACCACTGCCTACACCATCACCAGCACCACTGCCAGCAGCAGCAGCCCCAGTTAGCAGCCATCCCAGGCTGCAGGGGAAGGGCTGGAGGCTCCCCCCAACACTGGCAGCACCACCACCAGCACCACTGCCAGCAGCAGCAGCCCCAGTGGGCAGCTGTCTGAGGCTGCTGGGGGAGGGCTGGAGCCTCCCCCCACCACTGGCATCCCCGACACCAGCACTGCCACTGCCACTGCCACTGTCACTGCCACTACTGAGCAGCTGTCACTGCCGGCTCGCAGTGTGTAATCCTGCCTCCATGGGATGCAGTGCGTCCTGGGCCCTGGAAATCCTGTAGGTGTGACACCCAGGTGAAAGACTGTGACCTTGCACTCCCCAAGTGTTGCATCACAGGGCACAAGGCCCCCTCCAGAACCAGTGGAGAAGCCATCCACTCACCCTTGCCAGGATGAAGCACACTGGGCACAAGGCCCCCTCCAGAACCAGTGGAGAAGCCATCCACCCACCCCATCCTTGCCTGGATGAAGCACACAGGGCACAATGCCTCCTCCAGAACCAGTGATGAAGCCATCCACTAACCCCCTCCTTGCCAGGATGAAGCACACTGGGCACAAGGCCCCCTCCAGAACCAGTGAAGAAGCCATCCACTCACCCCCTCCTTGCCAGGATGAAGCACACTGGGTACAAGGCCCCTCCTGAACCAGTGGAGAAGCCATCCACTCACCCCCTCCTTGCCAGGATGAAGCACACTGGGCCCAAGGTCCCCTCCAGAACCAGTGGAGAAGCCATCCACTTGAGCGACTGTGGCCTTGCACTCCCCAGGACCAACCAGTGGGCAAACCACCCACTTGAGATACTGTGGCCTTGCAGTCCCCAGGACCAAGCAGTGGGCAAACCACCCACTAGAGAGACTGTGGCTTTTCACTCCCCAGGACCAAGCAGTGGGTAAACCACCTACTAGAGAGACTGCGGCTTTGCACTCCCCAGGACCAAGCAGTGGGCAAACCACCCACTAGAGAGACTGTGGCTTTGCACTCCCCAGGACATTGCACAGGGCATGTAGCCCCCTCCAGGACAAGTGGTGTTGTACCATCTTCCGGCTGAGTTGCCCCCCATTCCCCATCCCCCTGAGGTGCCTGTGTATTTTCAACCTGATGCCCCTGCAGTGTTCTCTCCGTGTTGTTGCAGGAGTCAAGCGGGCCTTGGCCTATGTGATGTGGCCCTGTGGCCCATGGACATTGAGGACTGGGCAACGTCCCTCCATTTGTATATATGTATATACTGTTTTGATTATGAATCACGATGTTCTAGTATTTTATCTGATTACACTCACTTTAATCAATTCCTTTTGTCCTTGCATTATTCCTGAGGGGTACGGGGTAGATATGAGATGTTATTGCATGTGGTTGTGTGTATGGTGTTGGCGGTGTTGCGTGTGTGTGTCTCTCTCTTTTTCCTCCCCCCACCCTTGTGTGCTAGGCGGCAATACTCACTGTGCTCGTCTTCGCCGGCGTTGCTGTTTGTAGTGCATAAGGAGGTATACAAGCATGGGGAAGATGTGCAACTCGGGCTCCATGGCATAGTGGTTCTTTTTTGAGTCTCCAGCGGTGAGTCCTTTGCCTTCTGTGTACTGTTTCCGCCGTGCTTTTGATGTCGTTGGTACTGACCCGGAAAAGGTGACGGATAGGCCTGTTGTAATACTGTGGGCGGTACATTGTCTTCCGCCTGGCTGTTGGCAGTTACCGCCGTGGAGCTTGTTGCTACCGCTGTGGCAGTCGGTGTGTTAAAGTGGCTGTCTGTGTGGACGGTTTCCGCCGTGGTCACAATTCCTTTTGTTTTACCGCTGGCCAGTTGGTGGTATTACCGCCGCTTTATCACCGACCGCCAGGGTTGTAATGAGGGCCTTAATGCAGTGACCCACCCATCAGAGGGGGTCAAGGGCATCATCCAGACTAACCAGTCAGAGCTGGACAGGGGTTGATCACTCCCCTGTCCTTTGTGTGGTTTTACTCCAGAGCGGGAACCAGGGGTTCCTGCACTGGTGCAAACCAGCTTATGCAAGGAGGGCACCAAATGTACCCTTCAAAGCAGTCTCGTGGCACTCACAGGCACCCCGACCCAGCCCAGAGGGACCTATTTCTGAAGAAGAGGTGACCTCAATCTAACAGGAAATCCTTTGTTCTGCCTTCCCCTGCCCACGTTAAGCTCAGCAGCAGGAGGGCAGAACGGTGTCTGGTGTCTGCAGCAGCACAGACTGGCATGCAGACCCCAAGGGAGTCACACAGTACATGGTATCAAGTAATTAGAGCTGCGATCGGTATAGTTGCAGTATGCCAACATGATTGATACCAAACATGCTTATGTTCTGTGAAGCCATTATGAAGTTGGACAACTCGTGTTGACCAGTGTCCACTAAATACCATAAAATGGCTTCCCTGCACTTAAAAAGCCAGGGAAATAGAGTCTGGGGTTTGTAGGGGCACTTCTGCTCATGCAGGGGTGCCCTCACACTTAGAACCATGCACCCTGTCCTTGGGCTGAAAGGCCTACCTCAGAGGTGACTTACATGGTCAGAGTGCAGTGACAATGATATAAGGCAAACCTTATATCTGGAGTGAAGGGTGCATGCACCAATTCATACAGGCTGCAATGGCAGGCCTGTCATCACAGTTTGCATGGGCCCCCATGAGTGGCACAATACAGGATGAAGCCCACGGGGGACCCATGGTGTACCAATGCCCTGGGAACCCTTTTGGCTTGTCATATAATATATTTTAACATTATGCGCCAGCATGATTGTTGGGTAAACTGGAGCTCATACTCCCCGCCCAACCTTACTGATGGAGCTACACCCCTGATCTAAGCAGCCCATAAGGAAGAGTAAATTGTATTGAAAAAGTATGATATGCGTTCATGTTTTGCATTTCCTGGTAATGAAAAACTCCTGAATTTGTTATTAAAAAATGAAAGACCTACCTCTCCCATGGGATAGCATTGGGGGACCTTAGTACATCTAATAAGTGCTAACTGTTGATTGGAAGTACTTAGAAATGCTATTTCTGGACTGAAATTAATTATTCTTTGAAATCCTTTTTAATGGTAAAGTCAGACTTCAAGTCACAATTCTAAAAATGACAGTTGTAGAAATTTGGCGTATTCTTCTCCTAAACATGTGGTGCCTGCTAGCAGTATTCTGGGTCACATGACTGTGACTGGCTTCACTGTTGGGCTTTGTGTATTGCTCCAAACTGTGAGACAAAAGGGGAATAGAAGTTAACAGGACGGCTATCCTTCCAGGACGGCTTGTGGTGGAGTTATTCCTTGCCTCACTTACAGTTCAAAGGCTGTCTGCAGCACACACACACAAAGGAATCTGGCACTAGCCTTTTGTCATCCCAGAGTACTTGGAGCCTTGCCAGGTGAAAGGAAGAACTTTCCAGAACAAGATGTGGGTGTAGCATAGGAAATTCCTCGACTTCAAAGACTTCAAAGAATGGCACCAGGCATAAATATTGGGCCCTCAGAACATCTCTTCAATATTGTTAGCATTAATATTTGAAACATTTATAGGGCACATTGGACCAAAAAGGTATCAAAGCGCTAGAGAGAAGAGAGAAAACAGGTAATCAAAGGCAGTCCAATACAAGCAAATCACTAACGGTAGCCCCTACCTAACCCTAAGATGTAAACAACCACTTTTTGAGTTACATGCAAAAGAGTAAATGTGAACCAAGGCTACGGATGCGTTCATGAAGGGAGTTCCACAACTTTGCAGCAGCTACCGAGAAGACCAGTTCCCCCAACTTGGCTTTCTTACACTGTGGTTCAACCACCTTATATCATTCCGCTGATCTCAGATGTCTCCTGGGAACATGTCAATTCACAGTTGTCATAATATAGCTCGAGCCCAGAGAATAAAGAGCTTTATGCATCAGACAAAGGGTCTTAAAGGCCACTTGTTACTTTATAGGCAGCCAACTGAGGTATCTCAGCCCTTCGGTAAAAGAAGAGTGTTTGGGTAATCCCAGGACTAAGTGGGCGGCCACATTCTGAATGATTTGAAGCTTGTTTAGAGAGAGCTGATTGATGTTTACATACAGGTCATTTCAGTAGTCTAGTCCAGATGAAATGGCAGCCTAGACCACCGGTACCCTAAGCTCTTTTGGCCGAAGTGACAAAATGTTTTTCAAGATTCTAATCATCCAAAAACATGAACTAACCGTTGTATTAACCTGGGTGAAAAACATCAAGGTGTTGTTAAACATCACACCAAGGTTCTTGGCTGCTGCTACAGGGACAAGTAGAGAACTGCAAATATCTGACCACCAACGTTCAGTTCAGATAGAGCTGTCCATTTCAAACACCGCAATCTTGTTTTTTTGTCCATTCATTTTCAGCCAGTTCTGTCTCATCCACCTGCTGGCTTCCTGCATACAGGACTGAAACCTATCCGCTACCACATCTGATCTGGGTATTGTCCTCACAGGATAAGACCTGGAAGCCAAAAGATCGTATTAGTTTCTCCAGGGGTGCAACATACAAGTTAAATAACATCAGGCGAAGGGATGACCCTTTGGGAATTCCACAGGAGAGCTGAAAGGGGCCTGCTCTGAAATCACCATAACTCACTGTAATCGATCTTTCATACAAGAATGACTCTAGCAACTTCAGCGCCACATCCTTCAGCCCAGCCTGTTGCAGCTTTTGCACCATCAGACCTGGAGAAATGGTGTCAAAGGCTGTTGATAGGTCTACCAAAAACAAGATAGCCGTGCCTCCCTGATCTACTTACATGCCTAGATTTGTGGACATTACAGATGGACTGCCTTCTTCCCCAGCAGATTGCCCTGTTGCTTGAGGCCTGGCTTGTGACACCTCCTGGACAATTCCAAATACACATACCTGACACACATACACACACCACTCCCACACACCCAAGACAATATAAAACACCCACCCACATCACCCACAAACCCCTACGACCAAAATACCGAAAGAAGGCCAGAGAGAGAGACACTACAAACTACTACCAAGCATCCACAGGCACACAATACCATCACCCACATAACTTCCACGCACCTCACACAACACACCACTAAATATCACCCCACTTATCACTACACACACCACCCCACACATCACCCACACCACCCCATGGCAAAGACACCCCAGGTTCTCTGAGGAGGAGCTCAGGGTCATGTTGGAGGAAATCGTCTGGGTAGAGCCACAGCTATTCAGATCACAGGTGCAGCACACCTCCATAGCTAGGAAGATGGAGCTATGGCGAAGAATAGTGGACAGGGTTAACGCAGTGGGACAGCACCCAAGAAATAGGGATGACATCAGGAAGAGGTGGAACGACCCACGGGGAAAGGTGCGTTCCGTGGTCTCAAGAAACAGGACTGGCGGCGGACCCCACCTCCTCCCCCACAACTAACAACATGGGAGGAGCAGGTCTTGGCGATTCTGCATCCTGAGGGCCTCGCAGGAGTAGATGGAGGAATGGATTCTGGTAAGTCAAATCTTAACTATTACATCCCCACCCTACCTGCATGCCATCACATACCCCCATCCTCGCCCTCACCCCCATCACTCCAACTCCTCACAAATTTCCCAATATCACAAACCACCCATCCCAACACCAAGCCCTGCATGCAACAACTAAGCATGGACACCCATCACCAAAGCATGGCCACTGCACATACCCATACACCCCTGCAACCACCATCACACAAGGTCCCACACAGGAATGCAAGCACTGGGGTACACGGTCCCCCATCCATTGCACACCATGGCACACAGAGATGCAATAAACATCCTTTTATACCCCTGCAGGACCCCTACCCAATGTCACCAGACAGGAGGGTCCACACATGTCCACACCACCAACAGCAGAGGCCCACAGTGATGACAGCAGCTCTGTCCAACTGGATCTAGATGACCAGCCCAGCCCATCTGGGACCTCGGGACAGTCGGTTCCCCTCACACAGTCACAGGCAACCACAGAGCTTCCCCCCCCTCTGGAAACACCAGCACAGCACCCACCCAGTGGGCCCATACCTCTGTCCCCAGGACACGTCAATCAGCAGTGTGTCCACCACTACAGGGAACCCAGGCTAACCCACCACACCAACAACAACAGGGACCTGGGGGCAGTGGCAGTGGGCACACGGTCCAGGGGACAGACGTCCAGGAACACAGGAGAACTGGGTGGGCTGCTGTGCGACAGGGGGAGGACAGGCCCAGGGAACCCACTCTCCACAAGACCCTCTCCAACATCATGGGAGCATACCACCATTCCCAGGAGACGATGGCAACGGTACTGGCCAAGTTTATGGAGACCCAGCGGCTGCAGGAGGAACAGTATTTGGGCTTCAGGGAGGAACTCAGATCCATCAATTCCACCCTGGGCACCATCATAGGGGTGCTGAAGGACGTCCTCAACACCAGTAGGGACACTGTGGCACAACAAGGGGCCCCTGACACTAGCCTGGACGATGAACTGCCCACCACCTCCGCTGGTGCTAGTGCAGAGGGAGAACCACCCCGCAAACGGTCCCTGAGATCCAGGACAAAGACAGAGAATGATGCCAAGACCCCCGCCAAGAAATGAGACCGCCCTGATTGTCATCCTTCTGTCCCAGCTTGTCACCCTGTCCATCCTCAAACTGCCCCAGCTCCACTTCCCATGCCCATTTGGGCAATGCACCTATGAGACTAATAGACTGGACTCTGCCATGGACATTCCTCCACCATCACCCCTCACCATTTTACAGCACCCGCCAATATTGAGCACTTAAATAAAAATAAACACCCTTAAAGCACAAAACAATCTGGAGTCTGTCTGTCATTTCGAAATAGTGTATTAGCAATTACAGTGACAAAATGCTCTTTCAATTGTAATGTCAATATACCTATGTCACACAGCTCTAGTCCATGAGGAAACAAAGCAGATGTCACACAGTGGGACCCACATCTGTGAAATCTTAAGGGAAAGTGAAAACTCAGTGACCATACAGTACACTGGGTGTAAACAACAGACAGTAGAGAGGTAGTAGTATCAAAGTACATGTAGTAGGCAGGTTTGCATTCTTATCTGTGTCTCACTGGAAGTATTGCAGGATCACAGAGTTCCTTTTGTCGATGTCCTCTTCTTCTGCTTCCTCGTCTTCACTGTCCACAGGCTACACAGCTGCAACAACACCTCCATCTGGACCATCCTCCTGCAGAAAAGGCACCTGTCGTCGCAAAGCTAAGTTCTGAAGCATACAGCAGGCCACGATGATCTGGCACACCTTCTTTGGTGAGTAGAATAGGGATCCATCTGTCATATGGAGGCACCTGAACCTGGCCTTCAGGAGGCCGAAGGTCCGCTCTATAATCCTCCGAGTTCACCCATGGGCCTCATTGTAGCGTTCCTCTGCCCTTGTCCTGGGATTCCTCACTGGGGTCAGTAGCCATGACAGGTTGGGGTAACCAAAGTCACCTGCAAATGGCGAGGGACAACTGTTAGACACACACTAACCTGTAGGGATATCCCCAGACCCAGACAACCATTCCCACTGACTTGCTTCCAGGTGCTCACCTAATAGCCACACACTGTGCCTCTGGAGTTGCCCCATCACATAAGGGATGCTGCTATTCCTCAAAATGTAAGCGTCATGCACTGAGCCAGGGAATTTGGCATTAACATGGGAGATGTACTGGTCGGTCAAACACACCATCTGCACATTCATCGAATGATAACTCTTCCGGTTTCTGTACACCTGTTCACTCCTGCGGGGGGACCAAGGCCACATGTGTCCCATCAATGGCACCTATGATGTTGGGGATATGTCCCAGGGCATAGAAATCACCTTTCACTGTAGGCAAATCCTCCACCTGAGGGAAAACGATGTAGCTCCGCATGTGTTTCAGCAGGACAGACAACACTCTGGACGATACGTTTGAAAACATAGGGGGTTATTACAACTTTGGAGGAGGTGTTAATCCGTCCCAAAAGAGACGGTAAAGTGACGGATATACCACCAGCCGTATTACGAGTCCATTATATCCTATGGAACTCGTAATACGGCTGGTGGTATATCCGTCACATTTGGGACGGATTAACACCTCCTCCAAAGTTGTAATAACCCCCATAGGCTGGGACATCCCTGATGCTATGGCCACTGTTGTTTGAAATGACCCACTTGCAAGGAAATGGACTGCTGACAGCACCTGCACTTGAAGGGGGATTCCTGTGGGATGGCGGATAGCTGACATCTGGCCAACTGGGCACACAGTTCCAGGATTGTGGCACGATCAAGCCTGTAGGTGATGATCACATGTCTTTCCTCCATTGTCGACAGGTCCACCAGCGGTCTGTACACCGGAGGATGCCGCCATCTCCTCACATGTTCCAGCGGATGGTGCCTATGAAGGACGACAGCGAGCACAGAGTCAACCAACTCAGAGGTACGTAGCCACAGCTTACACAGTACACGATTCATAATCCGAAATAAGCATGTATGAGTGTTGAGGCAAGGCCTAGGTATGTGTGACGCAGTAAAAAATTAAGCCATGTGGGCCCCTGAAATAGGGGCTGCCTGACCTGTAAAGTGGGACAATGGGATGTGAGATAACTGCGCTGGCGTTGTACACCGTCGGGGTAGGCGGTCGAAGACCGCAGCGCAATTCTGCATTGGTTAACATTGGACCCTATGGGTCCCAGGAGCCAATGACGATGTACGCCGGCGGTGACGGTACGCACCGCCGCGGACGTGACCGCCATTTTCTATCTGTTTAATCACTCGATACCTGATCTTCGACAGGAGAGCACCTACACTGCAAGTGCTGCTGTGATCTCAGTCTGGAAGAGACAATGGCTCATGCGTCTGGGGAAAGGGCCCCTGCCTTCACATCGGAGGAGTTGGAGAAACTCGTGGATGGGGTCTTCCCCCAGTACACGCTACTCTACGGTCCTCCAGACAAACAGGTAAGTACACTGGGAGCATGCTGTATGGGTATGCCTGTGTGAAGTGGGGTGGATGAAAGATGGGGGGGGGAGATTGGGGCATGCGTGTAACGACGGTGAGTGCATGTGCCACATGGCAAGGGTAGGGATGGGGGCCAATGACTGTGATGGTGCAGTTGGTAATAACTTCTCTTTTTCCCCTGTACAATTCATGTAGGTCAGCGCCCACCAGAAGAAGGACATTTAGCGTGCCATCGCCAAGGACGTCCGGACCCTGTGGGTCTATCACAGACGGAGCACCCACTTCCGTAAGAAATGGGAGGACATTCGCCGCTGGAGCAAGAAGACGGCAGAGGCCCAGCTGGGGATGGCCTCCCAACGTGGGAGGGGTGCCCATCGCACCATGACCCCCCTGATGTTCAGGATCCTGGCGGTGGCGCACCCGGAGTTGGATGGGCGCTTGAGGGCATCACAGCTGCTACTAGGGGGTCTGTACACTCTCATTCAGCTGATTCAGCGTGCAGTGGAGGTGTCTGGGTGGGGGATGTGGGCTGTGGGTTTCCCTAGGCCAGGGCGAGTGTGGTAGTGAGGTCCCCTTCTTCTGACAGACCCTGTGGCACCCCACCCCACCCGTGTACAGTGATAACTACACCTAGTCAGGCTCCTGTGACATCCATGTGTGCAGATGTCAGCCATAGCCTTGTAGGCCATATCCCAGGGATTGAATAGTGGACCCCAAGTGCGCGGCGTAGTGCAGGGGGCTTCTGTGTCTGTCGTGTCTGCCAACGGTAGCGGTAATGCATGCACTCAACATGTCTTTCTTCTGTCGTCCCCCCCCCTTTTTGTGGTCTCCCTGTTCTTGTGTGCATTAGCATCATCAGGTGGAGGAGCAGTGGCACCAGAGCAGGAGGGAGCTGCATCCCACATGGCCCCGGAGGGTGAGACAACGGACTCGGAATTCACCAGTGGGACGAAGGGCGAGGGGAGCTCCACAGCGGGGACAGGAGCTGAGACCAGTGATACAGACTCATCCTCTGATGGGAGCTCCCTTGTGGTGGTGGCCACATCTGTGCCCCCGCATCTACAGGTACAGCCGCCACCCCCCTACCAGCACCACCCTCCCAGCAGCCCCTCAGCCTTTGCCCCGTGCCCGCTCACCCAGGAGGGTGGGCATCACCTTCACCCCAGGCACCTCAGGCCCTGCCCCAGTCACCTCTGCTGCCCTCAGTGAGGAGGCCATTGACCTCCTCAGGTCCCTCACTGTTGGGCAGTCTACCATTTTGAATGCCATCCAGGATGTAGAGAGGCAGTTGCAACAAACAAATGCATTCCTGGAGGGCATTCATTCTGGTCAGGCAGCCCTTCAGCGAGCTTTTCAGACTCTGGCCTCAGCACTGATGGCAGCTATTGTCCCTGTGTCTAGCCTCCCCCTCCAACTACCTCCACCCAGACCCACACCCGTGTACCTCAGCCTATCCCAAGCACACCATCAGACCAGCATGTACACACCTCAACACACAAGGGAAGCTCTGGCAAACATAAGCACCACACATCCCACAGGCACTCACGCAGGCATCACACACATGCAGACACACCAACATCCGCTGCCTCCACTGTGTCCCCCTCCTCCTCGTCTCCCTCCTCCCTCCCAGTCTCGTCTCCACTCACACCTGCATGCACTACATCTACAGCCACTACTTTCATCACCAGCACCCACACCACTACACCCCGCTCACGTGCAGTCACCACCCCCACTACCATTCACACGTCCCCTGTGTCCTCTCCCAGTGTGTCTGTGACGCCACCTCCCAAGATACACAAACGCAGGCACACACCCACCTAACAGCCATCCACCTCACGACAGCCTCCAGCGCATGCACGTTCACCCAAAACCACCAAACGTACACCTCCTACAACCACAACCTCTTCCTCCACTCCCAAACCCCCTCAAGCTACCCGTCCCAGTGTTCCCAAGAAACTTTTCCTGTCTACCCTTGACCTCTTTCCCTCACCTCCCCCACCACGTCAATCTCCTAGGGCCCGACTGTCCAGGTCCCAACCTAGCACCTCAGCCACAACATCTCTGGGACCAGTGGTGCCAGTAGTCACCGGATTCTGGAGTGCACCAGGCAGCAGGGCAGGCAGTGTGGCAAGGAGCCACAGCACGGACAGTCCCCCACCTGTCAAGCATCAAAAGTTGGCCAGTGCCCGGCGGGAGAGGGGGAAGACTCCAGCCACCAAAGCCGCTCCCAGGGGTACAGGTGGGAGTGTGGCATCAGCTGCGACACCTTCCAAGGTGGGGAAGGGGCACAAGAAACTCAGCAAGTCTGGGAAGGGCAGCATGGCAGAGAAGACCGCCATCATCCCCGCTGCCCAGGAGGCCACTGCCATCATCACCGCTGCCCAGGTGGCCAGCGCCATCATCCCCGCTGCCCAGGAGGCCACCGCCATCATCCCCGCTGCCCAGAAGGCCACCGCCATCAGCCCCGCTGGGCCAGACAGGACCGCCAGCACCAGCCCCACTGGGCCAGAAAGGCCCGCCAGCACCAGTCCCGCTGGGCCAGAAAGGACCGCCAGCACCAGCCCCACTGGGCCAGAAAGGACCGCCAGCACCAGCCCCGCTGGGCCAGAAAGGACCGCTAGCACCAGCCCCGCTGGGCCAGAAAGGACCGCCGGCAGCAGCTGAGCCGCTGGGCCAGACAGGACCGCCAGCAGCTGAGTCACTGCCAAGGACCCCGCCGCAACAAGCACCGCTGAACAGGACACCGCTGCCACAAGCACTGTTGGCCCATGAGCGCCAAGGGCACTGACGCTACTGTGTCCGCCACGAGCAGTCCTTAGCAGGATGAAGCACTCTGGGGACAAAGCCCCCTCCAGAACCAGTGGAGAAAGGCATCCACTACCTCTGTCCTTAGCAGGATGAAGCACTCTGGGCACAATACCCCCTCCAGAACAAGTGGAGAGATACACCCACTCACACAGTCCTTAGCAGGATGAAGCACTCTGGGCACAAAACCCCCTCCAGAACCAGTGGAGAAAGGCATCCACTACCTCTGTCCTTAGCAGGATGAAGCACTCTGGGCACTAAGCCCCCTCCACAACCAGTGGAGACTGTTATCCACTTGAGAGACTGTGGCTTTGCACTCCCCAGGATATAGCAGTGGGCAACCCACCCACTGTAGAGACTTGAGAGACTGTGGCTTTGCACTCCCCAGGATATGGCAGTGGGCAACCCACCCATTGTAGAGACTTGAGAGACTGTGGCTTTGCACTCCCGAGGATATGGCAGTCGGCAACCCACCCACTGTAGAGACTTGAGAGACTGTGGCTTTGCACTCCCCAGGATTGAACAGTGGGCATGGGGCCCCCTTGTGGATTTGGCATCATGCACTCAACCGGCTGAGGTGCCCCCCCTTTCCCTTCCCCCTGAGGTGCCTGTTTTATTGCTATCTGATGGCCCTGCAGTGTTCTCTCCGTCATGTTCGGGTATTGAGTGTGGGCCTCGCCCATGCCGTGTGGGCCCAGTGTTCCACGGACTTCAATGGAGCAATACCTGGACTACTATTCTTGGTGTATATATTTGTGAATAGTGTATATATATTTTTGCGTACTGGATTTTAATATATTACAATGGTTACACTCATTTGATTTTGTCTTTGCATTCTTCCGGGGGGTTTTGGGGGTGTAACTGTAATGTATCATGCTGTATTAGTGTGTGTGTTGTAGTGGGTGAGAGTGGGGGTGGGGGTGTTGCGTGTTGCGTGTGTGTGTCCCTGTTTTTTCCCTCCCGCCTCCCCTGTGTCGTAGGTGCAGTACTCACCTTGGTCTTTGCCGCCGGCGTTCGTGCTCCTGGTAGAGGAGCAAGAAGATAAGGGCAGGGAGAATGTGCAGCTCTGGTTCCATGGTGTCGTGGTTTCGCGTGGGTTGTGTAGAGGTGAGCGCTTGCCCTTCGAAGTCCAGTTTCCGCCATGTTTTTGTTCGCAGGGAATCCGCCCCGGAAAAGGTGGCGGATTGGTAGGTTGTGATACTGTGGGCGGTACATTGTCCTCCGCCTGTCTGTTGGCGGTGACCGCCATGCTGTTTGTTTGTACCACCGTGGCGGTCGGAGTGTTAAAGTAGCTGTCTTTGTTGGTGGTTTCCACCACGGTAGTAATTCAAATTTGTTTTCCGCCGGCCTGTTGGCGGTCTTACCGCTGCTTTAACACCGACCGCCAGGGTTGTAATGACCACCAATGTGTTTGTTCCTGCTGTTTCCGGCTTCGTGTGTGAGACATTGCGTCTCCTTGTGCTGCTTCTGGCTGTGACATCGGCCAAAACAGTCCTGCTCGTGACCAGGATTGAACAGTGGGCATAGGGCCCCCTCGTGGATTTGGCATTGTGTACTCAACCGGCTGAGGTGCCCGCCCTTTCCCTTCCCCCTGAGGTGCCTGTTTTATTGCTATCTGATGCCCCTGCAGTGTTCTCTCCGTCATGTTCGGGTATTGAGTGTGGGCCTCGCCCATGCCGTGTGGACCCAGTGTTCCACGGACTTCAATGGAGCAATACCTGGACTACTATTCTTGGTGTATATATTTGTGAATAGTGTATATATATTTTTGCGTACTGGATTTTAATATATTACAATGGTTACACTCAGTTGCTTTTGTCTTTGCATTCCTCCGGGGGGTTTTGGGGGTGTAACTGTAATGTATCATGCTGTATTAGTGTGTGTGTTGTAGTGGGTGAGAGTGGGGGCGGGGGTGTTGCGTGTTGCGTGTTGCGTGTTGCGTGTGTGTGTCCCTGTTTTTTCCCTCCCCCCTACCCTGTGTCGTAGGTGCAGTACTCACCTTGGTCTTCGCCGCCGGCGTTCGTGCTCCTGGTAGAGGAGCAAGAAGATAAGGGCAGGGAGAATGTGCAGCTCTGGTTCCATGGTGTCGTGGTTCCTCGTGGGGTGTGTAGAGGTGAGAGCTTTCCCTTCGAAGTCCAGTTTCCGCTATGTTTTTGTTTGCGGGGAATCCGCCCCGGAAAAGGTGGCGGATTGGTAGGTTGTGATACTGTGGGCGGTACATTGTCCTCCGCCTGTCTGTTGGCGGTGACCGCCATGCTGTTTGTTTGTACCGCCGTGGTGGTCGGAGTGTTAAAGTAGCTGTCTTTGTTGGCGGTTTCCGCCACGGTCGTAATTCACATTTTTTTCTGCCGGCCTGTTGGCGGTCTTACCGCCGCTTTAACACCGACCGCCAGGGTTGTAATGACCACCAATGTGTTTGTTCCTGCTGTTTCCGGCTTCGTGTGTGAGACTTTGCGTCTCCTTGTGCTGCTTCTGGCTGTGACATCGGCCAAAACAGTCCTGCTCGTGACCAGGATTGAACAGTGGGCATGGGGCCCCCTCGTGGATTTGGCTTTGTGCACTCAACCGGCTGAGGTCCCCCCCTTTCCCTTCCCCCTGAGGTGCCTGTTTTATTGCTATCTGATGCCCCTGCAGTGTTCTCTCCGTCATGTTCGGGTATTGAGTGTGGGCCTCGCCCATGCCGTGTGGGCCCAGTGTTCCACGGACTTCAATGGAGCAATACCTGGACTACTATTCTTGGTGTATATATTTGTGAATAGTGTATATATATTTTTGCGTACTGGATTTTAATATATTACAATGGTTACACTCATTTGCTTTTGTCTTTGCATTCTTACGGGGGGTTTTGGGGGTGTAACTGTAATGTATCATGCTGTGTTAGTGTGTGTGTTGTAGTGGGTGAGAGTGTGGGTGGGGGTGTTGCGTGTTGCGTGTGTGTGTCCCTGTTTTTTCCCTCCCCCCCCCCCTGTGTCGTAGGTGCAGTACTCACCTTGGTCTTCGCCGCCGGCGTTCGTGCTCCTGGTAGAGGAGCAAGAAGATAAGGGCAGGGAGAATGTGCAGCTCTGGTTCCATGGTGTTGTGGTTCCTCGTGGGGTGTGTAGAGGTGAGCGCTTTCCCTTCGAAGTCCAGTTTCCGCCATGTTTTTGTTTGCAGGGAATCCGCCCCGGAAAAGGTGGCGGATTGGTAGGTTGTGATACTGTGGGCGTTACATTGTCCTCTGCCTGTCTGTTGGCGGTGATCGCCATGCTGTTTGTTTGTACCGCCGTGACAGTCAGGGTGTTAAAGTAGCTGTCTTTGTTGGCGGTTTCCGCCACGGTCGTAATTCACATTTTTTCCGCCGGCCTGTTGGCGGTCTTACCGCCGCTTTAACACCGACCGCCAGGGTTGTAATGACCACCAATGTGTTTGTTCGTGCTGTTTCCGGCTTTCTGTGTGAGACTTTGCGTCTCCATGTGCTGCTTCTGGCTGTGACATCGGCCAAAACAGTCCTGCTCGTGAGCATGAATGCACCTGGAGTCGATTTTCTACTCCAGATACATCTAAATCTAGTCAAAAAGTGTTTTTGAGTGGATTTTCTTCTCCAATGGACCCTTCAAGTTGTTTTGTAGATTCAGAAGCCTTTTTTTTCTTACCGGAAGTGGCCCGGAGACTTCAACTTCCTGTTCCTGTCCAGCAGGCTCTACCCAGTGCTTTGTCCATCTCCTCGTCACTTGTCACTTGGCTTGTGAAGTAGCAGGATCACTTTCTTTGTCTCCTGGATATACCTTTGGATTTAAGGACTTTGGTTTTGTGAATTCACACATGTAAGCTCCAAAACTATTGAATAAGGGTGTTTCTTGTTTGCTTGGGCATGCACCAATATTTCTTTGAACTTTAACTTTATTTTAAAGATTTGTAGCAGTGAGTGATCTGACGTTTAAGTATGGGCCTAATTGTTTATTTTGCATTTCATTGATTTTTCATCTTTTTTAAAGGAAAATGTTGCACAGCTCAGTAACTGTCCCTTTCTACATGTTTGTAAGATTTGCAATATAATATTTTATTTTGTGGCCTCGATTTCCAAGGGGCCATCTAGCCAATCGGCTGTGTACTAGTAGTCGTCAGTGCATGGAATAAATATTTGAGTGGTATATTTTTAATACTCCATTTAAGGCATTGATGGCATGAATTAAATAAAAATGTAGGCTATTTTTGCATTTCATTTTTTTGCAAAAAGTCTATATGTTGTCTGGTAATATTTGATGGCATAGGAGGATGTGTGCACTGTTGTTGTGAAAGTTTTATAGCTCAGTTGATTATCATGTTTTCGTTGCTAAAATAATGTTAGTGTTTTCTTCAGAGTTACTACCATGCCTCCTTATGGCCAATGTGTGTGTGTATGTCATCATCCACCATTTGTCTTTGTTCTCTATGCTGCGTGGCCAAGGACCATTTTGTGTATTCTATGCTTATAGGCTTGCATGTGTTCTTTTTCTCAATGCCCCATTGTTTGCAGTTGTTATTTGACCATGTGGCTGGTGGCCATTTTCTGCATCCAGCCAGTGTGTCTTTGCCATAGGCTTGCATGAGTTCTTCTTTGTTCTCCTCAATCCTTGTTGTTTGACCATGTGGCTGGCAGCCATTTTGTGGATGCAGCCAGTGTTCATTTGCCATAGGGTTGCCTGTGTTCTTTCTTTGTTCCCAATGCCTTCTTGTTCCTTGTTCTTGTTGTTTGACCATGTGTCCGGTGGCATTCTGTGCATGCAGCCAGTGTTCCTTTACCATAGATTTGCTTGCGTTCTTTCTTTGTCCGCATGCCTCCTTACTCCTTAATGTTGGTGTTTGACCATGTGGCAGGCAGCCATTTTTCCCATCCAGCTAGTGATTCTTTTCCATAAGCTTGCACATGTTCTTTGTTTCCCATGCCTCCTTGCTCCTTCTTGTTGTTGTTTGGCCATGTGGCTGGCAGCCAGGTTGTTCATCCAGACATTGTCCTGTTACCATTGACTTGCGTGTGTTCTTTGTTTGCCATGCCTCCTTGCTCCTTGTTGTTGTTTGACCATGTGGCTGGCAGCCATTTTGTGCATACAGCCAGTGTTCCTTTCCCATAGGCTTGCATATTTTTTTCTTTCTTTCCCATGTGTCCTTGCTCCTTGTTGCTGCTGTTTGACAATGTGGCAGGTGGCCATTTTGTCTATCCAGCCAATGTCCCTTTCCCATAGACTAGCGTGTGTTCTTTCTTTGTTCCCCATGCCTCCTTGCTCCTTATTGTTGCTGTTTGACCATGTAGCTGGTGGCTGTGTTGTCCATCCAGCTAATTTCCCTCCCTTTGTCACATTCTTTCATGTGTTCTTTGTTTGCCATGCCTCCTTGCTCCTTGTTGTTGTTTTACTATGTGGCTGTTAGCCATTTTGCGCATCCAGTTAATATGTTTTGCCATAGGTTTATATACAAACATCATTAACTACAGATCATTTGTTTATTTTAATTTTATAATTTAATTTTGTATTTTTATTTTGTATTTTAATGTTTTATTCTATTATTTCAAATTTAAATTGTTTACGTCATTGTTTATATTTTAATTTTAAAGTTTAATTTAATTTTTTCGATTTTTTGTTTTTATTTTATTTTTAATTTTTTTAAGATTTTTTTCATTTTTTTAATTCTGCATTTTGCCTTGATCCATCCAACCATCCATATCCATAACCATTCTTACATCCATCCATCAACCAAAGGCGCACAGCCACACTACAGCATTCGGTTTCTTTAGGTGTATAAAGTTTCCAATTCAGTGATTTGGTTGAAGACAAATCACTGCAGCCTAATTCATTTTTTTAATGATTATTCTATTTGCCCTGGACCACCTTGCTGCCATAGGTTTTTAAAGGATTATTTCATTTAACCATGCACCTCTCTCTGACTAACACAGGTGTCTACTTTAAAACAGATGGAGATAAAGCGATGAGCTATATCTGGATATTGTGCTGCCTGATTTGAATTGAAATTTTATTTTGTGGTGGTGTGGTTTGATTTTACATATAATATTTATTACATAAGTAAGCAACCACACTGAGATTTCATTTGTCTGTACTATTTTAACCTGCAGCAATAGTAAGTTTCACTAACTACTGGTTTTCTTGCTTGGTTGCTTTTATGTGTTCAAGAATAGAAGAGACGTCACATCACCTGCAGTACTGCCAAACCGAAAGACTGTACAAGTAAGTCTTCAAATCTCTTCCGCTTGTGCGGTTTAGTGCCACTGTCAACTAACAGCTTTAAGATGCCCCAAGGAAAGTAGCTCCCATGTAAAGTGGCCAGTGGGAAGAAGCAGCTTTCTACCACTGGTGTGCCGACTGCCACACCAGTCTCCAAGGGTAACCTGGGAGCAGCACTCCCGCATCCACAGCACCACCCCAACTTAAGCACAACACCATGTCTGTCAGTGAGGCAGCCACTCAATCATGACAATGCCGACAAATAGAGACGTTGAATTGGATTTTTCCCCTTCGCAAAGTAGTACCCAATCGTTTCAGGAAACAGAGCAAAGTGGACAGCAGCTGCAGCCAGCAATAGTAGATCTTCCCGAAATTCGAGCAGAACAGGGGGTCGAGCATCCTGCCAAGCAAGAACCTGCTCTTTTAGAATTGATGGCTCCCAGATCTCTAGCAAGAAAAAGTAAGGGTACTACTCTGCCATCTTCTCCAAACATCATTTGTGTTGATGATGGTAGAAACATGGACAGGACCCCGGCAGAGTCCGGGAGACACCAGGATAGGCAAGGAAAAAGGAAAATTTCCAGAAAGCCTTCTTTGAGGCAGATGATGGCAATGAGCAGTCATTGTGGAAGCTGACACAGAGGAGTCTGACATCACAATCTAACCTGCTCCGAGGTATATGGCACAGGCAGCATGGCCAGCTCCCACATTTGTAAAGCCCAGTGGAGACCTGCACAAACCCAAACTTCAGTAGAAGTATGCACTGCAGAGAGGCACGCCCACCTACCTCCAGTTCTTATTCAGGCATTGGAAGTGGCACAGTAAGAAAGTACTTCTCTCCAGGTTGGGAATTTGTTTACGATTAACAAACAAGAGAAGACCATTGCGATCTGCTCCATTTGCCATGCAAGTGCTCATCGAGGTAAGCCTGGTTCACATTATTTTACTGGATGCCAGACAACCCACATGAAAAAAATCATGCAATCCGGTGGGAGTAGCACCTAAAAAAAATTGATGAACGTGGTCATGGTGGTGAAGGTGAGAACAGATGGAAAACATCAGCTACAACTGGTCAAATCATGCTATAAGGTGAGGAAGAAGAGGGTGACATCCTCACGCAAAGAAGCCCTGTCCCCAGCAGTGCACCAGAATCACCAGCCTCAGAGACCTCACAATAGCACAGGAAGACTCAGAGTCAGATGTAGGCACCTAGGCATACGATGACTGCACCATGACATAGATTGAGTCTACCACAACCTACATCTCAAAAGTCACCTGCATCAGTGGTCCTAAAAAAGAAGAAAATCCAGGCTACATTTACAGGCATTTTTAGGCAGGAGGGGCCCTACGACTGCAACTACCCAATGGCATGTTTGTACAATGGGAAGCTGGCAAGAATGTTAACACTGGACCTCCTCCCTATTTCTTTTGTGGAAGGAGTGACATCCTTATAGTTTGTGGCACACATCTGCCTAAAATGGAAGGTTTGTGGCAGTCATCTGCCCAAAGTGGAAGTCAGACCTATTTTGTCCGAGTTGCTGTTCCAGTGCTTCATCACGATGTGCTGCAATTGGTTGGACAAGAATTGCAGTAAAGTGTTGTCCACACTATCCACCTGACAACAGACATCTGGACTGTTGTCAGGCTACTGATTACATGTGCATCACTTCACACTGGATCTTTTTTGTGGGGGTAAAGCAAAAACTATCTACAGGTCTTGTCCCTGGAGACATTTGTAAGAGTTTTCGGTGACATTTGCCATGTTCACAATGAAGAAATCACATACAGCTGCAAACATCTTGGACAAATTTAATAGCAGGGTGTCTGAATGGCTGCAATCTAGAGGTTTCCGAAATGGATTTGTTGTCACAGACAATGGCAGTAACATAGTCAAGGCATGGCAGACGGTGACTATTTCAGGGTCCTTGTTGTGCAAGACTTTCTCAAAAACAATTACATTGTCAGCAACCCTCTGCAGGTGAATCTGCACTCATTTCAGTCATTCTTTTAAAGCCCAGAAGCAGTTGCAGATTATTCTGAGTGGTAACAGAGTACCAATTAAATATTAAAGCCCTGATACAGGAGGTGCCAACCGGCTGGAACTCAACCTATTATATGTTGCAACGTCCGTTTGAGCAGTACAGACAGATCAATGACTATATCATTCTAAGAGGGGATGCAATTGGGGAAGCTCTGACCATGGATTTGAACAAATGGGGCCTTGACAAATGTCTGACACAGATGCTGCTCCCTTTTGAGGTTTTCACACAGGAAGTTAGCAAGGAGGACAGTACAATGGGCCACGCTATCCCGTTGTTGCATCTGCTACAGAAGCAGCTAAAGAAGGCGTTTAAAAGGTTTGCACTCAGAGGTGAGAACTTAATCCTTCACTTGGCTTGTAATGCAAAGCTGCAAAATGACATTATCTTATCCAAAGAGTACATCTGTGATGCCGTACTTGATCCACACTACAAAAAAGTTCTTCACACTTTCATGCCTTTTTCTGATGAGGATGTTTCAAAATACAAGAGTTGGACTGTTGAGCAAGCTGGAGAACTGGAAGAAGAATGGCTGGAAATTAAAGCCCCACACTATAGTTCAGGGGTGCTGCCTTCAACTTCCAGAGAGGGCATTCTTGACTCACAGCAGCCAAAACTGGCAACAAGAACACCCGCAACAATAGCATGAGAAGAATTGGACCCAGCCTCTGCATTGGCTTGGTTTCAACTATCAAGTCTTAAATCCAGTGCAAAGGCAAAGGCAAAAGAGGTGGAGCAAGTGGCAGCACCAATGACACTTCAGAGGATGTTCTGGGAGGATCTGGATGACCCAATTGAGGTATATTTGGATCAAAACCCATTGGTGTATTGGTATGGGAAGATAGGACAATGGCCAGAGTTCAGAAGGCTGGCAACAAAGTATCTGGCGTGTCCTGTAACCAGCACGTCTGCTGAATGTATGTTCAGTGCACCTGCTGCAGTTATAACAGTGAGAAGGACCAGTCTCTCACCTTAAGACCTGGAGAGATTAACCGTGATCAAAATGAACCAGCTTTTTATTCCTTCTGATAACACCATTCCCAAAATACCACAGGAGGAGGAAGAGAATGATTGGTCAGAATCAAGTGTGATTGCTGACCAACTTCTTGGTGAACCACCCTCGCCTGAGGATGAACTCTACTTTACAGACTGTGTATGCCAGTGCCACAATACAACTTTTTAATGATTTCTTATTGAACTTTGTTTTTCTGTGCAAAAAAAATGCTAGTGGAACATTATATTTGTGTTGGATTTATGCCGCATCACCATTTATTAGTCACATAATATAAGACCAGATTGGAGTTGGACCCGTGTGCAGTGAAGAACCCCCCACATTCCCTTGATGACATTGGAGACAATGCCTGCCTCTCTCACATGCCATTGCCTATCCTTTTTTACATCACCTAGCAGGGCTACTGCCTATCCTTTTTTTTACATAATCTAGCAGGGCTGATTGATTAAAAGACTTCCAGTGCCAATGACTAATTCCAATCTGTTGCTACTTGGTACCATCAATGAGGAGATATTATTTTTTTCAACCACCATGCTTGGATTGGAATAGGTAACTACTAACGATTGCACAAATGAGTGGTGATATATGAGTGCTTTTGAGTGATGAGTGATGATGTATGTGGTGGCTGACAGTGAGGGAAGGAGGTCAACAAATAGGTAAAACTGATTGCAATGTTTTGAGGCTGGTAGGTGATCATTTTTTACTGAACGTGATTGGTATTTCAAACTTAGTGAATTTTCACCGAGGGTCCACTCCTTTTTTTCTGGTTCCTCAGACCAGTCACTTTAGTTATCAAACACAAATCTACACAAAATACTCCAGTTCTTTTTCTCTAGTTGTTCTTCAACAGCAGTGCACTGCACAGGTCTACCTTACTCAGTTTGGGACTGGGACGGAGTTACTCAAAATCAGGAGGAGGGGAATAGAAGGACTCAGGGCGTGACTACCTCAACAGATAGAAGGAGAAAGTTATTGACTTCAAAGAGAAACCATGATGATGGTGAAGACTCTGAAGCCTGGTACTCCCTCAGCTCTGTGGACTGGAGAGAGGTGTGTTGTTGGGAAATGCTGCTATGTGTTTGCTGCATTGTTGGCTCAAATGCCAAACCCTTCTTATGTTCTTACTCTGCCTCTGAGTCTACTTGGTACACTCCTGACTCCTCATGAAGCTTACATTGCTTACTTTTGTCCTTCTCCTTTATTCTGTAATACAGTTACTGTTTCTTTTAATACGCAAGCCTTCTTTTAATCATCTACTGCATGAACAAAACTTGGTGAAAGCTCAAGACTCCAGCTTACCTACCAGACAGGTTCAGCCAGGTGCTCAAGAGTGATCGACATTTCAAAAAGAATGGAGATGCTCCGCCCAATTTGGCAATACAATATCAGTTTCCTTTTAACAATCATTATTTTTAGAAATGGGTGGGTTAAATTCAATCCTCCATAACTTGTATTTTCCAAACCTAGAAGAGATATAGGTGTCATTACGATCCTGGCGGTCAGCGGTAATTTGGGGAAAGGTACTGCCAACAGGCAGTTAGTACCTTTTCCCAAATTATGACATTGGCCGTTTGGCTCAAGCCAAACCACCAATGTACCACTCCGTCCGCCAGGGTGGTAACGGCTCCTGGGCTGGAGACTTCGGTCTCCAGCCAGGCGGCCGTCACAATCCCACCCTCGGGATTATGACCCCGCCTACTGCCATGGTTTTCATGGCAAGCGTACCGCCACGAAAACCATGGCGGTAGGCACTATCAGTGCCAGGGAATTCCTTCCCTGACACTGATAGGGGTCTCTCCCGGCCCCCCTCCCCCTCCCCAGAGTCATCCCCCACCCTCCCTCTCCCTCTCCTGCCCCCACACATTTACACACCCACACACACACACATATACACACACACGCATACCCACATCCATCGACGCATGCAGACATACATACCCACACACCGCAATACACACCAACATACTTTTTCGCACACATGCATTCATAACACACAACATGCACGTACACTCACAGTCATTCACGCACTCATTCAATGCGACTCACACCCGCATACAAATAGAGACACACCCACTCACACGCACACCACACCCCCCAGCCCCCTCTCCTGTCAGAGAACACGACTTACCTACTTGCAGGGGGGTCCTCTGGCTGGAGACGGGACGCAGCGCTGCTGTCAGCAGCAGCGCCCACCAGCAAAACACCGCCAGGCCGTATCATTGCTCATGGTACGGTAGGCAGTCTTTTGCCGGCGTGGCGCTGCTGCTGACAGCAGCGCCACCTTACCGCCGTCCGCCGCCATGACCGTCGACGGAATTCCGCCAGCCTTATGGCAGAATTCCGTCGACAGTCATAACGCAGGTGGGCAGCTGGTAGCCACGCGACGGTATGTTGGCGGCCGTCGCCGTGGCGGTAGGCGGTAGGCGGCAGTTAACGCCAAAGTTGAAATGATGGCCATACTCTCTTGGGTCTCTCTGGGGCAGAAAGACTGTTTGCAATGCATTTAACTGAACTGTGTCATACTTATTCCTTCATTGTTTCCTTCAAAAACAAATTGATGATTTGATTGGGGTACTGAGTGTGCTACTCAGTACCCCAATGAATATTGTCAAGGTTTCTTTTGTGCAGTGTTTGTCTTTGTCACACCTTTCTCCAAATCCCCTTTCCCATCTTTTCATCGAGCTCCTAATCCACTTATCCAGGGCTGTGTGATTTATTAAGGTGTGGCTTAATTTTACACCATAAATGGATCACACACTTGCTATGGTGGATGTGGTGAAAGCGATACCCACTCACTGCATGAATTTCTATTACCTGACCAATATTCCATACCAGCCCCATCAACATCATAATTCATGCCTTGTATTGTGTGTTGCGTAAACGCTTCACCTTGTACAACCATTCTTGATTCTGACCCCACTTCTCCTGACTCCATAATTTTGTTTCCTAAGTTTAGTTTTTAAACACCAGCTCTTCACTATTGTTCAGAAGAAGTTGATATTGCTATTTTTTATTATCATAGCAGGTCTTCTTTGTTGTGTGCAAATACTGTCACTGTGGTAGCCTGGTCTCAGTCTTCCTAAAGTCATGATATAATATGACCGACTAACTCTCTGTTTTCTTTCAATATAGTTGACAGTGATGGTTACCCCTTTGATTAATACTGCAGTTGGAGTATGCATTGGTGGAAGTGGCACCTTATGCCTTTCATGTTAGCGTGCTAGCCGGCTACTACTACTACCTACCACCCCTTATGATGTCACCTTGGCAAAAACCCTGCAGTAAGACGTCTTCCTCGCTTCATCTATTCAGGTAAGAGAAGAACTATGGATTGAAGTGTATTTGCTTACTTAGTAATTAACTCCTACAGAGGAAAATGTTGTTTGTGTTTATCTAGTTTTTGTAGACAAAATGGGCAATGGCAATGAACCCTAATTGTCAATATAGGTGCAGAGGACAAAAAAAGCAAGAGTAAAGGTAAATGACAAACACTTTTTTAGTGGATTTTAAAAATAGTCTACACTAAAAGACAGCAGTGCAAACTAAAACACCAAAATAAACATTTGAGGAATAAATCAACTAAAATAAATGATCTCCTTTTTATTTTTACCAAATACAAAAACCTACCTGTTCCACTCACAAAAGGCCGTCGCCTCGCTCCAAACAAATAGCCCGGTCACCAAAAAGTCCAACGAAAAGTCCAATATGAAAACCCCATCCGAACTGCCCCCCCCCCACCCTCACCACCCACAAGACCCTCCCACCAAAACAAAAAAATTAAAAAAGGGCTCAGAAGAGGGCACTGTCTATTTGGATCCGAAGCTGGGCAAGGCTCTGCTGGATCCTGGTAAGCCGGCTCTCCATCTGGTCCATCTGCTGCAGGATATGGTGGAGCAATGCCCTGTCAGAGCGGGAGGGGGTGGAAGCAGGTGCAGTCAGGGTCCCTGACAGCTGGTGGTGGCGCCAGCAATGTAGTGGCCAAGAGGCTGGAGGCTGGGGCTGGCGTGCTGCTGAGATGGGCCCTGGGTCTGAGACAACTATTTCACCCTTTTAATCCGCCAGGACCACCAGCCACATGTATCAGGCCTGGATGTTCTTAAGCTTCTGCTGCTGCAGAGTGGCTGCTATCTCCTGCCTGATTGGTGGTCATGCAACAGGAGTAGCTATATCAAGAAAAACAAAGATAAAAAAGACAAATTGTAAACAATGCTTTGAACAAAGACTTTTTCGAAAGTAGGTAGTTGGTGGCACAGAAGCACTACATTGCTGGTCCCCTAGGGACATTGGAATTTGATGTGATTATTATTATGAGAGTCACAAGGCCAATTTTATTTGTTTACCCACACATGACTCATATAAAAAAACACTGACTCTCTGGTATAAAATTATTAAGGCAGAATAACACCAGATTAAAAAACAGTGATTTCCTTTTTTTTCCTTTAAAGGTTTTTCTAGCAACTAAACACACAATTTTAGTGGAAAAATAAATAAATTACCTCTCTTTTATGAGTAAGACATTATTGTCCCAAATAATGGAAGCATGCTTGCCAGTGCTTCGAATACTTTGCTACTGTTTACACATGGGGCAGCTGTAGTTGACAATTATCTATCTTTAATTCCAATGGCCCTTCTCTTCCCCAAATACTTTTTACTTAGTTTCTACCCTGACTCCAAAGAGGCAGATGAATAAATAAGATGTTTCACACATGTCATGCATAAAGTCCAGATATATTTGTCCTGTATGCTGTAAGTAGATGGTGGGTGAAGCAGTGAACTACAGGGAAAGGAACAGGCTATATAGATTGTATTTGGCACATTCATCACAGAGTATCCCTTATGCCAAACTTGAAATCAAATCAGGCACTTACTAGTCCCACTCTACTCACTGGCCTCACACCACCACAAATTCTTTCCAACAAATTCATTCACTGGGAAGAAAGGAAAGGAAATTTGACTTACTCTACTGCAGGGTAAGGCAGAGGGATTAGGTGGGTAGGTGGAGCTTTTGGAATAGAATAGAGCCTAAGCTTTGGCTTACTCAGTCACTGTATAGACAAAAGTCTAAATGGAAAAATCGGAGCAGGCGTAAAATATATCTATTATGGGAAACCATGAAATATATTTTGAAAACACTTCGCACAGGCATAAACATGTGGCACATGCCAAGAATTGATTTTTCAATTATTTTGGTAGGCTGGGATGGAAGAACTTAGGAAAGAATAGTGAAGTACTAAGGGAAAACAACACACCTTGTGTGTGTGGTTTGCAATGCATTGAAAACTTTGTAAATGACTCATTAACTAAAGCAGACACACATTGCACACCTAACACTGCAGGTACGAATTGAACCATACTGCACTTCTTCGATCATGTATGGCAAAATGCCATGGGCAGGGAGGTGGTTAATGAATGAAGATGATGGGCGGGATACATATCTGTTGTAGAGAGACTCCCGGTATAATTACAAGACCACTGGATTTGGACTGCAGAACCACATAGCATGGGGGAATGAGTCTGATCCTGCGCCGTGTGACAGCTTACAGCCTAACCCTTCCAGCCAGCTAGCAGCACCTCACCGGTACCCAAAAGTAAAAGTGATTTGTGGCAGCTCTTCGCATGACTTCTTGGATTTCTCATGGAAACCATGGTGGAACAGAACATACCCCTTTATCTTAGTCACACATGTCTAATACAGGCAAAGGACAAACAGAAGCAGGACTAGGTTTAATACGTTTTATTGAATCAACTGCATTCTATGTAAAAAGGCATGTATTGCCATTATGAGGATGCTAAAACACAATAGAAGCAAAGCAGTGGCAAGGAAAGAGAAACATAGGAAAAGTCCCACCACACTGTCACAATAATGGTTTTAAAATCCCAACCTGCACTACTAATATTCCATACAAGAGCATGGCAGGATAAAAGCTAACCTGCCCATCAGGCCCTCCAAAAGGTACCCATCCCCCATACCTGTGGTTACAGGTAAAGAAGAGGTATGTTGGTTTACTGAGAGTCCTTCCACATATAGGCAGAGGAGGCTTCAGATCTCGGCAGAAGCTGCAAAGTCGGCATGCAGCTCACAATGGAAACTGGCTGGAAATCCCCTCTAACATAAAGGGGGCAGTGAGGTCTTTTATAATAAAACATCAAATGTTCTAAGAAACGTATATTTCTGTGTATAAAAGTTGGGGAAATTATGAATGCTTTGCAATAACTAATAAACTTGTTATAGTCAGCCTTGGAGAAAGCACAGAGTGAATATGTTGTGCAAGAAAAGAATGACAGAATTCTGCGCAGAGCAACAACTGATAAAATAATAAAAACATCTCCACCAAATGAAGCCTTTGCTAAAATAATAAAATGAATAAAACACAATGCATCCAGATGAAAGGGCACAAACTGCAGGCCTAACTAAAAAAGGCTACAATAATGTGCTCATATACTAGCGAAAGCAACCTTACAAGTCAAGGAATTAAAACACAAATTAAAATACCCCCCACTTTGAACCATAGCTTTGATAACCATAAAACATAAGTAAGTGAAGTAGGTGTACAGCATGCCCCTTTACAGAAGAGCTTGCATGTTTATTCATCCAAGCAATGATTCAATCATCCTTTCATTCTTCCTACTATATTCACCCATAGTCACCATGATTTAAGCTTTACTTTCTCTCATCCAGTCTTTCACCAAAATTCACAATCCATTATCCATCCATTCAGAAGCCACTATCCACCCTTTCTTTCAGTCCTCCTTTCACCCATCCATCCATTAACCCAATACTCACCCACGCATCCTTTACCCCACTCACTCATCCTTTCTTTTCACTTATTTCGCCCATTCTTTCTTTTAACCTTCTGTTCTTTCCCGTTTCTATCAAGCCATCATTTTTAGCATACATTATGGGGGTCATTACGAACCTCGTGGCCGGCGGTATGTTGGCGGTAACACCGCCAACAGGCTGGCGGTGTTCCGCCAGCTATTATGACCGTGGCGGAAAAGCCACGGCCATACCGCCGGTCCCTCCACTTTACCGTCAGGATTCCGCCTGGCGGTCATAATCCCCAGGGTAGCGGTGCAAGCACCGCTGCCCTGGGGATTATGAGTCCCCGACCGCCGGCCTGTCCATGGCGGTACACACCGCCATGGAAAGGCCGGCAGTAAGGGGACTTGGGGTGCCCCTGGGGGCCCCTGCACTGCCCATGCACTTGGCATGGGCAGTGCAGGGGCCCCCAGGCATAGCCCAGTCGCGCATTTCACTGTCCGAATTTCGGGCAGTGAAATGCGCGACGGGTGCTACTGCACCCGCTGCACATCAGCATTGCCGCCGGCTCTATTACGAGCCGGCTGCAATGTTGATGTGACATTTCCGCTGGCCCAGTGGAAATGTCATAATAGGGAGACAGAAATACCGCCGGCAATGGCGGTATTCTGTCTCCCGCGGCCTCAGCGGTCTTTTGAAAAGACCGCCGAGGTCGTAATGACCCCCTATGTGTGCTTTTGCTGAGTTGCAGATAGAAGAGGCCATTAGTATCCCAACCACTGATGAAGCTGTAACACAGTGGGTTCACAATCACGACAATGCCCTTCTAGCTAATGAGTAACAGTAATTGTCAATAAGCAAGCAATGTGACTTATACCGACCGTTCCTGCCACCGCTTCTCCCTTTGTTCCATCTGCTCGTGCAGCACAACTTGAGCCAGCTCCACTGGTGGTTGGTATGGCCAGAAAAAAACATTACACAGTTCTTAGAGGCCAGGTATACCTCCCCTTGAATGTTTTAATAAAAAAATGTAACCGCAATACAGCGTTGTAGTTTGGTTAGCACTGCAGGGTCTTTTATCACAAATGTCACTCTGGGTATTTTGTTGGTTCACAATGTTAGAAAAGCCAGGTGGTCAAGCCAACCAAAAACTTTGTGTAACGGAGGGCCATAGCTGTAGCCTATGATGATGATGACTCAAAATCATTGAAAGGCAATAAAGGGGTGGAATAGAAATGGTCAATGAAAGACAGAAAAAAAAGATAATGCAACGATAACAGGAATGAAACAAAAATTGGGCAGGGGAGTTGGAAAAAAGGAGACAGTATTAAAAAAGGAAATAAGGCAAAATTAAAAGTAGTATAATAGTGGGCAAAGGTAAAGGTTAGGGAAATAAAAGTAATAATATTAAATAATAGGACTTACTGGGGTGAGCAGAGCCCTCAGCACTGGCTCTGGTGGTTAGCGCCTCCCGAGCTCCTGCTGGACCTGCCTCTGTGCTGCCCATCTTCTTGCCCTTGGGTGCTGATTTAAGAAATGAAGAAGATACAAAAATAGATTAGTGGTTCAGTTAATCTCCACAAATTTATTATATAACAGGCAAACGCAGTAACATTGTACTTAAATCAGATTACCTATGGTACTAGTATGATTGACTATCGTTGAGTTGGCAATACTCCTAAAATCCATATTCCAAATTTCCTTAACAAAAACTACATTAGGAACTAACGCTTCGCAATTTATAATCTTTGATTCTATTATCATTTTTCAACCCCCTCGATGGACCAACTCAGGCTCCCCTTTTTGTAATGCATAGATGCGTACTAGTACTACACATCACTGTGAAATTGCTTGGGACTGTACGAGCTACATAAAGAAAGTCACAGAGAATGCTAACTCACTGATATCACTAATTAACTTTGGTGACAGGAGGACAGAAGAGTCTGCATTTTAATGGCTTCTTAAATAATCTGTCAAATCGAGTGCCTACGAGTACACTAATGTAGTGCTGAACACCTGCCTAGCTCTAACTGGATAACATAATGTTGGACCTGGCCCTTTTACAGGGTCATTCCCCAGACTTTTTGCCTCCTTATTTTTCTGACCTTTGTTGGCTGACGCTTTGACTCTGAGCACTTTTTCACTGCTAACCAGTGCTAAAGTGCATGTGCTCTCTCTTACAAATTTGGTATGATTGGATTATACCTGATTGGCATATTTAATTTACCTATAAGTCTCTTGGAAAGTGGTATCCCTCTACCCAGGGCTTGTAAATTAAATGCTACTAGTGGGCCTGCAGCGCTGCTTGCGCCACCCACTGAAGAAGCCTGTCAAACCTGTGAAATTTCGAAAAAGATCAAATGAGAATGTTAGCAGTGGCGACAATAACACAAAATGTAAAAGTCAATGTCATTTATAAGATCTCCAATTACAGCCAGGACAATTGAAGCAAGGAAATGTTCCACTTAGGTAGGTGGTAATGTGACCAAATCGATGCCAATGCAAACCAAAGAGCACTCACATTCCAAAGCCTGAGCTCCAGACGCTGCTCCAGCATTCCGTGTTGTGCCCGATGTTGATTCAAGAGCTGCATGATCCACGAAGGGCAGCTCAAAGACAGCTTCCCGTAGCAGACGCACCCTCAATGTGCATGTCTGGTAGTGAGCCCTCAAAGAGAACATCAACAGATCAGCGTCCAATAAAAGTAAGCGCTGCGCAGAAAGACAAACTTTCAGTGCACATTCAAAAAGGCGTCAGAGGCATCAAAACTTGGACTGCACACAATACACAATCAGTTTAAATGACAGGGACCAGTTACACTTCAGTCCTTCCTGGAGTGGTGCTCCAAAATACTGTATCATGTGCTTAGGACACAGTTGTGCTGGTGGAAGCGCCATGAGTCCTCCTTTTTGTGATGGGACACCCATTCCGAATACAAAATAGCAACAGCAAGATGCTTCCTATTATAGCCAAAGTGATCGGAAATCCCCCCAAATACTCAAAAAAATTGAGTGTATGGCTGAAGGTATTAACCCAAATGCAGAGGAGAAAATGGTAATTAAATCTGATCCAACAGCCTTAAAGAAATGTAAAATCCCAGTAGTAGTGGATGCACTAAATTCATTCCAGAAGCTCACCAAAGTGTCTCTGAAAGTTTGTATTTAAAAGGGACTGTATTTCTGCAGATGACCTTGCCACTTGGAGCACAAAGGTCTAGTGTGCAGATCTCAGCGCCACATGTTTTTGAAACAATAAAGCCTTTAGTCTGCTCAACTTGTCAAAATTCACATTTGAAGTAGCAATGTGAGGCCATATATCTGCTGTTGTCTCGAAGGAATAAGAACATTCCCACAAGTGACAACTAGGGAGACCAAAACGACGTGAACTATTCCACCTTGTATTCCACAATAACTCTCAATTTTAGGAAGAACGTAGATTACATTAGAGAACACCTGGAACTCAGGTCTAATCAAAGGGACTGGAACTACCTTCAGAAAGCAAGCTAAATTCCCTGCTGAAGCATTACACTTCCCATGCATGGACAGCTGCCTACAAACCATCAAATGGTTCACAGAAGGCTTGCTTTCACTGTCGATAAGAAACACCTCTTTGATGCCATTGAGACATTTGTCCAAGAAGGGAAGCTCCCATACCTCATGAATGTAACTATCTCCAAGCCTTTCATATCTGCCTACTGGAATGTGTTTCAAGCAGGATGTGAATTGCAGTGTTGAAATAGGCAGATTAATAATCCAGTGTATTAACCATTCAGCAGATGGTATTTCAGCCACAGTAAAAGGCAATTTTTTTAATGTCTCAATGCTTAGCATGACATAAGTCACTTCCTTCTTAGTTATTATTTGTTGTTGTCGCCTCAAATTAAATGCAGAAAATATATCCCTCGAGCTGACATGTTACCAGGGAACACAACCAGATTTCAGTGTCTGTAGTGTCCAACCCAGCTGCATAATGGACCTTAGCCGACTCTGTCCATGTTATAAGAATGACATGTCACTTTGCACAATGTCTATTGCAGAAGAAACAATGTTGTTTAAAGTGCATATACGGTCAGGCAAGGTGTTAATTCCATTATACACAATAGCTATGCTTTCTGTAAATTTTCCTGATCTATTTGCCTTAACCGGGCAGCAGCTTCTTGTTGAGAAAGTTTCAAATGTCATTATAAATTGCATATAAGAAACACTTTTTATGTTGTCTTCAGGGGCCTAACAGGAAATCCTGCAAGTCTGTGTTGTTAGACAGGAGACTGAGGTGTTCTTTAACAGCATCTAGTGAGAGACTTTTTAAATATTGCTGGCATAATTTCCCTGGACTGTATGTTATTACTATACCTGAATGTTCTCATGACACATAGCGAGGGTCTGGTCTATTTGTTCTAAAACCTCTGTGGAGTTAACAAAACATGCATGACAACTATTTGTGTATATTGGCCACAATAACCACCCGCCAGGATGTGAAATTGATGTGTTAAATATTCCATTTTGGACCCACTCATTGAGCTGATCTTCAATTGCATTAATGTATTTTTGTAATTTGTAAAATTTAGCAGGAGCAGGGATTCTGGTCACATTCAAATGCTTAATTTTTGCCAAGCCTAAACAACTTGTCTGTTGTACAGTTTCCTTTAGAAATATCACTTGAACAGGTATCAGACATGCTCTAAAGAAATCTTCCTTTCTCCTTATTTGCCAATTTTTTTTTCCAGTGCACTTTTTAGGTCAACCGACTTCAACAAATATTCATAGCCTTCTATAGCCAACCAGGAAACAAAGGAATCAGAATAACACAATTTTGTACCAGTTAACAAGATATGTTGTATTTTGTTGTATGGCAATTTAAATTAATATGACTCAGCATTTTTCACATCGTGCCCAGAAAAATATGCAAACTTTTCAGAGTATGTTTTTGAACTCCCTATTGGCAGGGTTGGATAATGCTACCATTGTGTGTAAATAAAAATTGTTTTTGGGGTAGTTGCTCTGTGAGTGTAATGCTGTCCATATTAAATATAACATAACATATCTCCATAATCTTCTTTCTACTGATAAACATTTTCACTTTCAAACACAGTAAAATATTCTATGTCAGATAGCATTGAATCAACTGTTTTTACATCCCAATCATCAGAAGCAACTCAAGGTGTCATTATATTATTCACTGAAAGTTTAAATACATATGGAATTTGAATAACCTCAGTCGGACCATAAATATCAAAAGATACTTTATCCCAAACAATCTCATCAGGAACTGGTATAACTGAAATGTTCACTAGGGACAAGTTTTGCGGGCCTTTGCTGAGGAAAAATGTGGTTTTAGAACCTCATCCACCAATTCAACTTCCAATCCAAAGAAGGAAGGCAAATACAGTTAATAAGAGCCACAGATAGTTCCATGGAAGAATGAAATAGTTAATTTAGAGCTAATTTATCAACTTACGTGCTCTTGACAGTCTTGTTTTCAGAAGAGGTAGATGAGTCAGAAAAAGTCATTGACATCGGCAAAATATCCAGAAGCAGTTTGTGCAAAAACTGGAGCCACGTTTGGAAGAGGAGGACTGGCAGAAGTCTCCCTTGGTGGTTTATAGTAGACTATTCCATCTATTTGAGTTGAATTTGAGTAAAATGTCTCAAGATTGTTGACATTGCTTGTCACAGAAGAAGTTAGTGGGACTAATAAAAGATCATTTTCCACCCTCCTCAAGCTGGTAGAGGTGTCAGCATTGCTGCTCAAAACCAGTAGAGGAACATCCTGGTCTGTAGTGAGAGGGAGTTGGGGACTACCCAGGAGTCCTCTAGGTCTGCTGTGCAGGATCTGCCATATGGTTTAGCTTGACATTGTCGATGAAGACAAAATGATTGTCTTTAGAACCAGGCAGCGGTGGTAGAATAACAGTTCCGGTACTGAGTATTCCCAGGACTGGAACCGGTGCACAATAGGAAGGACTGAACTCCTTTTAAACAGCAATCTTTTCACCCACTAGATCCCCAACCTTTCAAATCCAGCCAGTAGGTGTTATTGGTTGATCCCTTATTCAGATCACAGAACTGTTGTAAGTCCTGCAAGACAACAACACGTTCATTTATGTCAAAAGGTGTATTTGCTGCCTCCGCACCAGGTCCATCAAGATCAGGAACATACATTTGTGCTCCAAACAGGCATTTTTATGGGGTACGTCCTGCCAGGGACCTTCTGGGTAGATTAATGAATTGCTCTCTGGACTCCATACAGGTGATTTATCTAACTACGACCCGTTCCCAATATCCAGCTGTTAAGGATTGTTTTCAATCCCGGTTTCTTTGCTGCGCAGCACTTTTTCCCTCTGGATGATATGGAGACGAATAATACAGTTGGACCCCTAACAAAGCCATGGCGTCCCTGAATGCCCTTGAGCCAAAAGCAGAACCCTGGTCCAAGTGGAAAGCCGCAACTGCATATGGGTCGACAAAGACTTGCAAATCTTTAATAACAGTTCAAGTGACAGCCAAGCGTTGTGGCCATACCCATAGAAATCTGGAACATGAGTCAACAGCAGCTAGGTTGTATTTGATTACACCGTCAGGTATCAGGAGACCATAATGGTCCAAGTGCACACGTTGTGGTGGTTTGTTGGAAATTGAGAGGGGTGTCTGCAGTAGACGTTTGACGGTGGACCCTTTTTTTGCTGACAAATGTCACAGCAAAGGACATACTGCTTGGTCTGTTTGTATAGACCTGGCCTCCAGTAGCGTGCTTTTAACAGTGAAATAGTAGCCACCACACCAGCATGGGCAGAAGCAATTCCCTCATGCACTGCTTTAATCAACTCAGGTCTTTGAGATTGTTTGGGGATCACATGATCACCAACCCCTGGTATTGTTACTAAGGCAGTATTGTGGCTAGATATGCAGTAGGAATATTTGGCCGGGTATGTCTTTGGCATGGGTTTGCCTTCAGCCAAAGCTTTCACAGCAGTCAGTGTTTCATCAGCCAACCTCGTTCATGAACAAGTTATTGCAGCAACCGAAGCCGTAGCTACTCCTGACTTCATCAGCCAAAGTATTTCTGGTAGCGTGTATTCCAACACGTTGATGTCCCAATGTAAGAACTACATGGATATTGGGTAGTCTTTCTTTCAGGAGTGGCTCCACTGCTATGGCGGAGGAGCGTCGCCAGCAGCATGAAAGCAGTGGTAGGATTGGACGCAGGGCATGCTGGTAGCCTGTGCCTGCAATGCAAGACGAAGCAGAGCAGAGCGGATGGAGCGTTGCCGTGCAGAAAAAAGGTACAGTTAATTTTTTTATTATGATATTCTTTTTTGCCCTTTGCTAGTTGTGCAGTGCAGTCCCCTAAGGTCTGCGTGTAAGTGTATTGTGGATGGAATTTACCATCCTCCATGTAGCCACTCACGACTGCGCAGGTGGTGCAGTGCTAATGTTTAGTGCCTTCTGCAGGTTGGGCTGAGCCATCAGTGTATAATTATTTGATATTGTTCAATAGGCAATGTGTTTGCTGGAACTGGATATTCTAGCTATTATTATAGGAATTCTTGAATTTGTAATTTTGGGTCAAAAACATAGTCAACATCAGTGGCCGTCAGAGATATTGCCCATTGAATCCAACTTGTATGAAGTGCCTTAGTGCTAGGAACACTGGCTTTAGTGACCGCTTCAAGGCCTGGGATCAGAGATACAACAATAATGTGTTTCCCTTGGGCCAGAGTTCTCTCTTTAATGACAGCCATCTCAACAGCACCCAGAATTTTTTCTATGTGAGCAAAGTGTTTTTCACCTGTGGAACACAAGCGTGATTTGTATGCAATAGGGATGGTATCACCCTCATTGAACGTTACATAGGTGAAACAAATGGCACCAGCAATTACTCTGATGACCAAATGTCTTTTGTTGTCTCTTGTGTGTAAGTGTTTAGCTGCAAGCATGTCTAGATGTAATGCTCTGAGAATGCATGTGTGTTCAACTGGCAAATATTTATTTGAGAAGGCAGGACATATTAAATCATATTATGGTTTAATGTGGTGTGCATAATCTGTAATGTAAGTTCTGCCAAAGTTTAAAAAGCACAATGACTGGAGCTTTTTGATAGTGTTTGGTGGTTGCAATTGTGCACAATTTTCTAGAAATTGGGACTCTAGACTCTTGTCTTTATCTGATAGTTCATATCTCAAAAATAAGACACTAAGGAAGGATATTTTTGTTTTTTTAAATTGAATTTATAGCCTAATTCGGCAAATCCCACAAAACTTCGGCTCATCCGTCTTAAATGTTGAATGAGATCATCATCTGTAAGGTAGATATCGCCTCAATAGGACAATGTCTCATGGTCAATGTCTTTAAAATTGAAGTAACATGAGCTGAAAACAGTCCTGCTATATTTTGGCAGAAGAAACTGTTGGAAATATCCAAGGTTGTTTTGCATTTATCCCAAACAATATCATCAGGAACTGGTATAACTGAAATGTTCACTAGGGACAAGTTTTGCAGGCCTTTGCTGAGGAAAAATGTGGTTTTAGAACCTCATCCACCAATTCAACTTCCAATCCAAAGAAGGAAGGCAAATACAGTTAATAAGAGCCACAGATAGTTCCATGGAAGAATGAAATAGTTAATTTAGAGCTAATTTATCAACTTACGAGCTCTTGACAGTCTTGTTTTCAGAAGAGGTAGATGAGTCAGAAAAAGTCATTGACATCGGCAAAATATCCAGAAGCAGTTTGTGCAAAAACTGGAGCCACGTTTGGAAGAGGAGGACTGGCAGAAGTCTCCCTTGGTGGTTTATAGTAGATTATTCCATCTATTTGAGTTGAATTTGAGTAAAATGTCTCAAGATTGTTGACATTGCTTGTCACAGAAGAAGTTAGTGGGACTAATAAAAGATCATTTTCCACCCTCCTCAAGCTGGTAGAGGTGTCAGCATTGCTGCTCAAAACCAGTAGAGGAACATCCTGGTCTGTAGTGAGAGGGAGTTGGGGACTACCCAGGAGTCCTCTAGGTCTGCTGTGCAGAATCTGCCATATGGTTTAGCTTGACATTGTCGATGAAGACAAAATGATTGTCTTTAGAACCAGGCAGCGGTGGTAGAATAACAGTTCCGGTACTGAGTATTCCCAGGACTGGAACCGGTGCACAATAGGAAGGACTGAACTCCTTTTAAACAGCAATCTTTTCACCCACTAGATCCCCAACCTTTCAAATCCAGCCAGTAGGTGTTATTGGTTGATCCCTTATTCAGATCACAGAACTGTTGTAAGTCCTGCAAGACAACAACACGTTCATTTATGTCAAAAGGTGTATTTGCTGCCTCCGCACCAGGTCCATCAAGATCAGGAACATACATTTGTGCTCCAAACAGGCATTTTTATGGGGTACGTCCTGCCAGGGACCTTCTGGGTAGATTAATGAGTTGCTCTCTGGACTCCATACAGGTGATTTAGCTAACTACGACCCGTGCCCAATATCCAGCTGTTAAGGATTGTTTTCAATCCCGGTTTCTTTGCTGCGCAGCACTTTTTCCCTTTGGATGATATGGAGACGAATAATACAGTTGGACCCCTAACAAAGCCATGGCGTCCCTGAATGCCCTTGAGCCGAAAGCAGAACCCTGGTCCAAGTGGAAAGCCGCAACTGCATATGGGTCGACAAAGACTTGCAAATCTTTAATAACAGTTCAAGTGTCAGCCAAGCGTTGTGGCCATACCCATAGAAATCTGGAACATGAGTCAACAGCAGCTAGGTTGTATTTGATTACACCGTCAGGTATCAGGAGACCATAATGGTCCAGGTGCACACGTTGTGGTGGTTTGTTGGAAATTGAGAGGGGTGTCTGCAGTAGACGTTTGACGGTGGACCCTTTTTTTGCTGACAAATGTCACAGCAAAGGACATACTGCTTGGTCTGTTTGTATAGACCTGGCCTCCAGTAGCGTGCTTTTAACAGTGAAATAGTAGCCACCACACCAGCATGGGCAGAAGCAATTCCCTCATGCACTGCTTTAATCAACTCAGGTCTTTGAGATTGTTTGGGGATCACATGATCACCAACCCCTGGTATTATTACTAAGGCAGTATTGTGGCTAGATATGCAGTAGGAATATTTGGCCGGGTATGTCTTTGGCATGGGTTTGCCTTCAGCCAAAGCTTTCACAGCAGTCAGTGTTTCATCAGCCAACCTCGTTCATGAACAAGTTATTGCAGCAACCGAAGCCGTAGCTACTCCTGACTTCATCAGCCAAAGTATTTCTGGTAGCGTGTATTCCAACACGTTGATGTCCCAATGTAAGAACTACATGGATATTGGGTAGTCTTTCTTTCAGGAGTGGCTCCACTGCTATGGCGGAGGAGCGTCGCCAGCAGCATGAAAGCAGTGGTAGGATTGGACGCAGGGCATGCTGGTAGCCTGTGCCTGCAATGCAAGACGAAGCAGAGCAGAGCGGATGGAGCGTTGCCGTGCAGAAAAAAGGTACAGTTAATTTTTTTATTATGATATTCTTTTTTGCCCTTTGGTAGTTGTGCAGTGCAGTCCCCTAAGGTCTGCGTGTAAGTGTATTGTGGATGGAATTTACCATCCTTCATGTAGCCACTCACGACTGCGCAGGTGGTGCAGTGCTAATGTTTAGTGCCTTCTGCAGGTTGGGCTGAGCCATCAGTGTATAATTATTTGATATTGTTCAATAGGCAATGTGTTTGCTGGAACTGGATATTCTAGCTATTATTATAGGAATTCTTGAATTTGTAATTTTGGGTCAAAAACATAGTGAACATCAGTGGCCGTCAGAGATATTGCCCATTGAATCCAACTTGTATGAAGTGCCTTAGTGCTAGGAACACTGGCTTTAGTGACCGCTTCAAGGGCTGGGATCAGAGATACAACAATAATGTGTTTCCCTTGGGCCAGAGTTCTCTCTTTAATGACAGCCATCTCAACAGCACTCAGAATTTTTTCTATGTGAGCAAAGTGTTTTTCACCTGTGGAACACAAGCGTGATTTGTATGCAATATGGATGGTATCACCCTCATTGAACGTTACATAGGTGAAACAAATGGCACCAGCAATTACTCTGATGACCAAATGTCTTTTGTTGTCTCTTGTGTGTAAGTGTTTAGCTGCAAGCATGTCTAGATGTAATGCTCTTAGAATGCATGTGTGTTCAACTGGCAAATATTTATTTGAGAAGGCAGGACATATTAAATCATATTATGGTTTAATTTGGTGTGCATAATCTGTAATGTAAGTTCTGCCAAAGTTTAAAAAGCACAACAATGACTGGAGCTTTTTGATAGTGTTTGGTGGTTGCAATTGTGCACAATTTTCTAGAAATTGGGACTCTAGACTCTTGTCTTTATCTGATAGTTCATATCTCAAAAATAAGACACTAAGGAAGGATATTTTTGTTTTTTTAAATTGAATTTATAGCCTAATTCGGCAAATCCCACAAAACTTCGGCTCATCCGTCTTAAATGTTGAATGAGATCATCATCTGTAAGGTAGATATCGCCTCAATAGGACAATGTCTTATGGTCAATGTCTTTAAAATTGAAGTAACATGAGCTGAAAACAGTCCTGCTATATTTTGGCAGAAGAAACTGTTGGAAATATCCAAGGTTGTTTTGCATTTTTTGTGCACTATATTATTAATAAGGGCAGTGCTGTGTGCATTTTAAATGGCAAATGTGCGTGTGTGACTATTTAAATCTCTGTAGTGTAAGACTATTCTATATGAATGGTCCGGTTTAGCTACAAGGAAAAACTAGTTGTTCATTGGTGAGACACAGGGTTCAATTATGCCCTGCTACTCTAGCTGTGTGAGGTTTTTCCTCATGGGTGCTCCAGCTTCATGCTTTATTGGATATTGGGTTGAGTTTGGGATCTAAGTGGCATTATATGGTAGGGGGAATCTTTATCCCACCCTACATGGTTGAGATATAATGTGGGTGCCTGCTTCAATGCCCAATCAATGCCATAAGTCTCCCTGAGCTCTTTGGGAACAAGGGGCGAGAAAGAGTGTTCAATTACCTCTTCCCCGAATGGGAGATTACGGAAAATTCTGGTAGCCAATCTTTTTCAGCCAGTAAAATATCATAAATGGTAACTACGCGATCCCATAAGATAGTGTCTATTGTGCCCTCAATGTCTTCTTCCAGTTGTATTGTTAGTTTATACACCCTATTGGGTGTGGAGATGCACATGTCCGCAGTTTCAACTTTTAAAAAGTCGTCAGTTGCTTTCACCTCTAGATGTTCTTGAAGATTCTGGCAAACTATTGCCACGCTGTCTAGCAGGGCCAATGCCCACTTCCTGTTTTCAGTAAAGCTCTCATCCTGAGTGGCATTTGATATAGAAATCACTGCCATTTTTTTCTTTTTGAATTGAGGGTGTTGTTGGGGAAGTTTCCCTTCTTTCTTAACAGAAACTTCTGACAAGCGTTTTGACCCCTTTCTCGGTTTCACATACTCAGTTTGCTGCCCATCTCTCTCTCACTGCATTTATCAAGTGAGTTCTGAAAGGATGAGATTGGTGTGTATCAGTATATTGATATCTAGAAGGTGTTTTAATATTATCTCTCTTTCTAAGATTAAAGTGATTTTGAAAGGCCTCCAAATGTGGAGATTCTCCCCTTTTTTTTTAGCTGTTTCTTAAAACCCTTGTGTGCCTGCTTGGTAGAATCCTGATTGGCTTTTCCCTCTAATTGTGGTTTAAGTAGGTCTGGCTCCTAGACTATCTCGACCAATATTAGAGTAGGTCTCAGTGTTAATCTTTGGCAGCTTATGTTCTTGATCCTGTACAGGAACGTCCCGCAGCCACATGCACACAGCTAGCGTAACTGCTTCCCCTTTAAGATTGCTTAATATTATTGAAGATACAGTGACAAAATTGCCCATTAATTGCATGCCCAAATCCAGGGCCAGGGCAGCCCCTTAGTCATCTGAATTTGTTTTAACACTTCTGGATGATTGGCAAGTGTTGGTGTACCATGTGCAGTAGAATCGAGTGTGGCAAATAACGTGACCCAAGTATTGCAGTTATCTAGTGTGTGAACCATCCCAACTGGCAAGCGCATAGTGAGAATTCTATGTTTATCCTGAAGTCCCGAATGGGAAAAGCTGCTTCCAGTACATTTATTTTTGGAGCTAACCAAAACGGAATTTCTCATTTGGCGGGTACCTTACCCATGATTGAATGTACAGTTGTAGGGTTAATGCTTGGTGTGATTGCATGTGATTGCAGCGGGGCATCTCATGCTGGGTTAGTATTTAATGTTTGGAATTACAAATTGTACTAATATTCTCTATATCGCTGTAAGCTCAATGTATAAGCGGCGAACCTCAGCTACTGCCAAGGTGGCTGCATCAGAATGCGGTGTATATGTGGCCAAAAAAGGCCAGGTAGGGCCATCATCGCTCAGAAGACCTAACATAATGTGTAGTATTGTGTGTGGTAGGGTGCCATCAAGCCATTTATTACAGTCTTGAAAGGATAGAGGTATCTCTAAATATCCATATGCTCTGTCTTGTGCAGGTATGTTAGCAGGTGTGTAATGATGAAATTTATTAGTGTTTCCATTGACTGCTTGAAAAGTGACCCAAGGTTAGAATATTTCTGTTCTGTAGGCTGGATGAGCCTCAACTACAAATGTTACATGACCCCCCTGGGCTGTGAGGCCATTCACTAGCAAATGTGCAGTAATGGGGAGGTCGCATGTTTACTGCAATTGCTATCTGTTGCAGGTTCTCCATGGTAAATATACCTGTTCAGAGATAAGGATACCAAATGGGGATTAATCCTTTTAAGGTTCAAGCTTCAACAAACTACAGCGTTGGATAGGTACTACCTACCTAGATGAGAAGGAAATCCTCAACAACACAGACATCTCCGTATATAGTATTGAGGTGCCTTTAGCACGTAGTAAGACAGAGATGCCCAGGAGGAACTAAAAATCAGTCCCTGACCAAATATTGGTGGCGCCATGTCACATAGGCCCTCATCATCAATCAGGCTTCTGGATTCGAGCAGCAGCATTACCTGAATTGTGGGGAACTGAGTCCAATGTCACACCATGTGACGACTGTTGGCCTAATCCGTTTTTTAGCCAGCTAGCAGCACCTCATCTCTGCCCAACAGCAGGGATGATTTGTGGCAACCAGATGCATGACATAATGACTTCTAAGGGAAATTGTGGTGGATCAGATCTCATCCTATTCTCTCACTTACATAAGTCTTATACATGCAAAGACAGAGAGACAGGAAATCGTTCAATAAGATTTATTGAATCAGCTGCATCTTAGATAAAATGGCATGAAATGCAATAATGAGAATGATGAAACATACTAGAAGCAAAATGGTGAAAGTGAAACACAGGAAAAGTCCCAGCATACTCTCATTATGCACACTAGATGCAATTCCTACCTAAGTTATGTTAGAGCACAGCAGAATAAGCCCTAACCCACCCTTCAGGATTCCCTCCTGTCAAGACATCATCCCCCATAGCTGAATATGACTAGCAAAGAAGCATGTTGTCTATAGAGACACTATCCCTGGGAAGGCCAGAGAGCCAATAGTCTCAGCAAGCAGCTGTAATGAAGTCATTCAGCTTGCTGTTGCGGTTATCTGGCTGGAACCTCCCTCTAATGTGCATGGGACAGCAGTGTTTCGAGAAATGTCTCTACGTAAGAATGTGTGTTAGAGAAGCGGTCTACCACTTGTTTCGACAATCCTATCTCACTGCAGCCTTGAGGAAAGCACAAAGTGTTGTGCTAAGAAATGTAATGCTTTCCTAGGCGAAAGAACAACTAGCTGAAGAAAATTAAATACCACTTTGCAGCAGGCCTAGATGCTAAAATAAAGTGCCCAGAGACATCACTAAAATGGCTATACAACAACACATACAATAAATAAAAACGAGGGGTAGATTAATTAGGAGGGTGGAAGATTGAAAAGATTATTAAGGGATGAAAATATATGTCCAGCACCATAAACAGAGAGAAACACAAGATGGCTGCGCCCATGTGAGCCTCGTGGTGCCGTTTGTGTGTGATTTTTGAACGCAAGAACGTACTTTGTATTGCGTCTGATGTAAACTGCAATGCAACTGGTGTGACAGGGAACTTCACCCAAGCGCAACAGTTTTTTTGCCACTTCATTGAGTTTTGCATAGCACGACTCTGGCACTCCAACCAGGCCTACTTAAAACAAAGCAAAGATGATGTTACCATTGTAAATACGTCAACTGACACTCACACTGATAGCATCTCAGATGCTGACCTAATACAGATTCATTAGGTACAGCATTAATAACAAAAGACATAAGTGATAACACAGCAAGCACAGGACAAAACAACCAATCAACAGACCTAGACTACACTAAACAACAGAAGCAAAATAAAATAAACGGGTGTGCTTTGCGAATAGCTATAATGACCAGATCGAGCAGGGCAAAACAACAAAGTACGCGCACAAAATAATCCTACACATGAACCTTCCATTCAAAAGGTGAACAAAGTTAGAGACAATTCCATCCTAATCTCACACCTAATAGATTGACAAACGAGATCAGTGCCATCAGAAAACAGAATGTTTCAAACCACAAATTTTACTAGTACTGTCCACAATCGGAATGTAACACTCAATAGTAACCAGGCCCAGAAAGCAGTAACGGCTCCACCGTGGTGCAAGCAGGCAGGTCTTCTGATGGTGATATCAATGGAGAAAAAATAGTCAAAATCAACAGACATGGGGCTACCATTCAACCAGTGGGAGTGGATTGGAAAATGATTGTACAAACTACATTTTGCCTAGAAAGCTTTCATATTCTTCCATTAACCAGGAGCCCTTCTCCGTTTGAGGAGAAGGAAACTCAGAAACTTATTCTAAAACCAGAATATGCCTCTCAAAACCCACAGGACATCCTCAATATAGGAAATAGTATGACACGCCTAGCAGAGATCCCTGGCCTTAAGCATATAAAATCATCAGACCTTTTATCTTTTGAATGTATCTCAAATGAATGCCCAAAACAGTCCGAGCTAAATCTCACCACATGAAGAATGACTGTTATAGCCACCTCAGTTCTTAGGTCTGTCAGTACATTTGAATCGTGGGGTATAACACTAATGAAATACACAGAGCCACAGTATCTGAAATCATAATCTGAGCACATCATGTTAAGCTATAATTCTGCCTTTCATGTTCCCTCGGGAGGACATCAACCCTCATACCTGAGCAAAGGCCTGTAGTCTGTGTTAGCCTCTGCAGCAAAGCATTCAGTCATGGTTCCCTGGCTGGAATCTCCCTCTTAACGTGTAATGGGACTAGGAAGGGTTTTTATAATAACACAGCTGATGTTCTAAGAAAATGTCCCTACGTAAGGATGTGTATTTTCTATGAATGTTGGAGACTAAGGCCCTCATTACAACCCTGGCGGTCGGCGTTAAAGAGGTGGTAATACCGCCAACAGGCTGGCGGAAAAAAATGGAATCACGACCATGGCGGAAACCGCCAACATAGACAGCCACTTTAACACTCCGACCGCCACGGCGGTAGAAACAAACACTGCAGCGGTAACCGCCAACAGACAGGCAGAGGACAAAGTACCGCCCACTGTATTCCTAAACGCCTAACCACCACCTACTCCATGGCAGAACCAACGATATCAAAAGCACGGCGGAAACAGTACACAGAAGGGAAACCACTCACCTCTCGACACCCAACGAGGAACCAGGACGCCATGGAGCCCGAGTTACATATACTGCCCATGCTGGTCTTCCTCCTGCTCTATCAGGAGCAGGACAGACGCAGTCAATGACCACGGTGAGTACTGCACCTACAACACAGGGGAGGAGGGGAGGGAAAGGAGAATGACACACACACGCAACACACAACACCCCCACCCCCACCCTCACCCACAACACCATACACACAAATACATGCAGCAACATTACATATACACCCCCTCGCCCACTGGAAGAACACAAGGACAAAAGGAAATGATTGTAATGAGTGTAATCATGAAAAATCAGATAGTGAAAGTTCAAAATTCAGTATATACAAATATGTACACCAACTACACAAGTCCGGATAGTGTACCAATCATTGTCCGTGGACCAGTGGTCCAAAAATGCATGGGTGAAGTCCACACAAGATACCTGACACGAAACGGAGAGAACACTGCTGGGGCATCAGATCGAAATTAAACAGGCACCTCAGGGGGAAGAGGAGGGGGGGCACCTCAGCCTGATGAACGCACGACGCCACTGCTGCACGAGGGGGCTCCATGCCCACTGCTGTATCCTGGGGAGTGCAAAGCCAAAGTCTCTTAAGTCTTTCCAGTGGGTGGTTTGCCCACTGCTTTATCCTGGGGAGTGCAAAGCCACAGTCTCACAAGTGGATAACATTCTCCACTGGTTCTGGAGGGGGCTTTGTGCCCAGAGTGCTTCATCCTGCCAACGACTGAGGTAGAGGATGTCTTTCTCCACTGGTTCTGGAGGGGGCTTTGTGCCCAGAGTGCTCCACATGCAGTGTGGCCGGTCCCATTACCTCACATAGGTGTGTGTGCCAAGAGATTGCCTAGGAACAGGTAGCATGATACGCCATGAAGGCAGAGACATACCCCACCCTGATGCAGCTTCGCCTTCCACCTGCAGGTGCAAACAGTGATGAGAGTTATGCCTCATGGAAGCTGGGCAGGGTCCAAGAAGTCTCCTCCAGCCTCGGACAGCTGCCCACTGGGGATGGTAGCCATGTCATCGGTGGTGCCACTGTCCGAGCATGTCGCGGGGCTGGTGGCGGTGCTTGCGGCAGTGTCTATGGCGGAGGTGCTGGCGGTGGTGCATGTGTCAGCACCTGTTGATTGGCACAGCAGGACGTCTCCTGCAGCCTCAGACGGCTGCCCACTGGGGAAGATGCTGGGGACTGTTGCTGAGGCTGCAGACATGTAGGTGGCGGTGCTGGTAGCGGTGTTCGCCACCGTACAGGTTGGTGTAGTGGTTGAAAGAAGGGGTGACTCAAGTCCCTCAGTCGGAGCCACCTTGCCCTGTCCTGACCTGCTCTTCGGCTTGTGTTCCTTCCCCACCTTTGATGGTGCCGCAGGTGTCTTGCCACTGTCCCCTTTTGTTTTGGATGAGCCCTTGGTGGGTGATAGGTGCGGCTTCTCCCTCCGAGATGTGGGCACCTTCTTCACCTTGGCAGGTGGCGGAATGTTCTTCGCCTCACTACGTGGCACACTGGCAGCCCTGATGGGTGGCACACTCGATGACCCTGCAGTTGCTGGCACAACTGTACCTGGAGATTTGGTGGCTGAGGTGCTGGGCTGGGACCTTGAAAGCCTGGCACTGGGGGAAGGCCGGGGGGGGGGGAGGCGAAGGGAAGAGGTCAAAGTTAGCCAGGACAAGTTTTTTAGACACACTGGGAGACAGGGAGGGAGGAGGAGGACGTGGAGGAGGGGGAAACAGTGGAGGCAGTGGATGTTGTTGTGTCTGCATGGGTATGGTGCTTGTGTGAGTGCTTGTGGGATGTGTGGTGCTTATGTTTGCCTGAGCCACTCTTGTGATGAGTGTGCATGCTGGTCTTATGGTGTGCTTGGGATAGGCTGAGGTACAGGGGATTGGGTCGGGGTGGAGGAAGTTGGTGGGGGGAGGCTGGACACAGGGACAATGGCTTCCATCAGTGCTGAGGCCAGAGCCTGAAATGCTCTCTGTTGGGCCACCTGCCCAGAATGAATGCCCTCCAGGTATGCATTTGTTTGTTGCAAATGCCTCTCAACACCCTGGATGGCATTCAAAATGGTAGATTGCCCAACAGTGAGGGATCTCAGGAGGTCAATAGCCTCCTCACTGAGGGCAGAAGGGCTGACTGGGGCAGGGGCTGAGGTGCCTGGGGTGAAGGAGATGCCCACCCTCCTGGGTGAGCGGACACAGGACACACGATGAGGGGCTGCTGGGAGGGCGGTGCTGGTAGGGGGTGTGGTGGCTGTACCTGTTGATGCAGTGGGCTCAGAGGTGCCCGCCACCACAAGGGAGCTTCCATCAGAGGAGGAGTCGCTGTCGCTGGTGTATGCTCCTGTCCCCGTCGTGGAGCTCCCCTCGCCCTCCGTCCCACTGGTGGCTTCATACTCCGTTGCTTCACCCTCCAGAGCCATGTGGGTTGCAGCTCCTCCTGCTCCGGTGCCAATGCTCCTCTGCCAGATGATGCTAATGCACGTAAGAATAGGGAGACAAAACAAAAAGGGGGGGGAGACAGAAGAAACACATGTTCAGTGCATGCAACACCACTACAGTTGACGGACACAACACACAGAACCCTATGCACTAAGCCATGCACTAACAGTTCTGAGAAAATTCACATGGGCTTCGGGGATGAGGCCTAGGCCCAATTGCTGCACACCTGGAAGTCACAGGAGCCTGACTAGGTGTAGATGGCTATTACCAGTAGTGGGGTTGGGGTGTCACAGAGCCTGCCTAACAAGGGGCCTAGCCTACCAAGTTCGCCCTGGCCTAGAGGAACCCACAGCCCACTTCGACCACTCAGACACCTTGTAACGCGCGCAGAGTCAGCTGAAGGAGAGTGTACTCACCCCCTTGTGGCTGCTGTGATGCCCTCAAGTGGCCATCAAACTCCGGATAGGCCACCGCCAGGATCCAATACATCAGGGGGGTCATGGTGCGACGGGCACCCCTTCCACTTTGGGAGGCCATCCCCAGCTCGGCCTCCGCCGTCTTCTTGCTCCAGCAGCGCAGGTCCTCCCATCTTTTACGGCAGTGGGTGCTCCGTCTATGGTAGACCCCCAGGGTCCGGACGTCCTTGGCAATGGCACGCCAAATACCCTTCTTCTGGTGGGCACTGACCTAGAGGAAAAGTGAAGTAAAAATTGATGTTTCTATCCCGTACATTTAATCTCACCCATTGCCAAACACCTTCCACCCTGGCTCAGACATACATACACACACAATCCTGACATGCTGGCCTGTACCCCTCCCCACCCTCTTCCATCGACGCCACTCCATACACTCATGTGCCATCCACCATGCTCACAGTGTACTCACCTGTTTGTCTGGAGGACCGTACAGTTGTGTATACTGGGGGAGGACCCCATCCACCAGTTTCTCCAACTCCTCCGAAGTGAGGGCAGGGGCCCTTTCCCCAGACACTGTAGCCATAGTCACTTCTAAACACAGGTCACAGCAGCACTTACAGTGTAGGTCCTCTCCTGTAGAAGGTCAGGTATCAAGTGAGGGAACAGTAAGAAAATGCCGGCCACGTCCACGGCAGTGCGTACCGTCACCGCCGGCGTACATCGTCATTGGCTCCTGGGACCCATAAGGCCCAATGTTAACCAATGCTGAATTGTGCTGCGGTCTCCGACCGCCCACCGCAACAGTGTACAACGCCAGTGCAGTTTCCTCATTTCCCCTTGTCCCACCTTACAGGTCAGGCAGCCGCCATTTCAGGGGTCCACATGGCATGGAAAAAACTGCGACACACCTATTTAGGCCTGGAATACGGACAGATAAAGGCACATTGCGAATTTGCAACTTTTATTCAAATAACACAATGTGATACCTAAGTGTTGGATGACCCTCTGCTCACTGTTCTCCTCCATAGGGCACGTCTGCTGGGGCAGGTGATGAGATGGCGGCATCCTCCGGTGTACAGACCCCTGGTCGAAAATGGAAGAGAGACACATCATTATCACCTATAGACTTGATCGTGCAACAATCCTGGTACTGTGTGCCCAGTTGGAGCCAGACCTGATGTCAGCTATCCGCCATCCAACAGGAATCTAGTGCAGGTTCTGTCTGTACTCCATTTCCTGGCCAGTGGGCCTTTTCAAACAACAGTGGCCATGGCATCAGGGATGTCCCAGCCAATGTTCTCTAACGTGTTATCAAGAGTGTTATCTGCCCTGCTGAAACACATGCACAGCTACATCGTTTTCCCTCAGGTGGAGGATTTGCCCACAGTGAAAGGTGACTTTTATGCCCTGGGACATATCCCCAACATCATTGGTGCCATTGATGGTACACATGTGGCATTTGTCCCCCTCCGCCCCGTAGCAATGAACAGGTGTACAGAAACCGGAAAAGCTACCATTCTATGAATGTGCAGATGGTGTGTTTGGCAGACCAGTAAATCTCCTGTGTGAATGCCAAGTATCCTGGCTCTGTGCATGACGCTTATATTGTGAGGAATAGCAGCATCCCTTATGTGATGGGGCAACTCCAGAGGCACTGGGTGTGGCTAATAGGTGAGCCCAAGGTCCAAATACAGTTCACACTGGTGTCTGGCTATGGGGCTGTCCCTAAGGGTTAGTGTCTGTCTAACAGTTGTCCCTCGACATTTGCAGGTGACTCTGGTTACCCCAACCTGTCATGGCTACTAACCCCAGTGAGGAATCCCAGGACAAGGGCAGAGGAATGCTACAATGAGGCACATGGGCGAACTAGGAGGATTATAGAACGCACCTTTGGCCTCCTGAGGGTCAGATTCGGGTGCCTCCATCTTACAGCTGGCTACCTATACTACTCCCCGAAGAAGGTGTGCTAGATCATCGTGGCCTGCTGTATGTTGCAGAACCTGGGTTTGCGATTTCAGGTGCCTTTTCTGCAGGAGGATGGGCCAGATGGTGGTCTTGTGGCAGCTGTGGAGCCTGTGGACAGTGAAGAAGAGGAGGCAGAAGAAGAAGATGTTGACAACCGAAACAACATCATCATGCAATACTTCAAGTGAGACACGGGTAAGATATAACTGCTTCCCACATCTCATACTATTGTTGGAGCTAGCATAGGTCTGTCATTTTCACTCAGTGTATGGACCCTGACTTGTTACTTTGCCTTTCCATTTCACAGATCTGGATCCCACTTTGTGCCCTCTGCTATGTTTACTGGTGGCCTACAGCTGTGTAACATTGGTATGTGAACAAGTACATTGACATTGCTATATTCCAGAGATTTTGCAATTACACATTTGTGAAAGCACAGACAGGTGGTAAGCACCCATGATGTTGGAGAGTGCCTCGTGGAGAGTGGGTTCCCTGGGCCTGTCCTCCGTCTGTCGCACAGCAGTCCTCCCAGCTTCCCTGTTATCCTGTGCCTCTGTCCCCTGAAACGTGTGCCCACTGCCACTGCCCCCAGGTCCCTGATCGTCCTGTGTTAGTGGGTTTGCCTGGGTTCCCTGTAGTGGTGGACACACTGCTGATTGATGTGTCCTGGGGACAGAGGCATGGGCCCGCTGTGTGGGTGCTGTGGTGGTGTTTCCTGAGGGGGAGGTTCAGTGGTGGTTTGTGACTGTGTCAGGGAAACCGACTGTCCCGAGGTCCCTGATGGGACGGGCTGGTCATCCTGATCCAGGCGTGCAGAGCTGCTGTCGTCACTGTGGGCCTCTTCTGTCGGGGGACTGGATATGTCTGGCATCTCCTGTCCAGTGACGTTGGGTAGGGGTACTGTTGGGATGTGAATGAATAATCTTAGTATCTGTGTGTGCCATCTTGTGCAATGGGTGGATTAACCTCTACTCCTGTGCTTGCATTATTGCTGTGGCCCTTGTGTGATTGGTGATTTTGGGGCATGAGTGAGTCTCTCTACTGGACATGCTTTGGTGATAGGTGTCCATGCATTGGTGTTACATGCAGGGCTTGATTTTGGGATGTGTGGGTTGTGTACTGGGGTATCTGTGGGGTGTTGGGGTGATGGGTGTGAGGGTGAAGGTGGCAGTATGTGATGGCATGCAGGTGGGGTGGGGGGATATGGTAGTTAAGATTTACCAGAGTCCAGTCCTCCTGCTACTCCTGCGAGGCCCTCAGGATGCATGATCGCCAAGACTTGCTCCTCCCATGTTGTTAGTTGTGGGGGAGGAGGTGGGGGTCCACCGCAAGTCCTCAGTACAGCAATCTGGTGTCTAGATACCACGGAACGTACCTTTCCCGTAGGTCGTTCCACCTCTTCCTGATGCCATCCCGTGTTCTTGGATGCTGTCCCACTGTGTTGACCCTGTCGACGATTCTCCTCCATAGCTCCATCTTCCTAGCAATGGATGTCTGCTGCAACTGTGATCCGAATACTTGTGGCTCTACCCGGATGATTTCCTCCACCATGACCCTGAGCTCCTCCTCAGAAAACCTGGGGTGTCTTTGAGGTGCCATGATGTGGTGTGGGTGATGTGTGAGGTGCTGTCTGTTGTGATGTGCGAGGGGATGTGTTGGTGTATGTCGTTTGAGGTGCGTGGATGTTGTATGAGTGATGGTGTTGTGTGTCTGTGGATGCTGGTGTTGCGTTAGCTGATCTCTCTGGCCTTCTTTCAAATTTTTGGTTGTAAGGGTTTGTGGGTGATGTGGGTGTGTGCTTTATATTGGATTGGGTGTGTGGGTGTGTGTATGTGTACCAGGTGTGTGTATTTCAAATTGTCCAATGTGGCTGTGTTTTGTATATGTGTATTTTGAGCGTGGCGGTGTGCACCGCCAATGGATTACCACAGTTGAAAGACCGCTACGTTGATTCGTTGGTCGTGATACTGTGGGCGTATTCTTGTTGGCGTGACGGTGTGGGTTTTGGTATCGCCAGTTTATCACTGACCTTTGGTGTGGCGGACTTGTGTGGGTGTCTGTATTGTGGCGGATTCCGAGCTGTGAGTCATAATACCTGTAGCGGAATTCCGCAGCCGCAACAGTATGTTGGCGGCCTTCTGCACGGCGGTAAGTGGGTTTTACCGCCAGGGTTGTAATGAGGGCCTAAACATCTACCACGTTCCCCGGCAATGTACCAAATTGTAGCCTTGACTGAAGCACAAAGTCATCAAGAATGTCTTGTTTGAGAACACAGTGCTGGGCTAAGCAAAAACAGTTAGATAGATGAAAATAAAACAAGACCGTAAAACTGGTTATTGTAATAATAACAATGCGAAGCCGAATAAAATATGTCTAGGTCAGAGTGCACAGCTGACACTCATACAGACACCACACCCACAGCACTATAAAACACACACCCACATCACACACAACCCTTTAGGAATACAAATTATTGCCACCAGACTGACACCATGACCACTGTGACAACTAGACACACACACCACATACACCCATACATCCCTCACGCACCCCACTTCACACATCCAGCTACAGTACCCAACACCCATACACTTACACACACCACAGAATACCCATGTCCCCACAAAAACACCCCCGTTTCACAGATGAGGAGTTCTGGGTCATGGTGGAGGAAATAGTCAGGGTAGAGCCACTGCTGTTCATAGCACCAGTACAGCAAATATCCATTGCCAGGAAGATGGAGCTATTGCAGAGAATCGTGGACAGGGTGAATGCCATGGGACAGCATCCAAGAACAAGGGACAACTTCAGGAAGAGGTGGAACGACCTAAGGGGGAAGGTACGTTCCATAGCAGCAAGGCACCAGCTCGCCATACAGGGGACTGGTGGTGAACCCACACTTCCTCCCCCACAGCTCACAGCATTGGAGGAGCAAGTCTTGGCAATACAGAATCCTGAGGGACTCACTGGAGTAGCCGGAGGACTGGTCACTGGTGAGTCAATATTTACTATCACCCTCCATACCTGCATGCCATCTCACCCTCACTCTCATCACTCCACTCCATCCCACACATCGCACCTACACATATGACTAACCACAATGCCCAGCCCTGCATGCTATACCAATGCATGGACAGCCCCCCTCAGCTGTTTGCCAGGGGAAGGGCATGCCCAGGGAACCGACTCTCCAGGAGGCACTCGCCAAAATCCTGGGTGCCTACCAACAATCCCAGGACACGATGGGCCAGATCCTTGACAGCACGCAGAAGAACAAGTGGCTGCAGGAGCAACACCATCAGGAGATCAGGGAGGACTTGCAGGCTCTGAACACCACCATGATCTGCATAGCAGGGGTGCTGGCAGACATGGCCAACATCATGAGGGAATCAAGAGCACACCAGCGGACCCCTACCACTAGCCAGTCTATTGACCAGCCCACCACTTCCGCTGCAGCTAGTGGGCAGGAGGCCCCACCACAGGACCCACAGGACACCAGCACCTTTCACCCTGTAGAAGGTGAACCACCCGGTGAACATTCCCTGCGACCCAGACAGAAGCCAGAGACACTTGCCAAGACCAAGACCACCACCAGGAAATTAGACTCTCCTGATCGTCCCCCTTGTGTCCCACCCTGTCATCTTGTCCACTTTGAACTACCTTTGCTCCCCTTCCTATGGCCCCTTGGACACTGCACATGTGCTACAAACAGACTGAAACAATACCCTGGACTTTCCTCTACCATCAACCCATTGCATTGCACTTTACCCTCAATTTTATAACACTACAATAAACACCCTTCAACACAACTTGACTGATAGTATTTTATGTGTTGAGAATGTGCATTCTGGGGAACAGTCACATCTGGCACAAATGATCTGAACACTGTGATAGCATACAATTAATGACCTGTAATTGTCTGTAGGAATCACATCAGGACACTGTTGTCATATCACCAACATCTGTAAGATGACCTGACACTGAGTTGAGATGCAAAGGAAGCGAATGCCATCATGCCTCAGTCACACAGATGCAATCAATATTTAGAACAATGATCAGTTCCACTGTCTCACCTGTGTCATTGGAAGTATTGACTATAACTGATGCTCTATTGTCCACATCCTAATTCTCTGCCTCCTCACTCTTACTGTCCTCAGGGTCCACTGCTGCCACAAGGGCATCTCCAATCTCCTCCTCCTGCAGAAAAGGCACAAATCGTCTAAGGACCAGGTTGTGCAACATGCCACTACTATCTAGCAGACCCTCCCGGGTGAGTAACACAGGGATCCACCTGTCAGATGAAGGCACCTGAACCTAGCCTTTAGGAGGCCAAAGTTCCTTTCAATTATTCTTCTGGTTCACCCATGTGCCTCATTAAAACGTTTTTTAGCCCCTGTCCTGATATTCCTCACAGGGGTCAGGATCCATGATAGGTTTGGGTAGCCAGAGTCACCTGCAAGTATTGAGGGACAAACATTAGCCTAACACAATGCTATGGGGATAAAACCTGATGGCATACACTGACATACAGTAAATGAGGACTCAGGCTCACCTATTAGCCACACCCTGTGTCTCTGTAGCTGGGCCATCAAATTTGTCATGCTGCTATTCCTCAGGACAAAGGCATCATGCACCGACCCAGGATACTTGCAGTGACGTGGGAGATGTACTGGTCCGCTAGGCACACCATTTGCACATTCAGTGAGTGGAAACTCTTCCGAATCCTGAACACTTGTTCATTTTGGCAGGGGAGACAAACGCAATATGTGTACAGTCAATCGCTCCAATAATATTGGGGATATGCCCCATTGCATAGAATCCTGCCTTCACAGTGGCCATAGCACCCACCTGGGGGAAAACAATGTAAATGCACATGTGTTTCACCAGGGCAGCCAAAACCCTTGCCAGCCCGATTGAGAACATTGGCTGTGACATTCCTGCTGCCAAGCCCACCGTCACTTGGAAAGAACCAGTTGCCAGGAAATGGAGCACTGATAGCACTTGACAGATGGCTGATACCAGATCAGGTTCCAATTGGGCTGACAGCTATGTGATTGTGGCCCTGTCCAGTCTGTAGGTGAGTATTATGTGCTTGTCCTCCAGTGTAGCCAAGCCCACAAAGGGTCTGTAAACGGGGTTTGTCTCCTCCTCCTAGTCATCCGCAGCAGTAGGTATCTAAGGGACAAAAAAGTGAGTAGGCTGTCACAATTTGATCAATGGAGCCACAACCACAGTGTACATACAGCATCAATGTGATGAGACAGTGGGAATGGGAATGTATTTATCAATTTTAGGCAAGGACGCAGTTATGGTTTATCTGATCAGTGTCCAACTCCTTGAAATGGCGACCAACTGTCCTGTATCTTTGGACAGGTGGAAGTGAGGTAACTCCACCGACATTGGGCGTTGTGGCAGAAGGCAGTGTTGCACTGCCGTGCAATTCCTCATTGGTTAATGTGTGGCTCTACGGAGTACAGTGGGCAATGGGGATCAGCGCCGGCAGTGACGGTGTACACCGGCGCGGACGTGACCGCCATTTTCTAACTAAATCCTCACTTGTTTCCTGACTTTCACAGGACAACACCTAGACTGCGTGTGCTGCTGTGACCTGTGTCTGGTACCTACATGGCCCATGTGACTGGGGAAAGGGCCCCTGCATTCACTTCGGAGGAGTTGGAACGACTTGTGGATGGGGTCCTACCCCAGTATGAACTTCTGAATGGGCCTCCAGCCCAAGAGGTGAGTACACCCTTGGCATGATGCTTGTGGGGAGGATGCATGGAGATGTGTATGCAAGCATCGTGTAATCTGGGGGGGGATGTCTGGTGGTAGTGTACATGGTGGGTGCCGGATGATGTGTGTGCCAATGGTGATGGAAACGGGATTGGTGGGCCATAAGTGTGACAGGCTGAATTGCATGTGTAATGTGTCCTCCTGTCTGCATTCCCTCTGCAGGTCAGCGCCCATCAAAGGAAAGGATTGTGGTGTGCTATCGCCAAGGACCGCGGGGGTCTACCGCAGGCGGAGCACCCACTGCAGGAAACGGTGGGAGGACGTGAGACACTGGGCATGGAAGACCACGGAGGCCTCCCAACGAGGAAGGGATGCCTGTCGGAACTTGACTCCTCTGATGGCCCACATACTGGCGGTGGCCTACCCAGATCTGGATGGGCGCTTGAGGGCATCACAGCAGCCTCAAGGGGGTGAGTACAGAGGGCGTTACTACAATAAGTGGTAGGTAGCATGCGATCCGGTTACTGAATTACTGGGTGTCTCTTAATGCCAGGCCAGACATTGCAGAGTGATCCAGCTCAAGGGTAATGGGTGCATGGCAAATGCAGGTAACCTAGCTCATTTGCATTTCAAGTCAGTAAGGGCTTTGTAGGTCCCAGGAGGTGTGCAGTTGGTGGTGTTTGGCCCTCATCTTGGTGTGTCATCTAGCCAAATCAATGCCAGTGCAATGCATAGTGCTCATTCCTGATCCCTGTGTGTGACAGTGCTGTGTATGCTAACTGTGGTGTTGGTGCTGTAATTGACCCAGTGTTTCCTTTCTCTCTCTCCCCCCTTTTTAGGGTCGAGCCTGCGTTGCATGCGCTCCCGCATGCATATCGCAGCAAGACGCTTTAGTGTTTAGAAAAGGGCTCGGAGCCCTGTCAACGTCATGTCAGTGTTTTTCATTGGTTTGTGGGCTTGCCTATTAAAATCTGCTTGCTTTCATTAGTCGAAGGCATGCATACGTCATGCCTTTTCCGGTGGCTAGCCCTCCTTGAGTGCATCGACCAAGTACAGAAAACATGCGAGGCTCGCTGTTTACTGTCCGGCTCGTGGACTACTTTTTCTCTAATTTACTAGCGCGATTTCGCTTGGCAGAAGTCGAGCGCTTTACACAGTTAATTGCACTTTTTCGGGTTACGTACATAAATGCACTTTTGCCGATAGGTGAAAAGTCGGGTTAGGAGTTTAGACCGCTATCAGCTCTAACATGAGCAAACGCGAGACCCGTTGCATTGCAAATGCTTGTTTTCTTCTGTCATCCTGTCCATGTGTGCATTAGCATCATCTGGCGGAGGAGCAGGGGCACCGGCAATAAAGGGAGCTGCATCCCACAAGACCCAAGAGGCAGAGTCCACCGACGCCGAGGGAACCAGTGGGACGGGGGGCGAGGGGAGTACCACGGCAGAGACAGGAGGTGACAACACTGACTCAGACACCTCCTCCGATGGAAGCTCCCTGAAGGTGGCGGACACCTCTGTGACCACTCCAGCTGCAGGTACAGCTGCCACCCCGTACCAGTACTGCCCTCCCAGTAGCCCCTTAGTGAGTTGCCCGTGCCCGCTCACCCATAAGGGTGGGCATCTCCTTTGCCCCAGGCACCTCAGACCCTGCCCCGGTGAGCCCTGCTGCCCTCAGTGAGGAGGCTATTGACCTCCTGAGATCCATCTCTGCAGGGCAGTCAACTCTTGTGAATGCGATCCAGGGGCTAGCATCCCAGCTGCAGCAATACAATGCATTCCTGGAGGCCATCCACAGTGGATTTGTGGTCCAACAGAGATCAATTCAGGCTCTGCCTCCTCTCTGATGGTAGCCATTGTACCTGTTCCTACCGTTCCCCCCTCCAACTACCACTTCCCAGTCCCAGTCTTCTCAACCCCAACCCATCCCATGCACACATACAGATGAGCATGCTCACAAGACAACACACAAGAGTGGCACAGTCAAACACAGGGACCATACTTCAGTCCACAAGCACTTACTCAAACACCAGACAGTTGCACACACAACCACATCCACTGCCTCCACTGTCTCCCCTCCTCCTCCTCCATCTCCCTCAAAGTCACATCCACACTCACACCTGCATGCACTGCTTCAGCAGCCACCACCACTATCACCACACCAAGCAGCACACACACCTCACTGGCAGTCACCTCCACAACATCAATGCACGCGTCCCCTGTGTCCTCCCCCACTCTGTCTGTCCCCCCTCCTAAAGGACACAAACACAGGCACTCAGACACCCAACAGCCATCCACCTCACATCAGCACACTACCCATGCACCTGCACCCAAGTCCAGCAGACGTACTCCACCAACAACCACTTCTTTAACCTCCACTCCCATTCCTCCTTCCTCATCCCGCCCCACCATCCCTAAGAAGCTTTTCCTTGCCCAACTTGACCTTCCCACTCCCCCTGTCCTGACTGTAAGAGCAGGGTCCCAACGACCCAGCCCAGCACCTCAGCCAAACAGTCCACGGGGACAGTGGAGGCACCTCAAGTCGTGGAGGCAAGACAGTGAAGAATCGCACCCCAGCAGCCAGGAAGGTTAAGGACCCTACTCCACCAGCCAGGAAGGGTAAGGATCCCACTCCAGCAGCCAGGAAGGGAAAGGATCCCACTACAGCAACCAGGAAGGGTAAGGATCCCACTCCACCAGCCAGGATGCGGAAGGATCCCACTCCACCAGGCAAGAAGGGGAAGGAACCCTCACCTCCTGCCATGAAAGGGAAGAAGCCCTCACCTCCAGCTGAGACACAGCAGCCCTCGCCTCCAACAGAGGCTGCCCAGGAGGCCCCTTCCCCTGCTGAGACACAGCAGCGCTCACCTCCTGCAGAGGCTGGCAGGGTACCAACACCATCACCACCTGTGGGCATGGGGCACTCATCCCCTGCTGAGACACAGCAGCCCCCACCTCCTGGAGAGGCTGCACAGTAGGCACCTTCCCCAGCTGAGACACTGCAGCCCTCAACTCCAGCAGGGGCTGGCAGGGTACCACCACCATCAGTGGTCACAGAGCCCTCACCTCCAGCTGAGAGGGTGCAGCCCTCACCTCCAGAAGCGGACATGTAGGCCACCCTCCAGGGACTGCTGTACAAGGAGCCCCCTCTAGAAGCAGTGGGCACGTTCCCCACCTCAGAGACTGTGACCTTGCACTCCCTAGCATTGGGAAATGGGCATGGAGCCTCCTCCAGAACCAGTGGACAAGTTCCCCACCTCAGAGACTGTGACCTTGCACTCCCCGGCAAAGAGAAATGGGCATGGAGACCCCTCCAGAACCAGTGCGCAAGTTACCCACCTCAATAGACTTTGACTTTGCACTCCCCAGCAAAGAGAAATGGGCATGGACCCCCCTCCAGAAGCAGTGGGCAAGTTCCCCACCTCAGAGACTGTGACCTTGCACTCCCCAGCAAAGTGAAATGGGCATGGAGCCCCCTCCAGAACCAGTGGGCAAGTTCCCCACCTCAGAGACTGTGACTTTGTACTCCCCGGCAAAGAGAAATGGGCATGGAGCCCCCTCCAGGATCAGTGGGCAAGTCCCTGTCTTCGGCTGAGGTGCCCGCACACCCCAGAAATCCTGGCCGTTTGCTATGTCATGAGATGGTGGGCGGTACCTTGTCTTCCGCCTGGCTGTTGATGGCTACCGCCGTGGTGCTTGATCTTAATGCCCTGGCGGATGGTGTGGTACATTGGCTGTCTATGGGAGTTATTACCTCCATGGTCATAATTTGGCAGTAATTACCCCCAGTCTGTTGGCGGTATTTCCACCATTTTATCACTCACTGACAATGTCGAAATGACCAACCAAGTGTCTGAAAGAGTACTTAAAATCCTATATGACACTTACCAAAACTCTCAAGGTAAAACGAGACGTACTGCATGATTATTGCACACATGGAACATTGAATGGTCTGACAGCCTGCTAGTCAAGAATATAATTGGGTTCATTTTCTCTATCCTGTCAATGGACTTGGACAAAATCAAATTACATAAAGCCTGACCATTTTTTACCATACTAATATGAACTGTTCTGTCCTGTTAAGGCAGGCTTCTTAATGACATTTTGTTACCACTGTTGCACTTTATTTAGTAGTTTATCAGTTGTCTTATACATTAATCCAAACTGTTTATTTATTCGCACAGCCAACATTGTTTAATGATGCTGTAGTGTTGTTAGTTTTACGTATCCTTTGCGCATTAGCTTCAGGCTTTAGGCCTTTGTGCACTTTGCCCTGGATGTATTTTTATTCATTTGCTTGCAGCTTAGAGCCTCTGTGCACTTTTCTCTACATGCTTTTTATTAGGCTTCGTACTGTTATTTTTCAAATAGCCAGTTCTACGGTCTTGTTTTATATTCATATCACACTGTTTAGCCTACTTCAGCACTGGAGTTCTCCAGAACACATTCTTGTTCACTCTGTGCTTCAGTCAAGGATACAGTCTGGTACATTGCCGATAGACGTGGTAGGAGTTTAGTCTTTGGCATTCCTGCGTAGGGACATTTTGTGATCACGCTGACATGTTAGTTATAAAAACACTTCCTTGTCCCAATACACAGGAGAGGGAGATTCCGACCAGGGAACCACAACTAGACGCTGACTGCCTTGTTGCAGATGCTGAACCAAGATCACAGGCCTTTGCTCAAGTATGAGGGCTGATGTCTCCCCAGGGATTCGGAAAGGCAAGTTAGAAGCTTAACATGCTGTGCTCGAAATAGACCAAGCAGAGGGAGAGTAGAAACTATTAGACACCATGATAGCTTTGTTCTTATGTTTTACTCTCCTGGTGACTATTTCAATCCTACTGTGTTGTATGGTTCTGGTTATTGCGGCTCATGCCTTATTATCTAAAATGCAGTCGTTTTATTAAAACATTATATAAAACTTATACTGCCTTTGTCATTTGTATATGAGATCATACTGTAAATGAGAGAGTTGGTTTGGATCTGAGTGACCACGACTTCCCTGAGAAGTTCCAAAGATGTCATGCACTCGGCTGCCCAATCATCTTTTTCCCTTGGGACAAATGAGGCACTGCTAGTTAGCCGGAGCAAAAACCGGATTTAGGGTGACAGAGTTCCTTACACATGGGTCCGACTCAGTCCCCCACACCGTGATCGATCCTGCTGCCTAGAAATCCATTAGTCTCATTTAGGATAATGAGAGCCCATGCGACAATGCCATTGGTAAATGATTTTAACAAGTAGACCATGCGGCGCAGTTGGGCCTTGAACTGTGGCCTGTGGCTATGTGAGCCCTTAGTACTTTGGACTGGGCATTGGCCCCCTGTGGGCAATTGTACATACCTTTTTGTTTTTAAATTGGTTTATGTGGTGGCTTTTGTCTTGCACATTTTTTTTCAGTACTTCCGTACTCTAGTCCTTGTATTATTATGCCGTGCGTCGTATGCCATTGGTTTTCCTCTGCAGCTGGTTGTGTGTATGATGTGTGTGTGTCTGGTGTGTGTTGTGTGTGTGTGTGTTTCACTCTCCTTTTCCTCCCTCCCTTCCTTGTGTGCTATGCGGCTGTACTCACGGTTGTCGTCTTCATCGGCGATGGTGTTCCAGATGGAGCATGACGTAGAAGAGCATCGGGAACACTTGCAGTTCCGGTTCCATGGCAGCTTTGGTTTTCTTCGTGTCTCTGATGGTGAGTCTTTGGTCTTCTGTGTTCTGTTTCCAGTAGGGCTTTTATGGTGTTGATACCGCCCCGGAAATCCTGGCCATTTGCTATGTCATAAGATGGTGGGCGGTACCTTGTCTCCCGCCTGGCTGTTGATGGCTACCGCCGTGGTGCGTGATCTTAACGCCTTGGCGGATGGTGTGGTACATTGGCTGTATATGGGAGGTATCACCGCCATGGTCATAATTTGGCGGTAATTACCCCCAGCCTGTTGGCGTTATTTCTGCCATTTTATCACTCACTGACAATGTCGTAATGACCACCCAAGTGTCTGAAAGAGTACTTAAAATCCTATATGACACTTACCAAAACTCTCAAGGTAAAACAAGACGCACTGCATGATTATTGCACACATGGAACCATGAATGGTCTGACAGCCTGCTAGTCAAGAATATAATTGGATTCATTTTCTCTATCCTGTCAATGGACTTGGACAAAATCAAATTACATAAAGCCTGACCATTTTTTTACCATACTAATATGAACTGTTCTGTCCTGTTAAGGCAGGCTTCCTAATGACATTTTGTGATCACTGTTGCACTTTATTTAGTAGTTTATCAGTTGTCTTATACATTAATCCAAACTGTTTGTTTATTCGCACAGCCAACATTGTTTAATGATGCCATTGGTAAATGATTTTAACAAGTAGACCATGTGGCGCTGTTACGCGAAATTAGGACTTATGCATTTTACTTGATTTGTTAGTTAATAAGATCTGTGTGTTCTAAGAGTAACATTGATATGTTTTCTTTAATATTGACAGACAGATGGGCAGATTCTGACCTATGATGGGACCTGAAGCCGTTTTGGGAAATGTCCACAATGCCTTTAACTTCTAAGAACTCAGATGGAATTTTATTAACAGGTTTTTCTGCCACCTTAGCTACGAGGGGGTGTAGGGAAACAGGGCAGTAGCTACCAGGATTGAAAGGGCCAATTGGAGGCTTTTTCAGGAGGGGAATAACTTATGCCTGCTTCCATGCCCATGAAACAGAGGCTGAGTAAAGTGCTAGATTGATTAACTGAAGAAAGCAAGGAAAAACAAATTCCTGCAGTTTTAGGATAATATCAAGTTTAAGGGGATCATCTGTTGAGCCCGATTTAACTGAGGTGCATAGAGCAGAAAAATAGATTAAATCAAGAAGGGGTGGTTCATTGCAAGCTGGCCAAGGTAGAGCCTCATCTTGATGTTCAAGATTGAGCACGGAACCAACAGTAACATTAAAAAAAGGAACTTTTCCACAAAATTCCACAAAATAATCTGCATTTCTATTATATGAATCATTAGATTCCTCTGACAACTTAGTTATGGCAGGGGTAGTTAAACTATTGACAACAGAATCGATTTCCTTGGTGGGGTTCTTACTGTTATACATTTTAGAAGAGAGGAACTCTGCTTTAGTTGTTCTTATCAATTTGTGATAAGCTTTGAGTACATTCAAGTAAAGTATCTTTGCCCCTGTGTCCATAGGATTTTCTCCATGTGCACTCAAGCACATTGAAGCCCTTTTTCTCAGTAATCGGTGTATTGTTGAACCAAAAAGTAGAGGGCCTACTCCTGGCCTTTACCTGGTGGAAGGATATAAACTTATCAAGAGCTGAGGTAGCCCACTCCTTCACATCTGTAGCAGCGGAGTCTACATTATAATATAGCTGGAGGAATTGGACGAGGTGTGCCTGCAAAATTCTGTTATATTCAATTTATGTCATGGCCTTTCAGAAGTAAAAGAGCTCATGGACCCAGGTTTATGCCCAGCTACTCAAAGGCAGATAGAGATCTGGTAGTGATAAGTCTAGGCCATACGTTTAGGAGGGGCCACCTGAAGTTTGAAAAAAACTGACCTAAAAGGTGACCTGCTAGGTGTGTGGGACCTCCTACTGACACATCTATAGTGCTGCCAAATTAGCAATTAGTTAATGGGCTCCAGTATCAATTTGATCAAAATGAAGAATTAGATCACCAGCGCTGGTAACATTGGCTGATTTGAGGGCCAAGGAAGTTACTTGATTAACCATTGCGGTCCTGAAGACTTTAGACATGCCTGTGGGTCTATAGATAAATAGACCTGAGAAGGTGAAAGTCTTGCCCACAATGACCTGAAATTGAGTATTTTCGCAACCTAAAATAGGACCAGGTGCCAGACTGCAGTTTATTGAAGGCTTATAAATGATGGCTAAACCACCACCTCTGGTTGTGTGTCTATCACATCGAATGATAGACCCAAACGAGATTTGGTAGAGATGTCAGGGCCAAGCCACGTTTCCGTGAGGAACAAGATGTCAGGTAGACAGTCTTGAATTAAACCACATATCTCAGTGTAGTGGCAGACCAAAGATCGGCAGCTAATGGCACAAAACTTGAGTAGAGTGGAGTATTTGTCAGAAGTGAAGGGTGCCGGTGCAGCAGGAAGGTAAATAGCAAATGCAAAGCCACACTGTGTGCACTCAAACACACTCACCTCAGGAGACCAGGCAAGTAGACAATCCCAGCATGTGGTTTGCTGCATCATGTGCATGGCAGATGAAAAGTAGGTTAACGTTTTGCATGATGCAGGAGCAGCATTCCTGACCCTGGACCCATCCAGGCGCAGATGAGTGCAGACAGGCTTACCTTTGTAGCGCTTTTGGTGCACCAGCAGCGCATCCGCACATCAGCTGTCCTTCAATGGCAGTGCAAACATGGAGAAGGCAGCATGGCAAAATAACAAGAGTGCTGCCCTTTCCAACTTGGGGCCCAGTAAAATGGCTGAGAGGAAGGGGAGATGCATCATATGAAACAATACTGAGCAATGCCCCCAACACACTTTTAATAGCAAGTGTCCCTTTCAGATAAAGTGCAGAATGCAGTAAAGATTCTTTTAAAATTCCCCCCGACAGAAAAAAACCCTACAGTATTGCTTTTGAGTGGCAGGTTTGAAATTCACAGATAGCACCTTGAATGCATAAGATTTGTAGGTCCATACAATTGAATTCTATGTCAGTACCGGAGGCTCCGATTATGCTTTCTCTTTCTTTACTGACTTAAACAGCAGCCAATCAAATACAAGTAAAAGAAAAACTACAGATCCCAAGATGCCATAACATCCTATCACATGGTCCAATCACTAGCCATGTCCTCTGTCATAAGTCCTTTGACCCTTGATGTCACTCCCTCTTTCTTTGCTGCTTCGCAGCAGATAAATACACAATTTATTTCTCTCCGATATTTCTTGTTATCTATTGACTATTTAAAGTGATTATTTCGTTTTTCTAGGCGTCTCGATTCAGCGCGCTTATGTTTTATGTGTTTTAGCGCTCGTGCGCTTTTGAATTCTGGTGTTTTGCCAGTTTTTAGAAGCCCGTTTTATTGAGTGGAGCAGGAGCGGGAGCGGAGCTGCTTTTGTAGTCTCCTTTCTATTTTTCCTCGCGCGCGCGCGTCTACACGAGCCGATTCACTTTCACTTTTGAATTTCGATCAGCTCGTGGATTTGCAGCGTGTGTACAGGGGCCCCCAAACCTTCCCAATTTGCTCCCTGACGCCCAGCAGTTCTAAACTGACTGGGTTGTAAAATTAAACTAGGCTGCGGCCGAGAGTGCCTTCAGGCAGCTCCTTCCACATTCTAACTAAGGGCATTTCATTTCTGGCCTGAAATTTGGGGTTTTTGCACTCCCCCATTTATAAATCTTGGTCTACACGTTTTATATTAACTCCTTAAAGGTACTTTACCTTAAGACTCCGATCATGGCTCAGTGGGATGACCAGGAAACAGAATATTATATGGAGGAATTGGGCAATCAACTAGAGGTAGATCTAGTGGAAGCCCTTGACACCAGGGTCCAACAATCGGTAAATGATGCCCTGGTCAGAGCATTGGGTCCCTTTTCGGGGCAACTATTTGACTACGCCCGTTCGCAGGGCTGGATGCAAGGACAACAACAACCACTAACTGAACCTAAAAAAGTTAAGGACAAATCAAAAAGTTTAGAATCCGGAGCCGGGGTTAGTGATGTTCATGCGGACGCATTTGATAAACTACGCAAGAAACGTAGTGGGGAGCATAATTATAGCTCTAAGAAGGATGCCTCCTTCTCTCCCTCCTCCTCTGATAAGGATTCCTCTTCTGATGACTCCGATGACTCGGATTCCCCGATTCCTAGTAAAAAGGTTAAAAAAGCATCCCCTCCTTGCCAGGTCTTAGACTTCGACCCCACAGAAATAATACACCCCAGAGCGTCCAATTGGGTTCCGCCACCCAAAGTGGCTCAATATGTCCAAGCTAATTAAAGAAAGAGCTTCGATAAAGAAGTCAGATCTCGATTAAAAGCTGAATGCCCCAGACCTGACCTAGAAGGCAAGGTATCTGACACACCAGAGATAGACCCTACCATGGTCACTTTTATGAAAACATTTGCGAAAGATCCCAAAAAAGGCCTGGATCGATCCTGGCGTAATTGCCAAGACAAATTGTTGGATCTGTCTGGTCCTCTGACCAAGATCCTGGAGATGACTTATGTGGCCAAAGAATCAGGCTCCCAGGGGACACGGATGTCCTTATCGGTTGGGCACAAAGATCCATCTGTCTTTTGGGTAGTTCCAATTGCGCTATTTCTGCGGAACACAGAAAGTCAGTACTAATGCGCATTGATCCAAAATTGTCGGATCTTGCAACCTCGGAAGCGGGCCCTTCGGCGGAAGGACTACTCTTCGGATCATCGTTTATCAAAGACTTGGCCAAGTTCTGCTCTACCTTTTCTTCCCGTGACAAAGCCCAAATGTCCCTCAAGAAGGTTTTTAAACGAGGCCTTTTTGTCAGGGCCGGTCGTTATGGAGGACGTATGCCCGGCCGCGGATCCTACACTAGTCCCCAAAACTATGATCCGAGAGGCAGAGGTGGTTGGTAGGGGAACAAGACTCCACCTTCTATCCCACCCGCCCCAGAGGAGGACACCCTCGCTTCTGCAGGGGCTATCGCAGAGGGCAGCAAGGAGCCATACAGGACAGGAGAAGTTTCACAGGTGAGCATTATCCATTACTTTCAGGTAAAGCTTGGGGGCAGAGTAGCATTATGCTTGGAACATTGGAAACGGATCTCCGGAGATCCATGGGTTCTTCAAACGGTCAAAGGGTTTCGTCTAGAGTTTATCAGTACACCCTCGCAACTCTCCCCTCCGCTACAGATGTGTTTTTCCCTAACAAATCAAAATTTTATAGACAAAGAAGTGCTGGCTCTTATAGACAAGGGAGCCATCCAGTTTACTTCTCCTCATCCTTACGCTTTCCTCAGTCCTATTTTCGTTGTAGACAAGAAAGGAGGAGGTCACCGGTTAATCTTGAACCTCAAAAAATTCAATCAGTCATCTCAAGATGGAGGGCATTCACATGCTAAGAGATATCCTCCCGGAAGGAGATTGGATGGTACGTCTGGACCTAAAGGATGCCTATCTGTCGATTCCAATTTTTCCTCCTCACAGGAGATTCCCACAATTGCAATGGAAAGGACAGTGTTTAGAGTTTCGTGCCCTTCCATTCGGTCTGTCGTCAGCCCCTTGGTGCTTCACGAAACTCCTGAGGCCGGTGATGGAATGGCTCAGAGCCAGGGGAGTCAGATTAATTATATATCTGGACGACATTCTACTGTTGGCCCAATCCCCTCAAGTCCTTCTAGATCACTTGAATTGGACCATCAGTATACTGCAAGATTTAGGTTTCCATATCAATGTGCAGAAGTCACTGTTGAAACCCTCTCAGGTGATAGAGTTCCTGGGGTTCCAGATAAATTCTATTCTATGTCAACTTCTTCTTCCCTCTCAAAAGATTCGCAACATCAAGAGGGAATTGAGATCGATACTTTCCAGTCACACCGTCTCTTTGAGGAATATAGCCAGAATATTGGGCTTGTTAGCTTTGTCTATTCAGGCGATCTTCCCTGCACCCCTGCATTATCGAGCACTACAGAGGCTCAAGATCAGACATCTACAACAAGGTCTGAGTTATTCGGAACAGATCCCATTGACTGCTGAAGTGAGATCGGAGATTCAATGGTGGCTCCATCATATGGAAGCTTGGAATGGCAGAGCGATTTTCGGCTCTCACCCAGAAGTGGTAATAGAATCCGATGCCAGCAGATGGGGCTGGGGGGCTCGTTGCAACTCCCTAGTGACGGGGGGCAGATGGTTGGAATGGGAGAAATCCCTTCATATCAATTGCCTGGAACTTCTGGCGGGATCTTTTGCCATAAAGAGTCTCTCCTTGCAGAAAACAGATTGTTGCATACTCTTGAGGATGGACAATGTATCAGCAGTGAGGTATGTCAACAAATTAGGAGGCACGAAGTCCCAGATTCTGGCAGAGATTGCCAAGGATTTATGGCATTATTGCCTAACTCAACGTCTAGTAGTCATAGCAGAATACCTTCCTGGGGACCAGAACATCATAGCGGATTGGAACTCCAGATACCTGTCGGATTCCAGCGACTGGAAATTGGGCCCTCTGATATTTTCTCAGATAGTCAGGGAATGGGGCAGTTGCGAAATGGATCTGTTTGCCTCACGCCTCAATTGTCAAATTCCAAAATTTTACAGTTGGCGTCCAGACCCTTGTGCGTTAAAGACAGATGCCTTTCTTCAGGATTGGGCCCAGTTTCAAGGTTATGCTTTTCTGCCATTTATGATGATTGCCAGGGTTTTGTCTCAGGTGCGGAGACAGAAGACAGAGATTATTCTGGTGACACCCTTTTGGAGAGCACAGCCTTGGTTCCCCATAGCTCTTCATTTAGCTTGTGCCTCTCCTCTTCTAATTCCGCCTCGTCAGAATCTTCTATTGAGTCCGGAGGGCCTTCAACATCCTCTGGTCTTGTCAGGGAAATTGACTCTACTAGCCTGGTTAATTTCAGGTCTAGATGGAGTACCCCAGACGTTTCGAAACAAGCTGCGGAGTACATTAAGCAGGCCTGGGCCGGTAGCACCCATAAAAGATATGACTCAGCCTGGCGCAGATGGTCTAGTTGGTGTGATGGAAGGGGTGCCAATCCAATGGAGGCGCATCTTGGTCTGATTGTTAACTTTTTAGCAGAGCTAGCTAGTTCTGGTCTGGCTTACCGGACGATTAATAACTTTAGGTCAGCTATTTCAGCAGGACATTCTCTTCTAGAAGGTAAACCCATTGGAGAACATCCGTTAATTTGCAAGCTTTTGAGAGGTATACGTCTTCCTAAACCTCCTCAACATAAATATTCTGTATTATGGGATGTTAGCATTATTCTAAAATTCTTAGATTCTTGGCCTACCAACAGGTATTTGTCTCGTAAGCAGATTTCGGCTAAGCTGACCATGCTCTTATGTCTTATCTCTTGCAAAAGGGTTTCAGACGTCAGAGTTCTGGATTTGGCTGGTAGAACCTTTTCTCCAGAGGGTGTCAACTTTTCAGTGACAAGAAGGACTAAAAGAAATTACAGGTCAGTATCCTATCCAATACACACTGAAAATTCAAAGTTATGTGTAGTCCAATGTTTAAAGGATTATGAGGCGGTCACAGAAGAATTTAGGCAAGATGCTAAAGGTCAATTATTAATTTCTTTGCAAAAACCTTTTAAACCAGTTACCTCAGCCACTTTGGCCAGATGGATGAGATGGTTGATGAGTGAAGCAGGTATTGATACCTCTATATTTGTGGCTCATTCTGCTAGAGGGGCTATGGCTTCTAAATCTTTTGCCTTGGGTTCCCGGTTGGAAGACATTATGAAGGCAGCAGATTGGTCTTCAGAAAATACTTTTCGTGAGTTTTATCACAAACCTGTATTGGATGTAGCTACTGTGGTAATAGAGCAACTTTAAACTAGTATAATTGGAGCCTCCGGTCCTGACATAGAATAAAAAAAATTCTAGCTATCGCGTCAAGAATTTTCAATTCTATTAAGGACACGGAGGCGAGGATTATCCCACCCTTTTTTTTTAAAACCACAATGAATATTGAATATCAATTATTGTGAATATTTATGATTATTGTTATTATCCCTCCCATTTTATTGTCAATTATAGAAACACCAGTTTATTTGAGACATTTTCAATTTTGTTGGGATATTACCTGCCTGTTTGTTGTTACAGGTTCTGATCAGAAGAATTCCTGAAATTCTTATCGTCATGGCAATGTTTGGTTGTAACGTTTTGCCTCGGTTGAGGTTCCGATGTTGAGCTATCCAGGAGAAGGAGATCCAGGAAGAGAAGATGTTCATATCTCCAGATTTCGGGATGGCGTACGAAGTTTCGTTTTCAAGTTGATCTTATCTGTTCTGACCAAAGAAAGAGGAAGTGACATCAAGGGTCAAAGGACTTATGACAGAGGACATGGCTAGTGATTGGACCATGTGATAGGATGTTATGGCATCTTGGGATGTGTAGTTTTTCTTTTACTTGTATTTGATTGGCTGCTGTTTAAGTCAGTAAAGAAAGAGAAAGCATAATTCTCGCCTCCATGTCCTTAATAGAATTGAAAATTCTTGACGCAATAGCTAGAATTTTTTTTATTCAGCAATAAAATCACAGTAAAACAACTTAAAAAGCAGAGTAAAAAAATATTAAATGCTGCTTTGATGCAAAACCAAAATACCGGTCATAGTGGCACAAAAGTGTATGCACATCAGCTGTCCTTAGATGCTGATGCAAACAGCGGAAGGCAGCACCGCAAAACATCTACAGCGCTACCTTCTCTGGACCTGCGACCCAGTAAAAATGGCCACCAGGAAGTGAGAATGGGTCCTCTAAAAAGATATTTTTCAATGCCCGACACACTTTTAATAGAGTATCCCTTTCCGATAAAGTGTAGATTGTGGTGAAGAATCTTTTAAAATTCACTCCCATCCACCAGAAAAACCTGCCGCAATACTGCTTTTGAGTGGCAGGGTTAAGGTTTGCAGCTAGCACCTCAAATTTAAAAAGCACAGTAAAAAAAAAAAAAAAATGCTGCGTTGATGTGAAACAAAGGCCGCTCACAGTGGAATGGGCATACGCACATCAACTGCTCTTAAATGCAGGTGCAAACAGGGAGAAGGCAGCATGGCAAAACAACTAGAGTACTGCCTTCCCCAACCTGCAGCCCAGAGTGGAGGAGGTGGATATCCAGGTGTATGGTTGAGAGGGGGTTGAGGGCCTCAGTGGAGAACCAGGAGGGTCATGGGTCAGCTCTAAGATCAGAGCCCCCCAAGAATGACCCTGGTGATACCATTTCTGTTTTGGGGGGATCCAGACTCTGCCAGGTGGGCAGAAGTCAGGAGACCTGTGCCAATCAGACTCTACTGCAGCCCTTGGGGAAGATGTGCACCCCAGGAAGCCCTGATTCACAAGGCACTGGTCCACCCTCAGGGTGGTGACTCTGGGTTGGATGGTCAGATTCAGGGGGTAAGCTCTGACCTGGCGGGGGTAGGTGTACTCCCCAGGAAGTCCTGGTTTTCCGGGTAGTGGTCTAGTCTGAGGGTGTTGACTCTGGACTCGGTAGTCAGGTTCAGGGGATTTACTCTGACCTGGTTGGGGGCGGTTGGTGTGCTCACCTCCTGTGCGTGACTTCTAGAGGTACTTCCCAAGGTGGGAGGGTGCAGAACTCTCGGAATACGGTTCGGAGAGGGAGAAACTCACCCCTGACCTCGGTGCAATTCATGGGTAGTGACCCTGGGTTGGAGGCCAGTTGCTGGGTGGTGATTCTGAGCTGGCGGGAGAATTGGGAAGGGCGGCTGTACACAGCGCCATGACAGTTCTGAATTCTGGTGGTACCACTCCTAGGAGAAGGTGGCGGGACCCTAGAAGGAGTGGTAGGGCGAGGAGAGTCTTGCCTCTAGCCCCTGTGGAAACTATGGGTGCAGACCCTAGGTTGGTGGATCAGTGGCAGGGTAGGCTTATACCTAATTGGCAGATTTAGGCCGTATTTATACTGTTTTTAGCGCCGCATTTGCGCCGTCTTTTGACGCAAAACGGCGCAAACCTACAAAATACAATGGCATTTTGCAAGTTTGCGCCGTCTTTGCGTCAAAAAATGACGCAAATGCGGCGCAAAAAAAGTATAAATACGGGCCTTAATTTACATGCAAGTCCCTTGTACAGTGGTATCCCTAAAACCAGGGCCTGCAAATTAAATGCTACTGGTGGGCCTGCAGCACTGCTTGAGCCACCCACTGAAGTAGCCTCTCAAACCTGTTTCAGGCCTGCTTGTGCAGGGCATCTAAATTTACTTGCCAGACCCAGAACTCTCCTTTTGCTACATGTAAGTCACCCCTAAGTTAGGCCCTTGCTAGCCCTATGGGCAGGGTGCTGTGTCTGTAGAAGGCAGGACATGTACCAGGTTGCATGGGCTATCCTGGTAGTGACTAACAGCTTATTTGGTTTCTCATTGCTGTGAGTGCTGTTTTCTTATAGGATTGCATTGGAAATGCCCTGCCTTATGTCTAGGGGGTATTGTATGATTTATGAGGGGTAGCATAGGCATGTTTGGTATGGTTGTAATGGTAGTGAGAAATGCTGCTTACTGGTGTAGGCGGATTTTTTATTATCATCAAAGAAATGCCACTTCTAGAAAGTGAAAATAAGAAGAAAAAGGGTCTATTCTAGTAACCTTACTAGATCTGGGTAAGTAACTACATAATGAAGGAAAGTGGTACATTAGTAGGAAATAATATACAATCATCAGTCCACCAGTGAAACTCTAAATCAATCACCGGAACAACAGTTCATTTATTCAATTCTTTTCATAAGTTTTGATCAGACGATAAACAAAGCCTAAATCAACATATAACATTAATTCACGACATATGTGATGAAAACAATATATATATATATACATAAGCTCATATAATTACAAATCAACGGAAAATGTACTTCAATCACCCTCCTACTTTTTCAGAATGTGGTTATTAGCAATACTATGCATGTTAATCCACATAGGAGATGGTTGTATCATATCTACATCTCAACATAAAGGTTGCTATTATTTATATTTGAAAAGAGATGTATCTCATAAACAATCCTGGTAGGCATGAATTAAAATTTCTCAGAACCCTTCCCTAAATTGAAAGGTCGACGCGTTTCGGCCCATACTGCTTGTGGGCCTCTTCAGAACTATAGGACAAAGAAGTACCTAATAAAAGATAACAAAGATAAATTACACCACTTACAAAACAAAAATGGTTGAACATTTTTAAAAATGTTTTTTTGTTTTTCCATAAAACCTTAATTTGAACCTAGGACAAAGAAGTATCTAATAAAAGACAACAAAGACAAATTACACGACTTACAAAAAAAATGTTGTTGAAAAATGTTTTCTTTTTTTTTTGTTTTCCCACAAAAACTAAATTTGATCCGCAACAAACCGAACCATCTATTCCCCACATGTGGTTCATGCAAAGACCATGCATAAATGTATACAATAGAAGAAAATTTAAGGAAAACATTAACTGAGTCATGATTTTGTTGTTGAGGTTGTCAATTTCTCACAGTACTATATCCTCAAAAACTTCTATTTCTGGGGTAAATTATTTCTATCTGGGCAGAAAATTGATTTTGGCCTCAGACAACTGGTATTTATCTCTGTTAAGTCAGGAGAATCAGAAAAGTAGGTTTTAAGTATAACTTTATGCAGAAATCGCAGCACTTATGTGTGAGATTCTACAGGATCTTGAATTTTGAGTGGGTCAAAAGACAACCCTTTAATCATTATTTGCTTTTCAATATCCGTGAGGGAATATGTGGATAAATTTTAAATTGGAATGGGATCATTAAATTCCGGCATAGTTTTATTTAGCGCCTAAATGTCCTTCTTCTGGTGCGGATGTAGTTGTTCTTGTAGTTAATTCTCAGGGTTCATTCCTGAATAGCTTGTTGGTTCTATTACATGTTTAAAGATGGCTGCTTGAAACTGGGAGTTAGCACCGGGTGAGTAGAAGTGGTCGGACTTCAGTCAAGCCAGAATTCGAGCCAGATTACGATATGGCAGCACTCTTAATGGATACATCTGTGCAACTTTGAAGTAAGCTTGTTGACTGATATCGGTAGCAGAAGGATAGCATTATATAATCAAAATTTGGAAGGTTATAGGAAGTCAGCAGTTTTCCATTCTCTTTTTCCTTCAGGGCTTTCAATTATTTTGGCCTTTTATAGATACCGATTGGGTAACCTTTCCAGGACAGGCAGAAAGTGTCAATTTGACTCGTGTGTGGGTCTGTGCTGGTAGGACCTTAGTAGACTGCTATATTGAACGCACCTTAAATGCCACTTATGGGTTATTTGCATATAAAAGAGCACTCATGACTCAGTTAATGTTTTCCTTAAATTTTCTTCTAATGTATACGTTTATGAATGGTCTTTACATGAACTACACGTGGGGAATAGGTGGTTCGGTTGTTGTGGTTCAAATTAAGGTTTTATGAAAAACAAAATTTATTTTTGTAATTTTCAACAAAAATATTTTTTTAAGATGTGTGATTTGTCTTTGTCATCTTTTATTAGGTACTTCTTTGTCCTATAGTCCTGAAGAGGCACACAATCAGAATGGGCCGAAAAGCGTCTACCTTTCAATTTAGAAATGTGAGAAATTTGTATTCATACCTACCAGGATTGTTTATGAGATACATCTTGTCGCGTGGGCTCTCATTATTCTAAATGAGACTACTGGATTTCTAGGTAGCAGGATCGATAACGGTGTGGGGGACTGAGTCTGACCCACGTGTAAAGAACTCTGTCACCCTAAATCCGGTTTTTGCTCCGGCTAACTAGCAGTGCCTCATTTCTCCCATGTGGAAGGAATGATTTGGCAGCCGAGCGCATGACATCTTTGGAACTTCTCAGGGAAGTCGTGGTTACTCAGATCCTAACCAACTCTCTTATTTCCAATATGATGTCATATACAAATGACAAAGACAGTATAAGTTTTATATAATGTTTTAATAAAACAACTGTATTTTAGATATTAAGGCGTGAGCCGCAATAACCAGAACGATACAACACAGTAGGATTGTGATAGTTACCAGGAGAGTAAAACATAAAAACAAAGCTATCATATTGTCAAACAGTTTCTACTCTCCCTCTGCTTGTTCTATCTAGAGCACAGCATGTTAAGCTTCTAGCTTGCCTATTAGAATCACTATGGGGATATCAGCCCTCATACCTGAGCAAAGACCTGTGATCTTGGTTCAGCATCTGCAACGAGGCAGTCAGCGTCAAGTTGTGGTTCCCTGGTCGGAATCTCCCTCTTGTGTGTACTGGGACAAGGAAGTGATTTTATAACTAACATGTCAGCGAGATCACAAAATGTCCCTACGCAGGAATGCCGAGTCTAAACTCTTACCACGTCTATCGGCAATGTACCAGACTGTATCCTTGACTGAAGCACAGAGTAAATATGTTATGGAGAACTCTAGTGCAGAGTAGGCAAAACAGTGTGATATGAATAAAAAACAACACCGTAGAACTGGCTATTTGAAAAATAACAGTACGAAGCCTAATAAAAAGCATGTAGAGCAAAGTGCACAGAGGCTCTAAGCTATTAGCAAATGAATAAAATATATTCAGGGCAAAATGCACAAAGGCCTAAAGCCTGAAGCTAAAGCGCAATGAATACGTAAAACTAACCACACTACACCCTCCCCTTGTCGGTAGCAAGTGGTTCCAATAACATAAAAGGATGCCCTAAATATAAACCAAATCTAAAATAAGTATTTCGACAAGGTGAGAAGACAATAAAGTCATAAATTTAGGTAACATGTGAGCACAACCAAATTCAATATAGTGTCAATTTTGTAAAAATCCAATCATCAGACAGAAGCAATAGAACGTAGGAGTTCCTCCACCTCGATATATGTCAATATCGGAAGATCCACGCCACAAAGTACCATGGAGCAGGTGTGATCCAAAGCCCCAAAACCACTCAGGGCGGCACCCCGTGCAGGGCCTATGAAAGAGACAATACCATCTTCCTCCAGGAAGGGAATCTCATAAACTGCCTCACGAAGCAAGCGCATCCGTAGTGCACAAGTCTGGGAATGAGCCCTCATCGGGAATATCAAGAGATCAGTATCGACCATTGGAGGGCGCTGCAATGAGAGACAGAGAGCCAGTGCATGTTCAAACGAGCACCAAAGGCACCGAAACACGGGTTGCACACAATCCAAAACCGGTCTGAATGACAGAGACCAGTCGCACTCCAAATGTCCCAGGAGTGTTGCTCCAAAATGCTGCATCATGCGTTCACGACACAGCTGCGCTGATGGGAGCAGCAGTACAGGATCTCGTCGTGACGGGACAGCCATTGCGAAAAAATAGCAATAACAGCAAGACTCCAGCCAATAAAGCCAAAGTAATAGGGAAACCCCCAAAAATGCTTCCGAAAATAGAATGTATAGCCGAAGGTATCAAACCGAATATGGAAGAGAAGGTATTAGCAAAACCAACACCAACGACTTTGAAAAAATGTGCAATACCAGCAGTGCTGGATGCATTAAATATACGCCCCACAAGTTCACCGAAGTGAGTCGGAAAGTTAGTATTCAAAAGGGACTGTATCTCCGCCGATGACCTTGCCACCTGAAGTGGGTAGGTCTCGCTAGCAGATGTAAGGGCCACATGCTTTTGAAACAATAAAGCTTTTAGCCGACTCAACTTGTCGAAATCAACCTTGGAAGTAGCAATATGAGGCCAGATGTCCGCTACCTCCCTAATTTGAGTGGGGGGAAACAACACATTCCCGCAGCACGTAACGGCCTTGTTGACAACGACGATGTAAACTATTCCGGCACGCATGCCACAGCAGCGTTCGCTGTTAAGAACAATGTAACTGCCGTTAGAAAGCACCTGGAAAGTGTTTTTAATAACCGGGACTGGAACTCCCTTCAGATAACAAGCTAAGTTAGCAATCGAAGCATTACACGCCCCGTGCAAGGACAGCTGTTTACAAACCATTGAATGGCTGACAGAAGCTTCGCATTCACTGCCGCTAAGAAAAACCTCCTTCAAACCATTAACACATCTGTACTGAAAGGGAAGGTCCCACACCTCCTGTATGTAACTGTCTCCCAATAGTTCATATCTACCCACCGGAATGTGCTTCAAACACGAAGCAAATTGCAAAGTAGAGATAGGCAAATTAATAACCCCATTGATCAACCATTCAGCTGACGGAATCTCAGCTACCGTGAAAGGCAGTTTCTCTAATTTTTCAATATTTAACATGACATATGTCGCTTCCTTTTTAGCCATCAGTTGTTGTTGACGAGTCAAATTAAAAGAGATAAAGATCTCCTTGGCACGAACGTGCTGCCATGGAACACGACCCGCCTTCAAGGTCTGAAGAGTCCAACCCAGCTGCATGATTGATCGTGTCTGACTCTGCCCATGATATAAAGAAGACATGTCCGATTTAATAATGTCTATAGCAGAGGACACAATGCTGTCAATCGTGTAAACACGTTCAGAAAGGGTATGCATGCCATTATCAACAACAGACAAAGTCTGCATCAGATTTGCTTGATCAATCTGCCTCAACCGGGCTGCAGCCTCTTGTTGTGAAAGCTTCCAAATCTCATTATAAACCTCGTATAAGAACCTTTTCTTCTGTGTTACTCTGGGACTTGACAAAAAATCTTGTAAATCAGTATTATTAGACAGTAACATGAGATGTGACTTAACTGCATCCAGCGTGGAGGACTTCAACCATTGCTGACAAAGCTTCCCCACACTGTATGTAGTTATAATATCAGCATGTTCTGGTGAAACGTAATGAGGGTCTGCCCTACAAGTCCTGAACCCCCCTGAAGAGGTGACAAAACGTTGATGACACATATTAGTGTCTATAGGCCATAATAACCACCCGCCTGGATGTAACGATGAAGTGTTAAGTGTACCATTCTGGACCCAATTTGTAAAGTCACTGAAAGTAGCATTCACATAGTGCTGCCAATTTTTTAATTTAGAAGGGACAGGTATACTAGGCAAAGTTAATTCCTTAATCGTCGCTAAGCCCAAACAGCTAGTCTGTTGTACTGTGTCATTGAGGAAAATCATCTGCACAGGGATAATACATGCTCTGAATAACGTGTCCCTGCCTCGCATTTGCCAATTTTTCGTACCCCAAACACTTTTCAAGTCAACAGTTTTGAACCAGTATTCATATCCCTCGACCGACAGTTTAGATACAAACAAATTAGAATACAATAATTTAGTATCGGTCAATAACATTTGCTTATTAGAATACGGTGTAACTTTAAAATAGTAGGACCTAGCATTACGTGGATCATGCCCAGTAAAATATGCAAATTTGTCATAATACGTTTTTGAACTCCCTTGTGGAGGAGTCGAGCAATGTTCCCATTGCACATAATTAAACATGGACTTAGGGCTACTAGCTTTATGAATAAAGTGGTGTCCATAATAATTGTAACAAAACATGTCACCATGATTATCTCTAAACTGGTAAGCATCTTCATCGTCATAGACAGTATAATATTGCAAACCCGTTAGCATAGAATCTACTGTCTTCACATCCCAATCATCAGAAACAATGCCTGGTATAACAATATCATTCATTGATAATTTGAGGACATACAGTATTTGAATCAATTCAGTGGGACCATATATATCAAACATTACTTTATCCCACACAATTCCATCCGGAACTGGTATAGCAGAAATGTTCACTGTGGACAAGTCTCTTCGAACCATATGAGACGAAAAATGTGGTTTCAACACAGTCTCCACGTGCTCAATGTCAGATCGATCAGGAAGAAAATGACCATGTATAATCAGAAAAAAAGTAACCACAAATCCCAACCATAATAATATAGTCATCACGGCCAAAACTAACCAAAAATAGTTCCAAGGAAAAACAAAATATGTTCGTTTAAGCCATCCCAGCAGCCGTCGTGGACCGTGGACAGAAGACGAGGAGCCGGACCCATCATTATCAGCGTCGTTGAAGCAGCCAGAAGCAGTTCTAGCAAAAGGTGCAACTCTGAACGAAGAAGCAGACGGAGGCTCCCGCCGTGGCACGCTATAAACCACATGTTCAGAAACATCAGTAGAACGTACAGCAATTTGATCACAAGATTCCATATTAATCGCCGTCGGTGGAACGATCGCAAGATCATCATCCACCCTCCCCAAGCTCGGAGAGGAAACAGTGTCGGTGAAAATCACCTGCAGCGGGACCTCATCCCCAGTAGTGAGAGGGATTCCGGAACTACTGGGTGTCCCTCTTGGTCTGCTGTGCAGAATCGGCCACATGTTGTAACTTGACATTATCAATGGAAACAAAGCGATTTCCTTTGGCCCCTCGCAGCGGCGGTAAAATCACAGTTCTCGTGCCGCTTACCCCTAACACAGGGACAGGTTCTCGATAAGAAGGACCAAATTCTTTTTTAACTGCGACCTTTTCACGCACCAGATCCCCAATCCTGGGTATCCAACCAGTAGGTGTTACTGGCTCATCCTTAATTCCTGAGGAGGCAGCATTGGCAGAAGAGTTATCATCACGGAATTGTTGTAAATCCTGCAAAACAGTGACACGATCATTTATGTCAAAGGGCGTATCTGCCGCCTCCACACCAGGACCATCTAGATCAGGAACATACATTCGTGTTCCAAACAGGCACTCATATGAAGTACAACCCCCCAGTGACCTTCTAGGCAAGTTATTAAGTGCTCTCTGTACTCCATATAGGTGGGCTAGCCAACCACGACCCGTACCTATAACTCTGGGCGTTAAGGACTGCTTTAAATCACGATTTAAACGCTCCACGACAGAATTTCCCTCGGGATGAAATGAGACGAGAATTGGAGTTGGACCCCCAACGAAGCCATGGTGTCCCTGAATGCCTTAGAGGCAAAAGCAGGGCCCTGGTCCGAATGAAAAGCCGCAACTGCAAATATATCGACAAAGATGCGCAAATCTTTAATAACAGTGCGAGCGTCAGCCGAGCGCTGTGGCCAGACCCACACAAATCTGGAGCACGAATCTACAGCAACCAATATATATTTGTATGCACTATCTGGTGTCAGCGGACCACAATGATCCAAATACACACACTGTAATGGTTTGTTTGAAATCAGAAGGGGCGTCTGCTGCGGGCGTCTAGCCGACGATGTCTTAATTTGTTGACAAATGTCACAACAAAGGACATACTGTTTCGTCTCTTTATATAGACCAGGCCACCAATAACGAGCCTGTAAAAGTGAAATTGTGGCAGCCACCCCAGCATGTGCAGAAGCCACCCCCTCATGTGCTGCAGAAATCAATCGAGGTCTCTCAATTTTATTGGGAATTTCACGTACACCAATGCCTGGAATTGTAACAGTAGCATGTAGCGCACCATTCAAGCAGTAACTATATTTTGAAGGAAATCCTTTAGGAAAGGGCGTGCCATCAGCCGTAGCCGTTATGGCAGCTGAAATTTCTGTGTCTGGTTTTGAACTCGAACGAGTCACTGCGGCTACAGTGGCGACAGCCACTGCCGATTTCGCGGCTTCATCAGCCAAAGTATTCCCAGCAACGTGTATTCCAACGCGCTGGTGTCCAAGTGTATGCACAACATGGACATTAGGAAGCGTTTCCTTTAGATCCGCAACCTTACCCCACAACATTTTATGCTTAATGGTGTTGCCTTTAGAATCTCTGAACCCATTCATCTTCCAATAGTGTAAATATTCGTTGAAAGACTGTACACAGTAGTAGGAGTCACAGACCAGCAAGGTTAAAAGTGCCTGATCCGCATGCTCCAACGCTAACAATAGAGCTTTGAGCTCAGCCAGCTGTGCCGTGCAATCTCCCAATGTTTTAGTATAAGTATGTCGGGGGCAGAACACTTCCCCTTCCATAGTGCCGCTCACCACCGCACATGCAGCAGAATACTGTTGTTTAGTCCCAACCGCCGGTTGCGCAGAGCCATCGGTATACATGACCACTTCATATTGGTCAATAGGCAATGTACCAGCAGGAACAGGGTATTCTATTTCGTATTGAAGAAATTCTTGAGTCTGCAGTTTAGGGTCAAATACATAATCTACATCAGTGGCTGTCAAAGACGTAGCCCATTGTATCCATCGCGGGTGTAGAGCCTTCGAATTAGGAACACTCGCTTTGGTAACAGCCTCTAAGGCCGGAACCGGGGAAACAACAACAATGCGTTGACCCTGGGCCAGCGGTCTTTCTTTAATAACAGCCATCTGTACTGCAGTGAGAATTTTCTCAGTTTGTGCAAAACGTTGCTCTGCAGCAGAATACAAGTGAGATTTGTATGCAATCGGGACAGTCTCCCCTTCATTAAAGGTGACATAAGTAAACCCAACAGCCCCAGGTATTACCCTGATCACTAAATGTGTCTTATTGTCCCAAGTGTGTAAATGTTTAACTGCTAAAAGATCACTCTGTAATTCTCGCAGTATGTGTGTATGTTCAATCGTCCAAAGTTTACTCGAAAAATTCGGGCAAATCAACTCGTATAATGGTTTTATACGCGTTGCATATTCAGGAATGTAAGTTCTGCCAAAATTCAGAAACCCCAACAATGACTGGAGCTTCCGAACCGTATTAGGAGGCTGCAATAAAGCACAATTCTCCAAAAAATGTGGCGCTAAGCTCTTGCCCTCACTCGACAACTCATATCCCAGGAAAATGACGCTGAGGAAAGCAATCTTTGATTTCTTAAAATTGAACTTATAGCCAATATCAGCAAATCCCACAACAATGCGCGATACACGCCTTAGATGTTGCAGAATCTCATCATCTGTCAGATATATGTCATCAACATATGATAATGCTTCAGGGTCGAACTCATGCAGCATTTCAGTTACACGAGCCGAAAACAGTCCTGGGCTATTCTTATACCCCTGAGGCAAACGACAAAAAATTTTCTGAGAGCCAAACGCACTGAAACAGGTATAGTCCCGACTCTTGGGCGCTATATTCTGGCAGAAAAATCCATTCGAGATATCCAATGTTGTTTTGTATTTTTTACGCACTATATTATTCATAAGTGCTGCGCTATGTGAATTCTGTATTGCATATGTGCGTGTATGACTATTCAAATGTCGGTAATCCACCACTATCCTATATGAATGGTCTGGTTTAGCAACCGGAAACAAGGGATTATTCATCGGCGAGACACAGGGCTCAATAACACCCTGATACTCCAATTCTGTAAGAATTTTCCTAACCGATGCCCTAGCTTCAAATTTGATAGGATATTGCGGTTGTGGCTGAGGTTCGCCCTTTATCGGTATTACATGATAAGGTGATTGTCTGTCCCACCCCACGTTATTTCTATACAAGGCGGGAGCCTGTGCTAGAGCCCACGATTTACTATAGGACTCCGCAAGTTCTCTCGGAACAAGTGGTGAGAAGGAAGGTGTAATAACCTCCTCCCCAACTGGACAGTCGCGAACAAAGTCAGGTGGCCAATCTTGTTCGGCCAACAGAACATCATATGATTTTACCACATGGTCCCAAAAAATGGCGTTTACAACGCGGTCAATGTCCCCTTCTAATCGTAGCGTCACAAGATATACTTGATCAGGATCAGAGACTCGCATATCCGCCGTCTCGACTTGTATGAAGTCATCAGTTGCTTTCACCTCCAGATGCTCTAGAAGACTCCGGCGAACTATTGTGACCTCTGCCGCGCTGTCTAACAGCGCTAACGCCCATGTCTTGTTCGTCAAGAGAACTCTCTTCTTGAGCGACATGTCTAACTGAGACAGCTGCCACTTTCTTCTTTTTGAATTGCTGTTTCTGTTGCAGCGGTTTCTCTTCTTGTTTAATAGAAACCTCTGCTGAGCGTTGTGAATCCTGTCTCGGTTTCACGTACTCCGTCCTCCGCTCTGACCGCCCACCTCTCTCACTTCTCTTTTCTGAGGAGTCCTGAAAGGAACAAGATTGGCGTGTATCAGTATATTGATATCTATCAGGCGTCTTCAAAGTATCCCTATTCCTGAGATTATACTTATTCTGTGGGGTCTCCGTTTGCGGAGACTGCCCATCATCCTTCTTAGGTGTCTGCTGTTTCTTTTCCCAGCGCTTTTTCGAACCCTCAGGTTGTTGCTGTTTAGCATTATCTTTATTATTTTTACCCTGTAACTGGGGTTTTTGTGGTCTAGCCCCTAGGCTATCGCGACCAATACTAGAATATGTTTCTGCTATTATTCTCGGAAGCTCCAGCTCCTGTTGAAGCAGCGGAACATCCCGAAGACGCATACGCACTGCTAGTGCTACTGCCTCTCCTTTGAGATTACTCAAAATAATAGAAGAAACTGTGGCAAAATTGCCCAGCAACTGCATGCCCAAATCCAAGGCAGGGGCAGCCCCATATTCATCCTGAATCTGTTTAAGTACGTCCGGTAAATTAGCTAGTGTCGGTGTACCATGTGCCGTAGTGTAGAGCGCGGCAAACACCGTGCCCCAGGTATTACAAAGGTCCACCGGAGGAACCATCCCGTACGGCAAACACATCGTCAAAATTCTATGTTTATCCTGAGGTCCCGTATGGGGAAATACTGCTTCCAGCGTATTAATTTTTTGCGCCAGCCAAAACGGAGTCTCCTCTCGTTTAGCCAGTGCTTTACCCATAACTGAGTGTACAGTGGCCGGATTAAGACCCGGAACCACCGCCTGTGGGTGCGCTGGAGCAGCACGCGCTGCATTAGTATTTAATGTCTGCATCACAAACTGAACTAATCGTCTATATGTAGCCGTTAATTCTGTATATAAACGACGAACTTCAACCACTGCCAATTGAGCAACCGCAGGATGTGGTGTATATGTAGTGCTATTGTGTGTGGGAGGGCGCCATCAAGCCAATTATGGTGTTCTTGATAAGATAGAGGTATTTCTAAATAAGCGTACGCCCTGTATTGTCCAGGGGCATTCGCAACTGTGTATTCGTAAAAAGTATTTGTTCCCCCATCCACTGCTGGAAAAGCGACCCAAGAATAAAAAAGTTCCGTTCTATAGGCTACATGGGCGTCCACCACAAAAGTGACCGGACCCCCCTGGACCGTCAGTCCATGTGCTATTAGATGACCCGTGAGCGGAAATCGCATATTAAGCGGTATATTTACTACAGCTGGATTCGCCATTAGTATAACAATAATAGCTCTAGGACAGAGAAGGCACACCAATATCGGGGTATTTCCTTTCAAAGTTCAAGCTTGAACAACCGACCACTAAGCAATAGGTAGCACCTATGCCGTGGCGGCGGAAACCCTCAGCCCCACGGACGTCTCCGTATACGGAACCGAGGAGTCAAAATATATATGAGACCAAGAGAGTCAGTCTGACCTAATCATTAGAGCCAGACCAAACGTTGGCGGCGCCATGTCGCGTGGGCTCTCATTATTCTAAATGAGACTACTGGATTTCTAGGTAGCAGGATCGATAACGGTGTGGGGGACTGAGTCTGACCCACGTGTAAAGAACTCTGTCACCCTAAATCCGGTTTTTGCTCCGGCTAACTAGCAGTGCCTCATTTCTCCCATGTGGAAGGAATGATTTGGCAGCCGAGCGCATGACATCTTTGGAACTTCTCAGGGAAGTCGTGGTTACTCAGATCCTAACCAACTCTCTTATTTCCAATATGATCTCATATACAAATGACAAAGACAGTATAAGTTTTATATAATGTTTTAATAAAACAACTGTATTTTAGATATTAAGGCGTGAGCCGCAATAACCAGAACGATACAACACAGTAGGATTGTGATAGTTACCAGGAGAGTAAAACATAAAAACAAAGCTATCATATTGTCAAACAGTTTCTACTCTCCCTCTGCTTGTTCTATCTAGAGCACAGCATGTTAAGCTTCTAGCTTGCCTATTAGAATCACTATGGGGATATCAGCCCTCATACCTGAGCAAAGACCTGTGATCTTGGTTCAGCATCTGCAACGAGGCAGTCAGCGTCAAGTTGTGGTTCCCTGGTCGGAATCTCCCTCTTGCGTGTACTGGGACAAGGAAGTGATTTTATAACTAACATGTCAGCGAGATCACAAAATGTCCCTACGCAGGAATGCCGAGTCTAAACTCTTACCACATCTATCGGCAATGTACCAGACTGTATCCTTGACTGAAGCACAGAGTAAATATGTTATGGAGAACTCTAGTGCAGAGTAGGCAAAACAGTGTGATATGAATAAAAAACAACACCGTAGAACTGGCTATTTGAAAAATAACAGTACGAAGCCTAATAAAAAGCATGTAGAGCAAAGTGCACAGAGGCTCTAAGCTACTAGCAAATGAATAAAATATATTCAGGGCAAAATGCACAAAGGCCTAAAGCCTGAAGCTAAAGCGCAATGAATACGTAAAACTAACCACACTACAATCTCTTTCCACATATAAATAATAACAACCTTTATGTCACGATGTAGATATGATACAACCATCTCTTATGTGGATTAACATCTATAGTAACGCTAATAACCACATTCTGAAAAAGTAGGAGGATGATTGAAGTACATTTTCCATTGATTTGTAATTATATGAGCTTCTGTATATAAATTGTGTTTGTCACACGTGCCGTGAAATAATGTTATATGTTAATTTAGGCTTTGTTTACCGTCTGATCAAAACTTATGAAAATAATTGAATAAATGAACTGTTGTTCCAGTGATTGATTTAGAGTTTCACTGGTGGATTGATGACTGTACATTATTTCCTACTATTGTACCACTTTCCTTCATTATGTTCTTCTAGAAAGCGGGCATTTCTCTGTGCTTATGACTCTGGTGTTTTGCAGCTTGACCCCAATCCACGTCTGGGCAGAACAACAGTTGGGCTTTGTGCATACGTTTCAGACACCCTGTACACAGGGAGGTTGGAGGTCTCACAGAGGTGCATCTGCATTTTGAATGGTCTTCCTGGGCTGAGAGAAGGGCAGGCAGGGCACACATGCATCTTTAAAGGCTGTGCCCTGGCCTCACACAAAGGGCTTGTTTACCCCAACTAATGTTTGGAGCATGTGCTGAAGGAGAGAGGGGGCATTCCCAGAGCCAGTTGTAACTGGTTGGAACCATCTCTCCCCCTCTTTGTTGAACCTCTGCAAAACTGAATATAAGTACAAGGGATTTTTCCCCACAATTTGAAGACACTCTGGACCTTATCATGCTTGTAACTGGACACAGAATTCTGCTGGAGGAACTCATCAGGAACCTCCTTGGGCTGCTACCGCTGTGCTGACTTGTGACCTGCTGGGGCACTTGAAGGAACTGCCACTGTCTGCATCCCCTTTGTGCTGGCCTGCTGCTGGGCTCTGCAGCCCTGTGCTCCATATTTTGTGTCCCCCAGGGGCTGGGTGCTGTGGCCCCTGCCATCGCCTGCTTGAAGCGCAGGTAGAGCGCTTAATCTTTGCTGCGTGTTGTGCCTTGAGAGTGCTTTCTACTTGTAAACATAGGGCCTGATGAGCGCTCTATTCAATTAGCCTGAAGTGCCTTGAGAGTGCCCTGTTTTTTAACTCCTTTAGAACCTGGAAAGCGATTGCTCGGAGTGGTGAAATCACCGCCCAACCTGGGCCTTTTTGAAAATCCGAGAAGTGTCCACGGGGCACCTTAATGAGAAGAATGGAGCGAGCACGCTCCTAGCGGTGCCCCCAGGGCAAAGAACGCTCCGAGGAGTTCCCCCGGGGCACCAGCCGGTATCCACATTTGGGCTAAGGTCACCGCTGCAGCCCGGAGGAAGCTTGCGCACCACGCCAGGTGCGGGCATCCGACCTAGAGGGTCGCAGCTGCCTCCATGGGCCAAGACCAAGTCAGAAGTTCTTGGTCTTGCAGGCCCCCGGTGCCATTGAAGCTCTGGGGCCGGGAGGTAAGCCTCAGCGGAGGATCCCCGTGCTGCCGGACCCTTTCCCTGCTGTGCCAGGGGGCTCCTGTTGTTGCTGGGCCCTCACTGAACAGCGAGGATTGGCGGGTGGGGCCAAAGCCTCATCGCAGGCCCCCGCACCGCTGGGACCCATGGATGTGGTTGTTTCCTTAGCTCCCGCCCTCCGGGAGAGACGGTCATGGCCCTGGGGGGGCCACAGAGTCCGTGGGGGCCCTAGTTCAGGCACGGGCCCCCAGGAAGGGCCCCTTTGTAAAAACAGAGTGGGTGTGTGCCCCCCCCCTTCCCCAGTCACCAAGCGGCCCTCGTTCAGGTGCAGAGGAGCGCAGGGGACCACTATATTTCGAGGTGCCCTACACATAGAAAGATATCTACTTTTGGCGGCACTTAAACTGATATGGTTGCTGCTCATGCCTTGCCGTATTTTTCTGATGTCCCTTTTATTGGCATGTTGTGGATGTTATACTAGCCTCTTCCTTTTTATGATGTGCCATATGCTTGCCAATATTCCTGTTAAGGGCATTTAGGCTAATATGTTTTTATGACTTGCCATATATTTCCTAATGTTCCTAGTATGGGCATTTATGATACTTTCATGACAAGTGCATTTTTATAGTTATTTCTTCCTGACTACTGCTTATGTTGAGAATAATGAGTAACTTCTGTGTTATGTGTGACTTCTGTCAGAAGATTACCCATTAAATCAAACTTCCACAGGAGCAGATGCCTTTTACCCTACTCCCTCCAACAAATGCGTGCTCAGACTTTAACTGATTATCTGAACCCTGCATCCGCTAGGGGGAAAAGGGATTGGGAATAGAAAAAGAGAGACCGCCTCCAGATCCAGTTCCAGCCTGTGTTTCCCACTTGAAGATAGGATATTCAGTGAGTGTCTCTGAAAACCTGCACCTTTCTTCTTATTGGGATTTCTTTAAAGGAAGGACCTGCAGTCGGGTGATGAGAGCATAGATAAGTACATTCCTACTGTGCATTCAACTGTTCAGCCATTCACATTCACTCAATTCTATTGTTCTCCTAACCTGGACCTTTTGAGAGACTAGCCTCTCTCTAAGAGAACAATGTTAACTTAATATCTTCTTTTCTCCAGGAGTCAGAGGTATCCAAGGTTCTCTGGAGAACAGTTCAAAAGTTCACAATGTCTATTGCAGAAAATGAAAACTCCTTCTCAAGGTTCAGTTTTCTCAATCACAGCACCTAGGAATTAGTCTGAGCACTGAGGTTTGTCTCTAAGACTGACAAGTCTGCAAATCAAAGGGTTCTTGAATATATATGTACATATATATATTGGCAAGTCTGGAAATCATACAAAAGGATTCCTTACTGCAGTTGCTTGCAGTTCTGTTAAGCCAAAACAAATTCTCCTCAGAAAGCTTATAGCCAGTTGTTGGAAGAAGGAGAAAAATTCAGTTTCTTCAAAAGGGAAAAAGTAGCTGGTGTGCACATCATAACAAGAAAAAGAATTAATTACTAAAAACTGGAAGAATTCTCTATGAAACGGAGCACCTCAGAAACACTGCTCATTCTCCTCACGGTGACAGTTGAAGTGCAGGGCTCCCAGAGAGAAACAGCTGTAGGGAAGCTTCAGCACAAGACTAAGGTAGAAACACTATAGCGCTGACCTCACAAGGATTTGCGGCCACCATCTTGAGTGGCAGTTAAACCTGAAGAAGCTACTTCTAAGAACAGCCTCTGCAAGAGCCACCGGGAGTGAGGACGCCGCTGCAACCAACGTGGGTACAAGGAAAAGGGGAATTGTTTTTGCTGAGGGAAGAACTTAACAACGCTAGCAATAATTTTCCTGATAACTACTCTGTAGACTAACAGTATTGTGTAACGTTCTGACAACTGCTTACGTAGCAGGGTAGTACTGATATGTTGTGTTTGGTCTAATGATGTTGTGTACAATACAGTTTATTTTGATATTACTTGGTGTTGTGTTTCCTCTGTGGTGGGGATAGAGCATCACGTGTGTTGTGTGTGTTGTGTGTTTTGTGCAAACACTTTACACATTGCCTCTGGATAGGCCTGACTGCTTGTGCCAAGTTACCAAGAGGGTGAGCACGGGTTATCTTAGGTGTGTAACTCCCTCACCCTGACTAGAGTGGGTGAGTGCCTACCCTAGCCAACCAGAAACCCCATTTCCAACAGCCCCTAGACAATACTGCTTTTGAGTGGGAGGTTTGAAATTCACAGATACATAAGATTCACGCAATTCATTCCACTGAGTTCAACAAATAAATCACAGTAAAATAACTTTAAAAAAGCACAGTAAAAAGCTATAAAATGCTGCTTTGATGCAAAAAAAATACCGGTCACAGTGGGACTGGTATAGGGGCAATTAGTTGTATGTTGGAACTGATCATCTGTGTACAACATCCATTGCTTTCAATCTTTTTATCAAATCGGGTTTCACTTTTTCACTAAACACGTGTAGGCTAATGTTTAAAAATATGATAAGTTGGAACTTTTGTCCGTAGAAACCCCTTGTGACTGGCCAACTGGAGTTTCAATAAAAGCTGGATCACAGCGTGTGTCAACATCATCTTGCACCAAAACAAACCTGAATTCCTGAGTATTATCCAGGCTGTCATGCATTCACTGTTATTTCCAATGTGATTGGTCCCTCTGCAGCCTGTGCTACCCACCTTATGACGTATAACCTCTCTTTTGATTAATGCCACCTGTTACCATACTACATAATTACATAAGTATCTTTACTGTTCAATTATCAAAATAACGGAACAATATATAATCATGTAAAATGAATTGTTGCTAAAAGTTCAACCACACAAGTATGTCTGAGGTTATGATTACAGGACTAAAATAAAACATAAGAGTTTCTGCCCAAGTCTAATTCTAGGTGCTGAAAGGATGGAATGAAAAACAATTCACCATTCGGTAAATCTCACAATGTACTGCACCAGAAAAATGCTAAAAAACGACAAACAAAAAACAGCTGTGTGTGCTGGTCTACGAGTTAAGGGGTAAATAGCTACCATAATTTTATTTGCATAATATTTTACAAAGTAGCACAACATAAATGTTTGCAAATTTAAAAATGTATACTGCTATGAAAGTGCCAGTGCATAGGTTTAAAGTACTTACACATATAATGATCTGACTAATAGTACAGTGGACCTACTGTATATAGCATGAAAGGACCAGCATAATAGTCTGCCATAATCCTGTTTTAATATCAATACAACAGCATAGCCAGACTGAAATGTGCAAAACGTGAAGTGGCTGCCCAACTATAAAGTGCATGTGCTTCAATTCGAAATTGCTTGCACATGTAAAAGCAGAAATGTAACTAATTTCTTGTTTAATTGAGGATTAGCTGGGTCAAGGCTTCTTATTATTGCCCCCCTTCTAATACCACAGGCTCTAAAGCCTTTTTTAACATTAGCAGAGGCATATACAAGTGGGGACAGATGCAGATCAGATGTATAAAGTCTTCTAGGCTTATTACTGCAAATTCTAGCTATACAAAATGAATGGGGGAAAGCCCTAGTAACCTCACTATACCTGGGCCAAATTAACAATGGTAATACAGCTGTTTCCTTTGAGGAGCGTTTGTACTTCCTAATTACGATGTGACTTTATCGGTGATTTCATAAGATCCTGTCACGGATTCTCTATAATCACAAGAGTGCCACCTTTATGTGAATTCCATCCTAGTTCTGAAATTGAGCATCTATGACGTTTCTATGAGGTGCTAAACATAATTATCCCTGAATTACCACATAATGGCTCCCTTAGAGGAATACGGTCGGGCGGATCCCTGACACTGTTTTAAAGGTTAGAGCGTACCGCTTCCTATGTCCTGATGAGGCCTAGAATCAAAGGGTCGAAACGCGTCGACTAACAACTTGAGGAGTGCCATGAATTCATGAACTTAGAGACTATGATACAGGATTATTCTGCATTTAATTGAATTTGAATAACCATTTATCAAAGACAGTATTCATAACCACTACCTCAAGTGGAGGACCGCTTCCGAAAAAGGTGTTTGGCAGCCCACAACCGTGAATTCAGTTGGAAGCTTTGCACTTAGCACCTGTTCTTTATTGTTTTTGTAAATTGTGATGTATTTTTTGGTGTGATATATATGTATATATTAGTTTTAGTGATGTGCATTTTAGTATTTATTATATGTACTGTGGTTTATGAGGAAGGGCGAGACAAAGGGAGATAAATATTAATCTACATAAAGTATAAATACTAGAATTAAAATATGTTTCCAGTGACTAATTATGGTTTTACTGTGACGTATACATTTTAGGTATCTTTCCCTACTATACATCAGTTCTATATTAGTATTACTGCAAATTCTATATGAGACATCAGCACTATGTCTCCATGATGGTTAATCGGCCAATGTTGGAGGGCGACCAAACCGAATAGACATCAGTTTTTTTTTAATGTATGCCGGGAACATCAGGGCCAAGTACTCTGCTGGTTTCAAGCTTTTATAATATTTAAGAACCATCCATGCATGTAAATAGTTGCTAAGTGTATTGGCATCCACCAGCAGAGAATGTTGTCTTGCAGCTTTATTTAATTGTTTCCTAAAGGAAGCAAAAGATAATTGTATGTCTCATAGCTCTGTTGCATTTGTGTTCCGTAGTGCAGATATTGATTATATGTCGACTTATGATCATCGACTAACGCCGACCATACTGCACTGCTTAATTTAGATTGGTCTTTATTTTGTTTGATTTTATGGCAGTTTTTTATGTATGCATCTTTCTCCCAAGATTTTCAGTAATCAAGCAGATTCCAAATGTACCTGTGCAGGTGATGCACTTTGGGGTAACTGAAACACCTTCTTGTAGGCGGAAGCTTGAAGTTTGTTCAGTAAGGCAGCATATTTCCCTTTTAATGCAATACTTGCATAGAACAGTGTGGGCAACATTTTTGCTGCCATTACAGTTAGCAATGGTTTGAATGACGGTCCTTCCAGCTTATTTGCTAGTGTGCAGAAGGCCATAACCAGGGATTGACACTTTTTTTTATAGCAGATACTGTTTCTGCTCTTGAAAATTAAGTCTGCTGTCAATATAAATGCCCAGGTATTTGTAAGATTTAACCTCCTTCCATTGATGACCATTCAATCAGATTTTAGGAGAGCCCACCTTCTGCCCCACTGACATAGTTTTTGTTTTTGTTCCATTTATTTCCAATTTAATTATTTTTACATAATTCCTTAACTCATTAAACGATCTTTGAAGGCCCACTGGTGTTAAGTCTGCCATGAATAGATCAAAGAGGTGGAGGGCCAGAATGCACCCCTGCTTTAAGCCCTTAGTTGTTGGAATCTTCCTGGATATAGGTGTACCAACCCCCAATTTTACGAGGACCCAGAAATCTGTGTGGAGTTGTTCTATTCCTCGCAATACTCTGTCTGGAACATTCCACCATCACAACTTTCGTCATAGGATGCCCCGATCAACACAGTCAAATGCTGCTCTTAAATCCACAAAACATAAATTTAGTTCCTGATGTTTTCTCTTGCATTTATCTGATAATAATGAAATGGCGAGTACGTTAGTAGTCGTGCCTAAGCCTTTCCGGAAGTCAGTTTGTTTTGGTGGAATGAGGTGATTTGTATCTGACCACACTGTAAGATTTTCTAGGAGTGACACATAGTACCTTGCTTCTGCATCTTTTAAAGCAAATAATCTATACCTGCCTGGATTTGTTGGGTCTCCTCCCTTAAATATTGGGTTGATGATTAACCCATGCCAGCTAGCAGAGATATCACCAGCCAGTTCCATTTCATTAAACAGAACTGACAGCAAGTGGGCCCGGTATTCTGGAACGCATTTGAAGATGGCCTTCAGCATGCCGTTAGGGCCAGGGGCACCATCTCTTTTACCACTAGATATTACTGCACGGATTCTTTCTTAGGAGTATGAAAAGTGCACTTGCTGCTGCAGACTTAAAACTGCATCATTGCACCCGAGATCTTCCTCTTGCCTTGGACTACTCACATCTCCATCTTGATAATTTTTTGCTGAAACACCTTTTGTCGGTGATGCGGATGGCACAAAGCCCCCTCTAAACATCTCTATCAGGTAATCTACCCAGTCAAACTCGTGCATGTTGGAGTTGTTAGCAAATCTACCTGTCCTATTCAAGGCATTCACAATCTCCCAGAATGATCTTGGATTTGATATTTTGGAGGTGTAAATGACTTTTGTCCAGAACGCTTCTTTTGTTGCATTCCTGGCCATCCATAGCTGTTTCTTGTGAGCTTTCTTCAGCTTTTTAACTTTACCCCACTCTGTGGCCCACTGTAGTTATTTTTTCAGTATGCAGAGTTTTCCAAAAATGTTTATTCCCCTGGTACTGGTACCTCGATTAGGTCTTGTAATTGAGCTGCCATCAGTTATCAACTGAGTGCAAAATTTAGTCCAGGTCACTACTGGGTTATCTGTCATATGATTGCTTTCCTGTAATAATTGTTTTGCCGTCTCATGTAGGCCTGGCAAAGAAACTGAGGACCATCTCAGGCATTTTAGATTTACAGAAGTTCTTGTTCTTGGCTCTCCTTGGGATATTGCATGGAGCAAAGGACTTACTCTTAGGGTTATCCATTGTTGGTGGTGATCACTGGCTGTTGTAAAATTGATTGAATAGTTCACTAGTTGGGGGAACAAGAGATATGACAGTATAATCTAACATGGATCATGAGTTAAGCCCATAGTAAGTATATTTTGGAGGCGATTGGTCAGTTGTTCTCCCATAGATGGCCCTCATACCAAGATACTCTAGAGCTGTAACAAGAGATTGGCTGTGGTAATTCTCTGCTTAAATGGCAGATTGTACTTTGGCATCACACGGGGTTTGCTGATGTTAGGCTTTCTTCTTCATCTGGAGTATATATGAGGTTGGCATTGAAATCTCCTGTTAATATGATATCACATGGGGTCTGCTGGATTTGGTCAATAATTTATCGGCGCGTGTACATTGGCGGATATCCAACTCCAGTCTTTTACACCTATGTTTCTGCTATGCGGGGTCAGGCTATGCTGTTCAACACATTGATGATTCCCTTGAGCACTCTTCAGGACCGAGTGCACCTGGAACGGCTGCAATTTTGATGGCCGTGACAGTGATGTCTTAACAGGAAAGGAAGAGGATAACATGTTTTTTTCTTTTTTTGTAGTATGATACCCCATGCTTCTAACCTTCCTTAAGGCTCAGAATTTACAGGGCAATATCCTCCGTTCTCCATGATGTTAAGGTTTGTTCAGGGTACTTAGGGCATTTACCGGGGATAAACTCCTCAGTCCCCCCCAGTGGTGTTGGGGAATTGTAGGGTAGTCTGCAGAGTTTATATGTTGTAGTTTGCATATATCCACAAAGAGTTTAAGAATGTTGCCCCTACTGAGGATGTCTTACGGGCCAGATTCCATATTCAGGAGTAAATAATATTTGGGATGGTGTTAAATTCTTCCCTTCTTGGCCTTTACATCTTGATGGATGCTACATGTTTCTGATGGATTTGGCTGAGGGGATTTTAGAAGGGAATTTTTTTGCCATGGTAATAACTTGGAACTATAAATTGTTAAATTGATCATTAAACTACGGGGTCCCTGGTGGCTCATGCTTGATCATTATGTCTGTCTGCTGACAAAGAGGAGTTCGTGTTCTGCACTGCTATATTGATGTGGGACAGGCTGGATTAGAGTCCATATACAGTGGGTCAATGAGCTTGTTAGCCAATGAGGATGATTTGAGGATGCTATCTTGGTCTCCGAAGAACATCCTTGCTTCCCATATTGGTATGCCTTATATGTGTGTTTACAATAGTGTGCACATGTTCTCTGTATTTCTAACAGATGCACAGTGGTATTATTCATTGCTAATGCATAGTACTGTAATCTTAAATCAGTCCAATATAAGAAGCCTAATCGCTGCATAAATAACTGTAGTGTCACCAGAATTTCTAAAACTTTCTAAGGCTTTTGTCTCCATCGCGTACCATGATCATGAGCACATTATTTTATACATGCCAATGAGAACCAACACACAAGGGCACCATGTTCTGTCTTCAGAGAGTGAGTACAGATCTTCCAAGGAGGACCATTACCAGGGACATTTCACATCTCTCAGAGACATGGCTCAGTATGGAGCTGTGGGCTGAATTCAGCCTTGGATTTCAGGTTGAAGATTGTTATGTCGATCTCTCCTAATGGCCATTTCTACTGATGGTCTGATGAAACACCTGACTGCTATGAGATGCTTTCCAACAAGAAACTATGAGATCGTTATTTCTTTTTGTGATCTTCCTTCTGAATTCTACTCGATCACTGAAGACTAAGCAGAATTATAGTTTTGTTTTTCTTAAGTTCCCTTCAATTAGGCTAGTACACCGAGGCAAAATAAAAACTGTTTGTTCTTCCCTGATGGTCAAGTGGTATGAATGCTCTGTAAAATCAAACCTGTTCTTGTGGACTCTGGTGTCCAACAGGAAAGCAAATGGAAACTGCAGACCACATTTGTTCTTTGTGTAAAGTAGGCATCGAGTTAAGCATAGGTGGGTGGTCCTTGTAGATTTTGTCCTTTGAAATTTGTCTTACAATAACCTTCCCAATCTCATTGTATCTACACCCGCTTGCAGGTGGGCAGCATGTGGTTCAGCTGAGATTGGAGTGCAGCTGTTCGAAACAGCTCTTAGAAATGGAGAATCTAGACATTCTACAGACATTCTGTTTTAAGATGGAAAGTTGTGATTTTGGGTTGTTGGTTGAGTGGGGTGTGAACCCTGGTTAAACAGCAGCCACACTTTTTGTCAGGGTAAGGTACAAGCAAATTAACCCTTGCTCAATTTCAAACTCTTGTAGCTTGGCACAGAGCCGTCAGGCTTAATGTGAAGATAATGTTAAAGTAGTTGTGCAACACTTCAAGTAGTAAAACAGTGAAAACACCACACAAAAAGGTTTCCACAGCAAATTAGAAAAATAGAACTTAATTTACTAAATAAAACAAGACCAAAATGACAAAACTCACTCCAATCAATAGAATTTGAGTTATGTAAATTTAAAGAACAAATTGTAGTATAGCACCTAACAGCAAAAAGCGCCAACGGATGATATCTGTTTACACGGGACCAGGACAAAGTCAAATGTTCAGGCTGACAGTGATAGAGTGCAGGCTAGCTACAGGAACCCAGTTAGGCCCTCCGGATAAAGTACCTTAATTCATGGTTGCAGAGCATTGAATGGTTCTGAGTCAAAGATGTGTTGCGCAGCCGAGGAGATGCATCGGTTCTGAGATGCGGCAAGGCTGTGGTGCGAGATCCTGTTGCATCGATGTTGAGGATTCCATTGATGGGGCTTGCAATGCAAAGGCTGTTGTCAGGGATGCATTGCGCAGTCAAGGCAATGTGTTAGTTCTGATGAGTGGTGAAGCTGCGATACAAAGCTTTGGCATCATTGTCAAGGTTGCCGTTGATGAGGGATGCGAGGACTTGCTCTTGGAAAGCTTGGCATAGTGGCAGTTCTGAAAGGGATGCGTCTAGCTCAAGATGTGGTCCAATCCACGTAGCAGTGGAGCAAATGCATCGGTTCTGCTTGGGAATGTACTGCTCAGCAGAGAGGATGCATTGATTCCCCTGGGAAGCACCTTAGGCCCACTTTCAGGGCTCCACAACTGGGGTGGCACCACTTGGAAGAGTAGACTCACAGATGCAGAGTCCGGGTGCAGAAGCAGGGTGGTTGGAAGATGTAACTGTCCCTTAGACTTCAGTTCAGGAGACCAGCCAACTATCCCTTAGAGTCACTCTGGGTTGGAGAGATAAAGGCCCAGTCCTTCTCATTCCCAGATAAAAGGGCACCAGGCAGCAATTCAGCATGACAAAGCATGAGTCCAGCAGAGGGCAGTCCGACAGAGTGGCAGCCCTTTAGCAGCACAGCAGCCCTTCTTTCTGGTCCTGGAAGAGTATCCATAGGTCCAGAAGTGTAGTGAAGTGGTAGTGTCTGAGGTTCGGGTATTGTAGCCAGTGGCATCTTTGATGTGGGGGAGACTTCAAAGACATGCATTGGAAGTGCACAGATATCCTGCACTTCCTGCCTGGCTCTAGACTAACTACAGGGGGTATGCAGCCCTTTGTTTGGGGATAGGGCACAGCCTATTGAGGTGTAAGTGAGGTTGTGTCCAGCTCCTTTCTCCCATTCTGCCCAGGATGGGCCATCAAGTCAGACATAAGCTTCCATTGAGTGTGGTTGTCAAGGAGGAATACATAAAATCCAACTACACTCAGTCATGTGGCCAGAGATGGGCTACAGGCACAAAATGGCTAAGGCAAGAAAATGCCAACTTTCTAAAAGTGGCATTTTCAGAATTGCAAATTAAAATTTGACTTCACCTAAAGTTAGGATTTTGAATTTTGATTCCAGAGACACCAAATCTAAAGAGGTTATCTCTTCCTATCTGGAAATGACACTTCTAAAGTGTAATAAGTCAACTCTAATGTTAACCTATGGGACTGATAGACCGTGCAGTGGTGAAAAACACATTTCAGAGTTTTTCATCACCAGAACATGTAAAACTAAAAAGCACATGTCCTACTTTTTACGCTGCCCGCTGGGCTGTCCGGGGCTACCCTAGGGGTGACCTACATGTATTAATGAAAAGAAAGGTTTAGGCCTGGCAAAAAGTTTATTTTGCCAGGTTGAAATGGCAGTTCAAAACTGCATACACAGACTCTGCAATGGCAATGCTGAGACTTGTTTAAAGGGCTCCTTCAATGGGTGGCACAATCAGTGCTACAGGCCCACTAGTAGCATTTAATTTGCAGGCCCTGGGCACATGTAGTGCACTTTACTGGGGACTTATAATTAAATTAAATATGCCATTTGGGTATATGCCATTGGTACCATGTGTTAGGGAAAGAGCACAATCACTTTATCACTGGTTAGCAGTGATAAAGTATGCAAAATCCTAAGTCTAGAAAAAACAAAGTCTGCAAAAACAGGAAGCTTGATGGCTAAACGCTAGGGGAAACTACGCCAATGATGCCAGGTCTAACAAAAGTCTTGAGATGTGGCCCTCACTCAAACTACTTTTTTACGTTTCACTTAATAACAATGTACATCAGAACAATATATGATAAGTAAAAGCGAACTGAAAAACTTTCAGGGTGGAAGACGAATTGAGAAAGATGACTCTGTGCAGTGAAAACATGACATATCGTGAAAGAAAAGATGCACAGTTCCTGTGTAAGGAGAGGGATTTCCACACCTAAGTGCCACATACAAGGCTGAACAGTTGATCTTGGTCGTATGCAACACACCAAGCCTTGTTAGCTGTATCTAGAACAGAAGCCACCATAATATTGGAGCAAACGTGTATATTGTAAGGTACCCAAAGAGGAAGTAATTACTCAGTGTCAGTTATACAGAGGTTAAGTGTGTCCTTGTTGCTAATATTCTATTATGTTTTTTAGCATTCAGGGGGTCATTCTGACCTCGGCGGTAAAATGCGCTTACTGCCGGTCAGAAGATCGCCATAACACCGCCGCGGGCGCGGGAAACCGCCACGGTCATTCTCACCCACAACAGGCAAAAACCCGACATCCACAAAAGTCCGCCACACCAATGGCCAGCGAAAAACTGGCGATGACCAAACCTCCACCGTCACGCCAACAGAAATACGCCCATTCCATTCCGACCCACGAATCCACGCGGCCTTTCAACCGCGGTATTCCATTGGCGGTACACACCGCCGCGGTCAAAATACACACACAGCTCCAAAACACTGCCACATTGGACATTTTGAAGTACACACACCTGATACACATACAAACACCACTCCCACACACCCAACACAATATAAAACACACACCCACATCACCCACAAACCCCAAAGACCACCATTTATTGACTAAGGCCAGAGAGAGACACCACCAGCTAGTACAGAGCATTCACAGGCACATAACACCATCACTCACACAACATCCACGCACAAAACACCACACACCACCACACTCATCACCACAAACGCCACCCCACACCTCATCCACACCACCCCATGGCACCCCAAAGACACCCCAGGTTTACAGACGCTAAACTCAGGGTCATGGTGGAGGAAATAGTTCGGGTAGAGCCCCAGCTCTTCGGGGCACAGGTGCAGCACACCACCATTGCCAGGAAGATGGAGCTATGGCAAAGAATAGTGGACAGGGTCAACGCTGTGGGTCAGCATCCACGAAATCGGGACGACATCAGGAAGCGGTGGAACGACCTACGGGGGAAGGTGCGTTCCATGGTATCCAGACACAACATCGCGGTGCAGAAGACTGGCGGCGGACCCCCACCTCAACCCCCAGAATTTACAACATGGGAGGAACAGGTCTTGGCGATCCTGCATCCTGAGGGCCTTGCAGGAGTAGGCAGAGGAATGGACTCTGGTAAGTCGAATCTCAACTACTTCATCCCCCCCCACCCACCGGCATGCCAAATCATATCCCCGCCCTCCCCCCCACCCCATCACACATCCTCCTTGCTAATGTCTCACCATCACAACCCACCCATCCAAACACCAAGCCCTGCATGCGACCACAAACCATGGACACCCATCACCTAAGCATGCCCACTGCACATACCCATCCCCCCCAAACCACCGTCACAACAGCCCCCACAAGGGAATGCCAGCACTGGGGTACACGGGCACCCACCCATTGCACGCTATGGCACACACAGAAGCAATAACCATACTCTTATACCCCTGCAGGACCCGAACGCCATGACACCGCTCAGGAGGGTCCAGAAATGTCCATTCCACCCCCAGAAGAGGCCCACAGTGATGACAGCAGCTCTGTCTCCCTGGACCCAGATGACCAGCCTGGCCCATCGGGGACCTCAGGACAGTCGGTTCCCCTCAGACAGCCACAGGCCACAGCAGACCTACCCCCCTCTGGGAACACCAGCACAGCACCCACCCAGTGGGCCCATGCCTCTGTCTCCAGGACACGTCAATCAGCGGTGTGTCCACCACTACAGGGCACCCAGGTTAACCCACCACCCCAACAACAACAGGGACCTGGGGGCAGTGGTAGTGGGCACACGGTCCAGTGGACAGAGGCCCAGGGAAACAGGGGAACTGGGAGGGCTGCTTTGCGAAAGGGGGGGGACAGGCCCAGGGAACCCACTCTCCACGAGGCCCTCTCCTCCATCATGGGAGCATACCACCGCTCCCAGGAGACGATGGCGACGGTCCTGGCCAGGTTCCAGGAGATCCAGGTACTGCAGGAGGAACAGTTTATGGGGTTCAGGGAAGAACTCAGAATCATCAGTTCCGCAATGGGCACCATCGTTGTGGCTCTCAATCAGATTGTCAGCACATTGCGGGACCATGTGGCACCACAAAGGGCCCCTGTCACTAGCATGGACCAAGAACAGGCTACCACCTCCGCCGGCGCTAGTGGACAGGAGGCCCCGACACAAGAACAACAGGCCACCAGAACCCCACCCCCTGCAGAAGGAGAACCACCCCGCAAGCGGTGCCTGAGATCTAGGAAGAAGACAGAGTAGGATGCCAAGACCCCCGCCAGGAAAGGATACCCCCTGATTGTCATCCCACTGTCCCACATTGTCACCCTGTCCAACCTTAAACTGCCCCTGCTCCACCTTCCACAGGCATATGGACAATGCACCTGTGAGACTGAAAATCTGGACTCTGCCATGGACATTCCTCCACCATCACCCATCACTGAATTGCAACCATTTCCCAAAATTTTACACTTTAATAAACACACTTATTGCACAAAAATAATCTGGAGTCTGCCTGTATTTTTGAAAAAATGTATTACACAGCACCGTGTCAAAATGTCCAGTTACACTGTGATGACAACATACCACTGTCACACAGCTGTAGTCCATGGGGAAACAAAGCAGAGGTCACGGAGTGGGGCTCACATCTCTGAAATTGGAAGGGAAAGTCACAACTCAGTCAACATACACTGGGGGGAAACTCAGACAGTAGAGAGGCAGGAGACTTTAATTAAATGTAAAATGCCGGTGTTGATTCTTACCTGTATGTCATTGAAAATACTGCAGTATTACTGTGTCCCTGTTGTCTGTGTCGTCCTCTTCGTCTTCCTCCTCTTCACTCTCCGCAGGCTCCACAGCTGCCACAACACCACCATCTGGACCATCCTCCTGCAGGAAAGGCACCTGGCGTCGCAAAGCCAGGTTGTGAAGCATACAGCAGGCCACAATGATATGGCACACCTTCTTTGGTGAGTACATTAGGGATCCACCTGTCATATGGAGGCACCTAAACCTGGCCTTCAGGAGGCCGAACGTCCGCTCGATCACCCTCCTAGTCCGCCCATGGTCCTCATTGTACCGTTCCTCTGCCCTTGTCCTGGGATTCCTCACTGGGGTCAGTAGCCAGGACAGGTTGGGGTAACCAGAGTCACCAATTAGCCACACACGGTGTCTCTGAAGTAGTTCCATCACGTAAGGGATGCTGCTATTTCGCATGATGTACGCGTCATGCACTGACCCAGGGAACTTGGCATTTACGTGGGAGATGTACTGGTCAGCCAAACAGACCACCTGGACATTCATGGAATGATAAATTTTTCTGTTCCTGTACACCTGTTCACTCGTGCTGGGGGGGACCAAAGCAACATGTGTCCCATCAATTGCACCAATGATGTTGGGAATATGTCCAAGCGCATAGAAATCACCCTTCACTGTAGCCAAATCGCCCACCTCAGGGAAAACAATGTAGCTCCGCATGTATTTCAGCAGGGCAGACAACACTCTGGACAACACCTTGGAAAACATGGGCTGAGACATCCCTGATGAAATGGCCACTGTTGTTTGAAATGACCCACTTGCCAAAAAATGGAGTACTGACAGCACCTGCACTAGAGGGGGGATCCCTGTGGGTTGGCGGATGGGTGACATCAGGTCTGGCTCCAGCTGGGCACACAGTTCCTGTATAGTGGCTCTGTCAAGCCTGTATGTCAGTATGACATGTCTTTCTTCCATTGTCGACAGGTCCACCAGCGGTCTGTACACAGGAAGATTCCTCCATCTCCTCGCAAGTCCCAGTGGACGGTGCCTAGGAAGGACAACATGGAGCACAGAGTCAATCAACCCACAGGTACGTTCCCACAGCTTGCACAGTACACGATTCTCAATGCATTGAATGGCTTGTATGAGTGTTGATGCAAGGCCTAGGTATGTGTGACGCAGTAGATATTAAGATATTGGGGCCCTTGAACTGGCGGCTGCCTGACCTGTGAAGTGCGACAGTGGGATGTGAGGTCAATGCGCTGGCGTGGCACACCGTGGCGGTAGGCGGTCGAAGACCGCGGCGCAAAGCCGCATTGGTTAACATTGAACCCTATGGGTTTCAGGAGCCAATGCGGATGTGCGCCGGGGGTCGCGGTACGCACCGCGGCGGGCGTGACCGCCATTTTCTATCTGCTTAATCACTCGATACCTGATCATCCACAGGAGAGGACCTATACTGCAAGTGCTGCTGTGACCTCGGTCTGGAAGAGACAATGGCTGCTGCGACTGGGGAAAGGGCCCCTGCCTTCACTTCTGAAGAATTGGAGAAACTCGTGGATGGGGTCCTCCCCCAGTATGCGCTACTCTACGGTCCTCCAGACCAACAGGTAAGTACACTGGGACCATGCTTTGTGGCCAATGCCTGGGTTGAGTGGGGTGAATGAAAGATGGTGGGGAGGGAAGCGAATGAGGCACGCATCAAACGAAAGATGAGAGCATGTGCCACATGGCAAGGGTGGGGATGGGGGGCCACTCACATCGAGCATGCAGAAGGTGATGTTTGTTTTTCTTTCTCCCCCTGCACATGTCACATAGGTCAGCGCCCATCAGAAAATCGACATTTGGCGTGCCATCGCCAAGGACGTCCGGACCCTGGGGGTCCACAACAGATGGGGCACCCACTGCCGGAAGAGGTGGGAGGACATCCGCCGCAGGAGCAGGAAGACCGCGGAGGCTCTGCTGGGGATGTCCTCCCAACGTAGGAGGGGTGCCAGTCGTACTTTGACCCCCCTGATGTCCCAGATCCTGGCGGTGGCCTACCCCGATTTGGATTGGCGCGTGAGGACATCACAGCAGACACAAGGGGGTGAGTACAAGCACATTCTGCTGATTTTGCGCACATTGGAGGTGTCTGGGTGGGGGAGGAGGGATGTGGGTATCCCTAGGCCAGGGCGTTTTCTGTAGGCTAGGCCCCTCCGTTAGGCATGGCCCTGTACCCCCGCCCCCCACCTCTGTAGGTTGCCTAGTACAGCTAATCATGGCCCTGTGTCACCTATGTGTGGAGTTGTCGTCCATAGGCTTGTAGGCCATGTCCCACGGATTGAGTAGTGTACCCCAAGTGCGCGCCGTAGTGCAGGGGGCTTCTGTGTCTGTCCTCTCCGCCAACGGTGTTGCCAATGCATGCACTCAACATGTCTTTGTTTCTCCACCCTCCCGCCCCCCTTTTTTTGTGGTCTTCCTGTTCATGTGTGCATTAGCATCATCAGGCGGAGGAGAAGTGGCATCGGAGCACGAGGGAGCTGCATCTCACATGGCCATGGAGGGCCATGCAACTGACTCTGATTTCACCAGTGAGACGGACTGCGAGGGGAGCTCCACAGCGGGGACACGTGGTGACACCAGCGACACAGACACGTCCTCGGAAGGGAGCTCCCTTGTGGTGGCGGCTACATCCGTGCCCACCGCAACAACAGGTACAGCCGCCACCCAGCGTGCCAGCTCCGCCCTCCCAGCAGCCCCTCAGCCTTCGCCCCGTGCCCGCTCACCCAGGAAGGTGGGCATCTCCTTCGCCCCAGGCACCTCAGGCCCTGCCCCAGTTACCCCTGCTGCCCTCAGTGAGGAGGTCATTGACCTCCTGAGGACGCTCATTGTTTGGCAGTCTACCCTTTTGAATGCCATCCAGGGTGTAGGAAGGGAGGTGCACCGGAGTAATGCATACCTGGAGGGCATTCATTCGGGTCAGGCTGCCCATCAGCGATCGTTCAACGCTCTGGCCTCAGCACTGACGGCAGCCATTGTCCCTGTGTCCTGCCTCCCTCCTCCAACTTCCTCAACCCAGTCCCACTCCCTTGTACCTCTGCCTATCCCAGACACACCATCAGACCAGCCTGCACACACCTCAACACCCAAGAGAAGCTCATCCAGACATAAGCACCACACATCACACAAGCATTCACACAAGCAACATCCACATGCAGACATACCAACAGCCACTGCCTCCTCTGTGTCCCCCTCCTCCTCGTCTCCCTCCTCCCTCCCTGTGACGTCTCCACTCACACTTGCATGCATAACATCTTCAGCAACTACGTCCATCACCTGCACACCCACCAGAACACTCCGCACATGTGCAGTCACCACCCCCACTACCATTTACACATCCCCTGTGTCCTCTCCCAGTGTGTCTGTCACCCCCTCTTCCAAACCACACAAACGCAGGCAGCCAACCACCCAACAGCCATCCACCTCACGACAGCCTCCAGCACAAGCACCTGCACCCAAAGACACCAGACTTCTCTCTCCTACAACCACATCCTCTTCCTCCACTCCCATACCCACTACAACTACCCGTCCCTGTCTTACTAAATTGATTTTCCTTTCCAACCTTGACCTCTTACCATCAACTGACCCCCCCCATCTCATAAGGCTCCAATCAGCACCTCAGCCACGACAAAACCTGGACCTACTAATAAAATAGTCCAAGGATTTTGGAGTCCACCACCTTCAAGCCCAGCTACTTCGGCTGGGAGTAAAGAGACGGCCAGCCCACCCCCTGCAAAAAAAGCAAAGAAAGCCAGTGCCTGGCGCGAGAGGCCAAAGACAGCAGGCTCCACAAGCACTACTCTGGCACCGTCAGGGAGTGGGGTGCCACCTGGCACACCGGCAAAGGGAGGAAAGGGCTACAGACGAGCAGGGAAGGGTGGCAAGGGCAGCACGCCCGACAAGTCCGGCAGCAGGCGAGCTGCCCAGGAGGGCCCTGCCAGCCCAGCTGCCCAGGAGGGCCACGCCAGCCCCAGCCCAGCTGCCCAGGAGGGCCCCGCCAGCCCCAGCCAAGCTGCCCAGGAGGGCCCCGCCAGCCCCAGCCAAGCTGCCCAGGAGGGCCCGCCAGCCCCAGCCAAGCTGCCCAGGAGGGCCCCGCCAGCCCCAGCCAAGCTGCCCAGGAGGGCCCCGCCAGCCCCAGCCAAGCTGCCCAGGAGGGCCCCGCCAGCCCCAGCCCAGCTGCCCAGGAGGGCCCCGCCAGCCACAGCCCAGCTGGGCAATGACGGAGCGCCAGCCACAGCCCAGCTGGGCAATGAAGGAGCGCCAACTCAAGCAACGCTGAACATGGCAAGGACTGCCAAGGCAAGCACCGCTGAACAGGGCACCGCCATCTCAAGCACCGCTGAACAGGGCACCGCCATCTCAAGAACCGCTGAACAGGGCCCTTCAATTCAAGAACCGCTAAACAGGGCCCTTCAAGTCAAGAACCGCTGAACAGGGCCCTTCAAGTCAAGAACCGCTGAACAGGGCCCTTCAACTCAAGCACCGCTCCGCTGGGCCCTTCAACTCAAGCACCGCTCCGCTGGGCCCTTCAACTCAAGCACCGCTCCGCTGGGCCCTTCATCTCAAGCACCGCTGAACTGGGCCCTTCATCTCAAGCACCGCTCCGCTGGGCCCTTCAACTCAAGCACCGCTCCGCTGGGCACCGCCGTCTCAAGCACCGCCCCGCTGGGCACCGCCGTCTCAAGCACCGCTCCGCTGGGCCCTTCAACTCAAGCACCGCTCCGCTGGGCACCGCCGTCTCAAGCACCGCCCCGCTGGGCCCTTCAACTCAAGCACCGCTCCGCTGGGCACCGCCGTCTCAAGCACCGCTGGCCCATTGGCAGAAGGGACAGGCCCGCAACTGTGTCGGGCAGGGCTGCACGAAGCACTCTGGGCACCATGCCTCCTCCAGAACCAGTGGAGTCTGTAATCCACTTGTGAGACTGTGGCTTTGCACTCCCCAGGATGGCACAGTGGGCAATCCACCCACTGTAGAGACTTGTGAGACTGTGGCTTTGCACTCCCCAGGATGGCACAGTGGGCAATCCACCCACTGTAGAGACTGTGGCTTTGCACTCCCCAGGATTGAACAGTGGACAGGGAGGCCCCTCGTGGATCTGGCGTCGTGGACTCATCTGGCTGAGGAGCCCCCCCTTCCATTCCCCCTGAGGTGCCTGTAGTTTTGCTATCTGATGCCCCTGCAGTGTTCTCTCCATTGGAGCCGGGTATCGTGTGTGGGCTTTGCCCATGTGTTTAGGCCCATTGGCCCACGAACAATGGCTGATACCCAATTTGGACTGGACAATTTACATATGTATATATAGTTAGAGATGTTTGATATATTTTTTTACTTAGCCGTACAATATACTTCAAATTTCAGGATCATTTATTTTTGTCTTTGCATTCTTCCGGGGGGTTTGGGGGTGTCACTCTGAGTTGTTGCTCTGCATTGATGTGTATGTAGTTGTGGGTGAGGGTGAGGGTGGGTGTGTCGCGTATGTGTGTCAATGTAATTTTTTGCCTCCCCCCTCCCCTGTGTCGTAGGTGCAGTACTCACCGTTGTCTTCTGCGGTGGCGTTCGTGCTCCTGGTAGAGGAGCAGGAAGACAATAGCTGGTAGTTAGGGTTCCATGCTGTCCAGATTCCTCGTGGAGTGTGTAGAGGTGAGCGTTTTCCGTTCGTAATGTCTGTTTCCACCGTGTTTTTATCGGCGGGGCTACCACCCCGGAAAAGGTGGCGGATTGGTGGGTTGTGATAGGGTGGGCGGTACATTGTCTCCCGCCTGTCTGTTGGCAGTTACCGCCGCGCTGTTTGTTTGTCCCGCCGTGGCGGTCGGAGTGTTAAAGTGGCGGTCTCTGTTGGCAGTTCCCGCCAGGGTCAGAATTCCATTTTTTTTACCGCCTGCCTGTTGGCGGGTTGGCCGCCGCTTTAACACCGACCGCCAGGGTTGGAATGACCCCCTCAGTGTTTATGTTTAAGATTCATCAAATGTTTTCCCATGTTCCTTTGCTCGATTATTTTTTTAGAACTTTACCCTAGAGTAGCAGTCGTTTGAATGAAAAGGTTAGTTTAAAAAACTCAAGTGATTACAAAACGATCAATAATTAGTGAAACATTGGCATTTTTACCAGCTTTCATCTTTGGCCCACTAACAATGTTGTGTAGGATGGAATAACTGAATAATCAGCCTTTGAAACGGTTGGGGTTGAATCTAACCTTGAAGCCACTTTAAAAAAAAAAAAAGTTAATAAATTCCAGTGTACTGTTTTAGGAGGAGGACTGCCATTTATTGTTTGAGTCTTTCTTGTGTGTGCCCGGTTCTTACAATCAGTGTGTTTCAGTCACCTAGATTAGTTAGTAGGCCTTCATCAGGAAGGGGGTGATGGGCCTATTTGAAAAAATGTGGTTGAGTAATAAAACCAATATTAGGTGATGTTTATTTGAGGTACAAAAAAGAAGCATGTTTGTAAATGTAATTTACTGCATGTGATATACTAGGAAGGTAAGTCTTCACTGATTGTTTACTCTCAAAAGCATCATAAGAGACACAGAAAATGTTTGTTCTTCACAAATGCAATTCCTATTGCTGTATGGCACAACTACTTACGCCATTTGCATTCTTCAGTAGTTCTATATATCTCTCATCCAATGATCCATTCAGTATTACATTTTTTTTAAATATTTGTATTAGGTTTTGTACATAACACTCAAAATAGGCAAAAACAAATCAGAAGGGGTGCCATTCCCGTATATGACATGGCCATTGAGGCATTGGTTCTGACCCTGGGCAGGGGGTGGATTAATCAGGTACAAGACAACGGATGAGCAGATCCCCATATCAGCTCAGAGGTGGGGTAGGGTGAGATGATTATGTTAACAGTTCTATTAAGAAATCATGCCTAATACAGTGCAATATAATACAGTACAGTGCAGCACCCATGTTCATTGTGTACCCCATTGAATGTGTCACAGCTTGCAGGTGATGGACAATATGAGTGAAGTCTGTTCATCCAGGGCCTTCTCAAGTGGGATATTACATTATTGTTCCCAGAGTAGTACATTATTGGTGGCTCTATATTCCGGGAAAACTGTCAGACATTACTCAATCCCTGTGTATGTTCACACTTGTTCAGCCGTTTGTTATTTCCTCTATGAAGTGACTATGACAATGTCTGTCCAGTATTTCACTAGCACCACCCTATGATGAAGGAAGAGGCCTCTCTGGAATTACCAGCTTGTGGCAATGCATATTTTCCCCAGTGCTAGGGCCAGATTGATAAACATATTACCCATTTTCTCCAGTGGCGTAACAAAACTTGAGGGGTGGCCCTGCCAAGTATATGGAGGGGGGCCCAATATGCAGACCCAGTAAGGAGCTCTAAGGCCTTCCAGTACGCAGGGCTAGAGGGGGTCCCCTGAAGCTCAGGTGCACACCAGCACCTTGGGCACAGTGGGAGTTATTGTTACACCAGTGATTTTGACTCTTTTTTTAGTGCAAGGGCCTGTCCCAGCAAGCAGCCTTTGAGGCCTGATAGATTGAAGAGGATGTAACTCTCTCCAGGTAAGATATTACAGTTTCCTAGTAAAATGTCACACTTTGGCAGGATCACACTATTTGGTTAAATCCCTCATCATATGCACCCCATCTGGGACATTGGGTGCTTGCATGGGAGTAAATTAGACCCATCGTCCTAGGAGTATGTTTGGATCTGTGCAGAAAGTGAAACTACTGCAATCAGAATCTAGTATTTCTGGGACTTGTTGGGGTGTTCTAAGGCTGATTCCCATTCTATCAGTGATATGTTATCCAAAGTCCTGTGCCCTTTTGTCTGTAAAGGATCGCAGGTCCCCATCTAGGTCCTTATGGAGTGCTCTGTAAATTAGGGTGACAGCTTTCCGTCTGTTGCCAGAGTCACTAGTGTGTTCAGTGTGTAACTAACCCGTCTCATTAGTTGCCTTGGGCCCCATATGTTATGGGCAATGCATACTAATCTTCTGTATGCCAAAAAGAGGCCAGACGGGGATGAATTTCAAAGATGTCCCAATACATTTTCTGTTGTCCTTTTTCATTGATGTCCTCTGTCACGGTCAACCCATATTGTTTCCAGATTGATGACCAAGCAGTCGATCCTCCCAGCAACACTCTCAATCGAAGTTTGGCAAGTACCCCTGATAATCATGATGTCTCTTGTGTTTCCCTCCTCTGTTCAGTGTCATGGCTGCCAATAGAACCAGCAAGTCCTTTTCCTTATGTTTCACCAGGGACAGGTAGAGCTTCAAAAATTCTTATAAGATTTTATCAATCCATGCCACTTTGGCTCTTCTGGTGATGTGTCTGACCACCATCATGCGGCGCCCTGCAACTAAGTGGTTGCATGGTAGTAATTAAAATTAGGGATCCTCAGTCCCCCGGTGGTGTTGGGGAGTTGTAGTGTAGGCAGCAAGACTTTCAATCTCCCCGTGTTCCATATCAGGAAAATTACTAAGGAGGTTGGGTCGCAGAAATGGTTTAGGAGCATTCTCTGCAGCAGGTTTGCATAGTGATAAAGAAGTCTGGGAAATACAACCATCTTTGCAAGATCAACCCTACCCATTATACCTAATGTGGGTTTCTTCCAAAACTCCATGCTACTCCTGAGTGACATCTTGCTTTCACTATATTGTCCTGTATGATGTCCTGTAGGCTGCAAAGGTGTTACATACCTAAATATTTAAAGGAGTATGGTTCCCTTCTAAGCTGCCCACCCGAGGTTCTAGTAAAAAACATTTATCTTCCGGTCTACATGTTGGACTTTGCACAGTTACCCAGGAGCCCCAATATGCTCCCAAACTCTTCAAAGAGTTCCCTTGCACTGTGCACTTCTGGCACTGAGTATCCAAAGTAGATCAGGACACTGTGCACATACAGTGAGATTGTGTGACATATCTCCCCACACCACCATACCCAGAGTGTTGCCCATGGTGTGAAAACAAGATGGCAGTGGTTCCAATTCTAGGGCAAATAAGAGGGCAACAGAGGGTATCTTTATCTAGCCTCCCTCTGAACTGGAATCTGCTCTGAGAAAACTGACCCAGTCTTGACCCTAGCTACCCGGTTAGCGCACAGAATTTGTGTCTACCTAATTATTGAATAAGGGATTCCCATAATTTTCATCCTGCATACAGAAATGCCCAATTAAGGGTGTTTAAGGCATTGTGCAAGTCTGTTCATAATATAACTGACCTGGCATATCCATCCAAATTGGATCCAAGAATTTGAAAGAAGCAGCAGATGTTAGGATTTGTTCTGCAACCCAGCACAAAGCCAAGTTGATCTGGATGCACTAAGTCTAGTAGGACCTCTAGAATGCGGGGGCAATGATTTTGCTAACGATTTTGTAGTAGAAATTTATAGGGGAGATAATCTCTGGCCTCACCACAGGGTTGACCTGGTTTGTAGAGTGGGACTGCAATATCTCCCTTAGTGAGGTTGGAAACTGCACTGATTCGTAGGCAGGGGAGCAGAGCACCAGCAGTTTGGGTTCCAGCTTTGTGAGTATGCCTTATGAAAATCTTTTGGGTAGGACAGCAGGGCCTGGGATTTTATTCAAGCTAAATGTGTTATTGTGGTCTTTTTTTCTTGTAAAGTGAAAGGGCTGAATATCCCATCTCTCTGCTCAACAGACAGGCCAGTACGTCGGATGAACCTCAAATATTCCTCGGCGGACTCAGGAGTGAGGCTCAGGGGACAAACCTATAGGGAAATACAATAATCGCGGAAGGTCTTGTTAATTGCAAGTTGTCTCTGTTTTGGTTGACCATTGGTTTCTTTGATTGCTGTAATGGGGTGTCCCTCTGGTCACAGCAAAGGAACAAAGCACAGTCTCCCAGTCTTGCCCCCTCCTGCAAGACGTATGAGACCAAGTTATTTTTTAAGTCATGTCATTTGGTAGCATTTGATATTATTTCCTGTTTTTTCGACCATCTGGTATGATAACTGTAAGTGGTTTTTGAGATTAGTCAATTCTGCCACCAGGGATTCCCTAATTCCAAATGTGATCTGGACATGTGACATTTCTCAAACTTGAAGGCATCCTATTTATTTACTGCTATCTCTGCAGTACCTTTGTTCTCTTTGAAATATCTGTCTATGTGGTCCTCAATCATGCCTCTGAATGCAGGATCATCCAGGGCAATGGGTTGGAGCCTCTATGCAGGAACTGTGGGCCTCTCGTGGACCCATGTGATTCGTATAACATGAAGGTTAAAGTCAGAGTAAGTTCTTCACAGATACTCAGCATTTGAGATAAGAGAAAGAAACATCTCACTGCTGAATATCTTGTGAAGGCCGACATGGAGGTTACTGACTTGTGAATGGAAGGAATATTCTGCAAGAGTGGTGGCTCCAACTGTCGGCCATCTCTCAATGTGGTTGCACTGGACCAGAACAAAGTCACAAGTTCTGCCCGACCATGATGGAATGCGGGACGGATACAGGTATCTAGTTAGGCCCACTAAACAAAGGGGCATATTTATACTCCGTTTGCGCCGAATTTGCGTCGTTTTTTTCGACGCAAATTCGACGCAAAACTAACTCCATATTTATACTTTGGCGTTAGACGCGTCTAGCGCCAAAGTTCATGGAGTTAGCGCCATTTTTTTGCGTGAACACCTTCCTTGCGTTAATGATATGCAAGGTAGGCGTTCCCGTCTTAAAAAATGACTGCGATGCATATGCGTCGTATTTATACTCCCGGGCAAAAATGACGCCCGGGAGTGGGCGGGACTAAAAAACCCGCATTTGCGCCGGATTTTAGTGCCTGGGTCAGGGCAGGCGTTAAGGGACCTGTGGGCTCAGAATGAGCCCAGAGGTGCCCTCCCCTGCCCCCAGGGACACCCCCTGCCACCCTTGCCCACCCCAGGAGGACACCCAAGGATGGAGGAACCCACCCCAGGGACATTAAGGTAAGTTCAGGTAAGTATTTTTTTTATTTTTTTTTGTGGCATAGGGGGGCCTGATTTGTGCCCCCCTACATGCCACTATGCCCAATGACCATGCCCAGGGGACAGAAGTCCCCTGGGCATGGCCATTGGGCAAGGGGGCATGACTCCTGTCTTTGCTAAGACAGGAGTCATTTCAATGGGGGATGGGCGTCGTAAAAAAATGGCGCAAATCGGGTTGTGGTGATTTTTTTTGCCTCAGCCTGACTTGCACCATTTCTGGACGCCCATACGCCATTTTCCCCCTACGCCGGCGCTGCCTGGTGTACGTCGTTTTTTTTAACGCACACCAGACAGCGCCGCCGGCTAACGCCAGCTAACGTCATTCAATAAATACGGCGCCCGCATGGCGCTTCGGAATGGCGTTAGCCGGCGCTAATTTTTTTGACGCAAAACTGCGTTGGCGCAGTTTTGCATCAAAAAGTATAAATATGGGCCAAAGTACCTTGAATGCCGAGTACTATCAGAACCCATGCTAAGGATGCGTTGCACAGAGGGGTTTCCAAAGACCTGTGAACTGCAGTGCAAGGTCCTGCAATAGAGATGAATGCACAGCTGCAGTTCCAATGAAGCCATCGACCGAGCTTGCGATGCAAGGTCCTGCATCGTCATTGAGGATGTTGTTGATGGAGGCTTGTGATGGGAAGTCATGCATCAGAGTTGCCTTGTGCAGTGGCAGTTCTGAGGAGCTCCAATGCAAGGTCCTGTGTCGGAGATGCATCATGCAACATCAGCTTTGATATGGAGCTGCGAGGGGATGCGTAGCGCTTTGTTGGTTCTGCCAAAAAGACCACAGCTGTTCTGGGAGAACTCCTTCAGGTCAACTTTCAAGGGTCCAGGCCTGGGGTATCACCACTTAGGGATGTTTGGAGTCCAGGTGCTGGTTCAAGGTAGGTGGAGGCTTTTCTGTCCCTGGGGCTCCAATCAAGAGGCCAGCCCACTAGCCCTTGGACTGCGTTTGGTGGTCCTGGGTTCAAGATTCAGGACCAGTCCTTCTCACTGAAGCAGTAGTGCAGCAGGGTATCGGCAGCTTCTTGCAGAAGAGCAGCACAGCAGTCCTTCTGAGTCTTCCAAAAGACTAGGGGTGAACTTACGAATTGGGTCTGAAGGTCCATTATTTATCCTTGGGGCCAACTTTGAAGTGGGAGATACTTCTAGAGCACTCCCCCTGCAGAAACGCCTGGAATTTCCTACCTCCCCGTTCTGGCCCCAGATTGTCTGGTGGCACAAAAGACTAGTGTGAAACCCTTTGTGAGTGTGCTGGGGTAGTCTTTGTGATGTTAAAGTGTGGTAGATGTAATGTAATAAGGTAACCCAATGTTATCATACAGGACAGGTAGGCCTTTCAGTAGTGAAAACAAATTTACAGATGGCTAATATGTATTAAACTTGATGGAAAAAGGTTGCCAGGTCAGTATGGCAGTTTAAAACTGCACCAACAGGCTGCAATGGCAGGTTTGAGACATGTTCAAAGGTCTACTTAAATGGGTGTTCACAATGAGTGCTGTAGGCTCACTAGTATCATTTAATGTGCTCGCCCTTTACTAGGGAGTTACAAGTAAATTAAAAGTGCCAATTGAGTGTAAGTCAATTTCACCATATTTAAAGGAGAGAGCACAAACAGTTTAGCACTCATTAACAGTGGTAAAGTGCACAGAATCCTAAAATCCAACAGAAATGGGGTCAGAAAAAAAGGAGAGTGAAGGCAGAAAGTTTGGGGATGTCCCTGCAGAAAAGGCCAAGTCCAATATTGCCCTTGTCCAAAAATATTCCAGTCCAACAGGCTAACCTTGATATTTCAATTTAGTGCACTGGGGGATGGTAGTATAGCTATGTCATTGTGACATGTAGTGCCTTCATGTAATGTTCCCTGTTTGCAAGGCAGAGTGGGACATCTGTTTCTGTTAGGAGTTGCCCTTCACCTGGCTAGCCACCATCCTTTTGTCTTTTAATTACGCACCTATTTTCAATGGGCATTAGATATATAAATGCTAGCCCAAGTCACCTGCTGCCTGGGCGGCAGCGTGGGTCAGTCGGTGTCTAATTTGATGGTGGTGTCTGAATTTGTTCTTCAAGTTGTTAGGTGCTGTTCTGTTCAGGAAAGGTAGCTGTCTTGTTCCTCCTGAGTGTGCCAAGCCAAAGATCGCCCCAAATGCATGTTTGGGTGTACGCTGTCAGAGTCACCTATGTTGTCTGCCTTGTGGGGGTCCCGTTTGATCTTTGCCCACGAGCCTGATGAGACAGTCCCGTACATCCTCATCATCAGTGCAAAAGTTGGGGGGGTACATGCGGGTGAACAGCGTCCACCCACTATTTTTGCAGGTTGGATGCTGTCCACCCTCCAAAGAAGGTGGGCCCCACTGTAAAATATACTGCACTCGTCCTGGTGTAACTTCCAAACACCGGAACACATTCAGCAGTGCCCACACGTAGTCTGAGCAACAACGTGTGCAGCTAGGGGACATTCCTGTTTCAGACTGAGCTGGGCCCATTACAAAGCCTAAGTTAACGGTCCATCAGGCCTCCTTTTGTTCGATATCCTGGCTGGGAGCTATCAGGAACTTCACCCATAGATGCAAATGCTGTGGAGGGGGAACAAAGGCACATAGCTTGTTTGCACCTCACAGGTATTCAAGAGAGGAACACTTTTCACTTTATTCAGTGCCTGTAGATAAGAAAAATGTGTGTACTGCAAGCATGTCAAATGTGTTGGACTGTCCCAGTATTTACATAAAATAACAATTTAAATACCACTATTTTTATTTATTTTTTAAAGCTGCTCATCCAATGCAGGGTGTAAGAATGCGTTACATCACACATACACCTTACACTGACAAATCATAGAAGTGTGCAAATCCATAGATAGGATGTGTTACATAAGCCAGTGAGGGTCACATATCATCTTTGATCCCTCACTGTGCTATATTAGAAGGATTACAATTTATGAACTGCAGGTAACAAAAGGATCTCTCTTAAAAGCAGTAACCCGTTTACTTATGTACATAAAATAAAAGTCTGTCATCTGTATGTTACATGATGTGCTTTGCAGGAGACACATTTGCCCAGATTTACCAGAGTCCCACGCAGCGCATCAGTAAAAAAATGTGCGCGGCGCTGCATGAAAATGAGAGAGCAGGAGAGTGCCATGGTTACAGAAATATGGCTCTCTCCTCCCTGCTCCCAAGCGCCGGCTCTGATTTTAGTTGCTAAGCACCACACACACACACACCTTAGCTTCATAGTGCTAGAGTGATTGCAAGAGTTTAGCATAGGGTTTGTACTGGAACGGTACCCTCTGCTGTAGCATCCAAACTTCCACACCTCTGCCTACACGGTAAGCCTCCCTGAATCCGATGGCTGAACTTTGGTCTTCCTAGATTGTTGGGTAGTTAAATCATTGTTATTTCTCTGCAGGTAATGGCTTCCTTCTCACTTCACCACAGCTCCCTCCCACACAGGAAAATGGCCCCTTCAGGTCAAAGCATTGTGCAGGGTGACTGTCCTCTTCTTGATAGAGCAATGCACCAGGGCCACAGCCCACAATCATCACTGCGGTCCTCTCCTGGCATACAAAGGTCATGAGCAGCACATAGGTTTGCTGCATGGACATCTCTTTATTTCTCCTATTTCACATCAAAATATTTTTTTTTATCTAATTCTTGGTGCATGAGGTTAGAGTGTGGCTGGCAGGCAGAAGCCACAAGAAAGTCAAGTACATCCTATATGTGGCCTTGATTCCTATTATATGAAGTGCAACATTACAACCCATTAAACCAAACACAAGAGAGAGATTTGCCTAGAATCACAAATTGTGGTCAAGCTGGGGTTGCTCATAGGTTTTCTGCTTTCACATTGTTCATATCAGTCAGTAGATGGAAATCTCATTATTTCTCCTTTTTCTCCTGTTTTACACCTAGGGTTAATGCTTTGTTTTTACTTCTTGGCGCATGAGTTTGGAGCGTGGATGGCAGGCAAAAGCCACATGCAAGCCAATTGTCATGCACACCCTATAAATGGCTTAGATTCTTATTAAACATGGAACAATGTTATAATTGATTCACTCATACAAAAGTTATATACCTACCACTTGCTGCAAAGCCCCATTCAGCATCCACTAATTGCTGTATGTTTGCGAAAGTGCATAGATCCATCCATGCATGTTATACTGATCAACTTGAACGGATAATTTCATGTTTGGTCAGTACCACAGATTGAGGTACCCTTATTTGCCAACTTTTAGGAACCACATGTTTGCTTCTTCTCTCATTCATGTTGTAAATGTGCATATTATTGCTTTCTCCTCCATGACCCAAATATTTCAGTTTTGTGCAGAACTATCAAAATATGTCACACCACAAAAAAAAACGATTTCCAAAGGTTTTAAGCTATGTGCTTTATTTACCAGTTCCAATCACTAATTGTAGAAGAGCTGTTTCTGTTGAAAGGAAAACAAGATGCTTTTTTGTAGCTCTGGAAATTCAAGAGTGCTGGATATGGCTGTGTTAAATTTTGCGAAGATGTTACCCTGCCAGAGCATGGGTGGTTTTGTTCTTTGCCCTTCTCATACCTACCTACTGCAGCAATGCTGCAAAGTCTGTGAAGTACAGTATTATGACACACAAACACAGGGTAGCTTTGTTGTTACGATGCTCTTGAGTCTGGGAAACTGATCTTATTCAGAGTAATGATACGTATGAAATGAAAGATCATGTGTCCTTCCTTATCGCTGGCTCATTCAAGGTGAGGTTACAGTGAATAGGTGGGCTGACTGTTTCTGTAAATAAGAAAGACAAATTGGCAGCGCAAGGAACCAGTTAGCGGGTGCAGTCTGGTGTAGATTCTGAATGCTGGCCACAGTTTGTGGTGTCTCTCACTGTTCTTTCATTTCCCCACTTGGACCAATATATGTGTGGTCTTCTGATTGTACTGATTTCAGAGAGAGCTGTCAGGTTGTGCTGGTGAATGAGAGGGTGGATTAAATATAGTTATGCCAACAGTAAGAACACAAGAGGTCTGCTGCTAGCTGTGGAGGTGACATTTTGGGGGGCAGTATAAAATTTGTGAAAACATAAATGTACAGCCTCAAAATTTGAATTGCCTAATGCCAAGTTTGCAATAACTTTTCTTTCACTACTCTACACTTGCTTATTCTTGTAGATTATTTTGTCACACCCTTTTCTAACTACATCAGAGCTTTTCTATCTGTCTTTCTCCTTGCTTCCCTTTCTGTCTTTCTAGCTTGCTGTCGGTCATGGTCTGTTGGTGAAACATGAGCCCCAATCTCCTAAAATGAGTGCAGGTGCCCACCACTGACACATTAAGTGGCGGGAGGGCTGAGTAAGTGTACTTCACATTGCAGAGCGGTCTCACCTCTGGAGGACGTAGGCAGCTAAAGCAATTACATCTGCTTGGAAATGTGCTGCATATGGAATATTATGCCTCGTGGAGTAGGCTGGCAGAGTTAGTTTGATCAATCCTTGGGTAAAGGAAACATTACGCTGACAGAAGGCAACATTGTTGTACGTATAGCTTGCAAAAGCTTAAAGCTTGAGTCTTTTGCCTATATCAGGGGTGTTTGCATCATACTTGTAATCTATTAAAATGTAATGATGATGGGCCTGCGAAACACGTGTAAGGTCTTAAGATCTGTTGTCACTATTTGTAAAGTCATGGGCTTTGATGACACTTCCTGTGAAGTCACTTGCGATGTCGCACACCATGATGTCACGCACTGGGTTGTCACTTGCGTACTGCCTAACTTTGTTAGTCCCCCCACTTCTCTTTTTTAGGTCTGGAAGAACAAATTCAGAATAAGAATTTAATTTTATTGTAGAGGTATTTAAAATCATTACAATACAGGCATCTGTGCAAACTAAAGATATGAAATAACTGTTCACAATAAAACAATCTATTGTCCTCTACTGGCAATTTAAGCTATAGATACATGCAGGTATAATATAACCCACTGATGTCATCACCTAATGATTAAAGCTATAAATACATTTGAAGATTCTCTCATAATACTATTACATTGAATACAGTCGCTGTCACAGTTTATTTGAGCACAAGAATTGACACATTGTATGAACTATAGTGTGGGACAGTTGGGATGTCCTTTCTTGGGGGGCAGCATGGTGAGAGCTGGTGGGAGTTTCCACAGTCTTCTGGTTGGAAGATTACAATTCTTTGCTTAGAACCAAGCATTAACAGCAATCATCATGTGGTGTGGTGCAGTGTCACTTCAAAATGGAAGACATTAAGGGGGTCATTACGACCCTGGCGGACGGCGGTAAAGTGGCGGTAACACCGCCAACAGGCTGGCGGTGTTCCGCCAGTAATTATGACCGTGGCGGAATTGCCACGGCCATACCGCCGGCCCCTCCAATATCCCGCCAGGATTCCGCCTGGCGGTTATAATCCCCAGGGCAGCGGTGCAAGCACCGCTGCCCTGGGGATTATGAGTCCCCGACCGCCAGCCTGTCCGTGGCGGTAAACACCGCCATTGAAAGGCTGACGGTAAGGGGACTTGGAGTGCCCCTGGGGGCCCCTGCACTGCCCATGCACTTGGCATGGGCAGTGCAGGGGCCCCCAGGCATAGCCCCGTCGCGCATTTCACTGCCCGAATTTCGGGCAGTGAAATGCTCGACGGGTGCTACTGCACCCACTGCACATCAGCATTGCCGCTGGCTCTATTACGAGCCGGCAGCAATGTTAATGTGACATTTCTGCTGGGCCAGCGGACGGTAACACTGTTACCGTCCGCTGGCCCAGCGGAAATGTCATAATAGGGAGCCAGGAATACCGCCGGCAATGGCGGTATTCTGTCTCCCGCGGCCTCGGCGGTCTTTGTGCAAGACCGCCGAGGTCGTAATGACCCCCTAAATCTTAATTTGGATTAGCCCAAGTTCGATTTCAAACAGTTAACAAGCATAAGAATGAAACCAAGTTCACACTTCTCTTTCATTTGCTTTATATTGCAGTTTTAAAAATGACATATTTGAGTACCCATTTTCAGTGCATGGTCCGGAGGTGTGTAAAGTGTAGGTTTTATGCTGATTAGTCTGTCGGGATGAGTTTATTGTTTTCAACTTTCTGAATACACTATGGCCCTCATTACGAACCTGGAGGTCGGCGGTAATTTGGGGAAAGGTACTCCCAACAGGCTGGCGGTACCTTTTCCCAAATTATGACATTGGCGGTTTGGCTCAAGCCAAACTGACAATGTACCACTCCGTCCGCCAGAGTGGTAACGGTCGCTGGGGTGGAGACTTCGGTCTCCAGTCACGCGGCCATCACAATCCCACCCTCGGGATTATGACCCCGCCTACCGCCATGGTTTTCGTGGCAAGCATACCACCACGAAAACCATGGCGATAGGCACTATCAGTGCCAGGGAATTCTTTCCCTGGCACTGATAGTGGTCTCCCCTGCCCACCTCCCCCTCCTGAGAGTCCTCCCTCACCCTCACCCTCCCTCTCCTGCCTCCCCCACACAGTTACACACCCACACGCGCACACATACACACTCATACACACATGCATGCCCACATCCACCCACGCATGCACACATAGATACCCACACACCGCAACACACACCAACATACATTGTTGCAAACATGCATTCACAACACACACTCACATTCAGTCATTCACGCACTCATTCAACGTGACTCACACCCGCATGCACGCATACAAAAATAGACCCCCCCCCCACACACAGCACCCCCACACACGCACACACCACCCCTCACCCCCCTCTCCTGTCGGAGAACCCGATTTACCTGCTTTCAGGGGGGCGTCTGGCAGGAGACGGGACGCGGCGCTGCTGCCAGCAGCAGCGTCTACCAGCAAAAGACTGCCAGGCCGTATCATTGCTCAGGATACGGTCAACTGTGTTTTGCTGGCGTGGCGCTTCTGCTTTACCGCCGTCCACCGCCATGACCGTCGACAGTATTCCGCCAGCCTTTTGGCAAAATTCTGTCTACGGTCATAATGCGGGTGGGCGGCTGGTAGCTACGGCGATGGTATGTTGGCTGCTGTTGCCTTGGTGGTATGCGGTCAATACCGTCAATGTTGTAATGAGGGCCTATCTGCCTGCACAAACCACTTTTCTTGCGCCCCTTGGTGCTCCCCTAATGCCACCATGTGTGCACTGTATTTAAAATACGGTGCAACATGGCGGTAGTTAGGAGTCTAGTGTCAGACTTTTTTATGCTAGTCCAGCGCTTTGCAGGATTAGCATGAAAAATGTTGATGCTAATCCTGCAAAGCACCCAGAAGCCCATTGCAACCAACAGACGCCTCCTTTTAACGCCTGCTCTGAGCAGGTGTTAAAAGTGCCGAAAAAATGATGACGCAAAGAAATCTGTTAGATTGCTTTGCACCATTTTGCATACATTACGCCTGGTGCAGGCGTACTGTAGCGCAAAGAGATACAAAGTGGCGCAATGCATGCATTGTGCCACTTTGTAAATATGGCACAGCGTTTTTGGCCTTCTAACACCACATTAGTGTAAAAAAAGTACGCCAATGTGGCGTTAAATGGCGCTAGGGGAGCTCTTAAATACGCTCCTATATTTTATGTGGCTAGCTGAGTGGATTAGTAAAGCCAGCCTTTACCAGTGCTTTAAAACTCATGAATGTATGTGAAAGGGAAGTGATAGAGAGATGAGGGGCACATTTGCCGGGTGATAGCGAGTGAAACCGAGGAGGTGGTCATGGGTTGGGGAGTGCCACAATAAACTGTCGCACAGGGCGCCACCAGTCCTAAAGCCTGCCCTGATTACACATCTTAGGGCCTCAGACAGTACTGAATGCGTTTAATAGCTCATAGGGGTGTTTTTTCTTTTGTGCAGCCTGCGCAACGGTGACCCCACAAGCTTTGTCATCAGCAGAACCATTACTGAAAACTAAGCTAGTTTTGTTTTCAACTTTTCCTAACAATATATTCGATATACTATGACACTGGAAAGCTCCCTCTGTTTGTAATACAGATGAAAGGCCTATTAGTTTAGGGCCACTCTTGCATGTTTTATCTGAGCCCACTGGAAGAGACATAAGTCAGAGATTTTCATAGCTCGTGTGATTCGTATTGAGCTCCTCTTCAGTTTCAAACATTTGTAGGAGCTCAGCTACTTTGTGAGTGAACTTTGCAGCATTTATAGTGAACATCTAACACCGGGTCGTTAAGGACACCGATTCCAGCACTTGACCTGTGAGTGGTAATTTAATGCATTCTGTGTACTGTAGCCTTGTTATGATCATATTGAACTAACTGGATGAACACACCTCAAAGTAAAGATTTATATGTGAAAAGTTCAAGACTGGAGAAAACATCCATAATGACCTGCTGTGGGATTGTCCTCATAACCTCAGTTCGATCTGATATTGGGTCTCCAATCTCTGTACAACACAAGTGTGGCACTTACAGTTGTAGTGTTGCCAAATCTAAAAGTAAGTAGCACAGAAAGTACAGTGAGTATAAAGAAATTATATCTATCATCAACACCTAACCACAACACAGAAAACTACATATAGGATCCTGAGACTGTTAGAGGCCTTTGATTAATATGTATCAAGCAATTTTGCATTCGCAAACTATGCGAATCGCAAAATTTTGCCATTTGCAAATGCATAAATGCCTTTCAAGATGTATGAAAGGCATTCGCTGTGCAATTTTAAGGAATCGCTAAAATAGCAATTCCTTAAAATTGCTACCCCATTTAGAGAATCGCAAATTGCGATTCTCTAAATAGGAAATCGCAAATAGGGAATTCCTATTTGCGATTTCTAAAGCACATGTATGAAGCATTTCCTAAATGTGAATTGGGCATTTAGGAAATGCAATTACCACCAAATCAAATGTGGTGGTAACCTTGTGCAATTTTTAAAAATGCATTATAAAGGCATTTTTAAAAATGACATGTAGCGCACAAATGCCCCCAGGGCATGTGTGCGCTTCACATGTCTGCAAATATTTTTGGGTGTACATCAGAGGGGGCCTTAAGCCTGGGGTTTCCATTACCTAATTTGCAAATTCCTAACTGGAATTCGCAAATTTGAAAATGCAAAACCATTCACACCTGTCCTTAGGGATGAATGAGTCGCATTCTCCAATGGTGATTCGGGAATAGCGATTGTGAATTTTAAGAAATCGCTATAACCAAATTACAAATTTCATACATCCCATTTTGCATTTCTTAAAATTAGCTATTTAGGAAATGCAAAACGGATCTTTGATACATCTGGACATGTGCTTCATATAAATTCAGGGCCCATAATGATGAATATTGGTTCACAACTGAGGCTGTTCATCAGCATTCAGTTCATTTCAATAACATGAAGCACATCAGGTTTGCTAGTGCAGGTGTTTTAATAAAAATATTAATGAGTGTTCATGTATTATGAGTAATGGATTTTCGTAAAAAATTAATAACATAAGAAAATAATGCACGCATTTGAAAATGTGATCACAATGAGTGGCCGCCAATGTTCACGAAGTGTACTTATTAATGGCTTATTAATATGAAATGTTAACCGGGTTTTTTAATAAATGTAGTAATAAATCATATTAAGGGTTATGCATTATGTATTAGCTTTATTCATTATAGGCCTTAATTTAGCGGAGGTCTTGGCCTAGTTGCACGGCCTCATGTCAAACACTATTTCTTAACATTTAATAAATTAGCTGTTCAGAAAATTAAACTGTGATTTTTCCACTGTGCTGTCTAAATGTACTCATAGCTAAAAGTCTTTCTCATGAGAACCGACTGCCAGAAGATGCTGTTCTTGCTGAATGTAACATTATAAATGTAATGTGTGTAAGACTGACTTTCTCAGGAGAAGAACAATGGAGAAACTGACTGGAGTATAAGCTGCAACAATATTGTTACCTGACGAGGCGGATGATGAGGACTTTACAAGAGAAGCAAATGAGCGACATGTGAAAGTAGTAGTAGTAGAATTAATAGATTTGAAGTTTTAGTTTTATTGGACAATGTGTGAACATGCGATCCCTTGACCAATAGGGACTTGGGAAGTAGTTTTAGGGGATCTAACGTAGCCGGACTGCACTGAGAAGAAACCAGCATTGCGCATTTGCCCTTTGCCAAAGTCATAATTTCTTAACCGTCTTGACAAGAGACGTGCTTAACTTCACTGCTTAAAGTCTTAGTGTTTTCTGAAATTTGATGCTGAATCCTGATGCCCTGCTGACTGAACTGATATCTTGATGACAAAGATTATCTTACCTTGCCGATCAAAAATTGAGGAGAGGTATATGAATTACTAAATGTGACTTGCAATGTATGTTTATGTTTTCTTTCTAAGTACCAACCGCACTGTTTTGAGAGCCATAGTTAGATGTTTTCCAAATTTGTGTTTACTAAATTGTTTTGCATGATCTGGTGTTAGTTGAGGGATTCTTACTAATGGAAGTCTGCTATGGGGGATAACATTTGATGTCTTTCTTTGCTGAATCTAAATGTATGTGATATCGTTTGCGCAATTGTTCTTGTTATTGATTTGCACTGTAACCTTAGACTGTGTAATAGTTCAAGCTTTGATTAGATTGTGTTTGTTTCGTCGCTTTGGACAGCCAGTGATGTTTTTGTATGTGTATCATTTGATTTTGAGGTTTACTTACGTGACCTTAGCATTGTTAATACATAGGAAAATAAATATTCTAACTTTTACTAAAGGTGTGGTTATTCATGACTGAAAGGTCATGGTGTGTGACAATTACTGAATCCATTGATTACTAATGCTATTGATTATCATTGATTATTGATCTGCATGTACTGGAGTTATGGTGGGAACATCTTAATTCCAAGTCAAAAGGTTCATCGGTCTATTTGCATCCCCTTGTAAGTTTACTTATTAAGGTCAGACGCATCAACAGAGCTAGTAGCAGAGACGGATGGTTTGTCTCCTTAAGAGCCCATCATAGACGTTCGGTATAAAATAACAGGTATTTACAGAGATAGTGACAGTTCGATGGTCTGTCTCCTTAATAAGCTATTATAAGTGTTCACAGAGATGATAGCAGAAAGACATAAAGATCAACAGAGATGGTGGTAGCTTGATGATCGTGTCCCTTGGGAGTTCATTATTACTGAGATTTGGATTTTATTTTTCAATGGTGATAATTGGAGAGAAAATGTTCCCTTAAGTCCAGAAATGACTTGCCCAGAATCTGGGATCTTGCCAATGGTTGTTTGAGGGTGTTCTCGGCATTCTAGTGATAGAGTGAATGAAGTAGGGTTTTGCGCTTTCACAGCTTATGCAAATCACAGGTAAATTGTGATGTTTGTGAGGGTTTACGAAGTTTGCGTACTCCAAATGAAGTTGTAGAAGGAGTGTGCGTACTCCGCAGTGTGAGAGTAAGGAAGTCGTCGAACTTCACGTGTGTAGAGCTTTGTGCTACAAAACAAAAATTGTCTATGTGGTTGTTGGTGTACGGACCCTGCGTAGTCTAAGTCTCCGGAGTATATTGAAAAGTGTATGAGACATTTGGGCCCATATTTATACTTTTTTAGCGCTGCATTTGCGCCAAAAAATTACGCAAATGCGGCGCTAAAAAGTATAAATATGGGCCTTCGTTTTATGTTGTAATTTGTCTGGTTTAATGGGTCGATCGGGTGTGGTTGACAAGTCAGAGTGTGAGTCAAAGTGAGTGAAAGAGAATTTAGACTGAGATCTGGTGAGTCCTATGTGCACCAGGACAGATCCATTGATCAGTTGAGAGTAAAATTTGTGGGTTGAATTGTGCTTGCGAATCTGGGAGACTGAGAAAGAAGGAGTAGCTGTAAGTGCGGGAAGAGCCGTCAGTGAAAAATCCGTAAAGTTTCTGAAGCAATTGTGTTACTTTTCCTGTAGTAAACCAGCAGATTTGATTTTTGATTTTGGGTTTAGTGCTCGCAATTTTTGCATTAGTTTTGTGTGAATCGAAGTTTGGGAGGACAGGCCGCAAGACCTTGTCAGCCGCAGTACGTGTGAGTGTGACATCATTTAAGCTGTGCTGGGATAGGTCGGTTATTGAGAAGGGTTGCGCACGTATTGACAGCCACTTGGTTGAGAATACAGGTGAAGAGACTTCTGGGATTAAAAGTGACTTCCTGATTTGATTTGAATAACAAAAATGTCAAAAAAATGAAATTGTTCAAAGGCTTTAAAGAGTGCTTTAAGGGGAGATACGTACATTACAACAAGTATAGGCGAGGCTACACCGCCAGAAGGTACACCAGCTTACATCGTAATGGAAGAGTGGGTTGTCGCACCATGCCTTTAGCTAAAGCAATGGTGCAAAGTGACAGAGAAAGATGGGAACTTAGCATTTCCTACATATGGGGCATTCAATTTGAGGATTTTAGAGCTTTTAAGGATGGTGCTATATGAATCGAAGCCCCTTCCGAGACCAGCACAGGGAGCTAGTAGCCAGACATCAACAGCAACAGAAATTTGAGAGGAGAATGAGAAAGGCAGAAAAGACTTTAGCAGAGGCTGGGTGGGACAGTGTTCAGAGAATTTGGAGAAATGAGACCTTGCACGGAATTAAGTGATTTCTGGCGATTACACAATAAAAAGGAAGGAAGGAAAGTGATTAGAAAGACTAACAGAAGCCCTTCTGAATCAGCAGTGGAGGAAGAATCAGATGATGATGAGTTTATTTTGCAGTTATTGAGAAATCGCCCACCACCATCTGCAGCACATGAGAGTGATCCAAGCACCAGTGCTCATCCATCAGCTCCGACACAGGTTTATGGGACAGTGAGTCCAGTGCAGGTTAATACTAGCCTGACACAAAATACGATGCAGGGTAGTCTTAACGCGTCTACCTCTCCTGTAGTACAAAATCAGGTGAAACCGCCGCAGGTTCAGAGAATTTAAACTGATGTACCCATTATGGAAACAACTTCAAACTTAACGGTGCCTACATAACAGGTATTCCCAAGATTGATGTTGGTTCAGACTGAGCCAACTCCACTTTTACTGCCCGAGTGCAGCCGCAAGTCATGCAGAGATTCACTTTGGTAACAGAGACACAGTGAGATATGTCTTTGATGATGAATCAGAGTATTGGAGTTACTCTCCCACAGAACGTAAGTACCAGACCAACCCCAGATGCTATATCTTTACCTAATACTGTTGGTCCAGCTGTACCCTTGTTTGCACAGACGAAACCTAGTGTAGGTGAACTACACAGAACATAATGGGGGGAGGACATAACGAAAATACTCGAGTAGTTTCTCCTGTGGGACAGACTTTGGATGGATCAGGATCATTGTTGGACCTTAGTCCATCAGGAGCGCTTCCAGATACTACGATAGAGTCAAATTTTAGCCAGAGCTTGAAATTGCTGACACCACAGAATCCGAATGCCCTTGCACAGTGGGTACTACCTGTCCAAACTAGTAACAGCTCGTTCAAGGTTTGACTGCTCAGCAGTTGACTGAATGGTTAGACAAGTTGAATACCCCACAGAGTGATCCGAAAGGAGAGTAGTGCTTGAACTATGCTAGGCTAATCATGGAAGCGGGTGAGCTCATTGAGGGAACAATGGGTGTGAGCAGGTTAGAATCCCACACAGAAGTAGAGTTGAGATGTTTGTGCCCAAAGATTACAAGGGAAGAGAACAGTGTGCATCAGAAGCTAGAAGACCTGGCAGAAAAGTACGGCATAGAAATAGAGAAAACAAAGCATTTAAAAGGAGTTACAGATTAGATTTCAAGACTAAAGATTTTGAACACATGAGATCTGCCGGAATGAAGGCACACCTTAGAGAATTGATTCAAAGTGCCCAGACTTGGGGAGCATTAGACAAGTGGGAAGGCAGATGTGTAAAGAAAGGAGACCAAATGAAAAGGGATTCTGTGGAGCTGACTGCAAATGTGCAGCAAGGTCAAGATCAAGTGAAGATTTTACCAATGAGAGAAGTTCCAGGAGGGAATTTTATTCATGTCCCTTGGAGCAGAAGTGATATTCTATCATTTATAAATGATTATCCGAAACTGACAGAGAAGCCAGTGGAGTGGTACCAGTAGACAGGTTTGTTAAACTTGCAAAGTGCCTGTGGGAAGACTTGAACATATTACTCGAGATAGTAGTACCAGCTGATCTGAGGATAGAATGCAAGAGGAGTGTAGATTGGTATAGGAAGGTGGCTTTCTTCTAGCATGGTTACCCCCATTTTTGGCCTCTTTGTCAGTGTTTGTCAGTGTGTTTTTACTGTCTCACTGGGATCCTGCTAGCCAGGACCCCAGTGCTCATACTTTGTGGCCTATATGTCAGTGTGTTTTACTGTGTTGTCAGTATGCTTGACTGTGTCACTTGAGTTCTGCTAATCAGAACTCCAGTGCTTATGCTCTCTCTGCTTACCAAATTTGTCACTATAGTCTAGTTACTCCATATTCCAATTCAGATTGACACACTGGACCCCCTTATAAGTCCCTAGTATATGGTACCTAGGTACCCGGGGCATTGGGGTTTCAGGAGATCCTTATGGCCTGCAGCATTTCTTTTGCCACCCATAAGGAGCGCATACAAACACTCCTTCAGGACTGCCATTGCAGCCTGAGTGAAATAGTGCACAGTTACTGAAGGTTAGGTGCAAAGTTACTGTGTGTGAGGGCACCCTTGCACTAGCAAAGGTGCCCCCACATTGTCCAGGGCCAATTTACCAGACTTCGTGAGTGCGGGGACACCATTATAAGAGTGCACTACATATATGTCAATACATATATGTAGCTTCACAATGGTAACTTCGAATATGACCATGTGAGGTATCTAAGATTGAGAAATTGAACTCCTAATCCAATTCTAGTATTTGGGGCCCAATCCCATGCACCCGGGGGGCTCCACCATGGACCCCCAGTACTGCCAAACCAGCTCTCTGAGGTTATCACTGCAGGCCCAGCTGGAGCCACCTCACAGACAAGTTTCTGCCCTCTTGGGGTTTGGATTGAGCAGCTCAATCCCAGTAAGGCATAACAATGCACTTCCTTTAGGAGAGGGGTGCTACACCCTCTCCCATGGGAAATAGGTGTTACAGGCATGGTAGGGGTATCCTCCCAGACCCTCTGGAAATGTTTTGAAGGGCACAAACGATGCCTTCCTTGCAAAATCCAGTCTATACCAGTTCAGGGACCCCCAGTCCCTGCTCTGGCGCGAAACTGGACAAAGGAAAGGGGAGTGACCACTCCCCTGTCCATCACCACCCCAGGTCCTCCAGAGTGTCCCTGGTGTTAGCCATCTTGGATTCCAAGGTGTAGGGACCCTCTGGGAGCATCTGAGTGGCCAAAGCCAGCATGTGACCTCAGAGACCCCTCATAATAGGTGCAAATCTGGGTAGGTAGCCAATCCCGCTCTCAGGGCTATTTAGGGTCTCTCCTCTCGGTGTTTCCTCAGATTCAGTTTGCAAGACTCGACCAGGACTCATCTGCATCCTCTGCTTCAGCTTCTGACCATCGGATCAACCGCAGACTGTTCCAGGAACGCTGTAACTGCAACAAAGTATCCAGGAAGGCTACTGTCACCCTGCAACTTCAGCTCCAGCCAGCAACTGCAACAGTTTCCAGGTTGTGCACGCTCTGAGGACTGCCTGTCTTCATTCTGCACCAGAAGGACCGAAGGAATCTCCTGTGGAGTGACAGAGTCACTTCCCTGCTTCAGCAGTGTTGGAAATAGGGTCTTTGGTTGGCAGTCAGGTTACCCCCTGTCCAAGCAAGGACCATCGCTCTAGTCAGGGTAAAGGAGAATCACCCTCAGTTAACCCCCACTCATCCCCTTGGTTGCTTGCACAAGCATGCAGGCTTAACTTCAGAGTCTAGGTGTAAAGTATTTGTACCAACTAACACAGTAACTCAGTGAAAACACTACAAAATGCCAGGACACTGGTTCAGAAAATTAGGTAATATATATCTAAACAAAACAAGACCAAAAAGACAAAGATCCACCAAATACAAGTCAAGTTATGAATTAAAAAGGAAAAAGAGACTTAGGCCCATATTTATACTTTTTAGTGCCGCATTTGCATCGTCTTTTTTACGCAAAATCGGCGCAAACTTACAAAATACCATTTGTTAGACCTGACAGCCTTAGGGTGGTCACCCCTAACTTTTTGCCTGCCTCCCTCCACTTTTTGGGCACTGTTTTTGCTGGCTTTTAGACTCTGCACACTTTATCACTGCTAACCAGTGCCAAAGTTCATATGCTCTCTCCCTTTAAACATGGTAACCTTGGATCATACCTGATTGGACTATTTAATTTACTTATAAGTCCCTAGTAATGTGCACTATATGTGCCTAGGGCCTGTAGATTAAATGCTACTAGTGGGCTTGCAGCACTGGTTGTGCCACCCACTCAAGTAGCCCCTTTACCTTGTCTCAGGCCTGCCATTGCAAGGCCTGTGTGTGCAGTTTCACTGTCACCTAGACTTGGCATTTAAAAGTACTTGCCAAGCCTAAACCTCCCCTTTCTCCACATATAAGTCACCCCTAATGTGAGCCCTAGGTAACCCCTAGAGCAGGGTGCTGTGTGGGTGAAAGGCAGGACATGTACCTGTGTAGTTTACATGTCCTGGTAGTGTAAAACTCCTAAATTCGTTTTGCACTACCGTGAGGCCTGCTCCCTTCATAGGCTAACATTGGGGCTGCCCTCATACACTATTGAAGTGGTAGCTGCTGATCTGAAAGGAGTAGGAAGGTCATATTTAGTATGGCCAGAATGGTAATACCAAGTCCTGCTGACTGGTGAAGTTGGATTTAATATTACTATTCTAGAAATGCCACTTTTAGAAAGTGAGCATTTCTTTGCACTTAAATCTTTCTGTGCCTTACAATCCACGTCTGGCTGGGCTTAGTTGACAGCTCCTTGTGCATTCACTCAGACACACCCCAAACACAGGGTACTCAGCCTCACTTGCATACATCTGCATTTTGAATGGGTCTTCCTGGGCTGGGAGAGTAGAGGGCCTGCTCCCACACAAAGGACTGCCACACCCCCTACTGGGACCCTGGCAGACAGGATTGAACTGAAAGGGGACCTGGTGCACTTCTAAGCCACTCTTTGAAGTCTCCCCCACTTCAAAGGCACATTTGGGTATAAAACAGGGCCTCTGCCCTACCTCATCAGACACTTGCTGGAGAAGAAACCTGAACCAGAACCTGCATACTGCCAAGAAGAACTGCCTGGCTGCCTAAAGGACTCACCTGACTGCTTTCTACAAAGGACTGCTGCCTTGCTGTTGCCCTGCTGCCTTGCTGAACTCTTGTCTGGCTGTAAAAGTGCTCTCCAAGGGCTTGGATAGAGCTTGCCTCCTGTTCCCTGAAGTCTCAGGACCAAAAAGACTTCTCTTTTTCATTTGGACTCTTCGGGCGCTGAAAATTTCGACGCACAGCTTGCTCCGCGGCGAGAAAAATGCCGCACACCGACGCTGATCGACGCGACGCCTTTGGGACGACCAGAACTTCGACGCACGGCCTCACAAGGACAACGCCGCCCTACTTCCAGAGGGGAAATCGACGCGACGCCTGCCGTGAGAGCAAAACTTCGACGCACAGCCCCGCGGAACAATGCACAGCCGGAAAACAAGCAGGAGAATCCATGCCCAGACCCCAGGACATCTGGTAATCCCGCTACCCACACAACAACGACGCCAACACCGCTTCGCTGACCACCAACCTCCTCAACTTCGGACTCCGCCAACTGGTCAACACTCCCACCCACATCGCCGGTCACACGCTTGACCCCCTCTTCACCTCAAGCAACCACATCTCCTTCAGCCACACCTCCGAACTCCACTGGACCGACCATCACTGCGTCCACTTTTCCTTCAAGAGAAACACCGAACACCACCGCATCCCTCTACCGCCTCACCGCCGCTGGAGAAAAGTCACCGAAGACCAACTAACCAGCTCCCTCGCCAAAAACCCTCCACTCGACTCCTCCGACCCGAGCGCCGCCGCCACCAACCTCCATCAATGGATCCTCGACTGCGCCAACACCTTAGCTCCACTCATGAAACCCACCATCAACCAAGGAAAGAAAAAAACAGCCTGGTTCACGGAAGAACTGACCACCTCCAAACGCACCTGCCAGAAGCTCAAGAAGAAATGGATCCTCGAGCGCACACCCGACAACCTCGCCACCCTCAAAGACGCCAACCGTGATCACCACCAACGGATCCGACTCGCCAAGCGCGCTCACTTCACTGAATGCCTCAACAACAACGCCCACGATTGCAAAGAACTCTTCAGCATCGTGAAGGAACTCTCCAACCCGAACGCCAACATCAACGACGTCCCACCCTCCCAGAAACTCTGCGACGACCTCTCCACCTTCTTCCACCAGAAAATCGCAGCCATCCACGACAGCTTCAACACCGCACCTCCGCCAGACCCCACCCCTGACGACTCCGCCCACGCCCGCCGCCTCACCACCTGGACCCAAGTGGACGACGCCGAAACCCTAACAACCATGAATTCCATCCACTCAGGCTCTCCCACGGACCCATGCCCACATCACGTTTTCAACAAAGCCAACGCCACCATCGCCCCCAAACTCTGCAAGATCATCAACCTCTCCTTCAACACAGCCACCTTTCCGAACAGCTGGAAGCACGCAGAAATCCAACCCCTCCTCAAGAAACCCAAGGCTGACCCCAGCGATCTCAAAAACTTCCGACCGATCTCTCTCCTCCCCTTCCCAGCGAAAGTCATCGAGAAGATCGTCAACACCCAGCTCGCCCACTACCTAGAAGACAACTCCATCCTAGACCCCTCCCAATCTGGATTCAGACGAAACCACAGCACCGAGACCGCACTCCTCGCCGCCACTGATGACATCAGACAACAAATGGACAACGGCGAAACCTCAGCCCTCATCCTCCTCGACCTATCAGCCGCTTTCGACACAGTCTGCCACCGCACCCTACTGACCCGCCTCCACGAAGCCGGCATCCAAGACAAAGCCCTCAACTGGATCTCATCCTTCCTCTCCGACAGAACCCAGAGAGTCTGGCTCTCCCCTTTCCGCTCCAAAGCCACCAACCTCATCTGCGGCGTCCCCCAAGGCTCCTCTCTCAGCCCAACGTTGTTCAACGTCTACATGGCCCCCCTCGCAAAAGTGGCCCGTCAACACAACCTCAGCATCATCTCCTACGCCGACGACACCCAGCTCGTCCTCTCCGTGACCAAAGACCCTCTCACCGCCAAAACCAACCTCCACGAGGGACTAAAAGCCATCGCCGAGTGGATGAACAACAGCCGATTGAAGCTCAACTCCGACAAGACGGAAGTCCTCATCCTCGGACGCACCCCCTCGGCCTGGAACGACTCCTGGTGGCCCACTGCCCTCGGACCACCACCCACCCCAGCCAACCACGCAAGAAACCTCGGATTCATCCTCGACTCCGCTCTCACCATGTCCAAACAGGTCAACGCCGTCTCCTCTTCCTGTTTCATCACCCTCCGAATGCTCCATAGAATCTTCAAGTGGATTCCAACAGGAACCAGAAAGACGGTAACCCAAGCCCTCGTCAGTAGCAGACTTGACTACGGCAACGCACTCTACAGAGGCATCCCAACAAAAGACATCAAACGACTCCAGCGCATCCAGAACGCATCCGCCCGCCTGATCCTCGACATACCCCGCCGATGCCACATCTCCCCGCACCTGAAGGACCTCCACTGGCTCCCCGTGGAAAAAAGGATCACCTTCAAACTCCTCACCCACGCTCACAGGGCTCTACACGACACCGGGCCCACCTACCTCAACAACAGACTCAGCTTCTACGTCCCCACACGTCAACTCCGCTCTGCCCACCTCGCCCTCGCCATCGTCCCCCGAATCCAGCGCAAGACCTCTGGCGGCAGATCCTTCTCCTTCCTCGCCGCCAAGACCTGGAACTCTCTCCCCACCTCGCTACGTCAGACCCAGGACCTCCTCACCTTCAGGAGACTCCTCAAGACTTGGCTCTACGAACGCAGGCAGCACCTCTCCGTTCCCCCCCCCCCCCCCCCCAGCACCTCGAAACCCTGACGGGTACATAGTGCGCTTTATAAATGTTATGATTGATTGATTGATTGATTGAAAGAGACTGTCCACGTGCCGGAAAATTACGCACGACTTCCCCGCGTGAAAAATAACGACGCAAGTCCGTTTGTGCAGGGGAAAAATCGACGCACAAACAATTTTTCCACGTATCTCTTCTTCTGTGGCCCTTTGCAGAGATTTTCCACTTTAAACCAGGTACTTTGTGCTTGAAAGAGACTTTGGCCCTCATTCCAACCGCGGCGGTCAATGACCGCCGGGTTGGTGGACAGCGGGAGCACCGCCGACAAGCCGGCGGTGCTCCAATGGGCATTCCGACCGCGGCGGTAAAGCCGCGGTCGGACCGGCAACACTGGCGGTCTCCCGCCAGTGTACCGCCGCCCATTGGAATCCTCCAAGGCGGCGCAGCTAGCTGCGCCGCCGAGGGGATTCCGACCCCCCCTACCGCCATCCAGTTCCCGGCGGTTCTCCCGCCGGGAACCGGATGGCCGTAGGGGGGGTCGCGGGGCCCTTTGGGGCCCCTGCAGTGCCCATGCCAATGGCATGGGCACTGCAGGGGCCCCCGTAAGAGGGCCCCGCTAGCATTTCACTGTCTGCATAGCAGACAGTGAAATACGCGACGGGTGCAGTAGCACCCGTCGCACCTTCCCACTCCGCCGGCTCGATTACGAGCCGGCTTCATGGTGGGAAGGTCGTTTTCCCCTGGGCTGGCGGGCGGCCTTTCGGCGGCCGCCCGTCAGCCCAGGGGAAAAGTCAAAATACCCGCCGCGGTCTTGCGACCGCGGTACGGTATTTTGACGGCGGGACTTTGGCGGGCGGCCTCCGCCGCCCGCCAAGGTCCGAATGAGGGCCTTTGTTTGCTTTTTAAAGACTTAAGACACTTTATATCACTTTTCAGTGATATCTCTACAATTTCACATTGCATCTTTATTCGGTTTGACCTGTAATTATCCAGATAAATATTATATATTTTTCTAAACACTGTGTGGTGTATTTTTGTGGTGCTATATGGTGTTATTGTATGATTTATTGCACAAATCCTTTACACATTGCCTTCTAAGTTAAGCCTGACTGCTCGTGCCAATCTACCAGAGGGTGGGCACAGGATAATTTTGGATTGTGTGTGACTTACCCTGACTAGAGTGAGGGTTCTTGATTGGACAGAGGGTAACCTGACTGCCAACCAAAAACCCCATTTCTAACACCATTGTATTTTGTAAGTTTGCACCGATTTTGCGTAAAAAAATACGCAAATGTGGCGCTAAAAAAGTATAAGTATGGGCCTTAAATCCTTAGAAAACAGTGCTAACACTTTTAGCACAAAACAGTATCTGGGTTGCGTCAAATTAACACTGTATGTGCAAGTGTGTGTCGGAAAAGGCCAGTGATAAGTCGATTTTTCACTCGCAAGAGAGACCGTGCATCGTTCCTCTTCTGGTCGGGTCGGCGTGTGTTGTTTTTCCTCTCCTCAGGAGAACGATGCGTCAATCCAGATAGGCACCATCTGGTCCGGGCAGACTTTGCACTGTTTTTCCGCACCCAGCAATGTTACGTCGAAAATCCGGTTGCACGGTATCACAAAATCGCCCTGCGTGGGGTCTATGTCAGTATCAGCCTCCATTAGCGGGTGTGGCGCATCGCTTCTCCAGCCACGTTGCGTCGATCTTCCAGCTTTGACTTAGGTGGAGCATTGTTTCTCAGCCGCATCTCGGAAAGGTGCGTCAAAAATTTTAGCGCACAGTGGTCTGTGTGCGGATTTTCAGTCTTTGGCTGCCAGCTTTACCTTTTAAGGGCCCAGGAACTGGATAGGGCACCAGTTGGCAGGGCAGGAGTCTCAGCAGAGAGTCCAGGTGCTGGCAGAGGAAGTCTGTGATGGCCCTGAGACTTCAACAACAGGCGGCAAGCTCAGGTCAAGCCCTTGGAGATTTCTTCACAAGCAGGAATACACAACAATATCCAGTCTTTGTCCCCTTTCACAGGCAGAAGCAGCAACTGCAGAATAGCACAGTCACAGGCAGGGCAACACTTCTCCTCACCTCTTCAGCTCTTCTCCTTGGCAGAGGTTCCTCTTGATTTGCAGAAGTGATCTCATTTTCAGGGGTTTGAGTGCACTTCTTATACCCATTCTGGCCTTTGAAGTAGGCTTAAGTATTGAATTACTTATTCAAATGATGGAATTTAAATTCAGATGAACAGTGATGAGGAAGATGACCCAGCACCAGAGAAAGAATATGGGACTACAAATGAGGAATATCCTCTGATTGATTATTCCCAAAGCTTACAGTGAAGGAGCTTCATCCTGACTTGCAAGGAACAGTTAAGGAGAAGGTGCGGGATCTGACATGAAAAGAGATAAGTCTGATAAAGGGAGTTGCGCCAGTTAAAGTTACTGTAAAGCTGAATGCAGTTTTCCCTCAGATTCCCCAGTACTACATGCCGCAAGACGTCCTTATGAAGGTCACCCAGATAATTGCAGACTTTTAGTAACCGCCGCACTTGTCCCACTCCAATTTGTGCAATTCCCCATATACATTTATGAATAAACTCACATCAGACATGTGTTTGTAATTTTCTGTGGGAATACTTGGCCGCAGTTTTATTACATGCATGGACTCTTGCGATATATCATTGACCTCGTAAATCACAGTAGTCAGTCATGAATCAAGATGACAAGGCCATAAAAACATTATTACAGTGTCATAATTCATTCTGAGTGCCAAATATCGTTCTTGAGATGACCATAAATCATAATTAGGAGGCAGGTCACAATTCACAGTTGACAGGTCATAAACCCTGTCCTGCCATATATAAATAATTTTGTCAGGATCTCCTGTGCGCTGCCCCTGATCCGCAAAGTACCTTCTGTAGGGGCAGTGCAGTCCTTTTAACCCCCCGTTCCCCGGCTGAGGGTGCTGTGTTGTCCCCCCATTGGGGCATTTAAAAGAATCCTTGTCCTTACTGGGGCCATCATTGGCCCAATGTCTTGGCGCGCTTTTTTTATCCCCCGAGGGGGGGAGCGGGATGCCCATCCCTTTATTGTTTTTCCACTGAGGTGGCTTGATCCAGTAATTTCCGGGTCCCTGGCGGCTGTCAATGCGCCAGCCCCTGATGTCCCCTTTGGGGGCGGCCTCTGCCAAAACAAGGGGTTCTGAAAGAAGTATTGAGCAGCCCTTGTAATTCACCAATAATGGGTTTGCAAAAGCCCTGTGGTAAAGTTCGAACTGTCCAGGATTTGAGAAAGGTAAATGAGGTTGTGGTCAAATGTTGTCATGTGGTACAAAATCCAGCTGTGATAATGTTTCAGATTCCATGTGATGCTGAGTGGGGCACTGTCACTGATTTGTCGCAAGCCTTCTTTTCTGTGCCTCTTCCTGAGGACAGCCAATTTTTCTTTTATTTCAACTTTTTGCAACGAGTTTACTGCTGGTGCAGAATTCCTCAAGGGTTTTCAGAGTCACCTTCCATATTCAATCAGATCTTGAAAAATAATTTGGAAATGTTGGAATTACCTTTTCAATCGACCTTGGTACAGTACATTGATGACTTGCTGATTGCGTCCAAAACAAGGGACGAGTGCAAGTATGACACAATTTGCTTTGCTGGACCATTTGGGAAAGAATGGTCATAAAGTGTCCCCACTTCAATTGCAATACCTTCAGAAAGAAGTGAAATACTTGGGTCATCAGATTGAGAAGGGATCGAGAAAGATATCCAGAGAAAGGGTTGCAACCATATTGCAGATGAATCCCTCGACCGCACAAAGAGATGTCATGATGTTTCTAGGGATGGTAGGCTACTGTTGCCAATGGATTCCCGATTTTCAGTCATTTCAAGACCATTGCAGAAGCTGACTCATAAGGAAGTTACTGATCCCATAGTGTTAGACCAGGTTGGGATGAGCGCATTCAGAGAATTGAGAAGGAGTCTGTACAAAGCTCCATCCGTGGGTATGCCTGACTACACAAAACCTTTCACATTGTTTTGCCATGAGCATGATGCATGTTCTTTGTCTGTCTTGATGCAGGGCCATGGAGGTGTAAACCACCCAGTAGCATATTTTTCAGCTACTTTGGACCCAGTCGCATCAGCCTTACCAGGTTGTTTGCGCACAGTTGCAGCGGTTGGTCAGAGCCTTACACAGTGTGAGGGCATTGTGATGGGATATCCTTTGACTATAATGGCTCCTCACTTTATTGAGATTCTACTTACAAGGACGAAAACCCAATATTTGACTGGTGCAAGATTGACCAGATATGAAACGAGTATTCTAGGGTCACCAAATGTGTCATTGAAAAGATGTACAGTGCTGGGCCCGGCAACCTTGCTCCCTAATGAAAATATTGAAATTTAGAAATTGGAAGATGTTCAGCATGATTGTCTTGAAGTAACTGTCTTGCGCACAAAACCAACACTTGACATTAGAAATACTCGATTGGAAGAAGGTGACCAAATTATCTTTGTTGATGGTGCTTGTCTAAGGGACAATACAGGGACACTAAGAGCAGGATATGCTGTGTGCACAATTACTGGTATTCTGGAAGCTTCTTGGCTTCGAGGAGTGTATTTTGCCCAAGTAGCGGAACTGGTAGCCCTTACTAGAGCGTGTTATGTTTCTGACCAACTGAAAGTTACCATCTGTACGGATAACCAGTATGGATTTGGAATAGTCCATGATTTTGGCCAGTTGTGGTCACAGAGAGGATTCCTTATCTCTTCTGGTTCACCAGTGCGGAAATGGTTAGAGAATTAAAGAGCTGTTGCATGCTATTCAAATGTCTGAAAAGACTGCCGTGGTGAAATGCACATCGGAAGTTGCAAGACTTTGGGCCTGATTACAACTTTGGAGGACGGTGTTAAACCGTCCCAAAAGTGACGGATATACCACCTACCGTATTACGAGTTCCATAGGATATAATGGACTCGTAATACGGTAGGTGGTATATCCGCCACTTTTGGGACGGTTTAACACCGTCCTCCAAAGTTGTAATCAGGCCCTTTGTGTCACTGGGAAATGGATATGCGGATCAAGTTGCTAGGTTTTTTGCATTGAACTGTATATCGTTCATAGGTAAGTGGGACCTGTTACCTGAAGGAGATGAAACATGTCCAAGTTTTGCACTGAAAGTAATTGACACCTTGGAGGAATTGAAGATGTTGCAGAATAAAGTTGACAGGGAAGAGAAACGTTCATGGAGTAAAATGAAATGTGTGCAAAGACAAGGTGAATTGTGGGTTTCAGAAGAGGGTCAATTGTTTTTTTCAAATAGTCTGTTGTCTCAAATGGCTAGGTATTACCATGGTCAAGGCCATGTTGGGAGGGATGCTATGATTCGGTTGTGCAAACATGATTGGTTCAACCCAAGGTTTAGACAGATTGCTGAGGCAGTTTGCCATTGTTGTGTCATTTGCCAGCAAATGCACGGGGTGAAACGGACAGTGGTTAATTTGAGCCACACTGGAAGAGTAGGAATTTGCAGATTGATTTAATTGAGATGCCTTTGTATGGAGGTTTGAGATATGTGTTGGTGATTGTTTACATTTTTAGTCACTAGATTGAAGCTTTCCCTACACAGGGAAATGACAGTATCACAGTAGCTAAACTACTGCTTGGGGAATTGATACCACGTTTTGGGTTTCCGATCTATTAAGAAGCAAATAGGGGTAGTCACTTCAACAATGAAGTCATTAAATTACTGTGTGCAGCCTTGAAAATTGAGCAGAAGTTGCACTGTAGTTACCGCCTTGAAGCATCAGAACTAGTGGAACAGATAAATGGTACCTTGAAGTCTAGAGTTGCAAAGATGTGTGCGTCCACGAATCTGAAATGGCCTGACACACTGCCTTTAATTCTGATGACAATGAGAAATACACGCGACAGGAAGACAGGATTGTCGCCGCATGAGATCCTTATGGGCCGAGCCATGAGGTTGCTATCGGTGCCTGCAAATGCACTTGTCAACAATACAGTTGATATGGTTTTGGACTACTGCAAGGGTCTGGCTGATGTGGTTTGCTCTTTCTCTCAGCAGGTGGAACACACCACACTGCCACCGATCCATGACCGAGGGCACAACCTGAGAGCCGGTGACTGGGTTGTGGTCTGGAAAAATGTGAGAAAAATGTGTTGGAGCGTCATTGGAAAAGACCATTCCAGGTAGTTCTGACAACTACTACAGCTGTGAAGTGCACTGGAGTTCCAACCTTGATCCATGCCAGCCACACGAAGAAAGTGGTGTGTCCTCTGGACAATGGAAATGAGTTGCTAAGAGTACCAACAACGGTAGGACCAGTCTCAGGGCCGAAAGGAGAACAAAGGGGAACTGAGGACGGCTCAGTCACTCCTGTGAGAGAAGAAGACCTCCAGAAGGGTGACAGAGAGCCTATCTCAATTGAGGCAGCAGGACAGCCTAGTCAGATGAGGGCTTTCCCAGAAGCAGACCATTTTGACAGACAAACAGAGCAATTGCCAGACCCCGAGGGGGAAGGAGTTGAGAAGGATCAAAGTCACTGTGATCTGACTCCTCCTGAACCAGTTGCAGATCTGTCAAGAGAAAACAACACAGAGCAAGGAGATGTTTCAAGTTCAACACTGAAAAGAACATTGACCAAGGGTCCACTGAAAGTAGATAAGTGGCTGGAGTCACAAGCAAAGAGAAAGGAAGTGGTTGTTGACACAACAATTGAAGAAGAAGTGGATACAACAAGGAGAGAAGATCTAAGTGAAGGAGAATTGAATGGTGATTGAAAGTTGAAAAGAAAGAGAATAGCAAGTCGAAGATACACAGGTCCTGAATGGGCGTATGCAACTACAAGTGAAAGGCAGAAATAATTTTTGTCTTTTTGTTTTGATAGAGACATTCCAGGTCAGTATTTTGGCACTTGAAGGAAGCTGCTGAACTGAACTGTTGAAACAATCTGAGAGAAATTCTTTGAGAAAGAGACTATTGAAAGTAACCGGAAAAACTTTGATAACCTAATTTGACTTTTGGAAACCTGATTTTGGCAAGCTGCTTACTGATTTTGACAAGGGAGGCTGGAAGTGATACTAAAAGCTGTAAATAACTGCTGAAAGAAGAATTTGTTTTGTTTTGATTTTTGCTTCAGTTTTCGAAATTTCTCTTCTGCTTTCTGATTCTTAATAGATCATGAGTAACATTAGCCAGCAGGGTAGGAATAATAGGCTCTGTAAATATTTGAGTATTGGTTTGGCGATTGTATGTGGAATATTGTTTGTGGTATTGATTGTGGGAATGTCAAAGCCAACCATACTTCTGCTTTTGAGACGACTACTGCACTAACAGTAATGGAGAAGTCTAGGGTAGATGAGAAGTATTTACATGAGAGTATAAATGTGCCAGGAGAACTTCCTTCTAATGCCTTCTATCGCTTATTGAGAAAGTATGTTGAGACAATGGATGCGACAAATTGTTATGTGTGTACGCAGATTCCTTCATCAGTCTAAAAAGGAGTTCTTACCATAGTCCGCCACTAACGTATGGGATAAGTTATAGTCTGTTACTAACAAGATTCTGTAACCAGGAGTACATTCAGTATTTCTACTCCAATTATGATGTTGTGTTTTTGTTTGTTCCTTTAATTAGGTATTTGAGTAGAGTAGTTAAGGATAATGACATAGTATTGGTTAGAGGTTACTTTGAACCTACGTTGACATTTGGCACAGCTTATGCACACCGCAATAACCTGACATTCTTGCTTACACCTTCAGTGAAGACCTTCTTAGATAACACAGATGACCGGGGAAAGGCACTGAGGGAGAAGTTAGAAAAAGGCTTAGAGAAAAGGACTTACAAGAATGATTATGCTTATAGTGCAATTAAAACACAAGGGAAATTAGCTCTAGATGCGCAACATGTAGGGAAACTTTGTGTATATTTGCTTAAATCACGTACTGACACTTTGTTTGTGGGAACGAGTGAATGTAGAAGTGTGTTTTTGTTTCAGAGTAAACGGACATTTATGTTGAATGGAGAGGACCCAGCTATTCCTGGGATATATTACATCTGTGGTGCAAATGCTTAATACCGTCTTCCAAGAGGATGGTATGGGACATGTTGCTTGGGAATAGTTTTCCCAAAGAGTTTTCAAATGGATGAGTTGAAGAAGTTTCCAAAAGTGATTGAATGACATCATATGCGATATGAGGGAGTCTCCTTCTGGTATAGTGGGATATATATTTGGAGAAATGATTCCTGCAGTGGGAGTTGTTATGAATTCGATAAAGATTCAAAAGTTGTCTACTGCTGTGGATAACATGCTGACAAATTTTTCAGGAGCCATACTCCTGATAGATATTGAATTAGCTGCTGAAAGAGCTTAGGGGGGGTCATTCTGACCCTGGCGGTCATGGACCGCCAGGGCCAACGACCGCGGAAGCACCGCCAACAGGCTGGCGGTGCTTCTGGGGCCATTCTGGCCGCGGCGGTAAAGCCGCGATCAGAAAAGGGAAACCGGCGGTTTCCCGCCGGTTTCCCGCTGCCCCAGGGAATCCTCCACGGCGCCGCTGCAAGCAGCGCCGCCATGGGGATTCCGACCCCCTTCCCGCCATCCTATTTCTGGCGACAGGATGGCGGGAACGGGTGTCGTGGGGCCCCTGGAGGCCCCTGCAGTGCCCATGCCACTGGCATGGGCACTGCAGGGGCCCCCTAACAGGGCCCCATTAAGATTTTCAGTGTCTGCTTGGCAGACACTGAAAATCACGACGGGTGCAACTGCACCCGTCGCACACCAGCAACTCCGCCGGCTCCATTCGGAGCCGGCTTCCTCGTTGCTGGGGCTTTCCCGCTGGGTGGGCGGGCGGCCTTTTGGCGGTCGCCCGCCAGCCCAGCGGGAAAGTCAGAATGACCGCTGTGGTCTTTTGACCGCGGTACGGTGTTCTGGCGGTTCCCGCCAGGTGGGCGGCTTCCGCCGCCCGCGGGGGTCAGAATGACCCCCTTAGACTCTTTAGAATCGCCTTGCTTTAGACATTCTTTTAGCGAAGGATGGCGGAATTTGTAGGATGATTAATTCTAGGCATTGTTGTTCGTTCATTCCTGATAATAGTAAAGAAATTAGAGGCTTACTTACTAACCTGACTAATGAAAGTGCTGATTTGAAAGAATTGAAAGAACCAGGTGTTTGGGAAAAGGTTGGCAAAGTTTTTGCTTCAGTGGGAAATTGGCTCAGCAACATTGGAAAACGAATCTTATTGAAAATTATACAGGGGATATTAATTGTCATAGTTTGCATAATTGGAATATGAGGAATATGTAAACTGTGTGAAAGAATAAAATTGAATTCAAAGAATGATCAGAGGACCACAAGGAAGACAAAGAGTGGTGAAGTTTCAAACCATGAAGGTTTTTTCAAAGGATTAGAAAAGTTACAAATTCGAAACATCAAATCAGTCAATAATTAATACATTAATGTATTGGTCAATGTATGGTTCAAAGCAATTCAAAAGTAATAAACCAAAGACGAACTATGATATAGTTTTCTCAAAAAGGAAAGGTAAATAAGATCAGTTCTCCCATAGGGAGCACACTCATCCTTGCTAATTCGGGGAAAGGTTCTGCTAGTACGTCAAGAAATAGGGATTCTGAATTCTCATACATTATATTAGTTTAAAATTACACATCCCTAAGATGTGATACACCTACACAGAGTTCCCAAAGAACAAAGCAATCATAGGTAAAGTTCAAGTAAATAGCTAGGATTATTATTTTCTCAAGCTCCTACAAAATGAGGCTTCTCCAATTGGTCCTTCAAAATTACAGTTATATGCAACTTAATAGGATACATTGATCCAGGCTGTACTCTGCAGGTGGACTGAACAGATTGTTAATACATTCTACAAGTATTACGCAAAAGAAAAGAAAATCACATATTAACATGAACAAGGACATATTTGTGTTCCACCCTGCCCCCCATTTTTTCCCATTAACCCACTCCCCCCCAACAAACACACACTACTCCCTTTCCCTTTACCCTCACAGGGTCCAACAAACAACACTCTCCAATTGCTCACCTCTCTTGCGGACTGGCTGTGGCGGCTGCTATGGACACCCTGACCTGCCAAGCCTCGGCTGCAGTTTCCCTCTTGGGGGGCTCTCCTTCCACTGTACCTATGGACGTCTCTCTCTAGGTAGTCCCTTCTTGCCAGTAACATAGATAGACTTATAGTGGTCAATAATTTTCCTTCTGGGCTAGCTACTACTCTGTAGAATGTTGTTTACTCTGTCTTGGGTTTGAACAGAGGGCTGTTTGACCTCTGCACTTCATATTTTTACAGATGCTCATGTTTCCCATTTCTCTGCAGGCTGTTGTTGGCCCTTTATTTCATCAGCAATCGGTTGGGCAGTACTTGCACTCAGTGGAGTGTCTCCTTTTCCCCCAGCGTTACAGTAAGACCTTGCATTCCTTAGGTTGCGCAAAAGCTGCACAGAGGACAGAGGACAGAGGAATGTTAGAGGCATGAAAACAGCCAATAAGTGCTATGCATGTTCTTATTTGAGGCGCAAGGGAACACACATCACCCTCTTACAAGAGTTCCATGCTGTGGTGCCTGAGATTTGCCGGCTCCAGAAGTGCGACCGGGGTCAAGCATTTTCAACAAATTACTCAACGTTTTATTGAGGTGCTCTGATATGGAAAAGGGTGGGAGTCCTCTTTCAACCACGCAACATTGTCTGCAGTGGGGAAGGCAAATATGCTTTGGCCGAGGGAACCCTGGACTGCCAAGTGATTGGCAATAAATATAGTCCCATTTTCAACGAGGCCTCCTACTTTGATCCTGTGTCTGGGGTCCTGACTTGTTGGGCTGATGTGCCGAGTTGTAGAGCTGAGGTTGGTGACTTTAATGGTGTGTAAAGACACTGTTCTGGACAGATCATTCTTCCTCTCCCTGAAGCACTGACTGTTCAACACGCTAAGCACATTGCTCACTGGCTCCAAGGTTGCTCCTTGGAGACATTTTGGCATAGATGCCATCCAGACATACACATGTACTCCTTTTATTCCTCTCATAATATATATGTACAACTGGATAAGATCATATGTTCTTGCTCCTATAGCGCCTCGTTTAGTCAGATCGACAACTTGGACTGGACTGTGTTGGACAGCAATCCACTGCTTGCAGGTATCTGCTGAAGAGTTTCTGGCTCTCCCATACCTACCTGACGGCTTCAGCACTTGTGACTGGAGGACCAGGCTTTCTACGCTAACCTTTGCGACCAGATATCCAATTACTTTGAGCATACAGCTACAACTCAAGCTATTCAATGGGATGCCTTCAAAGTCAAGATAAAGGGCATTTTGATCTGCGCTGTTAGAGTTCGTAGGGTGCTGGAGAGAGAACATCCTATGCTTCACCTGGAGCCTCGGGCAATCTTGGATGATGCCAGCTGGCAAACAGTCCTGCCGGTGCAAACATTGGGATCCCACTCTGCCCGACATTACACCAGATCAAAATCAGGAATTAGATCTTGCTATTATCAGTCGAGGAAATTAAGAAAGAAGTTTGAACCCTGGCCACCAACATAACCCTGGGGCCAGATGGCCTCCTGAAGGAGTTCTATCAGACTTTCTCCAAACTTCTCTCTCTCCTTCTGAAGCACTTATGGCTGTGACAGAAGGACACCTCCCTTCATCGCTTTGAGCAGCTGTGCTTACATCCATTCCAAAATCTGGTAGAGATACGTCAGATATCTCCTTGTAGTGACCATTGATGGTACTCAATACCGACCATAAAATTCTCAGCAAGTTTCTGACAGAGCATGTGCTCCCTCTGAATCCACGGCTCGTGCACCCAAATTAGAATGGTTTTATACCCAGCAGGCATACGTCTTCATATATCTTCAAGCTCGGTAGGATACTGGAGGTGGTCGCAGGACCATGCTCCACCTGCATTGTTCTGGACTTGGAGAAGGCAGTTGATTTTTTAAATTGGACATACCTTTTCCGGTTACTAGAGCGATTTGGCCTGAGCAGATGCATAATCAATATGATTCAGCTCTTTAATGATATACCAGTGGTGCGAGTGCAGACAGGTAGACTAATCTCGGCCACCCCACAAATATACAAGGACATGCAACAGGGATATCTTCTATCTCTGCTTCTATTTTGTTGGCACCGATGGCTATTCGACTGCTGAGGCCGGGGGGGGTATCGCTTGGGGACAGGATTTATGCGATATCTTGTGGATGACATAATGCTATATATCCAGGATGTGAGGGCCGATCACTCTGGCATTGCTATCACTCTTGCTGTCTTTGCCAAAATCTCCAGTCTTCAATTTAATTGCCAAAAGTCCTGTCTATTCCACCTACAATCGAATGCAAAGGAATCTGGTTTGGATGTGGGTGGTGGAATGCTGACATAGCAGTTGCGAACTTTTAGATACTTGAGGACCCAGGTATACCATGATGTGGCCATCGTGATGGCAACCTTTGTAGGGCAGTTGAAGGAATTCATAGTCATGTCTTTTTGTGGTACCTTTCAACTTTCTGTAGCAGGTAGAATAGTACTCTCTAAAATGGTTAACCTCTCACACCTGCTGTACTAGTTCATTAATATCCCATTGCTCTGGTCCACACACTGAGTATCGAATAGACCATTACATCTGCGGAACCTCCAACTCATGCCCTTATGCAATATGTGCATTTTATGGGGGGTGGCCGACATTTTTTCATCTGACTGGCCGGAGAATCAGGGAGCACAGCCAGACTTCCTGGCTGGCCTCTGCTAGAGATGGGAAACAGAAATAGAGCAACCCCTTCCTGATAAACAGCTTACCCAGCTGGTGCCCCCAGGAATGCTAGGTTCAAACTAATGCAATTCTTCCTTTTACAAAGAGCCTACCTAACTGTGGCCCGTATTAATCAATACTTCACTGGAGTGAATGCTTCCTGCCATTGATTTCAAGCTCGTGATACTGATATACACTGCATGCTGGGGATATGCGTTCCCTCTCACAGTATTGCTCAACAGTTAGTACACAACTCATGCAACTGTCTGAATCCACTCCTATCCACTCATGAGAGGCATGCTCCCTGGCCTGCTTCCCGTGCACGGCCAGCAATAGAACTCAATTGTGCTTCCAGGACTTGGTCTAGGTTCTGGCCAAGGGCTTGAAGCAGTGCTGGAGGGCTGTGCAGGACCCTGCTTAGAGGGTTGGTGGTTTTCACCTCAGGTTTTCGCTGAGGCCGAGAGTACTGCTTTGAGAAGAGGAGGCCCAGGGGCTCTGGAAATACCCCCTTTCCATGAAATGGGATTTCCTTTAGCTCAAGTTCCGTGGTTGGGGGATGGCAACCCACCTTAGGTGCACCCCGTCAACTGTGCATGGAGTAACATATCTCTGTCTCTGCTGCATGCTTGGTGCAACCCAATCTTTGCTTCAGCCCTTGCCCAGGCATCATCTCTCGTGTGTTTGCCTTCTGCCTATATGAGCTTTGCACTCCTTGCCCCAGAGGGACCTCTTCCTCATTGCTACTATGTAAGCAGCTTCAAGCGCATGCTCGCCTTTTACTTTGCCTTTTCCTTCTCACGTTTGGTGGTAGGAATGATAGACTTCTGTTTTCCTAACTAAATCTATCAGTAGATGATCTATTAACTGGAACTTCTGTGTATCTATTAATAGTTGATCTATTAATCAGGTCTTCTGTGCATTTCTGAAGCACCGGATTGGTAGTTGATGCGAAACTATTCTGTTACTTGATTCTTTAATTCCAATCCGATTTACTCATCTGCTGGGTCTCTTTTTAATAATAATGTTAAATATTTTTTTCTTACTTAGAGGCTTTTATTTGATATGATATCATAAGATATTTTCCTAGACTGCTATCACAGGTGTGCTTCTCCTTTGTGTTGTTATATTCGATTATACAATGTGAACACTATTAGAAAATATAACACGACACTTATCTTCCTGACAGTTATGCTACTGACACTGTTAGCAGTGTAGAGCGTGCTATATTTGATACCTTGAAAAACCAATACAAATATGCAAACAAAAAACAGATGCAGATACATTTAGAGGTAAAAAGGGGAAAAGTTGTATTGTTGGAGAGACAAAGGAGAAAAATGCGGCATAACTATTTTCGGTTATAGGAGATTGATACTCGTTTAAAAAAGAACTGTCCCCCGTTTACTTTTCGAAAGAAAAAGAAACAAAAATAGGAACGAGTAGTTGAGAAACATCCATGAGTATGATGACTGCAAGACTTGGAGACACCACTATCCAGCAGACTCCTAACGACGGCTCTACATTACGCCTTCTTGGTCGTAACATTTGTTTATTGGAGTATTTCGCTGAAGAAGGACAAATCATTTCTGAGCCTCCCCCATCACCTGATGTTTCTGCATACTTTGGAGATGTTTAAAAAAAAAAGCGGTCATAAAAAATGCTCGAATCACTTTGTAATTTTAACCTAGAGTTAGTATACGTGGCGTGTGGTGCATAGCGCGGGAGGGCACAGGCTGCGTCCTGATGTTGACAGAAAAACTGTCTGTCTGTTCGCTTCAGAGGACATCATTACACGAAGGCAGGAAACTGGCCCAGTACTCTCCCTCCATACCCCAGATATCCAGTACAGAGAGTGTCAATTTCGTGAGGGTAGATTTATCTCTGATTATAAATTACTGGAGAATTAACGCGTGGAGTTAGATTTTTCCAACCTGCATGTTATCTCTGTTTTTGGCCAAAGTATCACATTGACGTTTCACCTACTTTGAGCAGCCAGACAGTTTAGTGTCTGTGTGAAAAAAAGTTACCAAAAATGTTCCCGCAGATCTTAAAATCAAGATGGGGCCTGCTACAATGGGATAACTAGGGCACTCATAAGGAGGCCCAAAATATGATGAATGATATGGCATATATCATAAATTGTGGCTAAACTTTGGCCCGCAAATACAGAACTAGGGGCCATATGTACCAACGAATTTTCCCATAGACACAGAATGGGTAAAACCCTTTGTTACATCTGGCCCTAAATGTAGTTTTTAGGATATCGGCATGAGATAAATGTACAAACATTAACTATGAATAGGAAACATTCACATATTCGGTGACTGGCATAGATTCTGCCTTCGTGGACCAAAGTTAGAAAACTCTAATCTAAATTATGTAGGGCACTGTGGAAGCACACAGAAGACCCAAACAGAACTCTCCAAATCCTGCAAGTGGGTGACACTTGTTGGAAATATTGTCTTTGTGCTCCATTGACCAGTGCCTGAAACAGAGAATGTCAACTGAATGTTCTTCAATTCTCAGTTGTATTTTAATCCATAGAATCACTGTAATTCTTTTTTTTTTTTAATGGAGGGACGTGTCATTAGGAATGTTGCATGCTTCACATTATAGGGCAAGGATACTGTGGCTGGATTCGATACTAAAAACAAGCATTAGCAAAGGCAATAGGCCTCGCCTTTGGGATCTAATGGCTTTACATACTGTTTTAGCCATTCTGTTTGACATCCCCAATGCAGGTGCAGCATGGTTAAGAAAAGAAAAAACAAAAAGCACATGACGGAGCTGCCCACATGATTTTGTAGGCGTGCACACCAACTATGCACATACTTGCAAAATGAGATTGGATTGGTAAACAAGCATGAGTGCTTTTTATACTGAGGTGAACAGGTTAACAAAAAGACAAAAAAAAGGTAGCATGAGTGGGTGGGTAGAAGCAATGTGGAGGGTGCGAGGGAAGCAAATGGAGAAAAAGGAACGCGGAACAGGGGAAATGAAACGAATGAAAGAGCACAAAATGGAGCAGGGGTGTTGGGCAAGAAGGAAGCACAGGGACGAAGAAGCACATGAGGTTGAGTGCATCATGGAAGGGAAGGTGAGAAGCACACATGCGAAGAAAGAGCAACATCAGCAGAGCGGAGGAGGACAAGTACAGGAAGAAGACAGCTGGAAACAAGTACGCTATTGCACACTGCTTAAAGAAAAAGAAGAAAGTAGCACCTGAAAAGTGAGCAGTGGAAGAACACAAATAATGTGTCCATTCTCCAAGGTCAGGCCAGTCGCATGAAGAGGAACTATAGGCCACACAAACTAATGAATAAGAGGAATACAATGAGAGAGGCAATAAAGCCAATCATTGGTAAGCAATGGTTAGCCTTCAAGGGCACATAAAGTTGGCTATACATCTCACAACAGACGGTGCACACACTGTCTAGTGATCGAGACTTAGCAAGGGTCTGGCTATGCATGAATTATATTTTTCAGTTGATGGGTGCCCAGCAGTCCAGTTATGGGATATTGTGGAATCATTCAAAACGCATCTTCACATTTTGTTTTTAGCTTTGCAAGGTTTACAGACTTGAAAAACAAAATAGATCAGTTACTGCAAGCCGTTGTGCAGCTTGAAATGTTCTGTTTCTTGGTGGGGCACCAGTGGCACTTTTGCAGCCTGCCACTGTCGTGAACTCCCTTCATCTGCAAAGTCTTATACCTCCAACCCACACAACCAGTTAAGGCGTTCTTGCCTCTCACAGCTCCAGTCTTGAGATGCATTGTGCTCTCACACCATCTTCAGTTGTCCTAATACTTGCTCCATTGATACACCCCACACACCTACCGTCCCATACTACTCATCAGCACCTCTTACATGGAATGTTTATATATGCATATGACATTTCTGTAGCACGAACCTAGCCAAATGGCACCGAAAACTGCCATCATAATGTGCAGCTCATAAATGTCGGGCACATCGTGGAGGAGGAACTTGTCAAAAGAGGTCAACTAGGGCTATAAAAATCACATCAGCAAATGTAGCAAAGCCAGGAAACTTTGCACCAACGGCATTTCCCAGCTTCGTAAATGATATAAAAATGTCACTACTGAAGACGTAGATGATGTGTATTTTTTTCTATTTTAAACAAGAATATCTCTTCTTAATCTGAAAACAGGCAAATGCAACCTCAATAAATCCTCACCTTTTGACAAAAAGCAGGAAATGGGCAGATTTGTGTGCCTTGTTTCCACTTTCCTAGTAGAGAAAAAAATATGGTAATTTACTCATTTGGGGAAAGATGAGTTGTCATCATTGCTTTGTGAAGAACAGAGAAATGGGAGTTTGCTCCGGTTCTTATTCACGAAGCCTCAAAATGGTGCAAAATCTCAGTGCTCTGTATTTCATGATTCAGAGTGTTTATGGATTTAGCAAAATAGCCCAGTGGTAGTCTTTTTTGCAATATTAATTTATTGTACCACTATATGTAAGTGGATGCTACTGGAGGTGTATCAAACCTAATTAGCCGGGGCCCACGGTATAGCTGGGGAGAATCCAAGGCAGGTCATTGTTTCTAAATACCTTGCGTTGTTGTAGTGGTTTCACTTGCATGTCCTACGTGAGATGTGACTGGTAGGAGGGTCAGAGTGACACACATGGGTGTGCTTCAGCTGTAGTGCAAAGTAGGAAACCATGGAAGTAAAAAAAAAGTGCGATTTAGCTTTTGTCTTCTAAAAAGTAAAGAGATCATTGTTGGGCCTTGACTTAATTTATCTTAACAGGAAAATGTCTATACAGAGCATACATAATTTTTAAAACGGTGCAGCGTATACTTTTCATGCAGAATGCGTGGTACAACTGAAATTGTTGGATTTTAAACAACGAGCCCTTTGCTTTAATCTTGATTTACTTAACCAGCAAATTTTTATGATCTTGCCTTTATAACTTGGCTTTCTCCTTTCATAATGGACAGTTCCCAGGACCAGGATATCCAGTCGGTACCCATGCAAGATGTGGTAGTGCTGCATGTTATTATCTGCAACGAAGTCTGACATTCCCTACTTCCGAGGCATATGGCATACGAGGGCACCCTCCTAAGTAGCATTTTTATTCTAGCTACTGTAGTGATACTATCTTGTTTTAATCGGAAGCATGAGTTAGCTTAGCCTTCTGGCTTACAGGCCTGTTTCCCCTCGTCACCTAATGACTTTTACTTTACTTAGCTTGCTCTGTTTTATCTCAATTATTTACTTACATCTTTCCAAGATGGCTACATTGTTTTTACTTAGGACAATGTTTTAGTTTCCTGCCATCAGTGCCACTCTGCTAAGGCGTCACTATCAACGTCAGAGATAGATAATATGTAGGTATTCACATTAGGAATTTTCCCACTTTTTGCTTTCGAGGAATTGTTCATGTAATTGCTGCCCCAAGCATGTTTTGTTATCTATTGTTTGGGAACAGACCTACGTCAGGGGTCAGAGCAGATCGGTATAAATGTACCTTACATAGACAGATAGTCAGAGGGATTCTGACCAGATGCCATCGCTGTTATCGATGCTGCACGTCGCCTTGATGCTGACCCAGTCTTCGTGTCCACACATAGTTGAAGCCAGAGACCTCATTCCAAGGTAACGAGGGTTGGGGGGGCTCTCCTCAGGGATACCGCATTGGCAGATTAGGTTTATCACACCTAGCTCTCTTTAGGTTAGTGGTGAGGTTCATTATGCTAGGACATATTTCAGGTCTCATGTCATTCTATGTAATTGCAAGATGGTGGGGATCTTTGTGATAGTGACTCTCGTTTTCACAATTCTATTTCTTGCACTGTTCATTATCCTTATCATTGCAGCCCATGGAACTTAACGTAGATTGCAGTATTTTGAATAAAAACCTATTAAGACTCTAGCTCATCTCTTTCATTGCCTGTGTATTTGACTGAGACATGTTGTTCATGTGAGCAAGGGGTAATCTCCATTTAACCACAACACTCTCTGAGATGGTGCACTCTTAAGTCCATGCGTAAAGGCTGCCACAAATCACCTTTTAATGTTTGAGTTTTTGGTGAGGTGCTGCTTGTGATCCGGGAGAGTTGGGACGACAGTTGTGACTTGTTGTAGGACTGGCATAGTCACCTACAAACACAAGTATTGTTTTCCTTAAACCAACAGTCTTGCCTAGATATTAGTCAAACTACGACACTACAGTTTATTTCAATGTAAATAAAGCATTACCCTGAACTTGCTTTGATCCATGACTAGTTGAACCGGGACTTTCAGTTTTGATGCATTTTGTCATGTCTTATATTTTTTTTTTCCTCTCCGAAGGAGCGTGCTGTTTTCACTTTTCCCACTGCAATCTCTGGAGTCAGTTCTTCAGAGCTTGTTCCTTTAAACTACGAACACCAGACATTATACCCAAAATAAAAGTCTAAAAGGACTGTATCAGATGTTTGTGAAAGCTGGTGTGCACAGTAATGCACCTTCATAATTTTGCCTGACAAGATTCAGCAGGTAGACCTCCTGAAACGTATTGGGCGAAAATACTTGGAAAAGAGACCAAACATGAAGCATTTGGTATGGAAAATACTATATCCACACTTCCAGGGCTGTTTCATAACTACTATCTCCACATTTCCAGAGCCACACTGAACAATAAGAGGCATTTACTGCATCCATTGATTACTTTATTCGTGTTATAACTGAGAATACCAGGTGAGATTTTGTGAATTTGATACATTTCAGGGCATCTGTTTTGAGGTGATGGGGTTGTAGAAGGAAGATTTAGAATTTGGAGTCCTGTGCATCCTCTTCCAATGTGTGTACTGCCCACAGAGTATGGAGCATGTATAGTGAACTGTTGGCTGGAGGCACCTTTATGTACCTGAAGTAGTCATGACCATTTTGCACATCACAAGATGATGACAAAAAACCAACTACCAGAGGAGTGAGCTCAGGTTAATTTAGTGACTTTAAGGGTTCACCCTGAGAAGAGTTGTGATCATGTCTTCCTCTGTTACTCTCTCTTTTGTCCTCTCTCTATTTCTTCCACTCTCTTTTAGCAAAAAAACAAGGATGTTATTAGGTGTCCCCTACAGAGAGCTTTAAGCTGTCTGTTTGCGAACAACCTCTTGAGGATGATACCAAAATCTTGCAGTGGGCTTATAGCCAACCTACTGCTTAGCATTGGTTGGCATTCTTGTCACTTATTTACCTTCTTCTTATTCAGTAACTTCCCTTCCTCTTCTTGTGTTTGTCCCTCCCCTGCAGCATCGCCTATTTATCACCTTTTAGATTGGATGACTTCTGTTCTTCCACTACTCATCTTTAAGGAACTACTTTTTGCTTTCAGCACTCCATGAGAACAACAGGGCCCAGTCTTGATCCAGTTGCCTTTTTGAGGCAAAGGCGTCTTGTAGCTTGCTGTCTGCCCGTAGTCACACAGGAGGTGAGACAACTGGCCCTTGGAGTCCTCGTCTTTGCCCTGGGTACAAAATGGAGCAGGCTCAGTCCTACAGGTCTCCGCCCAAATCACAGCAAGACAGCAGATCCAGTCCTCATCTGATCTTCTGATGGCTGGCACCATCAAGTGGGTGAGGGTGGCTCTTGGGCACTCCTTAACCAATGGATTAAATGTTCCCAGGGCCAACCCTGCCCACTTTCAGTACTGCAGAGAGGCCCCAAATGCCATGTGCCAGGGCATTTTTGTAGGAAAGTACCATCTGGCCTGGCATGTTACCCCCATTTTCACTGTATGTATGTTTGTTTTTGCCCATGTGTCACTGGGATCCTGCTATGCAGGACCCCAGTGCTCATAATGTATGCCCTGTATGTGTTCCATGTGTGGTGCCTAACTGTATCACTGAGGTTCTGCTTACCGGAACATCAGTGTTTATGCTCTCTCTGCTTTCTAAAATTGTCACTGCAGGCTAGTGACTAATTTCACCAATTCTCATTGGCACACTGGAACACCCTTATAATTACCTTCTATATGGTACCTAGGTACCCAGGGTATTGGGGTTCCAGGACATCCCTATGGGCTGCAGCATTTCTTTTGTCACTCATAGGGAGCTCATACAATTCTTACACAGAACTGCCACTGCAGCGTGAGTGAAATAACGTCCACGTTATTTCACAGCCATTTTTCACTGCACATAAGTAACTTATAAGTCACCTATATGTCTAACCCTCACTTGGTGAAGGTTAGGTGCCAAGTTACTTAGTGTGTGGGCACCCTGCCACTAGCCAAGGTGTCCCCACATTGTTCAGGGCAAATTCTCCGGACTTTGTGAGTGCGGGGACACCATTACACGTGTGACCTACATATAGGTCACTACCTATATGTAGCATCACAATTGTAACTCTGAACATGGCCATGTAACATGTCTAGGATCATGGAATTGTCCCCCCAATAACATTCTGGTATTGGGGGGACAATTCCATGCATCCCCGGGTCTCTAGCACAGAACCCGGGTACTGCCAAACGGCCTTTCCGGGGTTTCCACTGCAGCTGCTGCTGCTGCAAACCCCTCGGAAAGGTTTCTGCCCCCCTGGGGTCTGGGCAGCCCAGTCCCAGGAAGGCAGAACAAAGGATTTCCTCTGAGAGAGGGTGTTACATCCTCCCCCTTCCTCTAGAAATACTTTGATGGGCACAGATGGTGCCCATCTCTGCATAAGCCAGTCTACACCGGTTCAGGGATCCCCCAGCCCTGCTCTGGCACGAAACTGGACAAAGGAAAGGGGAGTGACCACTCCCCTGACAAGTACCTCCCAGGGGAGGTGCCCAGAGCTCCTCCAGTGTGTCCCAGACCTCTGCCATCTTTGATTCAGAGGTGTTGGGGCACAATGGACTGCTCTGAGTAGCCAGTGCAAGCAGGCGACGTCAGAGACCCCTCCTGATAGGTGCTTACCTCTTTCAGTAGCCAAGCCTCCTTTCTCAGTAGCCAAACCTCCTTTTCTGACTATTTAGGGTCTCTCCTCTGGGCTATTCCTCAGATAACAAATGTAAGAGCTCAACAGAGTTCCTCTGCACTTCCCTCTTTGACTTCTGCCAAGGATCGACCGCTGACTGCTCCAGGACGCCTGCAAAACCGCAACAAAGTAGCAAGACGACTACCAGCAACATTGTTGCTCCTCACCCTGCCGGCTTTCTCAACTGTTTACTGGTGGTGCATGCTCTGAGGGCTGTCTGCCTTCACCCTGCACTGGAAGCCAAGAAGAAATCTCCTGTGGGTTGACGGAATCTTCCCCCTGCCAACGCAGGCACCAAACTTCTGCATCACCGGTGCTCTGGGTCCCTTCTCATCCTGACGAGCGTGGTTCCTGGAACACAGGAGCTGGGTCCAAGTGTCTCCCACAGTCCAGTGGCCCTTCTGTCCAAAGTTGGTGGAGGTAAGGCCTTGCCTCCCCACGCCAGACAGAAAACCTGTGTATTGCTTGATTTGCAGCTGCTCCGGCTTCTGTGCACTTTTCCAGAACTTCCTTTGTGCACATCCTAGCCCGGGTCCCCAGCACTCCGTCCTGCATTGCCCAACTCGCTGAGTTGAAATCCAATGTCGTGGGACCCTCCTTTGTGACTCTGAGTTGACTGCTGTCCTCAGATCTTCTAAGTGCCCGTTCTGGTACTTCTGCGGGTGCTGCCTGCTTTTGTGGGGGCTCTTTGAGTTGCTGAGCGCCCCCTCTGTCTCCTCCAAGGGGCGACATCCTGGTCCTTCCTGGTCCCCAGCAGCACCCAAAACCTTAAAGTGCAAATCTTGCAGCTAGCAAGGCTTGTTTATGGTATTTCTGCGTGGAAACACTTCTGCAACCACCAGCACGCCGTGGGACATCTTCTCACCAAATGGGAAGTTCCTAGCACCTTCCGTTATTGCAGAATCTTTGGCTTCTTCCACCCAGAGGCAGCCCTTTTACACCTTCATCTGGGGTTTTGTGGGCTCCTGCCCCCCCTGGACACTTGCGTGACACTAGGACTTGGTCCCCTTCTTTTAAAGGTCCTCAGGTCCAGGAATCCATCTTCAGTGTTTTGCTAGTGCTTGTGGTTCTTGCAGAATCCCCTATCACAACTATTCTGTCTTTCTGGGGTAGTAGGGTAACTTTACTCCTACTTTTCAGGGTCTTGGGGTGGGGTATCTTGGACACCCTCACTGTTTTCTCACAGTCCCAGCGACCATCTACAACCTCCCATAGGCCTGGGGTCCATTCGTGATTCGCATTCCACTTTTGGAGTATATGGTTTGTGTTGCCCCTAGGCCTATGTCTACCTATTGCATTCTATTGTGATTCTACATTGTTTGCACTACTTGTCTTACTGTTACTTACCTGTTTTGGGTTTGTGTACATATAATTTGTATATATTACTTACCTCCTAATTGAGGGTATCCTCTGAGATACTTTTGGCATATTGTCACTAAAATAAAGTACCTTTATTTTCAGTAACTCTGAGTATTGTGTTTTCTTATGATATTATGCTATATGATATAAGTGGTATAGTAGGAGCTTTGCATGTCTCCTAGTTCAGCCTAAGCTGCTTTGCCATAGCTACCTTCTATCAGCTTAAGCTGCTAGAAATACCTCTATTCTACTAATAACGGATAACTGGACCTGGCACAGGGTGTAAGTACCACAAGGTACCCACTATAAGCCAGGCCAGCCTCCTACAATTTTCAAGTTGGACAAGTCTTCGGCCACATTAAACTTGGGCTTTGAGGCTGGGGGTGTGTGTGGAAGTGTCATAGTGGAATTTACCAGTGTCCTCCTGCATCTAACATTAACATCCAGCTTGCAGGAAGCACTGTCCCAACAACAAACCCAGAGACAAACGTCTAGCAGGACAAAAGCAGGGTCATCAGCAACCACACAGAGGATTCACAAGAATTGTTTTAGCATCCTGTTCTCTTCCTTTCAAATTTGCATCATGTACTAAATGTGGCTCATCAGACCTGTAAAACGTGATTTGACAGCATAATGTCACAGGACGCGATCAGCCCCAACTCCGAATATTCTGTGGACTGAGGAGTCATCCTTGGCCAATGAGATCACTATATTGTTTGCTCCTGGGAAACATTTCGACCTCGTTCACACCAATTTCTGGACTAAGTAAAGGCTGTGAGTTGATGAGGAGCCTGAAGAACTTTAGGGAGGGAAAATGTAACTTTCTAAAAATTAATTGTTCTTAATATTTATTAAAGATCTGACTTCAATACTGAGTTGGATTTTTAATAGCTATTAAGACTAGCGGTTTAATTATTTTTTTAGCTGGTCCCTTTGCCGCTTTACTAGTATTAGTATTTTAATATACACTCCGATTTTCAATGTAGGATAGCTTTTTGGCTTTGTCACAGTGGGGATATAGTAAAGCTAATGTTTTACATATCACACTTTGAAATATCATGCACCCATAGCTTGTGCGCTCCAAGGCTTATATAGTGGTGACTTGCTAATATTTAAAAGGGAGGTTTCCATCTGTTACAAAGAGTAAAATATGTTTTCTTTTGTCACACTAGTGGGTGGCACAATAAGTGTTGTGGTCCATGGATGACAGTTAACTTTTCATACCATGGGCGTTTTTGAATACCATATATTATTGCCTTATAGAAACCTTAAATAAGCCAATTGGAAATTTACCCATTTCTCCATGTTTTAGTGGGTCAAAACACATACACTAGACAATGGGCAACAGTGCTCTAGTGTGCAGGGTCTAAAACACAGCAATAAAATACATTCCAGCAAAAGGCAAAAAATTGGGTGTGACCATGCATAAATGGCATATTTCTTACAGTCAGATAGGTGGGTCAGCAGAGACCACCAAGAGTGTTGAGTTGTAACCCATTTGAGTGGCTACTACTTTTATTTAAAGAGTGAAGACAATACATGGCAGCCTAGAGGAAAGAGGTGGGTGTTAGATTTAAGATTCTAAAGAATGAGTGGCTAGGGGGATGGAACAATGGAGAGAGGGTCAGAGCTTCTGGTTGTATGCCATTTCCAGACACAAACAGGGAGCACCCACAGTAGAAGGCCCTTCAGTTTGCCACCCTTTACCTAGAGACCTGGCCGGAATGCCCGGGGAGTAAAAGTTAACTTGGTTGATGGAACACATGTCCCAATCAAGAAGGAGCAGACACAGGTAGCCAAGATGCTTACAAGCACAAACACATCACCTGGAGGCAGTGCTTAATTTGTAAATAAAAAGGTGCCGGTGCCCAAAGCCCTCCTCTTAAACCCGCAGCTGCTGCAATTAAATGTGTGAACACGGAATACTGAGGCAGCGTAATCCTGAAGCCATCTTGGGCCTCTTCAGTCTATTTACAGACACTCACTGCTCCCTCAGCTCACTCTTGCAGCTTTCTGCTTTCTCCTATTGTGATACTTTTTCGTTTTTCTCTTTCACCGTCTTTTCCATATGCGTCTTTTGCTCACAGTAAATGCTTGAGGCAGAAAAATAAGTGTCAGCCCTCAAAAATAAGCGCCGGTGCCCCGCACCGGAAACAACAAGCACAAATTAGGCACTGCCTGGAGGAGTCTTTAGGTCAAACATCAGCTAAACAGTTTAAAAATAATATGTAAAAAAAGCATATACACAGAAAATATTAAAGCGTACACAATGATGGGGGTAAAACTAGCCAACTCACAAATAAACACATTTTTGGTACAGTTTGTAATTTTCATAAAATGCAAAGCTTTAAAAATTGAGCTTTTGTGGCAGCAGGGAAGGGTATTGCATCTTGCACCATCCTTTGCCCCTGCCTTTCCTCCAACCACCTTCCTAGCTTGTGATTGAAGTTAGGTCTCCAGGCAACCTTGATTTTCTGCTTCAGGGGAAGCCACTCATGTGACATTCAGGGACCACGTAACTGTCAATGAAGGCTGGCATGGTGCTACACACTTTGCAACAGACATGTTTTACCAAAGTCACATTTTCCTGACTTCACATTATTATGCTTGTGAAGAGTAGAGGTAGGGGGTGAACTACGCTCTGCTCGCTGAGTTTGGAAAGTGTTTTACACTCCCCACTCCGCTTAGAGCGCAGAGATGCGAAAACTCTGCGCAGTGGTGTTTTTTTCATGTTTGCGCTCAGCAATGTTAAGTTGGTGACCGCCAGTGAGGAAAATCTTACTCCAGGCTACCTCCCGGTGAGAATGCGGGCGGTCACGGATGGTCGCTACCGCTTGCATTGAGAAACTTTACGTTTGTGTTGCGGAAGCTGCCACTTGAGTAGAAAATCTACTCGAGCAGCAGAAAAGAAGCAGCACCCTTTTGCAAGGTGCGTAGTGCGTGCCGTTCGCCCTGATTTTACAGCATGTGACAAACACCCAGTGCTAAAAATCAGTGCGAAGCGGTGACCTAATGCCTTTCACCACTTGCAGAACTCCACATAGAACGTCAGAGTTTTTTGGTCATTTTGCGGAGTTCTGCATAGGGAAACTCCACCAACTCTGCCTAGGCCTAGCAAAGTGTAAGTTTACTCATGCCTAGTGTACAATATACATTGAAGAGGTAGGGGATTCTGATCCCTAGGGCCTGCATCAATGAATTCTTTAATATCACTGCAGTAGTACCTCTGCAATTTTCTATCAGGAAGGATGGGATACAATTTCAAAAGGTGTTAGTTATCTCACTGTCATTGTTTAGACTCTTATGAAAAATATTACAGCGATTTGTGAAATGGAAGGTTTACTACTTTATTTCCATTTTTATTTTTTTATGTTCTTTATCTATTCAGGCACTTACATCCAAACATTAGTGTGCAACAATAATAAAGGCATCCCAATTTAAATCATGTTAGGGTGTAAATGCAAGCCCTGTTGCAAGAGGTGGCTAGATGTTCCTGCTTTGTAATCCATTAGCTGCGCTGCTGCCAGTGAGCTGAGTGCTGTGCTGACTGGGCCGTGTAAGTAGTCCGTAAGTAAGTGAAAAGGAAAGTGTTAATCCGACTGCCAGCACATACAAACTATGGCAAACAGTGATGCACTAACAAGAAATACGTCAACTTTCTAGACTGTCTTCATTCATGATCTATTTTCATGGAATTATAGCTCCAAGATTTTGGAACCATATTTCATCTTTAATTCTGAATGCATCGCCTGTAAAGGAATAAATAAAAAATATATTATTACCGAGCAAACGATAAATTCTGATATTTAAGGAAATTAGGAGGATCAAGAGGAAAAGTAGAGGTAAGTGAAATTGTGTACGAAGTACTGAGTATGTAACAACGAACGTTCTCCAACATTAGAAGTAAGGAATGTGGAACACTGAGTTTTTTAGACATAGAATAGAAATACTAATTGTGCAACAGTGTGCATTTTCAAATATTAAACATGTGCATTGTGCAGCAGTGAGAATGTTCTAGTGTTTACTAAACTTTGTGTTCAACACTTTAAGGCCACAGGTTTGCGTAAAAGAGTATAGCGCCAGTTATCACCATTCCAGAGCGCCAGCTGGGCGCCATATTTAAGGAATGACGGAAGCTGGCACTAAGGCCTGGTTATCGTCAAAATACATGGCGTTAACCAGGTGGGGGAAGCGACGGGAAAACTGGAAGTTGTGCATGAAAGAATGGCGCTAGTCAGGTTAGAGTCAAAATAATAACTCTAACCTGACTAGTGCCATTGTTAGACACACCACCCGCTACGTAAAGACAGGACTCATGGCCCCCAGCCCAATGGCCATGCCCAGGGAACTTAAGTCCCCTGGGCATGGCAATTGGGCACAGTGCCATGAAGGGGGCCAAAGTTAGGGCCCCTGAGAGGGGAAAACATATTCAAATACTTCTCGGGACTTACCTGGGATGAATCCCCCATCCTATGGTGTCCCTCTGGTGTCGGTGGGGTGTCCCTGGGGCCAGGGAAGGGTGCCTGTGGGCTCTTTCCAATGTCTCTGACCATGGAAATATGCCCACAGGTCCTCTAACACCTGCCCTGACCCAGGCGTTAAATAATGGTGCAAAGCAAGCTTTGCACCATTATGTGATCCCTCCTCCCCCCACGTGCGTGATTTTAGCATGGGGGGATAAGTATGGCCCTAAGGCCATAGAGTCATTTTTTGCACAGGAACGCCTACCTTGCATCTCATTGACGTAAGGTAGGTTTACACGTCCAAAAAATGACTTTAACTCCAAAACATTGGCGCTAGACGGGTCTAGAACCAACGTATAAATATGGAGTTAGTTTTGCACTGAATTTGCATCAAAAAAGTTATGCAAATTCAGCGCAAAACAAGTATAAATATGCCCCAAAATGTGAAATTATCAGACACTACTGTAACTATCAGCGTTAATCTCTCATGCCTTGAGAGATGCCTGTGAGATTTGTTTAGTGTACACTTACTGATTTTACAACAGTGAGTTTTCCTGTCTAACTGTAGGAAATAAAGTTACTGGTGGAGTGGAATGAAACATTACTCAAGCAGCAACCACAATTCTTGTCAGGGTGAAACACAAGCAAACCCCAAATTAACCTGTGCTCAATCCTCTGGTAGCTTGACACAGAACAGTCAGGCTTAACTTAGAGGCAATGTGTAAAGTATTTATGCAGCACATGCAGCACTTCAAACATGAATAAAGTAAAAACACAATACAAAAAAAATCCCACACCAATTTAAAAAAACAGAGTAAAATTTTATAGATTATTTGAGACCAAAACAACAAAAATCCAATCAGTATAACCGGCTATATGCAATTTTAAGGATTTAAGAGAAACAGTACCTAAAAGCACAATGTGCCAACAATAGTTATCTGGTTGTGCCAGGCTAGGACAAAGTCACAAGTTCAGGCCAATTGCGATGTAGCGTGGGCTGGATACAGGGACCAAGTTAGGCATGCTGAAAAAGTACCTCAAATCCTAGTTTCGGATTGTTGTGAGATCCCACGTAGAGGATTCAACATGCAGTGAAGATTCCAACGAAGCTGCTGGGCTGCCATGCGAGGTCTTGCATCATCATCAAGGATACAGTTGACAGAGCTTGTAATGGGAAGACTTGCATTGAGGATTCATCACACATTGGCGGGTCCGAGAAGCTGCGGGATAATATGTCCAGCGTTGTCATCGAGGATGCATTTGATGGGGGCTTGAGATGAAATCCTGAGTTGAGCATGCATCATGCAGTGGTGATTCCAAGGAGCTGCAATGCAAGGTCCTGTTTCTGGGATGTGTCATGCAGCAGCGGTTCTGATGCAGAGCTGTAAGGAGATGCATCACGGTGCGCACCTTCCTCCCAAAGACCGTAGCTGGGCTGGCAGAGCACCTTCAAGCCAACATCCAAGGACCCAAGTAAGAGGTAGCACCACTTAGGGGGCATGACTTACAGTAGACAGAGTCCAGGTGCTTCTTTGAAGGCAGTTGGAGCCTTTTCTGTGCCTGAGCCTCTGATCAGGAGACTAGCCAACTTGGGCATGGCGTCACGCTGATGGTCTTGTGTTCAAGATGCAGGTCCAGTCCTTTTCACTCAGGCAGCAGAGTAGTAGGGCAGCTGGGTAGCAGGTCTTCTTTCAGCATAACAGCCGTTCTGAGCCTTCCACAGTTTCAGAGGTGTACTGCAGTGTTGGGTCTGATGGTGCATTATTTATAACAGGTGCCAGGTTTGAAGTAGGAGAAGGTTCTGGAGGTTTCCAACTTCAGAGGTGTTTGTAATTTCCTGTCTATATGCCTTGGTTTAATCTTGTCTAAAGGCACAAAAGACTAATATAAACCTTTTTGTGAGTGTGCTCAGGCAAAGGCTTTGTGAAGTGTAAGTATGATAGGTAACAGCTTCTCCCCCTATCAAGTCACAGATGGACCATTCTGCCAACACCTATGCCCCTTTGCATCACTGTCTGGGAGAAATACACAAAGCCAAACTGCCTGCTGCACCAAGTCATGGGATTCGGGATACATGCTACAGGCACCAAATGGTTATGACAAGAAAATGCCAACTTTCTAAAAAGTTACATTTTCAGAATTGTAACTTAAAATCCGACTTTGCCATTGAAGAGGGTTTTAATTACAATTCTTTAGGAGCCAAACTCAACACTGCTTCTTTATTCGAATTGAAAGTTGGCACTTATCAAATGTAATAAGGTAACCAAGTGGTATCCAATGGGACATGCATGCTTTGCAGGAGTGAAAAACATATTTTGGAGTGTTCATTACCATAACATGTAAAAGTTAAAAGTACATGTCCAACTTTTTAAATACACTGCACCCTTCCCTGTGGGCTGGTAAGGGCCTATCCTAGAGGTGATATAAGTATTAAAAAGGAAGGTTTAGGCCTGGCAAAAGGTTTAGGGGCAGATTTAAGGGAAGAGGCGCTGCACCTAGGGCAGCGCCACTTTCCTTGCGCCCCTCAGCACCCCCCTACCACCACCATGTGTGCGCCATATTTAAAATACAGCTCACCATGGCGCAGGGTAGTGGGCAATAGTGCAATTTTTTTCACGCTATTGGTGTACTCTGCAGGAGTAGTGCCAGAATGTTGGTGCTACTCCTGCAGAGTACACAGGGGCCCATTGTAAATATTGGTATCCCCCCTTTTAATGCCTCCTCTGAGCAGGCGTTTAAAGTGCTGAAATAAATGGCGCAAGGAAATCTCTTAGATTTCCTTTCACAATTTTTTCAGCCCCCTAATGGGGGAACACCCCCTTGCCTATTTTATGCCTTGCGCAGGCATAATGTGGCAAAAGGTTTACAAAGTGTCACAATGCGAGCATTACACCACTTTGTAAGTATGGCATGTGGGAAATGCCACCTTAATGCCACATTTGCATCAAAATAAATGCCACAAATGTGGTGCAAGCTGGCACTAGGGGCTTATAAATATGTCCCTTAGTTTGCCAAGTTGAAATTGTAGTTTAAAACAGTGCCCCCATGCTGCAATGGCAGGCCTTGCATATTTTAAAAGACTACATACATAGATAGCGGAATATGTGCTGCAGGCCCACTAGTAGCATTTGATTTACAGACCCAGTGTGCAGGTAGGGGCTTTACTAGGGGCTTATAAGTAAATTAAGGGGCATATTTAAGAGCCCCTAGCACCACCGGAGCGTCACTTTTCATAACACTTTGGTGGCGCTATGCCCCGCGCTGTATTTACAAGATGGTGTTAATTTACTTTTTCTGGCTTAACACCACCTTGAAAATACAGCCCCTTTACATGCAGCACTTTGCGTGGAAGGGTGTGCAAAACCCATTGCATTTTGACGCTGCCTTAGATTTACGAGTTTTTAATAAACCTGAGGTAGAGCCAAAATCTAATGCCACCACCAGGGGTGATGGTGGAGTGGCACAACAAGTAGAAATGCTTTCATTTCTCCTCCTTTTTTGCTCTTTCTATGTGTGCTGCGTTTTGCAGCACATATAGAAAGAGCAAATCGCCATTTAAGGTTTTTTTTTGCAGGAAGGTGTTCCTTCCTGCACAAAAGCAATCTCCCCCTCAACGCAGCCATCCTTGCACTACAGTGCAAGGGTGGCTGCATTGACGCACGGCAGCAAATTTAGGTCCGGCGCGGGGGAAACACAGGGGTGCGCCGTATTCCAGTAAATATGGCACATCCCTGCATTTTGAAAATGACCGTGCATGACACTGCAAAATTTGGCTTAGCGCCGCGCACCGTCATTTTCCATTAAATCTGGCCCTAAATGTGCTAACTGGATGTAAGTCAATCTTACCATTTTTAAAGGAGAGCACAAGCACCTTTGCACTGGTTAGTGAAGGCAAAGCGTGAAGAGTCCTAAAACCAGCAAAAATGAAGTCAGTAAAAACAGGAGGATGAAAGGCAAACATTTGGGGGAAAAGTATGCCAAGGATATCGGGTCCAACACTAACTTTAGCAGTGAGAGGTGTTTAAGAATATTCTGGTGTTAGATAAATTTACTGTGTTAAAAGTAAAAGGTGACTGAGTAAATCTTACAATGGTACAAATATTGACTTATGGCACTGAGAAGTGTCAAGTGAAAATTCCTAGTGCTAAATATATTGATTGTGCAACAGTTAGAGTTATCTGGGGAAACGGTTTAGTGATCAATATGCTGACTATGTTAAGACTAAGAGATCTCTCTGAGAATATTCCATTGCAACTTACCATGACTTATAACAAGGAAAGGTCGCAATAACAATAATCCTAATATACTGATTGTGCGACAGTGACAGGGCTCAAGTGCTAAATATAAGAATTGTATAGTGAGATATTCAAGTTGTAGATATATGGATTGTACAGCAGTGAAAGTATTCCAGGGACAGTGTATCAAGGAGGGAGATACCTGTAAATGTCCTGTGTTAGATAAGCGGATTGTCAGCAATGGAAATGTTTTGGTGTTTGACATACCTTTTGTTTAACATTGTAAGTGTTCTGTTGGTAGACCTCTCAAAAGCAATATGGAGTGCTTAATTTTTGGGTATACTGGCACTGTAACGATGAGAGGTGACTGTGAGAAAGTGAGTCACCAACCACTACCCATGTTCCCTTCGCAAGTCTTCCCATGCACAGCAGTGGTTGACTTTTGCATCTGGATTCTTCTAGATCCTTTATTCATTGTACAGGTGAATGTAACTTGTTCAACTCTACGTCGGTGCATTTCCCTTTCCTCCACTTCAATTCAGGCAGACACTTTTCTCTATTGCATCTTGCCCAGCCTCTTGCAGTAATCATGTTTACTCCCCTTTTGAAAGAAAGTAGGCATATCTTAGAAATTACAATGATTAGTAGTGGGGTTAATATCTTACTTAATAATCCACTGCTAATATTACTAAGCCACTCACCAATTTTAGAAAAAAACTTTCCTATTGCTTCCAAGGCACCAGTCTTTTCCAACTCCTTCACTTCTCTATAAACATCCAATGTATTATTGACAAATGTGTTAATCACATTAGTAGCATCAGATATATAAGAGCAGCAGTGCTGAATAGGTTGCATGTGGCAGACTTCACCCTTTTACACTAGTAAGATATCTAAAGCAAGCATATTTTGCAAAGCCATTGTCCTTATTGCCACAGGCTCAGAATTAATAGCAGCTATTTCCCCAGTGGTGTTAATAACAAGCCGATTCACTAATATGGGCAGCGTTCTGATCTTAAAATCATTCAAAAATATACTTACAGATGGATTCATAGCACCAAAAAATCACCTACTTCTAGTGAGGCCCTTCGCACAGCTGTTCCGTGAATCATTGTCCATTTATTATCTATCTCATCAACATGACACACCTTAGGAAACACTGCACATACATAACAGCTGCCAGTCCAGTCTGCAGAAAGTTTTAAATATGCATTCTTCACACATACACACACAATAAACTCTGGGAATAACTGGATTTTTCCCTGAAAATGTTTATTCACCTAAAACCTCTAATCTTTGTACACATGTGCTCCAACGCAAATCTGAGGTTTATTAACCTGTTCTTTCAGGCTCCTGAAACACAACTTTCCCTCCCATTGGTGCTCAAATTCAACTTCAGATGTGTTCCTGCTTCTTTCATATTCATATTTTCTTCTTCCTTCTCCCAACTCTTCCTTTGTTCCTCTCCTTAACATCCTCTTAACCTCTTCCCCCCTTTCATTCAAATCCTTAATAAAGTCCTTCTCAGGTCCATTCAATTTACATATAGTCCTATCTTAAATAAATTTAAGAATATTAATTTCTGTGACAGACCTTAAATAATCACCCATCGTTTCCAGACTCTGCTCCAGTATTCAGATTTAAATTTGTATACATAGGCACAAAATCTAAACGTAAGTCAAAGTTATAGAAATAATGTTCAAAGTGACCTTATTGATAGAAAAAACTCATAGTTGTGCTACACATGAGTGAGTAAGTGAAAGGTAAGTGGTGGTTTTGAACACCCGCTGATGTCAAGGCAAGTAAGTATGTACAAATATCACAATTTCTTGCATTTATAACCTTACAATATTCATGATGTAAAGACATTAGTGAAGTTTCCCTCAGAACCATCCTATGAAAAAAAAGGTTCATGTTTAATCTATGTTGCTCATCTAAGAAAGCTAAAGCAGATATTGTTTTGGGCGAAGCATGCTGGTAGAATAGTTAAGACCCACTACTAAGCCAATCATTAGTATAACTAAGGTGATTGACACTATTATTATTAACACTCTATTTTTTCAGTATATTTGACAATATGGTTTCTCTTAAGTCAGATCAAAAAGAAAAAGTAATAAAAATCAAAGTTCTCATTGTTGCTTCTACTGTCCAAATCAGTAAACCTTTCACATTGTACAAACTAACTCTCTTGGTTCAGTTGATGACAGGATTAGTACCTACAACCGGGTACTTGAAAAGGACAATCCTATATTGCTACTGGAGCCTGGGGCCTAAAATCTTCACAAGACACTCAGAATATAAACTTGAATCTTCAGCATCTAGATGTGTAACTATACTTCAGTGTAAAAAAAAACAATCAATGTGGTAACACTATTCATGGAGTTTTTTTGAGTACCTTTGACTATGCACCTGTTCTCTCCCTGATAGTCTGATCACTGATTGTTCACTGTCACTGTTACTTTGTTCACTTGGCTCATCTTTCTGCCACAGCAGCTCTTAGTCCGTCACACCTGTCCAGCCACTTCTCTCATCTATGCACTCTTATGGTTGATGTACTTGCCACTTCTTCAAGCACAGGGTCACCCCTTCAGTTTCAGCTACTTGGTTCACAGTGGTTACTCTTGGTTCGTTCACCGTAGGCTCTCTGAATATTTTGGCTGAGCTGGAGTCTGACTGTGATTCAGTGGCTGCTGTCACCACTTCTTCACTGACTTGTCTCACTCTATTGGTGTGGGAGACATGGATCCAGTTTGGGAAGACCCCACATTTCACAGTAAGATTCGTCACACAGATGGCCTGAAAAGAGCCTTGCCAGTGAAGCCACAGACAGTATTTCCTGAAAGGTCTCTTTATCAGGACCAAGTGCATTGTTCCTGCCTAGGAGGTGGGGTCACAAAATCAATCTTGTGGGAGACGGAATGCACCAACATAGGACAGTCCTTTGCAGTAGTAAAAAATCACATCATCAGTTATATTCACAAGCACAGCTGCTGGCACTGCTGGAAGTCTCATGGCTCTACTCATCAGGGTTTTGTTGGAACAGAGCTTAATCCTCTTAACAGGAGTGCATTGTATGCTCATCAGAACCAGGGGAGTAGTTTCTGGTCATTTCAGGGAAGTGGATGCACACACCATAACTAGTCGCAACTTTGGTGCCCCCTTGACTTGCTCCACAATCCCAGACATCTCTGGCCTATAGCTACAATGCAACCTCAGGCCCACCTGTAGTGCTACACACAGGAGTTTCAAAATATCATTATAGGAAACTGAGTTGCTGGTTGAGGGGGGTGAAACCCTACTCAAGCAGGCACCACAATTCCTGTCAGAGTCAAGTCATGAGCAAACTCAACATTAACCTGTGCTAAAACCTCTGGTAGCTTGACAGAAAGCTGTCAGGCTTAAGATTGAGGCAATGTGTAAAGTATTTATGTAGCACTTCAAAACAGTGTTAAAGTGTAAACACAACATAAGAAAAATCCCATACCAATTCCGAAAAATAAAATAAAATTGAATAAATTATTTGAGAACTAAACAACAAAAATCCAATCACTAGAACCTGAGATATGCAACTTCAACATTGTATGTAAAAACAGCATCTAAAAGTGCAATGCACCAACTGTGGTTATCTGGTTGCCCCTCACAGGGACAACCTCACAAGTTCAGGCTGATTGCGATGGAGAGCAGGCCAGTTAAGGGGACCACGTTAGGCCAGCTGGACAAAAGTACTTTAAATCCTGGTTTGCAGAGCGTTGCGAGATCCTGTGTCAAAGATGCCTTGTGCAGCAGTGGTTGCGAGGAGCTCTGGGGCTGCAATGCACAGTCCTACATAATTTTCTTTGAGGATGGCATTGATGAGGGGCTAGAGATGCGTAGTCCTGCATTGATAATGTGTTGCGCATCAGCAGTTCCGAAAAGCTGCAGGGTTGCAATGTGTAGTCCTGCATTGTTAATGAGGGGCAATTCAATGAAGACTGTGATGCGAGGTTTGGCATTGGGATGTGTTACATTACAGTATTTCCAAGGCAGCTGGGAGGTGATGCATTGTGCTTTGTCTGTTCTGCAGCACAGAACCACAGCTGGGCTGTAAGTGCACCTTCAGGCCCACTTTCAAGGGTCCAGAACAGGGGTAGCACCACTTAGGGGGCAGGATTTACATCAGACAGAGTCCAGGTGCTCGGTGCCAGGTGGTTGAAGCCTTTTCTGTCACTGAGGTTCTGATCAGACAGCTAGCCAGCTAGGCCTTGGAGTGACTCTGGTGTTCCTGGGATCAAGATACAGGCCCAGTCCTTCGCTCACACAGCAAGACTGCAGATTAGCATTCCTTCTTGCAGAGCAGCACAGATGTTCTTCTGAGTCTTCCACAGGTCCAGAGATGTAATGTAAAGTTGGGTCTGAGGGTCCTTTATTTTTATCCGGTGCCCGCTTTGAAGTAAGAGAATGTTCTGAAGGTTTCCCCCTCATAGGTGCTTGGAATGTCCTGTCCCCCTGCCTTGGCAACAGCCTTTCTGAGGTCACAATGGGCTAGTGTCAAACGCGCTGTGACTGTGCCCAGTCAGGGCTTTTGTGATGTGCAAATGTGGTTGCTAACAGCTCCTCTCCAACATCAAGTCAGAGATGGCCAACATGCCAGCACATATACTCCTTTATTTCACTGTCTGGGAGGGAACAGTACACAAGACCAAACACCAGGTACACCTAGCAATGTGACCCAGACACCAGGCCCCAAATGGTAAGGAGAAGAAAATGCCATCTTTCTAAAAGTGACATTTTCAGAATTATGAATTACAATCCACGTTTATCATTAAAGAGGGTTTTAACTGCAATTCTTTAGACACCAAACTTAAACTTCCCATCTGTTCTCAATTGAAAGTTACCACATATTAAATGTAATAAGAGAACCCAATGTTATCTTATGGGAGAGATTGGCCTCACAGTAGTGGGAAATGAATGTAGGACCTTTTCACTATCAGGCCACGTAAAACTTAAAAGTAAATGTCCATCCTTTTAAATAAACTGCACCCAGACTTCTGGGCTGTCCAGGGCCTGCCTTGGTTGTGACTTACATGTATTAAAAAGGGAGGTTTGGGCCCAGCAAGAGGTTTATCTTGCCAGGTTGAAATGGCAGCTTAGAACTGCACCCAAAGATTGCAATGGCAGGCCTGGGACATGTTTAAATGGCTACTTAAGTGTGTGGAACAATAAGTGCATGCTCACTGGCAGAATTTCATTTACAGGCACTGGGCACATGTAGTACAACTGTACTAGGAACTTACATGTAAATGAAATATGCCAATTGGGTGTAAGCCAATGTTAAGATCTTTAAAGTAGAGCTCACAAGCACTTTAGCACAGTTTGGCAGTGGTAGAGTGGGCAGAGCCCTAAAGCCAGCAAAAACCGAGTCAGCAAAAACAGCTGGCTAGAATGCAAAAAGTTGGGGGAAAACCACACCAAGGATGTCAGTTCCAACACTCAATTTTTAAACAGGAACCACAATCAGACTCCAGCGAAACCGGTAGGCAGAATTGAGGGATCAAATTCCCCAGTAATCATTTGACCACTCTGAGACTGTAGCACCTCCTGGTCAGGTAGGCTTCCACTCAACACAGAGACAAACTAATACTAATATATAGCGAAGTCCATTGCAAATAGGCATCTTCACAAAATCCAACTACATCCTGCTAAAGGGGTCACCTGATCTTCCTATGTGAGTCATGGTCCCTACTGTCCTCCTGCCCGTACTTAACTGCTGGCAAGTAACACATCTGTGACACAAACTCTCTCCAATGACACATAAATTGGGATTGTACCAAAAGATCTTGAAAAGAGGTATCACAGTTCCTCTTCATTTATTGATAGGTCTCAATCAATCAATCAACTGGGATTTGTAAAGTGCTACTTAGCACCAGTGAGGGTATCCAGGTGCTGATAGCCAAGCTGCTTGGGTGGAATCAGTCGACCAGCCAAGCCTTGAGTCCCTTTCTAAAATATTGAGGAGAGGGTGAGGTCCGGAGGTGGATGGGGAGGTTGTTCCAGGACTTCACTGTGAGGTAGGAGAAGGATCATCCTCTACTGTTGCTTCGGTGGATGGGGGGGATGTGAGCAAGGGAAAGGGGGGTGGAGTGCAGGTATCTGGTGGGTTGGTAGAAGCTCAGACAGTGGTTAATGTATGCTGGTCCTTGATTGTGCAGGACTTTGTAGATGTGAGTCAGCATCTTGAATTGACACCTCTTGTTGACAGGGAGCCAGAGGAGTTTCTTGAAGTGAGGGTGACGTGGGTCCATATGGGGAGGTTGAGCATGAGTCTGACTGCTAGGTTCTGTATTGTCTGCAGTCTCTTCAGGAGGTAAGTGACTTGGTGATGGTATGTCTGGTGCTGACTGGGAGCCATCTGAAGATCTTTCAGAGGATGCAAAGCGTGAGGAAGCAGGTGGAGGAGACTGTGTTGATCTGGGTTTTTCATAGTGAGTTGCTGTCCAGGATGGTGCCGAACTTCCATGCGTGGTCTGTAGGACTGGGTGAATGTCCTAGTTCCGTGGGTCACCAGGAGTTGTTCCACGGGGAGGAGTTGTTTCCAAAGATCAGTACTTCTGTTTTGTCTGCATTCAGCTTGAGGCAGTTGTTTTTCATCCAGTCAGCGATGCTGGTCAATGCCAGGCGGAATTTGGCCCTCATGGTGGATGTGTTTTATGATGGAGAGAAGATGAGCTGCGTGTCGTCTGCAAAGGATATGATGTTCAGTCTATGAGTTCTGACGATGTTGACCCGGGGGGTCATTTATGCGTTGAACAGAGTAGGGCTGAAGAATGAACCTTAAGGGATGCCTTAGAGGATGTTCTTGGGTTCCGAGGTGTAAGGAGGTAGGTACATTCTCAGGGTCCTTCAGGTGAGGAAGGATGCGATCTGTTTGAGGGTGTATTCTTGGATTCTGATCTGATGAAACCTCTTGATCAGGGTGTGGTGGGACATGATGTCAAAGGCTTCCGAGAGGTCGAGGAGGATAGGGCTGCTGTTTGTCCTCTGTCTAGGAAGGTTCTGATGTCTTTGGAGGCTGTGATCAGCGCGGTTTCAGAGCTGTGGTTTGTATGGAATCTGGATTGGGATAAGTCCAGAAGATTGTAGTTCTTGAGGTGTTCTGTGAGTTGGCGGTTGAAGACCTTTTCGTGGACTTTGGAAGGAAAGGGGAGCAGAGAGATGGGCCAGTAGTTCTTGAGCTTGTTGAGGTCAACAGACGGTTTCTTGAAGAGGGGTTTGTCTTCAGTGTTTCCATTCTTCAGGGATGGTGGTTGAGGTAAACGATGTGTTAAAGATGGTGGAGAGTTTGTTGCTGATTGTCCTGTTTCCGGGGTTGAAGAAGTGGCGTGGTCAATGAGTGCTCCTAAGTGGATGTGGTGCATGATGACTATGGTGCTCTGTGTGGTGAACTGGTTCCAAGTGGTGATCCAGTGGTCAGAGTTTGCGTCTGTGGGTAAGAGGAGGCTGAGGATGTCAGGGGCTGCGGGTTGGGGTTTGAAGTGTGTGTAGATGATAGAGACCTTGTTGTGGAAGAAGTCTGCCAGGGTGTTCTTGTGAAGGGGTGATGATGTTTTCAGTTGCTGCAGGGTTGGAAAACTCTGATGCTGAAGAGTTCTTTGCTATGGTTGGAGCTGGCTTTGATGCAGTCGGATAGTGTGTTTTTTTTCATCTCTTTCAGGAGTTGGTGGGAGTGGCTGAGCGATGTCTTGAAGGTTGTGCGGTCTGTGGCTACCTTGCAGGTGCGCCATTTCCTCTCTAGCTGCTTGCACTTGCGTTTGGAGGTTCTTAGTTCTGAGGTGTTACAGCCGGTGTGTTTGGTGGTTCTCTTGGGTTTGGTGGGTTTGATGGGGGCGACTCTATTGGTGCAGTCGGTGATTCAGGAGGTGAAGGTCTTCACCTTGTGTTTGAAGTTGGTTCTGGTGTTAGGGTGGGAGGTGTTGAGCGCATCAGTCCCTTGGCTTATGGGTACTATGTTCCAGCTCTGGTGTGGGGTGCTGGACAGCTTGGTGGCCATGCTGGAGGCTGCTGTGGTGAAGTGAATGATGGAGTGATCCGTCCAGGTGAGTTCTGTGACATATTAGTGGTTGACTCTGTTGCTAGCTGTAAAAATAGGATCAAGTGTGTGTCCTGAGTTGTGACTTCGTTTGGTGACTAGTTGAGCGAGGCCAATGTTGTTCACGCTTTCAAGGAAGTCACCTGTGTTGGCGTCATTTGGGTCATCAAGGTGAAAGTTGAGGTCTCTAAGAAAGATGTAGTGTTCGGTGCTGCTGGCTTGTGGTGCACTGAACTTGGAGATGACGTTGCAGATGTGGGGTTGCGGTCCTGTAGGTATGTAGGCAAGCGTGCCTCTGATAGTGTTTTGCCATCCGTTTTGAGTTTGAAGTTGAGGTGTTCCATGATTGGGATGGTGTCGTCTGTGGCAGTGTTCCACTGGATAGTTTCCTTGTGGATGATGGCAATTCCACATCTGTGTTTGTTGATGCAAGCCTGATGTGTATGAGAGGTGCCCTCTTTTTGACATGGTTATCCCCTTACTTTTTGGCTGATGTTGAAGTGTTCTAGAAATTGTAGTACCCAGGGCCCTTGCTAACCAGGTTCCCTGGGCCAGAGATCTTTCCCTAAATCTGTTGTGATGCATTTGCACACCCTTAACAACCACTTTAAGTCCCTAGTAAGTGGGTACCTATGTTCTCAGGGCATGGGGTATTAGGGGTAGACCTCTGAGGGCACTGATTGCACTGCCATTGCAGGCTGAGTGTCCTGGTACAAACCTAAAATACAAACTCGACATGGCACACTGCCTGTGTGCCCTGTCTACCGTACACTGCATTTTCTATGGGTAAGTCACTACTCTGGTAGGCCTTACAGCCCTAAGGCAGGGTGCTCCAAATTATATGTGAGGGCATAGCTGCATGAGCAATATGCCCCTACTGTGTCCTTGCCAAACCTGGGACATAGTGAGTGAACAGGGCAGCCATTTTAGTACATGTGCTAAACTCTGGTCAAATATGAGTTTCCCAACTACATGATGGCCCCCCTGAACCCTGGGTTGTTTTATATCAAGCAACTCAGAGGGATAAGTCCAAACAGTTGCCAGTATTAGATTTATCCCTAAATGTACCCAGAGGTCACCTTACAGGTGCTCCCTGCAAAAGCTATCTATCCTGGTATGGTTGATTAACTGGCTCTATCCAGCTGCCACCTCCAGACAGCCAATATACAAACCTTGGGGGAGAGGCCTGCCTCTCCGGTTTGTAAGACAGTGTCCTTCCTGGGTGGAGGAGCTAACACCCCCTCCCTCAGGAATGTGCACTGTCCTGGCGGTGAGCTTACAGGGTTAGTATCAGACAGAGCACACGTAAAAAGATCAAATTGCCATTAAATATTATTTTTGTGCAAGAAAGTGCTCCTTCCTGCACAAAAACAATCCCCCCCTCAAAGCAGCCATCCTTGCACTATGGTGCAAGGGTTGCTGCATTGGCACATGACAGCTAATTTAGTGGCGGCGCAGGGGGCAACACAGGGATGTGCTGTATTCTAGTAAAATGACCGCGTGTGACACTGCCAAATTTGGCACCGTGCTGCACACCCTCAGTTTTCTAGTAAATCTGGCCCACAGTTTCTTAGCTCATGAGGGTCTGCAGAAAAGTTATAGCTTGGTGGAAACAGCTCATGGTTACATGGGGTAAATCATCATCTCTGAGCACACCTGATCTCACAGGCTCTTGTGCCACATGTCATGATTCAACTGATGTTTAATATGAGTTAAACCAAAGGTGTGTAACATTCAGAATCACACTTAATGGGACTTACGTTCACTTAATGTTGCCAGGAAGGCAATAATATTTTCTCATTTACATGTCATTTATTCAGGGTACAACCTGTAATTTACCTTTGTGAGGCTTAAGTGGTGCTACGGGAATATGCATCTAAATCAAGAAAACCTAGGCTAGATGTGCAATTGGAGCATGGTCTGTTCACTACTGCATCATTTTGGAAGAACAAGGTACATTTAGACATGTCATTTAAGTTGTGCAGGTGGATAGAAATGTATTTTTCCCCTGTTAACTGCTTCATGCAGCATTTACAACCTAAACTTCATTATACATGAACAGAAAGTAATAGAATTTAAATAAAACAACAATTAAATGAATTAGAAAAAAAAACATCATTGTGAATAGCCAACCATTATTGTATAGTCAGTAAATAACCAATACTAATCTATTTTTTTCCACAAGGTATTATCTTCCTTTATTCCTTAATCACAAAACCATGCCCTCTTTTCTTTTTTTACATTTATGTCCCATTCCCAGCTAATGTATTAACGTCACTTACTTTACATCCCACTGAAACCCTGTGTTCCCTGCCTAAACGTCCATATTGCACAATGCTGTCTCTAACTTTAACAAATAATCCCTATACTACCCCCATGCTATCCTCAGTTACACATGCAAGTTCCATCATTCTCATTAACACATTTAAGGCACTTTGGCCCTCATTATGACATTGGAGGTAAATCCCACCTACCGCCAGGCTGACTTCTGCCAACATACCGCTGCCACAACGGATAACCGCTTACCATATTATGACACACACATACCAATCTGTCACTATTCAGCCTCACACTCAATTCCGCCAGAACAAAGGTCTGTGATAAAATGACGGTATCAAACCCCACACCGTTGCGCCAACAGAACAATGCCCACAACATGATGACCCATGAATCATCACAGAGGATATTCAGTGGTGGTAAACCATTGGCGTTACATGCTACGGCACTCAAAATACACACACATACAAAACAACACCACATTGGACAATTAACACACACCTGACACCCATACACACACCACACCCACACCACTATAAAACACACACCCACATTACCCACAACCCTTTACCACTACAAGCAATTGCCAACAGAGAGAGACAGCAAGAGCACTCACACAACCAGAGCCACATACCACCATCACCTATACACCACCCACGCACCCCACATCACACACCCCAACACATCACCCTACACACCCTCACCAACACCACTCACACTACACCCATGGCACCACAACAACACCCCAGATTCTCTGAGGAGGAGCTACGGGTCATGGTGGAGGAAATCATCCGGGTAGAGCCACTATTATTTGAATCACAGGTGCGCAGATATCCATTGCTAGGAAGATGGAGCTATGGCGGAGGATCGTGGACAAGGACAATGCCGTGGGACAGCACCCCAGAACAAGGGATGACATCAGGAAGAGGTGGAACAACCTACGGGAGAAGGTACGTTCCATTGCAGCTAGACACCAACTCGCTGTACAGAGGACCCCCACCTCCTCCCATACAACTAACAACATGGGAAGAGCAAGTCTTGGCAATCATGCATTCTGAGGGCCTGGCAGGAGTAGGAGGAGGACTGGACTATAGAAGGTAAACTCTATTCTACTACTGCCCCCCTTACCTGCATGCCTTCACATGCCCTCACCCTCACTTCCATCACTCCACCACCTCCCACATACCCCACCATCACAACCTACCCATCCCGATGCCAAGCCCTACATGCACCACGAATGCATGGACACCACTCACAGACCTGCATGTACACCTATGACTAAAGCATGCACACTAGAGACAATCAGCTAGCCCACCACATAACAACTCACACAAGGAAAAGCTGCCAAGGCAATAACAACCATAGAGGGCAACCCACCCATGCATAATATGTCACACACAGAAACAATAACACTGCATCTACATCCCCACAGGTATCCCAGCCAATGTCACCGGAGAAGAGGTGCCAGCAACATCCAGTCCCCCCACAGAAGAGGCCCACAGTGATGACAGCAGCTCTGGTCGCCTAGATCTTGATGACCAACCTGGACCATCAGGGAACTCCTGACAGTCAGTTACCCAGCCACAGTCCCACACCACCACAGAGCCTCCCCCCCTTAGGAAACTCCACCACAGCACCCACCCAGCGGGCCCATACCTCTGTCCCCAGGACACATCAATCAGCAGTGTGTCCACCACTACAGGGACCCCAGGCCACCCCACAAACCCAAGACAATAAGGGACCTGGGGTCAGTGGCAGTGGGCACACTGTTCAGGGGACAGAGGCACAGGACAAAAGGGAAGCTGGGAGGACTGCTGTGCGCCATGGGGAGGACAGGCCTGGAGAAGCGACTCGCCAGGTGGCACTCACCGCGAACCTGGGAGCATACCAACATTACCAGGATACACTGGGCCAGATCATGGACAAGATGCAGGAGAACATGCAGCTGCAGGAGGAACAGTACCTGGGGATCAAGGAGGACTTGAAGTCCATTAACACCACCCTGGTCTCAATTTCAGGGGTGCTGGCAGACATGGCCAACAGTATGAGGGAGGCAGTGTCACACCAGTAATCCCCTGCCACTAGCCAGACTACTGAACAGCCCTCCACCTCCGCTGCCGCTAGTGGACAGGAGGCCCTGCGACAGGACAAACAGGCCACCAGCACCACTCCCCCTGCAGAAGGAGAACCACCCCGCAAACATTCCCTGTGATCCAGGTAGAAGCCAAAGACTATTGCCAAGACCCCTGCCAGGAAATAAGACTCTCCTGATTGTCACCCTTGTGTCCCACTCTGTCACCCTGTCCACCTTGAACTGTCATTCCTCCCCTTCCTCTGCCCCCTTGGACAATGCGCCTGTGCTACAAATAGACTAGACTCTAACCTGGACTTTCCTCCATCATCACCCCATCCATTGCACTTCCCCCTTTTCGTCAGGGCACTGCAATAAATACACTTTGAAAAAATACAAGTATGGAGTATGTCAAATGATTTAAGTATGTATTCGTTTAACAAGGTTTCAACATTGTAATTCAACTGTACAGTAATGTATACATAGGAAAGGCCTGTAATTGGCTGCAGTGAACACACCAGGAGCGATAGTGGGGCACCAATATCTGCAAAAAGAGATGACAAAGGGTACAGTGAGTGGGCATAGAAGTGGGAATTTACAGCCTGCCAGTGACAATGTCAACCATGAAATTGTCAATGAAATGTGAAATAACACTGTCTTACCTGTGTGTTTTTGGAAGTATTGACGAATCACTGCACTTCTGTTGTCCTCATCCTCATCTTCTGCCTCCTCATCTTCACTGTCCACAGGGTCTACTGCTGCCACATGGCCATCTCCAGCCTCCTCATCCTGCAGAAAAGGCACATGGTGTCTCAAGGCAAGGTTGTGCAATATACAGCAAGCCACGATGATCTGGCAGACCTTCTTGGGTGAGAAGCACGGGATCCACCGGTTAGGTGGCGGCATCGAAACCTGCCCTTCAGGAGGCCGAAGGTACGTTCAATAATCCTTCTTGTTTGCCCCTGTGCCTCATTGTAATGTTCCTCTGCCCTTGTCCTGGCATTCCTCACAAGGGTCAGTAGCCATAATAGGTTTGGGTAACCTGAGTCACTTGCAAATATCGAGGGACAACTGTTTGCCTCACACTAACCCTTATATCCCACACCATACCCATACACCAACATCCACTGGATGGGAACGAGGGCTCACCTATTAGCCACACCCTGTGCCTCTGGAGTTTGGTCATCACATTTGGGATGCTGCTATTCCTCAGGATAAAAGCATCATGCACCGAGCCTGGATACTTAGCATTGACATGGGATATGCACTGGTCCGCCAAACAAACCATCTGCACATTCATCGAGTGAAAACTTTTTCGATTTCTGAAAACCTGTTCATTTTGCCAGGGGGTGGGGGAGAATGCAATATGTGTTCCATCAATAGCCCCAGTTATGTTGGGGATATGTCCCATTGCATAGAAGTCAGCCTTCACTGTGGCCAAATCCTCCACCTGGGGTAAAACGATGTAGCTGCACATGTGTTTAATCAGGGCAGGCAACACTCTGGTCAGCACTATTGAGTACATTAGCTGTGACATTCCTGCTGCCAAGCCCACTGTCACTTGGAAAGAACCTGTTGCCAAGAAATGGAGCACTGATACCACTTGGCAAGAGAGGGGATCCCAGTGGGGTGACGGATATCAGATATCAGATCAGGCTCCAATTTGGCACACTGCTCTGTGATTGTGGCCCTGTCAAGTCTGTAGGTGAGGATGATGTGTCTGTCCTCCATTGTTGCCAAGTCCACCAAGGGTCTGTACACGGGGTTGTCTCCATCTCCTACTCATCTGCAGCAGTATCAATCTATGGGGCAAAAGAGTGAGCAGCTGGTCATAATCTGTACATTGTAACCACTAAAGTTCAATGCATATTATGATATTTACAATTTGTTGGTGGCATATGTCCAGAATGTGAAATTGTGAACTGTGACGCAGTTAGAATTCATGGCCTGCCCCCACCCCTTGAAATGGCATCCACCTGTCCTGTATGGAGGGACAGGTGGAAGTGAGGTAATTCCGCTGACATTGTACGCCGTTGCGGGAGGCGTTTGGGAACCGCCGTGCAACTCTTCATTGGTTAAAATTGGGCCCTATGGGGTACAGTGGCCAATGATGATGTACGCCGGCGGTGACGGTATGCACCGCCGCAGATGTCACCGCCATTTTCTATCTGTTCACTCACTCCCTACCTGACCTTCAACAGGAGAGGACCTACACTGCATGTGGTGCTGTGAACATTGTCTGGAACCTACCATGGCTCGTGTGACTGGTAAATAGGCCCCTGCCTTCACCTCAGCTGAGTTGGAGAGACTGGTGGATAGGGTCCTACCCCAGTACCGACTGCTGTATGGGCCTCCAGAGCAACTGGTGAGTACACTTTGAGTACGATGCATGGGGCATGAATGCATGAAGTGGTGTGTGTGAAGGCCTCGTGTAGGGGGGGTTGGTTGATGGGCCCTGGGCAGCATGCAGCATGTATGCTGGGCCATGTCTGTGCAAATGGGGATGGGAAGGGCTGTGGTGGGCCATGAGTGTAACAGGCAGGACGGTCTGACTAATTACTTTCCCTGTGTAAATTTCCTGTGCAGGTCAGCGCCCATCAAAAGAAGGGTATATGGCGTGCCATCACCAAGGATGTGCGGACCCTGGGGGTCTACGGCAGGCGGAGCACCCACTGTCAGAAACGATGGGAGGACGTGAGACGCTGGGCACAGAAGACGGCGGAGGCCCAGCTGGGGATGGCCTCCCAAAGAGGAAGGGATGCCAGTTGAACCCTGACCTCCCTGATGGCCTGCATACTGGCGGTGGCCTATCCGGAGCTGGATGGGCGTTTGGGGGCATCACAAGTGCCCTTCATTACTACATACGCCTGGTGGGGTGGTATCCAGGTGGGGGATGTGTGCCTGTGGGTGCCCCTAGGCCAGGCCTGACAATGTAGAGTAGGTCCCATGTTGGGCAGGGTTCTGATGTGAAATTCCTCCAAACTAGCTAGTAGGCATCCAATACTGGGCAGGGGTGTGTGGGTCACCGGTATGCTGCAGTTGGCGGTATGTGTCCCTCCCCATGCCTTGGCAACTAGCATTGTAACTGGTAGTGCATTGTCTAGTGCGTAGGGCCTTTGTGTGAATGTCTTGTGTACACCAACGGTGGTGTTGGTGCCGCCATTGACCAAGTGTATCCTTTGTCTCTCCCCCCAATTTCTTGTTTTGTCACCCTGTCCTTATGAGCATTAGCATCATCTAGTGGAGGAGCAGAGGCACCGGCGACGGAGGGAGCTGCATCCCACAGGACCCAGGAGGCAGAGCCTACCGACAGTGAAAGCACCAGTGGGACGGAGGGCCAGGGGAGCACTACAACGGAGACTGGAGGGGACAGTTTGGACACAGATACCTCCTGCGATGGAAGCTCCCTGGTGGTGGCGGACACCTCTGTGCCCACCCCAGCTACAGGTACAGCTGCCAACCCCCTACCAGCACCACCCTCCCAGCAGCCCCTCAGCGAGTTTCCCATGCCCGCTCACCCAGGATGGTGGGCATCTCCTTCGCCCCTGGCACCTCAGGCCCTGCCCCAGTTAGCCCTGCTGCCCTGAGTGAGGAGGCTATTCACCTCCTGCGATCCATCTCTTTTGGGCAGTCATCCATTGTGAATACCATTCAGGGGCTGGCAGCCCAAATGCAACTGACCAATGCATTTCTGGAGGGCACTCACACTGGATTGGCGGCCCACAAAGATCAATCCAGGCTCTGGCCTCCTCTCTGATGGCAGCCATTGTCCCTGTTTCCACCCTCCAACTTCCTCTACCCAATCCCATTACCCTCAACCCCAACCTATCCCGAGCACACAGGCACACGAGCATGCACACAGGACAACACACAAGGGTGGCACACGCAAATACAAGCACCACACTTCATCCCACTGGCACTCACACAAACATCATCCAGATGCAGACATTCCAACATCCACTGCCTCCATTGTGTCCCCGTCCTCCTCCTCCTCCACCTCCCTCCCAGTTGCATCTACACCCACACCTGCATGCACTATATCCTCATCCACTACCCCCATCACCAGCACACCTATCAGAACACACACCTCACTGGCAGTCACCACCCCAACAGCCATGCACACGTCTCCTGTGTCCTCTCCCACTGTGTCTGTGCCCCATCCTTCCAAAGTACACAAACGCAAGCACTCAGACACCCAATAGCCATCCACCTCACAACAGCATCTAGCCCATGCACCTGCACCCAAACACAGCAGACACCTCCAACAACCACTCCCTCTTCCTCCACTCCCAAATCTTCTCCCTCTTCCTGCCCCAATGTCCCTAAGAAGCTTTTCCTCTCCACTGTTGATCTCTTCCCTACCCCTCCTCCCCCTGTCCTTCACGTCAGGCCAGTGTGATCAAAACCCAGGCAAGCACCTCAGCCACCCGGTCCACGGGACCAGCTGTGTCCCCAGCAACTCCAGGTGGGATGGATTTCGGGCACCAGGCAGCCAGATGGAAAGGGTGCGTGCACCAAGTGCTGCAAGGAATGGCAAGGAGCCACCCCAGCTGCTGCAAGGAAGGGCAAGGAGCCACCCTCAGCTGTTGCAAGGAAGGGCAGGGAGCCACCCCCAGCTGCTGCCAAAAGAAGCAAGGAGCCATCCCCTGCTGCTGCCAAAAGGAGCAAGGAGCCATCCCCAGCTGCTGGCCTGAAGGGCAAGGGGCCTGCGCCAGAAGGCAGTAAGGCCAAGGGGCCTGGTCCTGGGACTCTGTCAGAGCCCACACCACCAACCATGGTGGTTCAACCATCCGAGGCTGCAGGGGATGGGCAAGAGCTGCCCCCTGCCACCACCAGCAGCATCACCACCGCCAGCAGCAGTGGGCAGCCATTTGAGGCTGCAGGGGATCGGCAGGAGCTTCCCCCACCACCAGCTCCGCCAGCAGCACCGCCACCAGCACCACCACCACCAGCAGCAGCACCAGCGGGCAGCCGTCCGACACTGCAGGGGATGGACAGGAGCTTCCTCCCACCACCACCACCAGCTCCGACCAGCAGCACCGTCACCAGCGCCACCAGAAGCATCAGCAGTGGGCAGCCGTCCGAGGCTGCAGGGGATGGGCTGGAGCCTCCCCCCACAACTACCAGCAGCAGCACCAGTGGGCAGCCATCTGAGGCTGCAGGAGATGGGCAGGAGCTTCCCCCCACCACCAGCTCTGCCAGCAGCACCAACACCAGCCCCACCACCAGCAGCAGCAGTGGGTAGCTGTCCAAGGCTGCAGGGGATGGGCTGGAGCCTCCCCTCACACCTACCACAAGCAGCAGCAGCACCAGTGGGCAGCCATCCAAGGATGCAGGGGATGGGCTGGAGCCCCCCCCACAACTACCACTAGCAGCACCACCAGCACCACCACTGAACAGCTGTCACCTTCAGCAGACATTGTGTAATCCTGCATCCATTGGCTGTTGTCCAGCCTGCCCCATGCAAATCCTGTGGGTATGACACCCAGCTGAGAGACTGTGACCTTGCACTCTCCAGGATCTGAAGCACAGGGCACAATGCCACCTCCAGAACCAGTGGAGGAGCCATCCACTCACCCCATCCTCCCCAGGATGAAGCTCACTGGGCACAATGCCCCCTGCAGAACCAGTGGAGAAGCCATCCACTTGAGAGACTGTGGCCTTGCACTCCCGAGGACAAAGGACAGGGCATGTCCCCCCCCCCAGAGTATGTGGGCAAGTCAGCCACTTGAGAGAATGTGGCCTTGCACTCTCCAGGACAGAGTAATAAGCATGTTGCCCCCTACAGGACCAGTGGTGTTGTTCCATCTGCCGGCTGAGGTGCCCCCCCATTCCCGTCCCCCTGAGGTGCCTGCCTATTTTCTGACTGATGCCCCTGCAGTGTTCTCTCCGTGTTGTTGCATGAGTCAAGTGGGTCCTTGGACTTTGTAATGTGGCTCTGTGGCCCACGAACATTGAGGACTGGGCAGTGTCACTTCATTTGTAAATATGTATATACTTTTTGATTTGGATGCACGTATTGCTACTATATTTATCTTATTAAACTCACTTTGATCTATTGGAGTTGTCCTTGCATTATTCCTGAGGGGTATGGGGTAAATATGTTATGTTACTGCATCTGCTTGTGTTTATGGTGTTGGGGGTGGAGGTGTTGCGTATGTGTGTCACTCTCTTTTTCCTCCCTCCCTCCCCTGTGTACTAGGCGGCTGTACCCACCGTGGTCGTCTTCGCCGTCGTTGGTGTTCGTGGTAGAGCAGCACATAGAAGAGCATGGGGAAGACACGCAGCTCGGGCTCCATGGCGGCATGGGTCTTCCCTGAGTCTCCACAGGTGTGTCTTTTGACTTCTGATGTCTGTTTCCGCCAGGCTTTTGATGTCATTGGTACCGCCCCGGAAAAGGTGGCGGATTGGACTGTCATAATACAGTGGGTGGAACATTGTCATCCGCCTGGCTCTAGGCGGTTACCGCCATGGTGCCTGTTGATTCTGCCTCGGCGGTCGGTGTGTTAAAGTGGCTGTCTGTCTGAGCTCTTTCCGCCATGGTCATAATTTGGTGGTACTTACAGCCAGCCTGTTGGCGGTCTTACCGCCACTTTATCACCAACCGCCAGGGTTGTAATGAGGGCCTTTATATTCTAGGGGACAAGAAAATAACAAATGGGAATAAAAGAGAGAGAAGGGAGGTGTAAATATAGGTATTTTCAATACTCAAGGCCATTCTGGAAAGTATATAGTTGCAGTCTGCTGACACATGAAGGCAATCCATGTCACTGCACTTTATCTATTAACACGTATCCCCGAAACTTCCACAGGCAATAAAAACAACATAAAACATAACTAAGACAGACATGTATAGGAAAACACATTCTCCGTATCCATGTTCTGAAACCTAGGGAAACATTGAAGGAAAAATACTTTTGCTCCAACCAGCAGTAGTATAAAATCTTTATTCAGTTGTGAGATCAGAAAAGCACACAGTACAATACATTGTGTTCAAGATAAAATCACAATCAATAATATCAATACAGATAAAACCAAATCCATATATAAAAAAAACAGTTCGCCAGCTCCATAGACAAGATTCACACATAATGAAGTGATACACCTGGAGGAAATACCAGTGCCAGGGATGACAAAGCAATAGCAGCAAAGTACAATGCATATCTCCTATTAAAATGTATATTGGGTACCATGCACATCTATAAAATGACCTCAAACCTGTACACATTAATATACGATTCCTGTCAATACAGTGACCCTAATCTAGGTCCATTGCGTGCAGTCTCTTATGTCTCCAAGATAGGATCCTTCTGGACCAAATGTAACAAATTGGAGGAAAGCGTTAGGCAGAAATCAGACTGACAATGCAAGAAGCAGTATAGAAATTACAGTGCAACCAATGTCCAAATCCTGTGAATCCGGTACCACTGCAGTTATAGGGCACAAATAAAACATCCTTTAATAAAACAATGGCATCGTTCACTATCAATGGGAGGCAGGGCATTCATATAATTCGCTGCTGAAAGACCCTTCATTGTCAAAAATCATACCTTGTAATTATTAGTTATGTTTCCCAACTACGTTATGCAGTCTAACAGAGGTTGTGATTAACCCATAGGCTGTATGGTATACTAGTTCAGTTTGTGTTGGTCTGTATGATCTAACGTTAAGGGTTCTGGGCAGTGGGGTCAATGTGGGGTTTCTGGGTTCCCTAAATAAGTCATAGAAAAAAACGAAGGGCAGCTGTGATTGGGTCTTTGAATCACAGGGGGAAACTGCAAGATATTTGTCACAATGGGCATGTGACGGATAGGAGACCAACAGATGGGCCATAATGAGGTGAAATCTTGCTATGTAATATCTCTGTGAGGTGAGAATGGTGAGAAAGTATGCTTTTAAATGGGTGGTCTTTCGGAATTACACAAAGGCCCACATCAACCTTTTGCCACTCTCCAGCACCTCTCTATTAGTTGCCATGGGGGTTAGCAGTTCATTCTTGGCAAGTGCATTAGGTCTGTGGGTTGTCATAGAAATAATGATGACCAATTGAGTACAACTGTAATTTAACATGTTGTAGCCATTGAATATGGCATGCCTTGTCTAGGGCTAAGCAGTCTGTAATCAATGCTTTGTTATTTGAGGCTTCTGGTCGACACAAGATGGATATCCATAAGAGTGTCTGGGCTGTCAGGATGGTGTCCCTCAGATGTTTTAGGACTAGTTCACCATGGCATATAATGTCGGGTGCACTCCGAGGTAAACATAGGCATTTTCACAGAAGACTATTTTCGCCAGGCTGTAATGGCGTAGAGTCACAGAAGCCCCAGATGTCTGCACCAAATGAGGCAGCCAAAATAGTTCTGGCTTTGTAAATCTAAGTATCGCCTCAATAGGGGATAGATCCCAGTTTCTTTGTAAACTTAATTATGGACGCCCTTTTCTGCTCAAAATGTGTGTGTTTCACTTTTATGAGGTGTTTCCATGTGCACTTATTATCAAAAGGGATCTCAAGAAAGGTGAAGGTCGATACTGTCTGTACTTTAGTGCTGCTGATCTGAAACGTTCTTGCCTTGCTCTTGGGTTGGCCACATATCATAGTGCATGATTTGGACTTGTTTGTTTGTAAACCCAGACTATCCATTTACTCCCCAAATCTGTCCAGCAGTATCTCTAATCCAACCCTGGTTCTGGACATATGTACACAATCATCAGCATATATAAGGACTGACAGGTCTCTTGTTCCAGCCCTAGGGGGATCAGTCTCCACCTCTAACAGGCAGATGTTTGTCATTGATGTAAAGACTAGACAAGAAAGGGGCAAGTACGCAACCTTGCCTTATGCCCTGCCCGATAATAATGGGGTGCTGCATTCTCCATGCTCCATGTGTATGTGTTTATCTCACACTGCCCACAACATCCTTTTGTATTTTGGATAAAATGTGCACTATCCTTGGGTCAGCACCCATGGCCAGCAATTTTTACCATAGTCTTTTTATGTCAACATTGTCAGGAGCTGAACTCAGATCAATAAATAGAAGATATAAATACCCGTCCGTGATCTGGACATACTTACTGATCAAGAGGAGAAGCTTGATACAGTGGTCTATAGTCTCCAGCCCATGCCTGAACTCGTATTGAACTGGTGTTAAAATACCTCCTCTGCCTAAGTCTCAAGACAGTCCAACAGGATCTTGCCCATCACTCTTGCCGTGGAGTCAATAAGTGATATCGGGCAGTAACAATAGGGGTCCCCTCTATCCTCTTTTTTAAAGATCATTGCTATGACTGCATTTGACCAGAACTTGAGGGGGGCACAGGTAATAGCACTGTTCGTTCGGGACGTTAACCAAACGTGGTGCCAACAGGTCTGTATTGTTTATAAAAAGGTCAATAGGGACCGCATCCGGTCCATGGGCTTTGTTACAGGGGCACTATCTCATACCAATGTGACCTGATCTCGTGAGAACTTTAGTTGTTAACCACCCTCAAAGGTGGGAATGATGTCCACTACACAGTTATCCACACTCACTGGGAGTTTGGATTCAAATGTCTTGGTAAAGTGTGTCACTCATGTGGAAGACTGAATGGATGCGTCAGTGATGGTGTTGTGTCCACTGGCAAAGTAAGGCGAATTCACCACTTTTCAAAACAGGGAGGCATCATTGGTTGCACTTGCCTTCTCGAGCTGTTCCCATGTTTCCCTTCTTATTTTTTCTTTCTCACCCTGAACATTGCATTATAGTGATGTCTACAACGTTGTATGTTCTCAAGGTCCGGAGTGTTTTCTTCAGTGCCGTTTTTAAGAGGCTGTGTGCTTCTGGTCATGTTTTATCAAACCACTTCTTTGGCCTTACAGTATGAGGTGTCAAGAGGGCTGCCAGATGTTCTGGTGCACGCTGAGAGATGCCAGCAAATGCCTTCAGGGTGACTATTGGGTTGGCATCACTATCAAGACATGCCATAAAATGCTTCATAATGTCTCACACCAGACTTTTTACCATTGCCCCGTGTCAATATCTGCGCTTTTGCGGCGGGCGTCCTTGTTTACTATGAAATCAGTTGGGGAGAGAGGGGTAATGGGTGTGTGTTGTGGCACAGTCTGTCCCAATGATAAAGATAGGGCTAGGGGATTGTGGTCACTTATATGTCACTATGAAGGGTAGAAAAGTTAGTTATTTTCTTCCCCAGCTATTGCGTTACGCCTATAAAGTCGATCAGACCACCTGTTCCCCTCCTACTTGGCCAATGACTGACGGTAAGTAGAAGGCGCTGTCTCACCATCATTTTGTTTGGCACTTCACGGCTGGGGTTGTGTCAAAATGAGAATGATCAGTTATGTCTTTATCCCAAAATGCACAGACAACAAAATAGGGCAGAGGCGGCAGTTAAAATCCCCTCCTCACAATATGGAAAAATCCATGTGTCCTGCCTGTAACATTGCTTAAGGCCGAGTCAAGGAAGTCCGCTAATGCTGGATTTCTACAGTTAAAATTGTTGCGGTAGAAGTTGATCAGTATTAAGGTAGTTGGGAGGGAAAAGATGAACAAATTGTATGGAAGTGAGGGGAGACTAAATAGATTTGGGCTATTATGAAGGATAGTGCAACACTAATTAAAGTCAAAAGACCACCACTATTGTGGCCATGTGTAGATAGCAAGGTGGATGTCGTCACTGAATGATACCCATTAATATACTCGATTGTGCATGACCAGGTCTCCTGCAGACAGATAATCTGATAATCATTTATTGTATTAACCCATTCAGACTCTCTCATTTTGTCTGTGGTTCCTGCAATGTTCCAAAAAAGTAAATTGGTGGTCTGCACAGTAGAGACGAGGAATGTGCTGATGCTAGAGATGGTGTCTGATGCTTGCAATTGATTACAAGATTTCACTACTTTTTCTGGCGAGGTGACAAGGTAACATATTGAAGGTAGAACAGAGTTAAGAATCATGGATTGTGGTTCAATATTAGTTATATCTAATGGCAGGTAGTTCTGGGGAAATAAGCCTTTGGACCAGGCTTTGACTTGGGGGCATATTTATACTCCATTTGCGCTGGAATTGCGTCATTTTTTTTGACGCAATTCCGACGCTAAACTAACTCCATATTTATACTTTGGCGTTAGACGCGTCTAGCGCCAAAGTCCATGGAGTTTGCGTCATTTTTTAGCGTGGACACCTACTTTGCGTTAATTATATGCAAGGTAGGCGTTCCCGTCTAAAAAATCGACTCCGAGGCATGTGCGCCATATTTACACGCCCGGGAGTGGGCGGGTCAAAAAAAATGACGTACGGCCGCTTTTGCGCCGTTTTTTAGCGCCTGCAAAAGGTAGGCGTTAAGGGACCTGTGGGCTCGGAAGGAGCCCAGAGGTGCCCTCCCATGCCCCCAGGGACACCCCCTGTCACCCTTGCCCACCCCAGGAGGACACCCAAGGATGGAGGGACCCATCCCTGGAAACCTCAGGTAAGTTCAGGTAAGTATAATTTTTTTTTTTTTTTGGGTGGCATAGGGGGGCCTGATTTGTGCCCCCCTACATGCCACTATGCCCAATGACCATGCCCAGGGGACAGAAGTCCCCTGGGCATGGCCATTGGGCAAGGGGGCATGACTCCTGTCTTTGCTAAGACAGGCGTCATTTCTATGGGGGTTGGGAGTAAAAAAAAAAAAGGCGCAAATCGGGTTGCGGCGCAAAATTTGCCTCAGCTGACTTGCCCCATTTTTTGGCGCCCAAGCTCCATTTTCCCCTACGCCGGCGCTGCCTGGTGTACGTCGTTTTTTTTAACGCACACCAGCCGGCGCCGGCGGCTAACGCCGGCTAACGTCATTCAATAAATACGGCGCCCGCATGGCGCTTCAGAATGGCGTTAGCCGGCGCTAATTTTTTTGACGCAAAACTGCGTTAGAGCAGTTTTGCGTCAAAAAGTATAAATATGGGCCCTGATGTCTTCAATGTCCACACGTCTCCGATTTGCTCCCTGCTCCCTGGTGTTGATTGTTTCTACTGACACAATGGTACTGGGGTTAAAAGATTTAGATCTGGGCCCAAACTTGTCTGCATCAGCGTCCATAAGCCTCCATTTTGCTCCATGCTCCCCTGGCTCCACTGGGAGATCAGAGTATTTGGTGTGCAACTGCCCGAGTTTTGTTTTATATATATATATATTTGTTACTATAATGTATTTATTCTATGTTCAATTAATTAGGCATTATATCTAATCAACCAAAGAACATAAGTTTGCAAAAGTGCAAAGACTGCCAATTGTAATTAAAAAGGATAACTTGTAAATAGATATATAATAATACGATCAATACATTCTAAAATATCTAAAAGGTCTCAGCGCCCTGTCGGCAAAATTTAAAATTGTTAGTAAATAAGAGAGAATAGATGCACAGCCATAAATATTTTTAACCATTCTGTGCCATGGACGTAATGGTCAAAGTAAAAAAGGGGAGAGGAAATGAGCAAGGTGCTTTGTGAAGCATGTGCTAGCACCCAGCACCCTAAAGGGTATTGAGCTATACATACAGTCATGATTACCCAATCAGTCTATGGGGGTCATTCCGACCCCCGGATGCGGGAGCACCGCCAACAGGCTGGCGGTGCCCCGCAGGGCATTCTGACCGCGGCGGTTTGGCCGCGGTCAGAAGAGGAAAACCGGCGGTCTCCCGCCGGTTTTCCGCTGCCCGACGGAATCCTCCATGGCGGCGCAGCTTGCTGCGCCGCCATGGGGATTCCGACACCCCATACCGCCATCCTGTTCCTGGCGGTTCGCCCGCCAGGAACAGGATGGCGGTATGGGGTGTCATGGGGCCCCTGGGGGCCCCTGCAGTGCCCATGCCAATGGCATGGGCACTGCAGGGGCACCCGTAAGAGGGCCCCACAAAGGATTTCAGTGTCTGCTGTGCAGACACTGAAATCCGCGACGGGTGCAACTGCACCCGTCGCACCTTCCCACTCCGCCGGCTCCATTCGGAGCTGGCTTCCTCGTGGGAAGGGGTTTCCCGCTGGGCTGGCGGGCGGCCTTCTGGCGGTCGCCCGCCAGCCCAGCGGGAAAACCAGAATGGCCTCCGCGGTCTTTCGACCGTGGAGCGGCCATTTGGCGGTTCCCGCCAGGCGGGCGGCTACCGCCGCCCGCCAGCCTCAGAATGAGGCCCTATGTCTGCTAAGGCAGAGAAGCAATTGTGTGTTGGAACAGTAAATGACGGGCCTGTGGCCTTGTTGCTAATGGTCTCATAGTTGGATTAGAAAAATCCTTGATAAACAAGACAACAGAGTGGGACCTACAGAAGTAGCCCCGGGTCACCACTTGTGTGGTGTGCCTAATGTGGGCCGATCTTGATAGGCTATGCAATAAGAGGCCGGTCAATTGAGCATCCCAAAAACTGACGATGAGCCAGTCTCCTTGTTCCTCTTAATACTGTTGACTAACCATGAAACTCTCTGCAACATAATAATGCTTTGAAAGATGACGTTGCTGTTAGGTTTGCCCACTGATGTGCACACCAATGTGTAAACTTGTTTTTTAACTGTAACATGTCTTTGTTTTGACCAGGCTGCAGCACTGGTACATTTGTTTTAATATAATCACTAGAGGAGCAGTCTCAGGGAGTAGATCTAAAATCACAGGTTGTCTGGTGGCAGAAAGTTCATTCAGTTTCCTGGCAGAAAGAAAACCGGGTAGCAGCAGGGTGACATCAGGCTGAAGAGGGTGTGTGGAAGTATTAATCATGCTGCTACGTGATGGCTGATCATGGACTGTCCCATAAGGTGCTCTTTGGGGGCTGCTACTCGTTACAATGTTCTCTATAACATTGGCTGATTGATGCGCGTGACTCAGGCACACATTTCTCTCAATTTCAACATGCTCAGCTGTCCTAGGAAGTTGCCCTAAAATCTCTTCTAATGCCCTTACAATGCTCCTAGCTGCTGACACTACAGGGCTGAGCAGCTTTGTGAGAATGTTCTCCATATGTTTTAAATATAGCAAAGTAGGGTCATCCTTAGCTGTATCACATGTTGGTGTATGGGATGGTGGTAAGTCTTCGTCTCTCTCTGTAGGGAGTAGGTCCTTTTGGGTAATGCATTGTTGACTGTTTTATTGAGGCATTTTGTGGCCACAGTGGGTTTCCTTGGGCAGATCTTAGTCTGTTGTGCATTGCCCTTCTGCTTCTTGGATGTCAGTGATCAAGTATCTTTCTCATTTAGTGGCTCACTCACTTGTACTACATCCAAACCCCTGGTGAACACACAGGGTTTGTCCACACCCCAATCACTATATGGGAGTATTTTCAGGTGGTGGGTCTCTAGTTGAAACCAGAGTTAGCGCTTTCTTTGTGGCCCAAGTCTCTCCTCCACATGTTCAATTTCCGTTTTAATAGCACTCATAGCATTGGTCTAGAAGCTGGTGATAGTGTCTGTTAGTAAGCTTTCCTTGCTTGGTGTGCTATACATACGTGGATCTGTGGATTTCCTCTTGTCCATATTAAGGTGACATCTATGTCGATGTAGACAGGAAGGGCGGACTAGGTGGCACAATGGTATCTCCTGGTGCTGAACCTAGTGGGTGATATAATCCCCCAAATACCTCCCAGTCACCATTTTGGCAGGAGTGCAGACCAGTCCACTAGCAAGCTACACCCCTTTGCTCAGATTGAGTCAAAACCTTGTTGAAGAGTTGTAATGTAGCTAAGAGCGAGAGGGGGATTCTGCCAGTTCTCGTCGCCAAATTCTGCAGCACTTGGGTACAGTTCAAATACTTTCCTAATAGTCAGTTGGTGGATATTGGGTAGGATTACATGCATGTTCAGTGTACGTGTGAAAAGTCTCAACACCAAAGGCAACAGATGTCCAACCACAGAAACAAGGGAGGTTCCCCCACCCCAGCGCCTCCTGCCTCTGACGGCCACAGGACGGGCCCCCGATGGGTCCTGCCATCACTATTTATAGTGCTGTGGGCATACAACAGGCAGAAAGTGAGCATAGTGTATTGGGGTCCGCTCCATTGCCCCACTGTTTCTTGAGACCCAGAGTCCCGTAACTAAACTCTCCCACACAGTAAGTCCTGGCATTGCACTTTATAGCGCTGTGGGCATACAACAGGCAGCAGGAATGCACAGTGTCCTGTGGCTGTCTTTCAGGCTCCTCGTTTCCTGGGACTCCGAGTCCCGGAGCAAAGCACTCACCAACCAATTATTTTAATCATCAATCATATATGTTGTTAGACTTGGCATCCTTGTGTGGCCTCCCCTTTTTGCCTCTGTTTCCCAGGTTGTTGATGTGTGCTGGACTCTGTTTTTGCTGTTTTGGATACTCTGAGCACTTTACCACTGCTGACCAGTTCTAAAGTGCAAGTGCTCCTATGTAAAATGTAAGTGTAATTGGCTTTCCATGATTGGCATACTTGATTGACTAGTAAGTCCCTAGTACAGTGCACTAGAGGTGCCCAGGGCCTGTAAATCAAATGCTACTCGTGGGCCTTCAGCACTGGTTGTGTCTCCCACATGAGTAGCCCTGTAAACACAGCTCCGATCTGCCACTGGAGTATCTGAGTGTAGTTTTAAATTGCCAATTCGACTTGGCAATTGTACCCACTTGCCAGGCCTAAACCTTCCATTTTTACATATGTAAGGCACCCCTAAGGTGGGCCATAGGTAGCCACATGGGCAGGGGTGCAGTGTTTGTTAAAGGTGGGACATGTACTGATGTGTTTTACATGTCCTAACAGTGAAATACTGCCAAAATTCGGTTTTCACTGTTGCAAGGCCTATCTCTCTCATAGGTTAACATGTGGGCTGCCTTTAAATAATATTAAAGCGCAGATTCCCTTTGGGAGAAGACAGAAATGTGGAGTTTAGGGTCTCTGGACCCACAATTTAAAAATACATCTTTTAGTGAAGTTGTTTTTTGGATTGTGTGTTTGAAAATACACTTTTAGAAAGTAGGCATTTACTTGCTTAAACCATTCTGTGACTCTGCTTGTTTGTGGATTCACTGTCTGGGTCAGTTTGACAGTTGGCTGTTTGCACGACTCTCTAGACAGTGACACAAAGGGAGCTGGAGTGTAGCCTGCATATCCTGATGAGCCATATATGCGGGGAGGAAGGGAAGGAGTGGTCACTTACATTTGAAAGAGCTGTGCCTGTGCTCAAATAAAGCAGTCTCCGACCCCCTGGTGTGTGTCTGGGGCTTCCCCTGGGCAAGGCAGGATCTTGAAAACAACAGACTTCTCTTTGAAGTAGGCCCACTTCAAAGGCAGAAAGGGGCATAAGAAGAGCACCCAAAGCCCCTGAAAATTAGATCACTTCTGGAATCAAGAGGGACCTCTGCCGAGGAGAAGAACTGAAGAGAAGTGCTGCCCCGGCCTGTAACTGTGCTTTGTTGGACTATCCTGCTTTGCTGCTTCAGCCTATGAAAGGGGGCAAAGACTGGACTTTGTGGTATATTCCTGCTCGAGAAAAATCTCCAAGGGCTTGGACTGAGCTTGTCCCCTGTTCTGAAGTCTCAGGACCATCAAAGACTTCCCCTACAGGCTCCTGGGCTCTCTGCTGAGACACCTTCTCTGACAAGTGGTGCCCTATCCAGACCAATGGCCCTTGAAAAGAGAAGCTTGTGAAAATCCAAGAAAACCGACTTCGGATGACTCCGGACCCACGCCTCTGCCGAATTCTGGGGCGCTGCCTGCAACTGACTCCGTAGTCCTCGCTAGAGTGTGACAACGATCGCAGGCCCAACCTCGCTGCAGCCCCGCTGAAGTTCGCGACTCTGTGGAAGTCGCCGCACCACGTCGTGACCGCTGAATCTTGACTCCGCCCGAAGTACGCCGATTCAATGCTTCGCACCAATGCCGCCTCTCCTCCACTGCTTCGCAGCAAGGACCCGACGCCTCTTTGTAATGACTCCAATCCTTCGCCCCGCAGCACTGGAACCGGCGCTGCCTCGGATCCAGCGATGCCTCCATACCCGGCTTTGCGCACCGGCCTGTTTTCACATTTTACTACAGTACTGTACTTGAGGGTCTGCGTGACTCCGTACCCGGCGCCATTGGTGTTGGATTGTTGGGAACAACTCCGTGTTATCACCTCATAGAAGCATTTTATGTACCTAAGTGCTATTTTTGAATGTAATCTTTCAAAATTCATAACTAGACTTGTGTATGTCAGATCTTTGTCGTTTTGGTCTTGTTTTTTTAAGATAAATATTGGCTATTTCTCTAAACCTGTGTTGAGTCACTTTGTGGTGTTTTTACTATATTATATGTGTGTTGGTACAAATACTTTACACCTTGTCTCTGAAGTTAAGCCTACCTGCTCGTGTGAAGCTACCAGTGGGGTGAGTGGGGGTTAACTGAGTGTGATTCTCCTTTACCCTGACTAGAGTGAGGGTCCTTGCTTGGACAGGGGTTAACCTGACTGCCAACCAAAGACCCCATTTCTAATACTTCGTTGTGCATATTTTGCATTCTCTGCTTCCAAGAACAAAAGCTAAACCTACTAGCATCTCCTGTGTACTGTGCACAGCACACATCTATTTGACCCGTCACTGAATATTGCAACATGTGTGGCTTTGAGTTTGGAGCACGGCCCAGAATCTGTCATGAGCATTAAAAGGGAATCTACCCCCACTGACATAGCGTAATATGAAAGTGTTTGTATCTTTAAATTCTGTTAATATCACAATTCGCTTTTTACACTGTATGAATTGTGCCCGTCACACTTTTCACATTAGTGGGTAATTTTGTACTGTTGGTCTTTCGAGTGGATCATCAACATGTAGGAAAACAGCAGAAGAATGACTGAGTTGTTCCCTCTCTTCCTTGCTCTTATTAACTGTGACACACAATGAATAGTTGCAGCGAGGCTAGTGGGGCTGGTGCTCTGCCAGCATTGCCAACGTCAGGTGCCACTTCCCCTTTTACGGCAACCATGATGTTGAACATGTACTCCTTCCTCATAGCACGAGCACCGCAAAAGCAGCTGAAGCTTGAAACACATTCTAGCAACACTTTTAGGTATCTCTTAACATTAATGCAATAGCATTATGCTCATGCCAATTGTCCTAATGTTCTTGAACTAGAGAATAGTGCTCCTTCTCTACCAAAAGTTAAGTCACGAAGAACACTTCAGGCCTGTTGTTTCGCACTCTATTTCTCTTGATACCACGGTGCCAGGAAGAACAAATTATTCTATTTGAAAACAGACTATTTGTCCACTTGAGGTCTTTAATATATGTTCTAAACATTTGTATTTGTACTACCACCAGCCGAAGGTGAGACAGTATTTTTGCTGAATCTCATGTCTTTAACTCACTTGCAGTAAAACAAAGCACGTCAGAGGGCATGTTATACTTATCAGGCTTGATCTGGTTTCTAAAGGTACTTTCTAACGACATGACCGAGACCCTAATGCAGTGGTCATAGAGACCACTGGAAAGAGAAGAGTTTTTGTCTGCCCAGTCACGTGTGAGCATCAGCAATTCAGCCAGCAGGGAAACTATAGATGGAGGCTGTTGCAAAATTTCAAGCTGTGAATCAGTTAATGTATCTAACAGTTCCGCACATTGAAGTTGTCGATTTACTGGCAAGCATATGTTTGGGAAGGGTTTTTGCTCTCTCATTCTGGTTCTTTTATTATGGCGAGCCACGTCAATAAATTCTCTTAACAAGTACACTCTGATTCCACTTCCAGGCCGCCTGTATCTTCCTTTCTGGACCATGGATCCTTGTGCTTCTGGGTGTTTCCCCATTTTCTAATACAACCTAGTAACTTCCTGTCCATGGAATTTCAAATAAGTGTTCCCATATTCTGAAGAGTATCCTCAGTCATAAACATTCTGAAATTCTTCCTTAAATCTGACTTTCACTTAAATCAACTCCAAAGTCGGTAGCAAACTATTCTGATTTTTGTAAGTTTCACAAACACCTCTTGCAGTTTCCTTATTCAAGAACAAAGGCTGTTTCTCATTCTACCCATCTATGATTCCTAACTCAAGATTTACCTTGACAAGCCCCTCAATTTCTAGCTTTTCTCTCAAAACATCCACTTCTCTAGGAGATATCTCCTTTTCTTTGTGAATCCGGATCTGTCTTAGCATCAGTAATGGCCACATTTATACGGGCAGTTCCTTCTACATGAGGTCATACTTCAGAATTGAGGGTAGTATCATATCAGATGAACTAGGGGCTGCAGTGACAATAGACACAACTGGGGTTGTAATGACAACAGTGATACAAGTGGCTCGTAATGTATGTGGAATGACAGGGGACAAACCTCCTAAGCTGGCATGTGTATCTGAAATTGTTCCTCCTGCTACAGCTCCCTACAGGGGATCTTGGTTTTCTGCAGCCTGAAGGCAAACATTGCCTGGAGTTGGTTGTTAATTCATCAAATCATTAAAAAAGTCATCATCTGTGTAACTGTTGCTCTCATCACTTTTCTTTTCAGCCCTACTTCCCTCTTGTGATTTTTTTCTCCAGGTTGGTCCTTCCATTATCATCATAGGATATATTTAAACCCTCAAATAGATTTTTCTCCATCTCTGTTTGCCTCCATCCAACTAAGGACTTTATTTTGTGCTTGGGTTTTATATATTTCCTTCTTTTTTGTAGCACATTCCCATACATTCAAATGTTGAGCGGGTCTTGGTGGACCTTCGTTTAATACAATACTCTCCTTAGGTTCTCAATTATTCTCAAATTAGATGTATCATATAGTGGAAATTGCAAGCATTGTTCATTCGATGTGATCTTATTACACTGCTTGATACAAATAGAAGTGTGTAACCAGACCTTGGTAGTCATATAATTTGTGGTGGTGCCCTCTGGACAAAGCCTCCTCACCGTCACTGACAGTTATTCACACATAACTTTCACAAAATAGTTCTAGTTTTTTTAAAGAATTTTATCATTGCTTCTAACAAAACTTAATACAGAATTTGTAAATTGCAAACTGAAATAACAAGTGGGTCCAACAAATCACCATTCTCATTGGCACAAACATCCAGCCTTAACGCAACACTACTAAACTGACCACTCACAGCATGGCCTCCAGTGACATAAAGACCGGTCCCAGTGCTGCACACATGCTAACTAAACAATCCTAGCGTGACAATAATGAAGTAACTTGAAACATCTCACAGCTGCTTTCACTTCACTGTGATCAGCTTCACATAAGCAAGATGTTAAAAATGAAACATAAAACAATAACTGTTGGAAAGTACCCTTTGTTGGATGGTCACCCCCTACCTTTTGCTGCTGGATGCTATTGTTTTTATCTATTGGTGTACTGAGGCCTGCTAAACAGACCTTGCCCATGCTCTTTCCCTTAAACTGTATGTTGAATTGCATAGGCCAGCTGGCAAAGGCTTTACACTTTAAGGCCCTAGTAAATGGTGCTGGTGGCACCCAGGGCAGGGATGGTAAATGGGCCAGCAGGGCTGTAGCAAAGATTGTGCCACCCTGCTCGACCTGAGTAAAAGTGAGCCTGCAGAGCTGCCACGTCAGCCTGCACAAGCAGCTGAGTTCAACTCTGCCCACACCTAGTACAGTCAGAGTAGATGCACTGCCCATAGCTTGGGTCAGACACCCCTAAGGCAGGCCTCCTATAGCCCAGGAGGCAAGGTGTACCTTGTTATGAGTGTGGACAATTATGCAGGGGCATACATACCCCTGTGGTAGTACTTTAAACTTAATATTATCACAAATGGCCAGCGGTCTATTGGATAACATAGGCTGGCAACCGGGCAGTCCCCAGCTGTCCAGCTCCATGATGGCCTGGCCAAATCCCCCTGTGTTTGGTATCAAACACTATGCTTTTTAACCCTGAATAGGGGATTAGGATTACCTAACTTGTGCCCAGGTAGCTTCCCTAGAGGATGTCCACCATGGTACCAGCTCTCTGCTGCCTTGGTGGGCTTCCCTGAGTGTTTTGCCACTAAAACAGATGTCTGCCCTCCTGCTTGTTGTGCTGCGCATCCAGAGGATGAAGAGAAAAGGACTAAGCAAGAAGTAGGTCACACCTCCTCCCTCCCAGGATGGCTAGTTTTTACTGTAATCAGGGCAGTGTGCTTCAAAGGCTCTCCACGCCCTGACTATGTGATCTCCTGTTCCCCACAGGAGGACATAGGACTTTCCACCCTGCTCAGGCCAGCAGGCAGGAAAATTAGGTAGTCAGGAGGCGTACACTCCCAAAGGGCTAGCCACACCCCTAAAGTGGGCTAGCAGGTCTATACAGTCGAAGAGGGGTTCTGCCATTCTGAAGGATCCTCTGTTGGAGCATTCTGGGTAGATTAGTGGTGTACACCCACAGGATGTTGTCACTACAGTGACAGTGGCGGGCTAGCTACAGTGACCATTAGCCTATTGGCTACTATCTCCTCCACCCTTAATGCCACCTAAACTAGGATTTAAGGGGCTTCCCTGGTGCCAGAACCTCAGTTCTGACTTCACATCCAAGAAGAGGCATCATGAAGATGCCCTCACCAAAAAAGGAACTTTGGACTCTGCTGCAGCGTGAAGATAGGTCACTTAAGTGTCCTGAACAGACCATATACTCCAACCACGTAACAACATATGCCCGTGGTTAAAACTTTTCAATCTTTGCAAGAGGGGCCCCAGAGCACACCAGAAAAGGAAGTAGACTCCCATGATGGGTGGGACCAGTCCCCTTCAACCTGCAGGAGAAACAACATGTTGTGGTAGAAGAATTGCGACCCGATGGGCTCTTCTCAGTTGAGCACAAAGAAACTCAGTGTCCTGCATCCATGGAGTCGTCTGGAGGTTTCTTTAAAATTTCGAGATGCAACTCCACTCCTGAAGACCTCCATCCGTCGAAATAAATGTCAGCTACTTTTGCCACTACCAAGGCTTGCCATCCTGGTAACAGACTCCTTCCCGAACATCAGTGGCCCCACAGTGTCACTCGGCTATAGTGACCGACATCATCAACAACCCCATTGCTGAGAGACTGCCTCCTTAAGGAGGTGTTGATAAGTGCGTGGTAAAGCAACTTTGGCACGACCAGTCCATGAGTGACAACTGAAAGGTTACCTCTGCACCCAGAGCTGCCGGACAGCGTAGTGAAGAACCAGCAGCTGAATCCAGGTCCTGGGACCAAAAAGACCTCTTCTTTCCGAGATTAGAGTGGACATCCACCGAGAAGTGTATTTTTGCTGATTGATGCATGTTGACATATCTTGCGGCTCCGTTCAGCACTCTGGACTTCCAGCAGCACCTCTGCACCCAAGTCCCCTGGGTGTACCGGATTTGTTCTGGCTGGAAAATCCTGACCTAGGATCATCTCCTAGCCACCAGGCCAAGGGATGTCGCTGGTCTCCCCCCTGCAAGGTACCTTTTGTTAAGGTGCCTTTCACAGATCCGCAGGGCATGTTCATTACATAGGACATCCAGCACCACTCTGCAAGCCAGCCCTGCGAGCCAGATAAAATTGTACTGACCATTGAAATTTGCTCCCAGCGCCCCTAAGACCTTAACTTCGGGAGGGTTCTCTGGAACGCACCCCACAAGTGAACAATTGAATGTTGAGTACTTTTGCCCATTGACTTCAATGCAAAAGAGTGAATTACAGTGATTTGTTTATTTATTCCTTCGAAAATTCCTGAGTTAGGGTAACTGTATTTTATTACAAATGTTGTGGTGTCTAAAACAATATAAAATGCACTTTATTTTTATTAATTGGTATCTGATTTCTCTCGAGTTGTGTCATTTACTAATCGTCCATGTTGGTGTTGTAAAATGCTTTACACAAGTTCCTCTAAGTAGCCTGACTACTATTTACTGATCTACCCGGACTGAGCTAGGCTTTACTGGTGTTAATCCGAGGTCCACTACTGGGAATTATGTTAGTATTACATGGTGACCCCCCCCCCCCCCAACAGTCATACCACAAAACTATTTCACCTTCTTACGATAACTTTTCTCTAGTCTAGTTAAATGAAAAAACAAAGTCAGAAATTACTCTTGGGATATGAGAATAATACCTTTCTGCCACTATCAAACACCCAAAGTGAACTTTCGCCCAGTGGGAACTCTCCCACACTATAGCGGTGTACTCCTGTGTGCAAAGAATCAAACAACCACCAAAAACAGTTATTACATCTCACAACAGTAGTTTAATAAGTCCACGTTTTGGTGTGGCCAATAGCACTTTGCGGACTGACAACTCAACCTTAACAGTAAAGTCAAAAACCTCTGAATATAACTCTGTATCTAGTCCAGGAGTTTAGTTTATGTTGAATTTGATAACCAAACTTCTGCTCATGGCTGCAAATGTATTACTCTTGATAAGCACAAGCAATATACGTAAAAATGCGCATCAAGCTCAATTTCAACATGGAGCCCTACTGGACACAAATTTGACACTGAAACTCAAAGCACGACAAATCATCAAGAACCACAAGCACCACAACACTTGACAACTCACAATCAAAAAATGCATAGCCCTACTTATACTCACACTCCAAAGATCCAGCAGCTGCTTCGAGAACACTGGAACACCATCAACACACCAGATGGGACCAAGGAAGCTCAGGACTGTAGAGTGAGTCAATGCAGATTTTAACTCAATCTAGGGCAAATGTTTAATCTCCTATACCGCTATGGAAACCATCCTTTTACACCAAATTGTTGGAGCACTAGGTATTGCAAGTTCTGGTGCAAATTCTTGGGACCATCAAGTACTCTCTCATGAATCTTTATTTCTAGCTGAGGCTAAACATGAAAATTTAACACATTTCAATAACATGAAGCACATTAAACGCCACAAGGAAGACAGAGTGGTTATGTTTCAAACCATAAAGGTTTATAAAAGAATTAACAAAGTTACAAATCCAAATAATCAAATTAGTTATAAATCAACAATCAATACCTGAATGGATTAGTCAGTATGTAGGTAAAAGCAATCCAAAACTTATGAAAGCATAGACAACCTATTATAAGTGGTCTTGAAAGGAAAGTTAAGTAAAATTAGTTCCCCCATAAAGAAAGCACACTAATCTGCTAAATCAGGGAAACGTTCTGTTAGTAAGGCACAAAAGAGGGATTCTGTAAGGCATCAGAAAAGCATCTGAAACGCAGCTGAACTCTTACTTACCTTAGCTTAAAACTTAGTTCTTCAATTAGATACACCTACACATGGTTCCCATATAACAGACCGGTCAGAGTTAAGTCACAAGTAGAGAACAAAGATCATTATTTTCCCACCCTACTACACAATGAGGCTTCTCTAAACAACTCTTAAACTTACATTTATTTGCAACGTCATCAGATACATTGGATCAATCTGCACTCTGCAGGTGCATCGCAACAGCTGGTTAGCACATTTTACAACTGTCACCTAAAGAAACCATTCCATATGAGAACAAAAAAAACATGGGCTCAACAAAATAGTACGTGGATTCAGCTTCTTCTGGAAAAAGAAACACATTCTGTGAAGCAAGATGGCAACCACATGATAGTCATTTTAAAATACAGGCCTGTTCTACATTGGCTATACTTGCAGACTACATGTTGATAAGAATGCAAAACTCTTAATATGAAAAATATCTCCACCACTGTTATAGGACTTTACTGTCAGATTTTCACCTGTCTCTTAGACTGCTGATACAGAGTTTCAAAAGGGCCCAGGTATTAACTTTATAGACTGCCAGACATTGCTATGAAATGGTAGCTATATAGACTGCTCCATGGTCTTAGACGGTCTTAGAGGGTACTCTGAGGTTATTTCTAAAGGCTGATCCAAGAGACATCTTTGGGACCGGGGCGTAGTCAGCCACATGCCAGGACAGTGGATAAGCCTGCATCTAGATTTCTTTTTTCTTCTCTCAGTTTTCCCATCGCAGATCTCTTTCGGTTGTTATTCCTTTTTGTCTGAAGAGCCTTCTCTGCTTGCGTCAGTCAAACAATGTTACTATTTTTGTTTTTACGTTCAGTTGGTGAGAAACAAGAGGTTTCTACAAGCTGTTCAGTGTTTTTTTTAGCCATGACATAATAGAAGGTCTGAGCGGGCCCCGTCGAAGATGGGAAAGACTGGCCTCCTCGTTTTTACTTTCCCCAACGCTGCAGCTGAGCTTCTGTTATATTTCAGTGATGGTGGGGAGGGTGAGAAGTCAAACTCGGACCTGCCAGTATATTTTGTAACAGAAATTTGCCACAAAACAATAGTATACATCTGGAATAGAAAGCCACAGGATATGTGCAAAGAGGGACTTGGTGCGATGTCACCCTAAGGTCAATAGTAGTGTGCTAGGGACAGCAGGTACTAAACGAGCCTAACACAGTTATTGAGGTTGTTTGGACAGTGAGCTGAGTTTTAGTGCTGCTTTTCCTGGGTTGAGATATGTTGATTCATCGTGCTTGCACTCTTCCTTTTTTACTTGGCTGGCAGCTCTGAGAGTTAAAGATTAATTTACAGCGCATGTAATCATTTACTTCCAGCCTGGGAGTACTAATTAATTCATTAGTAAATGGATGGGTCCTGCTCGCCCCCACTCTCTGGCCGGGCGCCCCGCTCAGGTAAACAACAGCTTGCGCTCAATCAATCTGGCGGTTATTGGCACACTCCGGCCGCCGCTGCAGCCTCTGCCCGCCGCGGGCCGCGCCGGCCGTTACCCGACAGATGGCGCGGGCTGGCCTTACACTCGGGCCTTCTCGTAGGGAGGAGTCAATGGAAAGAGCAGGGAGGGCTTCCCCCTGCCTGCGAGTGCCCTCCTCATCCTCGGCTCACAACGAGGAGCATATGGGTGCCCCGGCCCGCCCCCACCTGCTGTTATTTTTTGACCCTGCTCCTCTAAGCACCCAGCCTCCCCCGCTATTGCCCGCCTCAGGATTTTCTATGGTAGATGGTGTCTCACCACGTGCCGGACCTTAATCCTATTGTTTATGGGAGTTTACATCTGTTCTCGTTTGGGGTGGGGCATGGGGCCGTCTGCACCAGAAGCGTACTGTGCATCCTGCAACAGGTGGGGGCGAGGGGGAAGTTTGCCGCGCTCACAAGTCCCTGGTGCCTGCCCTGGGCGCGAAATCTACGACAGCAATGAGTCTAGAAAGCCATCTTTGGCAGTGGGCAAGGAGGGCTCGGGCACTTGTTCCTGATAAAAAGATGTGCACGTTCCCAACCAAGACCGATATACGTGACATGTGCCGTGGGCGTCCCGATAGTGAGAGAGAACGCTGATACCTTACTTTATTGCATGCAGAAAAATAAACTTCATCCGTTCACACAACTTGCGTAGTACAGACAAGCGATAAATGCAGCCTAATTAGTGCTATTTACATCTTGCCATTATAAAGGGCCACAAAAAACACTTCCGTCTTTCCTATTCCTGCTCGCCCTGGCTCATCCCAAACCTGACTACTGTGAACTCCGAAGCATCTTTTTCACCCCTCCTTTAGCCGTCACACCCAATCAACAAGCACGCACTACTTACAAAACAAATCACTGCTTCTCCCTTTCAAACCCACTCCCGTTATTCTACCCATTCCCTAAACCCTACTAAACACACAGGAAATCAGGAGCGCAATCTTAACACAACTGTTGCACAAGAAAAAGAATTGTGCTAACTTACTAATTACTATATTTGTATTCCAGGGTAGCATGCTGCTCGCTGCAAAAGGCGTTTCAGTGTCTTGTCAGGGGTTGCAAGCGCTATGTAAATACATTTACAATTACAACTTCTGCAACTGCTTAATTGCATCTAAAATAATGCGCTTTGTAAAGCGTGTTCACTGTGCGCGTCCCTTGCACTATCTAATCAAATATTGTTTCCTGGAAAACAGCACACTTTTTATACACCAATATTAATGCTATCAACTTATTTGAACACATGTGCAAGAACATTATGTAGAGGGACATCATTTGAGCATACTTTTCAGGTATTCGAGTCATTAGGAGCAAAAATCCTTAAAAAGATCACGGTGTGCAACGTACAATTGCTATTCTGCTTCGGCTTTCACGTTCTGGACTAGCCACAGCGTCTGTATAAATTCTATTGGGGCCTTGTATCCCGTATGTACTAAAGCAGAAGCACGAACCAGCCATACTAAACTGGGACTTGATGGTTTGCAACCTCTAAATCCTTCTGAATGTAGTGAAAACTCGACTTCACCACAGTGATAATATTCAATGTTTTTCAATGGAAACAAAGAAGTGCCTGTATGCACTCAGTCAATGGGATTTTAGACTGGGGATAGATTTTAATGCCGTGTGACGGACAGGGCAAGGGGCGTGGCTAGGATCCGAGCACTTTCACACCACTTTACAGGGTCTTGAGGGTCACCCCATCTGACCACTGTTCTTGGTTCTAGGGGTGTAATGAAAAATGTGAGAGGCACTTGAGATGTGGGTTCTATTTAAAAGTCTGCGAGCCACTGAACTCTGCACTTGACAGAAGTCTTCTGAACTCCTGAGCTTCTCCTGATTTTTGCTTTACTACTGCTTGTGTTGAATCTGTCCTGAAATCGATATCTGTGTTATGTCAGGAGAAGGTGGCGATCTCAACATTAACACAGAGTACCAAGTCATTTTTTAACAGTATTCTTTCCTAGAAAGGCTCTTTTTGATTGAACTTGATTTAACTTACATTAATATTGATTTGTTTAACACAATGTAGTGGTGTAGATCCTTGAAGAATTAAATGCAAAGCATTAAAATCGGATGTAAAACAGAACAGAGAAATATATATTAGTGGCCGAATTGCAATTGCGAAACCCAAAAACCTAAGATCAATATCGCCTCTCCTGCTTGACCAAATTGTGAGATTCTGAGCTGTTAATTTGTTTTACACTGCCTCTGTTTCGTCCATGTTACATTTTAGATTTGAGCACCTTGTACACATGACAATTAACTTGCTTCTTGGTTCAGTTTTGGCATCGTTATCAGGGTGGTGGGTACTAAATGCCATTAAATAAGGAGAGGAAATCTAATGTACTAAATAAAAAACACTTTCATACATTAGAAAGATACACTTTTTAATTATGAAAAGTCGCCTTAACATATTTCTACATGCGGTTTGTGCACAATTTACATGCCAGATGTGTTGATGGCTGGACTTGTTGAGCAAAGCAAACCTGTGGGTTCCAGTACAACTCTACCTGCTGCACCAGTGATACAGCTACACACAGGTCTTGTGTCCTGCGTATCTCATGGGTTTCATAGTCTCCTCCTGGGGTATGAGGGCCTTGGAACTGTGTGAGGGACAGGATGGCAACAATGTGCTCTAGTGCCAGCCAGTGCACCCTGCATGAAAGCACGGACAGCACAAGAACAGATTGGGACCACGCAGAAGTGGGCACAGACACCCAGAGGTTGCACACATTCCAGCCAGCCATGCCCCTCTGCCCACCCCTGCTGAACACCATCAGCCGATGGCAGAGTGGCGCTGGAACATAATTCAATAGTACACTGGGTTGAACTTTGTTAGTGTAAGCAATGAATCTGCTGCCTGATTGTTTGATTACAGCGCTGGCTCTGAAGTCTAAGACCTCCCAGACTGAGCCACTCAGAGACCTGTGCTTCTGCTTGCCTGGGGAAGGGGTACTGTAACATTTCTTGACTCTGGGCCGCCAATGGTCAGAGCAACAGTTGTTGAACACAGCAACACCTGCAGTATCAATGGGCAACTGTGAGTACTGTTCCTCTCCTTGTACGAAGAGAATATCCAGTACTCAAGAGGGGAAAAATCAAAATGTGCTAGATCTCAGTCCAGTTTAAAGTACTGGTAACATCAGTGTATTGTAAATATTCAGTTATTTATATACTCCTCATATTTGAATTTATCCCGTTTAAAGTACCCTCAAGTGTGAAAACATAGGACAATGAGGCACATAGAGAGGAAGTAATCCTCCAGGATTACACAATGTGCTCAAGCAGGGTACATGCGATTAGAAAACAGACTTCGGGGTCTGCTATTTCGTGCCGAAGTCCTGTGGGAGCTGAGCAGTGTGGTTTAATAGTTCTGCTTTCCAAAGCTAAATCTTGTTACAGCGGTGTGCAAATCAATCAGCACTTTCTTCTACATCAGAGGTGATATTTGAGACAGCGCGATGTCTAATTGTTTCGACACGGAATTGTTAGATTTATCCAGTAAGCATACAGAAAAATACCCTACTTTGGACAGTGTCAACTTATCACATCTCTTTAAAAAGGAGCAGGAGAGCACTTTAAAGCCGACGCCGAAAGGTAAATGGGTCTCTTTTAAAATCTGGAGTATTCCAACAGGGTGATGAATCTGAGAGGCAAGTGTCTGCAGGGAAAGACAGTTCTATGCAGCACCACGTGGATTATGTGGCAGAGAAAAACCAAACTATGATGCAGAGTTGGCTACATTATGCAACAAGAAAAGGCAAACTGTGAGTTGTATTGCAGTGCCTGTATGGCAGTCTGGCTTCATAGTTTCACCACGTTTACATTAGGTAGCACTCGGTAAAATATGTTCTAATCTGTGCCAATTCCATACACTAATTAGCAACTGAAAGACGCACAGTCAACTTCTGAAAGGGTCTTCCAATGCATAGCAACACCTCACCGCATTTTTAGTATCTTGTGAACCGTTTGTGCTAGAAACCTTTTTTGTTAAAATCTGAGAATTATGCAGCAGATGATGGTTACCTGGTAAATGCAGCAGATCCATAATTATATGGATAACGCAATAGATGTACAACCACATAATTCCAGTGGCCCTGGTTACACGTTAGGCAGATTCCTATAGACTTGTCTTACCATGAATACTGACTTCATGTTGCACATGAACCAGGGTCTTAACACCCCGTTTCCAGGGCTCTGCACTTACGCAAACCTCAATGAAATAAGTGTAGGCGTCTCAAGAAGTCAACGTTCGAGGTTTTGCCGTATTTTCCATTGCTTAGTTTTCATTATGGTAAATTGAAAGTTGTGAACATTATACAAGAATGACCCAGTGTTTCTCACAGAATTCTGCTGTTTCCACTTTTTACCAATGTTCTGGGATAAAAAGGTCTCCCCCCTTCATTTTTCTCGTTAAGTGTGTCCTGTTGGTGACCTCGTAGTATATTTGACGAGAACGAGTGCAATATTTTGTCCACTTGCTATCCGCGCTGGCTGAAGGTGCTCAAGAGAAGTTAACACGTTTTAAAGTGGTGTTGCTAGGAGATAGCCTTCAAATAGAGTCTGCATACCTTTTGTAAAGCAGCCTCTGTGAAAAGTTTGGGGGCGCGGCCCCACTTGAAAGGAAGGTGACTAATTTACGGAACGACCCTTCTTTGTTTAAATGGCTGGCTCTTTCCATAGTTCTCTGTCCTCCCCTCGGGTTAGGGTAGGGTAGAATGGTCTGCTAGATCGGAGTAGGGATGTGCTCCCGCGGAGAAATATTTAACGCCTCACTAGCGGCTCAGCCCAGCCACGTGGCACACGCCTGAAAGAGTCTCCCCCTTTATTTATATAGTTCTATATTTCCTACGTGGGGCGCTTGCCTGTGCTCTTATAGTGAACAGATCTGCAGCTCTCTCCCAGTATGGTTGAGAGCACCTTACGTGAAAGGATGTCACTTATGTCATAAGGTTGCATCCTTCAGTAAGAGGTTAATACCCCAGCAACCTTGCTAAGTGAAATGCGCACACGCAACATGCTCGCCCCGAGACAGCAGTGATACTTAACAGGCTGCGTCTCCCTAATCAGTGTTCCAGATTAGTAAGCCTACTCAACAGTCTATTTCAAAGTTCGCTAGACATTTATCAAAGCTTCTGAAAATGTCCAATCAGTATGGGCTCAAAAACAAACCTCACAAGTTCACCCTCACCAAAAATGTATTGTTTAATGTGTACCTCCCAGAACTCACGTTTTATAGCTGTTGTGCCCATTTTCAAGGGATAGGTGTATTTGTATTGAACGCGGATAGTACATCATCAAATAAACAAAATAATTAAGTATATTTGCAATTAAGAAAAGAGAACATCAAATCCTTCTGAAAAGTGGACGACGGACATTCAACGCATACATGATTGGGAAGATAAATAATGTGTATGTTATTTAATGTACCCATCCGCTACCCTGTCTACATTAATTCCGTCCCTCCCACCCCACATCACGCCCCCTCCCTTGTGAAGGTTGCCTGCTCAGATTCCCTCCAGAACATTGTACCCTGCGCTTTCCTTGGTCCTCAGAGAGGAAGTCATGGATGGGCCCATCTGTCAACCTTAAACGTTCACGCGCTCCCTCCTCCCGGTTCCTAAGGGGGAAGATACTGCTTGACACCGTTCAGTTCATATCGCTTTTTCAGCAGCCAATGGGCGTGCTGCAGAGCGCATGGCAACTGTGGGCAGCAGCGCGTCTCTCTGTGGCCGATTCTCAGCCAACTGTTGAAGGGACCGAAAGACCGGTACACAATGGCCTTTGTGTGCCAGGAGACAGCCAATGTGGAGGAGTAAAGATTTGCACAACCAGAAAAAGAGGATACAACGAGGACACTAAAGAGTGTCAACAGGGATAAAAAGTTATACTCGGAGAGACACGGAGCAGGGACACTATTTCATTTAGCGAACAGAACGTGCAAACAGTCACAGAAAAAGGGGAAGATGCATTAAGCATAGACAAACACGCGGGAAGGAAAGACAAAAAAATGATGCACATATTCATATACACAGTAACAGTGTAGTTTGAAATGGGATCAGGGATCCATACTCGGCAGCTGATGGCATAGTTCTAAACACAGGTGTTGAGGGTTCAAGAGCGAGGTGGGGAAAATTCTTACGTTCATTCACATTGGAAGAGGGTCCAGGAGGAGGAAATACATGCAAATATATACAGAAAAATAATAAGAAACCGGTAGAGATGCGGAGAGAATATGGCGTTACTGTCAGAGCTGCCCACTCTGGAACTGGCAACCAACTTCGAGTCTGGGCATCAAGCTCAACATCCTGTAATTCTGGGCAAATCACTTAATTTCCCTGTGCCTAAAAATTTATCTTACCTTGTGTAATGTAACTTTGTGCCCATTTAAAGCGCCCCAATGCCATTGAGCCAACTTCCTGCTATATAAAACTGCAAAACTATATATAAACTATATAAAACTATTGGCTTTGGCAATGTGTTTTGCCGAGTTGTACACGAGGGTTGCTGCTGTTAAGCATGGTTAAAAGCTGGTGCCATGGAATGTCAGAGTGGAGTGGGGGAGTACAGTGTCTATGGTGGATTTGTAGGAGTGTCATAGAGTGGAGGAGGATGTTGTAGAGTGGAGTGTGGTGGAGTAGGATGGAGTGGGTTGGTTTGTACTGAGGTGATGGATTGGAATGGATTAGATTGGGGTGGATTGGATTGGAACAGAGTGGGGTTTACTGAGTAGGGTGGGTTGGTGTGGGGTGGAATGGATTGGAGTGGGGTAGATTGAAATGGGGTGAGGTGGATGGGGTGGGATGGACTGGAGTGGGGCGGATTGGGGTGAGTGGATTAGATTAGAGTGGGTGGATTAGATATGATTGGAGGGGGTAGACTGGATTGGAGTTGGGTAGATTGGATTCAATGGGTTAGAGTGGTATGGATTGTATTGGAGTGGGGAGGATTGTATTGGAGTGGAGAGGATTAGAGAGAAGTAGGCTGGATTGGAGTGGGGTATACTGATCTAGGATGAGGTGGGGTGGATTGGACTGGGGAAGAGTGTGGTGGATCAGAGTAGAGTGTGGTGGATTGGAGTGAGTGTAGTGGATTGGAGTGGGGTATGGTGGAGAGGAGTGGATTAGATTGGGATGGATTGAAATGGGGTGGGGTGGATTGGATTGGGGTGTAGCAGAGATGTTTTAATGCATGGGCAAAGTGGGCTCTGGCCCAGGGCCTCAACCTTTCAGCACAGTGTTGCTGTGATGACCCTGAATAATTCTCAAACAGATTGTTTTAAATGCCCTTTACCTGTAATTTATTTTTAATGTGGTGATGTGTGAAAGTCTATGACAGCCATTTTCCAGAGAAATGTGTTTATGTTTCATGCAGTGTCCAAAAATATATTTCTTTTGAGATCAAAACAGGTCCTCGCTATGAGGTGACACAAAAGTTGCATGTAGTGACCTGGCTAAATAAGACATGATAGAGCTGAAAATGGATCGTAAATTCAAAGCTGGTCCAAAAGGGGGCACCCAAAATACGTTTGGCCTAGGGCCCCCAAAATCCTTAAAATGATCCTGGGTTGTAGTGGGCTATAGTGGTATGGACTGAGTTTGAGAGGGAGGAGTTGGATTGGATTGGAGTGGGGTGTGTTGGATTTTATTCGAATGGGGTGGATTGCATTGAGGTGGGGTGGATTGGAGTGGGGTGGAGTGGAAGGATGAATTGGATATTGGAGGGGATTGACCAAACTGGGATGAGGTGAGGTGAACATGATTGGGGGGGATTGTAGAGAAGTGGAGTGGTTTGGATTGCTGTGGACTGGGTTGGGGAGGGGTGGATTGGAGTGGGGTAGGCTGGATGGATTGGATTGGATTGCCGTAGAGTGAACTGGGATGGGGTGGTGTGGATTAAATTGAGGTAAAGTGGGATGGATTGGAGTAGAGTGGGGCGGATTGTAGTGGGGTGGAATACATTGTGGTGGGATGGATTGGGTTGGGGTGGACTGAAGAGGGACTGGATTGAAGATCGGTGGATTGAATTGGGGTGGGGTGGTTTGGAGTTGGGTGAATTGGGGTGGGGTGGGTTTGATTGGGCCAGGGTGAACTGGAGGGGGTGGATTGATCAGAGTGGGGTTGGGGATTGGGTTGGTGGGGTGTGGGGTGAATAAGATTGGAGTGGGGCGGACTGGATTGGGATGCACTGGAGTAGGGTGCACTGGAGTGGGGTGGATCAGACTTGAGTTGAGTGGATTGGAGTGAGGTGGATTGGATTGAGTAGGGTAGATACGATTGAGTGGGGTTGGGTGTATTAGGGTGGATTGGATTATGTGTGGTGGATTGGATTCAGGAGGAATGGACAGGGCTGGAGTGCAGTGAATTAGGGTGGGGTAGGGTGGATTGGATTAGGATGGTGTGGATTGCTTTGGTGTGGGGTGGATTGGGTTGAATTGGACTGGAGTGGAGTGGGGTGGACTGGATTGGAGTGGGGTGGATTGATTGGTGCGAGGTGGATTGATTGGTGTGGGGTGCATTGATTGGAGAAGGGTGGACTGGATTGGAGTAGGGTGGGGTGGATGGACTGGAGAAGGGTGGAATAATGTGGACTGGATTGGACTGGAGTGGGGTGGATTAACGTGGATTGTATTGGAGTGGGATTGATTGGGGTGGTGTGGGTGGACTGAAGTGAGGAGGAATGGGTAGTGGTGGACTTGATTGGAGTGGGGTGGGTTGGAATGGGGTGAAATGTATTGGATTGGAGTGTGGTAGATTGGAATTGGCTGAATGGGGTTGGATTGGATTGGTGTGGGGTTGACTGATTGTAGTATACTGGAGTGGGGTGAATTGGAATGGAGTGGGGTGGATTGGGGTGAGGTGGATTAGATTGGAATGAGGCAAATTAGAGTGGGGTAGATTGTTTTGGACTGGAGTGGATTGTTTGGGATTGGAGTGGGGCAAGTTCCAGTGTGGTGGGTTGGAGGGGGCAGATTGTTTTGGATTAAAGTGGGACACAATGGAGTAGGGCAGATTGAACTTTATTGGAGTGGTGACAGGATGTTTTGGATTGAAGTAAATCAGATTGGAGTGGGGCAGATTGTTTTGGATTGGAGTGGAGGAAACAAGTGGGGCTGATGGCTTTGGATTGGAGTGAGGCAGCTCTAATTAGGGTGGATTCAAGTGGGCTGGATTGGATGGGAGTGGGATGAGATGGATTGGATTGGAGTAGGGCGTATTTTAGATTGGAGTGGGGCAGATTGAAATGGATTGGAGTGGGACAGGTTGTTTTGGATTGAAGTAGGGTATATTGGAGTGGGGCAGGTTGTTTTGGATTGAAGTAAGGTCGATTGGAGTGGGGCAGGTTGTTTTGGATTGGAGTAGGGCAGATTGGAGTGGGACAGATTGTTTTGGATTGGAGTGGGGCAGACTGGAGTGGGGCAGATTGCTTTGGATTAGAGTGGGACAGATTGAATAACGGTAATCAAGTGGGGTGGAATGGATTGGAGCAGGGTGGGTTGGGTTGGTGTGCAGTGGATTGGATGGGAATGGGGAGGACTGGATGGGAGTGGGGTAGATTGGAGTGGGGTGAATAGAGATGGAGTGGGATGGACTGGGGTGAGATGGATTGGATTGGAGTAGGGCATGTTGTTTTGGATTGGAGTGGGAAGATTGGAGTGGGACACATTGTTTGGGATTGGAAGGGGAAGATTGGAGTGCGGCAGATTGGACTGGGGCCGATTGTTCTGGATTAGAGTGGGGTGGATTTGAGTGGGACAGGTTGTTCTGGAGAGAGGTAGATTTCCCGACTCCAATTCGCCCCACTCCAATCTGCCCCACTTTAATCCAAAACAATCTGACCCACTCCAGATTGTTTTGGATTACAGTGGGCCGGTAGGAGTAATGTGGATTGGAGTGGGGCAGATTGTTTTGGATTTAGTGCAACATATTGCAGTGGGGCAGATGGTTTGGGATTGGAGTGGGTTGTTTGGGATTGGAGTGGGGCAGGTTGGACGGGGTAGATTGGAGTGGGGCAGATTGAAATGGAGTGGAGTGGAGTAAATTCTTTTGGCTTGAGGTAAGGCAGATTGGAGTGGGGGAGATTGTTTTTAATTGGAGTAGGGCAGATTTGAGTGGGGCAGATTGTTTTGGATTGAAGTGGGGCATGTTGGTTTGGATTGGAGTGGGGAGGTTTGGAGTGGGGCAGAGTGTTTTGGATTGGAGTGGGGAAGATTGTTTTGGATTGAAGTGGAGCAGATTGAAGTGGGACAGATTGAATTAGGGTGGATTGGATTGTATTGGAGTGGGGTGGATTTGGTTGGTGTGCAGTGGATTGGATGGGTGTGGGGTGGATTAGATGGGAGTGGGCTGGATTGGAGTGGGGTGATTAGAGATGGAGTGGGATTGACTGATGTGAGATGGATTGGATTGGAGTAGCGCATATTGTTTTGGATTGGAGTCGGGAGTGGGGCGGATGTGAGTGGGACAGGTCGTTTTAGAGTGGGGCGGATTGCCAGACTCCAATTTGCCCCATTGTAATCTGCCTCACTTTAATCCAAAACAATCTGACCCACTCTAAACCGCCCACTCCAGATTGTTTTGGATTACAGTGGGGCAGATAGGAGTGAAGCGGATTGGAGTGGGACAGATTGTTTTGGATTGGAGTGGGGCATTGTAGGAGGCTGGCCTGGTTTATAGTGGGTACCTTGTGGTACTTACACCCTGTGCCAGGTCCAGTTATCCCTTATCAGTAGAATAGAGGTGTTTCTAGCAGCTTAGGCTGATAGAAGGTAGCTATGGCAAAGCTTAGGCTGAACTATGAGACATGCAAAGCTCCTACTATACCACTTATATCATATAGCATAGTATCATAAGAAAACACAATACTCAGAGTTACTAAAAATAAAGGGACTTTATTTTTATGACAGTATGCCACAAGTATCTCAGTGAGTGCCCTCAGTTAGAAGGTAAATAATATACACAAGTTATATGTACACAAACCCAAAACAGGTAAGTAATAGTAAGAAAAGTAATGCAAACAGTGTAGAATCACAATAGGATGCAATAGGTGAACATAGGTCTAGGGGCAACACTAACCATATACTCCAAAAGTGGAATGCAAATCACGAATGGATCCCAGACCTATGGGAGCTTATAGAGGGTTGCTGGGACTGTAAGAAAACAGTCAGGGTGTCCAAGATACCCCACCCCAAGACCCTGAAAAGTAGGAGTAAAGTACCCCTACTACCCGGGGGCGTGGCTAACCGCTCAAGATGGTGGCCACCTGATCGCGGAGCTCCCGACCCGGGTCCGCCACGTAATTGAATCTGCGGACAACAAAGGATAATTTTGCACCAAAACAAGCAGCAGCCGAGGGGAGGAAAGAACGAGGCGCCTGGGGAGCGAGTTAATCGGCCGATCGGACCCCCAGAATACGCTGGGGAAAACGAGAGAAGGACACGGCCTGTAATTAATAGCCGCCGGCAGAGCGAGAAGCGGGACGGATCTGGGCGCGGTGGGAGCCGAGGACGCGCGCCAGTGAGAGGAGCGCGAGGGATCCGAGTTTGCTGCCAGTAGAGGAGGCGAGGTTGGTGAGTGGGGGGAAAACAGTCGGCGTGCCGAGGACAGCCGCTCCCCCCTTTCATTCCATCCCCCCGCCACGCCTAGTTAATAAAACTGCAAAGGCGGCGGTGGGGGCCACGAGGCACTATTTGCTAGGTTGCACACCCCCCCCCCCGGGAAGAGGACTCTTGAGAAGATAGGGATAAGCCCTCTGGAACGAGAAGTAGAAGAATTTAAAACGCTGACCGGTTGAGGTCCGGAGGGAACCTGGCGCTCTGCGATGGGTGTGGTGGGACAGAAGATACACGCCGGACACAGCGACGATCGTTTGTGGACCCTGGTTTGAGAATGGACCGGGCGTGATTGTTGTGGGCAGCCTGTCGACACTGTGGTGTGCCGGAGCCCCGGCCGACTTCCTGGCCTGCCTACCCATAACCACGTGAGGGCATGCGGTGATTGCTCATCCCCCACTGCCAACCATGGAGCCTGAGTACAAATTTAACGCACACCATATGCTGGTCCCATAGTGCACATAGACGCCGGAGTTCACTGGAAGGCAATGCAAAATTACACGGCCAACCATGGGCTGCACCAAAGGTAAACACCCCGAGAATGGAGAAGCTTCTGTCCCTAACGACCCAACACTGGAAGCACCAGTAAAAAACCCGGCTGACAAACTTGACCTTATTCTGCAAGAACTCAAAGACTCTCGACAAGCAATCAAGAACAGGCTGGGCTCTATCACATCAGAACTGAGTATCCTAAGAGATGACCAAAAAAAACTATCTGATAGAATACAGAAAACAGAATCTAATATCGCAGAAATACTGCCAACCCATAATGAAAACAGAACCGTCATTGAACTACTTCAACAACAAGTGCAGGCTCTGCAAGAAAGAGCAGAAGATGCAGAAGGGCGGTCAAGACGTAATAATATCCGCATACTAGGAATCCCGGAAGGAAAAGAAGGGAAAAACCCAACTCAATATGTGGAAGGATGGCTGAAAACAATCGCCGAGGAACGCCTATCAGTCCACTTTGTGGTAGAGAGAGCACACCGTATCCCAAGCAGGAAACCCCCGCCGGGTGCACCAGCCCGTCCCTTAATAGCACGGATATCAAACTTCAAAGACAGAGATACCATACTACAAATGGCAAGAGAACTTGATCCCATTATAGTGGACAATGCCCGAATCTCCTTCTACCCAGACTACACTATGATAGTTCAGAAACACAGAACATCTTTCCAGGGAGTAAAGCAAAGACTCCGAGCGGAAGAGGTAACATATGCCCTCCTATTCCCGGCCAGAATGCGGATCTCATACAACCAAAAGACTCTCTTCTTTGAGACCCCAGATCTGGTGTGTGCCTGGCTAGATGGGACCTTCCCACAGTCAAAAACTAGAGAGCCATGTGATGCCCCCCCCACAAAACAATATCACCAACCCTGCAGAGACAAGCGAAACAGATCACAAACTCAGAGGAAAAAAGCGGGCCCGACACCCCAACAAGCACTGGAAGGCCAAAACGACGCGATACAATCAGCATACTCCTTACAGGAAGTGAACTCCCCCTCATGTGGTGTGGCCTCATCGATGGACAGCACCATGGCATCGGACTCAGAAGGGAGCCTGACGCTATTTCCTGTAATCACCCCACAAACGGCACGAGACCTGTGTTGATCACTCCCCTCAATGCTAGAAACTGTGCTACACCCATACTTCTTGGGGCCCTGAGGCCTCCTTCCAAGTGGCGGGCTCGGGCGGTAGAGCTCCACGGTCTTCCTAACCCACTAAAGAACCCGCTATTTGTGGGCAAGAACCATAGACTCCACATCTTGTATCTCCCCATTGCGTAGGCTCCTTATTATTTCCATGCTTTTGTTGTAATAGAATAGTTATGTATTACAGAAAAGTTTGGCAGAGCTGGTTCGTGCTCTACCCGGTATTTCACTTCGGATTTAGTATTGTTCACTGTTACACACAGTTGTCATCCACAAACAATTCATATATGCTAATACAAAGGGGACACCAGACATGGAGAGTCCAGGGAGAGATAAAGAGGTTAACACCCCAAAATGACTACACAACATGAGTACAACATTGTCACTTGGAATGTAAGGGGAATGGGAGCCATACAAAAGAGAGATAGAATATTGGCCCAGCTAATTCGCAGAAAAATACACATTGCTTATTTACAAGAGACCCATCTTTCCACCCATGAAGTATCAAAACTCTGTAAGAAATGGAGGGGACAATTTTTACACACATCATACTCATCGTTCCACGTGGGACGGCTGTGTGGATCAGGGCCTGTGTACCTTTTGAAGTACTAGATACCAAAATAGACGTGGAAGGCAGATACACTCTAATTAAAGGCAACCTAGACGGGAAACCCATAGTAATAGGTAGCATTTATGCCCCTAATGTCGGACAGGATCCGTTTCTGGAGAGACTATCGAAGACACTGATACAATGGGCACAAATCCCGTGGGTATTGGGGGGAGACTTTAACGCAATACTTGATACCGGCCTAGATCGCAGTACCCCACCACTGTCAGGGACGAACGTCCAAAAACAAGCGGAGGCGCTAAAAACTTGGCTACAGGGCTGGTCACTTTTAGATATATGGCTGGCCAAAAATGCTGGTATGAGGGAATACTCTTTCTACTCCCATCCACATAAAGTTCACATACGATTAGATCGTATGGTATGCACAACACCGTTACAGACACAAGTGACTAAGACCACATACCTGGGAAAGACGCTCTCTGACCATAACCCTTTAGAACTGACCATATTATGGGATCGATCGTCCACGCCTATCCCTACGTGGTGGTTACAGCCATCAGTACTAGAGGACACCCCCTTGAGGAAAGAAGTGAGCCAGACGATCACCAATTTTTAAAAAAACAACACAGGGTCGGCGTCCTCCCCCCTGATAGAATGGGAAGCGTTCAAAGTAGTGATAAGAGGTATGACAATGAGCAATATATCGGGAGTGCGGAAAACACTGGTGTGAGAACTGCAACAAGTAGAGAGCAGGTTGGGAATACTGTAAAAAGAATCAATATCACAGCCCCACAAAACCCAACATCTACAGGAAGCAAGAACCGAGCACTCACAACTCCTTGAGAGACTGAGAAAAATCGACGATGCAAAATATAGGGAACGAGCACATAGCGAGGGAGACAAGGCGGATGCACTCCTGGCAAGATTGATTAGGGATGATCACCCCCCACTCCTATAATACATATCAACATCGCACACCAAGGAAATATAACAACACAACTAGAAATCAACAACGCTTTCCGAGATTATTACACAGCCCTATACGCTGCCCGTCCATTAATAGAAAGAGCAGAAATTAAGGCCTTTCTAGCTAATATCGACCTCCCAACACTCCGTGAAGAGGCCAGAGAGAAACTAAGTGCCCAAATAACACAAGGAGAGATACGAGAAACTAATAAAAACATGGCACGAAACAAGGCGCCGGGCTCGGATGGGCTCCCATCCGAGTTTTACTCCACATACAGCACACAGCTTGCCCCACACCTGGAGCGATTATATCAAGCCTCACTGGCAATGGGACATCTCCCAGATACTACCAAACAGGCAATAGTGACCTCCCTCCTAAAACCGGGTAAGGATGCAACCGACATTTCATCCTACAGACTGCTATCCCTACTGAATTCGGAGTATAAGATATTAGCAAAAATATTAGCACAGAGACTGCTTGGCTATATTGGTGGCCTGATCCATACTGATCAATGTGGTTTCATCCCATCCAGATGCACCTCCCTCAATATACGCCGCTTATACCATGTAATGGATGCGGCCAGGAAGGGACTCCCACACGCGGGGTGTCTCTCACTAGATCTGCGACAGGCTTTGGACTCTTTACATTGGGACTATATGCTGGCAGTGCTGGAAAAATTTGGGATTCCCCCGGAATATGAAAAATGGGTCCGCCTCCTATATGCTGAACAAACGGCAAGAGCATGCACAGGACAGAATATATCTGACTCTTACCAAGTAAATAGAGGCACTAGGCAGGGATGTCCTTTATCCCCCCTATCGTTTGTCCTGGAAATAGAACCCCTGGCACAACTACTGAGACAAGGAGGGGGATCATGGGGAATAGAGATATTCACAAAACATGCAGTCTCACTATATGCAGATGATATTATATTACATATCAAGGACCTCCGGCAACCCCCCGATGCAATAGCATCTATTTTCCAGAGGTTCACACCACTGTCAGGGCTGGCTATTAATTTTAACAAATCTATTGCATTCACCTTCCATGAAACAAAGGATGATAATACAATACCATTTGGGGAACAACAACTACAGAAAGCCACAAACACATTCCGATATCTAGGTATCCAGATATATCGGACCATGACAGATCTACTAGAGGGGAATCTAAAGAGAGCCATGTCCGCACTTAGACCACAAATCCAATTTTGGATAGTCTTTGAAATTTGGGCTAGTCTGCCCGCTATCGCTATTGGCAGCGTGATCCAAAATCTGTCTTACTTTAATCCAAAACAATCTGACCCACTCCAATCCGCCCCACTCAAGCCTGTTTTGGGTTACAGTGGAGTAGATAGCAGTGAGGAAGATTGGAGTGAGGCAGATTGTTTTGGACTGGAGTGGGGCATACTGCAGTGTGGCAGATTGTTTTGGATTCAAGTGCAGAAGATTGCAGTGGGCCAGATTGTTTTGGATTGGTGTGGGTTGCTTGGGATTGGAGTGGGGCAGGTTGGAGGGGGGCAGATTGAAATGGAGTGGAGTGGGGGTAGGTTGTTTTGGCTTGAATTAAGGCAGATTGGAGTGGGGCAGACTGTTTTGGATTGGAGTGGGGCAGGTTTGAGAGGGGTAGATTGTTTTGGATTGGAGTGGTACAGATTGTTTTGGATTGGAGTGGGGCAGATTGAATTAGGGTGGATATGATTGGGTTGGTGTGTGGTGGATTGGATGGGAGTGGTGATAATTGGATGAGACTGGAGCGGGGTGAATTGAGATGAAGTGGATTGGATTTGATTGGAGTGTGATGGATTGGATTGGAGTCAGGCATTTTGTTTTGGATTGGAGTGGGACAGACTGGAGTGGGGTGGATTGCACTGGGGCACACTGTAATGGATTGAGGTGGGGCAAATTGGAGTGCAACAAATTTGAGTGGGACAGAATATTTGTGAGTGGGGCAGATTGCCTGACTCAAATCCACCACACTCGAAATTGCACCACGTTAATCCAAAACAATCTTCCCCACTCCATTCCTCCTCACTCCAAATTGTTTTGGATTAAAGTGGGACAGATCGGAGGGAGGTTGCTTGGAATGGGGCAGGTTGTTTTAGATTGGAGTGGGGCAGGCTGAAGTGGGGCAGATTGTTTTGGAGTGCAGCAGCTGTTAGTAGTGCAGCTTGTTTTGGATTGGGACATATTGCAGTGGGGCAGATTGTTTTGGATTGGAATAGGGCAGATTGCTATGGATTGGAGTGGGGTAGATTGGAGTATCATCAATGGGAGTGCAGCATATTTTTTGGATAGGGCATATTGTTTTGGATTGGACTAGGACAGATTGGAGTGGGGCAGATTGTTTTGGATTGCATTGGGGCAGGTTATTTTGAAGTGGTGCAGATTGTTTTGGATTGGTGTGGGGCAGATTAGATTGGGGTGGGTTAGGAGGATTCTGGTTGGGTGGGTTGAAATGGATTGAAGTTAGTGGTTTGGAGGTGTGGGGTGAGGTGGGGAGGGTTGGGGTAGATTGTAGTGGGGTGGATTGGTGTGAAGTGGATTGGGGTGCGCTGCACAATTATGTGTTACATTTCAAAATTACACATAATAAAGAAGCAATGTCACCCTGCAATATTTAGATCAAGAAAATTGTCATCTTTCGAGAACAGCGCCCATGAGCAAAAACAAAAGAAAACATTAGTGCAAAGTGAAAAAACATGACCTGGAAAGAAAGCTACAGATAAAAAATAAATCTTTGCAGTTTTGCTTGTACTCTTATGCACATTTTTGCTAGTCACAATTACAGTGCACTAGAAGTAAAAAAAAATAAAAAAATACCTCAATCATGTTGGGAGCAGTGGACGGCACTGATTAAGTTGAATCAATCATTGATTGGCCCCTGCTCCAGACACAGGAACAGAAATTATGCCAGGCCTCCAGTGACAAAATACAAGGCTGTAATCGAAAAGTGCCATGCAAGTCAACAACTGCTAAGCCCTTTACTACAGACAGCAAAGTCTCACATGCACTTGCATGTTTGACCCTAAAAATGGACTGTGGATTAATATGTGCAGTAGAAAAATTCATATGGCAGAATACCTGTGTAACAAGTTGTGCCAAAACATACAAAGAGGGGTAGTTTTGTACACACATGGAAGCACAGACAATCCACGTGGCATGGTTTCATTCCCACTGAAAGGGACATTTAGTGAGACACAAGTGTGACAAAGGCCAGGGAACACATTCCTTTTCACAGAAGAAAGACAAGGAGAAGAGAGTTGAGGTACCTAGGTATTTGGGTAGGGGTGAATAATGGTGGGTGAGTAACAGCGTGAGGTTAGAAGCAGTACCTGAAACAGCACGAGCAGAGAATAGTTAGCGGAGGGACACTAATTAAACGTATTTAATCTATGCTTGGTACATGCTCCACCGAAAGAAAGGGAAGTAATGCATGACAAGTGCTGGCAAAGAAAAGTGACAATGCTGCAAACGAATGATAGGTAATGGACTGGTCCCAAACCATTATAGAACACAACAGTCTTGTAAGCGAGACTGCATGTCCAGTGCATGCTCATGCAGGTGAGACCTAAAAAGGAAAGTATATTCGTTCACATTCATAAAAAATTTACAAGGAGCGTTCAGCGCTGTTTCATACCGAGAATAACAAAAAAATGGTAGGTTCCATGCTTGAAAATCAGCCCTGGCAAACGTGTTCAAACCAGCCTCAGGCTGCAGGAGGTCATAATTAGAATGGGGCATGGGAGCTTTCGAGCTTGTGTCATGGCAGCCCCCCGCTCTGAGAGCAGCCCCTTGGCGTTTAGCTCACAGTGAAAAAGTCAAATTGGTCGAATGACCAGTCCGGCCCTTCGTGTGTGTGTGTATAGTCACAGGGCCTGTCATGGCTGGCATTTTTACCACACCTGACTAGCAGTGAAGACCCTACTGCACAGTTTAAACACAAGAGGCTTGGACTGCATCTTTCTAAGACCAAACAAAGTTTTGCCTCATGCAGTTTCATACTTTATGGAGGACAATGTAGTAATTATATATATAAAGTGCAGGATGGGAAGGTGAAGTTCGTCAATTTAATTTAAGTAGTGTGCACAAAAAGCATGTGAAAATAGACTCATTTCAAGGAAGACAAGGGGCATATAGAATGGAATATAGTGTGCACACAAAGCTAAAGACTGAGTAGAATATTGACAGCATACAACAGAGGGCACATTTCATCAAAGCATTCTGCATATATAGTGGAGGACAATGGAGGATATCTAGCAGATACACTGGTGAATATATCCACCATTCTATGTTGGTTAAGGGGACAGGCAGTGTATGATAGGACACTTTTTAACGAAACATGTCTGCACATATCCTGGAGAACGGTACTAGGCAGCAGATGTTAGCTGTCGTGAACAGCGTTTATGTTTTCTTGACACCAATATAAACATTCAGCAGAGGAAAGTCTGCATGTAATGTAGAGTGTACAGCGGATATGGCATTGAGGAAGTCGGGGTGGTCAGTGTGGGAAAGCAAGGATTGAGAACAATGACGATGGTATGTGCAGACAATTATTATTTACTCAATTCACGTTTAGGAAGTGTCAGCCAGTTACTCATTTTTTGGGGTTTGTGAGAGTAGTATCGTACAATGTTAACATTTTTGGTATTGTGAAATTAGGAGAGCAATTGGAGATGTAAGTTGTAAAATATACTCTTTCTTTGCGCAATTATTGATGTTAAGAACGCATAGAGATCAAATATTTGTATTAAGTATTGATAAATAAACTTTTGCTGTTTGACTTATCTAGGGAAGTTTGTCAAGGGCTTCATAAAAGACAAATACAGGGAGTGCAGAATTATTAGGCAAATGAGTATTTTGACCACATCATCCTCTTTATGCATGTTGTCTTACTCCAAGCTGTATAGGCTCGAAAGCCTACTACCAATTAAGCATATTAGGTGATGTGCATCTCTGTAATGAGAAGGGGTGTGGTCTAATGACATCAACACCCTATATCAGGTGTGCATAATTATTAGGCAACTTCCTTTCCTTTGGCAAAATGGGTCAAAAGAAGGACTTGACAGGCTCAGAAAAGTCAAAAATAGTGAGATATCTTGCAGAGGGATGCAGCACTCTTAAAATTGCAAAGCTTCTGAAGCGTGATCATCGAACAATCAAGCGTTTCATTCAAAATAGTCAACAGGGTCGCAAGAAGTGTGTGGAAAAACCAAGGCACAAAATAACTGCCCATGAACTGAGAAAAGTCAAGCGTGCAGCTGCCACGATGCCACTTGCCACCAGTTTGGCCATATTTCAGAGCTGCAACATCACTGGAGTGCCCAAAAGCACAAGGTGTGCAATACTCAGAGACATGGCCAAGGTAAGAAAGGCTGAAAGACGACCACCACTGAACAAGACACACAAGCTGAAACGTCAAGACTGGGCCAAGAAATATCTCAAGACTGATTTTCTAAGGTTTTATGGACTGATGAAATGAGAGTGAGTCTTGATGGGCCAGATGGATGGGCCCGTGGCTGGATTGGTAAAGGGCAGAGAGCTCCAGTCCGACTCAGACGCCAGCAAGGTGGAGGTGGAGTACTGGTTTGGGCTGGTATCATCAAAGATGAGCTTGTGGGGCCTTTTCGGGTTGAGGATGGAGTCAAGCTCAACTCCCAGTCCTACTGCCAGTTCCTGGTAGACACCTTCTTCAAGCAGTGGTACAGGAAGAAGTCTGCATCCTTCAAGAAAAACATGATTTTCATGCAGGACAATGCTCCATCACACGCGTCCAAGTACTCCACAGCGTGGCTGGCAAGAAAGGGTATAAAAGAAGGAAATCTAATGACATGGCCTCCTTGTTCACCTGATCTGAACCCCATTGAGAACCTGTGGTCCATCATCAAATGTGAGATTTACAAGGAGGGAAAACAGTACACCTCTCTGAACAGTGTCTGAGAGGCTGTGGTTGCTGCTGCACGCAATGTTGATGGTGAACAGATCAAAACACTGACAGAATCCATGGATGGCAGGCTTTTGAGTGTCCTTGCAAAGAAAGGTGGCTATATTGGTCACTGATTTGTTTTTTTTTTGTTTTTGAATGTCAGAAATGTATATTTGTGAATGTTGAGATGTTATATTGGTTTCACTGGTAATAATAAATAATTGAAATGGGTATATATTTGTTTTTTGTTAAGTTGCCTAATAATTATGCACAGTAATAGTCACCTGCACACACAGATATCCCCCTAACATAGCTAAAACTAAAAACAAACTAAAAACTACTTACAAAAATATTCAGCTTTGATATTAATGAGTTTTTTGGGTTCATTGAGAACATGGTTGTTGTTCAATAATAAAATTAATCCTCAAAAATACAACTTGCCTAATAATTCTGCACTCCCTGTACACTAGAACAATGCACTGGAGGAGTAATCAACCACCAGAGGCCCACTTCTCACGTGCTGCTGCAACCCTCTGCTTCCTCCCCATTTGATCCCTCCTTTTTCCTAGCTTTTCACTGCTTTCTTCCTCTGTCCCTCATTGTTTTCCGAGTGCTTTTTCCTGCTTTTCCCTCATTTTTTACTGCTTTCTCCTTCCTTTTCCCTTGTTTTCTGAGTGCTTTCAACTGCCTTTCCCTAATTTTTCACTGCTTGCTCCTTGCTTTTCCTCCGCTTTCACTGCTTCTCCTTGGTTTTCCCTCATTTGCTGCTCTGCCTGCCGCTCGTTTTCCAGCCTCCGCTTAACCCCCACCTATCACGTCCCAGCCCAACAAACCACACCAGCAACCTCAGCACCATCTTGGGCAGCATGTTATCTATGCAGAAACAAGTAAAAACAGTCTTGTCAGCCTGCTTCTACACCCTACACATGCTCCATAAGATCTTTAGCAGAAGGGCTGTCACTCAAGCCCTCTTCACCAGCAGGTTGGACTACAGTAACACTCTTTACTTAGGAATCACTGCATACCTCCTGGAGAGACTACAGAGAATGCAAAACCTAGTGACAAGACTTATCCTTGACCTCCCAGATGGACTCACATCACCCCACACCTCAAGAAATTACATTGGCTCCTGATCCAGAAGAGATGCCGGTTCAAGATGCTGACCCACACATACAAAGCCCTGCACAACAAAGGACCAACATACCTGAACAAGTGAATGACCTTCCACCAACCAGACACCTTCAGTCCACCTCCTTCTTCCTCACAGACAACTCCTGGATCTGCTGATCCAACAGCAGAGGACGCTTCTTCTCTCACCTGGTGGCCAAAGCCTAGAACTACCTTCTCCTGCACTTCAGGAATGTTGCATCGCCCCAGGAATTCAGAAAAGGACTCAAGACATGGCTGTGTGAATGAACAGAGCATCGCAAAGCAGCTAACAACCCCAGTGGCCTGAGACCCTTACAGGTGATTTGCCATGCTTTTAAGTCCTGATTGATTGATAAAGGAAATTGTTTATAAGGTGGATTAAAAACAAAGGACTTTTATTTACTATATGATTTTCACACATTTTAGGGCATATTTACAAGACTCTACTGCCGCCTGGACCTGCCCTAGCCTCATTTTTTTAATACTAAGGCAGTGTTAAGGAGGCCATTCCTTAAGCCATATTTACAAAGTGGCACAATGCATGCATTGAGCTACTTTGTGACCCCTTGTGCCACATTTTGCCTATACCAGGCATAATGTATGCAAGGGGGGCATTCCAGCGCTGGGAGGACCTAAAACTGGTGCAGTGAAATCTACAAGATTTGGCTGCATCATTTATTGCGTCATTTTTAACACCTGCTCAGAAGCATGCATTACAATGACACACCCATCATATTCAACGAGCCTTCTTGTGCTTTGCTGCACTACCGTCAACATTTTTTACGCTAGTGTGGCAAAGCGCCACAATAGCGTCAAACATTTTGATGCTATTATGCTAACAACCGTCATGGTGCACCGTATTGTAAATACGGTGCAACCATGGTGTCATTAGGTGTCAGTAGGGGCAGGAGAAAAGTGGCGCATCATTGATGATGCACCACTTTCTTGTAAATATGCCCCTTTTATGATGTGCCACTTTCTTGTAAATATGCCCCTTTTGTGTGACACTTGGGCCCATATTTATACTTTTTTAGTGCCGCATTTGCGCCGCTTTTTGAGGCAAAAGCGGCACAAACCAACAAAATACAATTGCATTTTGTAAGTTTGCGTCGCTTTTGCGTTAGAAAACTACACAAACGTGGCGCAAAAAAATATATAAATAAGGGCCTTGATATTTCGGTTCTTGTCCTCCCCGCCCTTCACCTGACAAGTTGAAACCTATTTCCATGGTAAGTGTAATGGATGACATTATGTTTTTATTTTAAGTTTCACAATTGTTCAAAATAGTAGATGATTTTGTGCCTTTCGTCCACGTCCACTTGTTAAATAAACAGGCTAGTGATAACCCCAGTGTTTCTAAGAGACATCTTCACACATCCATTCTCTTCAGTCTTGTCAGGGTTGGCTTAGGCTTCTTGTATGTTAAATACTATGTAAATATTTTAGGATTTTTAGTCTATTACCCCATTTTTGCTTGTCTGTTAATTGGGCATTGTGTTCCAAGTTACAGCAGAGCCTTCCAAAGACTAACAGCTTGTTGCTGATCTGATTCGTACCAATGGAGATGTTATGGGTCTATTTTGGTTTAAAGTGTACATTACTTCAGTGCAGGTACAAAAAACGCTTTGCAGACATAGGTATCATGCAGAGTTTGACAGAGCTGGCTGTGTGCCTAAAATCATCAGGGCTCCTTCACCACACTTTTACCATGAGGTTTCCTACAGTCGTCAAAGGCCTATAATCTGATAGTTTCTCTGCCACTAGACCACCACAGTACCCAGGAAGGACTCACATCCATTTTGTCATGCTTGGCACTGTCATGCTAGACATGACAGACCAGTATGAGAAGAAATATGAGTGACCCTAGCATGCAGGGAGACAACTCCATCCACAGAAGGGCAAGTGATTTGTTTTCTATTTACAAAACACAAATCCCTATTCTCCTTCAGAAATAGAAAAGCAAAATGAAGACCAGTGATAAAGCTTTTGTGCCTTTAAAACAATATGTGTATTACTGACATTGTTCAGAGTAATTAATCTACACCCATAGTCACGGGTGTATACTGATATTGAGCTATTGCAGTTGAAACAAATTTGCTATGACTTGTTAAAATGTGTTGATTCTGGCTTATGCTAACTAGGTTCCAGTCAGGCCTTGACACCAACTTGTCCAAAAGGGATGCCAAGTCATATGTATTCTCTGATTGTATTTCTGCTTGACACTATGAACAGAAAAATGCAGATTTTTTTATTTCTGAATTACACTGTTATCAAAGAGGGCATCTAGCTTTGCTATATGTTTTCAAGGACCTTCTTCCTTCAAGCTGTATTGCATTCATTCACAACGGTTCACAGTTGTTTATGTAATTAGTTTGTTCTGATACTCCCGTGTGACATTAGGTCAAAGGGGCTGAAACAATAATCATGTAGTGGGTTAGTGCTAAAGGGACGGTGTTGTGTGACAATTTATAATTTTGTAAACAGATTTATTGAAAATGTAATTCTTTGGCCTGATCATGACAAGCTTGTAGTACTAATGCTTTATTTTGTAGAAAATAGCTATTCCAACCCTTCAATTGGGGGTGAGACAGTGACACAAGCCACTTGTACGAACTCCAGAAGGTTTCGATGGGGTGACGTTATGCCTCCAATCCGTCTGAGGACTAACCTCAGTAGCAGCCTATGGCCACTGCACAGGTGATAGTCCCTAAAGGGTAGAGGGGTTAGGAGTGGGAGAAAAGAAGACAAAGAATATGCTGAGGACTGGATACGTCTTATGGTCATGGGTTTTCTAGAGATTTGGTTTTCATTGGGTTGTCACATTCACAACAGATTATGGGGGTTATTCTAACTTTGGAGGAGTGTTAATCCGTCCCAAAAGTGACGGTAAAGTGACGGATATACCACCAGCCGTATTACGAGTTCCATAGGATATAATGGACTCGTAATACGGCTGGTGGTAAATCCGTCACTTTTCCGTCACTTTTGGGACGGATTAACACCTCCTCCAAAGTTAGAATAACCCCCTATATCTGCTAATGACAGGCATAATTGGCACAGCTATCAAACACTACATTATAAACCATATTGTCTGAACTCTCATATGTGAATCATCGCCCTATTCACATACCATGATTCTCTAGAACAATCTTTTCATTGTATACACAACAGTTCTGGTACAAGGATTCTTTCACATCAGGATAGTGGTATTGTTAATTATTAGTTCAGAATGCAGTTTCACCTTTGCTTTTCAGGGAAACCTACAATTGTTTAGTATTCATGTATCAGGAGTTTATTGTTTTAATTCCACACTTGCTCACCAAGCGATATGCTCACAGGTAATATGAATCAATAAGAGTTTTCAATGTCTCAGCAGTGTTTAAATGCAAGACGTGCACTGATTGTGGGGTCCTCAATGCACACCAGCCTGAGCGGACGTTTACAATAAACAGGCATGTCCATGAGGCAAAAGTTCTCCAATAAAAACACACAGTTCTCCAAAAACACAATGCTCAATAGCACTAACCAGGTTTACCTTGTTATTCCTTTGTTGTTGTCCGATGCGGCTACTGTGTTCCGCGATGCCGAAAAATATCTGGTAACCTTTTGTTCTCTTTTTGTCGTTCTCTCTTGCAGGCCTGGAATGCAACAGAGCCACGAAAGAGCAGGAGCTGATGAACTAAAGGTCCAGGAGCACAGGTGAGCCCCCATCGATGAGGCCAAGCAAGCGTCCAAGCAAGGATGTGGTTCAAATAGCCACGCCTTTGAAAATGGGCACCGATGCACGTGGAAGGCCTTCCTCCGTTTGCTGGTGCATGTGCTTCCATTTAGGCGGTACCGGAGCTAGCGCTCGGACCGCATTGCAGCACAAGTTGGTATAACAGCGTTCCTAACACTGCCACCTGGGATTATAGCAGCTCAAAGTGTTTGTGAACAAAACAAAAATATAACGTGCACAAATACAGGATGTCAAACACAATGTATACCAAATAAGTGGTCTCATGAGAATAACATATTCAGTATCGAACGGCCCTCCACTACCACCAGGAATTAAGTGGAGTTTATCAATACAACAGATACAGGGGGAGGGGCCACCATCAAGCATTAACAACATGTACTGGGGAGGTGGGCTACCCACCCCTTTTTACATGCACCGATTGTGGTCTTTAGGTGTGCTGTGGTGAGAGACAGATCGTATTGGTCTCTTCTAGGGATGCTGCATCATTTCTTACTGATTTTGCAGTACATTTCAGACTTAGAGCCTGATTTAGAGTTTACTCCGTCATAAACGTGACAGATTTTCCACCCACAGTAATACGATTTTTAAAAGACAGAATGAAAACGTAAGATGGTGGACAGGATATCCATCACTTTTGTGATGGCGTATTCCCATCCGCCAAATTCTAAATCAGGCTCTTAGTCTATTATTGATTATCCTATTATTCTGTATCTATTACTGTGGGCCGCCATGGTGGTGATTTTATGCAGTTAAGTTAGATTTGCTGCATCTGTATTTTACTATTTCTGTATTGCATTTTTTTCAATCTGAAATAAACCATCATGGTTTTGGCAAGTTGGATTCTAAGGCTCATTTTCTGAGTCAGACTTTCCTTTATTTGACTGCATTTTGAAATGCTGTTTTGAACCCTGTCTGTGGGACACATTGTCTTATGATTCAAGGTTAATGCCAGCCCTGATCCACCTAAAATTCTGGATGCTCAAATGAGCTATAAAATGTTAGGGGTACGGTGCGCCCAACCGAGTCACCTTGACATAGCTGCGGTCCTGTACTGCAGTTTTCATTAAAGTGCCCCTCTTGACTGTTGAAAGCACTTTCACCAAAATGATCCTTGCCAAGCCCACAGTTAATGTGTTTGTGTCCACACACAATCATCTTTATCAACTATGAAAAAACGACAACAAATTCAGAACTCTATTGCCAGACTACTCCTACATGTAAAGCCACCCGCCCACATATCCCCTGCCTTGGGAGCCCTACATTAGTTACCAGATGCCAGAATATCCCCCTTCAACCTGCTTTGTATCACCCACAAAGAATGCATGGGACAGAACCACTTTTCATCAGGAATAAAATCACCAAATACATACAACAACAAAATCTCTTCTCAAAAATGGCACTTTGCCTCAATATCCAAGCATAGAAGAAAAAAACATGGGTGGTACATCCTTCTCTCTTCAAGCAGCCAAACTATGAAATTCATTACTCCCAAACATAAGAGCCATGATAACTATCTTATCTTCAGAATACTACTCAAGAGTTGGCTCTTTCCTACATGACCAAAACATTCAAACACAAATGTACAGCATATGCTTGTGTATGTAAACATGTATTATTTGATTATATGTACATATTTAGATATGTACATTTCTTTGTACAAATATATACACTACTCATGCTTTAAAAATATATTGATGTTCTGTACGTTTGTTTAACAAATGTATGTTTTGCTTATGGTTAAAAAAAACTACACATATAAATATATATTTACACATTACCATATGCTCACCATTAATATAGATCACTATATATTTTTCATAGAAGCTTATGGGTCTCTGTTTATTTTATTTATTTATCACAATATTTAAATATGGTCATTTCAATTGAATCTATAAGTGGTACACTATTGAAATATTGAGGAAAACGTAAAAATTAAATAAATATTTTAAAACACACACAAATAAATTAGCTTTACATACAGCAACAAAAGCATGTCTGAATTTCTAACTCTCTATTAATACATGAAGATATGAAACTTTATACAATATAATCTTATTTCTGTTTATTGATTTCCTTATGCATGAATACCCTTTCTATGTATTTATGCAGCTATATATTTAATACTTCACTCCTACTATAGAAAGAAAGAAAAAAAGTCTTCAACTCTCTACGGTGCACTACTCAATGTCTCATCCTATACCTCTCTCGATAATATATCCTCTACCTCCACTCTGTGACTCATCCCAAACCTCATTCTACTTCTAAAATCTTTCTCTCTAAGACCCTTTCTTGACTCTTCCCTCCTCTGGCCCTCCTTGACTCAAGCCTGACCTTAGTCTACTACTTTGATCTCCCATATAACCCTTTCTAGACTCTTCCCTTCTCTATCCCTCTTCGATGCACCCCAAACCTCATTTTACTACTAGGAACTCCACCAAAAAAACACTTCCTAGCCTCTTCCCTCCTTTATCCTATTCAATCAAGCTAACAGGCTTGCATGTCCACAGCTCAAATTAAAACATACATTTCCCTATGCTAATCAAATACTAATCATTTGGGTTCTGGAGTAGCATGCTACCCATCGAAAATCGCTTCAGTGCCTCATCAGCCTTAGTAAGTGCAATATAAATACAATTACAATTACATCACAGCTGACAGAGCTACTGTCTTCAGAGAAGCAAGACTGGTACACCCCTTCTCTATTGTCATCTTTCCATTAATACATTAAGGATTCCTCCTTAAAATATTGTTCCATGGATCCCTACTTCAGAAACTCTAAGTAGCATCTCTCCACACGTGCGATCTCCAAGGCCACCATCATAAAATTGCACTTTGGAAAAGTCCTAACCATTAAAGGCCTAACCGTGATCCCACGGATAGATTCCACTGATATAGACTTCAGTTAACCAAAGAAGGCAATTCCAAATTTTACAAAATCCACAAAAGCAATTGTAGTACGTTTATCATATTATCAGAGTTATCACCTGATAACTTAGCATGTTAATCCACTTAGATCAAACTCTCCTGGGTCAATTGCCATGCAATAATATGCATGCGTGAGCAGTTGGACACCTCTACAGTCTGCAGACCTCAATATCAAGATAACTGAATTCCTCCTAGCATCTTCTATATCTGTTGATACAGTCTGCTGCATTGTTGACCACAGTGGGCTTAAGGAGGAGGCGCATGTTTGCTGCCACCTGCATGGGTACTAGTGCTACAAAGTGAGCACATCTTTCCTGCAGTGAAGAAACACAGCATGCTGCATTGTTTGGGGGCTATGGTTCCCAGGGCCATTGTGGACTCAAGGAGGAGGCCCAAGATTAATGACAGCTGTGTGGGGACTAGTGCTGCAAAGCGTGCACATCTCTCCTGCAGCACAGGACATGACCTGGCCATGCCCGGGCAAAGCCCGGGCCAAGGACAGGCTTGTCCTGTGCCTGTCAGCGATAGGAAGACGCAGGACAGAGTCATCCGCCCTTGGCTCAGCACAAAGAAATTACAAGCTTAGTAAGAGTTTTTGGATATTTTTATCACCCATCATATACCTAAAGGGTGTGTTCGAGTACAGAGCTTGCTGGACTGAGGATAAAAAAAGAGGTTTTATTGATGTATAGCCCCTCCCTCCGTTTACTTAGAGACATTATCTTTCACCTCTTCTCTCCTTACCTTTTGGCAATTGTTTCTGTGAGTTATGGGGAAACATAAGATCACAGTGCCCCCCTCCCCCGGGGGGGCACAGGCACCACCCTGGAAGGGTTTTTGTAGCAAGCAGTTTGAGTCATTTCAAAAGCAATTGAGCTGGCCGAACACTGCCTGTCACTCTCTTTGCCTCCTACTATCCCCTCAGGTTCAGCACAGGCCTTGATGGCCACTGCAAACTGTTATACAAATAATAAATCTATCCCCCAAGATTAAGAATAAAATCTTGAGACGGAAGCAGCAGTAGAGACTAGTACCTCTTTATTCACATTGCCTCTGGCGGCGGCACTAAGGGCCAGATGTAGCAAACTTCTGGATTGCGACTCGAAAATTGCGAGTCAGACCAACTCGCAATTTGCGTGTCGCAATCCAGAATGTAGGATGGTGTCCCTGACACCACCTGCGACTCGCAAGGGGGTCGCAAAGGCCCACCTCATTAATATTAATGAGGTGGGTCGCAATTTGCAACCCCCTTGCGAGTGGCAGCACTCACAGGGATGGTGGCCTGCTGGAGACAGCAGACCACCATGTCTGTGACTGCTTTTAAACAAAGCAGTTTATTATTTTTTTTGTAACGCAGCCCGTTTTCCTTAAAGGAAAATGAGATGCAGTACAAAACAAAAAAATGAAACGTTTTCGTTTCATTTTTTCAGAGCAGGCAGTGGTCCATAGGACCACTGCCTACTCTGAAATTTTTTTTTCCATGCCATTCACATTTGCGAATGGATTACCACCAGTGTGAGACTGGTGGTAACTGCGATTGCTTTGCGACCACGTTCGTGGTCACAAAGCAATACAGCATCACGCTGCGACTCGCAATTAGGAAGGGGAACACCCCTTCCTAATTGCGACTCGCAGTCCCATTTTGCAAGTCGGTAACCAGGTTACCGACTTGCAAAACGGGGATTGGGCATCGCAATGTGCTTTTAGCACGTCGCAAACAGCTAAATTTGCTGTTTGCGACGTGCAAAACGTTTGGTACATCTGGCCCTAAGTTCTCAAGCATGTAGTAACATAACTGGGGCCCAATCCGGAAAAAGAGTGGCAATAAGCTCCAAATCCAAAAGGCCTCGTACTATAACGCCTGCCCCAACATCTGAAAAGGAGCAGGCAGAAGGGGATGCTTATACTAGGGCAAAAAAACATCCTTTACAGCGACTTTACGGACTCTTGGATCTTATAACAAGGCAATTTGAACCGCATGTGCTCACCTGGGGTCCATCGAAGCTAAACTAAGTAATTTTGCCCCCTCTCCCATTTTATTACTATAAATTGGGGTGGCACTCTGTATGCTAGGAGGCAAGGTCTGGGATGTCTCAATCTCTAGTCAAAAATTCTCGTATTACAAAACTGACCGGACCTACCCCCTCATTATTGAATACTTTGAATACCTGGCCAAGTGTCCTGAAGGAAAATGAGAAGGGAACAGGGCTCCCAGTAAGGCCAAGGTGAGATTGCTATGAATGGATCCAGTAGGGACATTTTCAAATCTGCAGACAAAGTCCAAATCTTTCCTCAATTTCCACTTGAAAATACCCCTAATGTCCTGGTCTTGAAAATTTTTCCAACAATCTCTGCACCGATTAACAAAGATTTTATGGGGCTGAAGAATAAAACAATTTACTGGCTCAAAAGTAAGGTTTGCTGGACTTACCTATTGAAATACTGATGGTTAGAAGAACTCCCTGGGTACGTCCCGGCAGAAAAGAGTACAAGGGAGACTGTCTAATTGTTAACTTTAGATCACCAATGGTGGTAAAGTCTATTTTAATTGTTTTTTTGAAATCAATTCCAATCACCAGGATCTATACAGGTGGTGCCTTTGGTTTACTTTTATAGACCATCTGTACTCTAAAGGCAAATAGTGTTGAGGTTAATGATCACTTTATCCCAATCAGAAATAACTATAATGTAACTGCCAGCAATGCCTTTCAACTATTGGCTGCATTGAAAAACTTGGATTGAGGATGTACCAAAATCGTTTCTGTTGATGGAGTCTACACCCTTTATACAGGAAACACTTTACCACCTGGTCAAAGGGGACATACACACTGCCCAGCACCACCATTCTGAACCGAGTCTTTGTAAATCTGGCCCGACTCAGCCTGATGTAGTCTCATTGTAATACCACACAAAAAAGTCCTGCTGAGAATGCTCTCAGTATTGTTTTTAGGAATATTGTGGGAGCACATACAAAATTTAAACTCCGGATTGGGTTCATTTCATAAATGCCCATGAAATTATATGTTGTCAAGAAACCTGGATGATGGCAAATTTGTATATTGATGAGTACCATGCCTTCTTCCAACCACCAATACCATCCAAGGGCGGCAGAGCAACAGGAGCTCTTGCCAGCTTCTTCTCCGTTAAAGTCACAGATTTTAAAACAACAAAATGTTGGTCCTCCCCCCTATTTCCGTCTCTTATCATTCCCCACAGAACCTGATATTTTGTTAATAAACTTTTATTATGTTATTTTTAATCAGTCAGTTAGGGATGTTATTGATTAACTTGATGAATTCTTAGATGACCTTTATAAAAAAAATCTAGCGCATTGTCTAGAATATTTGGGTCGGAGATTTTAAATTATTACATGTAAGTTTGGGATACACAGGTCTGTGAATTTAGCAATGGTCTAAGTGAAAATGCAACTCACTTTTCTCATTCTGTTTACGGTGATGCATTGAATGAATTGTTGTAGAAGTATAATTTAGACTTTACAAGTGACATATGTGGTACAAAAATGTGTATGTTCCAACTTTTACAGTAAATCAAGCTGGAAGTACCATAGATTATATACACTTATAAATTGAGCTATCTCCCCATTTAAGTGATTTTGTGGTGTTTAGCAGCTGTGTAAGTGACCATAACCCCCTCTTTGTTAGGTTGGATTCCTTTATGAAGTCAAAATAAGTAAATGAAATAAAATGCAGATGTCTAGGAACAATGGATGAAAATTAAAGTGGGATAAGGTTGACCCAGTTGCCTTTAACAAAACCACTGTTGAAGATTGTATGGATTCTACCATGGATTGCTTAATTGATGATTGAGCACCTGCTGAGATTCAAACTGAATTTGTTAACATCTGTAGGTCTATTTTGAATAATCTTACATCTTCAGCTACTCCTCATGAGATACCATTATTCTGATGGTTTAATGCAGCTTGCTCGGCCACCCATAAGCAATTAATGGCTCCACTGAAAAGCCACTTAGGGGTAGTATGTGATGCCAAGGATGCTACAAAGATTATATAAACAGGTACATGAGGAAAGAAAATCTGAGATAAAAAATAATGCATGGAAAGACCTTATAATAGCTGGGAAATTAAGGGATAGTTCAGAATTCTGTGAAGTAGTTAACCAGCCCTTATTAATGGAGTTAAACACACCTAAAATTAGTACTGTAATAACTGTGCACACATGGGTGTCCCATTTTACAAAACCTTTTTCACCAGAACACACGTCCATATCCCAAGGGTGTAATTATACCACAGTTGTTGAGTTCCACTGCGACTTTCAAAATTCCATTGAAGTCCATGAGGTAATTTCAGCCATAAATAAATGTAGCCCAGGAAAGGCACTGGGCCCGGATGGTGTCCCAGTAGATATTTTTAAAACTAACATCCATATGTGGCCACCACTTCTCACAAATGTGCTTAGATCAATAGTCCTGGGACCTACACCTGATTCCTGGAAGACTGCCACCGTAATTCCTATTTTTAATAAAGGTACCCGCCACAGCCAACTTGCTTTCTGCCGATCTCCTTAATGGACTCTAGTGCCAAAATCCTGGGCCAAGTACTAGTGTTCTGCCTTGAACATTGGGCTCTGGCTAATAATGTTTTGTCAGATGTTTAATTTGTTTTTTTGAACAAGGTCTAATTCCCTATCAAATAGTGAGAAAGTATGTTAAGGAAAAAAGGACTCTGAATGAATACTTGGCTTATATTGATTTATCAAATGCTTTTGATCTTGTGAACCGTGTGTCTAAGTTATGGGAACTGATGGGCAGGATATGCGTGGGAACTGAACTTTTAACCCTGATCAGGTGTCTACACCAAGATCTCACAGAAAGGGTGCATTATGCCCCCTTCGTCAATGTTCTTCGCATACTATCTTAACTCGGGGCATTAGGCAGGGGTGCATTTGGGCCCCGTTCCTCTTCCTGCTTTATGTTGATGAGATTAACAACTATCTGATGAAACATGGAAGGGATGTACCACGTATGGGGAACAACTCTATTCCCATTTTGCCATACATGGACAACACAGTGTTGATTGCCTATACAGGAAACAGTTTTCAGAGCCTCTTACATTTGTTTTTATCATACACGAAAGACCTTGACTTACAAGTTAATTAATCAAAGCCCTATATAATGACCGGAGGCCACCCAAGTACTAAGCTTTATAATGGGGGATTTTATCTTGCAAAAGTGAAGACTTTTAATTATCTTGGGATTCATTTTAACCAATCTCTCAGCTGGACCACACATTTAATGCTAGGATTGAAGTCCTTTAGAAGGAATATTGAGGCCATATCTAGATATGCCCATAAATGTAAAAAACAAACTAGTTTTAGAAATACTGCGTTTGTACAGAAGCAAATGTATCTCAGTGGGAGCATGTGGCACTGGGTTATGGGGGCATAGTAGAAATGGCATACTCCAATGAACAGAAAACCATTGAATGCGTAGATTACTGTCACTACCAGGATGCACAGCGACTCTAATACTCCATGAGGAACTTGGGTTGTCATACCTGAAGGACCTGATTGGATTAGCCCCTTTGTTATTCTGTGTTAAAATTTGGGGAACGCCTGAGGCTGGCCTAACCAGGACTTGCATCACTGACTGCATGCTACTTGACAGGGCAGACCAAATATCTTGGCTCTCCTATTTGAGGGAGTTATTTAAGAAACTAGGTCCACAGGAATTATATGACAATCCTCTCATAACTGGGCCAGAACAATAAATTATGGGGGTTATTACAACTTTGGAGGAGGTGTTAATCCGTCCCAAATGTGAAGGATATACCACCAGCCATATTACGAGTTCCATAGGATAAAATGTACTCGTAATACGGCTTGTGGTATATCCGTCACTTTACCGTCACTTTTGGAACGGATTAACACCTCCTCCAAAGTTGTAATAACCCCCTATGTGTTAAAGATTGTCACCTGGAACATTGCATGAATTTACATTTAGAAAAGGGCAAGGCTAAAGAAAGGGTAGTTAAATATGCCCAAGTGTCAATAACACGTAGTTGTATGGACCCTTATTTAGGGTAGATTATGAATTCTACATACCATTACTGTCTGACACTATTTAGGCAGTGTATGTTGCATTTTAAATTTGTCTTCCATACGCCAAGGGCACTGCCTTGTGGGTGTGATAACATTTCAACACAATGTACTAGCCACTTTATCCTGTTTTGCATCCTGTATTCAGCGCTGAGATGTTCCTTTTTTGGCCCCAATACTGAATTAGTCTAATTTGAGACATCATAAGGAAGGGCTAATTTTCCTGCAGTCTTTACGATCCCCAGAAATTTGTTATGTATTACTAAATTATATAAAATCAGATTTTTGGATTAGGAAAATATATGAATACATATAAATAAGAAACAATAGATGTTTTTTAAGTTATACGTGTGCATTTTATGTTTAATTGGCTTTTTTCTGTGCTAAAATGAGATTAGTTTGGCTTTATGGGCTAAGAATGAAAATTATGATTTTAAATCCTGTTACGACTATATTTTAAAATTGTATTTTGAGTTAATTAACTCATATTGTTTTATAGACATTAGTGTCAATTGTTTTAAGTTTGAGTTTATTGAAAATAGATAAAACCACAAAGTAGTGAAATAGGTGGAGAAATGTTAATGCATTGAGAACATTGGTTACAGAGATAATAGTATGAAAATACGTTAAGAGAAATTATTTTGCTCTAAGGAATGGGAGGGAAAGAGGGCAAGGGAAGGGTGTAAAAAATAATGCATACATGCCAACTGGTAATCCATAGAATATTTCATTATAATAGATCTGTAGACATTTCATGTTATAACATTAGAATAATATGAATGAAATAAAAAATAGGAAGCAAATGGGTAATAAAGTTCTGGAAGTTTCTGGGTCTTATCAGGAGTTAGGATGATCTTACTTAAGAGTAAATTTGTATAAAAAGGTATTATTCGGGAGCCATAGTGAATCTCATGGTATAGCTAAAGAAATAGACATAACATAGTTAGTGTCAAGTCTATGATTAAAACATATAGAGTACCACCAAGTTTGAAATGTACCAGCTTGCACATTTTTCCAGTTAGATGTGATCAGATGGAAGGCAACAGTCAGCAGTAAATCTATACATTTATGACCGTGAGTGTGTTCACCCCAAGCTGGGTCTAGGCTGCCTTGAAAAATATTTGAAAAAGAAAAACAATACTAACTTTAAAGATCTTATTAATTTGATTCTAAACCTTTCTTGAGAACAGCGTAGTTTTAGGACATCCAAAGAACATGTGTTTTAAGTCACCATATGAGGAGTAAAATGACCTACAAGATGTATTTGAATCTGAAAAAAAGCAGTGTATGGTGGCAGTAGTGAGTAATAAACAATGGTAAATGAAAAATAGGGGTTGTAGAGTACTGACATCCCTGGTGGACTTATGAAGCTTAGTCCAAATTTTGTCCCATAAACTAGTGGGCCACCAATCAAGGAAATATGCCTCACATGTTTGTTCAACTTTTGATTTTGATGTTTCTGTGGAAGGAATTAGTGCTTTGTAGAGTGTAGAGGCTTTGGATTTAGTAGTTAGTAATGTGAGTAGGCAGCTGAGGCCGAGGGAGGAGAAGTTTTGCCAGTTATAATGTGTGTTAGTGAGGTATTGAGTAGCTCATACTGTTTCTTAAATCATGAGGGTAGTGAGAAAGTTATTTTGAGTGCTGAGAAGGCTAGAGTTTGATCTTTATGGAAAAGTTGATGTCGCCAGTGTATACCTTTGTTTCTCCAAGATTTCCAGTAGATAGAATGATTATTAAGTTGGTTGTTGTGATTGGGCCAGAGTGATTTTTGAAGAAGATTAGGAAGAGATGTATGATTGAAAGAATAAAGGGATGACAAAATACGATGAGAGTGAGTGATAACTGATGTGCGCAGTTGAGAAATGCGAGTTGTAAAAGATAATATTTCTTGAAAAGTGAAAGAAGCTATGATGGATTTTTCTGATAGAAGCCAAAATGGAATATGGGAGGGATGAGAGGGATGAATTCAAAGAGCAGCTTCTCTTAGTGAGAAAGCATAGTGATAGTGTTTGAAGTCGGGAAAATTTACCCACCTTCAGATTTGGTTTTCTTTAAATTTGAAAGTGATATTCGTGATTTTTTACCTTTCTATAAAAATGTAGAAAATAAAAAATCTATTAAAAAAAAATATGAGTGTGGGTTTAAGGGTGGGCGGTAAACTCCACTGTGACGGCGGAGTTCACAGAGTTTTGCCATTCCGTGCTCTGCTCGGAGCACAGAGTTCGGCAACAATTCTGCAGACTGTTGGTGGAGCTACGTTTATCAGCCAGCTAAATCCAGGCTCTTCCTATTTCCCATGCCTATATAGCTGATCAGATGCACAAATTAACATCCTTCTCTGTTGCTATATAGCCAGAAGTTTCCAGTTGGTTGTTAAGCTTTAAGGGGTGTTAAGAAGCAGATATGAATCTAGTTAGGCGGTCGCGTGGCAGGAATATTGGGCTGCTGGGACAGGACATTCATTTCACTGGACTCGCATACTTACGGAAACAAAAAAACATGCCTAGCATCTCCACCTGCACGTTTGCCCTGTGAAAGTTGATCACATTAATTACTGTTACAGGGAACCCAGGATGCCTTAGCCTTCTGGTCTGCTCACTCTGTGATGAGCAGTCTCATCACTGCCATGCTACTGCCAATATCTCTCTTAACAGCACACTGTCCTCTGTCCCATGGGCTCCAGGTTCTTCAGTACAACTGAGGTGCTGCACCATCCCTTTGCCGACACCAGCTGTCATCACATCAAGCCTCTCCTGTTCCCTCCACTCACTAACCTGCACAGCGCCCGCTTTCTGTGCTGAGGCCCTACATTGGTCCACAGCTTCTGTCTTAGACACGCCAGTGCTCATAGATGTTCCTCAGTCCCTTTCACTCACATCCCTCAGCAGGTTGCGGAGGCATTTACCATGTCATGCAGAAGGAAGGCGGTGACACTGATGAATAAAGTACTTCACCTAGAATGGAGATGCACAGGCTGGGAGCCATTCCTCCAGCCTCACAGGTACCCGCCTCCAAAATATGGTTTTGCTCATAGTCCGATATATCCTTAAAATAGGTGGGTTGGCACCAAACTTGTAATGGACAGCAAAGAGCTAACTCTGCCACAAGTTCATTTACAGCTTTAAGGAAAGCCTCAAGGAAGCAGAAGGGCTGGAGTTTCCTGATATGCATCATACAAGCAGTGTGGCTACTATAAGACTGTGTGTCAAGAGGTACAGGTATGTCTTGTGCAACAAGGTACTCTTAAGAGGAAGAGATTTGACAGAATGAAATCATTTCAGTAAAAAACTCCTCCTTCTTTTCACTGTGGGGAGCTGTCACAATTGTCTGCTCTGTGAGTGATCTGCTTAAGCGATGCTGTTTAGGAGACTACAAGACAGAGAGACACAGAGCCTGTTACTAGTGCCACCTGGATTCACAAACAATCTATCCCAACCCAACCTAGCCATTGAACAAAGCTGCCCACTGTGCATTGCTGTATTGAGGTGGCCAGGTGTAATGATGAGCAAGTTCTGAAGTACGCAGTAAGACTTTGAAGTTTATACATTTTTGAAATTATGTTTGTATACCTGTTGTGTTGTGTCTCCCCTTCTTCAGTGCTGAGCCAGGGCAGGGAGTGGTAATTGTTCCGGAATTGGGTCACGGAAGAATGTGAGTCGGTGCTTCCACCACAACACAGGCAGTCAGCAAATTGAACGTGCATATGGGTAAGGCAGCTGTACTTCAAGGAAGACTTACTATTAAGTGATGAGAGCTGCTACTTTTTTGCATTATTTAAGTGGTGAACGAGCAATACTCTGCCCTCTTGCAGAACTCCGTGGAATTCCATGGAGTTTTTCGGTAACACCACGGAATTCCGTGAAGTGAAAGTCCACAAGCTCCACCCAGGCCTATTTGGAACATCAGTTGGATTTATAGATACAGTGTATAAAATAAATATTAGGAGATAACATGAGCTTGATTGAGTATAATCTACCCTACAAAGAGAGGAATAATGGGTTCCACTTGGTAATTGAGTCATTTAATGTGGGGTTGATACTATCTACGTTTAATTTAATAGTGTTCCATAATTTAATAGTGTTCCAAGTATTTTATTTTAGAAGGTTGCCATTTGACCTTAAAGGAGTCAAATTGTTGATTGGTGCAGTGGACATTTAACAGGAGTATTTCTGATTTGTCAGTATTTAGTTTATATCCTGATAAGTAAGAAAAAAGTGAGACATGTTCCATAAAGGTTGGATTGGGGGAGGTTAGGTTGGAACAGTATAGAAGAATGTCGTCTGCATAAACTGAAAATGTAATATTCTTTCTTCCAAGTTGAAGGCCGGATATATTGGGATTTTGTCAAATTTTGGTCAAGAAAGGTTCCAGTTCAATAATGAATCAAAGCGGGGATAAGGGATAAGCTTGGCGTACTCCTCTAGATCTGGAGAAATAATCAGATAAAATACCACTAACCAAAATGGCAGCTTTTGAACCACGGTAAATGAATGCAAAACATCGGGGGGGGGGGAATCTACCAATTCATTTTAATGCCACAAACACAAAGTTCAACCCAATCCTGTTGAAAGCTTTCTCAGTGTCCAAAGTAATGGAGGCTAAAGGGTGATCTAAAGTAAAAGCATGACCAAGTACATTAAGGCATTAAGGAAAACACGGGTATTGTCAGAAAGGAGTCTACCTTTAACTAAGCCAGATTGTTCCGGACCAATAAGGTCTGGGGGAATTGGATTGATACGCATGGCTGGAATTTTTGCAAGGATCTTATAATCTGTGTTAATCAAAGATACAGATTGATTGTTTTTACAGTAATTATGGTCTCTGTTTTCTTTTAGGATTAAACAAATCATTGCTTCCTGGAGAGGTATTTTGCTTCATGGAAGAGTTAAAAGGAAGAAGAAGATATGGGAGAAGAATGTTTACAAAGTGGATGTAAGAGCTACTGAGTTTATGATATTGGTTATAGTGATATTGTGTCTAAAGATACAAAGTCAATATTGGGTGCTTTTGGAGAGTCTATAGTTTGAAAGAAAGTAGATTTATCTAATGGAGAGAGATTTGAATCTGGGGTATATAGATGTTCATAACATTGGACAAAATAATTTAGAATATCTATATTTCTAATAAATACATCACTATTTTTATTGATTAAAGAATTGGATTTTGAGCATTCTTTTCTAACTTTTAAGTAGTTAGCAAGTAGCTTCTCCTTCTTATTTTTGCCTTAATACTAGTGAGAACTGTTTTTAATAGATAATTAGAGGCAGCATTGGTAGTAAGGTGATTTATTTTGGTTTGGCTGCAATTAATTCCTGTAATGAAAGCTCATTGCTGGAGTGATATCATTTATTTTCAAGCTTTTTATAGTATCCAGAAAATTCTGTGATTGGGCTTCATAAGTTTCTTTTTGTGTGATATATAATTGATGATGAAACCATGAGCCGCTGCTTTGAAAGAATCTCAAACTGTTGGAAAAAAGTTATAAGTTGTGTTGTTAGTAGTAAAAAGTGTTGGAAATAGCCCTTTTTGCAGGGTTAGCCCCGCACATTTTGCCTTCTTCTTCCTATTTTTTCAGATCTTGTTTGTTAGCTTTAAGACTCTGGGCACTTTACCACTGCTGACCAGTGCTAAAGTGCAAGTGTTCCTTTCTAAATTGTATTATCCATGATTGGCATATTTGATTTACTAGTAAGTCCCTAGTAAGTGCAATATGTGTGCTGAGGGCCTGAAAATCAAATGCTTATTGTTTTTGCACTAGTAGGCCTGCAGCACTGCCTCCCACATGGGTAGCCCCATAAACATGTCTCAGACCTGCCACTGCAGTGTATGCGTAGGCAGTTTTAAACTGCCATTTTGTCCTGGCAAGTACACCCACTTGCCCCGCCCAAACATTCCCTTTCACTACATGTAAGTCACCCTTAAAGTGGGGGCAAGGCAGCCCCATGGGCAGGGTGCAGTGTATTTCAAGGTTAGAACACATCCAGACAGTGAAATACTGCTAAACTCGTTTTTCACTATTGCAAGGCCTATCTCTCCCATAAGGTAACCTGGGGATTGCTTTGAAATTTCCCATTGGGGGCGGATAGAAATAAGGAGTCTGGGGTCTCTGAAGTCACAACTTAAAAATACATCTTTTGGTGAAGGTGGTTTTTGAACTGTTAGTTTGAAAATGTCACTTTTAGAAAGTGGGCTTTTTCTTGCTTAACCATTTTGTGCCACTGCTAGTCTGCTGAATACACACCTAGGTCAGGATGACAGTTGGGCTTAGACAGTCATACAAAGGGACCAGAAGTGTGCCCTACATATCCTGATGGGTGGAGGAGCTGACTCTTGCATCTGAATAGGGCTGTGCCTGTCCTCACACAAAGCAGTCTCCAGCACTCTAGAGTGTGTCTGCGACCAGGGCAGGGAACGGCATGGTCTTGTGCACTACAAAGACTTCTCTTTGAAGTTTGCCTACTTCGCACACAAAAATGGGTGTAAGTACTGGACCTCTGACACCACATAGTTAGAATCCTTCTAGACTGAGGAAATTCTCCTAGGAAGAAAAGCTGGATGCTGAAGGAGGAACTGCCACTCTGCTTGTTGCTTTGTTGTGCTGGCCTGCTGCTTGCTGCTTCTGTCCTGGGAGTGAAAAGACTGGACTTGGCTTTCTACATCCTGCTTCCAAAGGTTCTCTAAGGGCTTGGACTGAGCTTGCCTCCTGTTAAGAAGTCTCATGGACAACAAAGACTTCACCTGCCAATGCCTGGACTCTCTTGCAGAGAGTCCAGACTTGCCAAGTGGGGCCAAATTAATTTCCTAGGCCCTTGGGAGTGAGTTCTGGTGCAACAAGGAAGAAACTATTGCATCGACTTCCAGAACGACTTCAGAACTGTGCTGGTCTCTGACCCTATGCCACTGCCTTCACCAGAGCTGTGAAAGATCATGGCCTACAATGCAGGCCTGACACTGCCACAGCACCTCCATAGTGCTGCCACAGCATGAGTTCAGAGTACCATGTCACTGACAGCAGCACCTGTGGCCCATGGTATAATCGCATCACCACGAAGTCGAAGCCTCACATCTTGACCTGTTTGATTATCAGCCCTGCCTTATCTTAGGGAACCAATGTCATGCCACCAATGCTGCATCACCTCCACTGCAACCGCAAGGAACAATCGCCTCACCTACTCTTCCTAGCAGTAAGGAACTGATGCCTCACGTTCTCGGTGGCAGTAAGGAACTGACGCTGCACTGGCTCCAGTGATGCGTCACCTCCCCAACTCCATGCAAAATCTTTGTTTCCTTATCCTTTTTAAAGGTTCTTTAACCAGGGTCCATATGAATTCATGGCCGACTGTGCTCTCTCATGGGTGGCAGCGGACTGTTGGAAGCAACTCTATCAAGCCTTTTTGATAGCCCCAGTTGGAGCTATTGTGTTTCTAAGTGCTTTACTAAAAGTGATCCTTGAAAATTCTTATTTTCACTTGTGTATGTTGGATGTTTGTTGTTTTGGTCTTGTTTTACTCAGATAAATATTGCCTATTTTTCCAAACTGGTCTGGAGTAATTTTGTGGTGTTTTCACTATGTTTGCGTGTACTAATACTTTCACATTGCCTCTGAGATAAGCCTAACTGCTTGAGCCAAGTTACCACTGGGATGAGCAGGGGTTATCTAAGCTGACAGACTCCTTTACCTTGACTAGAGTGAGGGTCCCTTCCTGGACAGAGTGCGAGCCACTTCCAACTAGAGACCCCATTTCTAATAAAAAACGTAAGGGAACGTTTCAAATTGTATGATGAGATCTGTTTATAAAAGTAATGTGCTACTTAAGCACCATCTACTGGAATGTGGTGAAAATAGAATAAGATCTAGGACAATGTACACTGGGGTATGGTCAGAATTGTATCCTATTTGAGAATAAGTGACAAGTTGTGCAAGACTTTTGCTAACAAAGAGTTAATAAATATGTGATTGTAAGCGGTGTGTAGGTGAATAAAAAGAGATTTCACAGAGTTGAGGGCGACAGAGTCTCCAAATGTCAACAAGAGATTTGTTATGAATTGCAGATTCAAATTGTTCATGTATTTTATGCATGCATTTGACTTTAGAATTCCTGTCTAAAACAGAATCCATGAATTAATTGCAATCCCTCCAAGAATAAGATAATCATCATTATAGTAATGTAATTTGTTAGAGACAGTAACCCAAAAAACATTATCAAGAGATACTTGATGATAGATATTGAAACGTGTAATTGGACCATTGCTGATAAGTAGCTTGACTATGATCAACCTGCTCTTTGTGAACAACTGAGATTTGTAATTTATTGTGACAGACGATCATTACACCATTCTTTTTGCCCATAGCTGCAGAGGTGTAAACACTGCCAATCTAACCTTTTTTCAAATTTTTTGCTTCCAATTCAGATAAATGTAATTCTTGAATTAGTGTAATATCAGTTTTGACTTTGGTGAGATGAGAAATGATCCTCTGTTGTTTGATAGGGGTACTGAAACCCTTTACATTCCATGAGAGAACCCGGATTGTGAAAACAAAACATATAAACAGTATGCATGTCAACAGTTAGAGACAGTAAACTGATTTTACAATAATTAAGTAAATCAGTTTTATACCAGCAAAACAAGTAACAATTGTGAAACTGGAGAGCGGAAGGGAGAGGGATAGAGGTAAGAGAAGGTAACCAAGGGATGAGAACATGATAAGAGAAGTTAAGGAGAGAGGGAGAGACAAGGTAAAGAAATCGTACACATAAAAGATAGCAGAGGCAGTTCAAGTCAAGTAAATGACAACTGAGATGAGTACCTATGTATACGATAGACATGATGGGATAGTGGCAACACCACAAGATGTTGACAACAACTTCACTCCATAGGAGAGTGGGGAAGATAAGGAATATGTTAAAGTAGCAACAGGGAGGGATCACAAGAGGAACTAGACAGAGGTACTGGAAATCTACATGAGAGAAAAGGAACCAGGAAAATATAGGTATTATGGATTATCATAGAGCTAAAAATAATTAACACTAAAAACAAATAGTGCAACATTTTCCTGTTAAGCAAGGCATATGTTATTGTAGGCATTTAAGATGTTTTTGAAGTCTCCCTGGCTTCTCCTTCATGCTGCTGAAGAAACAGTTTGAGAGCAGAGGGGTCATCATATGTAGTTGTTTTGCCTTTATAGGTTATCTTGAACGGACAAGGATGAAGTGGGGCAAATATTGCATTGATGGCCCTTGGAGCAGGTCACATTTCCAAAAACTGCTTGTGTCGATCCGCAATAATCTTGGCCACATCCTGGGAAAAATAGAGCCAAAATCCTGACCAAATTATTTGTTTCCTTGCTATAACTACAGTCAAGACAGTTAGGGGGTCAGTATATTGTAAGATGAGCAAAATAACTCTTCTGGGTTTAGATGAGATCCTTCGGCCAAGTCTGTTTTTTTAAAAAGATTTGAAAGGAAGTGATGGGATTAGAGCCTTCACTTCCTTCAGGAAGGCCAAAGATTCTGAGACTGTTCCTTCGATTTTTAAGATTTTCTGTATATTTCTGAGTCCAGATGATCGATTCGCAAAGAAGTATTGCGTGAGTAGTCAACCGTTTTTTCCTACTGTTGAGATACGAGTATCCACAGATGACCATTTATCATCTAGGTGATTTAAAGTAGTGTTTGTTTGCTCCATAAATGGTTTAAAGGCCTGAATTCCATCCAGTCATAGTTCCATTGATATGGAGGAAGGCTTAACTGGAGAAGGAGGTTCTTTTTTGGGCCATCATTTAGACCCCAATGTAGCAAAACATGTAAGAAGAGAGGCTTCAAGAAGATCACATACAGAAAACAGGAAAGTTATTATGGGGAGAAGGAATAAAAACATAGCTAAGTACATTAAGAAAAAGTCTGCACTATGATGAAGAAAAAGAGTATGCTGAGGAGATTTGGCAAAACAGAATTCAAATCAATATTTTTTCCTGCAGGTTCCTTGAGAAAACATCTCCCAGAGCTGGCTGTGATAAGAGGCATTTACATTAGAACAGGTAAAGGAAAATGGAGGTGCTCAACCATTAGTGAGCAAATATTGGGAGGAAAGGAATCCTGCCAAAGAGTGCTTGAAACACCATTCAAAGTGGCGAGTGATGTCTCCTTAATCAGTTGAGGGAACCTCCTAGAGTCAGTGTTTGACCGTAAAAAGCTGACAGTTTGTGAAAATGGCTTTCTAGGTTACTCACTGGCAATTTAAGAGCTGCACACTATTTTTCCCTGGAGGTATGTGTTGCTCGCTGGCTGCTCGTTAAGAAAAGCCTTGACCCTGCATGGAGCTCAGCACAGCGCCGCCATCTTAGTTGGTGCTGAAACCATGTTCCCAGTATTGAATTTTTTTGTCTTGTCATTTTATAATGGTGCTTTTTTATCACTGTGGCCAAATAAAGACTTGTTTGACTTGATACAGTCCACACCCTTTGTTAAATTTAAAAGCGGGAAAGATTCTGACTTGGCTCCAGTTCACAGCCAATATGAAAAACAAGCCACACCATTCAGTTTCAATATTCATATACCACACATTTATAGGTGGATGTCCGACAAACTCAAACAAGTTCTTCCAATGTGGCAAAGTTGCAATCCTGAGTGACTGTAAATAGCAGTCACATTATCTATTCCTTAATCTAGTTACAAAGGCACTGTGTTTAGCAACAGTTGCAAAACAACCCCCAGCAGGAAGACCTTCTGACTGAATAAGGATATGGATGTGCCACCACGGTAAAGGGCTTGCCTTTCTCTTTTTAATTGATTAGGTAACCTCTTTGCTGCGCATGATGGAGCGGTTCCATCATGCGCACCGATGTTCATGTGTGGAGGGTGAAATCATTCCGTCCTCATCACATGAGCACCAAATCCCTGTGAAGGAATTGTTTTTTGTAAAAATAGCCTTGAGAGCTAGGAAGGAGCTTTCCCAGCTCTCAAGGCTATTTTCAGTTTTCAGTGAAATGACGAGCAGCATGCATGGTGCACTGACATTATTTCACTGAAAACGAAAGTGAAATGAGCTGATCGTCTCACTTCACTTTTATCGCTTAGGTGCATGTGGGCTATCCCAGCCCTACAAGCACCTAGGCAGATAGGAGAGGTATCATTGAAAAGTGGAGAAACTCCCTTTTCCAATGGTACCCTTCCCTGGTGGATCCCGGCTTCGGAATGACCACAGACAAACAATCCCCAAGCAGGGATCCACCCACTAAACACCAGGGAAGTGGGGGGGTGGGAGTGGCTCCATGGGCAAGGGCTTTCCTTCCTCCTTATTTGTGTGCCGTAATCAGCCTTTCTGCCTAACTGGGGCAATTTTTATATATAAAAAATCCCTGATGTCTAGTAGGCTTTTTGCCCCCTTAGGGGGGGCAGAGCGCCCACTGGACCAAGGATTTTGCTTTTACTTTATAGGGATGGTGGCTGCCTACAAAAGACATGCCAATGCCCCAACCCTCTCCAGACATAAACAGTCTTTCTGCACCCCCGGAGGGTGGGGGGCAGATGGGGATTATTACTCTGATCTGCCCCCCCGGGGGCAAAAAGCTTACTAGACACTAGGTATTTATTTATATATAAAGTGGGGTGGGTGGTGCCCACAATGGGCATGCCAAAGCCCTGCACCTCCAGACACAAATATCAATAGCCTTTCTATACCCCCGTGAGTGGCAGATGGGGGTTATTACCCAGGGGGCACAGAAAGTCTGCTAGACACCAGGTTTTGTTTTTAACTTATAGGGGTGGGGGCTGCCCAAAATAGGCATGCCAATGCCCCACTCCTCCCCAGACACAAAGGCGGTCATTCTGACCCTGGCGGTCAAAGACCGCCAGGGCGGAGGACCGCGGGAGCACCGCCGACAGGCCGGCGGTGCTCCAATGGGGATTCCGACCGCGGCGGTAAAGCCGCGGTCGGACCGGCAACACTGGCGGTCTCCCGCCAGTGTACCGCCGCCCCATTGAATCCTCCAAGGCGGCGCAGGTTGCTGCGCCGCCGAGGGGATTCCGACCCCCCCTACCGCCATCCAGATCCCGGCGGTCCGACCGCCGGGAACCGGATGGCGGAAGGGGGGGTCGCGGGGCCCCTGGGGGCCCCTGCAGTGCCCATGCCACTGGCATGGGCATTGCAGGGGCCCCCGTAAGAGGGCCCCTAAATGTATTTCACTGTCTGCTGCGCAGACAGTGAAATACGCGACGGGTGCAACTGCACCCGTCGCACAGCTTCCACTCCGCCGGCTCGATTCCGAGCCGGCTTCATCGTGGAAGCCTCTTTCCCGCTGGCTGGCGGGCGGCCTGAAGGCGACCGCCCGCCAGCCCAGCGGGAAAGTCAGAATTACCGCCGCGGTCTTTCGACCGCGGAACGGTAACCTGACGGCGGGACTTTGGCGGGCGGCCTCCGCCGCCCGCCAAGGTCAGAATGAGGGCCAAAGTCTTTCTGCTCATGGGGTAGATGTGGGTTATTACTCCTGATCTGTCCCCCGGGGGGCAGAAAGTCCACTGGACACCAGTTGTTTTTCATATTAGAGGGGTGGGGACTGTCCACAATGGGCCTGCCAATGTCCTCACTCCCCCAGACACATATAGGAACAGCCTTTTTGCCCCCTCCAGGGACAGATGGGGGTTATTATGCCCGATCTGTCCTCCGGGGGCGAGGGCAAAAAGCCTGCTAGACACCAGGGATTTTTTTTTATAAAAGATGTCTAGGGGGCTGTACACAATGGGCATGCCATTGCCCCCACCCCTGACACAAATGGGAGCAGTCTTTCTGCCTCCCCTGGAGGCAGATGGAGGCAATTGCCCGCATCTGCCCCGCAAGGGGTAAACAGCCTACTGGACACCAGGGATTACTTTTTTAAATTTGTATTGTTAGGTGCTGCCCACCACAAAAGTGAAAAAGTCTTTCTGCCCAACCGGGGGAGCAGATTGGGGCAATTACTCCAGCTGCCACCCTCCCCAGTGGGGAAGAAGGCCTACTGGACACCAGGGATTACTTTTTTTGTAGAGGTGGGGGGCAACACAGCATGTGCATGCCATGCCTTCACCCCCCTCAAAAATAGGGAAACAGTCTTTCTGCTCCCCTGCAGACTAAAGAATTTCACCCCAATGGGAAGCAAGAGGATAGTTGATTTTGTTGGGTGTTGTTTTTACAAATTAGGCCAGGAGATTTTAGCTAACTCCCAGTATCATCACACCTGCATTGGTGAGCAGCTGCACATTTTAGGCTTTAGTAGACTGCCACCTGGAAAAACCTTTCAGACCCAGACAATTCTGAAAACTAGACATCTGGGGGAGTTCAGGGTGTTGTGCTTCGCACCCACCCCACATCATTTTCTTACCCACAATGCCCTTTCAAACCTCAAAATGTGACTAAAATGACAAATATTCCTTGAATTTATGTGCCATATTCTTCTGGAAATGATAAAAATGATACCTCACTTGTGTGGGTACCCAAAGCAGAGTCAGCCTAAAAACATATTTTTAAAAACTGCCCTTTTGTACCTGCTTTGGTTCTCCCTGAAACTATACAAGTTTTTGGCCCTTCCTTTTCACAGGCACTTGGACCAGCCACAAAAGTGAGGTATCATTTTTATCGGGAGACCAAGGGGAATAATGAGTGGAGGGAAACTTGTGGATTCCCTCAGATTCCAGAACCTTCCATCACAGAAATGTAAGGAAAATGTGTTTTTAAGACAAATTGTGAGGTTAGAAAGAGATTCTGGGTATAAATAATTGGTGGAAGCCACACAAGTCACCCCTCTCTGGATTTGTGTAGGTGTCTAGTTTTTAAATATTTACAGGTTTGCTATGTTTCTCTAGGTGCAGGCTGAGGTAGGGCCATAAAACCACAGCTACCCACTTTGCAAAAAATGGGTCAATTTTGTGTGAAAAAAAATTGATGGATCCATGTTGCGTTCTGGGCCATTTTCTGTTGTGGGCACGAGGCCTACCCACACAAATGAGGTGCCATTTTCATCAGAAGATGTAGTAGAATGCTGGGTGGAAGGAAGTTTGTGGCTCTGTGCAGATTCTAGAACGTTTCATCTCAGAAATGTACGCAAAATGTGTTTTTAGTCACTGAGGTTTGCGAAGGGATTCTGGGTGAAACACCCTGGTTAGAGTCACTCAAGTCACCCCATCCTGGATTGCCCTAGGTACCTAGTTTTGAAAAATGTAGAGGTTTGCTAGGTTTTCGTAGATGCCTGCTGAGGTAGGGCCCAAACACCACAGCTACCCACTTTGCAAAAAAACAGGTCAGTTTTGCATAGAAAATTCTGATGTATCCATGTTAGTTGTAGGCCGTTTACTTTTGCGGGCAGAAGGCCTACCCACATATGTGAGGTACGATTTTGATCAGAAGACCTAGGAAAATGCTGAGTGGGAGGACGTTTGTGGCTGTATGTAGATTTCAAAACTTTCCATCTCAGACATTTGAGGAAAATGTTTTTTTTCAGTCAAAGCTTCAAATTTGCATGGGATTTTAAATAAAACAATCTGATGACAGCGGCACAAGTCACCCCATCCTGAATTCCCCTAAGGGTCTAGATTTTTAAAAGGTATAGGCTTGCTAGCTTTTCCTAGATGAAGGAGGGCACAAAAACCACAGCTACCCACTTTGCAAAAAATGTGTCAGTTTTGCATGGAAAAATTTGATGTATCGATATTGCATTTTGGGCTGTTTCCTGTTTTGGGCACCAAGCCTACCCACACAAGTGAGGTACTATTGTTATTGGAAGGCTTAAGGGAACACAGAATAGTAGAACAAGCTTTATTACCAATTGGATTGCTCTGCATTTGCACCTTTCAAATGTAAGACAAGAAAGAAGTAATTTTGAGAAATACCCTCTAATTCATACGCTGGTATGGGTACCCACAAATTCAGAGCTGTGCAAATAACCCCTGCTTCTAAACTGTATGTCTTGTGCCCATATCAGAAATGCACTGTTGTTGATAGTAACTTTTTGCTATTTATATCTAACCTTAGGAATTTCTGTATGCCCGGTACACAATGAAAAACCATTGCACTGTGTGGCTCAGTTATTGGTTCTGGGCACCTCAGTTTCTTGGTGAACCTACAAGCCTTATATATCCATGTAACCAGTAGTGACCATCGAACGTAACGGTATATTTAAAAAATCTGCCATAGTTAGAAAAAGTTACAGATGAAAACGTAGACACAAATGACTGTTTTTTCTCAACTCAATTTCAATATATTTTTAATTCAACTGTTACTTTCTGCAGGAAAACCTTGAAGGATCCCAACAAATGACTCAGAATTCTGTTTAATCTTCAGAAATGTATAGCTTTCCGGCATCCACCATTGGTTTCATACCCATTTCTGCCATTAATTGGAAGGAAGTTAAAAGTACAATGTTAGAAATGGGGTCTTTGGTTGGCAGACAGGTTACCCCCTGTCCAAGCAAGGACCCTCACTCTAGTCAGGGTAAGTCCCACACAATCCAAATTATCCTGTGCCCACCCTCTGGTAGCTTGGCACTGAGCAGTCAGGCTTAACTTAGAAGGCAATGTGTAAAGTATTTGTGCAATAAATCATACACTAATACCATATAGCACCACAAAAATACACCACACAGTGTTTAGAAAAATATATAATATTTATCTGGATATTTGCAGGTCAAAACAATCAAAGATGCAATAAGAAAATGTAAGGATATCACTGGAAAGTGATATAAAGTGTCTTAAGTCTTTTTTAAAAACAAAGGGGGTCATTACAACATTGGCGGTAAAAGGCGCTTACCGCCGTGCAGAAGACCGCCAATACACCACCGCGGCAGCGGCATTCTGCCACAGCTATTATGACACACATCTTGGAATCTGCCGAAATTCAGACACCCACACAAGTCCGCCACACCAAAGTCAGTGGAAAACTGGTGGAAACAAATCCTCCACCTCCACGCCAACAGAAACACGCCCATGCTATTACGACCCACAAATCCACGCGGCGGTCTTTCAACCGCGGTATTCCATTGGCGGTACACACCGCCGCACTCAAAATACACACACAGCTCCAAAACACCGCCACATTGGACAATTCCAAATACACACACCTGATACACATACAAACAACACTCCCACACACCCAATACAATATAAAACACACACCCACATCACCCACAAACCCCTACGACCAAAAATCAGAGACAAAGGCGACAGACAGAGAGCACAGAATAGACAACCCCACTACACAGAGGCACACAACACCATCACTCACACAACATCCACGCACAAATCACCACACACCACACACCACTACACATCACCACACTCATCAACACATACACTACCCCACACATCACACACACCACCCCACGGCACGTCAAAGACACCCCCGCTTCTCCGAGGAGGAGCTCAGGGTCATGGTGGAGGAAATTGTCCGGGTAGAGCCACAGCTATTTGGCTCACAGGTACAGCACACATCAATAGCCAGGAAGATGGAGTTATGGCGCAGAATAGTCGACAGGGTCAACGCCGTGGGACAGCACCCAAGAAATAGGGAGGACATCAGGAAGAGGTGGAACGACCTACGGGGGAAGGTGCGTTCAACGGTCTCCAGGCACAACATCGCGGTACAGCGGACTGGCGGCGGACCCCCACCTCCTCCCCCACAACTAACAACATGGGAGGAGCAAGTCTTGACCATCTTGCATCCTGAGGGCCTCGCAGGAGTCGGTGGAGGATGGGACACTGGTAAGTCAAATCTTAACTACCATATCCCCCACCCTACCTGCATGCTATCACACACCCCCTCCCTCACCCCCTCCCCTATCACTACAACTCCTCACTAATGTACCCATGGCACAAACCACCCATCCCAACACCAAGCCCTGCATGACACAACTAAGCATGGACACCCCTCACTAAAGCATGCCCACTGCACATACCCAGTACACCCCCCCACCATCACCACACAAACCCACACACAGGAATGCTTGCACTGGGGTACACAAACACCCACCCATTGCACACCATTACACACACACATGCAATAATCATGCTCTTATGCCCCTGCAGGAACCCGAAGGACCGTCACCACACCAGAGGGTCCAGACAACACCACTCCACCCCCAGAAGAGGCCCACAGTGACGAGAGCAGCTCTGCCCTACTGGATCCTGACGACCAGCCCGGACCATCGTGGGCCTCGGGACAGTCGGTTCCCCTTCCACAGGTACAGCCCAACACCGACCTTCCACCCTCTGGTAACACCAGCACAGCACCCACCCAGCGGGCCCAAACCTCCCTACCCAGGACAGGTCAATCAGCGGTGTGTCCACCACTACAGGGCACCCAGGGTAACCCACCACCCCAACAACAACAGGGACCTGGGGGCAGTGGTAGTGGGCACACGGTCCAGGGTACGGAGGCACAGGAACAAAGGGGATATGGGAGGGCTGCTGTGCGACAGGGGGCGGACAGGCCAAGGGAACCCACTCTCCACGAAGGCCCTATCCTCCATCATGGGAGCATACCACCACTCCCAGGAGACGATGGCGACGGTCCTGGACAAGTTGCAGGAGATCCTGCGCCTGCAGGACGAACTGTATTTGGGGTTCAGGGAGGAGTTCAGGACCATCAGCTCCGCCCTGGGCACCATCGTAGGGGTGCTGAAGGACATACAGCAGACCTTGAGGGACACCGTGGCACTCCAAGGGGCCCCTGACACTAGCCAGGACGATGAAATGCCCACCACCTCAGCCGGCGCTAGTGGACAGGACGCCCCGCCACAGGACCACCACACCAGCACCCCACCCCCTGCAGACGGACAACCACCACGCAAGCGGTCCCTGCGATCCAGGAACAGGACAGAGCAAGATGGCAAGACCCCCGCCAGGAAATGAGACCACCCTGATTGTCCTCCCACTGCCCCACTTTGTTACCCTGTCCATACTTAAACTGCCCCAGCTCCACTTCCTATGCCCAGATGGGCAGTGCACCTGTGAGACTATTAGACTGGACTCTGCCATGGACATTCCTCCGCCATCACCCATCACCATTTTAAAACCCCCTACCATTTTTGAGCACTTCAATAAACACCCTTGACACACAAAACAATCTGGAGTCAGTCTGTGATTTAGTAAAAATGTATTATCAATGACAGTGTCATAATGGGTGTACCATTCAAAAGCTAACATACCTATGTCACACATCACAAGCCCTTGAAGGATGCAAGCAGTTGACACGTAGGTAACCACACCTGTGAAACCGTAATGGAAGGGTACAACTCAGTTACCAAATGTTGACTTAAATCGAAAAACTGGATAGAGGTAGACGTGTGAAAGTTAATGTAATGCTAAAAATGAAAATGTTCTCACCTGTGTCTCACTGGAAATATTGCTGTATGACTGACTCCCTGTTGTCGTTGTCTTCTTCATCAGCTTCATCCTCATCACTGTCCACAGGCTCCACAGCTGCTACAACACCGTCATCTGGATCATCCTCCTGCAGAAAAGGCACCTGGCGTTGCAAAGCCAAATTATGGATCATGGAGCAGGCGATGATGATGTCGCACACCTTCTTCGGTGAGTAGAATATGGATCCACCTGTCATATGGAGGCACCTGAACCTGGCCTTCAGGAGGCCGAAGGTGCGTTCGATCACCCTCCTAGTCCGCTCATGGGCCTCATTGTACCGTTCCTCTGCCCTGGTCCTGGGATTCCTCACTGGGGTCAATAGCCAGGAAAGGTTGGGGTAACCAGAGTCCCCCAATAGCCATACACGGTGCCTCTGGAGTTGACCCATCATATCACGGATGCTGCTATTCCGCAGGATGTAGGCGTCATGCACTGAGCCAGGGAACATAGCATTTACCTGCGAGATGTACTGGTCTGCCAAACAGACCATCTGGACATTCATGGAATGATAACTCTTCCTGTTCCTGTACACCTGTTCACTCCTGTGGGGGGGGACCAGAGCTACATGGGTCCCATCAATGGCACCTATGGCGTTGGGGATATGTCCAAGGGCATAGAAGTCACCTTTCACTGTAGGCAAATCCTCCACCTCAGGGGAAATGATGTATCTCCTTACGTGTTTCAGCAGGGCAGACAACACTCTGGACAGCACGTTGGAAAACATAGGCTGGGACATCCCTGATGCCATGGCCACTGTTGTCTGAAAAGACCCACTTGCAAGGAAATGGAGCACTGACAGCACCTGCACGTCAGGGGGGATTCCAGTCGGATGGCGGATTGGTGACATCAGGTCTGGCTTCAACTGGGTACATAGTTCCTGGATTGTGGCACGGTCAAACCGGTAGGTTACAATGACATGTCGCTCTTCCATTATCAACAGGTCCACCAGCGGTCGGTACACCGGAGGATTCCGCCATCTTTTCATATGTCCCAGCAGACGGTGCCTACGAAGGACAACAGCGAAGAACCAGTCATTATTCTTCCAGGTATGTACCCACAGTCACACACAAGACTACACCACTCACAAAACCCTTCCTGTATGTGTGTTGAGTGTAGGCCTAGCTATGTGTGACGCAGTAGTAAATGAAGCCATGTGGGCCCCTGAAATGGCGGATGCCTGACCTCTAAACTGGAACAATGGGATTGTGGGGTAACAGCGCTGGCGTTGCACACCGTCGCGGTAGGCGGTCGTAGACTGCGGCGCAATGCTGAATTGGTTAACATTGGACCCTATGGGTCCCAGGAGCCAATGAACAGGTGCGCCTGCGGTGATGATGCGCACCGCCGCGAACGTCACCGCCGCGGACGTGACCGCCATTTTCTATCTGTTCAATCACTAGATACCTGACCTTCGACAGGAGAGGACATACACTGCAAGCGCTGCTGTGACCTGGGTCTGGAAGCGACGATGGCTGCTGTGTCTGGGGAAAGGGCCCCTGCCTTTACTGCACAGGAGTTGGAGAAACTGGTAGACGGGGTCCTCCCCCAGTACACGCTACTCTACGGTCCTCCAGACCAACAGGTTAGTACACAGGGAGCACGTTGTATGGGCTAGGCCTGGGTGGAGAGGGCTGGGTGGAAGAGGGAAGGGGGCAGAGTTCATAGGACATTAATGCATGGGAATTAATGGGCCACATGGCCAGAGTAGGGAGGGGGCCTCTCACAACGACGGTGCAGTTGGTAATGACTGTTCCTCTTTCCTTGTGCATGTCATGTAGGTCAGCGCCCACCAGAAGAGGGACATTTGGCGTGCCATCGCCAAGGAGGTCCGGACCCTGGGGGCCCACCAGAGACGGGGCACCCACTGCCGTAAGAGATGGGAGGACATTTGCTGCTGCAGCAAGAAGATGGCGGAGGCTCAGCTGAGGATGGCCTCCCAACGTGGGAGGGGTGTCTGTCGCACCATGACCCCCCTGATGTTCCAGATCCTGGCGGTGGCCTACCTGGAGTTGGATGGGCGCTTGAGGGCATCACAGCAGACACAAGGGGGTGAGTACAACCTCAGTCTGCGGACTTTGCGTGCAGTGGAGGTGTCTGGGTGGGGGAGGTGGGCTGTGGGTGTCCCTAGGCCAGGGCGACTTCGGTAGGCAAGGCCCCTCCGTAATGTAGGCCATGTGGCACTCTACCCCACCTCAGCAGAGTGCCAAGTCTAGGTATAGTTGCCCCTGTGGCATCCATGTGCGCCAATGTCCACCATTGCCATGTAGGCCATATCCCAGAAATTGCATATGCAGAGGGCAGGAGCACGCGTAATGCAGGGGGCATCTGCGTTTGTCTTGTCTGCCAACGGTAGCGGTATGCCATGCACTAAAACCCTCTTTCTTCTGTCTCCCCCCCTTTTTCTGCTCTCCCTGTTCTTTTGTCCATCAGCATCAACAGGCGGAGTTAGAGTGGCACCGGAGCACGAGGGAGCTGCAACCCACATGGCCATGGAGGGCCACACCACGGACTCTGAATGCACCAGTGGGACGGAGGGCGAGGGGAGCTTCACGTCGGCCACCGGATCACCAACCAGCGACACGGACTCGTCCGACGATGGGAGCTGCCTTGTGGTGGCGGCACCATCTGTGCCCCCCACCTCTACAGGTACAGCCGCCACCTCCCCTACCAGCATCGCCCTCCCAGCAGCCCCTCAGCGTTCGCCCCGTGCCCGCTCACCCAGGACGGTGGGCATCACCTTCGCCCCAGGCACCTCAGGCCCTGCCCCAGTCACCCCTGCTGCCCTCAGTGAGGAGGCCATTGACCTCCTCAGGTCACTCACTGTTGGGCAGTCTACCATTGTGAATGCCATCCAGGGTGTAGAACGAGAGTTGCAACACGGTAATGTATTCCTGGAGGGCATTCATTCTGGTCAGGCTGTCCTTCAGCGAACCCTGCAATCTTTGGCCTCAGCACTGATGGCAGCAATTGTCCCTGTGTCTAGCCTCCCCCCTCCAACTTCCTCCACCCAGACCCAATCTCCTGTACCCTAGCCCATCCCAAGTACACCTTCAGACTAGCATGCACACAAGTCAACACACACAAGTAGCTCAAGCAAACATAGGCACCACACACACCACAAGCACTCACGCAAGCCTCACCCACATACAGACACAACCACATCCACTGCCTCCACTGTGTCCCCCTCCTCCTCTTCTCCCTCCTCCCTTCCAGTGTCGTCTACACACACCTGCATGCACCACATCTACAGGCACCATGAATCGCACCAGGACACCCAGCACCACAAGCCGCTCACCTGCACTCACCACCTCCACTGCCATTTACACGTCCCCTGTGTCCTCTCCCAGTGTGTCTGTGACGCCCCCTCCCAAAGTACACAAACGCCAGCAATCACTCACCCAACATCCATCCACCTCACCACAGCCTCCAGTACCTACACCCAAAACACCTAAAGGGACACCTCCGACAACCACCTCCTCTTCCTCCACTCCCAGACCCCCTCCAGCTACCCATCCCAGTGTTCGTCAGAAACTGTCCCTGTGTAAAGTTGACCTTTTTGCCCCCAACCCCCCTCCAATTCATCAGTCCCGTTGTAGCGCCTCAGCCAAAAAGCCTCCAATACCAGTGGTGCCTGTTCAAGGTTTTTGGAGTGCACCGTCCACCAGGGCAGGCAGTAGGACCCGGAGCCAAGGCACTGGCAGCCCACCCCCTGTAAAGGCTCTAAAATTGGAGAGTGGACGACGGGACCGTGTTAAGACTCCTGGTGGGAAAACAACTGACATGGCTTCCAAGGGGATTGGAGAGTCAGCTGTGACTCCACCAAAGGTGGGGAAGGGCCAGAGGAAGTCTGCCCAGCCTGTTGTGAGTGTCACGGCGGAGAAGTGCGCCATCATTTCCGGCGGTCGAGACACAACCGCCAGCACCGTCGTTAGTGGTCCAGAGACCACCGCCAGAGTCACAGCCCAGGAGGGCCCAAGTATCGTCACTGGTCCAGAGACCACCGCCAGAGTCACAGCCCAGGAGGGCCCCACTATCGTCACTGGTCCAGAGACCACCGCCAGAGTCACAGCCCAGGAGGGCCCCACTATCGTCACTGGCCAGGAGACCACCGCCACCGCCGGAGTCACAGCCCAGGAGGGCCCAAGTATTGTCACTGGTCAGGAGACCACCGCCGGAGTCACAGCCCAGGAGGGCCCAAGTATCGTCACTGGTCCAGAGACCACCGCCAGAGTCACAGCCCAGGAGGGCCCCACTATCGTCACAGATCAGGAGACCACCACCGGAGTCAGTGCCCTGGAGGGCCCCGGCTGCCACAGCCTCGCTGAGCAATGATGAAACGCCATGCCACACACCAATGTCCAGTGTAGAGAACTTCATGCCACACACCAATGCCCAGTGTAGGGAACGTCATGCCACACACCAATGTCCTTATCAGAACCGCCATGTCAAAGCACCGCTGAACAGGGCAAAGACTGCCATGGCAAAGCACCGCTGAACAGGGCAAAGACCGCCATGTTAAAGCACCGCTGAACAGGGCAAAGACCGCCATGGCAAAGCACCGCTGAACAGGGCAAAGGCCGCCATGTCAAAGCACCCCTGAACAGGGCAAAGACCGCCATGGCAAAGCACCGCTGAACAGTCCTGAACCGCCATGGCAAAGCACCGCTGAACAGTCCTGAACCGCCATGGCAAAGCACCGCTGAACAGGGCAAAGACCCCCATGGCAAAGCACCGCTGAACAGGGCAAAGACCGCCATGTCAAAGCACCGCTGAACAGGGCAAAGCACCCTGAACAGTCCTGAACCGCCATGGCAAAGCACCGCTGAACAGGGCAAAGACCGCCATGGTAAAGCACCGCTGAACAGGGCAAAGACCGCCATGTCAAAGCACCGCTGAACAGGGCAAAGACCGCCATGGCAAAGGACTGCTGAACAGGGCAATGCACCGGGTAGGAATGTATGGACAGCCACATCAGGCATCCTTATCCCATGTGCAGCTGGGACAGTGACAGGACACGACCTTTCACGGGGAGACTCATCCAGTCTGGACACCAGTCCCCCCCAGTACCAGTAGAGACCTGCATCCACTTGAGAGACTGTGGCTTTGCACTCCCCAGGATGGAACAGTGGGCAAGCCACCCACTGTAGAGACTTGAGAGACTGTGGCTTTGCACTCCCCAGGATGGAACAGTGTGCAAGCGATCCACTGTAGAGACTTGTGAGACTGTGGCTTTGCACTCCCCAGGAGGGCATAAATGGGCATGGAGCCCCGTCGTGGATGTGGCTTTGCAGTCATCCGGCTGAGGTGCCCCCCTTCCCTTCCCCCTAAGGTGCCTGTAGTATTTCAATCTGATGCCCCGGCAGTGTTCTCTCCGATTGTGGTCAGGTATCGTTTGTGGGCCTCGTCCATGCATTTTTGGACTGATGGTGCACGGACATTGTTATGTCCACAAATGCACTAGTTCTCGTACTGTATATAATTTAGACTGATTTTCAAATATATATCTGTATATTTTTGTATGACATGTATATTGGCACATTACAATGTTTGACCGATTTTCGCTTTGTGTTTTCATTCTTCCGGGGGGATTGTGGGTTGTTACTGTGATTTTTGTGAATGCATTGGTGTGTATGTTGTAATATGCGAGGGTGGGGTTGGGGGTGTTTGGTGGGTGTCCCCCTAACTTTTGCCTCCCCCTCCCCCGTGTTGTAGGTGCAGTACTCACCGTTGTCTGCGGCGCCTACGTAGCTGTTGGTCGTAGAGGAGCAGAAAGACAAAGGCAGGGAGTATTTGTAGTTCCGGCTCCATGGATTCCTCGTTCCTCGTGGGATATGTTCAGGTGAGCGTTTTCCCATAGCAAAAGCTGTTTCCGCCGTGTTTTTATCCACGGTGAATCCGCCCCGGAAAAGGTGGCGGATTGGCAGGTTGTAATAGTGTAGGCGGTACATTGTCTCCCGCCTGTCTGTTGGCGGTGACCGCCGCTCTGCTTGTCTGTACCGCCGTGGCGGGCGATGTGTTAAAGTGGCTGTCTTTGTTGGCGGTTTCCGCCAGGGTCATAATTCCCTTTTTTTGTCCGCCGGCCTGTTTGCGGTATATCCGCTGCTTTAACACCGTACGCCAGGGTTGTAATGACCCCCAAAGTCTCTTTCAAGCACAAAATACCTGGTTTGAGTGAAAAAATCTCCGCAAAGGGCTGCAGTGGAGGAGATGCATGGAAAACGGTGTGTGCGTCGGTTTCGCCCCTTCACACACGGACTTGCGTTGTTATTTTCCATATGGGGAAGACGTTGCATCAATTTCCGGCACGCGGGTGGGTCTCCTCTTCGGGCCGTGGGGTTTTCAGACGCCCTGGGGTCTGTGCGTGGAATTCTGGGCTTGTTGACCAACTCTGCATCGTTCCGGCGGACGATGCGTGGAAATTTCTCCCTCACGGCAGGTGCTGCATCGATTTCCCCTCTGGAAGTCGGACGGCGTTGTCCAGGCGGGCCATGCGTCGAAGTTCCGGTCGCACCGCAAGCGCCGCGTTGATCTTTGCCTCGCGAAGTCGAGCGGCATCGTTCCGGTTTGGCGAGCGGTGAATTTTTCACCGCGGAACAAGCTGTGTGTCAAATTTTTCGCCGCACAAGGAGTCCAGTTGCAAGAGAGAAGTCTTTTTGGTCCTGAGACTTCAGGGAACAGGAGGCAAGCTCTATCCAAGCCCTTGGAGAGCATTTCTGCAGCAAAGCAAGAGAACAGCAAGACAGCAGGGCAACAGCACGGCAGCAGTCCTCTGTAGAAAGCAGTCAGGTGAGTCCTTTATGCAGCCAGGCAGATCTTCTTGACAGGGTGCAGGTTCTGGTTCAGGTTTCTTCTCCAGGAAGTGACTGAGGTGGTAGGGCAGAGGCCCTGTTTTATACCCAAATGTGCCTTTGAAGTGGGGGAGACTTCAAAGAGTGGCTTAGAAGTGCAACAGGTCCCATATCAGTTCAATCCTGTCTGCCAGGGTCCCAGTAGGGGGTGTGCTAGTCCTTTGTGTGAGAGCAGGCCCTCCATCCACCCAGCCCAGGAAGACCCATTCAAAATGCAGATGTATGCAAGTGAGGCTGAGTACCCTGTGTTTGGGGTGTGTCGGAGTGAATGCACAAGGAGCTGTCAACTAAACCCAGCCAGACGTGGATTGTAAGGCACAGAAAGATTTAGGTGCAGAGAAATGCCCACTTGCTAAAAGTGGCATTTCTAAAATAGTAATATTATATCCAACTTCACCAGTCAGCAGGATTTTGTATTACCATTCTGGCCATACTAAATACGACCTTCCTACTCCTTTCAGATCAGCAGCTACCACTTCAACAATGTATGAGGACAGGCCCAATGTTAGCCTATGAATGGAGCAGGCCTCACAGTAGTGTAAAAATGAATTTAGGAGTTGTACACTACCAGGACATGTAAACTACACACACAGGCCTTGCAATGGCAGGCCTAAGACAAGGTAAAGGGGCTACTAAAGTGGGTGGCACAACCAGTGCTGCAGGCCCACTAGTAGCATTCAATCTATAGGCCCTGGGCACATATAGTGCACTCTACTAGGAACTTACAAGCAACTCAAATAGTCCAATTTGGTGTGATCCAAGGTTACAATGTTTAAAGGGAGAGAGCAAATGCACTTTAGCACTGGTTAGCAGGAGTCTAAAAACCAGCAAAAACAGTGTCCAAAAAGTGGAGGGAGGCAGGCAAAAAGTTAGGGGTGACCACCCTAAGGCTGTCAGGTCTAACACACAAGAAATAGGAAAAATGTACTACTTCCCTGTAAAATGCCAAAACTGTGTTGAGATGTGTTTTTATGATTCAAGTCTGTCTGTTCCTGAAAGCTGGCAAGAAGGTGATTTGGCACCACATACCCTTTGTTGATGCCATTTGCAGCGAAAAATAGAAGCTTTCTTCTACAGAACTTTTTCCCCATTTTACCCAAAAAACTCAAAATTTTGAGAGATTTTGACCATTTCTCGACCACCTCCAGGGGAATCTACAAACCCTGGGTACCTTTAGAATCCTCAGGATGCTGGAAAAAAGAACACACATTTGGCGTGGATATCTTATGCGGATGAAAAGTTATGGGAGCCTGAAAGTGAACTACCCCAAATAATGAAAAAAGAGCTTAGCACAGGAGAGGAAAGGCCTAGCAGCAAAGGGTTTAAAAGGAGCATTTCTGACAAAACAAACAAGGTATATAAAAAGCACTGCTAGAACTGTTGGTAAAAGTATTTCTGAAACTATACCTTTATAAAGGACGTTTTTTTAAAAGCTAATTTGTTGAAGTCCTCCTATTTTATTTTAACTTTAGCATTTCAGTGAAAACTGTCTGAATAATATCCTCAGGGTAATTAATTTGATAACTAATGATCATGGATACAATTAGGAAAATGTTAATGTTTGTGAACTTTGTACTTCATATACTTGCCCTAATGTTTTGCGTCTGTTTAATTTAGTCATTTTGGTCCACCTTCTCTGCGTTTGGTTTTCATATTGTCATCACTTTTGCTGCGGCAGTTTCATGTTTGCACAGTTTGTTTAAATAATACTGTGCATTAGGCCAGCTTCTGTTCTCGATTCTTAGGTATTCTTTGTCGGCTCTGTGGAAAACAGTGGTAAAGTGCACTTTTTATTTGAACAAACTACCAGTTCTGTTTTTTCACTGCAGAGTTTGTTGCCTACAGCCATAAAAATGTTGAAGGGGGTGATTACATTTGTATTGAACAAACATGTAGACCATTGTCATGAGGAGATAATTGTGTACAGGCCATAGTGTTAAACTGAAGGCGCACAGAGGCCTTTAAGAACACTGCCTCTCTAGAAAATCCTGCAGGAACACTGTAATTTAGCTCAAGTTCTAATAACTATAGGTACTTCTTAGCAAAACAGGCTGACAATGGTTTCGAAGTGCTGAGGAAGTTTTTGCTGAGGGATTGTGTTTATTCAGTAAACATTGTCAAATTAAGGTTAATGTGACTCATATAATTCCTTGTAGCATAATCACACAGAATTACCTAAGAATTCCGCAAGATTACACTTGAATCATGCAAGAAGAGTAATTCTCCGTTTAGTGCTATTTCTTAATGTAATAAAATGCCCTCTTTTGTCTAAAATTGACCTAGGATGCCTTTTGAGCTAAAAAATAGCACTAAATGCAACAGAACATGAATAGCGAGCATGCACTTGCCAAACGTGCTTTTGAGATAGTATTTTCCCCACTTTACTACCAGCATTTACTGCTAATTTCTCAGTTTAAAATACTCACACTCAAAATGGATACAAGGCTCTAAGTAACCGTGCTAAATGCAGCAGAACACAGATAGCTAACAGGCCTCCGCCAAATGTGCTTTTGCTTTAGGATGTTTGCCTCCAAATCACTCTTAGTTGTGTTAGTACTAATTATCACATAATTCTTGGTAATTCTACATTAAAGAGTAACACAGAATTACCTAAATTACTCCAATCACTCCAGCGTGATTGAAATCCTGCCCAGGCCAGTAAAAAGTCCATATTGTCAGAATGTTTACAGACAATGAAAACAGTAAGCATCCAACCCACAGGCACTTTGCCCTTCACAGCACATTGTATATGTGCTATGTTGGCAGATTTCATTGTAATGCAGCCCACAGCAAAACAGAAACTCTTCTGATACATGTGCCAGCACTGAAAGAGGTAGGAAACGTCAGTCACAAGTGTGCCTAGACACTAAGAAGATATACTGTAAGAATGAATAAGTGACATAAAAGTAGTTTTGAAACACTGTATGGCTAACAGGGAAGGCAAAGGAGTACAGCAAAACATCAAAACGAACTAACCCATACAAACAACATTGTCATAACTGTATACAAGAGTGGAGAAAAGACTTGGTGATACGTATAATAAGCTAAACTGGGCTTTATTACAAATACCTTATTTACTACATTGTCTACTGCCATGCTCTGAAAAGCAATAGGAGGAGCTGCTCCCCACACTTCCTGTGTAGTCCCTTGGGAAGAAAGTGATACCCAGTGTCCTATTTGTGAACTTGGAAGATACTGGTACTTCAGGGTCCTAGTATCCTTCTCAATATGATGTATCACAGAAAATTAGGAGGCAACAATTTGAAGTGTGGTTAGTAAAATGACAAATATGGTACATCTGTGTAGTTGACACAAATTCTGAGCGATTTGGCACATGATACTCCTTTGCATTGGTAAGTGTATACTTTTGTAAGCTCAAGTCGCAGGGCGCTCCCAGGCAGACTGGAAGCCTGTGCAGGCTGTATCCAGCCCAGCAACCGTGTTGCTCGGCTGCAGAGAGCCCTGTGCACATGTGTGTTAGGCTAAGCCAGAGACGGCCAGCCAAACACACACATGGTCTGAGGGAAGTGCACAGTGCACTCCCATCTGCTCGTCACTCCCAATTCCCAGCCCGTTTCGCAAGGAAGGGATAGTAAACACAGTGTATTATCCCTTCCTTGTGAAAGGATTTGCAGTGGCTACTGCTGGCGGGGGCGACGCTCCTCCGCCTTTATGGAGGAGCCACACTTGACATCAGGTAGATAGAAAATACCTTTGGTGACACCCTCATATAGTATTACACTCCTAGTAAGTCCTAAATCCAATAATCACAACACTCTGCCTATGCCAGATGCAATATCACAATATAGGAGAGTGTAATTTTAAATAAGACAGGCCTACTGACTTTATCAGGGTGTCACCACATTAATAACAATAACCAGATGTTCTTCTTTATAAATAGAACACCATTAGAATTAATAGGTATTGACTGTTTGTCACCAATATTAATAAAGCATTTGAATTCAAAAACTACATCAGTGCCAGCCCATCTCTACATTCCATTCTAGGTCTTAGGGTGAACCCCTAGGACCAACCACAAGGGCTACCTGTACTCCAGAGCTCAAGAGAAAATCGTTCAGCTCTAGTGGTGCTCACAATTGGAGTAAACCGCTCCCAGGGTCAGAGATTCAATATCCCTGGTTTGGAAGGGTAAGAGTTTAAAAAATATTCCTGGGGGGCAGCTGTGCTCCCTTCACATCCCCCCCCACAGCACCTAGAAAATGCTTTGGTGGTGCCCCTGCCGTTCCTCGGGTTGTCACAGACAAAATATACTAATTTACAGGCCCCTCGTGGAGCATTATGGGGCACACCTCGCTGTGGGGCTTGAATAATGTATTATCAGGATTCTCCCCCTCTTGTTTCCAGGTGATCCTGTGTAGTGCCTTCATTTTCCTCTTTGAATCTTAGGTACCTATACCAACCAGTTACCAGTTACCTTAGGAAGGTAGGGGGTAGAGGCAACAGGTGGAGCCCAATCCTGGCTGCCATGCTGACTACCTGCTCACATGCATTTTGGGAGAAGCACTCAGGAGTCTGCATTTCTGCTGTTACAGTGACGGAAGCAGCTTGCCCCTTACTCCTGCTACAGTGAGTGACAGTGTGTGGCATGTCCAGACATGGACACGGGTGGCATTGTGCCCTGCGGAGTGGTCCCCGTCTCAGGGTTTGGGGTTCCTATGGAAGGCATTGATTTGTGCAGGCACTCACAGCAGTAATTAGACAGGTAGAGGGCCCACACACACCACTCACAAGAAGGACTAATGAAATAAAGATGCAATGAATCGTAGGCCCTTCTCCAAACTGGGGGTTTGTAAAGAAGGCTGGACAGAGCACCACATCCTCACCTTTGGCTTGTGTTACTGCTGGTGGCAAGCCCTGGCCACCAGAAGCATTTTTGGCTAACCTCCTGGCCCCTCATGGGTGCTTTGTGTGGTGAGCTATATTTTTATGTCTGTCTGCACCAGGCCTGTCCTCTTTCTGCACACCTGGGCGTGTCTCCTGATTGGGGTACATTTCACACAACCCTTTAAAGCTAGCAAGCATAACAGCCTTTCTGCCACATTTCTCAGGCCCCATGGCCTTCAAGCCGTATTGCGGGGCACCTGTGTGTCAGCAGCGGAATCAAGGCCCAGTCCATAGAAGTCCTTGGGGAGCCATCCAGTGCCCTCCAGCAGGACCTTACCCACAACTCTTCTTTGGGAGCCATAAGTGGGCCAGCATTACTGTCCCTAGAGAGGTTTATCCTAGTGTTAGGGGTCAGCTATTGTCAAAGTCATTACTCCATCCCTGTGTTGCATCAGGTGGCTTCTCCCAGCTGGGCATCCTTTTGCCATTGTCAATCCCAGGTCAAGGATGTTCTCAGTTCTCCCTCCCACGTTCAGTGGTTATTAAGTGGGATTGAGAAAGTTTAGGAGACAGGCTCCCCTTGCTAATCTAGTGTGCCACATCATCCTTCCACTCTTGTCCCCACCCTCTTCCATAGCATTCTGGGGAAATTAAAAATGATGATGTCAGGTTGTCTCTGGTAAGAGCTCATCTAAGAGCCTCTGCTCTGCTGATAGCTGATATCATTCACACTAAACCTCAAAGGCAAGCCCTTCCTATGTTGGACCCACAGGTCTGGTCTTCTTCTTTTGCTCAAGTGTCCCTGGGCTGTCTCAAACCATGTGCTCTGTGACATGCTATTTAACAGATTCAAATTTCCTCCCTTCACCCCTTCCTTTCCCAGAAACCATGTTAATCACTGTTAGTTGCCCTTTTGTGTGGGGAGGCTTTTGATCCCTCTACCCAGGAGCAGAGTAATTCACTTGGCCCAGTAGTGGGGTCAAAGGCCTTGAATCTGAATATTAGTGAGCTAGAAAAATATTAAAAACCCTAAAGACCCATAATATGTTTATGTGGATATTACCCCAGATTGATACCATTCTGGACTTACAAGCCTAAGTGGCACAAACCTGTAAGTTAGGGCAGATCTCTCATTTAATGTAAGGTGAAAACATTATAGACCTCCAGTAAGCACTACAGACTTACACTATGATTGACCACTCACATTATAAGGCCTACCCCTGGTCAGTACCAGTCTCCGATTAGCCTCTCTATAACAGACTACCTGTGTGCAAATACCGGGCTGCACACAATGGTATTCTCACATGCACAGCTGGCACACATGCATGTGCTCAAATGTAACCAGCCCAATGCAAGGTACACTATTTTTACCTGTAACTTAACAATTGGAACCCAGCATTTAGCACTCTCAGTCCAATTACAGTGATGCGACTGTGAGTGAGTCTCTGCAAGACGTAACAATATTAAAAGCCCACAAAATGGGTAGTCAAAAGCAAAAAAATCCTCGTAGACTAAATGGGAGTAACTCATTTGCTGCTGTCATGCCCTGGTATCACAAACTGTATGGTGCATGCACAGGGCCCTAGGTAGGGTGTAGAATGCTACCATGATGCTCTATCAAGAGATATCTTTATTTTAAAAGTATCACTGCACCAAGCAAATGTCTGGCAGGTTCCATGATCAACCCATGAATAGTATTCACTGAGACATGAAAAGGACTCCAACTGATCTCCATTCTACAAAGAGGTGCTTCCTTAGTTGTTTTGAGTAAAGAGTTTTTTAGCATGATGCCCAACACATTATGCTGTTACTTGGAGACTACTTCCTTTCATAAAATGTACATTTATATATTTAGGAAAGTGCAGTATTGTGTGGAGTGGGGGTTAGTCCTCACCAGTTAATACTCTCACAATACACCAAAGATTGTCCTTGTATTCACATTAGTAAATCCTTAGCTCAGTCCTGGCAGTGCGGCAAAGAGAAGTCAGGCTTTATTTTGAAGAACATGTGTTAAGCATTTCCGAGCACCGGCATGGACGATCAGCAATTGACATGACTCAAAAGAAATCAAACACCAATGTATGAAAATAGAGCTTGTTTTTATTTTAACCCCTTTGGTGCCTGGTACGAGCTGGTCTCTTCCTCGGCCAGGGTTGCCGTGTGCTGAGGACGAGACCAGCTCGTTCTGCACCTGGCCCACACCCCCCATCAGGGATGGAAGGGGAATTGCTTCCCCTTCCATCTCAGACCCCCGGCAATCTGTTGACGTCAGTGCGCTCACAGCACGCCAACATCACCAATTGCTGCCAGGGATGTACACTAAACCATTTGCTTCCAGCGCGTTTGGGGGATGTGGTAACGGTGAATCCTTTTCCTGGGAGGGGTTTTGGGGGGGAAAACAGACACGGGGAAAGGAAAGAGTCTTTCTTTTCCTCCTGTGCCTGTCTTCAATGGATTCCTGCACCATGATCGCAGGCGAGGCCCGCGATCATGGAGCAAGAATCCACCACTAGGCACCAGGGATTTTTTTTTATTTTGAGGAGCGCCCCTTTAGGCAAAGGTCGCTCCCCTGGGGGCATTATTGTATCTGTGTTTCGGCTGCCCTCGGGACTAGATCAGCTGTTTTTTCAGCTGATCTGCCTCGGTGGGGGTCAAAACCCACTATGAACCAGGAATTATGTTTAAAATAATGTTTTAGGGCAGCTACCCCTTGGGTAAGTGTCGCTGCCCAAGGGCAAGATTTTTTTGTATGGTTTGCCCCCCGATCTAGATCAGCCATGTTTTCGGCCGCTTGGGCAAGAGTCAACCACCTCCCCCAGGTGGGCATACAACTGTTTGCCATTTTTGCCCCCTTTGGGGGCAGTTCGGCCTATTTTTTGTAGGTCGATCTGCCCCCAAGGGGGGCAGAATCCACTTAGGCACCATGGAAAATTTCTAAATGCTTGGTGGCGGGGTGGTTGTCAACTGGCAAAGTATTTGCATTTGTGATTATAACAGTTTATTTCTCCTTTTTATTCTAGTTCAAAGCGTTTGCTTCCTTTGTTGTGGCTCCTTATGGTTTTGACAGTGGTTGACCTGCGGTTTGCGAAGTTGCATGTTTTAGGTAAGTAAAAACTATTTACTCCAAAGGAGTATTGTTGCCATGCATGTATGACATGTTTGTAGGTGGTGTACTAAATGCAGGATTATGTGTAAAATTGTCCTTAGATTTGTGCACAATGATATTTGTGTTGTCTTATGTCTAATTTGCTTTTCTTTTTTCTTTTTAGTGGTAGATCATTGGTGATTGCTGTGTCTTTGCAGAGTAGTTGTTGGTGAGACTAGCTTTTCAGGCAAGTGTATAGTTTTTGAGTACATAATTCTTTGTGATAAAGCCACACTTTGTTTATTACTTATGTTATACAGTGCTGGTTGTTGTTGGCGCATTTGTCAAGTTACACTTCTTAGAAAGAAAGGATCATAGCTAGCCAAAGAGTGATCGCTCAACAGGTTGCTGGCATGCTCTTTGAGTTGTCTTCTGACCATGATTATGACACTGACTCTGCATCTGAGGCAGAGGAGGAAGTGAGAGATTCTGGCAGTGAATTTTCTGTCCGAGAGGAATCTTCTGATGAGGAAGCCATTCTCAGTGCAGATGAAGGGCCTGTTTTAGAGGAGGACACTGATGTGCCAAAAGTGCAGCAGCCAGCGGCTGAAAGGTTTCCCATTGGAAGACCTGAACTCTGGGTTGCCCCAAACATGGAGCAGCCACAATAGCCTGCCTTTACTGGTCTCCCAGGGGATAGAGTGAATAGAGAAAACGTTTTGCCTGTCAATTTCTTACAGTTATTTATGGACAATATATTTTTGGAAGAAATTGTTGAGCAGACTAATTTGTCTGTGGAGCAGTATTTGAGGGACAACGCTGTCAGACTTAGGCATCAGTCTCAAGCTACCCCGTGGATTCCCACAAATCTGGAAGAGTTGAAAAAGTTCCTGAGTTTGACTTTTTTGATGGGGTTGATAAGGAAGCCATCACAGGATTCTTATTGGTCTACTAGTACCTTGATGGCAACGGCTATATTTCCTGCAACCATGACACGTAATTTAGTATTTGCTTCTTCTTCGGATGCTGCATTTTGTTGACAGTGCTTTAGCCTTGCCACGAGATCATCCTGATTGTGACCATCTTATTAAGAGTAGGCCTGTCCTTGATGATATTGTAGATTGTTTTCCAGAACTCCATGTTCCGGGGAAAGAAATATCTGTAGATGAGACTTTGGTCCTGTTCAAGGGGTGTTTGGTTTTTAGGCATTACACTCCTAGCAAGAGGGCACAGTATGGAATTAAGATGTATATGCTGTCTGAAAGTATTACAAGATATGTGTATAATTTCCGGGTCTACACTGGTAGGGATTCCAGTATTATTGACCCCCCTGGCTGTCTGCCCAGTTTTGGAGTTAGTGAGAAAATTGTGTGGGAACTTGGTAGATGGCTGTATGACAAAGGTCACCATTGTACAGAGAAAACTTCATCACTGGAGTGCAGTTGTTCAAGAAATTGTTAAGAGTGGACACTGTTGCTTGTGGCACAATCCGTTGTAACCGCAAAGGCTATCCAAGGGAGCTTTTCTGTAAAAAACGTGAGAGGGGACAGTGCAGTGCCTTGCGTAATAATGAGCTGCTAGCTCTGAAATTTGCAGACAGGAGGGATGTGTACATGCTAATTACCATCCATGATGAGAGTACTTCCCCTGTGACTGTTTGAGGTCAGGTTGCGGAAGTGCGCACACCTGAATGCATTCTGGACTACAATAAGCACATGGGTGGTGTTGCTAGAGTAGATCAGAAGTTGGAACCTTACACTGCTGTTTGTAAGTCTTACATGTAGTATAAAAAGTTGGCCATCCATTTCTTTAATTTAGCAACTTTTAATGCTTTTATTGTGTTCAAGGATTGTTCCCCTGAGTCAAGGATGAAATTTGTTACATTTCAGGAGTCAGTGCTGGAGCCTTATTGTGGAGGAACAGGCAAGAGTTCCTAGATTAGCAGTGGTGGAGGATGTGGCTGGATTAAAAGATCGCTACTTTCCGGGTCACATTTCTCCCACTCCCAAAAAAGACTTACCCACTAAGAAAAGTAGAGTCTGTACCCGAAGAGGTATCCGGAGGGAGAGCCAGATGTACTGCCCGGATTATCATTCAAAGCCTGGGCTGTATGTGGCTGGCTGTTTTAGGAGTTGCCACATCCAGAAGAACTACTAGGAACAACCTAGAGCGTCAACTGCCTGTTTTATATCTTCATATGTTCAGTTTCATGGTTGGCATTACTGTCATGTATTCAGTTAGAGCTTTTATGTTTGTAGTTTTGTACTTATTTATAATTAGTTAGTAATGGTGGTGTGCATGGAGTGGCGCTTGGCTGGCGGTGTGTGTGGAGTGGCGCTTGGCTGGCGGTGTAAATAGTGACTTGCTGTTGGCCATGCAATACATTGCTAGCCGAACACCAGTCCTCGCACTCCCATCAGCTGGTGTGATTGCTGTGTCAGGCATGTGGGCGTATGAAAGTGATGGGCCCTTGAATGGCGCTGTCTGTTGATGCAAGTGTTGTAATGTGCTGGGCCCATGGCTGGCACCATGAATAGTCTTGTGCATGTCATGTATGAAAGGTGTGAATGACTGTAAAGCGGTTGGTGCCTTGACGTGGCTTTAAAGCTCACGAGCTCTGAGTCATTGGTTCAGTTTTTTGGCCTTTCAGTTATTAACAGTGCATTTTTTTGTGTGAAATCTCTTGTTAATCAAATTTGATCTACTGAACCATCACTCACCCTCGTGCCAAATCCATCCAGTCTGTGTGGTAAAAATGACAAAACCGTCTCCGCTGTAATCAGGCATCGAAGTACACCCATGACAAGCTTGGTCTCTCGGGTAGGACCCCGATAATGAAGCATGCCACCAACCTGGTTGGTGGGTGAAGGGTCTTTTTAACATAATCTAAGTGTGTTTCTTTTCATAATTTTAGTGTTTTGAACATCACAGAAGGATGTGGATACATCAAATGGATCTATTACAAAACAATCTCTTTTTCTAGGTGGGGGGCACCTGCGTTTTTACTTCCCAGGTGCGGCGGTCATCTAGGAAAACCTACCAAACTCAGACTTTTTTTAAACTAGAGACCTGGTGGGGTCCAGGGAGGTGTGGCTTGCGTGGATCCCCCAACATGTTTTTACCCATACTCCCTGCAAACATCAGACTTTGCTTAAAAAGCATATTTTCCTCACATTTATTTTTTGGATCACCGCGCCGGCACAAATTTCATGCCACCCAGCATTACCCCCAGTCTCCCATGAAAAATGATACCTCACTTGTGTGGGTCCCCAAAGCAGAGTAAGCCTAAAAATGTATTTAAAAATTTTTGCCTATCAACTCGCTGTGCTATCCCCTCAATCTCTACACGTTTGTGGACTTTCCCTGTTGCAAGCACCTAGGCCACTCACACACGTGAGGTATCATTTTTATCAGCAGACCGAGGGAAACATTGGGTGATAGGAAATTTCTACCAACACAGTGTTCCTACAAAGAAAAGTGTGGAAAATGTGATTTTTGTAGCTATATTTGAGGTTTGCAGAAGAGTCTGGGTAAGAAAATGTTGGGTGATCCACACATGCCACAACTCCCTGGCCTCCGCTGGATGTCAAGTTTTCAGAAATGTCTGGGATGGAAGGTTCCCTAGATGACCTACGTACCCGGGACCAAAAACGCAGGTGCCCCCTATCTGCAGAAACAAGTAGTTTTGTAATAGAACATTTTGATGTCTCCACATTGTGTTTTGGGGCATTTCCTAATGCGGGCACTGGGTCCACCCACACAAGTGATGTTCCATTTTTATCGGGAGACCTAAGGGAAAGCTGGGTAGAGGGAAGTTTGTGCCTCCTCTTAGATTCCAGAACTTTTCATCACGAAAAAGTGAGTAAAAAGTGTTTTTTTGCCAAATCTTGCAGTTTGCAAAGGATTCTAGGTTACAGAACCTGATGAGAGGTCCACAAGTCACCCCAGTCTGAATTCGCCTAGGTGTCTAGTTTTCAGAAATGTCCATGTTTGCTACGATTTCCTAAGTGCTGGCTGAGCTAGAGGCCATAATCCACAGCTAGGCACTTTGCAAAAAACATGCCAGTTTTCTTTGGGAAAATGTGATGTGTCTATGTTGTATTTTAGGGCATTTTCTGTCACGGGCGCTAGGCCTACCTCACAAGTGAGGTACCATTTTTGTCGGGAGATGTGTGGGAACACTGTGTGGAAGAAAATGTGTTGCTCCTCTTAGATTCCAGAACTTTCCATCACCGAAAAGTGAGGAAAAAGTGTTTTTTTGCCACATTTTGAGATTTGCAAAGGATTCTAGGTAACAGAACCGGTTAGAGCCCCACAAGTCACCCCACTCTGAATTTCCCTAGGTGTCTACTTTTCAGAAATGTCCAGGTTTGCTGCGTTTTCCTGGGTGCCGGCTGAGCTTGAGGCCATAATCAACAGCTAGGCACTTTGCAGAAAACAGGTCAGTTTTCTTTGGGAAAATGTGATGAGCCCATGTTGTGTTTTGGGGCATTTCCTGTCATGGGCACTAGGCCTACCCACACAAGTGAGGTACCATTTTTTTTACCAGGAGACGTGTGGGAATGCAGGGTGGAAGGAAATTTGGGGCTCCTCTTAGATTCCAGAACTTTCCATCACCGCAGCTTGCAAAGGATGCTGGGTAACAGAACCTGGTGAGAACCCCACAAGTCATTCTATTCTGAATTCCGCTAGGTGTCTAGCTTTCAGAAATGTCCAGTTTTGCTAGGTTTTCGTGTGTGCCGGCTGAGCAAGAGGCCAAAATCCATAGCTAGGCACTTTGCAAAAAACAGGTCAGTTTTCTTTGGGAAAATGTGATGTGTCCATTTTCTGTTTTGGGGCATTTCCTGTTGTGGGCACACGAGTGAGGTACTGTTTTTATCCGGAGACTTGGGGGAGTAGTGTGTGGAAGGAAATTTGTGGCTCCTCTTAGATTCCAGAACTTTCCATCACCGAAATGAGAGGAGAAGGTGTTTTTGCCAAATTCTGAGATTCTGAGCCATAGGCCAAAATCCACAGCTAGGCACTTTGCAAAAAACAGGTCAGCTTTCTTTGGCAAAATGTGATGTGTCCATGTTGTGTTTTGGGGCATTTCCTGTTATGGCACTAGGCCTACCCACACAAGTGAGGTACTATTTTTATCGGGAGATGTGTGGGAACACTGTGTGGAAGAAAATTTGTGGCTCCTCTTAGATTCCAGAAATTTCCATCACTGAAAAGTGAGGGGAAACTGTTTTTTTGCCACATTTTGAGATTTGCAAAGGATTCTGGGTAACAGAATCTGGTGAGAGCCCCCCAAGTTGCCCCATTCTGAATTTCCCTTGGTGTTTAGTTTTCAGAAATGCCCAGGTTTGCTGCGTTTTCCTGGGTGCCGGCTGAGCTCGGGGCCATAATCAACAGCTAGGCACTTTGCAGAAAACAGGTCAGTTTTCTTTAGGAAAATATGATGAGCCCATGTTGTGTTTTGGGGCATATCCCTAATGGGCACTAGGCCTACCCACACAAGTGAGGTACCGTTTTTTTTACCAGGAGATGTGTGGGAATGCAGGGTGGAAGGAACTTTGGGGCTCCTCTTAGATTCCAGAACTTTCCATCACCGCGGCTTGCAAAGGATGCTGGGTAACAGAAACTGGTGAGAGCCCCACAGGTCACTCCATTCTGAATTCCGCTAGGTGTCCAGCATTCAGAAATGTCCAGGTTTGCTAGGTTTTCCTGGGTGCCGGCTGAGCTAGAGGCCAAAATCCATAGCTAGGCACTCTGCAAGAAACAGGTCAGTTTTCTTTGGGAAAATGTGATGTGTCCATGTTGTGTTTTAGGGCATTACCTGCCGCGGGCACTAGGCCTACCCACACAAGTATGTGAGAGGGGACAGTGCAGTGCATTGCGTAATAATGAGCTGCTAGCTCTGAAATTTGCAGGCAGGAGGGATGTGTACATGCTAATTACCATCCATGATGGGAGTACTTCCCCTGTGGCTGTTTCGGGTCAAGTTGTGGAAGTGCGCAAACCTGCATGCATTTTGGACTACAATAAGCACATGGGTGGTGTTGATAGAGTAGATCAGAGGTTGGAACCTTACACTGCCGTTCGTAAGTCTTACATGTAGTATAAAAAGTTTGCCATCCATTTGTTTAATTTAGCAACTTTTAATGATTTTATTGTGTTCAAATATTGTTCCCCAGAGTCAAGGACGAAATTTGTTACATTTCAGGAGTCAGTGCTGGAGCCTTATTGTGGTGGAACAGGCAAGAGTTCCTAGAGTAGCAGTGGTGGAGGATGTGGCTGGATTAAAGGATCGCCACTTTCCGGATCACATTCCTCCCATTCCCAAAAACAGACATGCCTACTAAGAAAAGTAATGGCTGTACCCGAAGAGGTATCCGGAGGGAGAGTCGGATGTACTGCCCGGATTATCCTTCAAAGCCTGGGCTGTATGTGGCTGGCTGTTTTAGGAGTTATCACATCCAGAAGAATTACTAGGAACTACCTAGCGCATAAACTGCCTGTTTTATATTTTCATATGTTCAGTTCATGGTTGGCATTATTGTCATGTCTACAGTTAGAGCTTTTGTGTTTGTAGTTTTGTACTTAATTATAATAAGTTAGTGATGGCAGTGAGCATGCAGTGGCGTTTGGCTGGTGGTGTGCGTTGAGTGGCTCTTGGCTGGCAGTGTGTGTGGAGTGGTGCTTGGCTGGCGGTGTAAATAGTGACTTGCTGTTGGCCACTGTAATACATTGCTAGCCGAACGCCAGTCCACGCACTCCCATCAGCTGGTGCGATTGCTGTATCAGGCATGTGGGCGTGTGAAAGTGATGGGCCCCTGAATGGCGCGGTCTGTTGATGCGAGTGTTGTAATGTGCTGGGCCCGTGGCTGGCAGCATGAATAGTCTTGTGCATGCCATGTATGAAAGGTGTGTGAATGACTGTAAAGCAGTTGGTGCCTTGACGTGGCTTTACAGCTCATGAGCTCTGAGTCATTGGTTCAGTTTTTTTACCTTTCAGTTACCAACAGTGTATTTTAATTTTGTGAAATCTCTTGTTAATACATTTTTATCTACTGAACCATCACTCATCTTCGTGCCAAATCCAACCAGTCTGTGTGGTAAAAATGACAAAACCTGCTCCGCTTTAATCAGGCGTCAAAGTACACCTGTGACAAGCTAGGTGTTCAGGTGGGACCCCGATAATGAAGCATGCCACCAACTTGGTTGGTGGGTGAGGGGTCTTTCTAACATTACTTAAAAAGGATCTATTACAAAGCAACCTCTTTTTCTAGGGGGGGCACCTACGTTTTTGGTCGCAGGTGCGGCGGTCATCTAGGAAAAGCTACTAAATTCAGACATTTTTTAAAACTAGACACCTGGTGGAGTCTATGGAGGTGTGGCTTGCATGGATCCCCTAACATTTTTATACCCATACTCCCTACAAACCTCAGAATTTGCGTAAGAAGCATATTTTCCACACTTTTCTTTGTAGGATCAACGCACTGGCACACATTTCCTACCACCCAGCATTACCCCCAGTCTCCCAAGTAAAATGATACCTCACTTGTGTGGGTCCCCAAAACAAAGTTAGCCTGAAAATGTATTTTAAAAAAATGTGCCCATCAAATCGCTGTGCTACCCCCTCAATCTGTACACATTTGTGCACTTTTCCTGTTGCAAGCACCTAGTCCACCCACAGACGTGAGGTATAATTTTTATCAGCAGATCAAGGGAAACATTGGGTGATAGGAAATTTGTACTGACACAGTGTTCCTACAAAGAAAAGTGTGGAAAATGTGATTTTTGTAGCTATATTTGAGGTTTGCAGAGAAGTCTGGGTAAGAAAATGTTGGGTGATCCACGCAAGCCACACCTCCCTAGACACCACTGGGTGTCTAGTTTTAAAAAATGTCTGGGATTGGAAGGTTCCCTAGATGACCGACGTAATCTGGACTAAAAACGCAGGTGCCCCCTACCTGCAAAAACAGGTAGTTTTGTAATAGAGCATTTTGATGTGTCCACATTTTGTTTTGGGGTATTTCCTAACGCGGCACTTGGTCCACCCACGCAAGTGATGTACCATTTTTATCGGGAGACTTGGGGGAATGCTGGGTGGAAGAAATTTGTGGCTCATCTTAGATTCCAGACTTTTCTATCACTGAAATGTGAGGAAAAAGTGTTTTTGTGGCCAAATTTTGTGGTTTGCAATGGATTCTGTGTAACAGAATCCAGTGAGAGCCCCATAAGTCACCCCACTCTGAATTCCCCTAGGTGTCTAGTTTCAGAAATGTCCAGGTTTGCTAGGTTTTCCTGGGTGCCAGCTGAGCTAGAGGCCATAATCCATAGCTAGGCACTTTGCAAAAAACAGGTCAGTTTTCTTTGGGAAAATGTGATGTGTCCATGTTGTGTTTAGGGGCATTACCTGTCGCAGGGAGACAAGTGAGGTACCATTTTTATCGGGAGACTTGGGGAAACAGTGTGTAAAAGGAAATTTGTGGCTCCTCTTAGATTCCAGAACTTTCCATCACTGAAATGAGAGGAAAAAGTGTTTTTTAACCAAATTTTGAGATTCTGAGCTAGAGGCCAAAATCCACAGCTAGGCACTTTGCAGAAAACAGGCCAGTTTTCTTTGGCATAATGTGATGAGTCCATGTTGTGTTTTGGGGCATTTACTGTCGCTGGCACTAGGCCTACCCACAAAAGTAAGGTACCATTTTTATCGGGAGACTTGGGGGAACACTGTGTGGAAAGAATTTTATGGCTCCTCTTAGATTCCAGAACTTTCCATCACCAAAATATGAGGAAAAAGTGTTTTTTTGCCAAATGTTAAGGTTTACAAAGGATTCTGGGTAACAGAACCTGGTGAGAGCCCCACAAGTCACCCCACTCTGAATTCCGGTATGTGTCTAGTTTCAGAAATGTCCAGGTTTTCTAAGTTTTCCTGGGTGCCGGCTGAGCTAGAGGCCAAAATCTTTAGCTAGGCACTTTGCAAAGAACAGGTCAGTTTTCTTTGGGAAAATGTGATGTATCCATGTTGTGTTTTGGGGCATTTCCTGTTGTGGGCACTAGTCCTACCCAAACAAGTAAGGTACCATGGGGAGACTTGGGGGAACACTGTGTGGAACGACATTTATGGCTCCTCTTAAATTCCAGATCTTTCCATCACCAAAATGTGAGGAAAAAGTGTTTTTTTGCCAAATTTTGTGGTTTGCATAGAATTCTGAGTAACAGAACCTGGTGAGAGCCTGACAAGTCACCCCATTCTGAATTCCCCTAGGAGTCTAGCTTTCAGAAATGTCCAGGTTTGCTAGGTTTTCCTGGGTGCCAGCTCAGCTAGAGGCTAAAATCTACAGCTGGGCACTTTGTAAAAAACAAGTCAGTTTTGTTTGGAAAATGTGATGTGTCCATGTTGTGTTTTGGGGCATTTCCTGGTGTGGGCACTAGGCCTACCCACACAAGTGAGGTACCATTTTTATCGGGAGACTTGTGGGAATGCTGGGTGGAAGGAAATTTGTGCCTCCTCTTAAATTCCAAAACTTTCCATCACCGAAATGTGAGGAAAAAGTGTTTTTTGCCAAATTTTGTGGTTTGCAAAGGATTTGGAGTAACAGAACCTGGTGAGAGTCCCACAAGTCACCCCATCCTGGATTTCCCTAGGTGTCTATTGTTGAAAAATGCATAGTTTTGGTAGGTTTCCCCAGGTGCTGGCCGAATTAGAGGCCAAAATCCACAGCTAAGTACTTTCCATAAAACACGTCTGATTTCCATGTAAAAATGTGATGTGTCCATGTTGTGTTTCCCGTCGCGGGCGTTAGGCCTACCCAAACAAGTGAGGTACAATTTTTATCAGGGGACCTAGGGGAACACAGAATAAAAGAAAAAGTGTTATTGCACCTTGTTTTTCTCTTCATTTTGTCCTTCCAAATGTAAGACAGTGTGTAAAAAAGGCATCTGTAATTCACATGCTAGTATGGGGACCCCTGAATTCAGAGACGCGCAAATAACCATTGCTTCTCAACACCTTATCTTATGCCTATGGTGGAAATACAAAGGTTTCCTGGATACCTATTTTTAACTCTTTATATTTTACCAAATAAATTACTGTATACCCAGTACACAATGAAAACCCGTTGCAAGGTACACCTCATTTATTGGCCCTAGGTAACTAGGGTTCTAGATGAACCTACAAGCCCTATATATCCCCGCAACCAGAAGAGTCAAGCAGCCGTAAAGGTATATTGCTTTTGAAAGTCTGACATCGCGGGAAAAAGTTACAGAGTAAAACGTGGAGAGAAATGGCTGTTTTTTTCACCTCAATTTCAATATTCTTTTATTTCACCTGTTATTTTCTGTAGAAAAACCTTGAAGGATCTACGCAAATGACCCCTTGCTGAATACAGAATTTTGTCTACTTTTATGAAATGTTTAGCTGTATGGGATCCAGCATTGGTTTAACACCCATTTCTGTCACTTAATGGAAGGAGGCTGAAAGCACAAAAAATAGTAAAAATGTAGTATGTCTCAGTAAGATGCCAAAATTGTGTTAAAAATGAGTTTTTCTCATTCAAGTCTGCCTGCTCCTAAAAGGTGGGATGATGGCAATTTTATCACAGCAAACCCTTTGTTGATGCAGTTTGCAGGGAAAAAAATACAAGCTTTCTTCTGCAGCCCTTTTTCCCCATTTAAAAAAAAAAAGCGAATTTGTTGCTGTATTTTGTCTAATTTATTGGTCTCCTTTAGGGGAACTCACAAACTCTGGGTACCTCTAGAACTCCTCGGATGTTGGAAAAAATGGACGCAAATTTGGCATGGGTAGCTAATGTGGACAAAACGTTATGAGGGCCTAAGCGTGAACTGCCCCTAATAGCCAAAAAAAGGCCTGCCACCTGACGGGAAAAGGTTCTGGCAGCAAAGGGGTTAATTTAGACACAAAATGGAACAGAATTGAATAATTGTAACCGGAGTTATGAATTTTGGAAGCAAAATTAAATCACAAAAAAAAATGGCATTTAAACTTTGAATTGAAGTCTATGAAGACGTCTTACTGGTTGCAAAACAGTACGTAAAGAACGTTTTTTGTGGAACCCTTGCAGGGTTAAGTTTGTGCAGTCCCCAGGACCAGATCACAACAGTCAGTTCAATTTAATCTGGTCTGTGGCGTCTTTGTGCAGTGTTGTCCTGGTTGTCCGGGGTACTGACCAGGACCCTTGGTGGTGCTGGTTTTACAACTTACATGATGCTGCTGACAAAGGGATGCAAAATCTCAGCTAGGGCTGGGTTGCAGATGTGTGATGCAGGCTGCACAATCGTTCCTGCAGTTGCAGCATCAAGTGTGGGGTTTAGTTACCAGGCTGGCAACCAACAAGCCATGGCAGCAGTAAAAGTGCAGAAATTGCTTGGGAACTTCACAGGATCTGGAGGAGTGATGTTGCGTCCTGAAACTTGGGGACAGGTAAGTCTACAACACCCTGAAGACACTGGACCACCTGGCTTTCGTTGATTCCACGGTGGGCCCAATGGCCGGTGAATCTTAAGATCCTGCAAGCTCATTTACCTGCAGTTTGCAGGGGACTAGTGCCATTGGTCCAAGAGAGACTAAGGGTGCTTCTGGCCTCCACAAGGGTACCTCTGGTTGCGAGTGTTGAGTTTCAACCAAGAACAAGGGTTGTTCACCCAGTTCCTAGCCTGTTGCCTCAGGGACAGAGTATCCCTCTTTTGCCTTGGTGCAGTTTGTAGTGTACGGATGTGGGTGACACAGAGCTACTTCTGGTCCTTCTTCGAATTTAGTTGTTCAGATCTGAGGTTCTGGTGACAGGGGTGTCCTCTAAATCCTGGATTTAGGGGAGTTAGGGCTGTAGAGATTAGTGGCCAATTGGCAGCTAGCCCCCACAGCTAATCCAACCCTGAGGTGAGCACATCAGGTGGGGTAGGTCAACTTTAGCTACCCAGAACCCTCCATTCTGCCACTCCTAAAATGGTATAAATACAAATATAGTGCACAGGCCGGCGGCTCACCCTAGAGGTATCATCAGCCTGATGGGATGTGCGCTGTCCTGCATACCTAATTTCTCACCTGACCATGAGCACATGTGCCTGGGGGCAGGGAAAGGCTGTTTCCTCTGCTGGGGCACAGCACAGATGGCTATCAGGGGCAATGAAGCCTTTGAAGCTTACCGCCCTGATGGCTGTATTCACTTGCCCGAATGGGGGTGGGAAGCGGGGGATGTGACCTCCTTCCTGCCTTTACCTTTGTCCCTGACTCCTGGAAGTGTCCACACTACCTGGCAGGAGATCAGAGACCTGTCTTGATGGCAGCAAACACAGGAAAAATGCATGGACTGACCGTCCGGAGCACAAAGGAGGGCGGCAAACAGGTGGCCAACCTCTAGTGTGCCACCTGAGTGAAAGCTAGTCATTCCTATACACCAAATCTGTGTTGGGGGAGCAAAGCAGGTTGTTTGACACCAAATTTGACATAGCTAAGTGGTATCACAATGGCACTAGCAACCCGGGTCTGCCCGGGCTAAAGTCCTATATTATCTTATGGACCGGCCTGCACTGAGTGTATTCTAATAGAAAGGACACTGTAGAGACATATAAGCTCATGCTTACATGCCTGTACCTTAAATATAATGCACCCTGCATCCTGGTCTCCAGAGGCCTCCCTTAGGGGTGTCTGCCATATATGTAAGGATGTGCATGGGATTGTGCCACTCACCGTGAGGGCACAATCGAAGTCTAGCAGTTTGCAATGCTCTGGCAGTCTGCCAGCAATTTGTGTAGGTCACTCAAGGTGGCAGAAACTCATTCTGTAGTCCTGGGGACCCCTTTACCACCTATGCTCTGGTACCCATAGTACCATTTACTAATGACTTATAATGGGGTAATGTCCTTGACAGTCAGAGAATAACCAATTCAACAATCATTTTAGGGAGAGAACACTGGGCCTGGGACCTGGTTAGCAGCTCCCACTGCGCTGCCAGAGTCGAAAAGCCAGCATCTATTTGTCCAAATGGGGGCAAAAAGTGGGAGGAGCATCTGCAAAAAGCATGGTTTTATTTCAGTTCATCTGTCAAATCACAGATCTGCAAAACTTCCAAAACATTTGCCAACCTGGCATTGTAAGCCAGCAGCAATAGAATTGCCATTTTGCAAAGCAGCAAACCTCTCCTTGGTCCTAAAAAGATTGTCTTTCAGTCACAAAAAAGCCAGAAGCAAGATAATAAAAAGTGACAAAAAGCTTCATGATGTTTCAAAAAAAATTAGTTTGGCCTCTTCCATTGCAGCAAATATGTGCAGGATCTTACAAAATGGGCAACAGTCCACCAAAATATGTTTCTTGATTGATCTTTAATCATCACACAATTTCAGTTTGCCTTTTTTTGTTTGAAAAACTCAAAATATGGTACTGACACCACTCTGAAGATTCTAAAGCTTAAATAATACCTGCCTTCCACATACCTTTTGACATTCCTGATAATTCTCTTCTGACACTTAAAGGAGCATTTCTTAGTCTGAGTTGCTTGAAGGGCGTCATTTTTAACTGAATGCAGGGAGAAAATCATTTCATACAATTTAAATATTTTCTGAATACCTTTTCAAACTGCTCTAATACCTGCAGCATCTCATTCTGAGAGGAAAAGCATGAAATTGGTCTGGCTGATCCAGGTCTTAAAGTCATACCTAAATTTCCTTGATATTTCTAAACAAATAAATGTTGCCATGTGTTCTAACATTGAACTTACATTTTTGTTCTCAAGATTCCATTGTGGAGATAAACAATCTGATCATGGTAACAGTATTATCACAGTTGGAAAAGGTGTTATCAGGTTTTTCAAAAAGTGTGTTCTGCCAATTTGCCTCAAGAAACGATCCAGAAATAATATAAAAGGGTGAACCCAAGCCAGATTACACTGTGTATGGTAACACGGTTAACAAATATCACAGATAGTAGGAATAGTTTGTCTCCAATACCATACAATTTCTTTTGTCCAAGGTGTTCGACCTCTTCCTTGTTATCATAAGTACTTAAAACTAACTACATTCTAAATTCAGAATATTTTCAGCTCCCAGTGTAAAATATTTTTTTCTGCTATGACTATAACTGTTATAAGGGTCTGAAAATGACCCTTGTTTTGCATTTGAAACTCTCTTTTCTGCAATAGGACAATTCTTGCAGTTAGCAGAGTGAGTCCTGGAACTGCGGCAAAAGCATTTCCGCAAGACAAGCTGGCTAAAGCTTTCTCTTTTTTAATTGAACGTGCCCTCATAGTTGTCAAAGGAAGGGTTGCTTCTTACTGTGCAGATTTCTGAATTCTGTTGCCTGTCAGCTAATTCCCTTACAGATCAAATTGGTGTTTCCACAATCTTGACAATGTCAGTCACCTTTTTGAGAGATGCGTCTCAGTGCCTTAAAAGTTGTTCTTGTTTTTTTTATCATAACAATGCACAACAGTTTGATCTGTTTTATGGAGATCATCGGTGCCATAAAACTTGTATTGTTAAACCAAGATCCATAAGTCTGCAACATATGATTGAATGAGTTAACTAGAAAGCTGGCATGTAGCTTAAAATGAGTTTCTTTCCATCACAATTTATAGATCCTCTGTCCAGTGTAACATAAAACAATCAATAGCCTGCACAAATTTGTCATGCTCACAAGTGGAAGTACCAGGTGGCAGTGAGCATCCACCTAAAAGTTAAATACATTTTGAGTCTGTTTGTCTGGAAGGTGTTTCTTCATTTCAGGCCAAACAATTTGCAATTATTTGCCATCATGTAATTGATAAAACAACATGTAACAAATCTCCCTTTTCATGCTTGGCTTAACAGGATTTTCTTAGAGCAAAGGAGGTTGATTGAAGCTCTGCATTGTGAAAATCTGGTGCAGATGTGTGGCAATAACAGAAAATTGATACATTGGTATTAGTGCATTGGAATGTTAAACTGTCCTTTGAAGATACGGAAGTGGCCCATCACCAATAATGGCTGGTATAGCCTTTTGTTTCAAGATTTCAATGTCTGTCTTTCTGGTGCTTCCTTTTTAATTTATAACATTCTTCCTCCAGTGGGTGATCTAATAGCATAATAACCTACTGCCTGCACCCTATAATAGTTGTTAAAGACCCTTACCCTTGGTATAGATTCTCACCTTGTGCCGGTAGCTCAGATTTGGGGCCTTGGAACCATTTGTGCCTTTGGCAGTGATCTATAACACTTAAATAAACATCTTTTAGGCGAAACAGATACTTTGGACAGCTTTGAATATCCAAAATTATGCATAAATAGTACTGAGTTCTTATTCTTCATAGGAATCTGCTTTTGTTTTTTTTAAAAAACATCACTTAGTTGTCTCTGTTTTCTACAGTTAAAGGGAACAAGTCTGGGAACAAAACTGCATCCAACAATTTGGATACCTTAAAATTTACCTTAACTTGTTCCTCCAACATTTACTATGTCATAGATGGTTTTTAACCTCAATTTATTGACGCAATGTGTTCCAGCATTAAGGCACATCCCCAAATATCAATTAGCAGACTAAAACAGTTCATTAAATAGTGAGGTTCATTCAATAATGTAGTTCTAGCTCAATGGAAAAGTCAAATGGTTTCATTGCAGGTATTCAAAATAAGCAGTACAGAGCCAATGCCATGAAGGCTTTCAGATGTAAAGTCATAGAGATTATGTAAAAATCAGAAAAATATTCCAAATCTCAAGAGAGCAGCAAAATCACAAGAAACTGGACAGCATCCCTACCCTAGTAAAAGAGGAAAATCTTCCAGCTCAATCTGAAAATCGAGGGGTTCTTATAAATTATTCTTGCACAGGAAATTAGAAATACTGCAGTTACCGTGCTGTGGGCAAAATTATATTTTCTTTAGCAAATCAGAACACAAGAACAATATCTTAACACATAAACACTATCCCATTTCTGAAAAACTCAGTCAACACCCTCAATGTTAATTTCATCTGGAGATGTCCAAACAAGTATGAAACACTTAGACATTAGGACTTTCTCCTAATGAATAGACTAGTGGTCTTAGAAGACGGCATGGAAGAGACCTTGACAAACGATACAAGTCTTCGAGAACAAGGAAAAGTTCATTGAAAGCCATATAATGACAACAGTGGATATAAACTATTACATGTCAGCTTGACTGTGCTCCGTGGAGCCTGTTGGGAGAAAGTATATACAGTGCGCAGGAGTGAGTAACAGAGATAGCATTCATTTTGTTTGAAATGAAAATCCATACAGACATGGCCTAACTGAAATACACTAATGACTTCACTTCTATACATTATATATATTTTGTTCAATTACAACTATATAAATTCAGTCCTTTTATGGAGGAATATGTATAAAATTGCATGTCACACATTATTATTATTAACACACAAAATATAAACTTAAAACAATCCCACACAAGTCTGATGTGTGTGGTAGAGCGTGATGATGAACTCAGCACTAAAAGATGAGATGGCACAGCTGAGCGAAACACTCTAAAAGTAGAACCAGGTATCTGCACCTATAAGCCATACTTGGATAAGCATCAAAGAAAGGCAAAGCCAAAGGTGCAGCTCCATAATACACACCACCTTTCAAGAGGGTTTCCATAAAACATTAACTTTGACAGTGGATGTGCATCTTCTTCTGACAGTCTGGAGCAGCTCAATGGAGCTGCAAGTCTCTGGGACTTCCACGAACGCTGGGAGCTGCAGCCGATGGCTGAAAAAATGGCAGCGATAGAAGCTTGCTGGTACAACACTCATCGGCAAGCATGGAATGCGAGAACACAGTACCTACAAGAGACGTCTTCAGTTAAAAGCCTTGGAGCGCAAAGACACCATCTGACAACAGCACTGTTGGGCATCCTCCACTGCCCAGGACCATTAGCTAACCATACCCAGTAACTACGGAAAAGATAGCCAAGTTCTAGAGCACACTAGGGAAAAACTAACACATCTATCATTCATGGGTTTGTGACAACATAAGGCACTTAAGAGTATATGACAATATCCACGACCAAGAGAAAGCAGAGGAAACCTAAGATAATGAAAATACACTTGTTTGACATGTCAGCCTTTGGGTGCTCTTCCCCCAAACCTTTTGTCTTCCTCCTCCATTTTTGCTGATTTTGTATTTGCAAGCCTTACGACTGTGCACTTTACCACTGCTAACCAGTGCTCACGCCTCAAAATATGGCAACATTGGCTTATCCCCACTTGGCATATATTCAATTTACGTATAAATCCCTAGTAAAGTGGTACTACATGTACCCAGAGCTTATAAATTATATGATACCAGTGACCCTGCAGGAATTATTGTGCCACCCACCTAAGTAGCACTTTAAACATGACTCAGGCCTGCCATTGTAGGCTGTGTGTGCAGTTTTAAACTGCAATGTTGAAATGGCAAAAAATACTTTACCAGGCCCAAGCCTTCTTTTTTATTAATACATATGTCACTCCGAAGGAAGGCCCTGAGAAGCCCAGAGGTTAGGGTGCAGCGTATTTAAAATGTTGGATATGTACTTTTAACTTTTACATATTCTGGTAGAGGAAAACTCTTAAAATTGTTTTTCACTACTGCAAGGCTTACATCTCCAATAGGATAACTTTGGAATTACCTTATTACATTTAATAAGCTGTAACTTCCACATGAGGACAGGTAACCACTTCATGTTTGTTGTCTTTGGAATTGTAATAAAAAATCATCTCTTGTGGTAAAGACAGATTTTAAATTACAATTTAGAAAATGCCACTTTTAAAAAGTTGGCATTTTCCTGCTTTAGCTATTTAGGGGGTCATTCTGACCCTGGCGGTCTTGGACCGCCAGGGCAAGAATGACGGAAGCACCGCCAACAGGCTGGCGGTGCTTCAATCCCTATTCTGACCGCGGCGATAAAGCCGCGGTCGCACCGCCGGGGCTGGCGGTTTCCCGCCGATTTTCCCCCGGCGGTGATAATCCTCCAGGGCAGCGCTGCAAGCAGCGCTTCCCTGGGGATTAAGACCCCCTTACCGCCAGCCTGTTTCTGGCGGTTTACACCACCAGGAAGAGGCTGGCAGTAAGGGGTGTCCTGGGGCCCCTGGGGGCCCCTGCACTGCCCATGCCACTGGCATGGGCAGTGCAGGGGCCCCCTAACAGGGCTCCGGCCTGCTTTTCACTGTCTGCATGGCAGACAGTGAAAAGCGCGACGGGTGCAACTGCACCCGTCGCACGGCCGCAACACCGCCGGCTCCATTAGGAGCCGGCTCCTGTGTTGCGGCCTCATTCCCGCTGGGCCGGCGGGCGCTAACATGGTTAGTGCCCGCCGGCCCAGAGGGAATGTTGGAATGGGGGCAGCGTTATTTTGGCCGCATAGCGCCGGCTACCGCCGCCCGCCAAGGTTGGAATCACCCCCTTAGTGCCTTAAGCCTTTCCCTGGGTAACATGACTGGGCATATCTGACAGTTGGGCTTTGTGAATTCCTCCTAGACAGCCACACATACTAGAGAGCTTAGGTGTGCCACGACGGGCCATCACTGCAGGATGGGCGTGCTGAGCTGGGAACAGTGCTACTTATATAGTCTGAGTTCTGCCTCCACACAGAGGGCAGAGAAGGCAGGGAGGCTATAGACTGCAAAGGGAATCCTCTAAAAGCTCCTCCCAGTTCTAAGGCAGAACTGGGTATACATATTGGACCTCAGACACCAACTCTTCAGTTCACCTCAGGACCTGTTGATTCCTTGTCAGGAAGGAGGACTGCTGCACTGTTGAAAGGACTGCCATTCTGCTGGACTACTGCTTTGCTGGTCTGCTGTCCTCTTGCTTGGTTGAAAAGGACTGGACTTGCATCTGTTAAACCCAGGATCCACAAATGACTGCATAGGCTAGTTGTCTGGCCTCCTGACCAGAGCTTCAGAGACAGACGTCTCTAACAACCATGAATCCAGCACCTGGACTCTGCCAACTGTGAGTCTGCCAAGTGGTGCCAACCCAGTCCTGGACCCTTGAAAATGGGCCTGAAGATGCTTCACCAGCCCATCTCTGGACCCAGCACAACCAATGCTTCTTTTCTGCTGCGAGGTGCAATCCCAAGAGGAACCAACACATATCCTCTGCTGAGAGGGTTCTCCCAGCACAAAGAAACCACATTGACCTTGCAGCTGACATTGTAACTGCCACCTGTACAAATGATTCCCGACGCAGGCCCTTGCATTGCAAATATCTATTTAACAGGATATTCGATGATGATGCAGAACCTTATATCCCATCTTCACAGCTCCTCTGAACTGAGGCATTGGCTTAAATGCGCAACGCATTTTCGGCAGGCGACCTTACAATGCCCCATAACCAGGATTTAAGGTACTCAGTTCAGCGGGCCTAATGGGGTCCCTGTTAACAGCTCATACTCCATCATGATTGGCCTGAACTTGTGACTTTGTATTGGTCCAGTGTGACCAGACATCCACAGTTGGCACTTTGTGCATTTTGTGCTATTTTTACTGAAATCTTTCATATCGCCAGTTCTACTGATTGAGTGTTTGTCGTTTTAGTCTTGTTTTATTTACTCTATTTTTCTCAGCTTGAGTGGGATCCTTTTGTGGCGTGTTATCACTATGTTACTGTTTGAAGTGTTGCAACTATACTTCACACATTGCCTATGCATTAAGCTGGACTGCACTGTGCCAAGCTACTTGAGGTTGGGGACAGGTTAACTTAGGGTTTGCTTGTTACTTCACCCTGATAAGGATTGTGGTTCCTGTTTGAGTAAGGTTTTACCCCGCTCAACCAGTAACCTCATTTCTTACAACACTAGAAGTACCATACCAAAACGTAGAACCACTGCATTTACACTGAAATCGAAGACTAAATTATGTAGCAAGGTTGACCTATTTAACTGGCAAGAAAAGGAAAATCATGTGTAGTCAATAGTACATTTTGTGACAGTATTAATTCTGTTTTGACATTTTATCACACATTGTCTCAGCAAGAGTTACACCATATCAGTACTAGCCTAGCACCTCAATACCGCAATTGGTAACTGAAATCTTGAAGTTACTTTTTCCAAACGGCCTGCCACTGTGTAGAACCACTTGCAAACTTTAGTAACTGTTTATGCATTTGAGATAGAAACAACATTTGCACATTCGGAATCAGATTGTTGATTACAAAGAAATAATCCTGCAAAAGACAGCAGCTTCAGAATTGTATAATTGAAAAAGCCCTGTGCACAGGGAACATCAAGATGTAGCATAGAAAAGATATGACCTTAATCCTTGCTTGAACTTCACTCTCAGGAATGACGTAAATGAGATAGGAAATGGTCCTTGATTTTTTTTCTATATGGCCCCATCGACTACAGAAATACCTCATCATCCCTTCTCAGAGACTTATAGGGCACATCTACAAGTGGATCTCCGAGGGAATACTCTTGGTCCATACCCTGTGTGCTCAAGTAAATCAGCCACACAAGGTCAACTCTCCATCATCAATGATGTCTTTGTTGATGTCATAAATGATGTAAACTATAACGTCTTGGATCATAAGCAGTGTAAGCTTTCCGTGACTGGTTAATTTCAGTAGTCTTTGTTTTTTCATAAAGTAGCCTAAGCCATCTTAGCAGATGCCCATAGCAGATGCCCATAATGGGCTGCAATGGACTTTTGTAAGTGAACAAAGGTCGCTATTGATCAGTGTCTTGGATTGACATTACAGCATGATGGTACAAGTGACTATGAGAGGGTGGTGCAAATGTATGGTGTAGTCATAAACAAATAAGCGTCCCGTGCTACTCCTCAGCATTAAATTGAGCCAACACAAGCAAACAAACCTTTAAACCAAATTTGAGCATATGGGATCATGACAATCAATTGAAAAGTGATGGAAGCTGGCATGATGGCTCAATGAGTCGAATAATCGTCAAAAATACAGTCATCTGGAGGTTAAGAGTTCGAATCCTGGCCTGGTTAACTTGGCTTTTTATCATACGAATGTTCGTACAGTAAGTACCATAAGTTGTGTAATAGCAAATGTCGCCACTATTAAAAACAAGTAATTATTACTACATCTTTTAGCAGAGGTAATAAAAACAAATGTTAATTCTCCTGCCCCATCATCTATGATCTCCAAAGACGTGTACTACTACAAAAAAAATCACTTATGGGGAGCCCATTGTCTGGTAGGAGCATAAATGAATTTGATGCTGCTGTAGTTGATATCAAATACCAGACCTTAGAAGTATTTGATCGTTTTAGAAGCTTGAATATACACATTGGCTCCAATCCAAGCAGTTAAATTATAGAGGAGCTTCAAAAGCTTTGGTAAAATATTATCTGCATTAGGTTGCGTCACGAAATAATGTATCTTCAATATTAGTGTTATATTTACATGCAGCAGTGTCATCACATTGAGTCTCATCCTTTTAGCTGTATAAAAAAATATTGCTCTTAGCACTTAGACCCGTGTTTATACTTTTTTAGCGCCACATTTGCACCGCTTTTTGACGCAAAAGCGGCGCAAACTTATAAAATACAATTGTATTTTGTAAGTTTGCACCGCTTTTGCGTAAAAAAATGGCTCAAATGTGGTTCTAAAAAGTATACATTTGGGCCTTAATACTCTGATGCCCCCTAATTAAACCCTCAATAAGTTTTCCAAAGAGGTCAATGTGTCAGACAAAACCTTTCTATTAGCATTGACATTTCAAAGTGGATTTTAGTGGTTACATTACAAAGGATCTTACAAATGAATACAATATGTCCTTCCATAAAATAATATTCAGGGAAGCGTTTGTTGTGATGTCCATCAAAAAGAGTCACCTCTGCCACCATTTTTCCATTTTTTGCATGCTCAACTTGCACTTTTCTTCCCGTTGATTTCAGATCGCAAGATCCTCCACATTTCTTTTAGGTTTCTCCTCTTACAGCAAGCTGGAAACACCCTCCCCTGGCACTATTTTTCATGTGCGCAGAGGAGTGGGAATTTGTTCTGTCTTTTGGCATCCGCAGGTAACCCAAAAGATGCTTTATAGGTCTCCAGTCCTGCAACTGAGATCTGCAAGTCTATAACCCGAGAACAAAACCCAACTGTTCCGTCTTGTTTAAAACATGAGAAATCCAGATTATGTACAATGTTCTGCAGCAGCAGGCACAATGTCTTTCAAAGATATTTCATGCAGACTCTAATCTGATCAGAGGTTACACTGGTCTCACCAGAAAGTGCATTAACCACCTATATAGTTTTGGCTTTAGTGTACCTTGGCACTTGTTGAGTGTATATCCGAATGCACAGCATTTGTATATTACCTACTCGCAGTCGCCAGTAGGTAGTTATAGTTAGGACCTAGTTTCCAAAGGAAAAGGGCTTTTGGTTTTTCTAATACCTTTGGCACCATTTGACGAATATTGATGAATTTTTCAAAACTAGCTTGCTGCTCACTTCAGCTGCTGTCTTGAACGTTTTCAGGATGATTTGTCAAGTGGTGGCAGAGAAAAAGGGGGGTCCCAAAACACCTATTCCCTATGCAATTTCCCATATGGATTTTGAACACGACTACAGTTCGAACCTCTGAACTGAACTACACCAAATTTGGCAGACAGCTTGATCATGGTATAGAAAGAGTTCCTTTTGTAATTTGGTGCAAATTAGTTCAGTAATGTTTCAGTTATTAAAGAAAAAAGATTTATGTATATCTAGGGATGTGAATCCTCAGTGGATACGACATATGGCAGGAGAGATCTGATTGTCTGCAAACACTTCAACCAGGAAGTATTGGCAGCCATCTTGGGAATCTGGACTTTAGCCTGAGCCCCCCAAACAAATTCAAAAAGGGGCAGGGTAGGACTATCCTAAACCTCAAAGCTTGGTGGCAAGGTCCCATAGAGAACCCACAGGGGGGGGCAAATCTTTTTAAAAAAAACATTTTGCTGTAAATTTATAGAGGATCCACAAATCCACTTCAAACATTTTAAAAAACAAACAGGTCTCCCATGCTTGTTTTTTAAGTGACCCCCCTGGGTGGGCATAGTTCCAGGGGGGATTTTTATTATAAATTTGGGGGTGAGGGGCACCTGTAGTCCGCCTTTCTGGGCCTATTTTGGCCCTGGGGACCCATCCCTTGGGGCCCACCCTCTCAATATAATGGGAGGGGCATGCAACCTTCCTCCCAGACCAATTTCGGGTCTGAATACCATCAATCCCGGGGGGCCAGCTGTCTTTTCATATATTAGGAGGGGTGCATGTGGTCCCCCGCCCTGGGCAAATTTCAGCCCCGGGGACCCCAACTGCTGTGGCCTGGCCATGCCAAAAAATGGGAGGGGGCCACACAGCCCCTCTTTTGGAGCCATTAATGGCCTTGGGGATACCATGCCCCAGGGCCAGCTCCAGCTCTGTCTTCATGTGCCCACCCCCAGGACATAGTGGTTTCTCTGTCTGCACTGGTGTAAGCCGGTAACCTTTGTTCTATCTCACTTGGCAGGAGCAATTTTAAAGCTCCCACAAAGGGAGAGCAAAAACTAGGGCCATCATTATGACATTGGCGGTAAGTCCTGCTTACCGCCATGCTGACTGCCACCAACATACCGCATTGGTATACCGCTACCCATATTATGACCCACACATAGCAATCCGTCACCATACAGACACACACAAAAGCTGCCAGCCCAAAGGTCAGTGATAAACTGGCAGTACCAAAACCCATACCTTTGCACCAACAGAACTACGCCCACAGCATTATGAACCACGGATCACTGCAGCGGACATTCAACTGCGGTAAACCAATACATACTGCCACGCTCAAAATACACACACACATAAAAAACAACACTACATTGGTCAATTCAAACTACACACAACTGACACACATACACACACCACACCCACACCACTATAAAACACACACACACACACATCCATTTACGACTAACAAAAATTGCCACTCGAGAGAGATACTGCAAGAGCACTCACCCAACCAGAGCCACAGAACACCATCACCCATACACCATCCCCGCACCTCATAGCACACACCCCAACACATCACCTCACACATCCTCACACACACCACTCACACTACACCAATGGCACCACAAAGACACCCCAGGTTCTCAGAGGAGAAGCTAAGGGTCATGGTGGTGGAAATCATTTGGGTAGAGCCACAGCTATTCGGATCACAGGTGCAGCAGACATCCCTTGCCAGGAAGATGGAGCTATGGCGGAGGATCGTGGACAGGGTCAACGCCGTGGGACAGCATCCAAGAACAAGGGATGACATCAGGAAGAGGTGGAACGACCTACGGGGAAGGTGCGTTCCGTGGTAGCAAGACACCAGATAGCACTACAGAGGACTGGCGGTGGATCCCCACCTCCTCCCCCACAACTAACAACATGGGAGGAGCAAGTCTTGGCAAAACTGCATCCTGAGGGCCTGGCAGGAGCAGCAGGAGGACTGGACTCTGGTAAGTCAAATCTTTAGTACTTTCACCCCCCTACCAGCATGCCATCACATACCCCCAGCCCTACCCTCACCCCCATCACCCCACCACCTCACATACACCCCACCATCACAACCCACTCATCCCAATACCCAGCACTGCATGCACCACCAATGCATGGACACCACTCACAGCCATGCATGGACACTCATCAACACAGCATGCACACTAGAGAGAATCACTTAGTACACAAAATAACTACTCACACAAGGCAAAGCTGACAGGGCACTCATAACCATACAGGGCAACACACCCATGCACAAGATTTCACATGCAGAAACAATAACACTGCATTTACATCCCCACAGGTCCCCACACAACGTCACCAGAGAGGAGGTTCCAGCAACTTCCAGCCCCCCCCACCCAGAAGAGGCCCACAGTGATGGCAGCAGCTTTGGACGCCTGGATCTGGATGACCAACCTGGCCCATCAGGGACCTCCGGACAGTCGGTTACCCAGGCACAGTCCCATACCACCACAGAGCCTCCCCCCTCAGGAAACACCAGCACAGCACCCACCCAGTGGGCCCTTACCTCTGTCCCCAGGACACATCAATCAGCAGTGTGTCCACCACTACACGGACTCCAGGCTACCCCACAAACACAGGACGATCAGGGACCTGGGGTCAGTGGCAGTGGGCACACAGTTCAGGGGACGGAGGCACAGGACAACAGGGAAACTGGGAGAACTGCTGTGCGACAGGGGGAGGACAGGCTCAGAGAACCGACTCTTCATGAGGCACTCAGCAACATCCTGGGAGCATACCACCATTCCCAGGAGCCGATGGGCCAGATACTCGCCAAGTTGCAGGAGATCTAGCAGCTGCAGGAGGGACAATACCTGGGGATCAGGGAGGACCTAAGGGACATCCACTCCACCCTGGTCACCATTGCAGGGGGGCTGGCAGACATGACCAACACCATTGGGGAGGCAGTGGCACACCAACGGGCCCCTGACACTAGCCAAACCGATGAACAGCCCACCACCTCCACTGACGCTAGTGGGTAGGAGGCACCGCCACAGGAACAACAGGCCACCAGCATCCCACCCCCTGCAGAAGGAGAACCACCCTGCAAACGGTCCCTGCGATCCGGCAGAAGCCAGAGAACATTGCCAAGACACCCACCAGGAAATAAGACTCTCCTGATTGTCACCCTTTTGTCCCACTCTGTCACCCTGTCCACCTTGAACTGCCATTTCTCCATTTCTTATGGCCCCTTGGACAATGCACCTGTGATACAAATAGACTGGACTCTATCCTGGACTCTCCTCCACCACCCCCAGCCTATAGCAATACCCCATCCACTTATTAGCACATGAATAAACATCCTTGTAAAAAATACAAGTATTGAGTCTGTCAAGTGATTGAACTATGTATTCGCTTCACAATCTGTAGACATTGCAATTCAACTGCAGCCAATACACCAGGAGCCAGGGTGGGGCCCAAATATCTGTAAATAGACTTGTCAAAGGGTACAGTAAGTGATCATAGTAGTGGGACTATCAGCCTGCCAGTTAAAATTTACAACACAAAACTGCAATGGTAGGTGAAGTTACAGTGTCTTACCTGTGTGTCACTGGAAGTACTCTCAAATGATTGCTGTTCTGTTGTCCAAATCCTCATCCTCTGCCTCATCTTTGTCACTGTCCACAGGCTCCACCGCTGCCACATGCCCATCTCCAGTCTCATCCTTCTGCAGAAAAGGCACCTAGCGACGTAAGGCAAGGTTGTACAACATGCAACATGCCACAATGATTTGGCACACCTTCTTGGGTGAGTAGCACAGGGAACCACCTGTTAGATGGAGGCAACGAAACCTGGTCTTCTTCTTGTTTGCCCATGTGCCTCATTGTAACGTTCCTCTGCCCTTGTCCTGGCATTCCTCACTGGGGTCAGTAGCCATGAGAGGTTGGGGTAACCAGAGTCACCTGAAAATACCAAGGGATACCTGTTAGCCAGATGCTAACCCCTGGGGCCAACCCCATACCCATACACCAGCATCCACTGGGAGGGGACCATGGGCTCACCTATTAGACACACCCTGTGTCTCTGGAATTGAGCCATCACATATTTGATGCTGCTATTCCTCAGGATAAAGGCATCATGCACAGACCCAGGATACTTTGCATTCACATGGGAGATGTACTGTTCCGCCAGGCACACTATCTGCACATTCATAGAGTGAAAGCTCTTTCGATTTCTGAACACCTGTTCATTTCTCCAGGGGGGACAAAGGCAATATGTGTACCATCAATTGCCCCAATAACGTTGGTGATATGTCCCGTTGCATAGAAGTCAGCTTTCACTGTGGCCAAATCCTCCAAATGGGGGAAAACGATGTAGCTGTGCATGTGTTTCATAAGGGCAGACAACACTCTGGTCAGCACATTTGAGAATATTGGCTGTGACATTCTTGCTGCCAAGCCCACTGTCAAGAAATGGAGCACAGATAGGACTTGCACAAGAGGGGGTATCCCAGTGGGGTGACGGATAGCTGAGATCAGGTCTGGCTCCAATTAGGCGCACAGCTCTTGGATTGTGGCCCTATCAAGTCTGTTGGTGAGGATAATGTGCCTGTCTTCCATTGTTGCCAAGTCCACCAGGGGCCTGTACACGGGGCAATGTCTCCATCTCCTATTCATCCTCATCTGTTGTAGTCTAGCGCGCAAAATGATGAGCACCTGGTCAGTTTTCAACATTTCCTAAATGTACAGTGTATTGCATGTTGTGAAAGAAACAGTATGTTGATGTTTAGTCCCAAATGGTGCCTATGTGTTCTGTGATGCAGTTAGGTGCCATGGCCTCCCCCCCTCCCCCGAAATGGCGGCCTGTCCTGTGTGGATGGACAGGTGGAAATGAGGTAATGCGACTGACGTTGTGCGCCATTGTGGGAAGCGGTCGAGTACCGCCGTGCAACTCCTCATTGGTTAACATTTGGCATCTGTGGGTTATAGTAGCCAATGGTGATGTACGCCGGCGGTGACGGTACGCACCGCCACGGATGTGACCGCCATTTTCTATCTGTTCATTTACATGCTACCTGACCTTCAACAGGAGGGGACCTACACAGCAAGTGCTGCTGTGACCTGTGTCTGGAACCGACCATGGCTCGAGTCACTGGGGAAAGGGCCCCTGCCTTCACCGCTGCGGAGTTGGAGAGACTGGTGGATGGGGTCCTACCCCAGTACCGAATGCTGTATGGGCCTCCAGACCAACAGGTGAGTACATGGTGAGCACGATGCATGGGGCATGAATGCATGGAGTGCTGTGTGTGAGGGTCTTGTGTGAGGGGGCGTGGTTGAGGGGTGCTGGGCTGCATTCTGCATGTATGGTGGGTAATGACTTTGTGTAAGGGGATGGGAGTGGTATGGTGGGCCTTTAGTGTAACAGGCTGGACGGTATGACTGATACCCTTTTTCTATGTGGATTTCCTCTGCAGGTCAGCGCCCATCAAAAAAAGGGTATGTGGCGTGCTATTGCCAAGGACATGCGGACCCTGGGGGTCTATGGCAGGCGGAGCACCCACTGTCGCAAACAGTGGAAGGACCTGAGATGCTGGGCACGGAAGATGGCAGAGGCCCAGCTGAGGATGGCCTCCAAATGAGGAAGAGGTGTCCATCGAACCCTGACCCCCTGATGTTCTGCATACTGGCGGTGGACCATCCGGAGCAGGATGGTGCTTTAGGGCATCACAGCAGCCACAAGGGGTTGAGTAAGGTTCCCAATATACTACTTGCAAGTGGTGGGGTGGTCTCTGGGTGGGGGATGTGCGCTTGTTGGTGCCCCTATGCCAGGCCGGACATTGCAGGGTAGGTTCCATGTTGGGCAGGGGCTGATGAACTCCACCGCCAACTAAGCTAGTAAGCATCCACTAATGGGCAGGACTCTGTGGGTATCAGGTATGCTGCAACTGGCGTAAGGTATTACTGTCCATAGCCTGGTGACTAGCATTGTGACTGGTAGTGCATTGCCTAGTGTGTAGGGCTGTTCCCTGTGTGTTGTGTACACCAAGGGTGTTGTTGCGCTGCCATTGACCAAGTGTATCTGCTGTCTCTTCCCCCCTTTTTGTTTTGTCATCCTCTCCTTTTGTGCATTAGCATCATCTGGCGGAGGAGCAAAGGCACCGGCTACAGTGGAAGCTGCATCCCACATGGCCCAGGGGGCCGAATCCACCGATGGTGGGGGCACCAGTGGGACAGAGGGTGAGGGGAGCACCACGGCGGAGACAGGAGAGTACAGTTCTGAAAGTGATACCTCATCCGATGGAAGCTCCCTAGTGGTGACGGACACGTCTATGGCCACCCTAACTACAGGTACAGCCACCCCCCCCACCAGCACCGCCCTCCAAGCAGCCCGTCAGTGAGTTTCCCGTGCCTGCTCACCCAGGAGGATGGGCATCTCCTTCGCCCCAGGCACCTCAGGCCCTGCCTCAGTTAGCCCTGCTGCCCTGAGTGAGGAGGCTATGACCTCTTGCGATCCATCTCTGTTGGGCAGTCAACCATAGTGAATGCCATCCAGGGCCTGGCAAGGTGTTTGAAACAAATAAATGCATTCCTGGAGGGCATTCACTCTGGGGTGGCGGCCCAACAGAGATCATTCCAGGCTCTGGCCTCCTCCCTGATGGCAGCCATTATTCCTGTCTCTATTCTCCCCCCTCCAACTTCCTCTGCCCATTCCCATGCCTCTGAACCCCAACCTATCCCAAGCACACATTCAGACCAGCATGCACCCAAGACAACACACATGAGTGGCTCAGGCAAACACTTGCACCACACATCATCCCACAGGCACTCACACAAACACCATCCAGGTGCTGACATAACAACCTCCACTGCCTCCACTGTGTCCCCCTCCTCGTTGTCGTCCACTCTGCATGCACTACATCCACACTCAATGCCTCCATCACCATCACGCCTATCACTACACGCCCCTCACTGGCAGTCAGCACCCCCACATCCATGCACACATACCTTGTGTCCTCTCCCACTGTGTCTGTGCCCCCTCCTCCCAAAGTACACAATGAAAGCACTCAGACACCCAACAGCCATCCACCTCACAACAGCATCCAGCCCATGCACCTGCACCCAAACACAGCAGGCAGACACCTCCTACAACTACTCCCTCTTCCTCCACTACTACACCTTCACCCTCTTCCCGCCCCAGTGTCCCTAAGAAGCTTTTCCTCTCCACCATTGACCTCTTCCCTACCCCTACCCCCATACTTCACGTCGGGCCAGGTTGGGCAGAACCCAGGCTAGCACCTCAGCCTCCCAGTCCACGGCCACTGTAGTTTCAGCGGCTACTGCAGGTGTGAGAGGCTCCAAGGAGACACCCATCAGCGCTGGCAGTGTGCCTCCACCAGCTGCCAAGGGGAAGGGCAAGGATGTACCTCCAGCTGCCAAGGGCAAGGAGACACCACCAGCTTACAAAGGGAAGGTGGCACCACCAGCTTCAAAGGGCAAGGGCAAGGAAGCAACATCAGACACCAAGGGAAAGGAGGCAACACCAAACAGCAAGGGCAAGGAGGCACCACCAGACGGCAATGGCAAGGAGGCACCACCAGGTGGCAAGGGCAAGGAGGCACCACCAGATGGCAAGGGCAAAGGGCCTGCCCCTGCAGGAAGGAGGGACAGGAGGCCTGGTGCTGTGACAGAATCTGAGCCCCCAACACCAACCATGGCGCTTCAGCCATCCGAGGCTGCAGCGGAAGGGCTGGAGCCTCCCCCCACCACTGGCAGCACCGCCACCTGCACTGCCATCAGCACCGCCACCTGCATCGCCACCAGCACCACTGCCAGCAGCAGAAGCCCCAGTGGGCAGCCGTCCAAGGCTGCAGGGGAAGGGCTGGAGCCTCCCCCCACTACTGCCAGCACCGCCACCAAGCACCACTGCCAGCAGCAGCCCGAGTGGGCAGCCGTCCAAGGCTGCAGGGGAAGGGCTGGAGCCTCCCCCCCACCACTGGCAGCACTGCCACCAGCACCGCCATCAGCACCGCCACCTGCACCCCCACCAGTACCACTGCCGGCAGCAGCAGCCTGTGTGCAGCCATCCGAGGCTGCAGGGGAAGGGCTGGAGCCTCACCCCACCACTGGCAGCACTGCCACCTGCACCGGCACTGCCACCACTGAGCAGCCATTACTGGCGGCAGATGGTCTGTAATCCTGTGTCCATGGAGTGTAATGCATCCTGCCCACTGTAAATCCTCTGGGTATGACACCCAGGTGAGAGACTGTGACCTTGCACTCCCAAAGATCTGCATCACTGGGCACAAAGCCCCCTCCAGAACTAGTGGAAGAAGCCATCCACTCATCCCCTCCTTGCCAGGATGAAGCACACTGGGCACAAGGCCCCCTGCAGAACCAGTGGAAGAAGCCATCCACTCACCTCATCCTTGCCAGGATGAACCACTCTGGGCACAAGGCCCCCTCCAGTACCAGTGGAGAAGCCTCCACTCACCCCATCCTTGCCAGGATGAATCACACTGGGCACAAGGTCCCCTCCAGAACATTGGAAGAAGCCATCCACTCACCCCCTCCTTGCCAGGATGAAGCACACTGGGCACAACACCCCCCCCCCAGAAGCAGTGGAAGAAGCCATCCACTCACCCCCTCCTTGCCAGGGTGAAGCACACTGGGCACAAGGCCCCCTCCAGAACCAGTAAAGAAGCCATCCACTAGAGAAGCTGTGGCTTTGCCCTCCCCAGGACCAAGCAGTGGGCAAACCACCCACTTGAGAGACTGTGGCTTTGCACTCCCCAGGACCAAGCAGTGGGCAAAACACCCACTAGAGAGACTGTGGCTTTGCACTCCCCAGGATCAAGCAGTGGGCAAACCACCCACTAGAGAGACTGTGGCTTTGCACTCCCCAGGACATCCCACAGGGCATGTTGCCCCCTCCAGAACAAGTGGTGTAGTACCATCTTCCAGCTGAGGTGCCCCCCCCATTCCCTGTCCCCCTGAGGTGCCTGCGTATTTTCAACCTGATGCCCCAGAAGTGTTCTCTCCGTGTTGATGCAGGAGTAAGATGGGGCCTTGGCCTAGGTGATGTGGCCCTGTGGCCCACAGACATTATGGTCTGGGCAGTGTCCCTCCATTTGTATATCTGTAAATACTGTTTTGAATTTTGCAGACGTATTTCTGGATTTCTATCTTATTACACTCAGTTGAATCACTTCCTTTTCTCCTTGCATTATTCCTGAGGGGTATGGGGTGGATGTGTAATGTTGTTGCATCTGTTTGTGTATATGGTGTTGGGGGTGGGGGTGTTGCGTGTGTGTGTCATTCTCTTTTTCCTCCCCCCTCCGCTGTGTGCTAGGCGGCAGTACTCACTGTGGTCGTCATCGCCGGCATTGGTATTCCTGGTGCAGGAGGAGGTAGACCAGCATGGGGAAGATCTGCAGTTCGGGCTCCATGGCGTTGTGGTTCTTCTCTGAGTGTCCAGAGGTGAATCCTTTGACTTCTGATATCTGTTTCTGCTGTGCTTTTGTTGTCGTTGGTACTGCCCCGGAAAAGGTGGCAGATAGGCCTGTTGTAATGCAGTGGGCGGAGCATTGTCTTCCGCCTGGCTGTTGCCGGTTACCGCGCAGTGCTTGTTGATACCGCCGTGGCTGTCGGTGTGTCAAAGTGGCTGTCTGTGTTGGCGGTTTCCGCTGTGGTCATAATTCCATTTTTTTTACTGCCAGCTTGTTGGCGGTATTACCGCCGGTTTATCACCGTCCGCCAGGGTTGAAATGAGGGCCGAAGTCCGCTTCCAGTGGGTGGAAGCAGGAAAAATGCTCCTGCCCACTGGGAGCGGATTTTTCATCTTTTTCAGCGGGCAGGAAACAGATGCTTCTGCCTCAGGGAGCACCTTCTTTTGCTGCTCCTTACGGGCAGTAGCATTGCCAGCTCCAGCTGGAGGCTGGATGGGCCTGCAGGGGCATTGGGTCATCCCCCCCAACAAAGAGAAAGTAGGTGCCCTGGGTGGGCTCCAAGGAAACTATCCTGTAATGGCCAGGCCCAGGGAGGGGGCTGCCTGCCCCCTTCTCCATTGATAATGTGATCGAGCCCTGGGAGATGAGACCTTTGGGGCTGAGCTCAGACCGGAGAGAGGGTTCACACGGTTTCCCTTCCCAATCTTTAATTACATAGGCCCCTGGGGATGTGGTCCCTGGGGCCAATATTGGCCCAAGGAGGGAGGCTATGTGCTCTCCTCTCCTTTGATAATGTGGCTGGGTATGGGAAGATGGGGTCCCAGAGGTAAAATTCAGCCCCCCAGGGAAGGGAACCGTGTGGCCCCGCCCCAATTTTGAATTACATGGGCGTCAGGGAATGGATTCCCTGGGACCAATATTGGCCTTGGGAGGAGGGGGGTGCATGCCCCCCTCTCCTTTCATAGAATGGCCGGGACCTAAAAATGTGACAGGACCTGAGGGATGGGGTCCCTAGGACTGAAATCAGCCCAAGTAGGAGGGTAGCATGCCCCTCATCCCAGGGTTGGCTAAATGTCAAAGGCGGTGCATGGCGTGGGGTTGGCAGCATGGGGGGGGTTGGCTGCAACCGCCCGCTGTGTTAAAAAAACATAGAAATTTGCTGAAATAAACAAAGGTTACAAGAATGTTTTAGTTAGGAAATATAATTTCAAAACCTTAGAAATTCACTAAAAACACCAAAGGTTACACGGCCGTTATAGTTAGGTTCAGCAGTTACTGTTAGAGTTATCTCAAGAAATCATAACTTGTTCCCCTAGGTAACTGTAACTCACGCCGTCGCCATGCACTGCTAATTACCCTACATGTTACATCTTTGATGGCACTTCTATGAAATATTTAATAATATCACTGCAACACATCCAATAAAATTATTGATCGGAAATCTGTGTGCGATGGGGCTTGAGTTACAGTTACATTAGGGCACGCATTATAATTTCTTGTGATAACTCTAACCATAACTGCTAAATTTGTCTGTTTTTGTGAGTGTAAATTCTGAATCTAACTATAACGTTCCTGTAACTCTTGTTTTTTAAGTGAATATATGTATATGTAATCAACAGGAACAGCATTAATACATTTACCTTGTTACCTGTCTTAGAGAGTTCTATTTGTATACATAACACTCAGGGCCTGATTCTAACTTTGGAGGACGGTGTTAAACCGTCCCAAAAGTGGCGGATATACCACCTACCGTATTACGAGTCCATTATATCCTATGGAACTCGTAATACGGTAGGTGGTATATCCGCCACTTTTGGGACGGTTTAACACCGTCCTCCAAAGTTAGAATCAGGCCCTCAATCTTTTATTATCTTTGTTAGTATTCAAAATACTCCCCATGTTGCTGCATGTTTATAAGAATTACATATGACTCAAGGAATTAATATTTAAAATCTCATCTTAACACCTCTGCATGTTATAGATTTAGCTTATCTTTCATTTGTGTGAGTTTTTACTGGCCTTCATTGATGCCACCGTGCTCAGAAACATACAGAGGAATACATTGATTCAAAGTTCTAAACTGTGATAGTTGACAGAGGTGGTGACCTTTTTAGAAGTAGCCCAGGCATTGATTCTGTGAAATGTTATTGCCCAGTTACAACATGTCAAAATAAATATTTCCGTTTTATGAGATGAATTCCCGCTCCAGCTTGCAGACCAAAGATAGAAAATGGTAACAGACTGAAAACAAGCTGATGTTGTCTTTGTCATGTTTGAGTTTGTTCCTTTGGTGCTATTATTGTGCTAATTATTTATGACGCCATAGTTTTTTGGCCAGATCGTAACACCCAAGACACCAAGGCCCTCATTCTGACCTTGGCGGGCGGCGGAGGCCGCCCGCCAAAGTCCCGCCGTCAGGTTACCGTTCCGCGGTCGAAAGACCGCGGCGGTAATTCTGACTTTCCCGCTGGGCTGGCGGGCGGTCTCGTTCAGACCGCCAGCCAGCCCAGCGGGAAAGACGCTTCCACGATGAAGCCGGCTCGGAATCGAGCCGGCGGAGTGGAAGCTGTGCGACGGGTGCAGTTGCACCCGTCGCGTATTTCACTGTCTGCGCAGCAGACAGTGAAATACATGTAGGGGCCCTCTTACGGGGGCCCCTGCAATGCCCATGCCAGTGGCATGGGCACTGCAGGGGCCCCCAGGGGCCCCGCGACCCCCCCTACCGCCATCCGGATCTCGGCGGTCCGACCGCCGGGATCTGGATGGCGGTAGGGGGGGTCAGAATCCCCGCGGCGGTGCAGCAAGCTGCGCCGCCGCGGAGGATTCAATGGGGCCGCGGTACACTGGCGGGACCCCGCCAGTGGTGCCGGTCCGACCGCGGCTTTACCGCCGCGGTCGGAATCCCCATTGAAGCACCGCCGGCTTGTCGGCGGTGCTCCCGCGGTCCTCCGCCCTGGCGGTCAAAGACCGCCAGGGTCAGAATGAGGGCCCAAGTCACACTTTTTAGGGGTGACAATGCAATCAAAAATAGTTGGCGCTTCCCACTCTTTCTGCATTCTGTTAATTCAGTTGTCTCACTAAATAAGCGTTATCACTGCGTGTGTCTTGGTGGTGACAGGTTGCACCAGAACAAATAACATGACCCAGTCCAGAACCTGTTTCTGGTTCAAATTGGAATCGGAATATGACTGGTTTCCACTTTCTTCCAACTTTGATGATCAGTCGACCAACATTGGGGTGTGGTTGGATGATAGCGTATGTCATAGGTACTTTAAAATAATGTTATAATTTTGTAGTTGTTTTTCCTATCTTGAATGGTATTTAGGTTCATAACTTTTATTTTGTGTAAATTGTCTTTTTCCAATAATTGGTGGTTGTCATTTTGCATTTGTTGTTTTTATCATAGGGTACGGTGGACTTTGGAGTTTTGCGTTTTTTTGCTACTGGGTTTTTGTGTACTACTACATTTTGTTGCAAAAATGTATTGTTTTTACATTGTTATAATTTTGTAGTTAAATTTTATTCAGCTGGTAGTTTAGGCTAAGTTGGTGGTTTTACGTTGTGCACTTAGTTTTGTTTTGTTGATTTGTAGTCTGTTTGAAGGTCTACTTTGCATTTATTTCTACTTTCATTTCGATTTTTCAAAAACTTTTTTGCTTTCTATTTTTGAATTTATTGACGTTTCTGTGGTGCACTGCTTTATCATTTAGTGCTAATGTGGATGTTTTTCTTATTTGTGTGAGTTTTGTGGCATATTGTCTGAAGAGGGCGTACATTAATTATGAATGCATTTTATTTCTTTTTCTAATAGTTACCTTCTTTTTATCTTTTTGTGGGTGCAAAATAGGTTTTTGCATTTTTCTTACATTTCACTTTTTATGTATAGGCATTACTTAAGAGACATTTGCTTGTTTTCTTTTTTCCTGAGGTTTCACTCTCCAGTATTTGTTTCCCAGTTAAATTGTGTTTTGACATTCATCACTGCTAACAGGATGTCTGATGAGCAAACATTGTGACTAGTGATGGAATCCAGTTAAGAGTTGGAGCTTGTGTACAGCTATGTACACTGCACCTGAGGGTGTGTGTGTGTGCTCTTGCCATTACTTTTCTGTTGGCGAGAAATCCTTAGAGAATAATGCTTACAGTGAAGGTCTAACACCTTAAGATGAAGATCCATTAGCTGTTTGGGTGGCGCATAATATGTAAGCTCACGGATAAGGTCACTTTGAGCTTACCCCCTTCTATTAAGATTGTACCTGTTGGAGACAGATTTTCATATGAATTTGGGTAGGTTGCTCTGAGTAAAGCAAGCCAGTTCTTCTGCTATTTACTGGAATTGCTAATGGTTTCTTGGACGCTACAAGTATACCAAACTTGACTTCTTCAATTCATTTGAGCATGATGGGTGTCTCATCCTCAACCCAATCTTCATGCTGAGCAGTATTTGAGACAACACAGTCACTCCAAATAAAGTTAATGAATTGAAGAAGGTTTAATCTTAATCTCCCGATAGCAGTTCTGCACAAGACAACTCATGCTAGTGTTGCAACCCATTGTGGTACACATCGATATCTTCTGCTGTGAAGAGTAGAGATTGCTTTTACTACTGTGGTGTATACTGAATTTCAGTACTAAATATGAGGCTTTTCCCGAAGATCATCTTGGTTCATATTGTTGGAGTAAAGTTAATCATTTGCTGGATCCGTTTGAAATGCTTTTTCCAGATGTCTATGCATTAATGATCACCATCAAGTTTCATGGACAACAGGCTTTTCATCTTCTTACCTATATGATCAATAACATCACCAGGTGATGGTCAGACTGCTTAGGTGCAAAGGTCAGTTGTGTATTGAAGTACAACAAGCACCTGTTCTGAGTTGACAGAAACAGTAGAATTGCTGCTCACACAGATGTTTTCCTTGTGTCAAAATCAACCATTATCATGTATTTTGTAATTGGTATTGGCTACATTGCATAATTTATGGAGTGTAGGGTTAGCCTAGGATTCTATTGTGAAAACTAAACTGACCAAATTAGCATAAAAAACGTGTAAATCTACTGTAAATTATTAGAGTTTTGGGAATTTGGCAACCTGTCTTAGTAATGCATTTGCAAGGGTATCCAGGTAAAAACAGTTCTCCATATGTGTGCGTTGGCTAACAGCTGGTCAAGAAAGGGGCAAAACTGCAACCATGTAAAGGGTGAAAAAGACACCTAAAATGCTGATTGTTGGAAAGGAAATAGGAGTTGTATTACGGTCCCAGTTAGCTTACAAATAATGACGTCTATCAACCACAAGCATTTATCAGGTCTACGGATGCTACAGAATCAGTGATGGACTTCCTTGCATGGCTCCCCCTAATGTTTCTTACCCAGAAGCCTCTGCAGAAACTTAACTATAGTTATCAAAAATGTAATTTCCTCACAGTTTCCATCAGGATCTCTACAGTCTTTATAATCAGTGAGCACCTAGAGAAGACTACCAACCATAGACTTTTTAGGAAACAAAAGATCAGTGCGATTTTGAATATTATATGGATTTTGCCACTTTCTCTAATCCAAAAGCACCTGAAAATTATAAAGTTTAATTTAAAATAGTTAATTTTCTTACATATCTGCAAAACCTTCAGAATTTGTTGAGAGTAGCAAAAGTCATATCACTCAATTTTCCTTCACAAATAAGAACAGCACACCATATTGATGTAGACCTATCTCACAGGACATAACATCGCTATAACCTGACCATGGAGAGGGTATCAATTTTGATTTGGCAAAGTTTGTTTTGGATGCCAGTAGTTGTGATATTTGGGCCTGTAATAGAGGCTTGCATGGCTTCTTCCAATTTCAATTGCCAAAAGTGCTGTTTGAACATCAAAATAGGTTTTAGAAATCAAAACAGTCTCACCGTTCCCAGAGAATATGGCTCCAGTATGTGGGCCCAGCCTCAGCCCTGCCAACCTGCATGCTTTTTGAAAACTTGAGACAAAAAGAAAACCTTAGAAGTGTGGCTTGCATAGATGCCTACTATGGGGGTCATTCTGACCCTGGCGGTCTTTGACCGCCAGGGCGGAGGACCGCGGGAGCACCGCAGACAGGCCGGCGGTGCTCCAATGGGGATTCCGACCGCGGCGGTAAAGCCGCGGTCGGACCGGCACCACTGGCGGGGTCCCGCCAGTGTACCGCGGCCCCATTGAATCCTCCGCGGCGGCGCAGCTTGCTGCACCGCCGCGGGGATTCCGACCCCCCCTACCGCCATCCAGATCCCGGCGGTCGGACCGCCGAGATCCGGATGGCGGTAGGGGGGGTCGCGGGGCCCCTGGGGGCCCCTGCAGTGCCCATGCCACTGGCATGGGCATTGCAGGGGCCCCCGTAAGAGGGCCCCTACATGTATTTCACTGTCTGCTGCGCAGACAGTGAAATACGCGACGGGTGCAACTGCACCCGTCGCACAGCTTCCACTCCGCCGGCTCGATTCCGAGCCGGCTTCATCGTGGAAGCCTCTTTCCCGCTGGGCTGGCGGGCGGTCTGAAGGCGACCGCCCGCCAGCCCAGCGGGAAAGTCAGAATTACCGCCGCGGTCTTTCGACCGCGGAACGGTAATCTGACGGCGGGACTTTGGCGGGCGGCCTCCGCCGCCCGCCAAGGTCAGAATGAGGGCCTATGTTTCTAGCCCTGGAAAACATACAAATATGGTTAAAGAAAACACAATTCTCAGTTTCTGTGTAGCTTGATGCATTTGTTTAATCTGGGACTGGTCAGTACCAAGGGAATACTACCAACCACAGACATTTCTCAAATGTAGAGACCCAAGCGATTCCAACGATGTTTGTCTTGCATAGATTTCACAAAAGTGTATTACCCAAAATGCCCCATAACCTAACTGCAAATAACTAAACCCACTATTATCACATTTTCATGATGAGAAAATGTGGAATTTGCTGCCAATCAAAAATATACTACTAACGTGTTGCATTGTTTTTTAATGTGACCTTCAATTGCTATGTACAACATAGGCCTTGCAGTATGTTAGCATGGTCTCTGTTTGCATACTGGAAGCACAATAGCGTGTGATGGGAGTGTAGGGAAAGAGCTGTTTAAATATGCACAACTAATAAAGTCAAGCAAACAGGCAAGAGAATTTCCATTCTCCAAAGCTCTATAGTAAACATAACTGAAATTCGTGAGGCACATAACACTTCTAATAACTTCAAAACATCTTTAAACGTAATCCCTTTATACCCAGCCCCCCATTCTCCCTTCGCACTAAGCTTTCAATCCAGCACACCATCTTGCTTCACTCTTCCTTTCACCTTTCACTCCATGAGCTTCTTCTATCCCAGGACTCATTCTCAATTCTTGTACCCAAGCATCCTTCAATGAAGCCTCCTTGCCCTGCCCGGGCATCCCGACATCCTTCGCCTATGCTTGCTCCCCCGAGGTGTGAATGCACCGGCATTTGACTCTCCACCCCTCCCCAACTACTGTCCCTGCCCTTGCAACCTGTCCTACTATGGCAACCTGTGAGAACTCACGCAGCCCAGCCCCAAGCCTTAATCCCAATTGTAGGGTGGGTAGGTGGCCAAATCTGTGCCCCTCTGGTAGTGCAAAGTAGGAGTCAGGAAGAGGACAAACCCCCTCTCCTGACTCCTTAGATTAGAGCCTGCAAAACCCCACCCTCACCCACCTATCAAATCCTGCTGTGTCACCCCCCACACGAGGAATCCCAGGGGAAAACTAGGCTGCCCCTTTTGCTTCCGTTCCATTTCCTATGTGGCACAAACTCAGTCCATATCAGGCAAGTCTCTGCCAACTTTTGTTGAATTAAGACTGAGATCCATTGCATGTGTTGCAGTAGGGTTAGCCGTGATAACTGAACCAGACTGTTTTCACCAAGATGTAGAACAAGCATGTCCAGGCAACTCCAGTTGAGTACCATGGTCGCTAAAAAGGGCAGCAGGTTCCCCCATCTCATCCCACTCTTCCCCCACCAGAGCACTTCATGTCGGCTGCTGGGCAATCCCAGGTTTCGTCTATAAATCTGGCATTCTGCATATTTGGCTGCCCAGTGGATAAGCAAGTGTTCAGCCATACAAGTGACCATTTTATGTCTGTCAGGGCAGCTCAAAAACCCTATGGAAAAAATACAAAGTTAGCTTGCATCCTGTACCTCCCAGTTCTTCCCCAACTAAATTTCACCCATCATTTACCAAATATCTCTCACTACACCTGGACCTCCATCTGCTCATCCTGCGGATCTGCGACCAACTCCATCCCTTTTGTGCAGCCGCAGTCGCTGCCCCAATCCAGAAATAATGAGTCCCAAAATTAGCAGAGTTATACCCCAACTTCTGCAAGGCCATATGAAGTCCTCCCCACAAGTGGAAGGCCATAACCCTGCCACCCCTTCGTGACAAAATATTGCCTCTAGTCTATGATCTGGCTATTCTTTAAAGCTGCGTCATTCACTCACCGGGCACACATTGTCGCTCCCTCCTTCCTATAACCATAACAATTTGCCCCTCCCTGTCTGTCTTGGATTTCCCTAACCAAATACCCAGCTGTCCCCATCCAAACGTATCTCCCCATGTAACACCCCTGATTCACATCCTGACTCCGAAAACTCAGACACCAGGAAGGATCCAAAGAACATCCATGTCATGCACACCCGAAACAAAGCCACCTCGAACTGATCATAACAACACTCAGACAAACATCGCAGAATTTCCAGTAGCAATTCAAACATGATAGCTTTCTGCAACCCTCTACCCCTTTCTAGCCTTTCCCTACCCTACCCCTTCAAAATCTGCACTAAAATGTCATCATGTGCTAGGTCAAAACCCCAATACAATTTGCTGTAAAAAGACAAACCTGCCAACTTACCCGCTATTTTTGCGGGTGACACACCTTTCTCAATTAAAAACATAAAAAAAGTATGACCCTTTTTTCCTTTTCACCGTGATCCTGACTCAAAGGCCTCCCCATGTGCCACTCAAAGTTCTCAAATTTACTCCACGTCAGCTGATAGTTCAGCTTGGTAGATTCAGCTAAAGACTTCTCGACCAGTCTAATCACTCTAATGCTCCCACTCCCAAATCTCTGCAGGAACGGGTGTCCTGATTTCCTCTTTTTCTGTCACAAGGCTGTGAAAACAGTGCCACTGTGAATCAGATAATGAATCTGCTATAAAGTTGTTGGTGCCAGGTGCATGTTTAGCCTTGAACACTATATTCAAATGAAAACATAACAGTATGAAATGTTGCAACAGTCACAAAATCCTCAAATTCCTAGCCTTTTGCTTATTTACCAACACCACCACTATCATACTACCCACATTAAACACCACTGTCCTGTTTGCCAACTCACTGCCCCACACAGCCAATGCCACCAGCAATGTTAAAATAACAAAAATGCTATGCTTCACCCTTGTTTCAACCATTGCTGCAGCTACCATTCTGCACACCATCGCCAATCCCATAAGAGGCGAAATCGATGAGCACCTGCTGCATCAGAGAATATCTGCACATGCCCAACTGTGTTCTCATCCAGACACATCACTGACACCTCTTTGAAAACACCTAAAAAGCACTTCCACACACAGAAGTCAACTCTTACTGCCATGGAAATGTGTATCGTATGGTGTGGGAAGGCTGCACCTGACACCTGATATGGCCATACCTAGTCTCCTGCAGATAGTCCACCTCACAGCACCACTCTGCACTCAAAATTCAAGAACCCCAAGAATTTCTGCACTGTCATGAGTTCTGATCTTCTTTCACCAATCACTTCTTCCAAAAATCTTTGAATCACCAATACCTTCGCCCTGGGCAGCCTCGCTATTATGTGCTCTGTGTCCAATTCATGCCCAAAAAAGTTAGAACCATGCTAGGGCCTTCTGTTTTGTCAGAAGCCAATGGAACTCCCAAGTCCATCGCCATGACCTCAAGATGCCTCAGTTCCCTGGCACTCCCAAGAAAGAGGAAATCATCCAAATAGTGTGACACCTCCTGGCCAATAGCCAAAACGCTGACTTGATGTCACACTTTTCCAGTTCTGTCCCCCATCCTCGCAGTCTGACCAACCTGATGACATCATCAACGGAAGCATATACCACTCTTGTATCATCTGTCACAATGAAGTCATTCTCAGAGGTCCGTTCCAGCCAGGATAAATGGTGTATTGATCGGAATTCCCCTTCCTGCTTCTTAGGAGGGGATATGATTAAGTGTGTCAAAGCTCAGTAATAGAACAGTCCCACAATCCTCCCTTCTTCAACCTCTTTCAGCAATTTTGCAGGCACTACCTGCAGTGCTGCCTTGACAGAACCCCCTCTCCTGACTCCTTATACTGGAACCTGAAAAACTTCACCCCTGCCCACCTCCCACATATCCTGTCCTGCTGTGTCATCCATACAATGGCTACAAGGAGTGATGACCTTGCATGTTCTGTCTTGTAGAAAGAGGGAGAAAAGTACACATCCTATGTTTATAATAAGAAGTACTGTTCACATTCCTGTGTAAAAAAACACATCACCAAAAAAATCACAGGCAGAGTTTGCGTTGACCCTTCCTTGCTTGATAGACCCCCAAGATATGAAAGGTATATAAAATACCATTGTGTGCGGCAAGACTAGACACACTGACCAGTTTCGAAAGATTTGCTGAAATACTGAGTTACAGTTTTGAGCCGGATGGTGCAATAAGGCACACAAGGAAGCTTTTCGTGACTTGACATACTACTGCCAATAATTACAACTATCCTATAAGACATTTGATTAGAACTTAGGAGGGATAATAATATTATCTTAAGGATGATTTATTAGCTGTGATTGGGCTCATCTATGTTTTGCCCTAAAGTTTATAACACTTGCTGAACTGTTTATAATAGTTTCAACTCTTATTATTCAAATAATCTGTAGACGAATAGTGTACAATAAATAATCATATATCATAAAACACCATCTATTGTGCACACGCACTGATTTCAGGAATCAGGGTGGTTTTCGACACATACCTGGTTTTGTCTTACTTCTAACACTCTTCTCTATTTGAGCACAACTCATAGGGAAGTGTGAGAATATACCAGTTTTCCTTTCCGCTGAAAAGGTCATTGGATTTTTTGGTGCTTAAAAAATCTACTCAATGCGACCGCAATAATTTGGTGTTAATACAAGACAACCATTCTATATTCTCACACACCTCCATATAAAACTGACATGTGGGCAGACCTATCACACAGGAGTGGTTCAGTTACATGGGAGAAAAAAATCCTCAGCCTGTGACCATCTGAAGGCCACCTTGACGTCCTCATAGATGGTTACAATTTGGCAGCACAACTGTGTTGAATATCTTTACTTCCAAGGAACACTCCGCTGAAATACCCACTGGAGTAATTGCCACTGTGGCTAACTGCTATGTTTTGAGAAACCATGCTTCAAACCGACAAGAGCTCTCTATGCCTCCAGCTTCCCTTACCTATGGGTAAATGGCATTCAACATTCAGACTTGGAAGGCAATGCTGAAAGTTAATAGGGCATTTATTTTTAAATAGAAAAGGTTTCTAAACTAAGTTGTGCAGTTAAAATAATAATAGGATTAATACTGTTTCATTTACGATAACTCGTCTTTGAATTTTGAAGATGATTTGCCATGCATCTGGTAAATACTGATAAAAATGACCCTTTTCACTTTAGGAGAAAATCGTAAAGAGATAGGATTTAATCCTCCTTCCATTTTTAGTTTACAGTAAGTTTTAGGTCCGCCATTGCCTTACACAATTCTCGATAACCATGCTCATCAGCGCAACCAATTGCTTGGAGTGCTTACAATGTGATGAATGGAGAGCTATATCACACCTTAAAAGTACACTGCATTATCACACTTTAGCCTATTTCTCTCAAAGATGCATTCTATACAGTAAGCTCCTTTTTTCCTGCAGCTTTTGCCTAGGCCAGGAGGAAATTTTAATTACATCAGAGTAATTGTAGTAATTTCAGTAATAACACATTACGTTTGTGATGTGAAATTATGCAATTACTCCAGTTTGAGTAATTAGGAGTAATTTGGGGCAAAATCCTACCACACGAACTCAGGAACAACAAACTAAGAGAGAGCAAACACGTGCTAGCTATTGCTGTAAGTGTCTTGTAGCATTTAGTGCTAGTTTCTTAGTGGCAAATGCATCGTCATGCCCATTTTGAACGCGAAGTACATTTTGAATTAAGAAAATAGCGCTGAACGCTGGATTACTCTTTTCACAAAGTTCACATAATTACAAGTAATTTTGCGGTATTTACAAGTAATTATGCTGGAGAAAATGACTCCAGCTATGCCCACTCCTACGTTTTTTCTTACTTTAGTTGCGACACAAAATGCAAGCCACAGCTTTTAGCTTTGCCAAAGTTTGTCATTTAGAAGGGACCAGGAGTGCCCTTAAGAACTACTTAAAGTGAGGAGTTTTGAAAATTCTCTGATGCTCAGAAATCTATAATTCATGCATTTCGGACATAGAAAACATTTATTTATGAATTAAGCCTGCGTACTAGTTTAACTTTAAAATATTGAGTTAACACTAAAGACCTGACTCCAGAATATTAACTACCACAATATCATCAAAGTACACATATATCTACACACACACACACACACACTTTTATACTAAGTGGTGGTTGCTACAGTGTGGTTATAGCTGAGTCCGCGTTTCCATAGTTTACTTTCTTCAATAACTTTGATGCTGTTTGACAAATCTGCACAACATTTTTCTACAAAACATTTTGTTCACCTTGAATCAGTCAGGAAAAGTTTTGTGCCTATCCATCAAGAAGGGCCAAGAAAAAAATGGGGGTCCTGAAAGTGTGATTTGCTATGTTGATTCCAATAGACAGCTTTGCTCGCTGATACAGAAAACATGGGGGTCATTACAACCCTGGCGGACGGTGTTAAAGGTGCGGTAATACCGCAAACAGGCCGGCCGACAAAAAAAAGGGAATTATGACCCTGGCGGAAACCGCCAACAAAGACAGCCACTTTAACACACCGCCCGCCACAGTGGTACAGACAAGCAGCGCGGCGATTACCGCCAACAGACAGGCGGGAGACAATGTACCGCCCCCACTATTACAACCCGCCAATCCGCCACCTTTTCCGGTGCGGATTCACCGTGGATAAAAACACGGCAGAAACAGCTTTTGCTATGGGAAAACGCTCACCTCAACACATCCCACGAGGACACCATGGACCCCGAACTCCAAATACTCCCTGCACTTGTTTTTCTGCTCCTTTACGACCAACAGCTACGTAGGCGGAGAAGATACCGGTGAGTACAGCACCTACGACGAGGGGGAGGGGGAGGCAAAAGTTAGGGGGACACCCACCAAACACCCCCACCCTCGCATATCACAACATACACACCAATGCAGTCACAAAAATAACAGTAACAACCCACAATCCGCCCGGAAGAATGAAAACACAAAGCCAAATTCGGGCAAACATTGTAATGTGCCAATATACATATCATAAAAAAATATACAGATATATAAATTTCAAAATCACACTTATTTACACATACAATCCGAGAAGTAGTGCAGATATGTACACAACATTGTCCGTGCACCAACAGTCCAAAGCTGCATGGGCGAGGCCCACACTAGATACCTGACCAAAATCGGAGAGAACACTGCCGGGGCATCAGATAGAAATAAAACAGGCACCTCAGGGGGAAGGGAAGGGGGGGCACCTCAGCCAGATGAATGCGAAGCCAGATCCACAACGGGGCTCCATGTCCATTGAAGTATCCTGGGGAGAGCAAAGCCACAGTCTCTCAAGTCTCTACAGTGGGTGGTTTGCCCACTGGACCATCCTGGGGAGTGCAAAGCCACAGTCTCTCAAGTAGATGCAGGTCTCCAGTGGTTCTGGAGGAGGACTGGTGCGCAGACTGGATGAGTCTCCACGTGAAAGTACCTGTCCTGTCACTGTCCCAGCTGCACATGGGATAAGGATGCCTGATGTGGCGGTCCATTCATTCCTACACGGTGCATGCCCTGTTCAGCGGTGCTTTGCCATGGCGGTTCAGGACAGTTCAGCGGTGCTTTGCCATGGTGGTTCAGGACAGTTCAGCAGTGCTTTGCCATGGCGGTCTTTGCCCTGTTCAGCGGTGCTTTGCCATGGCGGTTCTGGACTGTTCAGCGGTGCTTTGACATGGCGGTTCTGATACGGACATTGGTGTGTGGCATGACGATCTCTACACTGGACATTGGTGTGTGGCATGACGATCTCCACACTGGACATTGGTGTGTGGCATGACGATCTCTACACTGGACATTGGTGTGTGGCATGACGTTCCATCATTGCCCAGTAACGATACTTGTGCCCTCCTGGGCTGTGACTCCGGCGGTGGTCTCCTGACCAGTGACGATACTTGGGCCCTCCTGGGCTGTGACTCCAGCGGTGGTTTCTGGACCAGTAACGATACTTGTGCCCTCCTGGGCTGTGAATCCGGCGGTGGTTTCTGGACCAGTAACAATACTTGTGCCCTCCTGGGCTGTGACTCCGGCGGTGGTCTCCTGACCAGTGATGATACTTGGGCCCTCCTGGGCTGTGACTCTGGCGGTGGTCTCCAGACCAGTGACGATACTTGGGCCCTCCTGGGCTGTGACTCCGGCGGTGGTCTCCTGACCAGTGACGACGGTGCTGGCGGTTGTGTCTGGACCGCCGGAAATGATGGCGCACTTCTCCGCCGTGACACTCACAACAGGCTGGGCAGACTTCCTCTGGACCTTCCCCACCTTTGTTGGAGTTACAGCTGACTCACCAATCCCCTTGGAACCCATGTCAGTTGTTTTCCCACCAGGGGTCTTAAGACGGTCCCGTCGTCCACTCTCCATTTTCAGAGCCTTTACAGGGGGTGGGCTGCCAGTGCCTTGGCTCCGGGTCCTACTGCCTGCCCTGGTGGACGGTGCACTCCAAAAACCTGGAACACGCACCACTGGTACTGGAGGCTTTTTGGCTGAGGCGCTACGATGGGACTGATGAATTGGAGGGGGGGTGGGGGCAAAAAGGTCAGTTTGACATAGGGACAGTTTCTGACGAACACTGGGATGGGTAGCTGGAGGGGGTCTGGGAGTGGAGGAAGAGGAGGTGGTTGTAGGAGGTGTCACTTTAGCTGTTTTGGGTGCAGGTGCAGGTACTGGAGGCTGTTGTGAGGTGGATGGATGTTGGGTGAGTGATTGCCGGCGTTTATGTACTTTGGGAGGGGGCATCACAGACACACTGGGAGAGGACACAGGGGACGTGTAAATGGCAGTGGAGGTGGTGGGTGCAGGTGAGCGGCTTGTAGTGCTGGGTGTCCTCGTGCGAGTCCTAGTGCCTGTAGATGTGGTGCATGCAGGTGTGTGTGTAGACGAGACTGGGAGGGAGGAGGGAGAAGAGGAGGAGGGGGACACAGTGGAGACAGTGGATGTTGCTGTGTCTGTATGTGGGTGAGGCTTGAGTGATTGCCTGTGGTGTGTGTGGTGCTTATGTTTGCTTAAGCTACTTGTGTGTGTTGACTTGTGTGCATGCTGGTCTGTAGGTGTGCTTGGGATGGGCTGGGGTACAGGAGATTGGGTCTGGGTGGAGGAAGTTGGAGGGGGGAGGCTAGACACGGGGACAATGGCTGCCATCAGTGCTGAGGCCAGAGATTGCAGGGTTCGCTGAAGGACAGCCTGACCAGAATGAATGCCCTCCAGGAATGCATTACTGTGTTGCAACTCTCGTTCTACACCCTGGATGGCATTCACAATGGTAGACTGCCCAACAGTGAGTGACCTGAGGAGGTCAATGGCCTCCTCACTGAGGGCAGCTGGGGTGACTGGGGCAGTGCCTGAGGTGCCTGGGGCGAAGGTGATGCCCACCCTTCTGGGAGAGCGGGCACGGGGCAAACGCTGAGGGGCTGCTGGGAGGGCGGTGCTGGTAGGGGGGGGTGGCGGCTGTACCTGTAGAAGTGAGGCGCACAGGTGGTGCTGCCACCACAGGGGAGCTCCCATCGGCGGACGAGTCTGTGTCGCTGGTTGGTGATCCGGTGGCCGACGTGAAGCTCCCCTCGCCCTCCGTCCCACTGGTGCATTCAGAGTCTGTGGTGTGGCCCTCCATGGCCATGTGGGATGCAGCTCCCTCGTGCTCCGGTGCCACTGTACCTCCGCCTGATGATGCTGATGGACAAAAGGACAGGGAGAGCAGGAAAAGGGGGGGGAGACAGAAGAAAGAGTTTTAGTGCATGGCATACCGCTACCGTTGGCGGACAAGACAGATGCAGCAGCCCCCTGCATTACGCCGTACTTCTGACCTCTGCACATGCAATTTCTGGGACATGGCCTACATGGCAATGGTGGAAATCTGCGCACATGGATGCCACAGGGGCAACTATACCTCACCTTGCCACTCTGCTGAGGTGGGGTTGAGTGCCACATGGCCTACATTATGGAGGGGCCTTGCCTACCTAACTCGCCCTGGCCTAGGGACACCCACAGTCCACCTCCCCACCCAGACCGCTCCACTGCACGCAAAGTCCGCAGAATGAGGTTGTACTCACCCCCTTGTGTCTGCTGTGATGTCCTCAAGTGCCCATCCAACTCCGGGTAGGCCACCGCCAGGATCCGGAACATCAGGGGGGTCATGGTGCGATGGGCACCCCTCCCACGTTGGGAGGCCATCCCCAGCTGAGCCTCCGCTGTCTTCTTGCTGCAGCGGCAAATGTCCTCCCATCTCTTACGGCAGTGGGTGCCCCGTCTCTGGTGGGCCCTCAGGGTCCGGACCTCCTTGGCGATGGCACGCCAAATGTCCCTCTTCTGGTGGGCGCTGACCTACATGACATGCACGAGGAAAGAGGAACAGTCATTACCAACTGCACCGTCAATGTGAGTGGCCCCCTTCCTACTCTGCTCATGTGGCCCATTCATTCCCATGCATAACTGATCTATGTACTCTGCCCCCTTCCCTCTTCCACCCAGCCCTCTCCACCCAGGGCTAGCCCATACAACGTGCTCCCTGTGTACTAACCTGTTGGTCTGGAGGACCGTACAGTAGCGTGTACTGGGGGAGGACCCCATCCACAAGTTTCTCCAACTCCTGTGCAGTTAAGGCAGGGGCCCTTTCCCCAGATGCAGCAGCCATCGTCGCTTCCAGACCGAGGTCACAGCAGCACTAGCAGTGTAGGTCCTCTCCTGTCGAAGGTCAGGTATCTAGTGATTGAACAGATAGAAAATGGCGGAGATGTCCGCGGCGGTGACGTCCGCGGCGGTGCGCATCATCACCGCCGGCGCACCTGTTCATTGGCTCCTGGGACCCATAGGGTCCAATGTTAACCAATGCAGCATTGCACCGCGGTCTACGACCGCCTACCGCGACGGTGCGCAACGCCAGCGCAGTTACCCCACAATCCCATTGTCCCAGTTTAGAGGTCAGGCAGCCGCCATTTCAGGGGCCCACATGGCTTCATTTACTACTGCGTCACGCATAGCTAGGCCTATACTCAACACACATACAGGAAGGGGTTTTGTCTGGTGTAGTCTTGTGTGTAACTGTGGGTACATACCTGGAGGAATAGTGACTGGTTCTTTGCTGTTGTCCTTCTTAGGCACCGTCAGCTGGGACATTTGAGAAGATGGCGGAATCCTCCGGTGTACCGACCGCTGGTGGACCTGTTGACAATGGAAGAAAGACATATCATCGTAACCTACCGGTTTGACCGTGCCACTATCCAGGAACTATGTACCCAGTTGGAGCCAGACCTGATGTCACCGATCCGCCATCCGACTGGAATCCCCCCTGACATGCAGGTGCTGTCAGTGCTCCATTTCCTTGCAAGTGAGTCTTTTCAGACAACAGTGGCCATGGCATCAGGGATGTCCCAGCCTATGTTTTCCAACGTGTTGTCCAGAGTGTTGTCTGCCCTGCTGAAACACGTAAGGAGATACATCATTTTCCCTGAGGTGGAGGATTTGCCTACAGTTAAAGGTGACTTCTATGCCCTTGGACATATCCCAAACGTCATAGGTGCCATTGATGGGACCCATGTAGCTCTGGTCCCCCCGCAGGAGTGAACAGGTGTACAGGAACAGGAAGAATTATCATTCGATGAATGTGCAGATGGTCTGTTTGGCAGACCAGTACATCTCGCAGGTAAATGCTATGTTCCCTGGCTCTGTGCATGACGCCTACATCCTGCGGAATAGCAGCATCCCTGATACGATGGGTCAACTCCAGAGGCACCGTGTATGGCTATTGGGGGACTCTGGTTACCCCAACCTGTCATGGCTATTGACCCCAGTGAGGAATCCCAGGACCAGGGCAGAGGAATGGTACAATGATGCCCATGGGCGGACTAGGAGGGTGATCGAATGCACCTTCGGCCTCCTTAAGGCCAGGTTCAGGTGCCTCCATATGACAGGTGGATCCCTATTCTACTCACCGAAGAAGGTGTGCAACATCATCATGGCCTGCTCAATGCTCCATAATTTAGCATTGCGACGCCAGGTGCCTTTTCTGCAGGAGGATGATCCAGATGACGGTGGTGTGGCAGCCGTGGAGCCTGTGGGGAGAGTGGACAGTGATGAGGATGAAGCGGAGGACGAATAAAACGACAACAGGGAGTCAGTCATACAGCAATATTTCCAGTGACGCACAGGTGAGAACATTTTCTGGTTTAACATTACATTAACTTTCACACGTCTACCTCTATCCTGTACCTCCATTTCACTCACTATTTGTTAATTGAGTTGTACCCTTCCATTTCAGTTTCACAGGTGTGGTTACCTACGTGTCAACTGCTTGCATCCTTGAAGGGCTTGTGATGTGTGACATTGGTATGTTAGCCTTACAATGGGTAACCCATTATGACACTGTAATTGATAATACAAAGTTCCAAATCATAGACTGACTCCAGATTTTTTTGGCTTTCAAGGGTGTTTATTTAAGTGCTAAAAAATTCAAGGAAGGTTGTAAAATGGGGATGGGTAATGGTGGAGGAATGCCCATGGCAGAGTCCAGTCTATTAGTCTCACAGGTGCATTGCCCATATGGGCATAGGAAGTGGAGCTGGGGCAGTTCCAATCTGGACAGGGTGACAAAGTGGGACAGTGGGGGGACAATCAGGGTGGTCTTATTTCCTGGCGGTGGTCTTGCCATCTTGCTCTGTCCTGTTCCTGGATCTCAGGGCCCGCTTGCGTGGTGGTTGTCCGTCTGCAGGGGATGGGGTGCTGGTGTGTTGGTCCTGTGGCTGGGCGTCCTGTCCACTAGAGCCGGCGGAGGTGGTGGGCAGTACGTTGTCCTGGCTAGTGTCAGGGGCCCCTTGGAGTGCCACGGTGTCCCTCAAGGTCTTTTGAATGTCCGTCAGCACCCCTACGATGGTGCCTAGGGCGGAGCTGATGGTCCTGAGCTCCTCCCTGAACCCCAAATACAGTTCGTCCTGCAGACGCAGGGTCTCCTGCAACTTGTCCAGGACCGTTGCCATCGTCTCCTGGGAGTGGTGGTATGCTCCCATGATGGAGGAGAGGGCCTAGTGGAGAGTTGGTTCCCTTGGCCTGTCCTCCCTCTGTCGCACAGCAGCCCTCCCAGTTCCCCTATGTTCCTGTGCCTCCGCCCCCTGGACCCTGTGCCCACTACCACTGCCCCCAGGTCCCTGTTGTTGTTGGGGTGGTGGGTTACCCTGGGTGCCCTGTAGTGGTGGACACACCGCTGATTGACCTGTCCTGGGTAGGGAGGTTTGGGCCCACTGGGTGGGTGCTGTGCAGGTGTTACCAGAGGGTGGCAGCTCGGTGTTGGGCTGTGGCTGGGCAAGGGGAATCGACTGTCCTGAGGCCCACGATGGTCCGGGCTGGTCATCAGGATCCAGTAGGGCAGAGCTGCTGCCGTCACTGTGGGCCTCTTCTGGGGGTGGTGTGGTGTTGTCTGGACCCTCTGGTGTGGTGACGTTCCTTCGGGTTCCTGCAGGGGTATAAGAACATGATTATTGCATGTGTGTGTGTAATGGTGTGCAATGGGTGGGTGTCTGTGTACCCCAGTGCAGGCATTCCTGTGTGGGGGCTTGTGTGGTGATGGTTGGGGGGGGTGTTCTGGGTGGGTATGTGCAGTGGGCATGCTTTAGTGAGGGGTGCCCATGCTTAGTTTTGTCATGCAGGGCTTGGTGTTGGGATGGGTGGTTGGTGTCATGGGTAGATTAGTGAGGATTTGGGGTGATAGGGGAGGGTGTGAGGGTGGGGGGGTGTGATAGCATGCAGGTAGGGTGGGAGATGTGATAGGTAAGCTTTGACTTACCAGTGTCCCATCCTCCACCGACTCCTCCGAGGCCCTCAGGATGCAAGATGGTCAGGACTTGCTCCTCCCATGTTGTTAGTTGTGGGGGAGGAGGTGGGGGTCCGCCGCCAGTCCGCTGCACTGCGATGTTGTGCCTGGAGACTGTGGAACGCACCTTCCACCGTAGGTCGTTCCACCTCTTCCTGATGTCCTCCCTATTTCTTGAGTGCTGTCCCACGGCGTTCACCCTGTCGACTATTCTGCGCCATAGCTCCATCTTCCTGGCTATTGATGTGTGCTGTACCTGTGAGCCAAATAGCTGTGGCTCTACCCGTACGATTTCCTCCACCATGACCCTGAGCTCCTCCTCGGAGAAGCGGGGTGTCTTTGGCATGCCATGGGGTGGTGTGTGTGATTTGTGGGGTGGTGTATGTGGTGATAAGTGTGGTGATGTGTAGTGGTATGTGGTGTTTTGTGCATGGATGTAGTGTGGGTGATGGTGTTGTGTGCCTCTGTGTGATGGGGTTGTCAATAGCTGTGCTGTCTCTCTGGCCTTCTCTCAGAAATTCTGGTTGTAGGGGTTTGTGGGTGATGTGGGTGTGTGTTTTATATTGTGTTGGGTGTGTGGGAGTGTTGTTTGTATGTGTATCAGGTGTGTGTATTTCGAAATGTCCAATGTGGCGGTGTTTTGTATATGTGTGTGTATTTTGAGCGCGGCGGTGTGTACCGCCAATGGAATACCGCGGTTGAAAGACCGCCGCGTGGATTCGTAATAGCATGGGCGTGTTTCTGTTGGCGTGGAGGTGGAGGATGTGTTTCCGCCAGTTAATCGCTGACTTTTGGTGTGGCGGACTTGTGTGGGTGTCTGAATTTCGGCGGATTCCGTGATGTGTGTCATAATAGCTGTGGCGGTCTACAGCGTCCGTGGCGGTGTATTGGCGGTCTTCTGCACAGCGGTAAGCGCCTTATACCGCCAATGTTGTAATGACCCCCTATGTCTTAACTGAATCACACTAAATTAGGCAAACAGATAGAACTTTACTCAGAAAGTGTTCAGTTTGCAATTTGGTATAAGTCTGTTCAGCTATTTTTGAGAAACTGGTATTTAAAGCGGGGCACAGATTGAGCAGGAAGTGGTTAATGCTCCCAAAAATTTAGATATATCTGCATGACTGGTCAAGTGGAAGTCCTGAGGTACCAACCAGTTTTAAAAGAGAGGGCAACCTGAATAGCTGAGGGAATGTTTTGTTTGGTCGTCCTCTTTGGTACTAGGTTGTTGGTGCCAGTTTGAGACAGATGCATGGGAAGTACGTTTTGTGACCAACGTAGAGCCTTCAGGGCCAGAGAGATGTGGATTTGTATACTTACATTTAGAAGTAGTCTTGCTTGTGAGTTTTTGGGTTCTTTGTATCCTTCTGATAGTTGAGTGGAGTGCCTCCTTGTAGTGGAGAGCCCATTAGCATAGTCAAAGTTTGAGATGATGAGCAATGTTGTTGATTGTAATTTTTGGGGAATTCCAATTTGTGGAAAGACACGTATAAGTGTTTTCATTGTGTATTAAGTTGATTTTGGAAGTTTGTCTGCATTAGCATTAATAGAAAGCATAGAGTCAAAGACGATTCTGAGAATTTTCATATTTTAGCTATTTTTAGGGGGACCCCAGTTCAGCTGGCCCAAAAGATACAGCACCGGAGTTCTTTCCACTCACACCAATATTTCAGTTTTGAAGCATTCAGCTTGAGGTGAGTCCACATCATATGTTAATCTATGGTTAGGGGTCAGGTGTTATTTGATGTTCCGATATCCTATAAGTATTCCTGTTTGAAAATTATCTGTGTGTTTCCATAGTTATAGCTTATGGGTTCAAAACTGTTGACAGCATTATTAGTGTTGTATGTATATGTTAAAGGGTAGAAATGAGATGATAGATCCTTGTTTAACTTCTGTTTTTATGGAGTAAGGATTTGAAGAGAAAGTCAGTGAGTGAATCTGGTATAATCTGTTGTTTCGGTCAGAGGAAATCTAATTGTGAATAGTGCCATCTATCCTAGCTTCTTTCAGTCTAAGAAGTAATGTGCCACAGTGTGTTTTGTCAAAAGCTGCTGAAAGGTCCAGATGTAGTAATGCAGCTTCACCATTTTTGTTGACTCTACCTTATTCCGAATTGTGATTAGGACATATTTGGTCTCTCTCTCTCTCTGGAAAGAATCATGTTTGCCAGCTGGAAAGAGTAGTAGTTTCCTTCTACGAATTCTGAGATCTAGCAAAAGACTGCTCTTTCTATATATTTGCTAAAGAAAGGTACATTGAAGATTGGTCTGTAGCTGTTGGATAATAGAGGATGCAAGCTGTTCTTTTTAAGTAGTGTGCATGTATGATTTTTTAAATATATCTTGGACATTTCCTGTTTTTAAAAAGTGTTAGCTCAGTTAGCCTTAGGGTTTTGCTGGCCTTATGACTGTGCACTTTACCACTGCTAACTAGTGCTAATGTGCTTATGCTCACTCCCTAAAACATGTCAAAATTTACTTATGCCTACTTGCCATATTTAATTTACCTATAAGACCCTGGCAAAGCAATATACCACATACCCAGGGCTGGAAGTTAAAATGCTACTAGTAGGCTTGCAGCACTCATTGTGCCACCCTCTTAATTTGCCATTTAAAACATGGCTTAGGCCTGCCATTGCAGCATGACAGCAGTTTTAAAATGGCAATTCGGCTTGGCAAAATTACCCCTTTGCCAAACCTAAAACTCTCTTCTTAACAAATATACGTCACCCCTGAGGTAGACTCTAAAAATGCAATAGTGCAGCGTGCATTGTAATTACAAAATTAGACATGCACCTCCTGGTAGTGAAAACTCACAAATTAATCTTTCTCTCACATAAGCTAACAGTTACCTTATTAAATGTAATACATGCTAACTTTTGATTGGCAGCAGGTAGGAAAGTCATGTTTGGTATCTGAAGAATTGTAATTTAAAATCCTTGTTAATAGTAAAGTTGGATTTTAAGTCACAATTCTGAAAATGCAACTTTTAGAAAGTTGTTATTATCTTGTCATAACCATTTGCTGGATGCAGCCTGTTTCTGGGTCACATGACTTGGTGTCAGTGGAAGTTGGCCTTTGTATATTCTTTCCAGACAGCCACACATTACAGGAATTAGGTGGGCCTGAACAAGCCATCCCTGGCATGCTGGGTGCATTGACTGGGCTCTGCTCACATACAAAGAACTTTACACTAGCCTTTTGTACTGATAGGAAGGCCAGAGTCAGGGCAGGGAGGCAGGAAAATCCAGACACTTCTGGGTGGGGGAAGTTTCCAGAAGTTTCTCCAACGTCAAAGGATGGACCAGGTATAAACCTGGGGTCCTCAGGCTCCTTCTTGAGTAGGCTCCTGGACCTGTGGATACTACAGAAGAAACCTTGCTGTCCTGTTGCTTGAGGTCTGCTCTGCTTGCTGTAAAGAAAGACCGGACCTGCACCTTTCATTCCATGCTGGATTGACCCCAGTGGTTAGCTGATTGACCTCCTGTCCTTAGCTATAGGGACACAACTAGGCCTCTGACCTGCTGCTCTGGACTTGCAACTGGACCTGCAGGAGCCCTTGTGGCCTCTGCTAGAGTGCGTTCTTGATCCCAAAGAGATCCCTCACAGGCCTCTTGGGGTGGCATCATTGATCACCTCCTTGAAGGGAAGGAGACATCCTGAAGTTTGTGGATTTTTCATGGCTGTGAACTAACCTTTTTGCACCAATATCTTGCCACCTTCGCCTACCACCAACTCGAAGCTCCAGTGAACCTAACACTTCATGCTACAGTGACCAGTAGCAATGACGGAACTGTTCATGCTGAACTTTAGAAGGTAACTTTGTTAGTGGGACTAACATAGTCCCTGAATCTGGCCCACACTCCACTGGTTGAGCTGAACATGAGACTTTTACCTGACGGTTATGTGGTCTCACATGACCACATAACTGTGAGTGGCTCTTTGTGTGTATTTTTTTTAAAAATTGTATTTATATATCATTTACTACCCCCGACTGGGCATCAAAGCACAATATGGCAAGTAGCATGCTACCCGGGAGCCCAAGTTGAAAATGTGTGGATGGCAAGGGTTAGAGAGGCAAGTGGCTGGACTGCTAGTTTGTAGTAGGTCTTCAAATACTGATGTTTGTATATCTTGGGAGGCTGATATAGATGTGAATTTTGTGTCTGCTGTGATTGTTTTTGGATGTATAGTAGAGTAGTATTTGTTTCTCTTGGCTGTTAGATAAGAAACCAATTTTCTGCTTTGTTTGGATGATATATTGCTACTTTATTGCAGAAGCCTGTGACACTGGACTGGAGGTTTGATAGCTCTCTGGATTGTGAATTGCTGATAGAATTTTATGGAGTAGTGCATATTTTTTGTGTAGTGCATATTTTTGGGTTCTTGCTATACGATTGTTCATTCTAATGTGTCTACATGGGTACTTTTTGTCTTGAGGGTTCTTGGACTTCAGCCATCTACACTGAAGTGTTCAGATTTGTCTTAATTTTTTCGGCTGCTCTTTCATCCAAGAGGCCCTATCCTTTCTGCATTGTTTTGAAATTGTGTTTTTGGAGTTGATATGGCCAAGGCTGAGGACATCGACTCATTGAGTATTTCCACTGTGTTTGTTTCTAGTATTTGGGAAGTATTTGTTTGGTGTGATGTAAGCAATTGCATGTTAATTTGCTCCAAAATGTGTAATATTTTACTTGAAATTTTGAATGAGAATGTGATGGTCCGTCCATGTAACAGATGAGTTTTTTGATTAGTAGTTAGTACTGCATTGGAAAAGAATACATTGAATATATGATCAGCTATGTCAGTGGTCTAGAAATTATTGGATGTTAGTTGTGGGTATATAGACCATCTCAGATCCTTTTGGTTGACCATCTCAGATCCTTTTGGTTGATGCATACTTGATTTATCAAACCAGATGTTAAGGTCGTCCAGTATGGATATATTGGACCAAACAACAAAGGAGGGAAAGGGAAGTTTGTGGTCCAGTGTACATTCTCCCAAAGTAGTTAATCACAACAACCAAAAGAGTACACTGTTCCAATATAGAAAAGCAGGGAAACATAATGCTTTAGGAGCAAGAGCCCTCACACATCACAATGGAAGTCTAGCTTCATCATTGGGAATGCTCCTCGTCAGACCGGCGCTGCAATGTCTGATGGGCTCCCCAGAGGGGGGGCTCATTGCCGAAGTTCTTTTATAGTGACTGGCGTGATTGACTTTATTGCGGCCAACACCTTTCTACAGGCACTAGAAAATCAGGAGAGTAACCACTATTTTTCATTGCCCCAGTGAGGGAACTTTGTAGCTAGCAAATCATGGTTTTATCGATTACCTTTTTAGGTTAATTTTTACTGACAATTTTTTGACTGCCACTCTTTTGTTTTCCATTGCATATGTACCTTGTTTTTTGACTGGTTTTGATTTTTTACATCTCGTTTGCTGTCCCCTGCCTTCATAATGTACTTCATGTGAATAGACAAATTCCAAAGAGGCACGGGCTTTTTATCGACTCCTTGAATTTTTTTTTGTCCGTTTTCTGTTTCTAAACACTGATGGAGCGGGTCTTGTTGACATCTTTACACGCGCGAGCCGGAAGACACTTGCACTTCCGGTCCTCGCCGCGTTGATAATTGCTCCGACAGTGCTCCACTTTTCATATTCGGGAGCACTGCCGGAGAGTAGGTCCAACATTTGGGATGGCTTGCTAAATTGTGAGTATACCATTATTTACATTTTTAAATGGCCACCGGCCGCGCTATTCCTCTTGCGGACGGCTGGTATTCAGATATATTTCTGTGTTTTCCTGTCGGGCTTCAACCCCTCCCTCCTGCACACCACACGAACATTACTTTGTCTGTGTGGTTTTTTCAGTTATTTAGACAATCATGTATTAGCCTACCACATGAGCGTGGCTACTATGATACATTTTTTATTTTAATTCTTATACTTTCCCTAGCAAAGGTGATACTTACTGTACCTCATTGACAACAGGTCTGTTGAGTATGGACACATTGATACTACTTTCTTTTCAAATTTGTTTCAGCAATGATGATAATTATTGTGTCACTTTCTACTGTTGGTTCTACTGTTGCACAGACAGTATAGAGTTAGAAAGGACTCTGGTTCTCATTTCAAATTGTTGTTGTGAAATTTAAGTCGGTGTTTAACTTGCCATATGGTCACTGTTTTTAGATAGCATCAGCATCAGTCCTAGACGTGTGTTTTCCTATGGAGCCACATCTCACATTTGGGGATGGTAAGCCATTCATTACAGTTCCTTCTACCACTGAGCACCCATTTCACTTGTGCACACTTTTTCCCACTCATTGGGTAAATTTGTGCAATTGGGTTATGACATAATTAAATAATCCTTTGTTTTTCAAGGGTGACCTTCATTTATTATTTTGACCAGACTCACAGTTGGCTTAATGTATGTGATAGTCCCTTAGTTCATAGACTAGGGTGTTGTAGTAATTAGTGTTATAGGAGAAGTTGTATTTTGGTCTTGATGAAGCATCAATGGATCCGGCTGGACCACCAGATGCGAAACATGTTGACCTTTGATTAGAAGTTCTATGATAGTTTCGGGCCTCTGAGGTTTTTTTTCGAAAGTAAATGAGCATGACCACTCAACCTTTACTTTTTTAAATTTGTTTTTCATTTTGGCCTATATCTCATCCTAGCTGATTAAACCTGTGATGTTTCTTGAGATTTAGAGCCAATTTTAGCTTTTTTCTCTCCTGATTTTCTAGTGCCTGTAGAAAGGTGTTGGCTACAAAATAGTCAATCACGCCAGTCACAATAAAAGAACTTCGGCAATGAGCCCCCCCTCCCCCTCTGGAGAGCCCGTCAGACATTGCAGCGCCAGTCTGACAAGGAGCATTCCCAATGATGAAGCTAGACATCCATTGTGATGTGTGAGGGCTCTTGCTCCTAAAGAGTCAGGTTTCCCTGCTTTTCTATTTTGGAACAGTGTACTCTTTTGGTTGTTGGATATATTGGACACCATTGATGATAGATCTCAAATTGTGTCCAAGAAAATATCTTTAAAAGCTCAGTTGTTGGGTGGAGATCTGTAGAACAGGTGAATATGGTATCTTTAAGTGGGGCTAGTTTGGCATTTAGCAGGAAAGGCTTTACATCCATGGATAGTTATTGCATCTAATTTGGTGATTGGTATGGTGTCCTTGAAACAATGGCCAATCTATTCCTTTTTTCTCTTATTGGATATGTGTAATGGCTTGATAACCAGGTGGGATAGTTTATGTAGTACAGGGTACATGTCTTTTTCCAACCAAGTTTCAGTGATAAATGGTATGTCTCGTGCTGTTTCTGTCAGTAGATCAACAATGCTGTATTCATTCTCATTTTGGAAAGGAAAGGTATGCATCTGAGTTATTTTTGGACTTATTAGTTGAGATTTGTTCATTGTGTGTATGGAAAGGTGAGGAGGCAGGAAGTGCTGCTGGAGTAATTGGGCTGAGACTGTGGCATTCTTCACCTTTGCTGTCCAGCTTAACTAAGTTTTTTTAAAAGAGATTTGAGGATTTTTTTAGAAGGAGAGTGTGAGTCATATTAGATATGCGTCTGTTACATTTTCTATGAGGAATGGTGCTTTTGAGAAGTGTTAAAATTGCTGTGATGTGGAATGGGTGATGCTAGGTTTGCGTGATTTGTGGTGTTTTTATTTCTTTTTTGTTTGGTGAACGTGGAAGGGATGTTAGTAGGGGATATGGGGGAGCATGGTAGTTTAGCGATTGATGGGTGTAGTTGATTGGTGATTATGGCAGTTGTGGATGAATGGGTTTAATTTCAACTAGATTCTTTATTTAATGAAAAATACATTTCCTTTACTTTGTTACATTCTCAAGACATGAATGCTTGTACATCCAACAGGTGTTTCGAGGAATCTCCTATTTCACAAGCAAGTAAGTGAATAAATAAATAGGAAAATGTTTTTGATTTCACAAGTGACTGCCTATCATAAAATGAACATATAGTGCATTGAAAGCTATGAATTTTATTGTAAGAATCTTTACTATGTGGTTTGGTTATTTTTCAAGTTTATAGATTCTCATACTATTATTTAAACACTGCTATTACTATTATTTACTATATTAATCATTTTACAGACTGCCTCAATTTTTATCAAATCCTAAATAATTGGGTAACTGGTATGAGTATGTCTTTGAACATTACTAATTTTGTAACTTTGACACTGTGCACTTTCTGATACCATGTTTTTATACTAGTAGAGTTTGCAACGGTTTAGGGCTTTGATAAAGATTCAGAGTATGTGTCAACAGTGAGGAGTTTTCTTTCTTTTGTTTGTCTTATGTTTTCTTTATATGATAGGTGGCCATATATGGAATCTAAAATGTTTTTGCCATTTTTTAAATTTTATTTACATCATTGAGAAAGAGGAGATTCTTTGAAACAAGTGTGGGCTGTACATATACAAATTTCTTGAGATTGTAACAAATTAATCATTGAAAGAATCTATTTTCATCAATAACGAATCAAGTTGAAATGGAAAAATGATTGAATGGGACTAGTAATTTCATAGCAACCTCCCTAAGATATTATGAACACTGTGACGCACCATTGGGGTACTGGTGCAGGGAGAAAGAAGACGCTGGGCTACTGATCCTTTTCACCCCACAATTGTTACGATGAGTGATGTGGGGTTGATTAGTGCTGAGATGTGCTTTGTGATTAAGTTGTTAGTTATGGAAGGGTATTGTGAGGCTGGGGTTTGAGAGGGGTGAGGATGCAAGGTTCTGTGATCCTTTCTGGTGGTAAGGTTGGTTAAGGTGTTATATGAGTATTGTTATTAAGTGGTAGCATGTGCGCAATGTATTTGCTAGTGGAAATGTTTTCATTTGGGGGTGTAGAAATATTATGTGTTGAGGCAATATTTGATATCCGATTACTTTGCTAGCGAAGCTGCTAGTGGCAAATGGGGAAAGGTTTTAGAAGAGTTAGGGTAGGGAACTGTGAGTTGAGGCATGCTAGGATAGGCCAAATAGATGTGGGAGAGTGTGTGTGTCTAGGGGTGAAGTTAGCAGCTGTTTTGGAAGTACGATTGGTGTGTGTGAGGTAGGAAGAAAAAGGAAGAGATGGGAGTAAACAGTAGATTTTAAAGGGAGGAGGGGCAGGGGAGGAGCTAGTGCTGGAAGTCTGCTGACCACCATATTAGGAGTCATTGGAGGACTTCTGCCCATTTATGGGTGGAAGTCTGACTCCGAAGAGGCAGTTGCATCGCCAACACCACCACGCCAGCAGGAACACACCCGACGTATTACGAGCCATACTACGGCTTGGTGGAGTCTTGCCGGCGTGGTGGTGCTGGTGATGCAAAACCACAAGGACCCATCCTCTCCCGGACAACCAGCTCACCAGAAAAGGTAAGTTGATCGTCGGATAGGGGGAGCAGGGTGTAGTGTGTGTAGTGCATTAATGCAAGTATGCGGAGGGGGAAGGTGGTGTAGTATGAGTGCGAGTATGCAGGTGAATGCGTGCCTGTATGCGATTAAATGTGAATGTTTGTGTCCGTTTATGTGCGCATGTATGTGGGTGTCTGAGTGCATGTTTGCGAGTGAGTGGTGGTGAATAGGTGCACGGCAATGCCGGGTTTCATCATTTAAGTCGCTGGTTCTAACGCTCGGGCGAGACGCTCGTTTACAATTTTTGGCGCCAATACAGAGGAAAGAGAGAAAATAAAACCGATTATAGATGCTGGCTATTGTTACAGACCAGAAGGATGGAAGGAAGTTGTTAAAAATAAAAGGTTGAAGACATCAAGAAACAAGTTTGTTGGCTAAACCCAGTCCCAATAGCTGATATGAGGTCGAGTGCCGTTTGAATGATTAAGCCTTGAAGAAGTCCGGTTTGGACGAAACACATGTCGGCTGATGGCTTTTGTATTTTGTTTATATTTATGTATTGTTTGCATTGTTCGTACTGTGTCTGTATATCTATGATATTTTTATGTGTTATATATAAAAAAAAATCTTCTTGGCATCATTGCTTCTCACAAATTTGTTGTGTATGTTTGTAGATTTTTCCTTTGTCTGTATGATAATAGTACCAGCACCATTATAAGAAATATTTTCTGATGGTTTAATCTATGGTCTCTTTCCAACTTGACTTATAAGAAAACACTTGTATTTAAACTTTTGATACATTGAGTTTTTTGGTGTGCTCCACTAATCTTATTTAGTTTATGCTACCGGCTTACTTTCTAGCAATCCGGTATTACACATCATGGCAACGATGTGTTTTAATGTATGAACACCCTTATTTGTTTTGAATAGACTATTAGAATGTGCACTTATTTCAATATTTGAGTTGCCAGTTTTTGCTTGGTGGTGAATGTCTGCATGTTTGCGAGTGAGTGAGGGTGTCTGTGTGAATGTATGCGTATGCCGAGGGGTGTGTATGTGAATGCATGTGTGCGTGAAGGGGTGGGGAGTGTTCGTAAGTGTGTGGATGAGTGGGGGGGGGTCTGCATGCATGTAGACATGTGGGGGTGCGTGTGCCGGTGATAGGAATGGGGATTCTTGTCGCTGGGTGCGTTACCGTCAGGATTTTCATGGCGGGGTGACCGCCATAGAAAGCCTGGTGGTCTGCAGCCCTGTAATCCGTCTGGCATGCTGAGGCCTGCTGCCGGGTTAAAGGTGCTTAATGCCGGCCACGGCATTGTGGAGGTTTGGCTTCTCCTCGTAATGAGGGCCATCGTCTGTAGTCAGATTTTCCCGTTTGAAGGTTTTCCTTAAAGGCAGTCAACACCCTATTTATTCTTTGGCACTGTAAAAATGCAGCAGCTTGCTGTGAGCTTCCCAGTGTTATTGAATTTATACTAACCAAAGCAAGATAATACGCTCGGGCTCTGTGACAGGATTAATGAAACAGCCAGCTTTTAATTCCCTTCCATGAAAGATCCACCTCCTTATAAAGAGATGGCTGAAACTTATATTGTAGTGTTGCTGCTGAGGCAGAAGAACCATGGCTGTCTAGCCTGCTCAGTATAAACGATGAGACTTGAACTATATACTGATTCTCTGATCTCATGTCACAACCAGGTTTGCACCACATAAATTGTAGGTCAGGGAGATTCGGGGACAGATTTATGGAAAGTGGCGCTGCACTGAGTGCAGTGCCACTTTCCCTGTGCCCCTTAGCACCCCCTTACTGCCATCATGTGTGCGCCATATTTAAAATACGGCGTACCATGGCGCAGGGCATGGGGAAATAGCGTCATTTCTCATTACACTATTGTTGTACTCTGTAGGAGTAGCGCCAAAATATTGGCACTACTCCTGCAGAGTACATAGGGCCTCATTCTAAAGAATGGAAGCCCCCTTTTAACGCCTACCCTTGAGCAGGCATTAAAAGGGCCATAAAAAATGGCGCAAGGAAATCTCAGAGATTTCCTTACTTCATTTTTCCAGCTCCCCTAACAGGGGAACACCCCTTTTGCATACATTGTGCCTGGTTCAAGCATAATGTAGTACAAAGGGTTACAGAGTGGTGCAATGCATGCATTGCGCCACCCTGTAAACACGGCGTGGGTATTTGGGCCTCGATGGGCCACATTAACGTAAAAAATAATGATGTTAATGTGGCGCACGGTGGCGCTAGGGCATTGTAAATATGCCCCTCAGTTTTCAAATTCAAAGTTTTGTTGACCAAACACAGATGTTTAAGCTTTATCCTTTTATTCGCTGGAAGTCAAAGTAGGGATTGCAAAACAATTAAACAATTCCACAAGGGTGACAAATTATGTATCAGGCCTCACCATTCTGCATTAATTGCAACCTATGTAATTCTGTTTTTTGGAAGGAGAAAAAGGTGGCATTACAGAAATCTGTTGTTGATGCCATACTATTGTTTACTATTGCCACCCTATAAGGAGAATTGAAATACAACAATACATTTTGGAAAGTAGGAGATATCAAAAGAATAAGAGCTGAACACAGAGCTAAATTGATTATAGAAGTTGAATGTATAGTCAACTTTCACCCTTATGTTTTTTATACATTTTGTTTTGATATACTGATTTTTATTGAATTTATTACAGAGAACCCTGAACTAGGTGGTACTGTGGAATCGTGCCAGTCAAAATTTAACAAACATATACATAGTCAGCAGAGAGAGGTTTGTAATCCAAAATGATTCCACCATTTCCCTCAGAACTTCTGGACCTATATTTATGCTTTTTGCCACAAAACTGCGCTAACGCAGTATTGCAGTAAAATGTTTAGCGCCGGCTTGCTTCATTTAACAATGCCAGCCGGGCACCGTATTTTTTGAATGGTGCTAGCCAGTGCTGAACTTGGGCTAGCGTCTCAGAAGAAGATGCTAGCTGGGTGGGAGTAGCGGTAGGGAAGGCGGGGGTTGTGCGTCAGAAAATGACGCTAGTCTGGTTAGAGGAAAAAAGGCCTCTAACCAGACTAGCGCCATTTCCTAGTGCACAGACACCAAAAACATGACTCCTGTCTTGGGAAAGACAGGAGTGCTGCCCACCACCCCAATGGCCAGCACAGGGAACAAGTGTCCCCTGGGCATGGCTATTTCACCGTGTGCCATGCAGGGGGCCCCAAGTTAGGGCCCCCATGGCAAAAAAAGAATAAAAGAAAATACTTAGCCTACTTGCCTGGTATGGGGTTCCCCATCCTCCGGTGTTCCTGTGGTGGGGGAGGGGGTGGAGGTGTTCCTGGAGCTTAGGGAGGGCACCTGTCGACCCATTCCATGTTGTTTAACTCTGGAAATGGGTCCACAGGTCCCCTAACGCCTGGTCTGACCCAGGCGTTAAATAATAGTACAAAGCAAGCTTTACACCATTATTTAGCCCCTCCTCCCGGCTGTGTGTCTTTTTGGCATGGGGGGATAAATAAGGGGCTATGGGGATAGCACTATTTTTTAGATTGGAGCGCCTACCTTGCATCTCATTGACGCAAGTTAGGTGAACGCATCCCACAAATGGTGCAAACTCCTATATTTTGATTCTCGATATGTCTAATGTAAAAATATAAATATGGAGTTAGGTTTGCGCTGAACTTGCGTAAAAAACAATGGCGCAAAATCGGCGCGACTGAAGTATAAATATGGGCTTTGATGTTTATATGGGCAGCCCCTTGCAGCATAGATACCGTCCTGCCCGCCAAAGCAGCAGGGGAGTCACGTATGTGGTGTGCAGGAAATTCACCGGTATCATGTGAAGTCTGGAGGATATTGCAACTACCCTGGGTGCCATGAGGGGCTCTCTCCATTCCCATCTTAAAGGCTGCCCACCAAGGGCTTTCAATGCATCATCAAAGGAAGGAACACATCTCTGCAGTTAATGATCGGTAGATGCAGGAAATGTCACTTGAGCCCAAGGTCCCCATTAGTAGCTTGGCTTCCAATGGGATAAACACAGGCCTCTCTGACTGCTGCTTGTAAAAGCAGTGCATGGAGGAGTTGCAGGAAACTATAGAATTGGGACTGATGAAGCTGGATATATGTTTGGAGGTCCTGGAAAGACTGCTTATGTGATCCCTACCACACATCACTCAATCTGGAAATATCTATAAGGTCCCATTTCATGAACCCAATCAACTCTGCTGCCTGGCAAAGCCAGCTGCCCCTCCAAAGGGGGGTCTGGAGCTTACCCTCCTAGCTGGTCCATGTTAAGGCCAAATGCCACACCCAAATCGCCACATTCATGAAATAAAGGACAGAACATGGAATGGGTGATCCATACATCCCATCCACAATGGTCTCCCCAGTCAGGAATAGCTGATCCACCTTATTAGTCGGGTCACCCCAAGCACCATAAATCCACTCTTCGAGGACCACCAGTTTGGAGGCCCAGTAGTACAGGTGAAAGTCTGCACCTGCTCGGCCTCCATCAAAGGTCGATTGCATGCATTTCCTAAAGGCGATGTATGGTGGACAGTTGGCCCAAAGGAAGGAGCATATTGTTCCCTTTAGGCCGCTAAACTATTGTTTAGGGAGAGGATGTGGAACATTTAGTAGAACCTGTAGGAAGTGTGATAGGACCATCATCCTAAAGAGAGCTACCCTCCTGAGGATGTTGAGAGGCAGCTGGTTCCATCTCCCCAGGTCTCCCCTCAACTTATTAATGAAGACCATCAGGTAAAGGAAACAAGTAAACGTTTGGAAGGCGGGAGATGTAGATACCAAAGTATAAGAAACTTAACCTGCAGTTCAGCACCTGGGACTGACCAGCTGCTTCCCCTTGGGTCTCTGGTCAGGGGGACCAAGAGAGGTTTGGAGCAATTAACAAGCAGGCAGGAGGCCTGCCTGTACAAGTCAAGCATTCAGAATAGTCTGGGACCGACAACCTCTGGGACTAAGAGGAAGAGCAGTACATCATTTGCACATAGGCCTGCCCCCCCAACAGAACCCTCTGACCCTCATGTTGCCTCATACCGACATCTCCAATGGCTGCTTTGCTTGGGAAAACAGGAGAGGGGGGAACAGGCATCCTTGTCTGGTGCCCCGTTGTATGGGGAAGGCCTGTGATAGGACCCTATTCACCTGCACTCAACCTGGGCGGCGACATGCAAAGCTTGTACATAGTAGATAAAATGGTGCCTGAGTACAAGCGATGGAATGCATCCTACAGAAAGCTCCAGTCAAGGGAGTCAAAAGTTTTTTTTCAAAGTCTACAAGGAGAAAAGTGTGAGGTCGTATAAGGAGTTGCCGATAGCCCACTGCTGCTTACAGTCGATGGATGCAATGCCTTGTGGTGCATCGGGGCATGTAGCGCATTGGTCGAGGTGGTTCAGGTTATGCATAACTTTGAGAGTCAATTGGTAAGTATCTTGGCTTATACCTTGAGTTCACTGTTAATGAGGAAGATTGGGTGGTAGGATGCTCAGTCCTTGGGGGGACAGCCATCTTTTTGTAGGACTACTATAGTTGCCTCATTCAATCCTTTCAGGATGCACCCCTTAGATATGGCTTTGTTGTATAGGGCCAGCAGTTGAGGGAGAAGCAGTTTGAAACCTCCAGGTGTGCCAGACATCGCAGACTTCGAGACCTGATGTCCACTTACCAGGGAGGAGTTAAGTGTGGCTCAGCGAACCTTTCCCACACTTGTGGGCATGTGATTTACAGCTCCGTGACTTCATTATGATCCTGATTTAGAACTCGGCAGGTACGTTACTCCATGACAACAGTGATGAATATCCCATTCACCAAAATCTAAATCCCATTATAGCCTATGGGATTCAGATTTCGCCTGATGGGATATCTGTCACCGTTGTGACAAATCCGCCAGTCCAAACGTCAGTGCAAAAGTGTCGGTACCAACACCCATACCGTTACGCCAATGAAAAAACGCCCACTACATCATGACTCACGAATCACCATGGCGGACATTCAAGGGTGGTAAACCATTGGCGTTACACACCAACGCGCTTAGAATGGACACCTAAATACTAAACTGCACAACATTAGCCAATACCAAAAACACACACTTGACACTCATATACACACCACAGCACTATAAAACACACAACCTCATTACCCACAACCCTTTATGTATACAAGTTATTGCCACCAGACTGACACCAAGAGCACTGCGACAACTAGACACACACACCACATAAACCCATACATCCCTCACGCACACCACTACGCACACCCAACCACACTACCCAACACCCACATGCTTACACACACCACACAACACCCATGTCCCCACAAAGGCACCCCGGTTTCAAAGATGAGGAGTTGAGGGTCATGGTGGAGGAAATAGTCAGGGTAGAGTCACAGCTGTTTGGAGCACAGGTACAGCAGATATCCATTGCCAGGAAGATGGAGCTATGGCAGAGAATCTTGGACAGGGTGAACGCCATGGGACAGCATCCAAGAACAAGGGATGACATCAGGAAGAGGTGGAACGACCGACGGGGGAAGGTACGTTAAATTGCAGGAAGGCACCAGCTCGCCATACAGAGAACTGTTGTTGGACCCCCCCTCCTCCCCCACAGCTCACAGCATGGAAGGAGCAAGTCTTGGCAATCTTGCATCTTGAGGGTCTCACTGGAGTTGACGAAGGACCAGACACTGGTGAGTCAACATTTACTACTTATCGTCACCCGTACCTGCATGCCATCACACCTTCTCACCCTCACTACCATCACTCCACTACATCCCACACATGTACCTACACATATGGCTAACCACAATGCCCAGCCCTGCAAGGAATACCAATGCATGTACAGCCCTCCGAGCCCTGCATGGACACCCATCACAAAAGCACACACAGCATGGGGGAAAGAACAATCCCACAATACATCACCATACACAAACAAAGTTGGCAGGGAAACAGCAACTATAGAGGGGAAGCTAGGGATGTATAATATGTGACAGGCATGAAGCATAATACATCACTTACATCCCCACCGGTGCCCCAGCCAATGTCAGTGGAGACGGGGTGCCACGACAAACCAGTCCCCCAACAGAAGATGCCCCCAGTGATGACAGTAACTCTGGACTTCCCGATCTGGATCAACAACTTGGCCCCTCATGGACCACTGGACAGTCGGTCACCCCAGCCCCCTCATAGTCCACCACAGAACCTCCCCCATCAGTATCCAACACCACAGCACCCACCCAGCATCCCCACACCTCTATCAGCAGTGTGTCCACCTGTACAGAGACCCCAGACCATACCTCATACCCAAGACAATCAGGGACCTGGGGTCAGTAGCAGTGGGCATACTGTTCAGGGGACAGGGACATAGGCCAACAGGGACACTGGGAGGAATGCTGTGCGCCAGGGTGAGGACAGGCCCAGGGAACCGACTGGTCAGGAGGCACTTTCCAAGATCTTGGGTGCCTTCCAACAATTTCAGAACACGATGGGCCAGATCCTTGACACCATGCAGGAGAACAAGCGGCTGCAGGAGGAACACCATCAGGAGATCAGGGAGGACTTGCAGGCTCTCAACACCACCATGATCTCCATATAAGGGGTGCTGGCAGACATGGCTAACATCATGAGGGAATGGACAGCACACCAGCTAGCCAGTCTATTGACCAGCCCACAACATCCGCTGCCGGTAGTGGACAGGAGGCCCCACCATAGGACCCACAGGCCACCAGCACCCATCCCCTGCAGAAGGTGAAACATCCTGCAAACATTCCCTGTGATCCAGACAGAAGCCAGAGGCACTTGCCAAGACCAAGACCACCGCCAGGAAATTAGACTCTCCTGATTGTTCCCCTTGTGTCCCACCCTTTCACCTTGTCCACTTTGAACTACCTTTGCTCCCCTTCTTATGGTTCCTTGGATACTGCACCTGTGCACTATCAGACTGGAACTATACCCTGGACTTTCCTCTACCATCACCCCATTCCAGTGCCCTTTACCCTCAATTTTATATCACCACAATAAACACCCTTGAATACAACTTGACTGATAGTATTTTATGTGTTGAAAATGTGCATTTAGGGGAACAGTTACATCTGGTGCAAATGATATGGACACTGTGATAGCATACAATTAATGACCTGTAGCTGTCTGTAGTAATCACATCAGGACACAGTTGTCATATCACCAACATCTCTAAGATGACAAGCCATAGGTGACAGTAGGTTTAGATGAAAAGGAAGCGAATGCCAACATGCCACAGTCACACAGATGAAATCATCATCATCATCATATATAACTTTATTTCGGCTATAAGCCATAAAAGTAGACAATACAAGACGTAACATGATTAAGAAACATAGCGCTTTAAAATTTTTTAGAATGTATAGACAACATTGTTTTTAAACATTTTTGTTTTTACAAAATCTCAAGACGTGTAAAAGTATTAGATCGTTAAAATTTAGCTTCAATTAATTAAAATTTATCAAGCTAATTAAATATAATCTAAAACCAAATTATTAGAAGCACGTGATTATCAGAGTTCTAGTTCGTGTCTCCTATGTGTTTTACAAGAACCTTGCCGCTGAGTGACCAATTTTATCATTTGTCTCTGATATCTGGGATAGAAGGGGGAATTGCATAATTTACTTTTTTAAGAACCCTAGATAAATAGTGAGGTCACAGATTTATAAAACATACAGATCATCATTATTCTTTAAAACTAAAAATCCAGACCATTTAGGTTTTAGGTTCATCCGGTTAAGAACTGATATATTAAGTGAATATAGGCCCTCATTCTGACCCTGGCGGTCGGTGATAAAGCGGCGGCCAAGCCGCCAACAGGCCGGCGGTCTAAAATATGCAATTCTGACCCTGGCGGGAACCGCCAACACAGCCCGCCAACTTAACACTCCGACCGCCACAGCGGTACAAACAAACAGCGCGGCGGTTCCCGCCAACAGCCCGGCGGCAGACAAAGTACCGCCAACCCTATTACGATCCACCAATCTGCCACCTTTTCCGGGGCGGGAGCACCGCCGATAAGAACACGGCGGAAACAGACTACGAACGGGAAAACGCTCACCTCTACGCACTCCACGCGAGATTCCGGCAGTATGGAGCCAGAGTTACAGGTCATCCCCGCACTCCTATTCCTCCTCATATACCAGGAGCACGCCCGGCGGCGCGGAAGACATCGGTGAGTACTGCACCTAAGACACAGGGGAGGGAAAAGATTACCGGCACACACCCACCCACCCACACCCACTACAACACACACATCAATGCATTCCCACAGATCACTGTCACAACCCACAAACCACCCCCCTCCGAAATAATGCAAAGACCAAAAGAAGAGATCATAAACGGGCAGATATATTGAAATATGTACGCCATTAATCCCAATAAATAAATAAACTATGTACAAAATATATACAGCTACTAAATGTAGTCCAACCACTGTCCGTGGATCACAGGGGTCCTGTGCAAAGGGGCAAGGCCCAGTCCCACGACAAGAACTCCACGGAGAGAACACTGCAGGGGCATCAGAAAGAAAATAGGACAGGCACCTCAGGGGGAAGGGAAGGGGGGGCACCTCAGCCACTTGAGTACACGACGCCAGATCCACGAGGGGACTCCATGACCACTGGGCCATCCTGGGGAGAGCAAAGCCACAGTCCATACAGTCCATACAGTGGGTGGCCTGCCCACTGGGCCATCCTGGGGAGAGCAAAGCCACAGTCCAAACAGTCCATACAGTGGGTGGCCTGCCCACTGGGCCATCCTGGGGAGAGCAAAGCCACAGTCCATACAGTCCATACAGTGGGTGGCCTGCCCACTGGGCCATCCTGGGGAGAGCAAAGCCACAGTCCATACAGTCCATACAGTGGGTGGCCTGCCCACTGGGCCATCCTGGGGAGAGCAAAGCCACAGTCCATACAGTCCATACAGTGGGTGGCCTGCCCACTGGGCCATCCTGGGGAGAGCAAAGCCACAGTCCAAACAGTCCATACAGTGGGTGGCCTGCCCACTGGGCCATCCTGGGGAGAGCAAAGCCACAGTCCATACAGTCCATACAGTGGGTGGCCTGCCCACTGGGCCATCCTGGGGAGAGCAAAGCCACAGTCCAAACAGTCCATACAGTGGGTGGCCTGCCCACTGGGCCATCCTGGGGAGAGCAAAGCCACAGTCCATACAGTCCATACAGTGGGTGGCCTGCCCACTGGGCCATCCTGGGGAGAGCAAAGCCACAGTCCAAACAGTCCATACAGTGGGTGGCCTGCCCACTGGGCCATCCTGGGGAGAGCAAAGCCACAGTCCAAACAGTCCATACAGTGGGTGGCCTGCCCACTGGGCCATCCTGGGGAGAGCAAAGCCACAGTCCATACAGTCCATACAGTGGGTGGCCTGCCCACTGGGCCATCCTGGGGAGAGCAAAGCCACAGTCCAAACAGTCCATACAGTGGGTGGCCTGCCCACTGGGCCATCCTGGGGAGAGCAAAGCCACAGTCCAAACAGTCCATACAGTGGGTGGCCTGCCCACTGGGCCATCCTGGGGAGAGCAAAGCCACAGTCCATACAGTCCATACAGTGGGTGGCCTGCCCACTGGGCCATCCTGGGGAGAGCAAAGCCACAGTCCAAACAGTCCATACAGTGGGTGGCCTGCCCACTGGGCCATCCTGGGGAGAGCAAAGCCACAGTCCATACAGTCCATAACAGACCCCACTGCCACTGGAGGAGGCAAGTTGGCCAGAGGACATCCTGCAGCCCTGCCCGAGATAGATCCTGCCCTGCCACGTCTGCCAAAGGGCCAGCGGTTCTTGCCCTGAAGGGCCCAGTTAAGCGGTTCTTGAGACGGCGGGGCCCAGTTCAGCGGTTCTTGCCTTGAAGGGCCCAGTTCAGCGGTTCTTGCCTTGAAGGGCCCAGTTCAGCGGTTCTTGCCTTGAAGGGCCCAGTTCAGCGGTTCTTGAGACGGCGGGGCCCAGTTCAGCGGTTCTTGCCTTGAAGGGCCCAGTTCAGCGGTTCTTGCCTTGAAGGGCCCAGTTCAGCGGTTCTTGAGACGGCTGGGCCCAGTTCAGCGGTTCTTGAGACGGCGGGGCCCAGTTCAGCGGTTCTTGCCTTGAAGGGCCCAGTTCAGCGGTTCTTGAGACGGCGGGGCCCAGTTCAGCGGTTCTTGCCTTGAAGGGCCCAGTTCAGCGGTTCTTGAGACGGCGGGGCCCAGTTCAGCGGTTCTTGCCTTGAAGGGCCCAGTTCAGCGGTTCTTGAGACGGCGCGGCCCAGTTCAGCGGTTCTTGCCTTGAAGGGCCCAGTTCAGCGGTTCTTGCCTTGAAGGGCCCAGTTCAGCGGTTCTTGAAACGGCGGGGCCCAGTTCAGCGGTTCTTGAGACGGCGGGGCCCAGTTCAGCGGTTCTTGCCTTGAAGGGCCCAGTTCAGCGGTTCTTGCCTTGAAGGGCCCAGTTCAGCGGTTCTTGAGACGGCGGGGCCCAGTTCAGCGGTTCTTGAGACGGCGGGGCCCAGTTCAGCGGTTCTTGCCTTGAAGGGCCCAGTTCAGCGGTTCTTGCCTTGAAGGGCCCAGTTCAGCGGTTCTTGCCTTGAAGGGCCCAGTTCAGCGGTTCTTGAGACGGCGGGGCCCAGTTCAGCGGTTCTTGAGACGGCGGGGCCCAGTTCAGCGGTTCTTGCCTTGAAGGGCCCAGTTCAGCGGTTCTTGAGACGGCGGGGCCCAGTTCAGCGGTTCTTGCCTTGAAGGGCCCAGTTCAGCGGTTCTTGAGACGGCGGACGGTCTATGGCCAACTGCTAAATGCCTGGTGGTGCCCTCCTGGGCAGCGGGGATGGTGCTCCTTCACTGCCCACCTGGGCTGTGGGTGGTGGGGCCCTCCTGGCCAGCTGGGCTGGGTCCTCCCTGGGCAGCGGCTATGGGGCTGGTGGGCTCTCCCGGGGCAGCTGTGCCGGTTCCTCCCGGGGCAGCGGCTATGGGGGTTGTGGGCTCCTCCTGGGCAGCAGGCCTGCTGCCTGACCTCTCCAACTTGCTGCCCTTGCCCTCCTTAGTCGTCGGCCTGTGGCCCTTTCCTCCCTTTGGAGCTGTGGCTGGTGACTGTCTCTGGGTGGTGTCCGGGGGGGATGTAGAAGGCGGGCTCCTGCGGCGCCCCTTCCGCCTTCTGCTCCTCTTCCCAGGGGGTGGGCTGGCTGTCCCCTTGCTGCTGGGCGAAGATCCAGACATGCGGGCTGGCGGGCTCCAATACCCCTGCACCCTTGTCAAGGGGGCTGCAGGGCTGGTGGTGGCCGAGGTGCTCTTCTTACCCCGACGAGAAGGAGGGGGGGGCTCAGGGTCAGGAAAGAAGTTAGTAGTGGCGAGGAAGAGCTTCTTGGGACAATGGAGAGTGGTAGGTACAGTGGGAATGGGAGTGGAGGGAGAGGATGTGGTTGTAGGTGAGTCACGTTTGCTGTCTTTGGGTGCAGGGGCAGGAGGGATAGGCTGTCGTGAGGTGGATGGCTGTTGGGTGGGTGGGTGGCTGCGTTTGTGTGGTGTGGAAGAGGGGGTGACAGACACAGTGGGAGAGGACACAGGGGACGTGTAAATGGCAGTGGGGGTGGTGACTGCACGTGTGCGGACTGGAGTGGAGGGTGTGCTGGTGATGGAAACACTGGCTGATGGTGAGGTGAATGGAGGTGTGAGTGTAGACGTCACAGGGAGGGAGGAGGGAGACGAGGAGGTGGGGGTCACAGAGGTGGTAGTGACTGTTGGCATGTCTGCATCGGAATGTTGCGTGTGTGAATGTCTGCGTGATCTGTGGTGCTTATGTTTGGATGAGCTTCTCTTGGGTGTTGAGGTGTGTGCAGGCTGGTCTGATGGTGTGGGTGGGACAGGCAGAGGAACAGGAGACTGGGAGGAGGGAGTTAGTAGAGGCAGGCAGGAGACAGGGACAATGGCTGCCGTCAGTGCTGAGGCCAGAGCCTGGAACGATCGCTGATGGGCAGCCTGACCCGAATGAATGCCCTCCAGGTACGCATTGCTGCGATGAACCTCCCTCTCCACCCCCTGGATGGCATTCAAAAGGGTAGTCTGCCCAACAATGAGCGTTCGGAGGAGGTCAATGACCTCCTCACTGAGGGCAGCGGGGGTAACAGGGGCAGGGCCTGAGGTGCCTGGGGCGAAGGAGATGCCCGGCTTCCTGGCAGAGCGGGCACGGGGCGAACGCTGAGGGGCTGCTGGGAGGGCGGAGATGGTGCGCTGGGTGGCGGCTGTACCTGTAATGGCGGGGGGCACGGATGGTGCCACCCCCGCAAGGGAGCCCCCTTCCGAGGACGTGTCCGTGTCGCTGCAGGGTCCAGTCGTCCCCGTCGTGGAGCTCCCCTCGCCCTCCGTCTCACTGGTCCAGTCTGACTCTGTGGCATGGCCCTCCTGGGCCATGTGAGATGCAGCTCCCTCCTGCCCCGATGCCACTTCTCCTCCGCCTGATGATGCTGATGCACACAAGCACAGAAAGACAAACAAAAAGGGGGGGGGAGAGAGAAATAAAGGGATATTGATTACATGGATCTCCGGTACAGTTAGCGGACATGACAGACACAGATGCCCCCTGCACTAAGTTGCGCACTTGGGGTCCGCTACGCATTCCGTGGAACATGCCCTACACGCCTAGAGTTGACAACTGCACCCATGGATGACACGGCCCAGGGATGGCTGTACTGACAAACTACTGAGGGTGGTGGCTGGGGACACAGGGGCTTACGGGGGTGCCCAGCCTACAGATATCGCCCTGCCCTAGGGGGACCCACAGCCCTCCTCCCCCACCCAGACACCTCCACTGCGCGACAACAGAGTAGATAATGCTTGTACTCACCCCCTTGTGTCTGCTGTGCTGCCCTCACGCGCCCATCCAAATCAGGGTAGGCCACCGCCAGGATCCGGAACATCAGGGGGCTCAGTTGACGGCAGGCACCCCGCCTACGTTGGGAGGCCATCCCCAGCAGAGACTCGGCGGTCTTCTTGGTCCCGCGGCGGATGTCCTCCCACCTCTTGCGGCAGTGGGTGCCCCGTCGATGGTGGACCCCCAGGGCCCGGACTTCCTTGGCGATGGCACGCCAAATCCCGATCTTCTCATGGGCGCGGACCTATGTGACACGTACAGGGAGGGAGAAATACCACGTTCAAGTTACTCAGCATTTTCCTTTCCAGTGGCCCAACGCCCCCCATCCCCGCCAGGCCCCCCGCCAGGCCCCCCGCCATGCCCAACATGCCCCCATCCCCGCCAGGCCCCCCGCCAGGCCCAACATGCCCCCCATCCCCGCCAGGCCCCCCGCCAGGCCCAACATGCCCCCCATCCCCGCCAGGCCCCCCGCCAGGCCCCCCGCCATGCCCAACATGCCCCCCATCCCCGCCAGGCCCCCCGCCAGGCCCCCCGCCATGCCCAACATGCCCCCATCCCCGCCAGGCCCCCCGCCAGGCCCAACATGCCCCCCATCCCCGCCAGGCCCCCCGCCAGGCCCCCCGCCATGCCCAACATGCCCCCCATCCCCGCCAGGCCCCCCGCCAGGCCCAACATGCCCCCCATCCCCACCAGGCCCCCCGCCAGGCCCCCCGCCATGCCCAACATGCCCCCCATCCCCGCCAGGCCCCCCGCCAGGCCCCCCGCCAGCCCCAACATGCCCCCCATCCCCGCCAGGCCCCCCGCCAGGCCCAACATGCCCCCCATCCCCGCCAGGCCCCCCGCCAGGCCCCCCGCCATGCCCAACATGCCCCCCATCCCCGCCAGGCCCCCCGCCAGCCCCAACATGCTCCCCATCCCCGCCAGGCCCCCCGCCAGGCCCAACATGCCCCCCATCCCCGCCAGGCCCCCCGCCAGGCCCCCCGCCAGCCCCAACATGCCCCCCATCCCCGCCAGGCCCCCAAGCCAGCCAGTGGCCCCAAATCCAGATAGAATTAAACTCACTTGTTGGTCTGGAGGACCGTAGAGTAGCGCATACTGGGGGAGGACCCCATCCACAAGTTTCTCCAACTCCTCTCCAGTGAAGGCAGGGGCCCTTTCCCCAGTCGCAGCAGCCATTGTCCCTTCCAGACCGAGGTCACAGCAACACTTGCAGTATAGGTCCTCTCCTGTGAAAGTTCAAGTCGCAAGTGGATAAGTAGATAGAAAATGGCGGTCACGTCCACGGCGGTGCGTACCGCGGCGGTGCATCCCGCCACCGCCGGCGCCCTTCGCCATTGGCTCCTGAAACCCATAGGCTTCAATGTTAACCAATGCGGCTTCGCGCCGCGGTCTTCGCCCGCCGCCCGCCGCGGTGTGCCACGCCAGCGCATTGACCTCACATCCCATTGTCACACTTCACAGGTCAGGCAGCCGCCATTTCCAGGGCCCACATGGCTCAATTTCAACTGCGTCACACAGGCCTAGGCCTTGCATAGCCACTCAGACACGCCATTCACTGCATAGAGAATCGTATACTGTGCTAGCTGTGAGTACGTACCTGTGGGTTGCCTGACTGTGTGCTCCATGTTGTCCTTCCTAGGCACCGTCCGCTGGGTTGGGCGAGGAGACGGATGAATCCTCCCGTGTACCGACCGCTGGTGGACCTGTCGACAATGGAAGAACGCCACATTATCCTGACCTACCGTCTTAACCGTGCCACTATCCATGAACTGTGTGCCCGGCTGGAGCCCGACCTGATGTCCCCCATCCGCCAACCCACAGGGATTCCCCCTCTGGTGCAGGTCATGTCAGTACTCCATTTCTTGGCAAGTGGGTCATTTCAGACAACCGTGGGAATTGCTTCCGGGATGTCTCAGCCCATGTTTTCAAAGGTGTTATCCAGAGTGTTGTCTGCCCTGATGAAATCCGTGAGGAACTACATCATTTTCCCTGAGGAGGGCGAATTGGCTACAGTGAAGGGTGATTTCTACGCCCTTGGACATATTCCCAACGTAATTGGTGCCATTGATGGGACCCATGTGGCTTTGGTTCCCCCAAGAGACAGGGAGCAGGTGTACAGGAACAGAAAAAGTTACCATTCAATGAACATCCAGGTGGTGTGTTTGGCTGACCAGTACATCTCGCATGTAAATGCCAAATTCCCAGGGTCAGTGCATGACGCCTACATCCTGAGGAATAGCAGCATCCCTTACGTGATGGAACAGCTACAGAGACACCGTGTATGGCTAGTGGGGACTCTGGGTACCCCAACCTGTCGTGGCTACTGACCCCAGTAAGGAATCCCCGGACCAGGGCAGAGGAACGGTACAATGAGGCCCATGGGCGTACTAGGAGGGTGATCGAACGCACCTTTGGCCTCCTAAAGGCCAGGTTTCGCTGCCTGCATATGACCGGTGGATCCCTAATGTACTCACCTAAGAAGGTGTGTCACATCATCGTGGCCTGCTGCATGCTTCACAACCTGGCTTTGCGCCGCCAGGTGCCTTTCCTGCAGGAGGATGGTCGAGACGGTGGTGTTGTGGCAGCGGTGGAACCTGAGGAGAGTGACGAGGAGGAAGACGACGGGGCTGAAACAGACAACAGGGACAGAATCATTGAACAGTACTTCCAATAGGACACAGGTAACATTTCAAAGATAATTTAGTAAATGTTAACTACTCTGCAGCATCTCTGCTGCCTGTCTATTTGCCCCAGTGTATGATGACTGAGTTTTGGCTTTTCCCTCCCTATTTCAGATCTGGGGTCCCCACTACGAGTCCTGTGCTTCGTTTCCCCATGGACTACAGCTTTGTGGCAGCTGTTTGTTGACTTCACCATGTACAAGGACATATTTGCACTGTCATGTCAATTACAATCTATTGAAATCACAGCCAGACTCCTCATATTTTGGTGCAAAATAGGTGTTTATTGAAGTGCTCAAAATGGGATGGGTGGTTTCAAGTGGGTGGGGGCTATGGTGAAGGAATGTCCATGGCAGAGTCCAGAGTAACAGTCACACAGGTGCATTGTCCAGAGGCCTGTGGAGAGATGGAGCATGGGCAGTTCGAGGATGGACAGGGTGACAATGTGGGACAGTGGGATGACATCAGGTGGTATCCATTGCTGGCGGGGGTCTTGACATCCTACTCTGTCTTGCGAGATCTCAGGGCCCTCTTGCGGGGTGGTTCTTCTCCTGCAGGAGGTGGGGGTCTGGTGGGCTGCTGCTGTGCGGGGGCCTCCTGTCCACTAGCGCCGGCGGAGGTGGATGGCTGTTCTTGGTCCAGGCTAGTGGCAGGGGCCCTTGGGTGTTGTTCAGTGTCCGCCCTGCTGTTTACGAGGTCCTGCAGCAGCCCTACCATGGTAACCAGGGTGGTGTTGATGGCTCGGATGTCCTCCCTGTACCCCCGATAGTGTTCCTCCTGCAGCACCTGGATCTCCTGGAACCGGGCCAGTACCGTCGCCATCGTCTCCTGGGAGCGGTTGTATGCTCCCATGATGGTGGTGAGGACCTCGTGGAGAGTGGGTTCCCTGGGCCTCTCCTCCCCCCCCTGTCGCACAGCTGCCCGCCGAGTTGCCCTGTTTCCCTGGGCCTCTGCCCCCTGGCCGGTGTGCCCACTACCACTGCCCCCAGGTCCCTGTTGTTGTTGGGGTGGTGGGTTATCCTGGGTGCCCTGTAGTGGTAGACACACCGCAGATTGACGCGCCCTGGAGACAGAGGCATGGGCCCGCTGGGTGGGAGCTGTGCTGGTGTTCCCAGAGGGGTTAGGGTCTATAGTGGCCTGTGCCTGTGTGAGGGGAACCGACTGTCCAGAGGTCCCCGATGGTCCGGGCTGGTCATCGGTGTCCAGATCGACAGAGCTGCTGTCATCGCTGACGGCCTCTTGGGTGGGGGGTGTGGATAATTCTGGCCCCTCCGCCGCGGTGTGTTGACGGTCGGGTCCTGCAGGGGTATAGAGGTATGGTTATAGTTTCAATGTGTGGCATATGGGTGTATCTGTGGGTTCCCGTGTCCCCAAGTGCTGGCATTCGTGTGTGGGGGCTTTGGTGAGGGTGGCTTGTGGGGGGGGATGTGTATATGCATTGGGCATGCTTTGGTGATGGGTGTCCATGCTTAGTGGACGCATGCAGGCCTAGGTTTTGGGATGTGTGGGTTGTGATGGTGAGACATTGGCGGGGAATAGGTGTGCTGGGGGTGGGGGTGAGGATGGTGGTGGGGGTGAGGATGGTGGTGGGGGTGAGGGTGGGGGTGAGGGTGGGGGTGGGGGAGAGGGTGGGGTTCGAGGATGGGGGTGAGGGTTGGGGTCTGATTTGGCATGCAGGTGGGGGGGAAGCAGTATTGAAGCTTCAACTTACCAGTATCCATTCCTCCGCCGACTCCTGCGTGGCCGTCAGGATGCAGGATGTTCAAGACTTCCTCCTCCCATGATGTGAATTGTGGGGGTTGAGGTGGGGGTCCTCCACCAGTCTTCTGCACGGCGATGTTGTGCCTGGATACCATGGAACGCACCTTCCCCCGTAGGTCGTTCCATCGCTTCCTGATGTCTTCCCGATTTCTGGGGTGCTGTCCCACTGCGTTGACCCTGTCGACAATCCTCTGCCATAGCTCCGTCCTCCGGGCAATGCTGGTGTATTGTATCTGTGTGCCGAACAGCTGGGGCTCTACACGAACGATTTCCTCCACCATAACCCTGAGTTCTTCGTCTGTGAAGCGGGGTTGTCTTTGGGGTGCCATGGGGTGGTGTGTATGATGTGTGGGGTGGAGTATGTGTATTTAAGTGAGTTGAGTGTGGTGGTGTGTGTTGTTTTGTGTGTGGATAGTGTGTGGGTGATGGTGTTGAGTGGCTGTGGCTGTTATGTTTTGGATGCTTGTGTCTCGCTCTTGCCTTCTTTACGAATTTTTAAGCGTAGGGGTTTGTGGGTGATGTGGGTGGGTGTTTTATATTGTATTGTGTGTGTGGGAGTGGTGTGTGTATGTGTATCAGGTGTGTGGGATTCAAATCGTCCAATGTGGGTGAGTTTTGTTCGTTTGTGTGTATTCTGACCGCGCCGGTGTGTCCCGCCAATGGAATACCGCGTTTGAATGACCGCCGCTTGGATTCGTGGGTCGTAATGGCATGGGCGTATTTCTGTTGGCGTGGCGGTGGAGGTTTGGTCACCTCCACCTTTCCGCCGACCGCTGGTCTGGCGGTCTGTTGTGGCGGTCGGATTTTCGGAGGTTTGCCTTCTGCGGGTCAGAATGACCGTGGCAGGTTTCCGCGACCGCGGCGGGATTATGGAGGATTTCTGACCGGCGGTAGGCGCCTTTTACCGCCGAGGTCAGAATGACCCCCATAGTCTAAAACCAATGTGTTGAATTTACACATTTATAATAGTTCTTTTGTTCTTATTGACCATGCACTTCGCAGGTATCCCACCACAGAAAAAACTATTTTATCATTTGTATCAGTTGTTAGGAGTCGTAATGCCGTGTTCCATTCCCTTATCCCAATTGCCCTACATAATGGAACAATCCACTTTTTCGTAGGTACCAAATATCTAGGGCAGAAAAACATAAAGTGCGCGAGTGACTCATTTGTCTTTTGACAATGATGGCAGTATATTGAAATGCAGTCCTCCGGTCTCCATTGCGCTGTAAATGGCTTGAGCGGAAGAGTCCCTAGTCTAAATTTAATGAATAGTGTTTTAGTATATGGAGGATTTACATTATCCATATAGGCCTCAAACTTGGGACTACATTTGTGATCTAAGAACTGCAAAGTCAGACTACCATGATTTTTTAGCCAAATTTGGGTCAGAATGTTCTCCCAGTAGCACCTTTTTACACGTTCCTTTGTTTCCTTTGCCAAATTGTGGGGAGCACTCCACACCTCCTCCATTTTGAGAAATTTACACGTGTCTCTGATGTGTCTGAACCAAGGGATCTTTAGTACGCTGTCATTTGCAAGAAATTCATCTAGTGCTTTATGGAGAGTGGACCGGTCCTCTGAGGTCCAAAGATTAATCCAATACATTAGGGGTCTTAATGCAATTTCATTGTGTATTTCATTTAGGGCTAAGTCAAATCTGAGCGGAGTGAGAGGGGTGCTCATCGGCAACTTTAGGAAGTTTCGAATAAACCGGTTTTCTACAGTGGTCAGACACCTAGAGTTGGTATGACCCCAAAGCTCGGCACCATAAATTGAGGCCGCTACTGCCACTGCTTTGTAGAAGGTGATGGCAGGTGATATCTCCCCTTCACAAGTATTAGCTATTTTCTTAGCTATCACTATAGACCTTTGCCTAAGTGCTGTCAGACTCTTCTTAATCTGTGCCGACCAGCGTTGGTCGTCACTTAACCTAATCCCCAAATAATCAAATTGTCTGACTCTCTCCACTGGTTGGCCTGCTATCGTCATTTTTCCCCTAAATAGTTTGTGTGGGTTAAAGGCCATAAACTTAGATTTTGTTAGATTAATTTCAAGTCCTCTGTTGGAGCAAAAATTATAAAAGGTGTCCAATTCATTTTGCAAGCCCATAGGTGTTCTTGAGATTAATAAGGTGTCATTGGCGAACATTAAAATAGGGACCGGGGTTCCAGCTAATCTAGGGGCATCATGATTACAGTGTAACAATTGGTCCACAGCACCGTTTATGTAGAGATTAAATAGTGTTGGTGCCAAGATGCAACCCTGCCTAACCCCTCTATTGACGGGTATGGCTTCCGTTAGGTCGTCACTATCTGACCAATGTACATCAGCATAAGTCCCTTCGTGGAGATATCTAATCAGTCTTAGTAGTTCGCTATTGGGTTGATAGCTCTCCATAACTTCCTATAGTGTATCCCGAGGTACCATGTCAAAGGCAGCTTTTAAGTCGATAAAAGCTACATACAATTGGCTTTTATTGAGTGACAGGTATTTCCAGCAAAGGAGGTTAAACCTGAATGCCTGGTCTATTGTACTCACTCCTCTTCTGAAGCCTCCCTGAGATTCGGAGAGAATTTGGGCATCATCTATCCATGTCTGTAGTCTGTTCAGCACTTGCTTAGCGAAGATTTTTTGGCTAACATCAATAAGACTGATAGGCCTATAGTTGTTAGGTTGTTCCCTTGGCCCTTTCTTATAAATAGGGACTATGACTGCTCCTTGCCATGTAGTAGGAAGTCCTCCCCCCCTCAGTATCTCGTTACTAAGTGCGTTTAGATACAATGACCACGTTGTCAGACGAGAAAGATATAGATCTCCTGGGATGCCATCAAGACCAGGGGCCTTTCCCTTGCGTGTGGATTGGAGAGCCTCGGTTGTTTCTTTTATGGAGAATAGGTCCAGGTCAAATTTGGGTGGTGTTATACTCCCCCACGTTAAGGTATTGCCAACAGGATCATTAGGTTTTAGTAGGGGTGTAATAGTACTATTGGTATGTGGTTTTCTGTATATGTTTGAAAAGTGCGTCATCCAAGTTTCTGGCTGGATGCCAGGGTAGCTTTCCATTTCTTGAGGGCTACTCTTATCTGACACTAGTTTCCAGAATATGTTGAGATCCTTCTCCTGGAGTGCCACAACCATCTTGTTCCAATTCCTATTCGCCCATTCTTTTTTTGCATTTTTAAGTACATCTTTGTATACAGTCCTGCTCTTCCTTATCTCTCTTAAATTCCCTTCCTTAAGTGCTCCCAGTAAGTGTATCTTAGCTTGACGGCAGGAGTTGGAGAACCACCTAGAGGTTTTAATAACAGTCTCTATCCGCCTCCTTACCGTCTGGAAGTGTGGTTTTAGTCGGGTGACCAGGGTGTTATGGAGATAGACCAAATCAACCAATTTGATATTTATATGTTTCAGGGGAGAAAGTGTTGTTGCAACTGATCTATAGATCGCTAGCTGAACATTTGCATCACTTTCAACCCGCTCCCATTTCACATTTTTACGATCATTGGTCCTAATGAGGGCACTATTTAAAGTCCACGTTGACAGTGTCTTGGAACTAAATAAGATAGTGGAAAAGGAGGTGCTTAAGGCTAGATGGTCACTATCAATACGAGGGAGAACTATCATGTCAGTTAGGGATTTCCAGAGGGCGTCATTTACTAAGACATAGTCCAGGTGGCTAGTATATGCGCCTCTCCTATATGTAGGTGACGCCGGGTTGTCTGATCTGGTATTCCCATTTACTATTCTTAATCCCTTTATTTTTATTAGGTCTTCCAGTAGTTCTAAGGCTCCTCCTTCTTTCTTGGATGTAATTTGCACCGGCCCTGATCTATCCCATGAGTCTGTGAGCTGGGATCCCTCTTGCTGATTGCCATCTCCGCGGTTCAATTGCATATTGAAGTCGCCCGCAACCATTATGCCCCGCCCATTAGGTAAGCAGTTAAAAAAGTCTACTATTGAACTCATCTGAATGGTCTGGGTCCTTTGGGTGCCAGGTCTAATATATAAATTTACAATTATTATGTTAACAAGACCTTTAACTGTACTAATTTCAACTACAACGGCTAGTAGATCCCTCGTAGGGGATACTATCTCTTTAACTTTTGGGAACAAGTCGTGTTTTAACCAAATTGTCAAGCCGCCTGAAGCCCTACCTGATGGTGATGGTAGTGCAGCCTTCTGGAAGGTCCAATAGCCTTCTCTATTTACTACAGATGGTGCCCATGTCTCCTGTAATAAAATGATGTGGTGTTGATCTATAAGTCTGCACCAGTCAGGATTAGCTATTTTCTGAGTCAGGCCTGCCACATTCCAGGATAGAATCTTAATCGGTAGGTCATGGTCATGCCCATTTTCTGGTAGATTTTCCCTAGTCTCATATGTACAAAGTATTTCTTGCTGGGACTTCTCCTTTGGCGAGCCACTAGAATATGTTTTAGGCTCTGTTCCCAGGATATTAGGTAAGTCATTTTTTGTAATATAAGAGTCGGGATTGGGTATGCCATCGCTCCCAGCTTCAGCGGCGGGAACTTCAGCAGCAGAGGCTTCACGTCAATCTATGTCAGAAGTATGGCTTTGCTTTCGATCCCTTCTCTGCGGGCAAGGATACTGGGCCATTATAGTATTATTTATCTCTTGTGGGAACCGGTTTGTCAATGATTGAGGAAGTTTGTGAACAAGTGTCATTTGGGAGGAGGTGCCCGGTCTCATTCTTTCTTCAAGTGCCAAAAGGCCCTTAACTAGATTCTGACTAATCAATTTTATCCCTATGAGATCTGATGTTGAACCTATTTTTGTAAGTCTCTGAGCAATGACTATATCGTCTCTTATAATGGATCTACACTTCTTTGTCCTTCTTATCCAATGTATAACTTTATTTTTAAGAGATTCCCCTTGCTCAAATTGATCTTTACTTAGCTTGGGGACGTTTGTTATGTAAATATCATAGACATTATGTCTAATCTGGCTTTGGAGGTTATTTCCCAAGGGGCGTCTGGAGCTTTTATCTAGGTGTCCTTCTCTGTGCATCTTCCAATTATTCCCTGTGTCCAAGGGTGGATTGTAGTTATTGCGAACACACCCTGCAGGAGGTGCGCTATTGCCCCCCTGAGTAGTCTGTGTTACCATTTCGACCCTTTGACCCCTACACCTCTGTGGGATGGATGTTTCCGATATTTCAACTGACTTTGGTAAGGAATTAAGGTCTGAATTTTGTGGTGTCTTCCTTATGTCCCCAATTACTGCAGATATGCCGTCCAGCTTCTCGTATATCATGTGGGTAAAAGATGTAAGATGCTCTCTAAGACTTAAGATTTCATCTCTTATCTGTGCTAACTGGAAGACAGCTAGATGTTCATCCTGAGTGGATATGACTGGGACTGGCTCCTCAAGTTCCCTTTGGATAGTTCTCTCTAATTCAGCTGGCGATGGTAGAACAAGGGGTAAGAAGCGGTTATTGCAGTTTGGCAGGGGGGATACACCATCTTGCTGGTTAGGCAGATTTAAGATAGGGCTCTCTGTTGAATTCTTTAAAATTTCTAACTTCCTGAATTCTGTGCTGGTGCCTTGGGGTATAGATATCTTCGAGTCTCTGTGCACAGGAGCGAAGAAAGATTTTATGACATTAGAGGAGGAAGGAGCATCTTTCCTACAAGGTTTTGAGGGTTTAGTGGCTAGCAAACTCTCCACTTCCTCTATAAGATCATCAATTTGGGTAAGCGTACAATTTTCGGCCGCGTGTCGAGGTGCTCTTTTTGCCCTTCCCTGCTCAGTAGGATTACTGGTAGCTTTCCTTTTCCCCATCTTGATAAGCTATTTGCCTCAAGGACGTTATAATTAGAGCGCGAAGGGGGAGTTATGAATACCTTGGGTAATATATTCCAGAAGCCGATAGGCCCTAATTGGAAGGTAGTGCGATATGGGTGAGGTTGTTTGTACTTAAATAAACCCAGGCGCACTGCTTTTAAGGGGCATCACATTTAAGCCTACCTAGTTCAAAATATTAGGGGGTGGCCCTGCCCTGGCTCTTCCTGGCAATGACGGGCAAGGACGGGCCCGCCCTTGGCCCGGGCTTTGCCCGGGCGTCGCCCGCGCGCGTCCCGCGCAGCGGGAGCGCAACAAATGTTTTAAAGGGCTCCTTGCCCTGACGTGTGGCGGCTGGCCCCTCCTCCTGGTCTCCAAAGCGCTACCCGCGGCAGCGGGAGCGCAACAAATGTTTTAAAGGGCTCCTTGCCCTGACGTGTCGCGGCTGGCCCCTCCTCCTGGTCTCCAAAGCGCTACACAGATGAAATCAATATTCACAGCAATGACCAGTTTCACTGTACCACCTGTGTATCATTGGAAGTATTGACATATAACAGATGTTCAGTTGTCCACATCCTCATCCTCTGCCTCCTCATCCTCACTGTCCTCAGGGTCCACTGCTGCCACAGGGGCATCTCCAGTCTTCTCCTCCTGCAGAAAAGGCACATGCCATCTGAGGGCCAGGTTGTGCAACATGCAGCATGCCACTACTATCTGGCAGACTTTCTCAGGTGAGTAGCACAGGGATCCACCTGTCAGATGGAGGCACCTGAACCTGGCCTTCAGGAGACCGAAAGTCCTTTCAATTATTCTTCTGGTTCGCCCATGTGCCTCATTATAATAGTTCTCAACCCCTGCCCTGGCATTCCTCACAGGCGTCAGGAGCCACAAAAGGTTTGGGTAGCCAGAGTCACCTGCAAATAGTGAGGTACAAACTTTAGCCTTACACGATCCTATGGGGATAACACCTCACGGCATACACTGACATACAGTGGGTGGGGACTCTGGCTCACCTATTAGCCACACCCTGTGCCACTTGAGTTGGCCCATCACATTTGGGAGGCTGCTATTCCTCAGGACAAAGGCGTCATGCACCAACCCAGGATACTTGGCAGTGATGTGGGAGATGTACTGGTCAGCCAGGCACACCATTTACACATTCAGTGAGGTGACACTTTTCTGATTCCTGAACACCTGTTCATTCTGCCGTGGGGGGACTAACGCAATATGTGTACAGTCAATCGCCCCATTAATATTGGGAATATGGCCCATTGCATAGAATCCTGCCTTAACAGTGGCCTAATCTTCCATCTGGGGGAAAACGATGTAGCTGCGTATGTGTTTCACCAGGGCAGACAGAACCCTTGCCAGCACGATTGATAACATTGGCTGTGACATTCCTGCTGCCAAGCCCATTGTCACTTGGAAAGAACCAGTTGCCAGGAAATGAAGCACTGATAGCACTTGCACAAGAGGGGGGATCCCAGTGGGATGACGGATAGCTAATATCAGGTCAGGTTCAAATTGGGCAAACAGTTCAGTGATTGTGGGCCTGTCCAGTCTATAGTTGAGTATAATGTGCCTGTCCTCCAGCGTAGCCAAGTCCACAAGGGGTCTGTACACGGGGGTTTGTCTCCTCCTCCTATTCATCCACAGTGGTAGGGATCTAAGGGACACAAAAGTGAGTAGACTGTCATAATTTGGACAATAGAACCACCACCTCAGTTTACATACAGCATCAATGTGATGGGACAGTGGGAATGGCAATATATGTGCTATTTTAGGCAATGACACAGTTATTGTTTATCTGATCGTTTTCCACCACCATGAAATGGCGACCGCCTGTCCTGTATCTTTGAATAGGTGAAAGTGAGATAACTCTACCGACATCAAGCGTTGTGGCGGAAGGCGATCTCGCATCGCTGTGCAATTCCTCATTGGTTAATATGGGGCTCTATGGAGCACAGTAACTGTAGGAGGCTGGCCTGGTTTGTAGTGGGTACCTTGGGTACTTACACCTTATACCAGGTCCAGTTGTCCCTTGTTAGTGAATGTAGTAGTGTTCTAGAACCTTAGGCTGATAGAGGTAGCTATAGCAGGGAAGCTTAGGCTGATCTAGGAGACATGCAAAGGTCATGCAATACCACTTATAGTTACACAGTACTTATACACAAGTAAAGACAATACTCAGTGTTACCAAAAATAAAGGTATTTATTTGGGTGACACAGTACTAAAAATATCTTAGAGACAATACTCCTTCTGGAGGTAAGTATTATACGCAATATATACACTAGCCATCAAAATTAGACAAGTATATAGTCCTAGAACTATGCAAACAGTAGGAAATCCTATAGAATGCAATGGGAGAAAATAGGTCTAGGGGCAACACAAACCATATACTAAAAAAGTGGAATGTGAATCACGAATTCCCCCTAGACAAGTGTAGTGTGCACAGAATCGCTGGCTGAGTAAGGATACAGTAAAGGTAAGTAAATTACCCCACCCCAGAGCCCAGAAAAGCAGGAGTAAAGTACTGCAAGTTTCCGTAGGACACACTACACCTCGTTTTGGGGATTTTGCAGCAGCCAACCAAGTCTGCACAGAACAACTGCTGGATTATTGGACCTGAAGACCTGCAAAGGAAGGGGACCAAGTCCAGAAGTTGAAAGAAGTTCCAGGAAGGACAGGAGCCCCTGCCAACCCAGAAGAGGGTGCAAAAGAAGAGTTCCTGGTTAGTAGAAGACTGCAGAAATGCACCCTAAGAAGATGCCAGCGGGTCCCTGTATAATGCAAAAGATGCCCCATGGCGTGAAGATTGTTGCAGATGAGATTTCGTGTTGGAAGGTGCCAACAAGTCTTGGCTACGACAAAAGTGCAATTTTCATCAAAATGATGCTGGATGGACCCAGGAGGGACTTGGGGGCCTCAACTCTATGTGAGGAGGAAGAGGGGGCTCTAATCACTTTAGAGAGCCCTCAGAATACCAGCCAGAACCCCCAGAAGCCACAGGATCTGGGTTCAAAGGAGGTGCAAAACACAGTTGATGCAGCACAGCAAAAGAAGTTCCCACACTGCCGGAGAACAACTCGGGGAGTTGATCATCACAGGGTGGAGTGCTGGGGACGTAGGCCAGGCTGTGCACAAAGGAATTGTTCAAAAAGTGCACAGAAGCCTCAGGAGACGAAGAAGATACAAAACACAGGGGTACTATCATTCTTTGGGAAGGCAAGGTCTTACCTCCTCCAAATTGCGTCAGCAGAACCTCAGGACAGTCTATGTTGATGATGCCCACCCTCTGTGTCCTTAGGAACACGCTCATCGTTGTGAGAGTACCGGTCGTCGTCTTGGAAGGTGCCTGCTTGGAGCAGGGGAGTGGCTCCGTCACTCCACGGGAGATTTTTCGGTCCTTCTGGTGCAGGATGAAGACAGGGAGTCCCCAGAGCATGCACACTGCGGAAACAGTTGCAGTTGCTTACTTGGAGCTGAGGTTGCTGAAGAAATGTGTCTCTGGTAGACAATTTGTTGCAGTTACAGCGTTTCTTGAAGCAGGCTGCAGTTGATCCGAGGTCAGAAGAGTTGAAGTTGTTGCAGAGGATTCCTGAAGGAAACTTGCAAGCAGAATCTGAAGAGAACCCACAAGAGAGACCCTAAATAGCCCCGAGAGGGGGATTGGCTGCCTTATCAGGTATGGACCTATCAGGCGGTGTCTCTGGCGTAACCTGCTGGCACTGGCCAGTCAAAGCCCTCCAGAGTGCCCCCACACCTTGCAAAGCAAGATGGCTGAAGTCTAGGACACACTGGAAGAGCTCTGGGCACAACCCCTGGGGTGGTGATGAACAGGGGAGTGGTCACTCCCCTTTACTTCATCCAGTTTATTTCCAGAGCAGGGGAGAAGGGGTCCCTGAACTGGTGTAGACTGGTTTATGCAAGAAGGGCACCATCTGTGCCCTTCAAAGCATTTCCATGGTCTGGGGGAGGCTACCCCTCCAGAGCCTGTAAAACTTATTTCCAAAGGGAGAGGGTGTAACACCCTGCTCTCAGATGAAATACTTTGTTCTCCTTTCCTGGGACTGGGCTGCCCAGACCCCAAGAGGCAGAAGTCTGTCTGTGAGGTGGCAGTAGCTGTAGCTGTAGCTGCAGTGCAAGCCCCAGAGAGCTGGTTTGGCAGTACTGGGGGTCCATGGTGGAGCCCCCAGGATACATGGAATTGGCTCCCCAATACCAGATTTGGAATGGGGGGAAAATTCCATGATCTTAGACATGTTACATGTCCATATTCGGAGTTACTATTGTGAAGCTACATATAGGTATTGACCTATATGTAGTGCACGCGTGTAATGGTGTTCCCGCACTCACAAAGTCCAGGGAAAATGCCCTGAACTATGTGGGGGCACCTTTGCTAGTGCAAGGGTGCCCTCACACTTAGTAACTTTGCACCTAACCTTCAGCAAGTGAAGGTTAGACATATAGGTGACTTATAAGTTACTTAAGTGCAGTGAAAATGGCTGTGAAATAGTGTGTGCACTATTTCACGCAGGCTGTAGTGGGAGTCCTGTGTAAGGGTTTGTCTGAGCTCCCTATGGGTGGCAAAAGAAATGCTGCAGCCCATATGGATCTCCTGGAACCCCAATGCCCTGGGTACCTAGGTACTATATACTAGGGACTTATAAGGGGGGTCCAGTATGTCAATTGAAATTGGTATATGTAGTCACTGGCCTACAGTGACAAATTTAAAAGCAGAGAGAGCATAAGCACTGAGGTTCTGATTAGCAGAGCCTCAGTGACACAGTTAGGCAATACACAGGTGTTAGAAATGGGGTCTTTGGTTGACAGTCAGGTTACCCCCTGTTCAAGCAAGGACCCTCACTCTAGTCTGGGCAAAAGAGAATCACCCTCAGCTAACCCCTGCTTACCCCCTTGGTAGCTTGGCAGAGCAGTAGGCTTAACCTCAGAGTGCTAGGTGTAAAGTATTTGTACCAACACACACAGTAACTCAATAAAAACACTATAAAATGACACAACACCAGTTTAGAACAATAGGAAATATTTATCTAAACAAAACAAAACCAAAACGATAAAAATCCGACATACACAAGTCAAGTTATGAATTTTTTAGAGATTAAACTCAAAAATAGCGCTTAGAAACAAAAATGCTTCGATGAGATGTTAACACGGCGTCGTGACGGAGTCGTTCACAACAAGCCGACACCAGCGTCGCCGGACACTGAGTCGTGTAGACCCCCAAGTACAGTACCTTTGGTGAAGAGTGAAAACAAGCTGATGCGCGAAGTCGGGGATCGCGGCGTCTGTGCGAAACATTGAATCCGTGCACTTCGAGCAGCGTCGGTCACGACGTGGTGCGGCGACTTCCACGGAGTCGCGGACTTCAGCTGGGCTGCAGCGGCGGCGGGCCTGCGAAGAGTGTCGCGTTCCAGCGAGGGTCACGGCGTCGGGTGCAGGCGGCGTTACCGGATTCAGCAGCGGCGTCGGTCTGGAGTCGTCCGAAGTCGATTTCCTTGGATTTCCACCAGCTTTTCTTTCAAGGGCCCAGGGACTGGATAGGGCACCACTTGTCAGAGCAGGAGTCTCTCCAGAGACTCCAGGTGCTGGCAGAGAGAAGTCTTTGCTGTCCCTGAGACTTCAAACAACAGGAGGCAAGCTCTAACTCAAGCCCTTGGAGATTTCTTCACAAGATGGAAAGCACACAAAGTCCAGTCTTTGCCCTCTTACTCTGGCAGAAGCAGCACTGCAGGAAAGCTCCACAAAGCACAGTCACAGGCAGGGCAGCACTCCTTCCTCAGCTATCAGCTCTTCTCCAGGCAGAGGTTCCTCTTGGTTCCAGAAGTTTTTCTCAAGTCTGAAGATTTGGGTGCCCTTCTTATACCCATTTTAGTCTTTGAAGTCACCTTTCTTCAAAGGGGACTCACACCTACTTGTGAAATCCTGCCTTGCCCAGGCAAGGCCTCAGACACACACCAGGGGGTTGGAGTCGGCATTGTCAGAGGCAGGCACAGTCCTTTCAGATGAGTGTGACCACTCCACCCGTCCCTCCTAGCAGAGATGGCTAATCAGGAAATGCAGGTTACACCCCAGCTCCCTTTGTGTCACTGTCTGGTGTGAGGTGAAAAACAACCCAACTGTCAAACTGACCCAGACAGGGAATCCACAAACACAGCAGAGTCACAGAATGGTTTAAGCAAGAAAATGCTCACTTTCTAAAAGTGGCATTTTCAAACGCACAATCTCAAAATCAACTTCACTAAAAGATGTATTTTTAAATTGTGAGTTCAGGGACCCCAAACTCCACCTGTCCATCTACTCTCTAGGGGAATCTACACTTTAATCATATTTAAAGGTAGCCCCCATGTTATCCTTTGAGAGAGACAGGCCTTGCAACAGTGAAAAACGAAATTGGCAGTATTTCAGTCAGGACATATAAACCACATTACTATGGCCCTCATTCTGACCCTGGCGGTCGGTGATAAAGCGGCGGCCAAGCCGCCAACAGGCCGGCGGTCTAAAATATGCAATTCTGACCCTGGCGGGAACCGCCAACACAGCCCGCCAACTTAACACTCCGACCGCCACAGCGGTACAAACAAACAGCGCGGCGGTTCCCGCCAACAGCCCGGCGGCAGACAAAGTACCGCCCACCCTATTACGACCCACCAATCTGCCACCTTTTCCGGGGCGGGAGCACCGCCGATAAGAACACGGCGGAAACAGACTACGAACGGGAAAACGCTCACCTCTACGCACTCCACGCGAGATTCCGGCAGTATGGAGCCAGAGTTGCAGGTCATCCCCGCACTCCTATTCCTGCTCATATACCAGGAGCACGCCCGGCGGCGCGGAAGACATTGGTGAGTACGGCACCTACGACACAGGGGAGGGAAAAGATTACCGGCACACACCCACCCACCCACACCCACTACAACACACACATCAATGCATTCCCACAGATCACTGTCACAACCCACAAACCACCCCCCTCCGAAATAATGCAAAGACCAAAAGAAGAGATCATAAACGGGCAGATATATTGAAATATGTACACCAGTAATCCCAATAAATAAATAAACTATGTACAAAATATATACAGCTACTAAATGTAGTCCAACCACTGTCCGTGGATCACAGGGGTCCTGTGCAAAGGGGCAAGGCCCAGTCCCACGACAAGAACTCCACGGAGAGAACACTGCAGGGGCATCAGAAAGAAAATAGGACAGGCACCTCAGGGGGAAGGGAAGGGGGGCACCTCAGCCACTTGAGTACACGACGCCAGATCCACGAGGGGACTCCATGACCACTGGCCCATCCTGGGGAGAGCAAAGCCACAGTCCAAACAGTCCATACAGTGGGTGGCCTGCCCACTGGGCCATCCTGGGGAGAGCAAAGCCACAGTCCATACACTCCATACAGTGGGTGGCCTGCCCACTGGGCCATCCTGGGAGGAGCAAAGCGACAGTCCATACAGTCCATACAGTGGGTGGCCTGCCCACTAGGTCATCCTGGGGAGAGCAAAGCCACAGTCCATACAGTGGGTGGCCTGCCCACTGGGCCATCCTGGGGAGAGCAAAGCCACAGTCCATACAGTCCATACAGTGGGTGGCCTGCCCACTGGGCCATCCTGGGGATAGCAAAGCCACAGTCCATACAGTCCATACAGTGGGTGGCCTGCCCACTGGGCCATCCTGGGGAGAGCAAAGCCACAGTCCATACAGTCCATACAGTGGGTGGCCTGCCCACTGGGCCATCCTGGGGAGAGCAAAGCCACAGTCCATACAGTCCATACAGTGGGTGGCCTGCCCACTGGGCCATCCTGGGGAGAGCAAAGCCACAGTCCAAACAGTCCATACAGTGGGTGGCCTGCCCACTGGGCCATCCTGGGGAGAGCAAAGCCACAGTCCATACAGTCCATACAGTGGGTGGCCTGCCCACTGGGCCATCCTGGGGAGAGCAAAGCCACAGTCCATACAGTCCATAACAGACCCCACTGCCACTGGAGGAGGCAAGTTGGCCAGAGGACATCCTGCAGCCCTGCCCGAGATAGATCCTGCCCTGCCACGTCTGCCAAAGGGCCAGCGGTTCTTGCCCTGAAGGGCCCAGTTCAGCGGTTCTTGAGACGGCGGGGCCCAGTTCAGCGGTTCTTGAGACGGTGGGGCCCAGTTCAGCGGTTCTTGAGACGGCGGGCCCAGTTCAGCGGTTCTTGAGACGGCGGGGCCCAGTTCAGCGGTTCTTGAGACGGCGGGGCCCAGTTCAGCGGTTCTTGAGACGGCGGGGCCCAGTTCAGCGGTTCTTGAGACGGCGGGGCCCAGTTCAGCGGTTCTTGAGACGGCGGGGCCCAGTTCAGCGGTTCTTGAGACGGCGGGGCCCAGTTCAGCGGTTCTTGAGACGGCGGGGCCCAGTTCAGCGGTTCTTGAGACGGCGGGGCCCAGTTCAGCGGTTCTTGAGACGGCGGGGCCCAGTTCAGCGGTTCTTGAGACGGTGGGGCCCAGGTCAGCGCTACTTGCCTTGAAGGGCCCAGTTCAGCGGTTCTTGAGACGGCGGGGCCCAGTTCAGCGGTTCTTGAGACGGCGGCCGGTCTATGGCCAACTGCTAATTGCCTGGTGGTGCCCTCCTGGGCAGCGGGGATGGTGCTCCTTCAATGCCCACCTGGGCTGTGGGTGGTGGGGCCCTCCTGGCCAGCTGGGCTGGGTCCTCCCTGGGCAGCGGCTATGGGGGTGGTGGGCTCTCCCGGGGCAGCTGTGCCGGTTCCTCCCGGGGCAGCGGCTATGGGGGTTGTGGGCTCCTCCTGGGCAGCAGGCCTGCTGCCTGACCTCTCCGACTTGCTGCCCTTGCCCTCCTTAGTCGTCGGCCTGTGGCCCTTTCCTCCCTTTGGAGCTGTGGCTGGTGACTGTCTCTGGGTGGTGTCCGGGGGGGGATGTAGAAGGCGGGCTCCTGCGGCGCCCCTTCCGCCTTCTGCTTCTCTTCCCAGGGGGTGGGCTGCCTGTCCCCTTGCTGCTGGGCGAAGATCCAGACATGCGGGCTGGCGGGCTCCAATACCCCTGCACCCTTGTCAAGGGGGCTGCAGGGCTGGTGGTGGCTGAGGTGCTCTTCTTACCCCGACGAGAAGGAGGGGGGGGCTCAGGGTCAGGAAAGAAGTTAGTAGTGGCGAGGAAGAGCTTCTTGGGACAATGGAGAGTGGTAGGTACAGTGGGAATGGGAGTGGAGGGAGAGGATGTGGTTGTAGGTGAGTCACGTTTGCTGTCTTTGGGTGCAGGTGCAGGAGGGATAGGCTGTCGTGAGGTGGATGGCTGTTGGGTGGGTGGGTGGCTGCGTTTGTGTGGTGTGGAAGAGGGGGTGACAGACACAGTGGGAGAGGACACAGGGGACGTGTAAATGGCAGTGGGGGTGGTGACTGCACGTGTGCGGACTGGAGTGGAGGGTGTGCTGGTGATGGAAACATTGGCTGATGGTGAGGTGAATGGAGGTGGGAGTGTAGACGTCACAGGGAGGGAGGAGGGAGACGAGGAGGTGGGGGTCACAGAGGTGGTAGTGACTGTTGGCATGTCTGCATCGGAATGTTGCGTGTGTGAATGTCTGCGTGATCTGTGGTGCTTATGTTTGGATGAGCTTCTCTTGGGTGTTGAGGTGTGTGCAGGCTGGTCTGATGGTGTGGGTGGGACAGGCAGAGGAACAGGAGACTGGGAGGAGGGAGTTAGTAGAGGCAGGCAGGAGACAGGGACAATGGCTGCCGTCAGTGCTGAGGCCAGACCCTGGAACGATCGCTGATGGGCAGCCTGACCCGAATGAATGCCCTCCAGGTACGCATTGCTGCGATGAACCTCCCTCTCCACCCCCTGGATGGCATTCAAAAGGGTAGTCTGCCCAACAATGAGCGTTCGGAGGAGGTCAATGACCTCCTCACTGAGGGCAGCGGGGGTAACAGGGGCAGGGCCTGAGGTGCCTGGGGCGAAGGAGATCCCCGGCTTCCTGGCAGAGCGGGCACGGGGCGAACGCTGAGGGGCTGCTGGGAGGGCGGAGATGGTGCGCTGGGTGGCGGCTGTACCTGTAATGGCGGGGGGCACGGATGGTGCCACCCCCGCAAGGGAGCCCCCTTCGAGGACGTGTCCGTGTCGCTGCAGGGTCCAGTCGTCCCCGTCGTGGAGCTCCCCTCGCCCTCCGTCTCACTGGTCCAGTCTGACTCTGTGGCATGGCCCTCCTGGGCCATGTGAGATGCAGCTCCCTCCTGCCCCGATGCCACTTCTCCTCCGCCTGATGATGCTGATGCACACAAGCACAGAAAGACAAACAAAAAGGGGGGGGGAGAGAGAAATAAAGGGATATTGAGTACATGGATCTCCGGTACAGTTAGCGGACATGACAGACACAGATGCCCCCTGCACTAACTTGCGCACTTGGGGTACGCTACGCATTCCGTGGAACATGCCCTACACACCTAGAGTTGACAACTGCACCCATGGATGACACGGCCCAGGGATGGCTGTACTGACAAACTACTGAGGGTGGTGGCTGGGGACACAGGGGCTTACGGGGGTGCCCAGCCTACAGATATCGCCCTGGCCTAGGGGGACCCCCAGCCCTCCTCCCCCACCCAGACACCTCCACTGCGCGACAACAGAGTAGATCATGCTTGTACTCACCCCCTTGTGTCTGCTGTGCTGCCCTCACGCGCCCATCCAATTCAGGGTAGGCCACCGCCAGGATCCGGAACATCAGGGGGCTCAGTTGACGGCAGGCACCCCGCCTACATTGGGAGGCCATCCCCAGCAGAGACTCGGCGGTCTTCTTGGTCCCGCGGCGGATGTCCTCCCACCTCTTGCGGCAGTGGGTGCCCCGTCGATGGTGGACCCCCAGGGCCCGGACTTCCTTGGCGATGGCACGCCAAATCCCGATCTTCTCATGGGCGCGGACCTATGTGACACGTACAGGGAGGGAGAAATACCACGTTCAAGTTTCTCAGCATTTTCCTTTCCAGTGGCCCAACGCCCCCCATCCCCGCCAGGCCCCCCGCCATGCCCAACATGCCCCCCATCACCGCCAGGCCCCCCGCCATGCCCAACATGCCCCCCATCCCCGCCAGGCCCCCCGCCAGGCCCCCCGCCAGCCCCAACATGCCCCCCATCCCCGCCAGGCCCCCCGCCATGCCCCCCGCCATGCCCAACATGCCCCCCATCCCCGCCAGGCCCCCCGCCATGCCCAACATGCCCCCCATCCCCGCCAGGCCCCCCGCCAGGCCCCCCGCCAGCCCCAACATGCCCCCCATCCCCGCCAGGCCCCCCGCCATGCCCCCCGCCATGCCCAACATGCCCCCCATCCCCGCCAGGCCCCCCACCATGCCCAACATGCCCCCCATCCCCGCCAGGCCCCCCGCAAGGCCCCCCGCCAGCCCCAACATGCCCCCCATCCCCGCCATGCCCCCCGCCATGCCCAACATGCCCCCCATCCCCGCCAGGCCCCCCGCCAGGCCCCCCGCCAGCCCCAACATGCTCCCAATCCCCGCCAGGCCCCCCGCCATGCCCCCCGCCATGCCCAACATGCCCCCCATCCCCGCCATGCCCCCCGCCATACCCAACATGCCCCCCATCCCCGCCAGGCCCCCCGCCATGCCCAACATGCCCCCCATCCCCGCCAGGCCCCCCGCCATGCCCCCCGCCATGCCCAACATGCCCCCCATCCCCGCCAGGCCCCCCGCCAGGCCCCCCGCCAGCCCCAACATGCCCCCCATCCCCGCCATGCCCCCCGCCATGCCCAACATGCCCCCCATCCCCGCCAGGCCCCCCGCCATGCCCAACATGCCCCCCATCCCCGCCAGGCCCCCCGCCAGCCCCAACATGCCCCCCATCCCCGCCAGGCCCCCAAGCCAGCCAGTGGCCCCAAATCCATATTGAATTAAACTCACTTGTTGGTCTGGAGGACCGTAGAGTAGCGCATACTGGGGGAGGACCCCATCCACAAGTTTCTCCAACTCCTCTCCAGTGAAGGCAGGGGCCCTTTCCCCAGTCGCAGCAGCCATTGTCCCTTCCAGACCGAGGTCACAGCAACACTTGCAGTATAGGTCCTCTCCTGTGAAAGTTCAAGTCGCAAGTGGATAAGTAGATAGAAAATGGCGGTCACGTCCGCGGCGGTGCGTACCGCGGCGGTGCGTCCCGCCACCGCCGGCGCCCTTCGCCATTGGCTCCTGAAACCCATAGGCTTCAATGTTAACCAATGCGGCTTCGCGCCGCGGTCTTCGCCCGCCGCCCGCCGCGGTGTGCCACGCCAGCGCATTGACCTCACATCCCATTGTCACACTTCACAGGTCAGGCAGCCGCCATTTCCAGGGCCCACATGGCTCAATTTCAACTGCGTCACACAGGCCTAGGCCTTGCATAGCCACTCAGACACGCCATTCACTGCATAGAGAATCGTATACTGTGCTAGCTGTGAGTACGTACCTGTGGGTTGCTTGACTGTGTGCTCCATGTTGTCCTTCCTAGGCACCGTCCGCTGGGTTGGGCGAGGAGACGGATGAATCCTCCCGTGTACCGACCGCTGGTGGACCTGTCGACAATGGAAGAACGCCACATTATCCTGACCTACCGTCTTAACCGTGCCACTATCCATGAACTGTGTGCCCAGCTGGAGCCCGACCTGATGTCCCCCATCCGCCAACCCACAGGGATTCCCCCTCTGGTGCAGGTCATGTCAGTACTACATTTCTTGGCAAGTGGGTCATTTCAGACAACCGTGGGAATTGCTTCCGGGATGTCTCAGCCCATGTTTTCGAAGGTGTTATCCAGAGTGTTGTCTGCCCTGATGAAATCCGTGAGGAACTACATCATTTTCCCTGAGGTGGGCGAATTGGCTACAGTGAAGGGTGATTTCTACGCCCTTGGACATATTCCCAACGTAATTGGTGCCATTGATGGGACCCATGTGGCTTTGGTTCCCCCAAGAGACAGGGAGCAGGTGTACAGGAACAGAAAAAATTACCATTCAATGAACATCCAGGTGGTGTGTTTGGCTGACCAGTACATCTTGCATGTAAATGCCAAATTCCCAGGGTCAGTGCATGACGCCTACATCCTCAGGAATAGCAGCATCCCTTACGTGATGGAACAGCTACAGAGACACCGTGTATGGCTAGTGGGGGACTCTGGGTACCCCAACCTGTCGTGGCTACTGACCCCAGTAAGGAATCCCCGGACCAGGGCAGAGGAACGGTACAATGAGGCCCATGGGCGTACTAGGAGGGTGATCGAACGCACCTTTGGCCTCCTAAAGGCCAGGTTTCGCTGCCTGCATATGACAGGTGGATCCCTAATGTACTCACCTAAGAAGGTGTGTCACATCATCGTGGCCTGCTGCATGCTTCACAACCTGGCTTTGCGCCGCCAGGTGCCTTTCCTGCAGGAGGATGGTCGAGACGGTGGTGTTGTGGCAGCGGTGGAACCTGAGGAGAGTGACGAGGAGGAAGACGACGGGGCTGAAACAGACAACAGGGACAGAATCATTGAACAGTACTTCCAATAGGACACAGGTAACATTTCAAAGATAATTTAGTAAATGTTAACTACTCTCCAGCATCTCTGCTGCCTGTCTATTTGCCCCAGTGTATGATGACTGAGTTTTGGCTTTTCCCTCCCTATTTCAGATCTGGGGTCCCCACTACGAGTCCTGTGCTTCGTTTCCCCATGGACTACAGCTTTGTGGCAGCTGTTTGTTGACTTCACCATGTACAAGGACATATTTGCACTGTCATGTCAATTACAATCTATTGAAATCACAGCCAGACTCCTGATATTTTGGTGCAAAATAGGTGTTTATTGAAGTGCTCAAAATGGGATGGGTGGTTTCAAGTGGGTGGGGGCTATGGTGAAGGAATGTCCATGGCAGAGTCCAGAGTAACAGTCACACAGGTGCATTGTCCAGAGGCCTGTGGAGAGATGGAGCATGGGCAGTTCAAGGATGGACAGGGTGACAATGTGGGACAGTGGGATGACATCAGGTGGTATCCTTTGCTGGCGGGGGTCTTGACATCCTACTCTGTCTTCTTGCGAGATCTCAGGGCCCTCTTGCGGGGTGGTTCTTCTCCTGCAGGAGGTGGGGGTCTGGTGGGCTGCTGCTGTGCGGGGGCCTCCTGTCCACTAGCGCCGGCGGAGGTGGATGGCTGTTCTTGGTCCAGGCTAGTGGCAGGGGCCCTTGGGTGTTGTTCAGTGTCCGCCCTGCTGTTTACGAGGTCCTGCAGCAGCCCTACCATGGTAACCAGGGTGGTGTTGATGGCTCTGATGTCCTCCCTGTACCCCCGATGGTGTTCCTCCTGCAGCACCTGGATCTCCTGGAACCGGGCCAGTACCGTCGCCATCGTCTCCTGGGAGCGGTTGTATGCTCCCATGATGGTGGTGAGGACCTCGTGGAGAGTGGGTTCCCTGGGCCTCTCCTCCCCCCCCTGTCGCACAGCTGCCCGCCGAGTTCCCCTGTTTCCCTGGGCCTCTGCCCCCTGGCCGGTGTGCCCACTACCACTGCCCCCAGGTCCCTGTTGTTGTTGGGGTGGTGGGTTATCCTGGGTGCCCTGTAGTGGTAGACACACCGCAGATTGACGCGCCCTGGAGACAGAGGCATGGGCCCGCTGGGTGGGAGCTGTGCTGGTGTTCCCAGAGGGGTTTGGGTCTGTAGTGGCCTGGGCCTGTGTGAGGGGAACCGACTGTCCAGAGGTCCCCGATGGTCCGGGCTGGTCATCGGTGTCCAGGTCGACAGAGCTGCTGTCATCGCTGACGGCCTCTTGGGTGGGGGGTGTGGAGAATTCTGGCCCCTCCGCCGCGGTGTGTTGACGGTCGGGTCCTGCAGGGGTATAGAGGTATGGTTATAGTTTAAATGTGTCGCATATGGGTGTATCTGTGGGTTCTCGTGTCCCCAAGTGCTGGCATTCGTGTGTGGGGGCTTTGGTGAGGGTGGCTTGTGGGGGGGATGTGTATATGCATTGGGCATGCTTTGGTGATGGGTGTCCATGCTTAGTGGACGCATGCAGGCCTAGGTTTTGGGATGTGTGGGTTGTGATGGTGAGACATTGGCGGGGAATAGGTGTGCTGGGGGTGGGGGTGAGGATGGTGGTGGGGGTGAGGATGGTGGTGGGGGTGAGGATGGTGGTGGGGGTGAGGGTGGGGGTGAGGATGGGGGTGGGGGTGAGGGTGGGGTTCGAGGATGGGGGTGAGGGTTGGGGACTGATTTGGCATGCAGGTGGGGGGGAAGCAGTATTGAAGCTTCAACTTACCAGTATCCATTCCTCCGCCGACTCCTGCGAGGCCGTCAGGATGCAGGATGTTCAAGACTTTCTCCTCCCATGATGTGAATTGTGGGGGTTGAGGTGGGGGTCCTCCGCCAGTCTTCTGCACGGCAATGTTGTGCCTGGATACCATGGAACGCACCTTCCCCCGTAGGTCGTTCCATCGCTTCCTGATGTCTTCCCGATTTCTGGGGTGCTGTCCCACTGCGTTCACCCTGTCGACAATCCTCTGCCATAGCTCCGTCCTCCGGGCAATGCTGGTGTATTGTATCTGTGTGCCGAACAGCTGGGGCTCTACCCGAACGATTTCCTCCACCATGACCCTGAGTTCTTCGTCTGTGAAGCGGGGTTGTCTTTGGGGTGCCATGGGGTGGTGTGTATGATGTGTGGGGTGGAGTATGTGTATTTAAGTGAGTTGAGTGTGGTGGTGTGTGTTGTTTTGTGTGTGGATAGTGTGTGGGTGATGGTGTTGAGTGGCTGTGGCTGTTATTTATTGGATGCTGGTGTCTCGCTCTTGCCTTCTTTCCGAATTTTTTAGCGTAGGGGTTTGTGGGTGATGTGGGTGTGTGTTTTATATTGTATTGTGTGTGTGGGAGTGGTGTGTGTATGTGTATCAGGTGTGTGGGATTCAAATCGTCCAATGTGGCTGAGTTTTGTTCGTTTGTGTGTATTCTGACCGCGGCGGTGTGTCCCGCCAATGGAATACCGCGTTTGAATGACCGCCGCGTGGATTCGTGGGTCGTAATGGGATGGGCATATTTCTGTTGGCGTGGCGGTGGAGGTTTGGGCACCTCCACCTTTCCGCCGACCGCTGGTCTGGCGGTCTGTTGTGGCTGTCGGATTTTCGGAGGTTTGCCTTCTGCGGGTCAGAATGACCGTGGGGGGTTTCCGCGACCGCGGCGGGATTATGGAGGATTTCTGACCGGCGGTAGGCGCCTTTTACCGCCGAGGTCAGAATGACCACCTATATTTCCTACCTAATCCATACACTGCACCCTGCCCTGGGGGCTACCTAGGGCCTACCTTAGGGGTGCCTTACATGTAAGAAAAGGGAAGGTTTAGGCCTGGCAAGTGGGTACACTTGCCAAGTCGAATTTATAGTGTAAAAGTAAACACACAGACACTGCAGTGGCAGGTCTGAGACATGAGTACAGGGTTACTTATGTGGGAGGCACAACCAGTGCTGCAGGCCCACTAGTAACAATTGATTTACAGGCCCTGGGCACCTCTAGTGCACTTTACTAGGGACTTAACAGTAAAGCAAATATGCCAATAATGGAGAACCAATTACGTACACATTTTAAACAGGAGCACTTGCACTTTAGCACTGATTAGCAGTGGTAAAGTGCCCAGAGTAATAAAAATAGCAAAATCAGAGTCCAGCACACATCAACAACCTGGGGAACAGAGGCAAAAAGTTAAGGGAGACCATGCCAAGGATGAAAAGTCTAACAACAGGCATACACATTAGGCCACAAACTATGAGCACTAGGGTCCTGGCTAGCAGGATCCCAGTGAGACAGTGAAAACACACTGACACACACTCACAAACAGACCAAAAGTGGGGGTAACCATGCTAGAAAGAGGCTACTTTCCTACAGTGGCCAATGGGGATCTGCGCCGGTGGTGATGGTATACACCACCGCAGATGTGACTGCCATTTTATATCCAAATCCTCATTTGTTTCTTGACTTTCCACAGGACGACACCTACACTGTGTGTGCTACTGTGATCTGTGTCTGGAACCTACCATGGCCCTGGTGACCGGGGAAAGGGCCCCTGCCTTCACTTCGGAGGAGTTGGAGCGACTGGCGGATTGGGTACTACCCCAGTATGGACTGCTGTATGGGCCTCACGACCAACAGGTGAGTCCACCATGGGCATGATGCATGTGGGAGGGATGCATGAGGATGTGTTTGCAGGCATTGTGTCAACGGGGGATATCTGGTGGTAGTGTACATGGTGGGTGCCGGATGATGTATGTGCCAATGGTGATGGAAACAGGATTGGTGGGCCATATGTGTGACAGGCTGGATTGTATGGTCAATGGTGTCTTCCTAACTGTGTTTCCTCTGCAGGTCAGCGCCCATCAGAAGAAGGGATTGTGGCATGCCCTCGCCAAGAACGTGCGGACCCTGGGGGTCTACAGCAGATGGAGCACCCACTGCAGGAAACGGTGGGAGGACCTGAGATGCTGGGCTTCGAAGACTGTGGAGGCCCAGCTGGAGATGGCCTCCCAAAGAGGAAGGGGTGCATGTCAGAACCTGACCCCCCGATGGCCAGCATACTGGCAGTGGCCTACCAAGATCTGGATGGACGCTTGAGGGCATCACAGCAGCCACAAAGGGGTGAGTACAGTGGGCATTACTACAATCATTGGTAGGTGGCATGGGATCTGGGTGCAGTGTGTGAGCTAGTGGGTGCCCCTTAATGCCAGGCCAGACATTGCAGCATGCTCCAGCTCAAGGGTAATAGGTGTATGGTAAAAGTGGGTAACCTAGCTTGTTAGCATTCCATGTCAGGCAGGGCTTAGTGGTTCCCAGGAGGGATGCAGTTGGCGGTGTTTGGCCCTCATCTTGCTGTGGCATCTAGCCAAATCAATGGCAGTGCAATCCATAGTGCTCAATCCTGATCCCTGTGTGTGACGGTGCTGTGTATGCCAACTGTGGTGTTAGTGCTGTAATTGACCCAGTGTTCCCTTTCTCTCTCTCCCCCCTTTTTTCTTCTGTCATCCTGTCCATGTGTGCCTTGGCATCATCTAGCGGAGGAGAAGGGGCACTGGTGACAGAGGGAGCTGCATTCCACAGGACCCAAGAGTCTACCGATGCTGAGGGAACCAGTGGGACAGAGGGCGAGGGGAGCACCACGGTGGAGACAGGAGGTGACAGCACAGACTCAGATACCTCCTTCTATGGAAGCTCCCTGGTGGTGGCGGACACCTCTATGACCACCCCAGCTGCAGGTACAGCCACCACCCTGTACCAGCACTGCCATCCCAGTAGCCCCTCAGCGAGTTGTCCGTGCCTGATCATCTAGGAGGGTGGGCATCTCCTTCGCCCCAGGCACCTCAGGCCCTGCCCCAGTGAGCCCTGCTGCCCTGAGTGAGGAGGCTATTGACCTCCTGAGATCCATCTCTGTAGGGCAGTCAACCGGTGTGAATGACATCCAGGGGCTAGCATCCCAGACGCAGCAATGCAATGCATTCCTGGAGGGCATCCACGGTGGATTGACGGGCCAACAGAGATCGATTCAGGCTCTGGCCTCTGCTCTTATGGCAGCCATTGTCCCCCGTTCTTACCGTCCCCCCTCCAACTACCACTTCCCAGTCCCAGTCTCCTCAACCCCAACCCATCCCATGCACACATACAGATGAGCATGCACACAAGACATCACACAAGAGAGGCACAATCAAATAAAGGCACCACTCTGCAGCCCACAAGCACTCACGCAAACACCATTCAGTTGCACACACAACCACATCCACTGCCTCCACTGTCTCCCCTTCCTCCTCCTCCACCTCCCTCACAGTCTCGTCCACTATCACACCTGCATGCACTGCTTCAACATCCATCACCAGCATCGCTACACCAAGCAGCACACACACCTCACTTGTAGACACCTCCACAACATCCATCCACCCGTCCCCTGTGTCCTCTCCCACCCTGTCTGTCCCCCCCTCCTAAAGGACACAAACGCAGGCAATCAGACACCCAACAGCCATCCACCTCACATCAGCACACTGCCCACGCACCTGCACCCAAGTCCAGCAGACATACTTCTCCAACAACCACCCCCTCAACCTCCACTCACATCCCTCATCCCCATCCCCACCGTTCCTAAGAAGCTTTTTCTTGCCCAACTTGAACTCTTTCCTCCCCCACCTTCCACCCGTCCTGCCTGTAAGAGCAGGGTCCCAACGACCCAGCCCAGCCCAGTACCTCAGCCAAACAGTCCACGGGGACTGTGGAGGCACCTCCTATTCATGGAGGCAAGAGTGTGAAGGATCCCACTCTACCAGCCAGGAAGGGGAAGGATCCCACTCCACCAGCCAGGAAGGGGAAGTATCCCACACCAACAGCCAGGAAGGGGAAGGACCCCACACCAACAGCCACGAAGGGGAAGGATCCCACTCCAACAGCCAGGAAGGGGAAGGATCCCACGCCAACAGCCAGGAAGGGGAAGGATCCCACACCAACAGCCAGGAAGGGGAAGGATCCCACTCCAACAGCCAGGACAAGGAAGAAGCCCTCACCTCCTGCCATGAAAGTGAAGAAGCCCTCACCTTCAGTTGCCACACAACAGCCCTCGCCTCCAATGGAGGCTGCCCAGGAGACACATTCCACAGCTGAGACACAGCAGCCCTCACCTCCTGCAGAGGCTGCCCAGGAGGCACCTTCCACAGCTGAGACACAGCAGTCCTCATCCCCAGCAGAGGCTGGCAGGCCATCACCACCACCACCACCACAGTGGTCACGGAGCCCTCACCTCCAGCTGAGACAGTGCAGCCCTCTCCTGCAGCAGCAGACATGTAGGCCACCCTCCAGGGACTGCTGTGCAGGGAGCCCCCTCCAGAACCAGTGGGCGAGTTCCCTATCTGAGAGACTGTGACCTTGCGCTCCCCAGCAAAGGAAAATGGTTAGGGAGCCCTCTCCAGAAGCAGTGGGCGAGTTCCCCACCTGAGAGACTGTGACCTTGCACTCCCCAGCAAAGTGAAATGGACATGGAGCCCCCTCCTGAACCAGTGGGCGAGTTCCCCACCTGAGAGACTGTGACCTTGCACTCCCCAGCAAAGAGAAATGGGCATGGAGCCCCCTCCAGGATCAGTGGGCAAGTCCCTGACTTTGGCTGAGGTGCCCCCACCCCCCTTCCCCTGAGGTGCCTGCCCACTTCAATAATGAGGCCCCTGCACAGTTCTGTGAGGATGTCGTCAGGAAACAAGTTGGGCCTTGTACTGTGCCCTGTGGCCATGTGAGCCCTTAGTACCTTGGACTGGGCATTGGCCCTTTGTGGACAATTGTACATATCTGGTTCATGTGGTGGCTTTTGCCTTGCCAATACATTTTTACTACTTCCGAATTCTAGTCCTTGTTTTATTATGCAGTGTGACATGTGCCATTGGTTTACGTCTGCAGCTGGCTGTGTGTATGGTGTGTGTGTATCTGGTGTGTGTTGTACGTGTGTGTGTGTCACTCTCCTTTTCCTCCCTCCCTCCTTCCCTTGTGTGCTAGGCTGCTGTACTCACCGTCATTGTCTTTGTCTGCGTTGGTGTTCCAGGTGGAGCATGGCATTGAAAAGCATTGGGAAGACTTGCAGTTCTGGGTCCATGGCAGCGTTGTTCTTCTCTGTCTCTGATGGCGAGTCTTTGCTCTTCTGTGCAGTGTTTCCGCCAGTCTTTTGATGACGTTGGTTCCGCCCTGGAAATCGTGGTGGATTGCAAGGTCATGATATGGTGGGCAGTACCTTGTCTTCCGCCTGGCTGTCATTGACTACGGCTGTGGTGAGTGGTGTTAACGCCCTGGTGGATGGTGTGGTACATTGGCTGTCTATGGGAGTTCTCACCGCCATGGTAAAAAATTGGCGGTAATTACCACCAGTTTATTGGCGGTATTTCCGCCACTTTATCACTCACTGCCAATGTCATAATGACCACTTATATCTTTTAACTTCAGCAGGTCACTATCATGGCTTGTGGCAGTGACAATCTGGACTGACGATAAAGCACCTGGTGTACTTGACTTGACAATAAAATGAATGTAGGCCTCAGCTGTCTTAGATGGAGCACTGTGACATTGTGTAGGCACTCTCAAAAAGCAGTCAGCAGAATTCTGAGCATTTCCTGGAAGATGCACAATTGTATATTTATACTCTTGTAATTGTAGTCCCCATCGTTCAACGCGAGGAGGCATCTTGGCTTGCCAAAGATGGACAGCAAAACTTGATGATCAATTACCAGTGTAAAAGACTTTCAGTAAAGGAGCACATGGGAATGTTCACAAGCCCATACCACAGCCAAACCTTCTTTCTCAGATTGTGAGTAAGCACATTCTGTCTAGGACAGATTTCTACTAGCATAGGTCACAATATGTCATTGAAAAAGTGGGCTTCCACTATGCTGTGCAAGGATAGCACCTAACCTGACCAGTCTAGAGTCAACCACAACCTCCGTAGGAAGCTTTGGATTAAAGTACGCCATTTCAATAGCATTTTCAATGGCATGTTTGATTCTCTTGAAACTTTTCTCACACTCTTGTGATCATTGAAAAGAAACATTTTTCTTTGTTAACTCTTGTAGGAGAGCAATAACAGTGACAAACTCTTGTATGTATCTGGAACAGTAACTGGCCATGCCAAGAAAAAGTATAATTGAAACATCTTATGGGTTATCAGCATTTGAAAGTGCTTGTACTTTTGCAAGATCAGGTGTCATACCCCCATCAAAAAAGATATGGCAAATAATTCCAGTTTTGTCTTGTTGAACTCACACTTGTCTGCATTTAAAGTCAAACCTGCATCATTGAGTAATTGACATACTTGTGTGAGAGTTTTATCATGCTCCTTCTGTGTCGCTCCAAAAACTAATGTCATCTCTATCGTTTAATGGATTCACAAAGGGCTGTCTGACACGTCGAATGACATCTTGGAAAAGTTCTTCTGACGATTACACACCAAAACGAAGGCCCATATTTAAGTAAACTTGACGCATCAGAGCTGATGTGACTCCCCCCCATTCTGGCACCTAACAACACCATGGTTGCGCAATATTTATAATGCGGTGCACCACGGCAGTTGTCAGCACAATAGTTTCCAAAATTTTGATGCTATTGTGGCGCTTTGCTACAGTAGTGTCAAAAATGTGGACACTAGTGTAGTAAGGTGCAAGGAGGACCATAAGTTTCTATTGGAGCGTCATTTTAACACCGTCTCTGAGCAGGTGATAAAAATTACAACAACAATGGCTCAGTGAAATCTGTCCAATTTTACTGTGCCATTTTTGCAAGCCTCCTAGCGCCAGAACGCCCCCCTGCATACAATATCCCTGGTGCAGGCATAATGTGGTGCAAGGGTTTACAAAGTAGCACAACGCGTGCATTGCACCACTTTGTAAATATGGCACTTAGAAAAGGCCACTTTAGCACTGCTCAAGTGGCAAAAACAAATGACACTATGGTGAGCGAAGGTGGAGCTAGGGGCTCCTAAATATGCTCCTACGTCTCTTGTATCTAAACCAATCAACATATGCAGAAAAGGTTGTAGTGCACCTGCAGCTTTCTTGGAGTTCTAACTGATGATAACCTTTATTTAAATCAAATCAAGAAAAGACTTTGGCATCATTAACTTACGTTATCATGTCAGAAACGTGTGGTCCTGGATGTTGTTCAAATTCAGTTGCTTTGTTTGCCTGACGCATGTCCACCCATATGCGCACAGCTACTTCAATGTCCTTTTTAGGCACCACTGCAATGGGAGAATCTCATTGTGTTGGACCAGTGGAAATCTCAATAATGTCATGCTTAAGTAATGATTCAAGTTCTTTTTCAACAATTTCATGTGAATGAAAAGCAATGCATCTATGTCTCTGAGCAACAGGATGGACATCCTCATTAATGTGCAGTTTTACTTTCATAGTCTTTAACTTTCCTAAACCATGAAGCTACAAAGGGAATTGACTTAATAATTTGTGATGAGCATTCATATTGTAATTCACAGAAATCAGTCCCATGTCATCAGCTGTGTTGAAACTGAGAAGACAGGCACTTAACGCAGTACCTTGAAGCACATGGATTCCTGCTTGTACCTTTGTTTTCTTAATTTTCACTGTCGCTACAAACAGACCTTGACTCTTTATGGGCTTTAATGCAGCTCAAGTATACACTTTGGTCTTCAATGGTGTAAACCGAGGTAATGGAGACAGTTCATTGTAATTCTCTTCAGGCATTTTATTTATCAATGCACCACTGTAGATAATGAAAGTTATCAAGCAACCATTTATTTTCAATGTAATCTTTGGGCAGTGTTTGTATGATTTTGTTTCTTTGGCATGTCGACTTTTCTTTGACTAACAATTTTCTTCACATGCCACCAGTCTGATGTGCACAATTCTCTGAGGTAAATATCGACATGGCACTTTTCACAACTATGACTTGTCCCTCTGGGCATTTCCGGCCTCCATATCGGCAGTTTAATTCTCAGCACGTTTCTCAGCTCTGGCAGCCATCAACACTTACTACGGACTAAGAATTTCTCTCAGCATTTTTCTTCTGAATGAATCAAACTAGCATCCATCTATAACTCCAAGACGCATAACTTCTTAATTATTAATTTATTGAACTTAGGAGTTTGATGAGTGCATTGAGACATAGTATGCCAAGACACAGGAAACAACAATTTAATGATTAGTGGCCCACTACATTAGAAACTGTCTCTATCACCTGCGATACAAACAAGGATGAACTGGGTTTTTATTTCACTTTTACCTTATGTACTATGTTTTAAATTTTATCGTAGAATTTCTCTTGTACCTTGTGCATGGTGAGAGGGCATTCTGCAGTATCCACAGTGTCATACATTGTGTCTTGTTTTCATGGTTTTATGGTCTTTTTATGGTATTGAGTTACTGAAGAACGTGTTTATGACTGACTGACTGACTGCTTCAAGACTTTCCTCAAATTCAATGATTGTTTCACCAACACCAAAGATATGTGACTTCTTTGTCAGTTTTCAGCATTTTCTTTATGACTTCTTTCACACCATCACCAGCAAGATTTTTAAGATATTTGATAATCTTCCTGTTATCAGTCTCTTCTAGAACATCAATGAAATCTTCAAATTTCTCTAAACACGCAGTCCATCTATCACCAATAGTGGTTTCAGAAAGGTGGCAGCATTGTATAATAGTGTTGAACTTTCTGATGTTGAGAGTAGAGTGCTCCCTGATTCTGTAACCAGAGTTCTCTCTGGCTCCCTTTGCTGGAAACACAGAGCAGTTTCATCCATGCCCCTCCCCTGGCCCTACGATGTGCTGGCCTCAGGGCTGTCCTTGATGAGCTCCATCGGCAAAAGCCTTCTGCCAATGTTCTCGTCCCTGCAGGTATGGACAGCTCAATAGGTACAACCCCAAGCACTTCTCCTGGAGCCACCCTTGGCCTTAGGACGATGACTCTGTTTAATTGGTACAGGTAAGAAAATGACCCTTTTATGTACTTGATGGAGCTTGTTTTCAGTCTCTGTCTTCACACCTGGTTGATCTCTGCCTTGCAATGCTTTGTAAACCTGCTTATATCTGCCTTCAGCATTAATGCTTTGTACACTGCATAACTTTATTTTGCGTGGCACGACAGTACCTTTCAGTAGGGTTTTGCTCATAGCTTCTTGACTAACTATGCGTGGACTTCTAAGTGAAGCATTCTTTCACATTCAAATGCTTCACACCGGCTGGAGTTGTGCTTTGACTCCACATATGCCAGCTGTTGACGCAACACTTCGATGAGGGCACACCTGACATGCACAAGCAGTTTGCTTGGACCACTGCAAACTCTCCAGGAGAGCACTTTCTTCTTCGGGTTACTCATCCCCTGTCTCGTCCCCAGTTGTAGCATCTTCCACAGCCTGGGTACCCGCCAATGACTACACCACACACAGAACTGTAAATCACACGTCTTTATTCTTCTTCGTGTACCTCGTGACCTACAACGTTCTTAAGCAAGCTTTCATTACATTCTATTATAGCAATTATGTCACACTGATACAGAGTCTGCTAGGAGCCAGAAAGGTTCCTTCCTAAAACATGCAAGACACTGCAGTGATGTTTCAACAACCTTCTTCCATTTCAGCTGAAGGTGTCTAGTGTTCATGTCAAGCTTGGAAAAACAATGTGCCCCATTTAGGTCACTGATGACGTCATCTGTAGTTGGTATAATGCCTTCCACCCTTTGTGACCTTATTTTGTAGCCTCATGTTAATACACAGGCTTACATCCACTGGTTGACTGGATTTGCTGGCAACGCCGATTGGTGAAGCCTATGGTGTTGGACCGGATAGCTTCTTGATCACCGCAAGTTCTCCCAATCTTCAGAGTTCTGCTTCCACTGATGGTCCCATGACAGAGGGTCATATGTCCCACTGTTGGGTTGATGTGTAGTTTTACTGAGAGTATTCTCAGGCACCTTCGTCCTTTAAAGAGACTTTTAAAGTTGTCTACAATGGTGTCCGTTTCCCATAGGCGAATACCAAAAGGCAAACTGTGTATTATTTAGGACATCTGTTGTCGAGAATCTGACTAGCGCCCCACCTCCTGCTGTGGTTACAAAGAATATTATGTGACAGCTGTTGTCTGTGTTTAATATTTGTATTGAATGCGCCTGCTAATGGCAACAGGTCTGAACCTCTGTTTGAGAAAAATTGGCGACTGTTGGTGTCAACCTCAGACATGGTTAACATTGGCGGTATTGTTCTTTGCTTATGGCATTCGCTGTGGCCCCTGTGTCGAAAGGTGTTGTGACAGATCTTGTATTTCTACTTGGCACATTAGTTGTCTCTTTTTCTGCTTGGTCTCTCCCCCTGCAGAAGATATCATAAACACATTGGGGGTCATTACAACCCTGGCGGACGGTGTTAAAGGTGCGGCAATACCGCAAACAGGCCTGCTGACAAAAAAAGGGAATTATGACCCTGGCGGAAACCGCCAACAAAAACAGCCACTTTAACACACCGCCCTCCACGGCGGTACAGACAAGCAGCGCGGCTGTCGCCGCCAACAGACAGGTGGAAGACATTGTACCGCCCATAGTATCACAACCTGCCAATCCGCCACCTTTTCCGCGGCGGATTCACCGTGGATAAAAACACGGCAGAAACAGTTACTGCAATGGGAAAACGCTCACCTGAACACATCCCACGAGGAAGGAGGACTCCATGGAGCCAGAATTACAAATTCTACCGGCCCTTGTATTCCTATTCATCTACGAAGAGCAACGCCGGCGCGGGCGAAGACAACGGTGAGTACTGCACCTACGACATAGGGGAGGGGGAAGGCAAAAGTTAGGGACACACACACGAAACACCCCCACCCTCGCATATTACAACACACACACCAATGCATTTACATAAATCACAGTAACAACCCACAATCCCCCCGGAAGAATGCAAAGACAAAACAAAATCAGTTCAAACATTGTAATGTATCAATATACATGTTGCAAAAATATACAGATATGTTATAAAACCATTTAAAAATATATAAATTACGAGAAGTAGTGCAGATATGCACATATCAATGTCCGTGCACCACTAGTCCAAAAATGCATGGGCGAGGCCCACAAAAGATACCTGTCCACAATCGGAGAGAACACTGCTGAGGCATCAGATAGAAATACAACAGGCACCTCAGGGGGAAGGGAAGGGGGGGGCACCTCAGCCGGATGAGTGCAAAGCCAGATCCACGACGGAGCTCCATGCCCATTGATGTATCCTGGGGAGTGCAAAGCCACAGCCCCTCAAGTCTCTACAGTGGGTGGGTTGCCCACTGTACCATCCTGGGGAGTGCAAAGCCACAGTCTCTCAAGTCTCTACAGTGGGTGGGTTGCCCACTGTACCATCCTGGGGAGTGCAAAGCCACAGTCTCTCAAGTCTCTACAGTGGGTGGGTTGCCCACTGTACCATCCAGGGGAGTGCAAAGCCACAGTCTCTCAAGTCTCTACAGTGGGTGGGTTGCCCACTGTACCATCCTGGGGAGTGCAAAGCCACAGTTTCGCAAGTAGATAACACCCTCCACTGGCTCAGGAGTGGGACTGGTGCCCAGACTGGATTAGTCTCCCCGTGAAAGTTCCTGTCCCGTCACTGTCCCAGCTGCACATGGGATGACGATGCTTGATGTGGCGGTCTTTTCATTCTTCCCCAGTGCATGCCCTGTTCAGCGGTGCTTTGCCATGGCGGTTCTGGACTGTTCAGCGGTGCTTTGCCATGGCGGTGCATGCCCTGTTCAGCGGTGCTTTGCCATGGCGGTCTCTGGACTGTTCAGCGGTGCTTTGCCATGGCGGTCTCTGGACTGTTCAGCGGTGCTTTGCCATGGCGGTCTCTGGACTGTTCAGCGGTGCTTTGCCATGGCGGTCTCTGGACTGTTCAGCGGTGCTTTGCCATGGCCGTCTCTGGACTGTTCAGCGGTGCTTTGCCATGGCGGTCTCTGGACTGTTCAGCGGTGCTTTGCCATGGCGGTCTCTGGACTGTTCAGCGGTGCTTTGCCATGGCGGTCTCTGTACTGTTCAGCTGTGCTTTGCCATGGCGGTCTCTGGACTGTTCAGCTGTGCTTTGCCATGGCGGTTCAGGACTGTTCAGCGGTGCTTTGCCATGGCGGTTCAGGACTGTTCAGCTGTGCTTTGCCATGGCGGTTCTGGAACGGGCATTGGTGTGTGGCATGACGTTCCCTGGACTGGGCATTGGTGTGTGGCATGACGTTCCCTGGACTGGGCATTGGTGTGTGGCATGATGTTCCCTCATTGCCCAGCGGGGCTGTGGCAGCCGGGGCCCTCCTGGGGACTGACTCCGGCGGTGGTCTCCTGACCAGTGACAATACTTGGGCCCTCCTGGGCACTGACTCCGGCGGTGGTCTCCTGACCAGTGACGATACTTGGGCCCTCCTGGGCAATGACTCCGGCGGTGGTCTCCTGACCAGTGACGATACTTGGGCCCTCCTGGGCAATGACTCCGGCGGTGGTCTCCTGACGAGTGACGATACTTGGGCCCTCCTGGGCACTGACTCCGGCAGTGGTCTCCTGACCAGTGAAGATACTTGGGCACTCCTGGGCACTGACTTCGGCGGTGGTCTCCTGACCAGTGACGATACTTGGGCCCTGCTGGGCACTGACTCCGGTGGTCTCCTGACCAGTGACGATACTTGGGCTCTCCTGGGCAATGACTCTGGCGGTGGTCTCCGGAACAGTGACGACGGTGCTGGCGGTGGTCTCTGAGCAGGTGATAAAAATTACAACAACAATGGCTCAGTGAAATCTGTCCAATTTTACTGTGCCATTTTTGCAAGCCTCCTAGCGCCAGAACGCCCCCCTGCATACAATATCCCTGGTGCAGGCATAATGTGGTGCAAGGGTTTACAAAGTAGCACAACGCGTGCATTGCACCACTTTGTAAATATGGCACTTAGAAAAGGCCACTTTAGCACTGCTCAAGTGGCAAAAACAAATGACACTATGGTGAGCGAAGGTGGAGCTAGGGGCTCCTAAATATGCTCCTACGTCTCTTGTATCTAAACCAATCAACATATGCAGAAAAGGTTGTAGTGCACCTGCAGCTTTCTTGGAGTTCTAACTGATGATAACCTTTATTTAAATCAAATCAAGAAAAGACTTTGGCATCATTAACTTACGTTATCATGTCAGAAACGTGTGGTCCTGGATGTTGTTCAAATTCAGTTGCTTTGTTTGCCTGACGCATGTCCACCCATATGCGCACAGCTACTTCAATGTCCTTTTTAGGCACCACTGCAATGGGAGAATCTCATTGTGTTGGACCAGTGGAAATCTCAATAATGTCATGCTTAAGTAATGATTCAAGTTCTTTTTCAACAATTTCATGTGAATGAAAAGCAATGCATCTATGTCTCTGAGCAACAGGATGGACATCCTCATTAATGTGCAGTTTTACTTTCATAGTCTTTAACTTTCCTAAACCATGAAGCTACAAAGGGAATTGACTTAATAATTTGTGATGAGCATTCATATTGTAATTCACAGAAATCAGTCCCATGTCATCAGCTGTGTTGAAACTGAGAAGACAGGCACTTAACGCAGTACCTTGAAGCACATGGATTCCTGCTTGTACCTTTGTTTTCTTAATTTTCACTGTCGCTACAAACAGACCTTGACTCTTTATGGGCTTTAATGCAGCTCAAGTATACACTTTGGTCTTCAATGGTGTAAACCGAGGTAATGGAGACAGTTCATTGTAATTCTCTTCAGGCATTTTATTTATCAATGCACCACTGTAGATAATGAAAGTTATCAAGCAACCATTTATTTTCAATGTAATCTTTGGGCAGTGTTTGTATGATTTTGTTGCTTTGGCATGTCGACTTTTCTTTGACTAACAATTTTCTTCACATGCCACCAGTCTGATGTGCACAATTCTCTGAGGTAAATATCGACATGGCACTTTTCACAACTATGACTTGTCCCTCTGGGCATTTCCGGCCTCCATATCGGCAGTTTAATTCTCAGCACGTTTCTCAGCTCTGGCAGCCATCAACACTTACTACGGACTAAGAATTTCTCTCAGCATTTTTCTTCTGAATGAATCAAACTAGCATCCATCTATAACTCCAAGACGCATAACTTCTTAATTATTAATTTATTGAACTTAGGAGTTTGATGAGTGCATTGAGACATAGTATGCCAAGACACAGGAAACAACAATTTAATGATTAGTGGCCCACTACATTAGAAACTGTCTCTATCACCTGCGATACAAACAAGGATGAACTGGGTTTTTATTTCACTTTTACCTTATGTACTATGTTTTAAATTTTATCGTAGAATTTCTCTTGTACCTTGTGCATGGTGAGAGGGCATTCTGCAGTATCCACAGTGTCATACATTGTGTCTTGTTTTCATGGTTTTATGGTCTTTTTATGGTATTGAGTTACTGAAGAACGTGTTTATGACTGACTGACTGACTGCTTCAAGACTTTCCTCAAATTCAATGATTGTTTCACCAACACCAAAGATATGTGACTTCTTTGTCAGTTTTCAGCATTTTCTTTATGACTTCTTTCACACCATCACCAGCAAGATTTTTAAGATATTTGATAATCTTCCTGTTATCAGTCTCTTCTAGAACATCAATGAAATCTTCAAATTTCTCTAAACACGCAGTCCATCTATCACCAATAGTGGTTTCAGAAAGGTGGCAGCATTGTATAATAGTGTTGAACTTTCTGATGTTGAGAGTAGAGTGCTCCCTGATTCTGTAACCAGAGTTCTCTCTGGCTCCCTTTGCTGGAAACACAGAGCAGTTTCATCCATGCCCCTCCCCTGGCCCTACGATGTGCTGGCCTCAGGGCTGTCCTTGATGAGCTCCATCGGCAAAAGCCTTCTGCCAATGTTCTCGTCGCTGCAGGTATGGACAGCTCAATAGGTACAACCCCAAGCACTTCTCCTGGAGCCACCCTTGGCCTTAGGACGATGACTCTGTTTAATTGGTACAGGTAAGAAAATGACCCTTTTATGTACTTGATGGAGCTTGTTTTCAGTCTCTGTCTTCACACCTGGTTGATCTCTGCCTTGCAATGCTTTGTAAACCTGCTTATATCTGCCTTCAGCATTAATGCTTTGTACACTGCATAACTTTATTTTGCGTGGCACGACAGTACCTTTCAGTAGGGTTTTGCTCATAGCTTCTTGACTAACTATGCGTGGACTTCTAAGTGAAGCATTCTTTCACATTCAAATGCTTCACACCGGCTGGAGTTGTGCTTTGACTCCACATATGCCAGCTGTTGACGCAACACTTCGATGAGGGCACACCTGACATGCACAAGCAGTTTGCTTGGACCACTGCAAACTCTCCAGGAGAGCACTTTCTTCTTCGGGTTACTCATCCCCTGTCTCGTCCCCAGTTGTAGCATCTTCCACAGCCTGGGTACCCGCCAATGACTACACCACACACAGAACTGTAAATCACACGTCTTTATTCTTCTTCGTGTACCTCGTGACCTACAACGTTCTTAAGCAAGCTTTCATTACATTCTATTATAGCAATTATGTCACACTGATACAGAGTCTGCTAGGAGCCAGAAAGGTTCCTTCCTAAAACATGCAAGACACTGCAGTGATGTTTCAACAACCTTCTTCCATTTCAGCTGAAGGTGTCTAGTGTTCATGTCAAGCTTGGAAAAACAATGTGCCCCATTTAGGTCACTGATGACGTCATCTGTAGTTGGTATAATGCCTTCCACCCTTTGTGACCTTATTTTGTAGCCTCATGTTAATACACAGGCTTACATCCACTGGTTGACTGGATTTGCTGGCAACGCCGATTGGTGAAGCCTATGGTGTTGGACCGGATAGCTTCTTGATCACCGCAAGTTCTCCCAATCTTCAGAGTTCTGCTTCCACTGATGGTCCCATGACAGAGGGTCATATGTCCCACTGTTGGGTTGATGTGTAGTTTTACTGAGAGTATTCTCAGGCACCTTCGTCCTTTAAAGAGACTTTTAAAGTTGTCTACAATGGTGTCCGTTTCCCATAGGCGAATACCAAAAGGCAAACTGTGTATTATTTAGGACATCTGTTGTCGAGAATCTGACTAGCGCCCCACCTCCTGCTGTGGTTACAAAGAATATTATGTGACAGCTGTTGTCTGTGTTTAATATTTGTATTGAATGCGCCTGCTAATGGCAACAGGTCTGAACCTCTGTTTGAGAAAAATTGGCGACTGTTGGTGTCAACCTCAGACATGGTTAACATTGGCGGTATTGTTCTTTGCTTATGGCATTCGCTGTGGCCCCTGTGTCGAAAGGTGTTGTGACAGATCTTGTATTTCTACTTGGCACATTAGTTGTCTCTTTTTCTGCTTGGTCTCTCCCCCTGCAGAAGATATCATAAACACATTGGGGGTCATTACAACCCTGGCGGACGGTGTTAAAGGTGCGGCAATACCGCAAACAGGCCTGCTGACAAAAAAAGGGAATTATGACCCTGGCGGAAACCGCCAACAAAAACAGCCACTTTAACACACCGCCCTCCACGGCGGTACAGACAAGCAGCGCGGCTGTCGCCGCCAACAGACAGGTGGAAGACATTGTACCGCCCATAGTATCGCAACCTGCCAATCCGCCACCTTTTCCGCGGCGGATTCACCGTGGATAAAAACACGGCAGAAACAGTTACTGCAATGGGAAAACGCTCACCTGAACACATCCCACGAGGAAGGAGGACTCCATGGAGCCAGAATTACAAATTCTACCGGCCCTTGTATTCCTATTCATCTACGAAGAGCAACGCCGGCGCGGGCGAAGACAACGGTGAGTACTGCACCTACGACATAGGGGAGGGGGAAGGCAAAAGTTAGGGACACACACACGAAACACCCCCACCCTCGCATATTACAACACACACACCAATGCATTTACATAAATCACAGTAACAACCCACAATCCCCCCGGAAGAATGCAAAGACAAAACAAAATCAGTTCAAACATTGTAATGTATCAATATACATGTTGCAAAAATATAAAGATATGTTATAAAACCATTTAAAAATATATAAATTACGAGAAGTAGTGCAGATATGCACATATCAATGTCCGTGCACCACTAGTCCAAAAATGCATGGGCGAGGCCCACAAAAGATACCTGTCCACAATCGGAGAGAACACTGCTGAGGCATCAGATAGAAATACAACAGGCACCTCAGGGGGAAGGGAAGGGGGGGGCACCTCAGCCGGATGAGTGCAAAGCCAGATCCACGACGGAGCTCCATGCCCATTGATGTATCCTGGGGAGTGCAAAGCCACAGTCCCTCAAGTCTCTACAGTGGGTGGGTTGCCCACTGTACCATCCTGGGGAGTGCAAAGCCACAGTCTCTCAAGTCTCTACAGTGGGTGGGTTGCCCACTGTACCATCCTGGGGAGTGCAAAGCCACAGTCTCTCAAGTCTCTACAGTGGGTGGGTTGCCCACTGTACCATCCAGGGGAGTGCAAAGCCACAGTCTCTCAAGTCTCTACAGTGGGTGGGTTGCCCACTGTACCATCCTGGGGAGTGCAAAGCCACAGTTTCGCAAGTAGATAACACCCTCCACTGGCTCAGGAGTGGGACTGGTGCCCAGACTGGATTAGTCTCCCCGTGAAAGTTCCTGTCCCGTCACTGTCCCAGCTGCACATGGGATGACGATGCTTGATGTGGCGGTCTTTTCATTCTTCCCCAGTGCATGCCCTGTTCAGCGGTGCTTTGCCATGGCGGTTCTGGACTGTTCAGCGGTGCTTTGCCATGGCGGTGCATGCCCTGTTCAGCGGTGCTTTGCCATGGCGGTGCATGCCCTGTTCAGCGGTGCTTTGCCATGGCGGTGCATGCCCTGTTCAGCGGTGCTTTGCCATGGCGGTCTCTGGACTGTTCAGCGGTGCTTTGCCATGGCGGTCTCTGGACTGTTCAGCGGTGCTTTGCCATGGCGGTCTCTGGACTGTTCAGCGGTGCTTTGCCATGGCGGTCTCTGGACTGTTCAGCGGTGCTTTGCCATGGCGGTCTCTTGACTGTTCAGCGGTGCTTTGCCATGGCGGTCTCTGGACTGTTCAGCTGTGCTTTGCCATGGCGGTCTCTGGACTGTTCAGCTGTGCTTTGCCATGGCGGTTCAGGACTGTTCAGCGGTGCTTTGCCATGGCGGTTCAGGACTGTTCAGCGGTGCTTTGCCATGGCGGTTCTGGAACGGGCATTGGTGTGTGGCATGACGTTCCCTGGACTGGGCATTGGTGTGTGGCATGACGTTCCCTGGACTGGGCATTGGTGTGTGGCATGATGTTCCCTCATTGCCCAGCGGGGCTGTGGCAGCCGGGGCCCTCCTGGGCACTGACTCCGGCGGTGGTCTCCTGACCAGTGACAATACTTGGGCCCTCCTGGGCACTGACTCCGGCGGTGGTCTCCTGACCAGTGACGATACTTGGGCCCTCCTGGGCAATGACTCCGGCGGTGGTCTCCTGACCAGTGATGATACTTGGGCCCTCCTGGGCAATGACTCCGGCGGTGGTCTCCTGACGAGTGACGATACTTGGGCCCTCCTGGGCACTGACTCCGGCAGTGGTCTCCTGACCAGTGAAGATACTTGGGCACTCCTGGGCACTGACTTCGGCGGTGGTCTCCTGACCAGTGACGATACTTGGGCCCTGCTGGGCATTGACTCCGGTGGTCTCCTGACCAGTGACGATACTTGGGCTCTCCTGGGCAATGGCTCTGGCGGTGGTCTCCGGAACAGTGACGACGGTGCTGGCGGTGGCGTCGGGAAGGATGCCGCCCTTCTCCGCCGTGATGCTCACACCAGGCTGTGCAGACTTCCTCTGGCCCTTCCCCACCTTTGGAGGAGTCACAGCTGACTCTGCAATCCCTCTGGGACCCCTGTGAGTTGTTTTGCCTCCAGGAGTTCTCACAGGGTCCCGTCGGCCACTTTCCAATTTCAGAGCCTTTACATGGCGTGGGCTGCCAGTGCCTTGGCTCCGGGTCACACTGCCTGCCCTGGTGGCCGGTGCACTCCACACACCTTAAACAGGCACCACTGGTATTGGAGGCTTTTTGGCTGAGGCGCTACAACGGGACTGATGAATTGGAGGGGTGGGGGCAAAAAGGTCAACTTTACAGAGGAACAGTTTCTGACGAACACTGGGATGGGTAGTTTGAGGGGGCCTGGGAGTGGAGGAAGAGGAGGTGGTTGTAGGAGGTGTCACTTTAGGTGTTTTGGGTGCAGGTGCAGGCACTGGAGGCTGTCGTGAGGTGGATGGATGTTGGGTGTGTGGGTGCCCGTGTTTGTGTACTTTGGGAGGGGGCGTCACAGACACACTGGGAGAGGACACTTGGGACGTGTAAATGGGAGTGGAGGTGGTGAGTGCAGGTGAGCGGGGTGTGGTGCTGGGTGTTCTGGTGCGAGTCCTGGTGCCTGTAGATGTAGTGCATGCAGGTGAGAGTGTAGATGACACTGGGAGGGAGGAGGGAGAAGAGGAGGAGGGGGACACAGTGGAGGCAGTGGATGTTGCTGTGTCTGCATGTGGGTGATGCTTGTGTGTGTGCCTGTGGGTTGTGTGGTGCCCATGTTTGCCTGAGCTTCCCTTGTGTGTTGACTTTTGTGCATGCTGGTCTGTAGGTGTGCTTGGGATGGGCTGGGGTACAGGGGACTGGGTCTGGGTGGAGGAGGTTGGGGGGGGGGAGTCTAGACACAGGGACAATGGCTGCCATCAGTGCTGAGGCCAGAGATTGCAGGGTTCGCTGAAGGACAGCCTGACCAGAATGAATGCCCTCCAGGAATACATTACTGTGTTGCAACTCCCTTTCTACACCCTGGATGGCATTCACAATGGTAGACTGCCCAACAGTGAGTGACCTGAGGAGGTCAATGGCCTCCTCACTGAGGGCAGCAGGGGTGACTGGGGCAGGGCCTGAGGTGCCTGGGGTGAAGGTGATGCCCACCCTCCTGGGTAAGCGGGCACGGGGTGAACACTGAGGGGCTGCTGGGAGGGCGGTGCTGGTAGGGAAGGTGGCGGCTGTACCTGTAGTAGTGGGGCGCACAGATGGTGCCGCCACCACAAAGGAGCTCACATCGGCGGACGAGTCCGTGTCACTGCTTGGTGATCCGGTGGCCGACGTGAAGCTCCCCTCACCCTCCGTCCCACTGGTGCATTCAGAGTCCGTGGTGTGGCCCTCCATGGCCATGTGGGATGCAGCTCCCTCGTGCTCCGGTGCCACTGTACCTCCGCCTGATGATGCTGATGCACAAAAGAACAAGTAGAGCACAAAAAGGGGGGGGGAGAAGACAGAAGATAGACAGGTTGAGTGCATGGCATACCGCTACCGTTGGCGGACAATACAGACACAGCAGCCCCCTGCACTACGCCGTGCTCCTGGCCTCTGCAGATGCAATTTCTGGGATCTGGCCTACATGGCTATGGTGGACATCTGCACACATGGATGCCACAGGGGCATCTATACCTGTACTTTTCACTCTACTGCGGTGGGGTGGAGTGCCACATGGCCTGCATTACGGAGGGACCTAGTCTACGTTTTTCTGCCTGGCCTAGGTACGCCCACAGGCCTCCTCCCCCACCCAGACCCCTCCACTGCGCGCAAAGTCCGCAGATTGAGAGTGTACTCACCCCCTTGTGTCTGCTGTGATGCCCTCAAGCGCCCATCCAACTCCAGGTAGGCCACCGCCAGGATCCTGAACATCAGGGGGGTCATGGTGCGACAGGCACCCCTCCCACGTTGGGAGGCCATCCCCAGCTGAGCCTCCGCCGTCTTCTTGCTCCAGCGGCAAATGTTCTCCCATCTTTTCCGGCAGTGAGTGCCCCGTCTCTGGTGGACCCCCAGGGTCCGGACGTCCTTGGCGATGGCACGCCAAATGTCCTTCTTCTGGTGGGCGCTGACCTACATGACATGCACAAGGGAAGAAGAGAAGTCATTACCAACTGCACCGTCGATGTGAGTGGCCCCCCCTCCCTACTCTAGCCATGTGGCCCATTCATTCACATGCATTATTGTTCCCTGAACTCTGCCCCTTTCACTCTTACAACCAGCCCTCTCCACCCAGGCCTAGCCCATACAACGTGCTCCCTGTGTACTAACCTGTTGGTCTGGAGGACCGTAGAGTAGCGTGTACTGGGGGAGGACCCCGTCTACCAGTTTCTCCAACTCCTGAGCAGTGAAGGCAGGGGCCCTTTCCCCAGACGCAGCAGCCATTGTCTCTTCCAGGCTGAGGTCACAGCAGCACTAGCAGTGTAGGTCCTCTCCTGTCGAAGATCAGGTATCTAGTGATTGAACAGATAGAAAATGGCAGTCACGTCCAGGGCGGTGACGTCCGCGGTGGTGCGTATCATCACCGCCGGCGCACCTGTTCATTTGCTCCTGGGACCCATAGGGTCCTATGTTAACCAATGCAGCATTGCGCCGCGGTCTACGACGAAGCCTACTGCGAAGGTGTGCAACGCCAACGCAGTTACCCCACAATCCCATTGTCCCAGTTTAGAGGTCAGGCAGCCGCCATTTCAGGGGCCCACGTGGCTTCATTTACTTCTGCGTCACATATAGCTAGGCCTACACTCAACACACATACAGGAAGGGTTTTGTGTTTGGTGTCGTCTTCTGTGTAGCTGTGGGTACATACCTGGAAATAAATTGACTTGATCGTCGCTGTTGTCCTTCCTAGGCGCCGTCAGCTGGGACATTTGAGAAGATGGCGGAATCCTCCGGTGTACCAACCGCTGGTGGACCTGTTGACAATGGAGGAGCGACATTTAATCGTCACCTACAGGCTTGACCGTGCCACAATCCAGGAACTATGTACCCAGTTGGAGCCAAACCTGATGTCACCAATCCGCCATCCCACTGGAATCCCCCCTGACGTGCAGGTGCTGTCAGTGCTCCATTTCCTTGAAAGTGGGTCATTTGAGACAACAGTGGCCATGGCATCAGGGATGTCCCAGCCCATGTTTTCCAATGTGTTGTCCAGAGTGTTGTCTGCCCTGCTGAAATACGTAAGGAGATACATCATTTTCCCTGAGGTGGAAGATTTGGCTACAGTGAAAGGTGACTTCTATGCCCTTGGACATATCCCCAACTGCATAGGTGCCATTGATGGGACCCATGTAGCTCTGGTCCCCCCCCCCACAGGAGTGAACAGGTGTACAGGAACAGGAAGAGTTATCATTCCATGAATGTACAGATGGTCTGTTTGGCAGACCAGTACATCTCCCAAGTTAATGCTATGTTCCCTGGCTCAGTGCATGACGCCTACATCCTGCAGAATAGCAGCATCCCTGATATGATGGGTCAACTCCAGAGGCACCGTGTGTGGCTATTAGGGGACTCTGGTTACCCCAACCTGTCCTGGCTATTGACCCCAGTGAGGAATCCCAGGACCAGGGCAGAGGAACGTTACAATAAGGCCCATGGGCGGACTAGGAGGGTGATCGAAAGCACCTTCGGCCTCCTTAAGGCCAGGTTCAGGTGCCTCCATATGACAGGTGGTTCCCTATTCTACTCACCGAAGAAGGTGTGCCAGATCATCATCACCTGCTCGATGCTTCACAATCTTGCTTTGCGACGCCAGGTGCCTTTTCTGCAGGAGGATGGTCCAGATGACAGTGTTGTGGCAGCTGTGGAGCCTGTGGAACCTGTGGACAGTGATGAGGAGGAAGCTGAGGAAGAAGACAACGACAACAGGGAGTCAGTCATACAGCAATATTTCGAGTGACACACAGGTGAGAACATTTTCATTTTTACCATTACATTCACTGTCACACGTCCTCCTCTATCCTGTGTGTAATTTCATGGGATTATTTGGTAACTGAGTTGTTTCTCTCAATTACGGTTTCACAGGTGTGGTTACCAACGTGTCTCATCTGCATGCGTCCTTCAAGGACTTGTGATGTGCGACATTGGTATGTTGCCTTTACAACTAACAACGCATTTTGACACTGTCATAGATATTAAATTTTACCAAATCATAGACTGACTCCAGATTGTTTTGTGTTTCAAGGGTGTTTATTAAAGTGCTCAAAAATGGAGGGGGGTTGTAAAATGGTGATGGGTGATGGCGGAGGAATGTCCATGGCAGAGTCCAGTCTATTAGTCTCACAGGTGCACTGCCCATATGGGCATAGGAAGTGGAGCTGGGGCAGTTTAAGTATGGACAGGGTAACAAAGTGGGACAGTGGGGGGACAATCAGGGTGGTCTCATTTCCTGGCGGGGGTCTTGCCATCTTGCTCTGTCCTGTTCCTGGATCTCAGGGACCACTTGCGTGGTGGTTGTCCATCTGCAGGGGGTGGGGTGCTGGTGTGGTGGTCCTGTGGCGGGGCGTCCTGTCCACTAGCGCCGGCGGAGGTGGTGGGCAGTTCATCGCACATGCTAGTGTCAGGTGCCCCTTGGAGTGCCACGGTGTCCCTCATGGTCTGCTGTATGTCCTTCAGCACCCGTACGATGGTGCCCAAGGCGGAGCTGATGGTCCTGAGCTCCTCCCTGAAGCCCAAATACTGTTCCTCCTGCAGGTGCTGGGTCTCCTGAAACTTGACCAGGACCATCGCCATCGTCTCCTGGGAGTGGTGGTATGCTCCCATGATGGAGGGTAGGGCCTCGTGGAGAGTAGGTTCCCTTGGCCTGTCCGCCCCCTGTCGCACAGCAGCCCTCCCAGTTCCCCTGTGTTCCTGTGCCTCCGTCCCCTGGACCGTGTGCCCACTACCACTGCCCCCAGGTCCCTGTTGTTGTTGGGGTGGTGGGTTATCCTGGGTTCCCTGTAGTGGTGGACACACAGCTGATTGACCTGTCCTGGGTACGGAGGTTTGGGCCCGCTGGGTGGGTGCTGTGCTGGTGTTACCAGAGGGTGGAAGGTCAGTGTTGGGCTGTGCCTGTGCAAGGGGAACCGACTGTCCCGAGGCCCACGATGGTCCGGGCTGGTCATCAGGCTCCAGTAGGGCAGAGCTGCTATCGTCTCAGTGGGCCTCTTATGTGGGTGGAGTGGAGTTGTCTGGACCCTCCGGTGTGGTGACGGTCCTTCGTGATCCTGCAGGGGCATAAGAGCATGATTATTGCATGGTGTGTGATGGTGTGCAATGGGTGGGTGTGCGTGTACCCCAGTGCAAGCATTCCTGTGTGGGGGCTTGTGTGATGATGGTTAGGGGGTTGTTATGGGTATGTGCAGTGGCCATGCTTTTGTGATGGGTGTCCATGCTTAGTTGTGTCATGCAGGGCTTGGTGTTGGGATGTGTAGTTTGTGTTATTAGTACATTAGTGAGGAGTTGGAGTGATAGGGGAGGGTGTGAGGGTGGGGGGGTGTGTTAGCATGCAGGTAGGGTGGGGGATATGATAGTTAAGAATTGACTTACCAGTGTCCATTCCTCCACAGACTCCTCCGAGGCCCTCTGGATGCATGATGGTCAAGGCTTGCTCCTCCCATGTTGTTAGTTGTGGGGGAGGAGGTGTGGGTCTGCCGCCAGTCCGCTGAACCGCGATGTTGTGCCTGGAAACCGTTCAACGCACCTTCCCCCATAGGTCGTTCCACCTCTTCCTGATGTCCTCCCGATTTCTTGGGTGCTGTCCCACAGCGTTGACCCTGTCCACTATTCTTTGCAATAGCTCCATCTTCCTGGCTATGGATGTGTGCTGCACCTGTGAGCCAAATAGCTGTGGCTCTACCCGGACAATTTCCTTCACCATGAACCTGAGCTCCTCCTCGGAAAAGCGTGGGTGTCTTTGGCGTGCCATGGGGTGGTGTGTGTGATGTGTGGGGTGGTGTGAGTGTTGATGTGTGTGGTGATGTGTAGTGGTGTGTGGTGTTTTGTGCGTGGATGTTGTGTGGGTGATGGTGTTGTGTGCCTCTGTATGGTGGGGTTGTCTTTGCTGTGCTGTCTCTCTGGCCTTCATCTAAATTTCTGGTCGTAAGGGTTTGTGGGTGATATGGGTGTGTGTTGTATATTGTGTTGGGTGTGTGGGAGTGTTGTTTGAATGTGTATCAGGTGTGTGTGTATTTGGAATTGTCCAATGTGGCGGCGTTTTGGAGATGTGTGTGTATTTTGAGCCCGGTGGTGTGTACCGCCAATGGAATACCGCGGTTGAAAGACCGCCGCGTGGATTCGTGGGTCGTAATAGCATGGGCGTGTTTCTGTTGGCGTGGAGGTGGAGGAATTGTTTTTGCCAGTTTATCACTGACATTTGGTGTGGCGTAGTTGTGTGGGTGTCTGAATTTCCGCGGATTCCGAGATGTGTGTCATAATACCTGTGGCGGGATTCCGCGGCCGCGGCAGTGTATTGGCGGTCTTCTGCACGGCGGTCAGCGCCTTTTACCGCCAATGTTGTAATGACCCCCATTATCTTTCTTGTGTTCTTTTTCAATGTGGTGTCCCCAGCTATGGCCTGGTCTTTCTTCCTCACTTATCTCCATGAACACGTGTAGGCCTCGTCCATATGTGCTTCGAAGGCATGGGGAGCACTAACATCTCCTTCCTCTGTAATCTTGTGCAAAGTTGTTGGGTCTTCCCCAATGAGTTCAGGTCTTCCCTCACACTAGGTATTCATCCATATGGTGCAGGGGCATTCTGCAGTATACTAAGTGGCTTTTCTCATTCTTTCATTGTAGGAAAGTACCCTCTTTTTCGCATGTTACCCCCACTTTCAGCCTGATGTCAGTGTGTTTGACTGTGTTCACTGGGATCCTGCTAAACAGGACCCCTGTGATTCTGCTCTCTCCCCTCTAAATGTTGTCACTGCTTACTGGTAACCCAGTATTTCACCAAAAATTGGCATACTGGTCATCCTTTATAAGTCCCTAGTATATGGTACCTAGGTACCCAGGGCATTGGGGTTCCAGAGGATCCCTATGGGCTTCAGCATTATTTTACTTACATTTCCAAAGGCTCTGGGAGGCTACCCCTCCCATGCCTGTAACACCGATTTCCAAAAGGAAGAGGGTGTAACACCCCTCACCCAAAGGAAATGCTTTGCTCTGCCTTCCTAGGCTCAAGCTGCTTGGCAACAGGAGGGCATGAACCTGTCTGTGAGGTGGTAGCAGCTAGGGCTGCCTGGAAAACCTCAGAAGGCTGTAATGGCAGTACTGGGGGTCCTCTAAGGAGCCCCCAGAGCACATGGAATCATACAACCAATGCATGCAAAAGCCTTGCGGTATGATTCCAACATGTTTGATTCCAAACATGGCTATATTTGGAGTTACCATTGTGAAGCTGGACATAAGTAGTGGCCTACAGGTACTGTGCACCCAGCCTTCAGGGCTGGAAGGGTGACTTAAATTTGAGTGACTTATAAGTGACCTAGTGCAGTGTATATGGCAGTGAAAGGATGCATGCACCGTTTCACACATGCTGCAATGTCAGTCCTGTAGAAGCCTTTGCATGGACTCCCTATGGGTGGCACAAGAAATGCTGCAGCCCATAGGGATCCCCTGGAACCCCAATGCCCTGGGTACCTAGGTACCATATACTAGGGACTTATAAGGGGTGACCAGTATGCCAATTTGGGGTTTAATGCAGGGTTACCAGTATGCAGTGACAAGATTTAGAGGGGAGAGAGCATAATCCCTGGGGTCCTGGTTAGCAGGATCCCAGTCAACACAATCAAACACACTGACATCAGGCAGAAAGTGGGGGTAACATGCCAAAAAGAGGATATTTTCCTACACAATCCCCCCCCCCCCCAAACGAGGAACAATAAGGCTAAGCTTGTCCAGATGAGTCTTCATTGTCTAAGTGGAAATATATGGAGAGTCCATCTGAATTGGAGAGTTACTTTCAGGTCTATGTTCCACTGTAAAGTCCATTCCCTGTAGGGAAATGGAACACCGTAACAATTTAGGATTTTCACCTTTCCTTTGTTTTAACCATAAGAGAGGTTTGTGGTCTGTCTGAACTATGAAGTGAGTCCCAAAGAGGTATGGTCTCAACGTCTTCAAGGCCCAGACCACAACAAAGGCCTCCCTCTCTATGGCTGACCAACACTTTCCTCTGGGGGTCAGCCTTCTACTGATAAAAGCAACAGGTTGATCCTGGCACTCTGAATTCAGTTGCGATAGCGCAGCCCCAACCCCTACCTCTGAAGCATCAGTTTGGAGAATAAACTTATTTTAAAAGTTCTGGCTTTTTAGGACAGGTGCAGTACACAAAGCCTGCTTAAGTTCCTCAGAGGATTTCTGACAGCTAGCTGTCCATAATACCTTTTTTGGAATTTTCTTGGATGTGAGGTCGTTAAGAGGGGCAACAATGGAGCCATAGTTCTTAATAAACCTCCTGTAATACCCAGTGAGACCAAGAAAGGCTCTGACCTATGTCTGTATTGTAGGGGGAGCCCAGTCTAAAATAGTCTGTATCTTCCCCTGTAGTGGTTCAATCTGTTCTCCACCTACTACGTGTCCCCAATAAACAACCTTCCCCTGCCCTATCTGAAATTTTGAAGCCTTGATAGTGAGGCCTGCCTTTTGCAGGGCTTCCAAAACCTTCCAGAGGTAGAACAGGTGTTCATCCCAGGTGGAGCTGAAGACAGCAATACCATCAGGATATGCTGCACTAAAAGCTTCCAGACCTTGGAGGACTGTGTTCACCAGCCTCTGAAAAGTGTCATGTTCATTCTGCAAACCAAATAATGCCCTCCAATGTTAGAGAAAGCTGTTTTGGGTTTAGCTTCTTCTGATAGTTTGATCTGCCAATACTCTGCATTCAAATCAAAAGTGATGAGATACTTGGCAGATGCCAGTGTCTCAATAAGCTCATCTGCCTTGGGTATAGGGTGAGCATCAGTCTTGGTAACTGTGTTGAGCACTCTGTAATCTACACAGAACCTCATCTCCCTCTTTCCATTCTGAGAATGAAGTTTGGGTACAAGTACCACTGGGCTGGCGTAGGGGCTCTCTGAGTGCTCAATCACTCCCAGGTCAAGCATCTTCTGAACCTCAGATTTAATACAGTCTCCAACATGGTTAGGCTGTCTATAAATCTTACTTTTGACAGGCAAACTGTCACCAGTATCAATGGTATGTTCACACCAAGTGTTCTGATCAGAGAGAAGAGTTCAGAACATTGACCTAGGAGGATCCTGCAGTCCTCCTTCTGCTCTTCAGAGAGGCAGTCTGCAAGAATAACTCCTTCCACTGAGTCATCAGCTGCAGTGTTGGAGAAGAGATCAGGGAGAGGGTCACTCTCATCTTCCTGTCCCTCATCAGTGGCCATGAGTAGGGTTAAGTCAACCCTATCATAGTAGGGCTTCATGCGGTTCACATGAAGTACTCTTAGAGCACTTCTTGGAGTGCCTAGGTCAACTAAATAGGTGACCTCACCCTTTTTCTCCACTATTATGTGTGGGCCACTCAATTTGTCTTGGAGTGCCCTCCCGTGTCACAGGCTCCAGTACCCATACCTTCAGTCCTGGTTGGTACACAGTCAGGACAGCCTTTCATTGTTTCAGTAACTCCTGGCTTGCCTGAAGGTTTAGTGGCCTTTTTCATGTACTCAGCCATTCTAGATCTTAAGCCAAGCACATAGTCCACTATATCTTGTTTACGGGGCTTCATGGGTTGTTTTCACCCCTCTTTCACAAGAGCTAATGGACCCCTAACAGGGTGACGAAAAAGGAGTTTGAATGGGCTATATCGCACTCCCTTCTGGGGTACCTCCCTGTAGGCAAAAAGGAGGCATGGTAACAGGACAACCCATCTCCTTCTGAGCTTTTCAGAGAGTCCCATAATCATACCTTTGAGAGTCTTATTAAACCTCTCAACCAATCCATTTGTCTGGGAATGATAAGGTGTGGTGAACTTGTAAGTTACACCACACTCTTTCCACATTGCTTTAAGGTATGCAGACATGAAGTTACTACCTCTGTCTTACCCCACCTCTTTTGAAAACCCCACTCTGGAAAATATTCCCAGGAGGGCCTTTGCCACTGCAGGAGCTGTCGTGGCCCTCAGAGGTATTGCTTCCGGATTTCTAGTGGCATGGTCCACTACCACCAGATAAACCTTTTGCCAGAAGCAGTAGGAGGGTCAAGGGGGCCAACAATGTCAAACCCTACCCGTTCAAAGGGCACCCCAACCACTGGAAGAGGGATCTAGGGGGCCTTTGGGGTGCCACCAGTCTTAACACTGGCTTGGCAAGTGACACAAGTACGACAAAACTATTTTGTGTCTTCTGACATGGGAGACCAGTGAAAGTGAGGGACCAGTCTGCCCAGGTCTTGCTTTGCCCCAGATGTCCAGCAAGGGGAATGTCATGTGCTAAGGTCAAAAGAAACTCTGTATACTGCAAGGAAATGACCAGTCTACTGGTGGCACCAAGTTTTGGGTCCCTTGGCTCTGTGCATAGGAGATTATTTTCCCAGTACACTCTGTGAGTGTCACTGACATCCCCTGCCTCCTGTTTGACAAACGTTGCAGAGTTTCAGGTAGTTTTCCACTGGAAGCCATTCAGTCCCAGTGTCTTTCTGGGGTTCATGTCAGCAAGGGCCTCATCTGTCTTCTCAAGTGCAATGGATCGGTTCAGATCTGTCTCATCTGGCACCGGCAAAGTGGTTGGCAGCAAGTCTGTTAATAGGGGAGGAGGACTCTTGCGACAGTCTTGCCCGCTTCCTGTATAGGGTGCAACAGTATTCTGCAAACGTGGCTGTGATTCCCTGGGCCTCTACTACCCTCCTCTGTCCTGGGTCCGCAATATTAGGAACCACCCTTTCTGCCAGACTGTGCGTCATCAGCCAGTATAATCATTTAGCAGATTTTCCTCCCAATCCATAAACCCTGCTCTGGGAAGTGTTCTGGCACAGTTGTGTCTCATCGAGCCAAAGCTGTTTCAGTGACACTCTGTCAAGTAACATTTGGTATGAGTTGTTCTGTTCTGCCTTTGAGCGATCCTCTGTAACTGCAATTCAAGCCTCTAGCCCTTCCAGTTGTTTTTGCTTGTTACGTGCTCTAAGGTAGTTGCATGCAACGCCCCGCATATAGGCTTTGCCAACTGCCCATAAAGTACTGGGAAAGTCCACAGAACCTAAGTTCAATGTCAGGAAGGCATCCAACGCCTGTTAGAGGAAGTCCACAACTTCGTTATCGGTCAGGTGGTAAGAATTAGGTTGCCAAAGTGGGTCACCCCCCCAATCAGAATGGTCACAAGAAAATAATCTGACATCCTCATAGGAAGGATACAAGCACCCTTGATGGGGAGCAGGTCGGGGCTGGCATGAAATTTCATGATTTTGCGATGTGTGCTCGCATTTTGTGCATGGTCGATGTGTGTTTAAATGCTGAGGTGCTGAGATTCCAGGTGTCACAATAAATATTTTAATTACTTAACTTGGTTTATGAAAAGTTTGCACAGTTATTTTTACTAAAACATGGATTTACGAGTCGACAAAGGGATTTCAGAGCCCAGATTGAGCTGGCAGTGAAAGTAAGCACACTGCCTTTCCACTGAAAGCAGTACATCTCTACATCCATGACAAGATTGTGTCAGTACTTCTCTATTTATATGTGTGAATGTAGGAGCCCGCCTGTAGAAGTGCCAATATAAGTTTTATTAAATGGACTCTCTGTTTTTGTACCTCTGTTGCTTTCTAAGTGTGTATGTAAGTAACTGAAGAAATATGTCAGTGTCTGTGTTAGGGAATAGGGGGTATCTGGGTATGTCTTGAAATGCCTTTGATACTGTTGCATACATAAATACTTTCTGAGTATGTGAGTAAATGTAGCAGTCTCTGTGTCACTCTCTGACTGGGTGAGACAGAGGTTCTATGCTTTCTAAATGTGCCAGTTCCTCTATAAGTGGTATAGTCTATGTAGTGCTTGGCTTCAGGGGCTACAAGTGCAACAGAAAGCTTGTAAAACGGAGAAGGGCATCTCTCAATCATTAAAGCACAAACCAGCATGCATGATGCCATACCTGCAGCTTATCTCAGAGGAGAGTCATTTCTACTAAAACATGAGTTTGAGATTTCACAATGGGCTGTTAGAGCCCAGCTTCAGTGGGCAATGACAGTGGACACCCAGCCACTGCAGTAGTAGGTCTCACCCTAGATACATGACAACATTGTCTCACTACTTTCCTATATTTCTTACTAAATGTAGGATTCCATCTATAGACATGCCATGAGATGTTTCAGTATATGTGACTCTCTGTCTTAGTACATCTATGGCTTTCTGAATGTGAATGTAAGTGAATAAACAACTACCTCAGTGCCTGTTTTGCAGAATAGAGGGGTATATAGGTGTGTCTGCAGCTACATTTCATACTACTGGATACATAAGTAGTTACTGAGTATGTTAGTGAATGTATAAGTCCCTCTGTCGCTCTCTGACTGTGTGAGACAGAGGACCTATGCTTTGAAAATGTGTATGACAGTTCCTTTATGAGTGGTATACTCTATGTACTGCTTGGCTTATGAGTCTCCAAGTCCATTAGTAAGAATATAAAACTGAAAAGGACTTATCACAATCACTTAAGCACAAAGCAATGTGCTTGATAGCATAGCTACATCATATCTCAGAAGTGAGTTATTTCTACTAAAACGTGAGTTTAAGACTTGACAAAGGGGTTTTACAACTTGAGAGGGCAGTGACAGTGCACCCAAATGCTCTGCAGTAATAGGCCTCACCCATGATTAAAGCAGTATTTGTCTCCAACCATAACAAGATTATGGCCCTCATTACAACCCTGGCGGTCGGTGTTAAAGCGGCGGTAATACCGCCAAGAGGCCGGCAGAAAAGAAAATGGAATCACGACCATGGCGGAAACCGCCAACATAGACAGCCACTTTAACACTCCGACCACCACGGCGGTAGAAACAAACACCGCGGCGGTAACCGCCAACAGACAGGCGGAAGACAATGTACCGCCCACTGTATTACAAGGCACCAATCCGCCACCTTTTCCTGGGCGGTACCAATGTCATCAAAAGCACAGCAGAAACAGTACACAGAAGGGAAACCACTCACCTCTACGAGGAACCAGGATGCCATGGAGCCCGAGTTACAGGTGTTACCAATGTTGGTTTACCTACCCTTCTACCAGGAGCAGCAAAGACGGTGGCGACGACGACCACGGTGAGTACTGCACCTAGCACATGGGGGGAGGAAAAAGAGAGTGACACATACATGCCACACACAACACCCCCAACCCCACCCTCACCCACAACACCAGACACACAAATACATGCATCAACATTACATTTACATCCCATCACCCCTGGAAGAACGCAAGGACAATATGAAATGATTGTAACAAGTGTAATAATTGAAAATCCAGATAGGGAAACAAGTCTGTAAAAATATCAAAATATACAAATATGTACAGCAACTACACAAGTCCGGATAGTGCTCCATTCATTGTCCGTGGACCAGTGGTCCCAAAATGCATGGGCGAAGCCTACACACAATACCTGCCTCTAAATGGAGAGAACACTGCTGGGGCATCATGTCGAAAATAAACAGGCACCACATGGGGAAGGGGAGGGGGGGCACCTCAGCCGGATGAAGGGATAATGCCACTGCTCCACGAGGGGGCCCCATGCCCACAGTGGTCCTGGGGAGTGCAAAGCCACAGTCTCACAAGTCTCTCAAGTGGGTGGTTTGCCCACAGATTGATCCTAAGGAGTGCAAAGCCACAGTCTCACAAGTCTCTCAAGCGGGTGGTTTTCCCACTGTTTAGTCCTGGGGAGTGCAAAGCCACAGTCTCACAAGTCTCTCTAGTGTGTGGTTTGCCCAGAGATTGGTCCTCAGGAGTGCAAAGCCACAGTCTCACAAGTCTCTCAAGTGGGTGGTTTGCCCACTGATTGGTCCTGGGGAGTGCAAAGCCACAGTGTCTCTAGTGAATGCTTTTCTCCACTGGTTCTGGAGGGGGCATGGTGCCCAGAGTGCTTCATCCTGCCAAGGACTGGGTTAGTGGATGTTTTTCTCCACTGGTTCTGGAGGGGGCTTTGTGCCCAGAGTGCTTCATCCTGCCAAGGACTGGGGTAGTGGATGCTTTTCTCCACTGGTTCTGGAGGGGGCATGGTACCCAGAGTGCTTCATCTTGCCAAGGACCGGGGCAGTGGATGCTTTTCTCCATGGGTTCTGGAGGGGGCTTTGTGCCCAGAGTGCTGCACATGGTGTGTGGCAGTTCCCATTCCCTCACCTGGGTGTGTGTGCCACGAGATTTTCTGGGAACAGGTAGCATGATACTCCATGGAGTCAGAGACACACTTCACCCTGCTGAGACTTTGCCTGCCAACTGCTGGTACTAACAGTGCTGGTTGTGGTGCCTCACGTAGTCTGTGCAGGGTCCAGGACGTGTCCTGCAGCCTCAGACGGCTGCCCACTGGGAAAGTTGTACATGTCGGCTGTGGTGGCACTGTCTGTGCATGTCACGGGGCAGGTGGCAGTGGTTGCGGTGGTGTCTGTGGTGGAGATGCTGCCGGTGGTGCATGTGTAAGCACCTGTGGAGGGACACAGCAGGACGTCTCCTGCAGCCTCGGACGGCTGCCCACTGGGGATGATGCCGGGGACAGTTGCAGAGGCAGCAGACATGCAGGTGGCGGTGCAGGTGGCGGTGGTTGCGGCGGTGGCCACCGCCGCACAGGTTGCTGTTCTGTTTGGCAGAAGGGGTGACACCAGTCCCTCACCCGGAGCCTCCTTGCCCTGAGCTGACTTCCCTTTAGCCTTGTGTCCCTTCCCTACCTTGGAAGTCGCTGCTGGGCCCTTGCCACTGTCCTCTTTTGTCTTGGAGGAGGCCTTGCTGGGTGGTTGATGCGGCTTTTCCCTACGGCATGTGGGCCCCTTCTTCACCTTGACAGGTGGTGGAATAGGGTGATCCTTGGCCTCACTAGGTGGCACACTGGCAGCCCAGATGGGTGCCACCCACAATGTTACTGAATTTGCAGGGACCACAGTGCTCGAGGATTTGGTGGCTGAGGTGCTGGGCTGGGATCTGGACATCCTGGCCCTAGGGGAAGGACGGGGGGAGGTGTAGGGAAGAGGTCAATGTTAGCCAGGAAATGTTTTTAGATGCACTGGGACTGGAAGATGGAGGGGGTTTGGGAGTGGAGGAAGAATTAGTGGTTGTAGGAGGTGTACATCTGCTGAGTTTGGGTGAGGGTGCATGGGCTGGAGGCTGTTGTGAGGTGGATGGCTGTTGAGTGGATGTGTGCCTGCGTTTGTGTAGTTTGGGAGGAGAGCTCACAGACACACTGGGAGAGGACACAGGGAACGTGTGAATGGTAGTGGGGGTGGTGATTGCACATGAGTGGTGTGTGGTGATGGGTGTGCTGAGGATGTAGTGAATGCAGGTGTGAGTGGAGATGAGACTGGGAGTGGGAAGGGGGACGTGGAGGAGGGGGACACAGTGGAGGCAGTGGAGGCAGTGGATGTTGGCCTGCCTGCATGGGTATGGTGCTTGTGTGAGTGCCTGTGGGATGTGTGGTGCTTATGTTTGCCTTGTTCACTCTTGTGTGTTGATGAGTGTGCATGCTGGTCTGATGGTATGCTTGGGATAGGCTGAGGTAGAGGGGATTGGGTCTGGGTAGTGGAAGTTGGAGGGGGGAGGCTGGACACAGGGACAATGGCTACCATCAGTGTTGAGGCCAGAGCCTGAAATGCTCTCTGTTGGGCTGCCACGCCAGAATGAATGCCCTCCAGGTATGCATTTGTTTGCTGCAAATGCCTCTCGACACCCTGGATGGCATTCAGAATGGTTGATTGCCCAACAGTGAGGGATCTCAGGAGGTCAATAGCCTCCTCACTGAGGGCAGCAGGGCTGACTGGGGCAGGGCCTGAGGTGCCTCCGGCGAAGGAGATGCCCACCCTCCTGGGTGAGGGGGCACGGGAACCACGCTGAGGGGCTGCTGGGAGGGGGGTGGCGGCTGTACCTGTTGATGCGGTGGGCACAGAGGTGCCCGTCACCGCAAGGGAGCTCCCATCAGAGGAGGAGTCGCTGTTGCTGGTGTCTCCTCCTGTTCCCGTCGTGGAGCTCCCCTCGCCCTCTGTCCCACTGGTGCCTTCAGACTCCGTACATTCACCCTCCAGGGCCATGTGGGTTGCAGCTCCCTCCTGCTCCGGTGCCAATGCTCCTCCGCCAGATGATGCTAATGCACACAAGGACAGGGTAATAAAACAAAAAGGGGAGGAAAGTCAGAAGAGACACATGGTCAATGCCTGCAACGCCCCTACCGTTGGCAGACACAACACACAGGAAGCAGCCCTATGCACTAGCCCATGCACTAACAGTTCAGGGGAAAAGCACATGCCCATGGGGGACTCTGCCTAGACCCATTTGATGCACACCTGGAACCCACAGGAGCCTGACTAGGTGTAGAGGGCCACTACCACTTTTGGGTTTCGAGTGCCACTGAGCCTGCCAAACAATAGATCTACCCTGGCACGTTTGCGCTGGCCTAGGGGAACTCACAGCCTACTTCCCCCACCCAGAAACCGAATAAAGCTGTACTCATCCCCTTGTGGCTGCTGTGATGCCCTCAAGTGCGCATCCAACTCAGGATATGCCACTGCCAGGATCCAGTACATCAGGGGGGTCATGGTGCGATGGGCACCCCTTCCACGTTGGAAGGCCATCCCCAGCTGGGCCTCTGCCGCCTTCTTGCTCCAGCGGCACAGGTCCTCCCATCTTTTGCAGCAGTGGGTGCTCCGTCTTTGGTAGACCCCCAGGGTCCGCACTTCCTCGGCGATGGCACGCCAAATACCCTTTTTCTGGTGGGCGCTGACCTAGAGGAAAAACTAAGTAAGAATTGATGTTACTCCCCCGTCCGGTTCTTCTTACTCATTGGCCAAAAACCTCCCACCCTGGCCCAGAAACACATACACGGACCATCCTCACATGCTGGTCTCTCCCCCCCGTATCTTCCATCCACGCCACTCCATACATTCATGTCCCATCCATCATGCTCACAGTGTACTCACCAGTTTGTCTGGAGGACCGTAGAGTAGCGTGTACTGGGGGAGGACCCCAGCCACCAGCTTGTCCAACTCCTCCGTGGTGAAAGCAGGGGCCCCTTCCCCAGACGGTGTAGCCATTGTCGCTTCCAGACTCAGGTCACAGCAGCACTTGCAGTGTAGGTCCTCTTCTTTTTAAGGTCAGGTATCAAGTGAGTGAACAGATAGAAAATGGCAGTCATGTCCACGGCGGTGCGTACCTTCACCACCGGCGTACATCGTCAGTGGCTCCTGGAACCCATAAGGCCCAATGATAACCAATGCTGATTTGAGCTGCGGTCTTCGACCGCCTACCGCGACGCAGCACAACGCCAGCGCAGTTACCTCATTTCTCCTTGTCCTTCCTTACAGGTCAGGCAGCCGCCATTTCAGGGGGGCACATGGCAGGGCAACTAACTGCGTCACAGCACTTTTGACCAGGAATACGGACAGACGGCGCCACACACCGATTACATCACGATTGTTCTAAACACCCTTGTGAAACCTATGTGGTGTATGACCCTCTGCTCTCCCTTCTCCTCCATAGGGCACTTCCGCTGGGGCAGGTGATGAGATGGCGTCATCCTTCGGTATACAGACCCCTGGTGGACCTGGCGACAATGGAAGACAGACACATCATTATCACCTACAGACTTGATCGTGCCACAATCCATGAACTGTGTGCCCAGTTGGAGCCAGACTTGATGTCAGCTATCCGCCGTCCCACAGGAATCCCCCCTCTAGTGCAGGTCCTTTCAGTACTCCATTTCCTGGCCAGTGGGTCCTTTCAAACAACAGTGGCCATGGCATCAGGGATGTCACAGCCAATGTTCTCTAACGTGTTGTCCAGAGTATTGTCTGCCCTGCTGAAACACATGCGCAGCTACATCATTTTCCCTCAGGTGGAGGATTTGCCCACAGTGAAAGGTGACTTCTATGCCCTCTGACATATCCCCAACATCATTGGTGCCATTGATGACATGTGGCATTTGTCCCATCGCCCGCAGGATTGAACAGGTGTACAGAAACCGCAAAAGCTACCATTCTCTGAATGTGCAGATGGTGTGTTTGGCAGACCAGTACATCTCCCAAGTATCCTGGCTCAGTGCATGACGCTTACATTTTGAGGAATAGCAGCATCCCTTATGTGATGGGCCAACTCCAGAGGCACCGTGTGTGGTTAATAGGTGAGCCCAGGGTCCCAACACAGTTGACATAGGTGTCTGGGTATGGGTGAGTCCCTAAGGGTTGGAGTATGTCTAACAGTTGTCCCTTGATATTTGCAGGTGACTCTGGTTACCCCAACCTGTCATGGCTACTGACCCCAGTGAGCAATCCCAGGACAAGGGCAGAGGAATGCTACAATGAGGTACATGGGTGAACTAGGAGGATAATAGAGCGGACCTTCAGCCTCCTGATGGCCAGATTCCGGTACCTCCATCTGACATGTGGCTCCCTATACTACTCACCGAAGAAGGTGTGCCAGATCATTGTGGGATGCTGTATGTTACACAACCTGGCTTTGCGACGCCAGGAGCCTTTATGCAGGAGGATGGGCCTGATGTTGGTCTTGTGGCAGCTGTGGAGCCTGTGGACAGTGAAGAAGAGGAGGCAGAAGAAGTAGATATAGGCAACCGAAACATCATCATGCAATACTTCCAGTGAGACACAGGTAAGAAGATGCCACTGCTTCTCACATATCATACTACTGTAGGACATTGCATAAATATGCCTTTTTACCTCAGTGTATGGACCTGACATGTCACTTTGGTTTTCCATTTCACAGATCTGGGTCCCACTTTCTGCCTTCTGCTATATTTACTGATGCCCAAATACTGTCGAACACTGGTATGTGAACATGAGCATTGACATTGCTATTATTCTGAGAGGTTGCAATTACACATTTGTGAAAGTACAGACTGACTCCAGATTGATTTGTGATTCAAGGGTGTTTATTTCTGTGCTAATAAGTGGAGGGGGCTGTATAATGGGCTGGGGTGATGGTGGAGGAATGTCCATGGTAGAGTCCAGTCTCTTGGTATCACAGGCGCATTGTCCAAGGGGGCATAGGAAGTGGAGTAATGGCAGGTCAAAGTTGTCAGGGTGACATAGTGGGACAAAAGGGTGACAATCAGGAGAGTCTTATTTCCAGATGGGGGTCTTGGCAATGTTCTCTGTCTTGTTCCTGGATCTCAGGGACCGTTTGTGGGCTGGTTCTCCTCTGCAGGGGGTGGGGTGCTGGTGGCCTGATGGTCCTGTGGCGGGACCTCCTGCCCACTAGCGCCGGCGGAGGTGGAGGGCTGTTCATTATTCAGGCTAGTGTCAGGGGCCCGTTTGTGTGCCACTGTGTCCCTCATGGTGTTGGCCATGTCTGCCAGCACCCCTGCAATGGTGACCAGGGTGGTGTTGATGGACTTCAAGTCCTCCCTGATCCCTAGGTAGTGTTCCTCCTGCAGCCGCCGGGTCCCCTGAAGCGTGTCCAGTACCGTGCCCATGGTCTCCTGGGAATTATGGTATGCTCCCATGACGTTGGAGAGTGCCTCGTGTAGAGTGGGTTCCCTGGGCCTGTCCTCCCCCTGTCACACAGCAGTCCTCCCAGTTTCCCTGTTTCCTGTGCCTCTGTCCCCTGAACCGTGTGCCCACTGCTGCTGACCCCAGGTCCATGATTGTCTTAGACTGGTGGGTTTGCCTGGGGTCCCTGTAGTGGAGGACACACTGCTGATTGATGTGTCCTGGGGACAGAGGGATGGGCCCGCTAGGTGGGTGCTGTGGTGGTGTTTCCTGAGGGGGATGTTCAGTGGTGGTTTGTGACTGTGGCAGGGGAACCGACTGTCCAGAGGTCTCATGAGCTGGGCTGGTCATCTTGATCCAGGCGGCAGAGCTGCTGTCATCACTGTGGGCCCCTTCTGTGGGGGGACTGAATATGTCTGGCACCTCCGGTCTGGTGACGTTGGGTATGGGTCCTGTTGGGGTGTAAATGCATAGTTATTGTATCTGTGTGTGCCATCTTGCGCAATGGGTGAGTTACCCTGTACTCCTGTGCTTGCATTATTGTGTTTGCCCTTGTGTGATTATTGATTTTGGGGCCTGGGTGGGTATCTGTACTGGACATGCTTTGGTGATGGGGGTCCATGCATAGGTGTTGCATGCAGGGCTTGGTATTGGGATGGGTGGGTTATGATGGTGGGGCATATGTGAGGTGGTGGAGTGATGGGGGTGAGAGTAGGGGTATGAGTTTGTGATGGCATTCAGGTAAGGTGGGTGATGTAGTAGTAAATATTTGACTTACCAGAGTCCAGTCCTCCTGCTACTCTTGCGAGGCCCTCAGGATGCATGATTGCCAAGACCTGCTCCTCACAGGTTGTTAGTTGTGGGGGAGGAGGTGGGGGTCCACCGCCAATCCTCTGTACTGCTACCTGGTGTCTGGATACCACAGAACGCACCTTCCCGTAGGTCGTTCCACCTCTTCCTGATGTCATCCTGTGTTATGGGGTGCTGTCCCACTGCGTTGACCCTGTCGACAATTCTCTGCCATAGCTCCATCTTCCTAGCAATGGAGGTCTGCTGCGCCTGTGATCCGAAAAGCTGTGATTAGACCAAGATGATTTCCTCCACCATGACCCTGAGCTCCTCCTCAGAAAACCTGGGGTGTCTTTGAGGTGCCATTATGTGGTGTGGGTGATGTGTGAGGTGATGTTTGTTGTGAGGTGTGATGTGTTGTATTTGTGTGTGTTCTTTGAGGTGCGTGGATGTTGTATGCGTGATGGTGTCGTGTGCCTGTGGATGCTGGTGTTGTGTTTGCTATTCTTTCTGTGCGTCTTCAAAAAAATTCATTGTAAGGCATTGTGGATAATGTGGGTGTGTGTTTTATAGTGGTGTGGGTGTGGGTGTGGTGTGTGTATGTGTATCAGGTGTGTGTATTTTGAATTATCCAATGTGGTTGTGTTTTGTAAGTGTGTGTGTATTTTGAGTGCGGAGGTGTATACTGCCAATGGATTACTGCGGTTGAAAGACCGCTGCGTTGATTCGTCGGTCATGATAGTGTGGGCGTATTCCTGTTGGCGTGACAGTGTAGGTTTTGGTATCGCCAGTTTATCACTGACCTTTAGTGTGGTGGACTTGTGTGGGTGTCTGTATTGTGGCGGATTACGAGATGTGGGTCGTAATACCTGTAGCAGATTTCCACCGTGGCCACGGTATCTTGACGGCCGTCAGCACGGCGGTAAGCGGGATTTACCACCAGGGATGTAATGAGGGCCTATGTCACTACTTGCTTATATTTCTCACTGAATATACAAGTCCGCATAGAGAAGTGCCATAAGATGTTTCAGTACATGTGCTGGTATGTAAGTCTCTCTTTTAATACTTCTATAGGTTTCTTTATGGGTATGTAAGTAGCTGAACGAATACCTCACTGCCTGTGTTAAAGAACACAGGGGAATGTGGCTGTCTCTAATTGCATTTGATACTGCTACATACAAAAGTACTTTCTGAGTATTTGAGTGAATGTAAAAGTCTCTGTGTCGCTCTCTGGGTGAGACAGAGGATCTATGCTTCAGAAATATGTATGTATGTTCCTTTAAGAGTGGTATACTCTATATAGTGCTTGGCTTGGTAGGGGTCTCCAAGTGCATGAGTAAGAATATAAAAATGAAAAGGACATCTCTCAATAACTTAAGCACAAAGCAACATGCTTCATAGCATACTTACAGCATATCTCAGAGGTAAGTTATTGATATTAAAACATGAGTTTAAGACTCAACAAAGGGGTTTTAGAGACCAACTTGAGTTGGAAGTAACAGTACACACACAAGCTCTGCAGTAGTAGGCCTCACCCGTGATTAAAGCAGTATTTGTCTCCATACAAAGGAATATGTCACCACATGCCTATATTTCTCACTGAATGTAGGAGTCCACTTGTAGAAGTGCCATGGGATGTTTCAGTATATGTGCTGCTATGTGACTATCTCTTTTAGTACCTCTATGAGTTGCTAAGTGAGTATGTAAGTAGCTGAACGAATACCCCACTGCCTTTGTTTTAAAATACAAGAGTATGAGACTGTGTCTCTAATTGCATTTGATACTGCTACATACACAAGTCCTTTCCAAGTATGTGAGTGAATGTGGAAGTGTCTGTGCCACTCTCTAACTGGGTGAGACAGAGGATCTATGATTTGGAAACATGTATGTCAGTTCCTTTATAAGTGGTATACTCTATGTAGTGCTTGGCTTAGGGGTCTATTTGTACATTAGTAAGTTATTAAACTGAAAAGGACATCTCTCATGTTTTAAGCAGAAACCACTGTACTTTATAACATACCTACACCATATTTCAGAGATGAGTAATCTCTGCTAAATATGGTTTTGACACTTGAGAAACAGTTGGCAGTGTGAGTGCACAGACTCAGTCTGCTCTATTAGACCTGACCCATGTTGAACTATGCCCAGCAGTCTCTTTCTACACCTCTGACTCAGTATTAGTTTAAACAACATATCTTATCATACAAGCCTATATAAACATGCAGTAAAATTTACCAACACCTATCGTAAATAGCACCTAATACACAACTGTCAACTTTCACAGGTTCATGCTTCATATACCTCTTCAGTGCATGTTTTTCACTTTCAATACTGAGTCTTGGAGTCCTCTTTTAAAATGGAATAAATAGGAGGACACGTCCCAGAACCCAAAGAAAAACATTCTTTGTGAGAAGCACATCATGTATAGATGTGTAAAACCTTTACATTGTCTAATACATTGCTAAATATAAATTTAATCCTTAGCATACATTTGTTTTTCTAGCAATCAAAGCATGTAGTAAAGCAGCACATGGTTTAATCCTTAGCATGCATTTGTTTTCTAGCAATTAAAGCATGCAGTAAAGCAGCACATGCACAATATGCGGTACCATGGCAAATGTTTGTCAACCAACTTTTACACACCTAGTGTCATATTTACAAGCCTGTGCTGCCCTAGTGTCATTTATTTAATGCAAAGGAGACATTAAGGAGGAACCACCATGCACTATATTTACAAAGTGGTGCAATGCATGCATTGTGCCACTTTGCAACCCCTTGCTCCACATTATACCTACGCTACATATAATGTATGCAAGGGTGCCTTCCCCTGCAGGGAGGCCCAAAAAAAATGGCGCAGTGAAATTTACAAGATTTTACTGCACCAATTTTCCACCATTTTTAACACCTGCTCAGGGCAGACGTTAAACTAACGCTCCCATAATAACCTATGGGCCTCCATGTGCTTTTCTGGACTAGCACCATGATTTATGGTGCTAATCCAGCAAAGCGCCACAATAACGTCATACATTATGATGCTATTGTGCTAACATGCGCCATGGTGCACTGTATAGTAAGTACAGCACTACCATGTGATGTTAGGGAAGCCTGGGTGACTCAAGAAAATTGGCGCCTCGGAGCTGATACACCACTTTCTTGTAAATATGTCCCTTAGTTTGCACCTTGGACAAACTGCATCTAAGTCACCTATTAATACATATATAAAAGAACTCACACTACCACTCATACATCATCCCAGGTACTTTCAATATTTCAAAATTTTCTAAGCATCTCATTCTCTCTGTTAACAATATCACATAGAAATATGCATTTTTAATCATTTTTGTCTCAGAATTCAGTGTAAATCACATACCTGAAGACTGAGTTTGTTGGTGAAAATGTGTTTTGCTCTTATAGATAGATTCAGAAGTCTCAGGAATTGTGAAAACTAAGCAGGCAAATGACACATCACTCTCATACAAAGGAAACACGAATGGCAACCTTTTCTAATTTTGCACTGTCTCATACTGGGGACGTCAGCAAATAAAAATATACCTTTCATATTTTAATTTTTTTAAGTACAGTTTTGGATTGTTACAATGGGTTAACCCTTTCATGCACTTTTCTAAAAAAGCCCAATATGGTGGATCTTTTCTATATATGTGCATCTTATTCGTGATCATCACAAAGAATCAGTGAAAAAAACAGCTGTCCAAAAACTTGTAGCTTTGTATTTTTGTCATTTTAGGAGCACAGTACACTTTATTCGCAATCCATCACTAGGAAATTAAACACTTATTAAACAACGAGTCTAAGCACATTTACTTTTTGAAAACAAAGAACTCCCACTAACACTTTTCCCCTAATAAACTCTTACCACAGCCTCCACAACAACCCACTACAACCAGTAGGTCACAAGTTCACAGAACATTCTAGAAGGGGCATATTAGCTACAAAATGAGCTGCAGCAGGTGTGGATTACTGTACAGATTGAAAAGCATATCCAAGACTGTATTACATTTATTTTATTTTTATGAGAGCCAATCATAGATCAACTTACTGATCCTTTCAAGGCACTACCTAATTTTATTCACTAGCAGATTCACAGCATCCAAAATATTTTTTTTTTAAACCTGAAGCCCACCTCCATTTTAACTGCTTTCCATTTTAAAAAACTACCTCATTCACCTTAGTCTTCTCCTGTCTGCTACTTCTGTTTCACTCCAAAATGGTTACAGTGTGGATTGTGAGCCACAGCTATGTTGTTTGGGCGAGGGAGGCTGCAAGAAAGAGTGGTATTGACAGAAACTTGGGTTTGCCTAATGTGGACATGAATTGGATTGGCCAGAAAGGGTTAAAGTGGCATCAATTGCTCCCTTTGTAAAAAGTATTAGGGATTGCCAAACCACCTGACCTCATGATTGTGCACTGTGGTTGAAATGACGTAGGCACACTGACTGGAAATCCTAATGAAGGATACCTTTGCACAGTTGATGTCAGCGGGTGTGTGAGTGTCTTTGTGGGTCTGTGAGTGGGTGCCTCTGTGTCTAAGTGGGCCTGTGAATATGTGTGTGAGTGTCTCTGTGGGTCTGTGTCTGAAATTTGTCAGTGTCTTCGTGCGACTATGACTGAGTGCATGAGGATCTGACCGAGTCTGTGACTTAGTGCATTAGGATATGAGTTGGTCTGTGAGTAGGTGTGTGAGTGTCTCTGTGGGGCTGTGTGTGGATGCATCAGTGTCCCAGTGGGTCTGTGAGTGGGTGTGTCAGTGTCTGAGTGGGTCTGTGAGTGGGTGCATGAGAGTCTGAGTGGGTCTGTGAGTAGATGGGCGAGGGTCTGAGTGGGTCTGTGGGTAGATGCATGAGAATCTGAGTGGGTCTAGGAGTGGGTGTGTAAGTGTCTCTGTAGTTGGGTGTGTCAGTGTCTGAGTGGGTTTGTGAGTGGGTGTATCAGTGTCTGAGTGGGTTTGATAGTGTTTAAATGGGTCTGTGAGTAGTGAGTGAGTGTGTGTATCTGTGGGTCTGTCAGTGCGTGCAGCAGTGTCTCAGTGGGTCTGTGATGGGTTCATGAGTGCCTGAATGGGTCTGTGAGTGACTTTATGAGGGTCTGAGTGGGTCTATGACTGGGTCCTTTAGGGTCTGAATGTGTCTGTGAGTTGGTGCATGAGTGTCTGAATGGGTCTGTGAGTGGGTGCATGAGTGTCTGAGTGAGCGAGTGAATGAATTAGTCTGAATGACTCTCTGTAGGAGGTTGGCTCTGTATATACTATTTCAAAGTAAGAAATAGTGTGCACAGAGTCCAAGGGATCCCCTTAGAGGTAAGATAGTGGCAAAATTAGATTATTCTAATGCTCTATTTTGTGGTAGTGTGGTCGAGCAGTAGGCTTATCAGAGGGTAGTGTTAAGTGTTCGTTGTACACACACAGGCAATAAATGAGGAACACACACTCAAAGACTAACTCCAGGCCAATAGGTTTTTATGTAGAAAAATATATTTTCTTAATTTATTTTTAGAACCACAAGTTCAAGATGTGAACTAAATACATAAAATGCAAGGTACTCCACACAGGTAAGTTAGGAACTTTGAAATAGAGCAATAACATATACAGTTTTTGTTAAAATGGCAATAAGCTATTTTAAAAGTAGACAGTGCAAAAATCAACAGTTCCTGCGGGAGGTAAGTATTGGTTAGATTGTGAGGTAAGTGAGACACTTACAAGTCTCAGTTCCTGGGCATAGGCAGCCCACCGTTGGGGATTCAAGGCAACCCCAAAGTTACCACACCAGCAGCTCAGGGCCGGTCAGGTGCAGAGGTCAAAGAGGTCCCTAAAACACATAGGCGCCTATGGCGAACAGGCGTGCTCCAGTTCTGGTCTGCCAGCAGGTAGGTACCCGCGTCCTCCGGGGGCAGACCAGGGCGGTTTTGTAGAGCACTGGGGGGGGACACAAGTAGGCACACAAAACACACCCTCAGTGGCACAGGGGCAGCCGGGTGTAATGTGCAAAGCAGGCGTCGGGTTTTGTATTGGTTTCAATGGAGGGACCTGGGGGTCACTCTAGTGGTGCAGGAAGGGCACAGGGGGCCTTCTCGGGCAAGCCACCACCTGGGCTAGGCAGGGGGTCGCCTGGGGGTCACTTATGCACTGAGGTTCGGTTCTGTCTGATCCTGGGGACTGCAGGTGCAGTGCTTGGTCCAGGCGTCGGGTCCCTTGTTGCAGGCAGTCGCGGTCAGGGGGAGCCTCTGGATTCTCTCTGCAGGCGTCGCTGTGGGGGCAGAGGGGGGTCGTCTCGGGCTACTCACGGGGTCGCAGTCGCGGGGGGTCCTCCCTGTGGGGTTGGTTCTCTGGATCTCGAGCCGGGGGCGTCGGGTGCAGAGTGTGAAGTCTCACGTTTCCAGCAGGAAGAGTGAGGTCTTTGAAGTTGAAGAAAAGTTGCAAGTTTGTTGCAGGATGTTGAGCAGAGCCACTGCTCGTGGGAGTTTCTTGGTCCTGAGGGTCAGGGCAGTCCTCTGAGGCTTCAGAGGTCACTGGTCCCTGTTGGATGCGTCGCTGGTTTGCAGGTTTTCGAGTCAGGAGACAGGCCGGCATGGCTGGGGCCAAAGCAGTTGTCGTCTTCCATCGTCTCTGAGGGCTTGTAGGTCAGCAGTCCGTCTTCTTGTTTCACGTCACAGGAATCTGATTTCCAGGGTTCTGGGGTGCCCCTAAATACTACATTTAGGGGTGTGTTTAGGTCTGGGAGGGCAGTAGCCAATGGCTCTTTGTGCCTCCTCCCTGAGAGGAGGGGGGCACATCCCTAATCCTATTGGGGGAATCCTCCAATACTAAGATGGAGTATTTCTAAAGGCAGGGGTCACCTCATCTCAGGGCACCTTAGGGGCTGTCCTGACTGGTGGGTGACTCCTCCTTGTTTTTCTCATTATCTTCCCTGGACGTGCCGCCAGCGGGCATCTCCAATAGCTGGAGTGCCCTGGGGCATTGTAACATGAAGCCTAAACCTTTGAGGCTCACTGCTAGGTGTTACCGTTCCTGCAGGGGGGAGGTGTTAAGCACCTCCACCCAGTGCAGGCTTTGTTTCTGTCCTCAGAAAGCACAAAGGCTCTCACCCCAGGGGGGCAGAAACTCGTCTCAGTAGCAGGCTGGCACTGACCAGTCAGTCCTGCACTGAAGGATTGGGTACATTACAGTGGGCATCTTCTAAGATGCCCTCTGTGTGCATTTTGCAATACATCCAACACTGGCATCAGTGTGGGTTTATTATTCTGAGACATTTGATACCAAACTTCCCAGTGTTCAGTGTAGCCATTATGGAGCTGTGGAGTTCGTTTTGACAAACTCCTGGACCATATACTTAATATGGCCACCCTGTACTTACAATGTCTAAGAATAGACTTAGACACAGTGGGGGCATATTGCTCATGCAGCTATACCCTCACCTGTGGTATAGTGCACCCTGCCTTAGGGCGGTAAGGCCTGCTAGAGGGGTGACTTACCTATGCCACAGGCAGTATTTTGTGGGCATGGCATCCTGAGAGGATGCCATGTCGACTTTGCCTTTTTCTCCCCACCAACACCCACAATCTGTAATGGTAGTGTGCATGTGTTAGGCGAGGGGTCCCTTAGGGTGGCACAACACATTCTGCAGCCCTTAGGGACCTTCCCTGGTCACAGGGCCCTTGGTACCACTAGTACATTTTACAAGGGACATATCTGTGTGCCAGGGGTGTGCCATTTGTGGAAACAATGGTACATGTTTTGTGAAAGAACACTGGTGCTGGGGCCTGGTTAGTAGGGTCCCAGCACACTTCTCAGTCAAGTCAGTATCAATATCAGGCAAAAAGTAGGGGGTAACTGCAACAGGGAGCCATTTTCCTACACTCTTGATTTTTATTTTTTCTTGTCACCCATAATCACAAATTTGTTGCAAAGTTATATGGGGGCTGCGATGAGGATTGCATTATATTTGCGAATATCGCATGGCATAAAAAAAAAATTTTAAGGCATAATTTGAGTTTTAAAGACTCCTGTATCAAATCCCTACGGTCAGGGTACCTCCACACTGACCCCATATGCCACTTTTCATTTTATTTTTCAGCCTCGTAGAGCATGTCCTATTACCTAAAATGGTGGCCGCAACTTTCTGGTCAGGTTGCAGCCAGCCAATCACAGCATTCCTGGTGGGGCGTGCATTCGAGACTACGCAGCGATCATTGAGTAAATGTTACAATTAATCCGCACCCCTCGATATACAAATTTATTTTCCTTATAATTTCTCAAAAACTACTTAACAGATTTACACAAAATATTCAAAAGTGTTATCTGCATACCAAAACCTACCTTTCTGCCGAATTTTGTGTAATTCCATCCAGTGGCTCGGGCTGTAGTCTTGTTTAAAACTCCTAGGGGAATTAACATGGGAAAAGCACATTTTTTACCCCCCCATTTTCCTCACCCTCTGTTTGACGGATCACCTAGAAACATCTGAGTGCAACAAGAATCACCGGCACACTTTTTTATGGAAAATGTTCTGAAGATTTGTCAAATGGTGACAAAGATATAGGCAGGTCAAAAAGCACTTTTTCTATGAAAACCTGGTTCTAACTATAAGTATCTAATGGCGACTGCCACATTATATATATATATATATATATATATACACACATATATATATTCACTGAAAAAACAAATGTTACAAGGATGTTATAGTTAGGTTCTGAATTTACTCACATAAAACCAGAGAAATTCAGCGGTTATAGTTACCTCAAGTAAATATAACTTGCACCCTAAGTTAGCTATAACTTGTGCCCCTGCCATGCACAGTTTTCTCATCAGTAATTTCATTTCAAAGGTTGCAGTATCAATGATGACATAGAAGGTGTCATCAGTCATGTAATATGTGGAGTCACTAGCTACGCATAGGGAAGACACAGGGTGCACATTACAGTTAAGTTAAAATATCTCAGAAACTATTGAACGGATTTACACAAAATAACAAAAAGCACAATCTGTGTACCACGATCTAGCTTTCTGCCACATTTGGAGCAATTCCGTTCAGCAGTTGGGGCTGTAGGCGTGTTCAAAAATGTGAAAAATCCCATTGTAAAAACATTGAAATTCAATGAAAAAAACAAAGGTCAGAGGTACGTTAGGCTGACATTTCAAGCATACAAAACCATAGAAAATCAGCAGTTATAGATAGGGTTACCTCAAGTAACTATAACTCGTGCCCTAAGGTAACTATAACTCACACCCGTGCCATATAGTTTTTTCCTAAAATATTTTAGTGCAAAAAATACATTGATATTATCAACGATGTTATCAAAGATGTAATGGATGCCGTACTTTGTGGGGTAATTACCAGTGCATAGCAAAGAGCTCGTAAGTACTCATCATAATAAGCAGGTGCTGGCCGTGCTCCATTCATGAATAAGCACAGATGGGCTTGCTCCTAGTGTACTTCTGCTTATATAGGCTTATATAGTGCTAACTATGGCTTCCAAAAATGACCTCCACATCATAGAAACTCGGCTACTAAAACGAGGGAAGCAATACGGCTAATAATATTGTAGATTTAGTACGAATATAGCATTAGGTAGGATTAAAATATTTTACATAAATAACAAAATCACAGTTTAATTTTGCAGAACAATATATTAGAGCAGCAAACAATATCTCATCAGCAGAATAGTTAAAACTCTTTTTAATCTATAGCTGTTTGTCTGGATTATTAGTGTTTGTTCCTTCATGTTAATAGCCTGTCTGCAAAAGTTCGTAGTGTTCAGTCACTGTGTTAGGAAGATCGGAGCAGAGTTTCTGGATCACAGGGCCATGTCAGGGAACGAGGGATACCAAGTTATATTGGGAGTTTAAGGGGGGTAGGCGTAAACCAGCTATGGGCCTCCCACTGAGGATGCCTGTAGGTTTTAACTATGTGCTTTGGATACAAAGCATCACCATTAATGCGTCCCCGAATATGGCTTGTGAGCAGGCTCAAACGTTACCGACAGGGCGCCCCCTCCCCACTAATCGCTAATCATGTTAAGTGTGCAGTGACTGGTGCTTGGTGTGGAATTAAAACAAATGGCAGAATGACGGAAGGATCTGAATGAGACTCAATTGGAAAAGCAAATATTTAGGCAGCAATTTCTCGCAAAGGTTTTTTGGTTGTTTTAACGATACCCGCCACATCTTTTCTTTGCCCAGCTATTTCTCCTTCCCCCTCCACCCTCATCCTCAAAAATGGAATTTCTGCTGCGTGTGAAAAATATAATTACGAAGGATTATTTCGGTCCTAATTTAATCTGGGCAGCTGCGCCAACTGCGTGATGATTAGCATGACACTGGGAAGGGGAGGTGGGAAATGTAATTAAAGAGAAATCAGGTGTTTGTAGGGCTTGGCTCGGGGCGAGGTGTGTGTGGAGGAGTGGTAAACTCACGAGTTTAAAGGAAAGAGGATTTGAGGACGTAGGGATGCCAGGGGCGTTTATCTCTTTATCGGAGCCCGCTTTCCCGTGTAGGTTGGCTGTCGAATAATGTAACATGGTCTGTGTGTGCTGAAGGGGGGGGATGCTCTCAGTCACAGAAATAAAGCCATCATCTCTCTATCCCCCTAGCGATTTGGCAAGGAGCCCTTGAAGACAGGCGCGTTAGCTGCCAAGTGTGCACATTTAGAGGGAATCCGTCTGAAGGTTCGCAGCTGCATTCCCCACGGCTGCAGTACCATAGGCATCGAGGCGGGAGCCGGGTGGCACCGTGGAACTGGCGAGGAGCATACTGCTTCATAATCTCTTGGAAGGAGCTCGGATTTAGAGGGCTGAGGGCTAATTGGTGCTAAACCCTGCCTGCGTCTGACCTCAATGTGTGGTTTGCGTATAGACTGGTTCACAGGTGGGGGAGGCCGCCTGTTGTGTCCTTTTCTGGTCTCTGCCCTGAGCTGTTGCACTTTTGCGAGTATGGGGCTTTAGGCGTTGTGTTTGGGGCCTGTACTTCGACCTACAGATTTTGATTGTGATTTCAGCTAAGCCTTTCCTTCGTATACTTTAGTTACACGCAGGTGAACGGGCGATTCTATAAGAGTGCTTTATTTATGTATTTCAATGTTTGCGTTACGGCACCGTTCCTCTTTTTAATAGTGGCAACCCCGTATTAACAGATGAGTAAAAAGTGACTGTTCGATTTAGGTAACTGCGTCTTCTTACATGTGTGATCATGTAAAAAAAATCTGTGGCCCGATTAGTCATGGTATTGGCATCTGTAAAGGGCCATTTGTATGCCACCAGTTTCGGTAGTCAAGGGGTGAATTTTCAACTGCTGTGAGTCTGCAGCCACTTCGTTTGTTTGCATAATTGTGGATTTGCCTTATTGACACATAATCTATCGCCTGTTTATAATCCACAGATTTCAACAAAAAAAACAGATCAAAAGTTATTAAAAACGTGTTGACTCGTGCTCCTGCGCAACGGGAGGCCCTTCCCAAATGTTGATTCTTAATCTTTCTGTTGTTTATTGCTGTATCTGGGCACTCAATTGGCCTTAATAAGGTCAAATATTTTCCTAGACCGTGTTACCACGAGGAAAAATTTCAAAACAATGAAGTAATGCTAACACAAGATGTGCTGCATAAATCCCTTCCCAAAGGTTGACTCTTTCTTTCAGTTGCTTTTTGCTGTCTCTGCGTACTACATTGGTATTAATAAGGTGAAATATTTTCCTAGACAGTGTTTCAAGGTGGACAAAATAATGAAGTAAAGTGATGCATTACGTCACATAATTTGCCTTTTGTTGCACCATAATTTAGCCAACCTTGAAGCATAATTTGGTCTTCCTCTGCAAATTATTCCAGTGGCCCTAACTAAAACATGTGAGCAAGAATCCTGGGCATGAGTGTTTCACCTGATGAGTATCCTGGTTCTCCTGTTTGTCTTCTCTTATCGCATCCAAATGCATAAAAATACCAAGAACACATGTACCTTAGTCAAGTCAGACCTATTGACTTTATCAGTGCTTGTTAGTATCACTTTAACTCCCATTCTTCCCTTTGCATCACTTCCCACAGCAATGCCCCTCTCTGTAACAGTCCTTCACGCCCCTTTTCCTCAAACACAGTTCTTTCTCATTAGGGTGTCTCACAAGTCTTCCCTTTCCTCTCCATTGTTTTCTTTTCAATCTTCTTCTGTGATGCTTCCTCTAATATTATCCACTGCAGCATTTCCTTTTACAAAGACTTACATAAACGTTGCATTTTCTTATTCTTTGTTTCTGTTTATTTTTCCCACAAGTCTGAACCTCCTTCACACACTTTCTTATGGAATCTATGGCTGGGCATCGAGGCCAAGGCTGTATGAGTATGCAGTCAGAACACAGTAAGCATTTCAGCCTCCTCTCCAGAACTCATAGTGGTGCCCCGCCGTGAACATCCAGTCACACAGGAGGTGTAGGAAAGTACCATCTTGCCTGGCAACTTACCCCCATTTTTTTTTACTTGTGTGTCCGTTTGTTTTTGCCTGTCTCACTGGGATCCTGCTAGCCAGGACCCCAGTGCCCATAGTTTGTGGCCTAAATGTGTTCTGTCACAGTGTCCTTTCCTCAGGATCTGCACGTTGCTGAACAAAAGACCCACCTCCCGGTGCCACCAACTCAGAAAGCTATTATTGCACAGAGTTATGATGAAGCCATTGGAGGGGGGGGGTGAGGGAATTAGGGTAGGGAACAGCAGGAAGAGAGATCAGGAAAGGTTAGAACAAATATGCACTTACTCATTCATAGCAGTATAACTCATCAATAAACTCTTGACTAAATGTGTCTCCGTGATATCAGATGGAGACCCCTTTTGAAGTGAGGGCAAAGCCCCCTTTTTTGAATCATGGAACACAAACAAACTACAGCCTCAGAACCAAGAGATGGCAAGAGCTTTGGACTGATCATACTCTGAATATCAATCCTGTAACATCTATGCATTCATAAAATAAACCTTTGACATGGCCTAGAAAATCTAAAAGAATTAAATGTTCTTTTCACTTATTATGTTTTCCAAAAAACAATGAAAACTATAATTTGCTTATCTCCAAAAATGCTTTCACCTTCACAACTATAAGGCCGATAAGTTTTTACTCATTGGACTTGAAGTGCTTTCTTCCTTATGCCAGATAGTGCTTTCATTTGTTTCATCTGAAGCGCTACGCTAGTTGTGCTAAGGGGCGCCTTATTCATGTGGCCTGAATTACTTTGATTGTTGTGCCAAGGGCTTTTTATGCATGTGGACAGAAGCGCTTTAATTACCATGCCAAGGCCACTTTCCTCATGTGAACTGAAGCGCTTTAATTACCATGCCAAGGCCGCTTTCCTCATGTGGACTGAAGAGCTTTAATTACCGTGCCAAGTACGCTTTACTTATGTTTTGAAGCGCTTTAATTACTGTGCCAAGGCCACTTTCCTCTGAAAACGCTTTGCTCGTTGTACTAAGGGGCCCTTTACCTTTTGGAAGTAACAACTCCCTTCAAGATTTGGCTCATCAAGACCTTACCGCTACGAGTACGACCTACTCGTATCTGAATTCACCATGGGAACAAGGATACTCCGATTTGCCGTCATTTTGGCGTGCAGGAAATTTGCTCTTCTTCAGAGGAACCCCCCACAAGGTCTGACTGCATCGAAGACTTCAAAATAGTGAGCAACGTGCTTGGGTGTGGCTGGAATTTATAGGCCTGCCACACCCCAAGATGGCTGCTGCCTCTAAAAACATGGGAATTGTAGTCCCTTCATGGAATAGCACTGATAAGAGCATCTTGTCCACCAATGTCCTGAATCTGCAGCTCAATGAGCTTTGCCACAGGGCAGACAATGCTGATGGCCACCTTTTGGAAAAAGAGGGGATGACAAGGGGTGTGCATAAAGCGCCGCAAAGCCGCGCAGCGGAGTTTTGGGCGGGACCTGGACAGCGCATGGCCTTATTCCTGACATGTTCCCTGTGTGGTGCCTAACTGTGTCACTGAGGCTCTGCTAACCAGAAACTTAGTGCTTATGCTCTCTCTGTCTTTAAAATTGTCACTGCAAGCTAGTGACCATTTTCACCAATTCTGATCGGCACACTGGAACATCCTTATAATTCCCTAGTATATGGTGCCTAGATACCCAGGGTATTGGGGTTCCAGGAGACCCCTATGGGCTGCAGCATTTCTTTTGACACCCATAGGGAGCTCAGACAATTTTTACACAGGACTGCCACTGCAGCCTGAGTGAAATGACGTCCACGTTATTTCACAGCCATTTTACACTCCACTCAAGTAACTTATAAGACACCTATATGTCTAACCCTCACTTAGTGAAGGTTAGGTGCAAAGTTACTAAGTGTGAGGGCACCCTGGCACTAGCCAAGGTGCCCCCACATTGTTCAGGGCAATTTCCCCAGACTTTGTGAGTGCGGGGATACTATAACACCTGTGCACTACATATAGGTCAATACCTATATGTAGCTTCACAATGGTACCTCCGAATATGGCCATGTAACATGTCTAAGTTCATGGAATTGTCCCCCCATGCCAAATCTGGTATTAGGGTGTCAATCCCATGCATCCCTCGGGCTACAGCATGGACCCTGGGTACTGCCAGGCTAGCTCTCTGGGGTTTTCACTGCAGCTACCGCTGCTCCCAACCCACAGACAGGCTTCTGCCCTCCTGGGGTCTGGGCAGCCCAGTCCCAGGAAGGCAGAACAAAGGATTTCCTAAGAGAGGGTGTTACCCCCTCTCCCTTTGGAAATAGGTGTTGAGGGCCTGAGAGGAGTAGCCTCTCCTGGCCTCTGGGAATGCTTTGAAGGGCACAGATGGTGCCCTCCTTGCATAAACCAGTCTAAACCAGTTGAGGGATTCCCCAGCCCCTGCTCTGGCTTGAAACTGGACAAAGGAAAGGGGAGTGACCACTCCCTGTCCATCACCACCCCAGGGGTGGTGCCCAGAGCTCCTCCAGTGTGTCCCAGGCCTCTGCCATCTTGAATACAGAGGTGTGAGGGTGACGTCAGAGACCCCTCCTGATAGGTGCTTACCTGGTTAGGTGGCCAATCCTCCTCTGAGGGTTATGTAGGGTCTCTCCTGTGGGTTTCTCTTCAGATAACAAATGCAAGAGCTCACCAGAGTTCCTCTGCATCTCCCTCTTCGACTTCTGCCAAGGATAGACCGCTGACTGCTCCAGGACGCCTGCAAAACCACAATAAAGTAGCAAGAAGACTACCAGCAACATTGTAGCGCCTAATCCTGCTGGCTTTCTCGACTGTTTCCTGGTGGTGCATGCTCTGAGGGCTGTCTGCCTTCACTCTGCACTGGAAGCCAAGAAGAAATCTCCTGTGGGTTGTCGGAATCTTCCCCCTGCTAACGCAGGCACCAAGCTTCTGCTTCACCGGTCCTCTGGGTCCCCTGTCATCTTGATGAGCGTGGTCCCTGAAACACAGGAGCTGGATCCAAGTGACCCTGACAGTCCAGAGGTCCTTCTGTCCAAATTTTGTGGAGGTAAGTCCTTGCCTCCCCACGCCAGACAGTAATCCTGTGTACTGTGTGAACTGCAGCTGCTAGGGCTTCTGTGCACTTTTGCAAGTAATCCTTCGTGCACAGCCTAGCCCAGGTCCCCAGTACTCCATCCTGCATTGCTCAACTCGCTGAGTTGACCACTGGCTTCGTGGGACCCTCTTTTGTTGTAGTGTTGAGATGACCGCTGTGCTCAGATTTCTTGAACGCCTGTTCAAGTGCTTCTGCGGGTGCTGCCTGCTTCTGCATGGGCTCTCTGTTCTGCTGAGCACCCCTCTGTCTCCTCTTCCAAGGGGCGACCTCCTGGTCCTTCCTGGTCCTTCCTGGGCCCAGACAGCACCCATTTTTTTTCAACCGCAACCTTTGCAGCTAGCAAGACTTGTTTGCGGTCTTTCTGCGTGAAAAGAACTCTGCTTCCTCCAGCACGCCGTGGAACATCTTCTGTGCAAAGGAGAAGTTCCTAGCATCTTCCGTTGTTGCAGAATCTTCAGCTTCTTCCACCCAGAGGCAACCATTTTGCAACTTCATCCGGGGTTTAGTGGGCTCCTGACCCCCCTGGACACTTTTGTGACTCTTGGACTTGGTCTCCTTCCTTTACAGGTCCTCAAGTCCAGGAATCCGTCTTCAGTGCTTTGCAGTCAGTTGTTGTCTTTGCAGAATCTCTTATCACGACTTTAGTGTGTTTCTGGGGAAGTAGGGTAACTTTACTTCTACTTTTCAGGGTCTTGGGGTGGGGTATCTTGGACACCCTTAGTGTTTTCTTACACTCCCAGTGACCCTCTACACACTACACTAGGCCTCGGGTCCATTCAAGGTTCGCATTCCGCTTTTAGTGTACATGGTTTGTGTTGCCCCTAGGCCTATTGCATCCTGTTGTATTCTACAGTGTTTGCACTACTTTTCCAACTACAGTATTTACTTACCTGATTTTGGTTTGTTTGTATATTTTGTGTAATATACTTACCTCCTAAGGGAGTATATCCTATGAGAGATTTTTGGCACATTGTCACTAAAATAAAGTACCTTTATTTTTAGGTACTCTGAGTATTGTGTTTCTTATGATATAGTGCTATATGATATAAGTGGTATAGTAAGAGCTTTGCATGTCTCCTAGTTCAGCTTAAGCTGCTCTGCTATAGCTACCTCTCTCAGCCTAAGCTGCTAGAACACTACTAATCTATAAATAAGGGATAACTGGACCTGGCACAAAGTGTAAGTACCATCAGGTACCCACTATAAGCCAGGCCAGCCTCCTACAGGAGGCAACATTGTTTAGAATATGCTCTATGCATAACTTGTATGTTGCATCAATAATAAAAATACAGAAACACATTTGGAAAAAGGAAACCCTCCTAGGAAGTAGGGGCACATGTAGTATTTAACAAGAAGTAATAAATGTGCAATGTAACTGGGACTGTATCACTGACGTGGTTTACCTTAAGGGTTCGTTAGGCAGAAATCAGGGTGTCTGGGGATATCTGTTGTCCATGATGATGTCGTAATGGGTGTGCTTAACATGTGGCAGCACGGGATACGTCTTCCGCCCGACGTTGTAGAGCTGATGCCTCCACGTCTCAGCAGATGATGCAGCGGATATGTGGCCAATTCTGTGCTGCACTGATTGTGAAAAACATCTGGGTCCAGAATTACATGTTATGTTTATGTTGAAGGAAGCAGTGCACTTTTACTGGCTTAACCAGTAGACACCATGCATTAGGAAAATGCCTCCCTTTTATGTGGCCAGTTGGTTTGAGTGAGGAGTACATTTTAGTTTGGTTTCAGGCTATTTCAAGCTATTTCAAGGCTATTTCAAGGAACCAGGTGCTAAGGCTATTTATTTCCCTAGGGTAAGGAGAAATGCAACAAATGTGGGTCTGCGTCCAAATGAATATTCTGTACTCCTCTACCACGGGCAAGGTATTTTCATCACTACAATTCTACACCTTTGTTTCCCGTAATTTGTTAAGTCGAGTGTTGGACCTGGCTCTTTTTGTAGGGTCATCCCCTAACGTTTTGCCTCTTTCTTCCTATTTTTGTTTTTGACCAATTTTTTGGCTTTAGAACTCCAGACACTTTACCACTGCTAACCAGTGTTAAAGTGCATATGCTCTCTGTCTAAATTGTATTAGTGAATGGTTACCCCTTAGTAGCATATTTGATTTACCAGTAAGTCCCTAATAAAGTGCACTAGCGGTGCCCAGGGCATGTAAATGAAATGCTACTAGTAGGCCTGCATCACTGGTTGTGCCACTCACATGACAAGCCCTGTAAACATGGCCGTGTCTTAGTGTGCGGTCTGGCACTTTCAATTCAACCTGGCAAGTGTACCAACTTGCCAAGACTAAACCTTTCCTTTTTGTACATGTCAGGCACCTCTAAAGTAGCCCTAGGTAGCCCCATGGGTAGGGTTCAGTGTATTTAAAAGGTAGGACACACACTGGTGCGTTTTACATGTCCTGATAGTGAAATACAGCCAAATTTGTTTTTCACTATTGCAAGGCATATCTACCCTATAGGTTAAAATGGGGACTGCCTTTAAATATCCTTTAAGTGCAGTTTCCCATTGGGAGCAGATAGAGATTGAAGTTTGAAGTCTCTGAACTCACAATTCTAAAATACATTTTATGGTGAAGTTGGTTTTTATATTGTCAGTTTGAAAATGGCACTTTTAGAAAGTGGGAATTTTCTTCCTTAACCATTCTGTGCCTCTACCTGCCTGTTGAATCCACATCTGGGTCAGACTGACATTTGGGCTGTTTGTGAATTCCCTCTAGGCAGTGACACAAAGGGAGCTGTGGAGTATCCTGCATATCCTGAGGAGTCTCCTGAGCTAGAGTGGGGAGGGAGGAGGTGACACCTGCACCTGAAAGTTCTGTTCCTGTCCTCAGACAATGCAGTCTCCAACCCCCTGGTTTGTGGCTGGGGCCAGGCCTAGGCAAGGCAGGATCTTGTGAACAACAGAGACGTTCCTTTGAAGATTGCCTACTTCAAAGGCAGAAAGGAGTATAAGTAATGGACCCAAAACTCCATATCTTTAGAACCCTTCTGCATCAAGAGGAATCTCTGCCAAGAAGAAGATCTGAAGAGCTGGAGGAGTACTGCCCCTTTGCTGTGTGTGCTTTGCTGTGTTGGCCTGCAGTTGCTGCTTCTGCTTGGACTTTGCTGTGTATCCTGCTTGTGGAGTTTCTACAAGGGCTTGGACTGTGCTTGCCTACTGTTAAGAAGTCTCAGGGACAGCAACGACTTCACCTACCAGCCTCTGGACTCTCTGCTAAGACTCCAACCTGCCAAGTGGTGCCTAATCGAGTCCTTGGGCCCTGGTAGGGAGGAGCTGGTGAAAAACCAAGAAGAACTAAGTGCACCGATTTCGAAAGACACCGGACTAACGCCGCTGCCAGATCCCACTATGCTGCCTGTAACTGAAGCTTTGGTCCCTACTGGAGTGTGACAACACGCAGACCTGAGGCCACTGCAGCCTTGCTGAAGTCTACGACTCTGAGTCCTGAAGTGCCCTGTCACCGACGTCCATGACACCCGATTCTGCCGGAAGTGTAAGGATCCAACGCTTCGCATCGCCTCACCTCACAGCTCTGCAACAAGGACCTGACACCTCGCACCAATTCCTCTGCTCCTTCGCTCTGCAGCCCCGGAACTGACACAGCAGCAGAACCAGCGACGCCTCGATCCCCGACTTTGTGCACTAGCTTGTTTCCTCATTTTCACAAGGTACTGTAGCTAAGGGTCTGTGTGACTCCGTGAATGGCGCCATTGGCGTCAGATTGTTGGGAACGACTTATTCACAATGCCGTAATATCACCAAATCAAAGCATTTGTGTTTCTAAGTGCTAAGCGTTACATTGAAGTTTAATTCCTAAGTTTGCTTGTGTTTGTTGGATTTTTGTCGTTTTGGCCTTGTTTTACTCAGATAAATATTGGTTTGTTTTCTAAACTGATGTCGAGTGCTTTTGTGGTGCTTTCACTGTGTTACTGTCTGTAATTGTACACGTATTTTACACATTGCCTTTGAGATAGGCCTGACTACTTGTACCAAGCTACCAAGGGGTGAGCAAGGGTTGTCTTAGGAGTGTAACTCCCTTACCCTGACTAGAATAAGGCTGTCCTTATTCGGGGCCAATAGAAGTGGGTGACAAGCCTGGCAAAAGTCTTGTCTTGCCCTAAATGTCCTGCCAGGGGTATGTCATGAGCCAAACCCAGTAGGAAGGCCTGGTAACACTGGGGAACCACCCTCACATGTGCTGCCCCAGTGCCAAGAGCCTTAAGCTCCCTATATAGGAGATCATTCTCCCAGTAAATCAGGTGATCCCAAGAGGATTCACTTGCTGCATGGGCTGAGGCCTGCCACCTCAAGCCTTCAAAAGTGGGGCACTCTTTCTGTGCTTTGCAGAATTCCTCCCTGGTGGGCTCATGCTCAACTTGCCAGCCAGCAAGCTCAGGTAGGTCACCTCGGACAGCAATGTCCACCCTGATTGGCTCAGGGGCATCTTCCTCAGGGGCCCTGCCAACCTCCATAGTAGGAACGCCTGGGACTGGTTTCCTGCACCCCTTACCCTTCTCCTTGGCAGCTGTCTGGGCCATTCTTCTAGGCTCCAGACACCCTTGACTCCCCTCCGAGGCAGCCATCGACCATGTGGTCATACAGACCCATTCAAGTAATCCCATCATCTCCAAGTGACACCTGAGCTCTACCTCCCTCCGGGTAGTGTGCTCTAGGTCATTGTCTGCTAGGCAATCTACAGGCATGGCAGAACTGGCAGCTATTTCCAGAGTACCAGAGCCCCCCCCCCACTACTCACAGGGAGCCAGAGTCACCCGTAGATGGCTCTCAAGATTGTCAGTGGCTGTGACTTGGTGTAATGTGTTCGGTAGGACCTGCTCTGCTGACACCAGATGACCTTTGACATTCATGCAGAGCCTCCACCTGTTGCCCATTAATGGTGACCCACTGCCTATGCTTAGAAGTATTGGCAGGCATGTGAGCTTTTGGCACATTTCTGCATCCCCCAGGCACACTAGGGTTACACCTGTCTGTTCCCCAAAGCTAACTGGGACTACTTCCTCCCTGAGCGCTACACTAGCCAATCCAGGTGTTTGCCCACCAGTAGGGGGTTGTGCCTTCTTTGGACATTTGGAGTCACACTTACAGTGACTATTCTTGGAGCATTCTGCAGATTGGGGTACAATCCTCCCGGTCTAATGATCAAATAGCCCTTTATTCTTAGGATCAGACTGGGACTGGTTACCACTGTTCCCTTGGGAATTATTTTGGGGGCCTTTAGAGAACTCCTTGTTTTTATCCCCCCTCTTTCTTCTACTTTGAACCCTGACCACCTTTGCGGGTGTCCCCCCAAATACCTTTTTGGACACTGGTGCTAGCCCAGAGGTCGGCCTCCTAAACAAGCTTCCTGGGATCAGTCAGTTCACTGTCTACTAGGTGCTGGCGCAACTCTACAAAACAAATACTGAGCATAAGCTCTCTCAGGATTATATTGTACAACCCAACATAATCACTGACTTTGCTGCCCCACATCCAGCCATTCAGTGCCTTACTGGAAAAATCAATTAAGTCTACCCAGGACTGGTTGGGGAACTTGTTACTGTCCCTGAATCTTTAGCAATACTTCTCATGGGTCAGCCAAATTTGGCAATTAAAATGGCTTCCATAGGAGTGGACTTGTTGTTTTGGTCCCCAATCTTTAATGTCAGAAGTGTATCCCTCCCAAGTGTAAGCATGTGTTTCCACAGACCCACCCCCCAGTGCTCTTCAGGAACCCCATGGGACTTTAGTGCAACTTCATAACCAGAAAACCACTTGTCAATGTCATCTCCCACCACATAACTGGGCACCGAATCCTTATACAAACCTTGTCTCCATCAGGCACTGATTGTGTGCTGCCACCATCACTGCTGGACTCAGACTACCTAGCCTTGAGGTCCAGCTCTTTTAAACTCAGTTCATGAGCCAGAAGTAATTTATTTTCTGCCAAGGCTCTCTCAGCCAACATCTCCGCCCTCCTCTCCTCTGACTCCATTTTCAGTCTCATCAACTGAGCCTGAATTATTTCTCCTTTCCTCTGCGGGCAGGCTGTGACTTTAGACACTGATCCCTGGTCTTTCAGGGGGCACAATCCAGTGGTGTTATCCCTCACTGCTGTTGGCGGCTCCCCGGAAGAGCCATTTCCTTGCTCCCCAACTCATCATTTTCTTGTGTGTGTGACTCTGTCCAGGCCCTCAGCTCCTTTTGAAATTCTCCCTTCTTAGAAGCTCCACAGGGCAAGTACCCCCATGGCTTTGCAAAAATCCCTTCCAATGGTTACTGTGTAATCTTCCAGCTTAGCCAGGTCAAACTCTCCATCTCCACTTGTGGACCAACCAGAGACATGATGTATAGGATTGGTTAAAAATATAAAGCAGGAAAATTGCAGAATGAAGAAAACAAATCAAATTGACCTTCGAGTGTGTGGGGGGGGGGAGTAGTGTATACATAGCTATTGTACGGCACTGCACAAACACAAGTCCTATCCTCACCTCTGATCACCAGTGTTAGAAATTGGGTCTCTAATTGGCAGAGGTATACACCCTTGCCCAAGTAGGGACCACAACCCTAGTCAAGGTAAGTCACAACAGAATCCACATTTTCCTTTGCCCACCCTCTGGTAGCTTGGCACTGAGCAGTCAGGCTTACTTTAGGAGGCAATGTGTAAAGTATTTGTGTAGTAACTCATACAGTAATACGGTGAAAACAGCACAAAAATACCCGACATAGGTTTAGAAAAATTGATAAAATGTATCTGAATAAGATTGAATCAAAACAACAATAACCCAATAAGCACAAGTTGAAATATCACTTTTTCAAGATTTAAAAGATTCTTATTCCTTAAGAAGAGGTTGTTGTTTCTTTGTAACACAGAGTACCTGCCATGCATAAAAAATAATGACACACCAGGACCGCAGAGGAGGTGATGCTTGGAAAAATAAGGTGTTGCATCCGATTTCCTTGTGCGGCACAGACAATGCATCATTTCTTTCCACGCTGCCAGGTGATGCATTGATTTCCAGGAGCGCAGCGTTTGTTCCTCACTGTGATATAGGGATATTTTGATGCCCAGGGACAATGGGGTAAAAATCGTTGACACACTGGAGAAGGAGCAGCCGCTGCGTCGATCTGCTCGGTGATGCAGTGAAATTTCAGCCGTAAGGCAGGCGCTACGCTGGATTTCTGGTTACTAAGCTGGCACTGCGTCATTCGGGTCAGCGGTGCTGCAATTTTCCAACCGTTGTGCAGATGTTGCATCAATTTCTGCAGTCGTTGCGTCGAGAGTGGTTTTGAAGTGCAAAAGTTCCCCTTTCAGCCTAGTCCTGTCTGCCAGGATCACTGTGAGGGATTATCAGTCCTTTGTGTGAGGGCGGGTCACTGACCTTTGAAGTGTAAGAGAGGGCCCCGTCACCCTTCCTGCCCAGGGAGACCCATTCAATATGCAGATGAATGCAGATGTGAGTGAGTTTCCTGTGTTTTTGGTTGTCTGGGTGGAATGCACAAGGGGAGTTGTCAACCAGCACCGACAAACACTTGGATTGGAGACAAGACTGTAAGGCAAGATGGCAATAAATGCAGAGAAATGCCCACTTTCTAAAAGTAGCATTTCTAAAATAGTAATATTAAATCCAGCTTCACCATTAGGCAGGATTTTCTATTACCATTCTGGCAATACTAAACTTGACAAGGCCACTCCTCCCAGACCAGAATCCATCACTTAAAAGTATATGAGGGCATTTCTAATGCTAGTCTATGAGAGGAGCAGGCCTCACAGTAGTGGGACACGAATTTGTGAGTTGTTCACTATTAGGACATGTAAAACACATATGTACATGTGCTGCTTTTACCTACATTGCCCCCTGCTCTTTGGCTTACTAGGACCTACCTTAAGGGTGGCTCATATGTAGAAAAAGGGGAGTTTAATGTTTGGCAAGTAGTTTTAAGTACCAAGCTAAGTGGCAGTGAAACTGCACACGCAGGCCTTGCATTGTCAGGCCTGAGACATGGTTAAGGGGCTACTTATGTGGGTGGCACAATCAGTGCTGCAGGTCCACTAGCAGCATATAATTTACAGGCCCTAGGCACATATAGTGCACATTACTAGGGACTTATAAGTACATTAAATAGTCCAATCAGGTATGATCCAAGGTTACCATGTTTAAAGGGAGAGAGCATATTCACTTTAGCACTGGTTAGCAGTGATAAAGTGCGCAGAGTCTAAAAGCCAGCAAAAACAGTGTCCAAAAAGTGGAGTGAGGCAGGCAAAAAGTTAGGGGTGACCACCCTAAGGCTGTCAGGTCTACCCGTAGGGAACAAGGAATGCTGGGAAGAGAAGGGTACTATGGGAAAGGGGGAAAAACATCAAAGAAGGCACAACCAAATGTCCAGAAAAAAGAAGAAAAGAAAAGAACAGGTGAGTGGGGGGGGCAGACCTGCCTACACACGCGGTGCGCTAAAAAAGAACGAGGCCCCATGCCCAATTTGGGGCCTCGTAAGGTACAGAGCAGGCAGGGGGCACGGCGTGTTTTATGACCGCGTGCTGCGGCCCGAGCCGAATGTTCGGCTCGTGCCACGCGCAGCGGCGCGACAAGATCACTTTTTGTTCAAAGTACCCCATGAAGAGGTTGGCATATGCCGGTGAAAACCTGGATCCCATGGCGCCCCCCGCTTTTGTCGGTACCATTCAGTTTTGAATAAAATGTCAAGTAGCATCTTGGTGTGTTCGTACAGGCCAGCCGATCTATTATGAAGGAAATGACATAAGGCCATAATTCCTAGATTATAATGGATACTGGTACAAAGAGATGTCACATCTAGAGTAACCAAAGTCATCCCTAATTCCCAATTAAGATCCGCCAAAATGCTTAGGATGTGCTTGGTGTCTTTTATGAATGAGGGAAGATTAAGCACAAAAGGTTGTAGAAAAATGTCCACACATTCTGAGAGTCTCTCCAATGGGCCACCCATCCCTGACACTATTGGCCTGCCTGGCGGGAGACGTGGATTTTTGTGGATCTTTGGTAAAGTATATACGCACGGGTATCTAGGTCTGAAGACACGAAGGTACATATATTCGTCTTCATTTAGCAAATGCTTATCAAAGCACTGTGTCAAGAATTTGTTAATATCATTGGCTAATCCAGGCATAGGGTCTGAAGTGATTGTTTCATAGCAAGTATTGTCCACTAGTTGGCCATAAATCTGAGTCATAATCATGGATGTTCATGATCACAATATTACCACCCTTGTCACCCTCTTTAATAGTTATATCATTTCGTGTTTGTAAATGTTTCATAGGTGTGCACTCATCATCACTAAGATTCTTATAGTACAAAAGTTGGCGTTTCTTTTTTCTACGCTCAAGAGTATTTAAATCTTGCCAAACTAGTTTGAAAAAGGTATCCATACAATTACCACTAAAAAGATTCGGTATCCACCTGGATTTGGATTTGAGACCACTTACAGGTAAATTAAATGTGCCAATTGGGTAGGAATCAATGTTACCATGTTTAGGGGAGAGAGCATATGCACTTTAGCATTGGCCACAGTGGTAAAGAATGCAGAGTCCTAAAACCAGCAAAAACAGGTTCAGAAAAATGGAGTGAGGTTACCAAAGGTTGGGGGATGAACACCCTGAGGCTAACAGGTCAGACAGCTTAACAGAAGGAATATGACAAAGTGTTACAGCAAGTGGGGCATTTACTTGTTGTTGCTGGCTTAATGCTGTAGCCTGACAAATGTGAATTAAATAAGACAAAGCTAAAGGTCTTTGGTCATATCTTTTCTGATGGAGGCATGACACTGGATTCAACTAAGATATAAGTGTTGTCAACTGCCAGTCCTTGACAAGATGTTTTTTTTCCTTGGCATGGCCAACTGCTGTTCACAACATGTATATGAGACTTGCTGCTGTAAGTACTCCATTCAGAGAGTTGCAGAAAAATAATGTTTCCTTTCGCTGGTCACATGTATGCCAACAGAGTTTAAAAAAAACTAAACAAGCTATTGAAAACGCTAAAGAAATTGCATATTTTGGTCCATAGCTACATACCGAAGTTGTTCAGTCAGTCAAAAATCTTTATTTGGCGATTGCCATAAAAGTACAGACAGAGTTGCATATTACAGAACAACATGATGAGATATAATAAACTAAAAAAAAAACACAACAATACCATAAGATAAATTACCTAAACAGCCCAAATTAATCTAATCCAGATTCCCCTTTACAAACAGGAGAGAAATATACTAAGGGGCATATTTATACTCCGTTTGCGCCGGATTTGCGTAATTTTTTTTCACGCAAATTTGCCGCAAAACTAACTCCATATTTATACTCTGGCGTTAGACTCGTCTAGCGCCAAAGTCCATGGAGTTTGCGTCACTTTTTAGCGTGGACACCTACTTTGCGTTAATGATATGCAAGGTAGGCGTTCCCGTCTAAAAAATTGACTCCGAGGCATGTGCGCCGTATTTACACTCCCGGGCAAAAATCACGCCCGGGAGTGGGCGGGTAAAAAAAAATGACGTCCAGCCGCTTTTGCGTCGTTTTTTAGCGCCTGGTCAGGGCAGGCGTTAAGGGACCTGTGGGCTCGGAAGGAGCCCAGAGGTGCCCTCCCATGCCCCCAGGGACCCCCCCTGTCACCCTTGCCCACCCCAGGAGGACGCCTAAGGATGGAGGGACCCATCCCAGGGAACATAAGGTAAGTTCAGGTAAGTAATTTTTTTTTTTTTTCGTGGCTTAGGGGGCCTGATTTGTGCCCCCCTACATGCTACTATGCCCAATGACCATGCCCAGGGGACAGAAGTCCCCTGGGCATGGCCATTGGGCAAGGGGGCATGACTCCTGTCTTTGCTAAGACAGGAGTCATTTCAATGGGGGTTGGGAGTCGAAAAAAATGGCGCAAATCAGGTTGAGGCGATAATTTTGCCTCAGCCTGACTTGCCCCATTTTTTGGCGCCCAAGCTCCATATTCCCCTACGCCGGCGCTGCCTGGTGTACGTCATTTTTTTTGGCGCACACCAAGCAGCGCCGCCGACTAACGCCGGCTAACGTCATTGAATAAATACGGCGCCCGCATGGCGCTTCAGAATGGCGTTAGCCGGCGTTAGATTTTTTGACGCACAACTGCGTTGGCGCAGTTGTGCGTCAAGTATAAATATGGCCCTAAGTGTGGTTTGATGCCACGTAGAGATGTGCAAATTTACAATAATTCTTATCAAAAACATTTACTGATATCAAAATACATAAAAATTTAATACCAGAAAACTTTTTATTTTTGGTAACCTAAAAATGATAAAAATCCTTGGTCCATGTAAAATCACAAAAACTGTCATACTCATATAAAATTTAAAAAAGAAATATGGGAAATAACGTAAATAAATTTCAAAATATTAATACTGGTTCCTAATAGCAATAGAGGATCTTATAAAATGTAATACATGATAACAGATTTGAATTTCTGGCAGTTTCTGAAGGTATAACAAAGCTTCCTTATATTGAAAGGGTCTTAATTTACGTAAAATGGGTAGAATAAAAACATTTCTAGGGGTGGCATAAAGAGAACAGAAAAGAAAAAAATTAGAGGTACTCTGCTTTGATCTAAGATCACAAGGGCAAGGTGGTAAGTATTTTTGCCAAATACACTGTTTAGGAAAGGCCACCTTAAAATGAATCAAATTCAATCTAAAAAAAGTTAAAAGAGAATATATTTTAGGACATGAGGACCAAGTCAAATAGGGTTCCATGTGTGAGGCCATAACAATCTGAATATAGAAATCAAAAGATTTCAGTTTCAGAGAACTATAAAGTCTTAAATCTGAAATATACTCAGAGTGGTGTTGTTTCAAAAGTGACCTTGCATTTGAGGTTAACGATTGAGGTTCTTCAAACATATACTTAACCCAGCTTTTCAAAGGATTTTCGAAGATACGTAAGCCAGGGAATCCTATTTGAATTGACCAACTGTAAACATTCAGAAATACAATCCTGCACAAGACTTGCCACTGGATACGTCCAAAATTTAATTCTCAACAAGAGAAGGGCAATAGAGACCATATCCTCTAAAAAACATTGACCCACCTCCTCGTGGCTGATGGTGTTTGCTATGCAGTTGGGTACCATCAGCAACCTATGCATACATTTATTTTCAACACATTGGAGAGTGGGTACTTTATTGTAGCCCCAAACACCTGCCCCATATAGGGCTGCTGAAACACACCTGGAGTTATAGAGAGTTATGATCTGAGAGGGAGGTCTATGACCCAATTTACAAGTAAAACGGAAAATCGCTTCGATATTCCTTGCCTTTTGCTGGGTCTAAAAATTAAGGTGAGCATTCCATGACATGGAAGAGCTCACATGCATACCTAAATAACAAAAATTCTTCACCTTATTAATAATATTGCCCCCCATGGTAAATTGTTTAGACTTATTATTTCGAGGTCCACTTGTCATAGCAAATGTCTTAGAATCATTAACTTTCAAATCAAGGTCCAACATAAAGTTTAAAAAGAGATTCAGTAGGCCTTGTAAACCATTTGCAGTACAAGCAATTAAAACAGCATCGTCTGCATATAATAAGCCTGGAAGCAATCTCTGGCCCTTCTTAGGTACGTCCTTTCCATATTTTATCAAAAAATCGTGAAGCCCATTTATATATATCAAAAAAAGAAAAGGGGCTAAAATACATCCCTGTCGTACACCCCTAGTTGAGGAACTGGGAGAGGTTCTCTGACCAGATGGGCCAAACTGAACAGAGACCTTTAAATCCGTGTGAAGGTGCTTTATAAGCTCCAGTACAGTCACTTCACACCCCAGGGTTCCCATAATTTGCCATAACTTCTCCCTATTTACCAAATCAAAGGCACTAGTTAAATCAATAAATGCCATATGAATAGACTCCTTTTTGGAATTACATATTTACTGAGTATAATGTGCAAGTTTAAAACTTGCTCAACTGTGCCTAAACCAGCTCTAAAACCAAGTTGGACTGGAGATAAGATCTGTGCCTCTGTCACCCAGTCCTTCAGACGGGATAAAATCACACTGCCCAGAATATTAGCCATAGAATCAATAAGAGATATTGGTCTATAGCAAGAAGGATCTTGTCTATTACCCTTTTTGAATATGGGAATAATAGTAGCCAATTTCCATGAGAAGGGTATATTACTTTTAACAACGCTTCTCAACACATTTGTAACTAAGGGGCCCCAGAGATCAGGCTTAGATTTAAAGAGATCAACAGGAACCCCATCAGGGCCAGTAGCCTTTCCCTGCCTTGATCGATTAATGGCTCCAAGGACCTCATGAAGATCAAATGTGATGTCTAGGGCATTTGTATTACAATCTATAATAATCTGTTTATTAATATTATTCTCCTTGATCAAAATATCATTATCTGGGTGAAATACTTTCCTAAAATGATTCATCCATACATCCTCTGCAATAAAACAGTCGTCAGCCTTGGTGATACTATCTGAAAAATATGAGTGATTTACCACCTTCCAAAATTTTGAAGTATCCTTCAAATCAGAGGCAGCCAATAGCTCTTCTCATGCCTTAGTCCTTATTTCCTTTTTTCCAGTGTAGCCTTATACTCGGCCCTAGCTAATTTAACTAAATGACGAGAAGAAGGGACTATTTTAAGGACTCCTTTTATTTTTTTATGGGCAGTTGAACACCACTCTAAGAGCAACCAAGCCTCTAGAAGGCTATCCACCACTAAAGAATGCAAGCTAACATTACTTAAAGATTCAAATTCTTGGACTATATGATCATGGTCTAGATGATGGGACAGATAAATGTTAATGGAATCTAACCTAGATCTTATAATTTCCTGGTTAAATTCCGTCTGATTATTTTATCCCATTTCAAACGTGGGCTGAAATTTGTGTGATAAGTAATATTTTTCAATCCCTTATCCTTAAAAGTCTGATTAATATTTATATCCAGTTTAATACATAAGGGATTGTGGTCACCAGCACAGTGAGGGATAATCTTAAAATCTGGGGAACCAATAAGAATAAAATCAATAATACTCTCCTGGAAACTCCCTGTAAAAGTGGGGATATGTAAGGTGTCTAATGCCGCTTTCTCCATTACATGAAACAAATCAAACGTACATAGGAAGAAATTCAAAGCTTCTCCTTCTATTGAATTAATAAAATGGGTTAGCGAATTTCTGCCCTCAGTTGGGATGGCACACAATTCGGAGGGTTGCTTACAGCACAGGTGGGTATTAAAATCACCAACCCATAGGACAACTAAGTCTTCATCCTGCAGTTCGGTAGAAGAGTCAAGAAAATCTACTACATCCTCTAGGGTTCCCAAAGGAGACCACGCAGAACATTATTATAATTTTTTAAAATCAAAATACCTTTACATCCTCTAATAGATAATAAACAACCATAAAATAAGGTGAAGACTAAATTAAAGACACATTCAATAATGGAAGTTGTAGGGATACAAGGACTGAAAGACCTCCTAGTGCCCTTCCTTTGGGGAAGTTATTGCCGGTTGTCAAAAAGATGTATACCCATCCTGGACAAATGTATCTTTTGACCAGGTCTCCTGAAGACAAATTCTGTCAAAAGATTATATAAAACTCGTCGAATCCAAGTTATCTATTTTAGACCGAAGCCCTGCAATGTTCCAACTAATCAGAGTTATGGGTTTGGATCCTAGACATAATGCTGATTTATCAATGTTTATAAAAGAGGAAGTATCAGATAAGGTCTCACTTTCTTCCTGTATTGAATTCTCATGGTCATTGTCGGCCATTAATCTCCCTAAATGTTTGGAACCCGGGTTTACGGTAGACGTGAGTCAATCATTCTCATCAAGAGAATTTAAAGCCAAGAAATGATTACTGGTAGAAACGTTTACCTGGAATTGTGGCCTGACTGGGACCAGACTGTAATTGCTTGAGTTGACGGTAGAACATTGTGGTAAAAGAGAATAGTCATAAAAATGGCACAGTGAGTGTATTTGGATCCCATTATCTGACCTATTAGAATGATCAGAGTTAGCCAATAAATAATCAACCAAACCGGGATTAGCGAAGTTTATTACAACACAGTCTCCATCACCCGCTTGTCTTAGGTAACCAACCCGCTTCCCTCTATGCGCCATAAGGATCTTAGTATTTGGATGATAATTTGATTTAAATTTAGATTTCAGCCAGTGAGCAGACTTCCTGATTAAAGATTGTGTATCTTCCTTTTTGGAACTATCCAAAGGAGGCACACTTGTTAACACAAAAACATATGGAATACAATCAGGAGGTAAATGCAATACTTCTACATGATTTATAAATTTATAAGATGGGAGAATTTTTGACCTGGAGGAATAAACTTCCTTGGACTTATCTTGAGACAAATCATTTACAATGTTGTCTTGACCAAGAGTAACCAAGGAATTGGCCGAGGGTATACCAGCTCCTTGAGATGACAATATAGTTGATGGATTGTCTTGTTTTACCACTTTGTGCCAGTGAGCATTCCCCACACTTCATGATCCTAAATTAAGTGACTGGGAAAGAGTGCTAATCACATTATTACAAAAACAGTCAACTCTTCTGGTTATCACAGTAAAAAGTTTCTCCTCTAAAGTTTCACAAAAGGATTTAAGTATGGAATCTACTGTGCCGGTAAAATCAGTAAAAGCATCCTTGTTCCTAGAGCATTCATTCGTAGAAACCAAAACAACTGATTCATTGGCACTTTTTGCTGGAGGAGTATAAGTTTTCTTTTTAGGGCCCGGGACCATTTTTGTATTCTTGGACCTTTTGCCCGCTCTCCTCTTCTTCGGTGGGGGGGAATCAGCCTGAGAGCATTCCAAAGATGAATTAACATTTACAACAGGAGTTTTGAATAAATCTAGAGAAGGCATGTCACCGTGATTGGACTGTATAATATTGGCAGACGAAACCAACGGGAATGACCCGGCCTTTGAATTAGTGATTATGTGAACAGCAGATTCCAATGGGGGCTGCTGAGCAGATTTTTGTACGGCCCCAATCCTTTCTTCTACTTGCTCCAGTTCGGATTCAATAGCCCCAATTACAGAGGATAAATAACTAGTAATAGAAGGCTAGACTGAAGAGCCCAACCCACATTCCCCCTTTTGCAGACAGATCTTTATTTTCTCCATAATATATAGTAATCACACGCACCCCCTAGAAAAAGAAGAACAGAACCTTCTGTCCTTGGTGTGTTCACCTCAGATCTAAATTCTCTTTTAAATGTTTTGAGGTGTAGCAAAGAGGAACACAACAGATCCTAAAATAAAGAGCCCCCCAACCAGCATACAGGTACCTCTAGATGAATTTTCCTGGTGAGCACACAGTCTCTGGGCCTGGTATAACAATAAAGATGTCAGAAGGGTGGCTCAGCCCAGCCTCTTCCAGTCAATGACGGGCAAAGGACGGGCCTGCCCTTGGCCCGGGCGCGTCCCGCGAAGCGGGAGTGCGAAGTTTGAAGTAAGGGGCTGAGGTCCCGCCCCCAGCAACAGCAGCCGAAAGTCCTGTGCTGAAGTTGTTGTTGGTGCTAGCCCAGTTGGGTAGGCACTATCCTTGTACGATACAGCAGATACCAAAATGCTTGAAGACATTGTGGTCTATGGAAGTAAAAGTTTGCCCAAGGCTGATCGTACCTATTCTCAGCCAGAAAAAGAAAGTTTAGCAGTGGTGTGGGTTTGTGAACATTTGCATGTATTCCTGTATAAGAAACCTGTCATGCTTGTGACAGATCATCATGCATTGCTGACATCTTTGGCTAAGAAGCCTTTATGAATTAAACATTGGGGTCTGCCATTGCAAGAGTACATCTACACGACTGTTCATTGTTCAGGGAAAGGTCAAAACATTTCAATTATTTCTCAAAAGTGCATTTACAATCCCAAGGTACCTCATTTAAGACTGTTCAACCCTAAATAAATTTCATTGTGAAATTGAACACACCAGCTGCCATTTCATTGGAATAAATTGCCACTGCCATGAGTCAAGATAGTGACATGTTGAAATTGAAAGATATTTTTAGGCATCAGTCATGGAATCAACATAGTCAACCTCTCACCAGTGACAATGAGTATCAGAAATATAAGAATGTCTAAGTTGACTGCAATTGAAACAAGAAGGAATTATCCTGAGAGGTTCAAGAATTGTCATTCCGGGGAGTCTACAACAGCAAGTGATTCAAGTGGCTCATGGAGTACATTGTGGAATTGTTGCCACTAAAAGAGCTCTCCTCGACCAAGTCTGGCCTCCTCATCTTGATGAACGAGTTGAAAAAGAATAAAAAACCTAACATCTATGCAGCTGCCTGTCCTTAAAAGTTGCTGTTGACTTTTTCAGTTCACTTGACAATGGACATCACCGGATGGTGATTGTGGAAAAAATACTGTCACTTCCCATTCATTGAAGATCTCCCATCCATCACTCAGGGCGGAAAAATGGAGAGATTAGATGGTATCTTTGCAACATGGGGTATTCATACAACTTTAAAAACTGACAATGGCCCACCTTTTAGTAGCAGAGAATTCTGAGACTTCCTCAATCTGCTTAATGTGAAACATCAGAAGAGTACATCCCTTTGGCCACAGGCTAACAGCCTCGTTGACCTTTTCATGAGTATGGTAAAGAAAGCTTTTCAGTGTGCCGTATTAGAGAAGCTAAACATCAAGAGTGTCTTGAATTCTACTCTGAGCTTACCATTAGACTCCTTCAATGACCATAGGTGAAAGCCGTGCTGTGTTGATGTTCAGGAGAGCCATAACAACCAAGGTACCTCAGGGAACAACATCAGATCCAACACTGATACAGAGACATGTAAAACAGATTTGAGTTGCAAGTAGGAAATGAAGGTCTATTCTGACAAAAGGCAACATGTGAATTACATTGTTTTCAAACAAGGAGATCGAGTGCTTGTCAGTCATGATGACATAAATCTGATTCCCCTTTTGATACAGAGGCATTTCTTTTTTTTTTTTTTAACTTTTCTTTTATTGTTAATAACACAATATGATACAGAGTCAGTGGGATCAGGGTCCCGTCAATCGGGAGTAATTACACATCAGTGATATTAGGAAACTGAAGGAGAAGAAGAAAAAAACTCGTAAGGCACAAACAAGGTATCAGTCATAATATAAAAACTTGAGGTAGAGTTCACTTCCAACATATTTTAGGCTATGTGGGGGGGTTTAAAGAGGGTAAAGATATGAGGGTAAAGGGTAGGTTGTACCTGTTCAGACGAAAGGACCGGGGAGTGCCACCCTGGAAGCGAGGGATGTTGCTGCACGGATAATGGGTGTTGCAGCTCATGTCAACTCTGTGGTCAGTATCGGTTGGGACCAGGTGACTAGCTGACGACATAGGGAAAAGGATCTACCATGGAGGTCTGTTTGGAGCGTTGCTGGAAGGCGAAGTTCGGACTCTAGTGGGTATTTTAGAAAGGGACGTGGGGGTAAGGGGCGAGAGGGAGAGAGAAAGAGAGAGAGAGAGGATAGAAAGTAAGAAAGAGGAAAAAGGAGAAAAGAAGAAACAGTAGGAAAAGGGAGAGGGAGAAGGGGAAGAAGAGGAAAGAAAAGGAAGAGTGGGAGAGGAGAAAAGAATAGAAAAGAGAGGAAGAGAAGGGGAGATAAGGAGGGGGAGAGGGGGGGAAAATACAGAGGGAGGGGGAGGTACGGGAGCGAGGGGGAGAGGGGGAAAGAGACGCATGTGGGGGAGGGGAGGGAAAGGGAAGGGTGAAGGGAACAGTGGTGGTTCCGGGTAGGGCACTATTGCCCCCTTGTGAGGAAGGGAGCCCATACCTGTAGGAATAATTGAGCTTGGTCTTGTAAGTTATAGATGATCCGTTCATGCATAGCAGTGCGGATCATGGCTGTAATCCATTCCTCCGGGCTTGAGGGGGTTTCTGACCGTCAGTGTCTGAGTATGCAAATTTTTACAGTAGCTAACGCTGTGTGTAACAGTCTCTTGTGTGGTCTAGGGAGGTCTGGTAGGGAGGTCGTATCTTGCAGAAGTATAAGGGCAGGAGGAAGTGGTGACGGAAGTGACATTACTTCAGCCAGAGTGGAGCTCACAGCATCCCAGAGTGGTCTTACTGTTGTACAGTTTACTAAGATGTGTATCAGGTCACAGGATGTTTCTGGACATCGCCAGCAGTTCGCATGCGGGAGGAGTCCGGTCCTATGCAGTTTCGCTGGGGACCAGTGCCATTCATGTAAGATTTTGAAGAGGCAGAATTTCAAGCGTGCTTCCCGGGTACCTCTGTCTAGTGTCTCTAGGGTAGCTTCCCAATCGTCTGGGTCTAGATCCTGCTGCAGCCTGGTTTGCCACCGTAGACGTAGTTTGTCCATTAGCGGTTGGGAGTAAAGCCGTCGAATAATTAGATCATATAGACCCGACATTACTCCCTTGCATTGTCCCCATTGCTGCAGGTAAGCCACTATCGGTGAGGGCAGGGATCCCCGCTGTAGAGGTGTATTCCCTTGGGAGAGACAATGCTTGAGTTGCATGTATCTCCATTCCTGGCTCGGGTGTAGGCCGAACTCCTCCCGTAGCTTGGGGAAGGGTTTGAGCACATCGTTCTCCAGGACCTGTGAGAGGGTGAGGATGCCTGCCTGTTTCCATTGTGGCCAATGGAGTACCTCGCCACCTATGCGTAGGCCACTGTTGTGCCACAGGGGCGCTTGGGATGTATGAGGGGTTGGACCCCAAACAGTCGGTGGGCCCTTTGCCAGGATGCCCTGGTCGCCGCCAGGATAGGATTCACTGAGTGAGTGGCTGGGAGGTCTGCACGGTAGGGTCCACCGAGTCCTTCGTTCGCAGTCAGGAGTCGTTTTTCCACTGCTATCCACAAGGGGGGATCTGGTATATTCGATAGTGTATTGGATAACTGAGACATTTGGAGGGCTAAAGAGTAGTGTTCCACTGATGGGAGTCCCATTCCCCCGTTTATGCGGCGGGCCAAAAGCTTGGCTGGTGATAGCCGCGGTCGCATTTTGCCCCACACGAATGATCTAATTAGTACATCAATGCCTCTTAGTGTGGAGATGGGCACTTGTAAGGGCAGGAGACCTAGGATATAGGTGAAACGGGGTACCGTCACCATTCTAACCGCTTGTACTCTGCCCCACATGGAAAGGCCTAACTGGGTCCATTTCGCAAAGTCCAGTTTCATCCGCGTGATGAGAGGATCAATGTTGTCCGCAACCATGTGTGCCATTCCAGGGTTAACGAGCACTCCTAGGTATTTAAGACGTTTTGGCGTCCATCGGAATGGGTAGCCTAGGAGTGCCGCTTTTGTGGTTACTCGCGATAGCGGAAGTGCCTCACTTTTGTCCCAGTTAATACGGTATCCCGATAGGGCTGCGAAGTCCTCGATTACCTCTAATAGGGCCGTAATGGATCTTTCCAGGTCCGTGAGTGTTAAGAGGATATCGTCAGCATAGAGGTATATCTTGGAGGTGCCTTCGGGTAGTGGTAGGCCGGTTATGGAGGGGGAGGACAGGATGGCTGCCGCCAAGGGCTCCATCGCCAAAAGGAACAGGAGAGGTGAAAGGGGGCACCCCTGCCGTGTACCCCTTCGGATAGGGAAAGGGTCTGAGAGGAAGGCTCCGCAGTTGACTCTGGCCACGGGTTGATCATAGAGCAGTCGTACCATGGAGATAAATTTGTTGCCTAGGCCAAATCTCTCTAAGGCTGCAAATAGGTAGGGCCATTCTATGCGGTCGAACGCTTTTTCGGCGTCTAAGGACAGGGCCAGCGCCGACTCCGGGGAGTCTCTGGCCGCCCATAAAGTATGGCATAGGGTTCGTAGGTGGTTCCTAGACGTGCGGCCCGGTACAAACCCCACCTGTGTATAGTGTATTAAGGACGGGATTACTTTACGTAGTCTGTTTGCCAGGACGCTTGCTAGAATTTTGATGTCCCCGTTTAGTAGAGAGATGGGTCGGTAGCTGCCGCATAATAAAGGATCTCTCCCAGGCTTCGGTATGACAGCTATTGTGGCATTGTTGGATATGGCCCCTAATGTCTGTGTTTCGCAGGCTTCATTGAGGGCTTCGCATAGGATATCAATCGCCTCTGCCCCTACCCATTTGTAAAATTCTGCAGGGTATCCATCCTCTCCGGGTGATTTGTGGTACGGGAGGTCAGAGATGACTTTATCTATCTCCTGTCTGCTTATTTCCCCTTCTAATAGGCTACGGCCCTCATCTGTTAGGGAGGGGAGGTCTAGCTTCTTTAAAAAGGTGGTAGCTTGCGCTAGGTTGGTCGTGGTTTCCGGCGTGTAAAGGTGTCTATAAAATTGGGCAAATTCGTTTGCAATGGCCTGCGGGTGGGTCAGTATGTCCCCGGAGGGAGAGCGAATGGCTGGGATGGCTAGGGCGGCCGCTCTTTGACGGAGTTGGGCTGCGAGCAGTCGTCCCGCCTTCTCACCCTGTTCATAGTGTCTCCCTCGGAGTCTCTGTAGTGCGAATTCGGCCTGGGTGGTGTATAGCTCATTAAGGGCCATTTGTGCTTGCTCTAAACTTCGGCGGCCTGGAAGGGAGGGGTGTGCCGTGTATTGTCTGGTTAGTCGGCGTATGTCGAGTTCCAGAGCCGCTTGTTGCTCTTTTCTGTCTTTTTTCGCTATTGCTGCATCCCGCATGAGCTGTCCCCGTATCGAGGCTTTGGCTGCAGCCCACATAGTTCGACTCGAATCAACCGTACCAAGGTTGTCTTGGGCGAAAGTGGTCGCATGGTCCTGTAGCTACAACTTACCTTGGGGGGATCGATATCGATGGATCGCTAATCTCCAGGGTTTCCGGCCCGGGGATACCAGGCCTAAGCGGATGGCTATAAGGACTGGGGAGTGGTCTGATAGGCCTCTCTCCAGTATATCGTTCTCCAAGGTGAGGGCCATAAGATTGTGGGATAGGAGAAAGTAATCGATCCGTGATTGGGTACCGTGCACCGGCGAGAGAAAGGTAAATTCTCTGCCCGTTGGGTGGGTCAGCCTCCAGTGGTCAACCAAACCGTTATCTGCGAGTATATCAGACTGGATGGCCCTGTCTGCGTTGTTACTCGTGTCTAGAGGCCCTGTCCTGTCCAATGCTGCGTGCCTTGCTAGGTTCCAGTCTCCGCCTATAACGTAACGGGATGCCCCTCTCTCGGTTAGAAGTCGATTGAGCTGGAGAAAGAAGAGGCGTTTGGGACCTGTTGGTGCATAGACTGATCCCACACACAATGTTGAGTCCCCTATTTTCAGTTTGGTAAATATGTATCGGCCCTCGGGGTCTGTCCACGATTTGACGACCGTGAAAGGGAGGGTTTTGCGTAAGAGGATCGCCACCCCGCTTTTTCTTGGGACATTCTCCGTATTGGGTGAGGGTGGAGTGCAACTAAACAAGACGGTTCCCACCCAGTCACGTCGTAATCTATCAGATTCAAGACTGTCTAGGTGTGTCTCTTGTAATAAGGCGATGTCTGCCTGCTTAGAATTAAGGTAGGATAGGACTTTCTTCCATTTGATAAAGTGGGTAAGGCCGTTTATGTTCCATGATATCACCCTGAGGGGAACCACCGGTGCTCCCATCTGGTTGGGTATCCTTGTTTCCTGTGTCCGCTCACCCGGGGGTATGAGCTCGGGGGAGTGGGGTGGACTCTGTGAACTGAAGAGGATGTCGGGGAGAGGGAAGGGGGGGGGAAGGGTGGGTGGCGGTCACGTTGGATACGAAGAGGAGTTGAAAAGAGAATCAAGAGAAGACAGTGGGGGGGAGAAGAAAAACAAAAAAAAAAAGAAGGTAAAGAGGGGAGACCGGGATACAAATCCCGAAGTACACGAACTTTGACCGGCGGGTCTAAAACCTAGGCCAAAAGAGCTTCGATGCCCGGCCAGCAGGCCCCGCGCCGGGGGGGATAGGGGGGGCGCGGCGCCCATGGGGCGCCGCAGACCTTCACGTGGGTGCATCCAATTATGTCCGGGGGGGTGTGGAATGTGTTTGTGACCAGAGGAAGGGGGGGGAGGAGGGGAGGGCACATGTTGGCCGCGTCCCTTTGCGGGGGGAGGATGGGGGAAGCGCGAGGAAAGGACAGGGGCAAATATGGTTGTTACTGAGGTCGCTTCCCCTTGGTTATTCTGAGGGGTTGTGGCATGTATATGCTCTGGGACTAGGCATCTGTTGTCTGTTCTGCTTTGCACCAACGCCCATCATTATGGGCCTGATTCTAACTTTGGAGGACGGTGTTAAACCGTCCCAAAAGTGGCGGATATACCACCTACCGTATTACGAGTCCATTATATCCTATGGAACTCGTAATACGGTAGGTGGTATATCCGCCACTTTTGGGACGGTTTAACACCGTCCTCCAAAGTTAGAATCAGGCCCTATGTCTCTATTCCGTTTGTTAGTAGATCGGGGTCTAGAGCTCAAAACCCAGTTCAGAATCGTTTTGCCCCAACCCTGCCAGGGCAAGCCAGTAGTGTGCAAGGGTATTGCGTCAGTTCCCATATTTTCCAGAGGACGTTATGGGTCCTGATTCTAGATGGGAGAAGTGATACGGGACATGGAAAGTGTTATCCGGCATGAAAGGGAGGGACGTTGAGAAACAAAAGTAAAGTAATCGGGGGACCAACAAAATCTGAACAGTCTGAGCAGTCCGAGGCGGTTAAAGCCTTCTGGGGGGGGGGGGGGGGACGGTTCTCCGTGGTTCCATGTCTGAGAAGTGTACATTAAAGTAGAGTACTCATCATGTCTCTGTGTCTGGGCTTTTTCATCAAAGTTCCTATGTTTCCTGCAACGTTTCTATGGCAGTCTGTGGTTGTAGATATCGAGGGCTTGTAGGAAAACTGTGTCCATGTTGGTTTCAGGTAGTAGGCACCTAGGGTTTCAAAGGGGATCGGGACTTGTCTCTGTCCGGCAGTTGTGTGTGCATCGCCACCGCCTGTAGGACTTGGCCCCTGTCATCAAAACTTTTTGTTAACCTCTCCAGGTCTCTGCCCCTGGTTTGGGGGTCTGTAGTAGGTCTTCCGTCAGTGTCCAGAACAATTTCCGATTGGCCCATTCCCCTGGTTTGGTTCTGTGTGTCTTGGGGGGGTTGGGTTGTTAATTCCATGGATTGTGTCGGATCATGCAGCCCCTCTAGGAATGACTTCAAATCCTCTGGGTCATAGAAGGTTCGTGACTCTCCGTTCTTAGTTATCCACATCCTGGTTGGCTCGAAGAGGCCGAATTTAACGTCCAGATGGCAAAGGCGAGGGCGGAAGGAGAGGAAGGCTCTTATTCGATCTACTGTTTCTTTGGAGAAGTCTGCTGAAAGGCGGATTTCGAGGGGACCGAGCCGGAGTGGGCCTTGCCTTCGGGACAGCTGTAGCAATTGGCGGACCTGCCCGTGCCGGAGGAAGCAGGATATGATTGGACGAGGACGATCTTGTCCGTTTTGTCTCTTGAGACCAAGTCTATGCGCTCTTTGAAATTCCAGAGGGGGGTCAAATGTTATGTCGGCTAGTTTGGGAAGCGTGTCTCGCAGGTAAGAGAGGATATCTGTACCCTCAATGCCTTCCGGAAATCCGAGGAAGCGGATGTTGTTTCTGCGGCTTTGGTCCTCAAGGTCGGTTAACTTGCTGCGAAGGTACAAGAGTTCCTGATCTCTGTCAGTCTGTGAGACCACTTGACTTTCCACGGCCGCTACTCGATGGTCCAGTCCGGAGATTTGTGACTGGAAGCCCGCTATTTCCAAACGCATGGATCTCGTTTCCGCTGTTAATGCTGACATGGCAGTGTCCATACCTTCCAGTTTGCGGCCTACTGCCGATATCTCCTGCAGTATACGATCCATTGATGCTCCTTGAGTATTGTCTGACATGGTGTCGTGTGAGGGGGGCGGAGAGGCTGCGGGAGCAGTATATTTCTGTTGACGCAGGGCTTCAGAGAAGAGTAGTTGGCGAGCGGGTTTACACGGTGCTTTACCCGCCGTCTTGCCTCTGGGCATTGCGGGTTTCTCCCTGCAGGTGGGGATCCAAGGGGGTGCCTGTCCGTGTCTCAATGAGGGCGATCAGCGTGGGCGGCACAGGAGAGAGGGTGGCGGGTGGGGTTCAGAGTTCAGAGGGGTACCTCTCTAAGTGGCCTCCTGGGGAGGGCTGTCGTTGGTGTAAATGTACGAGGGGAAGGATCACGGTGTTGGCTCCATAGCGTTCAGCGTCACGCAGGGCTGTTCCGTGGGGAGAGGGGTTGTTTTGGAGGCGAGCCGAGGTCCGATGTTACTCCTGGCCCTCTTTGCTCTTCATGCCTCGTCAGTTCCTGTTAGTGTGGTATTGCTTCTTTTGTTGTTATGTTTGTGTTGATCGTTTTCCTTTCTCTTTTTTTTCTTTTTCTCCTCTTTTTTTTTTTTTTTTTTTACTCTTTGCACCCTCTTGTGCTTGCCCCTCTTCTTTTTGTTAGGCAGTTTGCTCCTTTACTCTTTGCCTTCTCCTCTTCCTTTCGTCTTCCTCCTCTCTCCGCTCGTTGTTATATTCCTCTCTCTCTCTCCCCACTCCCGGCCCCTCTCTCACTCATCCACCACCCTCATCTCCGTACGTCTCTCATCCTCTCTGACTCACCGGCTCTCACCTCTCCATCCTCTTCGGGGCCTCTGTCATTTCTCAGGGGGGTCTTCTCTGGAGCAGGTAAGGCTGGGGGGGTGGGGGTAGCCGTCCGTTGCGCTCCGCTGGTGGTGAGGCCTCTTGTCGCCGATCCCGTCACCCCCGGCAGAAAGGGGAAGGGTAGAGAGGCACTGGGAGACGCGTCGTCAGCATCGGGCCACCTCCTGTTGTTGTTCCGGGCCCTGATGATGGTCGGCTCCGTTCTCCCCCTTCGGCAGCTATCGATCAGGAGGGAGGGAGGGGTCAGGCGGCGTCCCGGACTGTTGCCGGCTCAGGGAGCCGCAGTTGAGCCGCTGTCAAGGCGCGGGTAGGGACGAAGAACGCGCTCTCTTCCACTTCAGGCTTCAGCGAGGGACGCGTCTCTCCGTGTCGGGGTGATTCCACACTCGAGGCCGCGGCTCAGAGGCCTGCCGTAGGCCTCAGGCCTGCTCCCCTCGCTCCGTTCGGCACCTCCGGGGAGGGCACTCCCCCGACGTCACGGACGTCGGTCGTTCACTGTCTCCAACTCCTACGTCGGCCCCCGCTGCGTTCGGGGGTCCTGTGGAGCGCCTCCAGCGCCGCCGCCACCGCCGCGTGGCCCGCCGCTGTGCGGAGCTCGGCTCTCAGGCGGCCATCATGGATCGCGGCCAGACCACGCCCCCTCAGAGCCATTTCAAGTTGTGACCAGCAAAGGGCACGTGGTGACAACCCAACATCCAGGAAAATCTATGATGCAAAATTCCTTGCTGTTCGAAAAAGGTGGGTCGACGCTGTAGGAAGGTAGCCTCTTTCTAGCATTGTTACCCCCGCTTTTGGCCTGTTTGTAAGTATATGTCAGAGTGTTGTTACTGTCTCACTGGGATCCTGCTAGCCAGGACCCCAGTGCTCATAGTGAAAACCCTATTTGTCAGTGTGTTTTATATGTCTCACTGGGACCCTGCTAGCCAGGACCCCAGTGCTCATAGTTTGTGGCCTGAATGTGTATACCTGTGTAGTGCCTAACTGTGTCACTGAGGCTCAGCTAACCAGAACCTCAGTGCTTATGCTCTCTCTGCCTTTAAAATTGTCACTGTAGGCTAGTGACCATTATTACCAATTCTAATTGGCACACTGGAACACCCTTAAAATTCCTTAGTATATGGTACCTAGGTACCCAGGATATTGGGGTTCCAGGAGATCCCTATGGGCTGCAGCATTTCTTTTGCCACTCATAGGGAGCTCAGAGAAATCTTACACAGGACTGCCACTGCAGCCTGAGTGAAATAACGCACACGTTATTTCACAGCCATTTTTCACTGCACTTAAGTAACTTATAAGTCACCTATATGTCTAACCTTTACTTGGTGAAGGTTAGGTGCAAAGTTACTAAGTGTGAGAGCACCCTTGCACTAGTAAAGGTGCCCCCACATAGTTCAAGCAATTTCCCTGGACTTTGTGAGTATGGGGATACCATTACACGCTTACACTACATATAGGTCAATACCTATATGTAGCTTCACAATGGTAACTCTGAATATGGCCATGTAACATGTTTAAGATCATGGAATTGTACCCCCATGCCAAGTCTTGTATTGGGGTGCAAATTCCATGCATCCCCGGGGCTCCACTATGGACCCCGGGTACTGCCGAAACAGCTCTTTGGGGTTTTCTCTGCAGCGACTGCTGCTGTCACCCCACAGACCGGGTTCTGCCCTCCTGGGTTTGGGCAGCCCAGTCCCAGGAAGGCAGAACAAAGGAGTTCCTCTGAGAGAGGGTGTTACACCTCTCCCTTTGGAAATAGCTGTTAAAGGCTGTGGAGGGGTAACCTCTCCCAGCCTCTGGAAATGCTTTAAAGGGCACCGATGGTGCCCTCCTTGCATAAGCCAGTCTACACCTGTTTAGGGAACCCCCAGTCCCTGCTCTGGTGTGAAACTGGACAAAGGAAAGGGGAGTGACCACTCCGAGTCATCACCACAACAGGGGTGGTGCCCAGAGCTCCTCCAGTGTGTCCCAGACCTCTGCCACCTTGAATCCAGAGATGTGAGGGCACTCTGGAGGCCTCTGAGTGGCCAGTGCCAGCAGGTGTCGTTAGAGACCCCTCCTGATAGGTGCTTACCTCACTAGGTGGCCAATCCTCCTCTGAGGGCTATTTAGGGTTTTTCCTGTGGGCTATTCCTCGGATAACGACTTGCAAGAATTCACCAGAGTTCCTCTGCACCATTCTCTTTGACTTCTGCAAAGGATCGACCGCTGACTGCTCTAGGACGCCTGCAAAACTGCAACAAAGTGGTGGTGCATGCTTTGGGGGCTGCCTGCCTTCATCCCGCACTGGAAGCCATGAAGAAATCTCCCGTGGGTTGACTGAATCTTCCCCCTGCTCCAGCAGGCACCAAACTTCAGCGTCACCGGTACTCTGGGACCCCTCTTATCCTGATGAGCGTGGCCCCTGGAACACAGGTGGTGGACCCAAGTGACCCAGACTGTCCAGTGGTCCAACTATCCAAATTTGGAGGAGGTAAGTCCTTGCCTCCCCTCTCCGGACAGTAATCCTGTGCACCCCATGAACTGCAGCTGCTAGGGCTTCTGTGCACATTTCCAAGGAATCCTTCATGCACAGCCAAGCCCAGGTCCCCAGCACTCTGTCCTGCATTGCGCAACTCCCTGAGTTGACCTCCATCTTCGCGGGACCCTCTTTTGTAGTGTTGAGATGACCACTGTGCTCAGTCTTCTTGAACCCGTGTTCAAGGACTTCTGCGGGTACTACCTTCTTGTTCTTGGGCTCTCTACGTTACTGAGGGCCTCCTCTGTCTCCTCTCCCAAGTGGCGACATCCTTGTCCTTCCTGGGTCCGGGCAGCACCCTTTTTTCTCTCTTGCAGCAAGCAAGGCTTGTTTGCGGTCTTGGTCCAAAAAAACAACTCTGCATCCTCCAGCACTCCGTGGGACATCTTCTGCATGAAGGAAAAGTTCCTAGCACCTTTCGTTGTTGCAGAATCTTCAGCTTCTTCCATCCAGAGGCAGCTTGTACCTTCATCTGGGGTTTAGTGGGCTCCTGCCCCCCCCCCCCCAAGACACTTTCACGACTCTTGGACTTGGTCCCCTTCCTTTGCAAGTCCTCAGGTCCAGGAATCTGTCTTCAGTGCTTTGCAGTCTGTTATGGTCTTTGCAAAATTCACTAGCACGAGTTTAGTGTGTTTCTGGGGAAATAGTAGTACTTTACTCCTACTTTCCAGGGTCTTGGGATGGGGTATCTTGGACACACTTTGGGGGTGATTCTGACCCTGGCGGTACAAGACCGCCGGGGCCAGGGTCGGCGGGAGCACCGCCGACAGGCCGGCGGTGCCCCGCAGGGCATTCTGACCGCGGCGGTTCGGCCGCGGTCAGAAGAGGCAAACCGGCGGTCTCCCGCCGGTTTACCGCTGCCCTTAGAATCCCCCATGGCGGCGCAGCTTGCTGCGCCGCCATGGGGGATTCTGACACCCCCTACCGCCATCCTGTTCCTGGCGGTTCGCCCGCCAGGAACAGGATGGCGGTAGGGGGTGCCGCGGGGCCCCTGGGGGCCCCTGCCGCGCCCATGCCAATGGCATGGGCACGGCAGGGGCCCCCGTAAGAGGGCCCCGCAAAGTATTTCAGTGTCTGCTAAGCAGACACTGAAATACGCGACGGGTGCAAACTGCACCCGTCGCACCCCTGCAACTACGCCGGCTCAATTCTGAGCCGGCGTCCTCGTTGCAGGGGCATTTCCTCTGGGCCCCCGGGCGCTCTTTTGGAGAGCGCCCGCCGGCCCAGAGGAAATGTCTAAATGGCCGCCGCGGTCTTTTGACCGCGGTGCGGTCATTCAGCGGCGGTACCTTGGCGGACGGCCTCCGCCGTCCGCCAGGGTCAAAATCAGGCCCTTTGTGTTTTCTTACACTCCCAGCGACACTCTAAACACTACACTAGCCTAGGGGTCCATTTGTGGTTCGCATTCCACTTTCTTAGTATATGGTTTGTGTTGCCCCAAGGCCTGTTGCATCTGATTGTATTCTATAGGGTTTGCACTACTTTCTGACTGTTTTACTTACCTGATGTTGGTTTGTGTTTATATTTTGTGTATTTTACTTACCTCCTAAGGGAGTATCTACTCTGAGATATTTTTGGCACATTGTCACTAAAATAAAGTACCTTTATTTTTAGAAACTGAGTATTTTCTTTCTTATGCTATAGTACCTATGCGATATAAGTGGTATAGTAGGAGCTTTGCATGTCTCCTAGTTCAGCCTAAGCTGCTCTGCTATAGCTACCTCTATCAGCCTAAGCTGCTAGAACACTACTAATCTACTAATAAGGGATAACTGGACCTGGCATAAGGTGTAAGTACCATCAGGTACCCACTATAAGCCAGGTCAGCCTCCTACAAACGCACATCAGACTTTAATGTCAAGGTAGAGACTGGATCAGAGAGCACCCTTGGAGAAACCCAGACTGTCTCTACCCCTAAGTCACCAGTGCAGAACATGGACCCTCTGAATATTGATTTTCAGTTTCCAAAGACACGATTCGGACAAGTCATAAAGCACCAGGAAGACTCATTGAAGAATTGTAATGTGTATATGTTTTTAAACATTTTTTAATTTAATAGCGGGGGAGGTGTTGGGTATAAATATGATGGGACCTTTTTGGATCCTGAAGGACTCGTAGCATGATGATGTAGGTGTTAGAATGTTGTTTAAGTGAACGCAGGGTTAGAATATTGAGTTCTGGTTACACTCTAAAGATTAAAGACTTGTACTACATAGCTCCATGTGTGGCGTATTCATTGGCTAATACCCAGGCTGGGGAGTACGTTACAACAACAAAACATTTGTTAGGAGAATCCCTGTGATATTGTCCACATTGAATGTGGGAAAATTCAATCCGAACACTATATGTACCAGAATGCATTGGGGTCATATTGCGATATCGCTTTTCATGCTTCCGATTACTGTCACATGAAGCATTTCACAACACTACCAAAGCAAAATAAAGCAAAATAACCTGAGGTCAGCCCTCTCGTGAGGTAACCATTTATCTTCTCTATTTGTGTATTGCTCATACATTTTCATAGTATATTTGACATCTTTTAAAGCAATCTCTCCCTGCCCCTTACTCACTTCTGCCACCTGGATCACGGACGCATGGGCATCTAAAAGTATTCATCCCAGATCCAGACTCGTTGTTTGATATCAGCAACTGGAGTTTTTGTGCCCTTATGGACTATTTGAAAGCAAGGTTGAAAAAAAAACTTTAATGCTGCCTACGTATGGATGCCCTGATTTCCCCCCTTTCCCTTAATTTTTTTTTTGTATTTACACACAATGGTTTATAGGTATACTCCAAAGCCAACACGAGGTTGATGAGGAAGAAATGAATGAAAATTAGTAGCCCCCTTGATTGTCCTTCATTGTTACGAGGTTTTATCACCCTCATATTTGAATAGGTTTTCATATGGACTTGTACTGTTTAGTTCTTTTAATGCCAGTATCCTCTGCTGCTTCGTTCATGGGATTGAATAAAATCATGGGCACAGACACTAATGGGTATAAAAAAACAACGCTTGCTTTAATTATGCGATAAAGTGAACAACTCGCATCTTGAAAAAGTGCGGAGGGAACCCTGGATTAGACCCAGGGAGCCGTCCCTGGTAGCCCCAGCAGTGATTTACTGTAAACTAGGCTATGACAGGCCATGTGTTGGTTTGCCCAATTGCAACCGACTAACAACATAAACTCCTAACCGTTTCCAGCTGCCTAAAAAAACAAAACTAAAAAGATACTCAGAAGTATACACTGACCTCAGATTAGCAATGCCATGGTCAACTTTAAAATATTCTTTTAGGGTATAGGTGCCTAACTGGAACCGTCTAGTTTACTCATGGAGGAGGTAATTCTCATGCATGCACTTTAGGGCCCACAACTGTAGCACCTTTTTTGATCTTGCATTCCAGATATCATAACCGGATCATCAAATCATGCACTCAATAATGCACAAGCCTCATGTTGGACCCCACGTCTGTTCAGCTTTAGATTTGTCCTTCCTGTTTTCATGTGTAAAATCCATATGATGTCCACGTAATTTATTTATTTATCTTCAGTAAATTCTGTAGACAAAGATATGGTGTTGTATGGTCAGTTGAGCATGCTTTTAGACCATAGATGTGAGAGAAAACAAGTTTTCTTAAAGCATAAGTGGCATAGAAGTTAGCATATGGTGACTAATTAACTTACATTCAAAGACCTAACAGGGAAAATAATATGAATTGCAAAATGTACACATTTAAATTTGGTGAACCATGTAGCCACCATTCCTACTGTGCACCACGTTTCAACATGAGAGTTTTGCATTCATATAAAACGAAGTACTAATCTGAAATAATATGACAACTGTTATTGAAACTATTACATGAATATGAATTAATCGTACTCATATTGAATTAAATAGATTTTATTATTGCAAGTTTGCAGAAACATAAGTGCACATTTAAATTAGTTCTAACATGTTATGAAAAAGTTTATAATTAAAAAAATAGTTTTGCATATTTTATATATATGAAATGTGAGGTGAGAAATAGGTTTACTTATGTATTAAATGCATTAATGTGTATTAATGTTTCTTAGCTCGACTAGGCCAGAAGAGATTAATCTTGCAGCAGTAATGGAAAATCACTTGTTTATTTTACTCCCTCCGACTGGAATTCTTTTCCTAGGCTGTTAATGTGAATGTTGAATGTCCTAGTGTATTGTAGGCAAGAGACATATTTCAGAAGCAACAATGTTATATTATGTATTCTAGCTGTGGAACAGGACAGGATATTCGTAGTTCTCATGTAAAAAGTATTGGTTTAGTTTATTGTGTGTCGTGAGAAGGGATCTCAAGTAACAAATAATTCGAGAATGTAATATTTTGTTGAAAATATGTGAAGTCATGAGATTGAACAATGAACTTTGCTGAGAGGATTTAGTGTAGCTGCAGATTTGATTGTGCCATCTGCAGTGATTGGATGCTGAAACTGATGTCCAAAATGTGCCCACCTGAAGGACCAATGAAAGGATCGTGCATACTTCTAATTAGTGAAGTACTTTGGAAATATTGACAGTTCTTGCTAGGTCTTGTCGATGATAGTCTGTCCTGAGAAAGCCTTAGAGTTAGTCTCCTCCTTCCTCAAAGCTGTCCAGAAGCCTGTTTAAGTCTGCTGTCATTCTAATTTCTAAGTCCCCTGATCAGTTTTCTCGTCATAGTCTTAACCGCCCTAGTCTGTTATGTGGTTCAGTACTACTAAGGCCAACTAATTCTTAACTGCTAATCTGTTCTATGTGCAGCGTGTGTTCTGCACTGTCCTGATGCTGCTGTCAACTGATGCCTGAAGAAGGTGCCTGTCCTGCCTGACAAATTACTACTGTCTGCTGTCTCATGAGGAGAAGTATAACTAAATTTGGTTTCTTGTTTCCTTTTCAGTTAGGTAGGTTAGGTACCTACATCAGCATAGTTCTATAGTCAGTTATCCTTAGATGTTTTTCTAAATATTTGTTGTCTTTCTTTCATTTTTACTTTTGCCCTCATGTATTAGCCCGTTCCCACACATGCAAGTCCAAATTTGTGTTAGTATTAGGATTGGCCCAGCTCTGAAACCTCAAACCCAAAATTAAATGTTAAATTTGTATTTTGATGATTTCTTGATGTCACTATCATCTGCTTTAAATTCTAACAATAATGTATATATTGCATTGTTCCTAATATACATTATTCTTTTAGAGTGTCTAACAGTATTGATGTTCAGTAGGCTGATTCTTTTCAGATGTTTCGGTAAGCCTATGGATTTTATGTACGTTTATAATTTAGTTCTGCGCACCATATATGTGACATTTATTTTGGGATTGTAATAAAGCCTTGAAACCTTATTTGGCTTGGAGTTTGATTTAGTGTTTAAATTGTTTATGGTGTCTAGTGTTCTTTATGGTATAATGTCACTGATTTGTGATTGAATGATGGCGAGGTGCAACAATAGTCCCCATTTATAAAAAAAGGCGCAAGAGAGTTACCAGCTAACTATAGGCCAATAAGCTTAATCGATGTTAGCCAGAAGGTGTTTTGTGAGCAGGTCCTGGCAAGACTCCATTCTTGGATCAATGAACACCAGATTCTTTCAGACTTTCAGGCTGGATTCAGGAAAGGGGTTAGCACAATAGGTCAGGTCTTCAGATTTAAACTCCTCTGCTGGAAATATCTAACGCTAAGAAGGGACCACTTGTATTTCGCTTTCATTGACCTAAAGACTGCGTTTGATTTAGTGCCGTGTGGTGTGCTATGGAGCACATTGGAAGTCAACAACCTCGACAGTGAACTGTTGAGGTTGATAAAGTATCTTCACGAGGGAACTTATGCACAGGTCCGATGGACCCGAGGCGGTGATTTGACCCCCACTATCCCCATTGAGAGAGGGGTTAGACAGAGGTGTGTTTTGGTCCCTACCCTGTTTAGCATCTACATCAATGGGGCAGTGAAACAGCTGATGTGGTGTAACCATGATGCCCCTAAGCTAGCAGGAGTATCTGTTCCGATCCTCATGTTTGCAGATGACACTCTACTGATCTCAAGAACCCCATTGGGTCTCCAAAACGAATTTGACGCTTTTGCTACATTTTGTGAGAAGAGAATTCTCTAATACAGACAAAACCAAGTTCATGACCTTAAACTCACATAAGACCTTTAGGGGGAAAATGACATTGGTGGCCAACCCATAGACCAGGTTAGCCAATTTGACTACCTAGGGATTAGACTGTCAGATGACCATCAATGGTAGGCACAATTTGAGAAAAGTGTCACTGCCTTACAACAGCGGTCAGTGACGATTGGAAGAAAAATTAAAAACTCCATGGGAGGGCAAATCTCACCAGCTGTCACTGTATACAAGGCTGCGGCGGTGACGGCTGCACCCTGTGGTGCCAAGCTTTGGGGCCATTGTAATCGTAAGAATCTGACCTTGGTTGAAAACAAATTAATACGCTTTCTGTTACACCTACTGATGAGTACTCCTCTTATCCCGCTCAGATTTGACCTAGCGTTTACCCAGATTCATAATGAAATTGGCTTGAGACCTCTTATATATTGGGTGCGTCATTGGTCCTCTGAACATTTGGCTTCCTACCAATCAGCTGTTGCAGAGGATTTAGCCCTTAATGGAGTGGAGCCAATCCCTTGGTTTAAATATATTAGAGATATGTGCTACTATATTAAAAGGGAGGAGGTGTGGAGAGCTCCCCGTGACCTAACAAAGGAAGTGATACCACGTATAAAGCAATATTACAGGGAGATGGTCTTGATGCAGATATGGTCCAGCCAGGGACAAGGTAGTAGGACAGTTGAATTTTTAAATCACAAATGTTCACTGAAATTTGAAACCTATATGGATAACATACAACCAGCCTACATCAAAAGCCTTTGTATTAAATTCAGACTGGGGACTTTGCCATTGAAACCTTTTACCTTGGGGTGGCACAAGGCAAATTGCACCTCAGGTTTTTGTCACTTTTGCCCAATGCAACTTGAGACCTTGGCCCACTTTGTTTTCTTCTGCCCAAGGTATTTAACTCCTAGAAGGAAGTGGATTATTCCCCTATGTAGACTCCTTGGAATAAGGAACCATAGGGAATCTCTCTGTATATTGATAAGCGACACAAGTGATAGGGTAGTGTTCGCAGTCGTGAGGTATCTTCAATGTGCTTGGGCAGCAAGATCCAGAGAGTTTATATCTGATTGGCCAGTAACCCTGTAAGATGCCTGGTGAGACCATTGACTTGCTTGATTTGCTAAGATGTTATAAATTGATAGGTTATTGACCGTGTGCCATCACAGATTGATCTTAACTAAATTCTGTTTTTAAGATTTATTGTATATATGTATTTGTTATTTTATAAATGTTTTACGGTATGGATAGTATACCAACTGCGTGACATTTTAGACTATTTTTATTGATGTCTTATATTTAAGATTAATCAGCATATTATTTATTTTTCGAATGCTGTTATGGCTCTTAGCCGAAATAAAGATAACTGATGATTGAATGATTCTGACTACTACACTCTTCTCCATGTCCAAAGGTTCAGTCGACCTTTGAAGGTGTGATTGGTAATGGTGTCTCACCCGAGCACTGGTGGTTGTTGATCCTGGAACCGGGGTGAAAGGAATTCTTCTCCTGGGCCCTGAGCGCTCCCTCAGGTGTGTTATATCACAATATTTATGGTTCTAACAGGACTTTCCAATGAATGATGTCACAATTGATCTTAGAACCCTGGTAGTCTTCATAAAAAAAAACAACATTCTAAAATGCTTATTGTTAGTGGCGGAAGGCTGATTAAAGAGAAGTGTATTTTTCTCTCAGTGGGTGGCCTCTTTAATACCGATCAGCCAAAATATGAAATCCATATTATACACTACTGACATGCCTTCCAAGGCAAGTGGATCTGGTGTTAGCAATAGTAAAACTGGACATCACTTTATACTCGTACCTTATGGATATGCTAATAGTCAATAATGCGTGTAAGGTAGTTGGGGAGATTGATGTTGAAACCACAATATTGCAATATAAAACAACCTCAGAGAATAGTGCGGGAATAGAAAGGGTGCAAAAATAAAATGAGCATTAATTCGGGGAATTAGAGAAAATTTCATGTGGGTAAAAAAATGCATGCAAAAGAACACAAGATGGAGAAGTGGATTTAGTGCAAGGGGAGAGAGCATCTCTTGTGGATAGGTTTATTTTTACTTTTCATTGCTTCACAAGCACCCCCCCCCCCTCTGATTGTCGTAATTTCTAAAGACTGTCATCCAGAGGTGATAGTGTCCTTGTTTCCCACTCCCAGAGTAAATTTCTTTCCCACGTCCATTAGTACCTCCTCCATCTAGTTTTCACAGGTTAAATTTTCCTTTTTAGTTCTGGCGCAAAAGCTTGCTGTTTTCCAGGGGTCATGACAACATAACACACCTCATAGATTATACAGAGGGATGTCAGTGAGCTACTTCTGAAATTTTCTGGATAAAGTGTCTGCCATTTTTGTCACCAGCTCACTGGATTTTGTGGATGTTTACAGGGTTGGACTGGCCAGTCAGGCAATCTGGTATCCCTAGTGCAACCAACCTGAAAGGGCCAGTGTGTGGGCCATTTTTTATGTCCCTAGGCATTGATGATGCCAAAAAATGGCCCCTACACCAGCCCCTTCAAACCCGCCCACCTAGCAGTACAAGAATGCCTGACAGGCCAGTCCGACACTGGATGTTTAAATTTTTCTGGTGACTTGTAAGTAGTTTCTCCATACAGCATTGGGTCACCTGGCTCAAATGCAATGTCAGCTCTGCTCATTCTCCATTGAGCAGCAGGCCACCGTATGTGAGCAGGAGTGCAGAATTCAATGCAGCGGTGGTCACAATCATAAATCAGCCAGGCCAGTTCTTAACGGTAAAATGAGAAGTGCAGATGCCCAAATGTTTTTGTAGGAGGTCACCCCTCTGTGGACTCCACCCACATCCTCCATTGACTCCACCCACTTTCACCATTGGCTCCAGTGATATACCACATAATGTACCCTAGATAATGACTGATATCTTATGTTATTATATTTTGTCTTCTCTTTACACTTGATACTATGGATCGCGATAAGTTAGCGGCTGACTTATTCAGCAATTTAGAAACAGCAGCAGGGATTTTACACAGACTAAATACAACAGGTGCCCGCTAAGTAACACTAGGACTGCGGGGTAAATTTATTAAACTAGAGAAACTAAAAAAACAAGAGGTCTCAAGATGGTGGGACGGAGCCACATTGAAACAGTATGTTAAATTAAATAGAATACCGAGGGGATTAAGATCTCTTATCTTTCCTACTTTTGACGATCTAGATCAAGATCTTTTGGATTGTTGGGAACAGGAACTAACTTCAAGCTCCTTAAAATTGATGAACATCTTGATAGAAAATGCAGATAGGAAGGTTTCCAAACTACAGTCGGTCGCTTGGTTAGAATAGTTGAACAACCACGAACACAAGATACAGGCTCACAATCTTCACTGACTGCTATTTCAGTTAGCAGTTGCGTATCGAACACTAGCATTAATATTGCAAGGCAATTCCAACATGGAACCCCTTCTTTTTTAACAGAAGTTCAAAGGATCAGACAGGGACAATGGGAAAGAAATCGATGAAAGGAAGACCCTGTAAAACAAGGAGGGGCAAGAGAGGAGTTAAACACAGAACTAAGAAAGGGAATGAAGACCAGATCATGGAACAAGCAGAACTAAAAGTTATGAATGAGGGTACAATCTATTTGTCAAATTTGGTCTTAACAACACATGATATTACACTACTAAACAAGGGCCTTGGATTTTGCCCAGGCAACTTTGGAGATTTTCAAAGAACAAAAATAGACTTCTTCAAGTTTATCAGGTGGTTAAAACTTAAAAAACACTTTACTCTTCATACTGAGGGTAGAGGAAGTGAGATACTTCATGACGTTAACAAAGACTACCATCCTCTCTTAATTCAGGATGTTCATGATACAGTGACACTACTATCCATTACAGATTATGAGCAAGACCCACTACTATCTTACGGATTTAGACATTTATTCTGACACATTAGGTAGTGGTCTCAAATCCAAATCCAGGTGGATACCGAATCTTTTTAGTGGTAATTGTATGGATACCTTTTTCAAACTAGTTTGGCAAGATTTAAATACTCTTGAGCGTAGAAAAAAGAAACGCCAACTTTTGTACTATAAGAATCTTAGTGATGATGAGTGCACACATATGAAACATTTACAAACACGAAATGATATAACTATTAAAGAGGGTGACAAGGGTGGTAATATTGTGATCATGAACATCCATGATTATGACTCAGATTTATGGCCAACTAGTGGACAATACTTGCTATGAAACAATCACTTCAGACCCTATGCCTGGATTAGCCAATGATATTAACAAATTCTTGACACAGTGCTTTGATAAGCATTTGCTAAATGAAGACGAATATATGTACCTTCGTGTCTTCAGACCTAGATACCCGTGCGTATATACTTTACCAAAGATCCACAAAAATCCACGTCTCCCGCCAGGCAGGCCAATAGTGTCAGGGATGGGTGGCCCATTGGAGAGACTCTCAGAATGTGTGGACATTTTTCTACAACCTTTTGTGCTTAATCTTCCCTCATTCATAAAAGACACCAAGCACATCCTAAGCATTTTGGCGGATCTTAATTGGGAATTAGGGATGACTTTGGTTACTCTAGATGTGACATCTCTTTGTACCAGTATCCATTATAATCTAGGAATTATGGCCTTATGTCATTTCCTTCATAATAGATCGGCTGGCCTGTACGAACACACCAAGATGCTACTTGACATTTTATTCAAAACTGAATGGTACCGACAAAAGCGGGGGGCGCCATGGGATCCAGGTTTTCACCGGCATATGCCAACCTCTTCATGGGGTACTTTGAACAAAAAGTGATCTTGTCGCGCCGCTGCGCGTGGCACGAGCCGAACATTCGGCTCGGGCCGCAGCACGCAGTCATAAAACACGCCGTGCCCCCTGCCTGCTCTGTACCTTACGAGGCGCCAAATTGGGCATGGGGCCTCGTTCTTTTTTAGCGCACCGCGTGTCTAGGCAGGTCTGCCCCCCCCACTCACCTGTTCTTTTCTTTTCTTCTTTTTTCTGGACATTTGGTTGTGCCTTCTTTGATGTTTTTCCCCCTTTCCCATAGTACCCTTCTCTTCCCAGCATTCCTTGTTCCCTACGGGTAGACCTGACAGCCTTAGGGTGGTCACCCCTAACTTTTTGCCTGCCTCACTCCACTTTTTGGACACTGTTTTTGCTGGCTTTTAGACTCTGCGCACTTTATCACTGCTAACCAGTGCTAAAGTGAATATGCTCTCTCCCTTTAAACATGGTAACCTTGGATCATACCTGATTGGACTATTTAATGTACTTATAAGTCCCTAGTAATGTGCACTATATGTGCCTAGGGCCTGTAGATTAAATGCTACTAGTGGGCCTGCAGCACTGGTTGTTCCACCCACTTAAGTAGCCCCTTTACCTTGTCTCAGGCCTGCCATTGCAAGGCCTGTGTGTGCAGTTTCATGTCACCTCGACTTGACATTTAAAAGTACTTGCCAAACCTAAACCTCCCCTTTCTCCACATATAAGTCACCTCTAATGTGTGTCCTAGGTAACCCCTAGAGCAGGGTGCTGTGTGGGTGAAAGGCAGGACATGTACCTGTGTAGTTTACATGTCCTGGTAGTGTAAAACTCCTAAATTCGTTTTTGCACTACTGTGAGGCCTGCTCCCTTCATAGGCAATCATTGGGGCTGCCCTCATACAGTATTGAAGTGGTAGCTGCTGATCTGAAAGGAGTAGGAAGGTCATATTTAGTATGGCCAGAATGGTAATACCAAATCCTGCTGACTGGTGAAGTTGGATTTAATATTACTATTCTAGAAATGCCACTTTTAGAAAGTGAGCATTTCTTTGCACTTAAATCTTTCTGTGCCTTACAATCCACGTCTGGCTGGGCTTAGTTGACAGCTCCTTGTGCATTCACTCAGACACACCCCAAACACAGGGTGCTCAGCCTCACTTGCATACATCTGCATTATGAATGGGTCTTCCTGGGCTGGGAGGGTGGAGGGCCTGCTCTCACACAAAGGACTGCCAGACCCCCTACTGGGACCCTGGCAGACAGGATTGAACTGAAAGGGGACCTGGTGCACTTCTTAGCCACTCTTGAAGTCTCCCCCACTTCAAAGGCACATTTGGGTATAAAACAGGGCCTCTGCCCTACCTCATCAGACACTTGCTGGAAAAGAAACCTGAACCAGAACCTGCACCCTGCCAAGTAGAACTGCCTGGCTGCCTAAAGGACTCACCTGACTGCTTTCTACAAAGGACTGCTGCCTTGCTGTTGCCCTGCTGCCTTGCTGAACTCTTGCCTTGCTGCTGAAGTGCTCTCCAAGGGCTTGGATAGAGCTTGCCTCCTGTTCCCTGAAGTCTCAGGACCAAAAAGACTTCTTTTTTTCATTTGGACGCCTTTTGCGCCGAACAATTTGACGCACAGCTTGCTCCGCGGTGAAAAATTCACCGCACGCTCATCCAGAAAGATTCCGCTCAACGCGACGCCTGTGGTGCGACCGGAACTTCGACGCAGGGCCTCACCTGGACAACGCCGCCTGACTTCAGAAAGGAAATCGATGCAACGCCTGCCGTGAGGGAGAAGATTCCACGCACAGCCCACCGGAACGACGCGCAGCCGGAAAACAAGCCTAGGATTCCACGCACAGACCCCGGAACATCTGGTAATCCCGCGAACCACAGAAAGAGACTGTCCGCGTGCCGGAAAACGATCCCCGACTTCCCCGCGTGAAAAATATCGACGCAAGTCTGTGTGTGCTGGGGAGAAATCGATGCACACACCATTTTTCAACGTATCTCTTCTTCTGCGGCCCTTTGCGGCCATTTTCCACTTTAAACCAGGTACTTTGTGCTTGAAAGAGACTTTGTTTGCTTTTTAAAGACTTAAGACACTTTATAGCACTTTTCAGTGATATCTCTACAATTTCACATTGCGTCTTTATTTGTTTTGACCTGCAATTATCCAGATAAATATTATATATTTTTCTAAACACTGTGTGGTGTATTTTTGTGGTGCTATATTGTGTTGTATGAATTATTGCACAAATACTTTACACATTGCCTTCTAAGTTAAGCCTGACTGCTCGTGCCAAGCTACCAGAGGGTGGGCACAGGATAATTTTGGATTGTGTGTGACTTACCCTGACTAGAGTGAGGGTTCTTGTTTGGAAAGGGGGTAACCTGACTGCCAACCAAAAAACCCATTTCTAACATTGGTGATCAGCGGTGAGGATAGGACTTGTATTTGTGCAGTGACATACAGTAGCTAAGTATTTCACTACCTACCCACAGTTGAAGGTCAACTTGATTTTTATCTGTTTTTACAAATTTGTTTTTTCCTGACAATTTTCAAAAACTAAATCCTCACTCAACATGTCTCTGGCTCAAGTAGGAGACTTTGACCTAGCCCTGTTGGATACATATACTGTCAAACAGCTAAGAGGGTTCTGCAGGGTGATGAGAGTACCCACCCAAGGGGCCTCCAAAAAGGAGGACTTTCAAGTGGCGCTGAGGGCCTGGGCAGAAGCCCATTTAGAGGAGGATGATGAGGAAGAGGAGCCAGAAAATGGCCCCTCAGAGGATTTGTTGCTATCCGTGGGTGATGTTACCACTGCAATTGTGCCCCCTTCCAGACCTGGGAGCAGTGTCTCTGTGCAAAGCCTGACCGCAGAGGAAAGGAGAGAAGAAAGGGAGTTCCAATTGCAAATGGCAAAACTGAAAATTGAGGCTCAACAGGAGGAAAGAAGGGCAGAAAGAAAAGCCAAGCAAGCTAAGAGAGCCTTGGCTGAAAAGAAACTTTTGTTGGCTCATGAACTGAGTCTCAAGGAGCTGGATCTCAAGGCAAAGCAGTCTGAATCCAGCAGTAATGGTGGCAGCATACAGACAGGACCTGCTGGAGAAAAGAAGGTTCGTATACCCAAAAATGTGGTGCCCAGTTTTGTGGTGGGAGATGACATAGATAAATGGTTAGCTGCTTATGAAGTTGCACTACAGGCTTATGAGGTTCCTGAAGGGCAATGTGGTACAGCTATGTGGAGTTATGTACCAATACTGGGGGGGGGCACTTCTCACACTGGATCCTAAGGATAGAAACACATACCCACTTCAGAAAGCCATTTTACGTGCCAAGTTTGGGCTGACCCCTGAGAGATACCGTCAGAGGTTCAGGGACAGCACAAAACTATCCACACAAACATGAGTAGATTTCTTTGACTTTTCCAGTAAGGCACTGAATGGATGGGTGCGGGGCTGCAAAGTAGATGATTACACAGGAGTATATAATTTAATTCTGAGAGAGCATATGCTTGGTATTTGTTTTACAGAGTTGTGCCAGCACCTAGTAGACAGTAAGCTGACTGCTCCCAGGAAGCTTGCTGAGGAGGCGGACCTCTGGACTAGTACCAGAGTGTCCAAGAAGGTATCTGGGGGGGACACCCACAAAGGTGGTCAGGGTTCCCATCAGAAGAAAGAGGGGGGAGAAAAACTTAAAAACAAGGAGTTCTCAAAAGGCCACAAAATAGTTCCCAAATGAGTAATGGTAACTAGTCCCGGTCTGATTCTCAAAAGAAAGGTTACACTGACCATAAGACAGGGAGGTATGTACACCACTGTTCAGAGTGCAATAAGTATGGGCACCCTGCGGGTGACACCAAGTGTCCCAAGAGGGCACCGCCCCCCCAAGGAGGGCAGACACCTGGGTTGGCTAGCGTAGCGCTCGGGGAGGAGATGGCCCCAGACAGTTTTGGGGTACAGACAGAGGTAACCCTAGGGTCCCTGGGGGATGAAGAGATGGTGCCAAAAGCCCACATGCCTGCCAATACTTCCAAGTATAGACAGTTGGTCACCATCAATGGGCAAAGGGTGGAGGCTCTGCGTGATACAGGAGCCAGCATGACTACTGTCAAGGGTCAGCTGGTGTTAGCAGAGCAGGTCATCCCCAATACATTTCACCAGGTCATAGTCGCTGACAATCGCGAGAGCCACCTACCGGTAGCTCTGGTTCCCTTTGAGTGGGGGGGGAGTCTCTGGTACTCTGAAAGTAGCTGTGAGTCCTGCCATGCCTGTAGATTGTCTGTTAGGCAACGACCTTAAGCCCACTACCTGGAAGGAGGTAGAGCTAAGGTCACACTTGGAAATGTTAGGATTGCCTGAGTGGGTCTGCATGACCACACGGTCCATGGCTGACCGAGAGGGAAGTCAAAGGCGTCTGGAGCCTGGAACAATGGCACAGACAACTGCCAAGAGGAGGGGCAAGGGGCTCGGGAAACCGGTCTTAGAAGTTCCTGCAGTGGTTGACGGGGTTCCTGAGGAGGAGGCCCCCGAGCCAACTGGGGAAGACATTGCCACCCTAGGTGATCTACCTGAGCTTGCTGGCTGGCAAGTTAAGGGTGGACCCACCAGGGAGGTATTCTGCAAGGCGCAGAAAGAATGTCCCACTCTAGAGGGTATGAGGAAGCAAGCCTCAGCCCAGGCAGCAGGTGAAGCCTCTGGCGATCACCACATATATTGGGAGAACGATCTCCTCTACAGTGAGCCTAAGGTTCAGGCCATTGGGGCAGCACGTGCGCTGGTGGTCCCCCAGTGTTACCAAACCTTCCTACTGGGTCTGGCTTTCGACATTCCCCTGGCAGGACATTTGGGGCAAGACAAGTCCCCTGACAGGCTTGTCAGCCACTTTTATTGGCCCAGAATAAGGACAAACTCCGATACATTCTGTAGATCTTGTCCTACCTGCCAGGCCAGTGGTAAAACAGGAAAAAGGGTTAAGGCCCCCCTGATTCCACTTCCTGTCGTTGGCACCCACTTTGAAAGGGTGGGCATCGACATTGTTGGTCCATTGGACCCCAAAACTGCCCTAGGCAACAGGTTCATCCTGGTTTTGGTGGACCATGCCACCCGTTACCCAGAGGCAATCCCTCTGAAGACCGTAACTGCACCGGTGGTGACCAGAACTCTGATAGGGATATTTACCCTTTTGGGATTCCCAAAGGAGATAGTGTCTGACAGAGGCACTAACTTCATGTCTGCATACATGAAGTCTATGTGGGATGCGTGTGGTGTAACCTACAAGTTCACCACACCCTACCACCCCCAATCTAATGGCCTTGTGGAGAGATTCAACAAGACCTTGAAAGGCAGGATTGGTGACCTCCCTGAGGCCCTGAGGCGTAAGTGGGACGTCCTCTTACCATGCCTTCTCTTTGCTTACAGAAAGGTACCCCAGAAGGGGGTAGGGTTCAGTCCCTTTGAGCTTCTCTATGGGTACCCTGTCAAGGGACCCTTAAGCATTGTCAAGGAGGGGTTGGCGAAAGCTCCAAAGGCACCCCCTCAAGATGTGGTCAGCTACATGTTGGCCCTCCGCAACCAGATGACCCGCTTCTGGAAAGGGGCCAAAAGTAACCTTGAGGCCAGTCAAGAGGTAATAAAACGCTGGTATGACCAGAAGGCCACCCTGGTAGAGTTTCAACCTGGAGACAAAGTGTGGGTAATGGAGCCAGTAGAGCCTAGAGCTCTCCAGGACCGCTGGTCTGGCCCATTTGAAGTAAAGAAGCGTAAAGGGGAGGCCACTTACCTAGTGGACCTCCAAACCCCTAGGAACCCCTTAAGGGTGCTCCATGTCAACCGACTGAAGCCTCATTTTGAGAGGTCTGAAGTCAACATGCTTCTGGTCACAGATGAAGGAATGGAAGAGGAGAGTGAACCTCTCCCCGACATCCTCTCTGCCCAAGAAGGTGATGAGTCAGTGAAATGTGTCATTCTCTCTGACTCCCTGACTCTAACCCAGAGAGGTGACTGCTATGAGCTGTTGGAGCAGTTCTCCCCCCTGTTCTCCCTTACTCCTGGACTGACCCACCTCTGTGTTCATGACATTGACACAGGTGACAGTCTCCCTGTGAAGAACAAAATTTACAGGTTATCGGATAAAGTGAAGGCCAGCATCAAGGAGGAAGTCTCCAAGAAGTTAGCTTTAAGGGTTATTGAGAAATCCAGTAGTCCCTGGGCCAGCCGTGTGGTGTTGGTCCCTAAGGCTACTGCCCCAGACGCAAAGCCAGAACTCCGGATTTTGTGTGGACTACGGGGGTCTCAACTCAGTCACACGGACTGATGCTCACCCCATCCCCCGAGCTGATGAGCTTGTTGACAGACTGGGCGCTGCCAAGTTCCTGAGTACATTTGATCTTACCTCAGGGTACTGGCAGATCGCCCTGACTGAGGGGGCTAAAGAGAGATCCGAATTTTCCACACCTGATGGCCATTACCAGTTCTGGGTGATGCCATTTGGGTTGAAAAATGCCCCCGCTACCTTCCAATGGTTGGTTAATGGGGTCCTAGCTGGCAAGGATGCATTCTGTGCAGCCTACCTGGACGACATAGCAGTCTACAGTTCCAGCTGGGAGGAACACCTGCTCCACCTCAAGGAGGTGCTTCAGGCCCTGCAACAGGCAGGCCTGACCATCAAGGCTAGTAAGTGCCAGATTGGGCAGGGTTCTTTGTTGTACTTGGGACACCTAGTGGGTGGTGGCAAGGTGCAGCCACTCCAGGCCAAGTTTGAAACTATCAAGGCCTGGCAACCAGCTAGAACACAGACTGAGGTGAGAGCCTTTTTAGACCTCACAGGATACCACTGCAGATTTCTCAAGGGTTATGGTCCCATTGTGTCACCCTTGACAGAACTCACTTCCAAGAAACAACCTAGGTTGGTGAATTGGACAGAGGATTGTCAGAAAGCCTTTGACTATCTGAAGGAAGCCATGTGCACGGCCCCGTGCTCAAGGCCCCTGATTACTCCAAGAAATTTATCTTGCAGACAGACGCTTCGGAGCATGGCATAGGGGTGGTCCTAGCACAGCTAAATGAGGAGGGCCTAGACCAACCAGTAGTCTTTATTAGCAGAAGGCTATTACCACGGGAACAGAGGTGGAGTGCTATTGAGAGAGAAGCTTTTGCTGTGGTCTGGGCACTGAAGAAGCTGAGGCCATACCTGTTTGGGTCTCACTTCCGGGTTCAGACAGACCACAGGCTCCTCAGATGGCTCATGCAGATGAGGGGTGAAAATCCTAAACTCTTGAAGTGGTCCATTTCCCTACAGGGGATGGACTTTATGGTGGAGCATCGCCCAGGGGTTGACCACGCCAATGCTGATGGCCTCTCCAGATACTTCCGCCTTAGCGATGAGAGCTTCCAGGAGGTCGGGTAGCTCTCCCCACTTTCAGCTGGGGGGGGACACATGTTAGACCTGATAGCCTTAGGGTGGTCACCCCTAACTTTTTGCCTGCCTTCCTCCACTTTTTGGACACTGTTTTTGCTGTCTTTTAGACTCTGCGCACTTTATCACTGCTAACCAGTGCTAAAGTGCATATGCTCTCTCCCTTTAAACATGGAAACCTTGGATCATACCTGATTGGACTATTTAATTTACTTGTAAGTCTCTAGTAATGTGCACTATATGTGCATAGGGCCTGTAGATTAAATGCTACTGGTGGGCCTGCAGCACTGGTTGTGCCACCCACGTAAGTAGCCCCTTTACCTTGTCTCAGGCCTGCCATTGCAAGGCCTGTGTGTGCAGTTTCACTGTCACCTCGACTTGGCATTTAAAAGTACTTACCAACCCTAAACCTCCCCTTCCTCCACATATAAGTCACCTCTATTGTGTGCCCTAGGTTACCCCTAGAGCAGGGTGCTGTGTGGGTGAAAAGCAGGACATGTACCTGTGTAGTTTACATGTCCTGGTAGTGTAAAACTCCTAAATTCGTTTTTGCAGTACTGTGAGGCCTGTTCCCTTCATAGGCTAACATTGGGGCTGCCCTCATACAGTATTGAAGTGGTAGCTGCTGATCTGAAAGGAGTAGGAGGATCATATTTAGTATGGCCAGAATGGTAATACCAAATCCTGCTGACTGGTGAAGTTGGATTTAATATTACTATTCTAGAAATGCCACTTTTAGAAAGTGAGCATTTCTTTGCACTTATACTTAAATCTTTCTGTGCCTTACAATCCACGTCTGGCTGGGCTTAGTTGGCAGTTCCTTGTGCATTCACTCAGACACACCCCAAACACAGGGTACTCAGCCTCACTTGCATACATCTGCATTTTGAATGGGTCTTCCTGGGCTGGGAGGGTGGAGGGCCTGCTCTCACACAAAGGACTGCCACACCTCCTACTGGGACCCTGGCAGACAGGATTGAACTGAAAGGGGACCTGGTGCACTTCTTAGCCACTCTCTGAAGTCTCCCCCACTTCAAAGGCACATTTTGGTATAAAACAGGGCCTCTGCCCTACCTCATCCGACACTTGCTGGAGAAGAAACCTGAACCAGTACCTGCACCCTGCCAAGAAGAACTGTCTGGCTGCCTAAAGGACTCACCTGACTGCTTTCTACAAAGGACTGCTGCCTTGCTGCTGCCCTGCTGAACTCTTGCCTTGCTGCTGAAGTGCTCTCCAAGGGCTTGGATAGAGCTTGCCTCCTGTTCCCTGAAGTCTCAGGACCAAAAAGACTTCTCTTTTTCATTTGGACACCTTGTGCGCCGAAAAATTAGATGCACAGCTTGCTCCGCGGTGAAAAATTCACCGCACGCCGATCCGGAAAGACGCTGCTCGACGCGACGCCTGCGGTGCGAACGGAACTTCGACGCACGGGCTCACCTGGACAATGCCGCCCGACTTCAGAAAGGAAATAGATGCAACACCTGCCAGGAGGGAGAAGAATCCACACACGGCCCACCGGAACAACGCGCAGCCGGAAAACAAGCCTAGGATTCCACGCACAGACCCCGGGACATCTGGTAATCCCGCGAACCACTTTTTAGGCCTCACAGGATACTACCGCAGATTTGTCAAGGGCTATGGTACCATTGTGTCACCCTTGACAGAACTCACTTCCAAGAAACAACCTAGGTTGGTGAATTGGACAGAGGCTTGTCAGAAAGCCTTTGACTCTCTTAAGGAAGCCATGTGCACGGCCCCCGTGCTCAAGGCCCCTGACTACTCTAAAGAATTTATCGTGCAGACAGACGCTTCAGAGCATGGCATAGGGGCGGTCCTAGCACAGCTAAATGAAGAGAGCCTAGACCAACCAGTAGTCTTTATTAGCAGAAGACTATTACCACGGGAGTGCTATTGAGAGAGAAGCTTTGCTGTGGTCTGGGCACTGAAGAAGTGGAGGCCATACCTGTGTGGGACTCACTTCCAGATTCAGACAGGCCACAGGCCCCTCAGATGGCTCATGCAGATGAGGGGTGAAAATCCTAAACTCTTGAGGTGGTCCATTTCCCTACAGGGGATGGACTTTACGGTGGAGCATTCCCCAGGGGTTGACCATGCCAATGGTCTCTCCAGATACTTCCGCCTTACCGATGAGAGCTCCCAGGAGGTCGGGTAGCTCTCCCCACTTTCAGCTGGGGGGGACACATGTTAGACCTGACAGCCTTAGGGTGGTCACCCCTAACTTTTTGCCTGCCTCCCTCCACTTTTTGGACACTGTTTTTGCTGGCTTTTAGAATCTGCGCACTTTATCACTGCTAACCAGTGCTAAAGTGCATATGCTCTCTCCCTTTAAACATGGTAACCTTGGATCATACCTGATTGGACTATTTAATTTACTTGTAAGTCTCTAGTAATGTGCACTATATGTGCCTAGGGCCTGTAGATTAAATGCTACTAGTGGGCCTGCAGCACTGGTTGTTCCACCCACTTAAGTAGCCCCTTTACCTTGTTTCAGGCCTGCCATTGCAAGGCCTGTGTGTGCAGTTTCATGTCACCTCGACTTGACATTTAAAAGTACTTGCCAAACCTAAACCTCCCCTTTCTCCACATATAAGTCACCTCTAATGTGTGTCCTAGGTAACCCCTAGAGCAGGGTGCTGTGTGGGTGAAAGGCAGGACATGTACCTGTGTAGTTTACATGTCCTGGTAGTGTAAAACTCCTAAATTCGTTTTTGCAGTACTGTGAGGCCTGTTCCCTTCATAGGCTAACATTGGGGCTGCCCTCATACAGTATTGAAGTGGTAGCTGCTGATCTGAAAGGAGTAGGAGGGTCATATTTAGTATGGCCAGAATGGTAATACCAAATCCTGCTGACTGGTGAAGTTGGATTTAATATTACTATTCTAGAAATGCCACTTTTAGAAAGTGAGCATTTCTTTGCACTTAAATCTTTCTGTGCCTTACAATCCACGTCTGGCTGGGCTTAGTTGGCAGTTCCTTGTGCATTCACTCAGACACACCCCAAACACAGGGTACTCAGCCTCACTTGCATACATCTGCATTTTGAATGGGTCTTCCTGGGCTGGGAGGGTGGAGGGCCTGCTCTCACACAAAGGACTGCCACACCTCCTACTGGGACCCTGGCAGACAGGATTGAACTGAAAGGGGACCTGGTGCACTTCTTAGCCACTCTCTGAAGTCTCCCCCACTTCAAAGGCACATTTTGGTATAAAACAGGGCCTCTGCCCTACCTCATCAGACACTTGCTGGAGAAGAAACCTGAACCAGTACCTGCACCCTGCCAAGAAGAACTGTCTGGCTGCCTAAAGGACTCACCTGACTGCTTTCTACAAAGGACTGCTGCCTTGCTGCTGCCCTGCTGCCCTGCTGCCTTGCTGAACTCTTGCCTTGCTGCTGAAGTGCTCTCCAAGGGCTTGGATAGAGCTTGCCTCCTGTTCCCTGAAGTCTCAGGACCAAAAAGACTTCTCTTTTTCATTTGGACACCTTGTGCGCCGAAAAATTAGATGCACAGCTTGCTCCGCGGTGAAAAATTCACCGCACGCCGATCCGGAAAGACGCTGCTCGACGCGACGCCTGCGGTGCGACCGGAACTTCGACACACGGGCTCACCTGGACAATGCCGCCCGACTTCAGAAAGGAAATAGATGCAACACCTGCCAGGAGGGAGAAGAATCCACACACGGCCCACCGGAACAACGCGCAGCCGGAAAACAAGCCTAGGATTCCACGCACAGACCCCGGGACATCTGGTAATCCCGCGAACCACTTTTTAGGCCTCACAGGATACTACCGCAGATTTGTCAAGGGCTATGGTACCATTGTGTCACCCTTGACAGAACTCACTTCCAAGAAACAACCTAGGTTGGTGAATTGGACAGAGGCTTGTCAGAAAGCCTTTGACTCTCTTAAGGAAGCCATGTGCACGGCCCCCGTGCTCAAGGCCCCTGACTACTCTAAAGAATTTATCGTGCAGACAGACGCTTCAGAGCATGGCATAGGGGCGGTCCTAGCACAGCTAAATGAGGAGAGCCTAGACCAACCAGTAGTCTTTATTAGCAGAAGACTATTACCACGGGAGTGCTATTGAGAGAGAAGCTTTGCTGTGGTCTGGGCACTGAAGAAGTGGAGGCCATACCTGTGTGGGACTCACTTCCAGATTCAGACAGGCCACAAGCCCCTCAGATGGCTCATGCAGATGAGGGGTGAAAATCCTAAACTCTTGAGGTGGTCCATTTCCCTACAGGGGATGGACTTTACGGTGGAGCATTCCCCAGGGGTTGACCATGCCAATGGTCTCTCCAGATACTTCCGCCTTACCGATGAGAGCTCCCAGGAGGTCGGGTAGCTCTCCCCACTTTCAGCTGGGGGGGACACATGTTAGACCTGACAGCCTTAGGGTGGTCACCCCTAACTTTTTGCCTGCCTCCCTCCACTTTTTGGACACTGTTTTTGCTGGCTTTTAGACTCTGCGCACTTTATCACTGCTAACCAGTGCTAAAGTGCATATGCGCTCTCCCTTTAAACATGGTAACCTTGGATCATACCTGATTGGACTATTTAATTTACTTGTAAGTCTCTAGTAATGTGCACTATATGTGCCTAGGGCCTGTAGATTAAATGCTACTAGTGGGCCTGCAGCACTGGTTGTTCCACCCACTTAAGTAGCCCCTTTACCTTGTTTCAGGCCTGCCATTGCAAGGCCTGTGTGTGCAGTTTCATGTCACCTCGACTTGACATTTAAAAGTACTTGCCAAACCTAAACCTCCCCTTTCTCCACATATAAGTCACCTCTAATGTGTGTCCTAGGTAACCCCTAGAGCAGGGTGCTGTGTGGGTGAAAGGCAGGACATGTACCTGTGTAGTTTACATGTCCTGGTAGTGTAAAACTCCTAAATTCGTTTTTGCACTACTGTGAGGCCTGCTCCCTTCATAGGCAATCATTGGGGCTGCCCTCATACAGTATTGAAGTGGTAGCTACTGATCTGAAAGGAGTAGGAAGGTCATATTTAGTATGGCCAGAATGGTAATACCAAATCCTGCTGACTGGTGAAGTTGGATTTAATATTACTATTCTAGAAATGCCACTTTTAGAAAGTGAGCATTTCTTTGCACTTAAATCTTTCTGTGCCTTACAATCCACGTCTGGCTGGGCTTAGTTGACAGCTCCTTGTGCATTCACTCAGACACACCCCAAACACAGGGTACTCAGCCTCACTTGCATACATCTGCATTATGAATGGGTCTTCCTGGGCTGGGAGGGTGGAGGGCCTGCTCTCACACAAAGGACTGCCAGACCCCCTACTGGGACCCTGGCAGACAGGATTGAACTGAAAGGGGACCTGGTGCACTTCTTAGCCACTCTTGAAGTCTCCCCCACTTCAAAGGCACATTTGGGTATAAAACAGGGCCTCTGCCCTACCTCATCAGACACTTGCTGGAAAAGAAACCTGAACCAGAACCTGCACCCTGCCAAGTAGAACTGCCTGGCTGCCTAAAGGACTCACCTGACTGCTTTCTACAAAGGACTGCTGCCTTGCTGTTGCCCTGCTGCCTTGCTGAACTCTTGCCTTGCTGCTGAAGTGCTCTCCAAGGGCTTGGATAGAGCTTGCCTCCTGTTCCCTGAAGACTCAGGACCAAAAAGACTTCTCTTTTTCATTTGGACGCCTTGTGCGCCGAACAATTTGACGCACAGCTTGCTCCGCGGTGAAAAATTCACCGCGCGCCCATCCAGAAAGACTCCGCTCAACACGACGCCTGTGGTGCGACCGGAACTTCGACGCAGGGCCTCACCTGGACAACGCCGCCTGACTTCAGAAAGGAAATCGATGCAACGCCTGCCGTGAGGGAGAAGATTCCACGCACAGCCCACCGGAACGACGCGCAGCCGGAAAACAAGCCTAGGATTCCACGCACAGACCCCGGAACATCTGGTAATCCCGCGAACCACAGAAAGAGACTGTCCGCGCGCCGGAAAACGATCCCCGACTTCCCCGCGTGAAAAATATCGACGCAAGTCTGTGTGTGCTGGGGAGAAATCGATGCACACACCATTTTTCAACGTATCTCTTCTTCTGCGGCCCTTTGCGGCCATTTTCCACTTTAAACCAGGTACTTTGTGCTTGAAAGAGACTTTGTTTGCTTTTTAAAGACTTAAGACACTTTATAGCACTTTTCAGTGATATCTCTACAATTTCATATTGCATCTTTATTTGTTTTGACCTGCAATTATCCAGATAAATATTATATATTTTTCTAAACACTGTGTGGTGTATTTTTGTGGTGCTATATTGTGTTGTATGAATTATTGCACAAATACTTTACACATTGCCTTCTAAGTTAAGCCTGACTGCTCGTGCCAAGCTACCAGAGGGTGGGCACAGGATAATTTTGGATTGTGTGTGACTTACCCTGACTAGAGTGAGGGTTCTTGTTTGGAAAGGGGGTAACCTGACTGCCAACCAAAAAACCCATTTCTAACATTGGTGATCAGCGGTGAGGATAGGACTTGTATTTGTGCAGTGACATACAGTAGCTAAGTATTTCACTACCTACCCACAGTTGAAGGTCAACTTGATTTTTATCTGTTTTTACAAATTTGTTTTTTCCTGACAATTTTCAAAAACTAAATCCTCACTCAACATGTCTCTGGCTCAAGTAGGAGACTTTGACCTAACCCTGTTGGATACATATACTGTCAAACAGCTAAGAGGGTTCTGCAGGGTGATGAGAGTACCCACCCAAGGGGCCTCCAAAAAGGAGGACTTTCAAGTGGCGCTGAGGGCCTGGGCAGAAGCCCATTTAGAGGAGGATGATGAGGAAGAGGAGCCAGAAAATGGCCCCTCAGAGGATTTGTTGCTATCCGTGGGTGATGTTACCACTGCAATTGTGCCCCCTTCCAGACCTGGGAGCAGTGTCTCTGTGCAAAGCCTGACCGCAGAGGAAAGGAGAGAAGAAAGGGAGTTCCAATTGCAAATGGCAAAACTGAAAATTGAGGCTCAACAGGAGGAAAGAAGGGCAGAAAGAAAAGCCAAGCAAGCTAAGAGAGCCTTGGCTGAAAAGAAACTTTTGTTGGCTCATGAACTGAGTCTCAAGGAGCTGGATCTCAAGGCAAAGCAGTCTGAATCCAGCAGTAATGGTGGCAGCATACAGACAGGACCTGCTGGAGAAAAGAAGGTTCGTATACCCAAAATTGTGGTGCCCAGTTTTGTGGTGGGAGATGACATAGATAAATGGTTAGCTGCTTATGAAGTTGCACTACAGGCTTATGAGGTTCCTGAAGGGCAATGTGGTACAGCTATGTGGAGTTATGTACCAATACTGGGGGGGGGCACTTCTCACACTGGATCCTAAGGATAGAAACACATACCCACTTCAGAAAGCCATTTTACGTGCCAAGTTTGGGCTGACCCCTGAGAGATACCGTCAGAGGTTCAGGGACAGCACCAAACTATCCACACAAACATGAGTAGATTTCTTTGACTTTTCCAGTAAGGCACTGAATGGATGGGTGCGGGGCTGCAAAGTAGATGATTACACAGGAGTATATAATTTAATTCTGAGAGAGCATATGCTTGGTATTTGTTTTACAGAGTTGTGCCAGCACCTAGTAGACAGTAAGCTGACTGCTCCCAGGAAGCTTGCTGAGGAGGCGGACCTCTGGACTAGTACCAGAGTGTCCAAGAAGGTATCTGGGGGGGACACCCACAAAGGTGGTCAGGGTTCCCATCAGAAGAAAGAGGGGGGAGAAAAACTTAAAAACAAGGAGTTCTCAAAAGGCCACAAAATAGTTCCCAAATGAGTAATGGTAACTAGTCCCGGTCTGATTCTCAAAAGAAAGGTTACACTGACCATAAGACAGGGAGGTATGTACACCACTGTTCAGAGTGCAATAAGTATGGGCACCCTGCGGGTGACACCAAGTGTCCCAAGAGGGCACCGCCCCCCCAAGGAGGGCAGACACCTGGGTTGGCTAGCGTAGCGCTCGGGAGGAGATGGCCCCAGACAGTTTTGGGGTACAGACAGAGGTAACCCTAGGGTCCCTGGGGGATGAAGAGATGGTGCCAAAAGCCCACATGCCTGCCAATACTTCCAAGTATAGACAGTTGGTCACCATCAATGGGCAAAGGGTGGAGGCTCTGCGTGATACAGGAGCCAGCATGACTACTGTCAAGGGTCAGCTGGTGTTAGCAGAGCAGGTCATCCCCAATACATTTCACCAGGTCATAGTCGCTGACAATCGCGAGAGCCACCTACCGGTAGCTCTGGTTCCCTTTGAGTGGGGGGGGAGTCTCTGGTACTCTGAAAGTAGCTGTGAGTCCTGCCATGCCTGTAGATTGTCTGTTAGGCAACGACCTTAAGCCCACTACCTGGAAGGAGGTAGAGCTAAGGTCACACTTGGAAATGTTAGGATTGCCTGAGTGGGTCTGCATGACCACACGGTCCATGGCTGACCGAGAGGGAAGTCAAAGGCGTCTGGAGCCTGGAACAATGGCACAGACAACTGCCAAGAGGAGGGGCAAGGGGCTCGGGAAACCGGTCTTAGAAGTTCCTGCAGTGGTTGACGGGGTTCCTGAGGAGGAGGCCCCCGAGCCAACTGGGGAAGACATTGCCACCATAGGTGATCTACCTGAGCTTGCTGGCTGGCAAGTTGAGGGTGGACCCACCAGGGAGGTATTCTGCAAGGCGCAGAAAGAATGTCCCACTCTAGAGGGTATGAGGAAGCAAGCCTCAGCCCAGGCAGCAGGTGAAGCCTCTGGCGATCACCACATATATTGGGAGAACGATCTCCTCTACAGTGAGCCTAAGGTTCAGGCCATTGGGGCAGCACGTGCGCTGGTGGTCCCCCAGTGTTACCAAACCTTCCTACTGGGTCTGGCTCACGACATTCCCCTGGCAGGACATTTGGGGCAAGACAAGTCCCCTGACAGGCTTGTCAGCCACTTTTATTGGCCCAGAATAAGGACAAACTCCGATACATTCTGTAGATCTTGTCCTACCTGCCAGGCCAGTGGTAAAACAGGAAAAAGGGTTAAGGCCCCCCTGATTCCACTTCCTGTCGTTGGCACCCACTTTGAAAGGGTGGGCATCGACATTGTTGGTCCATTGGACCCCAAAACTGCCCTAGGCAACAGGTTCATCCTGGTTTTGGTGGACCATGCCACCCGTTACCCAGAGGCAATCCCTCTGAAGACCGTAACTGCACCGGTGGTGACCAGAACTCTGATAGGGATATTTACCCTTTTGGGATTCCCAAAGGAGATAGTGTCTGACAGAGGCACTAACTTCATGTCTGCATACATGAAGTCTATGTGGGATGCGTGTGGTGTAACCTACAAGTTCACCACACCCTACCACCCCCAATCTAATGGCCTTGTGGAGAGATTCAACAAGACCTTGAAAGGCAGGATTGGTGACCTCCCTGAGGCCCTGAGGCGTAAGTGGGACGTCCTCTTACCATGCCTTCTCTTTGCTTACAGAAAGGTACCCCAGAAGGGGGTAGGGTTCAGTCCCTTTGAGCTTCTCTATGGGTACCCTGTCAAGGGACCCTTAAGCATTGTCAAGGAGGGGTTGGCGAAAGCTCCAAAGGCACCCCCTCAAGATGTGGTCAGCTACATGTTGGCCCTCCGCAACCAGATGACCCACTTCTGGAAAGAGGCCAAAAGTAACCTTGAGGCCAGTCAAGAGGTAATGAAACGCTGGTATGACCAGAAGGCCACCCTGGTAGAGTTTCAACCTGGAGACAAAGTGTGGGTAATGGAGTCAGTAGAGCCTAGAGCTCTCCAGGACCGCTGGTCTGGCCCATTTGAAGTAAAGAAGCGTAAAGGGGAGGCCACTTACCTAGTGGACCTCCAAACCCCTAGGAACCCCTTAAGGGTGCTCCATGTCAACCGACTGAAGCCTCATTTTGAGAGGTCTGAAGTCAACATGCTTCTGGTCACAGATGAAGGAATGGAAGAGGAGAGTGAACCTCTCCCCGACCTCCTCTCTGCCCAAGAAGGTGATGAGTCAGTGAAATGTGTCATTCTCTCTGACTCCCTGACTCTAACACAGAGAGGTGACTGCTATGAGCTGTTGGAGCAGTTCTCCCCCCTGTTCTCCCTTACTCCTGGACTGACCCACCTCTGTGTTCATGACATTGACACAGGTGACAGTCTCCCTGTGAAGAACAAAATTTACAGGTTATCGGATAAGGTGAAGGCCAGCATCAAGGAGGAGGTCTCCAAGATGTTAGCTTTAAGGGTTATTGAGAAATCCAGTAGTCCCTGGGCCAGCCGTGTGGTGTTGGTCCCTAAGGCTACTGCCCCAGACGCAAAGCCAGAACTCCGGATTTTGTGTGGACTACGGGGGTCTCAACTCAGTCACACGGACTGATGCTCACCCCATCCCCCGAGCTGATGAGCTTGTTGACAGACTGGGCGCTGCCAAGTTCCTGAGTACATTTGATCTTACCTCAGGGTACTGGCAGATCGCCCTGACTGAGGGGGCTAAAGAGAGATCCGAATTTTCCACACCTGATGGCCATTACCAGTTCTGGGTGATGCCATTTGGGTTGAAAAATGCCCCCGCTACCTTCCAATGGTTGGTTAATGGGGTCCTAGCTGGCAAGGATGCATTCTGTGCAGCCTACCTGGACGACATAGCTGTCTACAGTTCCAGCTGGGAGGAACACCTGCTCCACCTCAAGGAGGTGCTTCAGGCCCTGCAACAGGCAGGCCTGACCATCAAGGCTAGTAAGTGCCAGATTGGGCAGGGTTCTTTGTTGTACTTGGGACACCTAGTGGGTGGTGGCAAGGTGCAGCCACTCCAGGCCAAGATTGAAACTATCAAGGCCTGGCAACCAGCTAGAACACAGACTGAGGTGAGAGCCTTTTTAGGCCTCACAGGATACCACTGCAGATTTGTCAACGGCTATGGTCCCATTGTGTCACCCTTGACAGAACTCACTTCCAAGAAACAACCTAGGTTGGTGAATTGGACAGAGGATTGTCAGAAAGCCTTTGACTATCTGAAGGAAGCCATGTGCACGGCCCCGTGCTCAAGGCCCCTGACTACTCCAAAGAATTTATATTGCAGACAGACGCTTCGGAGCATGGCATAGGGGTGGTCCTAGCACAGCTAAATGAGGAGGGCCTAGACCAACCAGTAGTCTTTATTAGCAGAAGGCTATTACCACGGGAACAGAGGTGGAGTGCTATTGAGAGAGAAGCTTTTGCTGTGGTCTGGGCACTGAAGAAGCTGAGGCCATACCTGTTTGGGTCTCACTTCCGGGTTCAGACAGACCACAGGCTCCTCAGATGGCTCATGCAGATGAGGGGTGAAAATCCTAAACTCTTGAGGTGGTCCATTTCCCTACAGGGGATGGACCTTATGGTGGAGCATCGCCCAGGGGTTGACCACGCCAATGCTGATGGCCTCTCCAGATACTTCCGCCTTAGCGATGAGAGCTTCCAGGAGGTCGGGTAGCTCTCCCCACTTTCAGCTGGGGGGGACACATGTTAGACCTGACAGCCTTAGGGTGGTCACCCCTAACTTTTTGCCTGCCTTCCTCCACTTTATGGACACTGTTTTTGCTGTCTTTTAGACTCTGCGCACTTTATCACTGCTAACCAGTGCTAAAGTGCATATGCTCTCTCCCTTTAAACATGGTAACCTTGGATCATACCTGATTGGACTATTTAATTTACTTGTAAGTCTCTAGTAATGTGCACTATATGTGCCTAGGGCCTGTAGATTAAATGCTACTAGTGGGCCTGCAGCACTGGTTGTGCCACCCACGTAAGTAGCCCCTTTACCTTGTCTCAGGCCTGCCATTGCAAGGCCTGTGTGTGCAGTTTCACTGTCACCTCGACTTGGCATTTAAAAGTACTTACCAACCCTAAACCTCCCCTTCCTCCACATATAAGTCACCTCTAATGTGTGCCCTAGGTTACCCCTAGAGCAGGGTGCTGTGTGGGTGAAAGGCAGGACATGTACCTGTGTAGTTTACATGTCCTGGTAGTGTAAAACTCCTAAATTCGTTTTTGCAGTACTGTGAGGCCTGTTCCCTTCATAGGCTAACATTGGGGCTGCCCTCATACAGTATTGAAGTGGTAGCTGCTGATCTGAAAGGAGTAGGAGGGTCATATTTAGTATGGCCAGAATGGTAATACCAAATCCTGCTGACTGGTGAAGTTGGATTTAATATTACTATTCTAGAAATGCCACTTTTAGAAAGTGAGCATTTCTTTGCACTTAAATCTTTCTGTGCCTTACAATCCACGTCTGGCTGGGCTTAGTTGGCAGTTCCTTGTGCATTCACTCAGACACGCCCCAAACACAGGGTACTCAGCCTCACTTGCATACATCTGCATTTTGAATGGGTCTTCCTGGGCTGGGAGGGTGGAGGGCCTGCTCTCACACAAAGGACTGCCACACCTCCTACTGGGACCCTGGCAGACAGGATTGAACTGAAAGGGGACCTGGTGCACTTCTTAGCCACTCTCTGAAGTCTCCCCCACTTCAAAGGCACATTTTGGTATAAAACAGGGCCTCTGCCCTACCTCATCAGACACTTGCTGGAGAAGAAACCTGAACCAGTACCTGCACCCTGCCAAGAAGAACTGTCTGGCTGCCTAAAGGACTCACCTGACTGCTTTCTACAAAGGACTGCTGCCTTGCTGCTGCCCTGCTGCCTTGCTGAACTCTTGCCTTGCTGCTGAAGTGCTCTCCAAGGGCTTGGATAGAGCTTGCCTCCTGTTCCCTGAAGTCTCAGGACCAAAAAGACTTCTCTTTTTCATTTGGACACCTTGTGCGCCGAAAAATTAGATGCACAGCTTGCTCCGCGGTGAAAAATTCACTGCACGCCGATCCGGAAAGACGCTGCTCGACGCGATGCCTGCGGTGCGACCGGAACTTTGACGCACGGGCTCACCTGGACAATGCCGCCCGACTTCAGAAAGGAAATAGATGTAACGCCTGCCAGGAGGGAGAAGAATCCACACACGGCCCACCGGAACAACGCGCAGCCGGAAAACAAGCCTAGGATTCCACGCACAGACCCCGGGACATCTGGTAATCCCGCGAACCACTTTTTAGGCCTCACAGGATACTACCGCAGATTTGTCAAGGGCAATGGTACCATTGTGTCACCCTTGACAGAACTCACTTCCAAGAAACAACCTAGGTTGGTGAATTGGACAGAGGCTTGTCAGAAAGCCTTTGACTCTTTTAAGGAAGCCATGTGCACGGCCCCCGTGCTTAAGGCCCCTGACTACTCTAAAGAATTTATCGTGCAGACAGACGCTTCAGAGCATGGCATAGGGGCGGTCCTAGCACAGCTAGATGAGGAGAGCCTAGACCAACCAGTAGTCTTTATTAGCAGAAGGCTATTACCACGGGAGTGCTATTGAGAGAGAAGCTTTGCTGTGGTCTGGGCACTGAAGAAGTGGAGGCCATACCTGTGTGGGACTCACTTCCAGGTTCAGACAGGCCACAGGCCCCTCAGATGGCTCATGCAGATGAGGGGTGAAAATCCTAAACTCTTGAGGTGGTCCATTTCCCTACAGGGGATGGACTTTACGGTGGAGCATTCCCCAGGGGTTGACCATGCCAATGGTCTCTCCAGATACTTCCGCCTTACCGATGAGAGCTCCCAGGAGGTCGGGTAGCTCTCCCCACTTTCAGCTGGGGGGGACACATGTTAGACCTGACAGCCTTAGGGTGGTCACCCCTAACTTTTTGCCTGCCTCCCTCCACTTTTTGGACACTGTTTTTGCTGGCTTTTAGACTCTGCGCACTTTATCACTGCTAACCAGTGCTAAAGTGCATAGGCTCTCTCCCTTTAAACATGGTAACCTTGGATCATACCTGATTGGACTATTTAATTTACTTATAAGTCCCTAGTAATGTGCACTATATGTGCCTAGGGCCTGTAGATTTAATGCTATTAGTGGGCCTGCAGCACTGGTTGTGCCACCCACGTAAGTTGCCCCTTTACCTTGTCTCAGGCCTGGCATTGCAAGGCCTGTGTGTGCAGTTTCACTGTCACCTCGACTTGGCATTTAAAAGTACTTACCAAGCCTACACCACCCCTATCTCCACATATAAGTCACCTCTAATGTGTGCCCTAGGTTACCCCTAGAGCAGGGTGCTGTTTGGGTGAAAGGCAGGACATGTACCTGTGTAGTTTACATGTCCTGGTAGTGTAAAACTCCTAAATTCGTTTTTGCACTACTGTGAGGCCTGCTCCCTTCATAGGCTAACATTGGGGCTGCCCTCATACAGTATTGAAGTGGTAGCTGCTGATCTGAAAGGAGTAGGTAGGTCATATTTAGTATGGCCAGAATGGTAACACCAAATCCTGCTGACTGGTGAAGTTGGATTTAATATTACTATTCTAGAAATGCCACTTTTAGAAAGTGAGCATTTCTTTGCACTTAAATCTTTCTGTGCCTTACAATCCACGTCTGGCTGGGCTTAGTTGACAGCTCCTTGTGCATTCACTCAGACACACCCCAAACACAGGGTACTCAGCCTCACTTGCATACATCTGCATTTTGAATGGGTCTTTCTGGGCTGGGAGGGTGGAGGGCCTGTTCTCACACAAAGGACTGCCACACCCCCTACTGGGACCCTGGCAGACAGGATTGAACTGAAAGGGGACCTGGTGCACTTCTTAGCCACTCTTTGAAGTCTGCCCCACTTCAAAGGCACATTTGGGTATAAAACAGGGCCTCTGCCCTACCTCATCAGACACTTGCTGGAGAAGAAACCTGAACCAGAACCTGAACCCTGCCAAGAAGAACTGCCTGGCTGCCTAAAGGACTCACCTGACTGCTTTCTACAAAGGACTGCTGCCTTGCTGTTGCCCTGCTGCCTTGCTGAACTCTTGCTTTGCTGCTGAAGTGCTCTCCAAGGGCTTGGATACAGCTTGCCTCTGTTCCCTGCAGTCTCAGGATCAAAAAGACTTCTCTTTTTCATTTGGACGCCTTGTGCGCCGGAAAATTAGACGCACAGCTTGCTCCGCGCCGAAAAATTCACTGCACTCCGATCCGGAAAGACGCCGCTCGACGCGACACCTGCGGTGCGACCGGAACTTCGACGCACGGCCTCGCCTGGACAACGCCGCCCGACTTCAGAAAGGAAATCGACGAGACGCCTGCCAAGAGGGAGAAGATTCCACGCACAGCCCACCGGAACAACGCGCAGCCGGAAAACAAGCCTAGGATTCCACGCACAGACCCCGGGACATCTGGTAATCCCGCGAACCACAGATAGAGACTGTCCGCGCGCCGGAAAACGACGCCCGACTACCCCGCGTGAAAAATAATGACGCAAGTCCATGTGTGCTGGGGAGAAATCGACGCACACACCATTTTTCCACGTATCTCTTCTTCTGCGGCCCTTTGCGGAGATTTTCCACTTTAAACAGGTACTTTGTGCTTGAAAGAGACTTTGCCCCTCATTCTGATTCTGGCGGGCGGCGGAGGCCGCCCGCCAGAATTCAGCCCTTCATAATACCGCTCCGCGGTCAAAAGACCGCGGAGGGTATTATGAGTTTTTCCCTGGGCTGGCGGGCGGTCTCCAAAAGACCGCCCGCCAGCCCAGGGAAAAACTCCCTTCCCACGAGGATGCCGGCTCGTAATCGAGCCGGCGGAGTGGGAAGGTGCGACGGGTGCTGTTGCACCCGTCGCGTATTTCACTGTCTGCCAAGCAGACAGTGAAATACTTGTAGGGGCCCTCTTACGGGGGCCCCTGCAGTGCCCATGCCATTGGCATGGGCACTGCAGGGGCCCCCAGGGGCCCTGCGACTCCCCCTCCCGCCATCCGGTTCCCGGCGGGAGAACCGCCAGGAACTGGATGGCGGGAGGGGGAGTCGGAATCCCCAAGCCGGCGCAGCTTGAGGATTCCTGGGGGCAGTGGAAAACCGGCGGGAGACCGCCGGTTTTCCCGTTCTGACCGCGGCCAAAGCGCCGCGGTCAGAATGACCAAGGGAGCACCGCCGGCCTGTCGGCGGTGCTCCGGCCCCCGTTGGCCCTGGCGGATTGTATCCGCCAGGGTCAGAATGAGGGCCCTTGTCTGCTTTTTAATCACTGAAGACACTTTATATCACTTTTCAGTATTATATCTACAATTTCACATTGCATCTTTATTTGTTTTGACCTGCAATTATCCTAATAAAAATAATATATTTTTCTAAACACTGTGTGGTGTATTTTTGTGGTGCTATATTGTGTTATTGTATGAATTATTGCACAAATACTTTACACATTGCCTTCTAAGTTAAGCCTGACTGCTCGTGCCAACCTACCAGAGGGTGGGCACAAGATAATTTTGGATTGTGTGTGACTTACCCTTACTAGAGTGTGGGTTCTTGCTTGGACAGGGGGTAACCTGACTGCCAACCAAAAACCCCATTTCTAACACCTACTCTCCATGGTTCCTAGTCCATTCTGTTCTATGTGCTTTTCCCTATCTAAGATGGTGTCCTTTTACTTCCTGTTGGTCGTTTCCTGTTTGTTGGTATTTAAGGGCTGTGTTTCTTTCTCTCCTTGCGCTGCAACACTTTCTGTTTTGATGGTGTCTTCGCTCCTGCTTCCTTGTATTCCTGTGCTGGTTCTCGTCGGTTCCAGTGTATTTTCCTGTATTTTGTTCCTGCTGTTACCTATTTTTTTTTTCCTGTTGCAGGATTCTATCTTTTCTGAGTTTTTTTTTTCCCCTTTCAGGGTTTTTTTCCCTTGGGCACTACTTCTGAGGGACACGGCCTGCTCTTGGTGTACCCATTGCCTGCATCACCGTGGCTACCAGAAAGAGTCGCCCCTACTTGGGCCAAGGCCGAACATTCCAGAACAGGATCCACGCCACTCGCTCTGCGGCCTCCGGGGTAAAGCAGCACGTAAGTCATGACAGATCTGGAGTGTAGAAGGTAACACATGGAACACTGATATACTATTCTGGGGCAGATATATTGACGACTGTATAATGATCTGGACAGGTGATATACCAAAGCTTAACAGTTTCATTGAATACTTAAATTCCAATGATCTCAATATTAAATTCATTTGGGAACACAGTAGTAATAGTATTCCTTTTCTGGATGTGGAACTGTTTATCTGCAATGACAAAATTAAGAGTTGTCTATATAGGAAGAGTACAGCTTGTAGTTCTATACTGCATGCAATGAGTTCACACCCCAGACATCAGATAGAATCTATCCCTTATGGTGAAATTGTTCGTGCAAGATGAAACTGTAGTTTGGAAACTGATTTTTTCAAATGCATTGATGATATGGAAAATAGATTCAAACAACGTGGCTATGGACCACACATTCTTAAAAAAGCTTGCAATAGAATTATAAGAACTGCTACAAGCGATACTCTCAGACACAAATCCAGACTGCATAACACCAATATTCGTTGTGTAGTCAATTACTCGCAGACCTCTGCGCTGCTACGCAAATGTATGACAAAACACTGGCAGGTGCCATTAGCAGATGTGAACCTAAAAGGATTCATTTCAGATACTCCATTATTTACATACCGTAGCGGTAAGACCCCAAAGGACACACTATGTCCTAGCTATCCCAGTAAACAACAAAATGAAGATTGGCTAACCAGCCGCAATAAAGGATTTTCCAAATGTGGTCACTGTGGAATGTGCAAATGGGCTAAATCTGGGATTTCCACTTTCAGTAATCAGATTGGTGACCATTTTACGATCATATCTAATATTACCTGTAATAGCAATTATATCATATATATGATTGTTTGCAAATGTGGAATGTACTACGTGGGTAGCACCATCGGATCATTAAAAACAAGAATAAGTGAACACTATCGGGCTTTGAGACAAGATGACAGCTGCTATCCCATAGTAGCACATATGAAACGATGCCCTGCACAAGGCCAAACAAATACTGTAGTTTTGAATTGTTTGGTTTTGAATATATATGTAAAGATCCCCGATGGGGTAATAGGGAATTGTCTCATAGGAGGCGCAAATGTATTTGGATCCTCAAATTGAGAGCAATGGAGGAGGGTCTGAATACGAATTATGAAATGGAATACTTTCTTGGTGACTAATCTTATTCTAACAGTAATCTCTATACTTACGATCTTTTGTAAATTCACTTTATTAAGGTATTAATTAGGCTTAATAGATGATGTTTTCAACACTGTTGGAAAATGGACAAGTATGTTTAAAGTATTAACAGCATCAATGTCTTCTACTCCGAAAAGTTATCAGATTTTGGTTCACGGTTTTGCTTGCAACTTGAAATTATTCACTATTTCATTTGCTTGTTATTTCAATTGTACACATTCGATAATAATATATATTCCAGATCTCGGTTTTATTAAGATTCTATGCATTATACACTACAGATTACCTTATGCTTCCAACTAGGTTTATCTATAGAACCATTTACATTATTGCCATCATGACATACATGTGAAATTGTTCACTGTTAGCTGCTTTGAACCAAATATATTACCACCGATCCTTGCACGTTGTAATGTTAGGTTTCTTTGCGAGTCTGTCAATTTGTTGGCTGGGCATAATACCTGTGTGCCCAATACTCATGTACAAACAGCTCGAACTGATACTTTTCTTCTCCTAATGGACTTACGATTGGGGACCTTTTGTTCTTTCCCCCTTTTACTTCTACTGATCAAGTAACTTCCAATATTTACTTTATTCTCCTTTTCAATACGGTACTCGCAACTAATAGGGACTTTAGTCCTGTTTCTTTGTTGTTAATCTAATGTAAATCACCATAAGTAAACAAGGATCCTAATGCTCCTTCAAGATGGTGCTCGCAGCCGTAAAATTACAGTCCCTTTTCTCTTTCTGGCTTTTTTACTATACCAGTAAATAAAAGACGGACTTGCATACATGCCGGCTTGCTTACACGCCGACCGGGGAGCGAGATTCATAACTCCCGACACATTACTCCGTGTCAATATTTCATTCGGGTAAGTGGGGTATTCTGCATCTGCCAGTTAGCGGTGGATACTCACGATAATATTCTTACAATTATATTTTTATATATATATATATATATATATATATATATATATTTCTCTGTCACTCTTATTTTAGATGCTCTAAAGGGTATATTTTCTCACACGCCTTAAGGTGATTACACGCTGAAACAGGGAGTGCAGTACTAAACTCCTGATACAGACTTTCAGTCTTTTCATGTTAGTAGGTTGAATTTTAGATCTTTTGTAGCAGATTGAGTGATAAACCGATAGGCTTCACTACTTATCACTAATCTTAGAGGTTACTAATTTTTTCAGACTATTTTCAGCATAACCTTTGGGAAGTATAAAAATTAAATACTTTCACACCGTTATCTCTGATCGACTATAAATCGTTCTCTGAGGTCTGACTCACCACAACTTCATTTAACCTCTTTTGTCACTTGGGATCCGACTGCCTAAAATCTTGAGGCAGTTGGGAGCATGGCTCTATTTGATATTTGGTTATTATCTTGGATTGTGGGGTTTTCCCTTTCATTATCTGAACTATTATATCCAATTTATCTTATTTTTCACGTGTGTATCATGACCGGCTATTTTATGAAGATTCTTACTTGACAATCTTGATAATATTAAGACACTTTTTGCTTATTTACATTATTCTGGTTTACATTCATAATGCATGAGTGTGGCTCCATGCACTGATGACACTCTTAATGTTGTCACATTTTTCAATTCGGGTACTTATATAATACTGTTCACTACAAATGTCACTTGGTGTTGGTGATGGAGTTTGGCTATTAAACTTGCCAAATGTTAATTATCAGTATAACATGGGACATATGCTTGTAAATTGGTCATAATTATATCTTTCACAGCCCTGAAGAAGTCAATGAGATTATTCTCTCAAAAGATAAAACACGTGTTGGCTGTTGTGTTGTTGGCCATTTATGAAAAAAACATTTAAAGAATAAACCAAACATGGATGCAAACACTGACTTTGGACTACGTGACTTACAGTGAAACTGAATAATTGAAGAAACAAACTCTATCATACTTAAATTCGGACTTTTGAGTATATATCATTGCACGAGTGCCTTGGTTTTTGGAAATGACTGATGGAGCACCTGGTCAGTGCATTGCTTAGCCTCCCGTAGCTCCACCCTCTAAGTAGAGCCCTTTCCCTTTCCCTGGCTCCTCTGAACTCCTGACCCCATCAGGAGTTCAAGGCCCTCCTCCACCCGCAGGCTTCTGCCTGCGCCTCATCCCTGGTGTCTAGTGGGAGAGCTCTGCTTTCCTACTAAGCTACGTTCTGTCTCTCTCCTCCTTTTCTCTGCTTTGCTTTGCTCTCTGCTCCACTACTGTCCCTTAGTGCTCCCTTTCCTCATTTTTCTCTCACTCTGCTCTCTCTCGCTCACTTTTGCTCTCCCCCGCCACTGCTGCTCCCGTGGCCCTGCCCCCTTTTTCAGCTCCACCCCCTTTTTCAGCCGTTTTCCGTCTGCCTCTCAGCTGTCCTCTCCTCCCCCCACCTTCCTATTTAATGGCGGCCGCTGCGTGGTAGGCTGAGCAGTACCACCTGGTCAGTGCATTGTTCTGCCTCCTGTGGCTCCACCCTCTAAGTAGAGCCCTTTCTCTTTCCCTGGCTTCTCTGAACTCCAGACCCCTGTCAGGAGTTCGGGGCCCTCCTCCGATACGCAGGCTGCTGCCTGTGCCTCATCCCTGGTGTCTAGTGGGAGAGCTCTGCTTTCCTACTAGGCTACCTTCTGCCTCTCTCCTCCTTTTCTCTGCTTTGCTTTGCTCTCTGCTCCACTACTGTCCCTTAGTGCCCCTTTTCCTCGTTTCTCTCTCACTCCACTCCCTCTCCCTTTCCGTCTCCCCCCTCCCCTGCCGCTGCTGCCTTGCGGCCTGACCCCCTTTTTTGCACCGTTTTTTGTCCCCCTCCCGCCTCCCAGGTGTCCTTTCTTCCCCCTTGCCTCCCTACTTAATGGCAGAAGCTGTGAGGGCCGCAGGCCCAGTCACACATCAGCACAGAGCCTCCCCATCAGGTAACACCACCACAGCACCCACCCAGCATACCCACACCTCTGTCCCCAGGACACGTCAATCAGAAAATCAGGGACCCCAGGACACACCTCGCACGCAAGACAATCAGGGACCTGGGGTCAGTGGCAGTGAGCACACGGTTCAGGGGATAAACGCACAAGCCAGCACGAACACTGGGAGGACTGCTGTGCGCCAAAGGGAGGACATGCCCAGGGAACCGACTCTCCAGGAGGCACTCTCCGAGATCCTGGGAGCCTACCAACATTCCCAGGACACGATGGGATAGATTCTGGACAACGTTCAGAAGAACAGGCGGCTGCAGGAGGGACAGTACCAGGGGATCAAGGAGGACTTGTAGGCCATCAACAACACCCCCCAACATTATGAGGGAGGCAGTCTCACACCAGCGGGCCCCTGCCACTAGCCAGACATCTGAACAGCCTTACACCTCACGCCACAGGACTCACAGGCCACCAGCACCCCTCCCCCTGCAGAAGGTGAACCACCCACAAACTTTCCCTGCGATCCAGACAGAAGCCAGAGACACTTGCCAAGGCCCCGGCCAGGAAATGAGACTCTCCTGATTGTCACCCTTGTGTCCCACTCTGTCATTCTGTCCACCTTGAACTGTCATTGCTCCCCTTCCTATGTCCCCATGAACACTGCACCTGTGCTACAAACAGACTGGAACAGTACCCTGGACTTTCCTCCATCATCACCCTATCCCATTGCACTTTCCCCCTATATGTTAGCACTTCAATAAACACCCTTGGATCAAAATCGATTTCAAGTATGTCATGAATTTCAAATATGTATTGATTGAAACAAGTACAAACATTGCAATTTAACTGTACATAGAATGAGCATAGATTAATGACCTCTAGCTGGCTGTAGTGATCACACCGAGAGTATATGTCAAGTCACTAACATCTGCAAAATGAATTGCCAGATGAAACAGTAAGTGGGCATAGAAGTGGGAAATATCAGCATGCCATTGCCACACAGATTACAAACAAACTAATTGAAATGTAAAGTTACACTTTCCTACCTGTGTGTCATTGGAAGTATTGATGGATCACAGATGTTCTGTTGTCCTCATCCTCTTACTCTGCCTCCTCATCCTCACTATGCACAGGGTCTACTGCTGGCACAGGGGCATCTCCAGTCTCCTCCTCCTGCAGAAAAGGGACATGGGGTCTGAGGACCAGGTTATGCAGCATGCAGCATGCTGCTACTATCTGGCAGATCTTCTTAGGTGAATGGCTCAGGGATCCACCTGTTAGATGGAGGCACTGGAACCTGGCCTTCAGGAGGCCAAAGGTCCTTTCAATTATTCTTCTGATTCACCCATGTGCCTCATTATAGCGTTTGTCTGCCCTTGTCCTGGCATTCCTCACAGGGGTCAGCAACCATGATAGGTTTGGGTAACCAGAGTCATCTGCAAATATTGAGGGACAACATTTAGCCACACACTATCCTATATGGCCCACACCATACCCATACACCAACATATACTGGGTTGGAACCAGGGCTCACCTATTAGCCACACCCCGTTCCTTTGTAGTTGGCCCATCATATTTGGGATTCTGCTATTCCTCAGGACAAAGGCATCATGCACCGACCCAGGATACTTAGCATTGACATGGAAGAAGTACTGGTCCACTAAGCACACCATCTGAACATTCATTGAGTGGAAACTCTTACGATTCCTGAACACCTGTTCATTCTGGCGGGGGGACAAATGCAATATGTGTTCCATCAATCACCCCAATTATGTTGGGGATATGTCCCATTGCATAAAACTCGCCCTTCACTGTGGCCAAATCCTCAGCCAGGGGGAAAACAATGTAGCTGCACATGTATTTTATCAGGGCAGACAACACTCTTGTCAGCATGTTTGAGAACATTGGCTGTGACATTCCTGCTGGAAAGCCCACTGTCACTTGGAAAGAACCAGTTGCCAGGAAATGGAGTACTGATAGCACATGCACAAGAAGGTGGGTCCTTGTTGCAAAGTCCACCAGGGGTCTGTACACAGGGGTATGTCTCCATCTCCTATTTATCCACAGTGGTAGGAATCTTTTTTTTTTTTAAACAATATTTTATTGTCATTTTATTTTCATACATTGATAATATAGTTTTAACTTGTACAATAGACCGCATTAATTATTCCAACAGTTGTTGTAACGTTCCAATCTGTGGATAGTGCCTGTACGAGCATATTCGTGGTCCATGTAGCTTCTCAATAGATATTCTCAAGAACTATTTACATGATGGTGGTTACTTGAGGTGAATGTTCCTAGTAGGGTGGGTTGAGGACTAGTCAGCTGGGACTGGAGTTCTTCTGTTAAATTTAATCTCAACTGTCTGCTCAGGGGTTATTTGGTCACGTGTGTGGGTGCCTGGTTTGGCTCCTGATCAGACTTATGTAGTGTCGCTTACTCCCATGTGGTTGCTGCCCTCCTCGGCTACCTTACGCTCTGTGCTAGGTCTAACGATCTTCCCCTTCAGATCGTAGTGCGTGTTTATGTGTTCTGGTCTACCTAATTATTCCTGTCCGGATGGTGTCTCAGCTACTCTCCTTGTGTTTCCTCTTTGCTATCTCGAGATTCCCATCCTCTTAATATTTCCTCCCATAAGGGGGCAATGGGTTTCTGGCGCAGTCCCCTCAGTTCTTCGCGCTCCAAGACCTGAAGTTCTGCTCTGGCCCATTTCGTGACTTCACATCGCCAGATTTCCAGTGGGGGGGAGCTAGAAGCCTTCCAGTTTAGTGTTATTTGCCTCCTATAGAGTGCCAGTGCCAGGTCCAGAAACCGGGTAGCTACTGCACCCAGCGCCAGTCCCGAGTGCAGTCCCAGCAGGTATAACGATGGGGTCTGCGCCAGTTTGACACCCAGTGTTTTCTCAAGTTCGCCCAGTATCTCCTCCCAGGAACGACGTATGCCCTGGCAGTGCCATAACATATGGTCCAAATCTGCATCCAGTTCGTTGCATCTGGGGCATGCTCTGGGGTCTCCCCCATAAATTATGTTTAGTCTATGCGGCGTGAGATATGTTCTGTGCAAATAATTAAATTGTATATATCTCAAACGTGTGTTCCTAGTTACTGTCCTAGGGTATGACATTGCTTTTTTCCACTCAGCTTCTGTCAGAGTATTACCCAGTGCCCTTTCCCATCTCTCACGAAGGGCTTGGAGAGGGGTCAGAGGGCACTCATTTTGGGCCCTGTACAGTTTAGCGACCAGGTGGGTGTCCTCGCCCATGGTTAGGAGGATATGCATGATATTGTGAGTCTCTGGTTCTGCATTAATCGTTCCCCAGTTTATTTTAATACGGTGAGTCAGGTGTTGGTAGGTTAAGAACTGCCCAGTTGGTATTTTATTCTTTTCGACCAGATCCGTGAATGATCTCAGTACTCCTCCCTGAAAGAAGTCTCTGAGAGTTCCAACCCCTTTACTCGGCCATATCCCTAGGCCACTGCACGCCCTTGACCCGTCTAATGGGTCAAGCACCAGCCACTGTAATAGTAGGGCCGGAGAATATGGTGTCCCTATTCCCACTCTCCGTGAGCATCGCTTCCAGCATTCTAACGCAGTTTTCAGTAATGTACTCTACACTTTGCATTTCACTGTTCAGGCGAGCATGAGCGCCAGCATCCAATTTCCGCTGCTCCCCCGCCAGCAATGAGTTCCTCCGTGCATCCTCTCCCCGCAAGCCATCCGGCCACCCACTGCAACTGACAGGCCAAGTAATAGAATTTGAAATCTGGCCCCCCGAAACCCCCCACGATCACCGGCCTGCAGAGGACAGGGAGCGAGGCGCATTTGCGGCCTCCATCCCATATAAGCTCTCTGAGTAGGGTGTTTAACTCGTAGAACCAAGTTGAGGGAATCACTGCTGGTAGGTTAGTAAAGAAATACAGGAGGCGAGGGAGCATTATCATTTTTGATAGGGATATCCTAGCTGATATGGTCAGTTTCAGGGATCTCCAAAATCCCACTGAAGAGCGGAGCGCTCGGAGTACCTTACCTATATTACCCTCGCGTAAGTCTCTTAGGTCGTGGAACACCTGGATGCCCAGATATTTAAAGGTGCGTGGGGCCCACACAACATCCGAAGGGCATGTCGGTGGGCACGCTCCACCCGATTCCAGTGGGAAGACAAAGGTCTTACTGAAATTGTCTAACGCCTCTACTGCCCAGGGCAGGCCTGTCTCGCCCTCCCTCAAGTATATTAGGACATCATCTGCGTAGAGTGAGATGATATTTTCAGTTTGTCCTAGCACTGTCCCCCTGCCCAAGCCGACAGGACGGAACTGGGCGGCCAGGGGCTCAATAGCCAGGGCAAACAATAGAGGGGACAGAGGACATCCTTGTCTAGTGCCCCTATAAACTGGATATGCCTCCGAGATCGACTTTCCGGTCTTCACTCTCGCAAGGGGGGATGCATATAATAGATCCACCCAGCGCACCCAGTTTGTTCCCAGCCCCATTTGGAGCATCACTGTCCGTCGAAAATTCCATCTTAGGGCGTCAAATGCCTTCTCGAAGTCTATTGCCAGTAGGGTTGCCCCTGGGGGCTTCTCAGTGTGTGGCATGTGTAAAATGGAGAACAGGCGCCTCAGATTTAAGGATGTGTTCCATGCTGGGATAAATCCATTTTGATCTTGGTGTATCAGGTTAGGGATATGTTGAAGTATCCAATTGGCCAAAAGTTTACTGAGGATTTTGAAGTCACAATTTAGCTTTGACAAAGGGCAGAAGTCGGTCACCTAGAGCTCACCTCTGTCTCGCTTAGGCAGGGGGATTACCAGTGCCTCCCTCATAGAGCCAGGGAGCATACCCTGTTGGAATGCCTCTATGAATGTTTCTACCAGTCTGGGAGCTAGTAGTGAAGAGTACTTTTTATAGAAGTCCATCGGCAGTCCATCGGTACCTGGGGTTTTCCCAGCTGCTAACTGTGATATGGCTTCTTGTACTTCTTCCAGGGACACCGGGCCCCCCAGGACATCCCTGTCGCTGTCTGTCAGTGTGGATGATGGTAACGGGTGTATGTATGCTCGGACTAGCCCTAGTTCGATTGGATCTTGCTGCCTGTATAGAAAGGTATAGTACTCTAGGAAAGCCTCATTGACTTCTTTAGGTGAGTGGTGAATCCTCCCCTTCATGTCACGCACATTTACTGTAGGCGCCCCTTCGCTTCCCGGTCTCACCAGCCAGGCCAGCATTCTCCCAGATCTACCCTCTTCTGCTTGCACTGAGGCCCAATATCTTCGTGCACTATGTAATCTTAGCTGTTTTTCAGTTCGGGACTGCGAGGACCTTGCCTCTTTTAATCTGTCACCTTCTGTTTCTGTACCATTACTGTTCCTTTCCACTTCATGGATGGTCTTTTGTAGTTCAACCAGCTCCCTCTCTAGTGTACGCTGGATTCCAGCCGTCTGGCTCATGCATTGGCCTCTCACTGCCACCTTAAGGGTTTCCCATTCTATGCCTCTAGATGTTGCTGATCTAGCATTAAGGGTGACATGTTCTGCGATATGGGAGCGGAGTGACTCTCTGTATGCCTGGTCCTCCAGGGCAGACGGACGTAATCTCCACAATGGTGTGAGGGGCCTATCCTCAGTTGCCTTCCATACCAGTAATAAGGGGTTATGATCGGACAGGGTGCGTCCTAGGTATTCTGTGTGAGTTACATTTTGTGTAGCCTGTGCAGAGCATAGGATCCTGTCTATTCTAGTGTGTAGGCGGTTTAAGCTAGAGTAGTATGAATAGTCACTGTCTGTCGGGTGTTGGGCGCGCCAAGCCTCTGTCTGTCCCCAACTAAGCATCCAATCTCTAGAATCGGTGGCTATTTTATGTGTTATCGCCCCCTTAACTGGCGGGGTGGAGCGGTCCATGTCCACGTCCACCACACTGTTGAAATCTCCTCCGATGAATAATTCCTCCCCGTTTCTACATGTAAGATGTCTAGACAATTGCTGTAAAAAGGGGATTTGGTCTTGGTTAGGGGCGTAAATGCTGCATAGGGTAGTTGGTACACCGTGAAGGAGGCCCCCCACGATCACAAACCTGCCTTCGTGGTCAATATTGGTGGATGTAACCTCAAAAGGAACCCCCGCTCTTATCCACACTAGTGCTCCCCTGGCATAGGCTGAGTATTTAGTAGCGAAGATCTGACCCCTCCATCTGCGCTTCAATTTATCTATCTCAGTTGCTGTAAGATGGGTTTCCTGCAACAGGCTGACATGTACCCCCCTCCGTTTCAAGTACGAGAGCACACAATGTCTCTTAGAGGGTGAGCCCAGTCCCCTGACGTTCTAGGTCAAGAATGAATAACTAGCCATGTCAGTGTGTGGTGATCCGCATTGTTCCCCCCCTTCCTTCCCGTGTCTTAGTTCCTCACCCACCTCGTTAAGCTTAATGTGAGTAAATCGTAACCCCAGTGACACCATCAATAAACTAAATTGTAAACACCAACGCCCCAACCCCAGGGCACCTCTCAAACTATAGGTTGCCCAGTTAACATTGCAACAGTGCAGTAATAATAACAAGTCAGTTTGAGTTCTCGCCATTCCGATGGAAATGGCTGAGAAACCGGTTGAGGGGGTGGCTGCAAAGTCGTAGAGGCCTCTTCAAGAAAGCATTCTTATCCTCCAGTGCCAGTCAGGAGGATACTTATACCAGTTCATCCGATGTTTGGGGAGTCACTCTAGGGGTGTCGCCGGGGTAGCTGGAGCCTCCTTCTGAAGAGACCGACGCTACGTCCGAGTCTTTTGCACTATTGACCTGCGAGAGCACACTCCTGCACACTGAGGCCGCCGCTTCCAGGGCCTCCATCTTTGCTGACTCTCTCTGGGCCCTGGTTGGCCCCACAGGCAGTCGATCTCTATTGTGCTGTCTCTTCTTTCCTCTGTGGGCGGCTCGACCGGTCTGTCCGTGACGGCCCGCCGTCAGGCCCCTCGACTCCAACCATTCCCATGCTTCTTCTGGCGATTGTAGAAACACCGTTTTGCCATCCAGGACCACTCGTAATTTGGCCGGGAAGAGGAGTGAGTACTGGATCCCCTCCTCTCGGAGGGCTTTTTTCACGGTTAAGAACGAGGCACGTTTCAACTGGACTTCCAAGGTGAAGTCCGGGAATAGCGTCACCGCGCTATTTTCAACTTTATGGGGCCTCGCTTTTCTGGCTCTACGGAGCAGACAGTCCCTGTCTCTATAATGCATTAACTTCGCTACCACCACCCGTGGTGGTCTCCCCGGCGCCAGAGGTCTCGAGGGGACTCGGTGTGCTCACTCCAGGGAGAAAAAGGCCGTAAGGTGGTCCGGCGCCACGACTGTGTGCAGCCATCCTTCGAGGAATTCCACCATGTCGGAACCCTCCACTCCCTCCGGAAGGCCCACCACCCGAATATTGTTCCTGCGGTTCCTGCCTTCTGCATCTTCCACGCGGCGTTCGAGGCGGTGTACACGGTCTGTCAGCTGAAGAACTGACGCTTTCGTGCTTCGGAGTGAGCTCTGATATTGTTACCTCTGTAGCTTTCACTCTGCCTGCCAGTTTGGTGTGGTCTGCCCTCAGCAACCCTAGCTCCACTGCCACTTGGTTAATGTCTTGTCGTAAAGTTATTTTTGTGTCTTCAATGGCCCCCAAAATCTTCTCCAGGGTTGCCTGAACCGTTGGTTGCGCGAAATCCCCCATGGACTCTTTCTGTTGTGTATTTATGGGATTACGATGCAATGTCTTGCCTATGGTCTTACCCCTGGAAGACATTCGGGACTCGTGTTACTGTGGGCTAGATGTCGAACAGGGCAGAGACCCACTCACCGACTGGGGATAGGTGTATTAATTCTCCCGTCGGGCCCAGTTTATCTGAACTGCGGCCCCCGACCGGTTGCCAGAATGTGCTAGTCTGGTTCCAGTCAGATTGTCTCGGGCTCGGAGAGGTGGGTCCCCACGGCCCAGGCCACCAGGGCCTTCCAGCGGCAGGTCCGATTCTGCGTTCGTTTGTGGCGCCCTTCATCACGCCTCCTCTTCCTACGGCCCTCATATTGGATCCCGCCAGGGCCTTTCCGGCAGGCTTCTCTCCGCCGGACTCGGCAGCCGGATCGTCGCTCCCCCGAGAGCAACCAGGGGAGTTCCACGTCTCATCCGCAGCAAGCAGCATGCAGCCCCAGCCTCACCCAGAGTCACTCACTGGCGCCCGGCTCTCCTTACTTCTGCCCAACTCTGCTCGTGGTTCGGAACTCCGATCCGGCCCAGCCGGGGCCTTCCTGGCAGGCTTCCCTCCCCCGGTCTCGGCAGCCGGATCGTCGCTCCCTCGGGAGCAACCAGGGGAGTTCCACGTGTCATCCGCAGCAAGCGGCACGTAGCCTCAGCCTCACCCGGAGTCACTCACTGGCGCCTGGCTCTCCACCTTTCTGCCCAACGCTGTTCGTGCTTCGTAACTCCGGTCCGGCCCAGCCGGGGCCTTCCCGGCAGGCTTCCCTCCGCCAGTCTCAGCAGCTGGGTCGTCGCTCCCTTGGGAGCAACCGGGGGAGTTCCACGTCTCAGCCGCAGCAAGTAGCCTCAGCCTCACCCGGAGTGACTCACTGGCACCCGGCTCTCCTCACCTCTGCCCAACGCTGCTCGCGCTTCATAATTCCGGACCGGACTAGTCCGGCTCCACATGCGCGCCGGGTCCCGGTCTCCTGGATTTGTCTCTGCAGCTCTTCCTCTCGGTCCGGTGGTCTCAACGGCCAACCCGGCTCTGCAACTTCAAGATCACATCCCCGGCTCCCGCGAGGATGCCGATTTTAATTGGGCCCCACCATGGGCTTCCCGGTGGGCTTCCCTCTGCCGGTCTCGGCAGCCCGGTCGTCTCTCCCGCGGGAGCAGCCAGGGGAGTTCCACGTCTCAGCCGCAGCTCGTAGCCTCAGCCTCTCCCGGAGTCACCCACCGGCGTCCAGTTCTCCTCACCTCTGCCCAACGCTGCTCACGCTTCGTAACTCCGGCCCAACCTAGGTCGGGACCACTTTCACGCCGGGTCCCAGTCGCCTGGGTTCGCCTCCGCAGCTCTTCCTCTCGATCCGGTGGTCTCAACGGCCAACCCTGCTCCGCATCTTCAGGATCGCACCCCTGGCACCCGGGAGGATGGGGATTTTCACAGGATTAATTAATGCTTCGACGGAGCTCTGGAACTAAGCGTCCGCCATGTTGGCCCGATCAGCCACACCCCCACAGTGGTATGAATTTAAGGGACACAAGAATGATGAGCCGGTCACAACCTGAACAATGGTGCTACAACAGTAGTTAGCAGTCTATAAACATGTAATGGGTCAGTGTGATTTGTCCATTTTGTGCCAATAACTCTTGTGACGCAGCATTATTCCAGGGGCCTGCCCCCCCCCTCCTGAAATGGCATCCACCTGTCCTGTGTGGAGGGACAGGTGGAAGTGAGGTAATTCCGCTAACGTTGTGCGCCGTTGTTGGGAGGCGGTAGGGAACCGCTGTGCAACTCCTGATTGGTTAACATTGGGCCCTATGCGGTACAGTGGCCAATGGTGATCAACGCCAGCAGTGACGGTATGTACCGCCGCGGAGGTGACCGCCATTTTCTATCTGATTCCTCACTTGCTACTTAACCTTCCATAGGAGGGGATCCACACTGCATGTGCTGCTGTGACCTGTGTCTGGAACCTACCATAGCCTGTGTGACCGGGGAAGGGGCCCCAGCCTTCACTTTGGGGGAGTTGGAGAGACTGGTGGATGGGGTCCTACCCCAGTACTGGCTGCTGTATGGATCTCCAGACCAACATGTGAGTAAACTGTGGGCACAATGCATGTGGGAAGGATGCATGGAGTGGTGTGTGTGAAGGCCTCATGTAAGAAGGGTGGGTGGATGTCCTCTTGTGGCATACAGGTTGTGTGCTGGGCTATGTGTGTGCCAATGGTAATGGAAACTGGTATGGTGGGCCATATGTGTAACAGGCTGGACTTGTTGTCTAATGGTATTTTCCTGTGTGTATTGCCTCTGCAGGTCAGCGCCCATCAAAAGAAGGGTATGTGGCGTGCCATTGCCAAGGAGGTACGGACCCTGGGGGTCTATGGCAGGCGGAGCACCCACTGTCGCAAACGGTGGGAGGACCTGAGACGCTGGCCACAGAAGACGGCAGAGGCCCAGCTAGGGATGGCCTCCCAACAAGGAAGGCGTGCCCGTCAAACCCTGACCCCCCTCATGGCCCGCATACTGGTGATGGCCTATCCAGAGCTGGATGGGTGCTTGATGGCATCACAGCAGCCACAAGGGGGTGAGTACAGTGCCCATCATTACAACTTATGCATGGTAGGGTGATATCCGGGTGCTGGATGTGTGTCAGTGGGTGCCCCTAGGCCAGGCCTGACATTGCAGCGTAGGTCCCCTGGTGGCTAGGGTTCTGAAGGGATAATCCTGCTACCTAGCTTGTAGGCATCCACTACTGGTCTGGGCTGCGTGGGTCCCAGGTGTGCTGCATTTGCCGGGGTGTGCCCCTACCCCTGGCTTGGTGGCTAGCATTATCACTGGTAGTGCAATAAATAGTGCGTAGGCCTGTTCCCTGTGTGTGAGGGTGCTGTGTATGCTGACGGTGGTGTTGGTGCAGCCATTGACCCAGTGTATCCTTTGTCTCTCTCCCCTCCTTTCTTGTTTTGTCATCCTGTCCTTAGGTGCGTTAGCATCATCTGGTGGAGGAGCAGAGGAACCGGCAACGGAGTGAGCTGCATCCCACAGGACCCAGGAGGCAGAGTCCACCGGCGCTGAGGGCACCAGTGGGACGGAGGGCGAGGGGATCACCACTGCAGAGCCTGGAGGGGACAGTTCAGACATAGATACCTCCTCTGATGGAAGCTCCCTGGTGGTGGCGGACACTTCTGTGACCACCCCAGCTACAGGTACAGCTGCAACTCCGCATACCAGCACCGCCCTCCCAGCATCCCCTCATCGAGTTGCCTGTGCCCGCTCACCCAGGAGGGTGGGCATTTCCTTTGCCCCAGGCACCTCAGGCCCTGCCCCAGGTAGCCCTGCTGCCCTCAGTGAGGAGGCTATTGACCTCCTGAGATCCATCTATGTAGGGCAGTCAACCATTGTGAATGCCATCCAGGGGCTGCCAGCCCACATGCAACAACCTAAGGCATTCCTGGAGGGCATTCACACTGGATTGGTGGCCCAACAGAGATCGATTCAGGCTCTGGCTTCCTCTCTGATGTCAGCCATTGTCTGTTTCAACCGTCCCCCCTCCAACTTCCACTGCCCAATCCCATTCTCCTCAACCCCAACCCATCGCAAGCACCCATACAGACAAGCATGCACACAAGACAACACCAAAGAGTGTCACAGGCAAACACAAGCACCACACTTCATCCCACAAGCACTCACACAAACACCATACAGTTGAAGACACTACAACATCCACTGCCTCCACTGTCTCCCCTTCCTCCACCTCCACCACCTCCATCCCAGTCACGTCACACTCACAACTGCATGCACTACATCATCATCCACTACCAGCATCATGACCACACCAAGCAGAACACACACCTCACTGGCAGACACCTCCACAACATCCCTGGTGAAACGTAAGTGAGGGTCCAGTTAGATTACTTCCCGTACAAAATGCCAGTTCGTTCGACAGACGTGGGAACTTAAGCCGGGGGAAATGGACCCTAGTACCCCGTTTGCAAAGTAAGCTTACTGATATATAGTAGGATCCCACTTAAGTGTCAATAATTTGAGGGCATCCAATTGTCAGTTATCCGGTAGAGTTCCTTAAGAAATTGGAAACGTACTCCAGGATGTATGATCCAATTTAAGGTTTATTAGACAAAAGTAAATGACTTCATATTATACAGCGGATGGAAGAATCATAGAACAGAGTAGATACTCAGCCAACACGTGTTTCGCCCTATGGGGTGCATTCACCAGGGCTTTCTCAAGGCTGTAGGAAATCAGATAGAGTAAAATTGAGAATGGTATTGAGAGAAAACATTAAAGTCTGGAGATCAAGAAGCACCAAAAAGGTGAAGACCCAAAGTTCGTAAAGGAATAATTACACCTGCGTGCTGTCGTTATCTTTGAAAATCTATCCATGAGAAAAATACATTTAAGAACCTATGCAATAGTGGTGCAGTAGCGTAGAGCCATTCCAGACTGTAAGCTGGGAAAAATATCAAGGGAAAAATTATCAAGTTGAGATATCCAGGGTAAAAGTTAAGAAAACAAACAAAAGATTCAAATACATATGGTCTAAATAAAGACAGAGAGTGCATTAAGTGATAAAGATATGAGGCTAAATGTTGGTGCAGGCACCGTGATCGTTAGAAAGAATGCTAGTGCTGGTTAGTTATATTAAAAAATAACCAAAGGTTAGAGTGGTACAAAAGGCCAAACACTGAGATAAATCACTCAGGTATGTAACATACCATGATTGGGATACATTTTTGCTTCTAGTAATAGACTGAGTAATATTGACAAAACAAACAATCTGTAAGGGAGAACATGGGAAAGTAACATGTAACTTTTGTATGAAAGTACCAAAAAGCTGTCAAGGCTAAACAAGCTACAATTTAAAAGAGACATTTTTATCAAAAAACGGATTGAAAATTTAGGAAAATTATGCTTAAACGAAACAACATTTTATAACTAATGTGAGCGAATGTGTATTCATAGTGAGATCCAGAAATATATGCATGACCATAAGACAAAGCCACACCAGTAACACGAGGCATAAACAAAATTAGGCTATATGAATGTCCAAAAAAGTGAGGAAAGGAAAAGACCAACTCGTAGTATTGGAGTGCAAAGTCATGGCTTACCCGTTTAATAACTAAAGCAGCTTGTAAAAGGAGGTTTGGTCAGTCGCATCCGTCGCCATTATAAGGAACGCGCTGACTTAACGAGTGTTCTTATATTTGAAAGCTCGTAGCGTGAGTCCTATCTTTGTGTTTATTCAAAAACAGGAAGGGGAAAAGAAAAAGGAACAAGGAACGGGCGCCACCATCTTAAAGGTTGCGACCGTCCTCTGTTTGGGGAGGGTACTAGTGAAACAAATGATCTGAAATATGCAAACTATGCGCTATCTTTATGTTTATTAAGGGAGAGAAGAGAAGAGATGGGTGCCGCCATCTTTGAAATCAAATTTTGGGGACGTTACATTGATGATATTCTGCTCATCTGGCAAGGCCAGAAAAATCTTCTTAACCAATTCTAACAGACATTAACCATTGGGGTATTGATATCACTTATCAGATATCAAACTCAGCAGTGGAATACCTTGCCCTTCTGATCTTTATTGGAAACGACAAACTGCAAACTAGGGGCCAGATATACCAAAGGATTTTACCCATTCTGTGTCTATGGGAAAAAGCTTTTGTACATATGGCCCTAGATTCTTTAGGAAAGCGACGGCATCTAACTCAATCCTCCATGCCTCAAGCTGTCACCCATCGAGCACCATTCGTAATATCCCACAAGGAGAATTTAGGAGAGCCAGACTGAACTGTACCAGTACATCTGACTCTGAAACTACCTCTACAAAAATTATTGAGAGACTAACAGCCAGAGGCTACAATCAGAAGCTACTGAATACAACGAAGGACAAATTAAGTGGAGTGGATTGAAATACGATGCTCAACAAACCACAACAGTCGAAGAAGAAAACAGCCATTCGTTTCATAACAGAGTTTCACAATGGTCACTATCTAAGTCGGAAACTTCTTAGAAAACATTGGCATCTTCTACAGAACAACTCATCCATTAATTAATATATAACACAATATCCTCAAATAGGATTCAGGAGAGCCCCCAACGTAAGGGACAAATTATGCCCATCATTTTTTCAGGTCAAACCTTCCTAAACAACATTGCTTTTGAGACCTAACGTTTTTTTTACTTGTAGCAAATGTTCCATCTGCAAATTATGGCTTTCCAAAACCAAAATGATCATAATTAACGATCACCCTCACAAAATCCGAGACTTTATCAACTGTGAAAGTTCTAATGTTTTCTACTTAATCAAGTGGCCATGCCACCAAGTCTATATAGGCAGTACCACTTGAGCACTGAAAACAAGGACTCAAGAACATTATCAAAATATTCAAAAACTTGATCTCAGGGCCCCACTTGTGGAACATTTTAATGAATTTCACCCTGAAGATCGTACTTTCACCTTCTGTGGCCTTTGACGAATTAAAGCACTCCCCAGAGGGGGCAACTTAAAACTTTGACTGTGTCAGGAAGAAAGTAGTTTGATCATTCTTTATGATACAGTCTTTCATGGTCTTAACAAAGATTCAGAATGGCACTATTGGTTGATGTAATATTTTGAAAGTGACTTTGACTTTATATTGTTTTTTCCAGTTATTTACTTTGTTCACTAAGAATGTTATTTCATGTAATTGCAGAGCATTTATTGTCCTTTTTTGATGACAAGAGAAGGATTGTTTTTTGACTTAATCTAAGTACTAACTAAGAATATCTGCAAACCTCTTCATTTTGACATAAGCTCTTTGGAAATAGCGATATTTTTATCATGTATTAGAATTACACACTGAAACACTCTGCATATAGAATGCCCTTTGAAGTCTGTCGCTCTCACTAAGATGTGATATGTCTTGCCGTTTCTTCTTTTCTGACGTTTTGTAACTATTTAGTATAATTGTTATCCGTTTTCCCTAGTGCATTCTCTTTCTCTTTTATGTGTTTTAATACATTGATGTCGATTTCAAAGATGGCGGCGCCCATCTCTTTTCTTCTCTCCCTTAATAAACATGAAGATAGCGCGTAGTTTGCATATTTCAGATCATTCGTTTCACTAGTACGTTCCCCACACAGAAGACGGGCGCGACCTTTAAGATGGCTGCACCCATTACTTGTTCCTTTTTCTTTTCCCCTTCCTCTTTTTTAATAAACGCAAAGGTAGGACTCACGCTATGAGCTTTAAAATATAAGAACACTTGTTCAGTCAGCGCATTCCTTATAATAGCGACGGACGCGACTGACCGAACCTCCTTGACAAGCTGCTTTAGTTATTAAACGGGTAAGCCATGACTTTGCAGTCCAATACTCCGAGTTGGTCTTTTCCTTTCTTCACTTTTTTGGACATTCATATAACCTAATTTCGTTTATGCCTCGTGTTACTGGTGAGGCTTTGTCTTATGGGTATGCATACATTTCTGGATTTCACTATGAATACACATTCGCTCACATTTGTGATAAAAATGTTGTTTCGTTTAAGCATAATTTTCCTAAATTTTCAATCCGTTTGTTGATAAAAAATTCTCTTTTAAATTGTAGCTTGTTTAGCCTTGACAGCTTTTTGGTACTTTCATACAAAAGTTACATGTTACTTTCCCATGTTCTCACTTACAGATTGTTTGTTTTGTCAGTATTGCTCAGTCCATTACTAGAAGCAAAAATGTATCCCAATCATAGTATGTTACGTACTTGAGTGATTTATCTCAGTGTTTGGCCTTTTGTACCACTCTAACCTTTGGTTATTTTCTAATATAACTAACTAGCACTAGCATTTTTTCTTTCTAACGATCACGGTGCCGGCACCAACATTTAGCCTCATATCTTTATCACTTAATGCACTCTCTGTCTTTATTTAGACCATATGTATTTGAATCTTTTGTTTGTTTTCTTAACTTTTACCCTGGATATCTCAACTTGATAATTTTTCCCTTGACTATTTTTCCCAGCTTACAGTCTGGAATGGCTCTAGGCTACTGCACCCCTATTGCATGGGTTCTTAAATTTATTTTTCTCATGGATAGATTTTCATATATAACGGCAGCACGCAGGTGTAATTATTCCTTTAAGAACTTTGGGTTTTCACCTTTTTGCTGCTTCTTGATCTCCAGACTTTAATGTCTTCTCTCAATACCATTCTCAATTTTACTCTATCTCATTTCCTACAGCCTTGAGAAAGCCCTGGTGAATGCACCCCATAGGGAGAAACACGTGTTGGCTGAGTATCTACTCTGTTCTACGATTCTTCCATCCGCTGTAAAATATGAAGTCATTTACTTTTGTCTAATAAACCTTAAATTGGATCATACATCCTGGAGTACGTTTCCAATTTCTTAAGGAACTCTACTGGATAACTTGCAATTGGATGCCCTAAAATTATTGACACTTAAGTGGGAACCTACCATATATCAGTAAACATCCGCAACATCCATGCACATGTCCCCTGTGTCCTCTTCCACTGTGTCTGGCCTCCCTTCTAAAGTACACAAACGCAAGCACTCAGACACCAAACAGCCGTCCACCTCACAACAGCATACAGCCCATGCACCTGCACCCAAATCCAGCAGACAGACACCTCCAACAACGACTCCCTCATCCTCCACTCCCATTCCTTCTCCCTCTTCCTCTCCCAATGTCCCCAAAAAACTGTTCCTATCCACCATTGACCTCTTTCCTACCCCTCCCCCCCATACTGCACGTATGGCCAGGGTATCACGAACCCAGCCAAGCACCTCAGCAGCTCAGTCCACGGGCCCAGTTCCATCCGCTACCACTCGTGGTGGAAAGGAATCAAGGACACATTTACTGAAGTGGAAGGAGCTTTCCCCAGCCAGCCTAAAGGGGAAGGAGCCTGCACCGGCAGGCAAGAAGGGCAAGGAGCTTGCACCTGCCCCCCGAAAGGCCAAGGAGCTTGCACCAGCAAGCAGGAAGGGCAAGGAGCCTGAACCAGCAGACAAGAAGGCCAAGGAGCCTGCACCTGCAGGCAAGAGGGGCAAGGAACCTGTACCAGCAGGCAGGAAGGCCAAGGAGCCTGGGCCAGCAGCTGTGTTGGATCCCCCACCACCAAGCATGGTTGTGCATCCATCCGAGGGTGTAGGGGATCTGCAGGAGCCTCACCCCACTAGCAGCACCACCACAATGCATCCATCCGAGGGTGCAGGGGATGTGCAGGAGCCTCCCCCCACCAGCACCACCACCACAGTGCATCCATCTGAGGGTGCATGGGATGTGCAGGAGCCTCCCACCACCACCAACACAGTGCAGTCGTTACCGCCAACGGACAAAATGTAATCCTGCGTCCATGGGCTGCTGTGCGGCCTGTCCCCACCAGTCACCCACTCCAGAGACTGTGGCCTATCACTCCCCAGGACCAAGCACAGGGCATGTTGCCCCCTCCAGAACCAGTGGGCAAGTCACCCACTTGAGAGACTGTGGCCTATCCCTCCCTGGGACCAAGCACAGGGCATGTTGCCCCCTCCAAAACTAGTGGGCAAGTCACCCACCTAAGAGAATGTGGCCTTGTACTCCCCAGGACCAAGCACAGGACATGTTGCCCTCTCCAGAACCAGTGGGCAAGAAACCTATCTGAGAGACTGTGGCCTATCACTCCCCAGGATCAAGCACAGGGCATGTTGCCCCCTGCAGAACCAATGGGCAAGACACCCACTCCAGAGACCGTGGCCTTACACTCCCCAGGACAAAGAGCAATGGCCATGTTGCCCCCTCCAGAACCAGTGAGCAAGTCACCGACTCCAGAGACTGTGGCCTATCACTCCCCAGGACCAAGCACAGGGCATGTTGCCCCTTCCAGAACTAGTGGGCAAGTCACCCACTTGAGAGACTGTGGCCTATCACTCCCCAAGATCAAGAACGGGCATGTTGCCTCCTCCAGAACCAGTGGTCCTGTTTCAGCTCCCGGCTGAGGTGCCCCCCATCTCCTTGAGGTGCCTGCCAATTTACCAACTGATGCCCGTGCAGTGTTCTCTCCGTGTTGATGCAGGTGACAAGTGGGCCTTGGTCTTTGGCCTGTGGTCATGTGGCCCACGCAAAATGAGGACTGGGCTTTGTCTCTTGTTCTGACCATTTGTATATATCTGTTCCATAGCCTCAATTATTATTTATACTGTGTTGTTCTTATTACATTCACTTTGGTCAATTATTTTTGTCCTTGCATTATTCAGCCGATTTAGTGGGTTTAACTTCTTTTCTTGTGCAGCTGGTTGTGTGTATGGTGTTTGTGTGTGGGGTATGTATGGTGCAGGTGTGTGTCACTGTCATTTTTCTCCCCCCGCCCTTGTGTGCTAGGCGGCTGTACTCACCGTCGTCGTCTTCGCTGGCGTTGGTGTTCGTTGTGGAGCAGATCATAGAATATCATCAGAAAAACATGCAGTTCGAGTTCCATGGCGGTGTGGTTCTTTCCTGTGTCTCCAAAGGTGAGTCCTTTCACTTCTGTGCTGTGTTTCCATCAGGCTTTTGCTGTTGTTGGTACCACCCCGGAAAAGGTGGCGGAATGTCTAGTTATAATATGGTGGGCAGAACTTTGACTTCCGACTGGCTGTAGGTGGCTACCTCAGTGGTGCCTGTTGCTTCTGCCCTGGCGGTCGGTGTGGTACATTGGCTGTCTTTCAGAGATCTTTCCGCCATGGTCATAATTTGGCAGTAGTTACCGCCAGCCTGTTGGCGGTATTACCGCCACTTTATCACCGACCGCCAGGGTCGTAATGAGGGCATATGTCTCTAATTTCATCGTAAGCAGTTTACGTGGGACTTAGACACTCGCAACCCACATAATAAAGCATGAAAACTAGATCACAGAAAATGGCCCTGATGAAGGACTTAACAGATACCACTTTAAGTAATGAAAGTAATGGGAGGCATGGGAAGATTGTTCATACACCGCAACCAGCTCCAGAAGAAAGTAAAATGAACTAGCAAAAAAGAATGTCCTGCTTTGCTCTTCACCAACAGACAAGTTCGCCCACACTTATCCTTATTTCTACTTCTCTGAAAGTGGCCCCACACCTGAAGAATTTCATGTTGATAACAGCTCAAATAAACATGCCCATGGCTTCTCAGGTACTCCTTTTAGTTGGTATAGAGTCAGTTAATTAATCAGTTTGCGGAAGGGAAGGCATTTTGGAAGACAACCTCCACTACCACCACAAACACCCACATAGACATGGGCAACTTTTTTGAAGCTTCGATTTAATCAACGAATTAGTCGCTACTGTTCAGATTTAGATTCAATTCAAATCTCTTTTGCAGATACACACCCTGATGAAGACTTACACTCAATTTCAGACGCAGGCATATGATTCTAGCCTGACACAGCCCGGGCATCAAAAACTAAAGTAATTTTACTAAAACAATGCATCTACACCAAATGACGTACATATTGACTTCCCGCCCACTTATCAAGTTCTTGCAGCAATAAATAACGCATTAACTAAAATATCAGACACAATGATTGAAAAATCTGTCATTGGTCAATCAGCATTAATAAAATACATTTATCTGAGCATGCAGATACACGAACACGATAAAGAAAATGTTGTTCCGTGTCTTATTCACACACACGGCAAGAAGCAGCAAGGGCCCAGCCCTGCCCATAGTATCTCGGGCGGAAAAGAGGAACAAACCACAGACGCTCGTTGTAAGGGATAAAAGGCCGCTTTAATAGAACAGGTCTGGTATAAAACAATAACCTTGGCTTTTGCCTCACAAAACTACAAAACTCACTATACAATATTTCTCTCCTAACCCCTCCCCCACCCTCTAAACTTTCCACTCCCCAAATCGCCCTTGAACAATCCCTTCCCCATCTATCCTGCTGCCCACCTTCTGCAGTTACCCCTGCCTTTCCTCCCTCGTGCCCCTTGCTAAAACCTCCCTGCCCTCAAATCTTTGGCATCAGCCCCTTCCCCCCCAAAGCCTTTCTGTGTAAATCCCCCGCCCCACCAGACCTGCCTACCAGTAGCATGAACAAACTACCCAATATACTCCACGAACAATAATTAACATTAAACATCATGCAAAAAACCTGTCCTATCATAGCCTAATTAAGCCAGAAACAAAAAACTTTTATACCCAGAAACAAATAACCGACACTTTCCTACCAGCAAAAACTCAAACTCAAACAAAATCAAAACAACTAAATGAAGGGAGGGCGGGTGGGCCCAAAAAACAGTACCGGCCCAAAAAACAGTACCGCCTCCTGGGTGTGTACAATGGCCAAAAGAGGCCGCCTACGTCCAACCCACCCCTTATATAACCCACCCTTAATACCCACCCCATCCTGTCAAATTGCCCAATAGTGTCCCCGATCTCCCCGTGGCCCGTTCCACCCGCCCGATAAGCCCGGGGGGAGAGCGGGTTAACCTCGGCTCCCCCCAAGCCCCCATCGGGCGGTAAAGAGGAACAAACCACAAACGCTCGTTGTAAGGCATAAAAGGCCGCTTTAATAGAAAAGGTCTGGTATAAAACAATAACCTTGGCTTTTGCCTCACAAAACTACAAACCTCACTATACAATATTTCTCTCCTAACCCCTCCCCCACCCTCTAAACTTTCCACTCCCCAAATCGCCCTTGAACAATCCCTTCCCCATCTGTCCTGCTGCCCACCTTCTGCAGTTACCCCTGCCTTTTCTCCCTCGTGCCCCTTGCTAAAACCTCCCTGCCCTCAAATCTTTGGCATCATCCCCTTCCCCCCCAAAGCCTTTTTGTGTAAATCCCCCGCCACCCAGGAAAACCCGCCAGGCGTTTTCCTGCCCCACCCCCCAAATTACCGATCCCAAAGCTTCTCCCCCAACAAATCCGCGATCATAATCCTGAGATCCAATAAGTAGCGCTCGTTACCCATAAACGTCAAATGAACACCATCTTGCCGAAACAACTCAACCAACGATATAACCAAATTCTCATGTAACAAAAAGGAAAACCCCTTATCCTGACAGAATTTCCTCATCTCCCTATTCACCTTTCTCCTTTGTTTTTCTATGCCTGAAAAATAATATGCTCCTCTCCACACCCTCCTAGGAACCATACCAGTCCAAACTATGTGCGTACCAGCCCAACGTTCCTTAATCCTTACCAGATCCATCTTCATTGTCTTCAACAATCCCATGCCTGACAAGGAAACTAAATCATTCTCCCCAGATGGATAACTAACAGGTTTGGGCAAATCCGTCTCTCAATCCTTCTTGAAAGAACCGACAACAACTCACCCCATCTCATGCCACTCTTACCCATCTAAATAACCCTAATCCTCGCCCCATCTAAACCTAATTGCGTTCCAAAATGCCTGGATGCCGCTTGCTTCTCCGCCCACCGCACAAAAGAGTGCCCAACTATCCAGACGGAACAGCCTCCATCGGGTCCCCCGACACAACCTACAAGAGAACAGGTAAAAAACACATGAAAAACCCTCACAATACCCACTTAAAAAAGAAAGAAAGAAAGAAAGGCTGAAAGAAGTTGGTAAAAGAAAATAAGAAACCAAAACACAGCAATCTACATAACCAGATAGAAAACAAACTACCCCAACAACCTACCTGTATTACGCTCACGAACATAGCGCTTAAAACATTGTGGTTTCCATCTCCCCAAACCCATAATAAAACCATCAGATTTACCCAAAGCCCTGGCTTCCGTGGCCGCTCCGATCCGAAAGGAATGTGTACCATAACACCGCAGATCCAAGCCCAACAGAACCAAAGACCTTCTCAAAACAACTATCAATTGATTAGCCGGTAAACTTGACCCATCCTCATGAATAAAAACCAACCTGGAAGATGTCGTCAGAAACCTTACAAACAAATCCCACCACTTAACCGGACAAATGGAAGAACCATTACCACCCAAAACTACCTCCTGTCCCCTCCCCAACCGATCAGTCTTACATGCTCGCAACCAAAGAACAACAGCCCCCTGTCTTACCTGCACATCGGACTGTAAAATACCATCCTGTCCCTTCAGCCCCAAAAGCTCCGAAACCCGCAACGCTCCGTGAAAAAACCAGGACATACAGAACGAAAACAATTTAACTTCCCAATGAGAAAAACAAACCTCAACCAAAACCCCTAACAAACATTGCAAAATATGCAATGTAATGGGCCGTCTGCGATCTCTTCGTGCCCCCCCTTCCCTGGCCCACCCCGAAATCAATCTTCTACCAAGCTCACCCTCGACAGTATCCTAACCCCAAAAATACTTCCTGTAAAAGGAAACACCCGACAACTTACCTGATATAGTAACTGCTGACAAGCCTGACTCAATTTGCTGCATTATAAAATGGATCGCATCCTCCCTCTGCAGCTCACAAACCTCAAGACCCTCCCTCCCGTTTTACTGCACCTGACTGTAAAAACTCCAACCAGGCCTGCTCATAACTCCTCCGAGTAGACGGAGCTATGGACTGCTGAATCAGCTCCAGCATCCTCACTCTCCTAATTCCCATAACTCCCTGGGAACCTCTGTCTTCAGCACATCCGCTCCCGGTGCCAGCCCACAGAATCTCTGCCACTGGAAACGAGATAACGCATCAGCCAAATTGTTATTAACACCTGGAACATATCTTGCCTTAAACAACACATTAAATTGCAAACATTTTAGCAAAAATACTCTCAAAAGCCTCAGTACCTTCTTATCCCTTGCCCTCTGTGAATTAACTAGATTAACCACTGACTGGTTATCCACGTTGAACAACACATTCCTGTTCGCAAATGTCGAACCCCACACAAACAGCGCAACCACTAAAGGAAAAAATTCCAAAAAGGTGATGCTATGCTTAGCCTTCCTCCAACTTAAAGGCCAACTCTCCGCAGCCCAGTGACCATCCCAAAATAACCCGAAACCATGGGCTCCAGACGCATCTGAAAAAACTTGAATCTGCCAAATCCAATCAACATCATCAACCAACATAGTAACACCGTTGAACTGCTGCAAAAACCCAATCCACATCCTCAAATCCTCTCTGACGCTCGCCCGAAGCCGAATATGATGGTGAGGCAGCACAGCTCCTCTCATTGCAAAACCTAAACGCCTGCAGAAAGCTCTGCCAACCCGAATAACTCTACAAGCAAAATTCAAATGACCCAAAATCCTCTGACCCTGACGTAACGCCAGCTTCGGCTTCTGAACCGCTTCCTCCAACAGAGAAATCAACAGCTGAACTTTCTCTCGTGGCAACCTCACTTCCATCTTAACTGAGTCAAATTCGATTCCCAAAAAACTCAAGCAAGTTGAAGGCCCTTCCGTCTTCTCCTGAGCCAAAGGAACACCAAATTGGGCCATAGCCCTCTGAAACACTGCCAGCACCTCTCCACATTCACCAAACTGAGGTCTGCCCACAAATAAAAAATCATCCAGGTAATGAGTAACAAACTTCGCCCCGTTCTGGCCTTGGATAAACCATTGTAAAAACGTACTAAACATTTGAAAAAGAGAACACAATACTGAACAACCCATTGGTAACATCCTGTCCACGTAAATAGCATTTTCGAACTGCATACCCAACAATGAGAAATCCTCTGGGTGTACCGGCAACAGTCGAAACGCCAACTGAATATCCGATTTAGCCATTTCAGCACCATGCCCGCATCTTCTCACCAAGGAAATTGCATAATCCACTGATGCGTAATGAACCATCGCATCTTCAGGAGCGATAAAATCATTTACCGATGCTCCAGCAGGCCAGGACAAATGATGAATAAGGCGAAATTCCCCTTCCTGCTTCTTAGGTACAACGCCAAGAGGTGAAATGGTTAGGTTCGGTAAGGACCAACTATGAAAAGGACCTACAATCCTACCTAAACACAACTCTTTCTGGAGTTTTGCCCTTACCACATCCTGGAACTGCCTTGCTGAATTCAAATTATTGGCCCATCTCCTGACTCTCGGACCTTGATAACAAAGCTTAAAGCCTTCTTAGAAACCTCTTAACAAAGTCTTTGCCTCTTCTAAATGGTGGTAAAACTGCAACCAGTATCCTACCACCTCTAAATTAATAGGAGTAGGGCCCTTTACTTGCCAAGTGTTGTCCGTGAGCCCTGCCTCTATCTGCTCCTCTACCCTGCATCCCTTGTCCTGTCCAATTAAAGCCACCGAAACATTGGAAGGCCGGGTGCTTGCCTCCACAATTGGCACACTCATGTCTAAATTTGCACTGTTGCCTGGTGCACAACGCACTGTTAAATGCCCAGCATGCTCCATTATGGGGGAACTGACCCCTGTGACTGAAACCCACCCCAAATTGGGTGGGACAGCCCTGAAAGGGCTTATATTGAACCGGTAAGCCACTAGCCATATGTGTAGTAGGTGCATTCCTTGCAGTTCTTAACCACTGCATCTACAACTCGTTGTCAATCTCCCCCCAAACCTTCTCCGGGTAAATAGCTTTACGGGCCCAAAACTCCTCATCATAGCAGAACCAGCCAAAGCAGCCATAATCCATCTGGGCCCTTGTCACTACATCCATGTATTTGAACAGAGCCACACAAATATCCAGAAATCGTTCGCACAATACACTTGCATAAATCAAAAAGGCAGACGTCCAATTCTCTATAGTCGTTGGCACCTTCGGTCTCCTCGCCAACTCCCACTCCTCCTCCTTCGATCCTTCCTTTGCCTGTACTTCCCTGTCGCGTGGGCTCTCATTATCCTAAATGAGACTACTGGATTTCTAGGCAGCAGGATCGATAACGGTGTGGGGGACTGAGTCTGACCCACTTGTAAAGAACTCTGTCACCCTAAATCCGTTTTTTGCTCTGGCTAACTCTCTCATTTACAATATGGTCTCATATACAAATGACAAAGACAGTATAAGTTTTATATAATGTTTTAATAAAACGACTGTATTTTAGATAATAAGGCTTGAGCCGCGATAACCAGAACAATACAACATAGTAGGATTGAAATAGTCACCAGGAGAGTAAAACATAAGAACAAAGCTATCATATTGCCTAACAGTTTCTACTCTCCCTCTGCTTGTTCTATTTAGAGCACAGCATGTTAAGCTTCTAGCTTGCCTTTCTGAATCACTGGGGAGACATAAGCCCTCATACCTGAGCAAAGGCCTGTGATCTGGTTCAGCATCTGCAACGAGGCAGTCAGCGTCTAGTTGTGGGTCTCTGGTCGGAATCTCCCTCTTGCATGTATTGGGACAAGGAAGTGATTTTATAACTAACATGTCATCGTGATCACAAAATGTCCCTACGCAGGAATGCCAAATCTAAACTCCTACCACGTCTATCGGCAATGTACCAGACTGTATCCTTGACTGAAGCACAGAGTGAATATGTTATGGTAAACTCCAGTGCTGAAGTAGGCAAAACAGTGTGATATGAATAAAAAAACAACACCGTAGAACTGGCTATTTGAAAAATAACAGTACGAAGCCTAATAAAAAGTATGTAGAGCAAAGTGCACAGAGGCTCTAAGCTGCCAGCAAATGAATAAAATACATTCAGGGCAAAGTGCACAAAGGCCTAAAGCCTGAAGCTAATGCGCAAAGAATACGTAAAACTAACCACACTACATCCCTATGTAACAGTTTAAAAACATCAATAAATTCACCTTTCCAAATTTTCTCCTTAACCCCTTCCCCGCCACGGACGTAATGGTTACGTCCATGGCAGCGCCCGTGTGGCGCCATGGACGTAACCATTACGTCCTGAATGCTTCCCTCGGGAGAAGCGCTAGCGCTCCTCCCGAGGGCCGCCCCCCCCACCCCCCTAGGTCAGGGCTGACCGGGGAATCCCTTCCCCTTCCACCCCCGACCCCCCCCCCACCCCCCCCCTGTGACGTCAGCGCGCGAGCGCGCGCTGATTTGTCACAGGGGCCTCCCTAGTCGCGCTGGAAGCTCTGCTTCCAGCGCGATTGAAAAAGAAATGCAAAAGCATTTCTTTTTCAATCACTTGGGAGGCCCGGAGGGGCTTCAAAGGGAAGGAAAAGTATTTCCTTCCCTTTGAAGTCCCTCCGAGGGTTTCAAAAGCCGGATTGCTTGCAATCCGGCTTTTGAAACCCCACTAGACACCAGGGATTTTTTTTTTTTTCATTGAAATTGACCAAAGGGAGCGACCCCTTGGGCAAGGGTCGCTCCCAGGGGGGGCATTTTTTTGAAAAGGCCTTTTCTGCCCCCAGGGGGGGCAGAAACCTCTAGGCACCAGGGACCATATTTTTTTTTTTTTTTTTTTTTTTGTTTCATTTTTTTTAATTGAGGTGGGGAGCGACCCCTTAGGCAAGGGTCGCTCCCCTTGGGGGAAAATTATATTTTGGCCATTTCTGCCCCCCTTGGGGGCAGATTGGCCTATTTTGATGAGGCCAATCTGCCCCCAAGGGGGGTAGAAACCACTAGACACCAGGGTTTTTTTTATTTTTATTATTGTTATTGACAAAAGGGAGCGACCCCTTGGGCAAGGGTCGCTCCCAGGGGGGGCATATTTTTGGGAAGGCCTTTTCTGCCCCCCCTGGGGGCAGATCGGCCTACTATTAGGCCGATCTGCCCCCAGGGGGGGGCAGAAACCTCTAGGCACCAGGGACCATTTTTTTTTTTTTGTTTCATTTTTTTTTTTTTTTGTTGGGGAGCGACCCCTTAGGCAAGGGTCGCTCCCCTTGGGGGAAAATTATATTTTGGCCATTTCTGCCTCCCTTGGGGGCAGAATGGCCTATTTTGATGAGGCCAATCTGCCCCCAAGGGGGGTAGAAACCACTAGACACCAGGGAGTTTTTTCTTTGCGTGAATTTCACGCAAAGGGAGCGACCCCTTAGGCAAGGGTCGCTCCCTGGGGGGGAGGGCAATTTATTTTAGGCCATTTCTGCCCCCCCTGGGGGCAGATCGGCCTATTATTAGGCCGATCTGCCCTCAGGGGGGGAAGAAACCTCTAGGCGCCAGGGCAAATTTTTTTTTTGTGTTTTTTTTTTTTGTTCTTTCTTTTTTTTAGAGATGGGGAGCGACCCATCAGGCAAGGGTCGCTCCCCTGGGGGGCAAATTGTATTTAGACCATTTCTGCCCCCCTGGGGGCAGATTGGCCGATTTTAGGTCAATCTGCCCCCAAGGTGGCAGAAACCACTAGGCACCGGGGATTTGTTTTTTGGCGCCAATGTCACGCAGGGGGAGCGACCCCGTAGGCAAGGGTCGCTCCCGGGGGGGGGGGGGGGGTTGGGGGGGCAAATTTTTTTTAGGCCATTTCTGCCCCCCGGGGGGGGGGCAGAACACTCTAGGCGCCAGGGCAATTTTTTTTTTTGTGTTTTTTTTTTTTGTTGTTTCTTTTTTTAGAGATGGGGAGCGACCCATCAGGCAAGGGTCGCTCCCCTGGGGGGGCAAATTGTATTTAGACCATTTCTGCCCCCCTGGGGGCAGATTGGCCAATTTTAGGTCAATCTGCCCCCAAGGGGGCAGAAACCACTAGGCACCGGGGATTTTTTTTTTGGCGCCAATGTCACGCAGGGGGAGCGACCCCGTAGGCAAGGGTCGCTCCCGGGGGGGGTGGGGGTTGGGGGGGCAAATTTATTTTAGGCCATTTCTGCCCCCCCGGGGGACAGATCGGCCTATTATTAGGCCGAACTGCCCCCCGGGGGGGGGCAGAACACTCTAGGCGCCAGGGCAATTTTTTTTTGTGTGTTTTTTTTTTTTGTTGTTTCTTTTTTTAGAGATGGGGAGCGACCCATCAGGCAAGGGTCGCTCCCCTGGGGGGGCAAATTGTATTTAGACCATTTCTGCCCCCCTGGGGGCAGATTGGCCAATTTTAGGTCAATCTGCCCCCAAGGGGGCAGAAACCACTAGGCACCGGGGATTTGTTTTTTGGCGCCAATGTCACGCAGGGGGAGCGACCCCGTAGGCAAGGGTCGCTCCGGGGGGGGGGGGTGGGGGTTGGGGTGGCAAATTTATTTTAGGGCATTTCTGCCCCCCCCCCCGGGGCCGGCTGAGCTACAGGCCAAACACCACAGGTAGGCACCTTGCAAAAAACACCTCTGTTTTCTGTGAAAAAATATGTTGTGTCCACGTTGTGTTTTGGGCCATTTCCTTTTGTGGGCGCTAGGCCTACCCACAGAAGTGATGTACCATTTTTATCGAGAGACTTAGGGGAACGCTGGGTGGAAGGAAATTTGTGGCTCCTCTCAGATTCCAGAACTTTCTGTCACCGAAATGAGAGGAAAAAGTGTTTTTTGGGCCAAATTTTGATGTTTGCAAAGGATTCTGGGTAACATAACCTGGTCAGAGCCCCGCAAGTCACCCCATCTTGGATTCCCCTGGGTTTCTAGTTTTAAAAAATGCACTGGTTTGCTAGGTTTCCTCAGGTGTCGGCTGAGCTACAGGCCAAAATCCACAGGTAGGCACTGCTTTTTATAAAAAAATGTGATGTGTCCACGTTGTGTTTTGGGCCCTTTCCTTTCGTGGGCGCTAGTCCTACCCACACAAGTGATGTATCATTTTTATCGGGAGACTTGGGGGAACGCTGGGTAGAAGGAAATTTGTGGCTCCTCTCAGATTCCAGAACTTTCTGCCACAGAAATGTGAGTAACATGTGTATTTTTAGCCAAATTTTGAGGTTTGCAAAGGATTCTGGGTAACAGAACCTGGTCCGAGCCCCGCAAGTCACCCCTCCTTGGATTCCCCTAGGTCTCTAGTTTTCAGAAATGCACAGGTTTGGTAGGTTTCCCTAGGTGCCGGCTGAGCTAGAGGCCAAAATCTAGAGGTAGGCACTTCGCAAAAAACACCTCTGTTTTTTTACAAAATTTAGGATGTGTCCACGTTGCGCTTTGGGGTGTTTCCTGTCGCCGGCGCTAGGCCTACCCACGCAAGTGAGGTATCATTTTTATCGGGAGACTTGGGGGAACGCTGGGTGGAAGGAAATTTGTAGCTCGTCTCAGATTCCAGAACTTTCTGCCACAGAAATGTGAGGGACATGTGTTTTTTTAGCCACATTTTGAGGTTTGCAAAGGATTCTGGGTAACAGAACCTGGTCCGAGCCACACAAGTCACCCCTCCTTGGATTCCCCTAGGTCTCTAGTTTTCAGAAATGCATAGGTTTGGTAGGTTTCCCTAGGTGGCGGCTGAGCTAGAGGCCAAAATCTACAGGTAGTCACTTTGCTAAAAACAGCTCTGTTTTCTGTGATATGTCCACGTTGTGTTTTGGGGCATATCCTGTCGCGGGCGCTAGGCCTACCCACACAAGTGAGGTATCATTTTTATCGGGAGACGTGGGGGAATGCTGGGTGGAAGGACATTTGTGGCTCCTCTCAGATTCCAGAACTTTCTGCCACAGAAATGTGAGTAACATGTGTATTTTTAGCCAAATTTTGAGGTTTGCAAAGGATTCTGGGTAACAGAACCTGGTCCGAGCCCCGCAAGTCACCCCTCCTTGGATTCCCCTAGGTCTCTAGTTTTCAGAAATGCACAGGTTTGGTAAGTTTCCCTAGGTGGTGGCTGAGCTAGAGGCCAAAATCTACAGGTAGTCACTTTGCTAAAAACAGCTCTGTTTTCTGTGATATGTCCACGTTGTGTTTTGGGGCATATCCTGTCGCGGGCGCTAGGCCTACCCACACAAGTGAGGTATCATTTTTATCGGGAGACGTGGGGGAACGCTGGGTGGAAGGAAATTTGTGGCTCCTCTCAGATTCCAGAACTTTCTGCCACAGAAATGTGAGGAACATGTGTTTTTTTAGCCAAATTTTGAGGTTTGCAAAGGATTCTGGGTAACAGAACCTGGTCCGAGCCACACAAGTCACCCCTCCTTGGATTCCCCTAGGTCTCTAGTTTTCAGAAATGCATAGGTTTGGTAGGTTTCCCTAGGTGGCGGCTGAGCTAGAGGCCAAAATCTACAGGTAGTCACTTTGCTAAAAACAGCTCTGTTTTCTGTGATATGTCCACGTTGTGTTTTGGGGCATATCCTGTCGCGGGCGCTAGGCCTACCCACACAAGTGAGGTATCATTTTTATCGGGAGACGTGGGGGAACGCTGGGTGGAAGGAAATTTGTGGCTCCTCTCAGATTCCAGAACTTTCTGCCACAGAAATGTGAGGAACATGTGTTTTTTTAGCCAAATTTTGAGGTTTGCAAAGGATTCTGGGTAACAGAACCTGGTCCGAGCCACACAAGTCACCCCTCCTTGGATTCCCCTAGGTCTCTAGTTTTCAGAAATGCATAGGTTTGGTAGGTTTCCCTAGGTGGCGGCTGAGCTAGAGGCCAAAATCTACAGGTAGTCACTTTGCTAAAAACAGCTCTGTTTTCTGTGATATGTCCACGTTGTGTTTTGGGGCATATCCTGTCGCGGGCGCTAGGCCTACCCACACAAGTGAGGTATCATTTTTATCGGGAGACGTGGGGGAACGCTAGGTGGAAGGAAATTTGTGGCTCCTCTCAGATTCCAGAACTTTCTGCCACAGAAATGTGAGGAACATGTGTTTTTTTAGCCAAATTTTGAGGTTTGCAAAGGATTCTGGGTAACCGAACCTGGTCCGAGCCACACAAGTCACCCCTCCTTGGATTCCCCTAGGTCTCTAGTTTTCAGAAATGCACAGGTTTGGTAGGTTTCCCTAGGTGGCGGCTGAGCTACAGGCCAAAATCTACAGGTAGTCACTTTGCTAAAAACAGCTCTGTTTTCTGTGATGTGTCCAGGTTGTGTTTTGGGGCATATCCTGTCGCGGGCGCTAGGCCTACCCACACAAGTGAGGTATCATTTTTATCGGGAGACTTGGGGGAATGCTGGGTGGAAGGAAATTTGTCGCTCCTCTCAGATTCCAGAACTTTCTGCCACAGAAATGTGAGGAACATGTGTTTTTTTAGCCAAATTTTGAGGTTTGCAAAGGATTCTGGGTAACAGAACCTGGTCCGAGCCACACAAGTCACCCCTCCTTGGATTCCCCTAGGTCTCTAGTTTTCAGAAATGCACAGGTTTGGTAGGTTTCCCTAGGTGGCGGCTGAGCTAGAGGCCAAAATCTACAGGTAGTCACTTTGCTAAAAACAGCTCTGTTTTCTGTGATGTGTCCACGTTGTGTTTTGGGGCATATCCTGTCGCGGGCGCTAGGCCTACCCAAACAAGTGAGGTATCATTTTTATCGGGAGACTTGGGGGAACATAGAATAGCAAAACAAGTGTTATTGCCCCTTGTCTTTCTCTACATTTATTCCTTCCAAATATAGGGGTGTCTGTAAAAAAGACATCTATTTGAGAAATTCCATGTAATTCACGTGCTACTATGGTCACCCCGGAATTCAGAGATGTGCAAATAACCACTGCTCCTCAACACCTTATCTTGTGCCCTTTTTGGAAATGCAAAGGTTTTCTTGATAGCTATTTTTTACTCCTTATATTTCAGCAAATGAATTACTGTATACCCGGTATAGAATGAAAACGCACTGCAGGGTGCAGCTCATTTATTGGCTCTGGGTTCCTCGGGTTCTTGATGAACCTACAAACCCTATATATCCCCGCAACCAGAGGAGTCCAGCAGACGTAACGGTATATTGCTTTCGATAATCTGACATTGCAGGGAAAAGTTACAGAGTAAAAAGTAGAGAAAAATTGATGTTTTTTTCACCTCAATTTCAATATTTTTCTTTTTCAGCTGTTATTTTCTGTAGGAAACCCTTGTAGGATCTACACAAATGACCCCTTGCTGAATTCAGAATTTTGTCTACTTTTCAGAAATGTTTAGGTTTCTGGGATCCAGCATTGGTTTCATGACCATTCCTGTCACTGACTGGAAGGAGGCTGAAAGCACAAAAAATTGCACAAATGGGGTATGCCCCAGTAAAATGCCAAAATTGTGTTGAAAAATTGGGTTTTCGGATTCAAGTCTGCCTGTTCCTGAAAGCTGGGAAGCTGCTGAGTTTAGCACCGTAAACCCTTTGTTGATGCCATTTTCAGGGGAAAAACCACAAGCCTTCTTCTGCAGCCACTTTTTCCAATTTTTTTGAAAAAAACAAAATTTTCCCTGTATTTTGGCCAATTTCTTGGCCTCTTTCAGGGGAACCCACAAAGTCTGGGTACCTCCAGAATCCCTAGGATGTTGGAAAAAAAGGACGCAAATTTGGCTTGGTTAGCTTATGTGGACAAAAAGTTATGCGGGCCTAAGCGCGAACTGCCCCAAATAGGCAAAAAAAGGCCTGGCACAGGAGGGGGAAAAGGCCTGGCAGCGAAGTGGTTAAAACTCTGAGTGAGATGCACCCCCAAAGGCATCGACACTCCCATATATGGCAGCTTCTTTCCTTTAGAACCACCTTGACCTAACGCACCCGACTCCCCCGTACTCACCTGACCCTCCACTAACTTACCTGCAACCACTGGAGTAGCATGAAGCGAACCTTCCGGCTTACTCTCAGTTACCCCGTCCCCTATTTCCACCTGAATAGCCACATCCACATTCTTTGCATTAAACCCCAAGATTGATTCATCCCCCTACTCAACAAACTTGCCTCCCTGAGACCTCACCTCTGCGTAGACCGCCAGCCACTTCACGCTGTGATGACAGACGATCGCCCTGGACCGCCTGTCCACTCTACACTGCCTTCTGAGCCGACACAGCCCGCACATCCAAAACGGGAACTTCGTCCTCATAATCCAACTCCTCTTCCTCAGGGACTAGACCTGAACTAGCGCTCCGGCTAGCAGGAATCACCCGAGTGACGTGCGAAACAGAATCCGAAGACTCAATACCTTGAACTGGTGTCTCCCTCACAGTCGGCCGAACCGCTCAGGATTGCGCCCTCTCTTCAAAACGATGTGCCGGAGGCTCCCTGACCTCCACCGGTACCCGAACATCAGCTGGCCGCCCAAACCGCTGACCCTCCGAGGCCAACCCATGCCGCTCATGAACATGGGCCGTGTTACACCCAGAAAGGTACGCCCTTGAATCCTGCTGCCAAAAATCTAGCCTCACCTGCGCAGAACCTGACCTCCCATCATCTCTGGTCACCCCTGAAATGGTACCCCGCAGCACCGAACCCTACTCATCCACAAACTCAACCTGCTCCCCCGCCCTGAAAACTGACTGATTGGCCACCTCCCACTCCTGCACTCTCCGCACCATGGGACTAACCACCCGTGGCACCCATTGTAATGACCTACTACCATCAGGCCTGCCATGTGCCTCAGACTGCTGAAAATTACCCTTCCCACCCAAGCCCTCAACCTCCTCAATCTCCCCTTCCTCCTCTGAATCTAAAATAACAATATCAGACTCCAAAAAATGTCCTCCCCCCTTGCCGGTCTCCCAAATTAGGATTATTTTGCTCCAGAGAGCCACAAACAGCAATTCCCGAGGGCGCGGCCATCTTGGCCGCCCCTCCTAATGTCGTTTTCTCAAATAGCACCTTACTGCGCTCCCCACCGCTCTCTAAGGCGAGTAGGGCTTGTTTTGCCACTTTACGGGGTGCGCGTGCATGTTTAAACATGCGCGCTGACGTCCCACACGCCACCATCTGGCTCCCTGAGCTCACCGCACTCGACGTGCTGGGCACGCGCGCTCCTCCCATGCTCGCCGCCTTGCGGCGACCGGCGCCCGCCGCCATGCTTAATGAAGAGCCTCGACCCAGAGCAGCCACGCGCTGCCTCAAAGACGACCCAGGCCTCCTAATTAAACGCGCGCCACCTCCACGCACACCGCTCACACAAGGTAAGTTCATTGATCCCTGTTCTATGCATTCCGACCGCTCCACTGAAACTGAAACTTTCCTGCCTGCCACACTCTTTACTATAAACTTCTTAAATTTTTTGAGGCTCTCGGGCGATGTACATGCTAAAACAGCAGCAGAGACACGCTCTGCTGAAGACCTCTTCGGCCGTTTCAGCCCCACCCACGCTTGCTCCAGAACACCCTCCTTTATTAAGTCCTCCCTTCCAGCCTCCTGTAACACTCGCAACGCCTGCACCACGCTATTTGCTGCCATGAGAACCTCCCCAACAACCAAAACACCTCAAACAAATTGACACAACTTCTGACCTAAAACTCCCCCAAAAAACAGTACCGCCTCCTGGGTGTGTACAACAGCCAAAAGAGGCCGTCTACCTCCAACCCACCCCTTATATACCCCACCCTTAAGACCAACCCCATCCTGTCAAATTGCCCAATAGTGTCCCCGATCTCCCCGTGGCCCGTTCCACTCGCCCGATAAGCCCGGGGGGAGACCGGGTTAACCTCGGCTCCCCCCAAGCCCCCAGTCCACTTACCTGCACTGGGAGGGATGATTAATTAACTTGTGCAAAACAGACGGGTGCCCACTACTCATTACATGGCGTACCGGTGTCTCGCGCTTTTTGCTCAGCTGATCCCCACAATGTTGCCCTGGCCAAACTGGTGCAGCGGTAACATAGCAGTTAGGTGCTGGCAGTTAAGCGCAGCCTGTGCAGCACTCGAGTGCCAAGTGGTCCAACTGAGTTGGTGATGGGCGACCAGCACACCAACAGCTATTTTCAGATCTATGCAGCGAGGAGGCCAAAAGGCCATAAGTACTTTCAGTTTGCTCTTCATGTGCAGAGCCTTACTGAAGACCTCGTCTTTCGCCTGTGCTGTGCCAGTCTGCCTCGACATAGCTCAGCCATCATTATCCAACTGGAATGAGTAAAATAAATTAATGATGTTGGAATTCATGACAGGTGGCCACTGACATCACTAACGTGATATTGCACATCTAACCTGGACCTCGGTGGGCCTGTCTGTGAAAACATACCAGCAACCACCGGAAGGACAGGTGCATTTATTTTTTAATAATTATCAGGCCTACTTCCGATGGGAGGAAAATGTGATAGCCCTGGCGCCGTGAAATAAGTGCTGACTACATGAAACCACTGGAACAAATTAAGCACTGCAGCCAGGCAAATAGTGTTTTACATCTACTACACACAGGGCCATCAGCAGTTCCCCCTATATGCCAACATTCCTTCTTTGAATTATAGTTGCATTCCCACAATATTTTTCTGGGTTAGTCTCCCTCTTTCGTTTTTTATTGTGAGTAGCTGAATGTGCAATGAAATAATATGATTTTTTATTAGTTTGTCTGTTTTCATAACATATAAATGCTCTACAAAGCACCGATTTCTTCCATGAATTTATTTGGCACTTATTTTGTTAGCATCAGTAAAAGAAAGTATGCAGGCACATGGGACCTTGCCTTTTCCATATAAAGTATAAACATTCAAGTATGGTGCCTGTGTGTTTGCACATAATAGCAAACATTTTTGGAATGTATTTTATATTTAGAAGGAAAGAATTTCAAGAGGCATTGTTATGCATGACAGGCATAATCTAATTATTTTTTATACTTTATTATAAGTTTAATATTTTGGTAAGAAAAAATAAAGGAATAAAGTATGCACAGTGATACCACACAAATACAATGGTGGTGACGTTGTTAGACGCTGTACGGGAGGATGAGCATTGGTGCGGCACGGAGCTGCCTGGTGCCGCAGGTGCTATCATTCTGTGAACGGCGCCTGAGAGCCCCCGCTCGCCCATTTGCACTCCCTCCCTTGCGACCCTGGACTTGCAACCCACTCAGGAGTTTGTTACTGGGCAGTGAGAAATCCTGGTCCCAGCCTCCGCTTCAAGTCGGTGGCAGTGTTGGTGGGGCGGTGAGCAGTAAACTGAGCAGAGTGAGCGAGAGAAGGAGGCCCCACCCCAGAGGCTGGTGCACTGATTCACTATATCATCGAGTGCCATTGGAAGTTCCCCATATCATTGAGTGTCAGGGGAAGTGCCAGGACAGCACCAGCTGCTTTGAGGAGAGCCTGGGGGGAGGGACACTTGTGGCTCCCACTACAGTTGCGAAATTTGGAGCCGCTAGCAGCCAAGCCAAAGCCAAGCTGCTAAGCAGTGTGCATGTGCAGTGGGCTAGCAGGCTCAGAGACGCAATGCCTCCTGGAGGAGTGAAAACAGCCACAGTTAGGTTGGTGCGACTTGTTTTAGCAGCAGGGCCGCTCCATGCACTACCACCCCTATCGCCTTTCAACAACTCATCATGTCTCACAATGCCTCACCACGTTCTCCAGTTCATCGCAGTTTGCTTTAGCCTCCCTATTACAGTCACTCAGCCTTCTGAGTGGATCTTGTCAGCATTTGCTTGCCATCTGCTTGGCGGTAGTCCCCAAACCACAGGACCCTTGAGAGTCCAGCAAGCAGAACGGGCTCATGACCACCTACACCCCTCCCTGCAAGGCAATTTGAATAAGGCAGGGGGTGAAGTGGCGTTCCTACGGTGTGGGTCGTGCTTTCTTGCCTCCCTTGAATTTGCCTGCAGACCTTGTGCTTTAAATTTACTGCCCCCCCTAAGGTGCCAAGTAACTCTCAGGAATTCTTTAGTGTGCTCATGCCCCCCCTAGGCCAGTGAACTAGGGCCATGGGGCGGTGAGGTGGCGCTTATTGGTGTTGCAAAGGAAGCCACCTGAAAAAAACAACAACCCAAGAGAGCAGCTGACCTGTGCCTCTGGCACCGCACATATAGTTTTTTTTGTTAAGTCCTTTTTGGTGAGCATATGCCATCTCCGGAGCAGAGGCTCATGCTTGGCCTGCAGATAGTTCACCCACTGGCCTCATCAAGTGCGCTGAGATCATTGAGATCCCTGAGATCATTATCTGCAAAACAAAAAGCACAGAGAGACTCCTTGGTTTTTGGGGGAAACTGGAAGCCGGCCGATAGAATCTTCACTGCACACAGGCAGTTCATAAAAACGAGGAGGCTGCCAGTGGCAGTGAAGCAGGCTCACACATGGTCCATTTGTGCCAGTAAAGCCTGGTTATCTGCAAACGCAGAAGTTTCGACATAAGAAGAAAAAGCAGGACAGTTGACAGTGATAATGGAAATTAAAACAAAATTGAGGTGGATCAGCCAGAGGGGCTTAAGCTACGTAAGGAGGACACAATGGGCCTCAAGGGTAAGGGGCTCAACGGCCCAGGCCTGACGAATAACAAAAATAAAAATGATCCACAATGTCTTCGCAAGAGGGGAGGTAGGTGGAAATACCAAACCCTTGGTTGGCCAGGACACACAGGCTACATTATTGGCCCCTGAATCTGGTCAATTGAATCTGCAGACAGTGCTCTTGCCAGAGCCCAGACTTGAGACAAGTTCTCTTTGCTTAGCAACTAGCCCAACGTGGGTGAATAATGACCTAGAGGTAATTGAGATCTCCTCAACAATAGATAACCGACCGTCAGTTGTTAGCCATGCTACTCAATGAAGCAATCAAAAGCAGTTAGTTGAAGCAATGATACGTCAGCTTGTCTCCTCTCGATTAGACAACCTCTATGTACAAGTTGCCTCAGGCAATAGTCAAACATTCTCCACCGCTTTGGGAAAACCAATGCAGGAGCTCTGCAGCATGTTTACTGCACCATCACAAGAGCCTAGAAATTAGGTCCACAGCACGGAAGTGGAGATGGGGGATGCACTTGGCTCTGAAACTATAAGGAAACATTCATCTTGCAGGGTGGTGGCTGGAGAGGATAGCCCAAATTACATTATAAATACTATAAACTCTTCCCTCTTAGCTGCAGTTAAAGCCTGCAACTGGCAGTCACATAATTCTAAGTCCAAGATTCACTTGGACTTAGAATACATGATGCCTGATACATGATGGCACAAAGTGTGCTCACAATTGACAGAAAACTAGACACATTAATTGTGAAAATGGACCATTGTGTGAACAAATGGAATGAAGGAAGCTCAGCATGAAGGAAGCACAGCAACCAGAAGTGTAAATGACACAATAATAGATAAATTAGCTACTTTGCCTGATGTACTAGCCACACTCATTAGCTACTTTAAAATCACTCAAGAAATGAGCAGGAAGTATTGCTGCCTGATGGCTGACAAGAAGCTAGGGGATTCAAAGGTCAGAGAAAAACAATAGAAAATGGGGGAATAGTGGAGATACCAGCAAAGAAGGATTGGGTATGTCAGTAAGCATCTCATTTCAAACTAATGATCAATCAAGGTTGACGATTTTACCAGGAGAGGTCGCCGCACAAGATGATACAACTGGACAGATGACAGAAACCTCCAACCTCTTGTCAGGTGTGCAGGTCTGTGAAAGTAACCGACAGACACAGTTAATGAGACACCAGAAGAAAAAGTTGAAGAAGTTACTCAAAAATATCAAAAGAAAAGACAGACTGAATTTTAATGGGCAAAATTTATGTGCCAGGATGCACTACACTGACAAACAGGGGGTCCATGTTCCAGGGGATAACTCAGGGCAGCACGAGATCTACCCAATTTTCAATCAAAAACATTCCCCACATCCTGTATCTAGTCCTCTCCCTCAACGAATTGCTGTGGCTGAAGCTGTAGGAGGGAAGGTCAGTTCAGACGGCTGGAAATCCCCTGAAGATAGCAATGGAGAAAGCAGACATGATATCCAGCCAACATCGTCTTCAGTACACATCTCCACAGTGGACTACATCTTTGTAAATACAACCTTGTGGGCTAGATGTTTAAGCAATCAGGTAATTTACGGAACCAAAAGCAATCATAACCCTGTGGTATTTGAGATTAGTCTCAGGGCAATGAGGCATCAGATATATACGCTAGTGGGAAACCACTATCTATCAATGTAGGTCCACTAGTAAAACGGATTAAATAAGATACCGCCTGGTCCTCCAAGTATGCGCAGTAGAAATTGGCTTATGGCTCTCTAACGTCTGAAAGGAGGACAAACCGATTGGTAAACCAGTGGGGTATTATGGTCACTATGCTCCATGATGCACTTATCAGCACCAGTCAGCATCAGCAACAAAGGGTTAATAGAAATGGAGCCCACACATTTATTGCAGCCTGGGAGTATCAACATAGCAAAAAAGTATGCTGGTAGGCTGGTATGATGCCGGTGTACTACACAGGAGAAATAAAGCAACGCTCACGGAAGTCATTATGAAGCAGGCAAGGAAAGAACAAAGGAAAGTAACTTGGAAACTAACAAAGGATATAGAAAAACACTGGAAATTGATATATGCATTGCTGTTGCCAAGCAAAAGCAGAGAATTTTGGGGTTATGTTAAGACCTGGATTCATTCATCTACCAGTAAGGATAGCGTGGTCTCTGCCTGTGATTGGAAGAGCTGCGTGATAAAACTATATGTGGATTCTGAAAATGCAGATGCTCTAAGTATTTCAATGTTGCAAAATGCATTTGATGACCTTGACAACAGTCCCCTAAACGTTGCAGCAGAGTCAGTACAAAACATTTTTGGGAGCATCCAGCGTGATGGGGCACATGGACCAAATGGTCTTCTGGGGAGAATTTTCAAAGAAGACCATGGTTTCTGGGTTGCTCCCATGATAACCCTATTCAGCGAATGCCTATAATTGACTGTGGTTCCGAAGGCTAGGGAAGGGTCGATCCTGCATTCGATCCATAAAAAGGGGGAAGTGACTCAACCTGAAAACTATAGGCTTATAGCGCTACTGGATTTGGACGGCACAGCATTTGCAGAAGTTCTCTTAAAAGAGCTTAAAAAGTGGATAACGGAAAATAACCTCACACCTATGTATCAGACCAGGTTCAAATTCAACTCTTTCACTATGGACAGAGTGCTTGTTCTTTCATATTTGGGTGCCAAGGCACAGAAATTTCCATCCTATACACTTTATGCCTGCTTTTGATGGAGTCAGTCGCCACACCCTTGGAAAAAACTGGCAGACTGGGGGATACCCAAAATCTACTGGCAGCCTTATACACGGACACATGGATGCAAATCAAGACCTCTCTAACGCATGCAACAGAGAAAATTCACACTCATAGAAGTCTAAAACAAGACTGCGTTATCGCCCCTACTCTCTTCAATCTAAAATGCCACTGACCAGGGAGTAGAGCTGCTTAAGGGGAACACATTCCCCTCAAACTGGGTCAAACAACTCTCCCGATAATATAGTATACTGATGACCTGGTCTTGCTTGCCCAGACTCGGATAGCGTTTAAAAGGAGTCTGGACATACTTCACTGGGATAACCAAAAACACTATTTGCGTGCAAATGCGGCTACGACTAAGGTTTTGATTTTTGGTCATCAACCAAAAAAACATCTGATGGAATGGAGCCTCTCCCCGCTAAATATAGGGACATCAACTGAATATAATTACCTTGTGTTAGAAATGGGGTTTCTGTTTGGCTAGGGTATGCACCTAAGCCAGGCAGAACCCACCCACTCTAGTCAGGACAAGGGAGTTACACGTCCAAGATAACCCCTGCTCACCCCCTTGGTAGCTTGGCACGAGCAGCCAGACCTAACCCGGAGGAAATCTGTAAAGCGTTTGCACAACACACACAACACATGTGATGAAATAAATACACCACAAAGGGAACACAACAGCAAGTTATATAAAAATAATCTGTATTGTACACAACATCATTAGACCAAACATAGCATGTCAGTAATACCCTGCTACCCAAGCAGTAGTCACAAAAAACACATAGGTTACTGATTATTCTGCAACATAAGTAGTAGTCAGGAAAACATTTCTAAAGAAATGCACTTGCCATACAATCATCATAAATGCTCCTAAAAGGAACATCAGCAAACATATTGAAAGTCATAGAAGCTCACATCAAAATATTGCCTTGGCGAGTCACCACTATCCTCAGCACTTATCCTGCAACATTTCTGTATGGCATAAGGCATAAGATCAACTCCTACAATGCACAGCCTGTAAGTGAACGGCTCATACAATATGAAAGTGCAGCTGCTCTTCTCCTATGGGAGTACAGTGAGCAGGAAACTCACCACAGTTACTTAGGAGCTTCCTCATAAGACAGTTTTTGTGATCTGGGATGCACTTGTCCCCGCCCAGGAGCTCCGGTGCTCCGAGGGGAGAATATTGTAGAATTGTAGGAATCCTTGGAGAGGGTGGGTTCAGATCCAAGTGTGGTTTCAGCGGGGATCTCTGTCGAGGTCGCCACCCCGCCCGGGATCCAAAACGTCAGTAAGGGGGCCCAGGAGAAGAGCGGGGGACCACCGTTAAGGTCTCCCCCACTCCCAATCTTCCTGAGAGCAGGACGCTTGCAGACGTATCCCTGAAGCCGCAGCAAAGCTCTTGGCTCTCCCTTGTCTCGGTCTGGAGGTGTGGCAGTGATGCATCCAAGTAGGTGCCTGCTTGTGCCTGGGGGAGCCTCTCAGCGGGCTTCGCCTCAGGGGCACCCTAGGCACACATCTGCTCCAGCCTTTGCTGTCTCATGCCGCTGGGACACCGGACTCAGCGCATTTCCGATGCCCTTTGAAAATATCCATTACCCGGGCCGCAGCGGTGAATTTCAGTGACAGAAAGCGCTCTCAATGCGCTAGGATCAGTAAACCAAGGTGCCCTCAAGGCACTGGGGCAGCAAATAGAGCGCTAGTCCCTGCTCTTCAATGAAGTGATGAGAGAGGCTCCCTCAGGCACTCTGTAACCAGGGTACGGCACTCCTTTGCATTGAAGAGCAAACAGATGTAGGGGTCAGGGGCCCCAGCACCCAGCCCCTGGAGGACACAAGGTGGAGCACAGGGTGGCAGGGCCCAACAACAGGCTAGCACAAAGGTGATGCAGACTGTGGCAGTTATTCCAAGTGACCAAGCAGGTCACAGGTCAGCACAGCAGCAGCAGTCCATGCCGGTTCATGGTGAGTCCGAGTCCTTCTAGCAGCATTCTGTGTCCAGTTACAAGTATGTTTTTTGTGTGGTTTAATGGGGGAAAAATAAAATCCCCTGTACTCAGTTTTGCAAAGCATTTTCAATGAGGGGGAAAGGAGGTTTCAACCAGTTACAACTGGTTCTCGGAGTGTCCCCTCTCTACTCCAGCACAGGCTTCAAACATCAGTTGGGGGTAAACTAGCCCTTTGTGTGAGGCCAGGGCGCAGCCTGTACAGAGGCAAGTGTACTCCGCCTCCCATTCTCTCAGCCCAGGAAGACCATTCAATATGTAGATGCACCTCTGTGACATCTCCACCCTCCCTGTGTACAGACCACCCTGTCTGAAAAGTATGCACAAAGCTCAACTGTCACTCTGTCCAGATGTGGATTGGGGTCAAGCTGTGAAACACCGGAGTCATAAGCACAGAAAAATGCTCACTTTCTAGAAGTGGCGTTTCTGTAATGATAATAAAAAATCCACAAACACCTGTAAGTAGCATTTCTCATTACCATTACAATCATACCAAACATGCCTACGCTGCCCCTCATAAATCAGACAATACCCCATAGACTTAAGGCAGGGCATTTCCAATGCAATCTTATGAAAAGGCAGCACTCACAGCAGTGAGAAAACAAATTGGCTGTTTGTCACCACCAGGACAGGCCACGCTACTAGGGACATGTGCTGCCTTCTACATATGTATCACCCTGCCCATAGGGCGAGCTAGGGTCTACCTTAGGGGTGACTTACATGTAGTAAAAGGGGAGTTCTGGGCCTGGCAACTAGATTTAGATGCCAGGTACCTGTGGCAGTAAACTACACACGTAGGTCCTGCGATAGCAGGCCTGAGACAGGTTGAAAGGCTACTTCAGTGGGTGGCGCAAGCAGCGCTGCAGGCCCACTAGTAGCATCTAATTTTCAGGCCCTGGGTATAGGGATACCACTGTACCAGAGACTTACAGGTAAATTAAATGTGCCAATCAGGTATAAGTCAATTATACCAAGTTTACAAGGGAGAGCACGTGCACTTTAGCACTGATTAGCAGTGATAAAGTGACCAGACTCATAACATAAGCCAAAAAGGGTCAGAAAAGTTAGGAGGAGAAGGCAAAAAGTTTGAGGAATGACCCTGTAGAAAGGGTCAGGTCCAATACCTTAGAGTCTGGACATCAGATACTGGCAAAACCTCACATCAGGCAGCATCGCTGGTAGGGAAAGCAGAGTGAATTACCTTTGCCCTGTCCAAACTCCACCGTAGGCTTAAATCTCCCACTGTAGAGGCGATCAGGAGAGTCATTAAGTCAAAGTTATTACCAACAATTACCTACAGCCATCGTGCATACCCTGGCAGATTCGCCACGCTACTCAAGAATTGCCATCTAAAAGCCTCCAAGAAGATATTTCAGATCTCAAGATCTACAAGGCACACAGTGGTACATCTGGAGTTTGATTGGCGAGGATGGATATAGAATTTAAAAAGGATGTAATCAAATTTATCACTGAGTTTGCAGACCAACAATGCTAGTCTGCATGGGTCTCTGAAAGCAATTTTCACAGACAATTCAAGAACTGGGCCGGGTCTTTAAGGAGTGCAGAGGAATCCTTTGATCTGGTTCCAACTTACTCGCAAGATACCCTTTTAACGACGGCCCTGCTAAAGAAAATTCTAAAACAGCGTGAGGTGCAGTCTCAAGGGAACGAGACACTGCTTGTATCAGAAATATTAGAGGTGCAGATGGTCTTGTGGTGTAACATGCGGACCACAGCTGCCAACCATAGCTAAAGGCAGCATTGGATGCTTGGCCGTTCTGAAGCAAACTGCAGGTGCGGCTCTTAACTCTTCCCACATGGGAGTATAGGTGCCATTGGAAGTCCTTGCACTGCACTCAGAAACAATGCATATTGTGCAAATATCTTACAGTTTCAGTAGTCTATCTTGTATGCTGCTGTCTTGGACTTTCTTTACAGAGGCGCTTGTTCTTAAAACCTTTTTTCTGAAACACGGGTTGAGAACATGTAAAGAGGACCTGAAGAACATGTCCTCAGTGGTAGTCCTTATGGAACTTACCTGCTTTGGTAAATTTTTTGCTGACTCTCCAGAAGGCACGGGACCAGCATGAGTCAGTGATTCAGGGTGCTGTCGCTTGGAAGCAGAGCTCTAACAATGAAATGCTTAACACTCATACATTACTGACTCTGCTTTTTAGGACTTGCACAGGACACTATAGTCTCTCAGCTGTGCCTTAAATTATCTGGTGTATAGGTAACATACATGTGTGTTGCTACTGCAAATGATTCGCAATGGTTGTATGTTTCTGGATTACATGTTTTTATCTTGATATTTTAACATTTCTTGCTAGCATACTGCAACATTATAGCTCTCGAAAGTACTGCATTTTATCATTACTTTATACATTGCTGGTAGAGGATTTGAAATGATGGTATGCACTTTGATTGCGCACTTTATATATACTCCTTCTGGTTTTGTCTTTGTTTTACTCATGTGTATGATATTTTTGTAATGATTTTAAGTAATTTCGCAAGTTATGACTGACTGACTGATATCACACAAATGGGTTAAAGTGAGCTGCCTGGTTGCAGTGCGCAGATGTCAGGGTCTCACCAAAGCTATTTAGGAAAAGAACAAATTGTGAAGGAGAGGCCAGGTGGAAGGGGCTGGTGGGAAGTAGTAAGAAAGCTCAGAGAGAGCAAGCAGGTTCATGCTCTTTCCATGCCGTCTGTATACACAAATGTAAGAAAGAAGTTTCCCTTAGCAAAAATACAAGCTTTAATTCAAAATAGTGATACAGGAGCTATGCTCTAATGGCGGGCAAACACAATTAGAGAAAGGAAAGTCATATACTCAATAGCATTGAACTTCAATAGATAAAAAGCCCTCCAATTGTGAGCAAAGGATAACCCGAAACCCACTCAATATATTGTATACAATAGTCCTACAACAGCAAATAGCTAAAGATTTATTATTTATAGACAAGACCTAAAAAACACCTGCTCTGTGACTTTTACTGCATAGAGCAGAGGGCTGCCTGGTATGTGTGCAATTTTGGCCCACCCACAGAGCTTTGAGCAGCAGATTGCCCAGTGTGAGTGAGATTGCAAAGTACCCTGTAGTGCCTGACCAAAGAATCACAAGTGGAACGACAGAATGCTGTAACCTGGATGGGCAAATTCTATGTCAGGACCGGAGGCTCCGATTATGCTTTCTCTTTCTTTACTGACTTAAACAGCAGCCAATCAAATACAAGTAACAGAAAAAACTACAACACCCAGGATACCTAACATCTGTCACATGGTCCAATCACCATCCATGTCCTCTGCTATGAGTCCTTTGACCTATGAAGTCACTTCCTCTTTCTTTGCTGCTTCGCAGCAGATAAGTACACGATTATTTTCTCTCCTGTATTTTGAATGTTTTACGAGTGATTTTATTTGTGTAATTTGTTTAAATAAGTGTTGCGATTCTGCGCGCTTTCATGGTATTGATGTAGCGCCCTCGCGCTTAATATTTGTGGCGTTTTGCCAATTTATTTAGCCCTTCTTTTTGTGGAGCGGGAGCGGGAGCCCAGCTGCCCTCGGGCAGTCTTTTTTCTATTTTTAGCGAGCACACGCGCGCGCACGCATTATCGAGCCGATCTCTTTCCAGATTGGAAATCGATCGGCTCATGTATGCTGCGTGTTCGTCTGTGACCTTCCCTCAGCTAAATATTGCTCCCTGATGCCCAGCAGTTATTAAAGACTGACTGGGTTGTAAAATAAAGAACAGGCTTCTGCCTAGAGTGCTCTTCAGGTCGCTCCCTCCACACTTTAATTAAGGGCTCCTTTTCCTGGGCTGAACTTGGGGTTTTTGAACTCCCCCAATTGAACTCTTGGTTTATAATAATTTTCCTCCTCAATATTGTTACTATCCTTGAACCATGGCTCAATGGGATGAGCAAGAAACCGAGTACTACACTGAGGAGTTGGGTAATCAACTTGAAGTTGATCTGGTGGAAGCCCTTGATACCAGGGTCCAACAATCAGTTAATGATGCTCTACTGAAAGCTCTGGGCCCATTTTCTGCGCAAATATTTGACCTCACCCGATCCCAGGGTTGGTCGCAGGGACAACAAGAACCCAAAAAAGTAAAAGATAAGGCCAAAAATCTGGAACCAGGAGCAGAGGTCAGTGCTATTCATGCTGACGCTTTTGAGAAACTGCAGAAAAAACGCAGTGGCGAACACAGTTACAGTTCGAAAAAAGGAATTCCCCTTTCTTCCTTTTCCTCTGATAAGACTTCCTCCTCTGATGATTCAGATGGTTCTGATGACCCTGTACCGAGCAAGAAAAGTAAGAAAACGGCCCCCACTCTCCAGGTTCTGGACTTTGATTCTACAGAAATTATTCATCCCAGGTCCTCCAATTGGATTCCCCCTCCCGAAGTAGCGCAATATGTTCAAGCCAGTTTGCGAAAATGCTTCGATAAAGAAGTTAGGTCACGCCTGAAGGCGGAATGCCCCAGACCTGATCTGGAAGGCAAGGTGTCTGAAACTCCAGAGATAGACCCCACCATGGTCACCTTCATGAAAAGATTCGCTAAAGATCCCCAAAAAGGCTTAGACCGCTCATGGCGCAGCTGCCAAGACAAACTATTGGACCTTTCAGGACCCTTGACTAAGATCCTGGAATTGGCATATGTAGCCAAAGAATCTGGTTCTCCGGTGGACACCGATGTTCTTATCGGGTGGGCACAAAGAGCTGTGTGTCTTCTAGGTAACTCTAACTGCCATTTCAGCTGAACGAAGAAAATCAGTACTTATGCGCATTGATCCCAAATTATCAGATCTTGCGTCTTCAGAAGCGGGACCTTCGGCCGAAGGACTGCTCTTTGGATCCTCATTCATTAAAGACCTAGCTAAGTTTTGCTCCACTTTTTCTTCCCTTGACAAAGCACAAATGTCACTTAAAAAGGTTTTCAAACAAGACCTTTTTGGAAGGGCCAGTCGTTACGGGGGACGTATGTCCAGCCGCAGCTCCTTTACCAGTCCCCAAATCTACTACCCAAGAGGCAGAGGTGGTTGGTACGGAGATCAAGACTCCACCTTCTACCCCACGCGACCCAGAGGGGGTCAACCCCGCTTCCGCAGGGTTCATGGCAGGGGACAACAAGGAGCCATTCAAGACTCAAGTTTCACAGGTGAGCATTATTCATTTTTCTCAGGTCAGACTTGGGGGCAGAATTGCATCTTGCTTAGCAAATTGGAAACGAATATCCGGAGATCCATGGGTTCTCCAAACAGTAGAGGGATTTCGACTGGAGTTTGTCAGTACCCCCAAACAACTCTCCCCCCGTACTAATGTGTTTTTCCCAAGCAAATCAAGATTTTATAGACAAAGAAGTGCAAGCTCTCTTAGACAAAGGAGCCGTACAATTTGCTTCCCCTCATCCTCTCGGTTTCCTCAGTCCTATTTTTGTAGTAGACAAGAAGGGAGGAGGTCACCGCTTAGTCTTAAACCTAAGGGATTTCAACCAGTGGATTCTGCACAGACATTTCAACATGGAAGGCATCCACATGTTAAGGGACATCCTGTTAGAAGGGGATTGGATGGTGCGTCTGGATCTAAAAGATGCCTATTTGTCGATTCCAATTTTCCCTCCCCACAGAAGATTTCTACAATTTCAGTGGAAGGGTCAATGCCTGGAGTTCCTGGCACTCCCATTCGGTCTATCGTCAGCCCCTTGGTGCTTCACGAAGCTACTGAGACCAGTGATGGAATGTCTCAGAACCAAGGGTGTCAGATTGATTATATATCTGGACGATATTCTGCTGATGGCTCAGTCCCCTCAAGTCCTAGTCTCGCACTTGGATTGGACCATCAGTCTCCTACAGGATTTAGGTTTCCTGATCAATGTACAGAAGTCATTGTTGAAACCCTCACAGATAATAGAGTTTCTGGGCTTCCAGATAAATTCCACGTTATGTCAACTTCTCCTTCCATCTCAGAAGATACGCAACATCAAGAGAGAATTGAGACCGGTTTTAACCTGTCAGACCGTATCTTTGAGGAATAGAGCCAGAATAGTGGGCTTATTAGCCTCATCTATTCAGGTGATATTCCCTGCTCCCCTACATTATCGGGCACTTCAAAGGCTCAAGATCAGACATTTACAACAGGGTCTGAGTTATTCAGAACAAATCCCATTGACTACCGAAGTAAGATCGGAGATTCAATGGTGGCTTCATCATATGGAAGCTTGGAATGGCAGGGCGATTTTCGGCTCTCGCCCGGAGGTAGTGATAGAATCCGATGCCAGCAGATGGGGTTGTGGAGCTCGTTGCAACTCCCTAGTGACGGGGGGCAGATGGTCAGAATAGGAACAATCCCTTCACATCAATTGTCTGGAACTTCTAGCGGGTTCATTTGCCATAAAGAGTCTCTCCCCGCAGAAAACAGATTGTTGCATGCTATTACGGATGGACAATATATCGGCAGTGAGGTATGTCAACAAACTGGGAGGCACGAAGTCCAGAATCCTGGCAGAGATTGCCAAGGACTTCTGGCATTATTGCCTGTCTCAGCGTCTAGTAGTCATAGCGGAATACCTGCCTGGGGATCAGAATATCATAGCAGACTGGAACTCCAGATACCTATCAGACTCCAGCGATTGGAAGTTAGATCCTCGGATTTTTGCTCAGATAGTCAAGGAATGGGGCAATTGCAAAGTGGACCTGTTTGCTTCACGTCTCAATTGCCAAATTCAAAAATGTTACAGTTGGCGTCCAGACCCTTATGCATTAAAGACAGATGCCTTTCTTCAGGACTGGTCCCAGTTTCGAGGCTATGCGTTTCCTCCTTTTCTGATGATTGCCAGAGTGCTGTCTCAAGTGCGGAGACAGAAAACAGAGGTTGTTCTGGTGACTCCGTTTTGGAGAGCACAGCCTTGGTTCCCCAGTGCTCTTCATTTAGCCTGTGCCTCTCCTCTTCTGATTCCTCCTCATCCGAATCTTCTCTTGAGTCCAGAGGGCCTTCAACATCCTCTGATTTTGTCAGGGAAGTTAACACTTCTGGTCAGGTTAATTTCAGGTCGAGATGGAGTGCCCCAGATGTTTTGCAACAAGCTGCGGAGTTCATTAAACAGACCTGGGCCAGTAGTACCCATAAGAGATATAATTCAGCCTGGCGCAGATGGTCTAGTTGGTGTGATGGAAAGGGTGCCAATCCAGTGGAAGCACATATTGGCTTGATTGTTAACTTTCTAGCAGAACTAGCTAGCTCAGGTTTGGCTTATCGGACGGTCAATAATTTTAGATCTACCATTTCAGCAGGACACTCGCAGTTAGAAGGTAAGCCCATTGGAGAACATCCATTAATTTGCAAGCTTTTGAGGGGTATACGTCTTTCAAATCCTCCTCAAGCTAAACATACTGTTTTATGGGATGTTAATATTATTTTAAAATTCCTGGATTCTTGGCCTGCCAACAGATATTTGTCGCACAAGCAACTTTCAGCTAAGCTAACCATGCTGTTATGCCTTGTCTCTTGCAATAGAGTATCGGACGTCAGAGCCTTAGATTTAGCAGGTAGAACTTTTTCGCCAGAAGGAGTTTCCTTTTCGGTGACAAAAAGAACTAAAACAAATTGCAGGTCAGTATCCTATCCAGTTTATACGGAAAATTCAAAATGATGTGTTGTTCAGTGTTTAAAGGATTATGAAGTTGTCACAGAAGAATTTTGTCAGGATGCTAAAGGTCAATTGTTAATAGCTTTACAAAAACCTTTTAAACCAGTTTCCTCAGCTACTTTAGCTAGATGGATGAGATGGTTGATGAGTGAAGCAAGTATTGATACCTCGATTTTCGGGGCCCATTCGGCTAGAGGGGCTATGGCTTCAAAATCATTTGCCTTAGGTTCTCGTTTAGAGGACATAAAGAAAGCTGCAGATTGGTCTTCGGAAAATACTTTTCGTAAGTTTTATCATAAACCTGTATTGGATGTAGCTAGTGTGGTGATGGAACAGCTTTGAACTAGCATAATCGGAGCCTCCGGTCCTGACATAGAATAAACATTTTTCTAGCTATCGCGTCAAGAATTTTCAATTCTATTAAGGACACGGAGGCGAGGATTATCCCTCCCTTGTTATATATATGGAATATTTATTATCAATTATTATACATATCTGATGATATATTGTTATTTAACCCTCCCATTATTTAAATTATAAAGTTTGAGATAATGTATACTTTATGAGATATTACCTACCTGTTTATTGTTACAGCTTCCGATCAGAAGAACGCCTGAATGTTGCATCCTCAAGGAAAGTTTGGATTATATGTTCTAACCGGTTGTTTCTCCGGCATGGAGCCATCCAAGTTTTGGTTCTTCAGTATGGAGAAGAAGTTCATGACTCTGGATTTCGGGATGGCGTAAGAAGTTAGATTTCAAGTTGATCTTATCTGCTTTGAACAAAGAAAGAGGAAGTGACTTCATAGGTCAAAGGACTCATAGCAGAGGACATGGATGGTGATTGGACCATGTGACAGGATGTTAGGTATCCTGGGTGTTGTAGTTTTTTCTGTTACTTGTATTTGATTGGCTGCTGTTTAAGTCAGTAAAGAAAGAGAAAGCATAATCCTCACCTCTGTGTCCTTAATACAATTGAAAATTCTCGACGCAATAGCTAGAAAATATTTTACTGTTGCATTCTCAGAATCATTAAAAAAGTTAGCGTTTCTGTTAATTTTTTATTGTGGGTAGGTGGATGATATGCCTTTTCAAGTACTACTGTTCATTTTTATTGAGTTTGTTCCCAATTCTCATATTATATAAATGATCTCCATAGCACACTATGTCAACATAGATTTCAACAGCACCTAGAGGCTTAGGCTCAGTAAAAATCAGGGTGTCAGTAAAACCCTCCTGCAAACTCCACATTGATCTACCTTATGGGCATCCGACATGCCTCAGAAAGTCTTGCCCAGGAGATGAAGAAATATGATAATATCACTCTCCTCTTGCTGGAACTCCACTGCCTCCACTTGGCAGCCCACACCATCTTCAAAACAAGCTGTATCAATTACAAAACCATCACGATCAGCACCCCGATTATCTTACATGCAGAGCTCACCATCTGTGATGGTTCTCTGCACACCCACATTCCAGACACCATCAGACAGCAGACTTAAAAGTGTAAGAAAAGGAAAAGAGAAGCAGGTCTTTACCACCTTGCACCCAGGATCTGTAACAGCATCCCTGCCTCCATTTGGACTGCCCCACCAATGCTCCAGTTTAGGAAAGAAATGTAGATGCACCTCCTTAAAGAACACCACATCACAATACACGTACAGTCCGATAATTAACTAACTCTCCTATCATTCATTGACTTCATGCTGGTCTTTGACCCTGCACTCCATTGGCTGTTGGCTACATTTGCAGTATAGAAATACCACACACATACATTTAGTCATACATCAGCTTTGTGACTTTTGCTTCATGGAGCAGCAGGCTACCCAGTGAATGAGCAATGTCAGCCCTCCCACTCTTCATATGAGCAGCATGATGCAAGTGTTTTTTTTTCCCTCTTTCTTTTACTCAGCGTCTCTTACTAACACTCTTCCCAGTATGTCTCACTTGCCATTTTGTCTCTTTCTGAGCCCCATAGCTTCATCTCTTTGTAACTCTCATTCAATGTATAAACCCTCCTTATCTTTCCTAATTTATCTTACTGTGTAATTTTGTCTATCCTATTTTGTCTTTAGTATTTCAGTGTTTATTGCACCCTCTTTTCTACTACATCTCTTCTCTGTTGCTCTTTTTCTTCCCATCTCTTTTCCAGCACAGTCTTGTTTTTTTCCTTCCTGTCCCTCATGTTAGAATCTGTTGGACCTGGCACTTTTTGCAGGGCCTTCCCCAAACTTTTTGCCTCCTTCCTCCTATTTTCTCTGACCTCTTGCTGTTGGCTCTAGGACTCTGAGCACCTTATCGCTGCTGATCAGTGCTAAAGTGCAGATGCTCTCCCTTCTAAAGTTGTTATGATTGGCTTACACCTGATTGTCACATTTAATATACCTATAAGTCCCTTGTACTGCAGTATTTCTATGCCCAGGGCCTGTTAAAAAAAATGCTACTAGGGGGCCTGCAACACTGCTTGCACCACCCAAAGAAGTAGCCTTTCAAACCTGCCTCAGTCCTGCTAGTGCAAGGTTTACTGCCACAGGGGCCTGGCATCTAAATTTACTTGTCAGGCCTGGAACTACTCTTTTAATACATATAAGTCAACCCTAAGGTAGGCCCTAGCTAGCTCCATGGGCAGGGTGCTATGCATCTAAGAGCCAGGTTATGTGCCTGGTTGTGTGGCCTGTCCTGCTAGTGACAAACAACCTATTTGGTTTCTCACTGTTGTGAGTGCTTCCCTGCTCATAGGATTAGAATGGAAAGGCCTGGTCTTCTGTCTAGGGGGTATTGTCTGATCTGTGAGAGGTAGCGTGGGCATGTTTGGTATGGTTGTAATGGTAGTGAGAAAAGATGCTTACTGGTTTAGGTGGATTTTTCATTACCATTATAGAAATGCCACTTCTAGAAAGTCAGCATTTTCTCTCTGCTTATGACTCTGGTGTTTCGCAGCTTGGCTTCAATCTGTGTGTGGAGTGACAGCTGGGCTTGGTGCATACTTTTCAGACAGCCTGTACACTGGGAGGGTGGAGGTGTCACAGAGGTGCATCTACCTATTGAATGGTTCTCCTGGGCTGAGAGAAGGGGAGGTGGGGCACACCTTCATTTGTAGAGGCTGTGCCTTGGCCTCACACAAAGGGCTCGTTTACCCCAACTGATGTCTGGAGCCTGTGCTGGAGGAGAGAGGGGACACTCCTAGAGCCATTTGTAACTGGTTGGAACCTCATTTCCCCCTCTTTGTAAGTGTTGTGCAATATTGAGTATTGAGTTTTCCCCATGTTGAGAGACACCTTGAAACAAGAAGAGACACTTTTGGAAACAGAATGCTGTTGGAGGGATTCACCAGGAACTTCCTTGGACTGCTGCTGTTGTGCTGACCTGTGTCCTGCTGGGTCACTAGGAGGAACTGCCACAGACTGCAACCCCTCATGCTGGCGTGCTTGTTGGGCCTTACTGCCCTGTGCTTCCACTTGTTGCACCCGGGGGCTTGGTGCTGTAGCCCCTGCCCACTGCATCTTTATTGCTTTAGGCATGGAAAGAGCACTTTTAGGTGGATCATGGAAGCGCAGGGGGAGCGCTTCGTTTTCTCTGTTTATAGGGCTTTACTAGAACGCTTTACTGGATATGGTCCCAGTGCGGACAGAGCGCTTTGATTTATCCAGGACAAAGCACGTGGAGAGCACTTTGTAAGTGTGCCCGGAGGGAGACTCACTGCCGCTTCCAGCGTGAGTCAGGAAAATCCGGTGTGCACAGAGCACGCTCTTGGGTTGGGGCCCCGCAGGCACAGGAGCGATTGGGGAAGTGCCCCCGGGCACCCGCAGGAATTGCCTTCAGGTGCTTTCGTTGCAGCCCAATTTTTTCAGGAGTGGGTCTTTCCCTGCTTGGGAGCTCTGCCGACGACGGCCTAGTAGAGCAAGGATGGTGGACGTTCCCCTCGGAATCCCGGAGGACTCGTAACGCGCTCCAGCAGGAGCGCACTGCGGAAGCGAGCAGCCGTCCCTGCCTGGAGGCCAGCAGCTGCTGGAAATTGTGCCCAACATGGGGGTCCCCGGGAGGCCTTCTTGACTACTGGGGCAGTGTAGGTCCCCGCCCAGTGTATCTCCTACAGCTTGCGAGGCCACCCCCATATGAGGAGTGGGGGTGCCTCCCAGTAAAAGACTCGGGCTAGTAAGGTCCTGGACCCGTTCCCTTTCTGCTTAGGCTGGCAGGACAGGGAGGAGAACCTCGACAGAGGTCCCGTGCCTGCCCAGCCTCCTTTGGGGAGATTCTCACCACGTGCCGCAGTATACCTCTATGTTGGGAATACTAGTGACCTACCAGTTTTGGAAATGTTTTGCTTGATATGTGCAGCTATGATGGTATTTTTGGCGTCTTTACTAATATGCTTATTCTCCCATGCGCATTCTTAGTGATGTTTCACCCTATGTGCAGCCATGATGGTGTTTTGGCAGTGATGATCATGTGTTCCTCTGGCATGTCCATTTACGATAATATGTTTTTAAGATTTGCCATGTGTCATCTGATGTTCCTGTTATGGACATTTATGATTGTATTATGACGTGCATTCTTTCAGTAATTTTTATCTGACTACTGCTTATGTTGCAGAATAACCAGTAATCTACATGTCCTCTATGGCTTTTGCGGGCGTCCGTAGAGTAATAGTACTGTGTAATGTTCTCACCACTGCTTGGGTAGCAGGGTATTGCTGACATGTTGTGTTTGGTCTAATAATGTAGTGTACAATATAGTATACTTTTATATAACTTGGTGTTGTGTTTCCTTTGTGGTGGGGATAGTGCGTCACGTGTGTTGTGTGTGTTGTGCGAGCGCTTTACACTTTGCCTCTGGGATAGGCCTGACTGCTGGTGCCAAGCTACCAAGGGGGTGAGCAGGGGCTATCTTGGGTGTCTAACTCCCTCGCCCTGATTAGAGTGTGTGGGTTCTGCCTGGCTTAGGTGCATAGCCTAGCCAACCAGAAACCCAATTTCTAACAGAACCCTTCTATCTCAGTCTCTTCTCTCACTCTTCTGCCAATTCCCGGTAGACTCTTTTTCTTTTTGGTCTCTTTCAGCTCCCTCTCTCTGTTAAACTTCTCTTCTTCCTTGGTGCTGCCTTGTTGGCCTTATTTTTCTTCCTTCCTTCTCGATCACTAATTTTACTACCATCTTTCTTTTTTCTGCGTGAGTTCTCTACTTCTCTCACTTTTTTGCTCTTTTTTTTTTCTGTTTCTTATCAGTCATCATTTTTATCTCCCTGGTCTTCATCACTTTTTCTACTCCTTCCTTTTGCTTTCTCACTCTTTCATTCACTCTTGTTTACCACATTTTACCCTCTCGCTTTCTCAGTTTATTTGTATCTCTAGTTTTTTTCTCCAAGCTTTCTTTCCCCTTACTTGCTTTACGTCACATGGCTTTGGAAACTTTCAGTTTCCCACATGTGTCACTATCATTATTTGTGATGCTCAGTAGATGGTAAATGCACCAACTCCAAAACTAAGGGTCTGATTTAGATCTCAGTGGATGGAATACTTCACCAATATCTAAATCATCCCTTAGGGTCTGATTTGATCTTGATGGTAACGGTCCAGCCATCGCTTTTCCGTATGAAAACCCATCCGCCGGCATGACGGTCTGCCCGACATATTTAGATGTGAGGAGGAGCATAGGCGAAAGATCACAGAAGGTCTGCCGTCACTGCCAAGAATCTCCGTCCGTGTTGATGGCACCATAGGCTAAACCGGCTGGTGATGGGACTCCAGCCCATTTTACCACGGAGTTATTGACAATGTCCATTTGCGCCGAATAACTCTGGTGACTAATCCACAACACGTGAGTTGGCGAATTGGGAAGGATAAAAGGATTAAACTCACCTTTTTTAATGCTTTCCACATTTCCTGCTGCCAGGAACGCAGTCATACCAGTCCTGCGACGCTCCTGGGCCTAGGCCAAGATAGAAATCAACCCAGTTGTCGCCAGAACAGAAGATAAGTCACTGTCATACTTGTTATCCTCGGAATTGTTGCTTCACCTTAGCCCTGAACTCGTGCATGGTTGAATATTTTTGGCAAGCAGCCCCATAATGATGTGCAAAGCTTATGTGTCTAATGTACTTAGAAAATGTAGCAGAATAGGCCTCAAGATGTAAGTAACACCCACCAATTGGGTATGAACTGCCTTCATTGCAAGGGACACCTACACAAAAAGTCACAGGAAGCACACAGAGGACTCTGTCCACACAGGTGTGTGCAATATTTTTACAATAAGTTGAAAGCATTAGCTAAACCAGTATACCCAATAGGATCTAAATAATCTCATGATAATGTACCAATTCCACTACAATGTGCTACAGGTGGGTGTACACATAGGTGGTCATTACAACCCTGGCGGACGGTGTTAAAGCTGCGGAAATATCGCAAACAGGGCGGTGGACAAAAAAAGGGAATTATGACCCTGGCGGTAACCGCCAACAAAGACAGCCACTTTAACACACCGCCCGCCAAAGCGGTACAGACAATCAGCGCGGCGGTCACCCCCAACAGACAGGCGGGAGACAATGTACCACCCACACTATTACAACCCGCCAATCCGCCACCTTTTCCGGGGCGGATTCACCGTGGATAAAAACACGGCGGAAACAGCTTTTGCTATGGGAAAACGCTCACCTCAACATACTCCACGAGGAAGGAGGACACCATGGAGGCCGAATTACAAATCCTACCTGCCCTTGTCTTTCTGCTCCTCTACGACCAACAGCTACGTAGGCGCCAAAGACACCGGTGAGTACTGCATCTACGACATGGGGGAAGGGGGGAGGCACAAGTTAGGGGGACACCCACCAAACACCCCCACCCTCGCATATTACAACATACACACCAATGCATTCACAAAAATCACAGTAACAACCCACAATCCCCCCGGAAGAATGAAAAGACAATGCGAAATTCGGTCAAACATTGTAATGTGGCAATATACATGTCATACAAAAATATACAGATATATATATCTCAAAATCACTCTTATTTACACATACAATCCGAGAAGTAGTGCAGATATGTACACAACAATGTCCGTGCACCAACAGTCCAAAAATGCATGGGTGAGGCCCACAAACTTTACCTGACCAAAATCGGAGAGAACACTGCCGGGGCATCAAATAGAAACACTACAGGCACCTCAGGGGGAAGGGAAGGGGGGGCACCTCAGCCAGATGAATGCAAAGCCAGATCCACGACGGGGCTCCATGCCCATTGATGTATCCTGGGGAGTGCAAAGCCACAGTCTCTCAAGTCTCTACAGTGGGTGGGTTGCCCACTGTGCCATCCTGGGGAGTGCAAAGCCACAGTCTCTCAAGTCTCTACAGTGGGTGGGTTGCCCAATGTGTCATCCTGGGGAGTGCAAAGCCACAGTGTCTCAAGTCTCTACAGTGGGTGGTTTGCCCACTGTGCCATCCTGGGGAGTGCAAGGCCACAGTCTCTCAAGTCTATACAGTGGGTGGGTTGCCCACTGTGCCATCCTGGGGAGTGCAAAGCAACAGTCTCTCAAGTAGATGCAGTTCTCTACTGGTACTGGGGGGGACTGGTGCCCAGACTGGATGAGTCTCCCCGTGAAAGTTCATGTCCGGTCACTGTCCCAGCTGCACATGGGAGAAGGATGCCTGATGTGGCAGCATTTTCATTTCTACACGGTGCATGCCCTGTTCAGCGGTGCTTTGCCATGGCGGTCTTTGCCCTGTTCAGCGGTGCTTTGCCATGGCGGTCTTTGCCCTGTTCAGCGGTGCTTTGCCATGGCGGTCTTTGCCCTGTTCAGCGGTGCTTTGCCATGGCGGTTCTGGACTGTTCAGCGGTGCTTTGCCATGGCGGTCTTTGCCCTGTTCAGCGGTGCTTTGCCATGGCGGTCTTTGCCCTGTTCAGCGGTGCTTTGCCATGGCGGTTCTGGACTGTTCAGCAGTGCTTTGCCATGGCGGTCTATGGACTGTTCAGCGGTGCTTTGCCATGGCGGTCTATGGACTGTTCAGCGGTGCTTTGCCATGGCGGTTCTGATACGGACATTGGTGTGTGGCATGACGATCTCTACACTGGGCATTGGTGTGTTGCATGACGTTCTCTCCAATGGGCATTGGTGGGTGGCATGACGTTCTCTACAATGAGCATTGGTGGGTGGCATGATGTTCAAACATACAGGAAGGGTTTTGTGTCTGGTGTAGTCTTGTGTGTAACAGTGGGTACATACCTGGAGGATTAATGACTGGTTCTTCGCTGTTGTCCTTCGTAGGCACCCTCAGCTGGGACATATGAGAAGATGGCGGAATCCTCCGGTGTACCGACCGCTGGTGGACCTGTTGACAATGGAAGAAAGACATGTGATCGTCACCTACAGGTTTGACTGTGCCACTATCCAGGAACTATGTACCCAGTTGGAGCCAGACCTGATGTCACCGATCCACCATCCGACTGGAATCCCCCATGACGTGCAGGTGCTGTCAGTGCTCCATTTCCTTGCAAGTGGGTCATTTCAGACAACAGTGGCCATGGCATCAGGGATGTCCCAGCCTATGTTTTCCAACGTCTTGTCCAGAGTGTTGTCTGCCCTGCTGAAACACGTAAGGAGATACATCATATTCCCTCAGGTGGAGGATTTACCTACAGTGAAAGGTGACTTCTATGCCCTTGGACATATTCCCAACGTCATAGGTTCCATTGATGGGACCCATGTAGCTCTGGTCCCCCCCGCAGGAGTGAACAGGTGTACAGGAACAGGAAGAGTTATCATTCTATGAATGTCCAGATGGTCTGTTTGGCAGACCAGTACATCTTGCAGGTAAATGCTATGTTCCCTGGCTCAGTGCATGACGCCTACATCCTGCGGAATAGCAGCATCCCTGATATGATGGGTCAACTCCAGAGGCACCGTGTATGGCTATTGGGGGACTCTGGTTACCCCAACCTTTCCTGGCTATTAACCCCAGTGAGGAATCCCAGGACCAGGGCAGAGGAACAGTACAATGATGCCCATGGGCGGACTAGGAGGGTTATCGAACGCACCTTCGGCCTCCTTAAGACCAGGTTCAGGTGCCTCCATATGACAGGTGGATCCCTATTCTACTCACCGAAGAAGGTGTGCGACATCATTGTCGCCTGCTCCATGCTCCATAATTTGACATTGCGACGCCAGGTGCCTTTTCTGCAGGAGGATGATCCAGATGACGGTGTTGTAGCAGCTGTGGAGCCTGTGGAGCCTGTGGACAGTGATGAGGATGAAGAAAACGACAATAGGGATTCAGTCATACAGCAATATTTCCAGTGACACACAGGTGAGAACATTTTCTGGTTTAACATTACATTAACTTTCACACATCTACCTCTATCCTGTACCTACATTTCACTCACTATTTGTTAATTGAGTTGTACCCTTCCATTTCAGTTTCACAAGTGTGGTAACCTACGTGTCAACTGCTTGCATCCTTCAAGGGCTTGTGATCTGTGACATAGGTATGTTAGCCTTACAATGGGTAACCCATTATGACACTGTGATTGATATTACAAAGTACCAAATCATAGACTGACTCCAGATTTTTTGGTGTTTCAAGGGTGTTTATTTAAGTGCTCAAAAAATGAAGGGGGGTTGTAAAATGGTGATGGGTGATAGTGGAGGAATGTCCATGGCAGAGTCCAGTCTATTAGTCTCAAAGGTGCACTGCCCATCTTGGCATAGGAAGTGGAGCTGGGGCAGTTCACATATGGACAGGGTAACAAAGTGGGACAGTGGAAGGACAATCAGGGTGGTCTCATTTCCTGGCGGGGGTCTTGCCATCTTGCTCTGTCCTGTTCCTGGATCTCAGGGACCGCTTGCGTGGTGGTTGTCCGTCTGCAGGGGGTGGGGTGCTGGTGTGGTGGTCCTGTGGCGGGGCGTCCTGTCCACTAGAGCCGGCGGAGGTGGTGGGCCGTTCATCGTCCATGCTAGTGTCAGGGGCCCCTTGTAGTGCCACAGTGTCCCTCCTGGTGTTGAGTACTTCCTTCAGCACCCCTACGATGGTGCCCAGGGCGGAGCTGATGGTTCTGAGCTCCTCCCTGAACCCCAAATACTGTTCCTCCTGCATCCGCTGGGTCTCCTGAAACTTGGCCAGTACCGTTGCCATCGTCTCCTGGGAGTGGTGGTAGGCTCCCATGATGGAGGAGAGGGCCTCGTGGAGAGTGGGTTCCCTTGGCCTGTCCGCCCCCTGTCGCACAGCAGCCCTCCCAGTTCCCCTGTGTTCCTGGGCCTCCATCCCCTGGAACGTGTGCCCACTACCACTGTCCCCAGGTCCCTGTTGTTGTTGGGGTGGTGGGTTATCCTGGGTTCCCTGTAGTGGTGGACACACCGCTGATTGACCTGTCCTGGGTAGGGAGGTTTGGGCCCGCTGGGTGGGTGCTGTGCTGGTGTTACCAGAGGGTGGCAGCTCGGTGTTGGGCTGTGGCTGGGCAAGGGGAACCGACTGTCCGGAGGCCCACGATGGTCCGGGCTGGTCATCAAGATCCAGTGGGGCAGAGCTGCTGTTGTCAATGTGGGGTGGAGTGGTGTTGTCTGGACCCTCTGGTGTGGTGACGGTCCTCCGGGTTCCTGCAGGGGTATGAGAGCATGATTATTGCATGTATGTGTTTCATGGTGTGCAATGGGTGGGTGTTTGTGTACCCCAGTGCAAGCATTCCTGTGTGGGGCCTTGTGTGATGATGGTTGGGTGGGTGTTCTGGGTATGTGCAGTGAGCATGCTTTAGTGAGGGGTGCCAATGCTTAGTTGTGTCATGCAGGGCTTGGTGTTGGGATGGGTGGTTTGTGTTATGGGTTCATTACTGAGGATTTGGGGTGATAGGGAAGGGTGTGAGGGTGGGGGTGTGTGATAGCATGCAGGTAGGGTGGGGGATGTGATAGTTAAGATTTGACTTACCAGTGTCCCATCCTCCACCGACTCCTCCGAGGCCCTCAGGATGCAAGATGGTCAAGACTTGCTCCTCCCATGTTGTTAGTTGTGGGGGAGGAGGTGGGGGTCCGCCGCCAGTCCGCTGCACCGCGATGTTGTGCCTGGATACCGTGGAACGCACCTTCCCCCGTAGGTCGTTCCACCTCTTCCTGATGTCCTCCCTATTTCTTGGGTGCTGTCCCACGGCGTTCACCTGTCCACTATTCTGCGCCATAACTCCATCTTCCTGGCTATTGATGTGTGCTGTACCTGTGAGCCAAATAGTTGTGGCTCTACCCGTACGATTTCCTCCACCATGACCCTGAGCTCCTCCTCGGAGAAGCGGGGATGTCTTTGGGGTGACATGGGGTGGTGTGTGTGAGGTGTGGTGAGTGGAGTGGTATGTGGTGTTTTGTGCGTGGATGTTGTGTGGGTGATGGTGTTGTGTGCCTCTGTGTGATGGGGTTGTCAATAGCTGTGCTCTCTCTCTGGCCTTCTCTCAGAATTTCTGGTTGTAGGGGTTTGTGGGTGATGTGGGTGTGTGTTTTATATTGTGTTGGGTGTGTGGGAGTGTTGTTTGTATGTGTATCAGGTGTGTGTATTTGGAATTGTCCAATGTGGCGGTGTTTTGGAGATGTGTGTGTATTTTGAGCGCGGCGGTGTGTACCGCCATTGGAATACCGCGGTTGAAAGACCGCCACATGGATTCGTGGGTCGTAATAGCATGGGCGTGTTTCTGTTGGCGTGGAGGTGGAGGATTTGTTTCCGCATGTTTATCGCTGATCTTTGGTGTGGCGGTGTTGTGTGGGTGTCTGAATTTCGGCGGATTCCGTGATGTGTGTCATAATAGCTGTGGCGGTCTACCGCGGCGGCGGCGGTGTATTGTCGGTCTTCTGCACGGCGGTAAGCGCCTTATACCGCCAATGTTGTAATGACCCCCATAATTTACTACCAATCTTACCTCTAAACTGCAAACATGGCAGAGATGTATGAAGGTCACATGTCCCCTTGGTATGTGAAATATATCACAGGGAGTTCGGGTTGGGAGGTAGTGGGAGTGGCTGTGTCTGTTGTGCATGTGTCTTTTGAAGGTATGGGTGCCTGAGGGTCTGGTGTATGTGCTGTATGTTTTGATTTGTGTTTCACTGATTGTCTATTGAATGGGTGAGTATGAGCATTTGTGTTCAGTGTGTATGTGCATGGATGTGTCTGTTGTGGATGGGGTATGTGCTGTGGTGTCTGTTGATGTGTGGCTGCTGGTATGTTTGGGTGTTAGTGTGATGGGTGTGCTGACAGTGGGTGCGCTTGTGGTGTGTGTGGGTGTTGGTGTAGTGGTGGGTGTGCTGACTGTGGATGTGCTAGTGGTGAGTGTGGATGTCTGTGTTGTGGTGGGTGTGGTGTTTGAAGGTGTGCTGGTGGTGGGTGTGTTTGCGTCACAGTGTGTGTGCTGACTATGGGTATGATTGTAATTGTTGTGCTGGTGGGGTGTGTGGTGTTTACATATGTGTGCATGTGTCTGTGTCTTTTGCTATGTAGTTGTCAGGATGTGCTGCTTGTGGTTTTGTAGAGGGTACCTGCAAATGTTTGAGTGTGCTTGGGATAGAGCTAGGTAGAGGGATTTGGGATTGTGAAGTGGTGGGTGTCTGTGAATGAGGTTGGGGTGGGTGAAAGAGGAGGCCAGACCCTTGAATGACTGCTGCAGACAGAGCACCATGAAGGCCGTCTAGGTAAGCCAGCATCTGGAAATTCTGGCTGGCCAGCCACTGGATGGTATGCAATCTGGCCTACAGCGATCATCCTTAAAAGATCAACGGCCTCCATATTAAGTGCAGAAAGGTGCCTGCAGCACAAGTGATACCACCCCTTTTAGGGGGATAGCTTCAGCCAACTTGGGGGCAAGAAGGAGGATGGAGATAGAAATGTGGGTGGTGGACGACGACGCTAGTGTAACAGTTGCTCCAGGGTCCGCAATCACAAGGGACTGGTCTTTATTGGTTTGAGGGTAACTGTGCAAATACAATCGGACATGAGCTTTGATTACACAATATTTGCTCAAAGTCTAAAAATCACCTATGCCAGCTCCTATATTATGTATGCCTTTGTTTCTTATCCACCTGTAGTCCCCTCCATGACAAAGAGCTTTGACAGCATGAGTTAACACATAGGGCATGAGACATTTCTAACACGCTGCAGTACAGAGCTAAAATATATTTACATATCCAAAAGAGCCATGTGTTGGGCTTGAAATTGACTTCTCAAGATAGGATCTCACAACATCTGTGTGATGTAACCTTCCATCTGCAAATGTCCTTTTAAGTATCACATTTCTCACCATCATTGATTTCTCATCTGGGCAGAACTAAGGACATCAAAATGTTGTTTGGGAGATGTGTAACTCTCTCACCAATGTCAACACTTTCTTATCTGTTGTAATCAATGCAGTTTGGTATACAATTTCACTTTGAAGGACTAAGGCATCATGCCAACCTGCTACTGTCCAGATGAGCTGAATAGAAATTTGCTGTACAATCGTATTTCAAACATGTTTCAGATAAGTAATGGTGCCACTGTACAAATGTTTCCAGTCCTTTTGGAGCAGATGCTCGTTATCATTTTATCATAGCACCAACTTACCAATGTCAAGTCTGATGCAACAACTGCATCATAAGTGTGCCGTTTACCATGTCACTGGTAACAGGGCCTACATGACCTACTCAATTTGGTGATGGCGCATCCCACCTGACCTAGCCATTAAATGGGGCATGTTTGGTCCAGCTGTCCCTTATGACATAGTGAAAATGCAGGTACCCCTTTGTTTGCATGCAGCCATGTGTCTGCTCAAACTAGTACTTAGCTTGTGATGAGGAATCTAGTGTCGACCTTCAGCATAAAACAATACACCAGACACAACATCAGACAGAGTCTGATTAACTTGGAACTCCAGAAATCCTCTTGTGCCTTGGATGTATGTCAACTGTCATGTTGATACCATTCAAAATTCTTGAAATAAAAAAGGTTAAACAACAAAAATGTCTACAGACAACTTATTCCCAGGATGCTGTTGTTGGGCCCTCACCTGCTATTCAAGCCCCAGGTAGGCCACCTTAAGGATGCAAGCCATCAGGTTGGGTCAAAGTTCTTCTCACAGGCTTTGATCGCTAGGGGCCGCCCTGGCTGACCTTCTGCAGACTTGGCATCAAGTATTGCAGGTCCTCCCTCCTCTTCCAGCAATGCAGGCTGCGCCTCTTATGGACCCCCATGGTACGCACCTTCTTGGCGATTGCCTTCTTCTTGTAATGGGCGTTGACCTGTGTGGATGATAGAAAGAGCAAGGAGAGACGTTTTGAGTGATTTGTTTATTCTGCATTGCTCTGACACAATTTTGTAGCATTGCTCACATTCATTCACCTAATAGTAACTCAATGTTTTCCTAAAACATTTAAAGGTTCCTAGCAAATACTGATTTGCAGTGTTCGTTTGAGCGTCCTGAACACTTTCTATTTCCTCATGTTACCAATTCAAGGCCAAAACATCATGTAGTCCTGGGCTATAAAACTGTTCCTGAGACTCACTCCTGATTACAACACTCTAAATAAACTGTACAATCCTTGCACATAATCCCATGCACAGCTACATTGTCTTGCAACTTAAACTCCTAAGTGTCAGAACCCATGGCTTGCATCAAATACAGTGACAAAGGGCTGTATAAAAGGCCAGCTATGTGTCAGCGAAAGTAGGGATTTAGTGGATATATGAACAAGTGTGTGTAGGAATGGGGCATACTTGTGTGGATGATTGAGAGCCTGTGGCATTTGAACTTGCAGCACAGGAAATAAGTTTGTCTATATGTGGCACCATGTCATGTATGACACCAAACAAAGCACCTTATTCCACAATATGGGCTGTAATCCCACTTGACAGGACAACATCACACAACTCCACAACTTTAAAACATTTTCTGCTACTTAATATCACCATCATTTTGATATTGGCTCTATGTTGTTACTCATTCTACTGGTACACTGTCTACTGGTCAATGGTAGTAAGGGGACTGCAGTTTGTCTGATGAAACTGGAATTGTGAGTTACATGGGCAGATATTACAGGGTCTACTTTCCGGTGACTTTACATTTCCATGCACCGACATTTCTAACAGTGGCAAACAACATTCTGTCCCCAGCAAAATCATTCAGTTCACACCACACCACTCCAACCACAATATTTCACCCTTTGAAAAAAGGGACAAACTAGGCTGTGGATAAAAACGAAACAAGTAAGTTAACTGAATATTTCCCAGCAGACATGTACCTGCTCCTCTAGGGTCCAATAGAGCTGCCTGTACAGGAATTGGACCTCCCTGGCTAGGAGCTCCAGCTCCTCCATGCTCAAGGCAGGTCCCTGTTACCAGTTTTGTCTGACAATCCCGGCTGCTAGAGATCGGTAACAGCAGCAAAAAATGAGGAGGTCTTGTTGGCTGCAGGGTTAGGAGGCAAGTGAGATTTTTTTTTCAATATGCTGCAAACAAGTTCACATGGGAAATGGGTAGAATATTACCTCTTTGTCATTTCTAATTTTCCTTTGCAAATAAATGTTCAAAAGATTTGACAACATGATGGTAGACAACAGACATGACAAATGCAATACCACAATAAATCCAACAAGAGTCTTTTAGTTTGTGTCCATATCATTTATTTGCATGGCACAAAAGAACAGAAAGGTGAATCAAAAAATGAGAAAATGAACAAAAAAAGTCTATCACGGCGGATGAAAGTATGGTACTAGAGCCAAAAACTGTTTGGAGTCCAATGCACAAAATTCAACTGTCCTTGAAATAGTCCACAGAGTGAATCATAGACAAACAGTGGAGGAAATTAGGATCTGCGTCTCTTGGAGGTGGTGGTGGCAGTCTTGCCATCTTCTCCTGGTGGTCCGAATGACCATCCTCTCCGGGGATCAGGGACTGGGGTGGGAGTAGCAGCCTCCTCATGTGGCAGGGCCTGCCTATCTGTGGCTGGCAATGGTGTACTTTGGCCAGATGTAGAGGGACAACAGACGGGGTAGATGGAATGGGGAAAGCCCTGCTCACATGGTGGTAGATGTCGTAAAGCACCCCAGTCAGGGAGCTCATATTGTCATTGTGGTTGCATATTTCAGACGAGCTCCCGCTGCACTTCATTGATCTCCTGAAGCTCAGTTACATCCTTGCCCTTCATGCCTTGGGAAGTTTGTGCTACTCCCAAGACTTGGTCAGTGGTGATCTGGCTGACAAAGATGCCAGTGGACTCACTTTGCTGGCCCACAGCTTCCCTTCCCTCCCACAACCCCTACCGTACTACCCTGTGCCCTTGAAGCAGTGTGCCCCATCCCACTGGGCTCTGGCATACCTGGAGGCGGTCTTAGTATTGGCTCAACAGCAGCCAGGACTTGGGGGCACAGGACTGGTGTGTATCTCCTCAGTACAGAGGAAGTGGAGGTATCCTCATGCTGCTGGGCCGGGAGGTGTGGGTGTGCGTTGAGTGTGACTCACTAGAGCTGTCTGGCCAGACAGACCAGATTGTCCAGCTGGCTCCCTATCATCCAGACTTGCAGCAGTAGAGTCCTCATTAAAGGCTTGCTCCTGGTTTGGAATGGAGGTGTCTTAGGTGGCAGATAGTGGTCCACTGACCCAGGGGGTTGGACCTGACAAGGATGCAGAGAATATGTAATTAATATTAGTTTGTGCCTTTTGTTTGCCTTTATCTATAACAGGGCCAACCTAAAAAAGTAGAAACAGAGTGATAGACTGATTAGGCTTTTGTGTGATTTTCATTGTTTTATACATGCAGGCTAATTTACACAGATGATAACTCCAGCGCTGACATTGTAGAGATGTCCTGAAATGCAAAAGTGTTATTTCTAAGTTGTATGCTACATAGAGTGAGTAGATTAGAGTACTAGATCATTCCAAGACAGTGCAAAGTGAAATGTGTCTGGCTACTACTTCTATTCAGCACGCCACAACACATTGTTAGAAATCTTGGATTCAAAAGACTATTAATTATGCAAGCATTTCCATTACTTAATTGTAGCTATGAGAAGATGTCAACATGCATGAGAAACACATGAAGTGGCATTTTAATCCATAGCATGACATGGTGACTGTCAAATGCACATGTTCTTGAGATGTGTGCACATATGGAAGGAAAGGAAACTGGAGCAACATTACATTACACTATTGTTTTGAAGATACAAGAACAGGGCATAATGGTAGTTGTAGTCATCTGTTGACACCATACACAACACTTGTTTAAAAAGTGACTTATACATATCTATTTCAATGACTGTAGAGGAGATGAATGCATATTTACAACATGTACACACACATGGGTATGATGTGAATAGGTGAAAATACCATTTATAAACACTATACCTTTCTTTGCAAATGGATGAGGTTTTGGACCTGTTTGTGGGAGAATAACAACATTCATTGATAGAAAGCAAGGGGCTGAGCAAATGCAAGGGATGATCCATGGGGAACAATTTACTTTCTGGCTAAACATATTGCACATTGTTAAAAAGAGACCATGATTCCAAATATTGGTATGAAACAAGATATTTTGTGGAGTCACATTTAGATATATCTATTTTGCTAAGGTTGTTGAACCATTCTAAACATCTAACTTGAGGACAGGCTCAATTTGTGATTGTTGAGACATTGCTAAGTGCAGCCTACCCGACTCCACTCCACCAGGGATTCCAGTCAAGCCTTCATGAGAGAGGATCTGCAAAACGTTCTCCTCCCAGGGAAAGAGTTGTAAGCTGGGGCTGAGAGAACCACCACTGGCCCTCTGGCCCTTCAGGTGACTCTTGGAGGCCAGGGAATGCACTCCCCCCCACAGGTCATTCCACCTCTTCCTAATATCCTCATGTGTGAGCAGATTGCTAAATACAGCATTCACTCAGTCAACTATTTTGGACCACATTTGCCTTTTCTCAGATATGGCTGTATTTTGTACTTGATTTCATCCAGCATGGCAGACAGCTCTCCCTCTGTGAGACGTGAATTTCTCCTCCCTGCCATGGTGAATAATTGTGAAAAAAACTGGTGCCCAAAAAGATGTAGGATAATCAACAAAAATGATATTGACAAAAGACACCGTGGGAGAGAAACACAGAGAAAAATGGTGGCTCCTGTGTTGTCATTCCTGCATCCAAATGGTCTGCTGCAGTGTGTTGGCAAAGGACCATGGTTTGAAATTGAGTGTGTTTTATAGTATGTTTTGCAAATGTTTGCAGATGTTCACAATTGTCCAATATACAGCTGGTGTGGGCTGCTAGCATCCAACCAATGGCCAAAGCCGTAGTACTATGCTGGACGGGTTCCGTGATCAACTCCCTCCATTATTGGCCAGTTGCTGAAACCCAGTCAGCACAACTGTGTGATCTAAATATGCTCTGCAGGATCCTACCATCAAGTCAGAGAGCCTGCTCATCAGCACTGAAGTTTAATGCATCAGCTGCGGGATGCAGTTTGTACGATGGAGTGGACTCCGTTGTGGTGGTCTTCAGGTCAGCTGCAATACATCTAAATATGGCGGGCAGAAGACCGTTGATGTTCTTTTCGAGTACGCGGCCAACTCAGGTTGGCGGTGTGACCTCCAAGATCTAAATCAGGCCATTAGTGAATCCAGGGCTCATCCTTGGTAGTTTAACTTCAGTCTTTCATATTTGTTTAAACTAGTTAAATTCTGTTGGTTAGTATTAATAAAGGTTATATCAAAAAGGTGCTTTGGGCTATCCAATCATCATGACCTTTGTTTCTTTTTTCTTCTACTTAAGTACCTCATTTTTGAACATGCAGTAGTCTCCATTCAATATTTGATTTCCCTCCTTTTTCATTCCTTCCCTCAATCTATATAGAGTTATTGTGTCCTCAACATGGCAACTGTCCTGTCAGCCTTATTACATATGCCAGAGGATGAAAATCCAGTTAACACTTGCAGGCGCATGATAGTAGCTGTGTTGGTACTGGCATTGGCAACACTGTCAGGGCCAATAGGTGGTGCAAGCTGCAGTAGTCTCCTGAAAAAGGTCCTAGCACGCACTTTTAACAATTTAGGCAATGGCCCCGCTCCCATAAAAGTACCCCTACTCTTGACTTTCTCTTCATATCACCCTCCTTTTCCCTTTACTTGAGTCTTCACCTTTCCAGTCCATTCCTTTCAACATCCCCTCTTCAGTTTGCATGCCTCCTCACATCTCATTTCTTATTCTCCACCACATCCTTACTTCTATTGAACTAGCAGGTTCTCCCTCTCTCTTTGTCCTTCTCGCTTTCCTTTGTCCACACACCCTGCTTTCTTTCCTCCACATGGCTTTCACCTCTCTTTTTCCTTTCTCCTCTGGTCACTTTCTTCCATTCACTGAGTTCATCAGTTCTCTTAAATCCCCTCTTCATGTAGATAGGAAACATGGAGAACGCACAGGAATAAAATGTCTGCATGGTGTCCTCTATAGCCAAGAGTTCTTCGTTTTCCAGGTTCCCACACCACAGAAAACAATGACAAAGTTCACCTTGACAGTGTTCTTTTTGTACACGTCTGTGTATAGCATTTCATATACAGTTTGAACCCTAATGAGCAGTCCCAAACATACATCTTCTAGGGTTGAAATATGGAGCTTGTAACCTGATACAAATAAGCACCAAGAGCCTGATTTAGATCTTGGTGGAGGTAATACTCCGTCACAAACGTGACAGATATCCTGTTCGTCTTATTACCATCCCATGATATCCTATGGAGATCATAATAAGGTGGACGGGATATCTGTTAGGTTTATGACAGAGTATTCCCTCCACCAAGGCCTAAATCATGCCCTAGAAGATCTGCAATCACAGCCTCTTATACAACAGATATGAGTAGTTCACACTGGCCTGTTTGTTTCCAATCCATTCTGGTAATTGCAGTTCTGCATTCATTTGTGACAGTGCAATGCAAATACCGCAGGCGTACGTAAGATCATACATACATTTAAACTAGATGCAGAAAAATGGAGGAAATCTAGTGGCTGGATGGCCATGACACCAAGGCCCATATTTATACTTTTTTAGCACCGCATTTGCGCCGCTTTTTGACATAAAAGCAGCGCAAACTTACAAAATACAATTGTATTTTGTAAGTTTGCGCCGCTTTTGCGTCAAAAAATGACACAAATGCAGCGCTAAAAAAGTATAAATATGGGCCCAGGTATTTGTCAGGCAATCTCAGCTGGTCTAAGGTGGATCTTATACTCTGGGCCCTGACTGGCGAAGACAAATGAAGGTTTTTCAAGCCAGAAGGTCTTGCTTGTTAATTATAGTGCCTCAATGCTGCAATCCATTCAGTCACTCATTATATATGTGCATGACCACCAGGCATGCAAGTAATTTTAATTATGCAGCAGTAATCAGAGTGGTATTGATAATTCTGCCTTACTCTTTGATCCAGAATTACCTATGACAACCTTATTACACCCATTTGGGTAAGAATAATTTGGATGAAAAAATCCTACCACAAAAACACTTTTAGCAAGCACAAGCGGTTGCTCGCAAAGCTGTTTATATTCTGTTGCATTTAATGCTGCTTTCTTAGTACAAAATGCATACGTGCGTTCTTTTTGGGCTTGATGGTGCATTTTGCGTTACTAAACTAGCACTAAATGGCGGGTGTAAAATGGAGAAAAATCCTATCCCAGGTGCACATTTGTTCTGTCATAAAATTAGTCCATTTTGGTCTTGATGGAGAATTTTTACACTGAGAAAACCGGCTAAATCTAGAATTACTCTTCATATCAAATTCAGTGAAATCTCATGACACTTTTAGGTAATTCTGCATGAATACATGTAGGAGGCTGGTACTCTATGTAGTGTGCAAACTAGGGACACTGTGCAGGGTTCCAGGCCATCAGGGGGTGTTGAGGTCACAAGGGGTGTAGGACCCTGGGGGCACAGCTAGTTCCTCATTGTAGGGCACTGGGCAGCCGGGTCCAGTGTGAGTTGGTGATCCAGGACTTGTGCGCAATGAGGCCCTTTGGAGTTGGAGGTAAGTCTTGTTGAGGACTGCTTACAGGACAACGGGGGCAGTCAGTGGGGGATCCAGGGTGTTCCTGAAGTCCCTCAACTGGGGCTTCCTCTTGATCCTTTTTCAGCTCTAGCAGAAGCTGGTTTTCTGGTTGTCCAACGTCAGCTGACCAGTGCTCGAGGTATTGGCACAACTCAACCACTCGAGGGTGCAGTGCCTCCAAACTTGACACACTTGCAGGGTTTGTCCTGGTGGTCATCGATGTTTTGTCGGTTCTGGCTGCAATTTCCGGTTGGGGAGATATCGGCCAGTGAAGTGACCCTTTCTGGGTTGTTGCTTTCTTTGTGTTGCAGAGTGGTATTTCCAATCTGGAGGGAGATCTCGGGCTAGCAGCAAGCTTTAGGTCAAGTTTCAGGGGCTGTAAGCCCTTTGAAGCTCACCACCAGGATAGTGGACATTCCTGAGGGAGGGACTGTTAGCTTTCCCACCCAGGAAGAGCATCGTCTTACAAACCGGAGAAGCAGGGCTCTCCCCCAATGTTTCTATACTGGCTGTCTGGAGGTGGCAACTGGATAGAACCAGTCAGCAACCATGCCAGGATAGTTAGCTCTTGTAGGGGGTACTTCTAAGGTGACCCCAGGGTATATTTAGACATAAATCCAATACTGGTGCTGGTTTGGATTTATCATTCTGAGTTATTTGATACCAAACAACCCAAGGTTTAGAGTGGCCATCATGTAGCTGGGAAACTTGTGATGACCAGCATCCAGCACATGTATTAAAATGGCTGCTCTGTTCACTCACTATGTCCCAGGTTTGACAAGGACACAGTGGGGGCATATTTCTCATGCAGCTATGCCCTCACCTATAACATGGATCACCCTGCCTTAGGGCTGTAAGGCCTGCCAGAGTGGTGTCCTACCCTTAGTAAATGCAGTGCATGGTGGACAGGCACACAGGAAGTGTGCCATGTCGAATTTGTTTTCGGTTTGCACCAGAACACTGCAATAGCAGTGCTGAGTGCATCTGGATGCATGACCCTAGGGGGTGGCACAATCAGTGCTGATGCCCTCAGGGGCCTACACCTAGCACATAGGTACCCACTTACTAGGGACTTATAGTGGTAGTTAAGGGTGTTGTCCAATTGTGCCAATGCATCCCAACAGATTTAGGGAAAGAGCTCTGACCCAGGGAACCTGGTTAGCAGGGGTCCTAGGCACTAACATTTCTGGGACACATCAATATCAGGCAAAAAGTGGGGGGATAATCATGTCAAAAGAGTCCCTCTCTCACAATACGCTACATGGAATTATGCAAGTTATGCCCACCTTTCATTTGGTCACTCATCTTTGAATTACTGCAGTCATTAATCCAGCCAGTCAGTCAGTCAGTCAAAAAATCTTTATTCGGATCTTTTAACAAAATCCATAAAAGAGCATGCATAAAACATGGAGTCAATACGTTCAAAACAATAAATACATCATCATAAGAATTAAAATGGATAATGTGATAGAGTGTGCAAATTCCCAGTAAAAGTATGAAGAGTTTAACAATCAGAGCCCCGTCTTTCCCTCTCTTTTATAGCTGAAGCAATGAAACGGTAAACAGTCATGCACACCATATCGGACTGTAATACCTGCAGGTAGAAAATAGCTTCCTTGCACATGCTAATATTTAATAACCTAAGAGTTGGAATTAAAAAAGCCCTTCTCTGCTCTTTGTATAATTTACAAAATAGTAACATGTGCATTTGTGATTGCTCCGAACGCATGTTGCATGGACAAGGTATTAAGGGCCAGATGTAGCAAAGGTTTTTACCCATTCTATGTCTATGGGAAAAAGTGTTTGTACATATGGCCCTAAATCCCTGTGGCAATACACCTTTGGAGGATAAGCCACCAAGAAGTGAGCCAACCCCAGACAAAACCTCGTCAGATAAAATCTGTGGTGCTGTGGGACAGCTAAAGATAATGTTCAATTTGAAATGTAGTACATAGCGGAAGATAAGCTGCCATCATGCCTTTTCCCAGGTAACACCTCAGTCTGTCATCAATCATTTTTCTCCAAAATTCATTTTTTACTACTATAACGTCCTGTTTGGTTATAAACCTAGGCTTGAGAAACAGGTCTAATCTATTAAGACTGCCCAGGGATTCTTTCATATACATAACACACGTGCACCTCTGGACACCGTCCAGTCTCATACAGTCCGTGAGTAACAGCTGAGCGAGGGATGCTTCTGGTCATCCAGAGAGCTAATGGGGCTAGTTTTATCAAGTTCTCAATAAAAGTAAGTCACAGTTCTTCATGTGGGATTATAGTGGGTACACTTGGAGGGAGGGACAGTAGACTTCTCAAACATTTATTTTCACTTGCTTGCAAAGAAGGTACACCCGGATATCCCCACACTCCAGCTCCATATCTAACAATTTTTGTCAGCCTTACCTTATAGATAGTGGTAATAGGATTTAGTGGTGTGTAACCCAGTTTGATTGCTCTGAGTTGTAGGAGGCTGGCCGGGTTTGCAGAGGGTACCAAAGGTACTTACAGCTTATGCCAGGTCCAATTATCCCTTATTAGTGAAATGTAGTCAGGGTCTAGAAGCCAGGCTGTCTAGAGGTAGCTGTAGGCAGAGCAGCCAAGGCTGAACTAGGAGACATGCACAGATCTTGCAATACCACTGTAGTCACACAATACTTACACACATGAAAGACAATGCAGGTACTTTATTTTAGTCACATAATGCCAAAAATACTTTGTAGGCTATACTCCCTTAGGAGGTAAGTAAGTTACACAATATATACACTAGTAACCAGAAACAGGTAAGTACACAGTAGGTTGCAACGGGCCTAGGGAGAACACAAACCATATACTAAAACAGTGGAATGCACAAGTCGGTTTTCCACCTAGGCAAGAGTAGTGTGTAGATGAGTGCTGGGAGTGTAAGAAAACACCAGAGCCTAGGAAAGCAGGAGGTAAACACAGCATGTTTCATAAAACACACTAGAAGTTGTAATAGAAGATAATGCAAGAACCAGAATAGACTGCAAGACACCAACAATGGATTCCTGGACCTGAAGACCTGTGGAAGAAGGGAACCAAGTCCAAGAAGCACTGTAGAGTCCAGGGAGAACAGGAGGCCCTGCTAACCCGGATGAAAATGCAAAAGTGGAACCACCAGTGAGAAGACAAAGTCAGTATTGCACCAAAGAAGACAGATGCGGGTTCCTGGTTGGTGCAGAAGATTTCCCGCGGTGGATGGATGAATGCAGTCTGGTCTGCACTGCTGGATTCCGCAAACAAGCCTTGGAATACGCAAAGCTCGCTGTTATCGGAAAATGGCGCTGCCCAGGACTAGGAGGGACAGCGGGGGCCTCTACCCAGGAGGGGGAGACATAGGGGGTTCTCAGCAACTCAGAGAGCCCTCAGAAGACCAGGCAGCACTCACAGGAGTCCCACAGCATGGGGCTAAAGGAGGTGCAAGTGGAGGCCCATGCAGCATGACACAAAGGATTCCGACATCGCTGGAGAACCACTCAGGAAGCTGTGCGTCACAGGATGGAGTGCTGGGGGCCTAAGCTTTGCTGTGCACAAAGAACTTCTTGGAAGGTCGCACACAAGCCTTGACAACTGCAAGTCACGCAGTGCACAGGGGTACTGTCTTGCCTGGGGAGGCAAGCTCTTACCTCCACCAAAGTTGGACAGCTGTACAGTGGTACTGCCTGAGTCACTTTAGTCCACCGCCCATGTTGCTGGATCCATGCCTGTCATCTGGAGAGTGGGTCAAGCCACAGGTCGTCGCTACAGAGAGGTGCCTGCTGAAGCAGGGAAGTCACTCCACAGGAGATTCCTTTGGTTCTTCTGGTGCAGGCTGAAGGCAGGCAGTCCTCAGAGGATGCACGACCTGGAAACTGTTGCAGTTGCTGGCAGGAGCTGAAGATACAATGCTGCAAAAGTCACTAAGCTTCTTTGTTGCAGTTTTGGAGAGTTCCTGAAGCAGTCAGCGATTGATCCGTCGGTAGAAGATGAAGTAAAGGATGCTGAGGATTCCTGCTGGAGTCTTGCAATCTGAATCTGAAGCAACACCCAGAGCAGAGGGGAGAACCTAAATAGCCCTACGAGGGGGATTGGTCACCTAACCAGGTAAGCACCTATAAGGAGGGGTCTCTGACATCACCTGCTGGCGCTGGCTACTCAGATGCTCCCAGAGGCTACTTTCTCACATGAGGTGATTCCACTTACTCTCATTGTCATAGAGAATCTGCAGGTACGTGAAGGTATTCACACAGTTCAAGTGGATGCCTTCGATTTAAAACTGAGAGACTCTACTTCCCGGGCGGCCACAAACCATAGTGTAAGATTTTGCTTTGTTAGTGGTCAGACCCAACGCAGTCATAAACTTCACAAATTTTCCTAACAATTTTTTAAGTACCCTCCCGGTTCTGGCCATCAGAACACAATCACTGGCAGACATTAAAACTGGTTGTGGTCTGCCTGCAATCTTACGGGGTCTGCTTTTTCATCAATCAAAGCTTCCTCTAAGCCGTTTATGTAGAATGTAAACCGAAAGGGAGCCAGAACACATCCCTTTTTAACCCCTTTCCTAACCTTGAAGGAGCTTGTGCATTCACCCTGTTGCCCAAATCTGACTTTAGCTTCTACATTACTATGAAGTTGCACCAGCAGAGATACTATCTTTGGGTTTGCTCCTTTATTAATCAACATTGCCCATAATTTGGTTCAGACCAGATCTATAAATTCCAGGTATAAACACCCTTGTTTAGACCCCACATACTTTTCTCTAATCAAATGGAGATTCAGACATTGATTGACTGTCCGCACTACCTTCTGGAAGTCATACTGTGACTCTGAAAATATATTATTATCAAAAGCCTATGCTTCCAGGCGGCCCAAAAGGATTCTTCCAAATATTTTTGCGGCAGCGTCGATCAAGGAAATAGGGCGATAGCATGCAGGATCATTCTGGTCCTCCTTTTTAGGGGCATGCGCAAAGTGCTGTGATCTCTCTTTGTGCTTCTAACCACGCCCATGTCACGTCAGTCACTTTCATTCATTTGTGGGCTTGCCTTTTGAAATCTGCTTGTTTTCATTAATGAAAGGCATGCATACATCATGCCTTTTCAGGTGTTTAGCCCTCCTCAAGTGCAACAACCAACTACTGAAAACATACAAGGCTCGATGTTTTCCGTCCGGTTTCTGGACTACTTTTTCTCTTTATTTCGCAGCACGATGTCGCTGGGCAGTAGTTGAGCACTTTGCATAACATCGATCCTGTTACATAGGTAGTTGCACTTTTGCAGGTTACATAGATAAGTGCACTTTTGACGGTTACATGGATAATTGCACTTTTGCTGATAGGTTTCACTACGAATAAACTTTTATTTCCCTTTGTGTGTCTGCTTTGCACTGATGGCAGCCGTCGGTCCGTTTATGTGCAATTTTACTTTTTATTTTTCTATGGCAAGAAAAGTCTGGTTAGTTATGTGAAACTGTTTTACTTTTCATTTTCAATTTATATGGCAAGAAAAGTCCGGTTAGGAGTTTACAAGGCTAATAGCTCTAACTCGAACAAATGCAAGACACAAATGCTTGTTGAAAATTGGGACAATAGTGGCTTTAGACCATGATGTAGGAGGGGCAGTGCTTAACGCACCTCTAACAACAGTAACCTAAATTATTCTTTAAGAGGTCAACTGTCACACCATCTGGTCCAGGGGCCTTATTGGGGGATGAGGCATAAATTGCCAGAAGCACCTCACTCAACTGTATATCCAGCTCCTCACCAATGGAATTATCAAAGCTGTTTACAACAGCGTTTTCGCACTCTTCCATATTACATGCATACATTTTTGTAAAATGAATAATCCAACTATGCTTCGTGCTGTGAACCTCAAATCCCTTATATGTGTTGAGGTTAAAAAAGGGGGTATTAACTATTTTACAAAATTGAGCCCCATCCTTTGCAGATGAGGCAGCTACTAACTTCTCCCATGCCTCTTCTTTAATCATCTTTTTCCTTGTTGAGATTGCCTTCTTATACTGGGCTCTACATCTTATAACTTCTGTTTGGTTCCTCGGAGTGGCCTTTAACACCTGTATAAGATTAGCATGGGCATGTGTACTTATTTAGTCAAACCACTTTACTGGTTTAATTCTGTCTGATTGGGTTGGAAGGGTCAAACCTTACGGACGTACAAATATCTGCAAAATCTCCCAGGACCTGTCAGATTTTTACCCACTACAGAATATAAGAGAGAATCTGTATCCACTTTTTGCATTTACGTAGCACACCTTTATTCCTGTGGTATTCAATAGGACCTCCCATTTTCTGTAAAATTCTCTCCTTAAAACTAATTTGGATTGCTATGACCAGTGGGTTATGATCACTGAAGCCACTGGGAATTACCTGAAGAGCACCCAGTTTATGTATCCATGACCTTTACAAATTAATATGATCAATAACTGATCCACACTGTCTCCTGGTGAAGGTGAAATCAGGAGGGTGTGATTCAATAAGGTGTCACTTCTGAGTATTAAATCGTGGATCCTCATCGGGTTGTTTAACTTATCCTTACAGGGATTATGAGTAAAATGCGAGTATTTGCAGCCATCTTCAATGGATATTCCACAAATCTTATTGTTCACTACAGTACAGAGGGAGGCATTAAAATCCTCACCCCACACAATTAAATATTCCTTATCCATACAACATACAATCTCCTCAATGGCCTTGTCTATGGCATGTGTAATCTCAAAATTGGATCTCAAAAAATTGTTGTGATAATTAACAAGTAGCATTATCGGACCACCCTTCACCAGTAGCATCAATAGTTGATAGTAAGGGAAGTCAGTTCAATATTTAATCACTTTAGTGCCTGAGGAGATTTTAATCAAAGTCAACAAACCCCCATTACTTTGTCCTACAGGCGTTCATGTTGCCAGAGTTGTGACTGATTGAAATCCATTAATATGGATAGCTCTATTATCACACGTTTCCTGAAGGCAAACTACCTGCTTATTTATGTATCAAGGCAAGCCAGTACTGTTGAGATATTTCTCCCCAGTACCAGCCACATTCCAAGAATAACATCTGCCAATACTGCGGGGAGGACCTTCCACCTTCCACAGGCTGTGCAATAGAGTTTAGCCCTTTTATATCAGAGCTCCCACACTCTAGCGTCTGGTGGAGTAGTATGACCTTTTTCTCCCCAGCTTTTTTCCCCTCCAAACCATCACTCACATCACCATTGTGTGGGGAATTATATTTAGGCCCATTCATCTAGCCTATTACCTGCACTTGTATTCAACAACTCATCCGTCCACAACATTACACATTCAAACTCACCTCTCAATGCAAGACTGTAGTGTCTGGCATGTGTGTGATACACTTAACAATAGAATGTTCTTATGACAGCTCTTCCTATATTCTTTTAGAATATCATTCAGGCTAAACTAGAATGTTGATGCTTAATTTAGAAGATGGCTGGAGAGCTTAAGGGGCCTGACCCAGACAATGTTTCGAACAATAAATTACCTTCACAAACCTGACATGACTCTTCTAGCATTGACCACTCAGACTTTGCCCGAGATTAACGTAGATCAACCTTATTTTCATCCTTATCACACCTTCTTACAAAATTCAGGCCAATGAAAATAATGATTGGGGGTGACTTGAATCAGGCATCAGACCCTATCACAGATAGAACTGCACCAACCTCTAGACTCAAGGGTAAAGACATACCTATGGACAGTGACATCACAGAGGACCATGACGTATTTCACACCCCACGGACAAGGAATGCACATTTCTATCTTGAATACATGGTGTCTAGTGTCTGGTCACATGTCAATTACTTCTTAGGGAAGAATTTAAGAAATGTGGCGCTGCATCCAATGCATCTCCCCTTTTATTGCGCCCCCTTAACGCCACCATGTGTGCACTGTATTTATGATATGGCGCACCATGGCGGTATTAGGAACAAATGTTTCAACATTTTTTACACTATTGGGCGCTTTGCTCCACTAGCGTCAACATTTTTTACACCACTGGAACAAAGTGCAAGGAGGCCCATTGATTACAATGGGTGTTTCCTTTTAAAGTCTGCTTTCAGCAAGCGTTTAAAATGACGCAAAAATGGTGCAAATGAAATCTTGTAGAATTTATTGTGCCATTTTTGCAGGTCTTCTTGCAACAGAACATTCCCTTTGCATACATTATGCAAATGCATGCATAATGTGGCGCAAAGGGTTACAAAGTGGCAAAATGAATGCATTGCACCACTTTGTAAATATGACGTGGGGAAAAGGCCACCTTAGGGCTGCCTTGGAGTCAAAAAAATGATGCTTAGGTGGCAGTAAAGTGGAGAAAAGAGCACTGAAATCTGAACCTTAGTGTCGAATTTGATGTTGAGGGACATGGCTGACTGTACCATTCTGCAGTGAGAGATTTCGGAACACTTACTCTCAATGTTGAAGAGATGGGACATGCACATATCACAGTACAATCTACCAACGGAGAAATCCCAGTAAGAGAAAAGCTAAAAATTACATAGCTAAGAACACTTAGAGATCATGGTCTACCTATCAAATTTTATGGAATGACTAACTTATTTCTCCAATGCTGTATGAAGTGTACAAGGGGCGTTATTTACGTAATTCATTGGGGCAGTTATCAGTTATCCTTCTAAAACCAGGCAGAGATCCACTGTTACATTCTAACGTTTGGCCCATTTTTCTCAACAACTCAGCTGTCAAAACCATGGCCAAGGACTTGCCGAATCGCCTGAGAAAAGTTACCCCAAACCTAAGCTATGACTCACAAATGGGCTTGGAATCGGGCTAAAATCTAGGGACCATTTAAAACTCCTGCCTAACATTATGTGAGAAGTGAAAAAGGAGCCAGATGATGTATTGCTGGTCTGTTAGATGCTAAAAAGGTGTTTGATGGAGTATAGTGAATTTTTTTCACAGTAAGGGAAGAGTAGGCATGGGTGAAAATTGTATTTGCCAAGGTTATATGGTCAAATGATTACTCAAATGTCTTTGCTATCTGTGATGCCTTCACTGTTATATACAGGGGAACAAGACTCAGCTATCCATTCTAGCTTTTTCTGTTCATCCTTGCACTTGAACCTCTGGCGGCTACAAATCAGACAAAGAGAGGGAGTTAAGGGAATAGACAAACTGAATCTGGAATTTACACTGTTGACATCATTCTGAGCTTAATAGTCCAGGTGCACCACTTCCCATTATAATAGCACTTATAAATTAAGTTCCTGCCTTCTCCACTAACCGGATTAACTTGAGGAAAAGTACTGTTTCCCAAAACAGTAACAGAATGCTCGGGCTTCAAATGGCAACCTTCCCTTTTAAGATATTTTGAAATACTACCAAACGGGGTGCAGATATTATGGCAGAAGACAATACTTGACACTTATTTGAAAAAACATATAACAGTATCATAAGCGGTCCACTTTTGCAACTACAATTAAGGAAGAGGGTATAAATAATCAAAATTATGACAGCTCCAACATAGAATTATTTGCAACACTTGCTAGCCTTATTAATACCTCCCAAGATAATAAGATCAATGGGCATGGGTACCAAGAACGTTATGTGGTAGGGGAGAAAACTGAGACTTTTAACCCCTACCATTTTCCATGACCTGAGACTACCAGACATGTTCTCAAACTATCTAGTATACAATTTGCCCCACATATCACACCAGACCACTGACTGCCGAGATCCACCTCCATGTGAGCCACACAGGACCGAAAATTTAGTGGCTGTCTTCCAGGTTACACCTGCTTATGTTATAAATGACAAGGATCAGGCCCCCCTGCTCCTCCCAAAGATCGTGAAATGCTGGCTTCCTGGAATATGGAACGTTAAGATCTCAAAGTACACAACCACATCCATCAAGGGAACTGTTAGAAATAGGGTATTTGGTTGGCAGTCAGGTTACCCCCTGTCCAGGCCAGGACCCTCACTCTAGTCATGGTAAAGGAAAATCACACTCAGTTAACCCCCGCTTACCCTCTTGGTAGCTTGACACGAGCAGATAGGCTTAACTTCAGAAGCAATGTGTAGTGTTTGTACCAACACATGCAGTAATACAGTGAAAACACTTCAAAATGGACACCACACCAGTTTAGAAAGATATGAAATATTTATCTAAATCAAACAAGACCAAAATGACAAAAATCCAACATACACAAGTCAAGATATGAATTTTCAAAAGAATAAGAGTCTTAGGGGGTCATTCGGGAGCACCGCCGACAGGCCGGCGGTGCCCCGCAGGGCATTCTGACCGCGGCGCTTCGGCCGCGGTCAGAAGAGGCAAACCGGCGGTCTCCCGCCGGTTTACCGCTGCCCTTTGAATCCCCCATGGCGGCGCAGCTTGCTGCGCCGCCATGGGGGATTCTGACACCCCCTACCGCCAACCTGTTCCTGGCGGTTCGCCCGCCAGGAACAGGATGGCGGTAGGGGGTGCCGCGGGGCCCCTGGGGGCCCCTGCCGTGCCCATGCCAATGGCATGGGCACGGCAGGGGCCCCCGTAAGAGGGCCCCGCAAAGTATTTCAGTGTCTGCTAAGCAGACACTGAAATACGCGACGGGTGCAAACTGCACCCGTCACACCCCTGCAACTCCGCCGGCTCAATTCTGAGCCGGCGTCCTCGTTGCAGGGGCATTTCCTCTGGGCCGGCGGGCGCTCTTTTGGAGAGCGCCCGCCGGCCCAGAGGAAATGTCTAAATGGCCGCCGCGGTCTTTTGACCGCGGTGCGGTCATTCAGCGGCGGTAGCTTGGCGGGCGGCTCCCGCCGCCCGCCAACATTAGAATCAGGCCCTTAATCCTTAGAAAACAGTGAGAATGTTGTTGTTACACAAAGTTCCTGGTTAGCATCAGAAATAAAGCCTCACGGGCGAGCGTACATCGAAAAAATCAGCAATGTGTTGATTCCTTACTCGCTAGTGACACCGTGACGTTTCCTTCTCTGGTCAGGTCGGCGATGCTTCGTTTTTCTCCCTCACAAGAGAGAGAGATGCATCGATTTCCGGATGGGGTACCTCGGATCCATGCAGAGTCGGGTTGACTTGGATGCCCAGGGACGATGCGTGGAAAATCCGGTTGCAAGGTTTTAGAAAACCGCGCTGCATGGGGTTTGCATCGTTATCAGCCTCCATAAGTGGGTGATGCATGTCATTTCTCCAGCCGCGATGCATTAATCTCCCAGGCGCAATGCAGGTGGAGTGTCGATTTTAGCAGTGAAGCCAGCGGCGCATCGTTTCACAGCCGCCTTACGAAGGTACATTGAAAATTTCCCGGCACGGTGTTCTGTGCGTGGATTTTCAATTCTTGTCTGCCAGCTTCGCCTCTCAAGGGCCGAGGGACTGGATAGGGCACCACTTGGCAGGGCAGGAGTCTCAGCAGAGAGTCCAGGTACTGGCATGGGAAGTCTTTGATGGCCCTGAGACTTCATCATCAGGAGACAAGCTCGGTTCAAGCACTTGGAGAGTCTTCTCAAACAGGAGTGCACAACAAAGTCCAGTCTTTGTCCCCTTTCACAGGCAGGAGCATTAGCTGCAGGATAGCCCAACAAAGCAGAGTCACAGGCAGGGCAGCACTTCTCCTCAGCTCTTTTCCTTGGCAGAGGTTTGTCTTGAATCCAGAAGTGATCTAATCTTTGGGGTTTGGGGCCCTCTACTTATACCCCTTTCAGTCTTTGAAGTAGGCAAACTTCAAAGAAAAGTCTCTCTTGTTTGTAAGATCCTGCCTTGCCCAGGCCAGGCCCGAGACACACACCAGGGGGTTGGAAACTGCATTGTGTGAGGGTAGGCACAGCCCTTCCAGGTGTGAGTGACCACTCTTCCCCTCCCTCCCAGCACAGATGGATCATCAGGATATGCAGGCTACACACCAGCTCCCTTTGCGTCACTATCTAAAGGAGAGGTGCAAACAGCCCAACTGTCAAACTGACCCAGACAGGGAATCCACAAACAGGCAGAGTCACAGAATGGTTTAAGCAAGAAAATGCCTAGTTTCTAAAAGTGGCATTTTCAAACATACAGTCTAAAAACAAAGTTTACTAAAAGATGTATTTTTAAATTGTGAGTTCGGAGACCCTAAACTCCACATTCCTATCTGCTTCCAAAGGGAATCTGCACTTTAATAATATTTAAAGGCAGCCCACAATTTAACCTATGAGAGAGACAGGCCTTGCACAGTGAAAACCGAATTTGGCAGTATTTCACTGTCAGGACATATAAAACACATTAGTATATGTCCTACCTTAAACATACACTGCACCCTGCCCCTGGGGCTACCTCGGGTCTACCCTAGGGGTGCCTTACTAAGAAAAGGGAAGGTTTAGGCCTAGCAAGTGGGTACACTTGCTAAGTCGAATTGACAGTTTAAAACTGCAAGTGGCAGGTCTGAGCCATGTTTACAGGGCTTCTCATGTGGGTGACACAACCAGTGCTGTAGGCCCACTAGTAGCATTTGATTTACAGGCCCTGGGCACCTCTAGTACACTGTACTAGGGATTTACTAGTAAATTAAATACGTCAATCATGGAAAGCTAATTACACATTCATTTTACTAAGGAGCACTTGCACTTTAGCACTGGATAGCAGTGGTAAAGTGCCCGGAGTATCAAAAACATCAAAAACAGAGTCCAGCACACATCAAGAACCTGGGAAACAGAGGCAAAAATTTAGGGGAGACCACGCCAAGGATGCCAAATCTAACAGGCACCCCATATGAAACAATGCAGCTTCGGTTATATAGAAGCTCAGAGTTTAGACGGTAAACTTAGGTAATACACATTATAAACAATATAGTACAGAATTACATGAACCAGGAATTTCACCTCATACTAGTCCAGGAATGCAAGGAAGATAGATCTGAGAATGGACAAATTACCCTTCAAAATCGCCAATCATTTCATATTTTATTAAATTGGGTACATCCAATGAGGCAAGCTCTGGGATCTATGATATTCTAATTTCCAACTTACCCTACAAGACAGTAGAATGAAAGACTAGAACCAGCTGGCAGACATTACAATGAATAGACTAAACACCAAAAGACTGGTTTTCTTGAACGGATGCACACAGTAGGGTCATGAGCAAAGCATAGGAGAATATGCACACTTTAGCAAAAATATGCATACTTTAATGTACGACCTGACTGGTAGAGGCCCTCGGCCAAACTTCACAGTTGAATATATCACCAACTGACCTGTCCTGGAGGTGTGGGTCATGAAATTGAACACATTGGTTGGCTGGTTTTTCTTGGTGGCAGAAGACCATAGGCCCAACCAGTGTTTAGGCTTCCCTGCAAGAAGGCAGCCTCTGGGGCTTATTTTAAATATGGCAGACAACAGGTATTCCTACAGGATGGTGGACTGCATTGCCCCTTCCATCCTGAGGGACCATTACCTGTCAATTCTAGTGTTGTCTAGCAGCCCTGCAGACAACATTTTTACAGTGACAGGAACTGTTACTGCTGATACAGTGGTCCCTGTCTATGTTATAGAACATTTAACAAATGGCTAAATCAAACAGGACCGCAGCCCATAAAAAAATTTCATTTTTCAAAAACAAACTCCCAAAGTGGGAGTTATTGTGTGAAAAAGTTAAAACTAATGACCACCACAGTATCTTACATTTCTCACAAGGTGTGGAGGTCACTATTTTCATATTATACATTCCCTTTGCTTGGCTGTGACAAAGAGCAAAAAAAGCCATCCAAACAGCCACTCTAAAGTGAGCAGACCATTAGATGGCTAATTGTACTCCATGTGGCTGTTGGAGGAGTATGTTGGTGATGGAGACAGAGTAGTCTCTGACATACTTTTGATCTGACCGTCTCTAAATTGGGTGGGCAGACCATGAGTTTGGCAGAGAGGGTACTCTGTCTCCTGTCCGATGGAGCACTCTCTCCGCCAAACTCAAAATTAGCCCCTGTGCCTGGTTTTTTTCCTTAGCAGAACTAAAAATCCAAACAGCATCTGGCTCCTCACTGGTGCACAAGTGTATGTTAGTGTATGTTTCTGTTCTCCAGGAAGGAACCAAGCACTTATTGGATTCATGTCTAAATTAATAAAAGATAGAAACATCATTCAGCTTTTTGCTGTTGCACAGACACACAGCCCTGGTCCACAGCAAGAAGCCAGAGACAGTTTGGATTTTTATCAAGGCTAAACAAAAATCCAATAAACAACTGGCTCCTTGCTGGGACAAAAATGTGTGTCTATGCCCCAGCAAGGAGCCAGATGATAGTTTCATTTTTTGTTGTAATTGGGTGTGTTCTAGAGATTCATTGATTATAAGTGTGGCTATGCTGTGAGAGGGGTCATTGGGTCCGAGTACTCCCACCTCAACAAGGGAGTTGTTCACAGATGGTAGTGGCCTGCCTGCTCTTTTATGGAAATTGTGATTTTCTCCTGAGGGCACCCCGGGAGAAGTGCCCTCTTCTGGTTGGTAATTAAAAGGTCTCTATATTGGACTTTACAGCCAGGGTGCAAACACAAAGAGCCTCTTACATGACTGTGATGAGGCCCCTTAGAATCATTGGCCTTCTAAATGCACTGCTCGCAAGACTGTGTGCTAAGATCAAGGAACAGGCTCGGTTCTTTGGCCGTCCCTTAGGGGCCTCGTACTGGTTTGGAGTAATGTAATTTGGCTGAGGCCCTACATATCACAGAAGTAACTTGACAATTTAAATGATCTCATATACTCTGTGTGCCTTAACCTTATTAATTTTAAGTGAAGCATTTATTGTATTATTAAAGATGCATTCACTGTAGAAAATAGAGTTTCATTAACATATGTGAGTTCCAATGTTTAGCTTAACATAGAAATTTGTAGTTCTCATTCATATTTGCACTTATATTTTGAAATGCTGCATTTATTGAAAAGCACATTGTATCTGTAATCATGAATTCATTGTTCATGTTTTGCATTTATTCTGATATTATGCCTGCAAATATAATTGAGTATTAAAAGTTCACATTAACCATGATTTACTAAATTAGTATTGAGTAGGCCTTCATTTTAACACATGAAATGTATTTTTGTGCTTTGCATGTCTTTCTTTTGCAGTTGCACATTTGTGATTTCTTTGCTAGAGAACGCGGTATTATATGTTAGAGATAGGAAGGCATGAGAAAGGAGATCTTGGCATGGACTAGGCGATTTATAGGGCAGAAGAAACCTCCTATTTATTGCCTATCCGAAGCGAAAAAATTCAAGGCTAACCTGGCTGTTTGAGTTCTGTGGGATGGGAAAATCATTTGATGTTACAAGTGTGCTGCGTGAGAAAGTAAACTAATTGGGCTTCTGGTGACATGATCAGAGACACGGATGCTCATGGAACATTTCACTTTAAGTTAGAGTTCACTTTGTTAGAGTTGCAGCAGATTTCTTTAGACCTTGAGAAATACAGACCTCTCCATACTCCTTGCCCCTACAGTGCATAGCTTGAAGCTAACGCTGGTTTCCTTCTTCCTAAAGACATTTACTGGAGTGTTTACGATGCTGACACCTACCTTGCTTCATTACCGAATCCCTTGAGGCCCCTTTAACTAAATTCCTCAATTAGTTAGAACCTAAGCTAATTGATTTTTAACCCATTCATGCTGAGAAGGAACAATCCAAATTCCTTTAAGTAGTGCCAGTTCTTGTTTCTTAGTATCTGTATTGCTGTGACTGTAATTTCTGTATGTTTTATGTTATTGAAATTGATATTATTCTGGCATTGCAGCTTGCCGGTTTTGATTCTGTACCTTTATAACCTGATTTTACTATGCGCATATATTGGAATGATTTCTAATTTGTATTAAATTCACTAAAGGTCAACATTGATGTTTGGTCCTCTTTGGGTGGCCAAATTGGCATCACAAACGTAGATTGTAAATAATTACTCTCTTGCCTCCCAGGACACTCCAAGATTCATCAGATGGAGATTAACAAGCGCTTCCGTATGCGTCCTCTCTGGTTCAAAAGCAGTATGTGTAGCTGTGGATAAAGAGACCACAGCTGTGTGGACAGGACACAGATGCAAGTGAAACCGAGTAAAGAGGGCCTTGGCGGACGGGCCCACGTCATCACAGATGTCTACAGAGTGGAGGAGGGCAGTACTGGCTTGTGCCAGGCTTTGCAAGACTGACAGCCCCTTTGGTGATCAGCAGAACTCTGATTGGAGGGTAGCAGAATGGCAAACTCTGGGAATAGTTATTGGCTACTCACAGTCACCCTGTCAATCGCAGAACAAATAAAGGTTTTGTGGGTGTTGCCTGCTGTAGGGTGCATTCCTATAAACAGTTCTACAAGTTTGGACAGGCAGGGTTGTCTTAGTCCTGGGTGGGAGTTGTAAGGTATACTTCAGCTACGTTTGGCTGTGTTTGATTATTGCCCATTGCAGGAAGGAGGTTTTTAGGCCCTTAGGCTGCAATATGACCTAATGGGGGAGCTGTGATTGTGACTGTCCAACCCGACAATGCATGTGCTAGTGTAAGTGGCATCAGTTCCCCCATTGAAGCATAATAATGTGCCATTGCATGTCAAGCTATGGAGGGCTCAGGTGGTCTTCATAGAGGAGACACATTTGATTGGTTTGGAGGGCAGGCCTTACCAAAGAGATGGATAGCAAAGTATACTACACCACATATTCTGCATTTACAAGGAGGGTTTCTCATCTTAATCTGACAAGGGGTCCCTGTTAAGCCTCAGTTAGCAGTGGTGGACAAAGACGGGTGATATGTACTACTGGCTGGGCAGCTGGATGAGAAACATATAGCTTTCTTAAAGTGAATGCGTCCAATGTGGAACAAATTGCTTTCATGAAAAGCTTGGCCCTGCAGCCAGGGACAGTGCTCTGTTACCCGGTCATTGTAGGAAGTGATTTTTAACTGCATGGAGGAAGTGGCTCTTGATAGATCAACCCCTCCCCTCCCCACCCCCACGTCCTGCCCGGCTCGGCCCACCACAAGGTTGCTGAAGGCTTTAGAGAATGCCTAGTGAGATGGGATTTGCTGGACATGTGAACAGAGCTCTACCCCCACAGTGTGAACATTTTCTCTCTACATGGGAGAATGAGCTCCAGGGGTGTTTGTACAAATTCATATGCAATGCACTGGCACATTTGAATGTGGTGGAGGTGGAGTATCTGGCTAAAATCTATTTGGAACACACCCCTCTGCTGCTGACCTTTAACTGGTACACACTCCAGCCCCGCCCCACATCCCAAGCTGGAAACTTAATATTAGCTTCTTGAAAGATCCAGGCTTCAGCAATGCTATTTCCTGTTACAATTAATATTGTGAGCCTATTGACAACTACTTTGCTGCAAATGAGGGTACAGCATCCGCCCATTTGGTGGAATGTTAGGCTTTTATAGTAGTATTATGGGGAAGTGCTTTGCGACGGCTTCCGGGTTTACACCGCAACTACACGCAGATGTGTGAAAGTAGGAGGACCTATTACATTGTCTGGAAAAATGAGCAGAAGGGACTGCTGGCAATGAGGCTAGAACGCATGGAGAGCAGGAGGGGTTGTTCGTCCCTGTTGAGAGATGATGAGGATATGATTACGTTGTGTACTTCTCTCTCTAAGACTCAAGTTGAGCGTGACAAAACAGCAGGCTACTGGCATGGCTGGGCAACCTGGGAAAAAAGGGCTTCCCAGTATTTAGCATAAAGAATGAAAGAGGGGAGGTAATTCACTCACAAGTGGAAATCAGCAATGGGATCCCGGGGGGGGATTGGCCAAAGAATGAGGTGTTCCCCCCCCATGGTCTTTGGGGAGGGTGGTATGGCCAGTGACATGGTTGGGCATCTTTGGGCTGTTTTTGGGTGGCCGCTGGGTGGGGGGTATATATCTGGGTATTTTGTGAGACCAGCCACCATTTTGTCAAAGGTAACACGGTGGCCGGTCCTCTACTTTGTGGGGCTTTTTTCGAACACGCATGATCCTGTTGGTACCGTTGCGGTAAAAAAAAAAAAACATGTCATTGCCTTACTTGGTTCTGACATGTGGGATGTCCAAGGAGTGCATGCGGAGGGCGCTGGCCCTCCTCGAAAAAGCTGGGTGCATGGACCTGGTTAGACAGGAGGCTCTTGGTCCTTTGCCGGCACGTAAGGCATCATCTGGTGTCGCAGCGGCAGTCCTGGCTTGTTCACCGCCGCGATCAGGCTCCAGGTCGGTCCAGGTGAGCGGGGGCAGGTGGGTAATGGGCCGGGTTCGCGGGAGGGCGGCGGGGCTCTAATCGGGTGGCCCAGCGAGGGATTTGCTGATCATGACAGACACACAGGAGAAACTACGGCATGTCTGTCAACCTAAAAGGAGAGCGGGGACTGCCAGCGTCACCCGGAAGACCGGTTTGGGTGCAACCTGTACAACGAGTGCAGGGGGATAGAGGAGGGGTTGGGGGAGGGGCCTGGATGAGTGGGAAAGGTTGGGCATGCTCAGGCAAGCCACTGCAAATGCAGAAGAGCGGGGAAGGGATGTGGGGGAGGGGTTCGAGTTGCCGGGGGCAGGAGAGCGCGCCAGAACGGCAGGGGTAAGGGCTGGCTCACCACCGGGAGGTGCTGCCTCGAAGCAACTAGCAAGAGACCCAAGGGCGCCCATCTCTAAGAAACAGTCAACTATGTTAGAGTGGAGTGATAGTGAGAGGGAGGGTAGCAGTAACTGTGAGGGGATGGGATTGCAGGAGGCCGAGGATACCTCCCCCCGCCCGCACTTAGCTTCCCGAGGCGAGTGTATGGGGTGCAGGTGATAAGGCGGGGGTGGTGTGGTTGATAGGGTTATGTGGGGAGCCAGGTACGTCCTTGGGCTCATGGGGGGTCGAGTGGGATGGTGGGTCTGTTGAGGAGGCCTTTTTTCAACCCGGCACATTGGACCTTCGTTGGCAGGATGTGGAGGATCTTGGAGGCGAGGAACCAGGGAAGCAGAGTGCGGCTCGGGGACCCTGGCAAGAAGAGAAGGAGGGGCCTGGGGCGGCCGGCTGGATGCCATCAGCAGGAGGTCGAGCAGGGAGGCGAGAGGCTGCGGATGCTCCCAAGGGACGGAGTGGTGGTATGGGTTTTGCGCCCGCCAGCATTGCCGTTCCTGGGGAGCAGCGTCCGGGCCGTCAGGTATGCTGTGGGAGTCGAGATTATCTTCCTCTGAAAATCGCATGTGTGGTGGATTGTGGAAGGATTTTTTGGCAGCGGGGTCACGTAGGCAGGAGGCTTAGGTGGATCATGAGTGGGGGAAGGAATTGGAGGTGAGTAGTATTGAGGAGGGGGAGCTAGTTGAGGGAAGAGAGGAAGAGGAATGGTGGGCAAGCAGTAGGGGTGGGGGGGCACTGCTAATCCTGTGATTAAGTCATTTCAGAAAGAAAAGAAGTTGCAGGTGTGGTCTGCTGGTGTAGTGTTGGATGGATCTCAGCTGGAGAAGTGGACGGCACAGGAGCGGCCACCATTGTTGTCTCCAGGTAAGGAGTTGGCTCATCAAGGCCATATGGTGTCTGTGGCGATTGACGCCAGAGAAGGTGCTGCGGGTTTAGTTAAAGGTGTGTACCTGCTGGATGCTGGTGTTGTGAACGAGGGTGGGGCGGCTGGACAGGGACCTGGTGACAGCGCTTCTCCGGAGGCACCAGAAGATTCAACGAAACATGACAGCCTCTCTCTGCCACAGGCAAGTGACAGTAAAAAAGGGGACAAGGAAGAGGAGCCGGTGTCTAAACGGGTGAAGTTACCGTACAAGGGCACTGCTAAGCCATTGGGGGCACATTTGATGCAGGCAACCAAGGAAAGAATTTGGAAAGGGGAGTATGTCAAAATTTTAAAGCTGCTTCACAGGGAGGTTCAAGTGAAGGAGGGCTCCAAAGAGGAGGAGTGAGAGCTTGCGAAACGGCCTAAAGTGCCAGTTAATGTTGAGAATTGGACGGCAGCCTTTTTGATTTTCGCTGGTGTCTATTGTGAACACTTTCCTGAGAGGTCTAAGGCTCTTTTTAAGCACATGGACATCGTTCGGAAGGTCCAACTCTACTACGGTGGGTATGCCTGGCAACAATATGACAAGGAGTTCAGGGCTCGGATGGCCGTAGATCTGGAGGTCAAATGGGGGGAGATAGATGCAGACCTTTGTCAACACACAATGGGCCCAGCAAAATTTGGAAAGACCGTTTTACAGCCAGTGGGTTGTCCATTACCTATTGGCCCTTTCGGGAGCGCCCCACCCAAGGAGTGGGGGCCGGGGGCGCAAGTCAGTCAAGCCCAAACACAGCTGAAACGGGGCAAACGGGCCGTTTTGGGATTATAGCAAATGGATATGCCCTCGGGAGTACTGTAAATTTCAACATGAGTGATCCAAGTGTGCAGGGCGTCACCCCCTCATCCATGTTTCGGGGCAACAAAGCTCCACAAGCTCTGGTTCGACACAAGGTCAGGCCTCTTGGGGTGGTCAGCAGTCAGGATCCGGCGGACAAGACTGACAGGGACTTAGGCAGGCTGTTGCAGGGAAAGGCACATACTCCGGTTGGCGTGGACAGGTTAGCATTCTGGTTACAGGATTATGACAGACTTTTAGATGCTGACATTCTGGTACACGGATTTCAGCAAGGGTTCCAGTTGGGCTATACGGGTCCCAGGTGCGGCGGTGGGCAGATAACCTTCTGCCCCTGCGCGGAAAGGAGGACGTGGTGCGGCGTAAACTGGAGAAGGAGGTGGGGGAAGGGTGCATGGCTGGCCCTTTTTCAGATTGGCTGATGCAGAACCTGATTGTGTCTCCGATTGGGATGGTACCCAAGAAGGAGAAGGGGCAATTTCGGTTGATTCACTATTTGTCGTGGCCGGAGGGATCCTCGGTCAATGACTTTATTCTGGTTGATGTGGCGAAAGTGTCATATGCGTCAGTCGATGTGACAATCAATATGGTGGAGCAGTTGGGGTGCGGGGCATTGATGGCAAAGACGGTTTTCAAGTCAGCTTTCCGTCTGCTTCTGGTTCACCCGGACGACTTTGAGTTGTTGGGAATTCAGTTTCAAGGGTCCTGGTATGTGGACAAAGCGCTCCCAAGGGTTGCTCAAGTTCTTGTGCGAATGTGTTTGAATGCTTCAGCACTTGATTTTGGAAGTGTCGGGTCATGTCCACGTGACGCATTATTTAGATTACTTTTTCTTTACAGCACCAGCCAACACTCCACGGTGCGCGGAAGTATTACGCCAGTTTCAGGAACTCATGGGGGACCTTGGTGTGCCCTTGGCCCCCGAAAAGACAGTGGGGCCATGTATGGTGCTGTCATTTTTTGGTATTGAATTGGACATAGGGACAGGGACCGCACGACTGCCTGACGATAAGAGGGTGGACATGATGCACAGAATTTATGTCATGTTGAGGAAGAGCAAAGTGACAGTGAGGGAGATCCATGTGCTGCTGGGTCACCTTCATTTTGCATGTAGGGTGGTGCATGCAGGGAGGACTTTTTGTAGGCGTTTGGCTTTGGCACTAGCAGGGAAGTCACTGCCCCACCATCATGTGCGCCTCAAGGCGGGTGTACAGGAGGACTGGCGGATGTGGAACACCTTTTTGGAATCCTTTATTGGGATACCGCTGAAGGCCTGGCAGGATTGGTATTGGGACGTTCAGATATTTTCCGATACAGCAGGGTCAATGGGCTTTGGTATTTACTGGGAGGGCTGGTGGTGTGCAAAGGAGTGGCCTTCTGAATGGAAGAATGGTGGATGCAGTATAGCCTTTTTGGAGCTTTTTCCACTTGTAGTAGCAGCGTGCCTGTGGGGGAGCACTTTGCAGCATAAGCAAGTGTTGTTTTGTGTGGATAATATGGCAGTGGTGCAGCTGGTAAACAGACAGTCAGCGTGGGAGGTCCGGGTACTATAGTTGCTGCGGGCCTTTGTGTATCAATGCTTGAAGAATGACATTTTGTTTCGTGCGCGGCATATTCCGCAACTGAACAATGACATCGCGGATGCTTTGTCTCGTTCACAATGGGATCGGTTCCATGGGTTAGTAACGGGCACAGACCTGTGCAGGATGGCCATGCCAGAAACTTTATGGAGAATAGGCACTCGAGGATGCTTCAACTGGCAATGAATTCGCTGGCGCCATCTACTCGACGGGCATTTGCGAAGGCATGGGAGGAGTTTTTAAGATCTGGCACTGATAGACAAAGGACAGCCTAGGGTCATTATAGCAGGTAAGCTAGCGGCGTTGGGGTTTATGGGTAAACTTTTTTGGGGATACCTGCCATCGGCTGGTGAGCTCGGTCAAAGGATTTTGGACAGTTGGGCAAAAGAAGGTGGCAAGAGAGGGCGCATTAGGCACCCGTTGTCGTTACGGTTGTTAAAGGGTTTGTCAGGTGTATTGGGGGCCGTTTGTTTTAATGTCTGAGAAACGCTCCTTTTCTAGACCATTATGTCTTGGTTGTTCTTTGGCACTCTCTGGGTTTCGGAGCTGTTGGGATCGCCGTGGAAGTCGGGTATTGATTGGCAGGAGGTACATTTTGGAGGCTATGGTGTGGCGTTGCAAATCAGGAGTTCAAAGACTGATCAGTCCAGATCAGGGGTGGTAGTGTTTCTCAGACGATATCCGGAAGTTTCGATCTGCCTTTTGGGTTTGGGACGCAAGTGGAGGAAGGAGTCTGGTGATCGGGCGGGTGCAGCATTTACACATAGCGACGGGAGCAGGGTCACAGCATCTCAGTTATTGGAAGTCATGCGTAAAGGTCTGACGTCTATTGGTCAGGACGCATGTCAATTCGGGACTCATTCCTATAGGATTGGTGTAGCTATGGAAGCAGGACAGAAGAGTTGGAGCAGGGAGGAGCTGATGGCGCTGGGGAGGTGGAAGTCCGATTGTTTCAGGAGATATGTGAGAAGTAGAGAATAAAAAATAAAAAAAGCAGGGGTGGGGCACTTCTGTTAATTTTCAGTTTTTCTTTTGCAGGTGTGACGCCGGGCCCCGAGGTGGAGTACATAGCCATTTGGATCATTGGACACTCGTTTATCAAATGGGCACAGCGCCAGTCACGCAGGACTGTCATAGGGGAGAATTTGGGGTTTGATTTAGACCGATATCATGTGCCTTGGTTTGGAAAAGGGGGCATGAGGTGGGATGAACTCTTACCTCGTCTGCAAGGGTCTGCTGTAAAGGGTCAGTGACCCGACGTGTTGTGCCTACACTTGGGCGAGAATGATTTGGTGGTCAAAACGAGTCTTGGTCTTTTGAAAGAGATGATGAGGGATTTGCAGGTCATTTTGCCTCAGTGGAGCGGATGTCATGTGGTCTTTACAGGTTTTGTTCCACGTCGGGTTTGGCGGGGAGCGAGAAAGCCGGGAGCAATTGAAAGGGCCAAGCGCAAGCTGAATAAGGAAATTACAAGTTTTTGTATAGAAAAAGGTATGACGTACATGGAACATAAGGATCTGCGTTTCCAGGATGTGGAATTTTTCAGGGATGATGGGGTCCATTTATCCTTTATGGGAATGGAGCTCTATCTTTTGCAGATCAGGGAGACGTTGAGAGAGTTGCTTAGGGGGGGCAGAAAAAGTCGGGTGACATTTTCTGGTGGCGGAGAGAGCTTTCTTACAGGTAATGAAACATGTGTAGATGGTGAAGCTGACAGGACAATTTAGGTATTAAAGGGGGGAAGCAGGAGTAGGTCACGATGGACAGGCAGGGAGCTTGACATTAGCATTCAGGAGTAGAAGAAGCGGGTAGGATGGGGAAATAGGTAGACATGAGTAGAGAAAGGGAAGGCAGGATAAGGTTATAGGGAGGGGGGAGGACAGGGTAGGGGAAGGGGAGGATCAATTGGCTAGGTGTTTTGATATCTAGTGAGGTTTTAGTTTTGTAAGGCAGAGGCCAAGGTTTACACGATTATAAGTGCACCTGTTCCAATAAAAGTGGCTTTTTACACACAGCAACGGTGTTGTGGTGTCGTTCCCTCCTTCCCAATGGGGTCCCGGGGGGATTAGCCGAAGAATGAGGTTCTTCCCCCCCAGGGTCTTTGGGGAGGGTGGTATGGCCCACGACATGGTTGGGCGTCTTTGGGCTGTTTTTGGGTGGGCGCTGGGTGGGTGGTATATATCCAGGCATTTTGTGAGACCGGGCACCATTTTGTCAAAGGTGACACGGTGGCCGGTCCTCTATTTTGTGGGGCTTTTTTTAAAAACCACCCTCCCTCCCTAAGTCCTTTGTCTGGGGTTTGGGTTGTTGTATTTTGATATGCGGGCTGGGCTGGGCTGGGCTGGGCTGGGCTTTTGGTTTGGAACTGGTGCACGATAGGGCTTGGGTACATGGTTGTTTTTGCTTGGAACAGGTGCAGGCGGAGGCAGAGAGAGCTTTCTTACAGGTAACGAAACACGTGTGGATGGTGAAGCTGACAGGACAATTTAGGTATTAAAGTGGGGGAAGTAGCAGTAGGTCACGACGGACAGGCAGGGAGCTTGACATTAGCGTTTAGGAGTAGAAGAAGCAGGTAGGATGAGGAAATAGGTAGACATGAGTGGAGAAAGGGAAGGCCGGATAAGGTGATATGGAGGGGGGAGGACAGGGTAGGGGAGGATAAATTGGATAGGTTTTTCGATGTCTAGTGAGGTTTTAGTTTTGTAAGGTAGAGGCCAAGGTTTACCAGATTGTAAGTGCACCTGTTCCATTAAAGGCGGCCTTTCACACACAACAATGGTGTTGTGGTGTCGTTCTCTCCTCCCCAAAGCATTTTTAGCATATTCTAAAAAACTGCATGCACAAAGACGTATGGGAATTATACAGTTGCTCCATGATTATATCATCAATGCGCAGCTCCAGTGCCTTTTGATACTGGAGGTGAATGCACTATAGGAGGCTAGGGATTTCAATCAAATGTTATATAATTTACCCCAACCTGATAGTCTCTCGCTTGATCATGCTTTCCAGTATGGCAGTGGAGACTGGGGAGCTGCCCCACTCAATGTGCCAATCACTGATAACGGCAATATCAAAAACTGGAAGAGATAGTGACCTCGTGGAAACCGATAGGTCCCTCTCGTTAATGAACTTTGATTAAAAGAATCTTAGTACGATACTGACCACTAGGTTTTTGCCCAACCTGCAGAAGTTCTTCCACCCTGACGAAACAGGCTTCATACCCTTGCGCAGTACCTTGAACAATATTAGGTTCCTAATACAGGTTTTTCACTCCCTGGGGGGCGCATCCTCGACATTCCTGGCTCTAGCAATTGATAATGAAAAAAGCCCTTAATTGCTTGTCCTGGGAATACTTGCATATCGCAATGGTAGGCCCGAGGTTTGGCAGCAGCTTTATGAAATGTAAGAGGCTGCTGTATACAAACCGACGGCCTGGGCAAAATGAGTGGCATAATTTCTACCAGCTTCGCAGTGGGTAGAATCACCCAGCAACGTTGCCCACTCTTTCTGTTTCTGTTTGCAGTCGCACTTGGAACCACTAGCCAATGTCGTGGACAGGGTGCATTATCGCGGTCTTGAAATTAATGGTGCTTCCCCTTCTCCCTGTACACTGATGACATGTTACTATACCTGAGAATTTAGGCCGAGGACATGCAGGAGTTTATCAAAACCCCTGAAGCCACTGTGAGGATTGCGTATCAATTGGGAAAGTCCTGTGTATATCCTATCGCAGACCCTGGGTGGGAAGTTAAGCCTGCAGTGATAGGGAGCTCCCTGCGTTTGGAACACATCATACTCAGGTACCTGTGGGTCTTTATTTATCAGACAGAGGAACATCTACTAGACGGCTATGTTGTTGCAACAGTTGCCTCTCTGCTACATGCCTCTACATTTTGGGAAACACTCCCACTGTCTGTGCTAGGCAAGGTGGCAGTGATTTAGATGGTCATTCTTCCCCAGCTGCTATATTTTTTACAACTCTCCCGATATTGATCCCTCAGAGCATTTCTTAGGACATAGATACTCTGCATCTACAGCTCATTTGGGGACCCTGCAGAAAGAGGATCACGCTCTGAAGATGAGATTACCCACCTTGATGGGGAGAATGGCAGTCCTGGACCTTGAGCTCAATTATTTGGCAGCCCTGCTGCAGTGGGCAGCATGTTGGCAGGGCTAGTGCTGGGGTATCCAAATGCACAGACACTATGAACTCCTCACATAAACTTCCTGGCACATCTGCTGCTGACCCCTTCAGTGACTCCCCGGCACCAGGGCACGGGGATTCTGCTCACATCCCTCCATTGTGTGTGAAGATATGCACTATGAATGTGGGCACAGGAGTCTTATGCTTGTGAACTCCCTCTCACATTTCTTTAAGCCTTGCTGCACCAGAGCACCTGAAGCAAATTGTGCAACTTGGTGGCTTATTTTCGGAATCACCATGGTGACAATCTGTATATGAATGTCAGGTTAGCAGATTTTGCAGCCCTTGCAGAAGAGTATGGGGTGCCGCTATCTCATCTCCTGTAATACAGTACGGTAGTGATCCTCGAGGCAGTGGTGGCATGCTGGGGCAGCCGAACCAGTGTCCTACACAGGCATGCAATGGATCTGTGAGATTACTGGGCAACGGTATATGGTATGACTGCCTACCTAGTGATCTTGGACCAGTCAAAGAGTGTCCTGTAGCCACTTTGAGAAGTGGGCTTGTGACCTAGGATCTCTTATCAGTGACCCTGACTGGACCAGGATACTACAACAGCCCCCACACAGCCCCTCGCAATGCGAGACTGAAGATCATACAATATTATCTCCACAGAATTTACATAACATCCAAGTGCATAAACCTGATGTTCCCAGGTTCCCAGGCCGGATGACCCAGGTGCAGGGAGAAAAAATGTGGAGTTCTACTGATAACGCGTCCAGCCCTTATAAATTACCTGTACCTGGACACGTTGGAGGTCGGTGAATCTTTTAACCGAGTCGGGCTCTCCTCATCCTAAAATAGTCGAGTCACTCAGATCAATAATCAATAACTATTGTAGTTGGTAATCAATACTCAATTAATGGATCAATATAGCACATCAGAAATCAATAACAGTTGGTATTTCGGCGCACCATGACCTTTCAGTCATGAATAACCACACCAGTTTATTAAAAGTTAGTGAATTTATTTCCCTATATTAACAAAGCTAGCACGATGTATATATGTCTCAAAACCAATTGATATATGTATATGAACATTACTAGCTGTCCATAACGGCAGAAGAAACGCAATCTACGTAAAATCTGAATAATGATACACTCTGTTATCGCAATGCAAATCACCAATATGACTAACTGTATTTGACTAATTGCATACATTGGTCAGCATAACAAGATTTCAATTTAGCATGGTACATTGAATCAATACCTCGACTAACATCTAATTAGCATCAGCATGTGGGGCTTCATGCAAAACGAATTTAGTCAACACAAATTTGGAAAACTTCTAGCTAGGACCCTATCAAAATTAGCAGTTGGTACCTAAAAGGAAAAACACAATGCATAATACATTTATCCTTTCATATTTACCAAATACAATCAGCATTCAAGAAAAGTCTTCGTCCTTCAGGTACCGGTTGATCAGCATGGGGCAAATTTCAAAGGGGCAAAGTTAAGGGCAAGCTTCCTTGCAGCGGCAAGGAGAATGGGGCAAAGTTACTGCATGGGCAAGATGGGGGCAAATCAAAGTTAAAGTCTCTAGGGTGAGAATTCTTAAAGTCTCTTTCTCTCAGATAGAGAAAAGGGCATCAGGGTGTCATCCAAAATGGAGTCTGGCATCAGGCTTCAAACTGGCATCGAAAAAATGGCTGACTTCTCTTTGTCCGGTGGGTTTAAGTAAAAAACATTCCAAATTCTGCAGGGTCTTCCATTGGAGGGTTCATAGGTTGGCTTCAAATTGTCCAATCAAAATTGTCTTTTACTAGCGCTCATTTATGCATACACTGTCCTTGGAGCCTTGGAACACAAATTGTAACATGGTTTGCCAATTATTTTACTATCTGTACCTTCATTGTCCGCACCTGCAGAGACTGACCTTGTATCAAAGGGGATGAAACCGGCCTAGTACGAAACCTTGGAGATAAGTGTATCAGTCAGCTCTACTGGAAAAATACAACTTCAAGCAAGAATATATGTTTCATTAGTTCATGGAAAAAAAAAAAAAACATGCAGTTAGAATTTGAAACCAGGCAACTAGGCCAAATCCTGTACTAAATTTAAGCTAAGCAAAACAGTTCTCAAACAAGAAATCATGGCATACATTTGCAATTATGACGGATTACTACATTTTCAATACATCATGATTAATAAAGCTCGTTTACAATGATGGCGAACTACCCCGAGGGCACAATTTCCCTCGTACATTATTTTCTTTACTAAAATCACACTTCATTATATGTATTGATTACATGGTATGTATGAATATATGTCGGACCTTCTTTTTCTGCGTCATCAATCCCTCCTCTGATGACTAATTATGTCATCACATCAAATCTACCCACAAATTTTATTCCATTAAAATTCTGTATAGTAATTTGGCACTTCAGTCAATGCCCTTTTTCTTTTAGTCCCTTTTGACTTTTCTCTATATATTTCCACCATTTTGTTCTCTATTTTCTCTTCTCTTTTTCTTTTGTTCCTTGCTTTTAACATTTTGAAAGCTTTCCATGTTCCCCAAGAACCTAATAGACAAATTAATATTATTATTATTCCCTTTACTATTTTTAGTAACAATCCGTTCCAAACGTTGCTGAGCCAATTTCCCACAGAAGCAAATCCTTTTCCAACTTTCTCCCAAACTCCAGGTTCTTTCAATTCCTTTAAATCTACACTTTCTTTAGTTAAATTTGTAAGCATCGTTCTAATTTTTCCACTGCTGTCTGGTATATATGTACAACAGTGACGTGTACCAAGCATTTTGCAAACGCCGCCATCCTTTGCTAAAAGAATGTCTAAGGCAAGCCGATTTTGAAGAGTCATAGCTCTTTCTGCAGCAAGTTCAGCATCCATCAGGATTATAGCTCCTGAAAACTTTGTCAGCATGTTATCCACAATAGTAGACAACTTTCGTATTTTGATTGAATTCAATATGACTCCTACTGAAGGAATCAATGCTCCAAATATATCTCCTACCACACCAGAAGCTGTCTCCCTTTTCTGAACATGATGTGATTCAGACAGCCTTGGAAATTTCTTTAAGTCGTCTAGTTGGTAAACCTTAGGGAACACTATTCCCAAATAGCATCTCCCATACCATCCTTTAGGAAGACGATAATAGGCGTTGAGTCCACAAAAATAATATATTCCAGGAATAACTGGGTCTTGTCCATTCAGCATGAACGTCCACTTAGGTTTAAATGCATACGTATGTTTGCATTCACTCATTCCCACAAAAACTGTGTCATAATATGATTCAGCTCTATATATACAAAATCTCCCTACGTGCAATGTATCTAAAGCTATTTTCCCTTGTGTCTTTATTGCAGCAAAAGCATAATTATCTACAGATGTTCTTTCGTGTAATTCCCTCTCTAATTTCTCCTTCATTTCATTCTTCCTATCATCAGTGCGGTCTAAAAATTATATTTCTACTGGTGAAAGCAAGCATGTAAGGTTCTCTCTATGTGCATGAGCTGTGTGAAAAGGTGACATCGGTTCGAAGAATTCCCTCATTAATTTGGCATACCAATCTCTAGCTATTTTACTTAGGTGCCCTATTATGGGGACATATGCAAAAGTAACATCGTAATTAGTGTAGAAATAATGAATGTCCTTTTGACCATAAAATCTGGAAGCTATTATACTACATGTAATTCCATACGTAAGAGGCATGCTGTGATACGTTACCCCTTCCACTACTGAGGTAGGTATTTGTGTACACACATAACAATCTTTCGCATCCATGGTCTCAACATACTCACTCAGTAAGCGATAGAAAACGTTAGATGAAAGTTCCTTCTTATCATGCAAGTGTCTCTCGTCTTGCTCGAGTCTCTTCAGAGCTGTTAGTTCAGTAACGATAATAGGTTTAGAAGTAGAAGCATCATTCGTCTCACTCTCATATTTCCCATGCATTCCAAGAACTATTACTACAATGATTAGTACGCATGCGGTCATTAGACCGATACACATGTATTTACAACACTTCATCTTACGCCCCTGTGTAGTGAAGCTAGTCATGATCTGTATAGAATCAGAAAGTTGAAGACACTTTATCAAAGCGTATTTGCAGGTATTTACAAAGCTGAACGAGTTCAATGTTCACATAGTTTTCTTTAGCAGCTTAGTCTCTTATCGGTTAGCAGCGTTGTCTCAAAATCGGTTTCAAAGTCAATCAAGTTAGCAACGTCTTAGCCGGTTGAAAAGTCAATCAGGTGATTAATGTTTTCAATCAACAGAGTCCATAAAGTTTTTATTTCCAAAATGAAGTTCTGCCTCTTCGTTCTCAAGACTGAGGGATACGAATTCGTCTGACCAATCGTTATTGGCTACGTATGCCCACTCCGGACCGGAATACCTTCTGCTCGGTATCCTTTTTCTTTTCAATTTTGCATCTCTCTTTGATTCTTTCTCACTGGTACTTTCCTCTTTGGCCAAGTCATTTTCTTCACTTGGTGTTGGTACTACGACAGACACTTCCTTTCTTTTCTCTTTCACTCTTGGCCCTTCACTGTCATTCAACGTTTCTCTAGTTCTTAATTTTACTGCCGATATGCTTGGTCTCCTTTTCGCACTGGGTCCACTTGATGGACCTGCAATCTCTTCTGAAGGAGTTGGAGCAGTTTCGTTCTGTTCTGCCTTGTCCCCTCCTTCTGGGGAGTCAATCAGGTTTTCCTTTTCTTTTTCTGTATCGTCTGCTTCTGGGAAAGCCCTCCTCTGATCAGGCTCTCCTGCTTCTTCACCTGTTTCGAGCCCTTTGTCACCGTTACTTTCTTCAGGCTCTTTATCACTTTCAGCTGCTTCAGGCTCTTTGTTACCTTCAGCTGCTTCGTCGCTTTCTGAGGCTCCTCCTTGGTCTTCCCCAAGTAAATCAGTTGCTTCGTCCTCAGAGAATATTTCTCCCTCCTCTATTTCTGCCTGTTCGCTTCTAGTTCTTTTTCGCTCTGTCTCAGCGCTTGGTACTTTGTTATCAGGTACTGGCAACTTCAGCGCTTCAACTTCCTCGTCTGTGGGACACAATACCCTCTTTGTGTGACTGGCGTGAATCCAGTTGGGAACTCCCGCACACTTCACAGCGGTGGTAGTCGTCAAAATCACTTGAAAAGGTCCTTTCCAACGGGGTTCCAAACACGACTTCCTCACGTGCTTCTTTATCACGACCCAGTCACCTGCTTTCAGGGCGTGTCCTGGACCTTGGATCGGTGGCAAGGTGGTTGCCTCCACCTGGTGAGAAAAAGAGCGAACCACATCAGCTAGACCTTTGCAGTAGTCTAACACCATATCATCTGTAATATTCAAAAGCGCATTTGCAGGAACTGCTGGAAGTCTCATAGCTCTGCCCATGAGAATCTCGTGTGGGGACAGTCCCGTCTTTCTGTCAGGGGTGTTTCTCATTGACATTAGTACCAAAGGCAATGCGTCAGGCCATTTCAAGTTTGTTGATGCGCATATTTTCGCCATTCTTGATTTCAATGTGCCATTCATTTGCTCCACTAGACCTGATGCTTCTGGGCGGTAGTTACAATGCAGCTTTTGCTCAATGTTCAGTGCTGCACAAAGCAATTTTATTACTTCATTATTGAAGTGACTTCCCCTATCTGATTCTAAAGAGATCGGGAATCCAAAACGTGGTATTAACTCTCTCAAGAGTAGTTTTGCAACTGTAAGACTGTCATTTCTGCGTGTAGGGTATGCTTCAATCCAGTGACTAAAAATGCACACAACCACCAACACATACTTCAATCCTCCATGCACAGGCATCTCAATGAAGTCCATTTGCATCCTGCTGAATGGACCCCCTGCTCTTCCAATGTGGCTCAAATTTACTACGGTTCCCTTCCCTGCGTTCATCTGTTGGCAAATGACGCAACGGTGGCAAACTGCTTCAGCAACTTGACGGAATTTGGGGTTAAACCAATCAGTTTTAAACAATCTAATCATGGCATCCCTCCCAAGATGAGCTTGTCCATGGTAAAATCTGGCTATCTGTGTCAAAAGGCTGTTTGAAAGAACGAATTTCCCTTCACTTGAAACCCATAATTCATCTAGTCTCTTTACACATTGTGATTTGGTCCACGAGAGTTTCTCATCCTCACTGACATCATTCTGTAAGGATTTCAATTCGTCCATCGTATCTACCACCTTTAGAGCAAATATTTCGCTTGGTTCGAGTTCTGGTTCACTTATCAAATTCCATTCATCCCTAAGCAATATACAGCTCAATGCGCAAAACCTTGCGACTTGATCCGCATATCCATTTCCCAGAGAAACATAGTCTTGTCCCTTCGAGTGTGCAATGCATTTTACCACTGCTACTTCTCCTGGCAGTTGGATGGCATGTAACAATTCTCTTATTCTTTCACCATTTTTCACTGGTGATCCTGAAGAGGTCATGAAGCCTCTCTGTGACCACAATTGTCCGAAATCATGCACTATTCCAAACCCGTACTGGCTATCAGTGTAAATGGTAACTTTCATTAATGCAGAGAGTTGGCAAGCTCTAGTAAGGGCTACCAATTCTGCTACCTGTGCAGAGTAAACTCCTTGAAGCCAAGATGCTTCCAAAACACCTGTTACTGTACATACAGCGTACCCTGCTTTCAATATACCCAGTGCATCTCTTAAACATGAACCATCAACAAAAATAATTTGATCATTTTCTTCCAATCGGGTATCTTTGATATCAGGTCTTGGTTTGGTGCAAAATTCAGTCACTTGAAGACAGTCGTGCTCGATGTCTTCAGCGTTCTCAATTTCGGCATTTTCACTGGGAAACAAGGTTGCTGGATTCAACGTAGTGCACCTTTTCAGCTGCACATTAGGTGATCCCAGAATTATTGTTTCATACCTTGTGAGCCTAGCACCAGTCATGTGCTGTGTTCGGGAACGTGTCAAAAGTATCTCGACTGAGTGAGGGACCATGACTGTTAAAGGGTGTCCCATCACTATTCCTTCACTCTGAGTGAGGCTGATACCAACTGCGGCTACGGCGCGCAAGCACCCTGGCAGTGCTGCTGCGACCGGATCCAAAGTAGCTGAAAAATATGCTACTGGTCTGTTTACGCCACCATGGGCTTGGGTCAAGACAGACAAGGAACATGCATCTCGTTCATGACAAAACAATGTGAAAGGCTTTGTGTAGTCAGGCATACCTAAAGCTGGAGCCCTGCACATGCATTCTTTCAATTCAATAAAAGCATCCATCTCATCTCCTTTCAGCTCAATTTCATCCAATGCATCCTTCTGGGTCAGTTTCAGTAAAGGTTTTGCTAGAGTTGAGAAGTTGGGAATCCATTGGCGACAATAGCTCACCATTCCCAAAAACTTCCTCACCTCCCTCCTCGTCTTTGGGGGACTCATTTGAAGTACACTTGTTATTCTTTCCTTCATTATTCTCCGTGACCCTTTCTCTATTTGGTGACCCAAATATTTCACTTTCTTCTGACAGAACTGTAATTTTGAAGGAGACACCTTGTGTCCATTCCTTCCCAAATGGTTCAATAGGGCAATGGTTCGGCTGTGCAGTCACTTTCTGTCTTGGATGCAATCAGTAAGTCGTCAATGTACTGTACTAGGGTTGACTCGAATGGCAATTCTAACGCTTCCAAATCTTTCTTTAGAATCTGATTGAAAATTGACGGTGACTCCAAAAACCCTTGAGGAATTCGACACCAACTGTAAACTCTGTCTAAGAATTTGAAACAAAAGAGAAATTGGCTGTCCTCATGAAGAGGCACCGAAAAGAATGCTTGCGACAAGTCGATGACTGAGAACCACTCAGCATCACAAGGGACTTGAAACATTATCACAGCTGGATTCGGTACCACAAGGCCACATTTTATTATTATGTCATTTATTTTCCTCAAGTCCTGCACAATTCGGACCTTTCCACTTGGCTTTATTAGTCCCATAATTGGTGAATTACATGGACTGCTTAACACTTCTTTCAGTACTCCCTGTTTTACAAACTCATCAATGAGTTGGGCGACTTTCATGAGGGTGTCTTGTGCCATATGGTACTGTGGGGTCTGGGGAAAGGTTACATTGGGTTTTACAGTCACTTTCACTGGTTCCACTCCTTTCACCAATCCCACCTCTTTTCCTGTCATATCCCACACTTCTTTTCCGACTGTTTCCTGTAACTCAGCAGGAATATCTGCTTCAGTGATCATCGGATAAAGGGTAATCAGGGGATACTCTTCATCGACAGTCTCCATCTCATCCCCTTCTACACTGTCCTCTTCTTCCCCATCACTGCTCGTCTGAATTCTAATTCCATCGTTCGAACACATAATCGAACATCCCAATTTGCACAATAGGTCTCTCCCTAACAGTGATATCGGGCTTGAGTCACATACCACAAAATTATGTGACCCTTGATAGTTACCAATTCTGACTTGTACTGGATCTGTGATTGGGTTCGTCAGGTACCTGTTTGCTACTCCCACTACTTGAACTGTTCTCCCTGAAAGTGGCAAATTTGGCACTTCAATGCTCCTAACAGTGGAACGTGTAGCTCCTGTGTCAACCAAGAATGAAACGCGATGACCCATAACTCTTCCTTCTACATACGGACCCTTTTGATCAACTTCCAAAGATGCTGCAAGCACACAATTTCCCTCCTCATCTGAACTTCCACTCTCCCATACATCGTTTATTCCATTCTCGCTGTGTAGTGGGAATTGGTGTACTGTGTCATTTTGACTCATTCCCTGACCCGTGACCTGTTGAGGAAGCATTGCTTGCTGCTGATTGATTGGTGCTAAGGGTATTTGCATTTGCTGATTAGGTACCATAGGAAACTGCTGTTGCATTGGCTGCAATTGTGTCATTTGCACACGATGCATTTGCACCTGTTACGGTTGCATGGGTTGTAAACCCTGCATCTGGTTTATATTGTTTTGAAAATTTGGGTTCGGACCTCTCAATTTTTGTCCTCTCATAGTCTGGAATGCATTGACATCATTGTTTTGCTGACCTACACCTTTCTGCACCATCATTGGGCACTCCCGTTTCCAATGCCCGACGATTCCGCACGTGTGACATGGCATCACCTTCTTCATTGCCTGTATACCATTTGGAATCATAACGGTATTCAAATCAGGACCATTATTCACAAAACCTCCTCGGCCTCTGCCTCTCATCTGCAGCTGAAACATAGCATTTCCCTGCTGCTGCTGCTGCGGCATCTGTTGTTGAAAACCTTGCAAACCTTGTAAACCTGTCTGAGCTGCTCTGAGCTGCATCACCATAACCTTTTCTTTCAATCGTTTCTGTTTGGTCTCAATCTCATCACTGCAGTATTTCGCATAATTCAACACTTCATCGATCGACTTTGACTGCCAACAAATCAAATGCATTTTAATCATCTGGCTGATTTCGGGTCTCAACCCTTCCACAAACCTGAACACAAAATGGAGCATGTCCTTTGCCTCAATCGTTTCTGTGCCACTATAATTTTTAAACGCTTTCAACAACCTCTCATAATACGCATGTATAGACTCTTTAACCTCTTGGGCGGTCCTGTCAATCCTCTGCCAATCCACTTTTTTCGACCCAACCTTGGTTTTCAAGTGCTCGATAACCTTGTGGTACAAGCTCATTACCGTGGGTGATGGCGCACCTGTGTCCCTGTCTCTCTCCGGTTCACTCGTCGGCCAACCTACAGCCCTTTTACAATCTTCCCACAAATCTGCTGGAACCACAATTTCAAATAAAGTATTCAGGTCTTCCCAGAGACACTTCGCGAGTTTCACAAATCTGTCTGTTTGTTGATACCACTCAATCGGCTTCTCTCTCAATTTGGGAAAGTCATCCGTAAAGGATTGAATATCGCACCTGTGCCATGGTACATGTACAAGTTTTCCCCCTGCTGTCTCTCTCATTGGTAACATAGTTATCAGATTGTCATTCTGTTTTTTCTCATTCCGCTCTGGAGTATTTTCTTTCTTTTTGTCCTTTTTCTTAACCCACCTGCTTTCCCACTTGTCTAAACATCTCCAGACCTGTGCACTCTGCAGTATCTCTTTAAGGTGTGTTTTCATCCCTGCGGATCTCATGTGTTCAAAATCTTTTGTCTTAAAGTCTAACCTGTAACTTCTGCTCAGGTGTTTAGTCTTACTTATATCAATCTCGTTTCTGTCCGCAATTTCTTGTAACTTCTTATGTATGCTGCTTACTTCTCTTGTAATCCTAGGGCAAATGTATCTTAGTTCTTCCTCTGTGTATGATTCTAATCTGTTCAAACCCATTGTTCCCTCTACCAGTTCATCTGCCTCCATACCCAACCTTATTTTATTCAGGTATTCTTCTCCCTTCCCGCTGGATGTACTCTGTGGGGAGTTCAGGCTGTTGAACCATTGTGTTAACTGTTGCGCGTTCAGTCCCATCAGTGTAGCAGTTACATCAACTGCCACTGACGGTTTCTGTAATGTTTCAGTCTGTGAGGTTAACGGTACTAATAGTGGTGGATGTGACCTTACCACGGTTGACGGAGCACAAATTGGAATTGGACTAAATTCCGACAAGGACCCAGATCCATTTGGCAGTGCCGCTATCGGAGTTGTCTCTGGAGTGGTTTCTATGCATCTTCTCCCTGTCCCATTCTGTATCATTAACCCTTGGTCGCTTGTGCTTGAATTTGCCTGTATGTACAGTGGTACTGGTGGACCTACAGTGATAGGTAGAGATATTGCGTCTGGATTCTGTCTGTTCCCCGAATTCTGTGGCATGTTAATCCCCACATTGTGGTTCATCATTGCTGGCATACCTAACTGGCTTTCTATTACTCTCACTTCTTGTGTCTGCTTTTGGGGCATCGAGAACTGTGTTGATTCAGCTTGAATCAATGTCGGTCTCTGATAGTTTTGTCCTCCCTGTGCCATTGAATCAGAAGTCATTCCCATGTTATGCTCATCACAACAGTGCCTTTGAACCTGTGGCTGATAGTTATCAGCAGGTTTCAATGTCGGCACGTCTGGGTATATTCTCTGAATCTGTGGTATTTGTGGTGAGAAAGGCATGTCGGAGCTGCTCGGCCTCTGAGATATTCTCAAATTTGGTGTTACATTACCCTGTACTGGTTCTGGAGGGGCAGTACTAATGCTTGAGCCTTTTTCGCTTTCCACATACGGTGGCGGGCGATCATTCAGCAATTGTATAATGAACTCCTCATCATCTGACTCGTCTCCCCTTTTCGAGTTTCTATTGCTCTCTCTCTCTCTGGACTCACTCCTGTTTGTCTTATAGGTGGCTTTCCTTCCTTCCGTCTCCGCTTCATCAGTGATCGCTGGAAACAATTTAATCCCCTGCAATACGTCTGATCTCCAAACCTTTTGTGTGCTGTCCCATCTAGCATCTGCTAGTGTCTTTTCTACTTTTCTTATTCTTGTCTCAAATTTCTTTTGTTGTTGGTTTCTAGCTATTAGCTCCCAAATTGCTAGTGCCTCAAACTGTGCTGGTCTTGGAGGTACTTTCATGTCGTATAGCGCAAATCTCAGATTTTCTAAAACTCTTAGATTAAACGACCCGTGGATAGGGAACGCTACACTTCCATGTTTCTCTGTTAATTTGCACCATTGTTTTAACCAAAGACATGGTGCTACACCCTTTTCTTCAATGACAATGTAAGCTGGTGTACCCTCAGGCGGCGTTTCTTCTCCTACATTTGCTTTAATATAAACATCTCCCCTCATGGCACTCTTAAATGCTTTGAAAAATTTCATCTTTCCGTCTTTTGTTTTTCTAAAATATGTAATCAATAAGTGACTTTAATTCCCGGAATACTCTCCGCTTGCCTTTCCCCTTCCAATTGCGCTTCACGGACTGCGTCCAATCCGTGCGCGACCCTTCTCACTAACCGACCTATCCCAGCGCGGCTCCTGGTGACATCACACTCACACACTGCGGCTGACAAAGTCCCACGGCTTGTCCTCTTTTCATTCGGCTTCACTCATAAACTAATTTCTGCAATATAACGCGAGCACTTAACCAAAAGAATAAAACAGATCTGTTGGTTTACTACAGGAAAGGTAATACAATCGCTTCAGAAACCTTAGGGATTTTTCACTAGCCTCACCAGTTATTCCATCTTTCTCGGTTTCCCACAAACTTTACTCTCAACTGATCAATGAACTATTCTAGTGCACTTTAGAATTCGTCAAATCTCAAAGTCAAAGTTTTCTTTCACTCTGCAACATTCATACCGACTTGTTGACCACGCCCGATCAACCTATTAAACCTGACCAGATCACAACATCAAACAAGTGTCACATACACTTTTCAACATACTCCGGAGTCTCTTGACCTCGCAGGGCCCGTCTCAACGTCAACAACCACGTGGACAATTTTTCTGCTCAAAGCGCTACACACACGTGAAGTTCGACGACTTCCCTACTCTCACACCTTTGGAGTAACACTCCTCTAATATCTTTTAACCCCCCTTAAAATCCTCACAAACTTCTCAATTAATCTGCGGCGATAAGCTGTGCAAGCGCGAAACCCTAACTTCACTCATACCGTCACTAGAACCGCCGAAACCATTCTCACACCTCCATGTCCTCCATTCGCAAGCTCCAAGATTCCGGGAAAGTCATTGGGGACTTAGGGCATCATCATCCCTCCAACTTGTTTTATCACAGAAAATTCTGACTTGACTCTGTCTATTGTTCGGATGGGGTCCCAAAGGGCTAAACCATCAATCTCTGCTACCATCTACTGATAACGCGTCCAGCCCTTATAAATTACCTGTACCTGGACACGTTGGAGGTCGGTGAATCTTTTAACCGAGTCGGGCTCTCCTCATCCTAAAATAGTCGAGTCACTCAGATCAATAATCAATAACTATTGTAGTCGGTAATCAATACTCAATTAATAGATCAATATAGCATATCAGAAATCAATAACAGTTGGTATTTCGGCGCACCATGACCTTTCAGTCATGAATAACCACACCAGTTTATTAAAAGTTAGTGAATTTATTTCCCTATATTAACAAAGCTAGCACGATGTATATATGTCTCAAAACCAATTGATATATGTATATGAACATTACTAGCTGTCCATAACGGCGAAAGAAACGCAATCTACGTAAAATCTGAATAATGATACACTCTGTTATCGCAATGCAAATCACCAATATGACTAACTGTATTTGACTAATTGCATACATTGGTCAGCAAAACAAGATTTCAATTTAGCATGGTACATTGAATGAATACCTCGACTAACCTCTAATTAGCATCGGCATGTGGGGCTTCATGCAAAACGAATTTAGTCAACACAAATTTGGAAAACTTCTAGTAAGGACCCTATCAAAATTAGCAGTTGGTACCTAAAAGGAAAAACACAATGCATAATACATTTATCCTTTCATATTTACCAAATACAATCAGCATTCAAGAAAAGTCTTCGTCCTTCAGGTACCGGTTGATCAGCATGGGGCAAATTTCAAAGGGGCAAAGTTAAGGGCAAGCTTCCTTGCAGCGGCAAGGAGAATGGGGCAAAGTTACTGCATGGGCAAGACGGGGGCAAATCAAAGTTAAAGTCTCTAGGGTGAGAATTCTTAAAGTCTCTTTCTCTCAGATAGAGAAAAGGGCATCAGGGTGTCGTCCAAAATGGAGTCTGGCATCAGGCTTCAAACTGGCATCGAGGAAAATGGCTGACTTCTCTTTGTCCGGTGGGTTTAAGTAAAAAACATTCCAAATTTTGCAGGGTTTTCCATTGGAGGGTTCATAGGTTGGCTTCAAATTGTCCAATCAAAATTGTCTTTTACTAGCGCTCATTTATGCATACACTGTCCTTGGAGCCTTGGAACACAAATTGTAACATGGTTTGCCAATTATTTTACTATCTGTACCTTCATTGTCCGCACCTGCAGAGACTGACCTTGTATCAAAGGGGATGAAACCGGCCTAGTACGAAACCTTGGAGATAAGTGTATCAGTCAGCTCTACTGGAAAAATACAACTTCAAGCAAGAATATATGTTTCATTAGTTCAAGAAAAAAAAAAAAAAACACGCAGTTAGAATTTGAAACCAGGCAACTAGGCCAAATCCTGTACTAAATTTAAGCTAAGCAAAACAGTTCTCAAACAAGAAATCATGGCATACATTTGCAATTATGACGGATTACTACATTTTCAATACATCATGATTAATAAAGCTCGTTTACAATGATGGCGAACTACCCCGAGGGCACAATTTCCCTCGTACATTATTTTCTTTACTAAAATCACACTTCATTATATGTATTGATTACACGGTATGTATGAATATATGTCGGACCTTCTTTTTCTGCGTCATCACTACCATAAGGTCCCACTCATTCCTGTACTTCCTGCTTATTAAACCGAGTTGGTGGAGTTCAGCGGGCAGCTGCTGATAGGTCACTATCTATGACACCGGAAGTTTGCATGTTGGGGAGCTTTACCAGAATAAAAGCAAAAGCCATCACAACTAGGTTTGTGGACTTAACGCTGATTTTAGCCAGACAACAACTGTCAATAAATTGGAGAACCTCAGAAGGCCCTGGGATATGGAGGTGACTAGCTGAGCTTGTGAAATGGGCCAGCCGTGAGAGAGTGGAGCTGCATAGAGAGGTTAACTGGTGTCTGATTGCAGATGCAAAACAACATACCACATTTAGATAAAAGGGCAGGTGATTCATGGTGACGGATTGGAAGACTCCTAAGGAATTCGAAAACTGCACGGTTCCACGAACTCACATGGCTGTAGCTGCTGTCTGCCTGAAACTCCCTAATGTCTGCTTTGACATGTAGTTCCCAGGATCATTGTTACTTTAGGCGGGGACTTCCCCGGAAGCAGGCCTCATAGCATACTGAGATGAGTGTATAATGTTACCTCTCTCTGGCAATGTGTTTGTACGGTTGGGCCTTTAATTTGGTTTATTTTGCCATTTGATATTTTCCAAAAATGTGGACGTGCATAAGGCAGATCACTCTGTACATTGCACTATTGACAAGGATGAATGGAAGGGCAGTGAGATTGGTGGAATGGCCCTGTACATGCTACAGTATTGTTTTGAAAACCAATAACATGTTTCCAGAACAAATGTATAGTATGTCAAAGGTTTTGAGCACAAAACGTAAACTGAAAGAGAAAGCATGACCTATGCCATGCATAGTACATCCTGTACCTTTGTCTGTGACAAAAAAATGACAAAACTGTTAGACTCTGTATGTAGGGGCTGTGCTATTGAACACACTGATTCATTTGAATAGGTTTTTGTAGTAGTGATAAATACACACAATCAGGCAAGATTCGTCTGTGTGCCAATATGCGTTCTCTGATCAAAATTCATAGTTGATTGTCATCATCTGACTAGGATACAGGAGATTTTGGCAGCTATTGATGGTGCTTCCTTTTTCTATTATAGGCTTAAAATCTTCTTTTCTTCAAGTTATGTCATTTGATCTCACTACATTTGTGACACATTTAGGTCCCTATTGCTATTTGACTTTACCTTTCAGCTGTGCACCAGCTACTAGTGTATTTCAGAAGCTGATTGATACATTTTTGTAGGTGTAATTGGAAACAAATGTTCAAAGAAGGCATATTAATATTTGTCCGGGGAGGGACCATACCACTATAGAGTGAGGAGCAGCGATTCAGAGCTCCCGCCCATGATCCCCCCAGGGGCCAGGCAAGAACTAAGATGGCTGGGGCACACTACTCCTAAATCTTGCGCAGTGTCTGAAATAGAGGAATGCCCCCCCCCCCACACGTGACAGCTTAGAGAGATGGAAGGGCAGACTGCCGAGTGCGGAGGCCAGGGAAGCGTTGGAGCTTCTTGGGAAATGAAGGATGTCCACACCTCTGGTGCAAGGTGAGGCAAGCTGAGAGAGCCATATGGGCTGTCGTGCAAAAATGGTGATGAGAGGCCTAGGTGAGAAGCACTGAACGGAAGGCCCTGTGCACTATTGTCACCTTGCCCCAGAGGATCAAACTCGGGGCCATTGCCTGACCGTGGTAGCCTAAACTGTACACGAAGGCCCAACAAAACCACTCCTTGGTTACCAAGAATTGCCTGGGCAGTGCGGGATAGAAGATCAGGTGGAAACATCAACCTGGAAGAATGATTTGAGTAGATGATTTTTCAGCAGCAGGCCTTGTAGATCCGCTCAGTGCTCTGTGGGAGTCGCACACAGTCCAAGAAGGGGCAAATCTGTGTTGAATTCACCTAGATGCCAGGGGTAGTTGGGGGAACATAAGCAAGCAGAGTATGAGAGATGCGGACTGGGAGGATGATGGGAGCTGCTTATATGCAAATTTGTGAAATTCTACTAGCACCGACTATGGTGATAGTTCATTGGAGCTCGTGCCTACCCTGAATGTTTGAGGCCCTGTGGGGCACACATTTAGAGCAACTGGGGAACACTGTGCAGTCATTGCCCTCTGAGAGGGGGTGAGCTGGAACTGGTGTCACAGAAGTGGAGACTGTAAGGAGAGTTCAGGGATTAGACCAAGATCTCAGGGGCTCAGGGAGAAGTATACCTGGTCTTTATCCTGCACTGGAGTACTTTATTGACAGACTCTCTGCAGCCTGGCCTAGGAAGGCACTCAGCCCCGAGCAGGGCCACCCGCTCATTGAGCTTCAGATGTACAGGGACTGAAGCAGGGTGGAATGATGTCGGACACCTGATGAGACACTCATAGAGTGCCTACTCACAGCTCATATGACAATAAAGAATATATTCTGGCATAGACAATGGTAAAGGCAGCTAAAAAGAAATACCCCAAAGCCACTTGCCTCCCTGCCAACGGTATTATGCCAACCACCAAGAATGACGGACAGACCCCCCACCTTTCGGGGGCTGCAGAGAGGCCCACTATGATGGACATCCTCCAGGTCATCACGTAGAGAAGCGCTGGAAACTAAGATAGCCACGCTGGTAGCAGAATTAGCTATTCTCAAGGACAATCATCTTCAGTCGCAGAGAGAGGCACGACAATAGAAAGAAAGATCACTGAACTTCCTGCAGATATAGCGAACCTCACACCAATGCCTCATGACAATGGAAGGGAAGCTAAAGGTCCTAGAGACATGAGTGGAAGTTGCTGAAAATAGATCCAGGAGAAATAATATTTAAGTACTAGAAATGCTGGAACAGATTGCAGTGAATAATATGCTATCCTTCCTGGAAAAAGAACTGCAAGATTAGGTGGCACTGGTGGGTTTCTCCCCCTTCTATGACCTGTAGGACGCCCTGCACGGCCCCTTCTGCCTGGGCAGCCCGAGGCCAGTAATAGCTAAAAGTTTATATCACAGGGATAGAGATCATATCTTAGCACAAGGCAGGAAGAAGGGCAATGTTACAATAGAGAAAAGCAGGATAATGATCTTCCTGTACTTCACGGGAGAGGTCCAAAAGCAGCAGGTGACTTTTTGGAGGCTAAGAAACACTTTCATCAGATAGAAGTTCCTTACGCAATGCTATTCCTGCCAGACTGAGAGTCAAGACACCAACTGGGGTGCAGTTCTTTAGAACTCCACAAGCGGTGTGGGATTGGATCGCCTTGAAACCTTAGGCGGGCCCTAGTCAGGGGCACCACCAGCGAGACCGAGGCAGACAGGAGCAGAGAAAAAGAAATCATAGTCCCTGTGAAGGGGCCCCTTCAAATGAAGAAGACATCAGGGACAAGCACAGAGCATAGAAGTGGCTGCAATGTGGAGCAGCAGTGGCCCTCATCTGATGGAGCGGCAAACATGGATTAAAGATCATATTCAGTTCAGTACTGATGCCTCTACCAACTCTGTCACTCCATTGCCCGTGGTGAAACCTGGGGCTTGCTGATGAACTGATATGAAGCAGACATGGCGATGTATAACAGATATTCATTGACGGGGGAGCAAATAAATGAGGTCCAGGTCCGCCACTCTCAAACCTGAAACTGGTGCCCTCTAGGCCTCTATTGTTAAATATTTGCACAATCATGGATTTGGGGGACGAGGAGGGACAACCTGGCGGGCTCACACCCCCACTTGCTTGTTGTTTGTTTGAACCGGCACTCCTGTGTGCATTGATGTTTAAAAAGGAAGTTTGGATGAGGAGATTTTGCTTACTTGTCCAGGGGTGTGGGAGTTCGTGTGTTGACTGTTTTTTGGGATATATATTTTAGCAGTTGTGCCCAGTTATTGCCTCTTGTCCTGGAAAACTGCTCTATGATGTTGGAAGTGGCGTTGTGGGAGACTAGATTAAGGGTCGAATGGGAACAGAATCAAGGGATATGACGATGCCTAGCACCTGCAGACTCATGTCCTGGAACATAAGGGGTGTGCATACTATGACAAAGGGGTACAAGGTCTTCTCATACTTCATCAAAAGGAGAGTCCAGATACCATTCCTCCAAGAGACACATTTGACGGCTAAGGCAGGGACTGCCCTGCAAAAGAAAATGTAGGAGACAGAAATACTGTACCACATACTCAGCTTATGCCCAGGACACATTAATTTGGGTTAGACCCAGAATGCCCTTTCGACACACTGGGGACCTGATTGACGCGAAGGTCAATATTTTGTGGTTACAGGAGGTTTGAATGTGTGGTATATCACTTTTATTAATGTATACACACCTTTTGTAGATCAGCGGGCATTCTTTCCTGAATTATCCTGCATGTTAGCCCCCCAACTGGTGGGAGTGGTGATAATTGGTGGAAGACCTTAACCGTGTTGCCAATACCAACGTCATCCACTCACATCCCCCATTGCACGATTCTCCCATTGTAAAGTAGCCTGCCTGTTTACCAAATGGCAGACAGAGAGTGACCTGGTTGACTCCTTGTGAATGGTACACCCAAGGGAGAATGACTACTTTTTCTTCTTGTCCCTACATGATCTTCAAGTGCGATTAGTTACCTTCCTATGCACCCCTACAGTACATAGCACTGTCAGAACAATAGGATATCTAGCAGGCACAATTTCGGACCACAATCAAATCTTACTATCTTTGGAGTGGGAGAGGCCATGTGTGTCGACTTGGAGGCTGAAGCTAGAGTCCCTATACACCAGTACACAACTGGTAATTAGGGAACTGCCTCCTCCTAAAGTTGTGATTAGGGGCAAAGGTCTTTCGGAATCGGTAGGGGGTGAGACACTATATTAGCAGAGGTCTGAGCAGTTGAGGAAGCACTACACAGGATAGAGTTGCAAAGGCCAGGTCACCCTGAGAAACAGACAGCACTCACTGAAGCAAAATAAAAAGTATCAGAACAGATAGAGCACCTTAAGTCATTTGATTACAGGAACTATGTGATCAATGCACAGGTAGAGAAAGACCGCACAGGGACTCTGTTGGCATCGCTGTTGAATCCAACTAAAAGGAGATCGATGATACTAGAAATTGACAAGGATGGAGAGCAAAAGCAGTACTGTCAAGCAGAGATTAGAAGGAAGTTTGATGACTACTACTCCATACTCGATACTTGTACACTCACCTGCTCGGCTGTGGACATAGAAGAATTCTTAGAGCCCTTAGCATTTCCAACATTGACACCAGATGAGGCAGCGGCACGGGGGTGGCATAACACTGACAGAAGTCAGGGCTGCAATAAAAGCAATAACTAGGAGAAAATTACCCAGCACCGAAGGCCTTCCAATAGCATTTTAAGCCACCTATGTGGAGGACGTGATCCCTAAACTGGAAGAGCATACAGACATTCTGCCAGCCTCCTCTTTAGAGGCTTCGGGATGCCCCTGATGAACTGGGGCATATGATACAAGGGCATATCACCCTGATTATAAGTTACTCAGTAGGAAATTTGCCACAGACTCCTCAAATTACCACACATCTTCACCCAGAACAAGTGGGTTTCATCCCTAGCCGCAATACAGCTGTCAACATTAAAACCATGCTTGCCATCTTGGAGGAGGATGACTATGACAGCACAGAAGCAGCAGTATTTACAGTAGTTATTGAAAAGGCATTTGATATCCTTGAGTAGTCTTTTCTATATGCGGTCATGGGTAGATTGTGGTTGGGAGCGGATTTTATTGACTGGACTTAACAATTATACTGGCCCCACAGTCAGAGTACGCACGGGGGATACATATCGGAGGGGTCATCGGTCAGCAGGAGGACTAGGCAACGCTGTGTTCTGTCACAGTTACTGTTTGCGCTGGCAATAGAACCCTTAGCAGCCTATGCCAGAGCTTGAACTATATATAGGGGAATCAAGTGTGGGGAGTGCACCCATCACATCACCTTATATGCTGATGATCTTTTGATGTTCCTTAGAGACTCCTTAACTGAGCTTGTGGGAGTTCCGGATCTCTTGGAAAGATTGGGACGACACTAAGGTCTGAAGATCAACTGTCAAAAATCACAGGTGTACCCCACCCTCCAGATCCACCGTAACCCACCTAATATACTGGGACTATAATGGGAGCCTAACAGCTTTCAATATCTGTGTGTAAAAATGTATCATAACCCTACTGACCTGTTAGAAGGGGACATATGGAGGTCGACAAGGAGGAGTATGGAGTTCTGGAGCATGCTCTCTCTATCGGTAGCGGGCAGAATGGCTCTTCTCAAGATAGTGTTCACCCTTGCTTGCTTTACTACTTTGGGGTCCCCCCTGTGTGGATTTCCTGAATTATAATCAGAGAGTTGGATTCTCCTATGGTATTGTTTCACTGGGGCTCAGGCCATAGGTAAGTGGCTTTACCAACCGTAAAAAGACTGAGCTGCACTGGGGGACTGGCAGTACCAGATTTTGAAAACTATTACTTAACAGCACAGTTTCAATGGTTAACACAGTGGGTAGTGGGCAGACTGACGCCTGGATGAGCATTGCGTGTTGAAGTTTTGGATGCCTGCACACCAGTCAGTGTGCTGCTGTTACTGAAGAACCCGGATGAGCAGAGCTCAGCAGAGGTTTGGGTGTTGAGGTGCTATTGGTTCCTTTTTATGCAGACAACATGTATGAACACCCAATACTCTGCAGATGTTTCAATTCCATATTTGGATACACTACCACACTGGGGCATTGGAGGGAATGGACACATTGGTAGAAGCGGGGGCAACAATGCTTGGAGATCTATCTAGGAAGGTAGTTCTCCCATTCGACAAATTTTGACCTGAGTATGGCCTACTTGGAGACCATTTTATGATTCACATTGCTGTGACATCCGCAGTGTGAAAGCAATGAGGATGGGACTCTTTAAGCCACTGCACCACAAAACCAGTCAATATGTTGTCATTTCCTCTAAGACTTTTAAGGCCCTTGCATGCTTGTATAGATTAAATGGGGAGGTCTTCAATCCAAGTGGGAAGATGACTTTGGACCTCTACACCTGATGAGGACAGGACTGCTATACTTGAAAGGGTGCCCAAAGTCTCAAGGAACGTGCAACTTAGGTTAATCAACTTTTATGTGCTTTACAGAGCGTACCTTACACCGGTATGGATCAACCAATACTTTTATTTGCCAAATGCCCTAGATGTGAAGAGGAGGGAGTCGAACTGTTGCTTATGCTTTGGTCATGCCCGAAGCTCAAATTATATTGGGAACACATTACAGACACTCTCACTGACACTGACATAATTGAAAGAAGTCCCATGGACCCCGCAGCACCGCATGCTAAACTGGTATCGACACAGCCAAAAATAAAGCTACATGCAGGTTCCAAGACTTAGCTTTCATGCTTGGGAAGTGGGATGTAACACCCAATTGGAAGACTCAGAGCGGCCCTAGAATAGGGGAGTGGAGAAAGGAACTTGTGGTTACGAGAGGGCAGTACTGCTGCATGAAGCTAAAGAAGGATGGGATCTATGGAACTGGATACAGCGTGGGAAGCATTGCTAGACAGTTTAACACACCCGGATAACTCCCCACCGGAAACACCGCAATGAGCTGCGAGGGAGAAATAAATCTCAGATTAGGAAGAATTGCACTATGACGCATTGTATTGTACCTGAAGCTTACAAACTCACAACCTGCAATAGTCGAAGGCTACCTTGGACCCCCTCACAGTACTTGCAGCAACAAACCACTTCAGACTCTGATTATTAGGATGGAAGGAGGAGGGCACAGTGGGGAGGGAAAGAAGGGAAGTTTAACAGGGACTGGTTTATTGTAATTGTCACAGAAACAGAGTGGTGGATGGAATATGTGGTTATTTCGAATTCAATGTCGGAGATGGCTGCTTGTTTTTTATAGGTAAATACTCAATACAATCTGTGCATAAGGAAATAATAACATGTGCCAACATATTAAAAGAGCATAGTAGTGTATTGCTAGATTACTACCCGTGGTTGAGAGTAGGGGCATGACAGTCAATAAAGAAAAAAGTTGTTTCTTGCAAAATGAAGTTGATGACTTGGGCCATACCATTGCAACCGAGGGGATTTCTCCTAAAATTGATCTTTTGAATACTATCAGGGACGCACCCAAACTGAAGGGTAAAGACTTGTAAAGATCCTTTTGGGGTTTAAATAAATACTGTGTGTTAGAAATTCGGTCTCTTGTTGGAAGAGGTATGCACCCTGTCCAAATAGGGACTATAATCCTAATTAGGGTTATTCACAACGCAACCTAAATTATGCTGTGCTCACCTTCCAGTAGCTTGCCACAGAGTAGGCTGGCTTAACTTAGAAGGCAATATGTAAAGTATTTGTGCAATACCTCTTACAGCAACACCATGAAAACACCACAAAAAATACTCCACAACAGTTTAGAAAAATAGATGATATTTATCCTAACAAAACAAGATGAAAACAACGGAAATCCATTATGCACAAGTCAAGCTATTACTTTAAGTCTAATCCATAGGAATCAATGGATGTATCTCTTTAGCACAACGTACCTGGTGTGCTTTAAAAATAAAGACGCTGCAGGTCACAGTGAAGAGGGGGCGTCAGAAAGTAAAGCAATGCATCGATTTTCCCAGCGCAGCTTGGTGACGTGTCGATTCTTTCCTCGCAGGCAAGGTGATGCATCGATTTCTGGGCACACAGCCTTGGTTCCTTGCTGCGTTGAGGGGTTTGATGGCAAATTGACACCCAGGGATGATGCATGTATAATGCAAACATGCTGTGATGATCCAACCAGTGCTGCGTAGATTCAGCAGGAGCTGCCTTAGGTTTTTAGCTGCGAGACAGCTTCTGCGTCAGTTCTGCAGGTGCTGCATCGTTTTTCCTTGCGTGGTGGATTTTATCTCTTAGGAGAAGTGTTTGATAGCCCTGAGACTTCTTAACAGGAGTCAAGCTGACAAGCCCTTGGAGATCACTTGTGGTGAGAAGGGCGAGTCCTTCCTGCAGAGTCAGGGTGCAGCAGGGCAACAAACAGGAGAGCAGTCCTTCCACAAAAGCAGTCCAGATGAGTCCTTTGGGCAACACTGCAGTCCTTCTGACAGGGTCCAGTTGTAGATCTAGAGGTGTCTGCTTTTAACAGATCACAGATCCAGTATGTATACACCCAAATGTGCCTCTGATGTGGAGGAGACTTCAAAGAGTGGTTTTGAAGTGCACCCATTCCCCTTTCAACCCAGTCCTGTTTGCCAGGAGATCTATGGGGGCTTATCAGTCCTTTGTGTAAGGTTAAGCCACTACCCTTTGAATTATAAGTGAGAGCCCCCCCACCCTTCCAGCCCAGGAAGACCCAACGGTCTGCAGGTGAATGCAAATGTAGCTAAGAGTCCTGTGTTTATGGCTGTCTGGCTTGAATGCACAAGGGGAACTATCAACCAGCACAGTACAGACGTGGGTGGGAGACAGGCTGTGAGGTACAGAGAGCAGTAAGTGGAGAGAAAGGCCTACTTTCTAAAAGTGGCATTTCTAAGATAGTAACTTTAAATCCAACCAGTAAGCAGGGTTTCTCACTACCATTCCAAAAATACCAAACATGCCAATGCCACTCCTTTCAGATAAGAATTTACCACTTAAAGGTAAATAGGGGTGTTCCCAATGCTGGTCTATAAGAGGAACAAACTTCAAAATAGTGCAAAATGATCTTGGGGCTTTTCACCACCAGGACATGTAAAACATACAAGTACATATCCTGCCTTTTACTTACATAGTACTTTGCCTTATTGGCAACTTGGGCCTACCGTAGGGGTGATGTATATGTAATAAAATGGGAGTTTAAGGCTAGGCAAGTAGTTTTACATGCCAAGTCGAAAGAGCAGTGAAACTGCATACACCGGCCTTGCAATGGCAGGCCTGAGACATGGTTAAGGGGCTACCTATGTGTGTAGCACAAATAGTGCTGTAGGACCAATAGTAGATTTAATTTACAGGCCTTGGGCACATATAGTGCACTTTACTAGGGACTTATAGGTAAATTAAATTTGCCAATTAGGTAGGAGCCCTAAAAACGGCAGAAATTAGATCAGAAAAATGGAGAGAGGTAGGCAAAAAGTTTGGGGAAGACCACCCTAAGGCTGTCAGGTCTAACGCTATGCATATTTTGGATATGATCTCCATGTAGAACCTTTAAGAAAATTTCTAAGAAAGAATCACCATTTTCTTTGGACAATGGAAGAGGTTACCACTTGCTAACCTATCAAAAATGGTATTAGAAGTTCTAACTTTAAACCCATATGACAGCAAAGGAAAAGTTTTTGTTACTGTAGATGGTAGTGGAATCCCGTAAGTTTCTGTTTTTCCTCAAGTTGTAAATGGTAAGGAACATATTGTTGCTTTTATTTCATGAAAGTTAAGAGGCTCTGAGGTGCACTATAGCACATAAAGAAATAGAAGTATTAGCCTGTGTTTGGGCTGAGGAAAAACTGAAAACATACTTTTGGGAAAGATATTTGAACTGAAAATAGATGGATGACCAAGATATTGATAATGCCTGATCAAGGTTGATGATATTGTTATAACATGTATAAGAATTTAATTTTGATATGTGGTACATAGCAGTGGAAAAGGATGTAAGAGAAGACTGTTGAGATGAGAGTTAGGACATGGGGAGTTCGAGCAGGAGTGTGTTGATGTCATTGATACTCTCCAAGTGTGCGAAGGAACAATTTCTGAAAAAAAGGTGGTGATGCATGTCATTGACAGCTGTCTCAAGTGAAGAAGGCTTTAACTCAAAGTTGGCCTCCTAACAGGAATGTTAATTTGCCCTTACAAGGTTTTATACATGTGTTCTATAAATTGACTATTGACAGGGATATGTTACTTAGAAAACATTTGTTTGTACCAGCCATTAAATTGGGAAACTAGCTCATAGGTTTGACATAAAGGTCATCCTGGATCAACAGCTACTAACTGACTTTTGAGAAAATACTATTGGTGGTCAGGTCTTGAATCTAGTGTAGATGTATTTCTTAACCAGGGTTCTCAATGCATAAGATCTGATAAACATTTAAATATGTTAAAAGAAACCATACACTAAGTAGGTATTCAGTAGAGACCTCTGAGTATGTTGGCTATTGACTTTGATGGACAGTATAATCTATTGAATAAACATATGTAATATTTGGTGGTTCTTAGTGACTATTACTTGAAATGAATCAAATATGAATTCATTTCCAGTCCTACTACAGATGTGGTTTTGGATTTTTTTAGATGGATATGTGCAAGAGAAGGCATTCTGGTGCAAATATTTTGAATCAAATGATGACAGGCATTTTGATTTAGAAAATATGGTATCAATTCTTAATTTTTATGCAACAAACAGGACAACATTCCATTGTATTGTTCTTCTTCAAATGCTTAATTGAGTGTGTAAATAGGTTTCTAAAGAAACAGGTGGAAATAGCCATTGCATCAAATTGGTGTGTGTAGTTTTGATACAACTTTACATGCAATTACCTTTTTTCTCCTTAGGCCTTGTTGAGGGGAATCAAGGGTCAAACTAAATTCAGGCCCATCTGTTTTGTTGAAAATATGCCCTCTATTGTTGGTTTGATTAAAACTGATGGCTTTAATTCAAAGAAAGGCTAAAGACCCATTGGCTGAAAATAAGTACAAAAAATGACTTGGTTATTAGTGTGAAAGGTAAAGTCATATATATAGTTAGTTGGATATTCCTGAAATATGGAGAATCTGTGTTTGCTTCACCAGTACATATTTGAAAGGTTAATAGTGGTGCCCTACTGTTGAAAACAAAGGTTAGTAGAATAAAAGTTCTGTAGTACTGTTGAAGCCAGGTGAAGAAGCTATTTTGAGCACATGTGTTAATAACAAGTTTGAGAATGATTGTTATTCTTGGTCTAGGTATTTAATACATTTTAGTAACCTTTCAAATCTGAGCCTCAATATAAATGGAAAAGAAATTGTTTCTGTCAACAATAATGCTGCCAATGATCGCCATGTTGATATTTGTAATTACTCTATTTCCAGTTCATATGAACATATGAATCACACCTCTACAGAGAATTGTCATGTTACGTGTTCAATCATCTATGCAATCCAAAGGTTAATTAAATGTGGGAAATAGTAACCATGTTGATGGCTAAGGTGATGCTACCTCAAGTCATGGTAGGAAACTTGCTATACCTGAAAAATGTAGTGATTGCTTTCATGTACTAAAACTGTGTTTTTTGTTTCCGTGTATCTACTTTCTGGTTTGTTATGTATTATAAGATAGGAGATGTCGGTTGTTGGGACGTTGAATAAGTAATGGGATGTAAGAATGTTGATATTGCACATAACATAGGTGTTTAGAATAAAGAGATCATTGGTTAGTTGTAGCTGCTGCTGCTTCACTCTTGGGGTTTTTTAATGAGATCTCTGGAGCAGCTATAACTACATGCTAGGCCTGGGAGTTAAGGGTGAATTAGTACGATGGAGATGGGAAACAAAGTATATCTAGCACTTTACGTTTGGGAGTTTCTGAACTTTTTCTAGTTTTGAAGTCACTGTAATTATATTTGTCATTCCTTACTTCCTTTCAGCTTTAATATTTTAAGTTTTTTTTTTTAATGAAGCTTTTAAAAATAGCTAGTCCTTGTGCCATAACACTGCCCTACTGAGTCAACTCCTGTCCCTAATGATACTTGAGAAATCTTAATTTTAAATGTATTTGAGAGAAACATTGGTTGCTTTTTAAAGTTTGACAGACATGGTACTCCATCACAAACATGGCAGAATACATTGTGCACTAAACCTGTAATATGCCTACCTCATTTAGAGTCAGGCGAACCATTAGGTTCTTGTCAGCAGAGCCTCTGCTGGCTCTATCAGTGTAAACCTATTCTGACGGCCAATGGGGCCCACTGAAGGACAAAGCTCACCCTGATTATGATGGATGTTCTGATGACCTTTTTTCCTGGTTATTTCAGCCAGATAAAAGCTAGTAGTGAGGGACAGAAAATATCATATTATTGATCCCAAGCCAGGGAGATAACTCTCTAGCTGTGGGAATTATTAGTTGTTTGTTTTTCAATAACAAACTCACATTTGAGAGTTTGTTTTTGAAAAACAAATCTTTGTTAAAGTTCAGTGAAAGATTGTCAAAACACAGGGTGGCTTTCAACCTAACGTTTTGTTACTCATTGTTAGAAATGGGGTCTCTAATTGGCAGTCGGTTTACACCCTGTTCAAGTGGGGAATTTCACTCTAGTCAGGTTAAGGGAGTCACACACCTAATATAACCCCTGCTTACCCCCTTGGTAGCTTGGCTCAAGCAGTTATGCTTATCTCAAAGGCAATGTGTAAAGTATTTGTACACACACAAAGACACACACAGTAACACAGTGAAAACACCACAAAAGTACTCCACACCAGTTTAGAAAAATAGCCAATATTTATTTGAATAAAACAAGACCAAAATGACAAAAATTAAAAATACACAAATAAAGACATCACTTTTCAAAGTTAAAAGAGTCTTAATCCATTGACATCAATGGATGCGTTGTTTTAGCACAAAGTACCTGTTATACTTAAAAAATAAAGCGGCAGGAGAGGTGATACATCAGAAAAGCAAGCAATGCCTCTATTCCTTACTTGCAAGTAAGGCCATGCGTCGATTCTTTCCCCGCCAGGTTGGTGGTGCGTCGATTTCCAGTCACATGGCCTTGGTTCCTTGTGCTGATTTTGAAGATTTAATGCCCAGGGATGGTGCGTAGAAAATCCAGATGCATGGCAACGATGGATCCATGCTGGAGCAGGCAATGCGTAGATTTTCCCAGCACTGCATACATTTTTTAGTCACGTCACAGGCGCTACATCAATTTTCTTGCTGCAACAGCTCAGTGCATGGATTTTTCTTCATGTTTACCAGCTTCCACTGGCCAATGGGCTGGATTTGGCACATCAGGACTCTTAGCAGAAGAGCCAAGGCACTGGCAGATTAAGTCTTTGATGCCCCTGAGAGTTCACAACAGGAGGCAATCTCAGTTCCAGCCCTTGGAGAACCTTGGAAAGCAGGATGTAGAGAGCAAAGTCCAGTACTTTCTATCCCAGGGAAGAAGTAGCAGCAGCAGGCCAGCACAGCAGAGCAACAGGCAGAGTAGTAATTCCTGCTCAAGCATCCAGCTCTTTTTCCTGGCAGAATGTCCACTGCCCGGAAGTGGTCTGAAGATGTAGAGTCAGCAGTTCAATAGTTATACTTATTTCTGCCTTTGAAGTAGGCAGCTTCGAAGAAAAGTCTTTATAATGCACAAGACTCTGCCTCTCCCTGTCCTGGCCCCAGACACACTCGAGGGGGATGGAAACTGTATTGTGTGAGGACAGGCACAGCCCTATTCAAGTGCAGGTGTCAGCTCCTCCCACCACTTTAGTCCAGGAAGACCCATCAGGATATTCAGGTCATAACTCAGCTCCCTTTGTATGAATGTGTAGGGTGAATTCAAAAACACCCCAACTGTCAGTCTGACCCAGACGTGCATTAGCAGCAAAGCAGAGGCATAGAATGGTTAAGCAAGAACATGCCCATTTCCTAAAAGTGACATTTTCAAACTTACAATCTAAAAATCAACTTTACCAAAGATGTATTTTTAAATTGTGAGTTCAGAGACCCCAAATCCAGATCTCTATCTACTCCTACTGGGAAATTACACTTAAAGGATTTCTTACGGCAATCCCTATATTATCCTATTGGAGAGATAGGCCTTACAATAGTGAAAAAGTTAGCACTATTTCACTATCAGGGCATATAACAGCCACCAGTACATGTCCTATCTTTTAAATACCTAACACCCTGCCAATGGGGCTGCCTTTGGCCTACCTTAGGGTGACTTACATGTAGAAAAAGAGAAGGTTTGGGCCTGGCAAGTGGGTACATTTGTCAGGTCAAATTAGCAGTGCAAAACAGCACACACAGACACTGCAGTGGCAGGTCTGAGACATACTGACAGGGCTACTACTGTGGGTGACACAATCAGTGCTGCAGTCCCACTATTAGCATTTGATTTGCAGGTGCTGGGCACCGATAATGCACTATACTAGGGACTTACTAGTAATTCAAATATGCTAATCATGGAGAAACCAATCACCAATCCAATTTAGACAGAGAGCACTTGCACTTGAGCAGTGATAAAGTGCCCAGAGTCCTAAAGCCAGCAAAAACTAAATGCAGCATAGGATATAAAACAGGAGGTCAGAAGCAAAACGTACAGGGGAAACCTTACCAAGAGCTGATAGGTCTAATAGTCATAGTTATGTTTGAGGTGTGTGTTGGATGCAATGCAGGTGACATGTGACCTGATCAGCAATGTGTGTGCCTTGGAGGAGTGGGTCTGGGTAACCTGTCGCTCATCCTTTTCCCTTTTCTGAAGTGGATAACATTGCGTAGAAACAAGTGAAAAGGAATAAGAAAGGGAGAGCGGGTGGTTATGTCCTCCCTCTTCACCGTTGAGCAAGATAAGGGGGAAAACAAGAATATATCCCCTTCAATCTGGGAGAGGGTTTGTTGTTAACCCCCTCCACAAACTTTTGCAAAACAATAGGGTATCCTCTCCTGACCTTTGCTAAGGTCAGGGGTGGCAGTTCAGTTCCTCAGTCTGAAAGGGCAGTTGGTGTTAACCCTTGTTTTGCACATTTTCAGTGCTAGTGAGGACAGTGACACACACTTAAGTCATTGTAGCTGCCTGATGCAAGTTACAATTCCCCTCCAGCCCTTGGGCAAGGCAGAAGAGTTTGAACTGTGTTTTTTATTTGTCATTCATTATGCAAGGTTAAAGAAGGAATTTAGGGCCAGATGTACAAACATTGTGGATTGCGACTCGCAAATTGCGAGTTGGACCGACTCGCAATTTGCAATTCGCAATCCAGAATGTAGGATGGTGTCCCTGACACCACCAGCGACTCGCAAGGGGCGGCACTCACAGGGATGGTAGCCTGCTGGAGACAGCAGACCACCATGTCCGTGACTGCTTTGAAATAAAGCAGTTTTTTTTTGTAATGCAGCCCGTTTTCCTTAAAGGAAAACTAGATGCATTACAAAACGAAAAAATGAAACGTTTTCGTTACATTTTTTCAGAGCAGGCAGTGGTCCATAGGACAAGGAAGATGGCAGAGGCCCAGCCGGCGCTGGCCTCCCAACGAGGAAGGGGTGCCCGTCGTACCCTTACCCCCTATCCGGAGTTGGATGGGCGCTTGAAGGCATCACAGCAGCCACAAGGGGGTGAGTACAGAATCAGATTCATTACTTTGCATGCGTTAAGGTTTTACCTGGGTGGGGGATGTGAGCTGTGGGTGCCCCTAGGCCAGGGCCACCTGGCAGGGTTAGGTCCCTTGTTGGTCAGGCTCTGAAGCACTCCAATTCCAATAATGTTAGTGGGCATCTACTACTGGGCAGAGTCCTGTTGGTTTCAGGTGTGCAGCCAATGGTGTTGGGCAATGTACCCCATGGGCTGGTGGCTAGCATTGTAACTGGTAGTGCATGGCCTAATGCATAGGGGTGACCCCTGACCTGTCTTAAGGCCACGCTTCACTCTATACACACTGCGCAGCTCCCCCTGTCTGCCACTGTGCCCCTGACTCCGCCCTCGCTACTGCTGCATGTTCGAGGACCTCCACCACCCGCAGGCATCCGCCTGCGCCTCATCCCTGGTGTCTAGTGGTTTTTCTGACTCTGTCTTAGTTGCCTTTCCTGTGTTTGACTCTGCTTATTGCCTTTTTGTCTTTCTGACCGTCTTCGTCATTTCTTTCTCTTTCTCGTTCCTGCCGCTGCGTCCCCTGCGGCCCACCCCCCTAGCACCCCCATTTGCCACCTCTCCCCACCTCCCACCTGCTCCTACCTCCCACCTCCCCTTCTTAATGGCAGCCGCTGTGACCACTCCTAGTGTCAGTCCCCCTGTCCCAGGCACCACCCACACCGCAGAAGAACTCCATGCGCTCAACCCTGGCCGCCCCACCGCCTGCGTCCAGTCCTCCCCAAGGCACACCCATGGACCCTTCTCGTGCCAAACGTGCAACTTTACCTGCGCTCAACTCAGCAAGCACCACAACAACGCCACCCACAACAACCACCTCAGCTGCATTCTCCTCAACACCCGCTCCGTCCACAAGCACACCGTCGAACTATGGGACTTGCTCACATCTACCTCCCCAGACACCGCCTTACTCACGGAAACCTGGATGAACCCGTCCTCATAACCCGACATTGCCATAGCCATCCCTGAAGGCTACAAAATCACCCAAAATGACCGCACCATTAAACCAGGAGGAGGAATAGCCATAGTCCACAGGAGCTCCATCAGGATCTCAACCGACACCCACGACGCCCTAGATGCTGCTGAACCCCTGCACTTCCAGATCTACGTCAACACCACCCTAAGAGGAACCCTCGTCTACAGACCCACGGCTCCCCGCCCACAATTCTGCAATGCCATTGCCGACACAATCAGCACCCACGCCCTCGCCTCCACGGACTACATGCTCCACGACGACCTGAATTTTCACCTGGAGAACACCGACGACAGCAACTCCTCAGCCCTACTGGACAACCTCGCCAACCTCGGCCTCAAGCAACTCGTTGCAACGCCCACCCACTCAGCCGGCCACACACTCAATGCCATCTTCTCCACCAGCAGCCACATCACCTTCACCCACACCACTGAACTCCACTGGACCGACCATGGATGTGTCCATTTCTCCTTTCAGAAACCCCATGTCCACCACCAACAGCATCAGACTCCTCACCACAAGTGGAACAAGATCTCCAAGGACCAACTGATCTCCACCCTTGCCCACGCCCCGCCACCCCACACCAGCGACCCCAACACCGCCGCCCTCAACCTCAAGCAATGGCTCAACAACTGCACCAACAGGAAAACCACCAACACCCGAACCAGCAAGAGAGCTCCCTGGTTCACTGCAGACCTTCAGGCCTCCAAGCGGGAATGCCGTAAAGCCGAGAAGATCTGGAGCCAAGAACAAACAGAAAGCAACCACGCCGCCCTCAAATCAGCCATCCGCAAACATCACCAGCTCATCCGGACCACCAAAAAATCTTTCTACAAAGAAAGAATTGACAATAACACACACAACAGCAAGGACCTCTTCAGCATCAACAAGGAACTTACCAACCCCAAGTCCTGCTCTGCCGACCACCCTCACTGGTAAGATCTCTGCAACTCCCTTGCCACCTTTTTTCACCGCAAGATCACAGACATCCATGGAAGCTTTGCATCGCCGCCCCCCACCACCACCACTGCCAACGCCGACCCCAATGCACCTATCCACACCAACATCCTGAGTGCCTGGACCCACACCAATGACAAAGAAACTACCAAGACCATGAGCACCATACACTCCGGATCACCCGCCGACTGCTGCCCTCACCACGTCTTCAATAAAACCAGCCAAATCATCACCCCCCCAGCTCCAGACCATCATCAACAGCTCCTTCGAGACCGCCATCTTCCTGGAGAGCTGGAAACACGCCGAAGTCAACGCCCTGCTCAAACAGCCCAAAGCCGACACCGAAGACCTCAAAAACTACCGGCCCATCTCCCTACTCCCCTTCCCTGTGAAGGTCATCGAGAAGATAGTCAACAGCCGACTATCTCGCTTCCAGGAGAACAACAACCTACTCGACATCTCCCAGTCCAGCTTCCGCAAGAACCACAGCACCGAGACCGCACTTATCGCTGGCACAGACGAAATCAGGAGCAGGCTCGACAAAGGTGAAACCATTGCCCTCATCCTCCTTGACCTTTCGCACCCTTCAGCACCATCTGTCACCACACACTTCGCACACACCTCCACAATGCTGGAATCCGCCACATTCTTCCTCTCTGCCAGAACCCAAAGAGTCCGCCTCCCACCGTTCCTGTCAAAAGTCCCCAAGACCATCTGAGGAGTCCCCCAGGGATCCTCACTCAACCCCACCCTCTTCAATGTCTACATGGCACTGCTCACCAACATCGTCAGATCCCACGGCCTCAGCATCATCTCCTATGCGGACGACACTCAGCTGATCCTCTCTATCACGAAGGACCCCGCAACCGCCAAGACCAAGCTCCACACCGGACTTCATGCCACCGCCAACTGGATTGAGGCAAGCTGTCTCAAACCGAACTCAGAGAAGACCGAGATCATCATCTTCAGCTCCAACAAAGCAGCATGGGACGACTCCTGGTGGACTGCCACTCTGGGAGCCACCCCAACGCCCACCACCCACGCACACATCCTCGGTTTCATACTGGACTCATCGCTCACTATGACCGAGCAAGTCAACGGCATCTCTTCCTCATGCTTTAACAACCTTTGTATGCTTAGCAAGACCTTCAGATGGATCCCCATTGAAACCAGAAGAACGGTCACCCACCCCCTCGTCAGCAGCTGACTGGACTACGGTAATGCACTCTACGCGGGAACAATGGCCAAGCTCCTGAGAAAACTTCAGCGTATCCAGAACGTCTCAGCACGACTCATCCTCAACCTCCCTCACCACGAACACATCTCAGCCCACCTCAGAGACCTCCACTGGCTCCCCGTCAACAAAAGGATCATCTTTGAACTCCTGATCCACACTCGCAAGGCTCTCCACGATGCCGGACCTGCCTACCTCAACGGGCGTCTCAACTTCTACATCCTGACACTCCAGCTCCACTTGCCAACCTCACCCTCGCCACCGCCCCCGTGTCCACCGTACCACAGTCAGCAACAGATCCTTCTCCCACCTTGCCGCCGAAACCTGGAACTCCCTTCCCGTCAACCTATGTCTGACCCAGGACCTCCTGACCTTCAGGAAGCACCTCAAGACCTGGCTCTTTGAGCCTCCCCCTCCTCCCCCTCCTCCCCCCTCCAGCACCTTAAGACCCTACCGGGTGAGTAGCGTGCTTAACAAATTACTGATAGATTGATTGATTCCTGTGTGTTGTGTACGCCAACGGTAGAGTTGTTGGTGGCATTCACCAAGTGTATACTCTGTCTCCCCCCCACTTTTTGTTTTGTCACCATGTCCTTGTGTGCATTAGCATCATCTGGCGGAGTAGCAGAGGCACCGGCGACGGAGGGAGCTGCATCCCATATGGGCCTGGAGGCCGAATCCACTGACGGTGAGGGCACCGTCGAGATGGAGGGCGAGAGGAGCACCACGACAGAGACAGGAGGTGACACTGCAGAAAGTGACTCCTCCTCTGATGGAAGCTCCCTGGCGGTGGCGGATACCTCTGTGCCCACCCCAACAACAGGTACAGCCACCACCCCCTGTACCAGCACCGCCCTTCCAGCAGCCCCTCAGCGTATTTCCAGTCCCTACTCACCCAGGAGGGTGGGCATCTCCTTCGCCCCAGGCGCCTCAGGCCCTGCCCCAGTCACTTCTCTGTCCTCAGTGAGGAGGCTATTGACCTCCTGAGATCCCTCACTGTTGGGCAGTCAACCATTATGAATGCCATCCAGGGTGTTGAGAGGCATTTGCAACAAACAAATGCATACCTGGAGGGCATTCACTCTGGTGAGGCGGCCCAACAGAGAGCATTTCAGGTTCTGGCCTCCGCACTGATGGCAGCCATTGTTCCTGTCTCCAGCCTCCCCCTCCAACTTTCTCTACCCAGTCCAATCCCCTCAACCCCAACATATCCCAAGCACACCTTCAGACCAGCATTCACCCAAATCAACACACAGAAGTGGCTCAGGCAAACACAAGCACCATACATCATCCCACAGGCACTCACACAAACACCATCCAGAAGCAGACACACGAACATCCACTGCCTCCACTGTGTCCCCCTCCTCGTCGTTGTCCACCTCCCTCCCAGTAGCGTCTCCACTCACTCCTGCATGCACTCTATCCTCATCCACTACCTCCATCACTAGCATGCCTATCACCACTCGCCCCTCACAGGCAGTCTCCAACCCCACATCCATGCACACATCCCCTGTGTCCTCTCCCACTGTGTCTGTGACCCCTCCTCCCATAGTATACAAACGCAAGCACACACCCACCCAACAGCCATCCACCTCACAACAGGATCCACCTCATGCACCTGCACCCAAACACGGCTGACTGACCCCTCCTACAACCACTCCCTCTTCCTCTACTCCCAAACCTTCACCCTCTTCCCACCCCAGTGACCCTAAAAAGGTTTTCCTCCCCAGCCTTGACCTCTTCCCTACCCATCCCCCCATCCTTCACCTCGGGCTATTATGGCCAGAACCCAGCCCAGCACCTCAGCCACCAAGTCCACGTCCGCTGTGGTCTCTGCAGCTCTGAGAGGCTCTAAGGAGGTGTCCGTCAGGTCAGCCAGTGTGCCACCAACACCTGCCAAGGCCAAGAAGGTTCCACCACCAGGAAAGGGCAAGAAGGGGAGAGCATCCAGCAAGGAAAAGGAGACACAACCAACCAGCAAGGCCAAGGCAAAGACTCCAGCTGGCAGAAGCAAGGAGGTACCACCAGCTGCCAAGGGCAGGAAGGGGCACAGAACACCAGCCAGGGCACTTCAGCCATCCAAGGCTGCAGGGGAAGGGCAGGAGCATCCCCGCTACACTGGCACCACCACCAATTGCACCGCAGCCAGCACTGCCACCTGCACCGTGGCCAGCAGCGCCAAGCGGGAACCGCCAGAAGACCGTACTGCGGTCAAAAGACCGCGGCGGTCATTCTGAGATTCCCGCTGGGCTGGCGGGCGACCGCCAGAAGTCCGCCCGCCCGCCCAGCGGGAAACCCCCTTCCACGAGGATGCCGGCTCCGAATGGAGCCGGCGGAGTGGAAAGGGTGCGACGGGTGCAGTTGCACCCGTCACGATTTTCAGTGTCTGCTATGCAGACACTGAAAATCTTTGTGGGGCCCTGTTAGGGGGCCCCTGCAGTGCCCATGCCATTGGCATGGGCACTGCAGGGGCCCCCAGGGGCCCCACGACACCCGTTCCCGCCAGCCAGGTTCTGGCAGTCAAAACCGTCAGAACCTGGCTGGCGGGAAGGGGGTCGGAATCCCGCAGCGCCGCCATGGAGGATTCTTCAGGCCAGGGGAAAACCGGCGGGAAACCGGCGGTTTCCCTTTTCTGACTGCGGCTTTACCGCCGCAGTCAGAATTTGCCTGGATGCACCGCCAGCCTCTTGGCGGTGCATCCGCGGTCCCCGGCCGCCAGGGGTCGGAATGACCCCCTGTGCCTTTGTACTCCCCAGGACCTGGCAGTTGGCAAACCACCCACTTGAGAAACTGTGGCCTTGCACTCCCCAGGACCAAGCAGTGGGCGTGGAGCCCCCTCCAGGAGCAGTGGCGTTGTCCCATCTTCTGGCTGAGGTGCCCCCCCTTCCCGTCCCCCTGAGGTGTCTGTGTGTTTTCGACCTAATACCCCTGCAGTGTTCTCTCCGTATTGAGGCAGGAGTAAAGTGTGAGCTTGGCCTACATGTTTTGGGCCAGTAGGCCATGGACATTTTGAGTGGACATTGTCCCGCCTTTTGTAAATATTGTATATTTTGTAAATACTGTTCTTAATTTATAAATGTATTTCTAACTATTTCTAATATAACACTCATTTTAATCCAATCCTTTTGTCCTTGTGTTATTCCAGAGGGTTACGGGGTGTATATGTAATGTTGTTGCATGTGTTTGTGTGTATGGTGTTGGGGGTGGGGGTCAGGGTGTTGCGTGTGTGTGTGTCACTCTCTTTTTCCTCCCCCCTCCCCTGTGTGCTAGGTGCAGTACTCACAGTGGTGGTCGTCGCCGGTGTTGGTTCTCCTGGTATATGAGCAGATACACCGTTATGGGGAAGACCTGCAGCTCGGGCTCCATGGTTCTTCCTTGAGTGTCCAGAGGTGAGTCGTTTCCGTTCAGAACACTGTTTCCACCGTGCTTTTGATGGCATTGGTACCGCCCCAGAAAAGATGGTGGATAGGCCTCTTGTAATACAGTGGGCGGAACCTTGTCTTCCGTCTGACTGTTGGCGGTTACCTCCACAGTGTTTATTGCTACCGCTGTGGCGGTCGGTGTGTTAAAGTGGTTGTATGTGTTGGCGGTTTCCGCCGTGGTCATGATTCCATTTTTTTTACCGCAGGCCTGTTGGTGGTGTTACCACCGCTTTAACACCGACCGCCAGGGTTGTAATGAGGGCCTATATTTACTGTGTGCCTCACTATTATTCATGTAGATGGACACTAAAATGCATTTAATCATTAAAAACTGAAGCATTGTAAATGTGCACATTAATGTTCCTTTAAGATGCTTAAATGTTTTCATTATTCACATTTTCCATTTACACTTTAAGTTGCATGTATTAAAGTAAAAAATATTTCTCTTCTTTCTGTCTAGTATTTATTCTGAAAGTTGACAAGTGCATATATAGCCACGTATTCAAAATGCACATTAAAATGTTTGGTTTGACTAGATGAAACACGTATTTCTATTTCTTAGTTTCTTTGTTGCTGTGGTTGTTATTGCTCTGTATCTTTATTTGATGAGATTGAACAGAAAGTTTACAAAATGTCAAACAAATCATGTAGTCCCTTACATTGAAGTTTACTGTTTGTCAAAAAGCTATAATGGTCTTATATACGGGAGAGCACGTCAGGGTAGGTTTCCCTGCAGACTTCCGGCACTCACTAATAGTGACCGCTTTCGGCATGCTAGTTCCCAAGGGGCTCCCCATGTAAGAAGGGATGGGCGGCCATTATAGCTTTTTGACAAACAGTGAACTTCAATGTAAGTGACTACATGATTTGTTTGACATTTTGTAAACTTTCTGTAATATAGACAGGAGAAGTTTTGTTATTTATTGGTCCTGAAGAAGCGTCATAGGATCTTGTTGGACCACTGTACGCGAAACATGTTGACCATGTCCTAGGAGCCCTGCGATATTTTCCCCAGCTCCAGCACCATGCAGAAAGTGGTTGAGCATTATTTCTCATTTTACACTTTCCTTATGTTTTTAATCTTGGTCCCAGTCTTATCTTTTGATTAATTAAATTTACTCGCTTCAGTAGGACTGGGAACTCATTTTATTATTCACTCTCCTGCCAGGAATAGCGCCTGACCGTAACACCAGGTCTTGTAGTGTCCGCTACTTCAGCTGCCACCTATAAAGATCTCCGGCAAAGAGCCCCCTAACGGGGATCCCGTCAGACATTTCAGTGCCGGTCTGACGAGGAGCTACCCGATGATGAAGCATGACATCCTCCTGGATGTGTGAGGGCTTTTGCTCCTGAACTTTAATGTTCCCCTAGTTATTTTCTCCTTTGAAACAGTGTACACCTTTTTGTATGTTCAGTTATTAGGGAGACCGTACACTGGACCAACAATGTTGATAATGTAATTGATGGCCTTAATTCTAAAATGTGGTTTGCTTCCTTAGCTAGTGAAAAGGATTATTGTTTTATGTATTAGTGTGCTGTTGCCAAAGTCTTAGAAAAGAAATCTTGGCAAGAGAAATGAAAATCTAATGAGCAACTGAAGTCTGTTCATCGCGTACCCAGAAAGTGGGATGTTCAAGGTTATAGTAGCTGCCCGAGTTCTGTGGGATGAGAAATTCCGGTGGTGTTATGAATGCAAACAACCGATTAGAAGCTGATCGGTCCTTTGAGGGGAGGAAAGTTAACATTAATGTTGATGGTTCTGTTTGTTTTAATTAATGCTTACGTTTTTAGAAGTTAAGGCAGATTCCCCTAGACTTCGAGGGGAACAGACCTCTCTTCTTTCCTTATATTTGCAAGGTTGGGGGTTTATGCTAAACTTGTATTTCCTTTTCTAAAGGACTTCTACTAAAGCCTTCGCTATGCTGACACCTTCTGAATTTCCCCAGGATTACATTCCAACCATCCTCATTCCTGATTTTGACTAGATGATTTTAGAATTATTTCACGTTTAAAAGAGAGAACAAGGCTTTCTTATGGAACACATATTTGTAATTCTTATTTTTATTATTGCTGTGGTTGTTATTGCTCTGAATCTTATTTTGATGAAATTGAACCGATTGTGATATTTCAGCTTGCCAGCTGTAATTATGTGTCTTTTCAACATTTTCATGACTTGCACATATATATGATTGATTATTGGTTATAGATAATTTACTTAACTTTAATTCTTGATCATTGATACTTATTGTGTAGCCAAAAACGGCTTCACAGAAAACTAAATTCTTTAGTACTGTTGAGTAGCTCAATATCTCCTTCAACATGAAGACATCCCACTTGGTAGTTTGTTTTTGAAAATAAAAACGTTGCTACGGTTCAGTAAAAGATTGGCAAAACAGAGGGTGGCTTTCAACCTAACTTTTTGAGGTGTGTCTTGGGTGAGATGCAGGTGACATGGGACCTGATCGTCAATCGGTGTGCAAATAGAGGAGTGGGTCCGGGTCACCTTTTGCCCACCCCTTTCCCTTTCTGAACTGGATAACAAGGCACAGGAACATGTGAAAAGGATTAAGAAAGTGGCACAGAGGGAGTTTGTCCTCCCCCTTCACCGTTGAGCAACTTGAGGGGGAGAGCAGAGATATATCCTCTTCGTTCTGGGTTAGGGTTTTTTGTTAACTCCCCTCCTCACCAATATGTAAGGCAATGGGGTATCTTCTCCTGACCCTTTGCGAGGAAAGAGGGGATGATGGCAGTTCAGTTCCTCATTCTGAAAGGGCAGTTGGTGTTAACCATAGCTTTCCATATTTTCAAGACTTGTAAGAGATTGTAGTTCACACTCCATGCGTGCTCACATTACTAACTGTCAGGTAGTAATATCCCAGGACTAACCCTAATGTGAAAGAAACGTGGGTAGTATGTGAGAATAGTGGATCACATTAATTTATTCTTAAAGTACCCTTTTCAGTCACTGGCATATCACTGGAAGATCGAGTTCAAAGGCACTTTAAGTTTAGGAATGAATCCCATTCCAAATTGAAACAATGATGCATTATGGTTGTTCCACGCCACTGATCCAGAGAAGAAGAGTTATGGGAATGCTAACAAATTTGCATCCGAGACCTGCAGTGGTTCCTTGCTGCTTTGTGCTATAAGATTTGGAAACCAGCTACAGGAGCCTGTACACCCCTAATGAAGCATAACCTAATAATATATCCAAGATTAATCATTTAGGGCCAGATGTAGCACCAACATTTAGAATGGCGACCCGCATATTGCGAGTCAGAGCACTCGCAATTTGCAAGTCGCAATTCTGAATGTTGGATGGTGTCCCTGACACCATCTGGGATTCGCAAGGGGGTCGCAAATGCTCACCTCATGAATAATCATGAGGTGGGTCGCAATTTGCGACCCCCTTTCGAACGCCGGCCCTCACAGGGATGGTGGCCTGCTGCAGACAGCAGACCACCATGTCTGTGACTGCTTTTTAATAAAGCTGTTTTTTTTTTGTAATGCAGCCCGTTTTCCTTAAAGGAAAACGAGCTGCATTACAAAAACGAAAAATGATAGGACCACTGCCTGCTCTGAAAAATGTTTACAGTGCCATTCACAACAGGGAACGGGTCCCACGAGGACCCCTTCCCTTTTGCGAATGGGTTACCACCCATTTGAGAAGGGTGCAAAATGCGATTGGTTTGCGACAGCGTTCGCGGTCACAAACCAATCCTGCATTGCACTGCGACTCGCAATTAGGAAGGGACCACCCCTTCCTAATTGCGACTCACAAACCCATTTTGTGATACGGTAACCAGGTTACCAAATCGCAAAACGAGGTTTGTGCATTGCGATGTGCTTTTTGCACATCGCAAACAGCGAAATTTGTTGTTTGCGACCTGCAAACTGATTGCTACATCTGGCCCTTAGAGTGGTGTACTCAAGAAACCACAAAAACTGTTAATGAAAAATGAGACAGTCAGCCATGTAAACTCTGTATACATTTTGTAAACGCACTCTGTAGCAGAAGTGCAAACATGGTGCTAATAATAGAGACAAGCATTTGCAAAGCAATGGGTCTCACATTTGCTCGAGTTAGACCTAATGGTGTTGTAAACTCCTAAGGGGTCTTTTCTTGCCACATAAACTGAAATTGAAAAGTAAAACAGTTTCACAAATGCGAGCCAACAGTCACCTTGAGGGTGAAAGAGACACAGAAAAGGAAACAGAAGTTTGCTCACTTTGAAACGTATCAGCAAAAGTGCAAATATCCACGCAACCGGCAAAAGTCAAATTAACCATGTAACCAGCAAAAGTAGAATTATCTATGTAACAGGGTCGATGTCAGACAAAGTGCTCGACTACTGCCCAACAAGATTGCGCTGCGTAGGACATAAAAAGAAAAAGTAATGCAGAAGCCATTCAGAAAACACAGAGCCTCATATGTTTTCAGTAGTTTACTGGTGCTGTAGAGGAGGGCCAAACACCAGAAGAGGCATGACGTATGAGTACCTTTCACTAATGGAAGCAAGCAAATTTTAAAAGGCAAGCCCACGAACCAACCAAACTGATGGGCATGATATGGGTGTGGTTAAAAGCCCACAGAGAGTTTACACCAGGGGCCAGAGCACTTGCGAGCTCAAGACCCTAAAAAGTAGCCAAGGTGTGAGAGACACGGAAAACAGTGACTGATTCCATAGGGATAAAGAGTATTATTGGTTTTAATATCCACATGTTTATTTGACTTTTTTACTGTGGAATAAGTAATTTGGTTTGTCTTTTTTGCTGCAATTGTGGATGGCATTTTGACCCTTTTGCATTCCTGTGTCATCATCAGGACAAAGAGCTATAAGTCTGAGTGATTAGGATGTCTTCAAAAATGTTTTCACACAAAGGGAATTCCATGTTGTTCAGTAATATGAAAAAACACTTTCAAACATGAAAATCGAGGGCTGAATATGTAGTTTGCATGTTGGATAAGTCAATTATCGTCACATGGATCATAGCAACAGAGAGAGATGAATGTCTCTGTTAATTTACCCCTGCTGCGACCAGCCCATCTTGTGTATGAATCTAGGTGTATCTCTACTGCATAAGATCGCAAGAGCATTGAGTCGAGAAAATTTAAGATGGCAGGTGGAAATGATGCATGGTCGAGCACCCCATCTGCTTCTAATTGAGTCACATTGGAGTTATCCATTTGTTTATAAAATAAAGACAAAAATATCCCAATACGTACTCAGAAGGACAATGTGATCCTGTTCAAGGATGTCGCTCTCCAACCTCACCAAACAAAAAGACCCAAGGCAGACTACATAATTCCTTATGAATGAGGCAATAACAGAAAGGCGAAGCTTCTTCATTTTCCCTTATGTTCACCATTATTAACAAGGTCTGCTCATTTCAAATATTAGAAGCAAAAAAATCCTTAATATGAAAAAGTCTGATCAAGTAGTCAGTTGTGAGAGAACCATGCATCCCAATTCCAACAAGGAGGGATGGAAAACAAGCTACTCAGTTAGGAAAGCCAGACCAGCCATAAGAGTGAGAATGTGATAAGTCAAAGATGCTGGAAACCTCCAAAAAGAAAGCTTTCCAATAGCTATGGCAGGCAAGCCGATTCACTCATTATTATTATATCCTAAAGATGTTTACTAGGCTAGTAAGCTAATTATGCATATGTGATCTGGCATTGCTAGGTAGGGTATAAGCATACTAACTACTTTATTTGTTTTTTGTTAAAATCACAAAAGTACAGTTAGAGAAAAACGTAATAAAACAACATGGTCCTATATAAGATAAGCTCCATACAAAGTGAAGCAAAGCTATGATTAACTGAAGAAAAACTATGGTACTGAGTGTGTGGCAAAGAATAATAACAAAATATAATAAAACAGCATGTCCTTGCACAGTCACAACCACACATCCTATGGCCGAATCCTTTATGAGTCACGGTATTGCAAACATATGACAATAAACTTTTGGAAAGAAAAAAGCAAACCTAGATCCATGTGGCTTTGTATAAAGAAAACCACATGCAGGTATATAAGGAGCATGTCTAAAGTGCAAATATGAGAAGTTCCACAGTCAAATGGACCTTCCTTACAAAGTTCTCCTAATGTTCTTCATCTAATCAGCCAGCGACTGTGGGAATAGTAAGCCATGGGCATACTTGAGTTTTTAACCAGCCTTCCCTCTGCAAATTTGACAAAAAAACTGTTTAGCCAATGGCCTTCAGAAGGTGGACCTAACAGCACTCAAATTCAAGAACAGTACCTCTAGTTCCAGCCACTTACTGATCCTGAATATATATGCAATTCAGGGAATTTTATGGTTGAAGAGGCAGCAGCCTCAAAAAATAATTTATACACCCCAGACCCAGTTCCGTGTGGGATATGTAGGGTACAGTGAGCAGCCTTTTATGAGCCCATTTTCAACCTCACTCAGCCCGGTTGATCACCAGTGCCCCAGATACTGATCTTAGTTCTATTGATGAAGGAAACCCTGCTTTCCTGTCCTGATGCCCAAAGACCATGATGTGGGTTTTTGACTGGTTTACCATCAGGTCTAAACTGGCCACATAAGCACAGAATTGATCCAGAAAGTGTTGCAAGCTGATTGCAGTTCTGGCTAGCAAGACGGTGCAGCATAAACCAAAGCCAGTACTCTACGTGTGCAAACCATGGGACAATCGATTCTAGAGTTCAATAGCTGCCTCTCCAGGCCACAGACGTACAAGGGAAAGAGGTAAGGGACCAATACACACTCCTGTCATATGCCATGTTCGAGCTTGAAGCTTTCTGTAGTTTTCCCTGCTGAGCCATAAGAATGAGATGTCAGACAGCTTACTGGCCCACAAAATACAAATCCAGAATTATAATGAGTGTCATCCCTGATTAAATAAATGGCCAATAAACTACTGTAGATATGCATTGTCGTTTGTATCACACTGCATTAAGCAAATTTAATGAATATGATGAGATGTTTACTCATACTGTCATCGTTTCAGGTTTCCCACTATGTACCCCAATGTGCTATCCTTACTGGGGATCCAATTGAAGAAACAGTGGTTAAGGGAGTTACTAGCTTGCTTTGTTTCAAGGCACCCAGGCCTAATTGTTTAACTAAACCAGAAGGAATGAAACAGTTACTAGTGGTCACCATGTAGCTAATAACCAACAGAAACAGATGCTTCTGGATAAGGAAACCTCCTCCACGAATTTGTGTCATGCTTCATCATTGGTAACCTACCCCTGGTTGGATAATACTGCCAGGACAGACTTAACCTCGGACTGAGGGAGTTCTTCATTAGAGGCTACTGGATATAACACAGGGATTCAGTATGGTAACAATGTCATTATGTATTGTATTTCCTCAGTGCTTATTATGGAAAGTGGGGAGTAGAAGGGTGATATTAGGAGAGTTTGAAGGGGGGAAACAGGTTGTTGTGCATTGTACTCACACAGAGCCAGATACTATTTATGCAGTGAGCATCACTCATGACATTGTTGGCAAGCAGAGTCAGGATATAGTTAGAAGCAGGAGCATTTTAAGCTAACATATCGGAATGAATTCCCACCAGTGAATTAAATACTTTTTGGTGACTACTCTTAGGTGCTAAACCATTTCTGTACAGTAGTCCATATTTCTGGAGAAACATAAACATGTGTGCTGTAAATGCTTTCAATTTGTCAATGCCACAAGCATTTTTTCTGGTATAAGGAGAGCCATCTATGTGTTGGCAAGATTGGAAGGAATATTTTTGTAATTATATTGAAACATTTGAAGATGAAGAATTGACTCCTGAAAACAAAAAGACAGTATTATTGAATTGTGTGGATCGTGGAGAGTTAAAATACATAACGAGATTGAGAAAAAGGTCAGGCAGAAAGGTGCAGGTGATATCCTTACTCATGCTTTAGAATATTTAGATTAACATTTTCCCCTGGTAGTGTGTGTGTGGCATAGACACGTACACATTTTTCCAACGTAAGCAAGGGAAAAATGAAAATGTAGATGAGTATGTTGCAGCACTCAAGCGCTTGACTATAACATGCTGTTTTTTTTGCAGAAAGAACTTATACAGGATCAGATCATTATGCATGCAAGTAATCGTAACAAACAGGACAAATTGTGGGTGAATGGGGAGGCTCCTTTGAAATAGGTAGTAGCGGTATTGAAGAAAGCAGAACTAACTGGCAGGTGTGCAAAAGCTGCAGTGGAAGGATCTTAGTATCAGAATGAAAGGAAGCAAGTTAGTATTATTAAAATCAAAAAGGTAAGAGCAGTTATTCCATAAGCACAACGCAGGGTAAAAGTGACACGATGAAGAAACTTGAGGAGAATCCCAGAAAGTGTTACATGTGTTTTAGTGCAGAACACTTAACTTACTATAAAAAGTATAATGCACACAACCAATTTTTTTTCCATTTGGGGTGTTATAGAACATATTACAAGGGTATGCAAGAAGAAGAAGGATAACAAGATTAACTTTATACAAGAACACAAGTCTGAATCTGATCATTAGTGGGAAGATTCAGATGTAGATGCCAATAGTGTATTTTGTATTGAGTATTGTGCTCTCAATGTTGAACATACAGTTATGAAAAAAACCTTTTGTGAAGTACCTATTTTGGTCTCTGGTTTCACGTAAAGATCCTGCCCTTTCTTCTATTCCTGAGTGTCACATTGATACAGAAACCTGGCTCTCCCACTTTGGGGATCTGTATGGGTCTTGCCCGGATCTGGACAACACTCCTACTGATTCTTTATCGTGTTTTACTGCTGTCCCGCCTTTTACATTAAAAGAAACAGAGCTGGCAATTTGTGCCCAAAAAATAGGGAAGGCGCCTGGTTTAGACGGCATCCCTTCGGAATTGTACAAATCGGACTTATCCGTATGAACCCGGTACATCAATATGGTATCGAATAGTGTTTTGTCAACTCGATCTTACCCGGAATCGTGAAAGGTGGCAATCATTGTCCCCATCCACAAAAAAGAAGATAAGAGCTCCCCAGGGAACTATAGACCTATCAGTCTATTAGACAACTTGGAAAAAATATTTTCCTTCCAGCTCCTATCCAGATTAAAAAACTGGATAACGAAAAATCAGGTCTTAAGTCATCTCCAGGCTGGATTTAGGGACAAGGTCAGTACCATCGACCAGGTCTTCCGATTTACTACCATCAAGTGGAAGATCGTAGACGCAGATCGAGGCCACTTATTTATGGCCTTTGTTGATCTGAAATCTGCGTTCGACCTTGTCCCGCGTGCCAAGCTCTGGGAGGTGCTGAGTATCACTGGAGTTCCGGGTTCTATGATTAACATTATTAAAGATCTTTATTCTGATAATTATGATAGAGTTTGTTGGGGTTCGGCTGGCAGCTTGTCTTCAGCTTTTCCTACAGTCCGTGGTGTGAGGCAGGGGTGTGTTCTTGCGCCTACCTTATTTTTGTTGTTTATTTATGCATGTATTCCATACCTTTTAGATTCCCACGGTGATGCTCCAAGTTTGGGTGGGCAAAAGTTCCCTTGCCTTTTGTTTGCGGATGACACCCTGCTACTCTCACGAACTGCTATGGGCCTTTCAAGATTGCTCTCTCGATTTACGGAGTTCTGCAAGGACCATGGGTTGGAAATCAACTCAGCAAAAACAAAATATATGGTCTTTGGGGACAATAGGCGCAAATTGAAGAGGCCGGTATACCTAGAAGGTGCTCCCCTGGAAAGAGTGGGCACCTTCGATTACTTGGGTATCAAATTGGAAGACTCGCATCTTTGGCATGACCACCGCCAGAAATCTTTACTGTGCCTGAAGCAAAGGGCGGGTGGCATCGTAAGATTTGCCTCTAGATCTCCCAAATTTGCAATGTCTCCCGCCCTCGAAATATACAAATCTCAAGCCGGTGGGGGGGGGGCCCTATATGGTGCTGAACTCTGGGGCCATTGTAATTTGGTGAACTTGGCAAGGGCAGAAAACCAATTCTTGAAAATGTTGCTAAAAGTCCCCTCCAGTACTCCATCTCTGCCCATCCGAATGGATCTAAACCTTTTTTCTATTTTGCAGATTGCCGCTTTAAGGCCCTTGTTATTCTGGATCCGGCTTTAGTTAACAGACGCCCTCTCTCCATTTCGTTGCGGGCTTCTTAACTCGGTGGGCCGTAACATTATCACTAAAACCAAATGGTGTGTTTATGTCGAACAGTCTTTAACTCACCTTGGTCTAGGGTCCTATTGGCTGGACCCATCTTCTATTCTTAAAAATGCTGTACAGGTACTGAAGGATGCTTTTTGGCTCAATGTCCAGACTATGCAATTTGCTAAGATTGTCCCACTGTCTATGTCTGACAGTTATTTATCAGTCAAATGTCATTATGAATTTGAGCCCTTCATGGACATCTCATTATCTCCATTTGCATGAGCTCTTTTTGTCAGACATAGAGTAGGTTCTCTCCCTTTATGCAGTTTAACGCACAAATGGCCTAGTTCCACCAATAGATCCAAGTTTTGCCTGATGGGTTGTAAAAGTGAAGAGTCTGTCTCACATGTTTTTTTCTATTGCCATGCATATCACAAACAAAGAGCCCTTTGGATCACTCCGCTTTGTAAATCTATAGGTGTCAGGTCTTATCTTCATGCTGAGAGAATTTTAAAATCTGATTCATCTGTCCAGGTAGTTTTACCAGTGGCAAAATTTCTCGAAGCAATTTGGCGTTTTAGACTAGTTATTTTAAAGAATAAGATTGGGTAGTTAATTTTTTGATTTATTTATGTATATTTATTGACTCTTGATGTTTGATTCTCACACTCTTGCTTTTAGCACAAAGATATTGTCTCATCATACTATTGAGTATTTATGGACCCTGGGCATTGGTCCCTTGTTGAGGGGCCCCCTTAATTGTCAAGAGACTCACCCTTTGATATTTTGTTTGGATCTTAATCTTTTTTTACTTTTTAATCTTTTACTGTGTACCCATTTTTAGTGCTTCTTAATTTTAAATGTTATTGTCTGTACTGTACTTTTATGGTATGTTTCTACTTACTGAAATAAAGTTAAATGATGATGATGATGAAGTAGCTAGTGATGGAGTTTTTGTGAAAGTAGTAGTGTATTCTGGATCACCTTTTACAATAATCAGCCAGGGGGTGTGGAATGATTTGTTTGTAAAGATGCTAGGCACCAGATTAGAGAAGCCCAGTGTCAAAGCTAAAATATACACAGCTGAGAGTATTGATTTAATAGGGTTTCGGAGATCAGAATTCATATTTAAAGGTAGGTAGGCTATATGCAAGGTATATGTGTTGGAAAAGAGTCCATAACTGCTTGGATGGGATGGGCAAGGAAAGTTGGGGATAATTCTAAATCCCAATAATGCAGAACGGGTTTTATCTGTGGAAATGGATAAGGATATAGGAAAAGTGATATTGGAAGAATTTCCCAGGATAGTCTCAGGAAAGGTTGGGTTGTTTCAGTCATAAAATCAAATTAAAACCAACAACTAAACCAATCATATACATAGTGAGGCATATTCCTTTTTCCATTAGAGAGGAGGTAACCCAGGAATTAAATAAGTTGGTCAAGAATGGAATAATTGAACAGTTTGAATCTGCGGAATGAGTTACACCATTGGTAGTAATCAGAAGGTCTGATGCAAAGATCAGACTGTGTGTGGACCTTAGAGAATTAAATCAAAATATTCTGGTAGATCAGTTTCCTCTACCAGTGATTAATGAGTTGTTTGCTAATACCAAAGATGCACACTGGTTTTTAACACTGGTTTTAAAATCCACGTATCACCAAGTACAATTGCACCCATATTGTAGGAAATTGAAAACCTTTCTTACTACATTGGGAAGTTTTCAATTTCTTAGAGTATCTTTCGGCTCGGCATCTACAGCTGCCATGTTCCAGAAACTGAGCCGTCTATTTGAAGGAATAGAGAAAATGATCTTTTTTCAGGATGAGATATTTATCATGGGCAAATCTAGAGATGAATATGACAGTAAACTAAGATAAGTGTTAGGAATTGTGTAATAAAATGGATTTACAGTAAAACAGAGAAGTGCACATTTGCCAAGGAAGATGTAACATATTTAGGAAATACCATCAGTGGAAAAGGAATCAAACCAAAGCAGTTGTTGGTGGATGCCATTTGCAATGCTCCATCACCATCAAGTAAAGATGAAGTGAGAGCATTTTTAGGCTTAGATGAGTTTCACACATAATTTGTCCATAATGTTTCTGAAAACAATTATCATATTTTATTAAAATTAGAGTAAAATGTTCATAGTCAGTTAAATGTCAGAAGGAATTTTTTGATCTTATGAATGATATTTGCAGTGTACCATTCTTGAGGGGTTTTGAGCCAAACTCCAACATTTGTGTTACAACCGATGCAAACAGGAAGGGAATAGGAGCTGTATTGCCCCAAATTGATAGAAATGGAAATGAAAGGGTGGCAGCATTTTCATGATGTGCTTTATCAGCTGCAGAAGAACGCTATGCAGTTATAGAAAGAGAGACATTAGCTTGCTTTTGGGGTCTAACTAATTTTTGTTGGTATGTATGGGGTTACAAAGCCGTATTAAAAACTGATCATAAACCTTTAACCCCTTCCCCGCCATGGACGTAATGGTTACGTCCATGGCAGCGCCCGTGTGGCGCCATGGACGTAACCATTACGTCCTGCCACCTGCCCTCGGGGGAAGCGCTAGCGCTCCCCCCGAGGACCGCCCCCCCAGGCCAGGGCTGAAGGGGGAATCCCTTCCCCTTCCACCCCCGACCCCCCCAACCCCCCTGTGACGTCAGCGCACGATCCCCCGGGGGGGAAGAAACCTCTAGGCACCAGGGATACTTTTTTTTTTTTTTTTTTTTTTTTTTAGGTGTGGGGAGCGACCCCTTAGACAAGGGTCGCTCCCATAGGGGGCAAATTATATTTAGGCCATTTCTGCCCCCCTTGGGGGCAGATTGGCCTATTTTTATGAGGCCAATCTGCCCCCAAGGGGGGCAAAATCCACTAGACACCATGGAGTTTTTTTTGTTTGTTTGTTTTTCACGCAAGGGGAGCGACCCCTTAGGCAAGGGTCGTTCCCCTGTGGGGCAAATTTATTTTAAGCCATTTCTGCCCAGCCTATTTTAATTAGGCCGATCTGCCCCCAAGGGGGGCAGAAACCACTAGGCACCGGGGATTTTTGTTGTCGTTGTTGTTTTACAGATGGGGAGCGTCCCCTTAGGCAAGGCTTGCTCCCCTGGAGGGGCAAATTGTATTTAGGCCATTTCTCCCCGCTTTGGGGGCAGATCGGCCGATTTTAGGTCAATTTGCCCGCAAGGGGGGCAGAAACCACTAAGCACCAGGGATCTTTTTTTTGCGCCGTCGCGCAAGGGGAGCGACCTTGTAGGCAAGGGTTGCTCCCCGGGAGGGGGTGGGGGGGCAAATTTATTTTAAGCCATTTCTGCCCCCCCCTGGGGGTAGATCGGCCTATTGTTATTAGGCCGATCTGCCCCCGGGGGACAGAAACCTCTAGGCGCCAGGGCAAAGTTTTTTTTTTTTTTTGTTTTATTAGAGATGGGGAGCGACCCCTTAGGCAAGGGTCGCTCCCCTGGAGGGGCAAATTGTATTTAGGCCATTTCTGCCCGCTTTGGGGGCAGATTGGCAGATTTTAGGTCAATCTGCCCCCAAGGGCGGCAGAAATCACTAGGCACCAGGGATCTTTTTTTTGCGCCTTTACACAAGGGGAGCGACCTTGTAGGCAAGAGTCGCTCCCGGGGGTGGGGGGCAAATTTATTTTAGGCCATTTCTGCCCCCCCGGGGAAGATCGGCCTATTGTTATTAGGCCGATCTGCAACCGGGGGGCAGAAACCTCTAGGCGCCAGGGCAAATTATTATTATTATTTTTTTTTTTTTTTAGAGATGGGGAGTGACCCCTTAGGCAAGGGTCGCTCCCCTGGAGGGGCAAATTGTATTTAGGCCATTTCTGCCCGCTTTGGGGGCAGATTGGCAGATCTTAGGTCAATCTGCCCTCAAGGGCGGCAGAAACCACTAGGCACCAGGGATCTTTTTTTTTGCGCCGTCACGCAAGGGGAGCGACCTTGTAGGCAAGGGTCGCTCCCCGGGGGGTGGAGGGAGCACATTTATTTTAGGCCATTTCTGCCCCCCCGGGGGCAGATCGGCCTATTGTTATTAGGCCGATATGCCCCCAGGGGGGGCAGAAACCTCTAGGCGCCAGGGCAATTTTTTTTTTTTCTATTTTTTTTTTTAGAGATGGGGAGTGACCCCTAAGGCAAGGGTCGCTCCCCTGGAGGGGCAAATTGTATTTAGGCCATTTCTGCCCGCTTTGGGGGCAGATTGGCAGATATAAGGTAAATCTGCCCCCAAGGGGGGCAGAAACCACTAGGCACCAGGGATCTCTTTTTTTCCGCTGTCACGCAAGGGGAGCGACCCCGTAGGCAAGGGTCGCTCCCCGCGGGGGGGCAAATTTATTTCAGGCCATTTCTGCCCCCCCTGGGGCCGGCTGAGGTAGAGGCCAAAATCCACAGGTAGGCACTTTGCCAAAACCACCTCAGTTTTCTGTGAAAAAATGTGATGTGTCCACGTTGTGTTTTGGGCCCTTTCCTTTCGTGGGCGCTAGACCCACCCACACAAGTGAGGTACCATTTTTATCGGGAGACTTGGGGGAACGCTGGGTGGAAGGACATTTGTGGCTCCTCTCAGATTCCAGAACTTTCTGTCACCAATTGAGAGGAAAAAGTGTTTTTTTGGCCAAATTTTGAGGTTTGCAAAGGATTCTGGGTAACAGAACCTGGTCAGAGCCCCACAAGTCACCCCATCTTGGATTTCCCTAGGTCTCTAGTTCAAAAAAATGCACAGGTTTGGTAGGTTTCCATGGGTGCCGGCTGAGCTAGGGGCCAAAATCTACAGGTAGGCACTTGGCAAAAAACACCTCTGTTTCCTGTCAGAAAATGGGATGTGTCCACGTTGTGTTTTGGGGCATTTCCTGTCGCGGGCGCTAGGCCTACCCACACAAGTGAGGTATCATTTTTATCGGGAGACTTGGGGGAACATAGAATAGCAAAATAAGTGTTATTGCCCCTTGTCTTTCTCTACATTTTTTCCTTCCAAATATAAGAGAGTGTGTAAAAAAGATGTCTATTTGAGAAATGCCCTGTAATTCACATGCTAGTATGGGCACCCTGGAATTCAGAGATGTGCAAATAACCACTGCTCCTCAACACCTTATCTTGTGCCCATTTTGGAAATACAAAGGTTTTCTTGATAGCTATTTTTCACTCTTTATATTTCAGCAACTTAATTGCTGTATACCCGGTATAGAATGAAAGCCCACTGCAGGGTGCAGGTAATTTATTGGCTCTGGGTACCTAGAGTTCTTGATGAACCTAGAAGCCCTATATATCCCCACAATCAGAAGAGTCCAGCAGACGTAACGGTATATTGCTTTCAAACATCTGACATAGCAGGAAAAAGTTACAGAGTAAAACGTAGAGAAAAATTGCTGATTTATTCACCTCAATTTCAATATTTTGTTTTTTCAGTTGTTATTTTCTGTAGGAAACCCTTGTAGGATCTACACAAATGACCCTTTGCTGAATTCAGAATTTTGTCTACTTTTCAGAAATGTTGTGGTTTCCGGGATCCAGCATTGGTTTCATGCCCATTTCTGTCACTGACTGGAAGGAGGCTGAAAGCACAAAAAATCATAAAAAAGGGGTATGTCCCAGTAAAATGCCTAAATTGTGTTGAAAAATTGGGTTTTCTGATTCAAGTCTGCCTGTTCCTGAAAGCTGGGAAGCTGGTGATTTTAGCACCGCAAACCCTTTGTTGATGCCATTTTCAGGAAAAAATCACGAGCCTTCTTCTGCAGCCCCTTTTTTTTTTTTTTTTTTTTTTAAACGTAATTTTCACTGTATTTTGGCTAATTTCTTGGCCTCCTTCTGGGGAACCCACAAAGTCTGGGTACCTCTAGAATCCCTAGGATGTTGGAAAAAAGGGACGCAAATTTGGCATGGGTAGCTTATGTGAACAAAAAGTTATGAGGGCCTAAGCGCGAACTGCCCCAAATAGCCAAAAAAAAGGCTTGGCACCTGAGGGGGGAAAGGCCTGGCAGCGAAGGGGTTAACAGAAGTTCTCACCACAGTAGGGTTGCCCTCGATTAGCGTGTGTGTCTATCAAGCTTCTGGGCCTTAATTATGACATACAGTACATACTGGGGTTAATAACAGAGTAGCTGATATTATAAGTGGTATGGGAAGCAGAGTTCTATGAGTAGTGGCACAGGGTATTGTGCAGACTACTCCTCCCATCTGGGACTGTGGCAGGAGGGCTGCTGACACCATCAGAACACCAGAGGCTCATACAAATTCAACCCGGGTTACCCGCAGTGCAGGAAAAAGAGTTCTGTGAATGGGGGCACAGCGCATTGCCCAGACTACACTTCCTAGCTGGGACTGCGGCAGGAGGGCCCCCAACACCATCAATACGCCCAGAGGCACATACAAATTCAGTCCGGGTCCCCCGCAGGGTGGGAATTAGAGTTCGGTGAGTGGCGACACAGCACGTTGCGTGGACTACTCCTCCCATGTGGGATGTCAGTAGGAGGGCTGCTGATACCATCACTGTGCTGGGAGGCGCATACAAATTCAGCAGAGAATGCACCCAGGCACATGGGCGAAGACCGGGCCAAGACAAACCTGTCTTAGCCTGTCATAGCCCGAGAGAGGCTTCTTTCTTATGTGGACACGTTACTTTTCTTGTGCTGCCTTTGGGCAACGCTTGGAGAGACCTAAGGTACTGTACAGATTTATTTTTCTAATTTCATCTTGTCGAAAGCTTTGACTTATATTGATCACGCCTGATAGACTTTAGGAATTAGAAATGGGGAAAAGGAAACCTGCTAGTTCAGGGACTTTGATATGCCACAGGCAAAGTCCATGATAGATAAATTCCTGATTAGGGCAGATGAAATAATAACAAATTAAATAAAATGAGCAAAAAGAAGGCTGTCCATACAGGGGAGGACCTGGATTTATCCTTCCATTGCCCTCTGTGTTACTAGGGACACCTCAAGCCAGTAACTCTCAGAGGAGTAATTTTGCTGTAACTGACATTTAATCTGGTCAGACTCTTGCCCCATTAATTTGGCTACAGCCGCAATGGGGGAAGCGGTGGAAGCGAGAATAAATGTTGTGCCCTCTGAAGCCCATATAGAAACATTGAGCGGTGATGTCTCTGCACCCTCACCTGAGCGCGAACCAGCCACAAGGTCAGAAATTGACATTGTAACTGGGAAACACCCGGAACAACGACTCCTAAACCACGAAGTTGTGGAAAACAAAAGCGAAACAGCGGTTTCGTTTTCCACGACTTCCTGGTTTTTGGGCCTTAACCACGCATGTGTGAACCACGTACATGCGTGGATAAGGCACAGAAGAAGGGAGTCGATGCGGTGAAGGTGGAGGTAAGTTCGGCTGGGACTGGGGCTGTTTTTTGGGGGGTGGGGTGGGGTGCTCAGGGTAATTAGGGTTAAGGGGGGAGGGTGGGTCAGGGTTTAGTTTTAGCGGTGGGTTGGGGTGCTTTAGGTTTTAGGGGCGGGGTGGGGACTCAGGATATTCTTAGTGTTTGGGGTGGGGGCTTGGGGTGATTAGGGTTTTGGGGGGGGGTCAGGGTTTAGGTTTTAGGGGTGGGTTGGAGGGTTGGGGTGCTTTAGGTTTTAGGGGAGGGGGGTTGGGGTGGTTGTGGGAGTGGGGGGTCATGGTAATTTTTAGGTGTGGGGGGCTAGTGGAGACACATGCTGGAACCGTGCATTCTGATCACTAATGCCTTTACCAGGAATGCCTTTACAACGAAAAATCGTTGTAAAGGCATTCGTGGTAAAAGCATTAGTGATACCAACGAGGTCGTTGTTCCAAACTCGTTGTTGAGCCATGGGTAGTTGAAGCACTCATGGTTTCAACATATACCCTTGTAAGGAACGCTGATTTTGAAAGAATAATACATTTTTAAACAGAGTTTTTTTTTAAAAAGAAGGATTACCTAAATGTGTAATTTCTGATAATGGTCCACAGTTTGCCTCAGATGCATTTGAAATGTTTGTGGAAAGAAATGGTATCTCACACAAGACAACATCATTATATCATCCTATGGGTAATAGTCTCATTGAGCGCTTTAACAGAGTAATCAAGGTATCCATACAACTAGCTAATAGCAATAACCTTAAGTGGGAATTGGAAGTACTCAAAATGCTGTGGACTTTCAGAATCACACCAAACCAATCTACAGATAAAAGTCCCTTTCTGCTAATGAGGGGGCGTGAACCAGTGAGCAAGAATGTGGTATGGATGGCTGTTGGCAAAGTGGCTGAATGGTCCCCTGAGAATGTTAAAAAATTGGAGTTAGCTAAAAAAGTTTATAAACAATACTGTGATAAAAAAGGAGCAAAATTGGTTCTGGTTGAGATTGGGACAGGGTGAAGGTGACAAATGAGAGGAAAATGCTAATGGTGGAAAGTAAATTGACTGAAACTCTAAAAGTGATCACATTATTTTGTAACTCAGTGTTCCTCAGTGGTGGAAATGTTTGGCCTTTGGGCAGACTGGTTAAATGTAAGTTTGGAAGCCAATAGATGATTCAGACAAACTGATGAATTCTGACAAAGAAAATAATGTTTCTAATGCAAGTGGATTGGAGGAAGAAGGTGGAGGTGTTAACTTGGACTGTCAACAAGACAACACTCAACAAAACAACCAAGGTGTTAATTCTGATATTCAACAAGATAATACACAACCAAACAACCATACTGTGAGATATGGGCAGACCACTGCATTTGTACATAACTCTCTAGTAATGAAATCTATCATACTCAGAAGGTCTCAAATTTCTGGTAATGAAATGTTTACTGAAAATATTATATTGAGAAGGTAGATAATAAAAAAATGTTTAGTTAAGAAATGTATTGTACTCAATAAGTAGTTAATTTGTTAGTTTCACTTTGATTCTATGTTCTCATTTTCATCAATTTTGTAAAAGGAAGATGTATGGTAACGGTTAATATGTATCGTATTTCCTCAGTGTTTAGTATAGAACGTGAGGAGTAGATAGGTGATGTGATGAGAGTGAGAAGGGGCGAAACAGGTTGCTGCACATTGGTGCGGCAGCTTCTATGCTTGGCGGTTGCTGTATTATTAACTTTTTGTGATTGGGACTGAATAAATTACCAGAAAACATCAAAGGAAGCCTCTACTCTTTGTTACATCAAGGATTCTAAAATAAAATGAGGGTAAACCGAAATAATTTATTTGTATTAAGAGTACCCTGGGTAAGGTTATGGATGTGTCATGAGTATAATGGCTTATACATCTGTGAAAATGCTGTCATGTTTCAGCCTGTAATTATGACCAAGAGGGTAAAAGACACTCAACAAGGCTAAACAGATCCCTAAATAAATGCTGTACGTACTCCTTCATTTCATGTCACTTCTAAAAGTGTAATGGTATCCTACCAGTTTAAGATGAATTCAGAGGCCCGGGCAGATGTATAAAATTGATGAAGCTTGATCTATTTTTAAACTTACGTATGAAAATAACTGGTGAAATTGTAAAAATATACAGAGGAGAAGTTACCATGGTGGTAAAATTATAAACACCTCAAATCCAGACAGCATGTATGGGTAGCGTACTTAAAACATACACTCACACTTCCTACTTACCCTATCTATGGAATGTAATGTCATCGTGGTCATAACAGGGTGGCACCCTCTGTAGTAACACACTTACATGGGATAAGATGTAATTAATCTATACTATGTCAAATACTCTTGTATATGGCACCATTCCCAGATTCATTCATACTTCAACTCACAAGCTTCATTATTCGTGGCACGGGGTATCATGCCCATTACATAAAGTTAGATACCATAATGTATCCTAGGACATTCCCATTATAAATGTCCATACATTGCTGGTATATAATTTCAGTTAATCTGCAGGCTAAAGAGAGGTGCTTGTTTTATCATGGGAAAATATGGATAGATCACCAACTTTATCCTCCTTCACACAAGCCATGTTGAGTCAAGTTACACATACCTTCTCACATTGTAAAGTTAGGCCCATGTTTATGAAAAATGACGCACAACTGCGCTAGCACAGTTGTGTCTCATTTTGTTTTAACGTGAGCTAATGTCATTCCCTAGACCCATCCGTGAGCCATATTTAAGAAATGACTCAGGATGGCGCTAAGGAATGGTTAGCGTAAAAAATAAATTGTTAACCATTGCAACATGTCGTAAGGAAAAAATATGCTAATGCTGCAAAAGTGGTGCTAGACTGTTTTGCGGCACGTATATATGTCGCGAAATGGGTTAGTGACATTTTTACCTCATTAGCATCAAAACAAAATGCACAAGCAGAAAAAATAGAAATTAAAAGACAAGATGGCAAATGCAGTCCAGGAGAGACCCCAGAGAGACCCTAATCACCCAAGTACTACCGAAGAGGGTCCGGAAAGGTCCAAGGAGAAGAGGAAGCGCAAGTGTTGCTTTAATGAGGAGGAGCATGACATCCTGGTCTGAGAGGTGAGGGAGCACCAACAACAGCTTTTCGTCACCTCCAAATTGCCACTCAGAAGGAGAGACGCAATATGGCAGGCAATAGTAGACAAATTCAACAGCGTGGCAGATGTGAAGCGGACTGCCATTGAGTGCAAAATGCGCTGGCACGATTGCAAGCGGAGGACTAAGAAGAAACTGGCAAGGAACTGAAAGACAGACTGCAGACTGGAGGTGGAAATCCTGCACCACAGGAGGACCTGAATGAGCTGGAGGAGATGGTATCAGTGGTCATCCTGGAAGAGCTGAATACTGGAATCGCAGGACAGGATAGTGCAGACTACCAAGAACCACCACAAATGCAGGGTAAGTAGCAGGGGGGTAATGTATGGAATTCTACCAATGACAGAAGCGGGAGTCACATAGGACACACTCAATGCACGTTAAAGGGTTGCATTGGGACACATAGGCCCTGAATCAAGACACACCATCCCCACCCAAGTCGCACATTTACTGACACTTTGGTTGTGCAAAGCACTCCTACATATACACAACATGGACATAAGTCACTCACTATGGCTATACTCTACCATATAAATATGGAGCACATTGCATTGCAGGAAAGTGCAAATGGTGTGGTTGTGGGTGTGCCATAGCAACACCCAGTGGATATTGGCAAAGCCCCTGTACCTACACAACTTAGACATCAGAGACTATGACTGAAGCCAATACCACCCCAGGTGTGGTGTCAGGGTGGTGTAACTGGTCAAAATGCTTCCCTTCCTCCTTGTCTCATTGTTCTTCTCATGTGTGCTGCATCTTGCAGCACACATTGAAATGCCACCTTAGCAAAAAAAGCTTGTAAATGTGCAGGAAGGGACACCTCTCTGCACATAAACAAATTATCCCCTCAAGGCAGGCATCCCTTCATCATGCTGCAACTATAGCTGTGTTGGTGCAGGGAGAACAAATCTGTGCAGGTGCAGTGGGAATTGCAGGGCTGTACCGTATTCTTGTAAACATGGCACACCCCAGCGTTTCTACACTGCTGCAGTGTCCTTCAGAGCATAGTGCTGCTGCTCTGAGCCATGCCACTTGAGAACAAATTTGCCCTAAAGCTTGCAACCTGTGGAACACAACCCACACAGGGTGAACCCACAACAACTCAGAAACAAATAAATGCATCCTATGGGAATTGCCACAATATAAACGCATACAGTACATGAAGTATGTCTGTGAACATCATGTGTGCAGCTGTACATGTAGCTGCAATCTCACCATTTGAAAAGATAGAGGGCCAGATTGAACAGAAAATGACTGTGCATGGTGCTGCGCCCAATGTGGCAGCATCACGCACCGTCATTTTCAAAATGCAGGGATGCACCATATTTAAAAGAATACGGCACACCCCTGTGTCTCCTCCTGCGCCAGCGCTAAATTATCTGCCATGCGCCAACGCAGCCATCCTTGCACCATTGCTGTATCTCCTTAGTTCTGGGCTTAAGTTCATGCCAGTGTTGTGACAGTAGGAAATGTGCTCTTCTGCTATGTACTGTCATTGTCTCCATTCTTACCAATTGCCAATTTTTAACCTTCTTACTAATGCACACTGCACATAACCATGTCTAACAACACGTCCGTCACCCCGGACTCTGATTGTGCTACATATGGCTAACGTTCACTCATGGGATCTGTGAACTGGACATTGTATAGCATTTTAAAATACACTTGCATCTGTAAATAAAGCACCTTCTATTCATTTAGCATTTCTATGTTTACTGTGATCCATCTACTCAGCTAAATGATTGCATTGTGTGATTCCACGTCAATGAGTACAGAACATCATTACATGAGTGGATTACTGTCAGACACAAAGCCACACACTAGGATCTTAACATGAGAAAGGTGAATGATGATGTTTTTGGCTACAACCAACTTACTGAGTATTCTATACAAATATTGAACGGATATCCTTTGAAGTCGACATGGCATGTGTGGCTCAGAACCAAGTCAATGGTAGTTTACCCAGATAGGAGTACCAATTCAACTAACTTGTGTGGTACAAATGAGGCTAACCTTACAAGTGATGGGCACCTGTCAGTGCTGCAAGACACAGTTCTAAATGTGCCTGTTGTCGGATGTGCTACACTTGCCAATAATGAAACTGCAAGATCCCACCAATGACAGTTGAAGTTCCATACTTACCTGTTCAAGTTAAAGTATACATACATATCATGAATGGCTGGAACAGTGGATGGCAAATGGATGGCAAATGAATGGAGTAGTTCATGTTCTTTAGCAGCCAATCTCACAGCTCCTTGGTCAGATGGGATGCACATGGTGATCCTTGGAAAACAAGACAGTAAGCATACCCTAGGCAATTCCTCAGACGTGGCCAGTGCACACATGAGAACCTCAAGACACTCAATCAATATGGAAAAAAAATAGTCTTATACAAACAGGATTTATTGTAAATTATTAATAACTACATACCCAATGCTATCCTAAAAACTACCCTAAACTAAACTAACTTAAATTAACTTAACTTACAACTACACCAATATAACCTATTCAAAACATATCTTATATGCCACACTCTAAACATTGTCCATCCACCACGCTTAAAAGACGAGAAAGAAGTATGACAACATAAACTATGAGTACACATGTACTAACTTAACATATGGCCTAAACAAATATATATATATATATATATATATATATATATATATATATATATTTTATATTTTGTGTTTTAAAAAAAAACATTTTACACACATACCCCAACATGACCCCCAACCCTCAATAAAACAAATAAGTGCTAAAACCCACCCCAACTATACTTAACCCCTTCTGTGCCGCAGACGTAGTGGTTACGTCCTGCGGCACAGTGCTGCTGTGCCGAGGACGTAACCACTACGTCCTCGGCACACAGCCCAGAGGGAGCGCTCTCGCTCCCTCTGTGTGCTTCCCCCCACCCCCCAAAGTCAGGGATGGAAGGGGAAGCATTGCGATCGGGCAGCAGGAATGCCCACTAGACGCCAGGGATTTTCTTTTTTTTGTTTCACTTTCTTGTTTCTGTGTCGGGGAGTGGCCCCTTGAGCAAGGGTCGCTCCCCTTTGGGGGGCATGTGTGTTATGGCCATTTCTGCCCCCCTTGGGGGCAGATTGGCCTACTTTTTAGGGCAGAAACCACTGGATCACCAGGGATTTTTATTTTCTGTGCATTTATGTTGGGGGGGGGTGCCCCCTTGGGCAAGGGGCGCCCCCCCCAAGGGGGCAGAGAACTGTTGGCCTTTTCTGCCCCCCTTGGGGGCAGATCGGCCTATTTTTTTTAGGTCCATCTGCCCCCAAGGGGGGCAGAAGCCACTTAGGCACCAGGGATTGTGTGTGTAGTGAATGGGGGGGCGCCCCCTTGGGCAAGGGTCGCTCCCCTGTGGGGGGCATGTCCTTTAGGGCCATTTCTGCCCCCCTTGAGGGCAGATTGGCTACTTTTTAGCCAGATCTGCCCCCAAGGGGGGCAGAAAACACTAGATCACCAGGGTTTTTTATTTTTATGTGTATTTATGTGGGGGGGGGGTGCCCCCTTGGGCAAGGGGCGCCCCCCCCAAGGGGGCAGAGAACTGTTGGCCTTTTCTACCCCCCTTGGGGGCAAATCGGCCTATTTTTTTTAGGTCCATCTGCCCCCAAGGGGGGCAGAAGCCACTTAGGCACCAGGGATTGTGTGTGTAGTGGATGGGGGGGCGCCCCCTTGGGCAAGGGTCGCTCCCCTTTGGGGGGCATGTCTTTTAGGGCCATTTCTGCCCCCCTTGAGGGCAGATCAGCCTATTATTTTTAGGCTGATCTGCCCCCAAGGGGGGCAGAAACCACTAGAACGCCAGGGATGTTTTTTTATGTGTTTATTTTTGTGGGGGGGCGTCCCCTTGGGCACGGGGCGCCCCCCCAAGGGGGGCATTGACCTGTTGGCCATTTCTGCCCCCCCTGGGGGCAGATGGGCCTATTTTTCTAGACCCACCTGCCCCCAAGGGGGGCAGAAGCCACGTAGACACCAGGGATAGTGTGTGTGTGTGTGTGTGTTAGTGGATGGGGGGGGCTTGGGCAAGGGTCGCCCCCCACTTTGGGGGCACATGTACCCAGGCCATTTCTGCACCCCTTGGAGACAGATCAGCCTATTATTTTTAGGCTGATCTGCCCCCAAGGGGGGCAGAAACCACTAGAACGCCAGGGATTTTTTTTTATGTGTTTATTTTTGTGTGGGGGCGTCCCCTTGTGCACGGGCGCCCCCCCAAGGGGGGCATTGACCTGTTGGCCATTTCTGCCCCCCCTGGGGGCAGATGGGCCTATTTTTCTAGACCCACCTGCCCCCAAGGGGGGCAGAAGCCACGTAGACACCAGGGATAGTGTGTGTGTGTGTGTGTGTTAGTGGATGGGGGGGGGCTTGGGCAAGGGTCGCCCCCCACTTTGGGGGCACATGTACCCAGGCCATTTCTGCACCCCTTGGAGACAGATCAGCCTATTATTTTTAGGCTGATCTGCCCCCAAGGGGGGCAGAAACCACTAGAACGCCAGGGAATTTTTTTTATGTGTTTATTTTTGTGGGGGGCGTCCCCTTGGTCACGGGGCGCCCCCCCAAGGGGGGCATTGACCTGTTGGCCATTTCTACACCCCCTGGGGGCAGATGGGCCTATTTTCTTAGGCCCACCTGCCCCCAAGGGGGCAGAAGCCACTTAGGCACCAGGGATAGTGTTGTGTGTGTTTTTTTTGTTTTTTTTTGTTTGAGGGCTGTCCCCTTTGGCAAGGGTCGCTCTCCATGGGGACACAGTACTAAAGGTATTTTTTGGCTTCCTTGGGGCAGACAGGCCTATTTTTTTAGTAGGCCCATCTGCCCCTATGGCAGAATCCACTTAGGCACCAATTTCTAAAATGTTTGATGGTGGGGTGTTTGTCAACTGAAGAAGTCTTTGCATTTGTGATAAAAAATGTTTTCCTCCTTTTTGTTCTAGTTCAAAGCTTTTGCTTTATTTGCTGTGGCTCCTTGCGGTTTTGGCGGTGGTTGACCTGCAGTTTGCACAGTTGCATGTTTTAGGTAAGTAAAAACAATTTACTCCAAAGGAGTATTGTTGCCATGCATGAATGACATGTTTGTAGGGGGTGTACTAAATGCAGGATTGTGTGTGAAATTGTCCTTAGGTTTGTGCACAATGATATTTGTTTTGTCTTATTTCTAATTTGCCTTTCTTTCTTTCTTTTTAGTGGGATATCATTGGTGATTGCTGTGTAGTTGCTGGTGAATCAAGCTTTTTCAGGCAAGTGAGCGGTATAGTTTTTGAGTTTGTAACTCTTACTAACAAAGCTACACTTTGTTACTTGTCTTACACAGTGCTGGTTGTTGGTGGTGAATTTGTCCAGTTAATTTTAGCAGGAGAGATCATGGCTAGCCGCAGGATGACTGCTCAGCAGGTGGTTGGTATGCTTTTTGAGTCACAGTCTGATCATGACTATGAGACGGACTCTGCATCTGAGGCAGAGGAGGAAGTCAGAGATTCTGGCAGTGATGTTTCTGTTGGAGGGGAATCTTCTGATGATGAAGCCACACTCAGTGCAGATGAAGGTTCTGTTTTAGAGGAGGACATTGATGTGCCAATAGTGCAGCAACCTGGGGCTGAAAGGTTTCCCGTTAGAAGACCTGATGTCTGGGTTGCCCCAAACATGGAGCAGCCAGAGTTGCCTGCCTTTACTGGTCTCCCGGGGTGTAACGCCAATACAGAGAACTTTATGCCTATCAATTTCTTTGAGTTATTCATGGATGATGTGTTTTTGGAAGAGATTGTTGAGCAGACTAATTTGTATGCGGAGCAGCATTTGAGGGACAACGCTGCTAGACTTAGGCCACACTCTAGAGCTGCCCAGTGGATTCCCACAAATTTGGAGGAGATAAAAAAGTTTTTGGGTTTGACTTTTTTGATGGGGTTGATAAGGAAGCCGTCACTGGTCTACTAGTCCCTTGATGGCAACAGCTATATTTCCAGCTACCATGAGTCGTAATCGGTATTTGCTTCTTCTTAGGATGCTGCATTTTGTTGACAATGTATTAGCCTTGCCACGAGATCACCCAGATTCTGACCGTCTTTTTAAGATTAGGCCTGTCCTTGATCATTTTGTAGATCGGTTTTCGGAGGACTATGTTCCAGGCAAAGAGATAAGTGTGGACGAGTCTTTGGTCCTCTTCAAGGGTCGTTTGGTTTTTAGGCAGTACATTCCTAGCAAAAGGGCACGATATGGAATTAAATTGTATATGCTGTCTGAAAGTAGGACAGGATATGTGTATAGTTTCCGTGTGTACACTGGTAGGGATTCCAATATTGACCCCCCTGGTTGTCCTCCCACTTTTGGAGTTACTGAGAAAATTGTGTGGGATCTTGGTAGACGACTGTTCAACAAAGGTCACCATTTGTATGTAGATAACTTCTACACTGGTGTGCAGTTGTTCAAGGAATTGTTTAGAGTGGACACAGTTGCTTGTGGCACAATCCGTTCTAACCGGAAAGGCTATCCAAGGGAGCTTGTCTGTAAAAAACTTGAGAGGGGACAGTGCTGTGCCTTGCGGAACGAGGAGCTGCTAGCTTTGAAATTTTCAGACAAGAGGGATGTCTACATGCTGAGTACCATCCATGATGAGAGTACTTCCCCTGTGACTGTTTGGGGCCAGGTTGCTGAAGTGCGCAAACCTGTGTGCATTTTAGATTATAATAAGCACATGGGAGGTGTAGATAGAGTTGACCAGAGGTTGGAACCTTATACTGCTATTCGTAAGTCTTATGTTTGGTATAAGAAGTTAGCACTTCACCTCTTCCACTTAGCAACCTTCAATGCTTTTATTGTGTTTAGGGATAGGTCTCCGGACTCAAAGATGACATTTGTGAAATTTCAGGAGTCAGTGATAGAGAGCCTTATTGTGGTGGAACAGGCCAGAGTTCCTAGAGAAGCAGTGGTGGAGGATGTGGCTAGATTGAAAGATCGCCACTTTGCTGAGCACATTCCTCCCACACCCAAAAAAGACTTTCCAGCTAAGAAATGTAGAGTGTGTTTTCGAAGAGGTATCCGGAGGGAGTCTCGAATGTACTGCCCAGATTGTCCTTCAAAGCCTGGGCTGTGTGTCGGTGCTTGTTTTAAGAATTACCACACCCAGAAGAATTTCTGGGAACAACCATGAGTGTAAACTCATGTCTGTTTTGTATTTTCATGTGTTTAGTTTCATGGTTAGCATTTCTGTCATGTTCTTAGTTAGAGCTTTTGTGTTTGTTGTTTTGTAATTCTTTCTACTTAGTTAGGGGTTCCTCTGTTTAAAAAAAAAATAATAATATGATGCCATTGTGTGTGGAGTGGGGCTTGGCTGAGACTGTACATATTGACTTGATGTTGGCTACTGCAACACACTGCCAGCCAAACACCAGTCCACACACTCCCATCAGCTGGTGTGATTGTTGTATCAGGCATGTGGGCGTATGTAAGTGATGGGCCCTTGAGTGGCGCTGTCTGTCAATGTGAGTGTTGTAATGTGCTGGGCCCGTGGCTGGCGGTGTGAATGGCCTTGTGTGTGTCATGTATGAAAGTTGTGTGAATGGACTGTAAAGCGGTTGGTGCCTTGTCGCGGCTTTACAGCTCACGAGCTGTGAGTCATTGGTTCAGTTTTTTGCCTTTCAGTTACTAACAGTGCTTTTCATTTTTGTGAAAGCTCTTGTTAGTAAAATTTGATCCACTGAACCATCACTCACCCTCGTGCCAAATCCAACCAGTATGTGTGGTAAAAATGACCAAACCTGCTCCGCTGTAATCAGGCATCGCAGCACACCTATGACACGCTAGGTGCCTCAGGTGGGACCCCGATGATGAAGCATGCCACCAACTTGGTTGGTGGGTGAGGGGTCTTTTTCACATAACCTAAGTGTGTTTCTTTTCAAAATTTTAGTGTTTGGCACATCACGGACGTATGTGGGCACATCAAAACGATATATTACAAAACTACCTGTGTTTGGGGGGGGAGAGGGCACCTATGTTTTTGGTCCTGTGTGCGGCCTTCATCTAGGGAAACCTACCAAACCCAGACATTTTTTAAAACTAGACACCCCAAGGAGTCTAGAGAGGAGTGGCTTGCGTGGATCCCCCAACATTTTCTTACCCAGACTCCTCTGTAAACCTCAAAATGTGCTTAAAAAAAGCATATTTTCCTGACTTTTCTTCGTACGATCACCACTCCAGCACAAAATTCCTACTCCCCAGTGTTCCCCTCAGTCTCCCAAATAAAATGACACCTCACGTATGTGGGTCCCCAAAGCAGAGTCAGTCTAAAGATGTACAAAAGAATATGTCCTTATAAACTCGCAGTACTATCCCCTGTATCTCTACAAGTTTTGGGCCTTATTCTGTTTGAGGCACCTGGCCCACCCACACAACTGAGGTATCATTTTTATCGGGAGACTTGGGGGAACGCTGGGTGGAAGGAAATTTGTGGCTCCACTCAGATTCCAGAACTTTCTGTCACCGAAATGTGTGAAAAATGCGTTTTTTTAGCCAAAATTTGAGGTTTGGAAAGGATTCTGGGTAACAGAACCTGGTCAGAGCCCCTCAAGTCACCCCATCTTGGATTCCCCTAGGTCTCTAGTTTTCAGAAATGCACAGGTTTGGTAAGTTTCCCTAGGTGCTGGCTGAGCTACAGGCCAAAAACTACAGGTAGGCACTGTTTTCAATGAAAAAATGTGATGTGTCCACGCTGCGCTTTGGGGCGTTTCCTGTCGCGGGCGCTAGGCCTACCCACACAAGTGAGGTATCATTTTTATCGGGAGACGTGGGGGAACGCTGGGTGGAAGGAAATTTGTGGCTCCTCTCAGATTCCAGAACTTTCTGCCACAGAAATGTGAGGAACATGTGTTTTTTTAGCCAATTTTTGAGCTTTGCAAAGGATTCTGGGTAACAGAACCTGGTCCGAGCCCCGCCAGTCACCCCTCCTTGGATTCCCCTAGGTCTCTAGTTTTCAGAAATGCACAGGTTTGGTAGGTTTCCCTAGGTGGCGGCTGAGCTAGAGGCCAAAATCTACAGGTAGGCACTTTGCTAAAAACAGGTCTGTTTTCTGTGATGTGTCCACGTTGCGCTTTGGGGCGTTTCCTGTCGCGGGCGCTAGGCCTACCCACACAAGTGAGGTATCATTTTTATCGGGAGACGTGGGGGAACGCTGGGTGGAAGGACATTTGTGGCTCCTCTCAGATTCCAGCACTTTCTGCCACAGAAATGTGAGGAACATGTGTTTTTTTAGCCAATTTTTGAGCTTTGCAAAGGATTCTGGGTAACAGAACCTGGTCCGAGCCCCGCCAGTCACCCCTCCTTGGATTCCCCTAGGTCTCTAGTTTTCAGAAATGTACAGGTTTGGTAGGTTTCCCTTGGTGCCGGCTGAGCTAGAGGCCAAAATCTACAGGTAGTCACTTCGCAAAAAACACCTCTGTTTTCTTCCAAAATTTTGGTGGTGTCCACGTTGCGCTTTGGGGCGTTTCCTGTCGCGGGCGCTAGGCCTACCCACGCAAGTGAGGTATCATTTTTATCGGGAGACTTGGGGGAACGCTGGGTGGAAGGAAATTTGTGGCTCCTCCCAGATTCCAGAACTTTCTGCCACAGAAATGTGAGGAACATGTGTTTTTTTAGCCAATTTTTGAGCTTTGCAAAGGATTCTGGGTAACAGAACCTGGTCCGAGCCCCGCCAGTCACCCCTCCTTGGATTCCCCTAGGTCTCTAGTTTTCAGAAATGCACAGGTTTGGTAGGTTTCCCTAGGTGGCGGCTGAGCTAGAGGCCAAAATCTACAGGTAGGCACTTTGCTAAAAACAGGTCTGTTTTCTGTGATGTGTCCACGTTGCGCTTTGGGGCGTTTCCTGTCGCGGGCGCTAGGCCTACCCACACAAGTGAGGTATCATTTTTATCGGGAGACATGGGGGAACGCTGGGTGGAAGGACATTTGTGGCTCCTCTCAGATTCCAGCACTTTCTGCCACAGAAATGTGAGGAACATGTGTTTTTTTAGCCAATTTTTGAGCTTTGCAAAGGATTCTGGGTAACAGAACCTGGTCCGAGCCCCGCCAGTCACCCCTCCTTGGATTCCCCTAGGTCTCTAGTTTTCAGAAATGTACAGGTTTGGTAGGTTTCCCTAGGTGCCGGCTGAGCTAGAGGCCAAAATCTACAGGTAGTCACTTCGCAAAAAACACCTCTGTTTTCTTCCAAAATTTTGGTGGTGTCCACGTTGCGCTTTGGGGCGTTTCCTGTCGCGGGCGCTAGGCCTACCCACGCAAGTGAGGTATCATTTTTATCGGGAGACTTGGGGGAACGCTGGGTGGAAGGACATTTGTGGCTCCTCCCAGATTCCAGAACTTTCTGCCACAGAAATGTGAGGAACATGTGTTTTTTTAGCAATTTTTGAGCTTTGCAAAGGATTCTGGGTAACAGAACCTGGTCCGAGCCCCGCCAGTCACCGCTCCTTGGATTCCCCTAGGTCTCTAGTTTTCAGAAATGCACAGGTTTGGTAGGTTTCCCTAGGTGGCGGCTGAGCTAGAGGCCAAAATCTACAGGTAGGCACTTTGCTAAAAACAGGTCTGTTTTCTGTGATGTGTCCACGTTGCGCTTTGGGGCGTTTCCTGTCGCGGGCTCTAGGCCTACCCACACAAGTGAGGTATCATTTTTATCGGGAGACGTGGGGGAACGCTGGGTGGAAGGACATTTGTGGCTCCTCTCAGATTCCAGAACTTTCTGCCACAGAAATGTGAGGAACATGTGTTTTTTTAGCCAATTTTTGAGCTTTGCAAAGGATTCTGGGTAACAGAACCTGGTCCGAGCCCCGCCAGTCACCCCTCCTTGGATTCCCCTAGGTCTCTAGTTTTCAGAAATGTACAGGTTTGGTAGGTTTCCCTAGGTGCCGGCTGAGCTAGAGGCCAAAATCTACAGGTAGTCACTTCGCAAAAAACACCTCTGTTTTCTTCCAAAATGTTGGTGGTGTCCACGTTGCGCTTTGGGGCGTTTCCTGTCGCAGGCGCTAGGCCTACCCACGCAAGTGAGGTATCATTTTTATCGGGAGACTTGGGGGAACGCTGGGTGGAAGGACATTTGTGGCTCCTCCCAGATTCCAGAACTTTCTGCCACAGAAATGTGAGGAACATGTGTTTTTTTTAGCCAATTTTTGAGCTTTTCAAAGGATTCTGGGTAACAGAACCTGGTCCGAGCCCCGCCAGTCACCCCTCCTTCGATTCCCGTAGGTCTCTAGTTTTCAGAAATGCACAGGTTTGGTAGGTTTCCCTAGGTGGCGGCTGAGCTAGAGGCCAAAATCTACAGGTAGGCACTTTGCTAAAAACAGGTCTGTTTTCTGTGATGTGTCCACGTTGCGCTTTGGGGCGTTTCCTGTCGCGGGCGCTAGGCCTACCCACACAAGTGAGGTATCATTTTTATCGGGAGACGTGGGGGAACGCTGGGTGGAAGGACATTTGTGGCTCCTCTCAGATTCCAGCACTTTCTGCCACAGAAATGTGAGGAACATGTGTTTTTTTAGCCAATTTTTGAGCTTTGCAAAGGATTCTGGGTAACAGAACCTGGTCCGAGCCCCGCCAGTCACCCCTCCTTGGATTCCCCTAGGTCTCTAGTTTTCAGAAATGTACAGGTTTGGTAGGTTTCCCTAGGTGCCGGCTGAGCTAGAGGCCAAAATCTACAGGTAGTCACTTCGCAAAAAACACCTCTGTTTTCTTCCAAAATTTTGGTGGTGTCCACGTTGCGCTTTGGGGCGTTTCCTGTCGCGGGCGCTAGGCCTACCCACGCAAGTGAGGTATCATTTTTATCGGGAGACTTGGGGGAACGCTGGGTGGAAGGAAATTTGTGGCTCCTCCCAGATTCCAGAACTTTCTGCCACAGAAATGTGAGGAACATGTGTTTTTTTAGCCAATTTTTGAGCTTTGCAAAGGATTCTGGGTAACAGAACCTGGTCCGAGCCCCGCCAGTCACCCCTCCTTGGATTCCCCTAGGTCTCTAGTTTTCAGAAATGCACAGGTTTGGTAGGTTTCCCTAGGTGGCGGCTGAGCTAGAGGCCAAAATCTACAGGTAGGCACTTTGCTAAAAACAGGTCTGTTTTCTGTGATGTGTCCACGTTGCGCTTTGGGGCGTTTCCTGTCGCGGGCGCTAGGCCTACCCACACAAGTGAGGTATCATTTTTATCGGGAGACGTGGGGGAACGCTGGGTGGAAGGACATTTGTGGCTCCTCTCAGATTCCAGCACTTTCTGCCACAGAAATGTGAGGAACATGTGTTTTTTTAGCCAATTTTTGAGCTTTGCAAAGGATTCTGGGTAACAGAACCTGGTCCGAGCCCCGCCAGTCACCCCTCCTTGGATTCCCCTAGGTCTCTAGTTTTCAGAAATGTACAGGTTTGGTAGGTTTCCCTAGGTGCCGGCTGAGCTAGAGGCCAAAATCTACAGGTAGTCACTTCGCAAAAAACACCTCTGTTTTCTTCCAAAATTTTGGTGGTGTCCACGTTGCGCTTTGGGGCGTTTCCTGTCGCGGGCGCTAGGCCTACCCACGCAAGTGAGGTATCATTTTTATCGGGAGACTTGGGGGAACGCTGGGTGGAAGGAAATTTGTGGCTCCTCCCAGATTCCAGAACTTTCTGCCACAGAAATGTGAGGAACATGTGTTTTTTTGGCCAATTTTTGAGCTTTGCAAAGGATTCTGGGTAACAGAACCTGGTCCGAGCCCCGCCAGTCACCCCTCCTTGGATTCCCCTAGGTCTCTAGTTTTCAGAAATGCACAGGTTTGGTAGGTTTCCCTAGGTGGCGGCTGAGCTAGAGGCCAAAATCTACAGGTAGGCACTTTGCTAAAAACAGGTCTGTTTTCTGTGATGTGTCCACGTTGCGCTTTGGGGCGTTTCCTGTCGCGGGCGCTAGGCCTACCCACACAAGTGAGGTATCATTTTTATCGGGAGACGTGGGGGAATGCTGGGTGGAAGGACATTTGTGGCTCCTCTCAGATTCCAGCACTTTCTGCCACAGAAATGTGAGGAACATGTGTTTTTTTAGCCAATTTTTGAGCTTTGCAAAGGATTCTGGGTAACAGAACCTGGTCCGAGCCCCGCCAGTCACCCCTCCTTGGATTCCCCTAGGTCTCTAGTTTTCAGAAATGTACAGGTTTGGTAGGTTTCCCTAGGTGCCGGCTGAGCTAGAGGCCAAAATCTACAGGTAGTCACTTCACAAAAAACACCTCTGTTTTCTTCCTAAATTTTGGTGGTGTCCACGTTGCGCTTTGGGGCGTTTCCTGTCGCGGGCGCTAGGCCTACCCACGCAAGTGAGGTATCATTTTTATCAGAAGACTTGGGGGAACGCTGGGTGGAAGGAAATTTGTGGCTCCTCCCAGATTCCAGAACTTTCTGCCACAGAAATATGAGGAACATGTGTTTTTTTTAGCCAATTTTTGAGCTTTGCAAAGGATTCTGGGTAACAGAACCTGGTCTGAGCCCCGCCAGTCACCCCTCCTTGGATTCCCCTAGGTCTCTAGTTTTCAGAAATGCACAGGTTTGGTAGGTTTCCCTAGGTGGCGGCTGAGCTAGAGGCCAAAATCTACAGGTAGGCACTTTGCTAAAAACAGGTCTGTTTTCTGTGATGTGTCCACGTTGCGCTTTGGGGCGTTTCCTGTCGCGGGCGCTAGGCCTACCCACACAAGTGAGGTATCATTTTTATCGGGAGACGTGGGGGAACGCTGGGTGGAAGGAAATTTGTGGCTCCTCTCAGATTCCAGAACTTTCTGCCACAGAAATGTGAGGAACATGTGTTTTTTTAGCCAAATTTTGAGGTTTGCAAAGGATTCTGGGTAACAGAACCTGGTCCGAGCCACACAAATCACCCCATCTTGGATTCCCCTAGGTCTCTAGTTTTCAGAAATGCACAGGTTTGGTAGGTTTCCCTAGGTGGCGGCTGAGCTAGAGGCCAAAATCTACAGGTAGGCACTTTGCTAAAAACAGGTCTGTTTTCTGTGATGTGTCCACATTGTGCTTTGGGGTGTTTCCTGTCGCGGGCGCTAGGCCTACCCACACAAGTGAGGTATCATTTTTATCGGGAGACGTGGGGGAACGCTGGGTGGAAGGAAATTTGTGGCTCCTCTCAGATTCCAGAACTTTCTGCCACAGAAATGTGAGGAACATGTGTTTTTTTAGCCAAATTTTGAGGTTTGCAAAGGATTCTGGGTAACAGAACCTGGTCCGAGCCACACAAATCACCCCATCTTGGATTCCCCTAGGTCTCTAGTTTTCAGAAATGCACAGGTTTGGTAGGGTTCCCTAGGTGGCGGCTGAGCTAGAGGCCAAAATCTACAGGTAGGCACTTTGCTAAAAACAGGTCTGTTTTCTGTGATGTGTCCACGTTGCGCTTTGGGGCGTTTCCTGTCGCGGGCGCTAGGCCTACCCACACAAGTGAGGTATCATTTTTATCGGGAGACGTGGGGGAACGCTGGGTGGAAGGACATTTGTGGCTCCTCTCAGATTCCAGCACTTTCTGCCACAGAAATGTGAGGAACATGTGTTTTTTTAGCCAATTTTTGAGCTTTGCAAAGGATTCTGGGTAACAGAACCTGGTCCGAGCCCCGCCAGTCACCCCTCCTTGGATTCCCCTAGGTCTCTAGTTTTCAGAAATGTTCAGGTTTGGTAGGTTTCCCTAGGTGCCGGCTGAGCTAGAGGCCAAAATCTACAGGTAGTCACTTCGCAAAAAACACCTCTGTTTTCTTCCAAAATTTTGGTGGTGTCCACGTTGCGCTTTGGGGCGTTTCCTGTCGCGGGCGCTAGGCCTACCCACGCAAGTGAGGTATCATTTTTATCGGGAGACTTGGGGGAACGCTGGGTGGAAGGAAATTTGTGGCTCCTCCCAGATTCCAGAACTTTCTGCCACAGAAATGTGAGGAACATGTGTTTTTTTGGCCAATTTTTGAGCTTTGCAAAGGATTCTGGGTAACAGAACCTGGTCCGAGCCCCGCCAGTCACCCCTCCTTGGATTCCCCTAGGTCTCTAGTTTTCAGAAATGCACAGGTTTGGTAGGTTTCCCTAGGTGGCGGCTGAGCTAGAGGCCAAAATCTACAGGTAGGCACTTTGCTAAAAACAGGTCTGTTTTCTGTGATGTGTCCACGTTGCGCTTTGGGGCGTTTCCTGTCGCGGGCGCTAGGCCTACCCACACAAGTGAGGTATCATTTTTATCGGGAGACGTGGGGGAACGCTGGGTGGAAGGACATTTGTGGCTCCTCTCAGATTCCAGCACTTTCTGCCACAGAAATGTGAGGAACATGTGTTTTTTTAGCCAATTTTTGAGCTTTGCAAAGGATTCTGGGTAACAGAACCTGGTCCGAGCCCCGCCAGTCACCCCTCCTTGGATTCCCCTAGGTCTCTAGTTTTCAGAAATGTACAGGTTTGGTAGGTTTCCCTAGGTGCCGGCTGAGCTAGAGGCCAAAATCTACAGGTAGTCACTTCACAAAAAACACCTCTGTTTTCTTCCTAAATTTTGGTGGTGTCCACGTTGCGCTTTGGGGCGTTTCCTGTCGCGGGCGCTAGGCCTACCCACGCAAGTGAGGTATCATTTTTATCAGAAGACTTGGGGGAACGCTGGGTGGAAGGAAATTTGTGGCTCCTCCCAGATTCCAGAACTTTCTGCCACAGAAATATGAGGAACATGTGTTTTTTTTAGCCAATTTTTGAGCTTTGCAAAGGATTCTGGGTAACAGAACCTGGTCTGAGCCCCGCCAGTCACCCCTCCTTGGATTCCCCTAGGTCTCTAGTTTTCAGAAATGCACAGGTTTGGTAGGTTTCCCTAGGTGGCGGCTGAGCTAGAGGCCAAAATCTACAGGTAGGCACTTTGCTAAAAACAGGTCTGTTTTCTGTGATGTGTCCACGTTGCGCTTTGGGGCGTTTCCTGTCGCGGGCGCTAGGCCTACCCACACAAGTGAGGTATCATTTTTATCGGGAGACGTGGGGGAACGCTGGGTGGAAGGAAATTTGTGGCTCCTCTCAGATTCCAGAACTTTCTGCCACAGAAATGTGAGGAACATGTGTTTTTTTAGCCAAATTTTGAGGTTTGCAAAGGATTCTGGGTAACAGAACCTGGTCCGAGCCACACAAATCACCCCATCTTGGATTCCCCTAGGTCTCTAGTTTTCAGAAATGCACAGGTTTGGTAGGTTTCCCTAGGTGGCGGCTGAGCTAGAGGCCAAAATCTACAGGTAGGCACTTTGCTAAAAACAGGTCTGTTTTCTGTGATGTGTCCACATTGTGCTTTGGGGTGTTTCCTGTCGCGGGCGCTAGGCCTACCCACACAAGTGAGGTATCATTTTTATCGGGAGACGTGGGGGAACGCTGGGTGGAAGGAAATTTGTGGCTCCTCTCAGATTCCAGAACTTTCTGCCACAGAAATGTGAGGAACATGTGTTTTTTTAGCCAAATTTTGAGGTTTGCAAAGGATTCTGGGTAACAGAACCTGGTCCGAGCCACACAAATCACCCCATCTTGGATTCCCCTAGGTCTCTAGTTTTCAGAAATGCACAGGTTTGGTAGGTTTCCCTAGGTGGCGGCTGAGCTAGAGGCCAAAATCTACAGGTAGGCACTTTGCTAAAAACAGGTCTGTTTTCTGTGATGTGTCCACGTTGCGCTTTGGGGCGTTTCCTGTCGCGGGCGCTAGGCCTACCCACACAAGTGAGGTATCATTTTTATCGGGAGACGTGGGGGAACGCTGGGTGGAAGGACATTTGTGGCTCCTCTCAGATTCCAGCACTTTCTGCCACAGAAATGTGAGGAACATGTGTTTTTTTAGCCAATTTTTGAGCTTTGCAAAGGATTCTGGGTAACAGAACCTGGTCCGAGCCCCGCCAGTCACCCCTCCTTGGATTCCCCTAGGTCTCTAGTTTTCAGAAATGTTCAGGTTTGGTAGGTTTCCCTAGGTGCCGGCTGAGCTAGAGGCCAAAATCTACAGGTAGTCACTTCGCAAAAAACACCTCTGTTTTCTTCCAAAATTTTGGTGGTGTCCACGTTGCGCTTTGGGGCGTTTCCTGTCGCGGGCGCTAGGCCTACCCACGCAAGTGAGGTATCATTTTTATCGGGAGACTTGGGGGAACGCTGGGTGGAAGGAAATTTGTGGCTCCTCCCAGATTCCAGAACTTTCTGCCACAGAAATGTGAGGAACATATGTTTTTTTGGCCAATTTTTGAGCTTTGCAAAGGATTCTGGGTAACAGAACCTGGTCCGAGCCCCGCCAGTCACCCCTCCTTGGATTCCCCTAGGTCTCTAGTTTTCAGAAATGCACAGGTTTGGTAGGTTTCCCTAGGTGGCGGCTGAGCTAGAGGCCAAAATCTACAGGTAGGCACTTTGCTAAAAACAGGTCTGTTTTCTGTGATGTGTCCACGTTGCGCTTTGGGGCGTTTCCTGTCGCGGGCGCTAGGCCTACCCACACAAGTGAGGTATCATTTTTATCGGGAGACGTGGGGGAATGCTGGGTGGAAGGACATTTGTGGCTCCTCTCAGATTCCAGCACTTTCTGCCACAGAAATGTGAGGAACATGTGTTTTTTTAGCCAATTTTTGAGCTTTGCAAAGGATTCTGGGTAACAGAACCTGGTCCGAGCCCCGCCAGTCACCCCTCCTTGGATTCCCCTAGGTCTCTAGTTTTCAGAAATGTACAGGTTTGGTAGGTTTCCCTAGGTGCCGGCTGAGCTAGAGGCCAAAATCTACAGGTAGTCACTTCACAAAAAACACCTCTGTTTTCTTCCTAAATTTTGGTGGTGTCCACGTTGCGCTTTGGGGCGTTTCCTGTCGCGGGCGCTAGGCCTACCCACGCAAGTGAGGTATCATTTTTATCAGAAGACTTGGGGGAACGCTGGGTGGAAGGAAATTTGTGGCTCCTCCCAGATTCCAGAACTTTCTGCCACAGAAATGTGAGGAACATGTGTTTTTTTTAGCCAATTTTTGAGCTTTGCAAAGGATTCTGGGTAACAGAACCTGGTCTGAGCCCCGCCAGTCACCCCTCCTTGGATTCCCCTAGGTCTCTAGTTTTCAGAAATGCACAGGTTTGGTAGGTTTCCCTAGGTGGCGGCTGAGCTAGAGGCCAAAATCTACAGGTAGGCACTTTGCTAAAAACAGGTCTGTTTTCTGTGATGTGTCCACGTTGCGCTTTGGGGCGTTTCCTGTCGCGGGCGCTAGGCCTACCCACACAAGTGAGGTATCATTTTTATCGGGAGACGTGGGGGAACACTGGGTGGAAGGAAATTTGTGGCTCCTCTCAGATTCCAGAACTTTCTGCCACAGAAATGTGAGGAACATGTGTTTTTTTAGCCAAATTTTGAGGTTTGCAAAGGATTCTGGGTAACAGAACCTGGTCCGAGCCACACAAATCACCCCATCTTGGATTCCCCTAGGTCTCTAGTTTTCAGAAATGCACAGGTTTGGTAGGTTTCCCTAGGTGGCGGCTGAGCTAGAGGCCAAAATCTACAGGTAGGCACTTTGCTAAAAACAGGTCTGTTTTCTGTGATGTGTCCACATTGTGCTTTGGGGTGTTTCCTGTCGCGGGCGCTAGGCCTACCCACACAAGTGAGGTATCATTTTTATCGGGAGACGTGTGGGAACGCTGGGTGGAAGGAAATTTGTGGCTCCTCTCAGATTCCAGAACTTTCTGCCACAGAAATGTGAGGAACATGTGTTTTTTTAGCCAAATTTTGAGGTTTGCAAAGGATTCTGGGTAACAGAACCTGGTCCGAGCCACACAAATCACCCCATCTTGGATTCCCCTAGGTCTCTAGTTTTCAGAAATGCACAGGTTTGGTAGGTTTCCCTAGGTGGCGGCTGAGCTAGAGGCCAAAACCTACAGGTAGGCACTTTGCTAAAAACAGGTCTGTTTTCTGTGATGTGTCCACATTGCGCTTTGGGGTGTTTCCTGTCGCGGGCGCTAGGCCTACCCACACAAGTGAGGTATCATTTTTATCGGGAGACGTGGGGGAACGCTGGGTGGAAGGAAATTTGTGGCTCCTCTCAGATTCCAGAACTTTCTGCCACAGAAATGTGAGGAACATGTGTTTTTTTAGCCAAATTTTGAGGTTTGCAAAGGATTCTGGGTAACAGAACCTTGTCCGAGCCACACAAATCACCCCATCTTGGATTCCCCTAGGTCTCTAGTTTTCAGAAATGCACAGGTGTGGTAGGTTTCCCTAGGTGGCGGCTGAGCTAGAGGCCAAAATCTACAGGTAGGCACTTTGCTAAAAACAGGTCTGTTTTCTGTGATGTGTCCACGTTGCGCTTTGGGGCGTTTCCTGTCGCGGGCGCTAGGCCTACCCACACAAGTGAGGTATAATTTTTATCGGGAGACTTGGGGGAACATAGAATAGCAAAACAAGTGTTATTGCCCCTTGTCTTTCTCTACATTTTTCCCTTCCAAATGTAAGACAGTGTGTAAAAAAGACGTCTATTTGAGAAATGCCCTGTAATTCACATGCTAGTATGGGCACCCCGGAATTCAGAGATGTGCAAATAACCACTGCTTCTCAACACCTTATCTTGTGCCCATTTTGGAAATACAAAGGTTTTCTTGATAGCTATTTTTTACTCTTTATATTTCAGCAAATGAATTGCTGTATACCCGGCATAGAATGAAAACCCACTGCAGGGTGCAGGTCATTTATTGGCTCTGGGTACCTAGAGTTCTTGATGAACCTACAAGCCCTATATATCCCCGCAACCAGAAGAGTCCAGCAGACGTAACGGTATATTGCTTTCGAAAATCTGACATTGCAGGAAAAAGTTACAGAGTAAAACTTAGAGAAAAATTGATGTTTTTTTCACCTCAATTTCAATATTTTTCTTTTTCAGTTGTTATTTTCTGTAGGAAACCCTTGTAGGATCTACACAAATTACCCCTTGCTGAATTCAGAATTTTGTCTACTTTTCAGAAATGTTGCGGTTTATGGGATCCAGCGTTGGTTTCATGCCCATTTCTGTCACTGACTGGAAGGAGGCTGAAAGCACAAAAAATCGTAAAAATGGGGTATGTCCCAGTAAAATGCCAAAATTGGGTTGAAAAATTGGGTTTTCTGATTCAAGTCTGCCTGTTCCTGAAAGCTGGGAAGCTGGTGATTTTATCACCGCAAACCCTTTGTTGATGCCCTTTTCAGGGAAAAAACCACAAGCCTTCTTCTGCAGCCCATTTTTCCAAATTTTTTAAAAAAAATGAAATTTTCACTGTTTTGTGGCTAATTTCTTGGCCTCCTTCTGGGGAACCCACAAAGTCTGGTTACCTCTAGAATCCCTAGGATGTTGGAAAAAAAGGACGCAAATTTGGCGTGGGTAGCTTACGTGAACAAAAAGTTATGAGGGCCTAAGCGCGAACTGCTCCAAATAGCCAAAAAAAGGCTCGGCACAGGAGGGGGAAAAGGCCTGGCAGCGAAGGGGTTAACCTAATCTATGCTTACCCTACACTACTACACTAACCTAACACTACCCACCTAAAACCCAATCTAAAACTATTTATAACAGTAAAAGGGAGAGAGAAGGAAATGGGAGGCAGTGTGGGTGTCACATCACAAGGTGGTTGCACAGGTCCCTGGCTCCTGACAGGTGCTGCAAATGTGGATGGGCTTGGACCCGCAGAGACCCCTGGACTCTTGATTGTTTTTGGCAATGTTGGCTGCTTATGTGGTTGCTGCTTCAGAGGTCCCCATATGAGAACAAATGCCATGCCTTTTCCTTGTGGTGCCTCCTTGCCATCCGCTTATACCAGGCATCAACATCCATTATGTGTTGGTACCTGTCTCCCCTTTTGTGGAACACTCAAAGTTCCTCTGGTGTCATCTTGGCAGCTGAAAAATGAGGAGAATCAAGCTTTACCTAAAGCATTGGGTGGAGGTAGAACAGAGGTACAATGTACGCTGAATCCGCAGATGACACATGCAGTCCACCACCCATTCCTCAACAATGACTTACTCCTAATCAAAGACTATTTCCTACCAGCCATCTACGGTATAATGTACAAGTCACTGGGATGGAGGCTATCCATTGTTGACCAGCAGGAGTTGCGCTACGCGGAGCTCCGCGAAGTGCCCAAAAAACTCTGCCGCTCTAAGCGGAGTTCTGCAAGCGGTGGAGTGCGTTAGGTCACGCTGTTCAGGCTGATTTTTAATGCCAGGTGTTTTTCCCACACTGAAAAATCAAGAGGGATCGGCTCTCTGTGCAGCATAAGAGGGCGCTGCTTCTTTTCTGCCACTAGAGTTGATTCTTTACTCAAGCGGCAGCTACCTCAACAGGAACAGAAGATTTCTCAACATGAGTGGTCATAACCAACTGCGACCGCTCGCATTTAAAAATCTCGCTGGGAGGTTTTCTTGAGTAAGATTTTCCTTGCTAGGGCTCGCCAGCTCACTGTTGACGAGCACGAGGGAGGAAAAAACTCTGCTCCACTCCACTACGCTGAGATTTTCTGAAATCCGTGCTGTAAGTGGAGTGCAGAGTGAGAAAAACACTGCAAGCTGTGAGGGAGCGGAGTTCACTGCCTGCCCCTACTCTAGATTTCCTGAGTCCTTGTCAATATGGGGGGGCTTTGTGTGAAACCCACTTCCTTGACACCACTGGTGCTACTTCAGGACTTGCCCAGGCATCATGCATGCAAGATGGGGATCATTAGATATTGGTTCTGGAAACTTTCCTCCGGCTAATGTAAGGTTTTGTCAAGCCTCATTCATGTGTCCTTGTTTGAGACCTGGTATGAGCATACATTACAAGGAGGCACACCATTGCTCCTGATGTGCCCACATGTACAAATTATGCTATGTCCCCATTAAGTTTGGCCGAAGCATGACCAGCACATCAAAGTTGTCTACAGTTTAAGTAACGTATGCCCCCTACCCTGTGCTATGTTGTGCTTAATGTGTAATGCGGCACTCACATGACTGCTGTATGGGTGCCTTTAGGGCCACAGTGAGTTTGGCACTGTACTGGGTGCTGCTACATTATTCTTATATATTGAACATCATATGCACATGCATGTCAGACATCATCAAAGTACCAGGTACGCACTCAGCATTCACATCATATGCACATGTGATGTGCCCAAGATCACTCACAAAGATCATGGTGGCAGGACTATATTGGCAATTTTGCTGAGATCTAGTTTGGGACAGTCCACAGACTTTTCTACTAACTGTGTACACTACTGACTGTTGTCCAGCACAATATGGCTCCTTGCAGTACTGTGGGTTCAAGTTGTATCCGAAGGGTACTGAGACACCTGTGGTGCGTCTCTTACATAAGCCCCCTAGAGACCTCTATACATTTCCTTCATCTGTGTAGTTTTGTGAGTAAGTGTAAGCCATGTGTGGCACACAGTGCTGTCAATAGTGCTGTGACAAAGTTGTTGTCAGCAGGCATGCTAATTACATTAACAGTTGCTCTGACACCTATCATGATATGCATCAATGAATATGTGGCCATGCATTCCATTTCTTAATGCCCACAATTCCATACCAGCACACGTTGCAACTTGTGCTACAATCAAGCCATTTTCAATCCTCAATATTTCAGCAGACATGATGTCACCATCCTAACTCCAATGATATCATAGCATTGGTCAGGCAAAACTATTATTCAAAGCACTGCACACATCAGACTGACTCACACCAAACCCTGGATTGGCACACATGAGGCACAAGGTGACACGTACTGTCTGCATTGGGGTTTTCAAATTTGGCAACCTCTCCAAAGGTGTAGGTTCACCTTCAATACTTGATGGAAAACATAGCTTTGTGATAATTGTACTTTTCTGTTAAAGGACAACATTGTTTAATATCAACTTGGTAGGCTGAGTGAGCAAGTCAACCTAGTAGTAGATTAGATGAACTGTCAAACATCTATGATCATTCAATCACACATAGGGGGTCATTACACCATTGGCGGTAAAAGCCGCTTACCACCATGCAGAAGACCGCCAACACACCGCCCTGGCCGCGGAAATCCACCACAGCTATTATGACCCACATCCCGAAATCCGACAAAATTCAGACACCCACACAAGTCCGCCACACCAAAGGTCAGTGATAAACTGGTGATAACAAATCCTCCACCGTCACGCCAACAGAAATACGCCCATGCTATCACGACCCACGAATCCACGCGGCGGTCTTTCAACCGCGGTATTTAATTGGCGGTACACACCGCTGCGCTCAAAATACACAAACATATACAAAACAACACCACATTGGACAATTCGAAAGACACACACCTGATACACATACACACACCACTCCCACACACTCAATACTATATAAAACACACACCCACATCACCCACAAACCCCTACGACAAATAAATCTGAAAGAAGGCCAGAGAGAGACACCACCATTCACAAACTAGCAGCCACAGGCACTTAACACCATCACCCACACCACTTCCACGCACAAAACACCACTACATATCACCACACTTATCACCACATACACCACCCCACTTATCACCTACACCACCCCATGGCACGGCAAAGACACCCCAGGTTCTCAAAGGAGGAGCTCAGGGTCATGGTGGAGGAAATCGTACGGGTAGTGCCACAGCTATTTGGGTCACAATGCAGCACACCTCCATAGCTAGGAAGATGGAGCTATGGCGAAGAATAGTCGACAGGGTCAACGCAGTGGGACAGCACCCAAGAAATAGGGACGACATCAGGAAGAGGTGGAACGACCTACAGGGAAGGTGCGTTCCGTGGTCTCCAGACACAACATCGCGGTACAGCGGACTGGCGGCGGACATCCACCTGCTCCCCCACAACTAACAACATGGGAAGAGCAGGTCTGCATCCTGAGGGCCTCGCAGGAGTCGGTGGAGGAATGGACTCTGGCAAGTCAAATCTTAACTATCATATCCCCCACCCTACCTGCATGCTATCAAAGACCCACACCCTCGCCCCTCCCCTATCACTCCAACTCCTCACTAATGTACTAATAACACAAACCACCCATTCCAACACCAAGCCCTGCATGACACAACAAGGCATGGATACCCATCACTAAAGCATGCCCACTGCACATACCCATAACACCCCCCTCAACCATCATCACACAAGCCCCCACACAGGAATGCTAGCACTGGGGTACACTGTCACCCACCCATTGCACACCATGACACACACAGATGCAATAATCATGCTTTTACACCCCTGCAGGACCACTACCCAACGTCACCAGACAGGAGGGTCCAGACATCTCCACCCCACCCACAGAAGAGGCCCACAGTGATGCCAGCAGCTCTGTCCAACTGGATCCAGATGACCAGACCGGACCATTGTGGGACTCGGGACAGTAGGTTCCCCACACCCAGTCACAGGCCACCACTGACCTTCCACCCTCTGGTAACACCAGCACAGCACCCACCCAGCGGGCCCATACCTCCGTCCCCAGGACACGTCAATCAGCTGTGTGTCCACCACTACAGGGAACCAAGGATAACCCACCACCCCAACAACAACAGGGACCTGGGGACAGTGGTAGTGGGCACACGGTCCAGGGGATGGAGGCCCAGGAACACAGGGGAACTGGGCAGGCTGCTGTGCGACAGGGGGCAGACAGGCCTAGGGAACCCACTCTCCACGAGGCTCTCTCCTCCATCATGGGAGCATGCCACCACTCCCAGGAGACGATGGCAACGGTACTGGCCAAGTTTCAGGAGACCCAGCGCCTGCAGGAGGAACAGTATTTGGGCTTCAGGGAGGAACTCAGAACCATCAGCACCGCCATGGGCACCATTGTAGGGGTGCTGAAGGAGATACTTAACACCAGGAGGGACACTGTGGCACTCCAAGGGGCCCCTGACACTAGCATGGACGATGAACTGCCCACCACCTCTGCCGGTGCTAGTAGACAGGAGGCACCGCCACAGGACCACCACACTAGCACCCCACCCCCTTCAGACGGAGAACCACCCCGCAAACGGTCCCTGAGATCCAGGAACAAGACAGAGCACAATGCCAAGACCCCCCTGATTGTCATCCTACTGTCCCATTTTGTAACCTTGTCCATATTGGAACTGCCCCAGCTCCACTTCCTATGCCCATATGGGCAATGCACCTGGGAGACTAATAGACTGGACTCTGCCATGGACATTCCTCCACCATCACCCCTCACCATTTTACAACCCCCCTCCAATATTTAGCACTTAAATAAACACACTTAAAGCACAAAACAATCTGGAGTCAGTCTGTGATTTTGAAAATGTGTATTAGCAATGACAGTGACAAAATGCATTCTCAAATGTAATGTCAACATACCTATGTCACACATCTCAAGTCCATGAGGAATCTAAGCAGATGACACACGTTGGAAACCACACCTATGACACCGTAATGAAAATGTACAACTCAGTTACCATATACTGGTTGAAATCGACAGACAGGATAGAGGTAGAAGTGTTACAGTACTTGTAGTAGGCAGGAATGTATTCTCACCTGTGTGTCACTGGAAATATTGCTGGATAACTGAGTCCCTGTTGTCAATGTCTTCTTCCTCTGCTTCCTCCTCATCACTGTCCACAGGCTCCACAGCTGCCACAACACCGTCATCTGGACCATCCTTCTGCAGAAAAGGCACCTGTTGTCGCAAAGCCAAATTGTGAAGCATACAGCAGGCCACGATGATCTGGCACACCTTCCTTGGTGAGTAGAATAGGGAACCACCTGTCATATGGAAGCACCTGAACCTGGCCTTCAGGAGGACGAAGGTGCATTCGATCACCCTCCTAGTCCGCCCATGGGCCTCATTGTAGCGTTCCTCTGCCCTGGTCCTGGGATTCCTCACTGGGGTCAGTAGCCATGACAGGTTGGGGTAACCAGAGTCCCCTAATAGACACACCCGGTGCCTTTGGAGTTGACCCATCACATAAGGGATGCTGCTATTCCGCAGGGTGTAGGCGTCATGCACAGAGCCAGGGAACATAGCATTTACCTGGGAGATATACTGGTCTGCCAAACATACCATCTGTACATTCATCAAATGATAACTCTTCCGGTTCCTGTACACCTGTTCACTCCTGTGGGGGGGGGACCAGAGCTACATGGGTCCCATCAATGGCACCTATGATGTTGGGGATATGTCCAAGGGCATAGAAGTCACCTTTCACTGTAGGCAAATCCTCCACCTGAGGGAAAACGATGTAGCTCCGCATGTGTTTCAGCAGGGCAGACAACACTCTGGACAACACGTTGGAAAACATAGGCTGGGACATCCCTGATGCCATGGCCACTGTTGTTTGAAATGACCCACTTGCAAGGAAATGGAGCACTGATAGCACCTGCACTTGAGGGGGGATCCCTGTGGGATGGCGGATTGCTGACATCAGGTCTGGCTCCAACTGGGTACACAGTTCCTGGATTGTGGCACGGTCAAACCTGTAGGTGATGATAAAATGTCGCTCCTCCATTGTCAACAGGCCCACCAGCAGTCGGTACACCGGAGGATTCCGCCATCTCCTCATATGTCCCAGCGGACGGTGCCTAGGAAGGACAACAGCGACCACAGAGTCAAACAACTCAGAGGTATGTACCCACAGTCTACACAGAACACCATTCATACACAGAATCTGGCCTGTATTTATGTTGTGCGACAAGGCCTAGGTCTGTGTGACGCAGTTGGTAATGAGGCCATGTGGGCCCCTGAAATGGCGGCTGCCTGACCTCTAAAGTGGGACAATGGGATGTGAGGTAACTGCGCTGGCGTTGGACACCGTTGCGGTAGGCGGTCGAAGACCGCTGCGCAATGCTGCATTGGTTAACATTGGACCCTATGGGTCCCAGGAGCCAATGACGATGTACGTCGGCGGTGATGGTACGCACCGCCGTGGACGCGACTGCCATTTTCTAGCTGTTCAATCACTCGATACCTGATTTTCAACAGGAGAGGACCTACACTGCAAGTGCTGCTGTGACCTCGGTCTGGAAGAGACAATGGCTCATGCGTCTGGGGAAATGGCCCCTGCCTTCACTGCAGAGGAGTTGGAGAAGCTCGTGGACGGGGTTCTCCCCCAGTACACGCTACTTTACGGTCCTCCAGACCAACAGGTAAGTACACAGGGAGCACGTTGTATGGGCTATGCCTGTGTGGAGAGGGCTGGTTGTAAGAAGGAAGGGGGCACAGTTCTGCGTGCATGAAGGACTGTGAATGCATGTGCCACATGGCAAGGCTAGGGATGTGGGCCACTCACTTTGACGGTGCAGTTGCTAATGACTTCTCTTCTTCCCCAGTACATTTCATGTAGGTCAGCGCCCACCAGAAGAAGGATATTTGGCGTGCCATCGCCAAGGACGTCCGGACCCTGGGGGTCCACCACAGACGGAGCACCCACTGCCGTAAAAGATGGGAGGACATTCGCCGCTGGAGCAAGAAGACAGCGGAGGCTCAGCTGGGGATGGCCTCCCAACGTGGGAGGGGTGCCCGTCGAACCATGACCCCCCTGATGTTCCGGATCCTGGCGGTGGCCTACCCTGAGTTGGATGGGCGAATGAGGGCATCACAGCAGACACAAGGGGGTGAGTACAACATCATTCAGTGGACTTTGCGTGCAGTGAAGGTGTCTGGGTGGGGGAGGAGGGCTGTGGGTTTCCCTAGGCCAGGGCTAGTTCCGTAGGCTAGGCCCCTCCGTAATGCAGGCCATGTAGCACCCCACCCCACCTCTGTAGAGTGCCAAGTACAGGTATACATGCCCCTGTGTCATCTATGTGTGCAGATGTTGACCATAGCCATGTAGGCCATATCCCAGGAATTGCATCTGTAGAGCCCAACAGCGTGGCATAGTGCAGGGGGCTGCTGTGTCTGTATTGTCCGCCAACGGTAGCGGTAAGCCATGCACTCAACCTGTCTTTCTTCTGTCATCCCCCCCCTTTTTGTGGTCTCCCTGTTCTTGTGTGCATCAGCATCATCAGGCGGAGGTACAGTGGCACCGGAGCACGAGGGAGCTGCATCCCACATGGCCATGGAGGGCCACACCACGGATTCGGAATACACCAGTGGGACGGAGGGCGAGGGGAGCTTCACAGCGGTCACAGGATGCAACCAGCGACATGGACTCGTCCTCCGATGGGAGCTCCCTTGTGGTGGCGGCAAAATCTGTGCCCCCCACCTCTACAGGTACAGCCGCCACCCCTCCTACCAGCACTGCCCTCCCAGCAGCCCCTCAGCCTTTGCCCCGTGCCCGCTCACCCAGGAGGGTGGGCATCACCTTCGCCCCAGGCACCACAGCCCCTGCCCCTGTCACCTTTGCTGCCCTCAGTGAGGAGGCCATTGACCTCCTCAGGTGACTCACTGTTGGGCAGTCTACCATTTTTAATGCCATCCAGGGTGGAGAAAGGGAATTGCAACACACAAATGCATTCCTGGAGGGCATTCATTCTGGTCAGGCTGCCCTTCATCAAACCCTGCAAACTCTGGCCTCAGCACTGATGGCAGCCATTGTCTCTGTGTCTAGCCTCCCCCCTCCAACTTCCTCCACCCAGACCCAATCCCCTGTACCCAGCCTATCCCAAGCACACCATCAGACCAGCATGCACACATGTCAACACACAAGGGAAGCTCAGGCAAACATAAGCACCACACATCCCACAGGCAGTCACCCAAGAATCACACACACACAGACACACCAACATCCACTGCCTCCACTGTGTCCCCCTCCTCGTCGTCTCCCTCCTCCCTACCAATCTCGTCTACACTCTCACCTGCATGCACTATCACTACAGCCACTACGTCCCGCACCAGCACACCCACCACCACACCCCGCTCATGTGCACTCACCACCCCCACTACCATTTACACGTCCCCTGTGTCCTCTCCCAGTGTGTCTGTGACGCCCCCTCCCAAAGTACACAAACGCAGGCACACACCCACCCAACAGCCATCCACCTCAGAACAGCCTCCAGCGCATGCACCTTCACCCAAAGTCACCAAACGTACACCTTCTACAACCACTACCTCTTCCTCCACTCCCAAACCCCCTCCAGCTACCCGTCCCAGTGTTCCTAAGAAACTTTTCCTAACCAAGCTTGACTTCTTTCCCACCCCCCCTCCAATTCATAGGTCCCGTACTAGCACCTCAGCCAAAAAATCTCCGGGACCAGTGGTGCCTGTTGTTACAGGTATGTGGAGTGCACCGGGCACCAGGGCAGCCAGTGTGACACGGAGCCACAGCACAGCCAGTCCCCCCGTGAAGCACCAGAAGTTGGACAGTGCCCGGGGGGAGAGGGTGAGGGTGAAGACTCCAGCCAGCAAAGCCGCTCACAAGGGTCCCGGGGGAGTGTCGACTCAGCTGTGACTCCTCCCAAGGTGGGGAAGGGGCAGAAGAAATCGCCAAAGTCTGGGAGGAGCAGCACGGCGGAGAAGATCGCCATCATCCCCGCTGCCCAGGAGGCCACCGCCAACCCAATCTTCACTGGCCAGGAGGCCACCGCCAGAGTCAGTGCCCAGGAGGGCAGCCCAATCGTCACTGGCCAGGAGGCCACCGCCAGAGTCAGTGCCCAGGAGGGCAGCCCGAACGTCACTGGCCAGGAGGCCACCGCCAGAGTCATTGCCCAGGAGGCCACCACCAGCCACAGCCCAGCTGCCCAATGAAGGACCGCCAGCCCCAGCCCAGCTGGGCAATGAAGGACCACCATGGCAAGCTCCGCTGAACAGGTCAGAAACTGCAAACTCAAGCACCGCTGAACAGGGCAAAGACCGCCATGGCAAGCACCGCTGAACAGGTCAGAAACTGCAAACTCAAGCACCGCTGAACAGGGCAAAGACCGCCATGGCAAGCACCGCTGAACAGGGCAAGCACCGCTGAACAGGTCAGAAACTGCAAACTCAAGCACCGCTGAACAGGGCAAAGACCGCCATAGAAAGCTCCGCTGACAAGGGGAAAGACCGCCAACTCAAGCCCCGCTAGCCCATGGGCGGCAGGGTCAGTGACGCAACTGGGACATTCACGGGGTGAGTGATGCACTCTGGGCACCAGTCCCCCTCCAGAACCAGTGGAGACATGCATCCACTACCTCTGTCCTTCACAGGATGAAGCACTCTGGGCACCAGTCCCCCTCCAGAACCAGTGGAGACATGCATCCACTACCTCTGTCCTTCACAGGATGAAGCACTCTGGGCACGAGTCCCCCTCCAGAACCATTGGAGACATGCATCTACTACCTCTGTCCTTCACAGGAAGAAGCACTCTGGGCACCAGTCCCCCTCCAGAACCTGTGTAGACTGTTATCCACTTGAGAGACTGTGGCTTTGTACTCCACAGGATGTAACAGTGGGCAACCCACCCACTGTAGAGACTTGAGAGACTGTGGCTTTGCACTCCCCAGGATGGTACAGTGGGCAAACCACCCACTGTAGAGACTTGAGAGACTGTGGCTTTGCACTCCCCAGGATGGTACAGTAGGCAAACCACCCACTGTAGAGATTTGAGAGACTGTGGCTTTGCACTCCCCAGGATGGTACAGTAGGCAAACCACCCACTGTGAGAGACTGTTGCTTTGCACTCCCCAGGAGGGTACAGTGGGTAACCCACCCACTGTAGAGACTTGAGAGACTGGGGCTTTGCACTCCCCAGGATGGTACAGTGGGCAACCCACCCACTGTAGAGACTTGAGAGACTGTGGCTTTGCACTCCCCAGGATACATCAATGGGCATGGAGCCCTCCCGTGGATCTGGTGTGGTGCACTCATCCGGCTGAGGTGCCCCCCCTTCCATTCCCCCTGAGGTGCCTGTTGTATTTCTATCTGATGCCCCAGCAGTGTTCTCTTCGTTTTGATCAGGTATCTAGTGCGGGCCTCGCCCATGCATTTTGGGCCCAGTGGTCCACGGACAATGAATGGTGCATTACCTGCACTACTAATTGTGGTGTATATTTTGTTTAATGTGTATGTATATATATGTATTTATTTGGTTACTGTATTTTGATATATCACAATGGTTCCACTCATTTCCTTTTGTCTTTGCATTATTCCGGGGGGGTTGGGGGTTGTTACTGTAATGTTTGGATATGCATTGGTGTGTGTGTTGTAGTGGGTGAGGGTCGGGGTGGGGGTGGGGGTGTTGCGTGTCCCTGTCTTTTGCCTCCCCCTCCCCTATGTCGTAGGTGCAGTACTCACTGTTGTCTTCGCCGCCGGCGCTGATGATCGTCGTATAGGAGCAGGAAGACTAGTGCTGGAAGAATATGGAGTTCCGGCTCCATGGTGTCGTCGTTCCTCGTGGAGTGTGTAGAGGTGAGCGTTTTCCCTTTGAAATTCCTGTTTCTGCCGTGTTTTTATCCGCGGTGAATCCGCCCAGGAAAAGGTGGCGGATTGATAGGTTGTGATACTGTGGGCGGTACTTTGTCTCCCGCCTGTCTGTTGGCGGTGACTGCCGCGCTGTTTGTCCATACCGCCGTGGCGGTCGGAGTGTTAAAGTGGCTGTCTTTGTTGGCGGTTTCCGCCACGGTCATAATTCCCATTTTTTTACCGCCGGCCTGCTGGCGGTCTTACCGCAGCTTTAACACCGTCCGCCAGGGTTGTAATGACCACCATAGTCTCAGATAATGGAGACCCTGGCACCCACAAACCATCACTTTACCAGACACTCCTGTGGTGCTTTTCACTGCACCATCTATACATGGCTTTGTCATGCAGGTGTTTTTTAGATCTGCACCATCATGACCATATGGGACTGCAGTACACTCTATGCTGATTGTTGTCGCAGTGGCCATCCCATTGTGACACCCATAGCTTTTGAGCTTGCCCCAGATGTTGGAGACATCTACCTCATTGTCACTGCTGACTGATGACTAACTGCCCAGGGGTTTTATGATTATTCCAAAGTGTTGAGGAATACTTTGATACATCCTTGTTTGTAGTTACTAATATGAGTGTGCCATCACACTGCACACGAGCGATGATGCCATGGGAGTTTACTTATGTACATTTAGTTTTGCCTACCTACACATTGACATTGATATTATGGATGTATTGCTAATACTGTTTGGCCAGCCATTGTTGGCATGGTGTTCCAGTATTTGTCCAGGAAGGGATTAGAACATGCGCATAGACATATGCCTCAACACAGACACACTTGCTCTGTGGTCCAGGGATACATGTGTTGGTGCAGGTTTCTGAGTAATGTGCCAGTGATGGTGCAGATGCAGGGCAGCCCCAAACTGTCAGTAATATGCGGCAGGCCTGTGGTACAAAATCAGCAGGTGTGTGGTGTGATAGACAAAGTTAGGAGTGTATGTGATATACAATTAGAGGAAGAGTAAAGCAGTTTGGTCCCAGTACATAGTCAAGCTCCCTTACATGGACTTGCCCAATGACACATAGGGGCATATTGTAGGAAAGTGGTGCTGCACCAAGTTCATTACTACAGTCCTTGTGGCCCTTAGTGAACCCTTTTCCCCCAACCTGTGTGCACTTAATGAGAAATAAGGCACAGCATGATACAGGTAGGTTCCAACTGCATCTATTTATATGGAGGCAAATGATGTCCTCAGCAGGAGTGGCAATAAAACTGATCATCACGACTTCTTCTGCATACGTAGGGGCCCATCATATACCTTTATGTTCCCCTTAAAACACCTGCTCTCGGCAGCCATTCAAAGTGCATGAAAAATGTCATTAAGTTATTTCTCTTATTTCCAAGAGGCTTGTACATTTTTCCCCCCAAACAGGTGTTGGGCCCCCCTCCCATACATGATGCATGGTGCAAGCCTCATGTTGTGCTGTTCATATCAGTTTAGTGCTATTCATGCATCTCAACGCTTTGTTATGGTTGTGCAGGGAAGATGACACTTGTGACCTGCCTCTGCTTCATACATTTATATTACAATGGCAGCTCTAAGGTGGCACTCGGGCTCATAATACAGGCAGCATATGACATTTCCAGATCCGTAGACAAAACATGCTGCACTCAACCTTATCAACACCTGTCATGCACATGCAGATAATGGTGTTGTTATGGAAATGGGATTCTTACCAACTGCTCCACCAATCTCAATCCCTAGATGATCCAGTAGATCTTGCTCCTTAGTGATGAGGTCAACCCAACAGTGTTTTAGTTGGTGATCATTGCGTCCGGTGCCAAAAACAAGAGTCAGGTGGTGGAGCACCTTGCCCCACCCCAGCTTCCTGGCCTGTGTGGGGTAGCCCTGGATTACATGGCCACCCAGGGCAAGCATCATGGGGAGGTAAGGTTGGACAAGCCAAATGAAGACCCCCAAGCTCACCTGCCAGTATTTTGGCCATTCTCCCTTTCCCTGACATCATGCAGTGTAAAAATACTGCAAATGCAGTTGCAGGAAAAATAATAAACGTGACACAACCAAACTACCTAAAAAACTATTCCACCTCCGACAAACACCCAACAATACAGTGACAGATACAGAACAAATACAATACAAGAGACTAATTAGAAGACAAAAAATACACAACAGCAACAGGACACAGCACAAAAACACTCCAATTACTCTAAACCACCAATTATACCAGATCCACACACCCTCACACAGTCACAGACAAATAGACTGTGAAGTGAAAGTTAACTCACTGTACCATGTATGCGGCAGAATGTCCTGTTTCATAACTTCCTGGGCCTGTGCGTCACGTTTTCAGTCATATGTTGTTTTTGTACGCATGACGGTCATGCGTCATATTTTACCCATTGTGCCTGAAAAGGCCTGTGGATGTGCAAAAGATGCTCAGGGGCCAGGTGTCTTTTAGCTGAAGGGAGAAGTATAACGTTTAGGCGTCTGCATCAAAATCTTTCACAAATGACTGTCATGAGTCGTATTTTTCCCATTGTGCGTGAAAAGGCCTGTGGACATGCGATAGACGCTCAGGGGGCCAGGCATCTTTTTGCTGAAGAGAAAAGAATGAAGTTTAGGTGTTAGCATCAGTGTTTTGACGCATGACTGGAATGCATGGAAATTTGCCATGTAGGTCTTGAGTGCACCCAGATTCACAAACCATGTTACATGGGTTATGCAACAATGTTGTCATTATGGTATGGCTACATGTGTGTGACTAGCCAATCATATCTTTAATGTGACATTGGTATGTTCAACGTATATTTTTGTTAATGTGTCTGCCGCATGCAATGACTCATACCTTGTGCATATGTGCATGTGTAGCTACACTGTGTCCACATACATGTTAGCACATGTGTACAATGAGTATACATGTGTGTTCGAACATTTATTGGTGAGTGTACCACATTGCTATGTGTGATATACAAATTTACACATGCCAACAACACAATAGATAAGATGGCTTATGTCCAAATCATGGTAAGGCATGTGACAGCCATGACAGTTTGTACTCAGAGGATGCAGTGAACTAGGACTGGGTTGACATCATGTTACCCATGGCAATTTGCGTGTGCATGTGTGTGCACTCTGTGGTGTGTGGTTGGTTTAGCCTTCATGATGCTCTGCTACACGTGTGACATATAGGCCCTCATTACGACATTTTCCATAAATCCCACTTACCACCAAGCTGACGGCCACCAACTTGCCGCCATGGCAGCAGATATCCATTCACCATATTATGTCACACACACCAAACCATCAGTATACAGCCACAGACACAAATCTCCCAGACCAAAGGTCAGTGATAAACTGGCGGTATCAAAACCCACACCGTTACGCCAACAGAACAACGCCCACCACATTATGACCCACGAATCACCACGGCGGACATTCAACAGCAGTAAACCATTGGCTGTACATACCGCCACAGTCACAATGGACACCCACAGACCAAACAACACCACATTGGACAATTCAAACAACACACACCTGACACCCATACACACACACCACACCCACACCACTATAAAACAAACACCCATATTACCCCAAACCTTTACGATTACAAACCATTGCCAGCATAGAGACACAAAGACCACTGACACAACTAGAGCCACACACTATTCACACCTATATACCACTCACACACTCTACATCACACATCCAACACATTACTCAACATACCCTCATCAACATACATCACACAACACACATGGCACCACAAAGACACCCCCATTTCTCAGAGGAGGAGTTAATGGTTATGGTGAGGAAATCTGCAGGGTATAGCCACAGCTATTTGGAGCACAGATGCAGCAGATATCTATAGCTAGGAAGATGGCGCTATGGCGGAGAATCGTGGACAGGGTCAATGCTGTGGGACAGCACCCAAGAACTAGGGATGACATATGTTCCATTGCAGCAAGACACCAGCTCGATGTACAGAGGACTGGTGGTGGACCCCCACCTCCTCCCCCACAACTCACAGCATGGGAGGAGCAAGTCTTGGCAATACTGCATCCTGAGGGCCTGGCCAGAGTTGGAGGAGGACTGGACTCTGGTAAATCAGCTCGCTACTATTATCACCCCCCTACCTGCATGCCATCACATACCCTCACTCTCACCCACACCCCCATCACTCCACTACATCCCACACACCCCACCATCACAACCCACTCATCCCAATACTAAGCCCTGCATGCTGTATCAATGCATGGACACCCCTCACAGCCCTGCATGGATCCTCATCACTAAAGCATGCACACTACCGAGAATTGACCATCCCACCACACACTAACATACACAATTGAAAGCTGGCAGGACAAATCCAACCATAGAGGGGAAGCCACGAATGTAGAATATGTCAGACACAGAAACCATAACACATCAGTTACCTCCCCACAGGTACCCCAGCCAATGTCAGCGGAGAGGAGGTGCCAGCACTATCCAGTCCCCCAACTGAAGAGGCCCACAGTGATGACAGCAACTCTGGTTTTCAGGATCTGGATGACCTACCTAGCCCATCAGGGTCCACTGGACAAGCCAGTTCTCCAGGCCCAGTCACACACCACCACAGAGCCTCCCCCATCTGGAAACACCACCACAGCACCCACCCAGCATACCCATACCTCTGTCCCCAGGACATGTCAATCAGCAGTGTGTCCTCCTCTACAGGGACCCCAGGCCATACCTTGCTCAGGGACCTGGGGTCAGTGGCAGTGGGCACACCATTCAGGGGACAGAGGCACAAGCCAACAGGGACACTGGGAGGACTGCTATGCGCCCGGGAGAAGACAGGACCAGGGAACCGACTCTCCAGGAGGCACGCGCCGAGATCTTGGGAGCCTATCAACATTCCCAGGACACAATGGGCCAGATCCTGGATAATGTGCAGGAGAACAGGCAGCTGCAGGAGGAACAGTACCAGGGGATCAGGGAGGACTTGGAGGCCATTAACAACACTCTGATCTCTACTGCAGGTGTGCTGGCAGACATGGCCAACATTATGAGGGAGGCAATCTCACACCAGCAGGCCCCTGCCACTAGCCAGACCTCTGAACAGCCTTCCACCTCTGCTGCCGCTAGTGGCCAGGAGGCCCCGCCACAGAACTCACAGGCCACCAGCACCCCCCCTGCAGAAGGTGAACCACCCTGCAAACGTTCCCAGCAATCCAGACAGAAACCAGAGACAATTGCCAAGACCCCCGCCAGAAAATGAGACTCTCCTGATTGTCACACTTGTGTCCCACTCTGTCACCCTGTCCACCTTGAACTTCCAGTACTACCCTTCCTATGTCCCCTTGGACAATGCACCTCTGCTACAAACAGTCTGGAACAATACCCTGGACTTTCCTCCATCATCATCCCATCCCATGGCACTTGCCCCTCTATATATTATCACTTTAATAAACACCCTTTGAAAAAAAACATTAGGAGTATGTCATGTATATTAAATATGTGTTCATTGAAACAGGTAGAAACATTGCAAATCAACTGTACAGAGAATGAGCATAGATTAATGACTTGTAGCTGGCTGTAGTGATCACACCAGGAGTGTATGTCAGGTCACCAACATTTGAAAAATGAATTGCCAGAGGGAACAGTAAGTGGGCCTAGAAGTGGAAAATATCAGCATGCCATTGCCACACAAATTACAACCAAAGTCATTGAAATGTAAAGTAGCACTGTCCTAACTGTGTGTCATAGGAAGTATTGTCGGATCGCATATGTTCTGTTGTCCTCATCCTCATCCTCTGCCTCTTCATCCTCACTGTCCACAGGGTCTACTGCTGGCACATGGTCATCTCCAGCCTCCTCCTCCTGCAGGAATGGGACATGGCATCTGAGGGCCAGGTTATGCAACATGCAGCATGCCACCACTATCTGGCAGATCTTCTTTGGAGAGTAGCACAGGGATCCACCTGTTAGAAGGAGGCACCGGAACCTGGCCTTCAGGAGGCCAAAGGTCCTTTCAATCATCCTTCTGGTTCTCCCATGTGCCTCATTATAACGTTCTTATGCCCTTGTCCTGGTATTCCTCACAGGGGTCAGCAGCCATGCTAGGTTTGGGTAACAAGTGTCACCTGCAAATATTGAGGGACAACATTTAGCCACAAACTCTCCTATATGGCCCACACCCTACCCATACACCAACATCTACTGGGTGGGAACCAGGGTTCACTTATTAGCCACACCCTGTGCCTCTATAGTTGGCCCATCACATTTGAGATGCTGCTATTCCTTAGGACAAAGGCATCATGCACGTGGCGTGGGAGATGTACTGGTCCGCCAAGCACACCATCTGAACATTCATTGAGTGGAAACTCTTACGATTCCTGGACACCTGTTCATTCTGCCGTGGGGGACGAATGCAGTATGTGTACCATCAATCACCCCAATTATGTTGGGGATATGTCCCATTGCATAAACCTCGGCCTTCACTGTGGCCAAATTCTTAACCTGGGGGAAAACAATGTAGCTGCACATGTGTTTTATCAGGGCAGACAACACTCTTGTCAGCACTATTGAGAACATTGGCTGTGACATTCCTGCTGCCAAGCCCATTGGCACTTGGAAAGAACCAGATGCCCGGAAATGGAGTACTGATAGCACTTGCACAAGAGGGGGATCCCAGTGGGATGACAGATAGCAGATGTCAGGTCAGGTTCCAACTGGGCACACAGCTCTGCGATTGTGGCCCAGTCAAGTCTATAGGTGAGGATAATGTGTTTGTCCTCCAGTGTTGCCAAGTCCACCAGTGGTCTGTACACAGGGGTATGCCTCCATCTCCTATTCATCCGCAGCGGTAGGAATCTAAGGGACAAAAGAGTGAGGAGCCGGTCACAAACTGAACAATGGAGCTACAACAGTAGTTTGCATCCTGTAAACATGTAATGCGTCATTGTGAGTTGTCCAGTATGTGCTAATATCTCCTGTGATGCGGCATTATTCCAGGGCCTGCCCCCCCTTGAAATGGCGTCCGCCTGTCCTGTGTGTAGGGACAGGTGGAAGTGAGGTAATTCCGCTAACGTTGTGCGCCGTTGCAGGAGGCGGTCGGGAACCGCTGTGCAACTCTTCATCGGTTAACATTGGGCCCTATGGGGTACAGTGGCCAATGGTGATCTACGCCAGCGGTGACGGTATGCACCGCTGTGGACTTGACCGCCATTTTCCATCTGATTCCTCAATTGCTACCTGTCCTTCCATAGGAGAGGACCTACACTGCATGAGCTGCTGTAACCTGTGTCTGGAACCTACCATGGCCCGTGTGACCGGGGAAAGGGCCTCAGCATTCACTTCAGAGGAGTTGGAGAGACTGGTGGATGGGGTCCTACCCTAGTACAGACTGCTGTATGGGGCTCCAGACCAACAGGTGAGTACACTGTGAGCACAATGCATGTGGCATGAATACATGGAATTGTGTGTGTGAAGGCCTCGTGTAAGGGGGGTGGGTGGATGTCCACTTGGCGCCGTACAGGTTCTGTGCTGGGCAATGTGTGTGGCAATGGTGATGGGAACGGGTATGGTGGGCCATATGTGTAACTTGCTGGACTGTTTGATGGTATTTTCCTGTGTGTATTGCCTTTGCAGGTCAGCGCCCATCAAAAGAAGGATATATGGTGTGCCATCTCCAAGGACGTGCGGACCCTGGGGGACTATGGCAGGCAGAGCACCCACTGTCACAAACGGTGGGCGGACCTGAGACACTGGGCACGGAAGACGGTAGAGGCCGAGCTGGGGATGGCCTCCCAACGAGGAAGGGGTGCCCGTTGAACCCTGACCCCCCTGATGGCCCGCTTACTGGCGGTGGCCTATCCAGAGCTGGATGGGCACTTGAGGACATCACAGCAGCCACAAGGGGGTGAGTACAGCGCCCATTATTACAACTTACACATGGTAGGCTGGTATACGGGTGGGGGATTTGTGTCAGTGGGTGCCCCTAGGCCAGGCCTGACAATGCAGCATAGGTCCTCTGGTGGCTAGGGTTCTGAAGGGATAATACTGCTACCTAGCTCGTAGGCATCCACTACTGGTCAGGGCTGCGTGGGTCCCAGGTGGGCTGCATTTGGTGGTGTATGCCCCTCCCCATGCCTTGGTGGCAAGCTATTTCTCTGGTAGTGCAATGCATAGTGTGTTGGCCTGTTCCCTGTGTGTGGGTGTGCTGTATACTCCAACGGTGGTGTTGGTGCAGCAATTGACCCAGTGTATCCTTTGTCTCTTCCCCCCCTTTTTTTGTTTTGTCATCCTGTCTTTATGAGCATTAGCACCATTTAGCAGAGGAGCAGAGGCACCGGCGATGGAGGGAGCAGCATCCCACAGGACCCAGGAGGCAGAGTCCACCAACGCTGAGGGCACCATTGGGAAACAGGGTGAGGGGAACACCATGGCAGAGACTGGAGGGGACAGTTCAGACACAGATACCTCCTCCGATGGAAGCTCCCTGGTGGTGGCCGACACTTCTCTGACCACCTCAGGTACAGCAGCCACCCCCGTACTAGCACCGCCCACCCAGTAACCCCTCATTGAGTTGACCGTGCCCGCTCACCCAGGAGGGTGGGCATCTCCTTCACCCCAGGCAGCTCAGGCCCTACCCCACTGAGCCCTGCTGCCCTGAGTGAGGAGGCTATTGACCTCCTGAGATCCATCTCTGTAGGGCAATCAACCATTGTGAATGCCATCCAGGGGCTGGCAGCCCAGATGCAACAATCTAATGCATTCCTGGAGGGCATTCACATGGGATTGGCGGCCCAACAGAGATCGATTCAGGCTCTGGCCTCCTCTCTGATAGCAGCCATTGTCCCTGTTTCTACTGTCCCCCCTCCAACTTCCACTGCCCAGTCCCATTCCCCTCAACCCCAACCTATCCCAGACACACATACAGACGAGCCTGCACTCAAGACAACACCCAAGAGTGTCACAGGCAAACATAGGCACCACACTTCATCCCACAGGCACTCACACAAACTCCATCCAGTTGCAGACACAACAACACTATTTCCACTGTCCCCCCCTCCTCCCCCTCCACCACCTCCCTCTCAGCCATGTCCACACTCACACCTGCATGCACTACATCATCATCCACTACCAGCATCATCACCATACCAAGCAGAACACACACCTCACTAGAAGACACCTCCACAACATCCATGCACACGTCCCCTGTGTCCTCTCCCACTGTGTCTGTCACCCCCCAAAGTACACAAACGCAAGCACTCAGACACCCAACCGCCATCCACCTCACAACAGCACACTGCCCATGCACCTGCACCCAAATCCAGCAGACAGACACCTCCAACAACCACTCCCTCATCCTCCACTCCCATTCCTTCTCCCTCTTCCTGCCCAAATGTCCCTAAAAACTGTTCCTATCCACCATTGACCTCTTCCCTACCCCTCCTCCCCTTCCTGCACATATGGCCAGGGATTCACAAACCCAGCCAAGCTCATCAGCCACACATTCCACAGCCCCAGTCCTAACCGCACCCACTCGTGGTGGAAAGGGATCCAAGCCACATGTACTGAAGGGGAAGGAGTCTGTACCAGCCAGCCTAAAGGGGAAGAAGTCTGCCCCAGCAGGCAAGAAGGGCAAGGAGCCTGCATTAGTAGGCAGGAAGACCAAGGAGCCTGCACCATCAGACAAGAAGGCCAAGGAGCCTGCACCATCAGTCAAGAAGGCCAAGGAGCCTGCACCATCCAGCAAGAAGCCCAAGGAGCCTGCACCAGCAGGCAGGAAGGGCACGGAGCCTGCACTAGCAGGCAAGGAGCCTGGACCAGCATCTGTGACAGAGCCCCCGCCACCAAGCATGGTTGTGCATCTGTCCGAGGGTGCAGGTGATGTGCAGAAGCCTCCCACCACCACCAGCACCACCACTGTGCATCCGTCTGAGGGTGCAGGGGATGTGCAGGAAGCTCCCCCCACCAGCAGCACCACAACAATGCATCCGTCCGAAGGTGCAGGGGATGTGCAGGGGCCTGCCCCCACTAGCGATACCACAACTGTGCATCCATCCGAGGGTACAGGGGATGTGCAGGGGCCTCCCCCCACCAGCAGCACCACCACAGTGCTATGTAATCCTGCCTCCATGGGCTGCTGTGTGGCCTGCCCCCTCCAGAACGAGTGGGTAAGACACCTACTCCAGGGACTGTGGCCCATCGCTCCCCAGGATAGAACACAGGGCATGTTGCCACCTCCAGAACCAGTGGGCAAGTCACCCATTCCAGAGACTGTGGCCCATCACTCCCCAGGATCAAGCACATGGCATGTTGCCCCATCCAGAACCAGTGGTGTATTCACCCACTCGAGAGACTGTGGCCCGTCACTCCCCAGGATCATGCACAGGGCATGTTGCCCCCTCAAGAACCAGTGGGCAAGTCACCCACTCGAGAGACTGTGGCCAATCACTCCCCAGGGTCAAGCACAGGGCATGTTGTCTCCTCCAGAACCAGTGGTCTTGTTTCATCTCCCGGCTGAGGTGCCCACCTAGCCCCGCTGAGGTGCCTGCCTATTTACCAACTGATGCCTCTGCAGTGTTCTCTCCGTGTTGACGCAGGTGACAAGTGGGGCCCTGGACTTTGGCCTGTGGCCATGTGGCCCACACAAATTGAGGACTGGCCTGTATCCCTTTTTCTGTAAATTTGTATATATCTGTTATATTGGCTAACTTATTATTTCTACTGTGTTGATCTTATTACAAACCCTTTGGCAAAATTGTTTTGTCTTATTCAGCCAATTTACAGGGATAAATTGTTTTTCTTGTGCGTCTGGCTGTATGTATGGTGTGTGTGTGTGCGTGTGGGGTGTGTGTGTTGCATGTGTGTCTCACTGTCGTTTTCCTCCCCCTCCCTTGTGTGCTAGGCGGCTTTACTCACCATTGTAGTCTTCGCCGGCGTTGGTGTTCGTGGTGGAGCAGAACGTAGAATATCATCGGGAATACGTGCAGTTCTGATTCCATGGCGGCGTGGTTCTTCCCTGTGTCTCCAAAGGGGAGTCCTTTCACTTCTGAGCTCAATTTGCGCCAGGCTTTTGATGTTGTTGGTACCGCCCTGGAACAGATGGTGGTTTGCAGGGTCTTAATATGGGGGCGGAACATTGACTTCCGCCTGGCTGTAGGTGTCTACTGCTGTGGTGTCTGTTGTTTCCGCCCTGGCGGTCGGTGTGGTACATTGGCTGTCTTTTAGAGATCTTTCCACCATGGGCATAATTTTGCAATAGTTACCGACAACCGGTTGGTGGAATTACTGCCACTTTCCCACCGACCGTCAGGGTCGTAATGAGGGCCATAGCTCCCAGTGCATCTTAGTTGTAGGAGATGTCTATACACATGTCAGTGAAGGCTGCTACATGCTGAGTGTGTGTAAAGATATGTGTAGTGTTATTTCTGTAAAATATGACCTCAGTGGTCTGTTCATGGGATATGAAACCTCACATTTCTATCTTCCAGAATGGACACATGTTGGACTTTGACAAATGCCAGTGTAGTCACATCAGTGCCACTTATGACGTATGTATCTGTATGCCGTAAAACATGTGAAGGTCATTTATTTCTGTCAATGACCTTGTGATACATATGCACTTACATTTGTGGTATATTGCCTTTTGTTCAGACTCCAATACACATAACCATGCCTGAGCCATTTCAGTGGTACATTTGCTGAGATATCTGGTATATTTATGCATGCCACCAGCTAGGCACTCACATCCATCCACATCATGTTTGTCATGACTGTCACATACAATTACATACCACTGTGTAGCAGTGTTGCAGGCTGGCAAAGATGGCCGTCTACTCTTCCTCACTACTGTGGGATTTTTTTATGCCAACACAAAACATGGTTGCATGTGAAGGGGCAGGTTTAGGGAGCTCCAGATTACTCAGTCAACTGTGCACATGCATCAAGCCCCTGACAATGTCATACGTTTATGTAGCCAGAGCAGTGGTGTTAGGGTGTTTTGAGTGGGGACATAGCCTCTTGATGATTGCTAATCAGCAGAGCAATGCACAGTCCTCTTCACAATTGTGAGCCAATGGATCAGGATATAATTTCCTCTGTGATACTTGATGTCAGCCTTTCTCTCTCTTGTACAGGGGACTGGCTACTTGCATGTGTTGGACGTGTCTTATCATTTGATGTCCTTGGTAATTTCCATGGGCAGCTTGGCTAGGGGTTGTATCTCTAATGTGACTTCTATTTTGGGAACATGTCAGGGGACAAATGGTGTTATCTGTCACTGCCTCCTGTCATGTTGGCATGTAATGGGCAACTACCAGGTAGACATTGATGTGTCGCACATTCAGTATAGGTCTGTGTGTTTGTTCTCCACGTTTTCCCACATTACTTGTAAGGTATTTTTATGTCCTACATTGCTGTCATACCTTAGGCTGCTCACACTTTGTACAAAGCTTCTACAAACACATTGTCTGGTCATACATGGACAGGATGCAACATGTGACTTGTGTAAATTGTAGATGAACACATCTTCTGCTTCATGATAGTTACTGTCCCATTGCTGGTATTTGTGAGACGTAGAGTGTGCCACACACACATAAAATTACACCAGCCACAGCACTTGTGTTGTCTCAAAGTGACCTCACATGTTGTATTTCCAAGTATTTGTGGGTATCTCTCAGCTGTCCATCCACATCCTCTGTTGAACATGGGTATGCATTTGTGCCTGCATGCCACAACCTATGTAACTCTTACCATGACTGAATGATGTTGATGTGTGAAATCATTGCTCTTCCACTGTTGTGGGATTGGCAAATGGAGTCATAACCCATGGCTGTATGCTGTAACCTTGTTCGACTGTAAAGGAATGATAGAAGATGTGTTGGTAAAGCTTGATAATGGTTTGGAATATACCAGAAGTTAGTTTTAGGTGGAATGGTGACTGAGACGTGCTTCTGGTATGGTGTATGTTCCTGTTTTATGTATTGGTTTAATAGGTCTGTGTTGATGGACATGACAGTCTTGGGTTGTGGCTCAGGGATCTGGGAATTGTCAGATTAAACCCAAAGTGGTGGTTAAACCATTGGAAAGATATATTGTGTAGTTCACATTTGAGGCAGTGTCCTATTGTTGGATGGAACCCACCACCTCCTTGCACTACAGTTGTGTCACCATGGCAGCACTAAAAAAGCCAAACTCTGGCCTTCATGTTACCATGTGGCACTATTCATGCACTGCAATACTTTGTGATCCTTTGTGGCAGATAATGGTTGTGCTAGCCATCAAGTGTACAAGGGTGTGAATCACACATTTATAGGATGATCAAAATTGGTGCAGTGGAATCTCCTAGCTTCCAGTACATGATTTCTCACAGACACTTTGCAGGCTTTGGGAGGGGGAGCACACTTTTTTTTGCCTGGGTCCCTATGTACGGTGCATGAAAGGTCAGGTATGTCCTCTTCTCGTAGAGTTCTACTATGGCATCTATTATCTTTGCAGTTTTGCACAAACTCTGCGCCATGATGGACTGTTTCTTGTATATGGAACACACATGGTGGTGTTAGGGAGCACTAAGGGGTGTATGTGAGGTGGCACCGGAATAGGTGCTGCACCATTGCTCGTTATTCTGCCCCCTCGTCTTTCATGGCAGGTTAATTTGTATTCCTATATGTGCGACACAATGCAGCAGACAGGTGAATGTGCACACTAAAGGTATGTCGTGTATGTGATATATGTAGTTGGTAATGGCACCACTTGGGTGGCATTTGATATTTGTGCAGCTAGAGACTCGCACACCATCATTAAAGTGGGGCTGTGCCCATTGACTTTCTTTACATGGCCATGGCCCATTCCATTCACATAACTGAGCTATTCATTGTTTGGTGTAATGTGTGTGTGGGTTCTGTATTTAGTTGTCAACCAGTGGGCACTAGTAGTATTTTGTCATCAGCTTCTGTATGCAAAGGGGACATAGCTCCACCTGTTCTCCCTTGGTGTGCCCGTCAGGTTTTGGCTGTGTATGTACATGTGGGTGTATGTGTCCGTGTGATGTTCAATGATTGCGGTGTAGTGTGGCATGTTGCCTATACATCTGTGTTCGTTGCCCACGTGTATTTAGTGTGGTGTATGTCTTGTTTGTCCTACATGGTTTGTGTGTTTTGTGTGTACATACTGGTGTGGTGGCTTACTTACGAGTAGCTCATTGCCATATTTCCCATCCTGGAACCGATCGTTGATGATGGAATAGCGGAATATATACCCATCATGGACTCTGCCGGGATAATTGGCTAGGATGTTAGTGAGGAGCCCATGGTGGTCCACAATGGCCTGCACATTGATTGAAAGGGTGTGCTTGCGTTTGCTGTATAGATGTTCGGTGGCTGCAGGTGGCAGCAGTTGGAAATGGACATGGGTGCAGTCCATTGCACCCAGCACATGTGGGAACTCAGCAGTTAGTTAGAAACCTTGCTTGGTTTCCTACTGCAGTTGCTGGGTGTTTCGGAAGCAGATGTGGTGAGGTGTGTGGCGTATGATTATGTCCAGGACCTTAGGAAGGAAGACCGAGAAGGATGGCTGGGAGATCCCACCCACTTGTGCGCCCGTTATCTGAAAAGATCCCGACAACAGCATATGGAGGACAGCGAGGAGTTTGGTCATGGGTGGAATAGTTGTTGGAGTGTTTGCCCTTGCAGTGATGTCTGGCACAATGTGGTTCAACAGGCGTACAATGGACTCCTGGTTTAGTCAGTACGTCCTGATCCCATCTTGTTCTCTGAGCCCAAGGATGGTTGTACACTGGAGATCCTCTCCTGCCTTCTGTGCTGCCTTTGTGGCTGCTGTGGTGGTGTTTGGGGTTGCTGCAGTGTAGTGGATGGGCCTGCTGTCTTCGCTGACGCTGCCGCATGTGCCAAGCTGGAGCAGCACCATGTTGTCGTGGAGGCTGCAAATGCTCCTTCTGTATGTTTTCCTTAAGAGGGTGTGGGCCTCTTTTTAATGCCTGTTTTGACCAGGTGTTAAATTTTGACGCTAATCAGTTTTAGTGTAATATTTTGGTCCGCTTTCTTGGTGTGCGTTGTTTTTGTGTCAGGAGGTAAATATGGTGCTAGAGGGCTAGTGTCATATTTTGGACAGAAACACCTACCCTGCACATCATTGTCGCAATGAGATGCAAGGTGCGTTGGTGCTTCCAGAAAATGATGCTAACTCATCTATTTTGACATTAGTTGGGTCTTGCGTCAGATTATAAATATGGAGTTAAGTTAGCGCCGCTTTAATGCAAAACAAGTTACGCTAAGGCGGCGCTAACGTTACATAAATATGGGCCTTAGTTTTTAGAAGTATGCCTTACAATCATATTCCTACAGTATTATTTGCCCATTAGCTCTGTTACAGTGGGAAATTGGTTGCCCACTGTATTAACATGTATTCCTGACAGTCACTCAACTTACTTTGTTAAGAGGCTATGTTCATGTGCAATACCTGTTTAGCATACTGCCCTCTGTACATGTGAGTTCACCATGGGGAGAATGAGTTTGTTTTGTTGTAATCTTGTAGAAGACCTATCAGGAATGAGCATTGATTAGTGGGTCCACTGTTAGAAATGAGGTTTCTGGTTGGCTAGGGTAGGCACCTCAGCCAGGCAGAATTCACCACTCTGGTCCAGGCAAGTAAGTTACACACCAAAGATAACCTGTGCTCACCCCGTGTAGCTTGGCACAGGGCAGTCAGGCTTATCTCTGGGGGTCACGTGAAAAGCATTTGCACAACACACCCACACTAGTTACACAATAAATACACCACAAAAGAAAGTCCACATGGGATTACATCAAAATTCCATATATTGTAACTATATCATTAGTTCGCACCCTCATAGGTCATAAATAGGTTGGAGCTGTGCAGTTACTAAGCAGTTCCTATTATCGTTCTAATGCATGCCATATTAAACCATGGAATGCAGTCAGTTATAAAATCACTGTAAGGCAGCATAAATCATTGAGGTTGTGCATGTCAATTAAGGACTAAGATAACACTTGTTATTCTGAGTAAACAATAATCAACACATTATGCAGCATATCACGGAAAAAATAAAACAGATCATGAAGTAGATGAACGTGAATCATCACCGGTTATAATAAATGTTTGGATCCTAATATATCTGCACCAGAACATACGGTGCAATGCGCCTGCCCACTTATTTGGTGATATACCGGGGATTTTATGAGCCTCCACCATCAAGTGTACAGTGGATATCGGAAGACAGGTTGCCAGAGTACCTGCGCGTTTATTAGGCCAATGATGGTAAGTGCTTCACACTAAAGCAAGTAGGTTTTCTTATAATTATCACCGATCTTGGGGAGTGGTCCCGCACCTCCATGTAGGTCCTGCCCCACTAGAGTGTGGCTGAGGTAACGTTGCAACAGACTGTGTCCTGTGTCCTCCGTAACTCAACAAGGAGGTGACGCTTAGAAGGAGAACAGAGCAGCCGGCAGAGGGACGCAGGACGGCTAGAGCAGGCCTTGTGCTGGTCTAATTTCAGGATTCTTGCTTGGTTACATGGAGAGCCCAGCGGCCCTATGTAGCAATCCTCCTTTGTGTCCCAAAGGTGTCAGCAGCGTCCAGAGCAGGGCCCACCTCATCGAGTGCAGCTGGCTACTTAGGGGCTCGGCAGGGTTGGCCTCCTCGTTATGGGGCATTGTGCCCCAGTTCCTGTACACCCTGCTGACAAGTGACCAGACAGGGAGCCACCAATAGAGCGTCAATGATGAGCGCAGCCTCCACTCTTTCCCCCCAACTGGTGCTCAGTCCAAACCAGAGTGTTGGGTTCTGTAACTCCTCGGGCCATGCTCTGATTTCCCCAGGAAGTCAGGAATCAAGGGTCGAGGTCACCACACACTAGTTATGATGAAAAATGGAAACTGAAGTGCTTTCCAGTGCACTTGTTTTCTTTTGGAAGATCTGTCAGCCTCAGGCCCATGTAAATCCAGCTGGTGCAGGGGATCTGAGGGAGCAGGGATCAGTTGGTAGCCCCTGGAGAGCACTTGCAATTGTCAGCAAAGCAGGCAGACCAGCACTTCAGGCCAAGTTCTCCAAAATAGTGGTTCCTCCTGGTAGTCCAACAGAACATAGGGACTCCACTCTCAGGGGGCAGCTGGCAGCAGGGCAACATGGAGAAAAGCCATCCAGTGAGTCCTTTAGGACTCCCAGCAGTAGCAGGTAGCAGGTAGCAGGGCAACAACAGCAGTCCTTCTGACAGAGGTTTGGTTACAGATCCCAAAGTGCTCTAAAAATCATGGGGCCAGAGGGGGTAACTTCAAAAGATCCCTTTCAAGTGAAGCCTAACACCCTTTCAACCCTGCCCTGTCTCCAGACGTTAGTAGGGGGCAATCAGTCCATTGTGCAAGGGCAGGGCACAGCCTATTGACATTTAAGTTGGGAACGCCTCTCCCTCTCCCCAGCCCAAGATGATTATCAGCATGGCGTTTCCTCTTTTGTCACACCAGCCCCTCCTGTGTTATGGCTGTCTGGAACGTGTGCACCAAGTGGAGCTGTCACTCTGCCCCAGATGTGGATTGGAGTCAGGCCGCAATGCACAGAGAAAGGACCACTTTCTAAAAGTTGCATTTCAAAAAGAGTAATGTAAAATCCTGCAGGACTTCTCCCTACCATTCAAAGAATAGCTAACATTCCCACGCTACTCCTTACAGATCAGAAATTACCACGTAGATATATATCAGGCAGTTCCCAATGCAAACCTATGAGGAGAGGCTATTTGTCACTATTAGGACATGTAACACATAAAATGTATGTCTTACCTTTTACAAGCACAGCACCCTGCCCATAGGGGCATCTAGGGCCAACCTTAGGGGTGACTTGGATGTAGTAAAAAGTGTGTTCAGGCCTTGGCAAGTAGTCTGCCTTGCCAAATCAGTGTGGTAATAAACTGTGCATGCATGCCCTGCAGTTGCAGCCCTGAGACAAGTTTGAAAGGCTACTTCTGTGGTGGTGCAATCTGTGCTGCAGGCCACTAGGAGCATTTAATTGACAGGCCCTTGGTACATGATATACCACTTTACTAGGAACTTACAGGTAAGTTAAATAAGCCAAATAGATGAAAGCCAATTATACTAAGTTTTAGGGGAGAGAGCACATGAACTTTAACACTGATTGGCAGTGGTAAAGTGCCCTGAGTCCTGAAGCCTACAAGAAGAGGGTCAGAAAAATGGGAGGAGAGAGGCAAAAAGTTAGGGGATAACCCTGCAGAAAGGGCCAACACCTACAAACAAAAGGATTTTATATAAACCTGAAAGATCACTAATGCGATGACAGAATCCACACTCACCTTACTATTGAAAGTGGACAATTTTCCAACAAAGAGCACCTTCCAAAGGCAGACTCCCTTCTTCAACAAAATGCTAACTTTTACACTAGAACACTTGTATGTCATCTTAATAACCTTCGGCATATGCTAATTATAGGCCGGAGTGGAGTTTGCGAAGTTGCACTATGCGGAGCGCCGCAAAGTGCCCCAAAAACTGTGCCGCAAAGTTCTGCAAGCGGCGGAGTGCATTAGGTCACACCATTTGCGCTGATTTTTAGTTCCAGGTGTTTGTCCCGCACTGAAAAATTAGTGTGAACGGTTCCCCCCTGCACAGTGCAAGAGGGCACTGCTTCTTTTCTGCCACTCGAGTTGATTTTCTACTCTTTCGAGCGGCAGCTACCTCAGTGCAAACTGAAGATTTCTCAATGCGAGCAGGGGCAGCCATCTGCAAACGCTTGCATTGAGAAATCTTGCCGGGAGGTGGTCTTGAGTAAGATTTTCCTTGCTTGTGCTCTCCAACTCACAGCTGACTAGAGCAAGAGAGGAAAAACTCCACTACGCGGGGAAAAACTCCACGAGCAGAGCATAATTCACCAACCACCCCAAGCTAATTTCCACTTACTGATCCAGTTTTATTGAAAATAGATAAACTTGCAACAGTATCCATTTAGCAAAGGTTACAATTGTATAGCAGATAAGAAAAGAAAAACATGATACTCTTCACATTAGATGCAGAAAAGGGGCACGAAACGAGTGCCCTCCTCTGTCCTTGCTCTTCTTGCTCTCAAACACATCCCTGATCTATAGTTTAGGGTGCAACTCAAAGCCATTGAGGCAGCGTGTCACCAAAAGCTGGCTTTATTCTTTTCCTTCTGAGGAAACCTGAACATTATCTACTGGCGCTGCTAAGGAAAGTGTAATAATTTGCTGAAGCCTTAGGCTTTAAAATAAATTCTGCTAAATGGTTTGGGATGGGAAACTCCTACATTCATAATAGAAGCAGAAATTTGTTCTTCGACAATTATCTTAGGTGGTCAATCAGCTAGATTTATTATTTGAAAACCATCCACTCAAGTCCTGTATAACAATTTTATGAAGCCAGTGACCCTCACTGAATGGATACTCCATGAAAGATCTATATAGGAGGGGTTGATTAGAAATGGCACAGCTCACCAGGGTTATAAGCATCAAAATGACCACCATCCTATCATTGCTCCATGTATTTCAAACGATACCTCTCCGCATTACCTAATTCATTATTCCAGCCTTCAAACAGCAATTTATACATTTTACCTGATAATATAAGCTTCAAATTGTCCCATAGCCTTCCTGATTGTCATAAAAGACGTATGTGCAGTTCAGTTACCACTGACAGCTGAACAGTTTAATGTACCTCACACCAAACCTTGGGTGAGAACTGAGCAAGAGAGAATCTGAACCCCCTTTCTGTAGGAAAGTGCCCCTTTATGTATGGTCACCCCCAGTTTTTGCCCCAATGCTGATGTGTATGACTCTTTTAGTGCACTAGTGCCTGTGCTCTCTCTCTCTCTCTCTAAATTGTTAAGTTGACATGGTGAATTACTGACTGGCAAGACTTTACCACCTTTTAAGGCCCTATTAAATGGTACTCAGTGCATAGGTGATAAAGGAGTCGCCAGGACTACAGCACAAGTTTGTGACACCCTAGGTGACCCTCCCAAATTGCTGATGTTAGGCCTGCCATTGCAGACTGCCAGAGCGGTCCAAACTGCTAGAATTCTACAGTGCCCTCATTAACAATGGCACACTCTCATGCACTGCTTCATATATGTATCAGACACCCTTAAGGAAGGCGTCTACAACCCAGGAGACAGGGTGCATTATATTTGAGGTACAGACGTATTAGCACAAGCTTCTAGACTCTATAGCATCCTTTCCATTAAGGTACACTATACGTGCAGGCAGGTCCATAGGGTAACATAGGACTTAAGCTTCGGCAAACCAGGGCTGCTAGCTCTATTATGGTACAGCCTAGACATGTCGAGTTTACTGCCAAACAACTTTCTTTCTCTCCCCGAACATAGATCTAGTGTTGAGGCATGCTTGGCATGCACCCAGGTGGCACACCTGTTTGCCACCCTTCTTTGTGCTCTGGCTGAGCAGCCTGCACTTTTACACGCACTTGCTGCAACCAAAACAGGTTTTTGACCTCCTGCCAGGCAACCTAGGTGCTCCCACAAGTCAGGAACAAAGGATGAGGCAGGAAGAATGTCACACCTCCCACCCCGCAGCCGGGCGATTGAATAGAGGGATAGGGTTGTGAGCTTCAAAGGCTTCACCACCCCTGATAGCCATCTGTGCTGTTCCCCCAGAGGAAGAAACAGCCCTCCCTCTACCCCAAGTCGCATTTGCTCATGACAAGCTGGAAATTAGGTATGCAGGACTGTGTACACCCCTAGCAGGTTGACCATACTTCTAGGGTGAGCAGCCCGGTCTGTGCACTAAATTTTGATTTCTGCCATTTTAGGAGTGTCAGAATAGAGAGTTCTGGTTAGCTAAAGGTGACCTGTTCCACTGGAAGTGGTCACCTCAAGGGCAGATTAGCTGTAGGAGCTAGCTGCCCACTAATCACCTCACCCCTAACTTCCCTAAATTCAGGATTTAAGGGGCACTCCTGACTGAAGAACCTGAGATCTGATTGACCAACTTCAAAAAGGATCAGCAGGAGCTCTGCATCACCGACAACTGGACTGTGCCCACTGCAACAAGGTAAAAGGGGGATACTCTGCCACAGAGGCAACAGCCTGGGAACTGCATGATCGACCCTAGTCCTTGGCTGAACCTCAACACTCCTGATGCGAGGTACTCCTGTGGAGGCCAGAAGCACCTTCAGTCTACCCTGGAGTAGTGACACTAGTCGCATTCAAACTGCAGGTAAAAACACCTGCAGATTCTGAATCTTCACCACCCATCAGGCTCGTCGTGGGATCGTCGAAATCCAGGTGCCCCAGTGTCTTCTTGGAGTTGTAGTCCAGCCTGCCTCCAAGTCTCAGGCTGCTACACTGCTCCCTCAGGCCCCAGGAAGTTCCTGAAAGATTTCTGCACCTTTACAGCTGCTGCCAAGGCTTGTTGGTTGCCAGTCCGATAACTAACCCCATCACTTGACACTGCAGATGTAGGGCACAGCGTGCAGCCAGCATCTGACATTTACAACCCAGCCCCAGCTGAGATTTTGCAATCTTTTGTCAGCTATATTGTGTAAGCAGTAAAATCAGCACCAGTGCGAATCTTTTGTCAGCTATATTGTCTAAGCAGTAAAATCAGCACCCAGGACGACTCTGCACCTGGACCCCACGGAACAGGTAGAAGTGATCTGACTGTTGTGGCCTAGGCCGGGACCCGCGCAACCTTGCTCATGCAAGGGTTCAGGAAAACTGCACTGACTGTTGTGAACTGGTCCTAGAGACTGCACAACCTTAACCCCAAAAGTGTTCCACACAACTTGCTTTATAATTGCATTTTTGCAACCAGTGATATTTCTCCCTTAGACTTCAATGCAACGTTTAAATGACAGTTCTGTTGTGTTTTAATATTGCTTCTAAAATCTATAACTCCAGTTATACTTATCTAATTCTGTTTGTTTTGGTGTCTAAATATATATATATATATATATATGTATATATATATATATATATATAAATACGCTCTATTTTTATAATTTGGTGTCAGATTTCTTTCCAATCATGTCAATTACTTCTTGTCCATGTTTGTGCTGTGAAATGCTTGACACGTGTTCCTCTAACTAAAGCCTGAGTGCTTTTTGCCACACTACCATGACTGAGCCAAGGATTTACTAGTGTGACCAATTCAAGGACCATCTCTGGGGTATTGTGAAGGTATTACATCATGAGGACTAACCCCCACACCACATAATACTCCATTTTCCTACACTCTCCCTCCTCTGGTTCAAGTGGCTCCCAAAGGCCAAATTGACCTCTATAATAATCTCACTTGAACACTGCATTATAACAATTAGCCATGGTTAAATTACCTTATTACCTTCCCCGATGACACCTATTTTATTCAATCCTAGCTTCCACTTGGAGTGGTCAATGTTCTAGTGCACTATTGTGTCACAAATCATCTCATTCTATTGCATTAAAATAATAATATTGGATGGTACAGTAGGTTGCTCCATTAATGCTGCGCTCAATACATGCTATATGTTAGGAATTAGGTCTTTGGTTGACAGTCAGGTTACCCCCTGTTCAAGCAGGGACCCTCACTTTATTCAGGATAAAAGAGAATCACCCTCAGCTAACCCCTGCTAGCCCCCTTGGTAGCTTGGCAGAGCAGTAGACTTAACTTCAGAGTGCTAGGTGTAAAGTATTTGTACCAACACACACAGTAACTTAATGATTACACTACAAAATAACACAACACAACACAGGTTTAGAAAAATAGGAAATATTTATCCAAACAAAACAAGACCAAAACAACAAAAATCCACAATACACAAGTCAGGGTATCAATTAAAAAGGAAGAAGATTCTTTATGTAGTTTAAAACACACACTGACACTGTTAGGGTGAAAATGTACCTTGGGTGCGTCAAAAATAACCCTGCACGGGCGAGTGTGCATCAAAAAAGGCTTGCAATGACCTTGCATCGTTTCTCCTTTTGTGGGGTTGGGCGCGTCGTTTCTTCTCTCCGCAGGAGAGCGATGCGTCGATCCGGTTAGCACTCTCAGGCCCGGGCATGCCTTACTTTGTTTTTACACGCCCAGCAATACTTGTGTTGGAAATCCAGACGCACGATGATCCGAGAACCACACAGCGCGGGTTGCGATCTCACCTGCCTCCATCAGCGATGCTGCAGCTCTGTGCATCAATTATTCGGTCGCATTGCAGACGAGCATCGATTTTCAGCCACGGATCGGAGTTTTGTCGATCTTTTCTCTGCACGGCGCTCTGTGCGTGGATTTTCTCCTCTTCTCCTTTCAGGGTCCAGGAACTGGATAGGCACTACTTGGCAGAGTAGGAGTCTCTCCAGAGAATCCAGGTGCTGGCAGAGAGAAGTCTTTGCTGTCCTTGAGACTTCAAACAACAGAAATCAAGCTCTAAATCAAGCCCTTGGAGATCTTCACAAGATGGAAGGCACACAAAGTCCATTCTTTGCCCTCTTACTCTGGCAGAAGCAGCAACTGCAGGATAGCTCCACATAGCACAGTCACAGGCAGGGCAGCTCTTCTTCCTCAGCTCTTCAGCTCTTCTCCAGGCAGAGGTTCGTCTTGGTTTCCAGAAGTGTTCTAAAGTCTGTGGTTTTGGGTGACCTTTTTATACCCAATTTCTCCTTTGTAGTAGGCCTACTTCAAAGTAAAGTCTCTTTTGAATGTGAAATCCTGCCTTGCCCAGGCCAGGCCCCAGACACTCACCAGGGGGTTGGAAACTGCATTGTGTGAGGGCAGGCACAGCCCTTTTAGGTGTAAGTGACCACTCCTCCCCTCCCTCCTAGCACAGATGGCTCATCAGGATATGCAGGCTACACCCCAGCTCCCTTTGTGTCACTGTCTAGTGTGAGGTGCAACCAGCCCAACTGTCAAACTGACCCAGACAGGTAATCCACAAATAGGCAGTCACAGAAATGGTATTAGCAAGAAAATGCTCACTTTCTAAAAGTGGCATTTTCAAACACACAATCTTAACATCAACTTTACTAAGAGATGTATTTTTAAATTGTGAGCTCAGAGACCCCAAACTCCACATGTCCATCCACTCCCAAAGGGAATCTACACTTTAATCAGATTTAAAGGTAGCCCCAACGTTAACCTATGAGAGGGACAGGCCTTGCAACTGTGAAAATCGAATTTAGCTATATTTCACTGTTAGGACATATAACATACACTGCACCCTGTCCTTTGGGCTACCTAGGGCCTGCCTTAGGCGTGCCTTACATGTAAGAAAAGGGAAGGTTTAGGCCTGGCAAGTGGGTATACTTGTCAAGTCGAATTTACAGTAAAAACTGCACACACAGACACTGCAGTGGCAGGTCTGAGACATGATTACAAAGCTACTAATGTGGGTGGCACAACCAGTGCTGCAAGCCCACTAGTAGTATTTGATTTACAGGCCCTTGGACCCCCAAAGTGCACTGTACTAGGGACTTACTAGTACATCAAATATGCCAATTGGTGATAAACTAATCAACAATATAATTTACACAGAGAGCATATGCACTTTAGCACTGGTTAGCAGTGGTAAAGTGCTCAGAGTTCAAAAGCCAACAGCAACAGGTCAGAAAAAAAGGAGACAGGAGGCAAACATATTGGGGATGACCCTGCATTAGCAAAAAAGTCCAACACTATACCAATAGTTTTAAAGTATAGTTAGTTACTCAATTACTCCACCCAAAAAAAGATGTTTTTGCATTGTTTACAGAATCACCCTATACATCTAAAACTCACGAATATACAGGTTAAAAATATATATGTCTTGTAACTTCTGTAACATGGTCCTATAATGTCATCTTTTTGTGTTGGTGACATTTATGACCCACTGTAGTTTATGATGTGACCAGAATGCCTCAGTGGCAGACTGGACCATATAAAAAGTTACCCATTATGTGTTCTGTCTCTCTCTGTAGGTATGTATATGTATTTATCTAGGCCAATTCAAACTTTAAATTAAAAGGTAAAAAAGGGAAGGCTCCCAATTTGTATGACAGGTTGTTCAACTTACTGGACAAACCCTGGTATGCTGTTGTAAGCAAAATTCAAACAAGAACATATCGGAAATTTTAGTAGAAACAGTTGTTAATGATGTCTAAGCAGTGTAAGCACAAAATGTTCATGCCTCAGTATCGCAGTTGATTATGTCATTAGAAATCGGTTATGACGTTATAGACTTGCAAGGCGAAGAAATGCATCATTTTTTTCTGTGCTAAGCGTCTTAAGTTAGGCTGTTTTCTGCTATAGTCTTATTATATCTTACCTTGTTTAACACTGTTTCATGTTTTCAGTGTGTTCTTTAATAACACTGACTAATTATGATTAACCACAAGTGTAGACTTTTGGTCAAAATGTCCTTAGTTGCATCACAGTAAAATAATAAACTTAAACAGACAGATAGATGTAAGTGTTTTATTTGTAAATTCCATTTACTAATGTCCCTAGTTAGAGAACACTGAAAAAGTGTATAACTTTTGGAATGATGCAGTCCTGGGAATCCTGCGATAGTCCTCACACAGTGGGATCATTTTTAGTGACTATGTGACTGGATAGGCTGTAGCGATGTAGTTCTTGCCACCTCCATAAGAGGATTTGGTCCAGGTATACGTCTGGATCTTCAGTGGGTAACCCCCGAGGCTTACCTTGCATCTAGGATTAGAAAAAAACATGGATGTCAACTTCTCAATTTGGACAAATATTCCTTTCTCTAGTCAAACACCAAAAAACAGCTCAGGCATTCTGTAAGGTCCTTCCCCTAGTTTTTTTCTATGACATGCTATTTTCTTATCTATGATTCCTTGTATCTGGTCTACTAATGCATTATTTTATTTACGTTAGCCTGTGTGCTTGTCAACATCTTGAAACTGTTTTTGGACTAAATAGCAGCAAGGCCAAACTTGCCAATCCAGACATCAGGCGTTTTTCCAGGTGGCCGGATGGTTGGGCCGGTGGGGTAAATTTTGTTACTGGGGGCTGGTTTTGTAGCAGCGCAGCAGTTTTCAAAGCACTGCAGATTTCCTTGTATATCTAACAGTTTTCAGGCAACAATAAAAGTGCCATGATAACTCTGGTGATTAATGTACCTGCTTGAGAGAAACAGTGTTTTATCGTGTGGCAGTTTTGACTCATCTAAGGTAGCGCAGAGGGTTAAAATGCCTGCTGCAAAGAACATGTACTGTGCAGACCACAGAACAGTATTTTATGTGCAAAGGTCAGAGGGATACTGCTTTTGTCACAAAACTCCTTTTGTTACTGTGCAGTTCATAAATTGCTGTCATACAGCACAGTGAGCTGTGAAGGGTCATTAAAGAGCTGCATGCAAACTGCTTAATACAGGTTAGAAAGCTAGGCTTTTTCCCAGTCTTTGATTATCCTAATTTTTCTAAAAAGGGTTTGTTTGGGTAGAAATAAATTGTTATTAGTAAAGTAAATCCTAACCACTGTGTTATTATGTCTGAATCCTGAGTTTATGCTTCTCCAGACCAGGCACTTTAAAAAAAATGCCTAGCAGTATGGATGACATGTGAATGCTACAGCTTGTAGTCCCTTTTGTATTATTTAACATGTTCTATACACTGATTGACGCACCTAGGATTCACTGTCTTTGCATGTGTGTGTGCTTTAAAGTGCTCTAACAGCTATGCTGGCAATAGTCACTATAAAACAAAATGATAGATGAGAGGCACTGTTAGAGGTTGATGTGAGGGAATCATTGAAGCACCTCGTATTGTGGCGCAGTGTAAGGTCATATTTTACCATGCTTGAAAAATTAATACAGTTGAATATACGATAAAAAAAAGCCTTGTACAATGCACCGTTTTGTAATTTTACCAGATTCTCTTGAAGGGTAAAACACCCCAACCCCCTTTTCAGTGGTCAGGCTCGCTCGCTAGGCATCCTATGGGGAGCTGGTCTGACAAAATTTCCCAGGGTCCCTCTGGGTTCCTAGTCTGGTCCCGAATAGCAGATTCGTACACGATGACAATACACACACACCTAAATGAAATCGTTTCGACTAAAAACCCTGCAGTTTTACATCAAGCAAGGTATATGGTTAAAAGCTGTGAAAACTGTATTAAATGCATTATTATTTCATGGCAAAAAATAATTAATAGACATTAATGTTTTTGGTTTGTGCAAAGCAAAGGGAGTTAGTTGTAACTTCTTAAATTCACTGCTCATGCGCTGCGGTGCTGAACAGGGGCACAACAGAAGCCCCGGAGCCCCCACGGTGTGGTGGCATGGCCCAGACACTTCTTCAGCTGCCTTGCAGTAGCTGCACTTCTTGAGAGCAGACGCAGTGATGCCGCAGCGGTACTCTGCAAATAGTGAAACTGGAACAGAACTGAATCTTGTGTTTTTTTAATTAGGAAGGAAGGAAACTGTAAGGATATCCGGCAAGGGGAGAGGTGTAAGTGCCAGTCACAATAGGAGGCAGACTTCTCCCGGTTCACATCTGCCAAGCCCAAGACACACAAGCTCTTGGAGGGTATGTGTAGTTTTCCAGTTCTCAAGAGGTATAGCCAGAAACGCCTCCTGAAACGACTGGGGCTCAAGACACACTACTGCTTCTGATCAACTTTGCAGGGCAGGTTGTTATTCCATTCCAAGTCTGCTAAAACGGATGAATGAAATACATTGTACCCTTTCTGGCCTGAGCACTTTTTCTTTGATATAAATTGGGCATTTCTTTTGCACAACTGTTCTGTATAAGGTACAGTTGTTTTGCCTTTTTATAAAAAGTTGAGAGGATATAAATCCACATTAAGACAGCACACAGGCCCTCATTATGACCATGGCGGTCGGCAGTGATACGGTGGACAGTACTGCCAACAGGCTGACTGTACTTTCCACCATATTATTAAATTGGTGGTTTTTCCTGAAGCCAAACCGCCAATGTACCACACCAACCGACGCAGCAGTAACGGCTGCCGGGCTGGAGATATCAATGGAGATGACAATGAATGCCACTGCTACTGTGGAAAATGGGCAATGACACCAGTATCACCCACAGTCATCCATGTCCTCATCACAGACCCGCCATACCTCCAACTAGGGTGTGTGCACTAGGACACCACTTTCCTGTCTGCATACTTACCACATGGTCAAGCAGTGGTGTAACAGTGGCCTATTGTTCTGGCATTTGAATTTTATTATTTATTTACATTTAGATTTAAATAACCAGTAAAAACAAGAAAGAGCTCTCAAACTGACTCGTGGAAGCGAAGTAAGCTATCCAGTTAGTGTTTTTCACTGAAATCTGTTTTTTGTAGTATGACATATGGGCTACAAATTCAAACCTTCACTAGAGAAGTTACTCACAGTATTTATGGAACAACTCTGGATCAGCGCATCTCTGGTAATGTTGGTCATTTTCAGCAAATGGCATAATGAAATGTCTTGGTGCTTCTAGAGTGTTCCACAACCTTAGCTGGGGATGGGTGAAAAGATGTCCATAAAAAGGATGAGTGAGTCTTGAATGTCCTCCTCAATCGTCCTTAGAGGGGTATTCCCTCTCTAAGGGTATGGTATGAAAGACCTGCAACCTTAGAAGCATTCTTGTTGTAGTATCAGAGGCCACATCTTGGAACTGAGGTTTCTTTTGTGCCCATCACAACGTAAATGTAATTATTTTCCTTCATTGTATTGGTGATTCTCTCCTGGTCTACAGTCACCATTGACCTTCAACAAGGGGATGATACCCCTTTCTTTCTCTTTGGTCACATCTTTTCGACATAGATAGGTTCATAAGAAACACTGTTGTCCAAGATTCAGTCCCTGAGCTAAAAACTCTATTTGAAATCTCATCAATCTCATAGCATTTTGAAGGTTTAAAAAATCTCAATTTGTCCATGAAATGAGCAAGGAAATAAATTTCATGAAAGATCAATGCTTTTGCATTTTTTAACTTTATGTGATTTAGTGAAGGTCTACAAAGACATATTGTGAGGGTGGCCCCCTTCTGTAGTTTGCAAAGGAGGGGGCCCTCCAAGTTTTGTTACGACACTGGTGCTGTAGCAACGTAGGCTACGACAGGATGGAAGTTCAACGGCACGCTTGCTCAACAGCACAGAGCTAGTGCTTCCACTGTGACTAGGCACAAGTTTTGGTTTTAAGGGCATACATTTTTAGCACTGAAGGACAGAGCGTGCCCTATTGTTTCCAATGCTCCCTCATCACAAATATTTAAACTGTTGTTCTTTCTACCTCGAGGTACACACTCACAGCTGTAGTGTTCAAAAAAGGATTTTTTTCAATACCTCTTTATTACTTTTTTTAAAACACATAACATTTAGGAGTATTTCTCCAACCCAACCACCCATTGAGAAAGAAGCCACATCTACAGGACTGGCTTTAGTACTGGTGGTGCACTGTGCGACAGTCTTTTCTTTGGCACCTCCCAACCCTATGACCACCTCCTCAGATCCCCTCACTTCCACATGGCAAATGTGCCCTTTAACTCTCCATAGCCCCCTTTGACCTACATTTGCTTGTTTTAATGTGCTTGTAAAAGCTGGCTTTACAAATGCACTCAGTTGTCCACATAAAATATAGTTCTGTTCTTTGCAGCAGGCACTTTAACCCTCTGTGCTACTTAATGGCGAGTCAAAACTGCTGCTAGACAAAACTCCCATCTATCTCTGGCAGGAACATTAATCACAAGAGGTATCTTGGCATTTTAATTGCTTCCTGAAGGCTGGACGCACAAGGAACTTTTCAGCAGCTGCTTTTAAATCGCAAGTTTTATAAGTTATTACTAAACACAGCGCCCCTCTGAGGTCACTGCCCCCCAATCCAGGCCCCCCTTCTCTGGTTGATCTCGGCCCCAGGGATCCCATCCCAGACCCAGTCGCACTGCCTTAAAGCCGGCCCTGCACATCAACTTCCCTGCACAATTGCAGTGTGGATCACACTCACCCTCTGTTTAACACGTGCTAGACTGACACCTCTTTAATGTCAATAGTACGTCTGCTTCATCATCACTTTGTCATCTAAGTCTGAATTTTAAATACAAAAAGCGTAGGGCCTCTGGTGTTATTACAACAAGATACATTTATGTGCCATTTTGTTTTTTTTGTAGCAAGTAGTCTTTCCACAGTGAACCTTCTCTGGCAATCATTATAGTTATATTTGCTTTCATCAGTCAGTAATTATCCTTAGTAATTATCCTTCGTTGTCACGTTCACTTTAGTAGGATTCTCGCACAATTTACGGCAGCCTTTCGTTATTTTTTTTTCTACTGCTTTTGATACTTTCACGCTCATGAAGTCATACAGAGACTTCAGGTACATCTTTACATCTTGGCATGTGGGGGTTTACATGGATCCACGTCCATAGCAGAGCATGATGCTGCTGGATCGCGTCTTCTCTTGGGTTCTGCCGCAGTTCAAGCTTTAAGGCCTTTGTTGGAGTGCCATAGGCCAGAGGAGGAGTTTTCACTGAAAATGATTTTCAAACTTCCATGCCTTGGCCATTTTCGGCGACCCACAGTTCTGCTCCAGTTCTGCTCCATGTGGGCAGACTTTATTTAGTTACTCCCACATAGAATTTACAGTGGAGCATGGCTCTCATGTTTCTTTTCATAGCACTTGACCCATGGTGTATGTATATGCTATGTCTATAGGACAAACCTAGGCAAAAGGCAGCGGAGTACTATACATGGCCAAAAACAAGCATAAATCAGTGAGTATAAGGAGAGGTAGATGGATGTTTGGTTACTGCATTATGATGTAGTGTTCTTTAAAGGGGCGAGTCTTGAAATCTTTCATAAACTGGAGCAGCATTAGAGTGGTCCTGATGGATTTGGGACTTTTGTTCCACATAGTAAAGGCTTGCCGCCTTGATTTTAAAAAAAATCCACTTCTTAGACTGCTGTGTGAAGGTGTCCTGGCTGCAAGAGTGCTGAGAACCACTAGAGATGGTGAGCTGCTCTGCAAGATAAGCAGGTGTGCTCCTCGTCAGTTGTTTGTAAATGTTGCAGCTGGTTTTGAAGATAGTGTGGACTGGCTAGGGAAGCCAAAGGAATTCCATTATGAGAGGGCGGTGTAATCATATTTGATCAGCGCCAGGATGAGGCCTTCGGCAAAATATGGGATGCCATTAAGGGGTGCCATAGTGGAGTCGGAGAGACCTTGGAACAGGAAGCTATCACAAAATAAATGCATGACTTTGATGACTTGAACTGCAGTTCTCAAGTTGCTTTTTTGAAGCAATGGTTTCATTTTCTTTAGAAGAGAGAGCTAGACCCAGGCCATCTGTTTTTTGACAATGTGTCCCTCAAGGGTGAAATGTGTATGCAGGGTGAATTCAAGTTACTCCCTTCAAGGTTCATTTCATTGAACCAGGTTTGTACTGTTTCTTATCTGGTGTTCTTGGCAAATAAAAGGAATTCTATTTTGGTTGGGTTGAGCTTTAGCTACATTCTGGATATCTAGAGCTGTACAATGTGCATGCAGTGTTTGAGGCATTGTAGACTTTCAAGTAGTGATTCATAATAAACAGCACTAAATTGATGTACACTGTTGCAACGGGTCATGCAGAGCGTGTGCGTAGCAGTTGTCCATTCAAAACATTATTACAGAGACACCTCCGCTCCCCACCTTGCCCCAGCAGGACCATTTGGTCCACAAATTCAAAGGCAGCCCATGGGTCACCGACCATTGGTGGCCTATCTTGTCCCATTTTCTGGGCATCCTCTGCTTTCATAAATTTGCTTTTCAGCTTATGAGCACCAGCCATATCCTGTTTCCATTAGTCCAGGTCAGGCATGAACACCGGCCCCATCGCTGAACATCATTCCTCCTAGCCACCATTAATCCTAATCTATGCAGAAGTGTGGGCTGTCTCTGCGAGGTATAATCTCTCCATATGTCTAATATCACCGGTTTAGCATGTAATGGCTCTTTTAGACTTGTAGTATCAGCAAGACATCTCCCCTCGGGCCAAAAATCCTAAAATATTGGCCATTCAGATAACATTTATAATAAAGTTTATTTCTGACCAAATCCGCATAAGCAGCAATCAGTTGTAGGGCAATCAATCCTGGCAAGAACTGTCCTTGTTTCAGAAGCCCCATGCAGTATCTTTAATTGTATACTAAATGGAGACCTCGCTAGATGGACCAATCACCTCTTCCCATTCTCCTTCCTCAAAGGTGCCAGAGTCTTCCTCCAATTGTACCTTTAAATCTACTAGGTGTATTACTGAAAATGTTATGCTTGAAAAATAGCTTCCTGTGGGACAGCCTTGTACAGTAGTCTGTCTTTTAGCACCATAGCATCTGCAATGTTTTGTTTCAAACTGTAAACTGGTTGCCAGAGCATGCCACAGTTGTAGGTATTGGAATGTCTTGGAGCCCACCTGTTTAAAGTTGTTTTTAGGTTCAGCATAGCAGCGTGCAAGCGCTGCTTCCACCATGTTGTCATCTATTCTATGGGCATTAACCACACCCATCTCATGCCCATCTTATTCATTAGTTTGTGTGCTTGCCTTTTGAAATTCCCTAATTTAATTTGTCACAGACATGCATACGTCATGCTTTTTTCAGGTGTTTAGCCCTCCTCCAGAACGCCAGCCAGCTCCTGCTAACATACACAGCGTTCATGTTGGAATCATGGCTTCTGGACTACTTTTTAGGGTTGAGCCTGCGCTAGCATGCGCTTGCGCATGTGTGTCGCTTTCGAGACCCTTGCGCATGCGAATCGCTTGTGAGACGCTTTAGTCGTTAGAAAAGGGCTCCGAGCCCCGTCCAGGTCACTTCAGTGTCTTTGATTGGTTCGTGACCTTGCCTTTTTAAATCTGCTTGCTTTCATTAGTGGAAGGCATGCATATGTCATGCCTTTTCTGGTGGTTAGCCCTCCTCTAGCGCAGCAACCAAGTACTGAAAACATACGAGGCTCGCTGTTTTCCATCCGGTTTGTGGACTACCTTTTATCTTTTTTCGCAGCGCTATCTCGCTTGGCAGAAGTCGAGCACTTTTAATGACATCGACCCTGTTACATAGTTGATTGCACTTTTGCCGGTTACGTAGATTGAATTTTTGCAGATAGGTTTCACTACGAGTGAACTGTAGCAGCGCGAATGCGCTCTTTTTTCCATTTAATGTGGCAAGAAAAGTCTGGTTGGGAGTTTACAACTATAACTCGGAGAAATGCGAGACCCGTTGCATTGCAAATGCTTATTTTTTATCTGGTGACCGGTCTAGTTTCCATTACTTGTATATCGCTTGTTTGTATATATATTCGAGCATGTACTCTTGCAATTGATTTACTCAATGACATCCCCATTCACAGAAGGGGTTTGATTTTGGACTTTCGGATGATTTGGAAACAACCCCTTGCAGCTTAACTGCCAGACAGCACCACAGCGGTGCGGAGCTTTGAAGCCAGCGCCCCACACACAGGCACAGCCTGTGTATGTGTGTGTGTGGGAGGTGCACAGTGTGCTTGTGGGTACATATGTAACATGTGTGCATCCAATTTGTGTGTGCATAGACTGTCCCCCTTGCATGGGCCCATTATCTGTAACCAGGCTGACAACTTTTCCTTCGCTTCCTTTGCTTAGTCACGACAGACCCTCAAGGCACGTCAAACATTCACGGGATAGTAAACAACTAAACGCCGGCTCTGTTGTTCACTGCCTCCTGTTTGCCCCGCCCAGAGGGTCCTTGCCGTCAGTTGCCTCTATGTTTCGGTTTGTGGACGAACCCGAGGAACCCCCTCGCTAATTACTGAGCCTGGACCCCCATTATAAGTGCGAGAGTGCTTTATTATCGTCTGTACCTTGAATTCATGCAAATGATCATCCGAGCGCCGGCGAGCAGGTCTGCCTTTCATGCAGTCTGCACTATTACCTGTGCAGCCTCAGTTATGAAACAGCAAAGACCCTCCAGTAAACCTGCAGATAATGAAGTGCTACCGCGCAGGGCCATGTAAGGGGCACTGGTCATACTGTAAACACGCCTTTTACACCTCCCTTACTGTACCGAATGTTAATAAACAAGGGAGGGCCGCATGAATGGAAAGGCTTGACTGGGGCCGCCGTTATGCATTTAATAAGATACCCCGAGCATAATCACGCCTTTTAAATCTGTGCAGCTTCCCTTTTAAACCGGAGCCCTATAGTGCTTTTAGAGACAATCAACAGTGTGGGCGACGATGGTGAGTACAAACTAGGAAGAATTTTTCAACTTTTCTCCTTTGCAGACGCAAGCAAGAAGTCAGTACTGGTGCTAAGGCTAAAGCATACACTATAAAAATATAAATGGCCTATGCATTATTATTTGATATAAACTTGGTGTGGTTGTGTTCATATTTGCAATCAGCAAGACATCTCAGGTCATATCACGAACCAGGTGATACAGCGGGTGGTACGTAATTCGTAATTTCCGGCAAGTGGTAAATAGTACCCATTTCGGAGTGGGAAAAAAAACCTAATGGTAAAATTTACTTTGCGGGATTACCAGTGACATAACAGTTACAGTTGGAGGAAAATGCACTGCACCCACTGCTAGTTGTATTACCTACTTGCAGCACCGATTTTAGGAATTCATGCAGTCCAGAAATCATGCAATGCACGCCACAATATATTAGTTCTTGATTTCTCTTGCCTTGTGTAAAACCAACACCCAATTTTCACAACACCAGTCATTATCTATGCATAACCGCTAAAGACTCAGGTCTAGAAAGATGCAGTAATGTATTGTCATGGGGGACCTTAACCAAACATTATAATATGCTGTAGTCAGCCTTCCAATTACCTCGATGTTGAATTTACTGTCAGCGACATTTATTTACCTGCTCAATGCATGTCCATATGTATATGTTCCACTTGCACTATTTTTACACCGTGATTCCCAAAACTAGGTGCTCAGTTCCAAAGTTACCAGCTCTGGTCTTCCACCATGTTTCTGAGGGATTCCAGTTCCTTTAATTGTTGCAGCTCGGCACACTACGCTTTATGTTTACACATGGCGGATGAGCCTTTCTCTCGGACCGATATAGCTGCAAAATTACATTGCCTCTGTATTTAGTGCTTTAACATTTATATGCAGCAGCTGTGTTACTGTATAGCACTTTAAAGCTATTTTCTGCTTTGAAGATGTTTGTTTTTTGGGCCTCCAGGAATAATGAGTTATTTGCTTGAGCCCAATATTACAACTTTACTGAACTCCTTAATAAATACCTTTGAAATTTGTGCACTGGTGTAGTTTCCAAACACTGTGCAGGCAGCCAACCTAAGCTCGTGATCTGTAGCTGCAGTTCGTGATGAAACAGCTAGGTAAGGTGCTTAAATCCTGGCTTTGCTGTGTTTTTACTGTGGTTCACTACTATTCATAAGTGCATTTCAATTGTAATATCATAAAGTTGGAAGCCAGCCCTTGTAGTAGTATTAGTAAAGTTGTCCAGTTCCCTAGTTCAAAACATGATTAGCAGGTTTCTGCTTTGTATTCTGGGACTTGTCGTTTTATTTTTCTAACGTGATACAAGCTGGTAACCAGCCCTTGGAGTAGTGCATTCATAGAGTTGGCCAGCTCCCTAGTTCATTGTGTGATTTGTTCATTTAGTTTATGTTTCTGCTTTACATTTTGGGACTTGTAGTTTTATTTTTATAACCTGATACAAGCTGTCAATACAAAGCAGAAACCTGACTAGATGAACTACACAAGTTTGAGTCTGTGAAACTTGAGCTGTGTGTGTGTGTATTTATAAAACTAACCTCGAGGAGAGCTTACAGTTGATTATGCTGTACAATGGTCAATATTTTATAACTAATATTTCAGTTCAAGACTAACAGAGGATCATTAATATCATGTGAGATGGCTCTCCTCAAGCGTGTGAAAAATCATGTACATTTTGTTCAACTCCCCAGTCTGCAATAAAGGGACAGTGGCTCAGTAAGCACGCATTCTTGGAGTACAATTATTTATTCATTGCCCTGCGGGCAATGTCCCCTTTAACAACTGCTAAGTAAATAGGTTTTGCACCTGGGAGTAGTTTGTGTTTTAGGGGACCTGTTTATAAAAAAAAAATCTAGCAGGCCTACCAGCCCTTTAGTTATATGCAGGGCCACTGGAATTATGTGTCAGAAAGAACCAAAATATACAGCAGGGTTGTCCAATTAATGTGGCAAAAAAAAGTCCAGTTATGCATTTACAATGCCACTAACTCAAAGTCAAGTACATGGGTGACCTGTTGCATTGCAAATGCTTGTTAAAGTCTTCTAGAGAATTAGGTCCATCTGTCTCCACCCAATTTACAAAGGCCAGCAGAATTCTTACATCTTGCTGCATGACTCTACCCCACACGAGGTTTCCCTTGTTAGTATCCAATCCCATTTATCCTGTTGCAGCACCCGGTTTTGCGCCATAACCACTGACAGAATGTATTGTGGAAGTTTGTGCCACTTCCTGTTCCTAAGCACCATGGTCAAGTAGCTCCTGAACGCACGGTCTTCTGTTTTTCTGTTGAGCATTACAGAGGGTTCATCTAATGAAGCAAAGACCCATTCATCAATCATGACCAAGTGAGAGGCCTACTAGTATGTCTGTATAATCAAGTGGGCAATCCCTCCACTCCGTTATAGCCCCCCTTTGCCAGTTTCCCTAAGGGTGATCGTGGACATCTTCCTGACCCACAGATGTATCCTTATTTCAGCCTCCACCTTCCTAAATAACTCTACCGGTAGCTAATGGGGCGTGTTCTGGAAGGCATGAATACATTTGGGTAACAAAATCATTTTCAACATTGTGGCCCTCTCCAGAAGGGACGGGGCTAGGCTCTGCCATTGTGTTATGTCCCCACAAAATTTGCCAAGGACCGTTTATAGGTTCCTGTGAATGTACTCCTCTTCGTCCCTAGCAGTAAAAATACCAAGATTTTGAATATCTCCTTCTCAATGGGTATATGACGTGGGAGGGCCCTCATCAGTGGCCATCCTGAGACCATATGTAACTCAGACTTCCACAGATTGGTGCAGAAACCTGAGTGGTCCACAAAAAGGTCTAGCACCCGCAACAAGTGGACAGTGGTTAGTTCTGGATCTGCCAAGTAGAGTAGGATGTCATCAGCATATAGGGAGATGCACTCTTCCTACAAGCCATCCCAGCTGATTCTGCAAACTAGAACATCATGTTCTGGCCAGCAAATGAGGGGCTCTAGTGCTAAGACAAAATCACTGGGGATAGGGGACATCCCTATCTAGTTCCCTTTCCAAACAGAAGAGTCCCAGGTGAGTTCCATTCACCCTCACCCTCGCTGTAGTTCATTATAGCAGGCCCTGTAATGGGGGCCAAAACCATTTAGACCAGGACTTCAAACATAAATGCCTATTCCAGCTTTAGCTGCATCCAAGGATGGGACTGGCATTAGTTCTGGTGTATTTAAACTATATTCCATACAGACGAGAGCCACCTGCGCTTAAGACGGACACTCCAGTTCGGGCATAAAGCCAGGTTGGTCTGGGTGGATCAGTGTCAATATGACCTGCCAAAGACATAGGTCAGTATTTTAGCCAAGATTTTTGTCTCAATGTTGAGCAAAGAGATTAGTCTGTATGAGCCACACTCATCCAAGTGGAGCCATTTTTGGTTATAATCATCATTGGCACCATAAGTAGATCATACGGCTGTTTCCCCGTCTCCAAAGACACCTCAAACATTGTGTGCAGGTGAGGGGTCCACTTACATGCCAAACCCTTAAATAATTTCTCTGGTGTCCCATTGGGCCAGGCAGCCTTGCCTAATTGTAGTGCTTTAATTGCTTCTGCTGTTTTGGTAGAGAAATTACTTTAAAAAAGGCCTGTACTTCCTCCTCTGTCCTCTGTGTCTTGGACTGATAAGGAGCCCTATAGAATCCTGCAAATGTTGCACTCACCCTATCATTGCCCTACACAGCTTTTCTAGCAGACATCCTCAAAGATGGGACCCATTTGACATCCCTGTCTTATTCCCCCACCAGGCCAGTATCTTACCTGCTTTGTTGTTAACAATGCAGAGCCATCTTTGAGAAGTTAAAAATGGTTGTAGCCTCGTTATTCTAAAAATCCTGAAATTTATTTTGTTTTACTTGTGATGCATTATTATTCTATGCATGTTTCTCTGTCATACATTGCCTTTCTAGCCTAGGAATGTCCTCCTCCACCTGCTCAGACGCTGCTTTGTCTGCCTGCTCTTGAATGTATGTCAGAACAACGCATGCTGGAACAACACATGCCTGAACAACGAGGTCGGAACAATGACCGCGTTGTTACCACTAATGCCTTTACCACGAATGTCTTAACAATAATTTTTCGTTGTTAAGGCATTCCTGGTAAAGGCATTCGTGATAGACATGCATGGTCCCAGCATGCGTCCCCCCTGGCACCCACCCCTAAAAATTACTGCAACCCCCTCCGCTAAAACCACGCCAACCCCCCACCCTTGCCACTAAAACAACCCCAACCCCATCCCTGAAACCTAAAGTACCCCCACCCCTTAAACCTAAAACCACCCCACCCCTAAAACTACCCGAGCCCCCACCCGCTCCTAAAACCTAAACCTCCCAACCCCCCACCCCGCCGCTAAAATTACCCGACCCCCAACCCACCCCAAAAACCTAAAACCACCCCAACCACTAAAATTACCGCAACCCCTCACCCCGCCCCTAAAACCTAAAACCACTCCAACCCCCACCCCTAAAACCCAAACCACCCCAATCCCCCTCCCCACCCCTAAAAACCTAAACCACACCGACCCCCCACCCCCAAATACAAAAAATACCCGACCCCGCCCCTAAAACTAAAAATACCCCTCCCCAAACCTAAACCGCCCAACCCCCCACCCCTAAAACTAAAAATACCCAGACTCACCCACCCTCACCCCTAAAACTAAAAATACCCCACCCCTCCCTCCCCCGCCCTAAAACTAAACCGTCCCGACGCCCCTCCCCTAAAGCTAAAACCCAACCCCCAACCCGCCCCTAAAACCAAAACCCCAACGCCCACCCCGCCCCTAAAACTAAAACCCCCTGACCCCCCCACCCCGCCCCTAAAACAAAAAAAACCCCTGACCCCCCACCCCGCCCCTAAAACTAAAACCCCAACCTCCACACCGCTCCTAAAATTAAAAGCCCCCAACCCCCACTCCGCCCCTAAAACTAAAATTACCCCGACCCCCCACCCCAACCCTAAAACTAAAACCCCAACCCCCCACCCCTGCCCCTAAAACTAAAAATACCCCAACACCCCACCCTACAAATAAAAAATACTCCTCCCCTCCCTCCCCCACCCCTAAACCGCACGACGCCGCCTCCCCTAAAACTAAAACCCCAACCCCCACCCCTGCCCCTAAAACTAAAAATACCCTGACCCCCCACCCTGTCCCTAAAATTAAAACCCCAACCCCCCACCCCGCCCCTAAAACTAAAAATTCCCTGGCCCCCCACCCCCACCCCTAAAACTAAAACCCCAATCCCCCACCCCGCCCCACTTACCTGACCCATCGCGTTGTCCTCCTCAGCCGACTCCCTTGTTCTGTGCCTTAACCATGCATGTGCGTTGTTCAGCACATGCATGGTTAAGGAACAAAACAACGAAGTCGTGGTTAACGAAAGCGTTGTTCCGCTTTCGTTGTCCACGACTTCGTTGTTACGGAGTCGTCGTTCACGGCGTTTTCCCCTGCTCTTTAGTGGTTGTTAGTGAAATTGCCTGTTGCCCAATAACGGACTTGTAAGCCTCCCATAGCGTTAACTGGGATGAAACAGAGTTTGTTTAGGAAATAGTCTGTCCTCTCTCAGAGTTTCATCACCAACTTCCTATTCTTCAGGAGCTTTTGGCCCAATTTACTGGTGCAATAGGACCACAGCTAGCAGTTCATTAGGTCCACCCACATGGGGGAATGATCAGATGTCCCTTCCAATTTCAAGCCTGGGTGTGACACAGTGGTCTATGTGTGAAAAACATTGGGATGCCTCAGAGCCAAAGCTATACAGTCTATTGGGTGCTATGCCCACCAAACATCCACAAGATCTAGGGCCTCCATATATTTCCCAAGCTGTGTCCGCCTTGCCCTCCTAGCCTAGCCCTCCTCTGTCCTCTTGGTGTGATGTTTCTAGTTTGGATGATAAGGTTAAATTTAAACCTAAGACCAGAATCCCTTCGAGGAGTTGCAGCAGTAATGAGCTAATTTCCCTAAGCATTGAGTCCTGCATCCTTGGGGTTAGCAGTGAAGAGAGATACCTACAGAATCTCCAATAAAAGTGGTCATTGTTATATGGAACCAAATGTAGATTTGTACTGGAGCAACAACATACTACACCCCTGCAGCAACGAGGTGCAACTGAAGAGATTACTGAAAGTAATCCCAGCAATATGAAATCCAAATTGTCCGGAATATACAACAATATAAAGCAGAAAATATTGTATGTTTAATTGGAAAAATATGAGATTTTTATTTTAACACCAGATTAAAATTCATAATACCACATCAAATAGATGTTCTCACATTCAGTATACATAAAGTAAACCCCAATGAAAAGTACAAAAACTATAACCCTAAAAAGTCTTTCTCCCATGCAATAACTCAGGTTCACAACAAGTCACAAAGGGCCACATGTACAAAGCTTTTTTGCTGGTCAAAAACAGGCCGTTTCGCTGAATCGACCCATTTGCGACTAGAAAAATAAATGCTTTTTGGCATGTACAAAGCCCAAACTGCGATTCAGCAACTTGTTACCGAAACACAATTTGGGCTTTGAGATTCGTTATTAGGAAGGGGCGTGTTCAGGGCGTCCCTTTCTAATACCGAATCGCAGAGGTATGTATGACTGTTTTGTGACCGTGAATGCAGTTGCAAAACAATCGCAGTTAGCACCAATTTCAAATTGGTGCTAACCCATTTGCAAAGGAAAAGGGGTCCCCAAGGGACCTCTTCCCCCTTGTGAATACATGCAGCAATGTTTTTTAAGAGCAGGCAGTGGTCCCACGCACCACTGCCTACTCTTTAAAAAATTAAACTGAAGCGTTACAATTTTTTCTTTTTAAATGCAGCCCGTTTTCCTTGGAGATAAACTGTCTGCATTTAAAATAGCAAATTGCTTTATTTAAAAGCAATCACATACATGGTGGCCTGCTGACACCAGCAGGCCACCATCCCTGTGATTTTTGCAATTCCCGGTGGGTTGCAAATTACAACCTGCTTCATTAATATTAATGAGGCAGGTCTATTTGCGACCCACCGGAAATCGTGAAAGAAACTCAATGGAGTTTCATACGTTTGGAATGGCGGTTCCCTAATTGCGATTCGCATGGAATCACAATTAGGAAATCGTAATTCAAAATATTCGTACATGTGGCCCTAAGTTATTAGTCATAAGGTCCCGCTCTGCAGTTAGTGTAATGTCAATGTTTACTCCTCAAAATGTGTAGATGGCAGAGATTGATAATATAAAGAGGGTACTAGGCACTATATCTGTGAGCCGAAATTTTGACTTCCATAAGGCATATTAAGGCACAAATTCACATAATTCTGAGCAAAATGTATCTATCCTGTCACAGATTCCTGTATAACTGATGCAGTAGTGATATTTCAAATAGAATAATGGTTGACCGTTACTCATAGACATGGCATCTAGTTTTCACCTTATATTATCAATGTCCACCATGTTATGAGGTACGTGACAAAGACGTCAGTCCCACAATATTGGAGTTATTACTCCATTTCTACATTTGGAATTCATCTAGATAGCCCTGAAGAAGTCATCCTGATGAAACATGTGTTGGCTGTATGGTCTATGTTCATTGTAATCACAAGATATTATAAAATCCTGATCTGATATTCAAGCAGTGTATTCTTGGAAAGCTTCAACACATGCTATTTTCTTTTTCTTTTTCTTTTGTTTATGTTTATAGTTATTGTTTTTTCATTGGGGTTTAGTCTGCGTATACAATATACTTTTGCAATTGTATTTCCCTTTGTGTCTCCAAAAGCACCCCAAGATCACCCCTCTTTTTATTTTGCTGCGCAGACCATTTATGTTCCATGAAAGAAAGTCCAGATTCAAAGGTGTTTGTGTGGAAATTTGTACTCTCACCATATTTTCATTACACTCTCCATTAACACATCTGTGGCCCATGTTGGTGAAACTTGGTGTTGTTATCTGGGAGTACCGAAGCATTCAAAAACGAAATGGATGGAATGCTTGAATTAATCTCAGCCACTGGTAATAATTTGGGGCCCTATCGCAGTTCATCAGTATTTTGCCCATCATGCCACCTCAGGTTAGACCAAGGCATATCTAAATCAGCCTTGACCTTGCTTCATTTGTGACAGTGGCATAAGAAAATGTGAGGGGGCCCCCTGCAAAGAAGATGGCGGGCCCCTCTCCAAACTCACTCAGGAACTCTCAGGCCAGGGTGCTGTGCTGAGGGACTCCTCAGTAACTCAGCCCCCCGCACCACAGAAACTGTGGGAACCTTTCTTATGCCACTGAATCTGAACAGTCTAGTCCGTGTGACTGAGATTGATTCAAGCATTCCACCTGTCTCTTTTTTTTATACTTCAGGAATCTCTTGAGTACAGTACCATAAAGCTGCATATAAAAGATGATGATGATTATAAGGTACAGCATGGAATCCTGGGATGCTCCGGAAGTGATAGGGATCTCTTGTGACATTGATGATAATACCTTAGGTCAGTCCTAATACCTAGAGTGTCAAAGATTGTGACACTTTATATTGCAGCTCCATTAACAGAGAAGGTTCATTTTAAAGGGTCTGCTGGTTCATGTTCATGAATTTAGTTTTTTCTGAATTTATTGTGAGCTTCTTCCAAAGCAATTTAATGCATGATGCACTACCAGTTCTTAAAGTTAGGAGGACAGTGTCATTGGCAAATGTGAAGATTAACGGCCTGCTATAGAAATTGACGGAGGCATTACTCCATCGCAGCGGTGACGAATATTCCGCCGGCCCAAACCTAAACCCCAATATGTCCTATGGGATTTAGATTTTGCAGAAGGGATATCCGTCTCCATTGTGACAGAGTAACCCCTCCGCTAAGTTCTAAATCAAGCCATAAGTCTTTTTCATCTCCCAGTTTTTGTGCATTGGGATTCACATCAGATAGATATCTGCCTATGTCATTTATATGTAGGTTGAATAAAATGAAGGTAGGATACATCCCTCTTGACGCCAATATTATTTGTGAAGTTTCTGTGCTGGAACATCCCCCATCATTTCCATGTCTGAAAACTGCTGAAGAGTGCTAGTACAGCTGTAACAGGATCCTGAACAGTCGTTTTGCAACTCCTTTCTCCTTTAATGGAAAGTGTACGACGTTCCTGCCTAATGACTTCCAAGACATCTTGAGTTTGGCAAATGCAGGTGTAGGGTAACTTTCTTCAATTAGGTGTATTTTATATAAATCTGGTAGAGTAATTTAGCCTATTGGATTGTACTCAGGCCTTCCCTATACTCTGCTGGGAATCTGCACATTATTTCCTCTATTTCAACCTTATCATGTAACTGGTTTAGTAACAGTGTCCCATATATTTTGCTTCCTCAATCAAATAATGAGACTGATCCGTAATTTGCCGGATCCAGACAATTGGCAATCTTATTTCCTGAATATGAGAAAGACAATCTCAAAGAGGAGGTCATACATTGAAAGGTTAAACTACATTATAAACTGTGCATAGAACTGGAGCCCAGGCCTGTGTATCCATGCCCGGTGGATGTCCACTGGTATTCTCTTAGGCCTTTGGCTTGGGAATAGCAGCTGAGTCCACCTGTAGTCCTAATCTTTAGTTCTCTGCTTCTTAGTTTAGTGTTTGGACTTGGATAGTTGTTTGATGAAATGCTGCTCCCTTCGTGTTGGTTACCACCCCCCACACCCTCCACCACCTTGTGTACGAGCCTTCCATAGACAGATTTGTTGCTTCTGTACAGTATAAAGTTCAAAAATAGGTCAGCCACTCATTAAACTCAAATTCAACTTCAAAACACGCAGGAGGGTCTATGCATCCCCATTTACAAGCTCCCCAAATCTCCTGTTGTCTTTCTCAACTAATACTTTCTTTCTGTTATTGACGACCGTGCCTGATTCTTTTTGGATTTAATTAGCGATTGGCTAGGGAACCTTTGGTAAAACATAATCAAGCAAGAGTGGTCCTTAATTAGAAATCATATAGAGAAATATGAGTATAACAAAGTTTAATAGAAAACCTAAAAAATAAATAACATAGCCAAACTGTAAATTGGTTTGAGAATTGTTTTGAGAAGGTGGAAATTAGGAAAAACGTGCTTGAGTATCAAATAAACATGACACATGCTAAGTGGAGTGAACACATATAAACAATGTCCTTGTAGATAGGCAATATGGGCTCTGGAAGGGTATGAGTACAATAGACCAGAGTTTGAACCTAAGTCTGATAATATCCAAATATGCTGTTGCTAAAAAAGGTTCCCTGTTCTTGGCGTTTATGGACCTGTCCGCAGACTATGATTGTGTTACACATCCTAAGCTACGAGTGCTGATATCTGAGATGGGGATATACAAAGACATTATGATTTCTATTAGGCAATTATACTCGAAGGAGAAAGCATCAGTCCAATACGGAAGAGGTGGGGAGTGTACAGATTTATTTGACATCAAGCGTAGTGTGAGGCAAGGCTGCGTCCTTACCCCTTTTCTTTTTTCACTGTACACTAACAAAAGAGAGGCAGCCCTCACTTTTAGATCAAGAGACACCCCTATGTCGGATGCTGTCCTCTCCTGATTTTACTCAACACAGTGTTGCTGGAAACGACCGGTCGAGCATTACAGGGCCTTATAGATGACTATATTGCTTTCATGAAAGACCTTGATTCACTGGTAAACCCTAAAAAACTTTTGTTATGAGGTGTGGGAAGCACCCTAAGACAATACCCTCTTTCTATAATAATAATAATACTAGGGTTGAGCCGACAGCTACCTTTTTTACCTGGAAGTGCTTTTTGTTCACAGATTATCTTGAAACCCAATGGTGACCAACAGGGATGTACTTATGGAAAAGTCCCTTAACGGGATACAGAATTTTTGCAAAATATTGTGGACGAAACCTGTGAAAGATATTTTGTCTCTCTAAACAGCAAATTCAGTATCTATTTCCACCTATAGGGCAGGTATTTGGGGCACAGTGGACCCTTGCGGAGTTCACAGGGAAGAAAATGCCTTTTTCTGAAATGTTTTAGCTGTCCGGTGGGTATGTTCCACCATTTTGTGTCATGAGAAGCTAGCCATGCCCTATATAAAAGAAAAAATTAAACGTGCCCTGCTTATGTATTGGCGGGCAATTTGGGTATTTTGGGCATGGAAGACAGACCTACTGAACTGTCTGATTATTAACAATTGCCTGAATCTGACACGTGCCCAGGAGATTCCTTGGCTCGTGTACGTTAAAATATCACTTGATGAGATTGGGCTTTCTGAGACGTTTTTATGCCCTAGCCTGTGTAGTAGCTGCACTAAATCTAGTTTGAAAGAGAAATATATTGGGAAAATCACGACGATCAGGGAAGTCTCCAATCGTAATAAAGTGAATGTGTGATTGTATAAACAGTTACTCCCTCGGGAAGGGACCCTACTGTATTTGTCTATGGTCCAGAATCACCAGCATCGATTCGTGCTCACCAGATTTCATTTTAACTATATTACATTGATGATGGGCTACCCCGCAAAATGTAACTCCCCCACTGAGCTTTCCTTCTCTCCATTATGTTCTTTTGCCCATTCTATACAAACGTGAGGAAAAAGTTGTTAATGCCACTCCTTAAAAAGCTCCCTTTTGTTAGTGTAAACCAGAATTTTTATTTATGCAGCAGTTACAGCCCCCCTTGGCCAACTATGTTGGGGAGAATGTTATATGGCAAGCACTGAAAACTAGAATGGCAAGCACTGAAAACTAGAAAGTCGTCTGTCAGGGGGTTATATTAGTTTGTCTCCCCGTTATTACAATAAATGCACAAAATGCATTTTCCAATTTTAATTGTGGCTTTTAATAGTTTTTATATTGTATATAAGTCTTGTTTTTATTTGTTTATGTAGTTTGGCAATTATACTATGCTCTTTTAATGCTGTAAATAAAGTTTTTGAGAGAAAGAAAGACACAGGCTTATTAAAATACATCATATAATTGTAACACATTAAGTTGTTTGAAGTACGACCTTAAAAACATAAAATTAAATGAACAGTATTCTTAAGAAAAGGCAATGGGCGTTTGGATCCTTTAACGGTGTGGGATTATCTTTAGGATTCAGGATGGAAAAAGCTGGAGGGTGTAATGGAATCACACTAGGGAAGGACCGGGATAGTCCAACAGCGCTTAATTTGTAAAACAAAATGTGCTGGTTCGATAGGTTTGGTCAGTAGCCCACTGCTGTGGCTATGATTGGCAGAAATAATGATACCAAGGCTGTGTAGTCTTGATTCCACCCCATGCTGTTTCTCCCACTGCCGGACACCCACTGGTCTTTCAACTCACCTTTGTAGGTTGCGTCTCATCCCTGCTTTCCCCATTTATCACTGTCTTCCTCTTTCTCTTCCTTCCCTCCTTTGGGGTATTTTCTGTCGTGCTCGTAGGGAAATTCAGGTGAGGAAAAATAAGTGCCAGTCCCCACAAATTAGTCCCACCTGCAACCATTGGCTCAAATTAACCACTGGGGAGGGAGTCTAAAAAGTAAAGCTGCAGGAAGTACTCCTTCTGAAAACGATTCTCAAACCAATTTTCAGTTTGATTATGGGTTCCTGGTAAGGTTTTTTTATTAAACGTTGTTAGACTAATATTTCTCTATATGATTTCTAATCAGGGTCCCATGTTCCCTGACTGTGGCTTTTAAATAATGGCCATCTATTCCATAAGTACGAGTAGCATGACACTGGGGTGGTTTTACTGCATGATAAAATCTCATGCAATTATGTTTCAATACAGTAAAATTACCTCTGTGCCCTTCACCTGCGAGTAAAAGCGCATGGGTGTGGAATTTCTAAGGGGAACTGATTTTTCCACTTGAAAAAACACACTTAATTCGTCACTCCATGGGAGTTTTCTGCATACATTTACCACCTCAGAGTAGGTGATAAATATATACCGGGACAGGGGGTGAAATTAGGCGAAGTAGGTCAGATAATGGGAAATTGTTTAATAACCGGGGAAGCACTGTATGGTTCCCGAATAAGAAATAAAAAAATGGAGTGAGACACGTGTACTGTTGCAGCCAAACCTTGTGCAATTTTCCGTCTGCAAAAATAGTTTGGTTCTCCCACATCTGTAAAGCCTGGTGAGGAAAATCAAATAACATATAACCAGGTGGTACAAAATCAGTGCATACCATCATATGTTAATTTCGCTCCACCTTGGTTGCGATTGGGGCCTTGGTATATATGTCAATGGTCAAATCCAGTGTTATTCCTGGTTTCATGAGTACCTTCTTCAGGTGAAGCTCTAGCTAAGGAAGTGCCCATGACTCCATAACTTTGTGTTCAGTTCCAGAAAACAGGTAAAGTATTGTTTACCTGCTTTTCTTACACTCTCATACTTACGCTTTGCCAGGCCGAGCAATGAAGCACAGGCTGTAGATGGAAAAATCAAACTCCGGGCTGGATCCAATGAATGAGGAGCCCACTTCCTTGATGTATCCATCCCATTGGAACTGTTGTCCGATGACATCTGGCATGGTCTCCCACTGTGTAGAGAGAAAGACAGAATTATGAGTAATGAGAATGCCAATAAAGAATTCTGAAACTGACTGCGACCAAGAGTGCTGTTTGAGATACAGCTCAGTTGCGATATGGAAAGTTGATGGCATGTTACATGAGATGGCCTCGGAGTGTGGCTCTTAATAATGTTCAATTGGGGCATAAATAGAGCACTCGAAAAGAATGTGCAATACTGGTAATGTGTGTAATGGGATGAGGGTGCATGATACTGTTAGAGGTGAATGTTGGAGTGGGATGCTGAATGCTGTTTGAATGCAGCGTGGGATGCAAGTTTGGAGTGGGCTACATGGTGTGTAGGTTGAGTAGGATATGGAATGCATGGCTGGAGTGAAATTGTTGGTGTGCTGCTTATGTGAAAAGTGGGTTGCTGGTAAAGTTGTCTGATACATCCTGGTGGAGTGGTGTTGGCATTATATTGGCAGAATATGGAATGTAGGATGTTAGTGGAAAGGTGTGCATAATGCAGGTGGAGTAGGGCTGAACAATTTTTTATGGAGGTTAGAGTTAGTATAGTGGTATTTGGATGTATGATTTTTGTAGAGTGGGAAGGCGGATGCTGAGAGGGAATGGGTAGTAGATGCTAAGGGAGTGTGATGAGGGATGCTCCGGGAGTGGTGTGCTTGATGCTCTAAGAGTGGGCTTCAAGATCCTATTTGAGTGTGATGCTAGTTATTTACACGTGGAAGAAGGGATGTCATTTGAATTTGTCAGATTATATTCTATTCCTGTCAGCAGTGTTCAATCACTTCATGTCTTGCTAGGGCTCCTAAACTATACGAAAATTGAGACACATTCTATTACATTAGAAATGGTACACTCAAAATAGTGTTGCTCAGGTTGACATTTTGTGAACATTTGGAGCAACAATCTAGTTATAACTGTGATTCCACTACTCAAGCATGATCAAATTGGTGGTATTCTGGGCATAATTGTGGTTATGCCTTGGCTGCCCTAATGTAATGGTGTCGTCTTGTCATATCTGCAGTTATCCCGGCATATGGTGCCCCTTTTCTAATGTTGATTCCTTGTTATGCTGATGGCACACTTGACATATTTGTTCATAGCCTCCTCATAAATGTAGCTGTGACCTAACGGTGAAAATCCTTGACCCCTCGGGAGAACTATTTACATAATTGTGACTAGAACTAGCATACATGTCGCTATTGACTGAATGTTGTTTCAAATCCTTATTGTAATTATTGTATTGTAATTTCAGTTAACCTTGGCATAACGGTGTTTATCTTTAACACAATGTGGACGTTCATAATATAATCAAGACTTTCCATGGTTTAATGAGAAATAATAGTCTCAATACTGACGTTATTGAAAATCTCTGCATGATGGAGACTATCCATGGTTTAACATGGTTGCAATCCCTGTCCTGTAATTACCTTTCCTAATACTTGAAGATGAAACATTATCATCAATGTTAGAAAATGCTTTCGTGTGGCAGTACACATGAGAGAACTGATGTAAATAACAGGGCTAAGAATTTATCTTAGCCGCCTCTCATGACTGTGAAAACTGAACAATATACAGCATGAGACGTTCACCTAACATCCCGTTAAAAGAGTATGTCCACTTCTAGATAGTTTTTCTGGCTTTTTGTCTAACTGAAGCTTAAAATAACCAATGTTTTACACACTCTGGCTGTTATCTCCGCCCACAAAGACTGCTTCTTTGAAGCCTCACATGATGCACTGACTCTATAGGCGTACTAAATCATCAATGCTGCATGCTAGAAAGATATGAGAACAAAACCAAAATCTTATTTGACCATACAGTCTGTCATGTTCAATCCAGAGGTTACTTATCAGCCTTGCCAGGGCGAAGAAAACGCATTTTGAGGCCAGCAGGTTCCTTGTCTGGTATGCTGCTGCTGGCTCTGTCAACTGAACCCTATGACAGCATTCTTTTATTTTATCCTATTAAAATTGATATTCTAAGTGCTCACAGTGCTGCTATCTGTGTGTCACCTTTACAACAACCTACTTTTATAACAAATCTTATACAATAAAGGTGAGGTATGTATATATAAATATATATATATATATATATATATATATATATATATATATATATATAGTACCTACTGGCAGTCACCAGTAGGTAATTATACTTAAGACCTAGTTTCCAATGAAAAAGCATTTTTTGACTTGCCTATATCTTTGGTACCATTTTTCGAATCTTCATAAAATTTCCCCAAAAACGTGTGCCCGAGAATCTTGTTGTGCATGTGAAGTTTCAGGGTGATCTGTCAAGTGGGGGCCGAGAAAAGGGGGCAAAAAAGGTGCATTTCCCATCTTAATTCTCACAGGGATTTTGAACACTACAGCCTGAACCGCTGGATGGAATTACACCAAATTTGGCAGAAAGGTAGATTTTGGGTCTAAAATAAGTCTTTCCGTTACTTGGTGAAATAATATGTACATCTGGAGGTGTGAAGGCTTGAAAATACTCCCAATCTTGTGCAGAGATTATATTGGCAGCCAATACTTCAACCAGGAAGGGGAAAAGAAAAAGAAAAGGGGGCATGGTACTCTTACCCTACCCCCCTAGCCTTGGTGCAGGGATCCCTCAGGCACCCGCTTAAGGATTAAATGTATAGTTTTTTAAAAAATCACAGCGAAAATCATTGCAAATCTGTGATTTTTTTTTTTTTTTAAAGCAAGTAAGGTCTCCAGCACTTGCTTTCTTTTTACCCCCAGGTGGGCCACGTCCCGGAGGTATGTCATAAAATGTTTAGGGGTGCTCGAGGGGCCTCGCTCCTAGGGCTTATGAAAGCCCCGGACACCACCACCTCCCCAAGGCACTTAAAAACGTGTATGCCGGTGGGCTCACTGGGCCTGCCCATGCCCCGGTGACCGCAACCTCCCTGGGGCAACATATCTTAAATCAATGTGAAAGGGGCCATGGGACACCCCGCAACCCTGGGGACTGCCACTTCCTTAGAGCAAAACATGTTAAATTAATACTGGGTGGTTCACACGGTCCCCCTGCAGCCCTTGGGGCTGTCACCCCCCCCAGCCCTAAACATCTTACATTAATGTCTGGGGGGCCATGTGGACCTTCCTACAGCCTGGGGGCTGTCACCTCTCAATGCACCTTAAATTAATATGGGGGGCACGTGGCCCCCGTATCCCTTGGGACAGCCACTTACATGCTTGCATTGCACCACTTTTTATGGGTGAGCGCAAAGCACTCCGTCCATTCTGTAATCTCTCTTTGGGCTTCAAACCACCCCCATGTCATGTTAGTCACTTACATTGGTTTGTGGGCTTGCCTTTTAAAATCCGATTGTTTTCATTTGTGAAAGGCATGCATACGTCTTGCCTTTTCTGGTGTTTAGCCCACCTACACAGCACCGGTAAACTCCTAAAAACATATGAGGCTCGATGTTTTAAGCCTGGGGTCCGGACTACTTTATCTGTTTATTTTCCATGCAGCGCGATTGCGCTGCATTTTACAAAGTGCGATCATGCTGTGTTTTTTTGTCTTCACAACGCTAATAGCTCTAACGAGCAAATGCGAGACCGTTGCAATATGGAGTGAGGAAAAGGCCGCCTTAGTGCAGCCTTAGCATAAAAAAAAATGACACTAAGGCAGCACTAAAGTGGCACTAGGCCCTCTTAAATCAGGGCCATAACTCAAGTTTTGGCAAGTGGGAGCTGTCAAACTTTGCTGTTTTCCTGCACCAAATATCAAGCAAAGCCAGCTCCCACAGCTGGCTTGGACACCGTGGACCTTGAGGTTCACATTTCCTTGCTGTTAGAAATGGTGAGTCTAGTTGGCAGAGGTATACACCCTTGTCTAAAAAGGGATCACTGCTGGTGGCAAATCCTCTGAGGGGCCATCCTCTGGCTCCTCCTCCTCAACATTATCTTGTGAACGGGCTTCTGCCTATGCCCTCAGCTCCTTTTGGAACTCTGCCTTTCTGGAGGCACCCCGGGTAGGTACTCCCATCCCCTTGCAGAACCCCTTTAGCTGGCTAACAGTGTATGTCTCCAGCTTTGCTAGGTCAAACTCTCCAGCTCCTGCTTGAGACCCAGCCAGAGACATGTTGTATGAGGATTTCATCAAACTGGTAAGCAGAAAAATGAAATTGCAGACAAGAGAATAAAAATCAAGTTGATCTTCAACAGTGGGTATGTAGTGTACACGTAGCGGTTGGAGTGTGACCTTTAAAATTAATATTAACATGAAAAGCTTGCAATGTAATGTATAACAAAGCTGCATAGAAAATCTGTTAACATAGAAAATTAATGCACACGTTTGGAATGTGCCCACGGGGAGTGGTCACCAATGTATACGGAGACTAATTAATCTTATTAATGATGAATTAATAATGTACTTATGTATGAATTTGTATTAGCATATTATAGTTACAGTCGTATTAGGGTTTTGCTAAATTAATCACTAGGCCTTAGCTTAGTGAGGGTCTGGGCCTAGCTGCCTGGTCTCATATTAAACTGTGCTTTTTCCCAACGTGCAATGTGCTGTTTTCCTGAAGGACACAAAGCTATACTTTACCAGAAGCTAGAGATATGTGTGTGTAGCCGTAGTAAATTCTTTCTCATGAGACCCGACTTGCTCAAGGAGACATTCTTGCCGAATGCGACAGTGTAATTCGTAACAGGTACAAGGCTGTCTCGACTAGGAGAAGACAATGGGAATACTGACTGAAGCGTAAAGTGTAACTTTTCTTACCTGACATTCCACCCAATGAAGACGTCAATTACAGGAGCCAATCAACTGCATGAGAACTGTGTTTTGTGGAAAATTCTAGTAAGGGAGATAATGATGCACCAAAATTGATCCAATGGGGAATTAAGGGCTAGTTCAACTGTTTTAAAATAACCGCATGACCCGAGGAGAAATCAGCCATTATTGGGACACTTTTGCCGTTATTCTGACATTCTGCCTTAAGCCATACTTTGCCAATGCTCTTTGAGCCTTTGCTGTTTATTCTTCCTACTACTTTAAACCATCCTCTGCTCGTTCTTACCTGATACTTACTTCTCCTCTTGATGAGGGAAGCACCTTATTCTTAGCTATGCTATACGGAGTCTTTGCCCTGTCCTATCCTTGCTAATGGTGAATCGACTGATGTCCTGAGGACGAAGACTGACGATCTTTGCTTATTCATTTGGAGGGCTAACTATCTGATGGAAATTGTAATTGTCTGTTTGACTTTCTTCATAGGTACCAACTGCTCTTTTGATAGAGGCCATAGTTAGATGTTTTCCAAATTTGTGTTTGCTAAATTGTTTTGCATGAAGCCCAACATGCTGATGCTAATTCAGGTTAGTTAAGGTGTTCACCAAAATTCTGACGTAAATAGACAAATGACTGAATTCTTGCTTTGTTGAAACACGTATCATTGCAACTTGTTAAACTATTTCTTATTAATGATATGTTAATGTTGAACGTATATGCTCTATATTTTGATTAAATTCTGTTTAGTTACAAGTTTGAAGAATTACTAATGAGATTGATTGCTAATGAGATAAACGGAGATGATATTAGATTGTAACAAATAGGGAAATAAATATTCTAACTTTTAACTAAATTGGTGAGGTTATTCATGACTGAAAGGTCATGGTGTGTTCGCTTTACTGATCTTAATTGAATGTCATTGACTAGTTTGTTGTTTAGGTATCATGAATATTGATCAGGTTATTGTGATATTGATTGTGATGTCAGAAAGATATCTCGTTCTGGGAAGTCTCCGAACGTGGTAAAAAGGTTAATCAGCCTACGCGTGTCTCCTTGTAAGTTTACTTACCAAGGTTCTGACGCGCTACCATAGCTATTGTATGTTACTGCACAAATACAAGTCCTATCCCACCGCTGATCACCACTGTTAGAAATTAGGTCTCTAGTTGGCAGAGGTATACACCCTTGTCCAAATAGGGATCACAATCCTAGTCAGGGTAAGTCACAATCAATCCAAATGATCTTGTGCCCACCCTCTAGTAGCTTGGCAATGAGCAGTCAGGCTTAACCTAGATGCCAATGTGTAAAGTATTTGTGCAATAAATCATGCAATAACACAGTGAGAACACCACAAACAGACACCAAACAAATTACATGCATGAGGACCGCAGAGGAGGAGATGCGTGGAAAAAGATAGGTGTGCATTGGTTTTCCGGGTGCACGCAGACGATGCGTTGATTCTTTTCCACACTGCAAGGACTTTGCGTTGAATTCCGGTGTGCAGGCTTGAATCATCTTTGCGATGCAGGGTCTTTTGATGCCCAGGGATAATGCGTGGAAATCCTGAGTGTGCGGGGTGAAGTCACAGCTGTTGCATTGATCCGGCAGGTGAATTTCTGCTGCACGTCTGGCGCTGTTTCGACTCCTCTCACAGGAAGTCAGACTATGTTGTTCTGGCTCAGCGATGCGTCGATCCGGTGGGCTGTGCAACAAAGTTCTAGTCACAACATTGACACTGTGTCGATCTCCACTCGAGGAGCCGGGCTTGGCAATGCCATGATTTTCTCACTGCTGGATGGGCTGTGCATCGATTCCGGCAGGCTGTGCATCCATTTTCACCGCACAAGGAGTTTCTTTGCAGAGATGTAGTCTTTTTGGCCCTGAGACTTCAGAAACAGGAGGCAAGCTCAATCCAAGCCCTTGGAGAGCACTTCTCCATAGAGCCAGAGGCCAGCAAGGCAGCAGGGCAACAGCAAGACAGCAGTCCTTTACAGCAAAGCAGTCTAGGTGAGTCCTTTGGGCAACAAGGCAGCTTCTCTTGGCAGGTTGCAGGTTCTGGTCCAGAGTGTCTTTCCCAAGAAGTGTCTGAGTTGATAGGGTCAGGGGCCCACTTTATATACCCAAAAGTGCCTTTGAAGTAGGGGAGCCTTCGAAGAGTGGTTTTGAAGTGCACATGGTCCCCTTTCAGTACAACCCTGTCTGACAGGGCCCCAGTAGGGGGTTTGGCAGTCCATTGTTTGAGGACAGGCCACTGTCCTTTCAAATGTAAGTGTCAGGCCCTCCACCTTCCCAGCCCAGGAAGCCCCATACAGTATGCAGATGTGTGCAGGTGTGACTGAGCATCCTGTGTTTGTTGTTTCCGGGGTGAAATTCACAAGGGAGCTGTCAACCAGCTCAGCCCACTCGTGGACTGGAGACAGGCTGAAAGGCAGAGAAGGATTTTAAGTGCAGAGAATGCTCACTTTCTAAAAGTGGCATTTCTAAAATAGTAATATAAAATCCAACCTCACCAGTCAGCAGGATTTTGTATCACCAACAATATATGAGGGTAGCCCTAATGTTAGCCTATGAAAGGAGCAGGCCTCACAGCAGTGGAAAACAAATGTAGGAGTTTTCCACTACCAAGACATATAAAACATACAGGTATATGTCCTGTATTTTACCTACACAACACCCTACCCTATGGGTTATCTAGGGCCTACCTTAGGGGTGACTTATATATGGAAAAAGGGGAGTTTAAGGCTTGGCAAGTATGTTTAAATACCAAGTCGAAGTGGAAGTGAAACTGCACACACAGGCCTTGCATTGGCAGGCCTGAGACATGGTTAAGGGCTAATATGTGGGTGACACAATCCGTGCTGCAGGCCCACTAGTAGCATTTAACTTACAGGCCCTGGGCACATGCAGTGCACTTTGCTAGGGACTTACAAATAAATTAAATAGTCCAATTGGGTATGAGCCAATGTCACCGTGTTTTTAAGGGAGAAAGCATATGCACTTTAGCACTGGTTAGCAATGGTAAAGTGCGCAGAGTCCTAAAACCAGCAAAAACCATGACAGAAGTTGAAAGGAGGCAGGCAGAAAGTTGGGGGTGACCACCCTAAGGCGGTCAGGTCTAACACTTGCCATTCTTTGCACAGTTGTAGAGCAGGAGATGCACTGTAAATTTACCCAAGGTGATAGCAGTCACTAATTAGATGGTAGAAAGTATTCCCGTTGGGTGGACACTTTGCAGAAAACGGTGACCTCTTCTTGGCTAAATATGCATTGCAGGATTCATTCTGGCACAATGCTCATTTTACAGAAATTAAACCTCAGCAGCAAGCACTTCCAGATACAAGTAAAGCAGGTGCCTAAGTTTCATCTCCATTTCAGTACTAATCAGTCTAACTTTGTGTGCATGGCCAAGGCAAAGTAATTGCGTTTTCTCTTCATTTCCACTTTAAAAAGTTATCTGTAATGCTTGATGGATGTGTTTCCATTCTTGCTTTTTTCGCGTGCAACATCTCATGTAGTACCTGTGACAAGTGGGTTCTTTAATGTCAACTGCTACTGAGACCTAACAACGTTGCACGGAGCCAAAGACGTGCTTGACAGGGGGTAGAGTGGTTATAAGGGCATAGCTGCAGAGCAAGGCCCTGTGGCCAGTCCCCGCCATGCACAGTCAATGGCCGAGCGTGATGTGGGATTGGGTGATTATAGAGGGTTGGCGCTGCAGCCAATCCCCGGTGCACAAGGCTGATGGCCATTCATGGCGGTGGTTTAATTAACGTATAGTAATTACAATTACTCCTTTGTAGTCTTGTTGGCCTGTCTATAGGAGGATTCATGTTATCACAGAATTCTGGAGAAAGACACGAGGAACAATCATATTGACAAAGGTCCATGGAGACATTTTCTCGTGGTCCATTAGGAAACTGTAGTTTAGAATACACACTGGACATTTACCGAACGAGGTAGCACTTGCTAACTAACTAGTAGAAAGTACTCCAGTTGTGTACACATCTTGTGCAAAATTGTGGACTCTTGTTGGATGAACGAGCAGGTGAGCTTTCATTCTGGCCATAATGCTCATTTCACAGAAGTTCAAAACTCAACAGGAAGCACTTACAAAAATAAACGTGGCAGGTGCCCCAGTTGAAGCTCCACTTGAGAAGAGGACAAATGATCCCAACTCCTGGACTTGGCAAAGGCAAAGAAAGCGTGCTTACGCAGCGATTCCATATTGAAAAACAATCTGAAATCCTTTATAGAGGGGAATGCATTTTTGATCTATTGGAGCGCAATATGTATGTAACTATGATGAGTGGCTTCTTTTTGTCTTTTTTGTCCTTTCCTGAGGGCCCTCTCCTTGCTGATTTGAGCCCGGGGACCTCATCCCTTGGGACCCACCTCTATTATATAGAGGGGGCAGGGTGGGCTTAACATATATTGTATTTTTTGGACGAGGGGCCCCACTTCCCCAGACCCTATCCTAGTCCCCTCCCAAGGCTGGTCTCGGCACCAGGGACTCCATTCCCCAGGGCCTGACCATCTGTCGTGGGTGCCCTGCAGGGCACCCAGTGTGCAATGGAACCACGGGGAGCCTCAAGGCCCCTGCGGTTCAAGCCAGAAACTCACCTCCTGCAGGAGCCAGCATTGCTGTCACAGAGAGTGAGCTGCTAAATATGCAGCTCCCTGTCTGTGAGCGCAATCTTTTCCTTTGCATCCTTGCTCGCATCTCAGCAGACAGGGAAACAGAGGAAACCTCCATTCCTAGCAAGTGAGACCTCTCTAACAACTCTTGCTTGCTGTGAGAGACGTGTTTGTTCTGACTTCGCGGGAGCTGTCAAAGCTTCCACCAAGTCACAGCAAACAGCTACATCCTGGGTGTGGGCACCCTAGGACATAGCAGGAGCCAGCACCTGTGGTGGAGGTCACCAGGGCTATATTTGGCTCCTCAAGGTGGGCCGTGTTGCCCCCCTCACCCTTAAACTTTGCCCCGGGGTTGTGGTGGTCCCTGGGACCAGGGGTCCGCAACGGACCTCCTTCATTATCTCATTTCAGCCCTGCGAGGTGGCGGACCCTGGGGCTAATACAAGTCCAAGGAGTTGGGGGGGCTGAGCTGCCCTCCTTCCTAAGTGCCACTGGGACCTGGCCCATCCAAGGGGCAAATTAAAGAAAAAGGCAGGAGACCGCCCTTCTTTTTTTTTAAATCTCGCAAAAATGTGCTGATCTGGATCCGTGGATATTTCAATGATTTTTAAAAAAATGCTTTTTAGCCCTGGCAGGGTTCGTAAGGAAAAACCAGACCAAGGGTAGGGCCTCAGGGTGACCCTACCCTGGCCCCTTTTTGTTTAGCTTTTTTTGTGGGATTTGGCTGAAGCCGAGTCTCAAGATGCCTGCCAACACTTCCTTGTTGAAGTGTTGGCAGCCAATCAGATATCTGCACGAGTACTGTTGGATCTGCAGGGGATCCGCGTCCCTAGATATCTATATTATTTAATCTCTAAAACTTCTGAACGGATGTACACCAAAGCAAAAAAAGCACACTTTCTGGACCAAGAACTACATTCTGACACATTTGGTGTAATTCATCCAGCGGTTTGAGTTGTAGTCATTTCCAAAATCCCTGTGGGAAAATCCGTTTTGAAAACCCCCTCTTTTTCTCAGTCCCCTGCTTAACGGATCTCCCTGAAACTTTCAAGACAGTAGCTAAACCTAGTGAAGTATAAGTTTTGACAACTTCGTGAAGATTCGTCAAGTGTCGCCAAGTTATTGGCAAAACAAAAAATGCTCTCCTTTGGAAACTAATATTACCTACTGGTGGTCGCCAGCAGGTAGTTATATTAAGGACCCAGTTTCCAGCGTTTTTAACTTGGCTATTTCTTTGGTGCTGTTTGATAAATCTTCATGAAATTTTCCAACAAAAGTGTGCCCGACAGTCGTGTTCTGCATGGAAAGTTTTGGGGTTATCCATTAAGCGGGCCAAGAAAAAAAGGGGGGGTCAAAAAAAGTGTGTTTCCGACTTTAGTCCCAATACGGATTTTGAACACAACTGCAGCCCGAACCGCTGACGGAATTACACCAAACTTGGCAGGAAGGTAACTTTTAAATTGAAGATCACATTTTTTAAATTTGGTGTAAATCTGTTCAGTAGTTTGAGATGTTAAAGGAATTTGAAATGTATACTAGTGGGTTGGAGCTTAAGCACAGATCTCATGTTGAGATCAGACTGTCTTTCAGCACTTCAACCAGGAAGTTCTGGCAGTCATCTTGAGACCAATATGCATGATACTGCCCCATTGAAATACATTTTAGTGAATGGCAGGTATTGAGGGTCACAAAAAGGAGAGCGTATAAAGGATCATAACAAATTTTAGTTACAATATAAATAATTTGTAGATGGTACCATACTAATTTTAGGGATTGTTGCATGTTCTAAGGTGACTTAACCCTGCTGGGATTTCATGGATGGTGTCTGAGAGATAACTGTTTTCTCATAATTTTCTTATGGAGGCTATGGAAGGTGCTCCAGAAGCCAAAAGGAGAACATATTTTCTGTAAATTCACACTATCTCAGCCATATGAGTCAGACATTCTCAGTAATACATGTTCTTCCAGAAGGAGCAGCCTGTCAGTTGATGGTTCCCTTATGTTCTACAACAGTCTCCCAGAGTGTTTCAAAGAACAACTAGAGAGCTAACAGTCTTATGTATGACAAAAGTGTGGCACACCTGAAGCCAACTTGATTGAATCAAACTGGTAAAACTTAAAGCAGTTAATTTAAAAAGGAACAAAATGAGGTGTTTCATTTTGTCATAGAAATTATGGTTAGTGCTATAGAAAGAAAAATTAAGACACGTTTTAAGTGAGTTCTTAAATATATCCCTCTTCCGACTCATTAAAGCATTCTGACATGTAGACTGAAACATGCACTTTCAACACTTGCAGCAGACTGCCAGTTAACTCCTTAGTGATCAGCAGCTTGGAGTGCTATATATGAGTCCCTAAGTGTAACAAAAAATCAAGTGATCAACTTTACAGCACTAGCCATAATTTCTATGGGAATGAGACCCTCTCACTTTTATGATTTCTAAAGGAACTGCTTTAGTTACTACAGTTTTGGTTACATCAAGATGACGTCAGGTGTGTCACACTTTTGTAATAAATATACTGTTAGCAATCTAGTTATTCATTAGAATACTTAGGGAGGCAGAGGTCAGGAGCACAGACTCAGATATTTGAGAGCAGGGAGGAGGGCGCAAAGGCAACAATTTTACAGCACTGGACAGGCGAGAGGGGCAGTGGCAGCACAATAAACAGGGGGAAGGGGAAAGAAGGGCAAGGGCAACAAACCAATCATGCCAGGCAGGCAAGAGAGGCTGTGGCAATACAGCAGGCCATTGAGGACAGAAGGAAGAGGCAGTAAAACTATACATGCCAACAGACTCAATTCAGGGAGGAAAATTATTTTAAGCCCAAAAGGCCTTTATTTTATTTGCCTCCTGCCTAAAATATCCTCTTTTTCCATATAAGTCAATAGGGAAAGTCAATTCCCCAGGTTTTTCCAAACTCTCCCTCTTACCAAATTCAAAGTGTTGGCAAGTATAGTACATTAGATCGCGGAGGACAGGAAGAATGGGGTAGAGAAATGGAGTCAGAAAACAGAGGTAAGGAGGGAGATGGGGAGGGGCAACAAACTGACCTTACAAGGCAAATGTCAGTGGTTGCAGCAGCACAATACACTATGCAGGGAAGCGGGACAGCAGTGCAGCCCAACGGACCATGGAAAGCAATAGGAACGGGGCAGGGAAGAGGGGAAAAAAGCAAGGGCAACAAGCTGACCATACTAGATAGTCATGAAGGAAAGTTGCAGCATAACGGTCCATGAAGGGCAGGAGGGAGGGAGTAGTGGCAGCACATCAGACCAAATAAGGCAGGAGGGAGGGGGTTGCTGTATGGACTCGGAAAACAGAGGGTAGGGTGGAGATGGATGTTTAGGGCAAATGGGAAAGGCAGTGGACGAACAACAGCCATACCGGGCTGTAATGAGGGAGCAGGGGCCTGGACACGGACAATGGATGGCAAGGAAGACGAGGGCAGGAGCAGGAAACTTGCGTGGGAGCAGCACAATGCCAGGCCAGCTCCTACGTCTAACCGCCCCCACTGTGCATTGTTATGGGCTTCTTAACATTAAAAAACCCTAAACATTCACTGAAAAATCCAACAGTTACAGGGGCATTATAATAGGAAATAGAATTAAAAAATCCCTAGAAATTCACTGAAAAAACAAAGATTACAGGGACGTTATATTTAGGTTCAGATTTTACACACACCAAACCATAGAAATTCAGCTGTTACATTTGGACGTATTTCAAGTAACTATAACTTGTGCCCTAAGGTAACTATAACTCATTCCCTCACCATGCACTGCTAAATACCCCAGATATTACATCACTCATAAAATCTTCTATGACATCATTGATAATATCGCTGTAACATATGCAGTAAGAATATTGATGAGGAAACTGTGCAAGGGCATGAGTTAGTTACCTTAGAGCATGAGTGGTTCCCAAGGAGGTGGGCCATGTGCACCCACCTCCTTTCTCAATGCCCCTGGAACCTGGCCCACCCGGAAATCAAAGAAAAGGTTGGGAGATCACCCTTTTTGTTAAATTTCAGCAAAATCCGCGGACCCTATCCTGGACCCTTTTTTTTTTTTTTTTTAACACTTTTTTTCTTATTGACCTTTGATTAAAAAAAAAACTTCCTGAAAAAAATATTTAAAAAAGGAAAGAAGTAAACATGTTATTTATTTTCAGAACTAACCAAATATTTCAAAAGATAATGAGTTTTTGCCAATAATAAATTAACTATATTTACTTCAGGTATTAAGAGAACACAATTGTGATTATTATAGAGATAAATGAGAAGTGTAAGGTAAGTTAAAAATGTGCCTGATGAGGGATTCAAAAAAGATGGTAAGTTAATAACTGACTACCATCTAATTATATTTCATAAACATAACACATTTTGTCCATCATTGTTTTCCTTTTTATGTGTTTTCAGACAAAACTACAATTTCTGTTGCAATACTATGTCATCATTCAGAACATTTACAGTTCAAGATGATCATATGGCAGTAGTCATTATTAAGTGCTGGGAAGAACAAGTCAATTGGATTGCAAAAAGAACACCCACAGGTGCTATGCAAGCCCATATGTTAATATATCTAACTAACTAATTTGATAAATATGAAAATATAGAAGGTAAGTTAAGCTAACTGTTTTTAAACATTAATTCTAACTTCTATGCGTCTAGAACCTTTTAACAATTACTTGATAGTTGCACAGATCATGATATTTAAAAATGTTATTGTAAGCTTTGGATTAATACAATAAATCTCATCTATCTATCTATCTATCTATCTATCTATCTATCTATCTATCTATCTATCTAACTGTCTATCTATCTATCTAGAAGACAAAAATACAAAAGTCATCTCCCATCCCAGGCCACATAATGACATATATCTCCTGAATTTTCTAACTTCAACTTATAAGCACCATGTTGCAATATTACAATGGTAACATCCTAATTTAGAGCTTATGATGTGAAATAGGACAGTGATTGTCTTGTAAATTTCTAGTCAGTCTGTGCTTAAAAGTAAGATTAGTAGCATTACATTCTATCCAATTAATGTTGTTCTGTATGTAGATTGTGTAGTGTCCCAGTGCTGCAGTCTCTCCATGATAGAACATTTTGGCATTAGTAGCCTACCTGTGCCCTTAAATAGATATTTGTGAAACAGTAAAGTTAGAAATAGAAGCACCTCTTTTTCTGTTATTGACAGAACATCTTTGAATCATAGAAATTATATATTTATTTCGCTGCCATTGTTAAATTAAGTGTGATTATAAGTTGTGATTTATAGCTTGGACATAGATTTTGTGCACAGCTTTAGCTTTGGAATTGTTAAATGGAATATATATGCAATCAGGTATTGGTAAATATACAATTATTTCTAAGTTTGTAAGAGTGGTGCTTGTAGACAATTTAAGCATTCATGTTCCCAAGAGTAGCTTATAGCGAACAGGTCTCAACTCGAGTGAGTTCGGTAGTTATTAGTCCTAAAATAGCCATACCAAATTCTTGAGCACCTTGTTCGTTGATAGAAGACTGAATAGCACCTCTAGAAAGCTAACGTATCTCTTATGGCACTTGTAGAGTGGCATTTGTGGTTGTCTGACAGAATCTTTTCATGAAAATGTATCAATGTTTTGCAGAAGCATTAATTAACTTGATGGTAGATAATTTATTTTATAGCTGGTAGATAAAAAAATCGATTATTAATTACACTTGTGTAGCATTTTATATCATTTAGATTTTGAAACGGATGTCCCATCGTTTCTGTATGTTTTTTTTTGTTGTTTTTTTAAGCACTTCCAAATCTGCTTTGTAGTTTGTTTACATTTTTCTTTCAAAACATGTTGGTTTTTAACAAATTGGAATATTGATCAAGATGATCAGTGTATCTGTTTCACAAACATTTATGTTCTGTTACACAGCTAATGTCAGTATTAATTCTTGGAATCAAAATCAGTGATAAATAGTCCTCTAATTTTTTTAACTTAAGATAGAGCAACTTATGCCATACCCTCTTTGAATACCGCTGCATAATCTAAACGTGGTCCTTGCGATTTGTGTATAGTTACCGCATGTACTAACCAAATATAAAACTGTTCTCTACGAATGTACTTATATCTTTCAGGCGTAAGAATATTGCTGCACAGAGGGACATATATTTTTGCCATTTAATGTAGTCAAATTTGACCACAATAAATTCAATGTCCTGATTTTTTGCTGGATATAACAAAGTCCACTATGAATCCCATAGCTCCATTTACTGGCCCTTTCTCTACATTTAAATTTTGACGTATAATCACACCACAATTTTTACATAGCTGTCAATATTTCTCCAATCCAGCAGAATGTACAACTGATTTTTCCATCATTTTAAAGTAATAGCTAAAGTTTTGAACATACGTATATCAGGTTGTGATTCTCCACTTTATCTTTAGAAGGAAGATGTAGAATAGTCTCCTTTCCCAACTGTAGCATTTCATAGATTAATAGCGCATACTTCTTTCACAGTTGACATTAAACATATAACGGGTTGTAATTTTGAAAGAAGGTAATACTTAACTTTAGCAGGTGAATGAAGGTTGGTAAATATTTTTTTGCATTTCTTGCCCATAGTATAATCTTTGCTTCATTTGTTACAATGTCAAGGTGAATGTCTTTGAAAATATTTGAATAATCTTCATTGTTAACTTGCCTCATGTGTTTAGTTAATTCTGTATAAGTGAAATGCAACCAAATGTTGATATTGCCTATACTTCCCAAAGAATTCTGAGTTTGGTCTTGCAAAAATAGGTTGACCTTTTACAGGTGTTAGTTGTAGTAGGTCTCCAAACACAATCACGTTTGCCTTCAAACAGGGCATCATAAGATGTTTCGAGTACCTTTAGCATCCGAAGATGAACAAGTGCCAACATTACATTTGAAACCATACTAACCTCATCTATAATCATAACTTTTACTCTTTTAAGGTCGCTATCAAGTTCTTAGCGTGTAACAGATTTTAAATTTAAGTGTTTCAATATGTTATCATGCTCCACAGGTAACAAGAGTAGATGATGTAAGGCAATTTCTTTAACGTTATGTGCTGATAAGCCAGTAGGAACAACAACTACACAAGATAAAGTAGGGCTAGTATCTTTAGGCACTTAATTAATAATTGCTTTAATAAAAAAGCTTTTCCTGTGCCTGTTTCATCACTTATATATTGTAATGTAGGTTCACAAGAAGTGCATTCAAATATTCCATTTTCATATTGACGTCCATGATCTACTGAACTTTTTATGTTTTTTAAACTTTCTTGTTGTTCAGTACTGTATTTAATTAAGATATTAAGTTATCTAAATAATGTGCACCCTTTTTCACTTGGTCCATTGCATTTTAAACCTCTTCCATGGCAACCAAAGCTCCATTTTCAATAATTGGTTGTCAAAGTGGCCCAGCACTCCTGGAAGTAGACTTATTATTAGTAGATGAAGTAATACATTGCATTTCTGCATTATTACTATTTTCTTCAATTTATTCATAGAGCATTTGTCTGAAATTCAGGCAAAACAGTCATTTTTATAAACATTAAATGCATCTTTATAGCATTGAAAGAGACATATAGGCCCATATTTATGGAAAATTATGCACAACTTTGCTAGCGCAGCTGTGCTTCATTTTTATTAACGCAAGCTAAAGCCATTTCCTAACACTAGCCGTGCACCATATTTAAAAAAAGATGCATGATGGTGCTAGAGAATGTTTAATGTCCCAGTAAAAAGACACTTGCTGGTAATGGATGGTCTTAGGGGAAATGGCGCTAGTGGGTAAAAAATGACGGTAGGCTAATTAGCGGCAAAATATCTGCTGCTAGTCAGCCTAGCGTCTTTTTTTGATGCACAAATAGCCAAAAAATGCCTCTTGTCCAAGTATAGACAACAGTGGACCGGTGTCCCTAGCACAACACCAACATACCCAGTGCCAGCCAGGGGGCCCCATGTAAGGGGCCCCCAGTGGCACACCACACACATACACTTACCTGTGATGCCCCCCCCCTCCAGTAGTGCCCTTGTGGTGTGGGTGGTGATGGGGGTTGGGGTGGGCATCTATGTTCCCATTCCATGGTGTTTCCCCATGGAAATCGGCCTACCAGCACTTTTACGTCTAGTCTGACCAGGTGTTAAATTATGACTCTAATTGGGCTTGGCACCATTCTTTAGGTCTGCCTCCTTGGAGCGTTATTTCAGTGTCTGGAGGTAAATATGACGCTGGGGGGCTAGCATCATTTTAGGAAGGAAACGCCTACCTTGCATCTCATTGTCGCAATGAGACCCAAGGTGGGTTGGCACTTCCTCAAAATGGGACTGACTTTGATATTCTGATGCTAGATGGGTGTAGCGTCAAAATATAAAAATGGAATTAAGTTAGCACCACTTTAGCGTCAAAATAAATTACGCTAAGGCGACACTAACTTTCCATAAATATGGGCCATTGGATCTTCTTCTTTGCATCATGGGTTAAATAGTTGAAGGAGTGCTAAATAGTAAAAATATTTCTTTTCTCCTGCAGCACAACTTAGTTTATGATGATTAATAAGCGTAGGTTTAATATGATGTGTTAGCAACCATTATTACCTTCTACTGGAAATTTACCAGTATTGATATTCTAAGTCACATCATTTCTATATGTATAGAACAGAACACCTCCATACAGGGAAAAGTGGACTTCTCTTTGGGTAGTATATGTCCAAAATATTTGTTTTCAAAATGTCTTTGTTTCGGGGATCAATAGGTGCAAGGTATTCAATTTCGAGTAGGCTTTTTAGAATTTTTTGACATGATAATGACAAGCCTGAACCAAGCCACATGAATTACTTTGATTAACAAATATAAGTTTGAGGAACTTAAGTGGTCACATGCTTCATAGGTACTGCCCTCACAGTGAAATAGCATTTGAAGACAAAATGTGTATAATCTTTTGAGTGCTCTGCTGACATTTAGTCCCCTACCTCCTTAATATCTGTTTTTTTCTGCCTCTGCAATTTATAGGAAGTAACATAACATGCAACCACTGTTGAGTTATCAGCAACAAATTGTATGTCCCTTTTAGCATCCTACATATGTAAATGTAAAGGGTTGTAGTCAATGATATGTTGTGATGATTGTTGTCTTCTAAAAATGTATGTGTTTTTGCTGATTTGTCAGTAACCACATGTCTTACAAATGACATGAAATTATAGATTTTTCCTTTCTGTAGAATTGCTCTGAAGCTACATTTTGAGTAATATTTAGATTTGCTCTGATATTTTCATAAGCAGTATTTACCTCACATATGTGATTGAAAGTATAAAACTTGCTCAGATGCTTTCTTGTTGTTCTCTATTTTGGAGATGTCATGAGTCACATAACATTTTGAACTGAGTCATCACAGTTGTATCCAAACCTAGGTGTATATTTTATTCTGAAAAGCATATGAATGTTCAGTGTGCCTCTTGCATGATACTCTTTTTGCCAAAAGTAATTGAGTACTTTTGTAATATCTGCAAACATTGGCAGGATCTAAAGAATATATTTCTGTGGCTGTTATTTGCTGTAGATGTCTGGAATATTAGCATCAGCCTAGAGAAGAAATTGATACAAATCATCCCATTTGTACTCAGCACAGTTTAAAGTAATAAACAAAGTAGGCAGTCCTAAATGTCCGAGCATCCGAGCATACATTTCAGTTCTCAGTGTCTTCAAAATCAATATTCATTTGTCCCTCTTTGACATGCCTTAATGTTGATTAAGTTATACTCTAGATTTTTATCTTTTTTTCATGCACCTTTACAACAAAATCCTATGCTGTTGTATTAGTAAAGCCAGTTCCAGTTTACATTACATGTGCAACCGCAGAGGAATGAACAGAAAGTTCACTTTCATATAGTATAATATAGAGGAATTGCTTGTCTAAAGCAAGGAAAATCTGAATTATAATATTGTAGCTTGGTACTCACATGCTGAAATTTGGACTATACGATCATCCTATCACTCACCTTTTCCAGCAGGGAATAAATGTGGATACGATCTTTCTTCTAGTGATTTCTCACAGACATTAATGGTCTCTGAATTACCTGTCTTCATCTGATAGAGTTCTAAAGCATCACCCATCATGTCTCTTCACTGTAGTGGGTGTATACTATAATGCTCATATATTTGTTCAGCTTGTTCTTTATTGATTCGTTCAAATTGTCCTGTTTCATTTGTATTTTTCAAATGATAAGTATGTAGAGGAGATATAGGCCCTGGTTTGCGCAGTTTAGCATGTAAGAGTATAGCACTGTTCCTGGACGCCAGTCGGGTGCCATATTTATGGAATGGCGGAAGCTGCGGTAATGCCTGGTTAGCGTCATTGTAAAGCCAAAGTCTAGCGCCAAAGTATAAATACGGAGTTAGGTTTGCGCTGAATTAGCGTAAAAAGAAAATTATGCTAATTCAGCGTGTACCAGGTATAAATATGCCCCTTAGTTTCCTGCATGAAAATCTACATAGTATATGTTGTTTTTCTTAAGGTAATATAATATTTTCTGAACTTTTTCTATGCTAATTAATTCTTGCCATTGTCTCTGTATGTACTCCATTGATTAAAAAAACTAAAGGTTCCTCTATTTTGCATTCAACTCCAAAAGTGGTTATGTGTTTGTTGAAATCTATTGGCAGAAAAACAACTTTTCCTTTCAGTGCACATAATAATTCATGCGACTGACATATTCCAGACTTTGGTTGCATTCTAACTATGATTTGGAAATCTTTTAATTTAAATGCTTCACATACATTCAGTTGCTATCATTCTGAAAGGATTGGATATATTTCCAAATTTTTATGAATTCCAAATTCAGGCATGAAGTTATAGTTTAGTTTTTCAAAACAGTAACTGCAGATTATGTGATATTTACAGACATTGTCTCTTTCTTCTGCAAACTGAAAAAGAGTTAGATTTCTCCAGTATTGTTTATCCTCATTTTTTTCTCAAGGAGATCTATAATTTGTGCTACCTTTTTATAATGTTTTCCTTGACAATAAATGCAAATCTGATTAGGGATTTCAGAAATAGTTTCTTGAAATTCAAGAATATCAATTGCGTAATATGTTAAGTTCAATCATGGATTCTCTGATTCATTCTAACTGAAGGCAACGTCTGGACAATTTTTATTCTCAGAGTGTTTCAAAGTATTTAGATTGGACATAGTCCATAATAATGGTGACTTGTGAGGGGCTACGATAAAGTAGAGGATACTGTAGTTTTTCCACTTGCATGGATGGTCTTTTCACAAATTATAATATCGGCACAGATTTTCTTAGCATTGAATGATATGATGGAATATGGTGTTATACATGTGAATTGTCAAACAACCCAAATAATATGTTTGGCGATTAAAATGGTCCAAAATGAGCACATGTTTAAGTAGTAGAGATATTTGATTTATTTAAGTAGTGGTGGCATTTTATATGGCATTAAAAATGTCCTTAGCTTCACAATGGATGTGGCTCTGATATTACAATTGGAAGTGCATTTCCTTTCACATACGGTATTCTGATTTTTTTGTTCCTGCAAATCTTCATTAGATTTTTTTTTTACTTGTGTTTTTCTTAACTACTACATTTTGATGTAAGACTTCATGACACTGGTTCTTCATGTGTGCCTGGAAGCACATAATTATTCTATTAATGGTAACTCTCTTCATGAAAGTATGCTTTAGTGCTTGATGTATGTCTCCAAGTTGCCTGAAAAATGTTACAGAAGTTTTGGGCAAGATGTATCAACCATTTTTGCATTCGCAAACAGTGTGAATGGCCGTTTGCAAATGCAAAAATGCTTTTCAGTATGAATGAAAGGCATTTGCAATGCAATTTTAAGGAATCACTAAAATAGCGATTCCTTAAAATTGCGTCCCCATTTAGAGAATCGTAAATTGCAATTCTCTAAATAAGAAATCGCAAATAAGGAATCCTTATTTGCGATTTCTAAACCACATGTAACAAGCAATTCCTTAATGCGAATTGTGCATTAAGGAATCGCAATTACCACCAAGTTGAACTTGGTGGTAACCATGTGCAAATTTTAATAATGCATAAAAAATGCATTTTTAAAATTGACATGTAACGCACACATGCCCCTTTGGCATGTATGCGCCTTACATGTCTTTTAAAATGTTCTTGGGGTGCAGCAGAGGGGGCCTTAGGCCCCCAGCACCCTGGGGTTTACATTTCACAAAATTGCGAATTCCAGTTAGGAATTCACAATTTGGCAAATGCAAAAAATTCGCAAACATGGGCCTGCAGGCCCACAGGTGCGAATGGGTCTGGTATCGCAATTTGCGATTCGGTAATAGCAGTTGCGATTTTTAAGAAATCGCTATTACCGAATCGCAAATATGATACATACCATTTTGCGACTCAGAAATAGCGATTTCTTAAAAATCGCTATTAGCGAATCGCAAAAGGTTTTTTTGATACATCTGGCCCTTAGTCTTGTTAGTGATTTCTAACATGGTTTATATATTTTATAGGTTGCAATTAAACAGTCAAGGGTTTTCACTCTGTTCATTATGAAAATGAAGAGTTTTCTTTTGACATAAAATGCTTTTTCCACAATATATTGAACATAATGTGTCTGTATGGGTTTCATGTCTTTTTCCTTATGAAAGTAAATGTTTGAAGCAGATTTTTCAGGACACGTGCTTTATAATGATTTTCAGTTATTTTCCTAATGTTGTCATTTCTTGTGAGTGTCTATTGTTATTTTGAGTAGACGGCATTTTCTGAATAGCTAACTGTTAATGTTGCTCTCTTTAGGAATTAGTTGTTATTAACCTTTTTAGTACTAGGGTTAAGGAATGTAGAAACATTAGATAAAATATTTTAATCTTACCAGTACAATTGTTTTTGTTTAAGAATTCCCCTTCTCTTTGTTCAATTTCCTTCTCCTCTCTCTGTATTATAATTTCTTTTTTTGCTTCTCAAGATATTGTTTTTTAGGTATTTTGTTTCTATGTGGGCAAATCAGTTTTAGAAAAGTCTTAAAGAAGTAATGATTACATAACTAATTGTCCCAATACACGGAATAATTTCTTTTAATTCTTTTTTTGTATTATTTTTGTTTCAGTATTCCATATAGAAATGTACTTGTTTGTTACCCGTATGTAGAAATATGTAGACGTAGGAGATGACGTATAATTTTCAATTTCCCTGTTGAGTCTTTTAAGAAAAAATTTGAGTTGTATTACTTTCCATCAGCCAAAATAGTCTGTATGACTGTTGGTGGTATTTAGTAGAATTGGGCTGTGCTCATAGCCCACTTTGTGTTATTAAACAATCACATAATCTTTTACTTCTTAAGTGTATTTCCTATTTCTTTTCTGTTTGTTTTATAACCATGTGACCAGAAAAGTTCATTTCAAATGGCTTTCTAATGGTTGTCATGTCACTGCTGCAGGCTAGCTTCATTTCTTACCTCATTTTAGTTGTAAGTAGTATTGTGCTATATTAGCAGCCCAAATTGTATTCAAGCCAATAATTGTCTTCCTTTCAAAATTAAGTTGTTGCCATGATGCTGTTCCCTAATGGCCAATCATCTAACTCTTTATACATTTGTTTGTCTGCCTCTGTGTTCCTTATTATTTAGGTTTTAAAGTATTTGAACTAACATGGATTGGTGAAACAGTTAAAATGGAATTAATTGCTTCCTCTACTTTCCTTTGTTAGTAATTTTGACCATTTCCCATTTATGGTTATCCACTGTTGTGGCAATGATATAGGAGACTTAACTGGAGTGAGATTCGAAATTGAAATTTAGGTGACATTTTCCACCTTAATGTTTATGTTTCCGAATGCACATTGTGTTCTCAAATATTTGGCAGAGACAAAAGTGTAAGTGGTCTATAATAAATGCTGCCTAGTATGAAAAGACTCAAAGACATGTGAGCAAGGCATTGTCAGTATTCCTCCGCAGTCATAAAATGTATTCCATTTCTCATCTAAATATAAAATATGGCAATGCAGCACTCTATTGTCCTGACAATGTTTATTTTTCAACCTATGGAAACTATGTTTTTATTTTAAACCTAAAAATGTGTCTTCGCAAACAGCTAAAAAATGTTTATTCTAAAAAGGCTCTTTTAAGAGCCATCCTATATTATGTTTTTTTTTATTTTGTCATGTATTTATGTTTTGTTTTTTTATTCAATAGGCAGTGTGGTACTTACTAGATAATTTTGTGAAAGTACAATAGTACTATGTTAACTTTAAAAAATATATTAATAAATGAATAAAACACATTTATCTATCTATACATCTACACATTACAAAAAGAAGCTATGTTGGACCCGTCAGTCTTAGAGTGATCTTCCCCTAAACCTTTTGCCTTTACCCTCCTATTTTTCTGAATGTATTTCTGCTGATAGTAGGACTCTGCACTTTACCACTGCTGGCCAATGTCAACATGTCTATGCTCACTCTCTAAAATATGGTAAAATTGGCTTACACCTCACTGGCACATTTAATTTACTTTTAAGTCTCTAGTAAAGTGGTATGCCATATACCTAGGGCCTCTGAATTAAATGCTGCTAGTAGGCCTGCAACACTTATTGTGCCACCCAGTAAAGCAGCCCCTTAAAACATATTCCAGATCTGCCATTGCAGTCGGAATGCAATTTGAAACTGCCAATACGATTTGGCAAAATAACCCCCATGCAAACCTTAAGCTCCTATTTTATTACATATAGTTCACCCAGAAGGTAGACCCTGAGTAGCCCAACTAGCAAGCTGCATTGTAATTAAAAGATTGGGCATACACTTTTAAGTTTACATGTCCTGGTAGTGAAATACTCCTACTATGGTGCCTACCTCTCCCATAGGATAACATTGGATTGCCTTAGTACAATTAATATGTGCTAACTTTTGATTGAGAGGAGGTAAATATTTCATTTTTGGTCTTTAATACATTGTAATTTAAAATCCTCTTTAATTGTAAAGTTAGAATTTAATTAAAAATTTTGAACATTTTAGGGATAAGGTATGCCTGGATGGGCCATCATGGCTATGACCTAGCTACCCGCAGTCCCACTTGAAATCAATAGTCTGTGCCCTGCCTTCACACAAAGGACTTGACATCACCTCATTGTTTAGGCAGCCGGGTTGGAGCCCAGGCAGAGAAAGCAGGAAACTGCATGTACTTCAAAGAGAATTCTCTAGAAACGTCTCCTACTTCAAAGAAGGGACAGGAATAAGAATAGGATCCTCAGACCCACTTTCAGTCCTACGAAAGGTCTGGGGACTGCCTGCTACTGTTGCCTGCGGTGTACTTCAGAGAAATGCTTTGCTGCACCTGGAAGGACTGTTTTACTGCCTGAAGCCTGCTTTGAACCCTCACAGGCCTGCCCTGTTGCTTAAGCCCTGATCCACTTCTTGAACTCAATGCTATCAAATTGTCTCCACAGGCTAGTGGGCTGCCTTCCTGATCAGAGCCTCAGGAGCAGAAAAGGCTCCAGTCATCTTGAATGTGCATCTGGACCAAGCCTGAGTTTGCCCTAACCCCCCAAGTTGTACCCTTCCAGTTCTGGACTCTTGGTGGCAGTGCTAAAGGTGCCCAGTTATCCCAGACTTGGGACTTAGAACATTTTTGGCCACAAAATGCTGTGAGAACAAGAAGAAACTAGGACCAACCTGTTTGTCAGTCTGCCCAAGGTGCATCGCCGGTCAGTCTGACTTTGTGGCAGCTCCTGCTACCATTTTCTCTGCAGTAGCAAATCCTGCTCAGAGGTCCTTCGCAGAAGGGGTATCTGGCCTCTTGAAGCCCTCGCTAGTTACAGCCTCATCCCACTGGAGATTTTCAACCTCTGAAAAAGAGACTAAGGGCCTCATTATGAGAGTGACTGTCCCACCATGAGACCGCCAAACTCACGAGGAGGACGCCTCCGCCATGGCACTGACATTCCCCCCCAAGTGTATTACATTGTTCCTGCCGGGCTGACTGGTAAGTACATTGCAACACGCATTCCCACCATGCTGCCCCACAGGAACAGTGTTAGGATATTAGCCTCTGCTCTCTTAATGGAGCCGAGGCTAATATCTTAACACTCCATCACCCTCAGAATGCATACTGTCTGTAAAGCAGAAAGTGTGCACTCCACTGTGCTAGGCAGGGGCCCCTTTGTGGCCCCCGGCACTGGCTTTCCACCAGCCTTTTCATGGCAGCCTCCCCACCATGACAAGGCTGGCAGAAAGAGGGGTTGTAATCAGCCAGGCGCGCTGAGTTGAGCGTCGCCATGGCTGGTTCAAGCCTGACTGCCATTAGCCTTGTCGGGATCTTTGATCCTGGCAGGGATGGCTGCCTTTAGACAGGTACGCCTGTCAATCTTGCACTGTAGTGGCGAAACCACCACAACCGCGGATGTCTGACCAACACCGTGGAGCTGGCGGTCCTAGGACCACCAGCCTCACAATGAGGCCATAAGTCCAAATCTTCACTTCAACTTCAAATATAATGGGGGGCTGACTGGGCCCCCTTGCAGCCCTAGGGACTGCCAACTCCCCAGGGATTTTAACACATTTAACGTGGGGGCCGGACACCCCCACAGATCTAGGTACCACCACCTCCCCCAGGTTAAACAAATATAAGGTGGGAGACTGCCCAGCCCCCCGCAGGCCAGGGGACCACCACCCCCAGGGGCTTTTACCAAATGTAACCGGGGAGCTTCCCACCCCCGCAGCAGCCCAGGTGACCGCCACCTCCCTGGGGCTTTCAAAAGATTAAATGTGGGGGCCACCCCCGCCCCCAGGATCCCTGGGGACTGGCACCCCGGGGGCTTTAATGAAACAATGAAGTGAGTCTGTTTTGGACCTCTGGCCCCAGGGATCACCACTTCCCCAGGGCTAATTTGCATGTTGGAGCCAGTAATGGCCAAGGGGGCTGCCACCACCCCAAGGCCGGCTCCTGCTATGTCCTGTGGTGCCCACCCCAAGGGACATAGCTGTTTGCTGTGGCTTGGCAGCAGCTTTGACAGCTGCCACCAAGTCACAGTGAACATTCTGCTTGTATGAAGTGAGAGCTGTCAAACAGCTCTCACTTCATGCTAACAGAGGTTTTCTCTGCCTCCTTGCCCACAGAGAGGCAGGCAGGGAGACAAAGGAAGCACTACTGTCACAGAGAGGGATCTGGTCTAGGAGTTCTCTCTCTGTGATAGCAATTCCGGCTCCCACAGGTGGGACCACAAGGGCCTTCAGGCTCCCCCCTTGGTCCCCAACATTGTCACTGGGTGACCTTGGGGCAACCAGGTCACATGGCCGGGCCCCAGGGATGGGGTCCCCGGGGTAAAGATAGGCCCTGGGAAGTGGGGGCACATGGACCCTCTCCCCCCCCCAAAAAAAATTATGCTGGTACCCGGGGTATGGTGTCCCTGGAGCCAAGATCAGCCCTAGGGGCGGCACCATCGGCCCCCGCTTCCCCCCCAAAAATGTAAGAATTTGGCCACGCTCCAGCAGATGGTGTCCCAGGGGCTGACATCAGCCCTGGGGGGGGGACGCAGCGCCCATCCCCCCAAAAAATAATTAGGCAGGGACCTAGGGGGTAGGGTCCCCTAGGCCGAGACTAGCCCTGGGGAGAGAGGGGTCACATGGCCGTGCTCCACAAAAAAAAATATTCAGGCTGGGCTCTGGGGGAATGGATCCCTGGGGAAGGGGACTGCATGTTCCCCCTCCCCCCAAAGAGCATTACAGAAGTCCATGCCCCAGGGGTTCCCAGGGCCAATATTGGCTGCAAGAGGGGGGCATGCAGACCTGCTGTCAGTTACCACTATGCACAGCCAAAAGCCATGTGCAGCGCAGTATTGGGTTCTACCACCAATGCACACAGCCTTTGGCCATGCACGGCAGCAGTAGGCCTCAGGGCCTAGCCTGCGGCCAGGTCCTGCAGCCGACAGCCATGGTGTTGGTTGGTTATAAGGGTTGGCTACAGGGCCTGGCCACAAGCTAGACCCTGCGGCCAACCGCTGCCGTGCATGGCCAAAGGCTGTGTACAGTGGTGGTTTCATTAATGTATAGTTATAAAAATTACTTTACATTGAAAAACTAATCATAGTAATTCCCTGAAACAAAGTTTCTGGGTGATCCATCAAGCAGGGGCCGAGAAAAAGGGGGTCAAATAAGGTGTGTTTCCCATGCTAATTCCATTAGGTGTTTTGAACACAACTACAGCCCGAACGCTGAATGGAATTAGACCAAATTTGGCAGAAAGCTAGATTTTGTTCTGTAGATTATGATTTTTGTTATTTGGTTCAAATCCATGTAGTTGTTTTTGAGATATTAAAGAGAAAATAAATGTGCATATCTAGGGCCGTGGATCCGTCATGAAGTTTTCACAGCTATCACAGCATATTCGTGAATGCTTGCGACACTAGGAATGCTGTGATTGGCTCTTCACAACCTGACCAGAAAGTTCCAGCCACCATTTTAGGTTACTGGACATGGTCCCCGTGGCTGAAAAATCAAGTAAAAAAGAAGTATAAGGTGTCAAGATGGAGGTACCCTGACACCAGGGGTGTAATATAAGGGTCTTTCAGGGTCAAATCATAACTTTAAAATGTTTTTTTTCTCACCTGGTGCCATATACACGAATACATTGTGATGCTCAGTGCAGCCCCCACCGTGCACCATCACGACGAATTAGCGAATATCGGCAAAACATTCAAAAAAACATTTACAGACTCATTCATACACTAAATCATTCACTAATAGAAACACTCAGTCACTCATGCACCCATTCAAAGACCCACCCAGGGTACACTCATTTTCAGATCCACTCAAACACTGAGTCACAGACCCACTCAGATCCTCATGCACTCCCTCACAGACCCACTCAGACACTCCTGCACTCAGTCACAGATGCACTCAGACCCTCATGCACCCACTCACAGACCCACTCAGACACTGATGCACCCACTCACAGACCCACTCTGATGCACCCACTTGCAGACCCACTCAGACCTCACCTCTCCCTCAGAGGCCCATTCAGACATTCCCAAACCAACTCACAGATCCACTCAGACCCTCACACACCCACTTACAGACCCACTCAGACCCTCATGCACCCACTCACAGACTCACTCAGACACTGATGCACCCACTCACAGATCCACTCAGACACTGACGCACCCACTCACAGACCCACTCAGACCCTCAGGCACACACTCACAGACTCACTCAGACACTGATACACCCACTCACAGACCTACTTAGACATTCACCTGCCCACTCACAGACCCACTCACAGCGACACTCTCACATCCACTCTCACACCCAGAGACACCCACTCACACCTTCTTTCACACCTAGACACTCTCATACCTACTCTCACACCCACATAGACCCCCTCACACCTTCTCTCACACTCAGACAGACACTCACACCCAGAGACACCCTCTTACACCTATGCTCACACCCAGAGAGACAAGCCCTGTGGCCAATTCCCACCTTCAGCATGTGCAGCACGACGTGGTTGAGTAGTTATAGGGGGTTGGTTGCAGGGCCTGACCGCAGGCCAGACCCTATTGCCAACCACCACTGTGCACAGCAAACGTTAGAGGGATATTATAGTTAGGAAATAGAATTTTAAAACTATAGTAGTTCACTTAAAAAAACAAAGGTTACAAAGACGTTATAGTTAGGTTCTGAATTTACTCGTACAAAACCATAGAAATTCAGCAGTTATAGTTAGAGTTATTTGAAGTAACTATGACTCTTACAACGAAACTAAACTCGCGCCCTCACCATGCACTGCTAATTAACCCAGATATTACAGAACTCATAACAACTTTTCAATAAAAATATCTATGAGGCATTAGCAGTCAAAATTATTAAACTGTGCATGATGGAGGCACAAGTTACCTTAATCCCATATAACCACCCAACCCTGTGTCGTGCAGGGCCTTCAGCGTGCGCAGCAGGGGTTGGCTCTCAGCAGCAGTTGGCAAAAAACTATAACGTCCCTCTAACCCTGTAACCTTTGGTATATATATATATATATATATATATCACAGGTAGGTAGTTATAGTTGGGGCCCAGGTTCCATAGGATAAGCATTTTTTGTTTTGTCAATAACTTTGGTGCCGTTTCACAGATCGTCACAAACTTTTCAAAACTAGTATGACAGTCAGTTCAGCTGTTGTGTTTAAAGTTCAATATATATACGGATTACAGAGATGTCATAGTTAAGTTCTGAATTTACTCGTTCAAAACTATAGAAATTCATCAGTTATAGTTAGAGTTCTTTCAAGTAAGTAGAACTCACGCCCCAAGGTAACTATAACTTGCACCCTTGCCATGCATAGTTTTCTTATCAATAATTTTCTTGCAAATGTTGCAGAGACAGTATCAAAGATACCATACAAGATCTTATCAATTCTATAATATGTGGAGTAATTAGCTGTGTATGGCGAAGGTGCAAGTTATAGTTACCTTAGGGCCGCACCAACAGCAGTGCCATGATTGGCTGCAACCTCAGAGAAAAGTTGCAGCTGTCATTTTGTGAATGGGGACACAGCTCTCAGGTGGAACAAAGGGTAGATAGGATTTAAGGGGTCAGGTTAGATGTATCCTGCCATGGGGCGGATGGAGGGGTCTGTGAGGGACCTCTCATGGGCAGAAGTATGCCGAAAAATGTTTTTTTAGTGTGCGTGAGGATCCGCAGATCCACTGTGGCACTCAGCAAGGATCCACATGTGAGTCTGCGGCAGACCTACTGATCCAGACCCCAATTTGAAAAATGTACCCCATTTACAAACCCACACTCACTCAAAACCCCACACAACCACTCAGAAACCCATAGAGCCACACCACTCACAGACCCAAAAAACCACTCACACATCCACTCACAGTCCCACACAGCCAATCACACACACCCTCACACTCCTACTCACACTCACAAACCCACTTATACACACACACAACTAGTACCACACCCAATCACACACCCATACAGCCATTCGCATATCCACTTACAGATCCACAAAACCACTTGTACACCAACTCATAGATTCACACAGCCATCCATACATCTACTCACACACCCACTCACATACTGATACAATCACTCACAAACCCACTCACAGACCAACACACCCACTCACTCACAGACCCACACAGCAACTTACACTCTACTCACACACCAGACTTACACACCTACACAACCACTCGAACACACATAAAATCACAGGAATTCAGCAGTTATAGATATAGTTATCTCAAGAAACTATAACTCATGCCCTGAGGTAGCTATAGCTCGCACCCTCAACATGCACTGCTAGTTACTTCACATATTAGATTGGTCATGACATCTTCTATGACATAATTGATACTATCACTGCAAAATTGCAATAGCATTATTCATGAGAAAACTGAGCATGGCGAGCACAATTTATAGGTACCTTAGGACAAGAGTCCCTGTAACCTTTGATTTGGTTTTCTATATATCATAATTATCACTGAGTAGTTACAGTTAGGACCTAGTTACCATAGGAAGATTGTTTTTTAGTTTGCTAATAACTTTGGTGCCCTTTGATGAATCTTCACAAAACTTTCCAAAATAAAGATCCTCCACCTCAGCTCCTTACTTGTAAGTTTCTGAGTGACCCATCAATCGGGATGAGAAAAAAGGTGCGTCCCAAATTGCATTTTCCCCATGCAATTTCCAAATGTATTATTGAACATTGTTATACACTGCTAAAAGGACTTACACCAAATTAGACAGAGAGCTAAATTGTCACACAGACACTATACTTTTTGTGATTTTATGTAAATCTGTTCTGCGGTTTTTGAGAACTTAAGGTACAAAGTTCATGTATATCTTGATGATTGGCTTTGGACGACTCTCACAAAGGTCCTGTGATCACACAACTTCAAATAAGAGAGTGGTTTGATTAGTCCAGGGTGTTTTTTTCCCATTGGCTGTCTATCTCCTGCAGAAGTGCGAGACTCCTTCACATCTCTCTGAAGCTCACGCTTTGTTTGGCTGACCACAATATGAGGTGAAATGTCACCGCTGCCTATTTTGGACTCCAGGGCTCGGTCCCTGCGTCCTGAAATAAAACAAAAATACGAAAATACAAGAGGGCAAGTTAGGGTTACTCCTAGCACCTGCGGCCAAATTTTCAAACAAAATATGTTTGGGTTGCCACCCTTGCTGCTACGAGAGTCTGATAGAAGCACAGGGGCCACTCTAGATCCATCCTATGCAATGTGAAAACCTGCTGGTGGTGGGTTGGCTGTTTTAAGATGGATGGTCATGAGGCTAACTGTGCTGTGCAGAAACAAAGGCCTACAGGGCAGGGGTAACAGCCCAAAGAGGGTTGACTGCATGGCCTGGACACAGGTCAGGCCCTTCGGTTAACCTTATGCTGAGAACACCTGAAGGCCAAAACCAGCGGGGTTGGCTGCTAGCAGGGGGTTGGGCACAGGGTCTGGCTGCATGACAGACCCTGCAGCCTATTCTACACTACGCATGTATGAAGGCCCTGTGCATTGGGAGGTGCCAGCCCTGGGGCATTCGACACAGGGCCTGCGGCCAACCTCATGCAGTGCACGGCCATGCCTGGGGTGCTTGGCATAGTTACTTATGGCAATAAAATAGTACTTTGTGTTTGAAAAAACACTAGAAAGTCAATGAAAAAACTAAGGTTAAAGTGATATAGTTCGATGAAAAGGTCAGTTTAAACATAACATTTAAAAATTCTAAAAAAACTGAAATTCTCCAGTTATTTTAAATAATTGTAACTCATGCCTTCTCCATGCACTGCTGATGACATCACCACATATTATCCAATATTATCACACATTACATCGCTCATGACATATTCTTCCACATTATTAATAACAATAATATGACACCTGAAATGACATAATAGACTACATCACTGTGGATGGTATTTCTTAGTCTAAAATTTTATGTTTGCAGTCATGATCACAGGAAGCGGGGTGAGCTAGCCATGTGAGGTAGTGTGGCTGAGCTTCCCCTTCTTCTTTCTTGTCTTGGGGCCCAGGAGAAGGGGTTGTTCTGATAAATAAATTCATCTTAGCTTTTAAGGTCAATGGAATAAGATATGCTTTCCTGTCCAGCAAACCATTTATATGTCAAGAGAGGCGAGAGTTATAGATGCTTGTCAAGATAAAATTGGTGAAAGTTGGGAACTATCCTACCTATCCCATCTAACATCTGTCCCCAGCCCTTCAGGCATTATGAAGTAATTAAGTGATGGCTAGGACGTATTTTGCATTAGTGCTGTCCCAGGCCATCAGGCTTTTTACTTTGATTGTGTTTTCATTATAATGGTGAATTATTGTCCTAATATTGGGTGCTGCTCGACATCTTTGTATTGCACTTTATCAAAGTCAGTATAACAGCCTTGTATGGCAACTGTGAGGATCTAAAGATGTGTATGGGTGGGTTAATGGGCAAGAATAATTATGGTTCTGACAAACAGGCCTGCCTCTTCTTTGCTAAAACTAGATAAAGTTTAGAAAGTATCCTATTTAACAGTTGTCCCTAGCCGATTAGGCATGGTTAAGTAATAATGTGGTGGACAGGACAACCTCTGCATAAGTATTGTCTACTGGTTTCAGGCATTTTTACTATGAGGTGTTTTTATCATGATTGCGTTTGATCGTCTTAGTATGTGGTGTTTGTTTGACACTTTTGCATTGCACTTTATCTAGCACAATAGTTTTGTATGTTAATTGCGAGGACTTAAATATAATCATGGGTGAATGAGTAAGAATACTTTTGGTATTGATAAATTGATCTGTTTTTTCTCTGAATGATGTGCTATGATTAGATGTTTTATGTTTTTTATTAACTAATAACGTTTTTTTTTAATGTGGGGGAGTGTGGCTGAGCTTCCCCTTCTCCTTCCTTGTCTTGGGGCCCAGGGATGGGGCCTTGGGATCTTCCTGCCTTCTCAGTGGGTAGTGCGATGGCACTCTCATGGACGTCATTTAGGGGTCACCAGGGGTCACAGCTGTGACCCCTGGCTTGCCCCTTGCGACCCCTGTCACTGTCTTTGCGACCCATGGCTTTAGAGGTGGCAAAAGCAGTGCCAAAAACACAGTGGCAGCACGTCACTATGGACATTGGTTGGTGTCCCTTTCTGTTTGTTTTCTCTCATTTTTTTTACCAAACTGAAAATGAATAATGTTTAATTATTCACTATTAGTGTGATAACAGAATGGAGTACAATTAGCTGTAATAGACCCTTCCTCACAGCTGAAGTAAGCAATAAAAATGCTTTTAAATGTATGCTGTGTGCATGATTGAATGTGAGTGTGTTTAGATAAGCGAGTTTGTGAGTAAGTGTGAATATGTGTATGTGTAAGCATGTGTGTGCGTGAGTGGAACTGAAGGTCAAAACGGGTTTGTGACGTTACTTCCCCTATCCCTGGCATTTTGGTGAATTGACGTTCATGGGCACTCCCCCATCCCCAACCACTTCAGGGAAGCATGACAGTGCTTACCCACTCAGATGAGCACATCAGGGTCCAGTGATGGGGTGCCAGCCCCCTAAATCAAGAATTAATTGTGGGGATAGGGTCTTCTGGTGAAATGAAGGGATGGGTAAATGGCCCCAAGCACGTCCTCTCCCCCAGCAATAATGCATGCAGCTTCTTCACGCCATCCCCCGGGCCCTGGTCCACCCTGGGAGAATTTATCAGCTGGCAGACGAGTTCCACAGGCTCCAAGAAGGACAAGGTCAAAGGTCGCCAGAATTCCAAATGCAATATCTCAGGCCCTGTTGGGCCAATTTGGACGATCCTGTGCTTGTTTTACTCTGGTTGTGAGCTTTATACACCATGAGCAGTTGCAGCAACCTTTCTCATCTCTCAGGGAATGAAGTAATTAAAAACAGTTTTTCCTGGTACTCTGCACCAGCTCTCCTCTTGATCTTTACTTCTGGGTGTAGAAAAGTCCAGTGCTTCCCCCCCCCCCCCAACCGGTCCTCAGGTGGTGCAAGGGGTCCAGCCTCACTGGCTCTTTTTGATACCAACTGGTCCTGGGGTTAACTAGTCAGAGTCCTTTGTCCTGTGGGGGTCAGAGGGTTCTGCCTTCCAGTTCTCCATGTTAGTCCCAGGATCCAGCAGTTAAGTGTATAGAAATCAGCAAGCAATGGAGAATCTACCTTGTGCAAGACTTTTTAAAGGGGAGAGAAAGGTTTCAGAAGATAGACACCCCAGCCATTCCTGGGGTGCCACATCACCTCTCTACCCCTGTTCCAATTGTCATGCACAGCATGCTGAGACAATCCAAAATGGTGTCACCAGGAACCACTGGTTACATCAGCTCCTGTGGTCTGCCACCCCTCACTGACATCACTGCCAGGAGCCTGCACACCAGAATTTCAAAGGGAGCCTCCTCGTTGGTTGGCTCCAGTTGTCTGGACACTCTCCTTTGTTTTGAAGGCTACAACAGGCCCATCCCTGGTAAAGTGTGACAGGTGGGTGATTTATTCAGATTATCACCCCCACCTCTTTCCTCCTCAAGAGGTGGGAGAAGGACTGCTACTTGCTCCTTTTGTGTGGGGCGGTCTTTGTTCCTACTGCTGGAAAATATGTAATTAACTGGCACAACAGAGTGACACAAGGCCTGAGCTCTAATCCTGAGCCAATGCAGGGAAATATGGAAACTCTGGACAATCAATAGCGTGAACAGTTATCATTTTGGAAGTTACATATTTGGTTTTCTCACACAAATTACACTCCAATTCAAGACGTCAATGGTCTCTATAGGCCAGGGGGAGTGAAACTACAATTGAAGGCAGTTCCTTCCCAATTTGTACAAAACGGTGCCTCTATAGATAAAACTGTAAAGCACACTGACTTTCCGTATCAGTGTTCTCTACCCTCGGAAGGCTTATCCCAGGTGAATACCTAATCCTGCAGATCTATAGTGCTCCAGTCTACCTTTGTGCTGTTACTGGGCTGTGCACAAAAATAGTATCCCACGCGCAGCCCGCACACATGTGCACATGTGTGTGCATTCTTACTGTGGTGAAACAAGCAAAGTGCCCCTTGCAGCGTTGCGGTGTCCTTTTGCCATATGATTACCATGGGTGAGACACCATTAGTGAGACTCATCCACAGTAAATGGTCCAAAAACTGGGTGATCAGAAAAGCAAAGAATCTGGGCGTACTGCAGGGCCAGAACCCCAGTGCAGGAAAGGCTACTGCCCTAAACACTAAAGAAAACTATCTCAAGTCCAGGTCCACTGCTGTGAACTGATACATTTTGATCTCTCAGCTGCTTTTGATACCACTGGCGACTATCCATTAGTAGAAAAAATGCATTGGCCAGCATGACTGGAATTATATTGTCATGGTTCCCTTCTATCGCACAAATCAATACTCACCAAGTCAACATTAGGCTCACCCCCCCTAGAATAGCTGACATGAAAGTACATATCGGGCTCTGCCCTGTTGCCAACTCTTACACTTTTCATCCTTGGCGTGGTTTCCCCTAACTTTTTGCCCCTGTTCCCCAGGTTGTTGATTTGTGCTGGACTCTGTTTTTGCTGTTTTGTTACTCTGGGCACTTTACCACTGCTATCCAGTGCTTAAGTGCAAGTGCTCCTGTATAAAATGTATATGTAATTGGTTTCCATGATTGGCATATTTAATATACTGATAAGTTCCTAGTACAGTGCTCTAGAGGTGCCCAGGGTCTGTATATCAAATGAGACTAGTGGGCCTGCAGCACTGGTTGTGCCACCCACATTAGTAGCCCTGTAAACATGGCTCAGACCTGCCACTGCAGTGTCGGTGTGTGCAGTTTTAAACTGCCAATTCGACTTGGCAAGTGTACCCACTTGCCAGGCCTAAACATTCCCTCTTCTTACATGTAAGAAACCCCTAAGGTAGGCCCTAGGCAGCCCCATGGGCTGAGTGCAGTGTATGTTTAAGGTGGGACATATACTAAAATGTTTTACATGTCCTGAAAGTGAAATACTGCCAAGTTCAGTTTTCACTGTTGCAAGGCCTATCCCTCTCATAGGTCAACATGGGCGCTACCTTTCAAAAAGATTAAAGCGTAGATTCCCTTTGGGAGCAGATAGACATCTGGAGTTTGGGGTCTCTGAGCTCACAAATTTAAAATACATCTTTTAGCAAAGTTGGTTTTAAGATTGTGTGTTTGAAAATGCCACTATTAGAAAGTGGGCATTTTCTTCCTTAAACCATTTCTGTGACTGTGCGTGTTTGTGGATTCCCTGTCTGGATCAGTTTGACGATTGGGCTGTTTGCACCTCTCTCTAGACAGTGACACAAAGGGAGCTGGGGTGTAGTCTACATTTCCTGATGAGCCATCTGTGCTAGGAGGGAGGAGTGACCACTTACACCTGAAAGGGCTGTGCCTGCCCTCACACAAAGCAGTCTCCAACCCCCTGGTGTGTGTCTGGCGCCTTGCCTGGGCAAGGCAGGATTTCATAAACAAGAGACACTTTCCTTTGAAGTAAGCCTACTTCAAAGGCCAAAATGGGTATAAAAAGGGCACCCAAAAACCACAGACTTTAGATCACTTCTGGACATCAAGAGAAACCTCTGCCTGGAGAAGAGCTGAAGAGCTGAGGAGATGTGCTGCCCTGCCTGAGACTGTGCTTTTTGTAGCTATAATGCAGTTGCTGCACCTGCCTGTGCAAGAGGACAAAGACTTGACTTTGTGTGCCTTCCTGCTTGTGAAGAAATCTCCAAGGGCTTGTCCTGAGCTTGCCTCCTGTTGTTGAAGTCCCAGGGCCATCAAAGACTTTTCCTGCCAGCACCTGGTTTCTCTGCTGAGACTCCTCCCCTGCCAAGTGGTGCCCTATGCAGTTCCTGGGGCCTTGGAAGGTGAAGCTGGCAGACCAAAACTGACAATCCATGCACAGACCGCCGTGCTGGGAAAAATTGGACGCACCTTCCGAGACACGGCTGAAAAATTATGCGCCGCTGGCTTTGTGGCAAAAATCAACACTCCACCAGCATCACGGCTGGATAAATGACTCACGGAGCTGGAAGAACGATGCTCACACCCGCTGATTTTGCTGATATCGTGCACAGGAATTTCGATGCAAATCTTGCTGAGTGAGGCAAAATGACGCAACGCCTGCCCAGACCTGAGTGCTGCCCGGATCAACACATTGCTCACCCTGCGGGGAGGGAAAAACTACGCACGCCAACCTGACCGGAGAAGGAGAAACGACGCACGGTCTCGCTTGCAGGTGAGAAATCAACGCATTGCTTACCTTTTTCGATGCCCACTCGCCCATGCGTGTTATTTTGACGCTACCTAGATACTTTTCAGCGCTAACAGTGTTTTACCTGTTTTTTCAAGGATTTAAGACTCTTTATGCTTTTTAATTAATAACTTGACTTGTGTATGTTGGATTTTTGTCATTTTGGTCTTGTTTTGTTTATATGAATATTTTCTATTTTTCTAAACCAGTGTTGTGTCATTTTGTATTGATTGCACTAAGTTACTGTGTGTGTTGAGACAAATACTTTACACCTAGCACTCTGAAGTTAAGCTTGCCTGCTCGTGCCAAGCTACCAAGGGGGTGAGCGGGGGTTTAGCTGAGGGTGATTCTCCTTCACCCTGACTAGAGTGAGGGTCCTTAATTGGACGGGGTAACCTGACTGCCAACCAAAGACCCCATTTCTAACGCCAACACTTGTCAACACCTACATTAGCCACCAGAGTGACATTTCAAACTCCTGCAAGTAAGGGTATAACATGTATGAAGATGGTACACCATTTTTCGCTCCTGCTTTAAGATAAACCTGACAACCTTCTCATCTAACTGGTTGTCTTTCGCAGATTTATTTGTAGATGCAAAACAATTGACCTTGCCTAAAAGGGCAAGAAAACTGAAATCCTGGGCAATGTATATCAAACCTCCTGTTTTAAGGAATAGACAAAGTGGGCAATTGTCCAAGGCCCCCACTTGTTAAGGGGCCCCATTGTTAAGTGATCATTCTCAGTTTCTCTCTCTCTGTCTCACATATTTATTTATTATCAAAACCTCTCTCTTCCTGTCTCTAGCTATGAGACTTTTTGGGATCTGGGCAAGACATGTTTCAGTTGTTTTTTGTGAACGTTTAAGTATACTATTGTTTGGCATCCAGTGCTTGATTTGTAAATAAAAATGTGCCTGTGCCCAAATCTCTCCCTTGAAAGACGCTGCTGCTGCTGCAATTAAATGTGCGAGCACAGAAACTGAGACAGCATAATCCTAACACCATCTCAGGCCTCTTTGATCCATTCACAGCCGCACCCTACTCCTTCATCTCACTCTTGCAGCTTTCTGCTTTCTCACTTTGTGAAGTTTTTCCGTTTTTCTCTTCCTCCATCTCTTCCATATGTGTCTTTTTCTAGCAGTAAATGCTTGAGGCAATAAAATAAGTGCCGGCCCTCAAAAATAAGTGCTGTTGCCCCACACTGAAAACCACACTGAAAACCACTGGATCAAATGAAGCCCTGTTGGCATCATGTGGCCTTTCTTGATTAGAAAATACGAAATAAGATTCAAAGTTGTTCTGAATAGGGGGCCTCAAAATATGTTTTCTCCAGGGCCCTAAAACTCCTGAAGATGACACACACATTCAACCCCCTCCTGTCTGACTTGGTCAGATGAAATGGGTACTCTCCATTCATCGTAGAAAAAGAAAAAAAAAATGTCTTTTTACCTTTGACGGAGATCATTCATTTACCCCCAGGTAAATCTGATCTCCAGAACTGCACTCCACCATTGATGTTTACTAAAAGGAATTCAAGCAATGGGCTGTAAGCATCACTGTGATCAGGCCATCCCTGGATTATTTCAGCAGTCTACAAATACATCTTCCCTTTGCGTCTGTCTCAAAATTATGGGAAGTTCAAAATTACGCCGTTCACCTTCTGATTGGCTCAAAATTACCTGACCTTTTCATTGATGACCTTCAATCTCTCCACTGGCTTTCAGTAAAAGAGAGTCCATGAAAACACTTTCCCTCGTACACAAGTCTCTTTGAACTACCTTGGGAAACTATTTGTCATATATCAACCGGCTAGTTGCCTGAACTAGAGTCACCAGTGTATTCTCTTGACCCAGCTCCCTGTCAGTGCAAATGCTAATTAGAAATGACCCCGTCACCTATGGAAAATTGCTCAGTCATTAATGTAATGCACATTATCTGGCACCTGGAGCAAGATATGCATTTCACTGGTAACCAGGCAATTTTACACTGGTACATACATTGACTAACTATGACATAAGGTATAGTGCAATTGAAGCTAATTCGTTCTAGGGATGACTGGCTCACAGCAAGTTCCAATTTGTGCAGGTCTCCCTTCAGTTGCAAAATAGCCCATCGCCAGTGCAAAACTACTCAGTCACCAGTGTAATGTGTGTAATCCAGCCTCTGATTTAACGTGTACGTCTAAAGCAGCCAATGTCTCCATACTTTGTAGAATACTGTTCAGGGCTATGTCTTTGGCTCCTGCATCCTGGTGTAAAAAGTAACCATGGACCCGAATGAAAATAATGAAAACTGAACTCATTTGAACCTTGTTTTTGGTGAATAACCGCTATAACTGGGGTGTAAACCTTTCACAGTCTTGAGCGTCAGTGCTGCTGCGCCTACTGCTCTATAGATAGGTTTGCCACTGACTTAAGTGTACTTTAAAGCAGTGTTGCCTGCCTTATGACAAAACCTAGATTTGAGCACTGTACAATAAGTTATTTTTTTAACTCCGTGGTTAATTTGCCCATCGCCACTCATTTTTTAGCCCCGACCAGCACTTGTTTCTCTAAACAAACCTTTATCCAGAGTAAGAGCAGAAAAACTCAAAGAAGTAAAAGGAGGAGGGGAAATGAAAAACTTGGGCAAAGCGAGAAAATAGGATTAGAAAAAAACATGCTAGAGTGAAACAAAGGCAGGGAGTGTCGCGTTAAAGATGAATGAGGAGGAATCAAGACTCCGCAGACAGTATTCCGGACCACAATCTTCGGTGGTATGTGAGCAAAACGTTAGGCACCAACACATTCTTTTACAAATTAAGCACTGTTTCCAGGATAGAGAAATACTTTATTTATAAAGAAGTCATTGCAGCAAAAACTTGCAGCTCCTTCGCATTGATCTATCATATGCTGGTGTTATAACTATATTTCTCCAAGGCTTTCAGAGAAGCAGTGTATTTTGTTAGTCACGGTCGGGGCCGTACGGAGTCCACAAACATGACCCCATCAGCGACCAGAGCTGCTTTCCATGTCAATGTGTTGCTCAGACAGTAACCTAATTTCGGACTCGCCAAATGTGAAACGTCAACAGCTGGAAGGCGAAGGCCTCGTGCGCGGTGCGGTTGCTTCCTAACCGGACCTAACCGAAATTAAATTATCGCGCGAATTGCTTTGAAAGAAGTTTGTGGGAAGCCCTAATGGCCTCACAAAAAGCAATATCTGGTCTCCGTGTCCTAACAGATAGCTGACACATCCATAGTTCCTCTAATTTAATCACAGTGAGTCCGAGGTACACAGGCACATGATGCACTGAAGAGCGAAGGTCGACACCACACCAGGTGCCACCAGCATACCACGGCACGTCTGCGTGTTCCTCGGGAAACGTGTTTCAAGTCTAAAGATATCAGGTAACTCTGTACCGAGTTCTCTGAACCACTGCGCCCCATGAGTATCTGCAATGCAGATGCAGATGCAGCAATGCCCAAAACCTTTGGGATAATTAGCCCCAAAGCCCCTAAGGAGCATCTCTTCCTGCCCAGTCATTCCAAGGTCACTCAATTTGAAACTTTTTCTTATTGTAATAATGCGGACTGGAATCTTTGTCGATATTGATGGTGATTAAACCAGAATATAATTCTCTCAAATAGTTCTCTAGAAATAATAGAACATACACATTTCTGATATAGATGACAAATAAAATCCTGCTATCTGCCAACAGGGGCGTAGGAGACACTAAATTTCTGGGGGGGACAGGGACAACCTTGAGGTGGGCCCCCTGCACAAAGTTTGCACCCAGAAGGGTTGCCGTGGTGGGGGGAGATGGGGAAGACGGTCACTTCCAGTCGAGTCCTGTGTGGCCTGCAATTCCCTGTCTGCTGGCCCCTTTGCTGCCTGTTAGGCAGCGACAGGCTCTGTGATGCTGTTCGCCTGTGTGAAGTCCTAAGAGGCCTGTACTGCCTGCTGGGCGCAGGGCTTCCTGTCGATTCCTGTGCTGCCTGCCAGGCACTGTGCTGCCTGTTGGGAGCTTTCTTACTAGTCAGGCTGTATAAGTCTCTGGGTCTCCGCCTGCCTATGAAGGCCAGTAAGGCCTATGATTGCTGCTAGGTCCTTGTCTGACTGTCAAGTGGCAGTCTCTGTGCTGCCGCGTTCCTGTGATCTGCTGTGCTGTCTGATAGGGCCGTCCTTAGTGCTGGTGGCGCCCTGTGCGACATTGTTTGTTGGTGCCCCCCAGTGACCACCTCTGCCAAGGATTCCCTCACTACTATCCATCACCACTCTCTCTCAGATGCATTTCATTCGTTTTATAGCACCACTCATACCGGGAAATATCCCTTACAACGCAATCAATGCAATGCAATGCATTGACCATGCTGCCATTACCACAAATATGGGTCTAGCACACATGCCTTTACCACACATATCTTTACAACACATATGCGTGGTTACAGCATAGATAGCGGTCTAGCTGTCCGGGTGGAACAGGAAGAAGCAGAGGAGAGAGAGGTAAGTAGGGCTGTGGCCGGGTTTAGAGTGGGAGGTTGGGGTCATTTTTAGGTCAGGGTAGGGTCGGGGTAGTTTTTAGGACAGGGTGGGGTAGGTTTTAGGGGTCAGGAGGAGTGCATGGAGTTCAAGTAGTTTTAGGACAGTGTGGGGTAGGTTTTAGGGTACAGGGTGGGGGTCATGTAGTATTTAGGACAGAGCGGGGTAGGTTTTAGGGTTCAGGGTGGGGGCAGGGGCATCAAGGTAGTTTTTAGAGCAGTTCAGGGTAGGTTTTAGGGTTCAGAGTGGGGGTCGGGGTAGTTTTTAGGACAGGGCAGGGTTACTTTTAGGGCTCAGGGCAGGGGGGTTTAGGGCTCAGGGCAGGGGCAGTTTTAAGTGCTTGGATGGGTGGAGTATGGTATCAGGTGTAAGGGGGCAGGGTAGGGAGAATTTACCACGCATGTTCCTTTACCAAACATGCTTTTACAATGAAATTCGTTGTAAAGGCATGCGTAGTAAAGACACGGTCATTGTTGAGACCGCGATGTTAAGGCATGCACGATATACGCATGTGTTGTTCTATCATTCATCCCTCATACCAGTCTAGGGTGTCAAAGCACTTTACATCACACAGACATTACGCAGAGACAATCATCATATATGTGTAAATCAGTGTATATGAAATGTTACATAAGACAGAGGACTACAAGGTGTAGGTGTCACAGGTCATCCATACTGGTAGCAGGTATAGTTTCAGAGTGCTTTATCTGGAGAAGCGCAAACTCAGAATTTAAAACATAACACCATGGTTGGGGGCTCTCTTTAATAATAAGAACTGCACTCAAATCAACTTGTTTTGCAACATTAAGTTAATCAAAAAGTGGGGGGAAATCATGACGCTCTAATCTATACCTTGATGTTTGCATGCAGCTCTTTGATGAGTTCATTGCTCACTGTTCTATATTCAGTTTTCATTTATAAATTGCAGGGGACAAAAAAGGAGCTCTCTGATGTAGGAAGCTGGCCTTGTGTGTGGTGAGTACCTATGGTATTATCACCTTATACCAGGTCCAGGTATCACCTTATTAGTGAAGTGTAGGCAGTGTCTAGAAGCCAGGCTCTCTAGAGTTAGCTGTGGATGAGCAGCCAAGACTTATCTAGGACACATGCAAAGATCATGCAATACCACTGTAGTCACACAGCACTTACACACATGAAAGAAACACGTGTTACGAAAATAAAGGTTCCTTATTACAGTAACACAAACACTAAAACACTAGATAGGCAATACTCCAATAGGATGTAAGTAACACACTATTATATGTACAGCAGCAATCACAAATTGGCATAAAAAGCAATAGAAAACAGTGAAAAGCAATAGGCAATACTGAAGGCCTAGAGGGGACCAGACCATATACTAAGAAAGTGAAATGCGAAAGCCGGGTCCCCACCCAGGGAAGTGGAATTGGTAGAGGGGAGCTGGAGGAACTAGGAAACCCCAAAGGTAAGTACCAGAGTGCCGCCCAGCGACCAGGAGAAAAGAGGTAAGTTACAGTTTTTTCCCTGACCCACCAAAAGGACTTCAGAGAAGGATATTGCAAAACGCAGACAAGACTGCAAGAAACTAGAGGTGGATCCTGGAAGAGTAAGACCTGGAAAAGAAGGGCACAAAGTCCAGTTTACGTAGGATGGTCCGGTCGTGGCAGGAGCCACAACCCACCCATCTGTGGATGCAGGAGTTGGTCGACGGGGAGACAAAGATGGTCAGCAATGCAGCACTGGAGCAGATGAAGAGTTCCTAGGTGATGCAGTCGACGTCCCACGCCAGATGAAGAATTGCAGTCAGTCTGTGGTGTGGAAAACCCACCAACAAGCCTTGGCAAAAGCAAATGTCGCAGTAGGAGAAAAGTGGAGCTACCGGGGACCAGCAAGGTCCAGGGGGACTCAACCCATGGAGGGGAGTCTCAGGTGACCATCAGCAAGGCAGAGAGTCTGGAGGAGGAGAGGCAGCCCCCACAGAAGACCTACAGGCAAGGAGCCCAGGAGCTGTAGAGAGGCCCACAGCACACCTGAAGAGAGATCCCACTTCACAGGCGAAGCACATTGAGGGCTGTGCTTCACAGAGAAGAGTGCCGGGGGTAGCTGCAAGAGATGCGGTGCATGGGGGTACTGTCCTGCATGGGAAGGCAAGGACCTACCTACTCCAAAGTTGGGCAGCTGGTAGAGAGGACCAAGGAGACCACTCCAGACTACCACCCCTGATGCAGGATCCACGCAGCTCAGGAGGAGAGGAGAGGAGATCCACGCAGCCGGTTGTTGTTGCAGTTGGTGCCTGCGGATGCAGATAAGTGACTCCTTCACTTCAAGGAATTTTCCTTCTTTCTTCTCATGCAGACTGAAGACTTGCTGCCCTCAGAGGAAGCACAGCTGGGCAAATGTTGCAGTTGCTGGAAGGAGTCGGAGAAACAATGTTGCGTGGCAAAGTCGTCGCTGGAGCTGCAGATTGTAGGTTCCTGTGAAGTCCAGTTGCGGTTCCAGTGGCCAGAAGTCAAAGTAAACGTTGCAGAGGAGTCCTGCTGGAATCTTGCACGTCAAATCTGAGGACCCACCCAAGAGGGAAACCCAAAATAGCCCAGAAAGGGGGATTGGTCACCTAGCCGGGTGATCACCTAGGAGGGGGCTGTGATGTCACCTCCCTGACCTGGCCACTCAGATTCTCACAGAGGCCTCTGCCAACCTTAGATTCAAGATGGAAGAATCAAGTGGCCACCTGGAGGAGCTCTGGGCACCACCCCTGGGGTGGTGATGGACAGGGGAGTGGTTACGCCATTTCCATTGTCCAGTTTCACGCCAGAGTAGGGGCTGAGGTCCCTGAACTGGTACAGACTGGTTTATGCAAGGAGGGCACCAAATGTGCCCTTCAGAGCATACTAGTAGCTTGGCGAGGCTACCCCTCCCAAGCCTTGTAATGGAGAGGGTGTTGCCTCTCTCTTCCAAAGGAAATCCTTTGTTCTGCCTTCCTGGGCATGAGCTGCTCAAGCAGCAGAAGGAGGGCAGAAATCTGTCTGAGGGGTGGCAGCAGCGTGAGCTGTTCGGAAGACCCCATAAAGCTGGTAGGAGCAATGCTGGGGATCCTCTAAGGAGCCCCCAAAGTGCATGGAATCATACAATCAATACTGACAATAGTATTGGGGTATGATTCTGACATGTTTGTTACCAAACATGCCCAGGTTCGGAGTTACCATTATGTAGCTGGACATAGGTAGTGACCTATGTCCAGTACAAGCGTAAAATGGCGTCCCCGCACTCACGAGGTCCAGGAAAATGGAGCTGGAGTTCGTGGGGGCACCTCTGCTCCTGCAGAGGTGCCCTCACACACAGGTACTTGCACCCTACCCTCTGGGCTAGGAGGGCCTACCATAGGGGTGACTTACAGTGACCTGGTGCAGTGGCCTGAAGTGAAAGGGTGCAAGCACCTTTTCACGCAGGCTGCAATGGCAGGCCTGCAGACACAGTTTACATGGGCTCCTATGGGTGGCATAATACATAATAAATGCTGCAGCCCATGGGAACCCCTGATCCCCCAATGCCCTGGGTACCTGGGTGCCATATACTAGGGACTTATAAGGGGCACCAGTATGCCAAGTGGGGTGTGTGTGTGGTCCAAGCAACCAAATTTAATGGGAGAGAGCACTGGGGTCCTGGTTAGCAGGATCCCAGTGAACACAGTCAAAACATACTGACAACAGGCAAAAAGTGGGGTAACCATGCCAAAAAGAGGGTACTTTTCTGCATCTGACAAAAGCAGAAACCCACTGACCTATTCACATTATATACACTTTGTGATCTGCATGTAGACGGCCTTTGTAGCAGGCATAGTAACCCTGTACGTTATGATGAGTCAAAACTTCCACTAGACAAAACTTCAGTCTCTCTTCAGAATGACCATTAATCACCGGAATTATCTTAAGATTTTTATTGTTGCCTGAAAACTGTTGGTGGCAAGGAACATCCAGCAGGTGCTTTTAAAGTCACAATATACTTGCAAACATAGCACCCCCATCCTAAGTCAGCACCCAGTGCGGCAGCACCGGTTGCATCGCCCTAGCTGCCTTACCTAGCCCTGTCCATCTCTTAGGCCATCTGGTTCTTCCTGGGACCCATGCTGTGTGCTGGTCTCTCTGCTGTCTATCCAGCAGTGTCAGGCTCTGTTCCACCATAGCCTGTGAAGTCCTGTAAAGCCTGTGAGCTGCCACAGTGCTGGCTTTGCATCCACAGGCCATTGGCAGGAAATGAGATTTACAGACAGCCCTTGCCCTTCAGAGCGGGCTTTCACAAATACCAGGAAGGCTGAGGGAGAGACAGGGGACAGAAATGTTGGGGGGGGCAGGATGTCAACTTAGGGGACAATAATTAGCACTGGGGCAGGCAAGCTGGAGACAGAGGAGAGAAGAGAGTGAGAGAGAGGCGACAGAAAGGGGGGCCCTAACAAACACTGGCGCACAGGGTGCCACTAGCGCGCTAAAGCCTGCCCTGCTCATATCTAACAGTAACTCAACAATACTGTTTTTAGAAAGGGAGATACTCTGCAACACAGCACTGTATTTAAAAAGAAAGGGAGTTACTTAGCAATAGTTTATTTAATTACCCAAACCTTCTTACCTTCTCAAATCTTGCTGCTGTCTTCAGGGTTCGATCTTCAAGGGACAGGAAGGGTCGGGCTCAGGAGGGACTGGATGCACACAGCAATCAACAAAGGGCCTCTCCTCCCCCTTTGTTCTCAGAAGTGCAAACTGCAGGCAGCTGTGGCGACAAGGTGAGAAAGAATCCCTTGTGTGCTGCAGCACAACAAAAGGGCAGAGGGCGAGTGTCCTGGAGCCAGGTCACAGGTCAAGTGCAGGGCCATATAGGTAGCGCTTTCATGCGCTAATGGCCCTGCGAATTACAGGAGAAAGGAAAATTCTTCTGTCCCCTCGTCCCCCCCACCCTTGTCCCCCGTGTCCCCCCCACTCCAAAATCTGGGGGGGACATATCCCCCGCGTCCCCCACACTTCCTACGCCCATGTCTGCCAAAATAAACTGTTCGCAGAAATTTGCAATCTGAAAGTATAAAGAATAAATGCGGTGTAATTTAAAAAACACTACTATGCGTGGGTCAACCTCACCATAATCGCAATTTTAAGCAATTCGAGGGTGGGAAACTAGTTAAACTTTTACAAAAATGTGGGAGGTCAAATTCCATCGAACTTTACTAAATTCTTTTTTTTTTGTTTACATATCCCGCAAAGGACGGCAGTCCCCTCCCTCAGAATTCTCTTCAGTCTTCTTTGTACTTCCTTCCCTAAAGGCCCCGTATCAGATAATCTTTATATTTTTTTCTATATCTTCACAGACCCTTTTACTATATATACAGATAGGACATGCTATAAAAAATCCTGCGCTACTGAAGAAGATAGTATTTCTGTTATAGCAATAGTGACATGACCTAATAATAGGATTATCTTTTGCGCTGCAGAAGAAAGTTGTCAAAACGCGCACGAACAGCATGGGTGGTAAAGGAGAGTGAAGTGGGAGGGACAAGAGTAGGGAACATGAAGTCTGCGAGGGGCTCTGCAGTGATCTACCCTCTACATACAAAAAAATGCTACTGGGTTATTGGTGGGCATCTGGGTAATCGACCGACTAGAAAATGTGTTATAGGTCTCCTAAATGTAGTGATTTAGGTCACCTGCTGTTAGAAATGGGGTTTCAAGATGGCTAGGGTATGCACCTCAGGCAGGCAGAAACCACCACTCTAGTCAGGGTGATTACCATACACACCAAAGATAACAGTGATTACTTTGTCACTAGGCAGTCGTCACAGACATAATAATGAGTGCAGTAAGGACACTACTGTTTCACAAAACTACAATGAATTTTATCACAGGAAAAATTGAATTATCTGTTGAAAGGTTTTTAAAAATAGTTCATAGTAGTTGGCACTCAGCACGACTCTGTGGCAAGTATCAAATATTGCACCACAGCTTACTGTTTTGAGGTTAGGAACAAACCCCCTTAAGTGCTTTGACTCATGCCAAGTATTAATCCAATGGGTGTTTTTCCATCACCTTCTTTAAACTGGCAGTTCAGTACTGATAGTTAGCTGTAGAGATACACGATACACCACTGTGAACAGACTTTTAGGAAAAGTAAGTTCAATTTTAACTTATAGGCTACTAACCTCCCCTTACTCTTACATGAAGCAATTTCCAATATGAAGGAAGGTTGAAAAACTGGAAATATGAATATACAAAGGCTAAAATAGGCACATTCTGTCTAAACTTGATGGAAGGATTAGAATGTGAATGATAAGACTAGCGTTTCCAGAGAGCTTATGAGTAACCAAAGTAGCTGCCTTACAAATGAGTGAAGTTAAAACTTGTCATTGCCAAATACCGAAAACAACCCAGTTCACAAGAATTTTTGGGATAACTTCAACATAGAATAATTTTGGAAGGACTAGATTTCAAATTGCGCAAACTTATATCAAAATCAATAGAGTTCTTATGAATCTGAGTTGCCTGGCTATTACAGAACAAACCACTAGCTGCTTCCAAATAAGACCACAATATTTAAAAGTCCTTAAAAACATAAAAAATCATGCCCCCACCATTTGTTGAATGTAAAAAAAGTTAATATTACTCCCTCACTATTTACAGTAGAGTTACTGCCTTCACTATGTACTTGCCTTAACAGTGGTATGTCCTCTAGTTTGGATTGATCGCCCATTAATTTGATTTTATTTTGCAACCACCTGATAACATTGGATTCCCGGGATCCGATAAGGAAAAGGGCCCTCTGCGCCATACAGGGTCTTGGTTGAAGTTATTGACAGAGGAATTTCGTAACGTTTTCTATATTCTCCCCCTCTTACCTGCACCAACTTGGTTACAGAGGGATATGATTATCAGGCCTGGATCACAAGAGCACTAGATATCACATTACCCTTGAATAAGAGACCGAAATATCATTGCCTTTGGTTTAAAGATGATCTTCAAGTAGCCAGAAGTCATTGTAAGAAACTCTAAAGAGTGTGGCAGTCAAGCTTTTCTGCAGTCTAACAATCAAACCATAAGGTGGCACAAAGAAAGTACAAGAAACAGATCAGAGCCATCAAGGCAGAATATTCGTCAACTTAAATTTTATAGGCCTCCAATCGTGCTCAAACCATTTTCTCTATCATGCATAACCTGTCTAACCCTCTCTGTGTGTAAAATCAAGCTTCTCCATCTATTGATTACTTGATGACCTAGCAAAGTGTTTTGAGAATAAGATGAAAGACATTTTGACAGTTTTCTCCTCATCTACCTTTGTTCTTGCAAAGGAAACTAACCTATTCTCTAAGGTAGACATGGTGTCCATAACAATAGACAACTTAGATCTTGTATCAGAAAGTGCATTTCTTAACAATCCAACTCAAAGTCATCTTGTTCTCCATTGGATCCTCTGCTTCCAATTTGTGGAAACTGTTACCCACTTAAGTGTTAGGACCATTAGCTGCCATCTGTAATCAGTCTCTGCAGGCAGCCCCTGTGCCTTCAGAGTGGAAAAAGGCACTAGTGCTCCCTTTATTGAAAAAAAGCTGCTGGCAGATCCAGCAATACTCAGTAATTTAAGGCCTCTTTCTCTTCTGCCTTTTCCCAGTAAAGTTCTGAAAAAGTATATCAACAAATATACTCTTTAATTTCCTCTTTGAACACAACTTACTAGATGGGGCTCAGTTCCGGTTTAGCACTCTCCATGGACTGGAAGGACCTTTGGTTACTACCCTAGATGATCTATGTAAGGAGGCAGAAGGTGGTCATAAAGTAGTTTCGGAACTAATTGACCTATCTACTGCATTTGACACTGTCAATCATGATATATTGCTTACCAGGCTGTCAGAAATAGGTGTAAAAGGAAAGGCTCTGCAATGGCTGGCCTCTTTCTAGAAAGGAAGGAAGAACACGGGCAGTTAATCTGCCCCCCCTTTGCTCTGCTTTTAAAGCAGTTAAACAGGGAGTGTCCCAAAGCCCATCACTAAATCTAACATTATTTAATGTATATTTAAGGTAACTAGCTAAGCTCATTAGATCTTATCACCTAAAATTTGTGAATTATGCTGATGACAATCAATCCTCACTTTGTATTGTACTTCACGTACTTCTAACAGTGTTCCATGAGTGCATGTGAGATGTCTTGCAGTGGCGTGGAGCTAACTCTCTTAAGTTTAACGGATATAAGAATGGCTATTGAATTGTCTTTCAGGGTTTCTTTTGAAATGTTTGGCAGCAAAAGTTTGGCCACTGAAGGATAGTTCAAATCTGATTACAGTGTCAGCCATTCAGAATCAGGGTGTTTATATGAAAAATAATCTATCACTCTCGACTCATGTTAAAAAACTATCTTCCACTTATTTTGGGCTAAATGGGGCACTCCTTAAAATCCTACCTCTGCTGCCTTTGCATCTTCGCTGGCTTGTGGTGCAAAGTATTACCTTAAGCAGGCTTGACGAAGGCAACACATTATTATTAGGTGCACCTAGAAATCTTTTAAAACATCGTCTTTACATACAAAGAGCAGCTGAAAAACTGGCTCTATCCCGGCCACGTTTTTCTTTTATGTCAGCTGCTCTGGATTCTCTTCGTTGGCACTCTGTGGCCAAGCATGTAAAGATTAAAGCACTGTCAATAGCATATAAAGCTTTTCATCACACCTACCGCCTTTGGCTTCAACATAAGATGCCATGCTCTCTTCCAAATAGATCATTGCGTTCTGTGAATGCCAATTTGCTCAAAGTTCCTAAATTGAAGAAAGCTCGCCTTGGTGGTGGATAATTTTCTCTACAGGTGGCTTGCCTATGAACAGTATGCCAGACGATCTTTTTTCTATTTGCAATCTCTGTGCCTTGAAGAAAGCCTTGGAGACCTGGCTTTATAATCTCTAAAGTTTTTATATTTCTCAATGGGTCTTTGTTTATTTTAGCACCAGAATGCCTTTTGTAGGTGATAATAATAATAATATTAATTATAATACTTTTATTCCTGAAACCAGTAGGATGAGCATACAAATTCTCTTGTGTTGTCTAAAGAATTTTACTCAGTTTTGGCACTCCACACCACTTATCAGATTCTTATGCTACATCCAGGCAGTGTTTTAAGATCTACATTTACTGCATATGGTTGGGATTTGTTAGTCTCACAATAACATGTAAAGTTTGAGGAAGCTTCAGTGGAGGTCACACAACTATGGAAATACACCCCTAATCAATCAGTAACATTGCAGACTATCTTCTAAACAGTATGTATATTGCTGTAGTGAAAGAGGTTTTTTTTGCAATCAAGGAGGAAGAAGAATTGAACACCACCATATTCATTTGAAAGACTTTTGATGGCTCAGATGGAGGTAATACTGTCAACAACTGCATGATGAAGCTAGGTGATAGTCGCAACCAAAGATGCTTTCTATATAATCAATTGCCTTCCGTTGGAAAATTGTTCTTAGTGCACTCTTGATGTGGGTTGCTTCAAAGTCAGGAACACTTACAGGCCACATTTGCTTTCTTATTTGACACATTTTAATGGATTTAAGTTATTTCACTAATATTCCCAAATAATTATTGAAAATCTTACATACTTTGACATAACAACCTTAAAATACTAAAATGCAATTCAATTGTAAAGTGCAAAAGTGTCGCGCCGCGCCACGCGGCGCGAGCCGAGCATTCGGCTCGCGCCGCACAGCGCGTTCTCAGGACACGGCGCGCCCCGAGCCTTCTCTGCACAGCGCGAGGCCCCAGATTTTACTTGGGGCCTCGCTCTGCCCTCTGTTGCGTCCCCGTTTTCCCCTGACCCCTCCTTACCTGTTTCTTTTTCTTCTTCTTTTTCTTCTTTCCTTTCTGAGGCATTTTTCTGTCCTTCCTTTATGTCTTTCCCCCTTCCCATGTTACCTTTTTCTTCCCAGCATTCCTTGTTCCCTATTTTCTATGGTTCCTGTTCTATTCTATCCTATGTACTTCTTCCCTATCTAAGATGGTGTCTTTTTACTTCCTGTTGGTCACTTCCTGTTTCTTGGTATATAAGGGCTCTGTTTTCTCCCTTTCCTTGCGCTGCAACACTATCTGCTCTGATTGTGTCTTCGCTCCTGATTCTTAGCCTTCGGTTCTGGATCTTGTCAAATTTGTATCTACCAGCATTTTTGTATCTTTTTGATTCCTGTTTTTGTTCTTGTTTCAGGAATCCACTGTTTGGAGGTTTTTTACCCTTTTTGGTTTTTTTTCCCTCTGGCACTATTTCTAAAGGGCACGGTCTGTTCTTGGCGGTTCCATTGCCGACAGCACCGTGGCTACTAGAAAGAGTCGCCCCTTTCTGGGCCAAAGCCGAACCTTCAAGACCCACGCCACTAGATCTGCGGTTTCCTGGCGCAAGCAGCACGTAAGTCGTGACAGATTGCAGCGCCAAACCATTCCTGCGTCTTCTGACACTATGGATGATACAGTGGCGGCGGCTGCAGATCCTGATCCATCTCTTTTGACTACCATTCAACAACAAGCTCAGGAATTGCAACAATTGCGCAATGAGAATGCGGTGTTACGACAAGCTTTGGCCCTCCGCAGTGGCGATGTTCCGACTATCTCCGCCTCTACTCCTCGCTTCTCTGGTGAACCAACTAAACTGCGTGAATTCCTGGATGCACTAACGGTGTACTTCGCCTTCAGACCTACCCAATTCTCTCATGACAGGACAAAGGTGGGATATCTTATTAGTGCATTATCCGGTCCTGCCTTGGCCTGGGCAACCCCGATGGTGTCGTCCAACGATCCGGGATTGTCAGACTATTCTGCCTTCGTGACCCGCTTCAAACAAATGTTTAGTCGTCCAGGATTGGAAGCCTCGGCAGAGGAAGCATTATGTGATATCCAGCAGGGTTCCCAAGATGTCCTTCAATATATTACACGTTTCCGTCAGTTAGCGGCAGAGACCACTTGGGTGGAGCGTACCCTGGTAACCTTGTTCCGCAGAGGACTTAAGGAAGAAATAAAGGATGAATTAGTACATTCCACTAGAGTTGAAGATCTTCGTGGCTTGATGGATCAAGCACTTTCCATTAAGTATCGTCTTCAAGAACGACGAATGGAGAAGAGAAGGAGTAGAGGATCTTCTCAGCCAAGCTCTTCACGGATGTATCTACCTCGTCCTGAGGAATCTCGTCCCCCTGCTAGAGACACAGAAGGGGAACCCATGCAAGTGGATACTACTCGAGGGCCGCTCTCCGCTAGTGAGAAGGAAGACAGACGGAAGAAAGGATTATGCCTATACTGTGGTTCTGCTGGTCACATGCTTCGTACCTGTCCTGTACGTCCACCTAGACCCTCGGGAAACGCCACTTCCCGTCCTCTGTAAGAAGGGAGGGGACGGGATCATCGGCTATACCTTCCATCAGTTCATTTAATTACAATACTACATACTTGTTCGTGTTATCTGTCATATTAAAACTACCTGATGGCCGCCAAGAAAGAACTATGGCATTGTTGGATTGTGGTGCTAGTGGTATATACATGGATAAGACTTGGGCCACTAAGCAACAGATTCCCACACAACCCAAAGACATTCCTGAACAAGTGCACACCGTGGATGGATCCTTGATATCCTCAGGTCCAGTCGACACTACGACCTTGATGTTAAATTTACAGTTTGGTAATCATCAAGAACACATCTCCTTTGATCTCATTTCATCTCCCAACCATACCATTATTCTCGGAATTCCGTGGTTTGCAAGACATAATCCATATGTGAACTGGGTAACCCGGACAATTTCTTTATCCTCACAGTTTTGTCAAGAAAACTGCTTTGCTTCCGATAAATATTGGTCACCAAACAGATTAACACCTATTAAGATTACTACGGAGTATTCCATCAATACTGTCCAAGGAGTTCCTGAACATTATTTAGAGTTCCAAGACGTGTTTCTAAAACCATTCAGACCTGTATTACCTCCACATCGAGAGTACGATTGTGCTATTCCTTTGGAACCTGGAACAGTCGTCCCCTTTGGGAGGATGTATTCTCTCACGGAACCTGAAAAGGAAGTTCTTAAGGAGTATCTGAAGGAGAATGTACAGAGTGGTCTCATTGTTCCATCGTCTTCTCCGGCAGGGGCTCCTCTCTTTTTTGTACCAAAGAAGACCAAAGATCTTCGTCCTTGCCTTGATTTTCGAGGCCTAAACAAAATAACTATCAAGGATCGTTATCCTTTGCCCCTCATCAAGGATATTCTAGAGGCAGTCAGAGGGGCTCAACGTTTTACCAAGTTAGATCTTCGGGGAGCTTGCCACCTTTTACGTATAAAAGAAGGAGACAAGTGGAAAACAGCATTCAGGACACCGTTTGGTCATTTTGTGTATAAAGTCATGCCCTTTGGTCTTACGAACGCCCCTGCAATATTTCAAAGATTTATGGACTCCATATTTTCCGATCTCTTGAACCAGACAGTCGTAATTTACTTAGACGACATCCTTATTTTTTCCAGACATCCCGCACTCCATTCTTCTCATGTGAAACAAGTCCTTCAAAGACTCCGAGCACATCAACTATCCTGTAAACCCGAAAAGTGTGAGTTCGATAAGACGGAAGTCAAGTATCTGGGTTATCATTTAAGTCCCACCGGCATAGCTATGGACCAAGAAAAGGTACAAGCAATTCTCGATTGGCCTTCTCCCTCTTCTATTAAAGAAACACAATGTTTCCTAGGATTAGCAAATTTTTACCGGCAGTTCATTCAAGACTTTGCTAAACAGACCAGCCATATAACCCATACTTTAAAGAAGGAAAATCTTAAACAGGGGTTTGTCTGGACTAAGGCGGCTGAAACAGCTTTTCAAGATTTAAAAAAGGCATTCACTCAAGCTCCCATCTTAAGACACCCAGATACCAACAAACAGTTTATTGTAATTACCGATGCTTCCGAAAGAGCTATAGGAGCTGTCTTACTCCAACTACAAGAGGATGATGGTCTTGAACATCCTGTTTTCTATTTGTCCCATATTCTCTCTTCAGCAGAACAACATTACTCAGTGCTAGAAAGAGAGTTGTTAGCTCTGAAGACAGCCTGCATCGAATGGAGACAGTTTCTGATGGGTTCCAAGGAGCCTTTCGAGGTGAGAACAGATCATCGTAATCTGAAATGTCTACGTAATTTTGTATGCCAAAATAGTCGCCAGGCCTGTTGGGCCTTTTTCTTCAGTCAGTATGACTTTTACATCACCTATATTCCTGGATCTCAAAACATTCTGGCTGATGCTCTGTCTCGCCGTTATCCAGATTGTACTCCTTCCTCGTCTCAGTTTCTGCTGGATCCTAGTAAGATCATTGGAGTTGCTCAATCTTTTCTGGAGGAGGTACAACTGGAGTACTCCAACCTGTCTAATAGCGAAATAGAGAAATTAAGAACCTTTTTATGCAAGAAGGAAGGATACTATTATCATCCAAATCTGTTATTCCTCCCTACTAACAGAGCTCGAGACAAGGCATTACAGATGTGCCATGATTCACCGATTGCTGGTCATAGAGGTATCAATGCCACACAAGAACTTCTTTCACGATCTTTCTGGTGGCCTACCTGGAAATCAGATGTCGAAAGATACGTTCAGGCTTTTCCCATATGTGCTCAAGTCAAGATTCCCCGTAGTAGACCTGCAGGATTACTACAGCCTTTGCCAGTTCCACCAACTCCATGGCATACTATTTCCACTGACTTCATGTGTTCGCTTCCACCATCAGCTGGACACCACGTTATCATGGTCACTGTTGATTCTTTCACTAAAATGGCTCACTTTACTGCCCTAAAGAAGTTACCTACATCCCAAGAATTGAGCCAGATATTTATCGACCATATTTTCCGTCTCCATGGACTTCCACATACCATTGTGTCTGACAGGGGACCTCAGTATATTTCTCGGTTTTGGAAATATTTTTGCAAGACACTGAATATCAATATAGCACTATCATCCGGTTTCCATCTTCAGACCAATGGGCAAACCGAGTTTTTGAACCAAGGATTAGAACAATACCTTCGCTGCTTTTGTAATTCTACCCAAAGCAACTGGAACACTTATCTTTCTATTGCTGAATATTCCTACAACAATACTGTCCATAGTGCCTCTAAGGTCACTCCTTTTTTCTGTTCCTATGGCTATCATCCTACATCTTTTCCTACTTCTCCTCAATCTACCTCTCCTCTGCCTGCAATTACATCTTTTTCCAAACGTCTCCTGCAACTCCATAAACTAATTAGATCTAATTTATTGAACACCAAGAGATATATGAAGAAGATCGCTGATAAGAAACGTGGACCCACTCCAGATTATCACCCTCAGGATAAAGTCTGGCTTTCTTCCAAATTCTTGCCCTCTCGCCTTTCTCTAAATAAGTTCACGCCTCGCTATTATGGGCCTTTCCGTATTCTTTAGTTGATCAATCCTGTCACTGTTCGTCTTCGCTTGCCTCATACTTGGAGAATTCATCCGGTCTTTCATGTATCCCAACTCAAACCTTATGTCCCTGATCCTTTCTCTCGTCAGTTTCCTTGTCCTCCTCCTGTGTTGGTGAATGATGTCCCTGAATATGAGGTTCAGGAGATTTGTGACTCTCGCCTTTTTCACCGACGTCTTCAGTATTTGATTCACTGGAAGGGTTATCCTCTTAGTGAATGCTCATGGGAAGATGCATCTTCTGTCCACGCCCCTCTTTTGATTTCTCGTTTTCATCGTTTGTTTCCCTTCAAACCTGGACCTTCGGGGGGGGGACCTACTGTCGCGCCGCACCATGCGGCGCGAGCAGAGCATTCGGCTCGCGCCGCACAGTGCGTTCTCAGGACGCAGCGCGCCCGAGCCTTCTCTGCACAGCGCGAGGCCCCAGATTTTACTTGGGGCCTCGCTCTGCCCTCTGTTGCGTCCCCGTTTTCCCCTGACCCCTCCTTACCTGTTTCTTTTTCTTCTTCTTCTTCTTCTTTCCTTTCTGAGGCATTTTTCTGTCCTTCCTTTATGTCTTTCCCCCTTCCCATGTTACCTTTTTCTTCCCAGCATTACTTGTTCCCTATTTTCTATGGTTCCTGTTCTATTCTATCCTATGTACTTCTTCCCTATCTAAGATGGTGTCTTTTTACTTCCTGTTGGTCACTTCCTGTTTCTTGGTATATAAGGGCTCTGTTTTCTCCCTTTCCTTGCGCTGCAACACTATCTGCTCTGATTGTGTCTTCGCTCCTGATTCTTAGCCTTCGGTTCTGGATCTTGTCAAATTTGTATCTACCAGCATTTTTGTATCTTTTTGATTCCTGTTTTTGTTCTTGTTTCAGGAATCCACTGTTTGGAGGTTTTTTCCCCTTTTTGGGGTTTTTTCCCTCTGGCACTATTTCTAAAGGGCACGGTCTGTTCTTGGCGGTTCCATTGCCGACAGCACCGTGGCTACTAGAAAGAGTCGCCCCTTTCTGGGCCAAAGCCGAACCTTCAAGACCCACGCCACTAGATCTGCGGTTTTCTGGCGCAAGCAGCACGTAAGTCGTGACAAAAAGCTCTTAGATCACTATTTCTTGAATGGTTGTTGTTGGACTTTTTTGCTTATGCAGGATCATCCCCAATCTTTTTGCCTCCTAATTCTTTCTGACCTGTTGCTGTTGGCTTTTGAATTCTGAGCACTTTACCACTGCTAACCAGTGCTAAAGTGCATATGCTCTCTGTGTAAATTGTATGTGATTGGTTTATCCATGATTGGCATATTTGATTTACTAGTAAGCCCCTAGTAAAGTGCACTAGAGGTGCCAGGGCCTGTACATCAAATGCTACTAGTGGGCCTGCAGCACTGGTTGTGCCACCCACATGAGTAGCTCTGTAATCATGTCTCAGACCTGCCATTGCAGTGTCTGTGTGTGCAGTTTTAACTGTAAATTCGACTTGGCAAGTGTACCCACTTGCCAGGACCAAACCTTCCCTTTTCTTACATGTAAGGCAACCCTAAGGTAGGCCCTAGGTAGCCCCAAGGGCAGGGTGCAGTGTATGGTTAAGGTAGGCCATATAATAATGTTTTTTATATTTCTTGACAGTGAAATATTGCTAATTTCGTTTTTCACTGTTGCAAGGCCTGTCCATCTCATAAGTTAACATGGGGGCTACCTTTAAATCTGATTAAAGTGTAGATTCCCTTTGGGAGCGGGTGGACATGTGGAGTTTGGGGTCTCTGAGCTCATAATTTAAAAATACATCTTTTAGTAAAGCTGATTTTAAGATTGTGTGTTCGAAAATGCCACTTTTAGAAAGTGAGCATTTTCTTGCTTATACCATTTCTGTGACTTTGCCTGTTTGTGGATTCCCTGTCTGGGTCAGTTTGACAGTTGGGCTGGTTGCACCTCACACTATACAGTGACACAAAAGGAGCTGGGGTGAAATCTGCATTTCCTGATGAGCCATCTGTGCTAGGAGGGAGGGGAGGAGTGGTCACTTACACCTGAAAGGGCTGTGCCTGTCCTCACACAGTGCAGTCTCCAACCCCCTGGTGAGTGTCTGGGGCCTGGCCTGGGCAAGGCAGGATTTCACATTCAAAAGAGACTTTACTTTGAAGTAGGCCTACTACAAAGGATATATTGGGTATAAGAAGGGCACCCAAAACCACAGACTTTAGATCACTTCTGGACCTCAAGAGGAACCTCTGCCGGGAGAAGAGCTGAGGAGAAGTGCTGCACTGCCTGTGACTGTGCTTTGTGGAGCTATCCTGCAGTTGCTGCTTCTGCCAGAGTAAGAGGGCAAAGACTGGACTTTGTGTGCCTTCCATCTTGTGAAGAAATCCCAAAGGGCTTGATTTAGAGCTTGCCTCCTGTTGTTTGAATCTCAGGGACAGCAAAGAATTCTCTCTGCTAGCACCTGGAGTCTATGGAGAGACTCCTGCTCTGTCAAGTGGTGCCCTATCCAGTCCCTGGGCCCTTGAAAGGAAAGCTGGTGGAAATCCAAGGAAATCGACTTCGGACGACTTCGGACCAATGCCGCTGCTGAATCCGGTGACGCCGCCTGCAACCGACTCCGTGATCTGCGCTGGAACGCGACGACCTTCGCAGGCCCGACGCCGCTGCAGCCCCGCTGAGGTTCGCGACTCTGTGGAGGTCGCTGCACCACATCGTGACCGACGCCGCTCGAAGTGCGCGGATTCAACGTATTGCACAGAAGCCGTGATCCCCGACTTCGTGCATCGACTTGTTTTCACTCTTCACCAAAGGTACTTTACTTGGGGGTCTATGCGACTCCGTGTCCGGCGCCGCTGGTGTCGGATTGTTGGGAACGGCTCCGTCACGATGCCGTGTTAACACCTTATTGAAGCATTTTGTGTTTCTAAGCACTATTTTTTAGTTTAATCTTTAAAAATGCATAACTTGACTTGTGTATGTCGGATGTTTGTCGTTTTGGCCTTGTTTTGTTTAGATAAATATTTCCTATTTTTCGAAACTGGTGTTGTTTCATTTTGTAGTGCTTTCATTAGGTTACTGTGTGTTTTGGTACAAATACTTTACACCTAGCAGTCTGAAGTTAAGCCTGCTGCTCTGCCAAGCTACCAAGGGGGTAAGCAGGGGTAGCTGAGGGTGATTCTCTTTTACCCTGACTAGAGTGAGGGTCCTTGCTTGAACAGGGGGTAACCTGACTGTCAAACAAAGACTCCATTTCTAACACTGGTGATCAGCGGTTGGGATTTGGACTTGTATTTGTACTTGACATACAAGTATTAAGTGTACAGTACTGTTTTGATCTCGGACCACTATGTGACCACATACTACTTGTTTGGTGATCTTTCATTTTTCTCTTAAGGACTCTTTTTTGTTCTACTTCCATGATTTTGCTGGTCCCTTGACTAATTCTTTTTACTTCATTGGGAACTTGTTTTCTGCCGTTGGAACTTTGCACTTGTTGCCATCATGTCTCAGTCTGGAGATGCAACAGCTGGAGCTGTGTTTGAATTAGGGAAACTGAAGAGGTACTCAGCTGCTCAATTGAAACAGTTCTGTGAAGATCTTTACTGTCCCATTAAGAGCTCCGCCAGGAAGGGGGAGCTGCAAGAGGCATTGAGGGCCTTGGTGACAGTCAAGGAAGCTGGGGGGCACACAGAAGATATGGATGGGAAAGTGCAGAGTCTACACCGTGGTGTTGTAAAGGTACCTGTTACACCTGGGGGCAGGGTCTTCAGGAGTGGTAGCAGTAGGTCCTCTAAGGGTCTGACTCCTTAAGATGTGCAGGACAGACAGGCAGAAACGGCTCGCTGGTTGGAGGCAGAAAAGTTGAGGATGCAAAGGGAGTTCGACGAGTGGAAAAGGGACTTAGAGATAGAAACTATGATTTTGGCTTATGAGCTAAAACTGGAAGAGCTGGAAGTCAGGAGGGCTGAGTCCAGCTGGAATGGTGGCAGCAACAATTTTATATCCAGTGCTGCTGAAGAAGTGCACATGCCCAGAGATGTGGTGCCCTACTTGAAGGAGGAAGTTAACACACACCAGGAGGTACAGGGGTATGAGGTAGCTCCAGTGATGCACAGGGTCCCTGAGGTGGATTGGGGAACTGGCATGGGGAGTCATATTCCTACTGGTGGGAGGGACACTCTACTGACTCTAGGTGAGAGTGACAAGGAGAGGGGTTCCCCCAGGTAGAAGTCCTGGTTATGGAGTGTGAAGACATCCCAGAAGAGTGTGGGTTGAGTGTCAGGGACAGTCAGGTACTGTCTCACCAGTCTCAGGAGGGTGATGTGGGGTGCTTTTTCAAAGCAGAGTCACTGGATGGTTGGGTGGAGGGTACTTTGGTTAATTCATGTAAGGGGCTGAGTGATGTAATTGCTGGAGAGCATATGTCTAGTCCTTATTTTCCATAGCTACGCCAACACCAGGTGGAGTCTGAGTTCTCTGACCCCAGGGAGCTTACAATGGAGGCAGACTTCTGGGTGAGTACCAGAGAGTCTGAAGAAACATTTGGGGGTGCTCCTGAAGGGAGTGGTCTAGGTATTTCCCAACCAGGTGAGGTAGGGAAGGATTGTAGTGTCCCAGGTAGGTCCCAGTGTAGTGGGATGGGTGAGGGACCCCATGTCCAGTCTCAGAGGAGGGGGAATGGGGATGGGTTGAGGCCCAAGGTGCCGGAGATCTGGTCCCAGGTCCTGGAGGGTTCCATGAGGGAACACCAGGAGGAGAGCCTAGCCTGTACCGTTGGGCCATCTGTTGAGGGAGACCCCACAATGTCAGGAGAACTTGGGGGGGTGGCTGTAGCCAGCGTCCCACCAGTTCTGGTGTCTGGCAGTACCACTCCTAGTGAGGGGGTGCAGAAGTCCCGACAGAGGGTTGAGAGGGGGTTGCGGACCCCAGTGGAGAACCTGGAGGGTCAGGGGTCAGCTCTGAGAGCAGAATCCCCCAGGAATGACCTCGTTCAGACCATTTCTGGGTTGGGGGGAATCCAGACTCTGCCAGATGGGCAGGGGTCAGGAGACCTGCGCCAGCCAGACTCTTGTATGGCCCTTGGGGATATTGTGTCCCCTGTGGGGAGTAAGTGTGCCCCCCTGGAAGTCTTGGTGTGCCAGGCAACGGTTCAACAGCAGGGTGGTGACTCTGGGGTGGATGACCAGGTTCAGAGGGTAAACTCTGACCTGGTGGTGGGTAGGTATGCCCCCCCAGGAAGTCCTGGGTTGCCAGGCAGTGGTCCAGTCTGTGGGTACAGACCCTGGACTGGAGGATCAGGTGCAGGGGGTAAACCTTGACCTGAAGGGGTGGGCGGTTTGCCCAATCACCCCCCTCGTGTGATTTCAAGTGGTACTCTCCCTGAGGGGGGGTGCAGAGCCCTGAGAGCAGGGACAGGGGAGAGAGAGCCTCACCCCTGGCCCCAGTGCAATCTAAGGGTACAAGACCCTGGATGGAAGGTCAGGTTCAGGGTGTCCTCCCTGACGTGGAGGAAGGGGCTACTACTACCTGTGCCCCTACCATGTTGTCTTCTGGGGGGGCCACTCCTTATTGGGGGGTGCAGGACCCCAGAAGAGAGGGCAGGGGGAGTGAAGCCTCATCCCTGGCCCTGGTCCAACCTGAAAGTACAGACATCAGTTTGGAAGACCAGTTGCAGGTTTACATCCCTGTCCTGGTGGGAGAATTGTGCAGGACTGTTTCTACAAGCACCCTGACAATTTTGGACTCTGGGGGTGCTGCCCCTGCAGGGAGGGTACAGAGCCTCAGAGGGGAGGACCAGGGTCAGATTGTCATCCCTGACCTGGTGGAAGGGAGAGTGGTCAAAGGGTGTCAGGCACCTGGGGCTACCGCCCCCACTCTCCACAGTCACAGTGGTTGGAGAGGCCTGAGGTCAGGCTCTCATCCCTGACAGTTGTCAGGGGTCACTGTGGCTTGCTGTCCTGGTGGACAGAGTTGCCCCGGGGGAGGAACGAGAGTCACACCCCAGGGATGGAGTGGGCAACACCACTGTGTTGGCCCTGGTGGTGCTATCTTCCGATTGGGATACATCTGTGAGCAAAGTTAAGTTAGGTGCTGCACAGATGGTATCTGCAGATGTGGAGAAGGGTTCCCCATGGGTTAGCTTAGTGGGTCCTGAGAGTATGGACAGAGGGATCCAACTGGAGTCAGGAAGGCGTAAAATTGGAACATGCCCCTGCTGTTGTGGGCATGGGTCCTTGTTCTATCGCCCGAATCAAGGAAGTACATCAGGGTATTGATTGTTATCCCCTGGCTTTAGGCTGGTAGGGGGTTTTGTTGGACTTTTTTGCTTATGGAGGGTCATCCCCAATCTTTTTGCCTCCTGCCTCCTAATTTTTTAAGACCTGTTGCTGTTGGCTTTTGAACTCTGAGCACTTTACCACTGCTAACCAGTGCTAAAGTGCATATGCTCTCTGTGTAAATTGTATGTGATTGGTTTATCCATGATTGGCATATTTGATTTACTAGTAAGTCCCTAGTAAAGTGCACTAGAGGTGCCAGGGCCTGTAAATCAAATGCTACTAGTGGGCCTGCAGCACTGGTTGTGCCATAAACACATAAGTAGTTCTGTAATCATGTCTCAGACCTGCCATTGCAGTGTCTGGGTGAGCAGTTTTAACTTTAAATTCGACTTGGCAAGTGTACCCACTTGCCAGGCCCAAACCTTCCCTTTTCTTACATGTAAGGCACCCCTAAGGTAGGCCCTAGGTAGCCACAAGGGCAGGCACAGTGTATGGTTAAGGTAGGACATATAGTAATGTGTTTTATATGTCCTGACAGTGAAATATTGCTAAATTCGTTTTTCACTGTTGCAAGGCCTGTCCCTCTCATGGGTTAACATGGGGGCTACCTTTAAATCTGATTAACGTGTAGATTCCCTTTGGGAGCGGATAGACATGTGGAGTTTGGGGTCTCTGAGCTCACAATTTAAAAATACATCTTTTAGTAAAGTTGATTTTAAGATTGTGTGTTTGAAAATGCCACTTTTAGAAAGTGAGCATTTTCTTGCTTATACCATTTCTGTGACTCTGCCTGTTTGTGGATTCCCTATCTGGGTCAGTTTGACAGTTGGGCTGGTTGCACCTCACACTAGACAGTGACACATAGGAGCTGGGTTGTAGTCTGCATTTCTTGATGAGCCATCTGTGCTAGGAGGGAGGAGAGGAGTGGTCACTTACAGCAGAAAGGGCTGTGCCTGTCCTGACACAATGCAGTCTCTGACCCCCTGGTGAGTGTCTGGGGCCCGGCCTGGGCAAGGCAGGATTTCACATTCAAAAGAGACTTTAATTTGAAGTAGGCCTACTTCAAAGGAGAATTTAGGTATAAGAAGGGCACCCAAAACCACAGACTTTAGATCACTTCTGGACATCAAAAGGAACCTCTGCCTGGAGAAAAGCTGAAGAGCTGAGGAGAAGTCCTGCCCTGCCTGTGACTGTGCTTTGTGGAGCTATCCTGCAGTTGCTGCTTCTGCCAGAGTAAGAGGGCAAAGCCTGGACTTTGTGTGCCTTCCATCCTGTGCTGAAATCCCCAAGGGCTTGATTTAGAGCTCCTGTTGTTTGAAGTCTCAGGGACAGCAAAGACTTCTCTCTGCCAGCACCTGGAGTCTCTGGAGAGACTCCTGCTCTGACAAGTGGTGCCCTTAAAAGGAAAGCTGGTGGAAATCCAAGGAAATCGACTTCGGACAACTTCGGACCAACGCCGCTGCTAAATCCGGTGATGCCGCCTGCAACCGACTCCGTGATTTTCTCTGGAACGTGATGACCTTTGCAGGCCCGACGCTGCTGCAGCCTTGCTGAAGTCCGTGACTCTGTGGAAGTCGCCGTACCACGTCGAGACCGACGCCACTCGAAGTGCGAGGATTCAACATTTCGCACAAACGCCGCGATCCCCGACTTCGCGCATCGACTTGTTTTCACTCGTCACCAAAGGTACTGTACTTGGGGGTCTATGCGACTCCATGTCCGGCGCCGCTGGTTTCCGATTGTTGGGAACGACTCCGTCATGACGCCATGTTAACATCTCATCGAAGCATTTTGTGTTTCTAAGCGCTATTTTTGAGTTTAATCTTTAAAAATTCATAACTTTACTTGTGTATGTCGATGTTTGTCGTTTTGGTCTTCTTTTGTTTAGATAAATATTTCCTATTTTTCTAAACTGGTGTTGTGTCATTTTGTAGTGCTTTCATTAAGTTACTGTGTGTGTTGGTACAAATACTTTACACCTAGCAGTCTGAAGTTAAGCCTACTGCTCTGCCAAGCTACCAATGGAGTAAGCAGGGGTTAGCTGAGGGTGAATCTCTTTTACTCTGACTAGAGTGAGGGTCCTTGCTTGAACAGGGGGTAACCTGACTGTCAACCAAGGACCCCATTTCCAACAATTTGTAGTAAACTGTTAGAACACAATTGCACAAAAACAAAAAGAGGTATTAGCATATTATATAAATTTAACTTTTAGCAAGTTGTAAAGTACCTACCTGTTAAAAATTACAACCAAAGAGCAAGCACAACATGGCCCTATATTTACCCACTGGATACTATAGACCTCACAATATCTCTTTTTCCAAATAAAAATGTGTTTTCTCAAATGACTATGAAAATCTGCCAAATCCAAAAAAGGAGTGGCTTAGAAGTTGCCATTTCACAAGAGGTCAAAGTAGCTTGATTATAGGAGCTAATCTAATTTGAGGTGAACATAGGAAGTAGCAGATGTATGCATATGCCCGAATGGGCTGAGCAGTGGGAAACAAGTGGTGCTCTGATCTTCATAGGTTAAAAAAGAGAGGTATCTTTGATATGACTCGGGTGCATTCCTCCCCAGTTCTTGGTCATAGCAATATCATTGAGGGAATTAAGTGCCGGAATTTATTGAATAGCCAGTGTTCATTCTGGGCTCAAGTCAATTCTTGTGTGGCTCGGTGTCCCAGTCATTTTAAAAATAAGAACTTGATTTCCTAGCTCATTGTTCTTATAACTACACCGTTCCTGGCACCTGAACCACCAGAGATAATCTTCTATATATATAGCTGTTGTGTGAATCACTATGCAAGCGGAGAGCAGAGAATACTTAATTGCTTTCAGGGCATTGGAATGTTGAGCGCTCCATTGAAGACAAAGGAGTGGCTCAGGGCTTCTCATGACTGGCATACGGTTTCTGCTCCAACAATCCAATGATGCTCCTTCTGTTTCTCCCGTTTTAATTTAGAACTTTCTACCTTCCGTGGGAGGAATGTTCTTCTAGACTCATAACCCTTCTATCCTGGTTGTTAAAGGAGCTTGCAGCTCAGGCCGATAACCTGGGTTCAGGGCTTTTAACAACCGGCATAGCCCTCGGAGCGGCTATAAGGCTATAGTAAAGAGTGGATATATGTAAACCAGGGCAAAGATTTTTATTCTGGGGCCTTCCCAGAATTTATTTAACTGGTTCTGTAGATCAAGAGGCTTGTCTGGACAGGAGTTACTGGCAGAAATTACAATGGCTTGATCCATACGCTCATCAACTGCATATCATACTATCAAGGAGACTGTAATGAAAGATTCTACTTGCGAAGGAACTTAGGATATAATTTTCTTTTGTTACTAACTAACTTATTTATATCAGCCTGCCCCTTAATGCAGGGTCATTAAGGGGGTGACAGAGCTAATGTTGATCTAATTATTTAACTTGTTTGTCTACTTAAGGGACCTCCAAAGTAATCTAATTTGTTACTTCTTTCATGATTCACTGATCGGTTTGTTCTGAAAGTTATATGTGGGTGCAGGGCTACAACCTTCGTTTTTCATTTCTTAATAAGGATGCCTCTTTCACCCATTGGAGCTTTTGAAATGGTAACACCGTGATTTATTTAGTAGAATTTTTTATATTGTGTGTACAAGGCTCTGGATCTTCAGAGCATTTCACAAAGTAAACGATACAGGAGATCAACTTATGGTAACAGAAACGAATATACTAATAGCAAACCAACAGACAAAAGTAAAAAATAAATCCAAATCAAAAAAATTAAGTACAGTTCACAACAGGACAGAAATGATCACCATGTGCAGTTAGACGGTCAGATGTAGTATTACCTTAGTAGCAGTCAAGACAAACCACATGATACCAGAAAAGACTGCCCACTTAAGTTTTTAAGGTGGCTGTAGCGAAAAATTAAGGAGAAACTCTTGGAGCAATCTGGGAGCAACATCCAGAGTATTCCTGGTTCAGGGCACATTTTTTATTGCAGGCAGGGGTTTCCAGCTAGAGAGAGTACAAGCAGTTAAGTTCGCGACTGCCCCCTAACATCTTTCATTCCTTGCAGATGTTGCATGTAGTCAAGGTTTGTGAGTCCAGCACAAACGTTTAAATATTGACTTTACATGAACAGGAGACCAGCATAATAAACACAGTTTGTGGGTGATGTGTTCATAGTAGCCATTTCCTGATATCAAACCTGCAACAGCTGGAATGCGGGCTTTGAGAGAATGCAGATGAAAGGCCAGCCTGTGTGAATAGCATTTCCATACTCAAGTTTGGAAAAGACCAGCATGGTGGTCTCATCTTTATGATTATGTTCCAGTCTTAATGAGTTTATGAAGTTTTCAATGGGAGCCTTAAATAAATCTCAGTGATTTCACATGTTTGATAATGGTTAGAACGCGGTCTAGGATGTTGCAGATTCAAGCCAGACCTGGAGATGGGAGTGATCCCCTTGAGAGGAAATGAGGAGCAAATAACTTTTATTGTTTTGTAATTTAAAATAAGAAGTCATTCAGGCTTGGATGTTATCAAATTTAGAAGCCGCCAGTAAGATATCCTCAGTTGAGGTTACCCTCAAGTAAAGCTGAATGTCTGAATAATGCTGATTAGAAATCCTGGATTGTCTGACTTTACCCAGTGGTTTGAGGTCAAGTTTGAAAAGTGACTGAACTGACATTGAATCCTGTGAGATTACTTGTGGTACAGACACCAGGCTGGAGAAGGAGTCCTCAATGTTGATCACTTGGGACCAATTTGATATGTCTGATGTAAATCATTCAAGTAATTATCTTCAAAGCGTATGAGTTGAATTAAAGTGTGGATTGAGATATCTTGCTACAAAGTGTCAAATGCAGCAGAGAAGTGTAGTACTATCAACAAACAGGTGTCACATTTGTCAAGAATAGAGATGGTGTCATCAATAATGGACTGTTGTGGTACTACTTCCAGTTCTGAACACTGGAAGATATCACGTAAATTGTGTTCTTTAATACATTGCTTAAATTAGTTGTTCACACAACATCCCAGTATATTAGCAAGAAAGAGTAAGCCAGAAATCGTGCTGAAGTTATTAAGATCAGTGGATTTTTTTTAATAAAAAGGAGGTGACTTGATTGCCTTGATCCACTTTTAAGCAACTGGGGATTTCTCCTTGAATTAGTAAGTGTTGGAAATGTGCTCTTTCTTCAGGATTAATCTGATTTTTGTTTGCCTACTGAATACTAATTTTGCTTCGTAGGGAATAGAACTCTTTACCCCTGTTAACCATTGGTACTTGTGCTTGTGATCCTCCTTTTAACATGATAAAATTGGTATACTCCTGATTGGCATATATAACATACATACAAGTTCCACATATTTCTTACGTACAGTGTACTCAGGGCCTGTATGTTAAATGTCATCACTGTTCCACGCAGTACAGTGATAATGCAAACATGAGTGCAGGCCTCCATTTGTAGACAGGTTCCAGTTTTAAACAACAAATTCGACCCAAACCTTCCTTTTAAATATTAAAGTCTTCCCTAAATAGGCCTTATTGACAATGAAGGCAGAGTGCATGGTTTGTAAAAGTAGGACATGTAAACGTTCAATACAAACATGTCCTATAGGAAAACAATCGGATGCAATGTTAAATACTAATCCTGTATCTCAGGAATGAGACTAGTAGTTGTTACAAATCCAATTCAAAGATCCAATTCAATAGTGAAGTCAGATTTGTTCTAAATATTACAGAATCATGACTTTTAAAAAGTTTGTTCTACACAAAAATGCGCGAAGGCCCAGAAACAGTCAGTCCCTGATTCAAGCCTCATCAGATTTTCTGCACGACTTGCCTTATGTCCATTTAGCTATGGTACCCTCCAATGCCACAGACAGTATTTTACAAGAGTGCCACTTATGCCAAGAATTATGTGCTGAATGCCGCACTGGTATTTTAACTCATATGCGAAGAGGTACTTTTAGTGGAGCACCGTCAGCATTTTGTCAAGGGAACGCCTTATGCCAATTACCTCCAATAGGCATTTTGCAGTAGATAATACATGTGATAAAACATAGCTCTAGTAAACCAGTGGCAGACTCACAAGGAAAGACACAGACACAATCAATTTCCTCATTGTGACTTCCATTTACTCACACTCATTCTTCCACACACTCACATATTCACATTCTCACTCACTGTCATACTTCCTCAGACTCCCCCACATTCATGTATTCACATTCACACTCACTGCTTCTCACTTATGCTTATGTGCACTCAATCTTACACAGCCTCACTCTCATTCACACCCATTTTCACTTGTCACTCTGACTCAAATTTACAAGAACTTACTCTCTCTGCCACCAAACGCACTGACTCATTTCCTATCACTTGGCACATACATACGCTCATTTTCGCACACACATAATCTCTCTCACATGCACACATACAAACATTGACAGATGTTGTTCACTTACCATCAGCTGCTCATACTCTATGTATACTCTGATCATGAACTCTTTTCCCTTTAGCCTCGAACACTGAAGGAGGAAACTGGGAGCTAGAAAGTGTGCAGAAATGCAGTTTCCAGCTTTTAACTTCTTGCTTTTTCACATCAGCCTCCCCGAAATAGTCACAGGATGGGTTGTGTTGGGGTCAATGAGACCCTTGACCTGAACCCACCCTGTGACAAGATGTGAGAGAATGAGGTGGTAGGGTGATTAGTGGCTAGACCTAGATAACTGCAGGGAATAAGCCAAATGCATCTGGGCATATCTGCTTGGGTGATACTGCAGCATGTCACTGATGGGATGCCACTGAGATGTGTCATACCACTGAAGCATGGGGTGGGACGTCATCAGCCGTGGAAAATCTCTCATAGTCCTTTATTTGAAACAAGACCATCAGTCCATAAAAAGTGCAATAGAAATTATATCACAGACTGTTATATGTTATAAAAAGGAGAATGTAATTTCATGATGATCATGAAATTAAAAACTCTTCTGTTACGGTGTAGATTTTGAGCTTCATCGCCAAAGCCCTATCCTGACAAAAAATACCCTTAATTCATGTATGTGCGTATTCTCTCGAAACAGGGCCAAACGCAAAACTAATACTAACCTGAAGCTTTTATTACATCACAAAGCAGCTGAGCTGAAGGGGTTTGAAAAAGAAAAGAGCATGCAATCATAGCCCACAATAAAGGTAAAACCAAACTCTAGAAGACTCCTCCCACTGACACATTTATTTTTCGAACATGTTATTGTTTTTATATCAACATTAAAAATGCCCATCAACACAATTTGCCCTAAAAATAATGCTAAATCTAAACACTCTTCATCAACAGCCACCTATGCTCTGTCTGCAACAGTGTTCAAGCATCCAGTGTACCAAGACTCTAGTTGCTGTTCGTAGCCACTGGCTACTCCCCTGGTTCATTATGTATGTTTTCAAGTGTCACTCTCACACTTTCTATGGTCTTGTGTTCAGTGTGGTATTCATCTGGGTTGGAAGTTTCTCAGGATCATGCTTGCAGCTCATTACAAAATACAGGCCTACTGGGCTTCTATTGCCAGAAGCACGTGAAGTGTGTTGAAAGTGATAGATGGTGGGGAGGTGCAAAGCACTGGAGAAAGGAAATGATGAGGGAGGAATGGGAGATAGGAGATGCTGGGGCAGATGCTTGGAGATATTAAATGATGGGTAGAGTGCCTGGGGTAAAAGACAGTGGGGTATCTGCCAGAAGCTATTTCATGTTAAGTCCTGCTACCTCGCAACACTTCAGGATCAGATGCTGCAATAGATGCCCCACCCCTCGACCAAGATAACAAACCCACCTCCGTAGACTGTTGGGAGTTGTAGTAGTTGGCTGATAAGCAGTGCAGTGGAAACCCTTTTGGGGCAAATAGTGGGCTTTACTGCACTACAGGGAGGAGGTGAGAGATTAAGCATAGAGGCTGTGCAATTCGGGAGACATTGATGACACGACACAGGCATATTTTCTACTGTCCTCTCTGTAAAAAACAGACTTTTTGCAGATCCCCCTACACTTTTTGACCCCATTTGGACTACTAGGTGCTGTTTTTTCAGCTCTAACAATGTACTGGTACCTGCTACCCAGGTCCTAGTGCCAGTGTCCTCTCCCTAAATTGATTGTCGACTTGGTAATTCCCTGAATGGCAAGGACTTTTCACCATTATAATCCTCTAGTAAAAGGTACCCAGGACACAGGTGGTAAAGGGGTCCTCATGGTTGCAGCACGCGTTTGTGCCACCCTAGGTGACCAAAACAAATTGCTGGCAGGCCTGCCATTGCAGGTTGCCAGAGCAGCGTAAACTGCTCGAGTTTGACTGTGCCCTCATTATGAGTGGCACAGTCCCATGCACTGCCTTACATATAAGTCAGACACACCTAAGGAAGGCCGCTGCAGCCCAGGAGCCAGGATGCATTATATTTAAGGTGCAGGTATGTAAGCAAAAGCTTATATGTCTTTCTAGTGTCCTTTCCATTAAAGTACACTATAAGTGCAGGCTGGTTCTTAGGATAACATGGGACTTAGGCCCAACCGGATTGCTAGCTCCATTATGGTACTGCCTAGAAATGTTGAGTTTGTTGTCAAACAACATGCCTTCTCACCTCCAACATAAATCTGGTGTCAAGGGACAGCTGGCATGCACCCAGGTGGCAGATTGGAGGTTGCCCACCGGTTTGTCAACCCTTTTTTGTGCTCTTGCCGGTCAGCCCACACATTTTATCGCACTTGCTGCCACCAAAACAGGTTTCTGACCACCTGCCAGGTAGTGTGGGCACTCCCAGGTAACAGGGACACAGGCTGAGGCAGGAAGGAGGTCAACTGTTTTGCAGCCATTGGTATTTCTCCATAGACTTCAATGCAACGTTTAAATGCCATTTATACTGTGAATTAATTTTGCTTCTGAAATAGATAATTGCAGTTAGACCTATGTAATTCTGATTATTTTGGTGTCTAAATTTAGGTAAAATAAGCTCTATCCCGATAAATTGGTGCCTGATTTATTTCAAGCCGTGTCAATTACTTATTGTTCAAGTTGGTGCTCTGAAATGCTTAACACATGTTCCTCTAAGTAAAGCCTGGCTGCTCTTTGCCACACTACCAGGACTGAGCCAATGATTTACTAGTGTGAATCCAAGGGCCATCTATGGGGTGTTGTGAAAATATTACATGGTGAGGACTAACCCCCACACCATATAATACTCCACTTTTCTACACTCCCCTCCACCTCCTCCTGCTTCAAACACTTGGTCTATCTCTTTTCCTGACTCTGATGGCCGCGCCACAGTGATCACAGGTTGAAGGCCATCTCAGAATGGATCAAATACTTTAAAGGTCAGTGGATTCAGGTTTTAACTAGATAACAGCAAATGTTGATTTGGAGGCTGAATTCAGACTTTGTCAGGCGAAACTGAAATCCAGAATTCTAAAAAAGGGTCAGAAAACAAGGAGTGTTGAGCCCCAACACTCATAAGGTTGAGCTGCCACTGGAGTAAAAACTTACTCTATTACTTCCAAGTCTGCCACAAATCCGAGGAGCACTAATACTGTGCAGTTTCAAACCTGCCTTTCATAGCAATAGCCTAACAGAAAATCTTGTTTCATCCATGTACCACAGAACGGCAATGCTCAAATGGTAATTTCAAAATATAGGATAATGCATGTACATGTTTGTGGCCAGAGGTTTTGCTGAGGGTTTGTCTCGAAGCAGTGCACTCAAATTGATGCTCTTGACGTCTGATATGAGCTAAATATTCTAAAAGGATCTGTTAATGATAGGTCCAGCTCTGGATATTACTAATTTAATTCAAGTATCTCTTCAGGGCACAGGTGAGTAGAATGAAGGTAATGCAGGATTTTAACCTTCACTCTGCTCTCCCAAATATTCTTTATCTCCGACTCCCAAATATATTGTATATTGGTTATGGAACATTGTTATAGATTATGTCAAAGTACTAATTATTTTCTACGGTATAAAGTGGCATTACTGATAGTCAGATAGACAACCCCCTTTAAAAGTGAACTGTAATGCAGTTACCATAACAAACACGAGTGCAAGGAAATTTGATCACATTATGCCTATACTAATCAAGTTAAAATGGCTTCCTTTACCTTGCCTGTTCACATAAACATGTATAACCTGTAAGTTTTGGAAACACAATACATCTTAATATCTGAAAACAAAATGTACAGTTTCAGGATGATTGAGACGTCTTAGAAGCACACACAAGATCCACCTGTAAAGCAAACATTCCAACAAGACCTCTGCATTATCCTGACCCCATTCAGGATTTGCTCCTAAATTCATCTGGAACAATACACCGATTGAGAAATTACAAGATCAGTCTTTTTCGACTTTCAAACATCCGTGTCAATAAACATCTAAGTCATTTTAACATTCACAGAACAATGACAGTATATAAAGCACATACCATGTTTGAATTTATGAGTTGAGACAGCATAAAGTGGCTGTGCCATTATGTCTTAAAACGTGGAGTGAAGGAGTAATTATTTTCTATGTAAACGTGTGTAATGGCTTTCGAAGTGCACGTATGAATATAACTTTCCATGTAAACCACATTTATTCATCGTTTTGCAAGTATATTATGTTACTATATATTAGAAATGTTATTTCTAAAATCATTTTATATTCATCATGAGAAACATGTGGAAAATAATTTGACTAAAAGTGTATTTATGTCTCTTTTTACTTGGCTAGAGTGAGGGCCAGAGTTCTTTGTGTGTGTTCTAACCTTCAATATGAAACTTACTTTCACATATTTTTCTTAGACTGCAAGTGTCACAGTACAGGTCTTGGGGTTGAAAAAGGAACCTATTGTATGAAGAAGAGAATGAGAGCCTGAAAAGGCGTGTTATCAAGGACAGAAGGAGTATCCAAAGTTGGAAGCTGGAACTCTTCTGATATTCCTGAGTGTTAGAGTGCCAGAGACTTGAAAGGAGGAGGAGATAAATTAAAATGTGTGATTTGTAACTTTGTTTTTCAATGGAAAGTTTTGGCTCTGATGTCAGCCCCTGGAAGATTCAAGAATTAAGTGCTGGTTTAGCTAGTTTTGGAGCAGATTTCTTTGTCACCTGTCTGAAGTGATACAGACCTCACATTTATTTTCTATGTGGCTTTACGTTACGCACATCTCTCTTGACAGAACCCTCTACAGAAGTTCTGTTGTACTGATATTTTTTTCACTGAAACCCCTTTAGTAGTTAGAATAGTTAAGAGTTTAGATTCAAATGGTTAGGCAGGAAAATATGAAATTGGATTTAATGCATCAGATGCTTTATCTTATTTTCGGCATTATTGCTATTGAAATATTGATTCTGCACGTGTTAAATTTAATGTTGTACAAAGCTTTAATTCTCCTTTGGTGATTTTGTACATCTACACTATGGTTTTGAGACTTATTTATGTAAGTCTGACTTTGCGTCTGTGATAAAGCCCTTTGAAACGTAAGTTTGTGTCTAAGATTGAATGTACGACCACAGGGCTGCATTGTAATTGAAATTGAATGATAATGATGCATGTCTCCTCACCTCTTGGAACTGAGAAAGAAAAGACTCATTGGACCTATGAATTTAGGAATAGTGTAATGATCCGGATCAGTCTTGTTGACAGTCTCAGGGCCTGATTTAGACATTGACAGATGGGTTACTCCGTCACAACGGTTTTGGTGGATGGGATATCCATCACCGTTATGATGGAGTAGCTTATCCGACAATATCTAAATCAGTCCCTTAGTCAGCTTAGTCCCTCCTTACTGGGATTATCATAGTTTTAGATTTTTTTGGTACCATCTTCTCATCTTCCATCTCCAAACGTTACTGATAAGTTCCACACTTGCTGCTGTACAGTGGCAGCCCCTTACTAAAGGTTAACTGGCCGCTTTCTGATTTGCTTCTTACAGTATTTCAAATCAAATCAAATCATTAATATTTATAAAGCGCGCTACTCACCCGTGCGGGTCTCAAGGCACTAGGGGAAAAGGGGGGGGGTTACTGCTGCTCGAAAAGCCAGGTTTTTAGGAGTCTCCGGAATGCCGAGTGGTCCTAGGTGGTCCTGAGGCTGGTGGGGAGGGAGTTCCAGGTCTTGGCTGCCAGGAAGGAGAAGGACCTCCCACCCGCCGTGGAGCGGCGGATGCGAGGGACGGCAGAGAGCGCGAGGCCAGAGGAACGGAGGAGGCGGGTGGGGGCATAGAAGCTGAGGCGACGGTTGAGGTAATCCGGTCCCTTGTTGTGGAGGGCTTTGTGTGCGTGGGTGAGAAGTCGGAAGGTGATCCTTTTGCTGACTGGGAGCCAATGCAAGTGTCTCAGGTGTGCGGAGATGTGGCTGTTGCGGGGTACGTCGAGGATGAGGCGGGCCGAGGCGTTTTGAATACGTTGCAGGCGTTTTTGGAGCTTGGCGGTGGTCCCAGCATAGAGGGTGTTGCCGTAGTCCAGGCGGCTCGTGACGAGGGCGTGGGTCACGGTTTTTCTAGTGTCGGCGGGGATCCAGCGGAAGATCTTGCGGAGCATGCGGAGGGTGAGGAAGCAGGCGGAGGACACGGCGTTGACTTGCTTGGTCATGGTGAGAAGAGGGTCCTAGATGAAGCCGAGGTTGCGGGCGTGGTCTGCGGGGGTTGGTGCGGTGCCGAGGGCCGTGGGCCACCAGGAGTCGTCCCAAGCGGACGGGGTGTTGCCGAGGATGAGGACTTCCGTTTTGTCAGAGTTCAGCTTTAGGCGGCTGAGCCTCATCCAATCTGCGACGTCCTTCATGCCCTCTTGTAGGTTGGTCTTGGGGCTGGTGGGGTCCTTGGTGAGGGAGAGTATAGGTTGGGTGTCGTCGGCGTAGGAGGTGATGATGATGTCGTGCTTGCGTACGATGTCGGCGAGGGGGCTCATGTAGACATTAAAGAGTGTCGGGCTGAGTGATGAGCCTTGAGGTACGCCACAGATGATCTCGGTGGGGTCTGAGCGAAACAGAGGGAGGTAGACTCTTTGGGATTGGTTTGAGAGGAAGGAGGTGATCCAGTCCAGGGCCTGGCCTTGGATCCCGGTGGAGCGGAGGTGGGTGATTAGGGTGCGGTGACAGGCGGTGTCAAAGGCAGCCGAGAGGTCGAGGAGGATGAGGGCGACTGTTTCACCGTTGTCCATCAGGGTTCTGATGTCGTCTGTGACTGAGATGAGGGCGGTTTCAGTGCTGTGGTTGGTTCGGAATCCGGTTTGTGAAGGGTCGAGCAGGTTGTTGTCTTCCAGGAAGGTGGTCAGCTGTTTGTCGACGGCCTTCTCTATTACCTTGGCGGGGAAGGGGAGGAGCGAGATGGGGCAGAAGTTTTTCAGGTCGCTCGGGTCAGCCGTAGGTTTCTTTAGTAGTGCGTTGACTTCGGCGTGTTTCCAGCATTCGGGGAAGGTAGCAGAAGAAAAAGAGGAGTTGATGACGGCCTGGATGTGCGGGCGATGATGTTGTCGGCTTTATTGAAGATGAAGTGAGGGCAGGGGTCCGATGGAGCGCCGGAGTGGATCGAGTTCATGGTGGTTTTGGTTTCTTCGGTGTTGATGTGGGTCCAGTCGTTGAGGGTGATGGTCGGAGGTGTGGGTTTGGTGATGCTTGGTTGGGTCTGGTGTCCGAAGCTGTCGTGGAGGTCGCTGATCATGCGATGGAAGAAGGTGGCGAGGGAGTTGCACAGATCTTGTGAGGGCGTGACGGCGTTGTCGTTGGCGTTGGGGTTGGAGAACTCCTTGACGATGCTAAAAAGTTCTCTGCTGTTGTGGCTGTTTTTGTCCAGTCTGTCGGTAAAAAAGTTCCTTTTGGCAGCGCGGATCAGGTGGTGGTGTTCGCGGGTAGCGTTCTTGAGGGCGGTCATGTTGTCAGCGGTGTGGTCCTTGCGCCAGGCCTTCTCGAGGGCGCGACAAGTTTTCTTCGATTCTTTGAGGGTGTCAGAGAACCAGAGAGGTTTTTTGGTGTTGGCCTGTCGATGCGTGCGTTTGAGGGGAGCAAGGTTGTCTGCGCAGTTGGAGATCCAGTTCGTGAGGCTGAGGGCTGCGTCGTTGGGGTCGGTGGTGAGGACGGGTTGGTTGGCGGCGAGTGCGGAGAAGAGTTGCTCTTCGGGGATTTTGTTCCACTGTCGACGAGGGATGGGTTGAGTGCGGAGGTGGCGGGTCTCGCGTCGGAATGTGAAATGTACACAGCTGTGGTCGGTCCAGTGTAGAGCGGAGGTGTGGCTGAAGTGAATCTTGAATTTAAATGCTCAACTGTCTTTAATGAGGCAGAATTTGCCTTTCATTGACACTTGTGAATCAACTTTGCTGCATAATGTATTGCTCAATTGCTGCATAATTCCAGCATTCAAAACTAAAATTATCAACATGGACTTTTGACCTTGATTATCTCGCATATCAATTATGACCTTATGTTGTGACTTTATCTTGAAAATGTTAGATTTACACCTTGAAATGCCAATTTCAATTTAATATCCAATAATGTAAATGTTTTGTGCCTACATATGCAACCAGTTGGAATTAAGCAATGTTAAGTTCTTCAACAGTCTTAGAAAAACCGTCGAACATCCTTGAGGAATAAGTCTGAGCCCTAAAAAAAAAAGAACTTAAATAAAAGCTGGTTCTGAGTGTTTCTGACCTACTGATTTTGAGACTAGCTACATATTTCCATGCTTTTTAAGCAGGTCTTGACATATGATCATTAGAAAGCTAACAGGACAGTGTCATTTGTTCAGGCCTGGGTACGGACTATGAAATTCATTGTTTTGCTTACTTTTCTCTTCCTCTAAGGATAAGGGTAAATCAGCCCCTCTTTAAAGGGGAGTGGTTTTTTTTTAAAGAGTGGAAGACTGACTTGGTTTCCGAAATGTGGAATAAAGCAGAAGACTAGCAACTTCATGATCAAACTGCAATGGGGCTAAGGAAATGCTGTCTAAGAATGTAGTTATGAGAAAGTTAAGACAGTTAAAATTTCCTTGCTTGTAAAATCTTGCTAAATGTGTGAATTTTTGCGTTATAAAATAATTCCAGAGATTTTACAAGTGGAACATTGTACATACTATTAAGACATCGGAGGCTGATTGAAGGAGAAAATGTCTTGCTGCAACTGTAGCATCGGAGCGCAGACATTTCTCCTCGAACCAGTCCTCTGTCGGTGTTCCTAATGAATTTTCAATGTGAGGTATTTTCATATGAAATACCGGCAAATACATTTTGCAAAATTTGCATCATTCTGCATTACTTCTACAAATGTTTGCAGAATAAACTTGATTTCGCACTGCGGAGAGATATTTTTGATATTTATGGTTAGGTGTTGTTATTCACTATAAAAATACTATTGCTCTTTCCCACAAGCAGAATGTGAAAAGAAAAAGTTATCCAGACCCTTATAAACAAAACATGTGCATTGTTTATTTTCTTATTAATTAGCTTGCAGGTCTGGAAGATAAACACCCGCAATGCTCTTATTCATTATGGGGCATATTTAAGAAAAGTGGTGCTGCACAAAGTGGAGCACCACTTTTCTTGCGCCCCTTAGCACCTCCCTAATGCCACCATGTGTGCACCATATTTAAAATGTGGTGCACCATGGCTGTAGTTAGGGAACTAGTGTCAGAATTTTTTATGCTAGTCTGGAGCTTTGCAGGATTAATGTCAAAAATGCTGACGCTAATCCTGCAACGCTCATTGAGGCCATTGTAATCAATGGAGTGCCTCCTTTTAATGCCTGCTCTAAGCAGGCGTTAAAAGTGCGGAAAAAAATTACGCAAAGAAATCTGTTAGATTTCTTTGTGCCATTTTTTAGCCCCCACAGTGGATTCATGGTATACTCACTGATTACGGTTCTCTCCACGAAGTGGTTCAGTACATGATAAGCCACATGTAACAAGAAATAACGAATGCACTGTGCCGGTGTACACTTTCAAAGTTTGTTGCAGGTGGGAAAGTAAAACCGTTTTTGTTACTTAATTAGGCCGTATTATCCACTGGTATTTTCAGCAGTACTTCATCTGGGCCCAGTAAAGCCACGAATGTATTTTACTCAGTTGTACATGGCCTCATCTCCAATAATTCTTACTGTAATGGCAAGAGGATTACTTTGCGGCACCTAGTACCCTCGGAGCTTGATTCTGTATGCGTCCATTAATTCTGTCTTGGCTCTCCTCTGATGGAAAGTCTCAGACATAGGAATTGTTTCTCCCTCTTACACTTTTATAAGTTAAATCAATGATGCACTCTTATCCCACCCCCTATAATACCATCACCTTCTGCTGCCTCTTATTTGAATATAGTTTTTGAACTCACCGGCCCATCGTAGACGTGGCAGTAATAATCCACCAGCCCTTGCTTCTCCAGCAGGTAGAATCGGATCCAGTTGTGGAATCCACTGACTATGCCTTTTTTTACTTCACCTGAATGAAAAAACAAAACAAAATTCATATTAGCTGGCCATTCTTTGTATGTTTTATGGATAGCACATGTACACAATTTTTAAAGTCCAAGAGACTCTGGCCCTCATTCTGACCTTGGCAGGCGGCGGAGGCTGCCCGCCAAAGTCCCGCCGTCAGGTTACCGTTCTGCGGTCGAAAGACCGCGGCGGTAATTCTGACATTCCCGCTGGGCTGGCGGGCGGCCGCCTTCAGGCCGCCCGCCAGCCCAGCGGGAAAGAGGCTTCCACGATGAAGCCGGCTCGGAATCGAGCCGGCGGAGTGAAAGCTGTGCGACGGGTGCAGTTGCACCCGTCGCGTATTTCACTGTCTGCGCAGCAGACAGTGAAATACATTTAGGGGCCCTCTTACGGGGGCCCCTGCAGTTCCCATGCCAGTGGCATGGGCACTGCAGGGGCCCCCAGGGGCCCCGCGACCCCCCCTACCGCCATCCGGTTCCCGGCGGGCGGACCGCCGGGAACTGGATGGCGGTAGGGGGGGTCGGAATCACCTCGGCGGCGCAGCTAGCTGCGCCGCCTTGGAGGATTCCAATGGGCGGCGGTACACTGGCGGGTGACCGCCAGTGTTGCCGGTCTGACCGCGGCTTTACCGCCGCGGTCGGAATGCCCATTGGAGCACCGCCGGCCTGTCGGCGGTGCTCCCGCGGTCCTCCAACCTGGCGGTCATGGACCGCCAGGGTTGGAATGACCACCTCTGTGGAATATCAATAATGTGCCTTTTGCCGCCATTCCAAAAGATGTCAACCACTCTCTTAAGGACCAATTAGGGGCAACTTCTGCACAGATCTTTGTGTCTTATGCTCTTCTGTTCAGTCGTCCCTTCGGTCCTCTCAAATTTCACTGTTCAAGTGGTGGCAGTAAAGTTGACATTATTAACGGGACTTGTTCTAAGGCCATTTACTATAAGCGTAATGAATATCTAAGTGGCTAATGGTAAACTCCCTTCTTTAGAATCTATAGACATGCTCTTTAACCTTGTCCACCATAGGCTCTTTATCCATCATTCAATAAATCCCATACAAACAGCAGGATATTTTATATAAAGGCTTTCCAGTGGAATCTACCAAATACAGCCTAATGCTCTTGCTGTCTCCATTCTCAAGATTCTTCCTACGTCTTCGGCCTATTGATTGCACTGCCTTGGTGTAGTTCTTCAGTATTCCTTATATCTAGGCAATGAGTTAACGGCTCCAAATATCTGATTGACCATGGGTTCTAAGGTTACAGTGCAGTGAGACAGAAGATTCTGCGAGAGTCCAGGGATGAAGGCAGATAGTGCCTAAACAACTTAGGGCCTCAATTAGACCTTGGCAGGTGGAAGCACCAAATAAAGCAAGCAGTTCCCTAAATTAATTTAGAGGTGAGGGAACATTGGGGTTTCCAAAGAACGTACCTCAGCTGGCTATGAAATTCAGAAACACTTGATCTTAAGGCATTCCACGGAAAGGTGCCCCAGCCACAGTGGTGGTAGCCTGACACTAAGGGTCTCATTTACAAGGAAATGATGCAGCTTGGTGCTGCAAGAAAGCTTGCTGCACCTCACTGCATCATTTTGAAAGTGCAGGGATGCGTCAAATTTACTGAAATATGACACATTCCTGTACTTTCCTCTGCACTGGCGCACAAACTGCTGCCTAGCTCCAATGCAGGTACCCTTGAGCCATGGTGCAAGGGTGCCTGCGTTGAAGTTGTCCCTTCCTGCACATAAACAATCATCAATGGTGTTTTCCTCTTTCTATGTGTGCTGCAGAGTGCCACAGGTTCCATGGGTGTTGCGTGGGAACACCCACAGCAACATCCATGGACCGGCCCTTTCATAGAGAGCTATGTGTGAAAGAGGACCATATTTTTAAGGCCATAGAAAACCATGCAGGGTAGCTTTTTGTGGCCTTATTCATATGGGCGGGCACAGTGCGCCACCGGAGCATAAAAAAATAACAATAAAATAAGGCCTAAGTGGGGTGAAACTATCACAGCTGTCTTTTTCTGGGACTTCCATTGGAGGCTTGCCAGTCTCAGTAAGGAAAATGCAAAAATGTCCCAGAGAGGTAGGGAAAAAAGTACTTGCACTTCAAGGATATTTTTCTGCAAAAATCCTGATTTTGAGGGCTTGCTGCTAATGTTAGAAATGGGGTCCCTAGTTGGCAGTCAATTTACACCCAGTCCAAGTAGGGACCTCACTCTAATCAGGGTAAGGGAGATACATAGCTCAGGTAACCCCTGCTCACCCCCTTGGTAACTTGGAACAAGCAGTCAGGCTTATCTCAGATGCAAAGTGTAAACTATTCGTACCAACACACGCAGTAACACAGTGAAAACACATAAAAGGGCTCCACATCTGTTTAGAAGAATAGCCAATATTTATCTAAATCAAACAAGACCAAAATGACAAAAATCCACCAAACCCAAGCAAAGTTTTCTTAAAGTAAAAAGAATCTTAATCCCTAGAAATCAATGGATGCATTGTTTTAGCACAAAGTACCTGGTATGCATGAAAAATAATGCCACACGGGTGAGCGTGCTTTGTAAAAGCAAGCGACTGATTCCTTACTCACAAGTGAGGCCGTGCGTTGAATCTTTCTCTGACCGGTTGAACGATGCTTCGGTTTCTGGACCAGAAGCCGCGGGTCCGTGCAGTGGTTTTGACGTCCAGAGATGATGTATGAAAAATCCGGACGCACAGCAGCGATAAATTCGCACTGAGCTGGAGATGCATTGATTTCACCATCACTTTTCAGCTGTGGTGCAGGCGCTGCGTCGATTTTTCTGCCGCTCGGCTCCGATGAGTGGATTTTCACTCTGGATCTGCCAGCTTCTCCTTCCAGGGACCCAGGGACTGGAGTGGCACCACTTGGCAAGTCAGGGGGTCTCAGCAAGAGAGCCAAGGTGCTGGCAGATGAAGTCTTTGATGTCCCTGAGACTTCATAAAAGGAGGCAAGCTCAGTCCAAGCCCTTGGAGAAACTTCACAAGCAGGATACACAGTAAAGTTCAGTCTTTTTCCTCTTTAAGGCAGAAGCAGCAACTGCAGGCCAACCCTGCAAAGCACACACAGCAAAGGGGCAATACTCCTCCTCCAGCATTTCAGCTCTTCTCCTTGGCAGAGGTCCCTCTTGATCCAGAAGTGTTCTAAAAGTCTGGGGATTTGGGTCCACTACGTATACTAATTTCTGCCTTTGAAGTAGGCAAACCTCAAAAGAAAGTCTTTGTTGTTCACAAAATCCTGCCTTGCTCAGGCCTGGCCTCAGACACACTCCAGGGGGTTGGAGACTGCATTGTGAGAGGACAGGCACAGCTCTTTCAGGTGCAGGTGTCAGCTCCTCCCTACCCACTCTAGCCCAGGAGACTGATCACGATATGCAGGACACTCCTCAGCTCCATTTGTGTTAGAGGAAAATCACAAACAGCTTAACTGTCAGTCTGACCCAGACTTTGATTCCTCAGGCAGGTTGAAGCACAGAATGGTTAAGCGATAAAATGACCACTTTCAAAAAGTGTGATTTTCAAATAGACAATCTAAAAAACAACTCTACCAAAAGATGAATTTTTGAAATGTGAGTTCAGAGACCCCAAACTCCACATCTCCATCTGCTCCCAATAGGAAACTGCACTTAAAATGTATTTAAAGGCAGCCCCCCTGTTAACCTATGGGAGTGATAGGCCTTGCAATAGTGAAAAACTAATTTGGCAGTATTTCACTATCAGGACATGCAAAACACACCAGTACATGTCCTACTTTTTAAATACACTGTACCCTGCCAATGGGGCTACCTAGGGCCACACTTAGGGGTGATTTACATGTAGTAAAAGGGAAGGTTTAGGCCTGGCAAGTGGGTACACTTACCATGCCCAAATGGCAGTGCAAGACTGCACACATAGACACTGCAGTGGCAGGTCGGAGACATGTTTACAGGGCTACTCATGTGGGTGGCACAATCAGTGATGTAGGCCCACTAGTAGCATTTGATTTACTGTCCCTGGTCACCTCGGGTGCACTTTACTAGGGATTTACAGTAAATCAAATATGCCAATAAAAGATAAACCAATCACCAATATAATTTAGACATGGAGCATATGCACTTCAGCACTGGTTAGCAGTGGTAAAGTGCCCAGAGTCCTAAAGCTAACAAAAACTGATCAGAAAAAATAGTAGGAAGGAGACAAATAGTTTGGGGATGACCCTTCAAAAAGAGCCAGGTCCAACAGCTGAGAAGTAATATAAAATACTGGGCAAGGTAAAGAAAACACATCGGGCCCATTTGACATTCACCAGTGGTGAAAGTGCATCAGCCAGGTCGAGGATGCCCTCCAGATATAGCAGTTGGTCCAGACTGGAGAGGGCCTCTGTTATGTAATTCCAGCAGGCTCTCGGGCTAGAAGTCAAACAGTAAGTGAGCCACTTATATTCTCAGCAGATTTCCAGAGCAGTCGTACATTGCTTGACATAGGTGTCACTGACTGAGAAGGACCGGTTTAAGATCTTCCGATTTCACTGGGGGACAACATGACTGTCAGTGGAAAACCTTTTGAGATCAATCAAAGATACTGCTGGGCAAACACCTTCACTTAAGCTCACTAATGCTAGTGGGGCATGAGTTTTCCCGAAAGTGTATGCAGAAAGAGCCTCAATGCACGATCTGAAGGGTGGAGAGGTAGGTCATACTCAAGCAAACCAGCTCTCTCTTGTTTCAAAGCTTCCACTCTAGTGAAGTGAGTAAGGGGTGGCCTTTTATTTAGATTTATTTGCAGTCCGGTATTCTGGTACAAGAAGAGTTTTTGTTTTTTTTGTATTTAAATACGTTGCCCTGACCTCCCTCATGGTTGCTTCTTTTGGTAAGGCCTGCACCGTCAAACGTCAGGTTTGGGAAGGCTGTCAAACTAAGTATTGATGTAGTCCTTCCGGCCATGATCATGGTGAACTCAATGGACCTTCAGGCCAGATTGTATTGACTTCCTTTGCATGTGTAAAAGAGTTTTAGCAATTTGACATTACACTAAGCTGAAATAATTTTATTGTGGAACCTACCAACAAAGACATGCTCAAATCCACTTGAATCCATCTCTCCCTTCCCTCTGGAGTACAGGCCGAACCACATGTTCTTTAAGTCTGTGACAAACTCCTCTTGTGAGGCGTAGAGTTCTGGAAGAGAAGCAAGTTAACATTAGCACTGATAATATTATTTAACATTAGCACTGATAATATTATTTAACATCAACCGACCCAATCAATTAATTTGAAGACCTAGTGAAGATGCAGCTGAAGGCTTAGCATGATTACCTACAAGTATAATGCATTGAAATTAAGAAACCATTTAAAAAATGGTCAATGGACATTTGCGTCTTCCTGAGTGTGTGAAAGTGTAATGTGCTTGAAGGGTAGTGGGATAAGTTTAGTGACTTGAAGGCATATTTAAGAGACCCTAGCGCCACCAGAGTGTCTCTTTTGTGATGCTCTGGTGGCGCAATGCTCTGGGCCGTATTTACAAGGCGCCATTTAGCCACTTTTGGTGCTTAACGCCACCTTGTAAATAAGGCCCCTTCACATGCAGCCCTTTGCGTGGAAGGGGCGTTCAATCAGTATTACTGTGGGTGTGCCACAGCAACACCCATTGCATTTTGACGCTGCCTCAGATGTACGAGTTTTTTTAAACCCGAGGCAGCGCCAATAATCTAACGCCACTCCATGGGTGGCATTAGCAAGACACAACAAGGAGGAATATTTTTAGTCCTCCTAATTTTTTGCTTTTTCTATGTGCACTGCATTGTGAAGCACACATATAACCATTAAAGATTGTTTTTGTGCAGGAAAGTGTTCCTTCCTGCACAAAAACAATCTACCCCTCAACGCAGCCATCCTAGCACTATGGTGCAAAGGTTGCTGCGTTGACACACTGCAGCAAATTTAGAGCTGGCGCAGGGGGAATCATTGGGGTGCACCATATTCTTGTGAATATGGTGCATCCCTACGTTTTGAAAATGATGGTGTGCGACACTGCAAATTTGGCTCAGCAACCAGCACCATAATTTTCTCTTAATTCGGGCCCTACATATGGGCAGATTAGGGTAAACACTGCTATTGCTCTCATGTTGATTTTTAGTAGTATAAGGATTTTGGATTTACCCGTGTGACAGAATGTTGGGACTTTTTATCTGTTTCTAATTTTTTGTCACAATCATAATAGCGTTGTGTTTTATTTTCCTAATAATCAATTCATGCTTCATTACGTAGAGTAACTGAGAGAAAGTCGTAAGATCTGTTCCACCACATCTTCCCTGAGAAGTCATAGAGTGTCATGTGTCAGTCTGCCACAAATCACCATTACTTCTGGGTTTTGGTGAGGTCCTACTAGCTTGCCAAAAGGGTTAGGCCAACAGCTGTCAGAAAGTGTGGGACAAGACACAGTCCCTCACACTCAGTGGTGCTACCACCCGAAACCGGCAGTCTCATCCCCATGACGAGAGTCTTATGACAAACTTTAACCAGTCTCCTGCCAGCAGCTTGGAAGATGTTTTTACTAGAGATGTGTTCTCATATTAAAGCAAAGCATGTCTTGCTCTGAAAGCATAATTTCACAAACCTTTCATGGAGGCTTGCAAAACTTTGTGAGAAAAGTACAAACTTTTGTACGCACCTATCTTGTTATTTATTGTACTAATTAAATTCCGATACCCAAGGGTTGAGAGATTCTCTGGATGAGGTAAATAAATAACTCATATTCAAAATTTGGGTGGGAGTAAAATTAGGCATAATATTTGGATTGACGCTTTATTGCACCAAAATAAGCATGTTTTGCCTTTTATCATACATTCCCCCCACACATTTCTACAAATGTGACCTGCCTAAATCTTTTGAGATGAAGCAAGTGCCTAATATTTGTCACACAATTTGAAATTCCAATCCCTGTGCAAACTCCTTTGTTGTAGTGATCGCATTTATCAATGCATTGATAATTGGAGCCTAAGCATGAGATGAAGTCTGGTGTGCATCCAAGCGATGGCCAGGAATGGGAAAGGAACAGTGCAAAGAAGTTTTTGTCTCTTCTCAGATCTACGGTAATGCTCAGTAAGTGGGAGATAGGAGACAAGTACTGCCTCTGAGTTTGCATGACCACCACCATTCTTCAAACCCATGATGGGGTTTGGCAGTGCTCTGCTGGTGGCAAAGATGGGTATATTGTCATCTGGTTGGGCCTAGCCCTTCCTCCAACACCCATAGAGCAAGACATCAGTTCAGTTCATAGAAGAGACTACTTCAACACCATAAAACTTAAATTAAGGGAACAGAGGACTTAATTTACAAGAATCTGACGCATCTGCAATCGATGCATCAGATTTCTTGCGCTTCCCTAAGATCCTCTAACAACGCCATGGATATGCCGATTTGCAATACAGAGCTCCATGGTGCACATTTTCACAGATGTGTCAGAAATTCTGACACATCTGTTGCCACTAAACTCACACATTGCTGGAGTAGCACTGTAAAAATGACACATCTCCAGCAATGCAAGGAGGGTCCCATTGGAAAAAGCCCTGCATCAATTTTACTCCTGCTCTGAACAGGCGGTAAAATTCTGACGCAGGGAAGACACAAATTAACGTAGTGAAAAGTTGTAAATTTCACTGCATCAGTTCTGCGTGGCTTTTTGCCTGGGAAAGGCCTATGCTGCGTACATTATACTTGGCGCATGTATAATCTGACACAGGGCTTTACAAACAGTTTGTGAATCAGGAGCAGTGCAGTACACTGCTAGCGCAACCATTGCGTAAAAAAATGATGCAGCTGTGGCGCAAAGGGCTTGTAATTGACGCCCTTGGTATCTTAACACCTGAACTCACCAAAACGAATTACACATCACATGAGTGGAAATTGTACATAAGATATCTACAAAGGGAAAAGCAGAAGCATGCCTTGAGCTCTTTAAAATAGTATAAAATTATATTGTTCATAATTTTAAAAATCCTACTCAGCGATTAAAGGAATGGGCATGCATGACGGAATATTAGCATGAGGGGAGGCATCGAAACCACCAACAGTTATTTTTTTACAAAGTATCATAAAACAATAGTGTTCAAGGTGATGGAGTTCCAAACCATGTGGGCATCAGCATGGAAGGTATACTTTAGTGTCTTGGTATTTTTGAACACTGGGGTTTCAAGGAGGAGGGAGTGCAAAGGCCAGTTACAGGGATGTAGCAAGGGGGTCCAGAGTGGAATGCCTTGGAAGTGGTGCAGACCAGCTTGTAGATACTTTTTGCTCACTGGAAACTAGAGTGTATTTAGTTTCCTTAGGAATTGAGTGGTATGAGCAGACTTTGTTGAGCCACTGGCTAGTATAGTTGCTGCATTTTCTGACGCTTATGGAGGGGCCATGTACAATTTTGTAATTCCTAATTCCTGCCTGTAGTGAGTCCCCAGAGTCCAGCCTAGATAGCATCAGAGCTTGGATCAGTGAAATTTACGACATTTCACTGTGCCATTCTTGGCATCATTTTTAACGTCTGCTCAAAGCAGGTGGTAAAATATCACACTAATAATAACCTCTGGGCCTCCGTGCACTTTGCTGCACTAGTGTTAGAATTGTTGATGCTAGTGCAGCAAAGCGCCAAAATAGCGTCAAAAGTTCTGATGCTATAGGCCTAATGACCGCTGTGGTGTTCCATGTCATAAGTATGCCACTACCATGGTGTTGTTAGGTGCCAGTAGAGGGGTGCAAGAAAGATGGTGCATCATTTTTGATGTGCCACTTAGATATGCCCTTTGTTTTCACTATGGGTTCCTTTTTACTACTGCAATAGAGAGAATGCTAATAAGGGTATGATTACAAGTGGCATGATGCAATAATTCTCACCCCGATAAAATATGATACCCAGGTGTTCAGAATTTAGCAAATGTGATAATTACTGCCTATTCTAATTTTTTGGGGGTTGTCATGCTGCTTTCTGGGGTTATCGCACTAAATTTCGCAAGTCTCAATAAATACTGGACCTAAATTCCAGCAGGTTTGGTATAACGAAATTTAAGTAGTGGTAAGGTAATCATTGTATGCAATATATTTTGCATCATTTATATTTATGATTCCTGAATTAGCAAGTGTTTGAGAACGCACCACAATTAAACTGACTGAAAGGCTAAGTAATAATATTGGACCAACAGAAGGAAGGCATTGCTCCCCAACGTTTTGGCACTTGCTCATAAGGCATACCCTACATAACTAAGTACATGATTACGCTTAAGACACTTTGGGGCATATTAAAGAGCCCCTAACGCCACCTTAGCAACGCCACACCATCATTTTTTTTATGCTAAGGTGGCACTCAAGTGGATTTTTTGCTGCACTATATTTAAAAAGTGGAGCAGTGCATGCAGTGCGCCACTTTGTAGCCCCTTGCGCCACATTATACCTGCGCCGGGCATAATGTATGCAAGGGGAGGGTGTTCCAGCACCAGGAGGCCTGCAAAAATGGTGCAATGAAAAGTAAAAGATTTCACTGCACCATTTTTTATGTCATTTTTAATGCCTGCTCTGAGCAGGCATTAAAATGACCGCTCCAATAGTAACCTAAGGCCTCCTTACACTTTGCTGCACTAGTGTCACATTTTTGACCCTAGTGCAGCAAAGTGCCTCAATAGCATAAAAAATGTTGACACTATTGTGCTATTGACCGCTATGGTGCACCATATTATAAATACGATGCAACCATAGCGTTGTTAGGTGCCATGGGAGGCGCAAGAAAAGTGGCACATCATGGCTGATGCCCCACTTTTTGTTAAATATGGACCTTCGGGCATATTTAAAAGCCCCTAGCACCTCCCTGCGCCGCCCTAGCATATATTTTTTTTACATTAAGGGGAAGATAGGGAAGCCTTTCTCTCACGCCGTATTTAAAAGTGCTGCAATGTATGCAAGGAGGCGTTCTGACGCAGGGAAGCAAAAAAACCTGATGCAGTGAAATTTACAACATTTCACTGCGCCATTTTTTCCATCATTTTTGCGTTAATATGATGCACCCATTTTAATCAATGGGGCTCCCTGTGTTTTGCTGAACTAGCATCAAAGAGCCACAATTGTCCTAATGACCGTCATGGTGCGCTGTATTGTAAATACAGCGCAAACATGGTGTTGTTAGGTGGGGCAGTAGGTGACAGGCAATGCAGCGCAGCACCCAAAGTCGCTGTCTTGCGTTGCATGATAAAGAGAGAGCAGTAGAGCACCATATTCTCACAGAAATGGCACTCTTCTCCCCTCTCCCTAGTGCTGCCGCTGATTTCAGCTGCCGTGCGCCATGCACACACCTCAGCGCCATAGTGCTAGGGTGTGTGCATTAATCTAGCATAAGTTTTGTGCAGTAAGGGTATCCCTCCTGTACAAAATGCTATGCCTATACAAAGTGCAAATCCTTTTCCTACTTTGTGTGTTGTACAGCAGCACACATGCAAAGTCAGAAAAGCAGGGAGAAATAAAAACATTTCTCCTTTTTGCGCCTCTTTTTTGAAAGGTGTTAATTTTTGCACTAAGGGGCATATTTATACTCCGTTTGTGCCGGAATTGCGTCGTTTTTTTTTACGCAATTTCGACGCAAAACTAACTCCATATTTATACTTTGGCGTTAGACGCGTCTAGCGCCAAAGTCCATGGAGTTAGCGTCATTTTTTAGCGTGGACACCTACTTTGCGTTAATTATATGCAAGGTAGGCGTTCCCGTCTAAAAAATCGACTCCGAGGCATGTGCGTCGGATTTATACTCCCGGGCAAAATTCACGCCCGGGAGTGGGCGGGTCAAAAAAAATGACGTACGGCCGCTTTTGCGCCGTTTTTTAGCGCCTGCAAAAGGCAGGCGTTAAGGGACCTGTGGGCTCTGAAGGAGCCCAGAGGTGCCCTCCCATGCCCCCAGGGACCCCCCCTGTCACCCTTGCCCACCCCAGGAGGACACCCAAGGCTGGAGGGACCCATCCCAGGGACATTAAGGTAAGTTCAGGTAAGTACTATTTTTTTTTTTTTGTGGCATAGGGGTGCCTGATTTGTGCCCCCCTACATGCCACTATGCCCAATGACCATGCCCAGGGGACAGAAGTCCCCTGGGCATGGCCATTGGGTAAGGGGGCATGACTCCTGTCTTTGCTAAGACAGGAGTCATTTCTATGGGGGTTGGGAGTGAGAAAAAAATGGCGCAAATAGGGTTGAGGCGAAAAAATTGCCTCAACCAGACTTGCCCCATTTCTTGACGCCCAAGCCCCATATCCCCCTACGCCGGCGCTGCCTGGTGTACGTCGTTTTTTTTAACGCACACCAGACGGCGACGCCGGCTAACGTCATTCAATAAATATGGCGCCTGCATGGCGCTTCAGAATGGCGTTAGCCGGCGCTAATTTTTTTGACGCAAAACTGCGTTAGCGCAGTTTGGCGTCAAAAAGTATAAATATGGGCCTAAATTCTTTATTCTGATGTTTCAGAATCAGGTTTAGCATCAAAACGCATGGGTGGTTGCATGGGTACGACCATGTAATGCCCCCTTGACGCAAAGTAACGCAAAGCAGCTTTTTGCAATGCTTTGCGTTATTTTGCCACGCAAACCAAAGCAAATACCTCTTTGCGTTGGTTTGTAAATGGCAAAAAAAGTTTAGGCCCATATTTATACTTTTTGACGCAAAACTGCGCTAACGCAGTTTTGCGCCAAAAAAATTAGCTGCCAGGTGTGCGTGAAAAAAAAACGACGTACACCAGGCAGCGCCGGCGTAGGGAAAAATGGCCTTTGGGCGTACCAAAATGGGGCAAGTCAGGCTGAGGCAAAAAAATCGTCTTAACCCGATTTGCGCCATTTTTTTTGGGCGCCCAGACGCCATTAACATGACTCCTGTCTTAGCAAAGACAGGAGTCATGCCCCCTTGCCCAATGGCCATGCCCAGGTGACTTCTGTCCCCTGGGCATGGTCATTGGGCATAGTGGCATGTAGGGGGGCACAAATCAGGCCCCCCTATGCCACAAAAAATAAAATAAAAAAATACTTACCACAACTTACCTTTTCTTCCCTGGGATGGGTCCCTCCATCCTTGGGTGTCCTCCTGGGGTGGGCAAGGGTGGCAGGGGGTGTCCCTGGGGGCAGGGGAGGGCACCTCTGGGCTCATTCTGAGCCCACAGGTCCCTTAACGCCTGCCCTGACCCAGGCGTTAAAAAGAGGCGCAAATGCGGGGTTTTTTGCCCCGCCCACTCCCGCACATGCCTGGGAGTCATTTTTTAAGACGGGAACGCCTACCTTGCATCTCATTAACGCAAGGAAGGTGTTCACGCAAAAAAATGACGCTAGCTCCATGAACTTTGGCGCTAGACGCGTCTAACGCCAAAGTATAAATATGGAGTTAGTTTTGTGTCGAATTTGCGTAGAAAAAAACGACGCAAATTCAGCGCAAACGGAGTATAAATATGCCCCTTAGTGTCGGTTTAGTGTTAAAAAAAGCAATGCTAAACCGACGCTAAACCTGTGGGAATCTTGGCCTGAGTTGTACCTAAATGAATCCACTTGTCCGTAGATTATTTGGTCAATCCGAGCAGTTTCTCATTTCTGTTTTAAAGCTGCAGTGCCATCTGCTGGCTGCTCTCGGCGTTTTAGTTTGTTTATTTAAAAAGGAACTTGCTAGGTTCAACAAATTTCATTACAGTAAAATGACTTAAAATTCGTGCTTGGGCGTTGTAATTCTTGCGATGACGAAAATAGAAAACGCATCATAGTGCACTATGATATTTGGGTATTTGACTCACTTCCTATATGTCCATCAATTATAATCCTTAGAGTATTTGCAATATGTTCTTGCAGTTGCATCCTAAGGAGGGCGGTATTTGGAATGGTTATACCATTCTACCGTAGGAACTGGGAGAATTTCACGCTTTTGCACTTAATGAAATTCTCGCGTTTTTTAAATCTTTTCAAGTTTTTCAACCAAAGGTATTGAAAGTACTGCTGTAAAATATACAATGATGTTTTTTCATAAACATAGTTAGAAATACTGGTTCTCTTATTTTACTGAACACAATGTAAATGATTTTAATGTGCATCTTCTTGCAAATGTTGGCCGATGTACTGATCCGCATATTTTTTTTTTTATCTTTTTACAGTGTTTGCAGATTTACGAAGTTCACAGAAATGACAAACAGAGCTCCATGAAACACCACGGAAGCGAAGGCTTGAAATTTCCTACATATCAACGAGTCAGATGTGCTCATGTTTCCAAACTGGTACCGCGTATCGTTGTTAACGTCCTTGCAGCCCTGCGGCCTTGCTATAGAACCAGCAATGTTGCTTATAATGATGTGTGAAACAACAATTGTGTATCTGTTCAGATGTTGATGAATAAAAAGTGTAATGGATTATCTTATCAGCTTGAACAGTGATGGCATCATAACTACTGAATAAGTGTTAGGGTTATGTGACACCATGCTGCGCAGGGTATAATACATTGGGGCATTTAAGAAAAGTGGTGCTGCACCCTGTGCAGCCCAACTTTCTTGTGCCCCTTAGCGCCCCTACTGCCACCATGAGTGGCCCCATTTGAAATACAGCGCACCATGGTTCAGGGTAGGGCGCAATAGCATCAAAATTGTTGACACTATTGATGTACTGTTCAGAGTTATCGCCAAAACTTTGGCGCTAACCCTAAACAGTACATAGGGCCCCATTGTAACCAATTGTGTCCCCTTTTAGCGCCTGCTGAGCAGGCATTAAAACTAGCTGCTAAACAGTGATGCAGTGAAATCTCTTAGATTCCACTGAGCCATTTATGCGCTCCCCCTAACGGAGGAATGCCCCCTTTGCATACATTATGCATGCCACATGCATAATGTGGCATAAAGGGTTACAAAGTGGTGCAATGCGTGCATTGCACCACTTTGTAAATATGGTACAGCAAATTTTACAGCCTAACGCCACATTAGCATAAAAAAAAGATGCTAATGTGGCACCAGAGCTTCATAAAACTGGGCCATTATTTTGGAGGAAAGTCCCCTGGTGGACCGACAGCATCAAAGGTGCATTGAATTGGAGAGAGGTATGGGATAGAAAACACTTGCACTCTTCGGGTGAAGCCTGTAGTGAAAAAGAAGAGGAAACTAGGGGCCCGATGTACTTAGTAATTTGTACCAAAGCAAAATGCGACTCTGTAACTTGTTTTTTTAATTACATTTTTCTTTTGTGATTTGGTATTAGGAAAGGGCGTGTTGAGGGCATCCCTTCCTAATACTGAGTCGCACTGGCAGGTAGGAATGTTTTGCAACCGTGAATGCGGACAGAAAACATTCTCAGTTACCACCAACTTCAAGTTGGAGGTAACCCATACGCAAACGGAAAGAGGTCCCAGGGGACCCCGTCCCCTTTCAGAATGGCTGCAAAAATGTTTTTGAAGTGCAGACATTGGCCCCACAGACCACTACCTACTCTCAAAAAATGAAAAGAAAACTTTTATTTTTTATTTTTTAAACCAAGTCCGTTTTCCTTAAAGGAAAACAGCTGCATTTAAGAAAAAACGATTGCTTTTTTAAAAAGCAATCACAGACATGGTGGTCTGCTGCCCCCTGCAGGTCACCATCCCTGTGATTGTGGCCATTCCCAAATGGGTCGCAAATTGCGACCTGCCTCATGCATATTAATGAGGCAGGTCTCTTGCAACCCAATTGGGAATCACAAACAGTGGTAAACACACTGTTGTACATTCCAGTTTGTGATTTCCCAAAAAGCAAATCACAAGGATTCGCTATTAGGAAAGTGCAAACCTCTTTTTTTTTTTTTTTATACATCTGGCCCTAGGGCTTTAATTTTAAATTTAAATCCACTAGTCTTTCGATTTGGGGTTTAAGTGACAGAACACAATTGCCATGTCATCATCATATACATCATAATATACTTTATTCGACCATAGGTCATAAAAGTTACACATTAAATCGTACAAAAAGGGTGCGTTTGTTACATTATGCTTTCACACTGGCTTAAAATAAATTTTAGAATAAAAATAGCTTCTCTAAAACCTTCAAAATCCGACCAAGATTTAAAAATTTAAAGTGCTAGGTGGATGTTACATAGTGATACAGTTCCTTGATAGTTTAGATAGCATACTTTGACATGAAGAGCCTGCTCCCGGCGCAATCATCATATAGGCAAATTAAGGCACTGCCAAGTCATTGGAGACACAAGCACAATGAAATAAAAAGCTTATATAATAGCTTAAAATGGATATCGGATTCATGTTAAGATGGCACGAAGTAAAAAAAATAGCAGAAACACAGGATGATTACCCACATATTTGTCTGAGAAAAATCTATTCCAGGCCCTGTCCAGACCACATGGTCAATAATTAATCATCATCATCATTATCAACTTTGTTCGATCAATGACCATAAAACACATAAAACAAGATAATAAATAGTTCTTAAGCAAATAAATAAATACACATCTATAAATTGGTGTAGAAACATTAGAACAATAACTTAAATTGCACATATGACTCTAAAACTTATCTATAGAAGAGATGAGACCTTAAATTACTTTTTGGAGATGGCATCGTATGCGCCAAGCTGTTGCTAAATACTTGCTTACTGAAAGAATTACGTCGGTTGAATTGTGGCTTTTTAGAACCCGTAGAGCCAAAGAGCAGTTCTTGAATCCCATGTCCCTGCAAATATTGCGGATCCATTTTAGTCGCGGAATCGCATAGGCTGGGCAAAAGAACATGAAATGCTCAATGGTTTCGAAAGTACTGCCACAGGCAGGGCATATATCGGGAAGATTACTCGACCCCCACCTATGAATCAATGACATCAGGGGCAGAGAGCCAAAACGAAACCTTGCATATAAGCTCTTGCCCTGCAAATCCGGTATAACATCCAAATAGGATTCAAACTTTGGGGACCATTTAATATCAATGAAGGAATTAGTTAAGCGGCCGTGGGATTTGTGGGTTATGTAGTTGTCCTTAACATAAGACCAATAGGTTAACTTTAAAACGTTTTTATGCTGTCTCTCTAATTTATGGGGATTTTCCCAATAATCACCCAGACCCAATAGTCGGAGCCAATGGGCCACGTGGCGAATCCAGGGTAGAGTATTAGCGTTCTGGCATTTCAATAGATCGAGTAATGCGGTTTTATATATATCTAGTTCGGGGGTTATCCATAACCTGATCCAATAAAGGAGGGGTCTTAGAGTAGCTAGATCTGCTACTCGGCTTAACCCCAGATCTAGAAATAATGGAAGCAAGGGTGTAGTGCGTGGACATGCAGTTAAGGCCCTTGCAAAGTTGTTTTCCCCCACACTGATCTTGTTACAGTTAGCGCAACCCCATACCTCCGCTCCGTACAGGGCTGCACTTTGAGCCTTAGCTGTATACCTTTTTATTGCTGGGGAAACAACTTTGGTAGAGGTGCTTTGATAGAAACTCAATATAGATGAGGCTCTGTGTTGTAGGAGCCCTGCACTTTTTGTAATCTGCTCTTCCCATAATAGTTTGCTGGTTAGCCTAACTCCCAGGTAATCTATAGAGCTTACTTCCTTCAACGGTACTCCCTCAATATGAATGGAACATTTTTTCCTAGGTCCCTTGGATAACACCATCAGTTTGGTTTTGTTAATATTAACCTCCAACCCATATCATTATGTTCAAGATTTACCTAAACCTATTCTGCAAACAAACAATACTCTCAAAGTGGGAACCACAAGCTTTTGGAACAATGCAATCTTTAACAAGCATTGGCAAAGCCAAAAGTGCTCACTCTTGACCCGGGACTCTCACACATGCGTGGTCGCCATCTTGGATTGTTTTTTCTTAATTCAAAAGGAAAATTATTGCTGATTGTCAGAGTGCATGCACACATAGGTGCACTGGCCATTCTGTAATATGTTAGACCTGTCAACCTCAGGGGTTCCTTTCCCCAAGATTTTTGCCTTCTTCCGCCATTATGGCTGATCTAGTTTTTGCTGGCCTTAGGACTCTGCACACTTCACACTCCTGACCAGTGCTAGGGTGCATGTGCTCACTCCTCAAAACATGGTAACATTGTCATATCCCAAATTGGCATTTTTTATAAACCTGTAAGTCCCCAGTAAAGGGTCACTACATGTGCCTTGGACCTGTAAATTAAATGCTACTATTGAGCCTGCAGCACTGATGGTGCCACCCACTTAAGTAGTCCTTTAAACATGGTTCAAGCCTGCCATTGTAGCCTGTGTGTGTAATATCTAACTGCCATTTCCACCTTGTAAAATAAACCATTTGCTAGGGCCAAACCTTCCTTTTTGACACATGTAAGTCACCCCTAGCATAGGTCCAGGACAGCCCAGAGGACAGGGTGCAGAGTCTTAAAAAATGGGACATGTCATTTTAAGTTTTACCTATCCTGTTAGGTAACAGGTAAATTAGTTTTCTACTACTGCAAGACCTTGCCTCTCCCATAGACTAAGGGCCTGATTTTGACCTTGGCGGAGGGAATACTCTGTCACAAATGTACGGATATCCAGTCTGCCTTAATACGATCTCCATAGGATATCATAGGATCGTAGTAAGACGGACGGAATATCTGTCACGTTTGTGACAGAGTATTCCCCCCCCACTAAGATCTAAATCAGGCCCTAAAATTGGAGTTATCTTATTACATCTAATGGGCTGTAACTTTGAAATGGAAGTAGGATTCATAAGTGATGGCTCTGGGACTGTAATGAAAAATTCTAACTTATGTTTAACTTGGATTTTGAATAACAATTTTGAAAATGGCACTTTTACGAAGTTAGCATTTTCCTGCCTTAGCCATTTAGGTGCATATTCAAGAGTCCCTAGCGCCATTCTATTGCCAAATTGGTGTCATTTTTTTTAGCTATTGTGGCATTAGAAGGACAAAAACCCTGCACCATATTTACAAAGTGGTGCAATGCATGTATTGCGCCACTTGGTAACCCTCTGCACTACATTATGCCTGCAACAGCATAATGTATGCACAAGGGGCGTTTCCCCGTAAGGTGGGGTGAAAAAATTGCACAAGGAAATCTAACAGATTTTCTTGCGTCATTTTTTTTTTAGCACTTTTGACGTCTGCTCAAAGCAGGCGTTAAAAGGGGGCATGCCATTGAATACAATGGACCCCTATGTATTCCGCAGGAGTAGCACCAACATTTTGGAGCTATTCCTGCAGAGTACATCAATAGCATAAAAAAAAGGCGCTATTGCCCCTTCCCTGACCCGTGGTGCGCCGTATTTTAAATACGGCACACACATGGTGGTGGTAAGGGGGCGCAAAGGGCTGCAAGAAAAGTGGCGCTGCACTGTGTGCTGATCCACTTTTCTTAAATATGCCCCTTGGTGCATGCAGCCTGTACTTGAGCCACATGAGTGTTTGTAGCTCATAGCTAAGCTTTGTGTATTCCTCCTAGACAGCCACATTAAGGCTCCCTGTATTGTTTACAGGGCATTTTTTTGATAAGACCCATTTACTCCTCAGTAGTATTGTAGGAAATTACTGGTTGAGGTAAGATGAAACACTACTAAATCTCCGACAGGGTGAAACTCAGGCAACCCCCCCCAAATTAACCTGTGCTTAACCCTCTGGTAGTTTGGCAGAAAAGTAGTCAGGCTTAACTCAGCGACAATGTGTAAAGTATTTATGTAGCACTTCAAACAGTAATAAAGTGAAACAAAAAAACAAAAAACAAGAAAATTCCCACATCAACTTGATCAAAATAGAGTGAAATGTTATACCTTATTTGAGATCAAAACAACAAAAGTCTAATCAGTGGAACTGGAGATATGAAACCTTAAAGGGTGTGATGCGGAGTCTGCATTGTCATTGAGGACGCTATCGAAGAGGGGCTCGCAATGTGAAGGTCTGCATCAAGTATGTGTTGCACAGCGGTGGTTCTGATGAGGCTGCAATACAAGGCCAGTGGGGGGGATGCATCACTGTGACAGTTCTGCCAAAAGGAGCACAGCTGTGTTGGCATAGCATCTTCAGGCCCACTTCCAAGTGTTAAGGACTGAGGTGGCACCACTTGGGGTTAGGACTCACAGTAGATGGAGTGCAGGTGCTAAGTTCAATGTGATTAGAGCTTTTGCTGTCCCTGATGCCCAAACAGGATGACAGCCAACTAGCCCCGGGAGTCACTCGGGTGGTCCTCTAACTTGGAAGAGGGGAGGAGCTGTCACCTACCAAACTTGCACATAACAAAGACTATGGGGGTCATTATGACCCCGGCGGTGAGTGGTAATGTAGCAGCAGTACCGCCAACAGGCTGGCGGTACATACCGCCACATTATGAGAATGGCCGGTTGGCTGCAGCCAACCCGCCACTTCTTCACTCAGACCCCCATGGCGGTAGCAGGCGCCGGGCTGGAGATGTCAATCTCCAGTCTGGCGGCCGCTATAGTACTGGCGGTGGCATTTTGAGCCAGCTTACACCATGGCTTTTGTGACATTAGCAACACCACGAAAACCATGGCAGTAGGCCCTACTGGTGACATTCTTCTGCTGTCACTAGTAGGTGGCTCACCCACCCCCCAACACTCCCCAGAAGCCCCCACCATCTACACTCTCTCCTTTCCGATCCCCTCACCGCCCCCATACAATCACACACCCGCAGACACGCACCACGCACACACCCACTCACTCACACTGGCATACACGCATTCATACATGCATACATCCATTCATGCTTGCACACATTCGTACGCACATTCACACTGACATGCAGACTTGAACTCAAATTACCATTCTTACACACATTCACACACATGCATACACCCACGCAAACAACACCACACACACACAGACTCATTCACGCACACACTCACACATACATGCACACAACCCCCCCCCACACACACACAATACCCTCCATCCCCCTCCCCTGTCAGAAGCCCAACTTAACGTCTTCCAGGTGGTCTTTCGGCAAGGAACGGGAAGGGGCGCTGCTACCGCCACCAGCGCCCACCAGTAGAACACCGCCAGGCCGTATCACAGGTCATGATTTGGCTGGCGGCAGACTTCTGGCTTGGCGGTGCTGGTTGTAGCATCTCCACCTTACCACCATCTGCCACTATAATCTGGCGGATGGATGGTCTTTTGGCAGCCGTCACTGTGGCGGTAGGTTTTTTTTTTACCACCAATGACATAATTAGGGCCTATGTCTCAGCACACTTGCAAAGGGTTTGACACTAGTCTATTGTCCAGTGCAGGGAGGCAGGAAATTCTAAACACCTTTGGGTAGTGGAAACCTCTAGAACCTTCTCCTACATCTTTGCTGGAACCCGGTATAAATAGTAGCCCGTCAGACTCAACTCTTCAGTACACATCTGGACCTGTGAAAGACTCAGAAGATGCACTGTTGTGCTTCTTTGCTGCAAGGAGGACAACTGCTACCCTGCTGCCCAAGTTTGAAGGACTGGACCTGCATCTTGAACCCAGGAGCACCAGAGTGCCTCCAAAGGCTATTTGGCTGGCCTCCTGATCAGAGCCTCAGGGCCATAAAAGGCTCCAACTCTCTTTAACTCTGCACCTGGGCACTTCATGCTGTGAGTCCTAATACCCCCAAGTGGTGCCTCTCCAGTCCTGGACCCTGAGATATGGGAATAGAGGTGCCTTCAACGGCCCAGCTGTAGTCTTCACCAAATACGGAGGAAAGAAACCAGAAAAACAGTCACCCACGCCCTAGTCAGCAGCCGACTGTACTTTGGCAACGCGCTCTATGCAGGAACCACGGCCAAACTACAAAAGAAAATGCAAAGTATCCAAAACGCCTCCGCCAGACTCATCCTTGACGTCCCACGCCGCAACCACATCTCAGCGAGTTACGCTGGCTACCCGTATTGAAGAGGATCACCTTCAAACTACTCACCCACGCACACAAAGCCCTACACAACACAGATCCGGCCTACCTCAACAACAGACTAACATTCCACACCGCCAGCTCCGCTCCGCCAGCCGCGCCCTCGCCTCCGTCCCCCGCATTCACCGCACCGCCACCGGAGGAAGATCCTTCTCTTACCTCGCCGCCAAGACCTGGAACTCCCTACCGCTCCAACTACGCCAGACCCAAGACCTCCTGGCCTTCAGAAAACGCCTCAAGACATGGCTATTCGACCAATAGCTCCCCCCCCAGGGCCTTGAGACCATAACGGGTGAGTAGCGCGCTTTATAAATTGTTTGATTGTTTGATACAAGACTAGAGACGGATGCTCAACACTATGGGGAATCCCAGTGACTGCCTGAGAAGTTTATAATATCCACAATGACTGGGTCCATCAACCTCCTACTTTTCATTAACCGCTGCATTGTTTTCATTCAACATAACATCAAGGGGTCAATCAAAATCAGTTCAACTAATATGGGGTAGATGACAGTTCTGTTAAATTTTGGGGTGTTGGAAGTGGGAAACAATGTATATTTGTGGCAATTCAGGACAAAACAGTGTTCTCTTGCATAAAAAATAGTGGAAAAACTGACGTGTTTCCTGATGAACCTGAACAGTGCTGACGTAGTGAATTGGCATATATTGTGTCTGCATGAACAATGTGAAAATGTTATTCAGTGTTGAGTCTGCATAATGTGAGCATATGACAAGGCATAGGCAGTGAACTTCGCTCTGCTTGTGGAATTTGCAGAGGTTTTCCCACTCCGCACTCCACTTAGAGCATAGAGTTCCAAAAAACTCCAAGTAGAGGAGATTTTTCCTCGCTCGCCAATGTTAATTTTGTGAGCACGAGTGAGGAAAATCTTACTCCAGACCAACTTCTAGTGAGGTTTCTCAATGCGGACAGTCGCAGATGGTTGCTACTGCTTGTGTTGAAAAGATTTCTGTTTGCATGGAGGAAGCTGCGGCTTGAGTCTAAAATCTACTCAAGCGGCAGAAAAGAAGCAGCGCCCTCTTGCGCTGCCCATGGTGCTGTTCGCACTGATTTTACAGCACGGGACAAACATCCGGTGCTAAAAATCAGCGTGAACACTGCAACGTAACGTACTCCAAAAACCATGTTTTCAAAGGGGCTATCAGTCATTTTGTTTTTTGGAAATCACAATCAGACCTTCGTTTTCAGGGAGTCTACTAATGTTTGAAGAGCAGTTTAATCATGTTGGTGCTCAACCTGTGTCAACCATTGAAACAGTCAGGTCCTTGTAGCCTAGAACTTGAGTGTTAACAAGAAGAAAAGCTTCTTTGTCATTAATTTGTACATGCTTCTATTTTGCGCTGCAAGAAAGCTGAACATATAGCAATTATTGGGGATAATACAAGACCTAATTCAAATTCACCCTGAACACATTAATGGTTGTCACTGCTGACTTCAACATCATTCTTTTGGGTCAAATATTATTTGATGGGTGTTGTGATCAGCAAGATTAATTCTGCTGCCTATCTTTACAACTGCTCCATTGAAAGGGGGACAAAATAGAAGATGTGCTATTTCAGGGCTTTTCAAGAATAAACTAAAGGACCCTTCATGGTTGTGTCCCATCATTATGTATATCCAGCTAGCCAACCATGGTGAGGAAGTGCTTGTTTATACCATGGTATGTGAAGAGTTTTAAACCTATCCCCAGGTAGGAGTGATCATTCCCTATATTTTATAAAATGGGTATTTAATGTTATCCATCTACCAGAAAATTTGGGGTCGGTGATTGGAAAATGCAGGTAATTTGCATTTTTTGTGTGATCACTACAGATTTTTCACCTTTTGCTGGGCCCTATATTTTTGCTGGCTTTAGAACTCAGTGCAATCTAACCCTATTAAGCAGTAGTAAAGTGCCTGTGCTCCCCCTTTGGGCATGGTTGAATTAGCATACTCCTAGTTGGTATACATAACTTGCCTATACGTCCCTAGTAATTTGTCCAAAATGCCTGATAGTTAAATGCCACTTTAGCACTGCAGCACTGTTGGAGGTGGCATGTTCTGGTTGGCTAAAGCAGGGCTCCAGCCAGACAGAACCTGCCACGCCCATCAAGGGTGGGTGACTATACTCATTGTGTAACATGTGCTCATCCTTGGGTAGCTTAGCACAGAACAGACAGGCTTATCATAGAGACAATGTGTAAAGCAAAGACACAGCACTTCCCCACCACAACCACACTGCGCAACACAAATGAAACTGCACACACAGTATATGCATAAAATGATTGCATTCAACACACACATTGTCAACACAGCATGATTATAATGTAACTCTGGGCTCATACCCCAATTAGCAATGGAAGTCACAATATGAGGCTTAACTGTGTTAAACACTAACTACTGTATGTACACATGAGGAAAAGAGTACATTCCCTCCCTGCTCCTGAATGAGGTGCCAAACTGCATGAGGTGTCAGCAGAAGACTCCCCCCCAGAATTCCCCACAGTAAGTGTAACACATATCATCAGGTTGCCCCCAGGTTTCTAATGTTAGTAGCAAAATGTATATACAAGGGTTACAACACTTTCACGTAGCACTGCAGCTGAAGCCCCACTAGTAAGATGTAATGTGACTGTAATAACTTCCTGACAGAATAAACATGACCAGCAGCACCACGGTACTGCTTTCGCATTCACCCACACTCACTCCCGCACATCCACTCTGCACCCCCAGCTCGTGCACACACTCACACGTATGCACTTATTCCCTGCACCCTAATGTGGTGCCCTGATATCCAGATAGTGGATGCCACTCCACTGTGTTTGCAAGCACCCTGGGTTACAAACTGTTCTTCCAACACCAACCAGCCTAGTCTATCCTGCCCCTTCATGAATCAAAGATTACATTACAATTTCCCTGTTTATTAGGCCTCTTGCGGCTAAGTCAGACTTCTCAGGGTTCCGGGGTCAAGGTGGAAAAATGCAAAGACAACATCCAGTAAACAATTATTAGGGAGACATTCAGGCTCCCCACAGGAGGTTCACTTAGAGGTCTGCAGAACACAGCGGGAGGGTCACTGGGTCCATCGTTAGACACCAAGGCGCACAGCCCAATCAGACAGTTCAATATTACTATATAGTTACCAATTTCAGCACCTCCAGGACGGACAGGCACCGTTGGGGCTTGTTGACTTGAGTCGCCCTCAACACTTCCAGTTGCAAACAAGTTACTAGGCCAACACCTCCTGTACCAGGAGATGCTGCGTCTGGGACCCAAAGATACAAGTGACATCAGACGGTTATGATCCCACATGATAAGTGCTCAGTGCTGTACCCCCACAAAAAGGAGGAACATCACCTGGAGTCCAATGATCTGAGTCGCCCTGACTGTACTTTCATTCACAAGCCAGTTCCCAATGTGGTACCTCCTTGGAAAGAGGCACTAGTCTGGTGTGTGAACCGCACCAGACAATCCCGGACTCTCCCATGAAGGATGTAAATCCTGCACCCATCTCATAGCATCTACCATGCGATGACTTGAGTCTCACTAGTCTATTCGGTCACACTTGGGGATTTGGTTTCCACATCTCTCTCAAATGAGGCACACTGTCTAGTGCACAATGGCTTTAGTTGCACCAGACTCCCCAGTCACACATTTTGATGCAAGTTCAGCTGTGCCATACGAGGCCAAGTAAAGCACAACTCAGGTTGCAACCCACCTGCAAGGGTTTTAACCAATGAACAGGGCACCGCACACAATGAGAATACGGCTGAGGATCACACAAGAGAAATGCACCACACTCGATAATAACGGGCCCTGTGGGGTCCTTCGCCGAGTGATCCTGTTCACAACAACAAGACATTTTGGTATGTAGTGGTCTCCACAATGGAGGGCCATTCACCTGAAGTGCGGGCAGTCCTTGGCAAACTCCACACCAGCGAATTCCAGTCCCCTGGCACAATACTTATGTCAAATTTACACCGTTGCTGCCAGGTGAAGTTCAGCATACTGGTCAGCAATGTAAGTCTCTCTTAGGAGATCTTTGATGTCCCTGAGACCTCCTCAGAGAAGAGGGGGCAAGTCAACCTGCCCTTGGAGAGTTACACTTCAGGATGCTACACAGCAACAGGCAATCAGCCCCCCGGCCAGTCTCTAAGAAGTTATCCTCCTGGGCCCAAAATTTTCCTCTGGCAGTATGTCCACACAATCCAGCAACACTGTTCCCGCGGTTACTCTGCCTTGCAGATGTTAAATATCCCTAGTTATACTAGAGGCTCTAGAATGCAGATCTTTATCTTTAGTGGGGCCATTTCTTGCTCCGAGAGGCCAAGTGTAAAAAACCTCTGCCCCCAACTTATCTATCCAGATAGGTCATTCTGGATGCCCAAGTTTTATAGTGGTTGCATGGGGAATGCACAGATGGGCTCTTCCCCATGACCTGTGGAATGAAGCCTAATCTACAAGGTGACAGAAACATTTTAGAAATGGCTTTTCTAGGGAATCAATGACAAAACCATCTTTACCATCAGAAGGGGTTTGTCATTCTGAATCCAATGATACTAACCAGCATGAGACTGCTCCCCTATGCAACTATTGCAGAGAGATTTAATAAGACTCATTCTCCAAAGTTACTTTATGGGCAGAGCACCTCTCGTAGGTAGTAGGAACATGCATGGGTATTCGGCACTCCCTGGGACAAATATGCTCGGGCGCATACCCATTCCTTCCTGGGCATGTGGGACACTTTTGTTAAAGCCACGACAAAGGTACACGTGCACCAATACTGGCCTGCTCTATCAGGCTCAATTCCTATATTAGAATACCCATGTGCAAATGTCCTAAGGTCATGCACAGAGAGTCAGCAAAGACTAGGAGAATAAAGAAAAAGGTTTCAGGAAAATTCTCTCAGCAGAGCCATGTCCAACATGCCCTTACTGTGCCATCCACTTCAGTGCAGTGCAAACATGGCTTCATGCCTATTATTGCAGCCTGACTCTAACAGTGTAAAAACTGCAATTCAACATATCAAAGCAAACGATTTTGAAAGATCAAAACATTACATATAAATAAGTAACTCCTGTGTAGGCCTTGTAGCCCATAAGGCCAAGGGCATGGTATTTAAAAGTAGGACATAAAGACATTTTGACCCCGGTGGTGAGTGGTAATGTGGCGGCAGTACTGCCAACAGGCTGGCTGTACATGCCACCACATTATGGGAATGGCCGGTTGGCTGCAGCCAACCCTCCACTTCTCCACTCAGACAGCCAAGGTGGTAGCAGCTGCTGGGATGGAGATGTCAATCTCCAGCCCGGCGGCCGCTATACTACCACCGGTGGCATTTTGAGCCAGCCTACCCCAATGGTTTTCGTGGTGTTAGCAATGCCACGAAAACCATGGCGGTAGGCTCTACCGGTGACAGGGAATTCCTGTCACTGGTAGGCGGCTCACCCACCGCCCCAACACTCCCCAGACTCCCCCCACCTGCCCTCTATCCACACTCCCCCTTCTGATCCTCTCACCCCCCCATACATGCACACACCTGCAGACACGCCCATCACATACACCCACTCACAAACACTGGCATACACGCATTCATACACACATGCATCCAGTCATGCTCGCACACATTCGTACACACATTCACACTGATATGCAGACACGCACTCACATTACCATTCTTACATGCATTCACACACATGTATACACCCACACAAACACCACACACACATACTCATTCACGCACGCACACACTCACACACACATGCACACAACCCCACACACACACACAACACCCCAAACCCCTCTCCTCTGTCTAAAGCCTAACTTACCTCCTTCTAGGTGGTCTTCTGGCAGGGAACGGGAAGGGGTGCCGCCAGCAGAACACCACCAGGCTGAATCACAGGTCATGATACGGCTGGTGGCATTTTACTTGCATGGCGGTGCTGGTGGTAGCAACGCCACCTTATCACCATCCTCCACTATGATCACTGTGGGATTTCCACCCTTGTTTTGGCTGAAGTCTGACAGTGGTCATAATCTGGCAGACGGATGGTAGCCGGTGTGATGGTCTTTTGCCGGCCGTCACCACGGCAGTAGGCGGTTTTTACCACCAATGACAACATTAGGGCTTTAGGTCCTTAATGTCACCATGTCCTTACAGTGACTAGGGCCCAAAAGCTGTTTTCACAGTTGCAGACCTAGCTGTCCTTTGTAGAAAACATGAGATTAGATGCAACTCTCAATACTGAATCTCATTAATGGAACCAGCTAAAAAAGTAATCAAAAAAATATTTTTAAACATTAATTAAAAATCCAATTCAATGAGTATATCAGATTTTTTATATAAATATATTTTTAGAAAGCTACTTTTTCCCTGCCTGACATTCTTGGAGGTTAATTTGCATTGGCTCTCCAGCTGCTACCAGACAGTAATTATTCTTGAATAGGTGTGACTAGGTATTAAATGCCTCCTACGAGCAAACAATAGGCTGACCTAAATGGGCAGAGAGGACGTCTCTGAACCACACAGACTATGCAGGGTAGGGACTGTGGACATTTCTGATAATACTGCAGTGTCAAATCCTGCTTTACAGGTCTGCTGGGTTCACATATAACACTTGGGGCACACTTGAAAATGAAGAGGAAAGGACACCAAGATAATATCTGTGAGTCCACTGTATGGTTGCTGAAGGACTCTGTGTTTGTCCTTCCAGACGTCTGTCTCTGGGTTTATTGTGGGTACAGTGGCTGCCTCAAACTGGATGTTTGGGTTAGATGTAGGAGGACACCAGGTTTACCATAATACAATACCCATGTTTAGTGTGGCTGACAACTTTTGCCATCTTGAAAATTATCAAAGAGGCTTGGCCTATGAACCTTTATCCAATTGGTTAGAGAATGCCCAGGAGTCATTCACAATAATTAGCTAGTGGAAGGAATAAATATGGCATATCCAGGCATCCATTTCAGAACTCTTTCTGGATCTGCAGAAGATCAAGTTTGTTTGTTAAATGTTACTCTATTTTCCTAATTCATTTTGTGGATTTTTTACTGTTTTGCATTTTGATTTCATTACCATTTTGGTACTGCATAAATACTTTACGCATTGTCCTACATTTTGCCTGTCTACTGTTTGCGATAGCTATAAGAGTGTTGAGCTCAGGTTAATATAGCGACTTGAGGGTTCACCCTGAAAAGGGTCATGATCATGATTGATCCTTGAGGTGGGTAATCACCCACTCCAAATAATAATCCATTTTCTTTCAGAAAATATGTGTGCTCTAATGTCAGGAGACTGTAAATTCAAAGCCTCTTAGAATCTTGTAAAGCCTCATAAACACCCACAGCTGTAGTTAAGCAAATAGCTTCAGGTAAATATTTTAATATGGAGTTATGTGACACTATCTTAAGGGATCCAAAGTTGCTTCTACAAAAAAAAAACTCAAGACCAATGGAACACTTACATGAAGAGGGCATGTTTTATGGTGTATTCAAAGCAAATAACAAAATAAGTGGCAGTTTAAAAAGGTTGTGAAAGATCTTTCAAATTATTTGATATTTAAATTAATCGAGGAATTCATAATTATAAAAAAAGAACATTTGGGAAAATTATCCAATTTATGGAAAATAGCACAATCAAACAAATCTCTTGTGTACCAAATGGAGCAGGGGTCAATTCTGTCCCTAAATCTAGCGATTGTGCCTCAGCAGTGAAGTCCCATATCAAATAATTGCATGCAATTCTAGGCATAACATTATAGGGGCCATATTATGAAGTTGCCTTGGGCTGCAACAGCATGTGCGCCCTCTCTCTTTGCCCCTGTGACACTTTGGGATTACAGTAGGGTCTGTAAACACTTGTGCAGCCCCTTATGCAATACAGATGACACCGGTGCACATGTAGCACTGTAGTTATCCTAAGGCGGAGTGCCTTCACTTGTTTGTAGGTACTGCCCTATGCAAATGAGAGAAACACTTTTCCTCTGAGTCCACACCATATAATTGACATAGGTCCAGAGGCAAAGAGGCTGTTGGAAGATGCACTAACAGTGGGCTACAAGGAGGGGTGCACAGTCAGTGTGCCCTGTGAAAGGGAGGAAGGTAGTCCCACAGACTCTGCCAAAAAAGCCCTTGCAGGTGAGGGCTCTCACTCACTGCACCTTGTGGTTGTTTCAAACAGCCACAACATCTTTCACTAATGCACTACCAACAAGTCAGCCACGAGTTTCCATTTGCTCTGGGGGAACGCATTAGCTGTATTAGGATGCACTGCTCTTACAAGCAGGTACATACCACCATTCACATAAAGTGGCCCCAGAAATCAGGCTGGGAAACCCTTGAAAATCTCACTTGAAAGCTGGCTTTAATAATTAGGAAGGGGTGATATTTGGGGGATCTCAGGACTGAAAGACATTTCTATGAATCTATTCATGGATGATCCTGGATTTTCTGGTTTATTGTTGTCCAATTATTTAATTATGTTCCAAATAATTGACTGAGCTCGACTCCTTGTGTGGGTTGATTCTGTATCCTCTACTCAAACAGAATGATCCAATTGTCTCCCAACTATACACTGATGGCATTGCAAAATATCCACAGCAAGGCATTTGCTTAATTATAATTGGACGAACTGCAACACTGGAGTACTGAATATAATCTACTGGGCTTTCTGCAAATGAGGTTTAGGGCAGATTGGAAGACAACTGGCAACATTCTGGCCCTCAACATAGTGCCATGTGGAACCCTTTATAAACAAAATAATTGCTTCATCTGTGTTTCTTAGACTACACACTTTTCTTAGACTGGGACTACAGAGAAGTTCTCTTCTTTTCATTATTACACATTTGATATCTGAGCTTCACTAATCAATAAAATGGCTGCCCCTCTTTTCCAAGACCAATCAGATGAGAAAGAAATAGTTTAAAGTCTATAACACATGCTCTCTACGTTAGTAGGATGTAGGAGATAAAATCAATTAAAGGTTAACAATAGAAGGTCAAAATATTGTTTTTTGGGAGATAAAAAAACATTTTCTCATGATGTTTGGATGCCAACAAATTTGAAGTGGTGGGGCTATACAACTATTTGATGTTCGTGGTAGGCGGTAATGGTGAGTTCCAAAGCTCAACTGAATTCATTAATGTGAGAAAGTAGCCTCTTTCTAGCATGATCACCCCCATTTTGGCCTCCTTGTCAGTGTGTTTTTACTGTCTCACTGGGATCCTGCTAGTCATGACCCCAGTGCTCATAGTTTGTGGCCTACATGTCAGTATGTTTTACTGTTTTGACAGTATGCTTGACTGTGTCTCTGGAGTCCTGCTAACCAGAACTCCAGTGCTTATGCTCTCTCTGATTCCAAATTTGTACTTACATACTGGTAACCCAGTATTCCACTGCAAATTGGCATACTGGACCCCCCCTTATAAGTCCTTAGTATATAGTACCTAGGTACCCAGGGCATTGGGGGTTCCAAGAGATCCTTATGGGCTGCAGCATTTCTTTTGCCACCCATAAGGAGCTCATGCAAACACTTCTTCAGGACTGCCATTGCAGCCTGAGTGAAATAGTGTAAGCACTATTTCACAGCCATTTTCACTGCACCAGGTCACTTATAAGTCACCTATATACCTAACCTTCAGACCCTAAAGGCTAGGTGCATAGTACCTGTGTGTGAGGGTACCCCTGCACTAGCAGAGGTGTCCCCACGTCATCCAGGCCCATTTTCCCAGACTTCGTGAGTGCGGGGACACCATTATAAGTGTGCACTTCATATAGGTCAACACATATATGTCGCTTCACAACGGTAACTCTGAATATGGCCATGTGAGGTGTTTAGGATTGAGAAATTGTTCCCCCAATCTGATTCTGGTATTGGGGGGCAATTCCATGCACCCTGTGAGCTCCACCATGGACCCCCAGTACTGCCATACCATTCTTCTGAGGTTTTTCTTGCAGCCCCCAGCTGCTGCCACCTCACAGACAGGCTTCTGCCCTCCTGAGGCATGAGGAGCTCAATCCCAGGAAGGCAGAACAATGCATTTCCTTTAGGTGTTACACCCTCTCCCTTTGGAAATAGGTGTTACAGGTATGGAAGGGGTTTCCTCCCAGAGCCTCTGGAAGTACTTTGAAGGGCACAGATGGTGCCCTCCTTGCATAATCCAGTCTATACCGGTTCAGGGACCCCCAGTCCCTGCTCTGGCACGAAACTGGACAAAGGAAAGGGGAGTGACCACTCTCCTGTCCATCACCACCCCAGGGGTGGTGCCCAGAGCTCCTACAGAGTGTCCCTGGGTTCTGCCATCTTGTTTTCAGGATGTTCAGGGAACTCTTGGAGCATCTGAGAGGCCAGTGCCAGCAGGTTAAGTCAGATACCCCTCCTGATAGGTCCATACCTGGTTAGCTGACCATTTCCCTCTGAGGGCTATTTAGGGTCTATCCTGTAGGTGGTTCCTCAGATTCGGATTGCAAGATTCCAGCAGGGATCCTCTGCATACTTTACTTCATCTTCTACCATCGTATCAACAGCAGAACTGCTCCAGGAACTCTACAAGTGCAACAAAGTATCCAAGACGGCTACTGCAACTCTGTAACTTCAGCTCCTGCCAGCAACTGCAACAGTTTCCAGGTTGTGCATGCTCCAAGGACTGCCTGTCTTCATCCTGCACCAGAAGAACTGAATCTCCCTTGGAGTAACGGAGTTACATCCCTGCTTCAGCGGGCACCTCTCTGCAGCGACGACTGGAACTCTAGGTCCCCTCTCCCTACAACGTGCATGGATCCTGGAACACATGTGGTGGAATAAAGTGACCCGGACTGTCCAAAGGTCCAGGTGTTCAAATTTGGTGGAGGTAAGAGCTTGCCTCCCCTTTCCAGACAGTACCCCTGCGCTACAAGTGTTTTACAGCTTCTAGGGCTTCTGTGCACTTTTCCAGGAATTCCTTTGTGCACAGCCTAGCTCAGGTCCCCAGCACTATATTATGTGAAGTGAAGCTCTCTGAGTTGTTCTTTGGTGGGATGGGATCCCTTTGTGTAGTGTTGCAATGACCGCCATTTGCAACTCATTTGTCCCTGTGCTGTGGGACTCCTGTGCACGCTGCCTGGTCTTCCAAGGGCTCTCTGAGTTGCTGAGAGCCCCCTCTGCCTCCCCCTCCTTGGTATAGTCAACCTGGTTCTTTTTGGGCCCAGGCAGTGCCATTTTTCACAAAACACAGGTTTTGCATTTACCAAGGCTTGTTGGCAGAATCCAGAAACCAAACCGCATTCATCCATCCAGCGTGGGACACCTTCTGCACCAACCAAGAACCCGTATCTGTCTTCTTTGGTGCAATACTGACTTTATCTTCTCAGCTGTGGCTCCTCTTTTGCTCCTTCATCTGGGTTAGCAGGGACTTCTGTCCTCCCTGGACTCTTCAGTGCTTCTTGGACAGGTCTTCAGGTCCATAAATGCATCACTGGTGTCTTGCAGTCTCTTCTGGTTCTTGCATTATCTTCTATCACAACATCTAGTGTCTTTTAGGAAACTTGCTGTGTTTTCCTCCTGCTTTCCTGGGCTCTGGGGTGGGGTAGTTTACTTACCTTTGGTGTTTTCTTACACTCCCAGTGCCCCTCTACACATTACACTTGACTAGGTGGGAAACAGACTTTCACATTCCACTATTTTAGTATATGGTTTGTGTTCCTCCTAGGCTAATTGCAACCTATTAGGATTTGCACTATTTTCTGGCTGTTTACTTACCTGTTTTGGTTACTAGTGTATACCTTGTGTGAATTACCTACCTCCTAAGGGAGTATAGTCTCCAAACTATTTTGGCCTTGTGTCACTAAAATAAAGTACCTTTATTTTTGGTAACACTGAGTATTGTCTTTCATGTGTGTAAGTACTGTGTGACTACAGTGGTATTGCAAGAGCTTTGCATGTCTCCTAGTTCAGCCTTGGCTTCCATGACAACAGCTACCTGTAGACAGCCTGGATTCTAGACACTGACTACATTTCACTAATAAGGGATAACTGGATCTTGTATAAGGTGTAAGTACCATAGGTACCCACTACAAACCAGGCCAGCCTCCTACACTAAACTCTAAGGCATCCTCTCTATTTTTTCTTTGTGGCTTTTAGATCAAAACACTCCAGACTAAATAATTTGTGTCTCTCTTTCTGTGAGACATTGCCTTTTTTCAATTAATAAAGTACAACTTTGGCTTGCAAGAGCACAGTGCTTTGCTGCCCTTTTCATCTGCCAGAAGCTATCTCTCAAGCCAAACTGTTATTACAGTTCGGGGTGAAGAGGGCAATAAATATCTTAAAGGTAGCATTTTTATAATGTCTTTACCATGAGTCGCAAGGAGCTCAGTCCCCTCAGACAGTTACATGTTCAAAAATGAATGCCAACGTGATATTGTTTTTCCACTCCTTGCTATTGTGATCTAATCAGTGGTTCACACAAGATTGGTTTGTCTCATACATGCTTTGGTTGCCTCACACGTGGATCACAAATATAAACAAGCATTTTCAATGCAACGGGTCTCACATTTGCTCGAGTTAGAGCTATTAGTGTTGTAAACTTCTAACCGGACTTTTCTTACTACACAAATTAAAAGAAAAAAAAAGTAGTGCGATCGCACTATGTAAAATGCAGCACAATCATGCTGAAATTGAAAACGGAAAAACCGAGCACAATCGCGCTATGTAAATCCCAGCGCGATCGCGCTGCGTGGAAAATAAACAGATAAAGTAGTCTGGAAACCATGCTGAAAACATCGAGCCTCATATGTTTTCAGTAGTTTACAGGTGCTGTGTAAGTGGGCTAAACACCGGAAAAGGCATGACGTATGCATGCCTTTCACATATGAAAGCAAGCAGATTTTAAAAGGCAAGCCCACGAACCAATGTAAGTGACTGATGTGAAATGAGCGTGGTTGGACCCCCAAAGAGAGATTACTACAGGGGACGGAGCGCTTTGCGCTCGCCCCTAAAAAAGGGAAAATGCTCAAGGACAAGAGGGTTAAAAAGGTTAAAGTAAAAATATGCTGTAAATTATTACATACATGTCTGCCTTCTGTACTTTATGAGAAACCTTCTACCTGCATTATGTATGCAATCTTGAGGCATAGGCTTACAGCTAAACCAAATGACGAGTTTAGAACCTTCTGGAGAACAAATCTAGGTTTCAATTGAAGGCATGCCTGTATTGAAAGTAGAGAATGAAAGTTTGTTACACGCGATTCCTTATTTTTTGGCACCTAACACTACAAATAAATTCAGGTTGCATCCCATCTTTATGCTGATAGGCATTTGTTTGACCAGTGAGGCACTGCGATGTTAGGAGGGACAAACACCCAATGTAAACCTTAATTTAATAAATAGTTAAAGGAGTATTGATGCTATCTAATCTTTTTCGTGGTTTCTATAAAATCTAACGTCGAAGTGTTTTTGATTATTAATGTGTTAACATTGACTCAACCAATTAAAATGTGACATTTTGTACTGTGTTCCAATTCATCATCAGGAGCGCATTGTCAAAATCTCTTAGCATTTGGATTTCTACAGAGATCTGAATATGCTCCCTAACGAAACGATATTGTAAAATGCTTTCTGACTTTTGCTGTGGCGTTTTATTAGATTCTACTTTGTTAACTAAGGATATGTGAAATGTTGTTTTACATTTTCACATCATATCCAATGTTTATCACTTGTATTTTTAAAGTGAGCTTTAAGTCTGGTTAAAGTATTTCCTGAAACCATGAATACACCCACTTAGCTCTGTGACAAATTATTGACAGGACTTTTAAAAGAAGTAATTTTGTTCCAAGTAACAGCCGCACGTTGTTTGTTACAGAAAACCTAGATGTTTTGGTCCTTGAAAATAAGGGAGAAATTGATAGGTCGGCTATGAAGAAGACAATCTTCAAATCAATTTTTTGTGAAACTCAAGGAAGTGAAAGACATAGCAGTTAATCTTGCACTATGCTGTATTGACCACTGACAAAAGGAACAGAAATAGTGCATGTTGCACACCTTTTGAACAATAGGTCTGTTCTGTACAGTGCCCCAGCAAAAAGAGAATCTGGTGTTACACGTATCACTTCTTCAAGCCCATCTGAGCCACCAAGCATTGGTTTGAATTGCAATTCAGGCCTGTATCACAGATGAAGCTTCTGGGGCATTGTGATTTGTGCTATGATGACATAAGCAAAGCTCTCCCAGTCCCAGGGGTCACTGAACCCAACCAAAGGCTTTAAAAGGTGGGCTTCTTCTTTTGTCTGGTCTTTACAGGCTCTTCTGTTACAGATGTCCATTGATGATGTACCTCTTCTGCACCACTGTTGTGTCTTCTCTGAGTTTCTGGTTTGGTCCATAGTGTCTAGAGGTCATAACAATGGACACACCTTGTTTGAAAGACAAAGCATAACAAAAAACATTGACACCAGTTTAGGACCCTATTTTTGTCTTTTTCATTTTTCTATTTGTCTGTAGTTATCATTCAAGCATGTGGCTGCTCCAAAGAGTATCATGAGTCAGAGTTTCAGAAAGTTATGCCTGAGCAAACAGCCAAGTCTTGGGCCCTTTCCTAAACAAGGGCTCCGATGAGAATGGCTTAAGCTCAAACAGATGCTTGTTCCATGGGCTGACACCGGAAAAAAGATAAAGAACGGCCGCCCCTTCCAATTTGTCTCACCCTTGGAACCACAGCCAAGCTCTCTTGAGACAAGCGCAAACGTAACATAATGAAGAAGAATCTAAGAATTGAAGTGCAGAAACAGTTTGTCGAGAAAACGCAGAAGCATCGCCAGCAAAAAGGTATATTAAGAATTGGAGAGAGTAAAAGTATGTGAGGATATTTCTTTATTTCAGCTATATAGTAATGGCTACAATATGGCAATTTTGGCATTCCTGATTTTCGCAGAGGTGGCCGTCAGGACTCAGGAACATGGCTACAATGTTGTGCGCCCACAATGTTGTTTGCCTAAATTAGTGCATGATTGTGGAGCGTCACATAATGTGTAGAACGCCTATGGTTGACACACAGCACAATAGTAATCAAGGTTTTAGTTTCCCACAGGCCTCTCAGAAGGTTTTGTTTGTTTTTGTTTGGTCCTGGCTTCAAACAGCATTATATACACTTCGCTAAAAATCAAAGCAATGTCCTTGTGTATATTTCAAGGCAGTTTCAGTTTATGGCGCCACCTAGTGGCAGCTGACTTTGTCTGCTTCATCAAGACCATATCAAGTAAGCAGGTTAGACATGAAATATGTTTAACTGTGACAGCGCAGGGCACTGTATAGGGTGGAGACTGGGACAAACAGCCCTGTGTAAACAACATTAAATTCAAGCTAAGTTTAGGTAATTATTAGATACTTTTAGTTCAAATGTAAGTTACTTAATGTAAAAAAGTAATACATAATGAATGTATGTAAAAATTATTAATTCGTGTTAATTTATTATTGCTATAAATTATTTTACATGTATATGTATACATACATATGAACATAAATTAATTTATTGGAATAGTACAGTAATTGAATTAAATAATAATTAAAATGTAAAATGAATTGAATAGTAATTTATTGTTTAAAGTAATACAATAGAAATGTAAAATGACTCTCAGCTGCATTGTTAAATAAAAAGAAAAAAGAAGTACAAAAGCATTTTTTAAACTGAGTGGGAGTAATGGTAGCAGTAACTCGAATAGCTTGTGAAGGATAGAAGCAACACAGAGGGTGGGGGTGGGGATAAGCAACACTAGTGTGCAGGGGGAAGCAACACAAGAGAGAGTAGTGCAGAGCACAGCAGGAGAAGAGAAGCACATAGGTGAGTCAGACAAGAAAGCAATGTTGGGGGACCGCTTGGGCAAAAGCATCACTGACAGGTGCAGGGGTGAAGGACATGGGCAAAAGAGAGCAACATGGAGGTGCATAAGGGGCAAGAGTACTACACGAGGGAGACAGCTGGTAAACTCATGGAGTCCTTAAATAAAAAGAAAAATATATTGCCTGAAAAGTGAGCATTGGAAGAACACATGTAATGAGGCCATTTTCTTGAGGGGAAGGACAAACACAAGAAGAGTAAGTAAAGACTACACAAGCTAACAAATAAGAAGCAAGCAAATGAGAGTGACAATAAAGGCAGCCAGTGGTAAGCAAAAGGCAGGCTGGAAGCCTACTGTAAGTTGACAATAGGTCAGTAGGTCTTTTTGCCAACAAACAGCTTGTGCTGTCTTGAAGGCTAAACGTAAAAATGGCATTTATATTTACTAAGAACTCCTACCATTATAAATGTTTGTGTGTGCGTGTGTGTGCATGTGTGTATATGTGTGTATATATGTATTTCTAACAGTAACTTGCACCCTGCCATACACTGCTTATGACCTCACATTTTACATTACTCTTGATATGTTAAAGAACATAATTGATAACAGCATTGATCACATAATCTAATGAGTGTGACAATTTGGTGCACACTACAGTTTGGTGTAGACCTAATTTTCAATAGCCTCTTTACTGTGAGTGGGTGTAAGCTTTTGCAACATGCTTGAACTCCTAATGAGTCTCAGGTGATTGAAGGGAGTAAGCTCTCTGTGAATAGTTGTTCACAAGGCGAAGGCTGTGAGCAGAAGAGACTTGCCGAATTGTGTCTCATTGATTGCTTACAAGAGGTGGGCTTTTTTTAAAAGCTCTACTACAGGGCGCAGGTTGTATGCAGTAGATCCTTACTGTCCTAAGGGACATGAGTGTCTGGAGGAAGTGGGCTCTCCATGTGTAGTTGTGCATCGGAATGAAGAATGTTCACACCACGTTCTTACCTACTCATGTGTGCTTTATTGCCCAAAGACCATGGCTGCTTGCAAAGTGTTCAGTACAGGATAAAGCTTCTGTGTGTAGGGCGTTTACCTCATAAAGGGCCCTGGTTGCCTAGAGGGAATAGGCTTTCCACAGAGTTGTTCTGCACCGAGCAAAGACCATTTGTAGTAGGTACTTTCATATTCAGACATGAGTTATCTGCGAAGGGTTCGGTACCGGGTAATGGCTCTGCAAATCAGGGGCCTTGCCACCTAATGAGGTTCGGGTGTCTGAAGGGAGTTGTCTCGCCATGAATGCTTGTTCACAGTGCAAAGTAAATGTGCAGCAGTGGCTTGCCCACCTGAGTCCATTTGACTGACCATTTGACTGACCATTTGAAGTTGACTATCCCCTACGTGTTCAGCACAGGGCAAAAGTTGTGCCAAGGAGGAGATTGATTCATGTAGGGGCACTTGATATCTGCATCATTTTGCACCATTTAGTACTTACTTTTATAACTGAAATCCTGGACTGGTTTATGGAGTAAATTGAACAGCAGTAGGTTGGATGATGTGGTCAGTGGGGTCTTCATTGATGTCATCAATGATGCTGATTGAGATGTCATCAATGATGTCACTGAACATATCATGAGTGATCTAATATGTGAGGTCATACTCAGAGCATGGTCGGGGCACAAGTTATAATTCGCTCAGTAAATTAAAACAGATGCATTTCACTGTTTTTAAATTATTACAAGGCCTATCTATAATGTCACTATAAACTTTGTTTTTTTCAGTGAGTTTTATTTTATTTTAATGTGAGCTAAAATCTTTAGTACCCCTTCTAACTATAACATCACTGTAAACTTTGTTTTTTTCAATGAGTTTTTTTTTTTTTAATGAAAAATAAGATAATATTAACAGACCGAACTGTAACATTCCTTTAACTTTCATTTTTTTCAGTGAAATTTTTAATGTACATTAAGATCGTATGGGGCATATTTACAAGCCTATTGTGCCTCCTTGGGCCACCGTAGCATTTTTTAACCTAAGGAGGTGTTGAGGAGGCCCCCCATGCACCATATTACAAATTATGCAAGGGGGCGTTCCCATGTAAGGAAGCCCAAAAAAATAGCACAGTGAAATTTGCAAGATTTTACTGCGGGAAGCGCATTGGCTGCAGAGAAGGCGTCACCGGTTGCCAGGGGGGCAGGAGCCCTTTAAAAAGAACTTCACGCTCCCGCTGTCGCAGGAAGCGCATTGGCTGCAGAGAAGGCGTCACCGGTTGCCAGGGGGGCAGGAGCCCTTTAAAAAGAACTTCGTGCTCCCGCTGTCGCGGGACGCGCATAGGCTGCAGAGAAGGCGTCACCGGTTGCCAGGGGGGCAGGAGTCCTTTAAAAAGAACTTTGCGCTCCCGCTATCGCGGGAAGCGCATTGGCTGCAGAGAAGGCATCACCGGTTGCCAGGGTGGCAGGAGTACTTTAAAAAGAACTTCGCGCTCCCGCTGTCGCGGGAAGCGCATTGGCTGCTGAGAAGGCGTCACCGGTTGCCAGGGGGGCAGGAGCCCTTTAAAAAGAACTTTGCGCTCCTGCTGTCGCGGGACACGCGCGGGCGGCGCCCGGGCCAAGGGCGGGCCCGTCCTGCGCCCGTCATCGCCCGTAAGAGGCTGGGCTGGGCCACCCCTCTTTCGTTCTCAGTGAGGAGTGACTGCCTAAATCTATCTAACTCCCGGTGTGTAACTTGGAGTCTTTCTTTTTGTTTTTTGTGGTTTTCTAAAAAGCTTAATCAGTCTTAATTAGTCTGTCTTGCCTGTTGCTTGTTGCTACACTGCTGTGTTGTTTTGACTATTGCAAAAATGGGCAGGAAAAAAGGACTTTTATCTGGTCCTCTGGGGGGTGGTGGAGGCAGTAGCAGACAGGGTTGTGGCACTACCACTTTAGATTCCTTTCTTGCAAGAGCTGTCGGGGTTGTTACAAAGGAAATTGATTTGGCAGAGAGGAGGTTATCCATGGAATTGGAGGATTGGCACCAGGCCTCAATAGATAATGGTCCTCGTGAGGCCGTGGTTGTGGAGGTGGATTGTCTGGGGGGGGGGCAAGGTGCTGGTATGGCTGATGCTGAGCCTGTCCAGGCTGAGCCAACAGAGTCAATAGTGGATTCTGGGGGCTTTGGCCCCTCTAGAAGAAGTAAAAGACTTTTATTATCTTCTCCCCCGGCCTGTTCCATGGAAAAATGTAGTCCTCCTCCGAGGAAAAAAAAGCCCTAAAAAAACTGATACCTAAGACGAAAACACCTCTCCTGGAGCACCCTAAGGATGCGAGCAGTGACCTTGCACCTTGCCAGCATTTGGGGTATGATGCAACTAGTATACTGACCAAATTTCGAGAAATTATCCAGGAGATTTTGTCTCCCGTGGTGGCGAAACTATCAGCCATAGAAAAAACAGTATCCCTGATTTGTGCGCAAGGTAGCCAAGGAGGGCAGGGTATGGCTTCGACTAAGCATCCCTGCGCCGGTGAGGAGTTGTCCCTTCCAGAGGTAGTTGCAGGACCCTTGGGGCCCATGTGTAAATCATCTTACCTATTGGTGAATCCTGTAAACTCTGGGGGTCAGGGTGCCTGTATTAAGACTGCTCCGACTGCACCAACGTCTTCATTGAGGCCAGAGGGGACTGTCAATATGTTTAGCTGCAGGAGGCAGCCTGATACGGTTTCTGGGGCAGCCGAGGGGGGTGGCCAACCGCTGTCTGGAAACGATATTTTGAACCCACCAACGGCCAGGCCCTCCACGGCTTGCTTGGATCTCCCCCCAGCGTGTGCCCCCTATGTGGTAGTCCTGACGAATGTGCCTGCTCTTGTTTCTGGGACAACTGAGTCTACATACCAACTCATAAATAAGGTTGCCCATTGGCTGAGCAATAACTGTGATTTTTTATGTAAGGATTTCAAGGATATTCTGTTTGCCAGAAGAATTGGCTGGGTCGGTCCTAAAAATAAGGTGGGAAATGAAGACTGTATTATTATAAATGTCAGATATCCTGCCCTGACTAAAAGGCTTCTCTCTAGCCTTCGCTCTCCTGTCCTTAGAGCAGGTAAAATGGGTATGGTTCCTTTGGGCTATTTCTACGATCACATGCGTCTGAGTACTGGGGTATCTCTTGGTTCTGGGAGGAATCTCCCCCTGGGTCAGATTAGCCTGCAGGCAAATAGCAGAAGAACCAACAGCAACCTATCCTTGGAGGGGGTGGATTGACAATGTGCTGAGGCGCTGGCTGTACAAGAAGAGGTGTCCACACAGTGTAATCTTATCTCATGGAACATTGCGGGCTATGATGCTAAGTTATCTGATCAAGCATGGGTTGGGTGTGTGGCCAACTATGATGTCATCATGCTTCAGGAAACCTGGTCGGAGGGGCTGTCTGTGTGGGATGGGTATGACAGATATGCAATTCCAGCTGTGCAGTCTCTTGGTGGTCGCTCAAATGGTGGCCTGGTTACCCTAATTCGCCTCTCAAAGATAGTGGGTGCCTTTCAAATTAAGTGTAACCATCAAGGTATATTGCTGGTATGGGTACTCTTCTCTAATCATTTTAATATATTATTGGTCATCTTTTATAATGCTGTGTGGGATGTGGGGTGCCAAATTGAGGCCTTGTTCTCCGTTCTCCAGGTTATGAAATATAGAATGGAGAAGGTGGGATTGGAATTTCGTGCCATCATCTCTGGTGAATTTAATGCCAAATTGGGCAGGTTTAGCACTGTGGTTAATCCCTTCATTCGTGACTGTGAGGACTACTCAGTGCATGGTCTGCAGGACTCTAGAGGCAGGGATCTATTAAAGGAACTCAGGAAGATGGGCCTCTTAAATTTTTATGATATTGAAGCAGTAGGCACCCACCAACTTCCAACCTATGTGGGAAGAGGGTCTGGATCCACCATTTATTAAATTTTTGTGTCTCCTCCTATGAGGGACTTGGTGATTGGGGGCAAAGTGTTAGGCGAGTGCTTTAGCGATCATAATCCCCCTATACTGTCCTTTAAACTCCCTGGGGCCCTACGTTTACTAGGACGAGGTAGGCCTGTAGCGGTGGTGACAAAGGACCAGGGTAGGAGGCTTGGGTGGAAGCAAGTAGACTCTCAAAAAGTTGTAGGAAGGGTTGTGGGGGATAACTTACATCTATTTATGGAAATACTCCTGACAGAAGCGCCAAATCCCACGACTGTTATAGATGCGATAACAGTAGTAAATGCAGCAGTCAGAGACTGCCTTTTTTCAGTAGGCAGCCACCCTAGTAAACGCAAATGTGGCTGGTACGACAAAGCCTGCTATGATGCAAGGGCAAATTTAAAGATGGCTACCAGGATTCACCCTAGAGATTGGGTTCTCGTAAAAGAAGCTAGAATAAGGTATAAAATGGCCCTGAGGGATAGTAAGCTAAAATATCAAGATAAAGCCTGGGAAGAGTTAGAGCGTGCTACACCTCTGAAGGACCCTGGCCTGTTTTGGAAGGTGGTAAATAGAGGTTCCTTCGAAACAGAAACCTCTGAGGGCCTTGGCTATAATATCGCCCCGGAGGCCTGGGTAACTCATTTCTGCAGAATATTTGAGGGTACCCCCCTAAGAAATATTCGGGAGAGCGTGTATGATGTGGCTCCTAACCTAGCAATCAGGTTTTCACTACAGGAGGTTATTGATGCGATACAGAGTAGCACGCGTAATAAAGCTCCGGGCCCGGACTCGATCCCTATGGACCTGTATAAAGCTAACCCTCAGTTATGGGCACCCATTCTCCTAAATGTCCTCAATGCAGCCGTCACTGTGGGCATTCCTGCCTCCTGGAGACTGGCATGTATAGTCCCAGTGTTTAAAAAGGGTGATCGTAATGATCCTAAGTCTTATCGCCCTATATCACTCCTGGACTCCTCTGCGAAGATTCTGGGACGGATTGTCCTAGGCCGTCTGGAGGCCTGGATGATAGGAAATGATATTTTAAGTCGGGAACAGTATGGCTTCAGGGAAGGCCTCGGCACGCAAGAACAATGTCTCAATTTACTGATGATGATCGGTAAATACACGCAGGCCAGGAAAGGTACCCTTTATCTTGCATTTATGGACCTTAGCTGTGCTTTTGATAAAGTGAACCGGTCTTTATTATGGAAGAGGCTAATTCAGTCAGGGTTGGATCCTAATATTGTAGAGCTTCTCCGATATCTCCATTCAGGGACAGTTGCAAATGTGAGGGTGGGCCCTAATGGGGAATGCTCGGAGGCTTTTAAGCTTTCAAGGGGTGTGCGCCAGGGGTGTGTTTTGGCCCCTACCTTGTTCCTTCTATATACAAATGGACTGTCCGATTTTCTGATGGAACACTGTAGGGATGTCCCGAAGGTGAAGGGTATTGATATCCCTGTGCTGACGTATGCGGATGACGCAGTCCTCATGGCCCGCACGATGAATGGTCTCCGAGAATTAGTTAGAGCTTATGTTATCTTTATGTCAGCTTTGGGACTGGAGGTCAATTTTAAGAAATCGCATTTTATGGTTTGCGGTAAACCTATGAGTAGGGTGGGGGGAGTAGGGTGGGGGAGCTAAGGGTGGAGGATCAAGTTATTAGCAGACTCCATGAGTTCCCATACTTAGGGGTCATTTTTGATGAGAAAGGATCTTGGAAACCCTGTATTGCTAGAAGGATTGTGCTTTTTCATGCAACAGTTGGTGCAACCTTTGACATTGCGGCTAGGGTAGGTAGCAAACCCATCAAACCCCTGCTTGAAATCTATAGGCGGAAATGCCTACCTGTCCTCCTGTGTGGTTCGGCACTTTGGGGGTTTAGGGATACCCGAGCCCTTATGGTGGAAGAAAATCGTTTTTGTAGAAGGCTTCTGGGTGTTGGACAAAATATTCCTGGTTTTTGCCTTCACCTGGAACTCGAGCTTGAGTATGTACAGGACACTACCCAGCTGGCTCCCCTTCTGTTATGGATCTCAGTTTGGAGTAACGAACATGCCACTCTTAATAGGGATATCCTAAGGGATTGTCTGGCCTGCGACAATGTAAAGCATATTCCCTGGCTGTCGCACATAAGGAAGATGGCACATGACCTGAGGGGGCCTGAATTGTTTGATTATCCCGAGGACCTGACTAGCTACGATAAGAAATGGGTTAAGGATAACTTTCTGAGAATCCAGGAGACCAAGAGGGAGGGGGAGGTTCTAGGGAAAAAATCGATCAGGGATTTTATTATGCTAAAGATGTGGGTGGGTCCTGAGCGATGTCTCTTAGAAATTAAGGATGTGAGGGAAAGGTCTCTCATAACTCGATTTCGCTTGGGGATCATTAGAAGTAATTTGTGCTTCCCCTTAGGTCAGTATGGGGAAAAATGTATTAGACCCTGCCCCTGTGATGGGGTGTCCCATCAGACCTTGATCCATTTTACAATGTTTTGTGTCTTTTATGCACCATTTAGAACTTGATTTCTATTACCGCTCCTAAGGCCCAAGGGTTTCGTGCAATACCGTCCTGCTTTTACGTGGCTGCAAATGGCCTCAGATGTATTGGTATGGAACGGCCTGGGATCATTCCTGAAGGGAGCTACTACTTGGCGCAAAAATGTAGAATTTTTAGAGTGATTTCTTTTATTCTTTTTCTGTTTTTATGAATGAGGTTTTTATCTTCTTCTTTTTCTATTTTTATATATATGTATATGTTTTTATGATGGGTGTTTTTACTATATATGTTTTTTGGGGCAGTAAGGGTGAGAGGTGCCGCTCTTCTAGACAGTAGACATGTGGTTTAAACAGAATAGATAAGTGAGAGTAAAGTCCGGTGCAGAATGGCCCGGTGCCTTACTGCCCGGTAGGCACCAAAACGGGTACTAGGAGTACCCTAGAGCAAAAATGGGAAAACATTGGCCACAGCACACAGAGAGTAATGTCCAACAGTAAGGCAGAAAAAGATATTCCTGGTGTGGTTCCGAGAGTTGAGGGAAGTATAAAGTTGAAACGAGTCTCAAATCCTGTTTGCAGATGGTGTCTTTATTCGTAGGTGCTTAGAAAGCATTAAGTCATCATGGAGATACAGCCAACACGTGTTTCGTCACACAAGTGACTTTATCAAGGCTGAGTAAATGGTAAAGAACTGAAATAGGTATGGCTGCGCCAGGCAGCTGCAGGTGCGTGTGTAAAAGGCTTGCATGAAATCGAAGATATGAGAAGGCCCTGATAAGCCTATAAAATGACCGAGTAGTAGCGTAGTGGTGAGCTGTCCGGTAAACGCGAGATCGAGTAATGAATGACTCGATCTCGCGTCTCCATGATGACTTAATGCTTTCTAAGCACCTACGAATAAAGACACCATCTGCAAACAGGATTTGAGACTCGTTTCAACTTTATACTTCCCTCAACTCTCGGAACCACACCAGGAATATCTTTTTCTGCCTTACTGTTGGACATTACTCTCTGTGTGCTGTGGCCAATGTTTTCCCATATATGTTTTTTATTGGTATCTTTAGAATGTATTGGTGATTATTTGATGTAATGGATGAATTTTTGTTCATACCGAATAAAGTTTCTTCTTCTACTGCACCATTTTTCCATTATTTTTAACCCCTGCACAGGACAGGCTTTAAAGTTATGCTCCCATGATAACCTATCGGCCTCCCTGTGCTTTGCTGGACTAGCCTCATAATTTATGGGGCTAATCCTGCAAAGAGCCACAATAGCATCATAAAAATATAACGCTATTGTGCTAATGTGCCCATGGTGCGCTGTATAGTAAATACAGCACTACCAAGGTGAAGTTAGGCGGGCCACATTGTGATGCAAGAAAAATGGTGCTTCAGAGCTGATTCACCACTTTCTTATAAATATGCCCCTTCGTACTTTACCTAACTATTAAGTCACAGAGAGCAGAGAACAGTCACAAAATGTAAAGGCTTCACAGATAATGCATACTGTTAATGAACTGAACCAAAATCGTACATTTTGATAAATGGACAGTATTACACAACAGACAGCTGACACATATTTCATCTTTAGGTGACTTTTTCAAGGCTGCAAGGACATATAACAAAGAAAAACTATATACATATAATTATAATAATATGATACAACTACAATAATACATGTATGTCAAGTGTAAATATATGATGTGCGTAAATGTGACCAACATAAACACACCTGAGTTAACCAGGTGGCCACAAAAGTGAACTATGTAAGATTAAAAATTGAGAAACATGGATCAACTAAACCATGCCATGAATTGTGCACCCAGCGGAAAAAGGTTAATAGCCAGTAAATACATCTGTGCTACAAAAGAAAATGAGTGTAGAGATACTAAAAAGGAAACCAAAGAATAGTATGACCTCACAAAAGTAATGCTGATGCAATATTTCCTTCACACACCAATCACACTATGAGCAGATACCATATCTGGACCTTACATTGGATACTAAGGAGACCAGAATTCTCTCTGCACTGTTTAGGAAACCTACAGCATGCAATTAAATCATGTACGCTGAGAGTGCACACCCACGCACACAGATCTACTCTATCCCTTATGGGGAAATGATAATACTATGAAACTGAAGTGAGGATACTACTTTTCTTAGGGAAGTCAAGTATTTAGAGGCCAGTTTTCTGTCCAGGGGTTATCCCATCTCTGTGATTAAAAAAGCAAGAGGTAGGGTCCTGAAGGTGGATCACCGTGGCCTACTTAGAAGCAGCTCTAAATCCACTAAGTGCATTCCCAAGCTGGCACTCATCACTCCATATCACAGCTCCAGTAATAGACTTTATCAGATTGTTTATCAACATTGGCATGTCTTAAATCTGGATACATCACTGAAAAACGTTGTCTCTGATAAACCTAGAGTCACCTACAGCAGTGGTAGAACTTTATATAACATCTTGTGCCCTTGCTATCTGGCCCAGGAAGCAACATATAACATGGGGTGGATGGCTAATGTCACAACCTTATAGCTTTTTTTAAATGTGGACATTGTAATATGTGTCCTTTTGCTCTGGATAAACTCAAATGTTTTCAGTATAACACATCTACTGAATATAAGATTAATGTGTTTATGAATTGTAGCACCAAGTTTGTAGTGTACTGTATTATATGTGTACACCAATGTATTTACATAGGTATTGCAATAAGACTGCTTAAGGAGAGATTACAGGAGCACATCTGTGCCATCAGAAATGCAAATGAAAACTACCTCTAGGCATCTCACTTCAACTCACGACACAAAACTGGCGAACTGACCAAACTCAGATTTCATGCTATATGCATGGTGCGGGAACATCCTAGAGGTGGCGACAGAGTTCGGGCACTTCGGAAATCAGAGATCAACCGGATTACTAAACTTCGAGCAGTCGGCCGTAGTCTCAATGTGGATCGGGAGCTACATGTCTTTTTGTACAATTCTCAATTTATTAAATTCGATATGTGTACCAAATGTCCTTTCTCCTGGTCCTTAAAGGCTCATTCTTGCAGGGGTGCTGTGCTACAGAGTGGCACATACCAATACTTATGCTTCAGTGTCTGTCTGGAAGTTATTGACTATTGTCTTTGCTCCATATCATTGTTCATACTGGTTTAGTTGCTTGGACTACCCTTTGCACTATTCTGCATCTAAGCTGTGCATTTTGTTTTCTTTAAGCGGATCTCTTTCTTCCTTCTTTACTTTTTTTGCCAAATAACTTTATTTTCTCCACTGTCCACACATTATTGGTTTAATTCAGCATTTGGGTCTTCTCTCCTTACATACTTCTTTGACATATTTCACACTACTGGTTAAATGAGTTCATTCGATTAGTGTGTCAATTACTACTTATGTCTACATTACGTCCAACATCTATACCTTATGATGTGATGGAGTATATATCTTATATATGTTCGGTTTGTGTTAAGTGACACATTTTTGGTATTTCTGCATTCACGACTTTTGTCTGTGGATAACGGGTTTGAGCCACCTACACTTACGTGTTTTAGTCTTCCTTAGCATGACGACGTGTTTATTTTCTTGAGTCTGGTAGGCTTCAGTGTAGGGTGCCAGTTTTGAATATATACCGGTTTGATAGGCGACAAGTTAAGATACATCATTTCCCCATGTCCGTTGGTGGTATAATATTAGTTCGATTGAACTCAACATTTCAACACTGTGCCTTGATGGAGACCATGATTTTAATTTGTTTATCGCATTTTTTCAGTTTACTGCGAAAAAGTATATTTGCATTATTATAACTCATTTTTCATTGCCACAGGACGGTACGTTTCTTTATGCCCTGTTACTATTACTAACTCCGATCCAATCATGGCCCTTACTTTTTGTTTCCTCTATCTCTTTCGAGGAACAAAAACCATCATTTATGTTGATTACATCTATTGTCCTATTCAACCTGGGCGGCGCTTTGTTTAAATTGCGATTACATTTCGAATTGATGGCGGGAAATACTTTGTAGCGCTTCGCTGCATGCTCCTTTAACTTTGTTGTAACATCATGGTGCATTTCATGTATACCTTGATCGCTAGTGACAATTTTTTGTCCCAGGACAATACTATTCCTACTTCCTTCCAACATGGTGTCTACTCTCTTTCTCCTCGAGGTAGAGATACCGTCATCTGTGTTGTTGGCACATAGATTTAAATGTCCTTGTGAACGTGGACGGCGTTTCCTGTACTTACCTTTGTGACCATATTTGGAACGGACTGCAGGTTTTTTTGACGTTTTCGTGTGTCAATTTTTTGCACCACCGTGACGTACCATTTATATTTCATGACAGATTGATGGTTCCTCTTGACGCTTACAATATGTATCTAAATTTGGAGCCATTTGTCATAATCTTTCAGGTACCGTATGTGTTTCGAGCACCTGGGTCTGGACTCCATTTAGCTATGAACACATAGTGACCATCGTACGGGATCTTCTATGCTGACTTGGTTTCTTTCTTCTTTCTTTTTAACAATATATACTTATTTGGCACAATGACCTGGTCCTACCACATAGAGAAGAGTAAAAACCTACTGAAGCAAAGAGCCTACCTCATTAGAAGGAAATTGAAGATAGCGGGTAGGGGGGTGGTGTCTCCAGTCCTCCAGGTCTATAAAGCTGCAGCTTTACCGGCAGCTACTTATGGGGCCGAAATATGGGGATTTGCAGACACCTCAACTCTTTTCGTAGCTGAGAACAATATCATATGGGGCTTATTTAAGATAGTCAAGTGTACGCCTGTAGTCCCAATGATGTTGGATCGAGCATTTAACCCTATTAATTTGGTGGTGGCTAGCAAACCTCTAGTCCCACTGAGGTTGGATCGAGCATTTAACCCTATTAATTTGGTGGTGGCTATAAAACCCCTATTGTACTAGGTAAGGCTGTGGCCAAATGAGGAGCTGGCACCATATAGGGAATCCCTCAATGATCTGATCTCCTGTGATTCACAGGTGGTTATGTCATGGTTAAAAAATGTCAAGATGCCGTGCGAGAAGCTGAAAATGATTGAAATTTGGGGCTCGCCAGTAGTGGCCGCTAAGGGAGCCAGGCAGAAAGCGAAAAGGGCTTATTGGAACTATGCCCTGGAACAGATCTGGCTGAATGATGATAATACAAAGCTGACAGGGCAGTTCCTAAATGTTTAATGTTTTCTAGCATATGGGGTCTTTATGGAGGAAATTTATCCACCCACTGCCAAACGGTTGTATCTCAAATTTGGATATGGACCCTTACCTCTAAGACCCATAACGGCCAAGTGGGATAAGCAAGATTCCTCAATGTTCTGCCACTTTTGCCCATTGGACAATGAAACAGAAGCTCATTTTCTTTTTTTCTGTCCCAAGTATGCGCAGCCTCGCAGAAGATATATAATTGCGGTCTGTAAGCTTGTGAGCATTTGACATTATTGAGAGGCCTTGAGAATCCTCAAACATGAAACAAAGGCTGTAATAGTATTCGCAGTAGCCATATACCTGGAGCACTCATGGTATATTAGACAGAGGGGGTTGTCCTAATGGAAATCTTAATTAACTGATTGTACATATTGCGCTCTTGGTGTCTATAGAGGTATGTAACCAAGTTGCAAATATCACTTAACATGGGTCTGGTGATCCTGGCCAGGATAGTTAAGGACTCATTTGAGTTCTACTACATTTAAATTGCATCTGGTTTATTTCTCTGTAAATGCATTTTTAGATTTTAATTTACACAGGCCCAGATAACTCTGGCTTGGGCAGCTGATAACTCGCTCAATTAGTACTGCTTTTAAATGTATATATATTTTATTTACCTGTATGTGTATTTTAAAGATTTTATTTTAACAAGCTCTACAACACACATTTCTTCTTTATGTCGCCATAAGAATTATAATTGCCATGCACTCGATCTGGACTGTTTTTTAAATGTATTTTTGTATATATCTATGTATGCTTTATTGGTTTTCACCGAGATAAAGTAATTACTACTACTTATTTGACTTTTGTCCCTTCTTTTCTAGATTTGGGTATATTGTATGACTGTTTTCGCATAAGGTGTTGGAGACATTTTCTCAGCATTGATACCTCTTAATGACTGGGGTATGTTTGACACTGTCCTCTAGCACTGTCCAATACGGCTCCTGGTTCAGGTATGCTTTCTTTTTTTCCGGTTGGGTGTCCTTTTTCCTACTTATACTTGTTGTTTCATTGTTCACATTCGGATACTCCTCTCCCCTTTCTCTTTGTTGAATTTGTTATTAGTTCGATTTATCTTAGATATTTTGTGCGGGTTTACCTTGACCTCAAGAAGTGACTGATTTTGGCACAAACTTGATACTCACTTATTTCTTGATTACTGGATCCTTGGTGACTTTTGAACTTAGCATTACTTTTGTAAGGTAATAATATTTTTTGGTTTCCTTTTTAGTATCTCTACACACATTTTCTGTGGGTGCACAATTCATGGCACAGGTTGGTTAATCAATGTTTCTCCCTTTTTAATCATTTCATTTAATCATTTTATTATCTGCGAAGAATTTACATTTTGAGACTGTTCTCTGTTCTGGGTAACTTCATAGGCCATTATCGGGGTGGTCTTATCTCCCACAACTTTAGTCACTATTTGGGTAGCATAGTGTCTCTACCTGTTGAGCAGATTATTCATAAACATTGACACACTTTACACTTGCAGGTAGTGTGGTGTTTGCTATACCACTGCTACCTTTCTATAGATTGTAACTATAAAATCACTTTAATCTTTGCTTTCTTCAGTGAATTTTTGTGTTTTTTAATCATATTTACCTAACACTATCACTGAGCATACCCTGTGACCATGCACTGTTGGGGGATGGACATATTATGTGGACACAGGATCTGGTCCAGCCCTGTGGTGGCCAATCACGTGCCATTCATGGCCTTGGGTCCTGGCCCATAGCCAGACCTTACACCCAAACCCCTCAAGTAGCCAAGTCCCCAACATACCCAGCATTTGAACGTGGGGTTAACCGCCAGGCCTTGCCCAGCCCTGGGTTGGCCAACCCCCCAGCCACACCTGGCCTAGGGCCCGGTAGTACACCTAACCCTTTATCGGTGACCAAGCACCCCACAGACCCCCACCCCTCATTGTCCTTTTTTCTGCATTAAAATTTTTGGGGGGTGTGGGGGTTGGCAGTACTATTAAGGAATAACACAGGGGTCCATGCTGGATCCGGTGGGAGTACTGTGGGATCACACAGAAGGCATAACTGGGTACCATGGGGGTACTGTGGGACCAGGGGCCTAAAAAAATTCTTTTGTTTGGCCCTTGGGGTCAGGGTCCCCCTACCCTGACCTCTGGTTGTTTTTATTTTCAGGTCACGGGGGCCAAGTCCCTGTGTCCTGTAATGGTTGCTGCAACATTTCTATTGATATTGCAGCCCACCAATCAAATAGCTCTGTCCCGCTGGACCTAGCCAATCAGGACACTCCATATTTTTTTCAATTTTGCGGTACTGTCGAAGTTCCTTTGGAGTCCTGCATGACCAACCATCCAGATACCATTAGCTTTGGAAACTTAATTTCTTAAAAACTGAACTGCTGCACAGATTTACAACAAATCACAAAAAACAGGTTTTCTGAATGAAGCCCGAAACAATCGATTTTTTAGAAATTAAGGGTCAAAAATATTTGCGCATCTGGACTGTTTGGTCTGCGACAGACTCGAGAGACTCATGCAGGGGTGCCAAATTAAAAATGGAGTATTCTGATTGGCTGAAGGAGCTTTTTTCCCTTAGGCCAATTGGCTCACGCAGGAGTCAGACTCCTGCAGGAGGAAGTGCTTCGGTTGGCTGCCAGCAACATCAGAAAAATGTTGCTGGCAGCCAATACAGGACTTAGAGACTTAATCCCCTGTCCTGCAGTAGTAAATAAAAAAAAATGTAAGAGGGCAGGGGAAGGATACCCTGCCTCCCTATGCCCCGGGGTGGCCCAGAGGGACCTCCAGGGCCAAAATCCAAAAATATGCCACAATCAAGTAGGACTCCTGGAAGATGGAAAAAAAAGACTGCTGGGGTGGCATTGTTCAATTATAGACCCTTGGGAGCCCCACCCTGGGGCTTTATATAATAAAGGGAGGGTGACACATAACCCTCCTTCCTGACCTATCACAGGCCCTGGGAAGCCCACACTGGGGCTGAAATTAACAAACAAAGGGGAGGGGGAGCATGCTCATCCTCCCCAAGCCATCGCAGGCCACAGGGAGTCCACCCCCAGGGTTGAAATCATTCAATAAGGGGAGGGATGCCATATGTTCCCCCTCCCCGAGCCTCTAAAGGCACCCGAGGCCCTATCCCTGAAGCCAATTACCTTTTAAAAGAAGTGAGGGAATGGAGTTTGCAGGGCCTAAAGAGGTTCGGGGGATCATGCTTCCCCCTCCCCTTTAAAATAGATATGGGGAATGGGGTCCCCAGGGTCATAATAGGCATGGGGAGGGAGGCTGTGCTGCCCTCCTCCTCTTTTAAAATATATCTATCTATATACACATCCTTGTGAGATGGGGTCCCCAGGGCTATAATAGGCTCAAGAAGGGGGGCCATGTGGACCAGACCCCTGCCCTTTAAAATAAAAGAAACAGCCCTGTGGGATGGGGTCCCCAGGGCCCAAGGAGACTCAGGGAGAAGGCCCTGTTGCCAAACATGGCGTGGGTTGGCTTTACGTATGATAATAAAATATTACTTTACATTAAAAAAAAACCTGAAATTCACTGAAGAAAACAAAAGCAAAAGTAATTTCATAGTTAGGTGTAATAAAAACAACTGTTTTTGTTTTAAAAATAAACTTAGAAATTCACTGAGAAAAACAAAGGTCCAATTAATGTTATAGTTAAGTGGGTATGTTAGTGACAATATTAACCTTATGAACTAAAAGAACACAGAAATTCCCCAGTTAGAGTTAGTAAAGCTAACTATGACTTGAGTTAGCAGAGCTAACTGTAACTTGATACCCCGCCATGCACTATTTATGACCCCACGTATTACATCAGTCATGACATGTTGTATGACATAATTTATGACATCACCGATGACATTGTCCAGTGAGTGTGTTAGTTTGTTTTATAGCTTACATAGTGGCAGGTAAATAACTACCATATTACGTTCAACCCGATTTTGTAATGCTTGTATCCTACTAATGGGTGTAAGTGTTTACAAAACACATGCGCTTCTGATGCATCATAGGTGTAGAGCTATTGAGCACATTATAAATCTTTGAAATGAAAAATAACTCAGTATGCATATGACAGTTGACGTCTGTGTTCAGAGCAAAGACTGTAGATAGTAGATGCTATGGCCCAAATTTAAGTTTGGCCTTGTGCCATCTAACGCCACTTTAACGTTATTTTTTATGCTAATGTGGCATTAAATTGCCAAAAATGCTGCACCAAATCTACAAAGTGGCACAATGCATGCATGCATGCATTACGCCACATTGTGACCCTTTGCCCCACATTATGGGGGTTATTCCGACCCCGGCGGGCGGCGAGCGCCGCCCGCCTGGTGGGAACCGCCATTTGGCCGCTCCGCGGTCAAAAGACCGCTGAGGCCATTCAGACTTTCCCGCTGGGCTGGCGTGCGCCCGCCAAGGGAGCACCCGCCGGCCCAGCAGGAAAGGCCCTGCAACACAGAAGCCGGCTCCGAATGGAGCCGGCGGTGTTGCAGGGGTGCGACGGGTGCAGTTGCACCCGTCGCGATTTTCACTGTCTGCTATGCAGACAGTGAAAATCATGCTGGGGCCCTGTTAGGGGGCCCCACGACACCCATTCCCGCCATCCTGTTCCTGGCGGTAAAAACCGCCAGAAACAGGCTGGCGGGAAGGGGTTCGGAATCCCCATGGCGGCGCTGCTTGCAGTTCCGCCATGGAGGTTCAGCCCAGCCAGGGGAAATCCGGCGGGAAACCGCCGGATCCCCTTTACCGCCGCGGTCAGAATGGGCAGGAAAGCACCGCCAGCCTGTTGGCGGTGCTTTCCGTCATTCACGGCCCTGGCGGGTTTTACCGCCAGGGTCGGAATGACCCCCTATGTGTGCGCCATGCATGATGATTGTGGGCATTCCGGCGCAAGGAGGCCCGCAAAAATGGCACAATGAAATCTACAAGATTTAACTGCGCCATTTTTGGCATCATTTTTAACGCCTGCTGAAAGCCCCCGCAGCCCCAGGGACCACCCCGGAGGTTTAACATAATTCAATGCGGGGCAGCATCATGCCCCCCACAGCCTCAGGGACCACCGCCTCCCTGGGGCAATAATTATAAACAGTGCAGGGGGCCCGTGAAGCCCCCACCTGCTGCCCTGGAGACCACCACATCCCCGAGGCTGAAAACATTTGGGCAGGTGGCCACCTGGCCCCCTGCAGTCCTGGGGAGCGCCACCTCCCTGGGGCTTAAATGCAATTTAATGCAGGGGGGCTACGTGGCCCACCGGCAGCCTGGGACCACCACATCCCAGGGCTATTATTAAATTAAATGCAGGGGCTGCATGCCCACCCCTCGGCAACCCCAAGGACCTCCTACACCCAGGAGCACTTATAATACACAGTGCAGGGTGCATGTGCCCCCCGCAGCCCTAGAGACCACCTCTCTCCGGGCCACTAAAGAGAAACAATGCATGGGGTGGCCACTCAGTCCCCCCGCAGCCCTGGGGACCAGCATCTCCCCGGGGCTACAAAAAAAGTGAAGGGGGTCCGTTTTGGCCCCCTGCAGCTTAGGAGACCATCACCTCTCTGGGGCTACACTCATTGGAGGGGGGCACAACATTGATGGCCCTGGGGACTGCTACCCCCCAGGGCCGGCTCCTGCTATGTCCCAGAGTCCCCAACACCGGGACACAGCTGTTTGCTTTTGCTTGGTGGGATCTAACAGCTCTCACCAAGCAAAATCAAACAAAGTCTGCTTACTTGAGGCTTCCCCGGCAGTCCTGTCACTCTTTCTCTCTCTCTGCCAACCCATAATGGGATCGCAGAGTGAGAGAACGAGATAGTCATTGTAATGGTCTCTCCATTAAATGACTTCACAGAAAAAGACAGCACAGAAGCAAGTCACCTGTGGCATAATGGTTAAGGTGTAAGACCTTTACACTGAAAGGGTTCTATTCCAGGTGTGTCTCTAGTCATTTCCCCATTTTGGTTTGTTTTCAAACTTAAATGTTTGAGGTTTATAATAAAAGGTGATCTCACTCGTTAATTGACAAATGCATTTTTATTTCCAATATGTCCAGAAATATCTCATTCTAAGTATATCTTTCACCAAAGCCTAAAAAAGTATCTCTCTCCCTCTCTTTCTCTCTCTCTCAATTTCTCTTTTTCAATCTCTTTTTTCCACTGACACACTCACTCAGGCCCCTATGCACTCACTCACAGACCTACTCACACACCCACTCACAGACCCACTTAGACCCTTGTGCACTCACTCACAGCCCCACTCACACCCCCACACACTGACTCACAGACCCACTCAGACACACACATACCTACTCACAGACTCACTCACACTCTCACACACCCACTGAAATCCTCAAACAGACACTCACACATGCACCCAGACACTAACACACTCACTAAGACAATGATACACCCCCTCTTACTCCCAGACAGACACTCACGCACCTACTCACAGACCCATTCACACTCTCACACACCTATTCACAGACCCACTGAAACCCTCACGCACTCACTCACAGACCCACCCAGACACTGACGCACCCATTAAGACGCCAATGCACCCACTTTCACACCCAGACAGACATTCTCCACAGCCACTCTCAACCCCAGATACACCCTCTCACACCTATTCTCACACCCAGAGAGACTGGCCATCACCAACTCCCACTGTGCACATCCAAAAGGCCATGGGCAGTGTGACTAGTTAACTATAACATCCCTGTAACCTTTGGTTTCTTAAGTGAATTTCTATGTTTAAAAAAAAAAAAATCTATCTCCTAACTATAACGACCCTGTAGCCTTTGTTTTTTTCAATGAATTTTATATATATCACCACATATAGTTAAGACACTCAGGGCATTTGCATATCAGCGAAATTTAATCCAGCAAGCACAAATTCCTGGCATATTTTGTCCTCACATGACCTGGATCACAGATAAAACAGGTGAACAGAATTACACAAAATTTGGCAGGAAGCTATATCTATATGGCGTCCCAGTATGGAGTCAGAAGTGAGCATGACCCCAATATGTGAAAGGAGTTACACCACAGCACAAAAAGCACAATCTGTAGTCCAAGGTTTAGCTTCCTCCTAAATTTTTAATAATTCTGTTGAATAGTTTTTGATGTAGCCCTTCTTAAAGAGGTCCATGGAAAATTAATGAGGATTCTGTGTTTTGGGACCCCCTCTTTTTCTCACCCCCTGCTTGACGGATCACCCCAAAAATCTCCATGCACAATCTAGTCAAAAAGTAGCACTTTTTGGAAAGTATAATTAAAACATAATTGTACATATCATGCTGTGGAGGAACATGGATTCAACAGATCAAAAGATTTTACCTGATTGGCTACCACCACATCAATAAAGACATGACAGCAACCATTTCAGGAGGGGGAGACTCAGTCCGCGGTTCTGTCATAAAAGTTAAAAAAATACATTGGTCAGGATAGGGATACACAACCATCAGGCCTAGTGCGTGGTGGTCCCACAGAGCCCCCACTTGGGACAAAACATATTTCTTTTGATGCCACAGATCTGTGGTTATGATAAAAAAATCTATGTGGGCTCCTGAACTTTTTAAACCTCAGCCCCCTCACCTCCCGGCGTGAGCCAGGGGGAGGTCAGGCTGCTTTTTATTAAATGGTCCACAAGAGGCGTGTGGCCCCTTCTCCAAGCCTTTTTCAGTTCCCAGGGATGAAATCCCCTTGGGGCAAGTTTTCAAGTTTGGGGAATAGGGCATGCTCCCCAAGCCTCTCAGATGCCCCAGGGACCCTATTCTCTGGTGCCTCTCTGTTTTTGCTCCCGACTTGATAAAAACAGAGAGAAAAGGAGTCATCTTCCATCAGCACCACAATGAGTGTTGGCTGGGGACCAGCAGGGGCCACATGGGCCTTGGGGCTCCCTCATTGCCCTAAATGTTTTGGCTACACATAAGCGCTGCTGGTGGGCACCCAATTTAAAAAAATGGCCAGCTCCCTTTATGATGGTGGCTCCCCAGGTGGCCCTCAATGATCAAGGCTATTTTGGGGCACAACTGTGTAAATAACATGAAGCTCCTCCCTTTACCTGGTACAGTTGATGGCTGGGGAGATGGCCGTGGCAGCCTTGGGACTCCCACCCAGGGCCCAAATATTTGGATATGTTGTGTATGGCCAAATGGGCACTGGAACATCCACTTTTTAAAGTAAAACAAGAGGAAAAAGATGAATAAATGAGTGGCAGGCTCACTCATTTATTATTCACTACTCTGTGTAAGGAACGCCCCATAATGTTATAAGGTTTTTTTCTTATCCTATTGTTTGTCCCTGATGATGCCCCTAGAAGGGGCAGGAGCACAACAACTATTTTATTTTAATGTTGTGGGGGCTGCATGGAGTGCATGGAACATGGTGCAGCCCCCCAGCAACATTAAAGAAAACAAAAAACTATAAGTCTCCTTGTCGTTCAATCCATGATCACAGGAGAGCTTACCATATTTTCTGCAGCACTCTAAGCTGGAACTTTATGTTCTTTAACTGGAATGCAGGACCCCTTTGTGGTAGGTTATATGGATGCACTTTGTGGTTTGAAAAATATTTTAAAAAAGACCTAGTAGGGTTTTTTTTTTAAATAAGGGTTTAATGACAATTACTTTAATTAAACATTGTAATGTATGAATTTATAAAATATACATTTGTTTATAGTTATTGGTGATTCTTTTTGACAAAGGCAATAGATCTACTTTATATATGTTGATGTGCTGACTCCATGATAATGCCAATAAGTCCGCCTTTAAAAAAAATACTTTTTAATAAGCATTTTACAGAAATACAGTAAAGCAAGAGGGTGGAGGTCTTAACATATGTGAAGCATAAGATATCACAAATTAGCTTGTCCACATAGATCAATAATGAGGAATCATAATTCCCCAAGGATCAAATAATCAGGAACAATACCAATGAAATAAACCACTTTGACAGGGGGATTTGACCAGACATGTAAAGTATCAAAGCTATGAGGCAGATGATCAGATTACATTAGGAAGTGGAGGTACAAAATGTGAGAAGAAAGAAAATATTTTGCATAGTGTTCAAAGGAATATAGGTTGGGTAATGCCATTTCGGAGGCTTTGCAGAGAAACATCCTATCAGATTTGGGGCCTCATTATGAGTTTGGTGGGCGGCAGAAGGCACCCGCCAAACTCTTTGGGTCGGAAGACTGCCACTCCGGTCTGCCGCCAGCTGGCCCTATCATGGGTTTCCCACTGGGTCAGAGGGTAGAAACAGCGTTTCCGCCCACTGGCCCAGCGAGAAACTCACCACAGCATTGGCGCCGGCTCGTAATCGAGCCGGCGGCAATGTTACGGTGCATCGGGTGCAACAGCACCCGTTGTGCATTTCACTGCTTGTAAATCAGGCAGTGAAAAGCGCAACGGGCTGTCCATGGGGGCACCTGCACTGCCTATGCCAAATGCATGGGCAGTGCAGGGACTCCGATGGGGCCCCTGGCACCCCATGTTTACCAGCCTTTGCATGGTGGTGGAACCGCCATGCAAAAGCTGGCGGACACAGGAGTTGTAATCCCGCAGGTTGAGGCTGTCGGCCAGCCTAAAAGTGGCAGTGCCGGCAGTTCGACCGTGGCGCTTTTGCCACAGTCGTAATGTGGAGGTCGGACCACCACTTTGGCAGCGGTCTAACTGTCTCCAGGGTAGGGTACCATATGGCTTCACATTTAGTAAGCTGATCATCCTATTTGTAGCAAGGGCATTGGACTTGGCACAGTCAGGTAGCATAGGTAAAGATGTTGACTTCCATTTGCGTAAGATTCAAAGGTTGGCAATGGCTAGGAAGTAATTAAGCCACCTCTTGCAGTGGGAATCCAGACCCACCACATTGTCAAATTCATGTAATAATGCAAGTTCAATGGCAGGATGAATGGTGTATGTGCCCAGGTGCTGAAGGGACGCCCAGATGGCGTCCCAGTATGGAGTCAGATGTGGGCATGACCACAATATGTGGACAATATCACCTTCAAGTTGCCCACATCACCAGCAGGTTGTAAATGGAGCCAGTACCTCCCTATTAAACCAAGTTTGGGGTCTACTGCCAGAGTTGGAGCAGTCTGAGGTAGCCCAGTTTTAGTTATGCATATCATAGACCAGTCCTCTTCTGTGTAATCTTTTAAGAGTACAGCTCCTCAATTATCAAGCAATAGAGCAAGAAATTTGTTTTCAGAATGACCCCTCATTTCACCAGGTAGTTGTGTATAGGAGTAGCAAAGAATCGGGTAGGTTGTTCAGTTGGTATCTCCAGAGTTGTGATGTCTCTAGATTAAATTCGTCACATAGCACAGGACAGGATTTCACTTTGTCAACTAAGAACAAAATGTTGGGCGGTATGAATACTCTTTATCACCCAGTCTGGCATCAGAAAAGTGCATTATCTGTTCTCAGTTCTGCATTTAACTAGAGAAGGGCCTCTAGCTGGAGGAAGTCATTGTGATCTAACTTAGATTTATGGATCTCCAGGTTGCAATTGGCGACAGTTGTATTGTGTTGTAGGATCAATTGTGCCTCCTGTAAAGGACCTGAGTCTCAAACTCCACTTTCTCTAGGCCCCACTCTATAATTAACCCAGAAGGGTGTGTCCATATTGTCCTGAAAGTGATACACCATCTGGGAGAGTTGGTGGGTTGTGTAGTAATGCTCAGTTTTAGTCTCAGCCCTTCAGATGCCGTGTACATGTACAATTTGGTCATATCCATCGTTGGCCTAACCGCAACCGATATGTACATTTTGATTTCCCTATCAAATTTGAGGAGGGTGGAATGAGGAACAGTCAGTAGTGACATACTGAATACGCAATGAAATTGGGTGCCTACAGTAATCTTGACAGTCTGGATCTTGTTCCATAATGAGAGTTGAAGATGTCGCATTTACAGAAATTCTTGTTGCTTTTTATCATTTAATGGTGTCAGATTGGCCTGTACCATTGTTGATGATGCCGCTGGGCAAGATTAACAGTTACTTCATTCTGCAGGAAAGCCATTTAAAAACAAATCTAGTCCGGGTACCCGTAGTGGTCGCTCTCGTCATAGGCACAGCTTTGCTATTTGTCAAGGTAATGAAGTACCCAGAGAAGGTGGAGAATGCTGTGATCATGGACATCAGTGCTTCAAGAGATGTGCCCAGGGAGGAAGGGGTAACAAGATATCATCAGCATACAGCATAAGTTTCAATTCACCAGCAGGTGTATGAATCCGGCGATATTTGAATTGCTCCTAATGGCTATCATTAATGGTTTTAGGACAATGAGAAACAGTAGGGGCACGAAAAAGCATCTTTGTCTCGTACCCATGCCAAGAATACATGTGCAAGAGAGAAAGCCACCACAGTTCACTTGTACAAACTGGGTTCTGTACAGAACTTGCACCTTTCTCAAGAATCATGGGCCACATCTCATTTGGTCATGGTTTCAGAAAAGTTTTCCTACCCATCTTGATCTGAAGCTTTTTCTGCATCTTGGAAGAGGACCAATGTTTCAGTCAAATTGTTACTGATGTGCCAGAACATGTGCATTAAGTGGTTTCTTGAAGTTCTACTCGGGACGAAATCCACTTGGGGTTTGTGTATGAACTGGGGTAATCACCTTCTTGTTTGTTTTTGTTTGTAAGACCCTCTGCTTGGATTTTGATTCAAAAGAGAGATTGGTCTGTAACAAACAGATTGGAGGGGGTCTTGTCCCGCTTTTGGAATAAGCGTAAAAGAGGCCTTACTGAAGTGAGCCTTCATTGTTCTGGAGCTTCCTGAAAGACTCATGTGAGCAAGGGAGTTGTGAGCTGTGCCATTGATTTATTCGAATCAACAGGGAAGCTGTCAACCCCAGGTGCTTTGCCAGACCACATTTTCTTTTTGGCCTCAGCCACCTCTTCGCATGTGATTTCATGCTCCAATGCAGACAGATAAAGAGCAGGTATCTTCATTGTCAGTGGTATTCAGTTCTTCAGACGAGTATAGGCACAAATAATAGAAATTACATTCTTATGTTATAGACTTGGAATTTGTCAGTCGAATGCTATTTGAGTCTTGTATTGCTGATGGAGGCTGTTTCTCTTTGTTATTGTTTCTCCCCAATATTTCACCATGTTCATAGTGTTTGGCATGTAAGTCTGTACAAGTCTGTACAACACCGTCACCTTGACTTGCGTGAATGAATTGTTGAGGTCATATTTCCTTTTGATCTTTAGTGTGAAAGTTTCAGTGGCTGGGGTCACTCTGTAGTGATTCTGAGTGACAATTACTTCTTGTTCTAGAGATGTTTTCTGATCCTGCTCTATTTTCTGCCAGGCACTGGCTTCCTTGATCAAGGTGTCACACATATAGGTCTTTTCTTCCACTCGTAGAGTTTTGGTGTTCTCATTATGATCCTCGTATTCCCTCCCTTGATTGCATAGCCTCTCTTTTACCCTTGGTTGTCTGTGGTGAAGCGTATTCATTCTCCATGTCTGAGACTCTGAGACCAGTATATGAAGGGCTAGCAAAAGCGTTATGGGTGCAATGATCAGAAATGCCCTTTGGCCAAATGTCACACATGGGAAACCTTGGGAGAAGCTTGGTGTTGGTGAGGAAGTTTATCCACGTTTCAGTTTCATGTGAGCAGGAGAAGTAGGTACAGTCCCTGCTAGTAGGAAGGTATTAGCACCAAGTGTCCCTCTCACCATGATCATTCATTAAGGGGCATATTTACAAGCCCCTAGAACTGCCTTAGCATAATTTTTTTTTTACGCTAAGGTGGCGCTAACCAGTCCCACACAATGAGCCATATTTACAAAGTGGCGCAATGCAAGCATAGCACCATTTTGTAACCCCTTGCCCAAGATTATACATGCGCCAGGTAATGTATGCAAAGGGTGGGGGGTGTTACCCCGCAGGGAGGCCCAAAAGAATAGGGTAGTGAAATCTACAAGATTTCACTGGGCCATTCTAGTATAATTTTTTAACGCCTGCACAGGGAAGGCGTTAAAGTGATGCTAATGCATTAGCCTATGGGCCTCCCTGTGCTTTTCTGGACTAGAATCAAACTTTTTGGTGCTAGTCCCGCAAAGTGCCACAATAGCTTAAAAAATGCTGACTGTATTGTCCTAATGTGTGCCATGGTGTGCTGTATTGTAGATACAGCGCTTCCGTGGTGACGTTAGGGAGGTGCAGGGTGATGCAAGGAAACTGGCACATCGGAGCTGATGTGCCTATTCCTTGTAAATATGTCCCTAAGACCCATATTTAAGAAAAGTGGCACTTCATGTCATGAAGCGCCACATTTCTTGTGGCACATTTCCTTTCCTAACGCCACCATATGTGCGCCATATTTAACATACGGTGCACCGTGGCGCAGGTTAGGGACAATAGCGTCATCATTTTTTACGCTATTGTTGTACTTTGCAGGATTAGCACCATAAATTTGGGCGCTAATCCTGCAAAGTACAGAGAAGCCCATTAAAGATATTGGTGTGCCTCCTTTTAATGCCTGCTCTGTGCCGGCGTTAAAAATGCCACTAAAAATGGGCCATTTGTGTGGGCCCCCTAATGGGGGAACGACTACATGCATACATTATGCCTAGCATAGGCATTAGTTGTGCAACGGTTTACAAAGCGGTGCAATGCTTTTAAACATGGCACAGCGTTTTTGTCACACTATTACCACATTAGCGTAAAAACAATTATGCTAATATGGTGATAGTTGGCGCGAGGCCCTTCTTAAATTTGGGCCCAAGTCTTTAAACATGTTCCGATCCCGGTTGTTACTGTGGCTAGCCTGCTCAACAGGTCAAGGACAAGGTCTATCATTATTCCAGTCACCTCTAATCAGTAGCAGCGTTTGCCCAAATTTCGGCAGAGTCTTTTAAGCCAAGAGAAAAAAAGCTCCACTGTTAGAATTCACGGCGTACACCTACCCCACAATCATACATTGTTTGTGTATGTGAAATTTCATTAAGACAATTATTTCCTATGTTTCTGGCCTTGTCTTCAGTATTTTTTGTTCCTAGGTGCTTATGAAGCAGGATAGCCACAACTTGTTTCTCATAAGAAGGACGGAATTGTGATAGGGCACCATTGGGTCTGGAGCGTAGAGGTCTGCTGAGTAAATAACCTTACTGACCCAGTCTCGCTGAAGTTTATCCATGTTAGATGCATCTCCTGTAGTAAGCAATGTCAGATTTCTAGTATGCGAGAAGAGCATGCAGTCTTTAGACAGCAGATTTTGCCATTCCGGACAGTGATGGCCATGGCAATGTAGAGCTGCCCCATTGCTGAATGTGAGTTGCTCTTGAGGAGGAAGGCAGTGGTTCAAAAAAACAAGACAGACATTATGTCTGATCTGTGAACAAGCACCAATTACAGTTTGAACCAGGCGGGTGTAATCCCGTCGGGTCCACCTGTGGCAGATATTCGAGTACTGTGGTTTCTCGGGGATTGGAATAGGAGGATATCAGAAAACGAAGAGTAATGCATTGTTATCAGTGAGAAGTAACGCGGAGAACAAAGAAGTCCTGGTTTAAAGTGGGAACTGGACTTAGCCATAGGTTTTGTTATCTCTTGGTCTACCGCTTCTCCTTCTATGAACCTCGACGATGTGGTGATTTAGATTGAGGGGCATCAGAAGTATAAGAAGACATCGGAAAGGGGTTAGATGGATATGTACCATCTACATTCGACTGGGGACCAGATGTTTCCAAGTCTGCAACTATTAAAACCAAAAGGAAGCATTCTAACTCCTCCAGATCTTGAAATTCCCCAGTTCTGCCATCAAGTGTCACAACCATGATGACTGGTTCCAAAAGACTGTAATGGTCATTCACTTTCCTGAGGAGAGGCTGAAGCACCAAGAACTTTTTCCTTCTGAGATTTGTGTCGTGCAAGTAGTCTCCACCGGAAGATATTACAGAGTTCTTGTGTCAATATGGACCGTGTTTATATGCTTTACAGATCAGCAGCACCTGTTGGTTTTGAAGTAGGCAAGCAATGGCAATAAGAGTGGATTAGAGGGAGGAAGTCTTAACGCTGAGTTTATTAATAAATTTTATGAATGACTATTCATGCATTCTAAATCTCGGATTTGCATAGAAAATGTACTAACTTAAAGAAAAAAATGCACGCATTTGATGATGCGCCCACGTGAGTGCCGCCAATATTCACGAAGTGTACTTATTAATGGCTTAATAATATGAAATTGTGAGCTTATGTTTATTAATGTAGTAATATGTCATATGAAGGGTTATGTGTTACGAATTAGCTTTATTAATCGTAGGCCCTAACTCAGCAAGGTCTTGGGCCTAGTTGCACGGCCACATGTCAAGCTGCGTTTTCTTAGGCTTTTTATAAAATGTCTGCTTAGAGAATTAAATTGTGATTTTCCACGGTACTGAACATGTGCTCATAGCTGAAGTTAGATCTCATGAGAAACTGCTTGCAAGAAGATGCTGTACTAGCTAGAGAAACAATGTTTAATGTAATGTGTCTAAGACTGACCTCCCCAGGAGAAGACAATGGATGCATTGACTGGAGTATGAGTTGCAACAATATTGATAGCTGACAAGCCGAACAATGGGAATAGTAGAAGAGAAGCCAATCATCAACATGTGAACCATGTAGTAGTGGAATGAGTAGATTTGGAGTTTTAGTTTCATTGGACTAAATGTAAATATGGGATTATTCGACCAATAAGGACATGGGAAGTAGTTTTGGGAAATCTAACTTGGTCAGACTGCACAGAAAGGAGAGGGTCCACTTTCTGATTATTCTTTTCTGTACTACAAAGAGACTTTGCTTTTTCTGAACTTTAATGCTGGATCCTGATGTCTTGCTGACCGAACTGACGTCCTATTGACAAAGATTGTTGTCACAACTTGCTGAACCATATTGAGGACAGGTATACTGACAATGTTACCGATTCATAAGTCTATTTGCCTCTGTTTCTAGGTACCAACCGCTATTTTGACACAGCCATAGTTAGATGTTCTCCAAATTTGTGTATACTAAATTGGTTTGCATGAAGCCTAAACATGCTATTCTAATCTGATGATAGTTAGGGTTCTCACTGAGGAAGTTTGCTACATGTAATAACAGTTGATGTCTTTTCTTTGCTGAATTTAAATGTGCGCTATTTCATTTGCGCAGCTATTCGTCTTATTAATTTGTACTGTAACCTTAGAATGTTTAGAAGCTCAAGCTTTGATTAGATTGCAATTCTTTCGCCGCTTTGGTCAGCCAGTGTTGTTTTTGTATGTGTATCATTTGATTTTGAGACAAAGTTAAGTGACATTAGCATTGTTAATATAGGGAAATAAACATTCTAACTTTACATAAAGGTGTGGTTATTCATGACTGCAAGGTCAGGGTGTGTGGGATTTACTGACTCCTATTGATTATTGATGACATTGATTGTTATTTATTATTGATTTGTATTGGTACGGGGTTATATGGTGGGAAAAACTCGAAGCGCAGTCAAAAGGTCCATCAGCCTATTCACGTCTCCCTTGTAAGTTTACTTAATAAGGTCTGATGCTCTAAGAGAAGTGACTTCAACCATAGGTAGTGTACTCTCTGGATTTCCAATGGATGACTAAGGGGCATATTGACAAGAAAGTGGTGCATCATAGATGATGCACCACTTTTTCTGCACCCCTTTACCGACACCCAATGACACCATATTTGCGCCGTATTTACAATACGTCATTAGCACAGTGGTGTCAAACCTTTTGCCACTATTGTGGTGCTTTGCTACACTAGTGTCAAAAATGTTGATGCTAGTGCAGCAAAGCACAGGGAGGCCCATTGAATATAATGGGTGCATCATTTTAACCCCTGCTCTGAGCAGGCATTAAAAATTATGGACAAAATGGCATAGTGAAATGTTGTAAATTTCACTGCGCTGTTTTTTCGGGCCTCCCAACACCATAACATCCCCCTTGCATACCTTATGCCTGGCACAGGCATAATGTGGCACAAGGTGTTTCAATGTGGTGCAATGCAATCACTGCGCCATTTTGTAAATATGGTGTGGCAGAAAAGCCATCTTAGCATAAAAAATGACCTTATGGCAGCACTAAAGTGGCTCTAGGGGTTGTAAATATGCCTCTAAATGTGAGACCAGTCATGGTAGCTAGAAGGTCTGTTAGGTGACGGGAAATATATGCACACTTAGCCAAAAATGTGTACGTTATTTCTCAAGCTTCTGTCCTTAAGGTCGGTCACCTTCCTCTTAAGATTCCAGATCTTTCCTCCAAATCATCGAGACATTTTTCCAACAGTATTAGCTGCGATGTAAAGCTCAACAATTCATTGGGAAATAGCTTTAGGCTCCTATAGTTACTGATGTGGTGGATTCTACAGTTGCTGTGGAAGATTTGATGCCTTTCTGTTCAAGCATGACTCAAATGTTACTGCTTCCATTATGGTAGTCTGTCCAATTGGTCCCGGTGGGCCCGCCAGTGACCGCTGCTGAGAATAAGAGTGGATGTGATATTCTGCTGTGAGCCATGAGTTGAAAAGGTTTGATGTATCAAGTAAGTTATCCAAGTCATGGAATCAATTAGACCATAGTACTAGATGATAAGATGATGGTGGAGTTGGCAGGAAGCCGTTGCATTGAAATGGCCTGTTGTGTATCAAATCAGGATAAAAAAAACAAAAAGTCATCAGTGAGAGTCAAGTGAGAACATTCCTATAGCAAAGGATACTAGTATTGCACTGAGGGGCGCCCCAGTGGGCCCGCTGACGTCATCTAGCTGCAGTGTCCTATTCCAAGATGGGTGCTTCAAGTTGATGATATACAGAGGGTTCCACAAGATCAGTGACCCCGGAAGAGAACAAAGGGGTGTCCCCACTGCCTACTCAGGCAGCTATGAGTGCAGTGCCAGTCTTGTCAAATCCCTCTCACCCAGTAGGTCACGTCTACCCTCATGGAATATGCAAAGAAGCGAGGTAGCTCACTGCTCCTCCAGGAGGTGTAACACCAGCTCCTCAATTGGGCTCTCTGTAGTCCAGGAAGTGGTAAAAGCCTCAGGGAGCCAGGGGAGTCCAGCACTGTATGCCTGATCTGGTCTGGCCCGAAGTGTGGATCAGCTGTCTCATGGCACTGAAGAGTTCTCTTATCTGCCAAAATGCTAGAGGGAAAGTACTCCCCGCAGCAGATGGATATTCCCCTTTGGTGTAACTCCTCATAATAGACAAAAGTGCCCCAGGAAGACCAACTGATCTCTCCATTATAGCCTTGCAAAGGCAGATGGACCTGGAGCTCATTTGGAAGCTGTCTATCTTGCATATGGCCAGATTCCACGTCCCAAGACCGATTTTTATATTTTGGTGTAAAGACCCTTTAGCAAAGTCAGTAGGTCTGACTAAATTAAAAGTACACCCTTTATATTATTACATAACATAGTCAGCCATGAGTGCCCAACCCCATACCACCCACAACCAATAGACATCTCACTTTACGTAAAAAAAAAGAAAACTTAGAAATTAACTGAAAACACAAATTTTAAAAATATGTTACAGTTAGTAATTGTTATAATAACTCACTTTATATTAAAAAGCTTAGAAATTTACTGAAAAACCCAAAGGTTAAAGTGACGTTAAAGTTAGGAATTGTAATATGTTATTTTATATTTAAAAATACCGTAGTATTTCACCGAAAAAACACAAAGGTTAAAGGGATGCTATAGTTAAGTGAAAAGGTCAGTTAAAACATTCTATTTAAAACAAACAAAATCACTGAAATTCACCAGGGACAGTTATCCAGAGTAACTATAACTCGTGACCTAAGGTAACTATAACTCACTTAGTTTAATAATATGCTGTCATCATGTTTTCACTTGGGTTTTATAAAATATTTTTAACTTCTGTCTACTTTTCTAGAATGGAAACCAACGTAAAAACCTCCAGGAGTAGTTCACATCTTTGAAAATGAGAAGCATATCGGTTATTCTGTGTTCTGTGCACCAGCTCTGTCTTCCCACTCAGGTAGAGCTAAGGGGCAGACCGGCAACCTATACAGTAAGATTATTAACAATGCTTAGTTCTTTCATTTGCTTGTGTTTGCCATGCAGGGGGAGTAGGATTTACTTTTAGTTAACTTGTACAACAATTGCTTTGATGGCAAGAAGAACTTGGAAGATAATTTGGAGGACTCCATCAAAGAGTTTTCGAGGAACCCCCCCAAACCTTTTGCAGTATTTTAAGTTCCGACACTGTAAGCTGTCCCCCATGCAAGTACGTGGTTTTGTCAACACTAAAGAAGAGGACTGGACACTTTTCATACATGATTTGTATGCAAATGCATTGAATTAGTTTTTGCTTAAGCCTAACGTTATTATGACTATTGATCTGGGACCCAAATCTTCGAACCCTCTTCCCAACTTCTTGAGCAACACCTATACCTAATTCAGTGAATACATATTAGTCTCAGAAACTCTGAGTAACTTTATCCGTGATTGTGTTACTAATTTCACCTGCCGTAGTGACCACGCAGCCCTAACTCTAAAGGTGAGGTTATTTAGCCTAACTTAAACACCCCCTAAAGTCAGCTTTAAACCTGCACTGGGTTAATGCCCTCTATTTTAGTGACTCAACAGGCCCTTCTGCATATGCCCCCATTCCGGCACACCTGTGGGATGACTATTTTAGTAATATTTATTCTACTCATGACCTCCCAGTGGGCCAAATAGCTAACTTTCCAATGGAGACTTTGGATGTCACCAGCGCACTGCTGGTGTTTGAGTATGCTGAGGTCTGTGGGGCACTTACTGAAAGTAAGACGGGTAAGGCACCAGGCCCAGACGGGGTTCCCCTTACTATTTTTGTGCGTAAATTAGATTTGTGAGCCCCCTTGCTAACTTATGTGTTTAATGCTGTAGCCAAGGTTGGCCTTCCAGTCACATGGAATGCATCTGTCATATTTCCCATTTTTTTAAAAGGAGATGCCAGCCTAAGAATTATAGGCCCAAATCCCTTGTGGACGCAACAGCTAATCACATGGAATGTATTTTGTTACACAGGCTGGAGAATTGCGCAGCCGAATACGATATCTTAACTGACACCCAATATGGCTTCAAGAAGTGTCTGGGTACTGTTGACCAATGCCTGAACCTTAGTCTAGTTATTGGCAAGTATACAGTAGTAAAAAGGGTCTTTATATTTGTCCTTAATGGACCTCACAGCAGCCTTTGACTGCGTTGTACATTCTAAATTATGGCCCATCAATAGTGACCTGGGAATAGATCAGGGTATAATATCCTTCATAAGGCAGATTTACAATGAGGTCTCCACTGGTGTTCTTTTTGGGAAGGACTGGGAATGTACCAATACTTTTTTGATTAAGAAGGGAGTGCGTCAAGGATGTGTTTTTGCCCCGTTTCTATTCTCTTTATACAGGGAGTGCAGAATTATTAGGCAAGTTGTATTTTTGAGGATTAATTTTATTATTGAACAACAACCATGTTCTCAATGAACCCAAAAAACTCATTAATATCAAAGCTGAATATTTTTGGAAGTAGTTTTTAGTTTGTTTTTAGTTTTAGCTATGTTAGGGGGATATCTGTGTGTGCAGGTGACTATTACTGTGCATAATTATTAGGCAACTTAACAAAAAAATATATATACCCATTTCAATTATTCATTATTACCAGTGAAACCAATATAACATCTCAACATTCACAAATATACATTTCTGACATTCAAAAACAAAACAAAAACAAATCAGTGACCAATATAGCCACCTTTCTTTGCAAGGACACTCAAAAGCCTGCCATCCATGGATTCTGTCAGTGTTTTGATCTGTTCACCATCAACATTGCGTGCAGCAGCAACCACAGCCTCCCAGACACTGTTCAGAGAGGTGTACTGTTTTCCCTCCTTGTAAATCTCACATTTGATGATGGACCACAGGTTCTCAATGGGGTTCAGATCAGGTGAACAAGGAGGCCATGTCATTAGATTTCCTTCTTTTATACCCTTTCTTGCCAGCCACGCTGTGGAGTACTTGGACGCGTGTGATGGAGCATTGTCCTGCATGAAAATCATGTTTTTCTTGAAGGATGCAGACTTCTTCCTGTACCACTGCTTGAAGAAGGTGTCTTCCAGGAACTGGCAGTAGGACTGGGAGTTGAGCTTGACTCCATCCTCAACCCGAAAAGGCCCCACAAGCTCATCTTTGATGATACCAGCCCAAACCAGTACTCCACCTCCACCTTGCTGGCGTCTGAGTCGGACTGGAGCTCTCTGCCCTTTACCAATCCAGCCACGGGCCCATCCATCTGGCCCATCAAGACTCACTCTCATTTCATCAGTCCATAAAACCTTAGAAATATCAGTCTTGAGATATTTCTTGGCCCAGTCTTGACGTTTCAGCTTGTGTGTCTTGTTCAGTGGTGGTCGTCTTTCAGCCTTTCTTACCTTGGCCATGTCTCTGAGTATTGCACACCTTGTGCTTTTGGGCACTCCAGTGATGTTGCAGCTCTGAAATATGGCCAAACTGGTGGCAAGTGGCATCGTGGCAGCTGCACGCTTGACTTTTCTCAGTTCATGGGCAGTTATTTTGCGCCTTGGTTTTTCCACACGCTTCTTGCGACCCTGTTGACTATTTTGAATGAAACGCTTGATTGTTCGATGATCACGCTTCAGAAGCTTTGCAATTTTAAGAGTGCTGCATCCCTCTGCAAGATATCTCACTATTTTTGACTTTTCTGAGCCTGTCAAGTCTTTCTTTTGACCCATTTTGCCAAAGGAAAGGAAGTTGCCTAATAATTATGCACACCTGATATAGGGTGTTGATGTCATTAGACCACACCCCTTCTCATTACAGAGATGCACATCACCTAATATGCTTAATTGGTAGTAGGCTTTCGAGCCTATACAGCTTGGAGTAAGACAACATGCATAAAGAGTATGATGTGGTCAAAATACTCATTTGCCTAATAATTCTGCACTCCCTGTACATCAACAGGGTTGATAAGTTTTTGAAGACGAGTGCAAAGGATGTCCCCTATAGTGGGATACATTTGCTTCCCATTTTATTGTATGCAGAGGATGCAGCCTTTGTAGCTGGGACGGGGAGAGGGCTACAACTTTTAACTGATGATTTTATTATTTTTATGAGATACTTAGGCTTGAAGATAAATGAGAGTAAAACATTTACAATGATCTGTGGGGCAAAACCAGCCAAAAAGTCCATTTTATTAGCAATACTAAAGTCTTGGCGGTCACTTCCTTTTCTTACCGAAGAGTCCTATTTGATGATAAATGTAAGTGGAAACCAATGCTATCAAATAGGATAACCTTTTTTGAGAAATCTACTAATGGTTTGCAAGGTTCTTGAAAAAGCTGGGGTCCAAATCATTGAAAGAGAGTTCTGTGATTTACACCACCAAGGCCCTTATTTATACTTTTTTAGCGCCGCATTTGCGTCATTTTTTGACACAAAGGCGGCGCAAACTTGCAAAATACAATTGTATTTTTAAAGTTTGCGCTGTCTTTGCGTCAAAAACCGGCGCTAATAAAGTATAAATATGGGCCTAAATGTGTCACCATTGCAACTTATGGCGTGGGCATCTGGGGTATGATCAATGTTGATACCCTACAGCAAGTAGAAAAAAATATTGATGAAGAATATACTGGTAGTTCCACGTAGTTGCACTAATGCCGCCATCTGCCACTCTAAATTGCATATTCCCTATATAGAAAATAGAATTACATTATCTCCCCTTCTATTGTGGCACTCCATCTGGGTAAGGGAGGTGACAGTTCTTAATGAGGTAATTATAAAGGATTGCCTTCACCTCACCCAAAACAATCTGTGGCATGCTTATGTGAAAACAGGTGAGAAAATTGGTCACCCATGTCTCTTTGCCACTTCCGAGTCTTGTCACATGGTAGATAAAGGGAAACTAAAACAACTTTTTTATGACAAGGCCACGTGGCGCAGAGTTACCTCTGACAATCAAAAACCCACGGTGCGTTCTTACAATTTAGCTCACACACATGACGGCCTTCAACAGTATCTTTCCTTATCGTAAACAGATAGCAGCTTTTTGTTCTCACCAGGTTCCGATTCAATCTCTTACCCCTGCTGGTTGGGTTCCCTTCTAAATGTTGCACTATACGGGGTCTGTTCCCCTGCTCCTGTGATGGGAGCTCTATTCAGTTGACATTGCACATCATGTTTTTTGTTCTTTTTACCAAGCACCCAGAAGGAAGTTTGTATTCCCAATTTGTATTGCTTTTAATTGTTTGCAATGCAGACCAGCCCTACTATTCTTACAACAACTACACTGCCCTTTGATTTGCTGCACGGTTGCCTCTTTTATTTGACAAGCACTAAAATTAAGAAAATGTGTTATACGGTAAATTTTTGCTTTCCTTCAAGATGTATATTAGATGTTGATGAATTATATTTATTATGTATAGATTGCTGTGCTTTCATGCTTTCATCTTTTTATGCTACAGAAACGTGGTGCATAAAGAAATACTTGATTTGGCTTGACTTGAGAAGCATATCCTTCAAATGTAATAATATTCGTATACATTTACATCTTGAGGTGAGGTAACATTGTTAGTAAAATCCCCCAAAAACAGAAAGACAGAAAGAATATGAATCAACGTACTGAACAATAGGAAACTTAAGGATGAAAAGAATAGTAGGTTAATATGAAAGCTCTTTATCAGCCAAATGTAGCATTTCAAATTACTGTTTTTACTAACACTTCGGTGGTTGAGAAAGCGTGCAGCTTTCTAAGTGCGCTTACCCTTTTTGTGGAGGAAGGTGTATAGCTTCTGCATGACGTCGGTCTTCATTATCTCCTGCAGGAAGATGTCCTGCTCTTTGATCTCCCCCTTGTCTACATCCTCAGCTTTCCCAGTTTGTCGGTCATAGTTATCCAGCAAGCGGATGAATGCAGCATATGTAGGTTTGGAGAAGATTTCCTCCTTCACATATGAATACAGCCTGTAACAGAAGAATTGGGACAGGATCAAATGGAAGAAGTCCAAGGCCCTGATTTATGTCAAAGTGGTGCAGCTCAGTGCTGCACCAAAAATAGCAGCACCCCACTGTGCCACTTTTGAAACGGACAGATGCGCCGTATTTACAGGAATATGGTGCATCCCTGTGTTTCCCTCTCTGCTGTTTTAAGCTGCCTGTGCCAATGCAGGCATACCAGCACCATAGTGCAAGGGTGTCTGCTTTAAGGGAATAGATTGTTTATGTGCAGGAAGGTGTCCCTTCCTGCACATAATCTATAATGGCGATTTGGCACTTCTATGTGTGTTGCAAAATGCAGCACACTTAGAAGTATCAAAATGCCATTTTGGAATGATTGTTTATGTGCAGGAAGGGAGCATTCCTCCTCATTTTGCCATGTTAATGCCACCCCTGAGGTGGCATTATTTTTTGGCACTGCCACAGATTTATCATTACTCGTAAATCTGGGGCAGCGTTAAAAGCATTGGGTGTTGCGGTGGAATGCCCATTGCACGCCCCTCTGATACAGAAAACTGTGTTGGTGGGGGCCCATATTTGCAAGGAGGCATAATGGCACAAAAAGTGGCAATACACCTCCTTGTAAATCTGGAGCAGTAGTTAACGCCACCAGAGCGCCAAGAAAAGTGACACTCGGGTGGCACTAGGAACTCTTAAATCTACCCCCAAGTTTCTTAGAATTCAGATTCCTCCAAACTGCCAATATTTCTGCAGGCGAAGGCAATGAAATATGGCTCAGTGCAACAATGGTCGATCTTGTTAAATGAACAATATGTGATAGGAAAATCTAAAAGTAAAACGAGAAATTTGCCTGAGAAGCCACCATACAATGGCCAATTTCAAATGGACTGGTAAACCTATTGCTAATAAAATTGAGCTCATGAAACCACAAAACCATTGGAGAACGCAAATTAAACTCCGAGGGAAAATAAGGAATTACCATTGAATCAGATGTGGATTTACCAATTGAATTGTCAATTCCTTATTTTTCAGTGGAACACAAGTGTCCCACATTTAATCCCATTTAATTCTGGGAATGGATGATGTGGACCTAACAGCCCAAAATGCAGTTATTTGTGATCAGCCAATGCTAACAGACCACAAAACACCTGAGAATACCAGTTCCATATTCACCACTTTTATAGAGGATAACTTAGTGAAAGGTACATTTTTGTGAGTGTTTGTAAACATGAGACATTAAAAGTTTGCAAGTGTTGCAAAGCTCCACCCACAGCCTTTTGCCTATGCCCATCAATGGTCTATTGGTTGAAACGTCAGCAACACCCACAAAGGATCAGCTGGACAAGTTTGTGGGCAAATCAGATGTCTCTCTACAGTTTAGATGCTGAAACATTGAGCCATCTCCTTTCTTCTGATTGATAAATCCCTTTTCCATCATATGTATAATACATGATCACATAAGTCTTACGGCTGGTCTGATTGGTCTTCTTTTCCTTCTGATTTGGAGGCAAAGTGCTGCTTGTTCAGAAACACGTCTCCCTCCTGTGCTCTGTTCACATCTGCTTTGTACAGACTCTCAGACACTGCCTCAATCTCTTTCTGGCTGATGTCACCTTTTACTGAGCCATCTGTAGCAGCTGAAATAGAGAAGGCATCTTTGTAATGGACAGTGAATACTATTTAAGTTGCGAGAAAGACTGATTAAAACAATTATACTAGCCCCACTGTCCTACAGTACTGAATATTCAAAGATGGTTAGTATGGAAAGATAACCTAAACCTTCAATAGTGCTAGCAAAAATTCAATAGCAGTGCCTTCTTGGCTCCCCATCCCCAGGGTGTCCATGTCCACCCCTCAACATTATGACTCCATCATTCAAGACCTCATAATCCTACTGCTTCAAACCACTCATTCCCAGCTCATGTGATATCATGGTCTTACGTTTCTAGGCCACACAGTCACACCACTTAAAACCTCATAGTGCCTAGGCTTAGAACCATATCCCCACCTCCTCATGTCCCCCATGGTTTTACCTCTTAGGGCCACACAGACCTAGCTGTCCTGATTCTCTGGACTTAAATCTCAAGACCTAGTTGTAATACTTTTTCTGATCTTCCGGCGACCTCTCCTCCAACCTAATGATGATACCATCAAACTGATGATGAATCCCGCTATGTGTCTGCTGTTTACTTTGTTTGGAATAATGCAGATTTTCATGACATTTCCAGACCTAAAACCATCAATATCATTGCTCCCTTGCCTGAATGCCCTAACAATTCAAATGTGCCATTTACTACATTATCTAAACCCTCACTTTTAAAGCCAAGCCTATGTCAGTGGGCTAATGCATTCCGTGCCAGATGGTCTCACCGCAAAGCCCCTGTCAATATGTCCCCACCTCGGAAGAACCCATGGTGCTTTCTCTCTGGAATCTCTGCCATATATCTCCATGGCATGGAATAGATTGTCCAAAAGATTCAGAGCTTATGGTCCCAATGTATCTGAACCTACAGCTCTTCTGACCGCCTATTTTTTTCTTTACTTCTAATGTAATGGATACCTGGTGAAATGTCGGTTATGTGCCATGGGTGACAAATCCCAAAAACTCGGCCCTTATTCCTCAAACTTTCTCTTGCCTCCTGAAATACCTTGAGGGGTTCCCTCATAACATCATGTAAATGCAACAATCCTATTTATACCACAAAAACTGCTTACCAACACAATGCATGGGAGAGTAGATTTCCCTAGCACTGTTCACAACTCTTTATCATAGCTGCCGTTGTCACCCCAGCTGAAGGTCAACTATTGGGAAAGGTGTCCAAAAGTTCTGAGTACTTGGCTGGCGTGAGCAGTTTATTGCTCATGCATGCTTCTTCACTGGAACGCACATTCAAACTTAAGAAATCATGGGCCAAGCAATGTACATAGTCCTCCAGGTTCCACCTCCTCAGCCCTAATCTGAAGGGTAATTTGTATAGAGTAACTTGTTACACATTAGAGTATCCATGCGCTGGCAGGGTCCAGTTGATTAGCCAAATAGTCAGGCCTTCAGCGACTTTCGGAACTCTGGAAGAGATGGGGAGGTCCATAGATGAAAGGTTAGCTCATTCCATGTCTTGGCTGCTAGTTAGGAAAAGGAGCAAGCTCTGCATCTGCTATGTCAGATGTGGGGGTGAGGGTTGGAGAAAGGGACTCAGACAGGAGGTGTCTCGTGGAGTGATGGAAGTTCAGGCAGTGGTTTAACTAGGTGTGTCCGCAGTTGTGTAGGGCCTTGTATGCATGGATCAGGAGCTTGAACTGGAATCTTTTCTGTACAGGGAGCCAGGGAGCCAGTGGAGTTCCCTGAGGTAGGGCATATGTGGTTTCATCTAGGGAGATCCAGGATGAGTCTGGCTGCAGCTCTGTGTATGGCCTGTAGTGGTCAGAGGAGGTGAGCTGTGATCCGTGTGTAGAGAGCGTTGTTGTAGTCCAATGGGCTGAAGACAAGAGCCTGGGTGATGAAGCACTGGGGTAGCCATCGGACTATCTTATGAAGCATGCAGAGGATGAAAAAGCAGAAGGAGGAGACAGATTGACTTAAGTCATCATGGTTAACTTGTTGTCCAGAATGATGCCTAGGTTCCTAGCATGGTCAGTGGGAGCAGACGTAGGTCTGAGTTCTGAGGGCCACCAGGATGCCTTTAATGGGGAGCTTTTGTGACCAGAAATCAGTAACTCCATCTTGTGTTGAGCTGTAAGCAGTTGTCATTCATTCAGCTGACGATGTCTGTCATGCAGTTGTGGAAGCTGTTCTTGGTGGTGTCTTCAGAGAGATGATGAGTTGTATGTTGTCAGCCTAGGATATGATGTTGAGTCTGTGGGTTTTGGCAATGTTGGCCAGAGGTGTTGAAGAGGATGGGGTTGAATGAGGATCCCTGGAGTACTCTACAGATTATGGGTTTGGAGGAGAAGGGGGAAGGCAGACTTTTTTCATTCTACCGATGAGGAAAGAAGCGATCCATCTGACGGCGGCTCCTTAGATGCCTGTGTGGAGCCTTGTGATCAGTGTGTGTTGGGAGACCATATTGAAGATTGCAGAGATGTCTATAAGGACCAGTGCTGCAGTCTCTCCTCAGTTGAGTAGGGCTCAAATGTCATCAGTAGCTGTGATGAGAACTGTGTCAGTGCTGTGGTTGCTGTGGAATCCAGATTGGGAGGAGACTAGTAAGAGGTCCCATTCAAGATGTGAAGGGAGTTGCTGGTTGATGGCTTTTTCTAATACTTTGGCTGGGAACAGGTACAGGGAGATCGGTCGGTAGTTGGTGAGTTCAATGGGGTCTGCTGATGGTTTCTTTAGTAGGGCTTTGACTTGTGCATGTTTTCAGTCCTCAGGGAACATGCTGGTGGCAACAAGGTGGTAAGTACATGGCTGATTCTGCCTTCACCTTGGTTGATGATGTGGTGAGGGCATGGATCATTTGGGGCCCCTGAGTGGACTGAGTTCATGATGGAGGGGGTGTTCTGTTTGACAAGCTGACACCATATGGTTAGTCAGATGTCTGTGGTGGTAGCGGGGCCATTGTGTTGCTTGAAGAAGTCAGTGGCCTTCGGCTGGGGTTTGAAGTTTCTGCACATGTTGGTCTTATGGTTGCGGAAGAAGTTTGCAAGGTTGCCGCAAAGTTCCTTTGAGGGGGTAATGTTTGTAGCACCTGAGGGGTTGGAGAATTGTTTGACTATGTTGAAGAGCTCTTTGCTGTTATTGGAGCTTGATTCCACGCGTGAGGCTAAGGCCTTTTTCTTTGATTCTTCTGTCTGTGGTAATGCACCCTTCCTAGAACCAGATCATCCCTCCATCCCCCGAGTCAAGGCTGTGCCCTCTTCTCTAGGCAATCACAACTGAGAGCAAAGTGGCCCACATCACTCCTTACATATGGAAGCATCAAGGTATTTCCCAACTGACTGGTACCTCGGTAAAACTGGAGGTATATTGAGGAGTTAGCCACCTGTCGGGCCTGCATGACTATCTCTTCCCCAGGCCTACTAGCTCTTCTGAGGCACCAGGCTTTCTGAAACATCCAATTTTTCACTTCCTGTCAGATACTGGTCTTCCATTTTTAACCCATTTCAGTATTCAAACATTAAACACACATTGGAAATAGCTGCACCCATGAGTGCCCCAAGGGATGCAATAGGTAATTTCTGTTTAATGCTTCTGCCGTTTTTTTCCCTGCTTTTCAATTTTTTTTTTAATACAGGCATTGCCAGGCATTACAAACAGCAGAACCTTAAATGTCCCCGGTATGTCTTCACATGCAATTTTATCCATTTTTTTCTGAAATAACATTCTTTGAAATTTGAAGATTCAAACTGTTATTGTACAAATATTTAACCAGAACAGATACCCAGATACTAATACTATCAAAAGGTTATTGTTCTTCTACCTTTAGACATACATTTTTATGGATTTATCAACAGTCTAGAAGGAGGTGCAAAATAAAAGTAGCACTTTTCACCCATATAGTCCTAAATAAGGCCTCTGACTCTGCTGTATTCTTCAGATTTGCAAGCAGAGGTCGGGTGAATGTCCAAAACGTGCAAGATATGACACATTCTGTGTGCTAAAAAAATAATGGAATTTCAATGAGATTATGGCAGAGTTAATATTTTTGATCTGTCTCAAGTCTGATAGAGATGTGTTATTACTTAGGATAAGCACACACCCGACAACCTTCTTGAAGGGCTTGGCTACAGCGTTGTGGTAAAGTAGGAAAGTATAGCTGAGCCCTCTGACCTGGACACACGATTGTAAATTAGCTTTTGTTGACTGATATGGCACTGGACTCGGAGCAAGGAACACAATCCACAGTGTAGTCACGTGGAATACGAGGGGCTGTCTCTCACAATTGGGTGCACTTTTAAAGTTTCCACGATTGTAGCGCTGCACCACTAATTTGTGGGTAAATATAACCTCAGATTATGAACTGTTTCACAGGGTTAGTGATTTTGTGAACTGTCTCCTAATTTTCATTTATAAAGATACAGAAAAAATATTGCTGTTTAGTACCAGATGTATTGTATATTTAGATATGATTGAGAAAAATAAATCTTGCTTAAATCGGGGATGTAGCCATGATGGCCAAGATTGTGGTCGCAGCATAAGACTGCTCCTGACCTCCTTCACCATCTTTCAACATCCCGGCCAGCCCACATGCAGCTGGGTGGTCCCACTGTCTTCCTTCATCAGCCCCATTACGGGTCATGTGTATCACAATGCCCAGTCTCTGGGGTTTCTGGGAACACTAAGGACAGCTGGGTACCATGCCATCGCAACATTCAGGATGGCACTCCCGGGCTCATCGTGAATGAGGGTGGCCTGCTGAAGGCTGCTGAAAGCTCAAGAGGACTGTGAGGTGAGTGGGGCACTGTGGGAGACACAGACAACTGTGGAGAGGAGTGGGAGGTAAGTCATCAGGATGGGCACATGAACTCTTACGCATCCATGTGCCAGAGCATAGTTTTTCTCTCTGGGACACGGACACGTTCTTTTCCTCCCTGCTGCCGCCCTTCCCCTGTCCTATTTCGTGGTGGGCCGGAGTTTTTGGCTGCTAGTCTGCAGAAAAGGCATGTCTTACCAGTGAGGGAGTGACCCAGTAGGAAGACATCCGATGGGACGCCATAAAGACCTCCCAGAATCAGGAAGGAGACCCAGACTTACTGGAGAGACACAGTAAGAAAATATCTGCCCAAGAAGGGGACAACTTTGTCCTGCTATGCTGATGGTGAGTAGTCACGCAGGTTGGGGCACCAGGGCAACCTCCCTTGTGCACACCATTGCCACAGAGGTGGAAAGATTTTCTACTTCTAGGGACAGACTCTGTTTCCCCTCTGTACACCATATCAGTAGATGTTGGCAGAGCTTGCGGAGTTTCACTCCATGGAATTTCGCAGAGTTCCATAAAAACTCCACAAGAGTCTACTAAATTCCACGAATGGCGGAATTTAGCATGTTGGGCTGCTCGAACTGTGTTTTTAGCCTCAGGATCTTGTTCAGCATTGTAAAATCAGCATGAGCGGAATAACTAGATTTTCTAGTTGAGCAGCAGCTTTCTCAATGTGAATGGTAGCTATCTGACGTAAATGCCTGCATTGAGAAATCTCACTAGGAAGCAATCTAGCACTCGATTTTCTCGCTCACGCTTGCCAATTTAACATCGATGATCCACGCTGAATTAAAAACACTGCCATGCAGCTGTTGGCAGCATTGTTCTGGAATTCTGAAAAGTCTACTGGCAGAGTAGAATTTTTCACCCACCCCTACATTTCGGGCCTCAAAAACCAGAGCTCAAAGACTGAAGTCCTGATCCTCAGCAGCAGGAGCTCTCCATGGGACTTCTCCTAGTGGCCAACAAACCACATCCACTCCACCAACCACTCCAAAAAGTATTTTTGTAAATGACAAACTCCTAGTGGCAAAACAAGTGAACACTACCACTTCCTCCAGCTTCTTCATCCTATCCATGCTCTGCAAAATAGTCCACCGGCTACCCACTGACATCAGACGCACGGTCACCCAGCCCTTCATTGCCTGACTGGACCACAGCAAGACACTGTATGCTGGCATAATGGATCAGCTCTTCACAACATCGAACCTGCCTATCTCAACCACCACCTCCACTTCCACCAACTGCACTCAGTCTAACACCTCCTCGCACATATACCCCGCATTTGCAGGAGTAAGTCAGGAGCACGCTAGTTTTCCTACATCGCTGTCAAGTCCTGAACAACCTTCCACACCACATCAGGACTTCTCCTTCCCTTTTCGAATTCTGCAAGAAACTGAAGACCTGGCTGTTCGAATGGGAGTTGGATAGGCCTACCCACCTACCCCAGTGCCTGGCTACCCCTTGGGTGATAAGTGCACTTTGCAAATCCTCATAACATAACATCAATACACAAGATAGACTCAAGTGAAGGGGCCCCTTCCTACTCCTCACAAGCATTGCATGGGATGCTTGAATAGTCTGACCTCGATACCATCGTACAATCAATCCAAGATTTGAAGATGGCGCTAGAGACCAAGGTGGGTGAAGTGAAGGTTGATGTATCACTCCTCTGATAGGAACTCAGGAAAGTTGCTGCCCACATCACCTAAGCCAGACACCAGGTATCCCCAGTGGGGGATGAGGAGGTTGTCCTGAAGAGGCAGTTGTCCAAACTACTTTCCACCATAATGGCCCCTGAGGAACTTGCTGAGGATGTTAGAACACACACAAATAACTTTGAGATCATTGGGTTCTCGGAAGGTTCCAAAACCTCAGATACCAAGGGCTTGTTAGACTGCATTAAGTGCTCCACTATCCTGCGTAACACCAACCCTTTCCACCCCTTAGTCCTTTTGTTGCGGGAGAACCACTTGTTGGGTGACGATTGTTCTTTACTTAGAAGCTTTGGTTACTGTAGCATATACCACTTTGGGTTTATCTGGGTATCCTGAGGAGTGGCCATCCTGCAACACAGGGGCTTCCCTCTGATGGTCACCAAAGCCCATGCAGATCCTGACCGTAGATACATCAGGGACAGGTTTCCATTGAGAGCAGACAGTACAACTTCAAGTCCATACACATACCCAGACACGCGCCCTCCTCCACGCTTAGCTCTCTGACCACTATCATCTCTGGTGCCACTGGGCACCTCTATCATAGGAAGTGATTTTAAACCAGTGCTAAACTCGATGGTCGAATTGACTTTCCTCCTTGCCAGGGATGTATGCCACACATCCCCCAACACACAGCTTGGGTTGATTTACTGGGGTTCTCGGATGTATGGAGATCTAGCCCCCTTGGAATCTGACCTACACACACTCCTCAGCTGACCACAAAACTGAGTTGCACATCAACCTTCCCCTCCTTCCAGCTGTAGGCATCCACCAGTTGGATGGAATGGACATCCTTCCTTAGGGAATATCCAATCATGCCCCACTCACAATAAGTTTAGGACCCATAGAATGCCATTCTTCCATTAAGAGGCCCATGTGGTGTCTCAATGCATGGTACCTCCCTGATCAACAATTGCATAGAATACCTGGAGTCTGAGCTCCACTCCCATTTCAAGACCAACCAAGGTACAGTGGACTCAGCAGGAATCCTCTGGGTTGCAGGCAAATCCATAATTAAAGGCCTAGTGAAGAGGTTTATTTGGGACAAAGAAAAGAGGAAACTGGTTCAGATTACAGCACTGGAGGACGAGATCCTTTCCCTGGAGTGCAGGCTCAAACAGGGCCCTTCCTTGAACTTGCTCCTCATCTAGAGATGGTGAGAACCGCAATGCAAAAGATCTTCGAATGCTAGCCTGAATTCAGGCCAGGGCTGTAGGCATTGAAAGCTGACGTTTCAAGCCTCTCGTGCACCGGCCTTCCCCATGTGGGGAAGGCCGGTGCACGAGAGGCCTGAAACAGCAGCTTTAGTTGTCTACGGCCCTGTCCTGAATTCAGGCCAGGGCCGTTTCAGGCCTTTTGTGTACCAGTGTGCACAGCAAACAAACAAAAACAAGGACTTACCTGAGTTACCTGAGGACTTCCAGTGGGACCTCATTGCCAAGTAGTGCCGTGACTCTCTGCCTCCCTCTGTCACCATCGGAGGGAGGCCTCCAAGCAGCTCCGCCAACATCTGTGCACTGCACTACGCTGTGTGGCCCATAACTGGGCTGCAGTGTGCACGCAGTGAGCTCTGCTCTGCTGGAGGGGCTAGCAGAGTTTTGGGTGAACTCCGAGCTTCAACCGGAGTGTGGGCCCAAAACTCCATCTCCAACAGCAGAGTGGAGCTCGCTGCCCAGCACTACTCAGAACCCTCTTTCTTTTTTACCTTTTTTTTAAGACCTTTGTTTTATGTATATTTGGGCACTAGTGAGATGCTGATTAGCCTGATCATCAAGTTAATGCATAAAAAGTAATCTGTTTTATTCAGTATCTTTTCACTTACTTGGAATTCAGAGACAGAGCATATTTTCTCTTTCAGAAACAATTCTTTCTTTATATGCACCCCAATGCAGATGAAGGGAGTTGTTAAATGAGGTGCACTCTGTCCCCACATCTGGGTCACACCGAGTACAAGAGGCACCGATGTGTCCCATGTAAGTGGAGCTTGCTTGTTGATCCAGGGACAATCCTATGCTCTGACCTCCCTCCCAACCGACCCCTACCAGATAATATCCTGCTATACACACACTCCTATGCATACTCAAAACACTCCATCCCACACATTCAACAATCCTTCCCACCACACACAAACTCCTGGATACATACACAACAGCCACCCAAACACCCTGAAGCCACCTCGCCACACACACAGTAGTTGTTACATGCTACCAATGCTGGCTGCAGCAAGAGGCACTCATTGCATGTTTGGAGCATGTTGGGTCGCCGCATCAGTCCTTAATTGATTCTGAAGTTTTTCTCGGGGCCTCCTTGGTTCCTCACCTCAAACGAGATGCAGTTTGTGTAAATTATCGGGATTAACAACCGGGGCAAAAGCCTGTGGGCAGCATATTGTAAAAAACAGGGTGTTTGCCTGCCCTGAATCTCCAAGGTTCCTTTTATTGAAGTGCTGAGGACAGGAGACTTTGAGCCCTGGCAACAGTGTGTTTTTTAGGAAGATGAAAAAGCTGCAGACAAAGATTTAAGTACAAGGGGAAAGTATGATTTATCTTTCTCCCTGTCCCTTAACCACTTTAAATAGTTGTAATTTCCATTTGATGAGGAATCTAATGCTTATTGGGAAAGACCCACAGTTCCATTATAGGTTTACATGTATTAAAACCTGGGTTTCTTATTACGAAACAGACTCCAAGCATTTTATTGAACTGGATGAACACCTGAGTAGATTCCTTGAAACTGAGCTTGTGACCCACATTTTGTTTGCACGTCTTAAAAGTAGCTGCTTAACCAACTGAGCTTACGCACCATTCGAGACAGCATCTTATCAAAACCCACTGAAGGTGTGGCACGTCAAGTGTGCAGTGCTGACCAGTTTGTGTGCAGGTCACATGACTCTAGTGAATACAGTGAGTAGTTATCAGTAATACAGGGGGTTCATTGGTACTATGGAAGCATGAAAAACCTACTGCGCCCTCAGAGTGTGCAAAGCTCGTGGAATTCTACTCTGTGGAATTCCGTGGAGTAACATAAAAACTCCGCTGAGTTCCGCTGAGTTCTGCCCACCACTAGAAAAGTTAAATTCATGATAGTGTTTGTGTTAATAATTTCATACACCCGCATCATAAGTCTCACTACTTAGGTGACTGGCGCTTCACCCTTATGAAATGAAAATGTACGTATTTCTCTGAGAATAAGCACCTTTGGCAGACTGAATACAAACTCCATGGCCACCGGTGCTGAAACGTGCACGGTGGGGATAAAGTCACAAGCTGAATGAGTCATAATGCAGGATAATATGTTTCACAACTCGGGTCATGCAACTGCTGCCGTGTTTCTGTGGCAGTGCCATTCTTCCTTTGTTGTTATATCCATGTTTCTACTGTATATTGTGCATGTCAACCGTCATTATCGAGACAGCAGTGGTTGCACTGCCTTCTTGAATGTGGGGCACCGGCACACTAATTCAGTGAGTGAGCCTTAAAGCTTTGGGCAAGCCCGCTTCACACAGCTAGTAGACACACTTGCATTCATCCATGCCATTGTTCCCACCCTCTACCGTCTCATAGACGCAGCTGTACTCTTAATAAGAGTCATATAGACACCCCAGGCTTCACTGCCTATCAAAGCCTTACAGATAACCCATCACACGCGGTGTCATAGAATAATGGACACTGGCAGCAGCTTCTAACTCAGCACCTTTACATTCTGACTCTGAGCCCTTTGACACAGCACGAAGGGTATGTACCCCAGACTCAGCTCTCTGTATACGTTTTCATTTCTTGGTTTGCTTCACAACATTTGCTCTAAAAACTGAAAATGCTGAACTAGAGCCCATTGCAAGAGGCAGCGCCAGTGGTGAAACGTGTTTAGACAAGTAATGTTTTGGCATTTTCTTGTTTCTTTATGAATACATAGCCCAGGATTTTAAACAGGGGAGATGTGGTGCATGACATTGTCAAAAAAAGGCACATAAGTGTTGCGATCTTACCAGTTACATGGAAAACGCCCCATTTTCTGCTTCCGCAGGTGCACAGGGCCTGCTGAGGCATCTTTTCTTCTATTTAAGGGGTGCGGGAAGAGTGGTAGTGTCAGCTCAGATCTGGGACAAACCAACCTATCCGGTAAGCTCGGTAATCACTATTGTAGAAAATGTACAAAATGTGCATCCCTTGACTCCCTACTATCCTCAGGTGCCATTTATGACCGCAATTCTTCTGCCACCACGCTCACCCTTACCGAATACTCAGTATTCAGGGTTCATGCTCTCCACGCCTGCACAGTTCTCACGCGTCTAAGGCTGGGGCGGGACAGCTTGGCACACCCTTCCTCAAAACAATGGAGCAGCGCACGAGCCCATCCTGCTGAGGCTTTGGCAGGTAGTTAAGAAGGAACAGTAACGGAACTGTTTCAAAAACAACATCCATATGTTTTTATCACATATCCTTCATGGACGTTCAACTGTAAATAAATCTTATTGCTGACTTGATAACAAGGTGGGCTGTTAACTCCAGCAGGGGGCGGTTGGAGGAATTTTTGCCAACCTCTACGCGTCAAGCTCCCCGAACTCCGCTGGCGGAGTTGGCTTTGCTGCCCACCTCGTCTTGATGATGGTTGTCTTTAACAAGTCATAGTGGCACTTGACCAGCTAATTTTCCTTGTTTTACTTGTGTGCATTCGGGCTCAGTGCACATTTGCTGCGCCACTCCAATGTGCCCAGGACGCTACTGTTAAGCAGCAGTGGTACAGTCTCAATGTGAGTGGTAAGTCGTAGTTTGATATAGTGAAAAATGTAAGCTATGTGACATCAAGCATTGGCCTATATGAGATCTATTGGCTTAGTCAATGTTTTTACTCATGGTGCCTAGCAGCACGGCCGCTGTGCAACATGGCTAAAAATAACAAAAACAGAAGTGCTTTGACGTCACCATTGTTGACCATGTCATAAAGCTTTAATTTTCATTAGTTCAGCCATGTTCACAGTGCCTGCGCTGCTATACAGCATGTCAAAAAACATTGACAAAGCCATTACATCTATCATAGGTGAGAACTATTGGCTTTGCCAATACTTGTTCCTATTGATTTCCCTAGTATTACCACAAACATTGCCTGTAGCAGCAGCAAATGCATGGAGTGTTCCATACCTCGGTAAACACCTAAAAAACGTGTCTTTACAAACTCAAATTGGCCCTATTCGCACATGTGGGCTACTGTATTAGCTACATGATTTACTAATAGAGGCCAGTTGTATTTTAGAGCCCAGGCCTATTTTTGATACCAGCCTGACCCTGTGTAAGTAAAATGCTGCGCATAGATGGATCTCTGAATTCATTTGCAGCTTTTGGTTTAATTCTTCTGTTGAACTAAGGTATAGTGCCCCACCGTAAAGTCAAAATTCAAATAGTGTAGGTGATTAGAGGAAACACATACCATGCACAGCAAACACAAATACTCAAACAACCACGGCTTTTAATGTTATCACCCTGACCCTCCCTAATGCCACCCAATACTAACAAGTGAATAAAAGCTAGGGCTGGGAAGAGTTCACCGAGTTCTGCGGAACTCCGCAAAGTGACCAAAAAACGCTGCGGCAATATGATGATTTTTAGAGCTGGGTGTTTGTCCTCAGCGCAAAAGGCACCACGCACAGCAAAAGAGGGCACTGCTTCTTTCTGCCGCTCGAATCGATTTTCTTCTTGAGCAGCAGCTTTCCCAATGCGAACAGAAGGTTTCTCAACGCGGGCGGTAGCGACCATCCTCTCAACGCGGGCGGTAGCGACCATCCGTGACTGCTGTGTTGAGAAATCTCGCCGGGAAGTGGTCGGAGTAAGATTTTCCTCACTCACGCTTGCCAACTTAATGTTGGAAAGCACAAGCAAGGATAAAACTCTGCTCTGTGGAGTTTTTCGGAACCCTGCGCTCTAAACGGAGTGTGGAGTAGTAAAAACTGCAAACTCCAGGAGCGGAGTTCACCACCCACCCCTAATAAAAGCAACTCAAATCAGGTAGAATAAAGTTCTCACAGGAAATATTGGCTTTCAGTCTTAGTTGCTAGCTCTAGTTTCTGTCTTGCTCAAAATATGAGCCTTACCCAGGCACAGCTTAGGATATGTATCTCAGTCTACATAGAAAAGCATAGAACATTTAAAAAGATTTGCCTTTTTTGAGAAAGAAATAGGAACAACCCACAACAGAACAAACTACCAATGTTCTTCCTTCCACTGACGAGTAAAACTAGATCAATGCCAGTCAGTCATGAGCAAAACCAGGTCGCTGTGTACCACATATACAGAAAAGTGCACTATGTGCACACCTCTTTCATCTTTTGCATCTTAAGTTATACCGTTTATTATTTGTGATAAATCAACTTCACAATCCAGATAAAAGAAGAATGCTAATTAAGGTAATCCTGCAAAAAATGTGAAAAAAGGGGAAATAAATTGTGGGTCCTTTCTCTGGGCTGCAAGGCAGTCGGTGGGTACTGAGAATTTTCCATTCTGGGGACTATTTTTCACCAATGGTGTCTGAATGATTTACGTACTAGTTAACACCAGTTCGATTATCGAGTCACTCCCTTTATACACTTGACTCTCTAAAGGTAGTGAGAGCAATCATTCAAGACTTTCTTCGGGAGCAGAGGAGAGGGTTTAGAATTTAGAAAATCTTAGTACCAATAGATATGCATTATAAAAGGAAAAGTGTTAAAGTCTTCACAAACTAATGTATAGTGGATCAAAAGAGTTGTTTCTACTGGCTCGGATCTCCCTTTCAGTCATGTCACCACCTCTATATTGTTTGCTGTATGCTCTGAAGGAACATCGAAAGTTCCACTGCTATCTCTCCCCATGCCAGTAAGGTTAACCTAATATTCTGACCAGCAGTAAATATTCCTCTAGTACCCTCCAATTAGAATGTATAATCTGTAAATCTATAATGTCCCGTTGAATGGTATTGGAGAAATTAGGTCTAAGATCTTTCACATCTGATACTAGGCTCCGTGTGATAATATTATCAGCCATCTGCATAGGTCATATCTACATAGGGTTCTACATTGGCATTGAGGGAGGACGTTAAGGGGCCTAAAGTGTTACATACTTTGCCAGTATTTGTTCAAGGGCCTGTTGTTCATTCATTTGCTGCTCACCTACAACCCCCAACATTCATAAAACGAAATTCCAGTTTGTTTCTAAGTAGAGACTTTTAGGTTATTGATCTATGATGTTTCGTCCTATTTTTGTTTTCCTTTTGGGTGTTCATAACTGTTACCCACGTCTTTGCTTCTCTGCGTAAAGATAGAGTATACAGGGACAGATGAGGTGGCGTTTCCTTCAGTGATTATTTGGAGTTTGTTAGGGGGGCTGTAAAAAATAGGAAGAGTAGTTGAGGGGGGTAAGAACCCACCTCATATCTTAAGCACAATCCGGGTGAACTACTAAAGCCAGTAAATAAACCTGTGCTTAACCCTTTGGATACTTGGTGTAAGGAAATGCCTCCTTGGCATGGTTACCCCCTGACTTTTTGCCTTTGCTGATGCCAAGTTATGATTTGAAAGTTTGCTGAGGCCTGCTAATCAGGCCCCAACACCAGTGTTCTTTCCCTAACCTGTACTTTTGTTTCCACAATTGGCACACCCTGGCATACAGATAAGTCCCTTGTAACTGGTACCTCTGGTACCAAGGGCCCTGATGCCAGGGAAGGTCTCTAAGGGCTGCAGCATGTCTTATGCCACCCTGGGGACCCCTCACTCAGCACAGACACACTGCTTGCCAGCTTGTGTGTGCTAGTGGGGGTAAAAAAGACTAAGTCAACATGGCACTCCCCTCAGGGTGCAATGCCAACCTCACACTGCCTATAGGTATAGATAAGTCACCCCTCTAGCAGGCCTTACAGCCCTAAGGCAGGGTGCACTATACCATAGGTGAGGGCATACGTGCATGAACACTATGCCCCTACAGTGTCTAAGCAAAACCTTAGACATTGTAAGTGCAGGGTAGCCATAAGAGTATATGGTCTGGGAGTCTGTCATGCACAAACTCCACAGCACCATAATGGCTACACTGAAAACTGGGAAGATTGGTATCAAACTTCTCAGCACAATAAATGCACACTGATGCCAGTGTAAATTTTATTGTAACATACACTCCAGAGGACACCTTAGAGGTGCCCCCTGAAACCTTAACCGACTACCCGTGTAGGCTGACTGGTTTTAGCAGCCTGCCACACACCAGACATGTTGCTGGCCTCATGGGGAGAGTGCCTTTGTCACTCTGTGGCTTGTAACAAAGCCTGTACTGGGTGGAGGTGCTTCTCACCTCCCCCTGCAGGAACTGTAACACCTGGCGGTGAGCCTCAAAGGCTCACCCCCTTTGTTACAGTGCCCCAGGGCACTCCAGCTAGTGGAGATGCCCGCCCCCTGGACACTACCCCCACTTTTGGCGGCAAGTCCAGGGGAGATAATGAGAAAAACAAGGAGGAGTCACCCACCAGTCAGGACAGCCCCTAAGGTGTCCTGAGCTGAAGTGACCCCTGCCTTTAGAAATCCTCCATCTTGATTTTGGAGGATTCCCCCAACAGGAATAGGGATGTGCCCCCCTCCCCTCAGGGAAGAGGCACAAAGAGGGTGTAGCCACCCTCAAGGACAGTAGCCATTGGCTACTGCCCTCCCAGACCTAAACACACCCCTAAATTCAGTATTTAGGGGCTCCCCAGAACCTAGGAAACTAGATTCCTGCAACCTAAGATGAAGAAGGACTGCTGAGCTGAAAAACCTGCAGAGAAGACGGAGACACTAACTGCTTTGGCCCCAGCTCTACCGGCCTGTCGCCCCACTTCTAAAGACACTGCTCCAGCGACGCGTTCCACAGGGTCCAGCAACCTCTGAAGCCTCAGAGGACTACCCTGCATCTAGAAGGACCAAGAACTCCTGAGGACAGCAGCTCTGTTCCACAAAGACTGCCACTTTGCAACAAAGAAGCAACTTTGAAACCACACGTTTCCCACCGGAAGTGTGAGACTTTGCACTCTGTACCCGTCGCCCCCGGCTCGACTTGTGGAGAACAAACACCACAGGGAGGACTCCCCGGCGACTACGAGACCGTGAGTAGCCAGAGTTGACCCCCCTGAGCCCCTACAGTGACGCCTGCAGAGGGAATCCCGAGGCTCCCCCTGACTACGACTGCCTGCTTCAAAGACCCGACACCTGGTAAAGACACTGCACCCGCAGCCCCCAGGACCTGAAGGATCCGACCTCCAGTGCAGGAGTGACCCCCAGGTGACCCTCTCCCTTGCCCAGGTGGTGGCTACCCCGAGGAGCCCCCCTCTTGCCTGCCTGCATCGCTGAAGAGACCCCTTGGTCTCCCTTTGAAACCTATTGCGAACCCGACGCCTGTTTGCACACTGCACCCGGCCACCCCCATGCCGCTGAGGGTGTACTTTTTGTGCTAACTTGTGTCCCCCCCGGTGCCCTACAAAACCCCCCTGGTCTGCCCTCCGAAGACGCGGGTACTTACCTGCTGGCAGACTGGAACCGGGGCACCCCCTTCTCCATTGAAGCCTATGCGTTTTGGGCACCACTTTGACCTCTGCACCTGACCGGCCCTGAGCTGCTGGTGTGGTAACTTTGGGATTGCTCTGAACCCCCAACAGTGGGCTACCTTGGACCCAACTTTGAACCCCGTAGGTGGTTTACTTACCAGCAAAAACTAACAAACACTTACCTCCCCCAGGAACTGTTGAAAATTGCACATTGTCTAGTTTAAAAAAAGCTATATGTCATTTGTGTGAAAACTGTATATGCTATTGTGCTAATTCAAAGTTCCTAAAGTTCCTAAGTGAAGTACCTTTCATTTAAAGCATTACTTGTAAATCTTGAACCTGTGGTTCTTAAAATAAACTAAGAAAATATATTTTTCTATACAAAAACCTATTGGCCTGGAATTGTCTCTGAGTGTGTGTTCCTCATTTACTGCTTGTGTGTGTGCAACAAATGCTTAACACAGCCCTCTGATAAGCCTACTGCTCGACCACACTAGCATAAAATAGAGCATTAGAATTATCTCTTTTTGCCACTATCTTACCTCTAAGGGGAACCCTTGGACTCTGTGCATAGTATTCCTTACTTTGAAATAGTGCATACAGAGCCAAATTCCTACATTGGTGGATCAGCGGTGGGGTACAAGACTTTGCATTTGCTGGACTACTCAGCCAATACCTGATCACACAACTAAATTCCAAAAATTGTCATTAGAAACAGATTTTTAGAAATTTTAGCTATTTTCCTAAATTTTTAAAAGTCCTGCTAGGGCCTTGTGTTAGTCCCTGTTAGCATTTCTTTTAGAGTTAAAAGTTTTGTAAAAGTTTGAATTAAGTTCTAGAGATAGTTTTAGATTCTTAAAAAATATTCCAACTTTTAGAAACATAGGGGGTTATTCTAACTTTGGAGGAGGTGTTAATCCGTCCCAAAAGTGACGGAAAAGTGACGGATTTACCACCAGCCGTATTACGAGTCCATTATATCCTATGGAACTCGTAATACGGCTGGTGGTATATCCGTCACTTTACCGTCACTTTTGGGACGGATTAACACTCCTCCAAAAGTTAGAATAACCCCCATAATGTCTAATGCAGAAGAGAAAGTGATGGAACTCGACATCACCCCTTACCTGAATCTTAGGATGAAAGAGTTAAGGTCTCGCTGCAAAACCAAAAATATTAGAACTGGTTCAAACCCTACCAAAATACAGCTCCAGGAGCTTTTGGCAGAGTTTGCCAAGAACAACCCCTCTGAGGATGACCTCACAGAGGGGGAAGCTAATGAAGTGGAGGATCTCCCACCCCCACTCCTAGTTAGGGAGGCCAGGGCTCCTCAAACCCTGACTCCAAATGTGATAGTCAGAGATGCTGCTTCTCTCACAGGAGGGTCCAGCACCTCTGGAATCACCGAGGATAGCCTCAGTGAAGATGACCTACTGTTAGCCAGGATGGTCAAAAGATTGGCTTTAGACAGACACCTCCTAGCCATAGAAAGGGAAAGACAAGAGATGGGTTTTGGTCCCATTAATGGTGGCAGCAACATAAATAGGGTCAGAGATTCTACTGACATGTTGAAAATCCCTAAAGGGATTGTAACTAAATATGAAGATGGTGATGACATCACCAAATGGTTCACAGCTTTTGAGAGGGCTTGTGCAACTAGAAAAGTAAACAGATCTCACTGGGGTGCTCTCCTTTGGGAAATGTTCACTGGAAAGTGTAGGGATAGACTCCTCACACTCTCTGGAAAATATGCAGAATCCTATGACCTCATGAAGGCTACCCTGATTGAGGGCTTTGGATTCTCCACTGAGGAGTATAGAATTAGGTTCAGGGGGGCTCAAAAATCCTCGAGCCAGTCCTGGGTTGATTTTGTTGACTACTCAGTGAAAACACTGGATGGTTGGATTCAAGGCAGTGGTGTAAATGATTATAATGGGCTGTACAATTTATTTGTGAAAGAACACCTGTTAAGTAATTGTTTCAATGATAAACTGCATCAACATCTGGTAGACCTAGGACCAATTTCTCCCCAAGAATTGGGAAAGAAGGAGGACCATTGGGTCAAGACTAGGGTGACCAAGACTTCCACAGGGTGTGACCAAAAGAAAGGGGTCACAAAGACTCCCCAGGGGAAGAGTGTTGAGACATCCAAAGGGAAAAGTAAAGAGTCTTCTATAGGGCCCCAAAAACCTGCTGAGGAGGGAGGACCCAGATCCTCTTCACAATCCAATTTTGGTACAAGGGTGAAAACTTTGATCCCAAAAAGGCCTGGTGTCGTAGCTGTAATCAGCCAGGACACCAAACTGGAGACAAGGCCTGTCCCAAGAAAGGTTCCACTTCTATCTCTACTCCAGCTAACACTGGAATGGCCAGTCTCCAAGTGGGATCAACAGTGTGCCCAGAGCAAATCAGGGTTCACACTGAAGCTACATTAGTCTCTGAGGGTGGGGTGGATTTAGCCACACTGGCTGCCTGGCCCCCTAATATGCAAAAATACAGGCAGCAGCTCTTAATTAATGGGACAAGTGTAGAAGGCCTGAGGGATACAGGTGCCAGTGTCACCGTGGTGACAGAGAAACTGGTTTCCCCTGGTCAATACCTGGCTGGACAAACTTATCCAGTCACCAACGCTGACAATCAGACTAAAGTACATCCCATGGCTTTGGTAACTTTAGAGTGGGGAGGGGTCAATTGCCTGAAACAGGTGGTGGTCTCCTCAAATATCCCTGTAGACTGTTTGCTTGGAAATGACCTGGAGTCCTCAGCATGGGCTGAGGTAGAACTCAAAACCCATGCAGCCATGCTTGGTATCCCTGAACTGGTGTGTGTCAAGACAAGGGCACAGTGCAATGCTCAGGGTGAAAAAGTGGTGTTGGAGCCTGGAAAAAGGGCCCAACCCTCCAAGAGAAAAGGAAAGACAACTGGAGAACCAGTTGCAACGCAACAAGAAAAAGAGAACCTCTCTTCTCAGGAAGAAGTTCTGCCCTCTGAGGGAACTGAGCCCGTGGAGTTAGAACCTTATCAGGTTGAGCTCCTAGGCCCAGGGGGACCCTCAAGGGAGCAGTTGTGTAAGGGGCAAGAGACCTGTCCCTCTCTTGAAGGCCTTAGGCAGCAACCTGCTGAAGAGTCCAAAGGAAAAATAACAGGAACACATAGAGTCTATTGGGAAGATGGACTCCTTTACACTGAGGCAAGAGATCCCAAACCTGGTGCCACTAGGAGAGTGGTAGTTCCTCAGGAGTTTATGGAGTTCATTCTGACCTTAGCTCATAATATTCCTCTTGCTGGGCATTTGGGACAGACCAAGACGTCGGAGAGATTAGTCAACCACTTCCATTGGCCCAAAATGTCCCAGAAGGTCAAGGAGTTTTGTGTCTCCTGTGCCACCTGTCAAACCAGTGGTAAGACAGGTGGACACCCAAAGGACCCCCTCATTCCACTTCCAGTGGTGGGGGTCCCCTTTGAAAGAGTGGGTGTGGACATAGTGGGTCCACTTGAACCTCCCACAGCCTCAGGGAACCAATACATACTAGTAGTAGTGGATCATGCTACTAGATACCCTGAAGCAATTCCCCTAAGGACGACTACTGCCCCTGCAGTAGCCAAAGCACTCATTGGTATTTTTACCCGAGTGGGTTTTCCTAAGGAGGTGGTGTCTGACAGAGGTACCAACTTTATGTCAGCATACCTGAAACACATGTGGAATGAGTGTGGGGTGACTTACAAATTCACCACACCATACCATCCACAAACCAATGGACTTGTGGAAAGATTCAACAAGATATTGAAAGGCATGATCATGGGGCTCCCTGAAAAACTCAAAAGGAGATGGGATGTCCTCTTGCCATGTCTGCTTTTCGCCTACAGAGATGTGCCTCGGAAGGGAGTAGGGTTTTCCCCCCTTTGAACTTCTGTTTGGCCATCCTGTAAGGGGACCACTAGCTCTTGTGAAAGAAGGCTGGGAGAGACCTCTTCATGAGCCTAAGCAAGATATAGTGGACTATGTACTAGGCCTACGTTCAAGGATGGCAGAGTATATGGAAAAGGCAAGTAAAAGCCTTGAGGCCAGCCAACAGCTCCAGAAGTTTTGGTATGACCAAAAGGCTGCTATGGTTGAGTTTCAGCCAGGGCAGAAAGTCTGGGTTCTAGTGCCTGTGGCTTCCAGGGCACTTCAGGACAGATGGAGTGGCCCTTACCCAGTGCTAGAAAAGAAGAGTCAGGTCACCTATCTGGTGGACCTAGGCACTAGCAGGGCCCCCAAAAGGGTGATCCATGTGAACCGCCTCAAGCTCTTCCATGACAGGGCAGATGTGAATCTGTTGATGGTAACAGATGAGGACCAGGAAGCTGAGAGTGAACCTCCCCCTGATCTCCTCTCCACAGACCCTAAAGATGGCTCATTTGATGGAGTGATCTATTCAGACACCCTCTCTGGCCAACAGCAATCTGACTGTAGGAAGGTCCTGCAACAGTTTGCTGAGCTCTTTTCCCTAACCCCTGGTCAGACACACCTGTGTACCCATGATGTGGACACAGGAGACAGCATGCCTGTCAAAAACAAAATATTCCGACAGTCTGACCAAGTTAAGGAAAGCATCAAAGTGGAAGTCCACAAGATGCTGGAATTGGGAGTCATTGAGCACTCTGACAGCCCCTGGGATAGCCCAGTGGTCTTAGTCCCCAAACCTCACACCAAAGATGGAAAGAAAGAGATGAGGCTTTGTGTGGACTACAGAGGACTTAATTCTGTCACCATGACAGATGCCCATCCCATTCCAAGGGCAGATGAACTGATAGAGAAACTAGGTGCTGCCAAATTCTTAAGTACCTTTGACTTTGCAGCAGGGTACTGGCAAATCAAAATGGCACCAGGAGCAAAATAAAAGACAGCATTCTCCACACCTGATGGGCATTATCAGTTTACTGTTATGCCTATTGGTTTAAAGAATGCCCCTGCCGCCTTCCAAAGGTTGGTGAATCAAGTCCTTGCTGGCTTGGAGTCCTTTAGTGCAGCTTATCTTGACGATATTGCTGTCTTTAGCTCCAGCTGGCAGGATCACCTGGTCCACCTGAAGAAGGTTTTGAAGGCTCTGCAAGCAGCAGGCCTCTCTATCAAGGCATCCAAATGCCAAATAGGGCAGGGAACTGTGATTTACTTGGGACACCTTGTAGGTGGAGGCCAAGTTCAGCCACTCCAGCCTAAGATCCAGACTATTCTGGACTGGGCAGCTCCAAAAACCCAGACTCAAGTCAGGGCATTCCTTGGCTTGACTGGGTACTACAGGAGGTTTGTGAAGGGATATGGATCCATAGTGACACCCCTCATATAACTTACCTCCAAGAAAATGCCCAAGAAAGTAAACTGGACTGTAGAATGCCAACAGGCCTTTGACACCCTGAAACAAGCAATGTGCACAGCACCAGTTCTCAAAGCTCCAGATTACTCCAAGCAGTTCATTGTGCAGACTGATGCCTCTGAATATGGGATAGGGGCAGTTTTGTTTCAAACAAATGATGATGGCCTTGACCAGCCTGTTGCTTTCATTAGCAGGAGGTTACTCCCCAGGGAGCAGCGTTGGAGTGCCATTGAGAGGGAGGCCTTTGCTGTGGTTTGGTCCCTGAAGAAGCTGAGACCATACCTCTTTGGTACTCACTTTGTAGTTCAGACTGACCACAGACCTCTCAAATGGCTAATGCAAATGAAAGGTGAAAATCCAAAACTGTTGAGGTGGTCCATCTCCCTACAGGGAATGGACTTTATAGTGGAACACAGATCTGGGACTGCCCATGCCAATGCAGATGGCCTTTCCAGGTTCTTCCACTTAGAAAATTAAGGTTCTCTTGGGAAAGGTTAGTCTCATCCTCTTTCGTTTGGGGGGAGTTGTGTAAGGAAATACCTCCTTGGCATGGTTACCCCCTGACTTTTTGCCTTTGCTGATGCCAAGTTATGATTTGAAAGTGTGCTGAGGCCTGCTAATCAGGCCCCAACACCAGTGTTCTTTCCCTAACTTTTGTTTCCACAATTGGCACACCCTGGAATACAGATACGTCCCTTGTAACTGGTACCTCTGGTACCAAGGGCCCTGATGCCAGGGAAGGTCTCTAAGGGCTGCAGCATGTCTTATGCCACCCTGGGGACCCCTCACTCAGCACAGACACACTGCTTGCCAGCTTGTGTGTGCTAGTGGGGGTAAAAAAGACTAAGTCAACATGGCACTCCCCTCAGGGTGCCTTGCCAACCACACACTGCCTACAGGTATAGATAAGTCACCCCTCTAGCAGGCCTTACAGCCCTTAGGCAGGGAGCACTATACCATAGGTGAGGGCATAAGTGAATGAGCACTATGCCCCTTCAGTGTCTAAGCAAAACCTTAGACATTGTAAGTGCAGGGTAGCCATAAGAGTATATGGTCTGGGAGTCTGTCATGCACAAACTCCACAGCACCATAATGGCTACACTGAAAACTGGGAAGTTTGGTATCAAACTTCTCAGCACAATAAATGCACACTGATGCCAGTGTACATTTTATTGTAACATACACCCCAGAGGGAACCTTAGAGGTGCCCCCTGAAACCTTAACCGACTACCCGTGTAGGCTGACTGGTTTTAGCAGCCTGCCACACACCAGACATGTTGCTGGCCACATGGGGAGAGTGCCTTTGTCACTCTGTGGCTAGTAACAAAGCCTGTACTGGGTGGAGGTGCTTCTCACCTCCCCCTGCAGGAACTGTAACACCTGGCGGTGAGCCTCAAAGGCTCACCCCCTTTGTTACAGCGCCCCAGGGCACTCCAGCTAGTGGAGATGCCAGCCCCCTGGACACAGCCCCCACTTTTGGCGGCAAGTCCAGGGAAGATATTGAGAAAAACAAGGAGGAGTCACCCACCAGTCAGGACAGCCCCTAAGGTGTCCTGAGCTGAGGTGACCCCTGCCTTTAGAAATCCTCCATCTTGATTTTGGAGGATTCCCCCAATAGGAATAGGGATGTGCCCCCCTCCCCTCAGGGAGGAGGCACAAAGAGGGTGTAGCCACCCTCAAGGACAGTAGCCATTGGCTACTGCCCTCCCAGACCTAAACACACCCCTAAATTCAGTATTTAGGGGCTCCCCAGAACCTAGGAAACTAGATTCCTGCAACCTAAGACGAAGAAGGACTGCTGAGCTGAAAAACCTGCAGAGAAGACGGAGACACCAACTGCTTTGGCCCCAGCTCTACCGGCCTGTCTCCCCACTTCTAAAGACACTGCTCCAGCAACGCGTTCCACAGGGTCCAGCGACCTCTGAAGCCTCAGAGGACTACCCTGCATCTAGAAGGACCAAGAACTCCAGAGGACAGCGGTTCTGTTCCACAAAGACTGCAACTTTGCAACAAAGAAGCAACTTTGAAACCACACATGTTTCCCGCCGGAACCGTGAGACTTTGCAATCTGCACCCGGCTCGACTTGTGGAGAACAAACACCACAGGGAGGACTCCCCGGCGACTACGAGACCGTGAGTAGCCAGAGTTGACCCCCTTGAGCCCCCACAGCGACGCCTGCAGAGGGAATCCCGAGGCTCCCCCTGACCGCGACTGCCTGCTTCAAAGACCTGACACCTGGTAAAGACACTGCACCCGCAGCCCCCAGGACCTGAAGGATCCGACCTCCAGTGCAGGAGCGACCCCCAGGTGGCCCTCTCCCTTGCCCAAGTGGTGGCTACCCCGAGGAGCCCCCCCCCCCCCTTGCCTGCCTGCCTGCATCGCTGAAGAGACCCCTTGGTCTCCCATTGAAACCTATTGCGAACCCGACGCCTGTTTGCACACTGCACCCGGCCGCCCCCGTGCCGCTGAGGGTGTACTTTTTGTGCTGGCTTGTGTCCCCCCCGGTGCCCTACAAAACCCCCCTGGTCTGCCTCCGGAAACGCGGGTACTTACATGCTGGCAGACTGGAACCGGGGCACCCCCTTCTCCATTGAAGCCTATGCGTTTTGGGCACCACTTTGACCTCTGCACCTGACCGGCCCTGAGCTGCTGGTGTGGTAACTTTGGGATTGCTCTGAACCCACAATGGTAGGCTACCTTGGATCCAACTTTGATCCCCATAGGTGGTTTACTTACCTGCAAAAACTAACAAACACTTACCTCCCCCAAGAACTGTTGAAAATTGCACTGTGTCTAGTTTTAAAATAGCTACATCTCATTTGTGTGAAAACTGTATATGCTATTGTGCTAATTCAAAGTTCCTAAATTTCCTAAGTGAAGTACCTTTCATTTAAAGCATTACTTGTAAATCTCAAACCTGTGGTTCTTAAAATAAACTAAGAAAATATATTTTTGTATACAAAAACCTATTGGCCTGGTATTGTCTCTGAGTGTGTGTTCCTCATTTATTGCTTGTGTGTGTACAACAAATGCTTAACACTACCCTCTGATAAGCCTACTGCTCGACCACACTACCACAAAATAGAGCATTAGAATTATCTCTTTTTGCCACTATCTTACCTCTAAGGGGAACCCTTGTACTCTGTGCATACTATTCCTCACTTTGAAATAGTGCATACCGAGCCAACTTCCTACACTTGGCATGAAGCGAAAGCCCTAACATTGAGAGAATGTGTACAGTATTGATGCAGTACTGAGAAAGTAATAAAAAAAAGAACACAGCACAAGAAAAATCCCCAACCAATGTGGAAACATAGAGAATATTTTAATGAACAAAATGATCCTGACAGGACAAAATCGAATAAGTAGAACCAAAGGTATGAATTTATAAAGTTTGATATAAAAAAATATTGCAAACAGCACAGACCAGGTCTGCAAGAGTGGACAAAGTCAAAAGCTAAGGTTGACCACGGTGGATTGCCAGTGTGATACAGGGATTAGGATTGTTCCAGTAGAAATTTACTTTAGGATTTTTTGATACCAATAAAAAGTGGTTGTTGATGAGTTGTCAACCAGGCACACCAAATCTATAGCAGGGCTCGACGATTACCGGTTGCCAAAGAGAAGGGATCCAGTGAGGTCATTGTCAAATGTGGAAAAGCGGTGATTGGGCAAAGTTCAAAGTCTGTGCCCAGGAAGGCCTCACCATCAACAGGTTGCTGTTCAAGGTCAGTCCTGATGAAGCCCTCTACATTCAAACTTAGAAACGTTTCTGGAATTCATATCTCCTTCGGCAGGGCAAACTAGCATGCTCTGGCTGACTGGAGGTTTAAGGTCAATGGCTGCGGCTTTGACTGCTTTCATTGGTTCTCCAGGCAGGAAGTTGTCAAAACATTTTTAAAGTCCTACGTCTTGCTGCATGCGGACAGAAGGAGTGCATTCTAAAACCAGGCCAGAGAATAGGACTTGGAGCAGGGTGCACCACTTGGGGACTGGGACTCACTCCAGCAGAGGCCAGTAGCAAGGTGCAGAGCAGGTCCAGGTGGTACTGGTCAGCTCAGCTGTTGCAGGAAAAGGGAATCTTGAAGCTTGTTTTGTCCTTATAACTCAAAGCGTGGTCAGCCAACTGACTGATGATTTCAGATAAAGTAATCTCTGAAACATTCAATTCTAGATTAGCCTAAACAGTGACTTTCCCTAGCCAATGAAACATTACAAAAGCTGTGTCATGCAACAAAAAAAACCTTTCAATCCTTTTGTGACTAAAAATAGCCTGAATAATTCTCCGACAAAGAGGTGGTACTGAGAGCACTGGGATTGAAGCGGCACAGCTATAGGCAGTGTCCTCTCACTACAGAAAGCCTCTTTGGTCAGGCCTTTGGAGTCCAGAAAAAGTACAAGTAGCTGTTAAATGCAGTCAGTATTTTTCTTGGTTTGGGAGCTGTTAGAAATTGGGTCTTTGGTTGGCAGTCAGGTTACCCCCTGCCCAAGCAAGGACCCTCACTCTAGTCAGGGTAAAAGAGAATCACCCTCAGCTAACCTCTGCTTACCACCTTGGTAGCTTGGCACGAGCAGTAGGCTTAACTTCAGAGTGCTAGGTGTAAAGTATTTTTACCAACACACACAGTAACATAATGAAAACACTACAAAATGACAAAACACAGGTTTAGAAAAATAGAGAATATTTATCTATCCAAAACAAGACCAAAACGACAAAAATCAACAATACACAAGTCAAGGTATCAATTAAAAAGAGTCTTTATGTAGTTTTAAACACACACTGACACTGTTAGCGTGAAAATGTGCCCTGGGTGCGTCAAAAATAACCCTGCACGAGCGAGTGTGCGTCACAAAGGGCTTGCGATGACCTTGCATCATTTCTCCTTTCGTGGGGTCGGGCGCGTCATTTCTTCTCTCTGCAGGAGAGCGTGCGTCGATCCGGGCAGCACTCTTGGGCCCAGGCAGGCTTTGCTTTGTTTTTACACACCCAGCAGTACTTGCGTTGGAAATCCAGCCGCACGATGACCCAAAAACCACGCAGCGCGGGTTGCGATCTACGAGCCTCCATCAGCGATTCTGTGCGTTGTTTCTCCAGCTCTGTGTGTCGATTCTTCGGTCGCATTGCAGGCGAGCATTGATTTTCAGCCGCGGAGCCAGCGGTGTGTTGTTTTTTCAGCTGCAGATCGGAGTTGCATCGATCTTTTCTCCACACGGCGCTCTGTGAGTGGATTTTCTCCTCTTAGGCTGCCGGCTTCTCCTTTCAGGGTCCAGGAACTGGATGGGCACCACTTGGCAGACTAGGAGTCTCTTCAGAGACTCCAGGTGCTGGCAGAGAGAAGCCCACACAAGATACCTGACTCGAAACGGAGAGAACACTGAAGGGGCATCAGGTGGAAAATAAACAGGCACCTCAGGGGGAGGGGGAGAGGGGGCGCCTCAGCTGGATGAACGGACGACACCACTGGTCCCTGAGGGGGCTCCATGCCCACTGATTGGTCCTGGGGAGTGCAAAGCCACAGTCTCTCATGTCTCTCCAGTGGGTGGTTTGCCCACTACGTTATCCTGGGGAGTGCAAAGCCGCAGTCTCTCAAGTCTCTCCAGTGGGTGGTTTGCCCACTGCGTTATCCTGGGGAGTGCAAAGCCACTGTCTCTCAAGTCTCTCCAGTGGGTGGTTTGCCCACTGCGTTATCCTGGGGAGTGCAAAGCCACAGTCTCTCAAGTCTCTCAAATGGGTGGTTTCCCCACTGCTTGGTCTTGGGGAGTGCAAAGCCACAGTCTCTCAAGTCTCTCCAGTGGGTGGGTTGCCCACTGCTTTATCCTGGGGAGTGTTTCCACAGTCTCACACGTGGATAACAGTCTCAACTGGTTCTGGAGGGGGCTTTGTGCTCAGAGTTCTTCATCCTGCCAAGGAATGAGGTAGTGGATGCCTTTCTCCACTGGTTCTGGAGGGGGCTTTGTGCCCAGAGTGCTTCATCCTACCAAGGACAGAGGTAGTGGATTTGAATCTCCACTGGTTCTGGAGGGGGCTTTGTGCCCAGAGTGCTTCATCCTGCCAAGGACAGAGGTAGTGGATGCCTTTCTCCACTGGTTCTGGAGGGGGCTTTGTGCCCAGAGTGCTTCACACAGCAGGACGTCTTCTGCAGCCTCGGATGGCTGCCCACTGGGGATGATGCTGGGGACTGTTGCTCAGGCAGCAGACATGCAGGTGGTGGTGCAGGTGGCAGTGCAGGTGTTGGTGTCCACCGCCGTACAAGTTGATGTTGTGGTTGGCAGAAGGGGTGACTCTGGTCCCTCAGTCGGAGCCTCCATGCCCTGTCCTGACCTGCTCTTCGACTTGTGTCCCTTCACCACCTTTGATGTCACTGCTGGTGCCTTGCCACTGTCCCCTTTTGGCTTGGAGGAGCCCTTGCTTGCTGGTAGGTGCGGCTTCTCCCTCCGGCAAAGGCACATAGAGAAAATTTAACGTTTGTGCTAAACAGCCTTGTGAAACCTATGTGTTGTATGACCCTCTGCTCACCCTTCTCCTCCATAGGGCACGTCCGCTGGGACAGGTGATGAGATGGCTGCACACTCCGGTGTACAGACCTCTGGTGGACCTGTCGACAATGGAAGACAGACACATAATTATCACTCACAGACTTGATCGTGCAACAATCCAGGAACTGTGTGCCCAGTTAGAGCCTGACCTGATGTCAGCTATCCGCCATCCCACAGGAACACCCCCTCTAGTGCAGGTCCTGTCAGTACTCCATCTCCTGGCCAGTGGGTCTTTTCAAACAACAGTGGCCATGGCATCAGGGATGTCCCAGCCAATGTTCTCTAACATGTTGTCCAGAGTGTTATCTGCCCTGCTGAAACACATGCGCAGCTACAACGTTTTCCCTCAGGTGGAGGATCTGCCCACAGTGAAAGGTGACTTTTGTGCGTTGGGATATATCTCCAACATCATTGGTGCCATTGATGGTACACATGTGGCATTTGTCCCCCCCACAGGAAAGAACAGGTGTACAGAAACCGCAAAAGCCACCATTCTATGAATGTGTAGATGGTATGTTTGGCAGACCAGTACATCTCCCATGTGAATGCCAAGTATCCTGACTCAGTGCATGATGCTTACATTTTGAGGAATAGCAGCATCCCTTATGTGATGGGGCAACTCCAGAGGCACCGTGGGTGGCTAATAGGTGAGCCTAAAGTCCCCACACAGTTTCATTTTCTGTCTGGGTATGGGAGATTCCCTAATGTTTGGAGGATGTCTAACAGTTGTCCCTCGATATTTGCAGGTGACTCTGGTTACCCCAACTTGTCATGGCTACTGACCCCAGTGAGTAATCCCAGGACAAGGGCAGAGGAACGCTACAATGAGGCACACGGGCGAACTAGGAGGATAATAGAGCGCACCTCTGGCCTCCTGAAAGCCAGATTCCTGTGCCTCCCTCTGACAGGTGGATCCTTATACTACTCACCGAAGAAGGTGTGCCAGATCATCGTGGCCAGCTGTATGTTGCACAACCTGGCTTTGCGACGCCAGGTGCCTTTTCTGCAGGAGGATGGGCCTGATGGTGGTCTTGCGGCAGCTGTGGAGCCTGTGGACAGTAAGGAGGGGAGGCAGAAGAAGAAAATGTAGACAACTGAAACAACATCATCATGCAATACTTCCAGTGAGACACAGGTAAGAGGATGGAACTGCTTCCCACATCTCATACTATTGTAGGACCTAGCGTCAATCTGCCTTTTTACCTCTGTGTGTGGACCCTGACTTGCCACTTTGGCTTTCCATTTCACAGATCTGGGTCCCACTTTGTGCCCTCTGCTATGATTACTGCTGACCTACGGCTGTGTAACATTGGTATGTGAACAAGTACATTGACATTTTTATATTTCAGAGATGTTGCAATTACAAATTTGTGAAAGCACAGACTGACTCCAGATTGTTTTGTGATTCAAGGGTGTTTATTTCTGTGCTAATAGGTGGAGGGTGTGTGCAATGGGCTGGGGTGATGGTGGAGGATTGTCCATGGCAGAGTCCAGTCTCTTGGTCTCACAGGTGCATTGTCCAATGGGGCATAGGAAGGGGAGCAATGGCAGTTTAAGGTGGACAGGATGACAAAGTGGGACAGAAGGGTGACATTCAGGAGGGTCTTATTTCCTGGCGGGCGTCTTGGTAATGCTTTCTGTCTTGTTCCTGCATCTCAGGGACCGTTTGCGGGGTGGTTCTCCTTCGGCAGGGGGTGGGGTGCTGGTGGCTTGTTGGTCCTGTGGAGGTGCCTCCTGTCCACTAGCGCCAGCGAAGGTGGAGGGCTGATCATCGTCCAGGCTAGTTTCAGGGTCTGTATGTGTCCCACTGTGTCCCTCATGGTGTTGACAAGGTCTGCCAGCACCTCTGCAATGGTGATCAAGGTGTTGTTGATGGACTTCAAGTCCTCCTTGATTCCAAAGTGATGTTCCTCATGCAGCCGCTGAGTCTCCTGAAACTTGGTCAGTACCGTGCCAATGGTCTCCTGGGAATGGTGGTATGCTCCCATGATGTTGGAGAGTGCCTCGTGGAGAGTGGGTTCCCTGGGCCGGGCTGGTCATATTGATCCAGGGTTGCTGAGCCGCTGTCATCACTGTGGGCCTCTTCTGTGGGGGACTGGATATGTCTGGCACCTCCTGTCCGGTGACGTTGGGTGTGGGTCCTGCTGGGGTGTAAATGCATAGTTTTAGTATCTGTGTGTGCCATCTTGTGCATTGGGCGAAGTACCCTCTACTCCTGTACTCCTGTGCTTGCATAATTGTCTTTGCCCTTTTGTGATAGTTGGTTTGGGGTCTGTGTGGGTATCTGTACTGGACATGCTTTGGTGATGGTGGTCCATGCAAAGGTGTTGCATGCAGGGCCTTGGCATTGGGATGTGTGGGTTGTGATAGTGGGACATATGTGAGATGATGGAGTGATGGGAGTGAGGGTATGTATGTGATGGCATGCAGGTGGGGTGGGGGATATAGTAGTAAAGACATGACTTACCAGAGTCCAGTCCTCCTGCTACTCCTGCAAAGCCCTCAGGATGCAGTATTGCCAAGACTTGGTCCTCCCATGTTGTTAGTTGTGGGGGAGGAAGTGGGTGTCCACCGCCAGTCCCACCTACAGCCATCTGGTGTCTTGATACCACGGAACGCACCTTCCCCCGTAGGTCGTTCCACCTTTTCCTGATGTCATCCCGTGTTCTTAGATGCTGTCCCACTGTATTGACCCTGTTGACAATTCTTCGTCATAGCTCCATCTTCCTAGCAATGGAGGTGTGCTGCACCTGTGATCCGAAAAGCTGTGGCTCTACCCGGATGATTTCCTCCACCATGACCCTGAGCTCCTCCTCTGAAAACCTGGGGTGTCTTTGAGGTGCCATGATGTGGTGTGGGTGATGTGCTGTCTGTAGTGATGTGTGGGGGAATGTGTTGGTGTGTGTTGTTTGAGGTGCGTGGATGTTGTAGGAGTGATGGTGTTGTCTGACTGCAGATGCTAGTGTTGTGTTTGATAATCTCTCTCTCTGGGCTTCTTCCACAATTGTTCGTTGTAAGGGGTTGTGGGTAATGTGGGTGTGTGTTTTATAGTGTTGTGGGTGTGTGGGTGTGGTGTGTGGATGTGTGTCAGGTGTGTGTATTTTGAATTGTTCAATGTGGTTGTGTTTTGTAAATATGTGTGTATTTTGAGCGTGGCGGTGTGTACCGCCAATGGATTACCACGGTTGTAAGACCGCCACGTTGATTCGTGGGTCGTGATAGTGTGGGCGTATTCTTGTTGGCATGACAGTGCAGGTTTTGGTATCGCCAGTTTATCACTGACCTTTGGTGTGGCGGACTTGTGTGGGTGTCTGTATTGTGGCGGATTCCGAGATGTGGGTCGTAATACCTGTAGTGGAATTCCGCTGCCGCAACGGTATGTTGGCGGTCTTCAGCACGGAGGAAAGCGGGATTTACCGCCAGGGTTGTAATGAGGGCCTATATATCCTACCTTAACCATACACTGCACTCTGCCCTTGGGGCTACCTAGTGCCTACCTTAGGGGTGTCTGACATGTAAGAAAAGGGAAGGTTGAGGCCTGGCAAGTGGGTATACTTGCCAAGTCGAATTTACAGTTAAACATGCACATACAGACACTGCAGTGGCAGGTCTGAGACATGATTACAGAGCTAATTATGTGGGTGGCACGACCAGTGCTGCAGGCCCACTAATAGCATTTGATTTACAGGCCCTGGGCACTTCTAGTGCACTGTACTAGGGACTTACTAATAAATCAAATATACCAATCATGGATAAGCCAATTACATACACATTTTGTAAAGGAGCACTTGCACCTTAGCACTGGTTCGCAGTGGTAAAGTGCCCAGAGTGACAAAAACAGCAAAATCAGAGTCAAGCACACATCATCAACCTGGGGAACAGAGGCAAAAAGTTAAGGGAGACCACGCCAAGGATGAAAAGTCTAACAGGAGCACTAATTGGAAGCCAAGGCAGTTAAAATCCCAGATTGTCTTTAACAACTGAACCATTTTCCTTGAACATAGGAAACATACAAGGCTTTCTAGCTTCTTTCCATCAGTGCTGTGTTGCCTTGTTGATACGTTTGCACAATGCATACATATAAACATACATACTATCCAGGATTTCTAGACGGGCAGAGGAGGGACTGTTGGCAACTAGTCAGTTTATTATGACCATAACCAGTTTATCTCATTCAGGAAGACCAAGATAAAATCATAATTGTATGAAGGATTGACCTTGCTCTACATTTAGGGCTGGCTTTAGAGCTGGTGGAGCCTGGTGCAACAGTCTTTTTTGGCACCCCCACCCCCGACCTCCTTCTCTATGAATTCACTCACTACCACTCTCCAACAGGCTCCTCACCTTTCCATAGCCCCCTCTCTGACATACATTCAATTTTTTCTAAAGCCATACTCATACTTCACTCGTCAAGTTTTGTGTATCCTGCAGTGTTCATGTTCTTTGCAGGAGGCAAACTATCCCCCTGTGCTACTTTAAGATGAGAAATAAACGCCACTAACCACAATTCTGATCTCTCACCAGCAGTAACATTAATGACCAGAGTTATCTTGACATTTTTATTGTTGCCTGAAAACTGCTGGATGCACAAGGAAGTTCACTTGATTTTAAATCCATAAGATATTTATAAACACAGCTCCCGCACCAAAGACAGTGCCTGGTGTGGCTGCACCTGTCCCACCCCATTAAAGCCGGCCCTCTCTACATTACACTCCTTTGACTCTGTACACAGACTCCCAACCATGCAATGCACATGAAATGGGCTATGGCTCGACACAGAATCTACACAGAGTTGAAATAATAGGGACCCAGGACCCCACTTACTTCCATGTCGGCGACCATAATTATGGAGAGCTAGTCTGGGGCAAACAGTATGCTACTCGCTTCAGGTAGTACCTTTTTACCAAGACACTTCTTCACTGGAAGTAGGTGTCCCTAACAACCAATAATTTACTCTCTGGAAGTAAGTATAGTAGCCCCCCTAAAGTGTGCGTGGTGATCCATTTAGGTATACTGCCAGCCAGTGCTTGAAATGGAAAAATTAAAGTGCAGGTACTCTGTGCCAGAGTACCTGCTTGTTTCCCAGAAGTGCCGGTACTCTCCAATTAAAAGTATTACGTTTTTCTTGAGATGTGCCGGTACACTCCCTCTCAAAATAAAAAAGTGCTGGTACTCAGTACCGGACAGTACCGGCCCATTTAAAGCACTGCTGCCAGCACAGCATAGACACCTACTCTGTAGTACAACCCTGTGACGGCTGCCACTGAACAGGGGTGGCAGGGTGGGGATGGAAAAACAAATTAAGGATTTTTTAAAAAAGAAAACTCTTACCTGTTGAGGTCGGGGATGCGTTCTTCTCTTCCATCCTCTTCCTCGTCCGGAAGCACTCAGGCTTTCAGACTCCCCTCAGCCAATCATGATGCTGCTGTCACCAGTATGACAGCAGCGTTGTGATTGGTGTGAGCACCCTGTTTTGGTGCTCACAGAGGGAGTGGCGCTCTGTGCACTTTTTCTCACAGCTGTGAAATACAGCCGAGTGGAGAAATACAAAGTGCGCATGTATGTTTGGCCGGCCCAACGTGGCCGGCCACACAAAATGCACACTTAAGGTGCACAAACCACTCCTCCCTCCAGCCTCCTCCAGCTCAGCCCCACTGCGCCCTAACCTGCAACCTCAGCTAAAATAAAATGATAATAACTATCCATTATTATCATTTTTTTCTGCTCGAAGCAGCGGGCGACACTCCTCCGCCTTAGCGGAGAACCGCCCCTGGTGCAACCTCGTTCAAAAGCTGGAGCACCTCCAGTGGACTCAAATATTTTCAGATACACCTGTGAAAAACCAAAGCAAAGGCCATAAAAAATCAAACAGCAAGGACTTTCTTCACCACACATTTGCCCTCAACTTCATTCATACAAGACTGTAACAAGTAAGGTACTTCATTTACAGCATTATTTTGTGATGCTACCTGAGCACCTACTAAGGTCTGCATTATTGGTATGTAAATGGTACACTGGTCCGAAACCCTCCCTTCATGCGCAATTAATTACCAAAACAGTTTTTGTATAGATCGGTTTTCATTCAGCAAAGTCATTGAAGTTTCAGAAACAGAACAGATGGTAAACCAACTTAAATTTGGACTGGTTCTCACAGCAATGGCAGCACTTAGAATTTCATACCGATCAAAGTCCACCGGCCACTTTACCACATGCCCCAAGTGCCCCATGCCCATCGTATCACTTATTTTTACCTGCGCCATGGCCATGAGTACTGGTCGAGTCTGTTCTCTTGCATAAGTTGCTATAATCATCACAGCAGTTGTTGAATTTGCTGCATTTTCTGTTGCAGTGGCATGGGTCCTTTTTGTTGTAGGCTTCGTCGCACCTTCCTTTACAAGAGTTCTTGTCTGTGGTGTTGTACAATCGGGGAGAAAGGTTTTGTAGTTTGTAATAAAAAATCAGCAAACCACAGAATAATGTATGCTTCTCACAGAAAAAAGCATGTGCTAACCAGTTACAGCTGAGGTTAGCCAAGAGCTTTTGATATGTGTAATATACTCACTAACTAGGGCTTTCAGCAGCCCTCTTCGTTCATTGTCCTGGAACTCTGGCCTACACAATTTTGTCCACCCACTGGTGCATACAGCATGGGGCAAAAGAGGAGCGCACTTCAGCAATTAGCGAACTTTACAGTGACTCACGACATTCTGCCCTTGCACAAAGAGTACCTCCACACACAAGGTAGCTGTCAGGGTTTACTATGGCATTGTATGCGTTTTGAGTACAAAAAATATTTTTGCTTTAAACCATTTTTTATTAGATTGATGATGGTCCGTCAGCTTCTTCAACAATAAAGTTTTGCACAACCTTCACACAAAAAACAAGCAATGACAAAGCGAAAAGGCTGGCAGCCAATGCCAGACCCACTGGTTTTGCCAATTTGTGTTTGACATATGCAGGTAATATACATGTGATACTATTCAATGTACTATTCAGAAGACAAGTTTGCTTAAGGCTCAGGGATCTGAATTCAAGGAATTTATGAGTTCTGCAAAAGCTCAACTTCTCAATATAACCACTGTTTGTATTATGTAAGTGCTGCTGGTTTGAGATACTCTCACGACTGGAAATTGATGTTTTCAATTCTATCCTCTCACTGTATATAGCATGGCCCATTCTTCGAGTGGGCCTCCATCACACATTCCTCTACTTCAGTGTCGTTATTATGTCCAATAGCCCCTCTGTAAATGACTATTAATTGAAAATAGCCCCCACCCAACATATTGTCAGGTACAGATTGAACCTATGCCTCATTTGCATGGTGGGGATTGTGGAAAAAGCCCTTCACTCGTTGCACCTCATGTACTCAGCGACATTGAGTCTAGACTTCTCTCACGACTCGTGCCAGAAACTGCGCTGCTATTTATGAGAGAAGAATTTGTTTAACATAAGCTCTGGGTGTTCTTTGTTCCTACTGACCTCTCGGCAGCGTTTGTTTTTTTTATTTCATTTTTTACAAAGCGCTAACCTGGCCAAAATCATATGGTGCATTCAACAAATAGTACATTTAAATGAGATTAAAAAAACAGTAATTGCTTTACAATTTGAAGAAAAACTGTAATTCATTACAATATACTCATACAAATATATCAGTAGAAATGAGAAAATTACGCTGTTAATGTTAAAACGTTTTCACTCTTTTGTAAACACAAGGTGTATTGGAACAAGTCTGAGAGAGTGAGAAAGGGAAATCTGAGAGCCATGGAGTAGAAGAAAAAAAACACCTGATTAACGATCTGCAACTTTTTAACAAGTGGGATATTCCGCTGGAGAAGAAACTTTCTAAGGGCAGCCAATAGCCATCTGGCAATCTTGGATTATTGCTGCCAGATAAGGTGGTCGCTGAAGCATCAACGCCTTGTAGGTGAACTACGCTAACTGAATTAGCTGTATCCATCTAAGGGCAGCCAAGGTAAGGATTTGAGTGGAGGCGTAATATGTTCAAATACACTTGGAAACCTGATGGGACTGGCTATTAAAATGCTGAATGCTTCTGAACGGTAGAAGCTCGTGGTTAGAAAGACCTCTCATCAGCGCACTGCCTCCACTGAAAAGAAAAATTGCCCTGCAGTCCTAAAAACATCTGCAGTAAGTAAAAATTTCACATGCCCAAAGGTTAACGGGAAATGAACAGTTTGGGCTTTCTTAGCAATGTGAGCTTGCATGATTATCTGGTAGAGTTATCCAAACAGGCATTGGCAATGCTAACAGATCTGGCTTTAGAAGAATACTGTATGGTAATTTAATCATTGCACGTAAATGCATGTTAATAGATATTTATTTGTGTGGATGCAAATAACTATAGAGTAATATTGGTGTTGGTTAAAAGGTCAGGTGAAAGTTGCACTGTCAAGCCCGACCTAAAAATCCATGTAGTTTAATGACTGCCCTCCTCCCATCTGGGCTTCTTCCAGAGAAAAACAACATACATTATCTAGTTATCTAAGGCAATTTAATAGCATTCAATTGTCATATGTGTGCCCCCCGAGGTTCTAGCTATGTAGCTGTATGAATAAACAGAATGATCCCAGCTGTGTGGAGAGCAAGCACTATGTTTGTGGAAGCACACAACATCTGCCCAATCAAAAAATGCATTTCTAGTTCCTAACGTGTGTGGTGCCAAGCCCCTCTCAACTTATGCTCACCTAATTATCTAATATTATCCCATCTATGCTGCTGCCAGAGAAAAACATCACAAATTATCTAGTTAAATTCTGGGTTTAGAGAAAATCAACCTGGTATGACACTGCTGTATAAAGCTGTGTGTCATTAGCATATTGATGGATAGAGGCAACACATTCAGCATTTCACCAAGTACAGATGAAATGCCTATCAGCAGCTGATGTTAGGACACGTAATTTAGATCATGCTTTTTATCACCACGTGTACTCAGTAAGTTAAACTAGGCCACTTTCTTTCTGAATTTGACATCATCAGTCACAGCGTCCCATCAGTCATGACCTTTTTTGCCATGTCTCGTATATAAATAAAAAAACACTACTTGTGACCCTGGCACTATGTGCTATATGTGAACTACACTCTCCTCCAGTAAAACAAAAGATTGTTTTAAGGCCCTGTGACATATGCATAACATGAACATGAGAAATCCCATTTGGCTTCATGTTTGAATCCTAACAATCAGTTGGGAATTATGCTCAGATATCCTCCTTCTTTTCACCACACATTGGTTCAAATGAGCTAGAGCTTGCGGAAGGTCTTTTTAGGTCTCTGGGCTATTGTTTTGGAACTCCCTGTCCAAATGCGTTAGACCTACTCGCTCTCCTCTTTTTTTCTGGGACAGCTTCAAAAGCTTTTATATTTTTTTGAAGTCTGGATTCTCCTTTTTCAGATGTGCAAGTTCAGGCTCCATATGTCTAGCAAGCAAGAACTGTCACTCTAGTCAGGGTAAGTCACACACAATCCAAATTATCCTGTGCCCACCCTCTAGTAGCTTGGCACTGAGCAGTCAGGCTTAACTTAGAAGGCAATGTGTAAAGTATTTGTGCAATGAATCATGCAATAACACAGTAGAACACCACAAAAATACACCACACAGTGTTTAGAAAAATATATAAAATTTATCTTGTAAGATGCACGTCAAAACGGTTAAGATGCAAAAAGTATATTTGGAAATATCACTGTAAAAATGATGTAAAGTGTCTTTAGTCTCTTAAAAGCAACAAATGTCTCTTCAAAGCACAAAGTACCTGGTTTGCATTCAAAATCTCCACAAGGAACTGCAGAGGAGGAGATGCGTGGAAAAACAGGAAGGTGTGTGTCGATTTCTCAGACTGCACATGGCAATTCGTTGTTTTATTTTTCATGCAGGGAAGGCTTTGCGCTGATTTCCGGCGCTCGGTCTTGGATACTCTTCGGGTTGCGGGGTTTTCGTACGCCCCGGGGATGATGCGTTGAAATCCGGCACTTGCAGGATGAAGTCACAGGGGCTGCTTCGATCCGGTGGACGTTGCATGGAAATGTCCACCGCACGGCAGGTGCTGCGTCGATTCCTCTCTGAAAGTCGGGCTGTGTCGATCCGACTCAGCTTTGCGTCGATCTTCTCCTTGCGAAGTCGGGTTGCACCGTTCCGCTTCAGCATGCAGTGATTTTCTCATCGCGATGCAGGCTGTGCGTCGTTCTCTGCAGGCTGTGTGTCGATTTTCACTGCACAGGGAATTATTCTTGCAAGAATGAAGTCTTTTTGGTCCTGAGACTTCAGGGAACAGGAGGCACGCTCTATCCAAGCCCTTGGAGAGCACTTCCTCAGCACAGCCAGAAAGCAGCAATGCAGCAGGGCAACAGCAAGGCAGCAGTCCCTCTCAGAAAAGCAGTCAGGTGAGTCCTTTGGGCAGCCAGGCATTTCTTCTTGGCTGGTTGCAGGTTTTGGTTCAGGTTCTTCTCCAGGAATAGTCTGAGTTTGTAGGGGCAGAGGCCGTGCTTAAATAGCCAAATGTGCCTTTGAAGTGGGGAGACTTGAAAGAGTGGCTTAGAAGTGCACAAGGTCCCCTTTCAGTTCCATCCTGTCTGCCAGGGACCCAGTAGGGGGTGTGACAGTCCTTTGTGTGAGAGCAGGCTACTGTCCTTTGACATGTAAGTGTCAGGCCCTCCGCCCTCCCAGCCCAAGAAGACCCATTCTATATGCAGATGTAGGAAGTTGGCTCTCTATATACTATCTCAAAGTAAGCGATAGTGTGCACAGAGTCCAAGGGTTCCCCTTAGAGGTAAGATAGTGGCACAATTAGATAATTCTAATGCTCTATTTTGGTGTAGTTTGGTCGAGCAGTAGGCTTATCAGAGGGTAGTGTTCAGCATTTGTTGTACACACACAGGCAATAAATGAGGAACACACACTCAAAGACTTACTCCAGGCCAATAGGTTTTTATATAGAAAAATATATTTTCTTAGTTTATTTTAAGAACCACAGGTTCAAGATTTGAAGTAAACACATAAAATGCAAGGTGCTTCACTTAGGTAACTTAGGAACTTTGAATAAAGCAATATCATATGCAGTCTTTGTAAAAATGGCAATAAGCTATTTTCAAAGTGGACACTGCAAAAATCGAAAGTTCCTGGGTTAGGTAAGTAAAGGTTAGTTTGTGAGGTAAGTAAAACACTCACAAGTCTCAGTTCTGGGGCATAGGCAGCCCACCATTGGTGGTTCAAGGCAACACCAAGGTTACCACACCAGCAGCTCAGGCCCGGTCAGGTGAAGAGGTCAAAGAGGTGCCCAAAACACATAGGCGCCTCTGGTGAACAGGGGTGCTCCAGTTCTAGTCTGCCAGCAGGTAAGTACCTGTGTCCTCGGGGGGCAGACCAGGGGGGTTTTGTAGAGCACTGTGGGGGACCCAAGTAGGCATACAAAACACACCCTCAGCGGCACAGGGGAGGCCGGGTGCAGTGTGCAGAGCAGGCATCTGGTTTTGTATTGGTTTCAATGGAGGGACCCGGGGGTCACTCTAGCAGTGCAGGCAGGCACAGGGGGGGCTTCTCGCGACAGCCACCACCTGGGCTAGGCTGAGGGTCACCTGGGGGGCATTTCTGCATGGGGTTCGGTTCCTTCAGGTCCTGAGGGCTGCGGGTGCAGTGCTGGTTCCAGGCGTTGGGTCCCTTGTTACAGGCAGTCGCGGTCAGGGGGAGCCTCTGGATTCTCTCTACAGGCGTCGCTGTGGGGGATCAGGGGGGTCGTCTCTGGCTCCTCACAGGCTCGCAGTCGCCGGGGAGTCCTCCCTGTGGTGTTTGTTCTCTGGATCTCGAGCCGGGGGCGCCGGGTGCAGAGTGTGAAGTCTCACGCTTCCGGCAGGAAACTGGAAGTTTTGAAGTTGCTTCTTTGTTGCAAAGAAGTAGCTGGTTTTGAGCAGGGCCGCTGCTCACAGGAGTTTCTTGGTCCTTTAGTCCAGGGCAGGCCTCTGAGGCTTCAGAGGTCGCTGGTCCCTGTCGGATGCATCGCTGGTTGCAAGTTTTTGAAGTTGGATACAGGCCAGTAGGCCTGGGGCCAAAGCAGTTGTCGGCTTCCTTCTTCTCTGCAGGATTGTAGGTCAGCAGTCCTTCTTGTTTCTTCAGGTTGCAGGAATCTGATTTGGGGTGCCCCTAAATACTGAAGTTAGGGGTGTGTTTAGGTCTGGGAGGGCAGTAGCCAATGGCTACTGTCCTTGAGGGTGGCTACACCCTCTTTGTGCCTCCTCCCTGTGGGGAGGGGGGCACAACCCTAATCCTATTGGGGGAATCCTCCAAAACTAAGATGGAGGATTTCTAAAGGCAGGGGTCACCTCAGCTCAGGACACCTTTACGGGCTGTCCTGACTGGTGGGTGACTCCTCCTTGTTTTTCTCATTATCTCCTCCAGCCTTGCCACCAAAAGTGGGGGCAGTGGCCGGAGGGGCAGGCATCTCCACTAGCTGGGATGCCCTGGGGCACTGTAACAAAAGGGGTGAGCCTTTGAGGCTCACCGCCAGGTGTTAAAGCTCCTGCAGGGGGAGGTGTGAAGCACCTCCACCCAGTACAAGCTTTGTTCCTGGCCACAGAGTGACAAAGGCACTCTCCCCATGTGGCCAGCAACATGTCTGGTGTGTGGCAGGCTGGCACAAACTGGTCAGCCTACACTAGAAGTCAGATTGGTATTCAGGGGACATCTCTAAGATGCCCTCTGGGTGTATGTGACAATAAATTGCACACTGGCATCAGTGTGCATTTATTGTGCTGAGAAGTTTGATACCAAACTTCTCAGTCTTCAGTGTAGCCATTATGGAACTGTGGAGTTCGTGTTTGACAAACTCCCAGACCATATACTCTTATGGCTACCCTGCACTTACAATGTCTAAGGTTTTGCTTAGACACTGTAGGGGCATAGTGCTCATGCACCTATGCCCTCACCTGTGGTATAGTGCACCCTGCCTTAGAGCTGTAAGGGCTGCTAAAGGGGTGCCTTACCTATGCCACGGGCAGAATGAGGTTGGCATGGTACTCTGAGGGGAGTGCCATGTCGACTTAGTCTTTTTCTCCCACCAGCACACACAAGCTGTGAGTGTGCATGTGCTGAGTGAGGGGTCCCCAGGGTGGCAAAAGACATGCTGTAGCCCTTACAGACCTTCCCTGGCATCAGGGCCCTTGGTACCAGGGGTACCAGTTACAAGGGACTTATCTGAGTGCCAGGGCTGTTCAATTGTGGAAGCAATGGTACAGTTTAGGGAAAGGACACTGTTGCTGGGGCCTGGTTAGCCGGGTCCCAGTACATTTTCAATCAAAACTTAGCATCAGCAAAGGCAAAAAGTTAGGGGGTAACCATGCCAAGGAGGCATTTCCTTACAGCAGATGTACGCAAGTGTGACTGAGCATCCTCTGTTTGGGGTTTGTCTGAATGAATGCACAAGGGAGCAGTCAACTAAACCTAGCCATACATGAATTGTAAGGCACAGAAGGATTTAAGTGCAGAGAAATGCTCACTTTCTAAAAGTGGCATTTCTAAAATAGTAATATTAAATCCAATTTCACCAGTCAGCAGGATTTTGTATTACCATTCTGGCCATATTAAATATTACCTTGTTACTCCTTTCAGATCAGAAGCTACCACTCAATCAGTATATGAGGGTAGCCTTAATGTTAGCTTATGAAAGGAGCAGGCCTCACAGCAGTGCAAAACGAATTTTGGAGTTTTTCCCATACAAGGACATGTAAACTACTCACGTACATGTCCTGCCTTTTATCTACACAGCACTGTGCCATATGGGTTACCTTGGGCCTACCTTAGGGGTAACTTATATATAAAAAAGGGGAGTTTTAGGCTTGGCAAGAACTTTTAAATGCCAAGTCGAATTGGCAATGAAACTGCACACACAAGCCTTGCAATGGCAAGTCTGAGACATGGTTAAGGGGCTACTTATGTGGGTTGCACAATCTGTGCTGCAGGCCTACTAGTAGCATTTAATCTACAGGCCCTGGGCACATATAGTGCACTTTTCTAGGGACCAATAAGTAAATTAAATAATCCAGTTGGGTGTGATCCAATGTCATCATGTTTAAAGGGAGAGAGCATGTGCTCTTTAGCACAGATTAGCAGTGGTAAAGTGTGCAAAGTCCTAAAACCAGCAAAAGCAGTGTCCAAAAGTGGATGGAGGCAGGCAAAAAGTTAGGGGTGACCACCCTAAGGCTGTCAGGTCTAACAGTGGACTTTATAACTAACCATTTCATTCCACTTATATATCACAAAGTGACCAATTTTTGTCAAATTAGAGAAAATACTGGGAGGTACAGAATTGGTTGGAAATCACTTGAAGGATGCAGAGGAAATGGCTATTCCTAAATAGCAATGAATAAGAGGCGTGTTGAACTGAAATTAGTTACTGCTGATTTGGTCGAACGCCTCATTTCATTAGACCACGAGAACATCTCTCCCTATGGGTCTGAAAATTGTTTCAAGTTAAAAAATGTTGGATTCTCGCCTGGTTGAGAGTAAGAATGGGCATGATTGGGAAATATAGCAGGCCAGAAAGATGGTGACAACTTAATTATTCTTCAGGAGAGTGGTTTGGCAGAGATTGATTGACTGCATCTTACGCCTGCCTCCCCATTTCTCATGTTTCCCCAACCTACATGCCTAGGTGAGGATGTTTGTCAGCACAGCTCCAGGACAAGGGTATTTGTTTCATGCTCAGGTAGGCAGAGGGCTCTTGGCAATTCCCTAGTGTCAAGTAACACCACCTCAGTTATGTCTAGATGTATAATACCATCAAACATCCCCTTAAATGCAAAACATAATGCCAAAAACCTCGATCCATCCATGCATCTAGTTAGTTGGAACATAGCAAGGATTCATCCTAAATTGGAAGAGGAATGAGGTCTATTTATAGATTTAATATCTGTATTTATCAAGAGACCTGGGCTCTCACAAAGATTTATAGACAGGGTTTCATAACACATAATATAGAAACTATACCCACAGAAGCAGGTAGACCATCTGGAGGCTTATCATATGGACCGCAGTGTCCCTCTATTGTTCAATTAAGAAAATTAATATTGATTCTCCAGATCTCCTGGGTCCTATGGGATTCCAAATCTGTTGATTACCATCTATATTAAATCTTCTCCTTTTAATAAAACATCCCTCACTATGACAGTTTTGAATGTCCTAGTAGATTTTAGTTTGAGACTTCATGTGAGTATTGGAGGGGATTTCAACACCAGTATTTAGCCTTATATGTCCCTACTGGAATTGACTAGGGATGAAGATGCATATTCAGGAATCTCCACATATTCTGGATCTATGAAAAGCTCCTAGAATGAGCTTAGCTGCTCTTCAGATCGTAGACTTAGTGGTTTCACATGGTTTAAGAGCATACAATGGTCAATCCATTTCAGATAATACAGCCAAACCAGCTTTTGAAAGGGGAACTTCTAAAAGTAATATTGATTACATACTAATGGATTTACGGATATGGCATGAAATAGTAGATATGGTGGTTATAGACCACTGTGAAAGTGATAATTTCCCCATTACCCTTGATCGGAAAAGGTCTTGGATAAGGGATTTAGCACGACCAGACCTTCTGTAACCTGTAATCCTATCATATTGAGAAGTTATATCTAAATCCAATGGGGATATAAAAGAGATCTATAGAAATGTCTCTGTAGAATTGTCCATCTTGGCAGACCAAGCCCTTACTCCTTCCCAGGTTATGAAGCTTCATGAGAGGTGTTTTCCATTTGCTGTTGAACTGTCTGGAGTAGAATCAGTATCATTTACACTAGAAGAAACTATAGCTGCAAATCAGGCTCAGAAGATGTGGAAAGTCCCAGGGTTAGATACAATTTCAGCTGACCTGTTCCATGTTGAACCTCAGATTTGGGAATTGTATATCTAATGCTATAGCTGCTGGAGTCCCAATTACAAGATCCTGGGAAGGTGTGGCAATTATTTCAATTTTTAAAAAGGGGGACAAGTTATTTCCGGGAAATTATTGTCCCATAAGTTTAAATGATATTGTTCAAAAGGTTTATAGTATGCAAATTATAACAAGGTTGAGGGACTGAATATCCTCGAAACAAGTTTTATCACATTTTCAGACGGGGTTCAGACCCAACATAAGTACAATTGACCAGGTTTTACGATTTTTGTAAATCAAATGGAAAACTGTATATATTGACCGTGGGCCACTATTTGTGGTATAGTATTGTAGGACCTACGTGCTGTATTTGACCTTGTTCCAAGAGAGAAACTTTGGGAGGTTTTTTTGGAAGCTTGGGTGCCAGTAGGTTTACTGTCTCTAATTCAGGCCCTGTATACTGAAAATTGTGCAAGAGTTAGTTGGGGTCCAGGTGAGGAACTGAGGGAGGATATGCCCATTAAAAGAGGCATCTGGAAAGGGTGTGTTCTGGCCCCTACTATTTTCTTGCCATATAAAAATAGATGCATTTGTTACCTCTTAGACTGTGAAAATAACTCCCCCAAAATGTCTGGACAAAAAATACAGGCCCAGATTTAAGAGGGCCTAGCGCCTCCTTGCACCACAATAGTGTCATTTATTTTTTACGCTAATGTGGCCCAATGAGGCCAAAATCGCTGCACCAGATTTGCAACCCCTTGCACCACATTATGCCTACACCATCTAAAAGATTTCTTTGCAGCATTTTTTGCGGCATTTTTAATGACTTCTCAGAGCAGGCGTTAAAGGAAGCACACCATTATTCATAATAGGCCCTATGTACTGTTCAGGGATAGCACCAAAATTTTGGCACTAACCCTGAACAGTACATCGTTAGCGTCAAACATTATGACACTATTGCCCCCTACCCTGCGCCATGGTGTGTGATTTTAAATATGGCACACACATGGTGGCAGTAGGGGTGCGCTATGAGGTGCAAGAAAAGTGGTGCTTGAAGAGAGAGCAGCGTCACTTTTCTTAAATCTACCCCACTGAGTCTCATTTTTGCAGATTACACTTTGCTTCTTTCTAAAACTGCACGGGGTATTTCTACAATCTTAGAGAAATGTAGTTTATTTTGTAAAAACCACAGTTTATAAATTAATAATAAGAAACAAAGTATATGATCTGTAGTACCCGTAAAAAGATCAACAGGAAGGTCGCTTTAAAGGGCAAGACATGAGATAGTGTCTTTTGATTACATTAGCTGGGTGTGAAGCTCAATGATTCCCACAAATGGTTATCCCAGACAGAGATAAGTGTACTGACACTAAGACATAGAGCAGGGACTATCATAAGATTTGCAAACAGATCATCCTCTTTTGGCATTTTACCTGCTTTAGAAAAATATAAGAACTAAGAATGAGGGGCATCATTTTATAGGGAGGATTTGTGGGAGGATTACTGCAATCTTCCTACACTTGAAAAATCTGAAAACGTTTTTATAAAGTCACTTTTGAGATTTCTCACAAGCACCCCAACACTTTCATTAAGATTTGATCTGAACCTTAGATCCATTTCAGATATTGCTGCCATAACACCCAATCTATGCTGGATTAGGCTCTAAACCACTAAGGATCCGACCCTCAATCTGGATTGCCTCAGAGAATTATTGACAGAGCTATCAACTAGCACACTCCCCTGGATCTTCTATATAAAAACTTTGTTATCCAAGTTAAGCCTGATTTGGTTTCATTCTACTGGGATACCTCGTGGCACACGTCAAAAATTTAAAAACGTTTTATTGGAACTTCATCATAGGAGCCAGAATTTCTGCTGTATCCTCAGGTAGCCTCACGGACCTTTATTTGTCTTTTCAATGACTTTGGGCCTTTTACGAATTATGTTAGTAATCGATTTACACGAGCACTTTACATAAAATTCAGACTTGGAATTTTACTATTGGCCTTCTTCACTGCTCTTGAAACACAACAACTGATCTTTCTAATTTGTGTCCAATGGGTTGTCAGGCAGTTGAAGATGACGGACAGATATTATTTTGGTAGTACCTTTAAAAAGCAGTGTTCTTACTGGATTATCCCCCTCTGCCATCTCCTTGGCCTTAGTATTCATCGTAATGCTTTGAGAGTATTTGAGACTGTTACTAGAGAATGTGTTGTTTATTCAATTGCAAGCTGCTTGTTTTCAGTATGGCACATCAGGATGGAGCCTATTAGGCCTGAAGAAACCAAGGCCCTGATTTAAGAAAAGTGGCACTTCATTGTCATGAAATGCCACTTTTCTTGCGGCCAATTTTGCGCCCCTCTAACACCATTATGTGTGCGCCATATTTACAATTCAGTGCACCAGGGCACAAGTTAGGGACAATAATGTCATAATTTGTGATGCTATAGTTGTACTTTTCAGGATAAATGCAAAAAAGTTTGGAGCTAATCCTGCAAAGTACATAGAGGCCAATTAAAAATAATGGTTTGTCTTCTTTTAACACCTGCTCTGTGCAGGTGTTAAAAATGCAGCTAAAAATGGTGCAATGGAATCTTAAAGATTCTACTGTGCTATTTTTGCGGCCCCAACTGATGGAATGCCCCCTTTGCATTCCTTGTCCCTGGCACAGGCATAATGTGGCGCAAGGGTTTACAAAGTGGCGCAATGCGTGCCTTGCACCACTTTGTAAATATGGTGCAGCGTTTTTGACACACTATCGCCACATTAGCAGAACAGTTAATGTGGCAATAGTTGGAGCTAGGCTCTTTCTAAATTTGGGCCCAAGATTTAAAGGTACGTTTACCCAAAGACCTCACTGTATTGCAATGTTAGGAATTAGCCTTGGGTATCTTTAAAAAAAAAAAAAAAACTTACATTTTTAGCTTAAAATTTGCACACACTAGTGTTTTTTTACCAGTGATTACTAGGATTTTATTTCCTTAGGCACTCGAGTAATTATTTGAGTATTTATGTAACTTTATTGATCTTTTATTGTCTTTAAGAGGTGTGGTGCTGAGGATGGAACGGTTCCTTCCTCAGCTACAGTGGGCGTGTGCTAATAACGGAACCGTTCGGTACTCTGCATACACCCAGGAAATCCCTCTGCTGTTCACAGCAGAGGGATTTTATTTTTTATTTTTTAGTCCCAGGAGTGTGGAAAGAGCTTCCTCTGCCACCTGACGCATTTTTTTTAACTGTAATGACAATTAGTGTGCCTGGCATGCTGACGTCATTACAGTGAAAGTGAAACGAGCCAGCTAATTTCACTTTCACTGCTTCGGTGCTTATGAGGCTATCTCAGCCCCTCAAGCACGAATGCAGATGGGAGAGGTATCATTGGAATGGGGAGCATCTCCTTAGTGTATTCCACCTTGAGGATCACCCAAGGGGGTGATCCTCAAGCAGGAATTCACCCACTAGACACCAGGGAGGGGGGTCACCAGGGAGGGCGGAGCTACCCCTTGGGCAAGGGCTTGTGCTCCCCCTCAAAAGATTGTAACTATACAGTCTTTCTGTTCCCCGTGTGCACCTCGGGGCATAAAGCCCACTAGACACCAGGAATTACTATTTTTTTCGATTTGTAGGCGTGGGGCAGCCCAGTAAAGGCATGGCCATGACTCCACCTCCTAAAACAGAAACAGTCTTTCTGCACCCCTGGGTACAACTAGGGGCAATTACCCCATCGCCCCACCAAGAAGGGCAGAAAGCCTACTAAATGCCAGGGATACTTTTTTTAAGGGTGGGATCATGATTTCCCCACCACTCAATACTTCAAAACAGTTTTTGAGTCCCCGGGGGGGTGGCAGATGGGGATATTTACCTCATCAGCCCCAGGGAGGGAGGGGCAGAAAGCCCACTCGATACCAGTGATTACTTTTTCTAATAGTAGGGATGTGGGGCTGCTCAGCATGGGAATAACCATACAACTACCCCATATAAATGGCAGCACAGTCTTTCTGCCCTCCTAGGGTTAGAGGGAGCAGCTACCCCAATCAGTCCCCCCCAACAGGGGAGGGGGGGACAGAAAGCCCACAAGATACCAGGGGTTACTGTTCTTTCAATTTTAGGGGTGGGGCCATGACTCCGCCACCCATAAAATGGGGACGCAGTCTTTCTGCCCCCCAAGGGTCAGATGAGGCAAATTACCCCCATCTACCCTTCTGAGGGGGGAGAAAGACCACTAGATACCAGGGATTACTGCTTGAAAACAAATTGTAGGGGTGAGGGAGGCCCAGCATGGAAATAGCTATTCCCCCGCCCCTCACAAAAGGGGAAACAGTCTTTCTGACCCCGCTGGGGGCCAGAATGGGTCAATTGCACCCATATGCTTCCTAGGGGGCAGCAAGCCTACTGGATGCCAGGGATTACTTTTTTTTATTGTAGGTGTGGGATCTGCTCAGCATGGGCATGGCCATGCCCCACCCTCTGAAAAATGGGGAAACAGTCTCTCTGTCTCCCCCAGAGGACAGCTGTGGGCAATTAATCGCATCTGCCCCCCTGGGGGGGGGGGAGGCAGAAAGCCCACTAAACACTAGCAAATACTTTTTTATTATAGGGGAGGTGGATGCCCGGCATAGCTATTCTCCCCCTCCCAATAAAAATGAAGCAACAGACTTCCTGCTTCCCCTGAGGGCAGATTTTTACCCCCAAACTGCCCTACGAGGGGCACAAAAAACACACTGTATGTCAGCAGTATATATTTTTGGCAATATTATGGTGTGGGTCTTTCTCAGCATAACATGAGGCCCCGCCCTCAGCCCTAAAATCTAAACAGTCTTTCTGCTCACCTACAGACTAAACCATCTCATCCCAATGGCAAGCAAGAGGGCATTTGAGTGTTTTAGATGTTGTTTTTACAAATGGGCCAGGAGAGTTTGGTTAACTCTCAGTATCATCCCACTTGCAATGGTGAACAGCTGCACTTTTTGGGCTTGAGTAGGCTACCATTTGGAAAAACCTACCAGGCCCAGACCGTTCTGAAAACTAGACATCTGGGGGAGTTCAGGGTGGTGTGCTTCACATGCATCCCCCATCATTTTCTTACCCACAATGCTCTGCAAACCTCAAACGTTGACTGCAAACACACATTTTCCTCACATTTCTGTAATGGAAATCCGCAAGATTCCACAAAATTCCTACCACCCAGCATTGCCCTACTTCTGCCGATGAAAATTCTCTTAAACTTGTGTGGTTGGGCCTAGTGCCAGCAACAAGCACGGATCCAACTGAGATCAATAGAAGTCCTCATGCAAAGTCTCCTACTGTCCTTGGTTTGATCCGTTCCTGTCACTGGCATCAGGCCCAGCCACACAAGTGGTTCAATATTTTTATCAACAGAAGTAGGGAAATACTGGGTGGTAGGAATTGTATGGATTCCTGCAGGAAAAAGGTTCTATCACAGAAATGTGAGGAAAATATGTTTTTAGTCAATGTTTGAGGTTTGCAAAGGATTCGGGGTAAAACAACTTGGTGAGAGCCACCCACATCACCCCATCCTGGATTCCCCTAGGTGTCTAATTATCAAAAATGTACAGGTTTGCTAGGTTTCCCTCGATGCCAGCTGAGCTAAGGCCCAAAAAGCACAGCTACCCGCTTTACAAAAAAATTGTCAGTTTTGTGTGGAGAAATTTGATGTATCCATGTTGCGTTTTGGGCCGTTTCCTATCATGGGCACCAGCCCTCCCACACAAGTGAGGCACCATTTTTATCAGAAGGCTTAGGAGAATGCTAGGTGTAAGGAAGTTTATGGCTCCCTGCAGATTCCAGAACTTTACATCAAAGAAAAGTTAGAAAAATGTGCTCTCTTAGTGAAAGTTTGAGGTTTGCAAGAAAGTCTGGGTAACACAACCTGGTGAGAGCCATGCACATTGCCCCATCCTGCATTCCTCTAGGTTTCTACTTTTCAAAAATACATAGGTTTGCTATGTTTCCTAGATGTCTGAGGTAGGGACCCAAAAACACAGCTGCCCACTTTGCAAAAAATGGGTCAGTTTTGCATTGAAAAATTTGATGTATCCATGCTGCGTTTTGGGCCATTTCCTGTTGTGGCCACTAGGCCTACCTTCACAAGTGAGGTACCATTTTTAGCAGATGATGTAGGGAAATGCTGGGTGTAAGGAAGTTTGTGGCTCTCTGCAGATTCCAGAAATTTCCAACACAGAAATGTGAGGAAAATGTGTCTTTAGTCAAAGTTTGAGGTTTGCAAGGGATTCTGGGAAACACAAACTAGTGAGAGCCATGCAATCTGTCCTATCCTAGATTTCCCTAGGTGTCTAGTTTTAAAAAATTTACAGGCTTGCTAGTTTTCCATAGGTGCAAAAAACCCTTGCTTCTAAATTCTATATCTTGTGCCTATTTTGGAAATACATAGGTTTTCTTGATACCTATTTTTCACTGTTTATTTTTTACCAAATGAATTGCCACATACCTGGTACACAATGAAAAAACATTGCAAGGTGCAGCTCAGTTATTATCTCTGGGTACCTCAAGTTCTAGGAAAACCCACAAACCCTATGTATCTACACAAACGGAAGGGTCTAGCAGATGTAATGGTTTATAGGTTTTGTAAATCTGCCATTATAACGAGAAGTTACAAATGAAAATGTTGTCACAAATGCCTGTTTTTTCCTACCAATGTTCAATATTTTTTTAATTCAACATGTGATTTCTTTGGGAAAACCTTGTAGGGTCTGCACACATGCCCCTTGTTGAATTCAGAATTTTGTCTAGTGTTCAGAAATGTATAGCTTTCCGGGACCCGCCATGGGTTTCACAGCTGCTTCCTCTACAAACTGCAAGGAGGTTGGAAGCACAAAAAATAGGAAGCATAGGCTATTGCCAAGTAAAATACCAAAAGTGTGTTAAAAAAAAAATTCTGAATTGTCTGCCTGTTCCTGAAAGCTGGGAAGATTGTGATTTTAGTGCCACAAACTGTTTGTTAATATCATTTGGAGAACAAAAAACAGGCTGGCACTTTTTTCTCATTCCCCCCCCCCAAAAAAACAAAATGTAGCTGTATTTTTGCCTATTTCTGGGTCCTATCCAGAGGAATCCACAAACCCTGGGTACTTTTAGAATTCCTAAGATGTTGTAAAAAAGGATACAAATTTGACATGGATAGCTTAAGTGGACAAAACGCTATGGAGGCCTAAGCACCGAAAAAAAGACCTAGCACTGGGGTGGGAAAAGATCTAGCAGCGAAGGGGTTCATTTCTATTTGGAAGTTTTTAATACTGTATTTAATTTGTACTGTAATGATTTATGCTTGCTTTTCACATGGATGCATGGCTTTTTTTCCTGTACCTTTTTATGGCTTTCTGAGCCGAAATAAAGGAAAATAATAAAGAGGCATGCTGTCATTTTCTTTATTGTGGTCCTAATAAATGTGGGCTTCCATAAACAATATAAAAATTGTCCGGTCCGGACACACTTCTTGTTATGGGTCTTGTCATTCCCAATATCCCCTCATGTTCCAATTACATGAAATCGTGCTACAGATGCAACTACTTCAAAGCATCCCTTGGTGCTCACTATTGTCGCTTCTCAAGTGGAATATGCCAGAGCACATTAAACGAATTAGACATTCTCAACCGCATCTTTTCTCGGAGGGGGCACTTTCCTTGAGTAGTAAGCGATGACCACATTCCTTGAAGAAAGAGAGATGACATGTGGCCGCTAGAGGGGAACAACGAGTACTCCATATCGGAGGTGGGATTGAAATGACTAAGGTAAAGGTCACGGTGAAAAGGTGGTTATCATATAGTCACAGAGTTCCTTACAGTCATCCTGTTTGCTATGCCCTTCATTTGCCTGTGCGGTTAATCCCCACAGCGTGTATGAGCATTCTCATTCCATATGTGGCTTCCACCTTCAATGCTTTGACATCAACAATCACTGCAAATCACAACAAACGCCGACTCGCTGAAGAGGTGCTGTGAGCCATAATGTCAAACTCTATTACTTAAGCCCTTGCTACTTCCTCCAAAGTGCTCTGCAGCGATTTCACTGCATTACTCCCTTCCAAGTGCTCTGCAGTGGTTTCACTGCACCACTTCCTACTGTGTGCTTCGCAGTCGTTTGACTGCACCACTACCTTCCAGGTGCTCTACAGTGGATTTACTGCATCACTTCTTTCAAGGTGCTCAGCAGTCGTTTCACTGAACCACTTCCTTTCAGGTGCTCTGCAGGGGTTTCAATGCCTCACTTACTTCCAGGTGCTCCGCAGTGGTTTCACTGCACTACTTCCTTCCAGGTGCTCCTCAATGGTTTCACTCCATCCCCTCCTTCAAGGAGCTTCGCAGTTGTTTCACTGCACCATTTCCTTCCAGGTGCTCTGCAGTGGTTTCACTGCACCACTTTTTTCCAAGTGCTCTGCAGAGGGTTCACTGCACCACTTGCTTTCAAGTACTCTGCAGTGGTTACACTGCACCACTTACTTACTGGTGCTCCGCAGAGGTTTCACTGCATCACTTCCTTGAAGGTGCTTTGCAGTCGTTTCACTGAACCATTTCTTTCCAGGTGCTCTGCAGTGTTTTTACTGCACCGCTTTTTTCCAAGTGCTCTGCAGTGGTTCCACTGCATCACTTCCTTTCAAGTACTCTGCAGTGGTTAAACCGCATCACTTTATTCCAAGTGCTCCGCAGTTGGTTCACTGCATCACTTCCTTCAAGGTGCTCTGCAGTTGTTTCACTGCACCACTTCCTTCCATGTGCTCTGCAGGGGTTTTGCTGCACCACTTCCTTCCAGGTGCTTCGAAGGGGTTTTGTTGCACCACTTCCTTCCAAGTGCTCCCCCGTTGGTTCACTGCATCACTTCCTTCAAGATGCTTCGCAGTCGTTTCACTGCACCATTTCCTTCCAGGTGCTCTGCAGTTGTTTCACTGCACCACTTTAATGTAAGTACTCTGCAGAGGTTTCACAGCACCACTTGCTTTCAAGTACTCTGCAGTGGTTACACAGCCCGCTTCCTTCCAGGTGCTCCGCAGTGGTCTCACTGCATCACTTCCTTCAAGGTGCTTTGCAGCCGTTTCACTGCACCAATTCTTTCCAGGTGCTCTGCAGTGTTTTCACTGCACCACTTTTTTCCAAGTGCTCTGCAGTGATTCCACTGCATCACTTCCTTTCAAGTACTCTGTAGTGGTTACACTGCATCACTGCCTTCCAAGTGCTCTGCAGTCGTTTCACTGCACCACTTCCTTCAGGTTCTCTGCAGTGTTTTCACTGCACCACTTTTTTCCAAGTTCTCTGCAGTGATTGCACTGCACCACTTCCTTTCAGGTACTCTGCAGTGGATACACTGCATCATTTCCTTCCAAGTGCTCCACAGTCATTTCACTGCACCACTTCCTTCCAGGTGCTCCGCAGGGGTTTTGCTGCACCACTTCCTTCCAGGTGCTTCACAGTGGTTTTGCTGCACCACTTCCTTCCAAGTGCTCTGCAGTTGGTTCACTGCATCACTTCCTTCAAGATGCTTTGCAGTCGTTTCACTGCACCATTTCCTTCCAGGTGCTCTGCAGTGGTTTCACTGCACCACTTATTTGCAAGTACTCTGCAGAGGTTTCACTGCACCACTTGCTGACAAGTACTGTGCAGTGGTTACACAGCACCACTTCCTTCCAGGTGCTCCGCAGTGGTTTCACTGCATCACTTCCTTCAATGTGCTTTGCAGTCGTTTCACTGCACCATTTATTTCCAGGTGCTCTGCAGTGTTTTCACTGCACCACTTTTTTCCAAGTGCTCTGAAGTGATTCCACTACACCACTTTCTTTCAAGTACTCTGCAGTGGTTATACTGCACCACTTCCTTCCAGGTGCTCCGCAGTGGGTTCACTACATCACTTCCTTCAAGGTGCTCTGCAGTAGTTTCACTGCACCACTTCTTTCCAGGTGCTCTGCAGTGTTTTCACTGCACCACTTTTTTCCATGTGCTCTGCAGTGATTCCACTGCACCACTTCCTTGTAAGTAGTCTGCAGTGGTTACACTGCATCACTTCCTTCCAAGTGCTCCGCAGTCATTTAACTGCACCACTTCCTTCCAGGAGCCCTACAGTGGTTTCACTGCATCACTTCCTCCAAGATGCTTTGCAGTCGTTTCACTGCACCATTTCTTTTCAGGTGCTCTGCAGTGTTTTCACTGCACCACTTCTTTTCAAGTACTCTGCAGTGGTTATACTGCACCACTTCCTTCCAGGTGTTCAAAAGTGGGTTCACTTCATCACTTCCTTCAAGGTGCTCTGCAGTAATTTCACTGCACCACTTCCTTCGAGGTGCTCTGCAGTGTTTTCACTGCACCACTTTTTCCAAGTGGTCCGCAGTGGTTCCACTGCACCACTTCTTTTCAAGTACTCTGCAGTGGTTATACTGCACCACTTCCTTCCAGGTGTTCAAAAGTGGGTTCATTTCATCACTTCCTTCAAGGTGCTCTGCAGTAATTTCACTGCACCACTTCCTTCGAGGTGCTCTGCAGTGTTTTCACTGCACCACTTTTTCCAAGTGCTCTGCAGTGTTTCCACTGCACCACTTCCTTGTAAGTACTACTCTGCAGTGGTTACACTGCATCACTTCCTTCCAAGTGCTCCGCAGTCATTTACCTGCACCACTTCCTTCCAGGAGCTCTGCAGTGGTTTCACTGCTTCACTTCCTTCCAGGTGCTTCGCAGTGGTTTTGCTGCACCATTTCCTTCCAGGTGCCCTACAGTGGTTTCACTGCATCACTATCTCCAAGATGCTTTGCAGTCGTTTCACTGCACCATTTCTTTTCAGGTGCTCTGCAGTGTTTTCACTGCACCACTTTTTTGAAGTGCACTGCAGTGGTTCCACTGCACCATTTCTTTTCAAGTACTCCGCAGTGGTTATACTGCACCACTTCCTTCCAGGCGCTCCACAGTAGTTTCACTGCACCACTGCCTTCCAGTTGCTGTGCAGTGGTTTCACTGTACCACTTCCTTCCATGTGCTCCGCAGTGGTTTCACTGCACCACTTCCTTCAAGGTGCTCTGCAGTGGTTTTACTGCACCACTTCCTTCCACATGCTCTGCAGTGGTTTCACTGCATCACTTCGTCCAAGTGCTCTGCAGTGGTCTCTCTGCACCACTTCCTTCCAGGTGCTCTGCAGGGGTTTCACTGCCCCACTTCCTTCCAGGTGCTCCGCATTGGTTTCGCTGCACCACTTCCTTCCAGGTGCTCCGCAGTGGGTTCACTGCATCACTTCCTTCATGGTGCTCCACAGTGGTTACACTGCATCGCTTTCTTCAAGGTGCTCCACAGTGGTTACACTGCATCATTTCCTTCTAGGTGCTCCGCAGTCGATTTACTGCATCACTTCCTTCAAGGTGTACCGCGGTAGTTTCACTGCACCACTTCCTTCCAAGTGCCCTGCAGTGGTTTCACTGCACCACTCCATTCCATTCTGCAGTGGTTTTACGGCAACAGGATTTTTTAAAAATAAAACCTTGCAAAAATAAATGGCTAGCATGAGCCAGCAACATGTTTATTCTCTTTATCCATGCGTATTATAAAAGAACGAACAAAGATAACTGCTTGGCTTTTGATTCTTCAGCCACTGGAATCACAAGTTTGATAAAATTGAAAGAAAGCTGACAAATGCGAGCTGGGGGTTTTATAACTAATATATATTTACATCAGATCATAAGGAAGGTATGAAAAAGTGAGAAATTTAGGGCAGGAGAAAGAGAAAAGAAAAGTGAAACGTGTTTATATGTTTATAAAATGGAATGAAATATAGATATGGGCGTGGGTTTGATGTGTCTGTACTTAACTGGAAGAATTGTGTCTGAATTATTGAGGGTACGTGCGCGAATGAATTTGTCGTAGATATTGACGTTATTATTAAAACTGGCATGCATTCTATTTCCGGAATAAAAGCTGTCTAATGGACACATATGGGCATTATAGCGCATATGCTCACACCAACATTCGGCTAACAATATTTCTTACCTGCGACATCCGACAGCTTCGAATAGTGATCATGGCCACCCCCTGAAGAAGGTTCTATATCTGTATCAAAAAAGAGAATGGCACAATCTTCAGTGAACGACATCCGGGTTTTATGCAACTACAAGGTTTGTTGAAACTTTTATGCATTCTTAGATCACAGAGCTATAAGGACTTCAGCAAACCCTTCTTCTTCTAGTGGAAAAAAGGCAAGTTGTAATCGCATTTCTCGAACCTGATGGTAGGACCTGGTTCAGACCAATGTCCTCTTCGACCCTCCAAAGCGAGCCCTTATCGGCCACCTAAGCTCTATTGTATTTGCCATTCATTGTAGGCAAAACAGTAACCTTTGATGTGGAACCGGGAAAAGAAAGATATATTATTTTAGTGTCTGAACTGTACATCCTGGAACTCGAAAAAATGAGATTAATCTTGGCTTCTCTGCTTCATAAAATGTGTGATCCTTGACGAATATTTTATTTCACTGAACCTCTTTTTTAATTATCACCTATGAGAACATATTCCAATATGAAAGTTTTGGATGTGCACTGTACAAAAACTTTTTGTGTTTGATTTAATAGATAATAACGTTGCTCCATCTAAGGATCTAGGCTACATACTATAGGGTATACATATCAAGTGACCCATGGCATTGCTGTCAGGAAGGGGGACACTTTCTTGAATTTTTAAGAAACCCTATCAAATGTTTACAAGATGTTTGTGGCATTATTTACCTGCTATATACTTTCAGGACTGGGCTAATGCACGGGCTTGTAAAACCTAATCAGACCCTTGGCTCGACTGTGGCTGGGATCTCCTTGTAAATTTGGTGGGACCTCTAGGTGTCACTGTCACTTTTCCTGCACCCCGAGGTTAACTGCAGCAGGCATGGGGAGGCTTCAGGAAAGCAGGATAGGGAGGGAAGTAGAGAATGTGTAGAAAGAGAGAGAATGGATACGTGGAATGAGATTGATAGAGGACGTTATTGGGGCTAGTTTAATCGTGTTTGCCTAGGTCGAGTGGAGCACAGGATGCTAAAGAGGGATCTAGAGACAAAGGTCTAGTTATTTTAAGTTGTGAGGATCTTAGACCCATATTTATACTTTTTTAGCGCCGCATTTGCGTCACTTTTTGATGCAAAAGCGGCGCAAACTTACAAAATACAATTATATTTTGTAAGTTTGCGCCGCTTTTGTGTCAAAAGTGACGCAAATACGACACCAAAAAAGTATAAATACGGGTCTTAATTGGTACAACGTAGTCTAAAGAACATTTTACCATGAGCTCACCCTGCTTCCAGAATAAAAGCAACCCTTTGCATACGGAAAAGGCCTCTGTGTTTTATCTGCTGCCCCAAAATTTGCCTGTGCAGTAGAGCAGTGGCACGTAGTCAGACCCACCCTAAAGGTCAGATATAAAATTCTTTAATAGCATCAACCATTGAATAAATGTTTCTTTTTAGTGATATACCAGGCAGTGTTGAGTATATAAAATAATTCAATCTGTAATGTCAGTACTAAACAGGAGCCCACTATTGTCATAAGCAGCTGCAAGTGTCAGTAGATTCTCAAACCTATTCCAGAATTTTATTGTAATCAACATACCACAAGAGACACAAGAATTCAATCGTCTGTGTGGTTGTAATACTGGTTCTCACGCTATCATTGCTTTCCCTGCGTTATGCAACTATATACGATTTCTCAGAAAGTTGACAGTAAATTAACACTCATCACAGATCACAAGTAAGAAAGCCAGCAAGGTAACTCAAACTTAAGTCAATCTTAGGTTTGTTCATTGGGAACCATTGCCTTGAGTAATAGTAGTGCCTGTCATAGACAGTGCTTAAACAATATCATGTGAGGTATGGAGCATTATATATAGAACAAATTATTATTTTTGATCATTATAGCACAATACAAAACAAGGCACCAGCTCAACCCTATCAGAATACTAATACCCTGTTCGAAGGTGTTATCAATGCACCAGCTACTGATAATTAACATGAAATGCCTGTTTTTATATTTCGCCTGCACAACACCTGTGCTGTGCTTGCAAAGTCTTTTGTATTTAAAAAAAATCTTAAAAGGGGCTAGGAACCCGCCCCTTACTTACCTGAACTTATTATTCATAAATTTCAACGTTGCTCTAATTGACTTGCTTCTTATTTTCCAGCACATCATCTGCTTTCACTTGCTACGCTTACTGCTCTGCTTTTGCCGTCCATGTTATTGTGTGGAGCTTGGGCCAAGTACAGCTTCTCGACACTGGCCAATGGCTTCTGACCAGCACTCTTCTACTGGCTATTTCACTGTGAGGGACATTTCCTTGCATTTACCTAGTTGCTTCACCCCTTGCCTATTGTTCCCCTCCCATATCCTTCATTGCCCGAATGGTGGAGAACTCTCCACAGCAACAAACTCACTTTATGTCCCCACAAACAGCTGTCTTCAAATACGTTCCCCTACTGTGGCACAGGGAAATGTTTGCATAAGTTTGCTCCATCACATTTCCCAAGTGAAGTACTCTCGGACTGCTAGCTACACTTTGTCCATTAACACAGTGGGTTTACATTTCTTGAAAGATGCAGGAGTCAAATGTGATTCTTTGTAGTATTCGGTCAGCCCACAGAAAAAAGCCTGTTTCATGTTTTGGGACTGATGATATGCAGAGAACAGATATGAACATTTTCAGAATTTACCTCTCTATTGCTGCAGATATGTAGCTGTACAGCTGAACAGTCCAGCCAGTGAGAAACTGTGCACCACAGAAAAACTTATGCCATCTCTATATGTTTGGTATGGCAGTTCTCATATGTTGCTTTCATTAGCAGGAGGTTACTCCCCAGGGAGCAGCGTTGGAGTGCCATTGAGAGGGAGGCCTTTGCTGTGGTTTGGTCCCTGAAGAAGCTGAGACCATACCTCTTTGGTACTCACTTTGTAGTTCAGACTGACCACAGACCTCTCAAATGGCTAATGCAAATGAAAGGTGAAAATCCAAAACTGTTGAGGTGGTCCATCTCCCTAAAGGGAATGGACTTTATAGTGGAACAGAGATCTGGGACTGCCCATGCCAATGCAGATGGCCTTTCCAGGTTCTTCCACTTAGAAAATGAAGGTTCTCTTGGGAAAGGTTAGTCTCATCCTCTTTCGTTTGGGGGGAGTTGTGTAAGGAAATGCCCCCTTGGCATGGTTACCCCCTGACTTTTTGCCTTTGGTGATGCCAAGTTATGATTTGAAAGTGTGCTGAGGCCTGCTAATCAGGCCCCAACACCAGTGTTCTTTCCCTAACCTGTACTTTTGTTTCCACAATTGGCACACCCTGGCATACAGATAAGTCCCTTGTAACTGGTACCTCTTGATGCCAGGGAAGGTCTCTAAGGGCTGCAGCATGTCTAATGCCACCCTGGGGACCCCTCACTCAGCACATACACACTGCCTGCCAGCTTGTGTGTGCTAGTGGGGGTAAAAAAGACTAAGTCAACATGGCACTTCCCTCAGGGTGCCATGCCAACCTCACACTGCCTACAGGTATAGATAGATAAGTCACCCCTCTAGCAGGTCTTACAGCCCTAAGGCAGGGTGCACTATACCATAGGTGAGGGCATAAGTGCATGAGCACTATGCCCCTACAGTGTCTAAGCAAAACCTTAGACATTGTAAGTGCAGGGTAGCCATAAGAGTATATGGTCTGGGAGTCTGTCATGCACAAACTCCACAGCACCATAATGGCTAAACTGAAAACTGGAAAGTTTGGTATCAAACTTCTCAGCACAATAAATGCACACTGATGCCAGTGTACATTTTATTGTAACATACACCCCAGAGGGCACCTTAGAGGTGCCCCCTGAAACCTTAACCGACTACCTGTGTAGGCTGACTGGTTTTGGCAGCCTGCCACACACCAGACATGTTGCTGGCCACATGGGGAGAGTGCCTTTGTCACTCTGTGGCTAGTAACAAAGCCTGTACTGGTATAGGTGCTTCTCACCTCCCCCTGCAGGAACTGTAACACCTGGCGGTGAGCATCAAAGGCTCACCCCCTTTGTTACAGCGCCCCAGGGCACTCCAGCTAGTGGAGATGCCCGCCCCCTGGACACAGGCCCCACTTTTGGCGGCAAGTCCAGGGGAGATAATGAGAAAAACAAGGAGGAGTCACCCACCAGTCAGGACAGCCCCTAAGGTGTCCTGAGCTGAGGTGACCCCTGCCTTTAGAAATCCTCCACCTTGATTTTGGAGGATTCCCCCAATAGGAATAGGGATGTGCCCGCCTCCTCTCAGGGAGGAGGCACAAAGAGGGTGTAGCCACCCTCAAGGACAGTAGCCATTGGCTACTGCCTTCCCAGACCTAAACACACCCCTAAATTCAGTATTTAGGGGCTCCCCAGAACCTAGGAAACTGGATTCCTGCAACCTAAGACGAAGAAGGACTGCTGAGCTGAAAAACCTGCAGAGAAGACGGAGACACCAACTGCTTTGGCCCCAGCTCTACCGGCCTGTCTCCCCACTTCTAAAGACACTGCTCCAGCAACGCGTTCCACAGGGTCCAGCGACCTCTGAAGCCTCAGAGGACTACCCTTCATCTAGAAGGACCAAGAACTCCAGAGGACAGCGGCTCTATTCCACAAAGACTGCAACTTTGCAACAAAGAAGCAACTTTGAAACCACACATGTTTCCCGCCGGAAGCATGAGACTTTGCAATCTGCACCCGACGCCCCCGGCTCGACTTGTGGAGAACAAACACCACAGGGAGGACTCCCCGGCGACTACGAGACCGTGAGTAGCCATAGTTGACCCCCCTGAGCCCCCACAGCGATGCCTGCAGAGGGAATCCCGAGGCTACTTCTGACTGCGACTGCCTGCTTCAAAGACCTGACACCTGGTAAAGACACTGCACCCGCAGCCCCCAGGACCTGAAGGATCCGACCTCCAGTGCAGGAGCGACCCCCAGGTGGCCCTCTCCCTTGCCCAAGTGGTGGCTACCCCGAGGAGCCCCCCCCCTTGCCTGCATCGCTGAAGAGACCCCTTGGTCTCCCATTGAAACCTATTGCGAACCCGACGCCTGGTTGCACACAGCACTTTGGGATTGCTCTGAACCCCCAATGGGTTCTACCTTGGACCCAACTTTGAACCCCGTAGGTGGTTTACTTACCTGCAAAAACTAACAAACACTTACCCCCCCCAAGAACTGTTGAAAATTGCACTGTGTCTAGTTTTAAAATAGCTACATCTCATTTGTGTGAAAACTGTATATGCTATTGTTCTAATTCAAAGTTCCTAAATTTCCTAAGTGAAGTACCTTTCATTTAAAGCATTACTTGTAAATCTCGAACCTGTGGTTCTTAAAATAAACTAAGAAAATATATTTTTCTATACAAAAACCTATTGGCCTGGAATTGTCTCTGAGTGTGTGTTCCTCATTTATTGCTTGTGTGTGTACAACAAATGCTTAACACTACCCTCTGATAAGCCTACTGCTCGACCACACTACCACAAAATAGAGCATTAGAATTATCTCTTTTTGCCACTATCTTACCTCTAAGGGGAACCCTTGGACTCTGTGCATACTATTCCTTACTTTGAAATAGTGCATACCGAGCCAACTTCCTACACTTGGCATGAATCAGAAAGCCCTAACATTGAGAGAATGTGTACAGTATTGATGCAGTACTGCTAAAGTAATAAAAAAAAGAACACAGCACAAGAAAAATCCCCAACCAATGTGGAAACATAGAGAATATTTTAATGAACAAAATGATCCTGACACGACAAAATCGAATAAGTAGAACCAAAGGTATGAATTTATAAAGTTTGATATAAAAAAATATTGCAAACAGCACAGACCAGGTCTGCAAGAGTGGACGAAGTCAAAAGCTAAGGTTGACCATGGTGGATTGCCAGTGTGATACAGGGATTAGGATTGTTCCAGTAGAAATTTACTTTAGGATTTTTTGATACCAATAAAAAGTGGTTGTTGATGAGTTGTCAACCAGGCACACCAAATCTATAGCAGGGCTCGACGATTACCGGTTGCCAAAGAGAAGGGATCCAGTGAGGTCATTGTCAAATGTGGAAAAGCTCTGATTGGGCAAAGTTCAAAGTCTGTGCCCAGGAAGGCCTCACCATCAACCGGTTGCTGTACAAGGTCAGTCCTGATGAAGCCCTCTACATTCAAACTTAGAAACTTTTCTGGAATTCATATCTCCTTCAGCAGGGCAAACTAGCATGCTCTGGCTGACTGGAGATTTAAGGTCAATGTCTGCGGCTTCGACTGCTTTCATTGGTTCTCCAGGCAGGAAGTTGTCAAAACATTTTTAAAGTCCTACTTCTTGCTGCATGCGGACAGAAGGAGTGCATTCTAAAACCAGGCCAGAGAATAGGACTTGGAGCAGGGTGTACCACTTGGGGACTGGGACTCACTCCAGCAGAGGCCAGTAGCAAGGTGCAGAGCAGGTCCAGGTGGTAATGGTCAGCTCAGCTGTTGCAGGAAAAGGGAATCTTGAAGCTTGTTTTGTCCTTAGACCCTCAAAGCGTGGTCAGCCAACTGACCAGGGAATTAAATGTGCCAATTAGGTATTGTAACAGGTGTAAAATGGGGAAATGGTCCCAGGATGCTTGTTTCCGATCCAGGGAGGACGTGGCCTGGCAGTTTGGGCTGGAATGTTTCCATGGGAAACAGGGTTAAGACTGATTTGCATATGGCTTGGTCCAAATTGGGGTGACATGGCGTGCAAAAAAAACAATGGATTTAGCTCAGATCTGTGACTTGGGGTGAATGTTTGACAATGTGCAGCATTCCATTCATCATCTTTTTGTGTTGCTGTAAGAAATAGAGCCACCGCATTACACACTGGACAGGTGAACTACTATTTAGAATCAGTGGCCACTGATGATTTCAGATAAAGTAATCTCTGAAACATTCAATTCTAGATTAACCTAAACAGTGACTTTCCCTAGCCAATGAAACATTACAAAAGCTGTGTCATGCAACAAAAAAATCCTTTTGGGACTAAAAATAGCCTGAATAATTCTCCAACAAAGAGGTGGTACTGAGAGCACTGGGATTGAAGCGGCACAGCTATAGGCAGTGTCCTCTCACTACAGAAAGCCTCTTTGGTCAGGCCTTTGGAGTCCAGAAAAAGTACAAGTAGCTGTTAAATGCAGTCAGTATTTGTCTTGGTTTGGGAGCTGTTAGAAATTGGGTCTTTGGTTGGCAGTCAGGTTACCCCCTGCCCAAGCAAGGACCCTCACTCTAGTCAGGGTAAAAGAGAATCACCCTCAGCTAACCTCTGCTTACCACCTTGGTAGCTTGGCACGAGCAGTAGGCTTAACTTCAGAGTGCTAGGTGTAAAGTATTTTTACCAACACACACAGTAACATAATGAAAACACTACAAAATGACAAAACACAGGTTTAGAAAAATAGAGAATATTTATCTATCCAAAACAAGACCAAAACGACAAAAAACCACAATACACAAGTCAAGGTATCAATTAAAAAGCAAGAAGAGTCTTTATGTAGTTTTAAAAACACACTGACACTGTTAGCGTGAAAACGTACCCTGGGTGCGTCAAAAATAACCCTGCACGAGCGAGTGTGCGTCACAAAGGGCTTGCGATGACCTTGCATCATTTCTCCTTTCGTGGGGTCGGGCGCGTCATTTCTTCTCTCTGCAGGAGAGCGTGCGTCGATCCGGTCAGCACTCTTGGGCCCAGGCAGGCCTTGCTTTGTTTTTACACGCCCAGCAGTGCTTGCGTTGGAAATCCAGCCGCACGATGACCCAAAAACCACGCAGCGCGGGTTGCGATCTACCAGCCTCCATCAGCGATTCTGTGCGTTGTTTCTCCAGCTCTGTGTGTCGATTCTTCGGTCGCATTGCAGGCGAGCATTGATTTTCAGCCGCGGAGCCAGCGGTGCGTTGTTTTTTCAGCCGCAGATCGGAGCTGCATCGATCTTTTCTCCACACGGCGCTCTGTGAGTGGATTTTCTCCTCTTAGGCTGCCGGCTTCTCCTTTCAGGGTCCAGGAACTAGATGGGCACCACTTGGCAGATTAGGAGTCTCTTCAGAGACTCCAGGTGCTGGCAGAGAGAAGCCCACACAAGATACCTGACTCGAAACGGAGAGAACACTGAAGGGGCATCAGGTGGAAAATAAACAGGCACCTCAGGGGGAGGGGGAGAGGGGGCGCCTCAGCTGGAGGAACGGACGACACCACTGGTCCCTGAGGGGGCTCCATGCCCACTGATTGGTCCTGGGGAGTGCAAAGCCACCGTCTCTCATGTCTCTCCAGTGGGTGGTTTGCCCACTACGTTATCCTAGGGAGTGCAAATCCAGAGTCTCTCAAGTCTCTCCAGTGGGTGGTTTTCTCACTGCGTTATCCTGGGAGTGCAAAGCCGCAGTCTCTCAAGTCTCTCCAGTGGGTGGTTTGCCCACTGCGTTATCCTGGGAGTGCAAAGCCACTGTCTCTCAAGTCTCTCCAGTAGGTGGTTTGCCCACTGCGTTATCCTGGGGAGTGCAAAGCCACAGTCTCTCAAGTCTCTCAAGTGGGTGGTTTCCCCACTGCTTGGTCTTGGGGAGTGCAAAGCCACAGTCTCTCAAGTCTCTCCAGTGGGTGGGTTGCCCACTGCTTTATCCTGGGGAGTGTTATGCCACAGTCTCACACGTGGATAACAGTCTCCACTGGTTCTGGAGGGGGCTTTGTGCTCAGAGTTCTTCATCCTGCCAAGGACTGAGGTAGTGGATGCCTTTCTCCACTGGTTCTGGAGGGGGCTTTGTGCCCAGAGTGCTTTATCCTGCCAAGGACAGAGGTAGTGGATTTGAATCTCCACTGGTTCTGGAGGGGGCTTTGTGCCCACAGTGCTTCATCCTGCCAAGGACAGAGGTAGTGGATGCCTTTCTCCACTGGTTCTGGAGGGGGCTTTGTGCCCAGAGTGCTTCACACAGCAGGACGTCTTCTGCAGCCTCGGATGGCTGCCCACTGGGGATGATGCTGGGGACTGTTGCTCAGGCAGCAGACATGCAGGTGGTGGTGCAGGTGGCGGTGCAGGTGTTGGTGTCCACCGCCGTACAGGTTGATGTTGTGGTTGGCAGAAGGGGAGACTCTGGTCCCTCAGTCGGAGCCTCCATGCCCTGTCCTGACCTGCTCTTCGACTTGTGTCCCTTCACCACCTTTGATGTCGCTGCTGGTGCCTTGCCACTGTCCCCTTTTGGCTTGGAGGAGCCCTTGCTTGCTGGTAGGTGCGGCTTCTCCCTCTGGCATGTGGGAACCTTCTTCACCTTGGCAGGTGGCGGAATGGCCTGCTCCTTGGCCTTGCTAGGTGGCACACTGGCAGCCTTGATGGCTGCCGCCCGCGATGTGACCGGACTTGCTGAGACCACTGTGCTAGAGGATTTGGTGGCTAAGGTGCTGAGCTAGGACCTGGACAGCCTGGCCCTAGGGGAATGACAAGGGGGGGAGGTGTAGGGAAGAGGTCAAAGTTTGCGAGGAAGAGTTTCTCAGACCCCATCCACTAGTCTGTCCAACTCCTCAGAAGTAAAGGCAGGGGTCCTTTCCCCAGACACTGTAGCCATTGTCGCTTCCAGACACAGGTCGCAGCAGCACTTGCAGTGTAGGTCCTCTCCTGTTGAAGGTCAGGTATCAAGTGAGTAAAAAGATAGAAATGGTGCGTATCGTCACCGCCGGCGTACAATGTCATTGGCTCCTGGAACCCATAGGGCCCAATGATAACCAATGCTGAATTGCACCGCGGTCTTCGATTGCCTACCGCAACGGTGTACAACGCCAGCGCAGTTACTTCATTTCACCTTGTCCCACCTTACAGGTCAGGCAGCCGCCATTTCAGGGGGCCACATGGCAAGCCAAATAACTGCGTCACACCTATTTAGGCCAGGAATACCGACAGACAAAGGCACATAGAGAAAATTTAATGTTTGTGCTAAACAGCCTTGTGAAACCTATGTGTTGTATGACCCTCTGCTCACCGTTCTCCTCCATAGGGCACGTCCGCTGGGACAGGTGATGAGATGGCTGCACACTCCGGTGTACAGACCTCTAGTGGACCTGTCGACAATGGAAGACAGACACATAATTATCACTCACAGACTTGATCGTGCAACAATCCAGGAACTGTGTGCCCAGTTAGAGCCTGACCTGATGTCAGCTATCCGCCATCCTACAGGAATACCCCCTCTAGTGCAGGTCCTGTCAGTACTCCATTTCCTGGCCAGTGGGTCTGTTCAAACAACAGTGGCCATGGCATCAGGGATGTCCCAGCCAATGTTCTCTAACATGTTGTCCAGAGTGTTATCTGCCCTGCTGAAACACATGCGCAGCTACATCGTTTTCCCTCAAGTGGAGGATCTGCCCACAGTGAAAGGTGACTTTTATGCCCTGGGATATATCTCCAACATCATTGGTGCCATTGATGGTACACATGTAGCATTTGTCCCCCCCACAGGAATGAACAGGTGTACAGAAACCGCAAAAGCCACCATTCTATGAATGTGTAGATGGTATGTTTGGCAGACCAGTACATCTCCCATGTGAATGCCAAGTATCCTGGCTCAGTGCATGATGCTTACATTTTGAGGAATAGCAGCATCCCTTATGTGATGGGGCAACTCCAGAGGCACCGTGGGTGGCTAATAGGTGAGCCTAAAGTCCCCACACAGTTTCATTTTCTGTCTGGGTATGGGAGATTCCCTAATGTTTGGAGGATGTCTAACAGTTGTCCCTCGATATTTTCAGGTGACTCTGGTTACCCCAACCTGTCATGGCTACTGACCCCAGTGAGTAATCCCAGGACAAGGGCAGAAGAACGCTACAATGAGGCACATGGGCGAACTAGGAGGATAATAGAGCGCACCTCCGGCCTCCTGAAAGCCAGATTCCTGTGCCTCCCTCTGACAGGTGGATCCTTATACTACGCACCGAAGAAGGTGTGCCAGATCATCGTGGCCTTCTGTATGTTGCACAACCTGGCTTTGCGACGCCAGGTGCCTTTTCTGCAGGAGGATGGGCCTGATGGTGGTCTTGCAGCAGCTGTGGAGCCTGTGGACAGTAAGGAGGGGAGGCAGAAGAAGAAAATGTAGACAACTGAAACAACATCATCATGCAATACTTCCAGTGAGACACAGGTAAGAGGATGGAACTGCTTCCCACATCTCATACTATTGTAGGACCTAGCATCAATCTGCCTTTTTACCTCTGTGTGTGGACCCTGACATGTCACTTTGGCTTTCCATTTCACAGATCTGGGTCCCACTTTGTGCCCTCTGCTATGATTACTGCTGACCTACGGCTGTGTAACATTGGTATGTGAACAAGTACATTGACATTTTTATATTTCAGAGATGTTGCAATTACACATTTGTGAAAGCACAGACTGACTCCAGATTGTTTTGTGATTCAAGGGTGTTTATTTCTGTGCTAATAAGTGGAGGGGGTGTGCAATGGGCTGGGGTGATGGTGGAGGATTGTCCATGGCAGAGTCCCGTCTCTTGGTCTCACAGGTGCATTGTCCAATGGGGCATAGGAAGGGGAGCAATGGCAGTTTAAGGTGGACAGGGTGACAAAGTGGGACAGAAGGGTGACATTCAGGAGGGTCTTATTTCCTGGCGGGGGTCTTGGTACTGCTTTCTGTCTTGTTCCTGGATCTTAGGGACCGTTTGCGGGGTGGTTCTCATTCTGCAGGGGGTGGGGTGCTGGTGGCCTGTTGGTCCTGTGGAGGTGCCTCCTGTCCACTAGCGCCAGCGAAGGTGGAGGGCTGTTCATCGTCCAGGCTAGTTTTAGGGTCCGTATGTGTCCCACTGTGTCCCTCATGGTGTTGACAAGGTCTGCCAGCACCTCTGCAATGGTGATCAAGGTGTTGTTGATGGACTTCAAGTCCTCCCTGATTCCAAGGTGATGTTCCTCATGCAGCCGCTGAGTCTCCTGAAACTTGGTCCGTACCGTGCCAATGGTCTCCTGGGAATGGTGGTATGCTCCCATGATGTTGGAGAGTGCCTCGTGGAGAGTGGGTTCCCTGGGCCTGTCCTTCCCCTGTCGCACAGCAGTCCTCCCAGCTTCCCTGTTATCCTGTCCCTCTCTCCCCTGAACCGTGTGGCCACTGCCACTGACCCCAGGTCAATGATTTTCTTGGGTTGGTGGGTTTGCCTGGGTTCCCTGTAGTGGTGGACACACTGCTGATTGACGTGTCTTGGGGACCGAGGGATGGGCCCGCTGGGTGGGTGCTGTGGTGGTGTTTCCTGAGGGGAAGGGTCTGTGGTGGCTAGTGACAGTGGCAGGGGAACCGACTGTCCAGAGGTCCCTTATGGGCCGGGCTGGTCATATTGATCCAGGGTTGCTGAGCCGCTGTCATCACTGTGGGCCTCTTCTGTGGGGGACTGGATATGTCTGGCACCTCCTGTCCGGTGACGTTGGGTATGGGTCCTGCTGGGGTGTAAATGCATAGTTTTAGTATCTGTGTGTGCCATCTTGTGCATTGGGTGAAGTACCCTCTACTCCTGTACTCCTGTGCTTGCATAATTGTCTTTGCCCTTTTGTGATAGTTGGTTTGGGGTCTGTGTGGGTATCTGTACTGGACATGCTTTGGTGATGGTGGTCCATGCATAGGTGTTGCTTGCAGGGCCTTGGTATTGGGATGTGTGGGTTGTGATAGTGGGACATATGTGAGATGATGGAGTGATGGGAGTGAGGGTATGTATGTGATGGCATGCAGGTGGGGTGGGGGATATAGTAGTAAAGATATGACTTACCAGAGTCCAGTCCTCCTGCTACTCCTGCAAAGCCCTCAGGATGCAGTATTGCCAAGACTTGGTCCTCCCATGTTGTTATTTGTGGGGGAGGAAGTGGGTGTCCACCGCCAGTCCCACGTACAGCCATCTGGTGTCTTGATACCACGGAACGCACCTTCCCCCGTAGGTCGTTCCACCTTTTCCTGATGTCATCCCGTGTTTTTGGATGCTGTCCCACTGTATTGACCCTGTTGACAATTCTTCGTCATAGCTCCATCTCCCTAGCAATGGAGGTCTGCTGCACCTGTGATCCGAAAAGCTGTGGCTCTACCCGGATGATTTTCTCCACCATGACCCTGAGCTCCTCCTCTGAAAACCTGGGGTGTCTTTGAGGTGCCATGATGTGGTGTGGGTGATGTGTGAGGTGCTGTCTGTTGTGATGTGTGGGGGAATGTGTTGGTGTGTGTGTTGATGTGTGGGGGAATGTGTTGGTGTGTGTGTTGGTGTGTGTTGGTGGATGTTGTAGGAGTGATGGTGTTGTCTGACTGCAGATGCTAGTGTTGTGTTTGATAATCTCTCTCTCTGGGCTTCTTCCACAATTGTTCGTTGTGGGTAATGTGGGTGTGTGTTTTATAGTGTTGTGGGTGTGTGGGTGTGGTGTGTGGATGTGTGTCAGGTGTGTGTATTTTGAATTGTTCAATGTGGTTGTGTTTTGTAAATATGTGTGTATTTTGAGCGCAGCGGTGTGTACCGCCAATGGATTACCACGGTTGTAAGACCGCCACGTTGATTCGTGTGTCGTGATAGTGTGGGCGTATTCTTGTTGGCATTACAGTGTAGGTTTTGGTATCGCCAGTTTATCACTGACCTTTGGTGTGGCGGACTTGTGTGGGTGTCTGTATTGTGGCGGATTCCGAGATGTGGGTCGTAATACCTGTAGCGGAATTCCGCTGCCGCAACGGTATGTTGGCGGTCTTCAGCACGGAGGAAAGCGAGATTTACCGCCAGGGTTGTAATGAGGGCCTATATATCCTACCTTAACCATACACTGCACTCTGCCCTTGGGGCTACCTAGGGCCTACCTTAGGGGTGTCTGAATGTAAGAAAAGGGAAGGTTGAGGCCTGGCAAGTGGGTATACTTGCCAAGTGGAATTTACAGTTAAAGATGCACATACAGACACTGTAGTGGCAGGTCTGAGACATGATTACAGAGCTAATTATGTGGGTGGCACGACCAGTGCTGCAGGCCCACTAGTAGCATTTGATTTATAGGCCCTGGGCACTTCTAGTGCACTGTACTAGGGACTTACTAATAAATCAAATATGCCAATCATGGATAAGCCAATTACATACACATTTTGTAAAGGAGCACTTGCACTTTAGCACTGGTTAGCAGTAGTAAAGTGCCTAGAGTGACAAAAACAGCAAAATCAGAGTCCAGCACACATCAACAACCTGGGGAACAAAGACAAAAAGTTAAGGGAGACCACACCAAGGATGAAAAGTCTACAACGTGTCCCCCCCAACTGAAAGTGGGGAGCAACTACCCAACCTCATGGGAGTTCTCATCACTAAGGCGGAAGAACCTGGACAGACCATCAGCATTGGCGTGCTCTGTACCAGGACGGTGTTCCACCGTAAAGTCCATCCCCTGTAGGCAAATGGACCACCTCAACAGTTTTGGATTCTCACCCCTCATCTGCATTAACCATCTGAGGGGCCTGTGGTCAGTCTGAACTCGAAAGTGAGTCAAAAACAAGTAGGGCCTTAGCTTCTTCAGTGCCCAGACCAGCAAATTCTTCACGTTCTATGGCACTCCAGCTACGTTCCCTGGGAAGTAACCTCCTGCTAATGAAGGCTACGGGTTGATCCAGGCCCTCTTCATTAAGCTGTGAGAGTACTGCTCCAATACCAAGCTCTGAGGCGTCTGTTTGCACAACAAACTCCTTTGAGTAGTCAGGTGCCTTCAGCACAGGTACTGTGCACATGGCAGCCTTCAGGGCATCAAAAGCGTTCTGGCAAGCCTCTGTCCAGATCACTTTCCTGGGTTGCTTCTTCGAAGTCATCCCAGTCAAGGGGGTAACAGTGGTACCATAACCCTTGACAAACCTCCTGTAGTATCCTGTGAGACCTGAGAAGGCTCTCACTACAGTCTGGGTCTTAGGAGGTTCAGAATCTTTGTCAATCTTTGGTTGTATGGGTGCCACCTAGCTACTCCCTACCTGGTGTCCTAAGTACACCACAGAACCCTGCCCTATCTGAGAGTTGCTCACCTTAATAGTGAGGCCTGCCTTCTGCAGGGCCTCTAACACTCTCCAGAGGTGTTGCAGGTGTTCCTCCCATGTGGAACTGAAAACAGCAATGTCATCCAGGTAAGCGGCACTGAACTCATCCAGCCCAGCCAAAACCTGGTTGACCAACCTCTGAAAGGTGGCAGGGGCATTCTTCATCCCAAATGGCATCACTTTAAATTGAAAGTGTCCATCTGGGGTAGAGAATGCTGACCTCTCCTTGCCCCCCTCAGTTAAGGCAATCTGCCAGAACCCAGATGTTAAGTCAAACGTTCTGAGGTACTTGGCAGCTCCTAACCTGTCGATTAACTCATCAGCTCGGGGGATGGGGTGTGCGTCGGTCTTGCTGATCGCATTGAGTCCCCGGTAGTCCACACAGAAACTGAGTTCTGGGGTGGCACCAGGTGCAGCAGCCTTTGGGACTAATACCACTGGGCTGGCCCAAGGACTGCTGGAGTGCTCAATAACCCCTAGGGCAAGCATTTTAGATACCTCATCCTTAATGCATGCCCTGACCCTGTCAGTCACACTGTAAACCTTCTGTTTAATAGATGTACTGTCCCCAGTATCCACATCATGTGTGCACAAGTGTGTGACTCCTGGGATCAAGGAAAACAGTGAGGAAAACTGTCCCAACACGTGGTGACAGTCTCCTTGCTGCTCTTCAGTCAGGAAGGGGGAGAGGATCACTCCCTCCACTGACCCATCTTTTTCTCCTGCAGACAGGAGGTCAGGAAGAGGCTCACTCTCCTTCTCTACCCCATCATCTGTCGCAAGGAGCATGGACAGTTCAGTCCGGTCAAAGTGAGGTTTGAGGCGGTTGACACCACTAAAGGGTTCCTTGGAGTCTGCAACTCCACCAGGTAGGTGACTTTGCTCTTGCGCTCCACCACCTCAAATGGCCCAATCTACTTATCCTGGAGCACCCTAGGCTCCACTAGTGCCATCACCTACATTTTCTGACCAGGTTGAAACTAGACCAGAGTGACATTCTGGTCATACCACCGTTTCAAATCCTCCTGGCTTGCTTCTAGGTTCTCCTGAGCGAGACTCCTGAAGCGGGCAGTCTGGTTTCTCAAAGCCGGCATGTAGCTAAATACATCCTGGGGGGTTTACTAGGAGCTTTCTCTAAAGCTTCCTTCACCAGACTCAAAGGTCCCCTCACAGGGTGGCCATAGATGAGCTCAAAGGGACTAATCCCAAGTCCCTCTTGAGGCACCTCCCTGTAGGCGAACAGAAGGCATGGCAAGAGGACGTCCCACTTCCGCCTCAAGGGCTCTGACAGGCCAATGATCATGCCTTTCAAGGTGCGGTTGAATCTCTCAACCAGACCATTACTTTGGGGGTGGTAAGGGGTGGTGAACTTGTAGGTTACCCCATACTCCTTCCACAGAGACTTCATACATGTGATTATGAAGTTGGTACCCCTATCAGATACCACTTCCTTGGGGAACCCCATGCGGGTAAAAACCCGAATCAAAGCACAACCCACCACAGGGGAAGTGATTGATCTCAAAGGAATGGCTTCTGGGTACCGGGTGGCATGGTCCACCAAGACCAGGATAAACCTGTTGCCATGGTTGCTAATGGCTGTCTTGGGATCCTGAGGCCCCACAATGTCAATGCCTACCCTCTCAAAGGGAGTACTGACAACAGGTAAAGGTTGTAGGGGAGCCTTAAATTTCCCGCCACTCTTGCCACTTGCCTGGCAAGTCTGACAAGACCTGGAATGTGAATATGAGTGCCTGCGCATTAGGGGCCAGTAAAAATGGGTGACAAGCCTCTCAAAGGTCTTGTCCTGCCCCAAATGTCCAGCTAAAGGCACATCATGAGCCAGCCCCAGTAGGAAGGCTCTAAAGCACTGGGGTACCACTAGCACATGGGCTGACCCAAGCTCAGACACCTTAGGCTCGCTATACAGGAGGTCATCCTCCCTATAAATCAGGTGTGATTCTGGCTCCTTGCCAGCCCCCGCAAACACTCCAGAGTAGGGCATGTCTTCGGTGCTGCACAGAATGCTTCCCTGGTGGGCCCCCCTTCCTGCTGCCACTGCGACAGCTCAGGGACCTCCCCCAGTTAAGCCACCTGTTCCCCTGTAGGTTCCGGGGTATCACCCTCAGACTCCTCCTCCTCCCGGACCGTGGGAACTTCTGGGGCCGGTTTCCCAGACCCCCTGCCTTTTCTCTTTTTGGCGGTCCCCTGGGCCACTGTTCCAGGCTCCAGGGGCTCTTGATTACCCTGACGGGCTGCCATTAACCTGGTGGATACGCATACCCACCCAGGCAGACCCAACATCTCCAAGTGAGACCTGTGTTCCACCTCCTTCCAAGGGCAATCCTCCAGGTCATTGCTAGCAAACAATCAACAGGCATGGTTGGACTCACAGCTACCTTCAAGGAACCTGAGACCCCCCCATTCAAAGGGAACCTGCACCACTCTGCACAGACATTCTGAGTTGTTCACTGCGACTACTTGGTGAAGTATACGCGGATTAATCTGCTCTTCAGACACCAGCTGATTCCTCACTGTAGTCACGCTGGCTCCTGGTCTCTCAGAGCCTCCACCCTCTGTCCACTAATGGTCACCCACTGCCTGTACTGCTTAGTGTTTTCAGGCACAAGGGTTTTCTGGACCATCCCACTGTTCACTAGTGAGACAAGGGTCATCTCAGCTGGTTCCCACCCACCTGAAACCAACTCCTCCCCAAGCGCTACACTGGCCAAACCCTGAAAAGGGGTGCTGGTGTACTTTTGGGGCATTTGGGGTCCCCCTCACATGACCCATCTGGTCACATGCACAGCGCTTACATGGGGGACCACCTGCCACTGGCTTCCCTTTGGAGAACCATGGCTTCTTCTCACTGGGGGGTGGGGAATCCTTGCCGTGGGAATCCGTTTGTGGCCCTTTAGAGAACTCCCCCTGTTTACCCTTACCCCGCTTTCCTCTGAGAGGGACCCTGCCCACCCTTGACTTGGTCTTACCCATACCTCTTTTGGACCCTGGTACTCTCCCAGTGGTCCGCTTCCTGCGCAAGCTTCCTGGGGTCAGTCAGCTTGCTGTCAATCAGGTGCTGGCGCAGCTCTGTAAAACATAGACTGTACAAGTGCTCCCAAGCAATCAGATTGTAAAGCCCCTCATACGTAGTTACCTTACTGCCCTTCACCCAACCATCCAGTGACCTGCAATAAGAATCAACACATTCTAACCATGTTTGGGATTCCCTCTTCTTGTAGGGTCTAAACTTATCCTTTTACTGCTCAGGGGTGAGACCATACCTTGTGAGCAAGGCATCCTTCATACTAGAGTAGGTAAGATTCTGAGCATCGCCTAAGGCTGTCAGTGTATCCCTCCCCTCTACCTCAAAGTGCTTCCACAGACCCGCCCCCCAATGAGCTTCAGGGACCACGTTCATGTGGAGAGCAGACTCATACCCCTTAAACCACAAGTATATGTCGTCCTCCCTTTTATAATCCTTCACAAGATCTTTAGGAATGTGTACCCACCTTTCAGGCTGCACTGTGATGTGGCTGCCACCATCCCTACTAGACTGGCTCCTCTGATCCAGCTCCCTCAAGCTGAGCTCATGAGCCAACAGCAACCTTTTTTCTTCAATGGTCATCCTCATTTTCTCCAACTCCCTCTGGTGCTCCCTCTCTGCCTGTCTGTCCTGCAAGTCCTCAGGGGTCAGACCCTTAGATGAGACACTGCTACCTGCCCTGGAGACCCTCTCACTGGACATAACAGGTCCACCCACAATATCATTGTGCATGGACTGCCCTTCCTTCACCTCATCCTCTGTGTGCCCTTCAGTACTCTTGGCTGTCACCCAGGCCCTCAGCGCCTCTTGCAGCTCCTCCTTCTTTGATGAGCTCTTAATGGAACAGTCAAAACTTTTACAGAACTGTTTTACCTGAGCCTTGGTATAGCTATCCAATTTCTCCAGGTCAAACGCAGCTCCAACTGATGCATCTCCAGATTGGGACATGATGAAAAGTCAACAAAAGTGCAAAGTTCCAAAAAGCAGAAAACAAGTTCCCAAATGAAGTTCAGAAGTCAATCAAAGATTACCACAAAGATGGATGTAGGGAAAAATCCAAGCAAAAGAGAAAAATCAAAGATCACCAAACAAGTAGTATGTGGTCATGTAGTGGTCTGCACTCAAAACAGTAGTGTACACTTAATTATTGTATGTCAAGTACAAATACAAGTCCAATCCCAACCGCTGATCACCAATGTTAGAAATTGGGCCTTTGGTTGGCAGTCAGGTTACCCCCTGTCCAAGCAAGGACCCTCAGTCTAGTCAGGGTAAAAGAGAATCACCCTCAGCTAACCCCTTTTTACCCCCTTGGTAGCTTGGCACGAGCAGTAGGCTTAACTTCAGAGTGCTAGGTGTAAAGTATTTGTACCAACACACACAGTAACTTAATGAAAACACTACAAAATGACACAACAAAGGTTTAGAAAATAGAGAATATTTATCTACCCAAAACAAGACCAGAACGACAAAAATCCACTATACACAAGTCAAGTTATCAATTAAAAAGCAAAAAGAGTCTTAATGTAGTTTTAAACACATCCTAACACTGTTAGCGTGAAAATGTACCTTGGGTGTGTCAAAAATAACCCCTCACAGGCGAGTGTGCGTCAAAAAGGGCTTGTGATGAGTCGATTTCACTCATGAGAGAGATCTTGCGTTGTTTCTCCTTTTGTCAGGTCGGAGTGTGTTGTTTCTTCTCTCCGCAGGAGAGCGATGCGCCGATCTGGTCAGCACTCTCGGGTTCAGGCAGACCTTGCATTAGTTTTACACACCCAGCAGTGTTTGCGTCAGAAATCCAGCCGCACGATGATCAGAAAACCACGTTGCGTGGGTTGCGATCTCCTAGCCTCCATCAGCGATGCTGTGCGTCGTTTCTCCAGCTCCGTGCGTCGATTCTTCGAAAGCGTTTCCGGCGAGCATCAATTTTCAGCCACAGAGCCGGCAGTGCGTCGTTTCTTAAGCCGCAGATCGGAGTTGCGTCAATCTTTTCCCCACACGGCGTTCTGTGCGTGGATTTCTTCCTCTTAGGCTATCAGCTTCTCCTTCCAGGGTCCCAGGAACTGGATGGGCACCACAGGGCAGAGTAGGAGTCTCTCCAGAGACTTCAGGTGCTGGCAGAGAGAAGTCTTTGCTGTCCCTGAGACTTCAAACAACAGGAGGCAAGCTCTAAATCAAACCCCTGGAGATCTTCACAAGATGGAAGGCACACCAAGTCCAGTCTCTTCTTCCTCAGCACTTCAGCTCTTCTCCAGGCAGAGGTTCCTCTTGGTTTACAGAAGTGTTCTAAAGTCTGTGGTTTTGGGTGCCCTTCTTATACCCAATTTCTCCTTTAGGCCTACTTTAAAGTAAAGTCTCTTTTGAATGTGAAATCCTGCCTTGCCCAGGCCAGGCCCCAGACACTCACCAGGGGGTTGGAGACTGCATTGTGTGAGGACAGGCACAGCCCTTTCAGGTGTAAGTGACCACTCCTCCCATCCCTCCTAGCATAGATGGCTCATCAGGAAATGCAGACTACACCCAGCTCCCTTTGTGTCACTGTCTAGTGAGAGGTGCAACCAGCCCAACTGTCAAACTGGCCACAAACAGGCAGTCACAGAAATGGTATAAGCAAGAAATTGCTCACTTTCTAAAAGTGGCATTATCAAACACACAATCTTAAAATCAGTTTTACTAAAAGATGTATTTTTAAATTGTGAGCTCAGAGACCCCAAACTCCACATGTCCATCCGCTCCCAAAGGGAATCTACACTTTAATCAGATTTAAAGGTAGCCCCTTGTTAACCTATGAGAGGGACAGGCCTTGCAACAGTGCAAAACGAATTTTGCAATATTTCACTGTCAGGACATATAAACCACATTACTATTTGTCCTACCTTAACCATACACTGCACCCTGCCCTTGGTGCTACCTAGGGCCTACCTTAGGGGTGATTGACATGTAAAAAAAGGGAAGGTTTAGGCCTGGGAAGTGGGTACACTTGCCAAGTCGAATTTACAGTTAAAACTGCACACACAGACACTGCAGTGGCAGGTCTGAGACATGATTACAGAACTACTTATGTGGGTTTTACATCCAGTGCTGCAGGCCCACTAGTAGCATTTGATTTGCAGGCCATGGGAACCTTTAGTGCACTGTACTAGGGACTAACTAATAAATCAAATATGCCAATCATGGGTAAACCAATTACATACACATTTTGTAAAGGAGCTCTTGCACCTTAGCACTGGTTCGCAGTGGTAAAGTGCCCAGAGTGACAAAAACAGCAAAATCAGAGTCAAGCACACATCAACAACCTGGGGAACAGAGGCAAAAAGTTAAGGGAGACCACGCCAAGGATGAAAAGTCTAACAGGAGCACTAATTGGAAGCCAAGGCAGTTAAAATCCCAGATTGTCTTTAATAACTGAACCATTCTCCTTGAACATAGTAAACATACAAGGCTTTCTAGCTTCTTTCCATCAGTGCTGTGTTGCCTTGTTGATACGTTTGCACAATGCATACATATAAACATACATACTATCCAGGATATCTAGACGGGCAGAGGAGGGACTGTTGGCAACTGGTCAGTTTATTATGACCATAACCAGTTTATCTCATTCAGGAAGACCAAGATAAAATCATAATTGTATGAAGGATTGACCTTGCTCTACATTTAGGGCTGGCTTTAGAGCTGGTGGAGCCTGGTGCAACAGTCTTTTTTGGCACCCCCCCCGACCTCCTTCTCTATGAATTCACTCACTACCACTCTCCAACAGGCCCCTCACCTTTCCATAGCCCCCTCTCTGACATACATTCCATTTTTTCTAAAGCCATACTCATACTTCACTCGTCAAGTTTTGTGTATCCTGCAGTGTTCATGTTCTTTGCAGGAGGCAAACTATCCCCCTGTGCTACTTTAAGATGAGAAAAAAACGCCACTAACCACAATTCTGATCTCTCACCAGCAGTAACATTAATGACCAGAGTTAGCTTGACATTTTTATTGTTGCCGGAAAACTGCTGGATGCACAAGGAAGTTCACTTGATTTTAAATCCATAAGATATTTATAAACACAGCTCCCGCACCAAAGACAGTGCCTGGTGTGGCTGCACCTGTCCCACCCCTTTAAAGCCGGCCCTCTCTACATTACACTCCTTTGACTCTGTACACAGACTCCCAACCATGCAATGCACATGAAATGGGCTATGGCTCGACACAGAATCTACACAGAGTTGAAATAATAGGGACCCAGGACCCCACTTACTTCCATGTCGGCGACCATAATTATGGAGAGCTAGTCTGGGGCAAACAGTATGCTACCTGCTTCAGGTAGTACCTTTTAACCAAGAAACGTCTTCACTGGAAGCAGGTGTCCCTAACAACCAATAATTTACTCTCTGGAAGTAAGTATAGTAGCCCCCCTAAAGTGTGCGTGGTGATCCATTTAGGTATACTGCCAGCCAGTGCTTGAAATGGAAAAGTTAAAGTGCAGGTACTCTGTGCCAGAGTACCTGCTTGTTTCCCAGAAATGCCGGTACTCTCCAATTAAAAGTATTACGTTTTTCTTGAGATGTGCCGGTACTCTCCCTCTCAAAATAAAAAAGTGCCGGTACTCAGTACCGGACAATACCGGCCCATTTAAAGCACTGCTGCCAGCACAGCATAGACACCTACTCTGTAGTACAACCCTGTGACGGCTGCCACTGAACGGGGGTGGCAGGGTGGGGATGGAAAAACAAATTAAGCATTTTTTTAAAAGAAAACTCTTACCTGTTGAGGTCGGGGATGCGTTTTTCCCTTCCATCCTCTTCCTCGTCCGGAAGCACTCAGGCTTTCAGACTCCCCTCAGCCAATCATGATGCTGCTGTCACCAGTATGACCGCAGCGTTGTGATTGGTGTGAGCACCCTGTTTTGGTGCTCACAGAGGGAGTGGCACTCTGTGCACTTTTTCTCACAGCTGTGAAATACAGCCGGGTGGAGAAATACAAAGTGCGCATGCATGTTTGGCCGGCCCAACGTGGCCGGCCACACAAAATGCACACTTAAGGTGCACAAACCACTCCTCCCTCCCGCCTCCTCCAGCTCAGCCCCACTGCGCCCTAACCTGCAACCTCAGCTAAAATAAAATGATAATAACTATCCATTATTATAATTTTTTTCTGCTCGAAGCAGCGGACGACACTCCTCCGCCTTAGCGGAGAACCGCCCCTGGTGCAACCTCGTTCAAAAGCTGGAGCACCTCCAGTGGACTCAAATATTTTCACATACACCTGTGAAAAACCAAAGCAAAGGCCATAAAAAATCAAACAGCAAGGACTTTCTTCACCACACATTTGCCCTCTCCTTCATTTATACAAGACTGTAACAAGTAAGGTACTTCATTTACAGCATTATTTTGTGATGCTACCTGAGCACCTATTAAGGTCTGCATTATTGGTATGTAAATGGTACACTGGTCCGAAACCCTCCCTTCATGCGCAATTAATTACCAAAACAGTATTTGTATAGATCGGTTTTCATTCAGCAAAGTCATTGAAGTTTCAGAAACAGAACAGATGGTAAACCAACTCAAATTTGGACTGGTTCTCACAGCAATGGCAGCACTTAGAATTTCATACCGATCAAAGTCCACCGGCCACTTTACCACATGCCCCAAGTGCCCCATGCCCATCGTATCACTTATTTTTACCTGCGCCATGGCCATGAGTACTGGTCGAGTCTGTTCTCTTGCATAAGTTGCTATAATCATCACAGCAGTTGTTGAATTTGCTGCATTTTCTGTTGCAGTGGCATGGGTCCTTTTTGTTGTAGGCTTCGTCGCACCTTCCTTTACAAGAGTTCTTGTCTGTGGTGTTGTACAATCGGGGAGAAAGGTTTTGTAGTTTGTAATAAAAAATCAGCAAACCACAGAATAATGTATGCTTCTCACAGAAAAAAGCATGTGCTAACCAGTTACAGCTGAGGTTAGCCAAGAGCTTTTGATATGTGTAATATACTCACTAACTAGGGCTTTCAGCAGCCCTCTTCGTTCATTGTCCTGGAACTCTGGCCTACACAATTTTGTCCACCCACTGGTGCATACAGCATGGGGCAAAAGAGGAGCGCACTTCAGCAATTAGCGAACTTTACAGTGACTCACGACATTCTGCCCTTGCACAAAGAGTACCTCCACACACAAGGTAGCTGTCAGGGTTTACTATGGCATTGTATGCGTTTTGAGTACAAAAAATATTTTTGCTTTAAACCATTTTTTATTAGATTGATGATGGTCCGTCAGCTTCTTCAACAATAAAGTTTTGCACAACCTTCACACAAAAAACAAGCAATGACAAAGCGAAAAGGCTGGCAGCCAATGCCAGACCCACTGGTTTTGCCAATTTGTGTTTGACATATGCAGGTAATATACATGTGATACTATTCAATGTACTATTCAGAAGACAAGTTTGCTTAAGGCTCAGGGATCTGAATTCAAGGAATTTATGAGTTCTGCAAAAGCTCAACTTCTCAATATAACCACTGTTTGTATTATGTAAGTGCTGCTGGTTTGAGATACTCTCACGACTGGAAATTGATGTTTTCAATTCTATCCTCTCACTGTATATAGCATGGCCCATTCTTCGAGTGGGCCTCCATCACACATTCCTCTACTTCAGTGTCGTTATTATGTCCAATAGCCCCTCTGTAAATGACTATTAATTGAAAATAGCCCCCACCCAACATATTGTCAGGTACAGATTGAACCTATGCCTCATTTGCATGGTGGGGATTGTGGAAAAAGCCCTTCACTCGTTGCACCTCATGTACTCAGCGACATTGAGTCTAGACTTCTCTCACGACTCGTGCCAGAAACTGCGCTGCTATTTATGAGAGAAGAATTTGTTTAACATAAGCTCTGGGTGTTCTTTGTTCCTACTGACCTCTCGGCAGCGTTTGTTTTTTTTATTTCATTTTTTACAAAGCGCTAACCTGGCCAAAATCATAAGGTGCATTCAACAAATAGTACATTTAAATGAGATTAAAAAAACAGTAATTGCTTTACAATTTGAAGAAAAACTGTAATTCATTACAATATACTCATACAAATATATCAGTAGAAATGAGAAAATTACGCTGTTAATGTTAAAACGTTTTCACTCTTTTGTAAACACAAGGTGTATTGGAACAAGTCTGAGAGAGTGAGAAAGGGAAATCTGAGAGCCATGGAGTAGAAGAAAAAAAACACCTGATTAACGATCTGCAACTTTTTAACAGGTGGGATATTCCGCTGGAGAAGAAACTTTCTAAGGGCAGCCAATAGCCATCTGGCAATCTTGGATTATTGCTGCCAGATAAGGGGGTCGCTGAAGCATCAACGCCTTGTAGGTGAACTACGCTAACTGAATTAGCTGTATCCATCTAAGGGCAGCCAAGGTAAGGATTTGAGTGGAGGCGTAATATGTTCAAATACACTTGGAAACCTGATGGGACTGGCTATTAAAATGCTGAATGCTTCTGAACGGTAGAAGCTCGTGGTTAGAAAGACCTCTCATCAGCGCACTGCCTCCACTGAAAAGAGAAATTGCCCTGCAGTTCTAAAAACATCTGCAGTAAGTAAAAATTTCACATGTCCAAAGGTTAACGGGAAATGAACAGTTTGAGCTTTCTTAGCAATGTGAGTTTGCATGATTATCTGGTAGAGTTATCCAAACAGGCATTGGCAATGCTAACAGATCTGGCTTTAGAAGAATACTGTATGGTAATTTAATCATTGCACGTAAATGCATGTTAATAGATATTTATTTGTGTGGATGCAAATAACTATAGAGTAATATTGGTGTTGGTTAAAAGGTCAGGTGAAAGTTGCACTGTCAAGCCCGACCTAAAAATCCATGTAGTTTAATGACTGCCCTCCTCCCATCTGGGCTTCTTCCAGAGAAAAACAACATACATTATCTAGTTATCTAAGGCAATTTAATAGCATTCAATTGTCATATGTGTGCCCCCCGAGGTTCTAGCTATGTAGCTGTATGAATAAACAGAATGATCCCAGCTGTGTGGAGAGCAAGCACTATGTTTGTGGAAGCACACAACATCTGCCCAATCAAAAAATGCATTTCTAGTTCCTAACGTGTGTGGTGCCAAGCCCCTCTCAACTTATGCTCACCTAATTATCTAATATTATCCCATCTATGCTGCTGCCAGAGAAAAACATCACAAATTATCTAGTTAAATTCTGGGTTTAGAGAAAATCAACCTGGTATGACACTGCTGTATAAAGCTGTGTGTCATTAGCATATTGATGGATAGAGGCAACACATTCAGCATTTCACCAAGTACAGATGAAATGCCTATCAGCAGCTGATGTTAGGACACGTAATTTAGATCATGCTTTTTATCACCACGTGTACTCAGTAAGTTAAACTAGGCCACTTTCTTTCTGAATTTGACATCATCAGTCACAGCGTCCCATCAGTCATGACCTTTTTTGCCATGTCTCGTATATAAATAAAAAAACACTACTTGTGACCCTGGCACTATGTGCTATATGTGAACTACACTCTCCTCCAGTAAAACAAAAGATTGTTTTAAGGCCCTGTGACATATGCATAACATGAACATGAGAAATCCCATTTGGCTTCATGTTTGAATCCTAACAATCAGTTGGGAATTATGCTCAGATATCCTCCTTCTTTTCACCACACATTGGTTCAAATGAGCTAGAGCTTGCGGAAGGTCTTTTTAGGTCTCTGGGCTATTGTTTTGGAACTCCCTGTCCAAATGCGTTAGACCTACTCGCTCTCCTCTTTTTTTCTGGGACAGCTTCAAAAGCTTTTATATTTTTTTGAAGTCTGGATTCTCCTTTTTCAGATGTGCAAGTTCAGGCTCCATATGTCTAGCAAGCAAGAACTGTCACTCTAGTCAGGGTAAGTCACACACAATCCAAATTATCCTGTGCCCACCCTCTAGTAGCTTGGCACTGAGCAGTCAGGCTTAACTTAGAAGGCAATGTGTAAAGTATTTGTGCAATGAATCATGCAATAACACAGTAGAACACCACAAAAATACACCACACAGTGTTTAGAAAAATATATAAAATTTATCTTGTAAGATGCACGTCAAAACGGTTAAGATGCAAAAAGTATATTTGGAAATATCACTGTAAAAATGATGTAAAGTGTCTTTAGTCTCTTAAAAGCAACAAATGTCTCTTCAAAGCACAAAGTACCTGGTTTGCATTCAAAATCTCCACAAGGAACTGCAGAGGAGGAGATGCGTGGAAAAACAGGAAGGTGTGTGTCGATTTCTCAGACCGCACATGGCAATTCGTTGTTTTATTTTTCATGCAGGGAAGGCTTTGCGCTGATTTCCGGCGCTCGGTCTTGGATACTCTTCGGGTTGCGGGGTTTTCGTACGCCCCGGGGATGATGCGTTGAAATCCGGCACTTGCAGGATGAAGTCACAGGGGCTGCTTCGATCCGGTGGACGTTGCATGGAAATGTCCACCGCACGGCAGGTGCTGCGTCGATTCCTCTCTGAAAGTCGGGCTGTGTCGATCCGACTCAGCTTTGCGTCGATCTTCTCCTTGCAAAGTCGGGTTGCACCGTTCCGCTTCAGCATGCAGTGATTTTCTCATCGCGATGCAGGCTGTGCGTCGTTCTCTGCAGGCTGTGTGTCGATTTTCACTGCACAGGGAATTATTCTTGCAAGAATGAAGTCTTTTTGGTCCTGAGACTTCAGGGAACAGGAGGCACGCTCTATCCAAGCCCTTGGAGAGCACTTCCTCAGCACAGCCAGAAAGCAGCAATGCAGCAGGGCAACAGCAAGGCAGCAGTCCCTCTCAGAAAAGCAGTCAGGTGAGTCCTTTGGGCAGCCAGGCATTTCTTCTTGGCTGGTTGCAGGTTTTGGTTCAGGTTCTTCTCCAGGAATAGTCTGAGTTTGTAGGGGCAGAGGCCGTGCTTAAATAGCCAAATGTGCCTTTGAAGTGGGGAGACTTGAAAGAGTGGCTTAGAAGTGCACAAGGTCCCCTTTCAGTTCCATCCTGTCTGCCAGGGACCCAGTAGGGGGTGTGACAGTCCTTTGTGTGAGAGCAGGCTACTGTCCTTTGACATGTAAGTGTCAGGCCCTCCGCCCTCCCAGCCCAAGAAGACCCATTCTATATGCAGATGTAGGAAGTTGGCTCTCTATATACTATCTCAAAGTAAGCGATAGTGTGCACAGAGTCCAAGGGTTCCCCTTAGAGGTAAGATAGTGGCACAATTAGATAATTCTAATGCTCTATTTTGGTGTAGTTTGGTCGAGCAGTAGGCTTATCAGAGGGTAGTGTTCAGCATTTGTTGTACACACACAGGCAATAAATGAGGAACACACACTCAAAGACTTACTCCAGGCCAATAGGTTTTTATATAGAAAAATATATTTTCTTAGTTTATTTTAAGAACCACAGGTTCAAGATTTGAAGTAAACACATAAAATGCAAGGTGCTTCACTTAGGTAACTTAGGAACTTTGAATAAAGCAATATCATATGCAGTCTTTGTAAAAATGGCAATAAGCTATTTTCAAAGTGGACACTGCAAAAATCGAAAGTTCCTGGGTTAGGTAAGTAAAGGTTAGTTTGTGAGGTAAGTAAAACACTCACAAGTCTCAGTTCTGGGGCATAGGCAGCCCACCATTGGTGGTTCAAGGCAACACCAAGGTTACCACACCAGCAGCTCAGGCCCGGTCAGGTGAAGAGGTCAAAGAGGTGCCCAAAACACATAGGCGCCTCTGGTGAACAGGGGTGCTCCAGTTCTAGTCTGCCAGCAGGTAAGTACCTGTGTCCTCGGGGGGCAGACCAGGGGGGTTTTGTAGAGCACTGTGGGGGACCCAAGTAGGCATACAAAACACACCCTCAGCGGCACAGGGGAGGCCGGGTGCAGTGTGCAGAGCAGGCATCTGGTTTTGTATTGGTTTCAATGGAGGGACCCGGGGGTCACTCTAGCAGTGCAGGCAGGCACAGGGGGGGCTTCTCGCGACAGCCACCACCTGGGCTAGGCTGAGGGTCACCTGGGGGGCATTTCTGCATGGGGTTCGGTTCCTTCAGGTCCTGAGGGCTGCGGGTGCAGTGCTGGTTCCAGGCGTTGGGTCCCTTGTTACAGGCAGTCGCGGTCAGGGGGAGCCTCTGGATTCTCTCTACAGGCGTCGCTGTGGGGGATCAGGGGGGTCGTCTCTGGCTCCTCACAGGCTCGCAGTCGCCGGGGAGTCCTCCCTGTGGTGTTTGTTCTCTGGATCTCGAGCCGGGGGCGCCGGGTGCAGAGTGTGAAGTCTCACGCTTCCGGCAGGAAACTGGAAGTTTTGAAGTTGCTTCTTTGTTGCAAAGAAGTAGCTGGTTTTGAGCAGGGCCGCTGCTCACAGGAGTTTCTTGGTCCTTTAGTCCAGGGCAGGCCTCTGAGGCTTCAGAGGTCGCTGGTCCCTGTCGGATGCATCGCTGGTTGCAAGTTTTTGAAGTTGGATACAGGCCAGTAGGCCTGGGGCCAAAGCAGTTGTCGGCTTCCTTCTTCTCTGCAGGATTGTAGGTCAGCAGTCCTTCTTGTTTCTTCAGGTTGCAGGAATCTGATTTGGGGTGCCCCTAAATACTGAAGTTAGGGGTGTGTTTAGGTCTGGGAGGGCAGTAGCCAATGGCTACTGTCCTTGAGGGTGGCTACACCCTCTTTGTGCCTCCTCCCTGTGGGGAGGGGGGCACAACCCTAATCCTATTGGGGGAATCCTCCAAAACTAAGATGGAGGATTTCTAAAGGCAGGGGTCACCTCAGCTCAGGACACCTTTACGGGCTGTCCTGACTGGTGGGTGACTCCTCCTTGTTTTTCTCATTATCTCCTCCAGCCTTGCCACCAAAAGTGGGGGCAGTGGCCGGAGGGGCAGGCATCTCCACTAGCTGGGATGCCCTGGGGCACTGTAACAAAAGGGGTGAGCCTTTGAGGCTCACCGCCAGGTGTTAAAGCTCCTGCAGGGGGAGGTGTGAAGCACCTCCACCCAGTACAAGCTTTGTTCCTGGCCACAGAGTGACAAAGGCACTCTCCCCATGTGGCCAGCAACATGTCTGGTGTGTGGCAGGCTGGCACAAACTGGTCAGCCTACACTAGAAGTCAGATTGGTATTCAGGGGACATCTCTAAGATGCCCTCTGGGTGTATGTGACAATAAATTGCACACTGGCATCAGTGTGCATTTATTGTGCTGAGAAGTTTGATACCAAACTTCTCAGTCTTCAGTGTAGCCATTATGGAACTGTGGAGTTCGTGTTTGACAAACTCCCAGACCATATACTCTTATGGCTACCCTGCACTTACAATGTCTAAGGTTTTGCTTAGACACTGTAGGGGCATAGTGCTCATGCACCTATGCCCTCACCTGTGGTATAGTGCACCCTGCCTTAGAGCTGTAAGGGCTGCTAAAGGGGTGCCTTACCTATGCCACGGGCAGAATGAGGTTGGCATGGTACTCTGAGGGGAGTGCCATGTCGACTTAGTCTTTTTCTCCCACCAGCACACACAAGCTGTGAGTGTGCATGTGCTGAGTGAGGGGTCCCCAGGGTGGCAAAAGACATGCTGTAGCCCTTACAGACCTTCCCTGGCATCAGGGCCCTTGGTACCAGGGGTACCAGTTACAAGGGACTTATCTGAGTGCCAGGGCTGTTCAATTGTGGAAGCAATGGTACAGTTTAGGGAAAGGACACTGTTGCTGGGGCCTGGTTAGCCGGGTCCCAGTACATTTTCAATCAAAACTTAGCATCAGCAAAGGCAAAAAGTTAGGGGGTAACCATGCCAAGGAGGCATTTCCTTACAGCAGATGTACGCAAGTGTGACTGAGCATCCTCTGTTTGGGGTTTGTCTGAATGAATGCACAAGGGAGCAGTCAACTAAACCTAGCCATACATGAATTGTAAGGCACAGAAGGATTTAAGTGCAGAGAAATGCTCACTTTCTAAAAGTGGCATTTCTAAAATAGTAATATTAAATCCAATTTCACCAGTCAGCAGGATTTTGTATTACCATTCTGGCCATATTAAATATTACCTTGTTACTCCTTTCAGATCAGAAGCTACCACTCAATCAGTATATGAGGGTAGCCTTAATGTTAGCTTATGAAAGGAGCAGGCCTCACAGCAGTGCAAAACGAATTTTGGAGTTTTTCCCATACAAGGACATGTAAACTACTCACGTACATGTCCTGCCTTTTATCTACACAGCACTGTGCCATATGGGTTACCTTGGGCCTACCTTAGGGGTAACTTATATATAAAAAAGGGGAGTTTTAGGCTTGGCAAGAACTTTTAAATGCCAAGTCGAATTGGCAATGAAACTGCACACACAAGCCTTGCAATGGCAAGTCTGAGACATGGTTAAGGGGCTACTTATGTGGGTTGCACAATCTGTGCTGCAGGCCTACTAGTAGCATTTAATCTACAGGCCCTGGGCACATATAGTGCACTTTTCTAGGGACCAATAAGTAAATTAAATAATCCAGTTGGGTGTGATCCAATGTCATCATGTTTAAAGGGAGAGAGCATGTGCTCTTTAGCACAGATTAGCAGTGGTAAAGTGTGCAAAGTCCTAAAACCAGCAAAAGCAGTGTCCAAAAGTGGATGGAGGCAGGCAAAAAGTTAGGGGTGACCACCCTAAGGCTGTCAGGTCTAACAGTGGACTTTATAACTAACCATTTCATTCCACTTATATCACAAAGTGACCAATTTTTGTCAAATTAGAGAAAATACTGGGAGGTACAGAATTGGTTGGAAATCACTTGAAGGATGCAGAGGAAATGGCTATTCCTAAATAGCAATGAATAAGAGGCGTGTTGAACTGAAATTAGTTACTGCTGATTTGGTCGAACGCCTCATTTCATTAGACCACGAGAACATCTCTCCCTATGGGTCTGAAAATTGTTTCAAGTTAAAAAATGTTGGATTCTCGCCTGGTTGAGAGTAAGAATGGGCATGATTGGGAAATATAGCAGGCCAGAAAGATGGTGACAACTTAATTATTCTTCAGGAGAGTGGTTTGGCAGAGATTGATTGACTGCATCTTACGCCTGCCTCCCCATTTCTCATGTTTCCCCAACCTACATGCCTAGGTGAGGATGTTTGTCAGCACAGCTCCAGGACAAGGGTATTTGTTTCATGCTCAGGTAGGCAGAGGGCTCTTGGCAATTCCCTAGTGTCAAGTAACACCACCTCAGTTATGTCTAGATGTATAATACCATCAAACATCCCCTTAAATGCAAAACATAATGCCAAAAACCTCGATCCATCCATGCATCTAGTTAGTTGGAACATAGCAAGGATTCATCCTAAATTGGAAGAGGAATGAGGTCTATTTATAGATTTAATATCTGTATTTATCAAGAGACCTGGGCTCTCACAAAGATTTATAGACAGGGTTTCATAACACATAATATAGAAACCAGACCCACAGAAGCAGGTAGACCATCTGGAGGCTTATCATATGGACCGCAGTGTCCCTCTATTGTTCAATTAAGAAAATTAATATTGATTCTCCAGATCTCCTGGGTCCTATGGGATTCCAAATCTGTTGATTACCATCTATATTAAATCTTCTCCTTTTAATAAAACATCCCTCACTATGACAGTTTTGAATGTCCTAGTAGATTTTAGTTTGAGACTTCATGTGAGTATTGGAGGGGATTTCAACACCAGTATTTAGCCTTATATGTCCCTACTGGAATTGACTAGGGATGAAGATGCATATTCAGGAATCTCCACATATTCTGGATCTATGAAAAGCTCCTAGAATGAGCTTAGCTGCTCTTCAGATCGTAGACTTAGTGGTTTCACATGGTTTAAGAGCATACAATGGTCAATCCATTTCAGATAATACAGCCAAACCAGCTTTTGAAAGGGGAACTTCTAAAAGTAATATTGATTACATACTAATGGATTTACGGATCTGGCATGAAATAGTAGATATGGTGGTTATAGACCACTGTGAAAGTGATAATTTCCCCATTACCCTTGATCGGAAAAGGTCTTGGATAAGGGATTTAGCACGACCAGACCTTCTGTAACCTGTAATCCTATCATATTGAGAAGTTATATCTAAATCCAATGGGGATATAAAAGAGATCTATAGAAATGTCTCTGTAGAATTGTCCATCTTGGCAGACCAAGCCCTTACTCCTTCCCAGGTTATGAAGCTTCATGAGAGGTGTTTTCCATTTGCTGTTGAACTGTCTGGAGTAGAATCAGTATCATTTACACTAGAAGAAACTATAGCTGCAAATCAGGCTCAGAAGATGTGGAAAGTCCCAGGGTTAGATACAATTTCAGCTGACCTGTTCCATGTTGAACCTCAGATTTGGGAATTGTATATCTAATGCTATAGCTGCTGGAGTCCCAATTACAAGATCCTGGGAAGGTGTGGCAATTATTTCAATTTTTAAAAAGGGGGACAAGTTATTTCCGGGAAATTATTGTCCCATAAGTTTAAATGATATTGTTCAAAAGGTTTATAGTATGCAAATTATAACAAGGTTGAGGGACTGAATATCCTCGAAACAAGTTTTATCACATTTTCAGACGGGGTTCAGACCCAACATAAGTACAATTGACCAGGTTTTACGATTTTTGTAAATCAAATGGAAAACTGTATATATTGACCGTGGGCCACTATTTGTGGTATAGTATTGTAGGACCTACGTGCTGTATTTGACCTTGTTCCAAGAGAGAAACTTTGGGAGGTTTTTTTGGAAGCTTGGGTGCCAGTAGGTTTACTGTCTCTAATTCAGGCCCTGTATACTGAAAATTGTGCAAGAGTTAGTTGGGGTCCAGGTGAGGAACTGAGGGAGGATATGCCCATTAAAAGAGGCATCTGGAAAGGGTGTGTTCTGGCCCCTACTATTTTCTTGCCATATAAAAATAGATGCATTTGTTACCTCTTAGACTGTGAAAATAACTCCCCCAAAATGTCTGGACAAAAAATACAGGCCCAGATTTAAGAGGGCCTAGCGCCTCCTTGCACCACAATAGTGTCATTTATTTTTTACGCTAATGTGGCCCAATGAGGCCAAAATCGCTGCACCAGATTTGCAACCCCTTGCACCACATTATGCCTACACCATCTAAAAGATTTCTTTGCAGCATTTTTTGCGGCATTTTTAATGACTTCTCAGAGCAGGCGTTAAAGGAAGCACACCATTATTCATAATAGGCCCTATGTACTGTTCAGGGATAGCACCAAAATTTTGGCACTAACCCTGAACAGTACATCGTTAGCGTCAAACATTATGACACTATTGCCCCCTACCCTGCGCCATGGTGTGTGATTTTAAATATGGCACACACATGGTGGCAGTAGGGGTGCGCTATGAGGTGCAAGAAAAGTGGTGCTTGAAGAGAGAGCAGCGTCACTTTTCTTAAATCTACCCCACTGAGTCTCATTTTTGCAGATTACACTTTGCTTCTTTCTAAAACTGCACGGGGTATTTCTACAATCTTAGAGAAATGTAGTTTATTTTGTAAAAACCACAGTTTATAAATTAATAATAAGAAACAAAGTATATGATCTGTAGTACCCGTAAAAAGATCAACAGGAAGGTCGCTTTAAAGGGCAAGACATGAGATAGTGTCTTTTGATTACATTAGCTGGGTGTGAAGCTCAATGATTCCCACAAATGGTTATCCCAGACAGAGATAAGTGTACTGACACTAAGACATAGAGCAGGGACTATCATAAGATTTGCAAACAGATCATCCTCTTTTGGCATTTTACCTGCTTTAGAAAAATATAAGAACTAAGAATGAGGGGCATCATTTTATAGGGAGGATTTGTGGGAGGATTACTGCAATCTTCCTACACTTGAAAAATCTGAAAACGTTTTTATAAAGTCACTTTTGAGATTTCTCACAAGCACCCCAACACTTTCATTAAGATTTGATCTGAACCTTAGATCCATTTCAGATATTGCTGCCATAACACCCAATCTATGCTGGATTAGGCTCTAAACCACTAAGGATCCGACCCTCAATCTGGATTGCCTCAGAGAATTATTGACAGAGCTATCAACTAGCACACTCCCCTGGATCTTCTATATAAAAACTTTGTTATCCAAGTTAAGCCTGATTTGGTTTCATTCTACTGGGATACCTCGTGGCACACGTCAAAAATTTAAAAACGTTTTATTGGAACTTCATCATAGGAGCCAGAATTTCTGCTGTATCCTCAGGTAGCCTCACGGACCTTTATTTGTCTTTTCAATGACTTTGGGCCTTTTACGAATTATGTTAGTAATCGATTTACACGAGCACTTTACATAAAATTCAGACTTGGAATTTTACTATTGGCCTTCTTCACTGCTCTTGAAACACAACAACTGATCTTTCTAATTTGTGTCCAATGGGTTGTCAGGCAGTTGAAGATGACGGACAGATATTATTTTGGTAGTACCTTTAAAAAGCAGTGTTCTTACTGGATTATCCCCCTCTGCCATCTCCTTGGCCTTAGTATTCATCGTAATGCTTTGAGAGTATTTGAGACTGTTACTAGAGAATGTGTTGTTTATTCAATTGCAAGCTGCTTGTTTTCAGTATGGCACATCAGGATGAAGCCTATTAGGCCTGAAGAAACAAAGGCCCTGATTTAAGAAAAGTGGCACTTCATTGTCATGAAATGCCACTTTTCTTGCGGCCAATTTTGCGCCCCTCTAACACCATTATGTGTGCGCCATATTTACAATTCAGTGCACCAGGGCACAAGTTAGGGACAATAATGTCATAATTTGTGATGCTATAGTTGTACTTTTCAGGATAAATGCAAAAAAGTTTGGAGCTAATCCTGCAAAGTACATAGAGGCCAATTAAAAATAATGGTTTGTCTTCTTTTAACACCTGCTCTGTGCAGGTGTTAAAAATGCAGCTAAAAATGGTGCAATGGAATCTTAAAGATTCTACTGTGCTATTTTTGCGGCCCCAACTGATGGAATGCCCCCTTTGCATTCCTTGTCCCTGGCACAGGCATAATGTGGCGCAAGGGTTTACAAAGTGGCGCAATGCGTGCCTTGCACCACTTTGTAAATATGGTGCAGCGTTTTTGACACACTATCGCCACATTAGCAGAACAGTTAATGTGGCAATAGTTGGAGCTAGGCTCTTTCTAAATTTGGGCCCAAGATTTAAAGGTACGTTTACCCAAAGACCTCACTGTATTGCAATGTTAGGAATTAGCCTTGGGTATCTTTAAAAAAAAAAAAAAAACTTACATTTTTAGCTTAAAATTTGCACACACTAGTGTTTTTTTACCAGTGATTACTAGGATTTTATTTCCTTAGGCACTCGAGTAATTATTTGAGTATTTATGTAACTTTATTGATCTTTTATTGTCTTTAAGAGGTGTGGTGCTGAGGATGGAACGGTTCCTTCCTCAGCTACAGTGGGCGTGTGCTAATAACGGAACCGTTCGGTACTCTGCATACACCCAGGAAATCCCTCTGCTGTTCACAGCAGAGGGATTTTATTTTTTATTTTTTAGTCCCAGGAGTGTGGAAAGAGCTTCCTCTGCCACCTGACGCATTTTTTTTAACTGTAATGACAATTAGTGTGCCTGGCATGCTGACGTCATTACAGTGAAAGTGAAACGAGCCAGCTAATTTCACTTTCACTGCTTCGGTGCTTATGAGGCTATCTCAGCCCCTCAAGCACGAATGCAGATGGGAGAGGTATCATTGGAATGGGGAGCATCTCCTTAGTGTATTCCACCTTGAGGATCACCCAAGGGGGTGATCCTCAAGCAGGAATTCACCCACTAGACACCAGGGAGGGGGGTCACCAGGGAGGGCGGAGCTACCCCTTGGGCAAGGGCTTGTGCTCCCCCTCAAAAGATTGTAACTATACAGTCTTTCTGTTCCCCGTGTGCACCTCGGGGCATAAAGCCCACTAGACACCAGGAATTACTATTTTTTTCGATTTGTAGGCGTGGGGCAGCCCAGTAAAGGCATGGCCATGACTCCACCTCCTAAAACAGAAACAGTCTTTCTGCACCCCTGGGTACAACTAGGGGCAATTACCCCATCGCCCCACCAAGAAGGGCAGAAAGCCTACTAAATGCCAGGGATACTTTTTTTAAGGGTGGGATCATGATTTCCCCACCACTCAATACTTCAAAACAGTTTTTGAGTCCCCGGGGGGGTGGCAGATGGGGATATTTACCTCATCAGCCCCAGGGAGGGAGGGGCAGAAAGCCCACTCGATACCAGTGATTACTTTTTCTAATAGTAGGGATGTGGGGCTGCTCAGCATGGGAATAACCATACAACTACCCCATATAAATGGCAGCACAGTCTTTCTGCCCTCCTAGGGTTAGAGGGAGCAGCTACCCCAATCAGTCCCCCCCAACAGGGGAGGGGGGGACAGAAAGCCCACAAGATACCAGGGGTTACTGTTCTTTCAATTTTAGGGGTGGGGCCATGACTCCGCCACCCATAAAATGGGGACGCAGTCTTTCTGCCCCCCAAGGGTCAGATGAGGCAAATTACCCCCATCTACCCTTCTGAGGGGGGAGAAAGACCACTAGATACCAGGGATTACTGCTTGAAAACAAATTGTAGGGGTGAGGGAGGCCCAGCATGGAAATAGCTATTCCCCCGCCCCTCACAAAAGGGGAAACAGTCTTTCTGACCCCGCTGGGGGCCAGAATGGGTCAATTGCACCCATATGCTTCCTAGGGGGCAGCAAGCCTACTGGATGCCAGGGATTACTTTTTTTTATTGTAGGTGTGGGATCTGCTCAGCATGGGCATGGCCATGCCCCACCCTCTGAAAAATGGGGAAACAGTCTCTCTGTCTCCCCCAGAGGACAGCTGTGGGCAATTAATCGCATCTGCCCCCCTGGGGGGGGGGAGGCAGAAAGCCCACTAAACACTAGCAAATACTTTTTTATTATAGGGGAGGTGGATGCCCGGCATAGCTATTCTCCCCCTCCCAATAAAAATGAAGCAACAGACTTCCTGCTTCCCCTGAGGGCAGATTTTTACCCCCAAACTGCCCTACGAGGGGCACAAAAAACACACTGTATGTCAGCAGTATATATTTTTGGCAATATTATGGTGTGGGTCTTTCTCAGCATAACATGAGGCCCCGCCCTCAGCCCTAAAATCTAAACAGTCTTTCTGCTCACCTACAGACTAAACCATCTCATCCCAATGGCAAGCAAGAGGGCATTTGAGTGTTTTAGATGTTGTTTTTACAAATGGGCCAGGAGAGTTTGGTTAACTCTCAGTATCATCCCACTTGCAATGGTGAACAGCTGCACTTTTTGGGCTTGAGTAGGCTACCATTTGGAAAAACCTACCAGGCCCAGACCGTTCTGAAAACTAGACATCTGGGGGAGTTCAGGGTGGTGTGCTTCACATGCATCCCCCACCATTTTCTTACCCACAATGCTCTGCAAACCTCAAACGTTGACTGCAAACACACATTTTCCTCACATTTCTGTAATGGAAATCCGCAAGATTCCACAAAATTCCTACCACCCAGCATTGCCCTACTTCTGCCGATGAAAATTCTCTTAAACTTGTGTGGTTGGGCCTAGTGCCAGCAACAAGCACGGATCCAACTGAGATCAATAGAAGTCCTCATGCAAAGTCTCCTACTGTCCTTGGTTTGATCCGTTCCTGTCACTGGCATCAGGCCCAGCCACACAAGTGGTTCAATATTTTTATCAACAGAAGTAGGGAAATACTGGGTGGTAGGAATTGTATGGATTCCTGCAGGAAAAAGGTTCTATCACAGAAATGTGAGGAAAATATGTTTTTAGTCAATGTTTGAGGTTTGCAAAGGATTCGGGGTAAAACAACTTGGTGAGAGCCACCCACATCACCCCATCCTGGATTCCCCTAGGTGTCTAATTATCAAAAATGTACAGGTTTGCTAGGTTTCCCTCGATGCCAGCTGAGCTAAGGCCCAAAAAGCACAGCTACCCGCTTTACAAAAAAATTGTCAGTTTTGTGTGGAGAAATTTGATGTATCCATGTTGCGTTTTGGGCCGTTTCCTATCATGGGCACCAGCCCTCCCACACAAGTGAGGCACCATTTTTATCAGAAGGCTTAGGAGAATGCTAGGTGTAAGGAAGTTTATGGCTCCCTGCAGATTCCAGAACTTTACATCAAAGAAAAGTTAGAAAAATGTGCTCTCTTAGTGAAAGTTTGAGGTTTGCAAGAAAGTCTGGGTAACACAACCTGGTGAGAGCCATGCACATTGCCCCATCCTGCATTCCTCTAGGTTTCTACTTTTCAAAAATACATAGGTTTGCTATGTTTCCTAGATGTCTGAGGTAGGGACCCAAAAACACAGCTGCCCACTTTGCAAAAAATGGGTCAGTTTTGCATTGAATAATTTGATGTATCCATGCTGCGTTTTGGGCCATTTCCTGTTGTGGCCACTAGGCCTACCTTCACAAGTGAGGTACCATTTTTAGCAGATGATGTAGGGAAATGCTGGGTGTAAGGAAGTTTGTGGCTCTCTGCAGATTCCAGAAATTTCCAACACAGAAATGTGAGGAAAATGTGTCTTTAGTCAAAGTTTGAGGTTTGCAAGGGATTCTGGGAAACACAAACTAGTGAGAGCCATGCAATCTGTCCTATCCTAGATTTCCCTAGGTGTCTAGTTTTAAAAAATTTACAGGCTTGCTAGTTTTCCATAGGTGCAAAAAACCCTTGCTTCTAAATTCTATATCTTGTGCCTATTTTGGAAATACATAGGTTTTCTTGATACCTATTTTTCACTGTTTATTTTTTACCAAATGAATTGCCACATACCTGGTACACAATGAAAAAACATTGCAAGGTGCAGCTCAGTTATTATCTCTGGGTACCTCAAGTTCTAGGAAAACCCACAAACCCTATGTATCTACACAAACGGAAGGGTCTAGCAGATGTAATGGTTTATAGGTTTTGTAAATCTGCCATTATAACGAGAAGTTACAAATGAAAATGTTGTCACAAATGCCTGTTTTTTCCTACCAATGTTCAATATTTTTTTAATTCAACATGTGATTTCTTTGGGAAAACCTTGTAGGGTCTGCACACATGCCCCTTGTTGAATTCAGAATTTTGTCTAGTGTTCAGAAATGTATAGCTTTCCGGGACCCGCCATGGGTTTCACAGCTGCTTCCTCTACAAACTGCAAGGAGGTTGGAAGCACAAAAAATAGGAAGCATAGGCTATTGCCAAGTAAAATACCAAAAGTGTGTTAAAAAAAAAATTCTGAATTGTCTGCCTGTTCCTGAAAGCTGGGAAGATTGTGATTTTAGTGCCACAAACTGTTTGTTAATATCATTTGGAGAACAAAAAACAGGCTGGCACTTTTTTCTCATTCCCCCCCCCAAAAAAAACAAAATGTAGCTGTATTTTTGCCTATTTCTGGGTCCTATCCAGAGGAATCCACAAACCCTGGGTACTTTTAGAATTCCTAAGATGTTGTAAAAAAGGATACAAATTTGACATGGATAGCTTAAGTGGACAAAACGCTATGGAGGCCTAAGCACCGAAAAAAAGACCTAGCACTGGGGTGGGAAAAGATCTAGCAGCGAAGGGGTTCATTTCTATTTGGAAGTTTTTAATACTGTATTTAATTTGTACTGTAATGATTTATGCTTGCTTTTCACATGGATGCATGGCTTTTTTTCCTGTACCTTTTTATGGCTTTCTGAGCCGAAATAAAGGAAAATAATAAAGAGGCATGCTGTCATTTTCTTTATTGTGGTCCTAATAAATGTGGGCTTCCATAAACAATATAAAAATTGTCCGGTCCGGACACACTTCTTGTTATGGGTCTTGTCATTCCCAATATCCCCTCATGTTCCAATTACATGAAATCGTGCTACAGATGCAACTACTTCAAAGCATCCCTTGGTGCTCACTATTGTCGCTTCTCAAGTGGAATATGCCAGAGCACATTAAACGAATTAGACATTCTCAACCGCATCTTTTCTCGGAGGGGGCACTTTCCTTGAGTAGTAAGCGATGACCACATTCCTTGAAGAAAGAGAGATGACATGTGGCCGCTAGAGGGGAACAACGAGTACTCCATATCGGAGGTGGGATTGAAATGACTAAGGTAAAGGTCACGGTGAAAAGGTGGTTATCATATAGTCACAGAGTTCCTTACAGTCATCCTGTTTGCTATGCCCTTCATTTGCCTGTGCGGTTAATCCCCACAGCGTGTATGAGCATTCTCATTCCATATGTGGCTTCCACCTTCAATGCTTTGACATCAACAATCACTGCAAATCACAACAAACGCCGACTCGCTGAAGAGGTGCTGTGAGCCATAATGTCAAACTCTATTACTTAAGCCCTTGCTACTTCCTCCAAAGTGCTCTGCAGCGATTTCACTGCATTACTCCCTTCCAAGTGCTCTGCAGTGGTTTCACTGCACCACTTCCTACTGTGTGCTTCGCAGTCGTTTGACTGCACCACTACCTTCCAGGTGCTCTACAGTGGATTTACTGCATCACTTCTTTCAAGGTGCTCAGCAGTCGTTTCACTGAACCACTTCCTTTCAGGTGCTCTGCAGGGGTTTCAATGCCTCACTTACTTCCAGGTGCTCCGCAGTGGTTTCACTGCACTACTTTCTTCCAGGTGCTCCTCAATGGTTTCACTCCATCCCCTCCTTCAAGGAGCTTCGCAGTTGTTTCACTGCACCATTTCCTTCCAGGTGCTCTGCAGTGGTTTCACTGCACCACTTTTTTCCAAGTGCTCTGCAGAGGGTTCACTGCACCACTTGCTTTCAAGTACTCTGCAGTGGTTACACTGCACCACTTACTTACTGGTGCTCCGCAGAGGTTTCACTGCATCACTTCCTTGAAGGTGCTTTGCAGTCGTTTCACTGAACCATTTCTTTCCAGGTGCTCTGCAGTGTTTTTACTGCACCGCTTTTTTCCAAGTGCTCTGCAGTGGTTCCACTGCATCACTTCCTTTCAAGTACTCTGCAGTGGTTAAACCGCATCACTTTATTCCAAGTGCTCCGCAGTTGGTTCACTGCATCACTTCCTTCAAGGTGCTCTGCAGTTGTTTCACTGCACCACTTCCTTCCATGTGCTCTGCAGGGGTTTTGCTGCACCACTTCCTTCCAGGTGCTTCGAAGGGGTTTTGTTGCACCACTTCCTTCCAAGTGCTCCCCCGTTGGTTCACTGCATCACTTCCTTCAAGATGCTTCGCAGTCGTTTCACTGCACCATTTCCTTCCAGGTGCTCTGCAGTTGTTTCACTGCACCACTTTAATGTAAGTACTCTGCAGAGGTTTCACAGCACCACTTGCTTTCAAGTACTCTGCAGTGGTTACACAGCCCGCTTCCTTCCAGGTGCTCCGCAGTGGTCTCACTGCATCACTTCCTTCAAGGTGCTTTGCAGCCGTTTCACTGCACCAATTCTTTCCAGGTGCTCTGCAGTGTTTTCACTGCACCACTTTTTTCCAAGTGCTCTGCAGTGATTCCACTGCATCACTTCCTTTCAAGTACTCTGTAGTGGTTACACTGCATCACTGCCTTCCAAGTGCTCTGCAGTCGTTTCACTGCACCACTTCTTTCAGGTTCTCTGCAGTGTTTTCACTGCACCACTTTTTTCCAAGTTCTCTGCAGTGATTGCACTGCACCACTTCCTTTCAGGTACTCTGCAGTGGATACACTGCATCATTTCCTTCCAAGTGCTCCACAGTCATTTCACTGCACCACTTCCTTCCAGGTGCTCCGCAGGGGTTTTGCTGCACCACTTCCTTCCAGGTGCTTCACAGTGGTTTTGCTGCACCACTTCCTTCCAAGTGCTCTGCAGTTGGTTCACTGCATCACTTCCTTCAAGATGCTTTGCAGTCGTTTCACTGCACCATTTCCTTCCAGGTGCTCTGCAGTGGTTTCACTGCACCACTTATTTGCAAGTACTCTGCAGAGGTTTCACTGCACCACTTGCTGACAAGTACTGTGCAGTGGTTACACAGCACCACTTCCTTCCAGGTGCTCCGCAGTGGTTTCACTGCATCACTTCCTTCAATGTGCTTTGCAGTCGTTTCACTGCACCATTTATTTCCAGGTGCTCTGCAGTGTTTTCACTGCACCACTTTTTTCCAAGTGCTCTGAAGTGATTCCACTACACCACTTTCTTTCAAGTACTCTGCAGTGGTTATACTGCACCACTTCCTTCCAGGTGCTCCGCAGTGGGTTCACTACATCACTTCCTTCAAGGTGCTCTGCAGTAGTTTCACTGCACCACTTCTTTCCAGGTGCTCTGCAGTGTTTTCACTGCACCACTTTTTTCCATGTGCTCTGCAGTGATTCCACTGCACCACTTCCTTGTAAGTACTCTGCAGTGGTTACACTGCATCACTTCCTTCCAAGTGCTCCGCAGTCATTTAACTGCACCACTTCCTTCCAGGAGCCCTACAGTGGTTTCACTGCATCACTTCCTCCAAGATGCTTTGCAGTCGTTTCACTGCACCATTTCTTTTCAGGTGCTCTGCAGTGTTTTCACTGCACCACTTCTTTTCAAGTACTCTGCAGTGGTTATACTGCACCACTTCCTTCCAGGTGTTCAAAAGTGGGTTCACTTCATCACTTCCTTCAAGGTGCTCTGCAGTAATTTCACTGCACCACTTCCTTCGAGGTGCTCTGCAGTGTTTTCACTGCACCACTTTTTCCAAGTGGTCCGCAGTGGTTCCACTGCACCACTTCTTTTCAAGTACTCTGCAGTGGTTATACTGCACCACTTCCTTCCAGGTGTTCAAAAGTGGGTTCATTTCATCACTTCCTTCAAGGTGCTCTGCAGTAATTTCACTGCACCACTTCCTTCGAGGTGCTCTGCAGTGTTTTCACTGCACCACTTTTTCCAAGTGCTCTGCAGTGTTTCCACTGCACCACTTCCTTGTAAGTACTACTCTGCAGTGGTTACACTGCATCACTTCCTTCCAAGTGCTCCGCAGTCATTTAACTGCACCACTTCCTTCCAGGAGCTCTGCAGTGGTTTCACTGCTTCACTTCCTTCCAGGTGCTTCGCAGTGGTTTTGCTGCACCATTTCCTTCCAGGTGCCCTACAGTGGTTTCACTGCATCACTATCTCCAAGATGCTTTGCAGTCGTTTCACTGCACCATTTCTTTTCAGGTGCTCTGCAGTGTTTTCACTGCACCACTTTTTTGAAGTGCACTGCAGTGGTTCCACTGCACCATTTCTTTTCAAGTACTCCGCAGTGGTTATACTGCACCACTTCCTTCCAGGCGCTCCACAGTAGTTTCACTGCACCACTGCCTTCCAGTTGCTGTGCAGTGGTTTCACTGTACCACTTCCTTCCATGTGCTCCGCAGTGGTTTCACTGCACCACTTCCTTCAAGGTGCTCTGCAGTGGTTTTACTGCACCACTTCCTTCCACATGCTCTGCAGTGGTTTCACTGCATCACTTCGTCCAAGTGCTCTGCAGTGGTCTCTCTGCACCACTTCCTTCCAGGTGCTCTGCAGGGGTTTCACTGCCCCACTTCCTTCCAGGTGCTCCGCATTGGTTTCGCTGCACCACTTCCTTCCAGGTGCTCCGCAGTGGGTTCACTGCATCACTTCCTTCATGGTGCTCCACAGTGGTTACACTGCATCGCTTCCTTCAAGGTGCTCCACAGTGGTTACACTGCATCATTTCCTTCTAGGTGCTCCGCAGTCGATTTACTGCATCACTTCCTTCAAGGTGTACCGCGGTAGTTTCACTGCACCACTTCCTTCCAAGTGCCCTGCAGTGGTTTCACTGCACCACTCCATTCCATTCTGCAGTGGTTTTACGGCAACAGGATTTTTTAAAAATAAAACCTTGCAAAAATAAATGGCTAGCATGAGCCAGCAACATGTTTATTCTCTTTATCCATGCGTATTATAAAAGAACGAACAAAGATAACTGCTTGGCTTTTGATTCTTCAGCCACTGGAATCACAAGTTTGATAAAATTGAAAGAAAGCTGACAAATGCGAGCTGGGGGTTTTATAACTAATATATATTTACATCAGATCATAAGGAAGGTATGAAAAAGTGAGAAATTTAGGGCAGGAGAAAGAGAAAAGAAAAGTGAAACGTGTTTATATGTTTATAAAATGGAATGAAATATAGATATGGGCGTGGGTTTGATGTGTCTGTACTTAACTGGAAGAATTGTGTCTGAATTATTGAGGGTACGTGCGCGAATGAATTTGTCGTAGATATTGACGTTATTATTAAAACTGGCATGCATTCTATTTCCGGAATAAAAGCTGTCTAATGGACACATATGGCCATTATAGCGCATATGCTCACACCAACATTCGGCTAACAATATTTCTTACCTGCGACATCCGACAGCTTCGAATAGTGATCATGGCCACCCCCTGAAGAAGGTTCTATATCTGTATCAAAAAAGAGAATGGCACAATCTTCAGTGAACGACATCCGGGTTTTATGCAACTACAAGGTTTGTTGAAACTTTTATGCATTCTTAGATCACAGAGCTATAAGGACTTCAGCAAACCCTTCTTCTTCTAGTGGAAAAAAGGCAAGTTGTAATCGCATTTCTCGAACCTGATGGTAGGACCTGGTTCAGACCAATGTCCTCTTCGACCCTCCAAAGCGAGCCCTTATCGGCCACCTAAGCTCTATTGTATTTGCCATTCATTGTAGGCAAAACAGTAACCTTTGATGTGGAACCGGGAAAAGAAAGATATATTATTTTAGTGTCTGAACTGTACATCCTGGAACTCGAAAAAATGAGATTAATCTTGGCTTCTCTGCTTCATAAAATGTGTGATCCTTGACGAATATTTTATTTCACTGAACCTCTTTTTTAATTATCACCTATGAGAACATATTCCAATATGAAAGTTTTGGATGTGCACTGTACAAAAACTTTTTGTGTTTGATTTAATAGATAATAACGTTGCTCCATCTAAGGATCTAGGCTACATACTATAGGGTATACATATCAAGTGACCCATGGCATTGCTGTCAGGAAGGGGGACACTTTCTTGAATTTTTAAGAAACCCTATCAAATGTTTACAAGATGTTTGTGGCATTATTTACCTGCTATATACTTTCAGGACTGGGCTAATGCACGGGCTTGTAAAACCTAATCAGACCCTTGGCTCGACTGTGGCTGGGATCTCCTTGTAAATTTGGTGGGACCTCTAGGTGTCACTGTCACTTTTCCTGCACCCCGAGGTTAACTGCAGCAGGCATGGGGAGGCTTCAGGAAAGCAGGATAGGGAGGGAAGTAGAGAATGTGTAGAAAGAGAGAATGGATACGTGGAATGAGATTGATAGAGGACGTTATTGGGGCTAGTTTAATCGTGTTTGCCTAGGTCGAGTGGAGCACAGGATGCTAAAGAGGGATCTAGAGACAAAGGTCTAGTTATTTTAAGTTGTGAGGATCTTAGACCCATATTTATACTTTTTTAGCGCCGCATTTGCGTCACTTTTTGATGCAAAAGCGGCGCAAACTTACAAAATACAATTATATTTTGTAAGTTTGCGCCGCTTTTGTGTCAAAAGTGACGCAAATACGACACCAAAAAAGTATAAATACGGGTCTTAATTGGTACAACGTAGTCTAAAGAACATTTTACCATGAGCTCACCCTGCTTCCAGAATAAAAGCAACCCTTTGCATACGGAAAAGGCCTCTGTGTTTTATCTGCTGCCCCAAAATTTGCCTGTGCAGTAGAGCAGTGGCACGTAGTCAGACCCACCCTAAAGGTCAGATATAAATTCTTTAATAGCATCAACCATTGAATAAATGTTTCTTTTTAGTGATATACCAGGCAGTGTTGAGTATATAAAATAATTCAATCTGTAATGTCAGTACTAAACAGGAGCCCACTATTGTCATAAGCAGCTGCAAGTGTCAGTAGATTCTCAAACCTATTCCAGAATTTTATTGTAATCAACATACCACAAGAGACACAAGAATTCAATCGTCTGTGTGGTTGTAATACTGGTTCTCACGCTATCATTGCTTTCCCTGCGTTATGCAACTATATACGATTTCTCAGAAAGTTGACAGTAAATTAACACTCATCACAGATCACAAGTAAGAAAGCCAGCAAGGTAACTCAAACTTAAGTCAATCTTAGGTTTGTTCATTGGGAACCATTGCCTTGAGTAATAGTAGTGCCTGTCATAGACAGTGCTTAAACAATATCATGTGAGGTATGGAGCATTATATATAGAACAAATTATTATTTTTGATCATTATAGCACAATACAAAACAAGGCACCAGCTCAACCCTATCAGAATACTAATACCCTGTTAGAAGGTGTTATCAATGCACCAGCTACTGATAATTAACATGAAATGCCTGTTTTTATATTTCGCCTGCACAACACCTGTGCTGTGCTTGCAAAGTCTTTTGTATTTAAAAAAAATCTTAAAAGGGGCTAGGAACCCGCCCCTTACTTACCTGAACTTATTATTCATAAATTTCAACGTTGCTCTAATTGACTTGCTTCTTATTTTCCAGCACATCATCTGCTTTCACTTGCTACGCTTACTGCTCTGCTTTTGCCGTCCATGTTATTGTGTGGAGCTTGGGCCAAGTACAGCTTCTCGACACTGGCCAATGGCTTCTGACCAGCACTCTTCTACTGGCTATTTCACTGTGAGGGACATTTCCTTGCATTTACCTAGTTGCTTCACCCCTTGCCTATTGTTCCCCTCCCATATCCTTCATTGCCCGAATGGTGGAGAACTCTCCACAGCAACAAACTCACTTTATGTCCCCACAAACAGCTGTCTTCAAATACGTTCCCCTACTGTGGCACAGGGAAATGTTTGCATAAGTTTGCTCCATCACATTTCCCAAGTGAAGTACTCTCGGACTGCTAGCTACACTTTGTCCATTAACACAGTGGGTTTACATTTCTTGAAAGATGCAGGAGTCAAATGTGATTCTTTGTAGTATTCGGTCAGCCCACAGAAAAAAGCCTGTTTCATGTTTTGGGACTGATGATATGCAGAGAACAGATATGAACATTTTCAGAATTTACCTCTCTATTGCTGCAGATATGTAGCTGTACAGCTGAACAGTCCAGCCAGTGAGAAACTGTGCACCACAGAAAAACTTATGCCATCTCTATATGTTTGGTATGGCAGTTCTCATATGTTGCTTTCATTAGCAGGAGGTTACTCCCCAGGGAGCAGCGTTGGAGTGCCATTGAGAGGGAGGCCTTTGCTGTGGTTTGGTCCCTGAAGAAGCTGAGACCATACCTCTTTGGTACTCACTTTGTAGTTCAGACTGACCACAGACCTCTCAAATGGCTAATGCAAATGAAAGGTGAAAATCCAAAACTGTTGAGGTGGTCCATCTCCCTAAAGGGAATGGACTTTATAGTGGAACAGAGATCTGGGACTGCCCATGCCAATGCAGATGGCCTTTCCAGGTTCTTCCACTTAGAAAATGAAGGTTCTCTTGGGAAAGGTTAGTCTCATCCTCTTTCGTTTGGGGGGAGTTGTGTAAGGAAATGCCCCCTTGGCATGGTTACCCCCTGACTTTTTGCCTTTGCTGATGCCAAGTTATGATTTGAAAGTGTGCTGAGGCCTGCTAATCAGGCCCCAACACCAGTGTTCTTTCCCTAACCTGTACTTTTGTTTCCACAATTGGCACACCCTGGCATACAGATAAGTCCCTTGTAACTGGTACCTCTTGATGCCAGGGAAGGTCTCTAAGGGCTGCAGCATGTCTAATGCCACCCTGGGGACCCCTCACTCAACACATACACACTGCCTGCCAGCTTGTGTGTGCTAGTGGGGGTAAAAAAGACTAAGTCAACATGGCACTTCCCTCAGGGTGCCATGCCAACCTCACACTGCCTACAGGTATAGATAGATAAGTCACCCCTCTAGCAGGTCTTACAGCCCTAAGGCAGGGTGCACTATACCATAGGTGAGGGCATAAGTGCATGAGCACTATGCCCCTACAGTGTCTAAGCAAAACCTTAGACATTGTAAGTGCAGGGTAGCCATAAGAGTATATGGTCTGGGAGTCTGTCATGCACAAACTCCACAGCACCATAATGGCTAAACTGAAAACTGGAAAGTTTGGTATCAAACTTCTCAGCACAATAAATGCACACTGATGCCAGTGTACATTTTATTGTAACATACACCCCAGAGGGCACCTTAGAGGTGCCCCCTGAAACCTTAACCGACTACCTGTGTAGGCTGACTGGTTTTGGCAGCCTGCCACACACCAGACATGTTGCTGGCCACATGGGGAGAGTGCCTTTGTCACTCTGTGGCTAGTAACAAAGCCTGTACTGGTATAGGTGCTTCTCACCTCCCCCTGCAGGAACTGTAACACCTGGCGGTGAGCCTCAAAGGCTCACCCCCTTTGTTACAGCGCCCCAGGGCACTCCAGCTAGTGGAGATGCCCGCCCCCTGGACACAGGCCCCACTTTTGGCGGCAAGTCCAGGGGAGATAATGAGAAAAACAAGGAGGAGTCACCCACCAGTCAGGACAGCCCCTAAGGTGTCCTGAGCTGAGGTGACCCCTGCCTTTAGAAATCCTCCACCTTGATTTTGGAGGATTCCCCCAATAGGAATAGGGATGTGCCCGCCTCCTCTCAGGGAGGAGGCACAAAGAGGGTGTAGCCACCCTCAAGGACAGTAGCCATTGGCTACTGCCTTCCCAGACCTAAACACACCCCTAAATTCAGTATTTAGGGGCTCCCCAGAACCTAGGAAACTGGATTCCTGCAACCTAAGACGAAGAAGGACTGCTGAGCTGAAAAACCTGCAGAGAAGACGGAGACACCAACTGCTTTGGCCCCAGCTCTACCGGCCTGTCTCCCCACTTCTAAAGACACTGCTCCAGCAACGCGTTCCACAGGGTCCAGCGACCTCTGAAGCCTCAGAGGACTACCCTGCATCTAGAAGGACCAAGAACTCCAGAGGACAGCGGCTCTATTCCACAAAGACTGCAACTTTGCAACAAAGAAGCAACTTTGAAACCACACATGTTTCCCGCCGGAAGCATGAGACTTTGCAATCTGCACCCGACGCCCCCGGCTCGACTTGTGGAGAACAAACACCACAGGGAGGACTCCCCGGCGACTACGAGACCGTGAGTAGCCATAGTTGACCCCCCTGAGCCCCCACAGCGACGCCTGCAGAGGGAATCCCGAGGCTACCCCTGACCGCGACTGCCTGCTTCAAAGACCTGACACCTGGTAAAGACACTGCACCCGCAGCCCCCAGGACCTGAAGGATCCGACCTCCAGTGCAGGAGCGACCCCCAGGTGGCCCTCTCCCTTGCCCAAGTGGTGGCTACCCCGAGGAGCCCCCCCCCCCTTGCCTGCATCGCTGAAGAGACCCCTTGGTCTCCCATTGAAACCTATTGCGAACCCGACGCCTGGTTGCACACAGCACTTTGGGATTGCTCTGAACCCCCAATGGGTTCTACCTTGGACCCAACTTTGAACCCCGTAGGTGGTTTACTTACCTGCAAAAACTAACAAACACTTACCCCCCCCAAGAACTGTTGAAAATTGCACTGTGTCTAGTTTTAAAATAGCTACATCTCATTTGTGTGAAAACTGTATATGCTATTGTTCTAATTCAAAGTTCCTAAATTTCCTAAGTGAAGTACCTTTCATTTAAAGCATTACTTGTAAATCTCGAACCTGTGGTTCTTAAAATAAACTAAGAAAATATATTTTTCTATACAAAAACCTATTGGCCTGGAATTGTCTCTGAGTGTGTGTTCCTCATTTATTGCTTGTGTGTGTACAACAAATGCTTAACACTACCCTCTGATAAGCCTACTGCTCGACCACACTACCACAAAATAGAGCATTAGAATTATCTCTTTTTGCCACTATCTTACCTCTAAGGGGAACCCTTGGACTCTGTGCATACTATTCCTTACTTTGAAATAGTGCATACCGAGCCAACTTCCTACACTTGGCATGAATCAGAAAGCCCTAACATTGAGAGAATGTGTACAGTATTGATGCACTACTGCTAAAGTAATAAAAAAAAGAACACAGCACAAGAAAAATCCCCAACCAATGTGGAAACATAGAGAATATTTTAATGAACAAAATGATCCTGACACGACAAAATCGAATAAGTAGAACCAAAGGTATGAATTTATAAAGTTTGATATAAAAAAATATTGCAAACAGCACAGACCAGGTCTGCAAGAGTGGACGAAGTCAAAAGCTAAGGTTGACCATGGTGGATTGGCAGTGTGATACAGGGATTAGGATTGTTCCAGTAGAAATTTACTTTAGGATTTTTTGATACCAATAAAAAGTGGTTGTTGATGAGTTGTCAACCAGGCACACCAAATCTATAGCAGGGCTCGACGATTACCGGTTGCCAAAGAGAAGGGATCCAGTGAGGTCATTGTCAAATGTGGAAAAGCTCTGATTGGGCAAAGTTCAAAGTCTGTGCCCAGGAAGGCCTCACCATCAACCGGTTGCTGTACAAGCTCAGTCCTGATGAAGCCCTCTACATTCAAACTTAGAAACTTTTCTGGAATTCATATCTCCTTCAGCAGGGCAAACTAGCATGCTCTGGCTGACTGGAGATTTAAGGTCAATGTCTGCGGCTTCGACTGCTTTCATTGGTTCTCCAGGCAGGAAGTTGTCAAAACATTTTTAAAGTCCTACTTCTTGCTGCATGCGGACAGAAGGAGTGCATTCTAAAACCAGGCCAGAGAATAGGACTTGGAGCAGGGTGTACCACTTGGGGACTGGGACTCACTCCAGCAGAGGCCAGTAGCAAGGTGCAGAGCAGGTCCAGGTGGTAATGGTCAGCTCAGCTGTTGCAGGAAAAGGGAATCTTGAAGCTTGTTTTGTCCTTAGACCCTCAAAGCGTGGTCAGCCAACTGACCAGGGAATTAAATGTGCCAATTAGGTATTGTAACAGGTGTAAAATGGGGAAATGGTCCCAGGATGCTTGTTTCCGATCCAGGGAGGACGTGGCCTGGCAGTTTGGGCTGGAATGTTTCCATGGGAAACAGGGTTAAGACTGATTTGCATATGGCTTGGTCCAAATTGGGGTGACATGGCGTGCAAAAAAAACAATGGATTTAGCTCAGATCTGTGACTTGGGGTGAATGTTTGACAATGTGCAGCATTCCATTCATCATCTTTTTGTGTTGCTGTAAGAAATAGAGCCACCGCATTACACACTGGACAGGTGAACTACTATTTAGAATCAGTGGCCACTGATGATTTCAGATAAAGTAATCTCTGAAACATTCAATTCTAGATTAACCTAAACAGTGACTTTCCCTAGCCAATGAAACATTACAAAAGCTGTGTCATGCAACAAAAAAATCCTTTTGGGACTAAAAATAGCCTGAATAATTCTCCAACAAAGAGGTGGTACTGAGAGCACTGGGATTGAAGCGGCACAGCTATAGGCAGTGTCCTCTCACTACAGAAAGCCTCTTTGGTCAGGCCTTTGGAGTCCAGAAAAAGTACAAGTAGCTGTTAAATGCAGTCAGTATTTGTCTTGGTTTGGGAGCTGTTAGAAATTGGGTCTTTGGTTGGCAGTCAGGTTACCCCCTGCCCAAGCAAGGACCCTCACTCTAGTCAGGGTAAAAGAGAATCACCCTCAGCTAACCTCTGCTTACCACCTTGGTAGCTTGGCACGAGCAGTAGGCTTAACTTCAGAGTGCTAGGTGTAAAGTATTTTTACCAACACACACAGTAACATAATGAAAACACTACAAAATGACAAAACACAGGTTTAGAAAAATAGAGAATATTTATCTATCCAAAACAAGACCAAAACGACAAAAAACCACAATACACAAGTCAAGGTATCAATTAAAAAGCAAGAAGAGTCTTTATGTAGTTTTAAAAACACACTGACACTGTTAGCGTGAAAACGTACCCTGGGTGCGTCAAAAATAACCCTGCACGAGCGAGTGTGCGTCACAAAGGGCTTGCGATGACCTTGCATCATTTCTCCTTTCGTGGGGTCGGGCGCGTCATTTCTTCTCTCTGCAGGAGAGCGTGCGTCGATCCGGTCAGCACTCTTGGGCCCAGGCAGGCCTTGCTTTGTTTTTACACGCCCAGCAGTGCTTGCGTTGGAAATCCAGCCGCACGATGACCCAAAAACCACGCAGCGCGGGTTGCGATCTACCAGCCTCCATCAGCGATTCTGTGCGTTGTTTCTCCAGCTCTGTGTGTCGATTCTTCGGTCGCATTGCAGGCGAGCATTGATTTTCAGCCGCGGAGCCAGCGGTGCGTTGTTTTTTCAGCCGCAGATCGGAGCTGCATCGATCTTTTCTCCACACGGCGCTCTGTGAGTGGATTTTCTCCTCTTAGGCTGCCGGCTTCTCCTTTCAGGGTCCAGGAACTAGATGGGCACCACTTGGCAGATTAGGAGTCTCTTCAGAGACTCCAGGTGCTGGCAGAGAGAAGCCCACACAAGATACCTGACTCGAAACGGAGAGAACACTGAAGGGGCATCAGGTGGAAAATAAACAGGCACCTCAGGGGGAGGGGGAGAGGGGGCGCCTCAGCTGGAGGAACGGACGACACCACTGGTCCCTGAGGGGGCTCCATGCCCACTGATTGGTCCTGGGGAGTGCAAAGCCACCGTCTCTCATGTCTCTCCAGTGGGTGGTTTGCCCACTACGTTATCCTAGGGAGTGCAAATCCAGAGTCTCTCAAGTCTCTCCAGTGGGTGGTTTTCTCACTGCGTTATCCTGGGAGTGCAAAGCCGCAGTCTCTCAAGTCTCTCCAGTGGGTGGTTTGCCCACTGCGTTATCCTGGGAGTGCAAAGCCACTGTCTCTCAAGTCTCTCCAGTAGGTGGTTTGCCCACTGCGTTATCCTGGGGAGTGCAAAGCCACAGTCTCTCAAGTCTCTCAAGTGGGTGGTTTCCCCACTGCTTGGTCTTGGGGAGTGCAAAGCCACAGTCTCTCAAGTCTCTCCAGTGGGTGGGTTGCCCACTGCTTTATCCTGGGGAGTGTTATGCCACAGTCTCACACGTGGATAACAGTCTCCACTGGTTCTGGAGGGGGCTTTGTGCTCAGAGTTCTTCATCCTGCCAAGGACTGAGGTAGTGGATGCCTTTCTCCACTGGTTCTGGAGGGGGCTTTGTGCCCAGAGTGCTTTATCCTGCCAAGGACAGAGGTAGTGGATTTGAATCTCCACTGGTTCTGGAGGGGGCTTTGTGCCCACAGTGCTTCATCCTGCCAAGGACAGAGGTAGTGGATGCCTTTCTCCACTGGTTCTGGAGGGGGCTTTGTGCCCAGAGTGCTTCACACAGCAGGACGTCTTCTGCAGCCTCGGATGGCTGCCCACTGGGGATGATGCTGGGGACTGTTGCTCAGGCAGCAGACATGCAGGTGGTGGTGCAGGTGGCGGTGCAGGTGTTGGTGTCCACCGCCGTACAGGTTGATGTTGTGGTTGGCAGAAGGGGAGACTCTGGTCCCTCAGTCGGAGCCTCCATGCCCTGTCCTGACCTGCTCTTCGACTTGTGTCCCTTCACCACCTTTGATGTCGCTGCTGGTGCCTTGCCACTGTCCCCTTTTGGCTTGGAGGAGCCCTTGCTTGCTGGTAGGTGCGGCTTCTCCCTCTGGCATGTGGGAACCTTCTTCACCTTGGCAGGTGGCGGAATGGCCTGCTCCTTGGCCTTGCTAGGTGGCACACTGGCAGCCTTGATGGCTGCCGCCCGCGATGTGACCGGACTTGCTGAGACCACTGTGCTAGAGGATTTGGTGGCTAAGGTGCTGAGCTAGGACCTGGACAGCCTGGCCCTAGGGGAATGACAAGGGGGGGAGGTGTAGGGAAGAGGTCAAAGTTTGCGAGGAAGAGTTTCTCAGACCCCATCCACTAGTCTGTCCAACTCCTCAGAAGTAAAGGCAGGGGTCCTTTCCCCAGACACTGTAGCCATTGTCGCTTCCAGACACAGGTCGCAGCAGCACTTGCAGTGTAGGTCCTCTCCTGTTGAAGGTCAGGTATCAAGTGAGTAAAAAGATAGAAATGGTGCGTATCGTCACCGCCGGCGTACAATGTCATTGGCTCCTGGAACCCATAGGGCCCAATGATAACCAATGCTGAATTGCACCGCGGTCTTCGATTGCCTACCGCAACGGTGTACAACGCCAGCGCAGTTACTTCATTTCACCTTGTCCCACCTTACAGGTCAGGCAGCCGCCATTTCAGGGGGCCACATGGCAAGCCAAATAACTGCGTCACACCTATTTAGGCCAGGAATACCGACAGACAAAGGCACATAGAGAAAATTTAATGTTTGTGCTAAACAGCCTTGTGAAACCTATGTGTTGTATGACCCTCTGCTCACCGTTCTCCTCCATAGGGCACGTCCGCTGGGACAGGTGATGAGATGGCTGCACACTCCGGTGTACAGACCTCTAGTGGACCTGTCGACAATGGAAGACAGACACATAATTATCACTCACAGACTTGATCGTGCAACAATCCAGGAACTGTGTGCCCAGTTAGAGCCTGACCTGATGTCAGCTATCCGCCATCCTACAGGAATACCCCCTCTAGTGCAGGTCCTGTCAGTACTCCATTTCCTGGCCAGTGGGTCTGTTCAAACAACAGTGGCCATGGCATCAGGGATGTCCCAGCCAATGTTCTCTAACATGTTGTCCAGAGTGTTATCTGCCCTGCTGAAACACATGCGCAGCTACATCGTTTTCCCTCAAGTGGAGGATCTGCCCACAGTGAAAGGTGACTTTTATGCCCTGGGATATATCTCCAACATCATTGGTGCCATTGATGGTACACATGTAGCATTTGTCCCCCCCACAGGAATGAACAGGTGTACAGAAACCGCAAAAGCCACCATTCTATGAATGTGTAGATGGTATGTTTGGCAGACCAGTACATCTCCCATGTGAATGCCAAGTATCCTGGCTCAGTGCATGATGCTTACATTTTGAGGAATAGCAGCATCCCTTATGTGATGGGGCAACTCCAGAGGCACCGTGGGTGGCTAATAGGTGAGCCTAAAGTCCCCACACAGTTTCATTTTCTGTCTGGGTATGGGAGATTCCCTAATGTTTGGAGGATGTCTAACAGTTGTCCCTCGATATTTTCAGGTGACTCTGGTTACCCCAACCTGTCATGGCTACTGACCCCAGTGAGTAATCCCAGGACAAGGGCAGAAGAACGCTACAATGAGGCACATGGGCGAACTAGGAGGATAATAGAGCGCACCTCCGGCCTCCTGAAAGCCAGATTCCTGTGCCTCCCTCTGACAGGTGGATCCTTATACTACTCACCGAAGAAGGTGTGCCAGATCATCGTGGCCTTCTGTATGTTGCACAACCTGGCTTTGCGACGCCAGGTGCCTTTTCTGCAGGAGGATGGGCCTGATGGTGGTCTTGCAGCAGCTGTGGAGCCTGTGGACAGTAAGGAGGGGAGGCAGAAGAAGAAAATGTAGACAACTGAAACAACATCATCATGCAATACTTCCAGTGAGACACAGGTAAGAGGATGGAACTGCTTCCCACATCTCATACTATTGTAGGACCTAGCATCAATCTGCCTTTTTACCTCTGTGTGTGGACCCTGACATGTCACTTTGGCTTTCCATTTCACAGATCTGGGTCCCACTTTGTGCCCTCTGCTATGATTACTGCTGACCTACGGCTGTGTAACATTGGTATGTGAACAAGTACATTGACATTTTTATATTTCAGAGATGTTGCAATTACACATTTGTGAAAGCACAGACTGACTCCAGATTGTTTTGTGATTCAAGGGTGTTTATTTCTGTGCTAATAAGTGGAGGGGGTGTGCAATGGGCTGGGGTGATGGTGGAGGATTGTCCATGGCAGAGTCCCGTCTCTTGGTCTCACAGGTGCATTGTCCAATGGGGCATAGGAAGGGGAGCAATGGCAGTTTAAGGTGGACAGGGTGACAAAGTGGGACAGAAGGGTGACATTCAGGAGGGTCTTATTTCCTGGCGGGGGTCTTGGTACTGCTTTCTGTCTTGTTCCTGGATCTTAGGGACCGTTTGCGGGGTGGTTCTCATTCTGCAGGGGGTGGGGTGCTGGTGGCCTGTTGGTCCTGTGGAGGTGCCTCCTGTCCACTAGCGCCAGCGAAGGTGGAGGGCTGTTCATCGTCCAGGCTAGTTTTAGGGTCCGTATGTGTCCCACTGTGTCCCTCATGGTGTTGACAAGGTCTGCCAGCACCTCTGCAATGGTGATCAAGGTGTTGTTGATGGACTTCAAGTCCTCCCTGATTCCAAGGTGATGTTCCTCATGCAGCCGCTGAGTCTCCTGAAACTTGGTCCGTACCGTGCCAATGGTCTCCTGGGAATGGTGGTATGCTCCCATGATGTTGGAGAGTGCCTCGTGGAGAGTGGGTTCCCTGGGCCTGTCCTTCCCCTGTCGCACAGCAGTCCTCCCAGCTTCCCTGTTATCCTGTCCCTCTCTCCCCTGAACCGTGTGGCCACTGCCACTGACCCCAGGTCAATGATTTTCTTGGGTTGGTGGGTTTGCCTGGGTTCCCTGTAGTGGTGGACACACTGCTGATTGACATGTCTTGGGGACCGAGGGATGGGCCCGCTGGGTGGGTGCTGTGGTGGTGTTTCCTGAGGGGAAGGGTCTGTGGTGGCTAGTGACAGTGGCAGGGGAACCGACTGTCCAGAGGTCCCTTATGGGCCGGGCTGGTCATATTGATCCAGGGTTGCTGAGCCGCTGTCATCACTGTGGGCCTCTTCTGTGGGGGACTGGATATGTCTGGCACCTCCTGTCCGGTGACGTTGGGTATGGGTCCTGCTGGGGTGTAAATGCATAGTTTTAGTATCTGTGTGTGCCATCTTGTGCATTGGGTGAAGTACCCTCTACTCCTGTACTCCTGTGCTTGCATAATTGTCTTTGCCCTTTTGTGATAGTTGGTTTGGGGTCTGTGTGGGTATCTGTACTGGACATGCTTTGGTGATGGTGGTCCATGCATAGGTGTTGCTTGCAGGGCCTTGGTATTGGGATGTGTGGGTTGTGATAGTGGGACATATGTGAGATGATGGAGTGATGGGAGTGAGGGTATGTATGTGATGGCATGCAGGTGGGGTGGGGGATATAGTAGTAAAGATATGACTTACCAGAGTCCAGTCCTCCTGCTACTCCTGCAAAGCCCTCAGGATGCAGTATTGCCAAGACTTGGTCCTCCCATGTTGTTATTTGTGGGGGAGGAAGTGGGTGTCCACCGCCAGTCCCACGTACAGCCATCTGGTGTCTTGATACCACGGAACGCACCTTCCCCCGTAGGTCGTTCCACCTTTTCCTGATGTCATCCCGTGTTTTTGGATGCTGTCCCACTGTATTGACCCTGTTGACAATTCTTCGTCATAGCTCCATCTCCCTAGCAATGGAGGTCTGCTGCACCTGTGATCCGAAAAGCTGTGGCTCTACCCGGATGATTTTCTCCACCATGACCCTGAGCTCCTCCTCTGAAAACCTGGGGTGTCTTTGAGGTGCCATGATGTGGTGTGGGTGATGTGTGAGGTGCTGTCTGTTGTGATGTGTGGGGGAATGTGTTGGTGTGTGTGTTGGTGTGTGTTGGTGGATGTTGTAGGAGTGATGGTGTTGTCTGACTGCAGATGCTAGTGTTGTGTTTGATAATCTCTCTCTCTGGGCTTCTTCCACAATTGTTCGTTGTGGGTAATGTGGGTGTGTGTTTTATAGTGTTGTGGGTGTGTGGGTGTGGTGTGTGGATGTGTGTCAGGTGTGTGTATTTTGAATTGTTCAATGTGGTTGTGTTTTGTAAATATGTGTGTATTTTGAGCGCAGCGGTGTGTACCGCCAATGGATTACCACGGTTGTAAGACCGCCACGTTGATTCGTGTGTCGTGATAGTGTGGGCGTATTCTTGTTGGCATTACAGTGTAGGTTTTGGTATCGCCAGTTTATCACTGACCTTTGGTGTGGCGGACTTGTGTGGGTGTCTGTATTGTGGCGGATTCAGAGATGTGGGTCGTAATACCTGTAGCGGAATTCCGCTGCCGCAACGGTATGTTGGCGGTCTTCAGCACGGAGGAAAGCGAGATTTACCGCCAGGGTTGTAATGAGGGCCTATATATCCTACCTTAACCATACACTGCACTCTGCCCTTGGGGCTACCTAGGGCCTACCTTAGGGGTGTCTGAATGTAAGAAAAGGGAAGGTTGAGGCCTGGCAAGTGGGTATACTTGCCAAGTGGAATTTACAGTTAAAGATGCACATACAGACACTGTAGTGGCAGGTCTGAGACATGATTACAGAGCTAATTATGTGGGTGGCACGACCAGTGCTGCAGGCCCACTAGTAGCATTTGATTTATAGGCCCTGGGCACTTCTAGTGCACTGTACTAGGGACTTACTAATAAATCAAATATGCCAATCATGGATAAGCCAATTACATACACATTTTGTAAAGGAGCACTTGCACTTTAGCACTGGTTAGCAGTAGTAAAGTGCCTAGAGTGACAAAAACAGCAAAATCAGAGTCCAGCACACATCAACAACCTGGGGAACAAAGACAAAAAGTTAAGAGAGACCACACCAAGGATGAAAAGTCTACAACGTGTCCCCCCCAACTGAAAGTGGGGAGCAACTACCCAACCTCATGGGAGTTCTCATCACTAAGGCGGAAGAACCTGGACAGACCATCAGCATTGGCGTGCTCTGTACCAGGACGGTGTTCCACCGTAAAGTCCATCCCCTGTAGGCAAATGGACCACCTCAACAGTTTTGGATTCTCACCCCTCATCTGCATTAACCATCTGAGGGGCCTGTGGTCAGTCTGAACTCGAAAGTGAGTCAAAAACAAGTAGGGCCTTAGCTTCTTCAGTGCCCAGACCAGCAAATTCTTCACGTTCTATGGCACTCCAGCTACGTTCCCTGGGAAGTAACCTCCTGCTAATGAAGGCTACGGGTTGATCCAGGCCCTCTTCATTAAGCTGTGAGAGTACTGCTCCAATACCAAGCTCTGAGGCGTCTGTTTGCACAACAAACTCCTTTGAGTAGTCAGGTGCCTTCAGCACAGGTACTGTGCACATGGCAGCCTTCAGGGCATCAAAAGCGTTCTGGCAAGCCTCTGTCCAGATCACTTTCCTGGGTTGCTTCTTCGAAGTCATCCCAGTCAAGGGGGTAACAGTGGTACCATAACCCTTGACAAACCTCCTGTAGTATCCTGTGAGACCTGAGAAGGCTCTCACTACAGTCTGGGTCTTAGGAGGTTCAGAATCTTTGTCAATCTTTGGTTGTATGGGTGCCACCTAGCTACTCCCTACCTGGTGTCCTAAGTACACCACAGAACCCTGCCCTATCTGAGAGTTGCTCACCTTAATAGTGAGGCCTGCCTTCTGCAGGGCCTCTAACACTCTCCAGAGGTGTTGCAGGTGTTCCTCCCATGTGGAACTGAAAACAGCAATGTCATCCAGGTAAGCGGCACTGAACTCATCCAGCCCAGCCAAAACCTGGTTGACCAACCTCTGAAAGGTGGCAGGGGCATTCTTCAGCCCAAATGGCATCACTTTAAATTGAAAGTGTCCATCTGGGGTAGAGAATGCTGACCTCTCCTTGCCCCCCTCAGTTAAGGCAATCTGCCAGAACCCAGATGTTAAGTCAAACGTTCTGAGGTACTTGGCAGCTCCTAACCTGTCGATTAACTCATCAGCTCGGGGGATGGGGTGTGCGTCGGTCTTGCTGATCGCATTGAGTCCCCGGTAGTCCACACAGAAACTGAGTTCTGGGGTGGCACCAGGTGCAGCAGCCTTTGGGACTAATACCACTGGGCTGGCCCAAGGACTGCTGGAGTGCTCAATAACCCCTAGGGCAAGCATTTTAGATACCTCATCCTTAATGCATGCCCTGACCCTGTCAGTCACACTGTAAACCTTCTGTTTAATAGATGTACTGTCCCCAGTATCCACATCATGTGTGCACAAGTGTGTGACTCCTGGGATCAAGGAAAACAGTGAGGAAAACTGTCCCAACACGTGGTGACAGTCTCCTTGCTGCTCTTCAGTCAGGAAGGGGGAGAGGATCACTCCCTCCACTGACCCATCTTTTTCTCCTGCAGACAGGAGGTCAGGAAGAGGCTCACTCTCCTTCTCTACCCCATCATCTGTCGCAAGGAGCATGGACAGTTCAGTCCGGTCAAAGTGAGGTTTGAGGCGGTTGACACCACTAAAGGGTTCCTTGGAGTCTGCAACTCCACCAGGTATGTGACTTTGCTCTTGCGCTCCACCACCTCAAATGGCCCAATCTACTTATCCTGGAGCACCCTAGGCTCCACTAGTGCCATCACCTACATTTTCTGACCAGGTTGAAACTAGACCAGAGTGACATTCTGGTCATACCACCGTTTCAAATCCTCCTGGCTTGCTTCTAGGTTCTCCTGAGCGAGACTCCTGAAGCGGGCAGTCTGGTTTCTCAAAGCCGGCATGTAGCTAAATACATCCTGGGGGGTTTACTAGGAGCTTTCTCTAAAGCTTCCTTCACCAGACTCAAAGGTCCCCTCACAGGGTGGCCATAGATGAGCTCAAAGGGACTAATCCCAAGTCCCTCTTGAGGCACCTCCCTGTAGGCGAACAGAAGGCATGGCAAGAGGACGTCCCACTTCCGCCTCAAGGGCTCTGACAGGCCAATGATCATGCCTTTCAAGGTGCGGTTGAATCTCTCAACCAGACCATTACTTTGGGGGTGGTAAGGGGTGGTGAACTTGTAGGTTACCCCATACTCCTTCCACAGAGACTTCATACATGTGATTATGAAGTTGGTACCCCTATCAGATACCACTTCCTTGGGGAACCCCATGCGGGTAAAAACCCGAATCAAAGCACAACCCACCACAGGGGAAGTGATTGATCTCAAAGGAATGGCTTCTGGGTACCGGGTGGCATGGTCCACCAAGACCAGGATAAACCTGTTGCCATGGTTGCTAATGGCTGTCTTGGGATCCTGAGGCCCCACAATGTCAATGCCTACCCTCTCAAAGGGAGTACTGACAACAGGTAAAGGTTGTAGGGGAGCCTTAAATTTCCCGCCACTCTTGCCACTTGCCTGGCAAGTCTGACAAGACCTGGAATGTGAATATGAGTGCCTGCGCATTAGGGGCCAGTAAAAATGGGTGACAAGCCTCTCAAAGGTCTTGTCCTGCCCCAAATGTCCAGCTAAAGGCACATCATGAGCCAGCCCCAGTAGGAAGGCTCTAAAGCACTGGGGTACCACTAGCACATGGGCTGACCCAAGCTCAGACACCTTAGGCTCGCTATACAGGAGGTCATCCTCCCTATAAATCAGGTGTGATTCTGGCTCCTTGCCAGCCCCCGCAAACACTCCAGAGTAGGGCATGTCTTCGGTGCTGCACAGAATGCTTCCCTGGTGGGCCCCCCTTCCTGCTGCCACTGCGACAGCTCAGGGACCTCCCCCAGTTAAGCCACCTGTTCCCCTGTAGGTTCCGGGGTATCACCCTCAGACTCCTCCTCCTCCCGGACCGTGGGAACTTCTGGGGCCGGTTTCCCAGACCCCCTGCCTTTTCTCTTTTTGGCGGTCCCCTGGGCCACTGTTCCAGGCTCCAGGGGCTCTTGATTACCCTGACGGGCTGCCATTAACCTGGTGGATACGCATACCCACCCAGGCAGACCCAACATCTCCAAGTGAGACCTGTGTTCCACCTCCTTCCAAGGGCAATCCTCCAGGTCATTGCTAGCAAACAATCAACAGGCATGGTTGGACTCACAGCTACCTTCAAGGAACCTGAGACCCCCCCATTCAAAGGGAACCTGCACCACTCTGCACAGACATTCTGAGTTGTTCACTGCGACTACTTGGTGAAGTATACGCGGATTAATCTGCTCTTCAGACACCAGCTGATTCCTCACTGTAGTCACGCTGGCTCCTGGTCTCTCAGAGCCTCCACCCTCTGTCCACTAATGGTCACCCACTGCCTGTACTGCTTAGTGTTTTCAGGCACAAGGGTTTTCTGGACCATCCCACTGTTCACTAGTGAGACAAGGGTCATCTCAGCTGGTTCCCACCCACCTGAAACCAACTCCTCCCCAAGCGCTACACTGGCCAAACCCTGAAAAGGGGTGCTGGTGTACTTTTGGGGCATTTGGGGTCCCCCTCACATGACCCATCTGGTCACATGCACAGCGCTTACATGGGGGACCACCTGCCACTGGCTTCCCTTTGGAGAACCATGGCTTCTTCTCACTGGGGGGTGGGGAATCCTTGCCGTGGGAATCCGTTTGTGGCCCTTTAGAGAACTCCCCCTGTTTACCCTTACCCCGCTTTCCTCTGAGAGGGACCCTGCCCACCCTTGACTTGGTCTTACCCATACCTCTTTTGGACCCTGGTACTCTCCCAGTGGTCCGCTTCCTGCGCAAGCTTCCTGGGGTCAGTCAGCTTGCTGTCAATCAGGTGCTGGCGCAGCTCTGTAAAACATAGACTGTACAAGTGCTCCCAAGCAATCAGATTGTAAAGCCCCTCATACGTAGTTACCTTACTGCCCTTCACCCAACCATCCAGTGACCTGCAATAAGAATCAACACATTCTAACCATGTTTGGGATTCCCTCTTCTTGTAGGGTCTAAACTTATCCTTTTACTGCTCAGGGGTGAGACCATACCTTGTGAGCAAGGCATCCTTCATACTAGAGTAGGTAAGATTCTGAGCATCGCCTAAGGCTGTCAGTGTATCCCTCCCCTCTACCTCAAAGTGCTTCCACAGACCCGCCCCCCAATGAGCTTCAGGGACCACGTTCATGTGGAGAGCAGACTCATACCCCTTAAACCACAAGTATATGTCGTCCTCCCTTTTATAATCCTTCACAAGATCTTTAGGAATGTGTACCCACCTTTCAGGCTGCACTGTGATGTGGCTGCCACCATCCCTACTAGACTGGCTCCTCTGATCCAGCTCCCTCAAGCTGAGCTCATGAGCCAACAGCAACCTTTTTTCTTCAATGGTCATCCTCATTTTCTCCAACTCCCTCTGGTGCTCCCTCTCTGCCTGTCTGTCCTGCAAGTCCTCAGGGGTCAGACCCTTAGATGAGACACTGCTACCTGCCCTGGAGACCCTCTCACTGGACATAACAGGTCCACCCACAATATCATTGTGCATGGACTGCCCTTCCTTCACCTCATCCTCTGTGTGCCCTTCAGTACTCTTGGCTGTCACCCAGGCCCTCAGCGCCTCTTGCAGCTCCTCCTTCTTTGATGAGCTCTTAATGGAACAGTCAAAACTTTTACAGAACTGTTTTACCTGAGCCTTGGTATAGCTATCCAATTTCTCCAGGTCAAACGCAGCTCCAACTGATGCATCTCCAGATTGGGACATGATGAAAAGTCAACAAAAGTGCAAAGTTCCAAAAAGCAGAAAACAAGTTCCCAAATGAAGTTCAGAAGTCAATCAAAGATTACCACAAAGATGGATGTAGGGAAAAATCCAAGCAAAAGAGAAAAATCAAAGATCACCAAACAAGTAGTATGTGGTCATGTAGTGGTCTGCACTCAAAACAGTAGTGTACACTTAATTATTGTATGTCAAGTACAAATACAAGTCCAATCCCAACCGCTGATCACCAATGTTAGAAATTGGGCCTTTGGTTGGCAGTCAGGTTACCCCCTGTCCAAGCAAGGACCCTCAGTCTAGTCAGGGTAAAAGAGAATCACCCTCAGCTAACCCCTTTTTACCCCCTTGGTAGCTTGGCACGAGCAGTAGGCTTAACTTCAGAGTGCTAGGTGTAAAGTATTTGTACCAACACACACAGTAACTTAATGAAAACACTACAAAATGACACAACAAAGGTTTAGAAAATAGAGAATATTTATCTACCCAAAACAAGACCAGAACGACAAAAATCCACTATACACAAGTCAAGTTATCAATTAAAAAGCAAAAAGAGTCTTAATGTAGTTTTAAACACATCCTAACACTGTTAGCGTGAAAATGTACCTTGGGTGTGTCAAAAATAACCCCTCACAGGCGAGTGTGCGTCAAAAAGGGCTTGTGATGAGTCGATTTCACTCATGAGAGAGATCTTGCGTTGTTTCTCCTTTTGTCAGGTCGGAGTGTGTTGTTTCTTCTCTCCGCAGGAGAGCGATGCGCCGATCTGGTCAGCACTCTCGGGTTCAGGCAGACCTTGCATTAGTTTTACACACCCAGCAGTGTTTGCGTCAGAAATCCAGCCGCACGATGATCAGAAAACCACGTTGCGTGGGTTGCGATCTCCTAGCCTCCATCAGCGATGCTGTGCGTCGTTTCTCCAGCTCCGTGCGTCGATTCTTCGAAAGCGTTTCCGGCGAGCATCAATTTTCAGCCACAGAGCCGGCAGTGCGTCGTTTCTTAAGCCGCAGATCGGAGTTGCGTCAATCTTTTCCCCACACGGCGTTCTGTGCGTGGATTTCTTCCTCTTAGGCTATCAGCTTCTCCTTCCAGGGTCCCAGGAACTGGATGGGCACCACAGGGCAGAGTAGGAGTCTCTCCAGAGACTTCAGGTGCTGGCAGAGAGAAGTCTTTGCTGTCCCTGAGACTTCAAACAACAGGAGGCAAGCTCTAAATCAAACCCCTGGAGATCTTCACAAGATGGAAGGCACACCAAGTCCAGTCTCTTCTTCCTCAGCACTTCAGCTCTTCTCCAGGCAGAGGTTCCTCTTGGTTTACAGAAGTGTTCTAAAGTCTGTGGTTTTGGGTGCCCTTCTTATACCCAATTTCTCCTTTAGGCCTACTTTAAAGTAAAGTCTCTTTTGAATGTGAAATCCTGCCTTGCCCAGGCCAGGCCCCAGACACTCACCAGGGGGTTGGAGACTGCATTGTGTGAGGACAGGCACAGCCCTTTCAGGTGTAAGTGACCACTCCTCCCATCCCTCCTAGCATAGATGGCTCATCAGGAAATGCAGACTACACCCAGCTCCCTTTGTGTCACTGTCTAGTGAGAGGTGCAACCAGCCCAACTGTCAAACTGGCCACAAACAGGCAGTCACAGAAATGGTATAAGCAAGAAATTGCTCACTTTCTAAAAGTGGCATTATCAAACACACAATCTTAAAATCAGTTTTACTAAAAGATGTATTTTTAAATTGTGAGCTCAGAGACCCCAAACTCCACATGTCCATCCGCTCCCAAAGGGAATCTACACTTTAATCAGATTTAAAGGTAGCCCCTTGTTAACCTATGAGAGGGACAGGCCTTGCAACAGTGCAAAACGAATTTTGCAATATTTCACTGTCAGGACATATAAACCACATTACTATTTGTCCTACCTTAACCATACACTGCACCCTGCCCTTGGTGCTACCTAGGGCCTACCTTAGGGGTGATTGACATGTAAAAAAAGGGAAGGTTTAGGCCTGGGAAGTGGGTACACTTGCCAAGTCGAATTTACAGTTAAAACTGCACACACAGACACTGCAGTGGCAGGTCTGAGACATGATTACAGAACTACTTATGTGGGTTTTACATCCAGTGCTGCAGGCCCACTAGTAGCATTTGATTTGCAGGCCATGGGAACCTTTAGTGCACTGTACTAGGGACTAACTAATAAATCAAATATGCCAATCATGGGTAAACCAATTACATACACATTTTGTAAAGGAGCTCTTGCACCTTAGCACTGGTTCGCAGTGGTAAAGTGCCCAGAGTGACAAAAACAGCAAAATCAGAGTCAAGCACACATCAACAACCTGGGGAACAGAGGCAAAAAGTTAAGGGAGACCACGCCAAGGATGAAAAGTCTAACAGGAGCACTAATTGGAAGCCAAGGCAGTTAAAATCCCAGATTGTCTTTAATAACTGAACCATTCTCCTTGAACATAGTAAACATACAAGGCTTTCTAGCTTCTTTCCATCAGTGCTGTGTTGCCTTGTTGATACGTTTGCACAATGCATACATATAAACATACATACTATCCAGGATATCTAGACGGGCAGAGGAGGGACTGTTGGCAACTGGTCAGTTTATTATGACCATAACCAGTTTATCTCATTCAGGAAGACCAAGATAAAATCATAATTGTATGAAGGATTGACCTTGCTCTACATTTAGGGCTGGCTTTAGAGCTGGTGGAGCCTGGTGCAACAGTCTTTTTTGGCACCCCCCCGACCTCCTTCTCTATGAATTCACTCACTACCACTCTCCAACAGGCCCCTCACCTTTCCATAGCCCCCTCTCTGACATACATTCCATTTTTTCTAAAGCCATACTCATACTTCACTCGTCAAGTTTTGTGTATCCTGCAGTGTTCATGTTCTTTGCAGGAGGCAAACTATCCCCCTGTGCTACTTTAAGATGAGAAAAAAACGCCACTAACCACAATTCTGATCTCTCACCAGCAGTAACATTAATGACCAGAGTTAGCTTGACATTTTTATTGTTGCCGGAAAACTGCTGGATGCACAAGGAAGTTCACTTGATTTTAAATCCATAAGATATTTATAAACACAGCTCCCGCACCAAAGACAGTGCCTGGTGTGGCTGCACCTGTCCCACCCCTTTAAAGCCGGCCCTCTCTACATTACACTCCTTTGACTCTGTACACAGACTCCCAACCATGCAATGCACATGAAATGGGCTATGTCTCGACACAGAATCTACACAGAGTTGAAATAATAGGGACCCAGGACCCCACTTACTTCCATGTCGGCGACCATAATTATGGAGAGCTAGTCTGGGGCAAACAGTATGCTACCTGCTTCAGGTAGTACCTTTTAACCAAGAAACGTCTTCACTGGAAGCAGGTGTCCCTAACAACCAATAATTTACTCTCTGGAAGTAAGTATAGTAGCCCCCCTAAAGTGTGCGTGGTGATCCATTTAGGTATACTGCCAGCCAGTGCTTGAAATGGAAAAGTTAAAGTGCAGGTACTCTGTGCCAGAGTACCTGCTTGTTTCCCAGAAATGCCGGTACTCTCCAATTAAAAGTATTACGTTTTTCTTGAGATGTGCCGGTACTCTCCCTCTCAAAATAAAAAAGTGCCGGTACTCAGTACCGGACAATACCGGCCCATTTAAAGCACTGCTGCCAGCACAGCATAGACACCTACTCTGTAGTACAACCCTGTGACGGCTGCCACTGAACGGGGGTGGCAGGGTGGGGATGGAAAAACAAATTAAGCATTTTTTTAAAAGAAAACTCTTACCTGTTGAGGTCGGGGATGCGTTTTTCCCTTCCATCCTCTTCCTCGTCCGGAAGCACTCAGGCTTTCAGACTCCCCTCAGCCAATCATGATGCTGCTGTCACCAGTATGACCGCAGCGTTGTGATTGGTGTGAGCACCCTGTTTTGGTGCTCACAGAGGGAGTGGCACTCTGTGCACTTTTTCTCACAGCTGTGAAATACAGCCGGGTGGAGAAATACAAAGTGCGCATGCATGTTTGGCCGGCCCAACGTGGCCGGCCACACAAAATGCACACTTAAGGTGCACAAACCACTCCTCCCTCCCGCCTCCTCCAGCTCAGCCCCACTGCGCCCTAACCTGCAACCTCAGCTAAAATAAAATGATAATAACTATCCATTATTATAATTTTTTTCTGCTCGAAGCAGCGGACGACACTCCTCCGCCTTAGCGGAGAACCGCCCCTGGTGCAACCTCGTTCAAAAGCTGGAGCACCTCCAGTGGACTCAAATATTTTCACATACACCTGTGAAAAACCAAAGCAAAGGCCATAAAAAATCAAACAGCAAGGACTTTCTTCACCACACATTTGCCCTCTCCTTCATTTATACAAGACTGTAACAAGTAAGGTACTTCATTTACAGCATTATTTTGTGATGCTACCTGAGCACCTATTAAGGTCTGCATTATTGGTATGTAAATGGTACACTGGTCCGAAACCCTCCCTTCATGCGCAATTAATTACCAAAACAGTATTTGTATAGATCGGTTTTCATTCAGCAAAGTCATTGAAGTTTCAGAAACAGAACAGATGGTAAACCAACTTAAATTTGGACTGGTTCTCACAGCAATGGCAGCACTTAGAATTTCATACCGATCAAAGTCCACCGGCCACTTTACCACATGCCCCAAGTGCCCCATGCCCATCGTATCACTTATTTTTACCTGCGCCATGGCCATGAGTACTGGTCGAGTCTGTTCTCTTGCATAAGTTGCTATAATCATCACAGCAGTTGTTGAATTTGCTGCATTTTCTGTTGCAGTGGCATGGGTCCTTTTTGTTGTAGGCTTCGTCGCACCTTCCTTTACAAGAGTTCTTGTCTGTGGTGTTGTACAATCGGGGAGAAAGGTTTTGTAGTTTGTAATAAAAAATCAGCAAACCACAGAATAATGTATGCTTCTCACAGAAAAAAGCATGTGCTAACCAGTTACAGCTGAGGTTAGCCAAGAGCTTTTGATATGTGTAATATACTCACTAACTAGGGCTTTCAGCAGCCCTCTTCGTTCATTGTCCTGGAACTCTGGCCTACACAATTTTGTCCACCCACTGGTGCATACAGCATGGGGCAAAAGAGGAGCGCACTTCAGCAATTAGCGAACTTTACAGTGACTGACGACATTCTGCCCTTGCACAAAGAGTACCTCCACACACAAGGTAGCTGTCAGGGTTTACTATGGCATTGTATGCGTTTTGAGTACAACAAATATTTTTGCTTTAAACCATTTTTTATTAGATTGATGATGGTCCGTCAGCTTCTTCAACAATAAAGTTTTGCACAACCTTCACACAAAAAACAAGCAATGACAAAGCGAAAAGGCTGGCAGCCAATGCCAGACCCACTGGTTTTGCCAATTTGTGTTTGACATATGCAGGTAATATACATGTGATACTATTCAATGTACTATTCAGAAGACAAGTTTGCTTAAGGCTCAGGGATCTGAATTCAAGGAATTTATGAGTTCTGCAAAAGCTCAACTTCTCAATATAACCACTGTTTGTATTATGTAAGTGCTGCTGGTTTGAGATACTCTCACGACTGGAAATTGATGTTTTCAATTCTATCCTCTCACTGTATATAGCATGGCCCATTCTTCGAGTGGGCCTCCATCACACATTCCTCTACTTCAGTGTCGTTATTATGTCCAATAGCCCCTCTGTAAATGACTATTAATTGAAAATAGCCCCCACCCAACGTATTGTCAGGTACAGATTGAACCTATGCCTCATTTGCATGGTGGGGATTGTGGAAAAAGCCCTTCACTCGTTGCACCTCATGTACTCAGCGACATTGAGTCTAGACTTCTCTCACGACTCGTGCCAGAAACTGCGCTGCTATTTATGAGAGAAGAATTTGTTTAACATAAGCTCTGGGTGTTCTTTGTTCCTACTGACCTCTCGGCAGCGTTTGTTTTTTTTATTTCATTTTTTACAAAGCGCTAACCTGGCCAAAATCATAAGGTGCATTCAACAAATAGTACATTTAAATGAGATTAAAAAAACAGTAATTGCTTTACAATTTGAAGAAAAACTGTAATTCATTACAATATACTCATACAAATATATCAGTAGAAATGAGAAAATTACGCTGTTAATGTTAAAACGTTTTCACTCTTTTGTAAACACAAGGTGTATTGGAACAAGTCTGAGAGAGTGAGAAAGGGAAATCTGAGAGCCATGGAGTAGAAGAAAAAAAACACCTGATTAACGATCTGCAACTTTTTAACAGGTGGGATATTCCGCTGGAGAAGAAACTTTCTAAGGGCAGCCAATAGCCATCTGGCAATCTTGGATTATTGCTGCCAGATAAGGGGGTCGCTGAAGCATCAACGCCTTGTAGGTGAACTACGCTAACTGAATTAGCTGTATCCATCTAAGGGCAGCCAAGGTAAGGATTTGAGTGGAGGCGTAATATGTTCAAATACACTTGGAAACCTGATGGGACTGGCTATTAAAATGCTGAATGCTTCTGAACGGTAGAAGCTCGTGGTTAGAAAGACCTCTCATCAGCGCACTGCCTCCACTGAAAAGAAAAATTGCCCTGCAGTCCTAAAAACATCTGCAGTAAGTAAAAATTTCACATGCCCAAAGGTTAACGGGAAATGAACAGTTTGGGCTTTCTTAGCAATGTGAGCTTGCATGATTATCTGGTAGAGTTATCCAAACAGGCATTGGCAATGCTAACAGATCTGGCTTTAGAAGAATACTGTATGGTAATTTAATCATTGTACGTAAATGCATGTTAATAGATATTTACTTGTGTGGATGCAAATAACTATAGAGTAATATTGGTGTTGGTTAAAAGGTCAGGTGAAAGTTGCACTGACAAGCCCGACCTAAAAATCCATGTAGTTTAATGACTGCCCTCCTCCCATCTGGGCTTCTTCCAGAGAAAAATATCATACATTATCTAGTTATCTAAGGCAATTTAATAGCATTCAATTGTCATATGTGTGCCCCGAGGTTCTAGCTATGTAGCTGTATGAATAAACAGAATGATCCCAACTGTTTGGAGAGCAAGCACTATGTTTGTGGAAGCACACAACGTCTGCCCAATCAAAAAAATGCATGTCTAGTTCCTAACATGTGTGTGGTGCCAAGCCCCTCTCAACTTATGCTCCCCTAATTATCTAATATTATCCCATCTGTGCTGCTGCCAGAGAAAAACATCACAAATTATCTAGTTAAATTCTGGGTTTAGATAAAATCAACCTGGTATGACACTGCTGTATAAAGCTGTGTGTCATTAGCATATTGATGGATAGAGGCAACAAATTCAGCATTTCGCCAAGTACAGATGAAATGCCTGTCAGCAGCTGATGTTAGGACACGTAATTTAGATCATGCTTTTTATCACCACGTGTACTCAGTAAGTTAAACTAGGCCACTTTCTTTCTGAATTTGACATCATCAGTCACAGCGTCCCATCAGTCATGACCTTTTTTGCCATGTCTCGTATATAAATAAAAAAACACTACTTGTGACCCTGGCACTATGTGCTATATGTGAACTACACTCTCCTCCAGTAAAACAAAAGATTGCTTTAAGGCCCTGTGATATATGCATAACATGAACATGAGAAATCCCATTTGGCTTCATGTTTGAATCCTAACAATCCGTTGGGAATTATGCTCAGATATCCTCCTTCTTTTCACCACACATTGGTTCAAATGAGCTAGAGCTTGCGGAAGGTCTTTTTAGGTCTCTGGGCTATTGTTGTGGAACTCCCTGTCCAAATGCGTTAGACCTACTCGCTCTCCTCTTTTTTTCTGGGACAGCTTCAAAAGCTTTTATATTTTTTTGAAGTCTGGATTCTCCTTTTTCAGATGTGCAAGTTCAGGCTCCATATGTCTAGCAAGCAAGAACTGTCACTCTAGTCAGGGTAAATCACACACAATCCAAATTATCCTGTGCCCACCCTCTAGTAGCTTGGCATTGAGCAGTCAGGCTTAACTTAGAAGGCAATGTGTAAAGTATTTGTGCAATAAATCATGCAGTAACACAGTAGAACACCACAAAAATACACCACACAGTGTTTAGAAAAATATATAATATTTATCTGGTAAGATGCTCGTCAAAACGGTTAAGATGCAAAAAGTATATTTGGAAATATCACTGTAAAAATGATGTAAAGTGTCTTTAGTCTCTTAAAAGCAACAAATGTCTCTTGAAAGTACAAAGTACCTGGTTTGCATTCAAAATCTCCACAAGGAACTGTAGAGGAGGAGATGCGTGGAAAAACAGGAAGGTGTGTGTCGATTTCTCGGGCTGCACATGGCAATTCGTTGTTTTATTTTTCATGCAGGGAAGGCTTTGCGCTGATTTCCGGCGCTCGGTCTTGGATACTCTTCGGGTTGCGGGGTTTTCGTACGCCCCAGGGATGATGCGTTGAAATCCGGCACTTGCAGGATGAAGTCACAGGGGCTGCGTCGATCCGGTGGACGTTACATGGAAATGTCCACCGCACGGCAGGTGCTGCGTCGATTCCTCTCTAAAAGTCGGGCTGTGTTGATCTGACTCAGCTTTGTGTCGATCTTCTCCTTGCGAAGTCGGGTTGCACCGTTCCGGTTCAGCGTGCAGTGATTTTCTCATCGCGATGAAGGCTGTGCGTCGTTCTCTGCAGGCTATGTGTCGATTTTCACTGCACAGGGAATTCTTCTTGCAAGAATGAAGTCTTTTTGGTCCTGAGACTTCAGGGAACAGGAGGCACGCTCTATCCAAGCCCTTGGAGAGCACTTCCTCAGCACAGCCAGAAAGCAGCAATGCAGCAGGGCAACAGCAAGGCAGCAGTCCCTCTCAGAAAAGCAGTCAGGTGAGTCCTTTGGGCAGCCAGGCATTTTGTCTTGGCTGGTTGCAGGTTTTGGTTCAGGTTCTTCTCCAGGAATAGTCTGAGTTGGTAGGGGCAGAGGCCCTGCTTAAATAGCCAAATGTGCCTTTGAAGTGGGGAGACTTCAAAGAGTGGCTTAGAAGTGCACAAGGTCCCCTTTCAGTTCCATCCTGTCTGCCAGGGACCCAGTAGGGGGTGTGACAGCCCTTTGTGTGAGAGCAGGCTACTGTCCTTTGACATGTAAGTGTCAGGCCCTCCGCCCTCCCAGCCCAAGAAGACCCATTCTATATGCAGATGTAGGAAGTTGGCTCTCTATATACTATCTCAAAGTAAGCGATAGTGAGCACAGAGTCCAAGGGTTCCCCTTAGAGGTAAGATAGTGGCACAATTAGATAATTCTAATGCTCTATTTTGGTGTAGTTTGGTCGAGCAGTAGGCTTATCAGAGGGTAGTGTTAAGCATTTGTTGTACACACACAGGCAATAAATGAGGAACACACACTCAAAGACTTACTCCAGGCCAATAGGTTTTTATATAGAAAAACATATTTTCTCAGTCTATTTTAAGAACCACAGGTTCAAGATTTGAATTAAACACATAAAATGCAAGGTGCTTCACTTAGGTAACTTTGGAACTTTGAATAAAGCAATATCATATGCAGTCTTTGTAAAAATGGCAATAAGCTATTTTCAAAGTGGACACTGCAAAAATCGACAGTTCCTGGGGTAGGTAAGTAAAGGTTAGTTTGTGAGGTAAGTAAAACACTCACAAGTCTCAGTTCTGGGGCATAGGCAGCCCACCATTGGGGGTTCAAGGCAACCCCAAGGTTACCACACGAGCAGCTCAGGCCCGGTCAGGTGAAGAGGTCAAAGAGGTGCCCAAAACACATAGGCGCCTCTGGTGAACAGGGGTGCTCCAGTTCTATTCTGCCAGCAGGTAAGTACCTGTGTCCTCGGGGGGCAGACCAGGGGGGTTTTGTAGAGCACTGTGGGGGACCCAAGTAGGCATACAAAACACACCCTCAGCGGCACAGGGGAGGCCGGGTGCAGTGTGCAGAGCAGGCATCTGGTTTTGTATTGGTTTCAATGGAGGGACCCGGGGGTCACTCTAGCGGTGCAGGCAGGCACATGGGGGGCTTCTCGCGACAGCCACCACCTGGGCTAGGCTGAGGGTCACCTGGGGGGCACCTCTCCATTGAGGTGAGGTTCCTTCAGGTCCTGGGGGCTGCGGGTGCAGTGCTGGTTCCAGGCGTCGGGTCCCTTGTTACAGGCAGTCGCGGTCAGGGGGAGCCTCTGGATTCTCTCTGCAGGCGTCGCTGTGGGGGATCAGGGGGGTCGTCTCTGGCTCCTCACGGGCTCGCAGTCGCCGGGGAGTCCTCCCTGTGGTGTTTGTTCTCTGGATCTCGAGCCGGGGGCGCCAGGTGAAGAGTGTGAAGTCTCACGCTTCCGGCGGGAAACGTGAAGTTTTGAAAGTTGCTTCTTTGTTGCAAAGAAGTAGCTGGTTTTGAGCAGGGCCGCTGCTCACAGGAGTTTCTTGGTCCTTTAGTCCAGGGCAGTCGCTGGTCCCTGTCGGATGCATCGCTGGTTGCAAGTTTTCGAAGTTGGATACAGGCCAGTAGGCCTGGGGCCAAAGCAGTTGTCATCTTCCTTCTTCTCTGCAGGCTTGTAGGTCAGCAGTCCTTCTTGTTTCTTCAGGTTGCAGGAATCTGATTTGGGGTGCCCTTAAATACTGAATTTAGGGCTGTGTTTAGGTCTGGGAGGGCAGTAGCCAATGGCTACTGTTCTTGAGGGTGGCTACACCCTCTTTGTGCCTCCTCCCTGTGGGGAGGAGGGCACAACCCTAATCCTATTGGGGGAATCCTCCAAAACTAAGATGGAGGATTTCTAAAGGCAGGGGTCACCTCAGCTCAGGACACCTTAGGGGCTGTCCTGACTGGTGGGTGACTCCTCCTTGTTTTTCTCATTATCTCCTCCAGCCTTGCCATCAAAAGTGGGGGCAGTGGCCGGAGGGGCAGGCATCTCCACTAGCTGGGATGCCCTGGGGTGCTGTAACAAAAGGGGTGAGCCTTTGAGGCTCACCGCCAGGTGTTACAGTTCCTGCAGGGGGAGGTGTGAAGCACCTCCACCCAGTACAAGCTTTGTTCCTGGCCACAGAGTGACAAAGGCACTCTCCCCATGTGGCCAGCAACATGTCTGGTGTGTGGCAGGCTGGCACAAACTGGTCAGCCTACACTAGAAGTCAGATTGGTATTCAGGGGACAACTCTAAGATGCCCTCTGGGTGTATGTGACAATAAATTGCACACTGGCATCAGTGTGCATTTATTGTGCTGAGAAGTTTGATACCAAACTTCTCAGTCTTCAGTGTAGCCATTATGGAACTGTGGAGTTCGTGTTTGACAAACTCCCAGACCATATACTCTTATGGCTACCCTGCACTCACAATGTCTAAGGTTTTGCTTAGACACTGTAGGGGCATAGTGCTCATGCACCTATGCCCTCACCTGTGGTATAGTGCACCCTGCCTTAGGGCTGTAAGGGCTGCTAAAGGGGTGCCTTACCTATGCCACGGGCAGAGTGAGGTTGGCATGGTACTCTGAGGGGAGTGCCATGTCGACTTAGTCTTTTTCTCCACCAGCACACGCAAGCTGTGAGGCAGTGTGCATGTGCTGAATGAGGGGTCCCCAGGGTGGCAAAAGACATGCTGTAGCCCTTACAGACCTTCCCTGGCATCAGGGCCCTTGGTACCAGGGGTACCAGTTACAAGGGACTTATCTGAGTGCCAGGGCTGTTCAATTGTGGAAGCAATGGTACAGTTTAGGGAAAGGACACTGTTGCTGGGGCCTGGTTAGCCGGGTCCCAGCACATTTTCAATCAAAACTTAGCATCAGCAAAGGCAAAAAGTTAGGGGGAACCATGCCAAGTAGGCATTTCCTTACAGCAGATGTACGCAAGTGTGACTGAGCATCCTCTGTTTGGGGTTTGTCTGAGTGAATGCACAAGGAAGCAGTCAACTAAACCTAGCCATACATGAATTGTAAGGCACAGAAGGATTTAAGTGCAGAGAAATGCTCATTTTCTAAAAGCGGCATTTCTAAAATAGTAATATTAAATCCAATTTCACCAGTCAGCAGGATTTTGTATTACCATTCTGGCCATATTAAATATTACCTTGTTACTCCTTTCAGATCAGAAGCTACCACTCAAACAGTATATGAGGGTAGCCTTAATGTTAGCTTATGAAAGGAGCAGGCCTCACAGCAGTGCAAAACGAATTTTTGAGTTTTTCCCATACAAGGACATGTAAACTACTCACGTACATGTCCTGCCTTTTGTCTACACAGCACTGTGCCGTATGGGTTACCTTGGGCCTACCTTAGGGGTGACTTATATATAAAAAAGGGGAGTTTTAGGCTTGGCAAGTACTTTTAAATGCCAAGTCGAATTGGCAATGAAACTGCACGCACAGGCCTTGCAATGGCAAGTCTGAGACATGGTTAAGGGGCTACTTATGTGGGTTGCACAATCTGTGCTGCAGGCCTACTAGTAGCATTTAATCTACAGGCCCTGGGCACATATAGTGCACTTTTCTAGGGACCAATAAGTAAATTAAATAATCCAGTTGGGTGTGATCCAATGTCATCATGTTTAAAGGGAGAGAGCATGTGCTCTTTAGCACAGATTAGCAGTGGTAAAGTGTGCAAAGTCCTAAAACCAGCAAAAGCAGTGTCCAAAAATGGATGGAGGCAGGCAAAGAGTTAGGGGTGACCACCCTAAGGCTGTCAGGTCTAACAGTGGACTTTATAACTAACCATTTCATTCCACTTATATATCACAAAGTCACCAATTTTTGTCAAATTAGAGAAAATACTGGGAGGTACAAAATTGGTTGGAAATCACTTGAAGGATGCAGAGGAAATGGCTATTCCTAAATAGCAATGAATAAGAGGCGCGTTGAACTGAAATTAGTTACTGCTGATTTGGTCGAACGCCTGATTTCATTAGACCACGAGAACATCTCTCCCTATGGGTCTGAAAATTGTTTCAAGTTAAAAAATGTTGGATTCTCGCCTGGTTGAGAGTAAGGATGGGCATGATTGGGAAATATAGCAGGCCAGAAAGATGGTGACAACTTAATTATTCTTCAGGAGAGTGGTTTGGCAGAGATTGATTGACTGCATCTTACGCCTGCCTCCCCATTTCTCATGTTTCCTCAACCTACTTGCCTAGGTAAGGATGTTTGTCAGCACAGCTCCAGGACAAGGGTATTTGTTTCATGCTCAGGTAGGCAGAGGGCTCTTAGCAATTCCCTAGTGGCAAGTAACACCAACTCAGTTATGTCTAGATGTATAATACCATCAAACATCCCCTTAAATGCAAAACATAATGAGGTCTATTTATAGATTTAATATCTGTATTTATCAAGAGACCTGGGCTCTCACAAAGATTTATAGACAGGGTTTCATAACACATAATATAGAAACTATACCCACAGAAGCAGGTAGACCATCTGGAGGCTTATCATATGGACCGCAGAGTCCCTCTATTGTTCAATTAAGAAAATTAATATTGATTCTACAGATCTCCTGGGTCCTATGGGATTCAAAATCTGTTGATTTCCATCTATAATAAATCTTCTCCTTTTAATAAAACATCCCTCACTATGACAGTTTTGAATGTCCTAGTAGATTTTAGTTTGAGCCTTCATGTGAGTATTGGAGGGGATTTCAACACCAGTATTTAGCCTTATATGTCCCTACTGGAATTGACTAGGGATGAAGATGCATATTCAGGAATCTCCACATATTCTGGATCTATGAAAAGCTCCTAGAATGAGCTTAGCTGCTCTTCAGATCGTAGACTTAGTGGTTTCACATGGTTTAAGAGCATACATTGGTCAATCCATTTCAGATAATACAGCCAAACCAGCTTTTGAAAGGGGAACTTCTAAAAGTAATATTGATTACATACTAATGGATTTACGGATCTGGCATGAAATAGTAGATATGGTGGTTATAGACTACTGTGAAAGTGATCATTTCCCCATTACCCTTGATCGGAAAAGGGATTTAGCACGACCAGACCTTCTGTAACCTGTAATCCTATCATATTGAGAAGTTATATCTAAATCCAATGGGGATATAAAAGAGATCTATAGAATTGTCTCTGTAGAATTGTCCGTCTTGGCAGATCAAGCCCTTACTCCTTCCCAGGTTATGAAGCTTCATGAGAGGTGTTTTCCAGTTGCTGTTGAACTGTCTGGAGTAGAATCAGTATCATTTACACTAGAAGAAACTATAGCTGCAAATCAGGCTCAGAAGATGTGGAAAGTCCCAGGGTTAGATACAATTTCAGCTGACCTGTTCCATGTTGAACTTCAGATATGGGAATTGTATATCTAATGCTATAGCTGCTGGAATCCCAATTACAAGGTCCTGGGAAGGTGTGGCAATTATTCCAATTTTTAAAAAGGGGACAAGTTAATTCCGGGAAATTATTGTCCCATAAGTTTAAATGATATTGTTCAAAAGGTTTATAGTATGCAAATTATAACAAGGTTGAGGGACTGAATATCCTCGAAACAAGTTTTATCACATTTTCAGACGGGGTTCAGACCCAACATAAGTACAATTGACCAGGTTTTACGATTTGTGTAAATCAAATGGAAAACGGTATATATTGACCGTGGGCCACTATTTGTGGTATAGTATTGTAGGACCTACGTGCTGTATTTGACCTTGTTCCAAGAGAGAAACTTTGGGAGGTTTTTTTGGAAGCTTGGGTGCCAGTAGGTTTACTGTCTCTAATTCAGGCCTGTATACTGAAAATTGTGCAAGAGTTACTTGGGGTCCAGGTGAGGAACTGAGGGAGGATATCCCCATTAAAAGAGGCATCTGGAAAGGGTGTGTTCTGGCCCCTACTATTTTCTTGCTATATAAAAATAGATGCGTTTGTTACCTCTTAGACTGTGAAAATAACTCCCCCAAAATGTCTGGACAAAAAATACAGGCCCAGATTTAAGAGGGCCTAGCGCCTCCTTGCACCACATTAGTGTCATTTTTTTTTACGCTAATGTGGCCCAATGAGGCCAAAATCGCTGCACCAGATTTGCAACCCCTTGCACCACATTATGCCTACACCATCTAAAAGATTTCTTTGCAGCATTTTTTGCAGCATTTTTAATGACTTCTCAGAGCAGGCGTTAAAGGAAGCACACCATTATTCATAATAGGCCCTATGTACTGTTCAGGGTTAGCACCAAAATTTTGGCACTGACCCTGAACAGTACATCGTTAGCGTCAAACATTATGACACTACTGCCCCCTACCCTGCGCCATGGTGTGTGATTTTAAATATGGCGCACACATGGTGGCAGTAGGGGCGCGCTATGAGGTGCAAGAAAAGTGGTGCTTGAAGAGAGAGCAGCGTCACTTTTCTTAAATCTACCCCACTGAGTCTCATTTTTGCAGATTACACTTTGCTTCTTTCTAAAACTGCACGGGGTATTTCTACAATCTTAGAGAAATGTAGTTTATTTTGTAAAAACCAGAGTTTAGAAATTAATAATAAGAAACAAAGTATATGATCTGCAGTACCCATAAAAAGATCAACAGGAAGGTCGCTTTAAAGGGCAAGACATGAGATAGTGTCTTTTGATTACATTAGCTGGGTGTGAAGCTCAATGATTCCCACAAATGGTTATCCCAGACAGAGATAAGTGTACTGACACTAAGACATAGAGCAGGGACTATCATAAGATTTGCAAACAGATCATCCTCTTTTGGCATTTTACCTGCTATAGAAAAATATATGAACTAAGAATGAGGGGCATCATTTTATAGGGAGGATTTGTGGGAGGATTACTGCAATCTTCCTACACTTGAAAAATCTGAAAACGTTTTTATAAAGTCACTTTTGAGATTTCTCACAAGCACCCCAACACTTTCATTAAGATTTGATCTGAACCTTAGATCCATTTCAGATATTGCTGCCACAACACCCAATCTATGCTGGATTAGGCTCTAAACCACTAAGGATCCGGCCCTCAATCTGGATTGCCTCAGAGAATTATTGACAGAGCTATCAACTAGCACACTCCCCTGGATCTTCTATATAAAAACTTTGTTATCCAAGCTAAGCCTGATTTGGTTTAATTCTACTGGGATACCTCGAGGCACACGTCAAAAATTTAAAAACGTTTTATTGGAACTTCATCATAGGAGCCAACATTTCTGATGTATCCTCAGGTAGCCTCACGGACCTTTATTTGTCTTTTCAATTACTTTGGGCCTTTTACGAATTATGTTAGTAATCGATTTACACGAGCACTTTACATAAAATTCAGACTTGGAATTTTACTATTGACCTTCTTCACTGCTCTTGAAACACAACAACTGATCTTTCTAATTTGTGTCCAATGGGTTGTCAGGCAGTTGAAGATGACGGACAGATATTATTTTGGTAGTACCTTTAAAAAGCAGTGTTCTTACTGGATTATCCCCCTCTGCCATCTCCTTGGCCTTAGTATTCATCGTAATGCTTTGAGAGTATTTGAGACTGTTACTAGAGAATGTTTTGTTTATTCAATTGCAAGCTGCTTGTTTTCAGTATGGCACATCAGGATGGAGCCTATTAGGCCTGAAGAAACCAAGGCCCTGATTTAAGAAAAGTGGCACTTCATTGTCATGAAATGCCACTTTTCTTGCGGCCAATTTTGCGCTACTCTAACACCATTATGTGTGCGCCATATTTACAATTCAGTGCACCAGGGCGCAAGTTAGGGACAATAATGTCATAATTTGTGATGCTATAGTTGTACTTTGCAGGATAAATGCTAAAAAGTTTGGAGCTAATCCTGCAAAGTACATAGAGGCCAATTAAAAATAATGGTTTGTCTTCTTTTAACACGTGCTTTGTGCAGGTGTTAAAAATGCAGCTAAAAATGGTGCAATGGAATCTTAAAGATTCTACTGTGCTGTTTTTGCGGCCCCCTACTGATGGAATGCCCCCTTTGCATTCCTTGTCCCTGGCACAGGCATAATGTGGCGCAAGGGTTTACAAAGTGTCGCAATGCGTGCCTTGCACCACTTTGTAAATATGGTGCAGCGTTTTTGACACACTATCGCCACATTAGCAGAACAGTTAATGTGGCAATAGTTGGAGCTATGCTCTTCCTAAATTTGGGCCCAAGATTTAAAGGTACGTTTACCCAAAGACCTCACTGTATTGCAATGTTAGGAATTAGCCTTGGGTATCTTTAAAAAAAAAAAAAAAACTTACATTTTTAGCTTAAAAGTTGCACACACTGGTGTTTTTTTACCAGTGATTACTAGGATTTTATTTCCTTAGGCAGTCGAGTAATTATTTGAGTATTTATATAACTTTATTGATCTGTTATTGTCTTTAAGAGGTGTGGTGCTGAGGATGGAACGGTTCCTTCCTCAGCTACAGTGGGCGTGTGCTAAGAATGGAACCGTTCGGTACTCTGCATACACCCAGGAAATCCCTCTGCTGTTCACAGCAGAGGGATTTTATTTTTTATTTTTTAGTCCCAGGAGTGTGGATAGAGCTTCCTCTGCCACCTGACGCATTTTTTTATAACTGTAATGACAATTAGTGTGCCTGGCATGCTGACGTCATTACAGTGAAAGTGAAACGAGCCAGCTAATTTCACTTTCACTGCTTCAGTGCTTATGAGGCTATATCAGCCCCTCAAGCACGAATGCAGATGGGAGAGGTATCATTGGAATGGGGAGCATCTCCTTAGTGTATTCCACCTTGAGGATCACCCAAGGGGGTGATCCTCAAGCCGGAATTCACCCACTAGACACCAGGGAGGGGGTCACTCGGGAGGACGGAGCTACCCCTTGGGCAAGGGCTTGTGCTCCCCCTCAAAAGATTGTAACTATACAGTCTTTCTGTTTCCCGTGTGCACCTCGGGGCATAAAGCCCACTAGACACCAGGAATTACTATTTTGTTTCGATTTGTAGGCGTGGGGCTGCCCAGCAGAGGCATGGCCATGACTCCACCTCCTAAAACAGAAACAGTCTTTCTGCACCCCTGGGTACAACTAGGGGCAATTACCCCATCGCCCCACCAAGAAGGGCAGAAAGCCTACTAAATGCCAGGGATACTGTTTTTAAGGGTGGGATCATGATTTCCCCACCACTCAATACTTCAAAACAGTTTTTGTGTCCCCGGGTGGTGGCAGATGGGGATATTTACCCCATCTGCCCCAGGGAGGGAGGGGCAGAAAGCCCACTCTATACCAGTGATTACTTTTTCTAATAGTAGGGATGTGGGGCTGCTCAGCATGGGAATGACCATACACCTACCCCATATAAATGGCTGCACAGTCTTTCTGCCCTCCTAGGGTTAGAAGGAGCAGCTACCCCAATCTGTCCCCCCCAACAGGGGAGCGGGGGACAGAAAGCCCACAAGATACCAGGGGTTACTGTTCTTTCAATTTTAGGGGTGGGGCCATGACCCCACCACCCATAAAATGGGGACGCAGTCTTTCTGCCCCCCAAGGGCCAGATGAGGCAAATTACCCCCATCTACCCTTCTGAGGGGGCAGAAAGACCACTAGATACCAGGGATTACTGCTTGAAAACAAATTGTAGGGGTGAGGGAGGCCCAGCATGGAAATAGCTATTCCCCCGCCCCTCACAAAAGGGGAAACAGTCTTTCTGACCCCGCTGGGGGTCAGAATGGGTTAATTGCACCCATCTGCTTCCTAGGGGGCAGCAAGCCTACTGGATGCCAGGGATTACTTTTTTTATTGTAGGTGTGGGATCTGCTCAGCATGGGCATGGCCATGCCCCACCCTCTGAAAAATGGGGAAACAGTCTCTCTGTCTCACCCAGAGGACAGCTGTGGGCAATTAATCGCATCTGCCCCCCTGGGGGGGGGGGGCAGAAAGCCCACTAAACACTAGCAAATACCTTTTTATTATAGGGGAGGTGGATGCCCGGCATAGCTATTCTCCCCCTCCCAATAAAAATGAAGCAACAGACTTCCTGCTTCCCCTGAGGGCAGATTTTTACCCCCAAACTGCCCTACGAGGGGCACAAAAAACACACTGTATGTCAGCAGTATATCTTTTTGGCAATATTATGGTGTGGGTCTTTCTCAGCATAACATGAGGCCCCGCCCTCAGCCCTAAAATCTAAACAGTCTTTCTGCTCACCTACAGACTAAACCAAATCACCCCAATGGCAAGCAAGAGGGCATTTGAGTGTTTTAGATGTTGTTTTTACAAATGGGCCAGGAGAGTTTGGTTAACTCTCAGTATCATCCCACTTGCAATGGTGAACAGCTGCACTTTTTGGGCTTGAGTAGGCTACCATTTGGAAAAACCTACCAGGCCCAGACCGTTCTGAAAACTAGACATCTGGGGGAGTTCAGGGTGGTGTGCTTCACATGCATCCCACACCATTTTCTTACCCACAATGCTCTGCAAACCTCAAACGTTGACTGCAAACACACATTTTCCTCACATTATTGTAATGGAAATCCGCAAGAATCCACAAAATTCCTACCACCCAGCATTGCCCTACTTCTGCCGATGAAAATTCTCTTCCACTTGTGTGGTTGGGACTAGTGCCAGCAACAAGCACGGATCCAACTGAGATCAATAGAAGTCCTCATGCAAAGTCTCCTACTGTCCTTGGTTTGATCCGTTCCCGTCACTGGCATCAAGCCCAGCCACACAAGTGGTACAATATTTTTATCAACAGAAGTAGGGAAATACTGGGTGGTAGGAATTGTATGGATTCCTGCTGGAAAAAGGTTCCATCACAGAAATGTGAGGAAAATTTGTTTTTAGTCAATGTTTGAGGTTTGCAAAGGATTCGGGGTAAAACAACTTGGTGAGAGCCACCCACATCACCCCATCCGGGATTCCCCTAGGTGTCTAATTATCAAAAATGTACAGGTTTGCTAGGTTTCCCTCGATGGCAGCTGAGCTAAGGCCCAAAAAGCACAGCTACCCGCTTTACAAAAAAATGGTCAGTTTTGTGTGGAGAAATTTGATGTATCCATGTTGCGTTTTGGGCCGTTTCCTATCATGGGCACCAGCCCTCCCACACAAGTGAGGCACCATTTTTATCAGAAGGCTTAGGAGAATGCTGGGTGTAAGGAAGTTTATGTCTCCCTGCAGATTCCAGAACTTTCCATCAAAGAAAAGTTAGAAAATGTGCTCTCTTAGTGAAAGTTTGAGGTTTGCAAGAAATTCTGGGTACCACAACCTGGTGAGAGCCATGCACATTGCCCTATCCTGCATTCCTCTAGGTTTCTAGTTTTCAAAAATACATAGGTTTGCTATGTTTCCTAGATGTCTGAGGTAGGGACCCAAAAACCCAACTGCCCACTTTGCAAAAAATGGGTCAGTTTTGCATTGAAAAAATGTTGATGTATCCATGCTGCGTTTTGGGCCATTTCCTGTTGTGGCCACTAGGCCTACCCTCACAAGTGAGGTACCATTTTTAGCAGATGACGTAGGGAAATGCTGGGTGTAAGGAAGTTTGTGGCTCTCTGCAGATTCCAGAAATTTCCAACACAGAAATGTGAGGAAAATGTGTCTTTAGTCAAAGTTTGAGGTTTGCAAGGGATTCTGGGAAACACAAACTAGTGAGAGCCATGCAATCTGTCCTATCCTGGATTTCCCTAGGTGTCTAGTTTTAAAAAATGTACAGGCTTGCTAGTTTTCCATAGGTGCAAAAAACCCTTGCTTCTAAATTCTATATCTTGTGCCTATTTTGGAAATACATAGGTTTTCTTGATACCTATTTTTCACTGTTTATTTTTTACCAAATGAATTGCCACATACCTGGTACACAATGAAAAAACATTGCAAGGCGCAGCTCAGTTATTATCTCTGGGTACCTCAAGTTCTTGGAAAACCCACAAACCCTATGTATCTCCACAAATGGAAGGGTCTAGCAGATGTAATGGTTTATAGGTTTTGTAAATCTGCCATCGTAACGAGAAGTTACAAATGAAAATGTTGTCACAAATGCCTGTTTTTTCCTACCAATTTTCAATATTTTTTTTATTCAACATGTGATTTCTTTGGGAAAACCTTGTAGGGTCTGCACACATGCCCCTTGTTGAAATCTGAATTTTGTCTAGTGTTCAGAAATTTATAGCTTTCCGGGACCCGCCATGGGTTTCACAGCTGCTTCCTCTACAAACTGCAAGGAGATTGAAAGTACAAAAAATAGGAAGCATAGGCTATTGCCAATTAAAATACCAAAAGTGTGTTAAAAATGTTTTTCTGAATTGTCTGCCTGTTCCTGAAAGCTGGGAAGATGGTGATTTTAGTGCCACAAACTGTTTGTTAACATCATTTGCAGAACAAAAAACAGGCTGGCACTTTTTTCTCATCCCTCCCCCTCCCCCCTCCAAAAAAACAAAATGTAGCTGTATTTTTGCCTTATTTCTGGGTCCTATCCAGAGGAATCCACAAACCCTCGGTACTTTTAGAATTCCTAAGATGTTGGAAAAAAGGATACAAATTTGACATGGATAGCTTAAGTGGACAAAACGCTATGGAGGCCTAAGCACCGAAAAAAAGACCTAGCACTGGGGTGGGAAAAGATCTAGCAGCGAAGGGGTTCATTTCTATTTGGAGGTTTTTAATACTGTATTTAATTTGTACTGTAATGATTTATGCTTGCTTTTCATATAGATGCATGGCTTTTTTATTCTGTGCCTTTTTATGGCTTTCTGAGCCGAAATAAAGGAAAATAATAAAGAGGCATGCTGTCATTTTCTTTATTGTGGTCCTAATAAATGTGGGCTTCCATAAACAATATAAAAATTGTCCGGTCCGGACACACTTCTTGTTATGGGTCTTGTCATTCCCAATATCCCCTTATGTTCCAATTACATGAAATCGTCCTACAGATGCAACTACTTCAAAGCATCCTTTAGTGCTCACTATTGTCGCTTCTCAAGTGGAATATGCCAGAGCACATTAAACGAATTAGACATTCTAAACCGCATCTTTTCTCGGAGGGGGCACTTTCCTTGAGTAGTAAGCGATGACCACATTCCTTGAAAAAAGAGAGATGACATGTGGCCGCTAGAGGGGAACAACGAGTACTCCATATCGGAGGTGGGATTGAAATGACTAAGGTAAAGGTCACGGTGAAAAGGTGGTTATGATATAGTCACAGAGGCCCTCATTACGATTCCGGCGGGCGGCGGAGGCCGCCCGCCAGTATTCCGCCCTCCATAATACCGCTCCGCGGAGGGTATTATGAGTTTTTCCCTGGGCTGGCGGGCGGTCTCCAAAAGACCGCCCGCCAGCCCAGGGAAAAACTCCCTTCCCACGAGGATGCCGGCTCGTAATAGAGCCGGCGGAGTGGGAAGGTGCGACGGGTGCTGTTGCACCCGTCGCGTATTTCACTGTCTGCAAGGCAGACAGTGAAATACATTTTGGGGCCCTCTTACGGGGGCCCCTGCAGTGCCCATGCCATTGGCATGGGCACTGCAGGGGCCCCCAGGGGCCCCGCGACTCCCCCTCCCGCCATCCGGTTCCCGGCGGGAGAACCGCCAGGAACTGGATGGCTGGAGGGGGAGTCTGTAGGAGGCTGGACTGGCTTGTAGTGAGTACCAAGGGGTACTTGCACCTTGCACCAGGCCCAGTTATCCCTTATTAGTGTATAGGGTGTCTAGCAGCTTAGGCTGATAGATAATGGTAGCTTAGCAGAGCAGCTTGGGCTGAACTAGGAGACGGGTGAAGCTACTACAGTACCACTTAGTGTCATATGCACAATATCATAAGAAAACACAATACACAGTTATACTAAAAATAAAGGTACTTTATTTTTATGACAATATGCCAAAGTATCTTAGAGTGTACCCTCAGTGAGAGGATAGGAAATATACACAAGATATATATACACAATAGCAAAAATATGCAGTATAGTCTTAGAAAACAGTGCAAACAATGTATAGTTACAATAGGATGCAATGGGGAAACATAGGGATAGGGGCAACACAAACCATATACTCCAAAAGTGGAATGCGAACCACGAATGGACCCCAAACCTATGTGACCTTGTAGAGGGTCGCTGGGACTATTAGAAAATAGTGAGAGTTAGAAAAATAACCCTCCCCAAGACCCTGAAAAGTGAGTGCAAAGTGCACTAAAGTTCCCCTAAGGACAAAATAGTCGTGTTAGAGGGAAAATGCAAGGAAAACACAAATCAGCAATGCAACAACGATGGATTCCTGACTGAGGGTACCTGTGGAACAAGGGGACCAAGTCCAAAAGTCACAAGCAACTCGGAGATGGGCAGATGCCCAAGAAATGCCAGCGGTTGGTGCAAAGAAGCTCTTACTAGGCTGAAGAACTGTGAATACTGCAGGAACGACAAGGGCTAGAGACTTCCCCTTTGGAGGATGGATCCCCCACGCCTTGGAGAGTCGTGCAGAAGTGTTTTCCCGCCGGATGGACGCCAACAAGCCTTGCTACACGCAAATCGTGCGTTTGGCGTTTTTGGACGCTGCTGGGGCCCAGGAGGGACCAGGAGGTCGCAAATTGGACCTGCAGAGAGAGGGGACGTCGAGCAAGACAAGGAGCCCTCACTGAAGCAGGTAACACCCGGAGAAGTGCCAGAAACAGGCACTACGAGGATGCGTGAAACGGTGCTCGCCGAAGTTGCACAAAGGAGTCCCACGTCGCCGGAGACCAACTTAGAAAGTCGTGCAATGCAGGTTAGAGTGCCGTGGACCCAGGCTTGGCTGTGCACGAAGGATTTCCGCCGGAAGTGCACAGGGGCCGGAGTAGCTTGCAAAGTCGCGGTTCCCAGCAATGCAGCCCAGCGAGGTGAGGCAAGGACTTACCTCCACCAAACTTGGGCTGAAGAGTCACTGGACTGTGGGGGTCACTTGGACGGTGTCGCTGGATTCGAGGGACCTCGCTCGTCGTGCTGAGAGGAGACCCAAGGGACCGGTAATGCAGCTTTTTGGTGCCTGCGGTTGCAGGGGGAAGATTCCGTCGACCCACGGGAGATTTCTTCGGAGCTTCTGGTGCAGAGAGGAGGCAGGCTACCCCCACAGCATGCACAAGCAGGAAAACAGTCGAGAAGGCGGCAGGATCAGCGTTACAGAGTTGCAGTAGTCGTCTTTGCTACTATGTTGCAGGTTTGCAGGCTTCCAGCGCGGTCAGCGGTCGATTCCTTATCAGAAGGTGAAGAGAGAGATGCAGAGGAACTCGGCTGAGCTCATGCATTCGTTATCTAAAGTTTCCCCAGAGACAGAGACCCTAAATAGCCAGAAAAGAGGGTTTGGCTACCTAGGAGAGAGGAAAGGCTACTAACACCTCAAGGAGCCTATCACAAGGAGTCTCTGACGTCACCTGGTGGCACTGGCCACTCAGAGCAGTCCAGTGTGCCAGCAGCACCTCTGTTTCCAAGATGGCAGAGGTCTGGAGCACACTGGAGGAGCTCTGGACACCTCCCAGGGGAGGTGTAGGTCAGGGGAGTGGTCACTCCCCTTTCCTTTGTCCAGTTTCGCACCAGAGCAGGGGCTAAGGGGTCCCTGAACCGGTGTAGACTGGCTTATGCAGAATTGGGCACATCTGTGCCCAACAAAGCATTTCCAGAGGCTGGGGGAGGCTACTCCTCCCCTGCCTTCACACCATTTTCCAAAGGGAGAGGGTGTCACACCCTCTCTCAGAGGAAGTTCTTTGTTCTGCCATCCTGGGCCAGGCCTGGCTGGACCCCAGGAGGGCAGCTGCCTGTCTGAGGGGTTGGCAGCAGCAGCAGCTGCAGAGAAACCCCAGGAAGGGCAGTCTGGCAGTACCAGGGTCTGTGCTACAGACCACTGGGATCATGGAATTGTACCAACAATGCCAGGATGGCATAGAGGGGGCAATTCCATGATCATAGACATGTTACATGGCCATATTCGGAGTTACCATGGTGAAGCTACATATAGGTAGTGACCTATATGTAGTGCACGCGTGTAATGGTGTCCCCGCACTCACAAAGTTCAGTGAATTGGCTCTGAACAATGTGGGGGCACCTTGGCTAGTGCCAGGGTGCCCTCACACTAAGTAACTTTGCACCTAACCTTTACCAGGTAAAGGTTAGACATATAGGTGACTTATAAGTTACTTAAGTGCAGTGTAAAATGGCTGTGAAATAACGTGGACGTTATTTCACTCAGGCTGCAGTGGCAGGCCTGTGTAAGAATTGTCAGAGCTCCCTATGGGTGGCAAAAGAAATGCTGCAGCCCATAGGGATCTCCTGGAACCCCAATACCCTGGGTACCTCAGTACCATATATTAGGGAATTATAAGGGTGTTCCAGTAAGCCAATGTAAATTGGTAAAAATGGTCACTAGCCTGTTAGTGACAATTTAGAAAGAAATGAGAGAGCATAACCACTGAGGTTCTGATTAGCAGAGCCTCAGTGAGACAGTTAGTCACTACACAGGTAACACATTCAGGCACACTTATGAGCACTGGGGCCCTGGGTTACCAGGGTCCCAGTGACACATACAACTAAAACAACATATATACAGTGAAAAATGGGGGTAACATGCCAGGCAAGATGGTACTTTCCTACAGAGTCGGAATCCCCAAGCCGGCGCAGCAAGCTGCGCCGCCTTGGAGGATTCCTTGGGGGCAGCGGGAAACCGGCGGGAGACCGCCGGTTTCCCTTCTCTGACCGCGGCTAAGCCCCCGCGGTCAGAATGCCCCGCGGGGCACCGCCGGCCTGTCGGCGGTGCTCCCGCGTGCCGCGGCCCTGGCGGTTCTATACCGCCAGGGTCGTAATGAGGGCCAGAGTTCCTTACAGTCATCCTGTTTGCTATGCCCTTCATTTGCCTGTGCGGTTAATCCCCACAGCGTGTATGAGCATTCTCATTCCATATGTGGCTTCCACCTTCAATGCTTTGACATCAACAATCACTGCAAATCACAACAAACGCCGACTCGCTGAAGAGGTGCTGTGAGCCATAATGTCAAACTCTATTACTTAAGCCCTTGCTACTTCCTCCAAAGTGCTCTGCAGCGATTTCACTGCATTACTCCCTTCCAAGTGCTCTGCAGTGGTTTCACTGCACCACTTCCTACTGTGTGCTTCACAGTCGTTTGACTGCATCACTAACTTCCAGGTGCTCTACAGTGGATTTACTGTATCACTTCTTTCAAGGTGCTCAGCAGTCGTGTCACTAAACCACTTCCTTTCAGGTGCTCTGCAGGGGTTTCACTGCCTCACTTCCTTCCAGGTGCTCCGCAGTGGTTTCACTGCACTACTTCCTTCCAGGTGCTCCTCAATGGTTTCACTCCATCCCCTCCTTCAAGGAGCTTCACAGTTGTTTCACTGCACCATTTCCTTCCAGGTGCTCTGCAGTGGTTTCACTGCACCACTTTTTTCCAAGTGCTCTGCAGAGGGTTCACTGCACCACTTGCTTTCAAGTACTCTGCAGTGGTTACACTGCACCACTTACTTACTGGTGCTCCGCAGAGGTTTCACTGCATCACTTCCTTGAAGGTGCTTTGCAGTCGTTTCACTGCACCATTTCTTTCCAGGTACTCTGCAGTGTTTTTACTGCACCGCTTTTTTCCAAGTGCTCTGCAGTGGTTCCACTGCATCACTTCCTTTCAAGTACTCTGCAGTGGTTAAACCGCATCACTTTCTTCCAAGTGCTCCGCAGTTGGTTCACTGCATCACTTCCTTCAAGGTGCTCTGCAGTTGGTTCACTGCACCACTTCCTTCCAGGTGCCCTGAAGGGGTTTTGCTGCACCACTTCCTTCCAGATGCTTCAAAGGGGTTTTGCTGCACCACTTCCTTCCAAGTGCTCCCCAGTTGGTTCACTGCATCACTTCCTTCAAGATGCTTCGCAGCCGTTTCACTGCACCATTTCCTTCAAGGTGCTCTGAAGTTGTTTCACTGCACCACTCTAATGTAAGTACTCTGCCGAGGTTTCACAGCACCACTTGCTTTCAAGTACTCTGCAGTGGTTACACAGCCCGATTCCTTCCAGGTGCTCCGCAGTGGTCTCACTGCATCACTTCCTTCAAGGTGCTTTGCAGCCGTTTCACTGCACCAATTCTTTCCAGGTGCTCTGCAGTGTTTTCACTGCACCACTTTTTTCCAAGTGCTCTGCAGTGATTCCACTGCATCACTTCCTTTCAAGTACTCTCTAGTGGTTACCCTGCATCACTGCTTTCCAAATGCTCCAAAGTCGTTTCATTCCACCACTTCCTTCAGGTGCTCTGCAGTGTTTTCACTGCACCATTTTTTTCCAAGTTCTCTGCAGTGATTCCACTGCACCACTTCCTTTCAGGTACTCTGCAATGGATACACTGCATCATTTCCTTCCAAGTGCTCTGCAGTTGGTTCACTGCATCACTTCCTTCAAGATGCTTCGCAGTCGTTTCACTGCACCATTTCCTTCCAGGTGCTCTGCAGTGGTTTCACTGCACCACTTATTTGCAAGTACTCTGCAGAGGTTTCACTGCACCACTTGCTGACAAGTACTGTGCAATGGTTACACAGCACCACTTCCTTCCAGGTTCTCCGCAGTGCTTTCACTGCATCACTTCCTTCAATGTGCTTTGCAGTCGTTTCACTGCACCATTTATTTCCAGGTGCTCTGCAGTGTTTTCAGTGCACCACTTTTTTCCAAGTGCTCTGAAGTGATTCCACTACACCACTTTCTTTCAAATACTCTGCAGTGGTTATACTGCACCACTTCCTTCCAGGTGCTCCGTAGTGGGTTCACTACATCACTTCCTTCAAGGTGCTCTGCAGTAGTTTCACTGCTCCTCTTCTTTCCAGGTGCTCTGCAGTGTTTTCACTGCACCACTTTTTTCCATGTGCTCTGCAGTGATTCCACTGCATCACTTCCTTTCAAGTACTCTGCAGGGGTTACACTGCATCATTTCCTTCCAAGTGCTCTGCAGTCGTTTCACTGCACCACTTTCTTCCAGGTGCTCTGCAGGGGTTTCACTGCTTCACTTCCTTCCAGGTGCTCCGCAGGGGTTTTGCTGCACCACTTCCTTCCAGGTGCTCTGCAGTGGTTTCACTCCATCACTTCCTTCCAATTGCTCTGCAGTTGTTTCACTGCACCACTTCCTTCCAGGTGCTCTGCAGGGGTTTCACTGCTTCACTTCCTTCCAGGTGCTTTACAGTGGTTTTGCTGCACCACTTCCTTCCAGGTGCCCCTCAGTGGTTTCACTGCATCACTTCCTTCATGATGCTTTGCAGTTGTTTCACTGCACCATTTCTTTTCAGGTGCTCTGCAGTGTTTTTACTGCACCACTTTTTTCCAAGTGCACTGCAGTGGTTCCACTGCACCACTTCTTTTCAAGTACTCTGCAGTGGTTATACTGCACCACTTCCTTCCAGGTGTTCCAAAGTGGGTTCACTTCATCACTTCCTTCAAGGTGCTCTGCAGTAATTTCACTGCACCACTTCCTTCGAAGTGCTCTGCAGTGTTTTCACTGCACCACTTTTTCCAAGTGCTCTGCAGTGTTTCCACTGCACCACTTCCTTGTAAGTACTTCGTAGTCATTTTACTGCACCACTTCCGTCTGGGAGCTCTGCAGGGGTTTCACTACTTCACTTCCTTCCAGGTGCTTCGCAGTGGTTTTGCTGCACCATTTCCTTCCAGGTGCCCTACAGTGGTTTCACTGCATCACTTCCTCCAAGATGCTTTGCAGTCGTTTCACTGCACCATTTCTTTTCAGGTGCTCTGCAGTGTTTTCACTGCACCACTTTTTTGAAGTGCACTGCAGTGGTTCCACTGCACCATTTCTTTTCAAGTACTCTGCAGTGGTTATACTGCACCACTTCCTTCCTGGCGCTCCGCAGTAATTTCACTGCACCACTGCCTTCCAGTTGCTGTGCAGTGGTTTCACTGTACCACTTCCTTCCATGTGCTCCGCAGTGGTTTCACTGCACCACTTCCTTCAAGGTGCTCTGCAGTGGTTTTACTGCACCACTTCCTTCCACATGCTCCGCAGTGGTTTCACTGCATCACTTCGTCCAAGTGCTCTGCAGTGGTCTCTCTGCACCACTTCCTTCCAGGTGCTCTGCAGGGGTTTCACTGCCCCACTTCCTTCCAGGTGCTCCGCATTAGTTTCGCTGCACCACTTCCTTCCAGGTGCTCCGCAGTGGGTTCACTGCATCACTTCCTTCATGGTGCTCCTCAGTGGTTACACTGCATTACTTCCTTCAAGGTGCTCCACAGTGGTTACACTGCATCATTTCCTTCTAGGTGCTCCGCAGTCGTTTTACTGCATCACTTCCTTCAAGGTGCACTGCGGTAGTTTCACTGCACCACTTCCTTCCAAGTGCTCTGCAGTGGTTTCACTGCACCACTCCATTCCATTCTGCAGTGGTTTTACGGCAACAAGATTTTTTTAAAAATAAAACCTTGCAAAAATAAATGGCTAGCATGAGCCAGCAACATGTTTATTCTCTTTATCCATGCGTATTATAAAAGAACGAACAAAGATAACTGCTTGGCTTTTGATTCTTCAGCCACTGGAATCACAAGTTTGATAAAATTTAAAGAAAGCTGACAAATGCGAGCTGGGGGTTTTATAACTAATATATATTTACATCAGATCATAAGGAAGGTATGAAAAAGTGAGAGATTTAGGGCAGGCGAAAGAGAAAAGAAAAGTGAAACGTATTTATATGTTTATAAAATGGACTGAAATATAGATATGGGCGTGGGTTTGATGTGTCTGTACTTAACTGGAAGAATTGTGTCTGAATTATTGAGGGTACGTGCGCGAATGAATTTGTCGTAGATATTGACGATATTATTAAAACTGGCATGCATTCTATTTCCGGAATAAAAGCTGTCTAATGGACACATATGGGCATTATAGAGCATATGCTCACACCAACATTCGGCTAACAATATTTCTTACCTGCGACATCCGATGGCTTCGAATAGTGATCATGGCCACCCCCTGAAGAAGGTTCTATATCTGTATCAAAAAAGAGAATGGCACAATCTTCAGTGAACGACATCCGGGTTTTATGCAACTACAAGGTTTGTTGAAACTTTTATGCATTCTTAGATCACAGAGCTATAAGGACTTCAGCAAACCCTTCTTCTTCTAGTGGAAAAAAGGCAAGTTGTAATCGCATTTCTGCTACATTTCCAGTTTCTCTTTTCACCTTCTTTTAGCAGTGCGTTTTTGCATTTGCACACGTTTGCATGTTTTGATCTGTTCATCCACTGCTGAAATTTCAAGGTGCTAAACTGGTCTTTTATTCATTCAGGAATTTCCTTGGTGTCTGGCGCCATTATTGGCCGGTTTTGAAAGCCCACGGCCCCTCCTGGTGCCTCGAGGGGTGGTCGAGCCACAGAATGCTCGAACCTGATGGTAGGACCTGGTTCAGACCAATGTCCTCTTCGACCCTCCAAAGCGAGCCCTTATCGGCCACCTAAGCTCTATTGTATTTGCCATTCATTGCAGGCAAAACAGTAACCTTTGATGTGGAACCGGGAAAAGAAAGATATATTATTTTAGTGTCTGAACTGTACATCCTGGAACTCGAAAAACTGAGATTAATCTTGGCTTCTCTGCTTCATAAAATGTGTGATCCTTGACGAATATTTTATTTCACTGAACCTCTTTTTTAATTATCACCTATGAGAACATATTCCAATATGAAAGTTTTGGATGTGCACTGTACAAAAACTTTTTGTGTTTGATTTAATAGATAATAACGTTGTTCCATCTAAGGATCTAGGCTACATACTATAGGGTATACATATCAAGTGACCCATGGCATTGCTGTCAGGAAGGGGGACACTTTCTTGAATTTTTAAGAAACCCTATCAAATGTTTACAAGATGTTTGTGGCATTATTTACATGCTATATTCTTTCAGGACTGGGCTAATGCACGGGCTTGTAAAACCTAGTCAGACCCTTGGCTCGACTGTGGCTGGGATCTCCTTGTAAATTTGGTGGGACCTCTAGGTGTCACTGTCACTTTTCCTGCACCCCGAGGTTAACTGCAGCAGGCATGGGGAGGCTTCAGGAAAGCAGGATAGGGAGGGAAGTAGAGAATGTGTAGAAATAGAGAGAATGGATGCGTGGAATGAGATTGATAGAGGACGTTATTGGGGCCAGTTTAATCGTGTTTGCCTAGGTCGAGTGGAGCACAGGATGCTAAAGAGGGATCTAGAGACAAAGGTCTAGTTATTTTAAGTTGTGACGATCTTAGACCCATATTTATACTTTTTTAGCGCCGCATTTGCATCACTTTTTGATGCAAAAGCGGCGCAAACTTACAAAATACAATTATATTTTGTAAGTTTGCGCCGCTTTTGTGTCAAAAAGTGACGCAAATGCGGCGCCAAAAAAGTATAAATACGGGCCTTAGTTGGTATAACGTAGTCTAAAGAACATTTTACCATGAGCTCACCATGCTTCCAGAATAAAAGCAACCCTTTGCATACGGAAAAGGCCTCTGTGTTTTATCTGCTGCCCCAAAATTTGCCTGTGCAGTAGAGCAGTGGCACGTAGTCAGACCCACCCTAAAGGTCAGATATAAAATTCTTTAATAGCATCAACTATTGAATAAATGTTTCTTTTTAGTGATATACCAGGCAGTGTTGAGTATATAAAATAATTCAATCTGTAATGTCAGTACTAAACAGGAGACCACTATTTTCATAAGCAGCTGCAAGTGTCAGTAGATTCTCAAACCTATTCCAGAATTTTATTGTAATCAATATACCACAAGAGACACAAGAATTCAATCGTCTGTGTGGTGGTAATACTGGTTCTCACGCTATCATTGCTTCCTTGCGTTATGCAACTATATACGATTTCTCAGAAAGTTGACAGTAAATTAACACTCATCACAGATCACAAGTAAGAAAGTCAGCAAGGTAACTCAAACTTAAGTCAATCTTAGGTTTGTTCATTGGGAACCATTGCCTTGAGTAATAGTAGTGCCTGTCATAGACAGTGCTTAAACAATATCATGTGAGGTATGGAGCATTATATATAGAACAAATTATTATTTATGATCATTATAGCACAATACAAAACAAGGCACCAGCTCAACCCTATCAGAATACTAATACCCTGTTAGAAGGTGTTATCAATGCATCAGCTACTGATAATTAACATGAAGTGCCTGTTTTTATATTTCGCCTGCACAACACCTGTGCTGTGCTTGCAAAGTCTTTTGTATTTAAAAAAAAATCTTAAAAGGGGCTAGGAACCCGCCCCTTACTTACCTGAACTTACTATTCATAGATTTCAACGTTGCTCTAATTTACTTGCTTCTTATTTTCCAGCACATCATCTGCTTTCACTTGCTACTCTTACTGCTCTGCTTTTGCTGTCCATGTTATTGTGTGGAGCTTGGACCAAGTACAGCTTCTCGACACTGGCCAATGGCTTCTGACCAGCGCCCTTCTACTGGCTATTTCACTGTGAGGGACTTTTCCTTGCATTTACCTAGTTGCTTCACCCCTTGCCTATTGTTCCCCTCCCATATCCTTCATTGCCCGAATGGTGGAGAACTCTCCACAGCAACAAACTCACTTTATGTCCCCACAAACAGCTGTCTTCAAATACGTTCCCCTACTGTGGCACAGGGAAATGTTTGCATAAGTTTCCTCCATCACATTTCCCAAGTGAAGTACTCTCGGACTGCTAGCTACACTTTGTCCATTAACACAGTGGGTTTACATTTCTTTGAAAGATGCAGGAGTCAAATGTGATTCTTTGTAGTATTCGGTCAGCCCACAGAAAAAAGCATGTTTCATGTTTGTGGGACTGATGATATGCAGAGAACAGATATGAACATTTTCAGAATTTACCTCTCTATTGCTGCAGATATGTAGCTGTACGGCTGAACAGTCCAGCCAGTGAGAAACTGTGCACCACAGCAAAACTTATGCCATCTCTATATGTTTGGTATTGCAGTTCTCATATGTTGCAGCCAACCGAGGCAGGACTGAAGTGTAGACAGCAAATAAAATGCTTAGTGTTGCCAAGTATATGCAGGAGGAATCCTGCTGAAATGTATAGTCAACATGCAAGAATAACCAAAACTCAGCTCTGGCATCTGAGATGCCTCGGGTTACAAGCCAATACCAGCCCAAAAGGAGCTTGTGATCATCTCTCATGTTATATCAATATTGTGTTAATTTTTAAATTAGATGCATGTTAAAAGGTGATCTTTAAGGAGAACTAGAGCACCCTTCCTCCCACTTTGTTGGACAGTGGGCACTAGGCATGCTATATCTGACCAAATGCTGCAACAACCAGTGGCAAAGCTAAGTGTAGCAAAAGCATTGGCAAAGCCAGTTGGTCTCCCCTTTTTACATCTCTTGTAGACAGCGCATGCGCTGTCTCTTTGAGACATTATGTTTACTGTTGGTGGACTTAGAGCCTCCCATTACTTACCATTAGTGGGCCTCAAAGTCACTCTCAATTGCTTGCTTCCTGCTGGACAACTCTGCAGTCAGCACTTCCCTCTTCTTGCATGTGGCCATCCCCTAGAGCATGGCCCAAGTACTTGTGTCCTTTCTGTTTGCACTTTTGGGACATATTTTTTCTTTTTATTGAGCCACTCTACAGAGTGCATGTTTCCTAGCTCTGTTGTCTGTGTTTGCTTGTTCCCCATTCCTCCCTCTCACTGCCGTGCCCCTACCCTTGTTTATTTAGCTTTCACCACTTTTTGCAACTGCATCTCGCCCCATACATACTGTGTTTTTTAAGCACTTTTTATTTGCCTGAGTTTATGTGTGTATGGCATGACTGTATGGGGACCTTGCACATGAGTGTTTGTTTAGTCTTATCACATTAGAAGAACTCCTTGCCTGTTATAGACATAATGTCGCAATCCATTTTTCTTTGAGATAAGAAAATGTGTCAACTGCTGTCCACCATGTAAGAAAACATTGACACAGACAAATGATTTTGCCTAGATGAAACCTATTGGCTTTGCCAATGCTTTATGTTGTAGGCAAGGCTGTCTGTTTTATACAACAGAGATATTACATTTCCTTGAGGCCTCTCATTGCTAGGTCCAATTCAGAGATCCTTGGCTAGTGTAAGGCAAAGTGACATTTTACAAGCCCCTCGCCTAGCATACGGTGAAGAACATTTATGTGAGCATCCAATCTAATTGTGCCTTCTTATAAGTTGGGATGGGTGAAGTTCAAACTTTTTCTGGATGCCAGTGCATGGTGAATGAAAAATGCAGTCTTCGCCCAAGATGAAAGTAGGGGTCAACAATCCTCCCTTTCTCAGCAGGTTTTTGCTTTAAGTTTGTCAATTAGTTTTTCCACTATTATTTTGAACTTTTAACTCAGGTTCCGTTGTAGTTGTTAGACTGAGCTAGAATCTTTTCAGCCTACAACAAATTCAAGATCTGTAAATGGTTGGTTGAGTAAAAGTTGCCAGCAGGGGGATGCAGTGACATAGCCAACAAATGTGAAGGCTCTTGGCCGGTTGTGCAACAAGGCAATATTATTAGCTGTGCATGTTACACCTAGATGCTGCAGTGGAGCCTAAACGTCCTGGGTAGAGGATGCCACAGTGTCCATTTACTTGAGGCACTGGAAATCCACGCACTGACCCTGTAAGTGCTACAAACTAGGCTCCAGGATCCCATCATCCCTGCCATCAATATGACCCTCGTCAGCACTTGGCCTGTATGTCAAGGGGCGGTCAAAGACTAGTATAATTGACAAGCTCTGGGGTGAACCATACAATATTAGTCCACTTTCTATGGCAAAACCTCATATCTTCTATACACCTGTGAAATTTAAGTTCTGCTGGCAAAGAGCCACTTCTGCAGCACTTTATAATGTGATGAGGGCATGAAGCAGCTGCTGGATGTGAACAAATGTATTCGGGTCAGATAAAAAGAAACTAGGGGCAGGGGATCCTGAGGCGTGGGTAGTTTTAAGAAGCAATATATATTTATTTTCAGATAGTCCTTAATGCCCAGCACGAGACCTCCACAGGTAAACCTGCTCCTTTTTCAGAAGGGAAACTGAAGTCCATTATTTACGTATCGCACAAGAGTGTGCACATCTTTTGCTTTGATTGCATCCCGTACAAGTCTATAAGGTGTTCGCATTAATACTTACACAGACATTTATTGTAATCTCCGCAGCAGTCTCCGAAGCGCTCACACTGGTTATTGCACTGACAATTGAAGGACTTGTCCAGCTTCTTCCCACACCTGTTCTTACAGGAGTCCTTGCAAGCTGTGGGCAGAGAACACAGAGGTAACTCTTCATAACACAGAGTGAATCAATATGGGTGACTGGAACAGCAGACAGTTTGAAAAGACTCGCACACTCATAGCAGAGTTATTGCCAAAACAAGGATCAGATGTTAACAGGGAATCCGTCATTCTCCCAGAGGGCCAACTCAAATATGATACATCATATTTCAGACAAGGCTTGTAAATTTTAGAGGGATTACTCTTCAGGCCCTATTTCTTTCCACGCTTTCAAAGGCTTACCTAGTGTATCAGAATACAAAAAACTAGGGACTCCTGAGGAAAGACAATTCAGTGAGAGAGCTAATCTTGATTATCACTATTTTAAAATATGCCAGATCAGAAAAAAACAAGATTTAATATACTATCGCGCTACTCTTCTTTTCGACCCCCCTTTCAATGCCTATGATTTACTTAAGGATGAGCGAAAATAATACATGCTGCTCACAAAATCACAACTTTTGCACTTCCACAATTTGTGAAATTTGTGTACTTTGTTCGCCTTCACCTCATTCAAACTTTACTGCATTTTTTTGTGTGCAAACATTCTCTTGCAAGCTATAGGTTTTCCTCTGTTTTTCTTATTGATAAAAACCCTTTTGTGCTATTTCTTTAACAGCGTTTGAAATACTTTGCAGCCTTCTTGACGTTGAAGAAGTGCAAAATATAAACGTCAGTTGGAGTAAATGAAGGGGCTGATTTAAGAGCCCCTTGCACCACATTAGCGCCACCTTAGCATCATTTTTGTACGCTAAGGTGGCCTTTTCCCAGCCCCATATTTATAAAGTGGTGCAATGTATGCATTGCGCCACTTTGTAACACCTTGCGCCACATTATGCCTGCGCCAGGCATAATGTTGCAAGGTGTGTGTTCCCCTGTTGGGGGGGGCTGAAAAAAACATTTTTTTGTCCCATTTTTTGTGGCATTTTTACCACCTGCACAGGGCAGGAGTAACAAGGAGGCACACCAATATTTATAATGAGCCTCAATATGCTTTGTAGGATTAGCATCAACATTTCTGACGCTAATCCTGCAAAGCACCAAACTAGCGTAAAAAATGTTGATGCTAATTCCCTAACTACTGCCATGGTGTGCCATATCTTAAATACTGCACACACATGGTGGCGTTAGGGGTCGCTAAGGGGCACACATTTTTTAAATCAGGCCCGAAGTTTTTTATCTTAAGCAACCTTGATTTAAAAAAAATGCCATTTATAATGGTGGTTCTCTTTGCAAAAATAATTATTTCATTGCCATGTTGATGCAAGTTTACTTTTGTCAGAACATTACTCTTAACCATTGAAAAAATCCCCCCGTTGGCAAAATATTTACCATGTGGAGAAGGACTCGAAGTGCTTCCATTTTACTTGCAAGAGGATGTCTAACGTTGAGTAAACTCGTACTTGAAAAACTCATATTCTGCACCTTCCAAATATGGAAAAAAAAAGTTGCTGCAATGTTGAACTGAGTTTGAATCAGGGAGATGTGCATGAACATGAAGTTGTGAAGTCGTCTGACTCACAAACATGCTTATTAAAAAAAAGAAATATTCACAAGCTTCGTGAATACCGTGCTGTAAAACATTTCTTTGATTATTAAAAGGTGGGAAGAAAACGCAGTTTCTCATGGCAGCAAGAAACATGCTGACTGCTATTAAGGAATATAATCGGGTATTCACCACCATTGGATGACCTCACACTAGGTGGCATATTTATACTGTTGTTTGCGCCATTTTAGCGTCACATTTTTTTACACTAAAATGTCGCAAACTTAACTTCATATTTATATTTTGAAGCTAGATCCGTTCAGCATCAAAATATTGGAGTTATCGTCATTTATTGGATGTGTAAACCCACCCTGAGTCAATGAGATGCAAGGTAGATGTTCCCATCCCAAAAATTATGCTCGTAGTGGCATATTTATCCCTACATGCAAAAATGACGCACAGGTGGGAGGCAGACCCAAACAATGACGGTAAGCTTGCTTAACATCGTTATTTAACACCTGGGTCAGAACAGGCGTTAAGGTACCTGTGGACCCATATCCATGGCCAAATACCATGGAATGGGCCTACAGATGCCCACTCCAAGCCCCATTAACACTCCCACCTGCACCAGAGAGACACCATATGACGAGGTACCCCATCCCAGGTGAGTAAGGTAAGTATTTATTAATATTTTATTACAGTGCCATTGTTGGCCACCTCCACCCGGCTAGCGTCTTTTTTGTGATGCTAGCCCAAGCTGAGCGCCGGCTTGCACCATTCCTTAAGTATGGCACCCGGCTGGTGCTGTAGAATGGCGCAAGCCAGCGCTAAATTTTTTGATTCAAAACGGTGTTAGTGCAGTTTTGCGTCACAAAGTATAAATCTGGGCCTAGGTTTTCTCCACCGCTGCTTGAAGCCCCATGAAAAGGGGTGGGACTTATGGGAGTACAGTGAGCGGTGATGGAGAAGTACCGTTTTCTTGTTAATCACGGCCATTCGGGGCTGAGGACAGTAAGGAATTTAACTAAAACAACTTTCCCGGTGACTGCTGGGGCAAATGTTAGTAGCCTGATATAAGCTACAGTGTGCAATTTTCTGATTCCACACTTTTAAAAAAGCTAACTGTTTATTTAACAGTTCCAGACTGAGTATATTTAATTTAAAAAAGAAAAAAAAGAAAAAAAAAAGTTTTAATATTGTATACTAACCGTAAGTAGCGAATACCAATATAACCTTCACAAAATCTCATTAATTTTAGATAAATATATATATAAATAGCTGCAAACAAAAGTTGGCTTTTCATATACTTTATAGCATAAACGTGTTTTGTTTGCATTTCAAGAGGTTTATTATGCATAGGCCATCTTTGGCTGCTCATAGTTTGCTTGGGCTCTGAAATATAGTCTGACAATATTAGTACAAGAGATTTGGCGGTATATAGTCTTAAAACAACTATAATGTACTAAACTATACTGGACGTTTGGTCCAGTATAGCTGAATCATTGCCATATTTTCAGGGCAACCACTATTAAAAGAAATTGAATTTGCATTGATTGTATGTGAATTTACCACATGTATGTATCCTGAAGATCTGGCTTGGCTCAGGCCCTGGTACACAAACCATGGTCCTTCTGACCCTGGCTTGGAGAGGCACAGATCATTTGTTCTAACTTGGAAATTAAAGAGAGAAGATACATTTATATCATGCAAACATTGTAGGAGATAAGTGCAGGTAGAAGAGGTAATTAAATGTGTGTGCGCAAAATCTAATTTTGTATGAACATTTGCAAAATGTAATGAAAATTACAATAAATTTCGCTAATTTCCTTGATATTACCTTGGCAGTTCCTGACATGAAAATTTAAGGTCAGGACATATCTTATGTTCAAAATTCAAACAAAGCTCTAGAAAATTCACTGGTTCGAGGTGAAAATGTCTCTAGCATTCTCCACTGACATTGTAAAATTCATGCATTTCGTTAATTTCAAAAGCATAATGAAATGTTTAAACACGCCCAGTGATTAGTATTGCTTACTGGGAGGATATAAATGTTAAAGGGAAAAGATACCAAAATAATGTATTACATCTTAAGACGTATTCATTTTTCATCCGGCTAAATCACCAGCAATAAAAGAGAGGGCCAATGCTGCACTTATTAAATTCATTAGTAGTGGTATTTATTTATCATTGACTATCTGTGCCAAGGTTTGGAGTACTTGGCAGAGGGGTAGCATGCTATTCCGTGAGGCACGTAGATGTTTTTTTATTAAGACTGTCATGCTGCTTATTACACAGGCATTGGGCAAATAGTACTGTACGGCATGCTTTTTGTTCTGCTCTGTGTTAGGTAAGTCTGCGCCCATCCTCATGCTGTCTGTCATAAAGCTATTATTCGATTTGTCATAGAATATACATGTCCTGCCAAGGTTATGGAATCTGTAGTGGCTGTGAGTCATTAGGTGGATATACGCGCTCGCCTCACCCGTAGGGAAAAGCTATTTCCTGCTGAGGTTATGCAAGCTCTCCTGCCTGTGATGATTGAGCCGGTTATGTGGGTTCTGCAGGCTAGGGAAATGAGGACAGCACTTGTTTGAAATCACGCAAGCACTCATGAAGGCAGGTTGTGATGCGCTGTGTTGTGAAGAGCCTGTGTTGAGTATCATCCTCATGGTCATTCCAGTGATTGGGGGGGGGAGCGGGGGCAGTCGAATAGTAGTTCGTATGGTCACGCCTATGGTAAGGTTATCAGTCCTGTCTGTAGTCATGCAAGAGACATGCTTGAAAGCCAGGCCAGAGTTGTAATAGATCACGTTAGCCAATGGGCTAGTTTTCTTTAATGAACTGTTTTATGTTGCAACGTGCTTTGTTTTAAAATAGCTTGATTCACAATCTTGCTGAACATCACACGGTTTTCAACGTTACAAAAATAGTAGCAGCATAAAATCTTTGTGAAGTGTAGGTCTGTGAAAGGAAATACCTTTGGTGGGAGAAATCTCTTGGGAAATGGGAAATGGGCAATCTTTGCAAACTGCGCAAAGAACAAAGGTTGCCAACTTAACCCAGTTTTGAGACCAAATTTTGAAATGTATTCTTCCTCCTCCATTACACCCAGAAGCGCCACCTTGGGGGAAGATTTATTTTCCAGCAAAGCACTGTAAGTAGTAATCTGGAGTTCCTGGACCGGTATTGTAAAATGATCCTACAGGTCTGTCACATGCAGAAAGTCACCAATTTGCAACTTGCATCTAAAAAAGTCTGGCGGCGGGTAGGGAGCGTTCTTCCCATCTTTCATAATCAATAAGGTGTGCAATACACCTGGTGAAGATATTTACATTGAATAAAGTAGATATGGTAAGTTCAAGTGGTGCCATAAGAGCAACTCACCAATTGTATTCAGGGATGTGAGGTCCGCAGCCCATATGGACTTGAGGGAGAGAAAATGGCCAGGGGCATTAACAACAAATGTGCAACATGTCCTTAGCAGTGGCGGTTGGTGACTGCAACAAATGGGGGGGCAGAAGCCCATACATGATATTGCACTCTTCAAGCAAGCTTAGTAAGTGGGACCAAACCTTTCAGAGCTAGCTGCTTTTGCCCCATTAGTCACAAATTGGAAGAACAGCAGGTGAACTTTGCCTTTCATCCTCCCAAGCTTAATACAATTAGAACTACTGCACCAGCCTATCTTTCAGACCTGGCTACAAGCAAATAGTGTGCCTGCTAGAGTTCCTTCATACATTGACCAACATTACCAGGCCTTGGCCCACCAGTCCAATTACTTTCACCTATACACATTATTGATGCACACTCACTCACCCGCACTCAACAGTTCTCTCACCCTGACCCTGTTTCTTCCTTCACTTAACGACTCGCATTCACACAACTACATTATGCTTCCCATTGTATCTCACCCACATCAAATAACCAGTCACCCATAGTTATCCACCAACTTAGGAGCTCTCTCCAAACAGCACTTTTGGGCAGAGCTGTCAGGTACTCTGACACTAAAAGATGTGCACACTTGGGAGGACTACATACTGGCTCTTTAACACCTGTCCTACTGGCAGTGCTTAATCTGTAAATAAAACGGTGCCTGTGCTCAAAGACCTCCTCTTCAACACGCGGCTCTTGCAATTAAATATGTGAACATGGAATACTGAGGCGGCGTAATACTGAAGCCATTTCGGGCCTCTTCAATCCATTGAAAGCCACTCCCTGCCCCTGCTGCTCAGTCTTGCAGCTTTCTACTTTCTCCCATTGTGACGCATTTTCGTTTTTCCCTTCATCCGTTTTTCCCATATGTGTCATTTGCTCGCAGCAAATGCTTGAGGCCGAAGAGTAAGCCCCTGCCCTCAAAAATAAGTGCCGGTGCTCAGCACCGGAAACAACAAGCACAAATTAAGCACTGCCTACTGGCATTGGTAGAGTGCTTGGCAGATGGAGTGACTCGCCCATTCCCATAAAAACAAAAAAACTACATGTAGTGGTTTTGAAAATGCTGGTTTTATTTCCCTTCAAGACTGTATTTCCTTAATGTGAACGTGAAAAAAGTAGATGCCCCACCCTCACATTAAAGAGCTATAATATGCGGGGGGGAAACAAGCACCAGGAGACATAACTATTAAGCAATTTACACTCACCACATCGTAGATGGAGGGAGAATATGAATTAGTTATGGAAATGGGAGAGAACAGATTTAGAGTTTTGTTTCTCTAAACGCGGACACTGAAAAATTCCAACTTACTTGTGATTTCCAGACTGAACACTGCACGGTGTATTAATTGAAACTCTGAATGAGTTTCTTCTCAGCTGTTGCACGCACAAAAGAGAATATAACGGTGACCTCAATGCCAACTTTCCTATTTTATTAGAGAAACGGGTTTGGTTAAATAATCTTGCATTCCCACCCCATCCTCCCGAAAGATGGTAAAGGTCGGTGGAAAAAAGGGCGCAACATGCAGGATCAGTGGCATGTAGATTTCTCTAATACGGGCTATAACGTAAAACGCCCAATGCTTTCTATTATTGGAGATGCAGGAGGGAGGAGGAGACTGACATGGGACGTCACCACGCGCACTAGAAATACAAGGGCTGTGCATGAACAATCCCTCTCAGTGCCGGAGCACTACGTTCAGACATGCGCAGTTTGAAAAGCTGTCAAACTCGCTCAGATCGACGATCAGGCATAATTAACATGTGCTCATTCTAATCTCACTTTGATTAAGTGAATGAAGCCACAAAATGCCAGGGGCGTGGCCCCAACGCCCTAATGCAAAATCCGCCACTGGTCCTTAGTCTCAAGTTGCTCCATGTTTAATTTAGCTTTCCATGTGCCAAGTTCTACAAGGGAGCATGAGCCAATTTTGTGCATGGCGATGGCATGACGCATCTGTACATATTTGAAAAGCTGTGATTTGTGTAGTGAGAATTCTCTGAGCGTTTGGAAGCATTTAATATGATTGTGTGGCACACTTCTCCAAACCACAGTGATTAATTTGAGCCGGAGGTTGCAGGTGAAGCCCACAGACAGTCCTTTTTGGGGACCTGCACCTATTTTTTCCCATCCGACTTTGACCCAGGGTGACCCAGAGCAAGAACAACACAAAAAGGGGTTAGAAGGAAGAAGAGAGGACAGGAAACAGTGACACAATAAGAAAGCTTGGGTGAAACAAGAACTGATAGAGTGAGATACAGGGCCAGCAGTGCAAGGCGTGGGATAAAGTGGAATTAAGATTAGTCAACCTTGATATTTAGCAACCATGAAAATTCTGTAGCACCGGCTGCAGACTTCTGAGCGAAATTGTGGGCCCAGAACTTATTCGTTTACAAATTAAGCACGGCCAACCATGAGATGGCAGTAGTAGTAACATGCATTTGAATGTGAAACGCTCTATTGTCTCTTGGATCAAAAATTACTGTTCTGTTCTGTATTCAAGTACCTTTTAGACCTCTTCGTGCTCATCAATGTTTTCGGTAACGCCCTGCTGTGAGCTCAAGCAGTGAATACACATCTGCACAGCACTCCCCTCGTCCCCAAAATCATTCTGCCCATTCTACGCTTACTACGAAACCCCATTACTAACATGAAATCTGACCCTTTGAGTTAAGTGCTCCACGTTCACATTTTGCTGTTGTACAGATGCACAAGTTTGACCCCTGGAAAGTTTTCCTTCTGAGGTCGTAGATTGTTTGACAAAAACACTTTTCATATTCTGCACTTTCAAACAACACAGTAGAAGAATGAAGACCCACTTAAAAACAAGTTACTAAGGGCCTGGTTTATGAAAAGTTAGCGCCGCTGTTGTGTCATTTTTTTATGAAAAAGCAGGGTAAACTTACAAAATATAAATCCATCAAAAAATGACACAAAGGTGGTGCTAACTTTTCACAAATCAGCCCCTAAGTGGCAGATTTATGGAAATTGGCGCTGCACTCGCCTGCGCCCCTTAGCACCCCACCTACCGCCACCATGTGTGCACCCTATTTGAAATAGGACTCACCATGGTGCAGGGTAGGGGGCAATAGTGTCATTTTTTATGACGCTATTGATGTACTCTGCAGGAGTAGCACCAAAATATTGGCGCTACTCCTGCAGAGTACAAAGGGGTCCATTCTAAAGAATGGAAGCCCTCTTTTAACGCCTGCGCTTGTGCAGGCGTTAAAATTGCTGTAATAAATGGCGAAAGTAAATGCCATAGATTTCCTTGCACCATTTTACCAGCTCCCCTAACGGGGGAACACTCACTTTGCATACATTATGCCTGGCGCAGGCATAATGGAGCGAAAAGGGTTACAGAGTGGTGCAATGCATGCATTGCGCCACTCTGTAAATACGGTGCAGGGATTTTGGCCTAGTTGGGCCACATTAAAGTCAAAATAAATAACGTAAGGTATGCCCCTAAGTGTTTTAAGATGCTCCCACACACTGAGTTCACCTACCCACTGCACACGCTGGCTCTGGTCACAGACTTCCTCAAACACTAACCCCTTCTCCACATTCTAAGAAGCTATATAACTTCTCAGTGATTTATTGTCTGTAGAGTATGATAGTTCAATGGGATTTATAACTGTTGCTGTGGATTTAGAGGATGCATTCTCAAAACAAACAAAATTAATTGCTCTAATGACACACATGTCAGTTTCTAAACTCAATTGCTGGCAATTTGAACATTGAATATGTCTTACTGAGCAGCTTCTTGGCCCCATACGTTTTAGGTCAGGTTTTTGGATGAGGCTTACATATCCATAACATATCAATCCGTCAATACTTGTTTCAAAGGAGATCAGGGTCTTTGTGTAATTAGAGACTCTATTTTAAAATGTCAAAGTACCTCCCTGAACTTGTCCTAGCCTCCCTAGCATTCTCTTAGGTTGGGATTAATAATTTGGGGACCTTCAATTTAGTGAAAAAAACAATTGATTTCCCAAATCCGCTATTTAAAGGCCTTGGAATAATCTGTGTTTCTGAATCGCCGGGACCTAGCTTACTCTTGGAGTAATGGCCGAGAATACAAGCGGAATTTCTACATCTGTATAGGCACCTCAAGAACATGACATTTAACCAATTCTTATTTTAGGAACTAGAATATAGAATTAGCTTTCATAAACTGATGTTTATGTACCTCAGAGCTGAATTTAGGTGTACATTGTGCCTTAAATGTCAGTTTGTTATAAACAAGGTGAGAAGAATTTCCTGGCCTGATGTTTTTTGAACCGAGACTGCTTTAAGTCACACAGGAGCACGGCCCTGCGCCACCGGGAAAGGGCAGAAATGGTACACGATAATGGCGCCTTTCTGTTCTCTCTCCCAGGGCTGGCACACAAATTGCTGCCTCGCGCCAATGCAGGCACATTTGCACCCTTCCTGCGCAACAGCAATCACAACAGGTGTTTTCCTCTTTTTATTTGTGCTGCAAAACGCAGCACACATAGAAAAAGGAAGAAACAGGGAGAAATAAAGATATTTCTCCCTGTTGCCTCATTCAGTAAATACTTTTTTTCCCAGGAAATTATTTATTCTGCTACAATGAGCCACAAAAGTTAATTACAATGTGAATATCAAACATTAAAATTTAAAACATAAACAAAATTATGTTGCATTAAATTGTGGATAAATAAATCTGTTTTTTTTTAAACTGCTTAAGATAAAGTTCAATTCTATCTTGATCACAGTTACATTGCCCAATCCCTGTAAATGATCGGATGCAACAAAGTAGAGCCTAAAACCGGCTTCCCTCAAAGCCAAGATAGTTAAATATGATATAAATATCAACTAGTAAAATTTGCCGTTATTAGATGATGTTGCGTAATTTGCAGATAAATAGAGCGAGATTTTAAAATGCTTAAAATAAAGGCCAATATTGTCTCAATCTCAGTTACATTTCCAAACCCTGTAAATCAGTGGTTCCCAACCTTTTGGTTTATGTGGACCCCCATTTTAACATTAATGGAACCCAAGGACCCCCACTGAATCATCATTGGAATCCGGGGACCCCCGCATGAGTCATTACTGGAAGCTGGGGACCTAATTTGTCAATATTTGTTAATATTTTTTCATTTTCTAAGCAGTCGCGGACCCCCTGAGAAGGCTTCGCGGACCCCCAGGGGTCCCCGGACCACAGGTTGGGAACCACTGCTGTAAATAATCAAATACAACAAAGTGGGATCTAAAACCAGCTTCCCTCAAAGGAGGACGCAGAAAACTTTTCCTTTCATGTGAGTAAAACGTGCAAATCAGAATTATAAGAAGGGTAGATTGAACTGATGGGGCTTCGCAGTGGGAAGGCGGCAAGCCGGAACACCATGTCCCCCCACTAGGAAAGGCCACTAAAAACATATAGGGGCAGAATTAAGAGAGACTAGTGCCTCCTAGCACGACATTAGCGTCATTCTTTTTTACGCTAATGTGGCCCAACGAGGCCAAAATTGCAGCGCCAAATGTACAAAATGGCGCAATGCATACATTGCGCCACTTTGTAACCCCTTGTGCCGCATTATGGCTGCACCAGGCATAATGTATGCAAGGGGGCGTTCCCCTGTTAGGGGGCCTAAAAAAATGGAGCAAAGAAATCTAAGAAATTTCTTTGCATCATATTTTTTTACACTTTTAATGCCTGTTCAGAGCAGGCACTAAAAGGAGGCACACCATTATTCATAATGGGCCTCAATGGGCTTTGAAGGATTAGTGCCAACATTTTTTATGCTAATCCTGCAAAGCTCCGAACTACAATCCAAAATTTTGACCCTAGTTCCCTAACTACTGCCATGGTGCGCCGTATCTTAAATACGGTGCACACATGGTGGCATTGGGGGGCGAAATTAGCTTTTATTAAATCTGGCCCATAGTGGGTTAAGACGAAATCTAGTTAAAAGAAACTTGCATCATCCCCTGACAACTGCTTGTAAATAAAAAACTGGTTGTGCTGTCCTAGTTCTGATTAAATCTCCCCCTATCTTGCGGCCAGCACGGCTATGAGTATTACACATTGATTCTAGCAGAAGCCCTTTCAGTTTACTAATGGATATATGTAGTAGACTATCCGGGCTGTGATAAAATTCCCAGCCTCCCAAAACATTTCTGGACATAGGCCAGCCATGGAAGTCCTGAGGCGCTGTCCAGCTTCATACAGTCTGCCAGGATGAGCCTGCGCAAGTGTGCCTCTGGGTTCTTCCAGACTCATGCCCATAGCAAGTGAGGTTGCATTTGGATAAACTCATGCAATCGTAACAAACCCACCTCCTGAAAAGCAGAAAGAAACTGCTGTAGACTGGGGGATTGATAGCAGCCTACGTATTAACTTGTTTTGTGTGGTCTGCAGTGGAGTACAATTAACGTGTCCCCATATACCCGCTCCAAATGAACAGATGGACACACATTTGCGCCTATATACGGACAGTAGATCTGTTACAGCTGGTGACCCAGTCTTTTTGAAAACCTAAAGACGGCATGTATAAAACTCTGAAGTTGCAAAACTCTTACATTCATAAGAAACCTCCTGTTAAGGACATTGTCGAACGGGATCCCTAAGTAAATAAAATGAGGAATTTTCTTAAGTCCTTCTCCTGCAATCAAAAACTTTCTTGTCTTAGTCAAACTAGGTCCACATTTCATTTTAAACGACATAGTGAGATTAACTGCTAGGCCTAGATTCTCCATGTAAGAGTGAAAGGCATTTAACAAGACCTGTAAACCTATGGCTGTACGCACCAACAAGACAGTGTCATCCTCATAAAGTATATCTGGTATTTTCTGGTCACCGAGTTTGGGAAAATCTTCTCTGGCCCCAATCAAATGATCCTCCAGACCACTGGTAAAAAGCAGGAAAAGAAATGGGACCAGAATACAGCCCTGTCTCACTCAAGTGACTGTTGTGAATTTTTCCGTAAGATCTTCCTGGCTGGTATACCATACTCTAGCTGAGATGTGTGCATGTAATCTTTGGGGCTGATGCCCATCTGTGACATTATCCCACATAGTTTAACATGGTTAACTGAGTCAAACACGCAAGTCAGATCCATAAATGCTAAATGCAGGCTGCCTGCCCTTAGTGTACTTCTGAATTTTTAAGGACAGATTTAGAGCCTGTTCAACTGTGCCGAGACCTGGACGGAAACCAAACTGCACATCAGATAACCCATGGTTCTATGCAGCCCAACTTTCCCATTCGCCAAAAGCACCCTTCCTAAGATCTTTACTGTTTTCTAGCAAAATTGGTTGATAGCATTTAGGTTGCCTTTTATTCCCCTTTTTAAAACTGGCACTATTAAGGCCTCCTCCCATGTTTGTACTAAGGGCCCATAAATGGCACTTCTCAGCATTATAGTAACCACTGGTTATCAAAATTCTAAGTTCAATTTATAAACATCAATCAGAATTTGATCTGGACCTAGGGCCTTCCTGGCAGGGCAGCTCTCGTTCACTGTTATAACATCAAACTAATTGAGGAAAATCGGTTTTTAGTGGCTGAGAGGTCCGATGTGAGTACAATTTTGTTATTTAGGTCATCCAATAATGCCTTTGGCCCAAAGATTGATGAAAAGTGGCTGACTCAGTCCTCCTTAGGAACCAGACACTCAACCTTAGGGCTTAAGTCATCTGAAAAGACATGGGAGTTCACTATTTGCCAGAACACCCCTGAGTCTTTGCTCTCAATTGCAGCCTTAGGTCCTCCCAGGCTGTTTTGCTTATCTCTGCTTTACTTCTCAGTATCACTTTCGTACATGTTTTCCTGGCCTGCACAATACCCGCCCTGTCTCAAGGGGGTTTCTTTAGGGCCTGCTTTAATGCTTTATGGGTTTTTGTGCAAGCACCATTAAACCACCTTGGGTTGGTCCTCTCATTTATAGGTGTTATAGTTATGTTGGTTGCATTATAGTCTTTTAAAGAGGTAACAGCCAAGATTAAATCATGGGGACTGGCATCCTCTTGGAGGATATGGCTGATCTCAGACTGGTTTTGTATGAATAAGCCTTTGTAGAAAGCTCCTTTATCTATTTTTTCTCAAAAGATACTTAACCCCTTTTTCTTATTGAGAACAATGGGGAGTTGCTGAATTTCCCTAGTGGCTTTAGATAGAAAAAATTGTGGCACACCAATATTAGTGGGTTGTGGTCGCTTATGCAGGAAGCAAGCGTTTTACATTCTAGCAAAGCCAGTACCAATTCCCTTGAAATCAAAACATGATCTATAAAAGAGCCTACCCTTTTACCAGTGAATGAGTGTTGAGCGAGCACCAGATCACTTGCACAGAGTAGTCAATTTAATTGCTTCACCATAGGGAGTATGTTTAAAATGTGTCAGTGGGATGTCCAAGTCATCAGAAATACCACAGATGGTATTGGCGGAGTTCTCACAGGGTTCAATATTAAAGTGCCCCGCCCAAATAATCAATGCCTCCCTACTTAAGTCAGTCATGATCTTACAAAGGGCGTCCTCCAACCCCTCCACTATTTTTATCACTGCCGGGTCCAAGATGTTATAATAATAATTAAACACTGAAAGGTCTGAAACTTAGTAAATGAGAGCTGCAAGATCTGGTATTATGGAGAGATTATTAATTTGATAACCTTGCACTCTGCCAGTCCAATGGCAATAAATGTCGCCAGGTCCCCTCAAGCTGACCTGAAATAGATGGAACTGCTGCCACACGATAGGTAATGAATCTGTCCAGAAATGGGGGCTCAGACAACCAAGTCTCCTGGCAGCAAATTATGTGATAACGGGTCACTAAACCTACCCAGTATGGTTTCTCTAAATTAGAATGCAGACCTGCTACAATCCACGAGAAGAATTCAAAAACAACTCTGTCCTGTGCATCTCCTATCGAAGGGTAACTGGGTGACACTTCACATGAATGGAGCCTTCTGTCGGGGTATATAGAGGGATGACTATTATTGAGCCCCTGATGACCTCCTGCATAAGGTAGTCAGTCTCCCTGCAAGGTTGCCAGGGATGAAAACCTATTAGAGGTAGGGACTGCTGCTGTCAAGAAATTACCTGTTGTGACCATGCTGGACTTGTTCTTGGCAGGCATAGGAACAACAGGAGCATAAGTCAAGACAGCAGGGTGTAAAGAAAAACAAGGGGACCGCTCTAATGCCCCCTGTCAGAGGTAGGTGGACTTAAAATGTGTAATAGGGTTCAAACTAGACTGGGCATTTTAAAGTTCACAATTATACAGTCTCCTCAAGAGGTTCTCGGTGCTGGGCAATCCAGGGTACCTTGCGCCTAAAAATAATTTCTTGGGAGAGGTCAAATCCCCAACCAGAGTGCTTCCGCAGCCAGTAGTGAACCTTATTTAAAAGAGACACATGAGATTCAGAAGTGGCTGGTGTCAGTGGAGGAGCATTCTCTAAAATATTAATATGAGAAGGGCACTCTAGTGGAATATGCAGCCTTTCACCTGGCCACTGGCGAGTACACAACACCTGCTCAGCCCTGGCATGTGAGCCGTGTATTCTCCTCTGGGTACCTTGGCCCTCGCAGGCTTATAAGGGCTGACTGGTATATCATCAATATGAGAAATTGGGTCTCTAGTTGGCAGAGGCATTCACCTTCCTCTAAGTAGGGACCACAATCGTATTCAGGGCCAGACAGAACACAACCCAAATTATCCTGAGCTCACCCTCCGGTAGCTTGGCACAGAGCAGTCAGGCTTAACTCAGAAGGCAATGTGTAAAGTATTTGTGTGATAACTCATACAGTAACACAGAGAAAACACCACAGAAATACACAACACAAGTTTAGAAAAATAGGGTCAAAACGATGAAAATCCAATGTACACAAGTAAAGTTATGAATTTCAAAGATTAAGTCTGACTAAAGCATTTAGAAACTCAGTAGCTCCAACACGGGCTATCACAGCGTTGTTGACAGAATCGTTTCCAATAATCCGATGCCACAGCCGCCGGTCACGGAGTCATAGAACATGTCCTGCCTTTTACCTACATAGCACCCTGCCCTATGGGTTAACTAGGGCCTACCTTAGGAGTGACCCATAAGTAGAAAAAGGGGAGTTTAAGGCTTGGCAAGTAGTCTTAAGTGCCAAGTCGAAGTGGCAGGGAAACTGCACATTCAGGCCTTGCAATGGCAGGCCTGAGACATGGCTAAGGGGCTACTTATGTGGGTGGTACAATCAGTGCTGCAGACCCGCTAGTAGCATATAATTTACAGCCCCTGGGCACATGTAGCACACTTTACTAGGGACTTATAGATAAAGTAATTATGCCAATTGGGTAGGAACCAATATTACTATGTTGAGAGGAGAGAGCATATGTACTTGAGCACTGGTCAGCAGTGGTAAAGTGTTCAGAGTTCTAAAACAAGCAAAGACATGGCCAGAAAAATGGAGGGAGGGAGGCAGGCAAAACGTTGGGGGATGACCACCCTAAGGCTGTCAGGTCTACTAATCAGAAAGTCTCGGGAGGGGGGAAGGGAGCTGGGTTGAGAGGAGACGTTCAGCCAACTCAATTTCCTTATCTATTATTCCCACCGCATGTGTTAAAAATTTTTCCTCGGGAGGGCTGGTGAAGCTCCGGCACTGTCTTGCTCTTCCTCATTAGCAATTTATGCATATTGACAGAATCTATTTAGAGCGAGTAAAAAATAGAGGATGGATATGGCACCATAGGAGTATCAGCAGAAAAACAATGCTTATACCTTTCCGAAACCTGTTAGCACAATCATGGGGGGTGGCCCAGCCTCCTCCGGCCGCTGGCGGGTGCAGACAGGCCTGCTCTGGGTGCGGTCTTCAGCCTGGCACGATCCTGGTTAGGGGGCGGACATCTTGGCCGCGTTGTGGTCTGGGCCCCATAGTTGGCCCCAATCTCAGGCTCCTCCCAGAGTTCTTGTCTGTAAAAGGATCCAGCGCAGCAGGAGTCACACTGGATTAAATGCACCTCCAGGAGAGAGTGAGGTGGTGCAGGGGCGGGCCTCCTAGCTGTGTTGTGGTCTGGGCCCCCTAGTCAGCCCCGATCTCAGGCTCCTCCCTGAATCCTTGCCTGTAAAATTATCCCACACAGCGGGAGTTGCACTGGATTAAATGCGTCTCTGGGAATGAGTGAAGTGGTGCAGTGGGTGGGCCTCCTGGCTGCGTTGTGTTCCGGGCTCCATAGCCGGCCCGATGTCAGGCTCCCCCAGAGTCCTTGTCTGTAAAAGATACCACACAGCAGGAGTTGTGCTGGATTAAATGCGCCTCCAGACATGAGTGACGTGGTGCAGAGGGCGGGCCTCCTGGCAGCTTTGTGGTCTGGGCCCCATAGTCAGCCCAGATCTCAGGCTCCTTCTAGAGTCATTGTCTCTAAAAGTATCCAGCGCAGCGGGAGTTGCATTGGATTACATGTGCCTCCAGGCGCAAGTGACTTGGTGCGGGAGGCGGGCCTCCTGGCTGCATTGTGGTGTGGGCCCCGTAGTCAGCCCCAATCTCAGGCTCCCCCCAGAGACCTTGTCTGTAAAAGCATCCTGTGCAGTGGGAGTCGTGCCAGATTAAATGCACCTCTGGGCACGAGTGAAGTGGTGCAGGGGGCGGGCCTCCTGGCTGCATTGTTTTCTGGGCCCCATTGTAGGCCCCGATCTCAGGCTCCCCCTCCAGAGTCCTTGTCTTTAAAAGATACCACGTTGCGGGAGTCATGCTGCATTAAATGCGCCTCCGGGTGTGAGTGACATCATGCAGGGGGGTGGGCCTCCTGGCTGAGCTGTGGTCTGGTCCTGTAGTCAGCCCCGATCTCAGGCTCCCCCAGAAACCTTGTCAATAAAAGTATCACATGCAGTGGGAGTCGCACTGGGTTAAATGTGCCTTTGGCCGCAAGTGATGTGGTGCAGAGGGCGAGCCTCCTGGCCGCGTTGTGGTCTGGGCCCCGTAGTCAGCCCCAATCTCTGGTTCCCCCCAGAGCCCTTGTCTGTAAAAGTATCCCCTGAGGTAGCGTAGGAATCTGACCCATTCGCAGACTTGTAAATCTGGAAATGCATCAGATTCCTTCGGGTTCCACGGGTGTTGTATGGGGACACCCCAGGCAACACCCATTAAACGCTCCTTTTACAAAGTGTTATGCATTAAGGGGGTACATATTTACAAGGCCATGAAAGGCCACACAAGGTTGCTTTGTGTGGCCTTATAAATATGGGCTAGCACACTGTGCCACCAGAGCGTACAAAAAATGATACTCCAGTGGCGTAGTGTGCCACTAGGGCCTCATAAATGAGGCCCACAATGTTTGCTTTACCTGTTCGATGACGAAACAGCTGGATCTATATCCTTGTGGGTGTTGGCAGTACAACCCTAGCCAATTCCACTTGGCATAATGTTTCAGTCCCTGAAATTTCTCGATTCCTGAATAACGGGCTTGATTTTACTGGGTGCAAAAAGGGACCCTGTAAAACCACAGGCGACAGAGGGCAGAGTTTCAGCCTAGCCCCTGTGGACCCTAACACACAGCATAGGGATCATGAAATGCTCCCCCCAAGCAGGCCTTGAGCATGTCTTGATGCACCCACACCTTCCAGATCTCTTTCTCCAACACAACAATCCGCTGTAGACACAGCTCACATTTACCACAACTTAGGGCAGGTGTAAGATGTGAGCAGACTTTTCTCAATAATTGGTGAAAATATGTGGATTTTGACATGGTAATTAATGGTTCACAATGTTGTTCCTTTTTCCATTGACTAAAACTCATAATCGTGGGAAACTAGGGTATGATACTGGACAGATTTGTTCCTCGTGTAGTTACAAGGGTTATTCGTGATCGAGGCATATGATTCTAAACTTAAGCTAAAATTAGCGGCTTGAGATGCACTCTGTAAACTAAGGGCCAGATTTACAAGTCCCTTGCGCCTCCTTACGGCACTTTACTGTCAGTTTTCCTGACGCTAATATGGCATTAAGGAGGTCATTCCCACTCGCCATATTTACAAAGTACTGCAATGCATGCATTGCGCCACTTTGTAACTCCTTATGCCACATTATGCCTGCACCAGGCACTGGGACACCATAAAAAATGGTGCAGTGAAATCTACAAAATTTCACTGCAATTTCACAATTTCACCGTGTAATTGTTTCCATCATTTTTAACGCCTGTACATGGCAGGCGTTAAAGTGATGGTCCCATAATAACCAATGGGCCTCCCTAGTACTTTGCTGCACCAACAAAGGAGCACAATAGCGCCATAAATTATGACACTATTGTGGAAACAAGCGCCATTGTGTCATTAGGTGGTGGTGGGGGGGCGCAAGAAAAGTGGCGCATCTGGACCGATGCGCCACTTTCTTGTAGATCTGGACCCTAGTCTGCTAACAGATAGAGACTCATTCACCTCAACACCTAATTGCGCAACATTCCTCAAATAAATTGCCAACGTCAGCTTGTGTACCTTATTTAAAGGACCTCTAAAAGGCAGCAATTACAGATTTTTTAACAGGTGAAAGTGTTCTTTGTTTTTAAATTTCAGGTTCTATTTGGTTATAATCGGTGATTAAATGAGTTGGTGAATAGATGAATGTATCTTCGATCACATTGGTCAAAAATTAATAGAATTTAGAGACCATTTTACAGTGGGCATTGGCATAAAATTTCAGAATGTCTGGTAAATAATGTACTTCGATGATTTACAGCCAAATGGACTGAAAAGACAGACTAAAGGAACTCATATTTGTTTTTCAAAGCCTTCCTATTTTCAGATGTTAAAATCTAGAAGATATTGTGTAAGCTACATTATGAAATGAAATGGGAATAATAATAGAGCGGTAATCTGCAAGGTGGGTGGAGAGGCTGAGATCGCATTGTTATTTTTGTCCATTACCACCTATAGGTTTTTGTATTTGCATTTCCCACTATGTTTTTTAAAGACCGTCTGTGTTGCAAGTATCCCAGGTAGTTCTAATATTGCTTTGTTCTGGTGCTGCAGAAAGGAGTGTATGCCTCAGAGACCGACTATTGTTAACCTGCAGGTTGTGCTGCCACTTTAAGGCTTTTTTTTGCAATATGTTTGCTTTTTTTAAAGGGCTGATTGATTCCAGTTTCACTCAAATTCCCATTAAGATATCACTACACCAACAAACCTTCACGGGAATCCTTTTCTTGATCGAGCCTCCTGATTTTGGTCTCTTCTTATATTGATTATTGAAGCCTTCAGGGTTACCTGACAAACTATGTGTTAATGTTCTAAACCATTCTCATTCTGATGAAGACCTACAGTGGCAGTTAAGTTCAAAGTTCAGCATCAATGACATTTTTAGATTGGATATTCTTGTTTATTTTAGACGATTTGAAAAATATGTAATTTGTTTTTATTGGGTTTTTTAGGCACAGTTGTTCAGGGGGACGCCGGCTCTATTATTTTCCGTTCTGGTTTCATTAAACAGATGCGCACATCGTTTCTATTATTGGCGTGTACGGCTGCACGGGCGTGTTACTGTGCTGCCTGGTGACTGCAAGCATTGAGACCGCGCCCGAGGGGCCGCACTGCAATTTATTGAAAACACCCATGTGACTCTTGGGCCACGTTCAAACAGCAGAACTCATAGGGTTCGACATAGCAATTCCCCTATTAAACATTTAGGCCCGTATTTATACTTTTTTTGCGCCGCATTTGCGTCGCTTTTTGACGCAAAAGCGGTGCAAACTTACAAAATACAATTGTATTTTGTAAGTTTGCTCCGCTTTTGCGTCAAAAAAATGACACAAATGCAGCATTAAACAAGCATTTGCAATGCAACAGGTCTCGCATTTGCTTGAGTTACAGCTATTGGGGTTTTAGGTGCATAATAGGACTTTTCTTGCCACATAAATTGGTAAACGCTGCCTCATAATTTGGTCCTCTCTCCAATTAATTCCAGTGGCCATGCATATAACGAAACCACTTCCATTTACCTTCCTCCTCTATCTGCAGCCAAAAATGAAAATATTGCCATTATTCATTATACTTGCTTATATTATTATTTTGCCCCCCGCCCCCAGCCTAGTGTGAATCTGCAAGCCTGTATTTGTATGAATAGGACACTGCTAACATGCACATCACTGCATATTAATTCAATGAAGCTTAGAAATAGTTGTCGGAAGGACTCTGTAAGTAAGCTGCATATGGTCATTACCCAATGTGATTGACATTAAATTTGGCTTGTTTGTACGAATCTTTGGACTGATATGAACAGAACTAATTTTAAACCATTTGTATGCATTATTCGTTAATTATAACTATGTGTGAAATATTACCTTAATTTATTTTTGATTTGTTTACATTATTCAATTACGTCCAGCCTAAAGTAGCAATCACGTATAGAGGACTTCATCTCCCAGAATGCAGCATGTTGGATAGACCATGAATACATTCCATTCATATTATTAAATTGATGTCACCTGCTACTGATTACGCCATGTTGGTTTAGGATAGGCCAGTGAGTGATGCTGATGTGCTTTGCGTTTGAGAAAGCTCAGGGAGGTGGAGGCAATGGCATGACTCTTCACATAGGTGCACCTATGAAGGACCATGCCCCCTGGATGGACAGCAGACACCGCCTGCAGGACATTGTGGGGAGCCTGTCTCTCTTTTTCAACTGTCAATGAAAACTCAGAGGGTAGGTAGAGGCAACGGGCAGACCTATGGACACACACGCAGGGTAGGGGCAGAACTGTGAGGGAAGATGCACAGGGCTGGGGCAGTAGAGAGACAGCTCCAGTGAGAGGGGCATCAGTCCGCTGACTTCAGGGTAACCAGATTATTTGAGTTGTTAGAAGCAGCCATGTGCTGCTGGTTACAAATTACTGCCCGGTGATGGGATAATTGAAAAACTACCTTTATAACGCAGCCTAAACTACTTAAAGCTCAAACTCTTATTTGACCTACAAAAATAAACAAACATAACTGTCTGTAGTGGAGGGAGAAACAGAACACGCCTTGGCAAAGCCAATAGGCCACACCTTTCGGACCTATTCGCTTTGCCAGTTGCTTGTGGTAGTGTTGACCAGCGCTGGCACGTGTGCAGCAGTGTTAAAAAAATAATATCAAAAGCGTAATGGCAGTCATGTCATTCAACTGACACATGCCTGCATTCGTACACCTGCATGTGTCCGTGGGGTGACACTGGCGCCACTTGCTTTATTAATTGTTTTTATTTACCGATCTAAGACAACAGACACGACTTTTGTCGGTAAATTAAATATAAAATAGCGCCAATAAAAAAAAATAGCACTAAGAAAAAAAAAGACAATAAAAATCAGGAATTTTACACACACAAAAAAATGCACACCCTCTGTTTGGGAAGGCTTTAAAAATGTTGGTTATTTCACCAAATAATGGTCTCTCTCTCACACTTAGTGTCCCTACCAATAGGCATTCCTCTCCCTTTCCGCTGCCCCTAAGCCCCTCTGGTGCGCCATGCTTGTTGTATAATGTATTTCAACAATATGTGCAAGCATGATTTTTGGGAAATCTGAAGCTCAGGGCACCCCAATCTTACTGACCAAGCTAGGACCATGAATGCCTTTGTGCCTTTGGGTAATTTGTTGTGCGAAACAAAAATGAAATAAAAAATACAAATACCACGGTAAAGTGATACAGAAAGAGAGAGAGTGTGTGTGTATGTATGTACCTTGATGTGAAAAACATGCCATTTTGCCAGAAGCAGATGGCCGGCCAGGATTGGGGGGGGGGGGGGGGGGGGGGGGTAACATGTAGAGAAAGAATGAATGGCTGAGGCTCGAATCCCCCATTTGTTCCTCCCAGCTAGTGGTAGGCAAAGAGTTAAACTACTGCAGCCTCCCTGAGCAGCACTTAAGTTCTATAGAGGCCCTAAATTCCTCTGCACTGTGACAATACGGGAAGCAACCATGTAAATAAAAGTAATGTTACGAGCGCAGGACTTATGGAATTAAAAAAATCACCCACGAAACCCCAGGACCTCAAACATATTTTGCTTTTTAACCAGTTAGTGACTGTTCACCTGGGTCTGTTTTTTATCATCTGCACATCTACAGAAATGGCAGGCAGAAACAGGCTCAGTCAATTTTTGGATTGTGTAACGTGCACACCTATGAAGACAGAAATTTACTTGTGAACTACCGTTTACTTCACACAGGTTGTTAAAATTGCTTTTGTGTACCGTAAAAGGCATGAACACCAGGCTCACCTCGGCCACCCTTCTGTTCGGCTCTAGTCTGCCTTCCTGCTCTGGGGGCAACAGGCTGGAACCCCCTGTTGGGCTCTGGCATGAGCTCATGCTGGATGTGGAGGCGTGATGGTCCACTCACCCAGGTGGGGGCTAAAGCCGGAGAACGCAGCCGGATTTCTTCTCTCCTGCGCACAGCTCACACACTCCTCCAGGATCCGTTTGCATGCCGCAGCGGGTGGAGAGACAACCTTAACAGCTTCTGCATTTCTATGGGGGCTCCCTAGCTCTGCCCTGGCTGCCACTCTTATCACAGCAGCCTCACAGCCACCATGGTCTGGGGTGCGTAGTGCCAGGGTGACCCCAGTAACCATGATGGAAAAGGCATCAATAGCAGGCTGCATTGTTAGAGCGGTAGCCATAATGGGTCGGCCAAACGAAGCATGCGCCATGTAAAAAAGTGAAGTTTGTTGCGCGCCTCCCCCAAGCTGAAACATTACAGTGCGGCGATCGTGCTGATTAAATAAAAGGCGCGCAGCCCCCAAAATAACTTTATTAACGTATTTTTACTCTTTCTAAATGAGTGGAGGAACTAGCTGCAGCCCGGGGAGAGGGAGCACTCAGCAGTACCAGAAGATCCAGTGAGAGCAGGGGGAGGAGAGCAAGCAGCGCCAGCAAAGAGTAGAGGGGAAGCGGCAGCGCCATACTGTGTGAAGAGCTGTTCTGAATAAACAAAATAGTTCCTGAGCAGAAAGTGAAATAGAAACTAGTGGAAGCCAACAAGTCCTGGGGCAATACTCCTGGGGAGTGAACGACTTGCCAAAGGAGGGACCAGGGAGACAAATTACCCACTGGCAAGCAAGGAACTTTACAAGACAATGGATCAGACAAATGACAAGAGGTGGTAGAAGTCAGAGTCCACAAAGTACATACAACAGTTCATCCTGACAGCGCAAGCGGTCTAGGCTCGACCTAAAAAGTATAAATACGGGCCTTAGTATCGGTAGTACTGCGGCGCCGTGTCATCACAGGCACAACACTACAGGAAAGTAACAGAGGGCATTTTTGGGGAAAGAAGCATATAGAGGAGTGAAACAACACTGAGAAGCAGAAGTAACATGGAGAGTAAAGTTGTCAGAAGCAACACAGAGGGCCTGGGTGGGAGAAGTAATATGGGAGTAAGAGAGTTGGGGGAAAGGAAGCATACAGGTTAGAGAGAGGAACGTGGAGCTGCTGGGGAAGAAGCACAGGGGCCATTAAGCAACATGAGGGGCAGCACATGAGAGTGAGCGCAACACAATGGGTGCATGGGAGAATCACAAGGGTGAGAGAGCAAGATGGTGTATGACCAAGGGGGAAAGTGCAGTACACGAGGAAAACAGCTAGAAAAACACATGCACTCTTGTGGAGTACTTAACAAAATAGATAAAAGTAGGGCTTCAAAGTGAGCAGAAGAGGACACTAGAAATGATCTGGAGGAGGGTCAAACACAAGAGGAGGAAGTAAAGTCCACACAATCTGTCAAACAGAAAGCAATAGGAGGCAGGACGTAGATGAAGTGGAAGGTGACGGCTGTTTAATACGGCTGTTCGCCGTCCCCTGACCCAGACTCGAGCTTTGATGTGGAGCCCCCCTCCCCCTCTACAAAGGGACATAATCCAGAGACATAATCTGCAGTGTGACGCCGAAGTATGGAGATATTAGTGATTTTTTTTTCAAGTCGGCTATTTCAAGGAGGACTTACCGAGACGTACATTGACATCAGGCACTTCTTTTTCTGCGCTGTGCCTGAGGGCTGTCCAACTCATTACCCAGAAGAAGGGTTGGTGTTCTATTCGTCAACATAACACAATGCCTCCAAAGCCCGCGAGAGGAGCAAAGGTTCGTGGGCTGGCCCTGTCGGAGGTATAACAGCCCGCTTCTGTTTCAGGGAGCAAAAAGGGGTCTGGACACCCCTCCGGGCTTAAGTCGAGCACTAGAGATGCAAGGAAATCTGCCCACTCCAAATCCCTCATTTGGCCCCCCCGGGAGCAGAGTCCATTGAAGGCGTACATACCAAGCCTGCAGCTGTTAATAATGCAGCATGTGACAGCGAGGTTAGTGTGGAGAGTGCGATGAGGGCTATGCAGTTGGAGGACCTGGAGGGAGCCTGGGGGAGGGGAGAGGGAGACTGGATATCATCATGCATTGTTCAGACACACATTGAGCCATAGCACTATGGTCTCTAAGGAGGAAGTGGCAGCATAGAGATGTCAGTTGATAAGGAAGCTAGCCAATCCCCCAGAAGACAATATGAGCAAAGTAATTACAATAAGCAACACCTAATGCCATTTCAGTCCTTTCTAGAACCAAGTAGGAGGGTGGAAACAGAGGCTGAGGAAAAGTTTTTTTCCTTATCGAACATCTCTAGTTAGTCAGGAGATAAAGAGGAAGAAGTGACAGACTCAGCAGAGTCTAGCGGGGGGGAGGTAAAAAAACCAAGGCATGATGATCCTTCCCAGCTAGCATTGGTACAGTCAAGAGAAAGAAAAAAAGGGAGGGCAACAAAGCAGTGGAAGGAGCTCAGGGGGACAAGGATCAACTCTGGAACTATTCAACAGTGCCAGCGCTTGGTGCCACTGAATCAGTAGGTAAGCTGGTGAATGAGATGGAGGGGAACATCCCGGAAGAGGTTTCACTCAGTACTTTATATTGAAGTACTATGGCACACAGAGATGAAAACAGATCTGAGGGCCGAAAACACAAGCTGCTTGTCACAAAATGCAGCTGGGCATCTGAAGAATGGCTAAATCCTGTTCCAAATTCTCTGCATGGATGGGGAGGCAGATGATGATCTCTAAGCTCAGAAGGAAGCATCTAGTCTGCTAGCTAAAAGCGCACGTTTAAGACACGCAATGGAATCTCAGAAGGGGTTGAGGGCTCTGATATTTGGCACTTTGTGGTAGAGTTGTTCAAGGAAGCCTTTCCAGAGCTCTCAAAGTGGAGCTGGGAGGTCAAGGTTCAAAGGGTGCATAGATTCGTATTTGTGGAGAAGACCAGCCGGGACATGAAAGAAATAGACTAAGAGCTGTACTATTTATCTGGGGAAGTTCCTGCTACATCAATCCTCTATGACCTAGCTCAACCAGATCAAAAGAAATCAGCCAAGGGATCAGAGTTTTTGGCCAGGCCAGATTACTGTCAAATCAAGGTTGAGAAGAGGTGGCATTTGTGACAACTAATCTCTGCATTTCAGGCCAAGGGCATCTGTTAGACTTGACATCCTTGGCGTGGTCTCCCCTAACTTTTTGCCTCTGTTTCCCAGGTTGTTGATGTGTGTTGGACTCTTATTTTGCTGTTTTTGTTACTCTGAGAACTTTACCACTGCTAACCAGTGCTAAAGTGCAAATGCTCCTCTACAAAATGTGTATGTAATTGGCTTATCCATGATTGGCATATTTGATTTACTAGTAAGTCCCTAGTACAGTGCATTAGAATTACCCAGGGCCTGTAAATCAAATGCTACTAGTGGGCTTGAAGCACTGGTTGTGCCACCCACATAAGTAGCTTTGTAATCATGTCTCAGACCTGCCACTGCAGTGTCTGCAGTTTTTAACTGTAAATTCGACTTGGCAAGTGTACCCACTTGCAAGGACTAAACCTTCCCCTTTCTTACATGTAAGGCACCCTTAAGGTAGGCCCTAGGTAGCCCCAAGAGCAGGGTGCAGTGTATGGTTAAGATAGGACATATAGTAATGTGTTCTATATGTCCTGACAGTGAAATATTGCTAAATTCGTTTTTACCTGTTGCAAGGCCTGTCCCTCTCATAGGTTAACATGGGGGCTACCTTTAAATCTGATTAAAGTGTAGATTCCCTTTGGGAGCGGATGGACATGTGGAGTTTGGGGCCTCTCAGAGCTCACAATTTAAAAATACATCTTTTAGTAAAGTTGATTTTAAGATTGTGTGTTTGAAAATGCCACTCTTAGAAAGTGGGCATTTTCTTGCTTAAATCATTTCTGTGACTCTGCCTGTTTGTGGATTCCCTGTCTGGGTCAGTTTGACAGTTGGGCTGGTTGCACTTCTCACTAGTCAGTGACACAAAGGGAGCTGGGGTGTAGTCTGCATTTCCTGATGAGCCATCTGTGCTAGAAGTGAGGGGAGGGGTGGTCACTCACACCTGAAAGGGCTGTGCCTGACCTCACACACTGCAGTCTCCAATGCCCTGGTGAGTGTCTGGGGCCTGGCATGGGCGAGGCAGGATTTCACAATCAAGAGAGCCTTTGCTTTGAAGTAGGCCTACTTCAAAGGAGAAAATGGGTGTAAGAAGGGCACCCAAAACCACAGACTTTAGAACACTTCTGGAAACCAAGAGGAACCTCTGCTTGGAGAAGAGCTGAAGGGCTGAGGAAGGAGAGCTGCACTGCCTGTGACTGTGCTTTGTAGAGCTATCCTGCAGTTGCTGCTTCTGCCAGAGTAAGAGAGCAAAGACTGGACTTTGTGTGCCTTCCATCTTGTGAAGGTCTACAAGGGCTTGATTTAAAGCTTGCCTCCTGTTGTTTGAAGTTTCAAGGACAGCAAAGACTTCTCTCTGCCAGCACCTGGAGTCTCTGGAGAGCCTCCTACTCTGCCAAGTGGTGCCCATCCAGTTCCTGGGACCCTGAAAGGAGAAGCTGGCAGCCTAAGAGGAAGAAATCGACGCACAGAACGCCGTGCGGGGAAAAGATCAACGCAACTCCGATCTGCATCTGAAAAATTGATGCGCCACCAGCTTTGCGGCTGAAAATCACCGCTCGCCTGCAACGCGACCGAAGAATTGACGCACTGAGCTGGAGAAACGACGTGCAGCATTGCCGACAGAGGCTGAGAGATCGCAACCCGCGCTGTGTGGTTTTCGGATCGTCGTGCAGCTGGAATTTTGACGCAAGTACCACTGGGCATGTAAAAACAACGCAAGGCCTGCCCGGACCCGAGAGTGCTGACCGGATCGAAGCATCGATCTCCTGCGGAGGGAAGAAACGATGCGCCCGACCCGATGAAAGGAGAAATTACTCAAGGTCTCGCTCGTGAGTGAAATCGACGCATCGCAAGCCCTTTTTGATGCACACTCACCCATGCTGGGTTATTTTTGACGCACCCAAGGTACATTTTCACGGTCACAGTGTTAGTGTGTGTTTAAAACTACATGAAGACCCTTTTTGCTTTTTAATTGATAACTTGACTTGTGTATTGTGGATTTTTGTCATTGTGGTCTTGTTGTGTTGAGATAAATATTCCCTATTTTTCTAAATCTGTGTTGTGTCATTTTGTAGTGTTTTCATTAAGTTAATGTGTGTGTTGGTACAAATACTTTACACCTAGCACTCTGAAGTTAAGCCTACTGCTCGTGCCAAACTACCAAGGGGGTAAGCAGGGGTTAGCTGAGAGTGATTCTCTTTTACCCTTACTCGAGTGAAGCTACTTGCTTGGACAGGGGGTAACCTGACTGCCAACCAAAGACCCCATTTCTAACAAAAGTGAAATGAGGAATCTGTATAGGGCACTGGTACTGGACGAGGAAGAGCTAACCAGGGGGTTATTAGAAGGTTCCCATCAAATTCAATCACAGATAGATTAATGGATGGCCAAAATCAACCAAGGTTTTAAGGCGGAAATTGCACATACGTTTCAAGTATACAGGGCACAATCCTATGAGTATGGGGAATCTACTGGCAAGTTAGTTGCAATGAGGATTAGGCAAAAGGAGGTTAGGGGTTTGATCGAAGCAATTAAGGACCCTAGGGGTAATAAAATAGAAGATCTACCAGGATTTGTTAGGACTTTCCAAGACTGTTATCAACTTCTCAATTCAGAGGAGACAGATCCTCCAACTGTTCGGTATGGGGAATATCTTCAGGGGACAGATAGGGGCAGCTTGAATGAGGTAGATCAAGCTTGGCTAGACTCACCCATCATCTACTATGAGATTTTGGTGGCCATAGATTCATTGGCGGTGGGGAAAGCTTCTGGTCCTAATACTATGCCACTAGAATTCTATAAAGGCTTTCACCCTGAATTGCAGCAAGATCTGCTCCAGCTATTCAGAGTAGCCTAGCAGGGTGATGCCCCTGCCTCCTGCGGAAATGCAAATATAGTAATCTTTAGGAAGAAAGATAAATCACCTCTGCTACCTGGGTCGTATAGGTCTATATATCTATTGAATGCTGATGGGAACATTTACGCAAACATCCTTGCATCTAGATTGGGCAGAGTTATATCCACATTAATCTCAGGTAGGCAGCACTGATTTATTTTCAGAAGCGAGACAGTCAATCATATCAGGAGGGTGATTACGTCATTTGATATAGCTGCTGTTCACGATACACCCCTGGGCCGGATCCTATTGGATGCTGAGAATGCATTTGATCGTGTATCGTGGCTGTTTAATTGGTCGGTTTTGGGGAAGGAATTATAGGGGCCATCGGGACATTATATTAGAATCCAGAGGCTAGACTACGTACAGCAGGTGTGGACTCAAATAGGATATGAATTACAAGGGGAACAAGCCAGAGATGCCCTTGTTCACCTCTGCTATTTGCCCTCTATATAGACTCCTTTATTGCCAAACTAGAGCAGAGCATGTGTATTAAACCCGTAATTCAGCACTCCATAGGTTATAAAGTATTCTCATACGCTGATGATGTAGTGGTAGTCTTCACCAACTGGGAGCCCAGGTCACACCTAAGGAAGCTGAAATGGCTAGAAGTAGCCTAGAGCAATGGTAATACATTTAAGAAGCAGAAGCACCTAGGTGTATCTCCAATAGCATCCAGTGGCCTTGGAAAGATGAGAAGGGCAAGGAGTATTTAGAATAGTTTGCTTCTTGAGCCAGACCATCTAGGTATATCATAATATAAGAAATGACTAATGTAGTTTATGAAGAACTTTAGCTGAACTCCTAAATGGGAAACAGCCTTTACAATGCGGGCATTACAAGATAATGCCTTTATCAAGCAACCATTACCACTCAATGCCTTTATCATGCATTGTTTTACAATGTAAACCTTTAACACAAATATGCCTTTACAATGCTTGTATTAGGATTGCAAGGTAAGGATATGTAAGGTAAGTGTGTATATACATATATATGTGGATATATTTTCACAAAAGAAACTAAAGTTACAGGCAGGGATGTAATAGTTAGGAAAAAGAATTTAAAAAACTGAAAAATTCACTGAAGAAACAAAGGTTAAAGGGACATTGTACTCAAGCTCAGATTTTACACACACAAAACCACAGAATCAATAATTTTACAGCAAATGTTGCAGTGATATTATCAGTGATGCCATAGAAAATGTCATGACTGATGTAATATGTGGGATAATTAGCAGTGCATGGCGAGGGTGCAAATTACAGTTACCTTGGGGCACAAGTTATAGTTTCTTGAGATAAATATAACTGCAACTGCTGGTTTGTGTGTGTAAAATCTGAGCCTAACTATAACTTCCCATTAATCTTTGTTTTTTTTTAGTGAATTTCTAAGTTTTTTTAAATTCTATTCCCTATCTATAACATACCTGTAACCTTTGATTTTTACCGCATTTCTAAGGTTTTTTAAATTCTATTTCCTAACTAAAAAAATAAAAAAACTCATCTCCCTGGTCTGTTTTCTTTTCTTTTATAATTCAGCCATGGATTAGTGAATCCTCCATGAATTTGAGATAAATTAAAAAAATGATTTTGGCCCCCTAAGGGGTCCCTGTGGGAGCTCAGTACTAGGTCTTTGGGTCAGGGTATTCCTACCCTACCCGCTTCTGTTAATTTTTAACTTTTTTCTTGGGACTTGGCTGAGTCCTAGTCCCAAGATGGCTGCCAGCACTTCCTGGTTGAAGTGCTGGATGCCAATCAGGTCTCACCATGCGATCTGTCGGATTTGTGGACCTTCCTCGTCCCTAGATATCTATATTTCTTTTTTCTTTAAAAACTCCAAAACTACTGAAGCTTTAGCCTAGGAAAAAAAAGCCAAAAACTAAAAAAAAGGGCCAGGGTAGAGTCACCCTGACCCCTTAGCCTTGGTGCTGGGGTCCTGTACCAGGACTAAAAAGCATGTTTAAAAAAAAAAAAAAAGGATTGGAAAAATCCATGGATGGATCCACACATTTTTCAGAGATTAAAAAAAACGTTCCCCGCTCTATTTTCATTTTTATTGCCCCTCGGTAGGCCAGGTCCCGGGGGCATACAACAGGAGGGTGCACAGGCACCTCTTCTTGGGATCCCTGGGGCCACCACCTTCCCAGGCCTTTAAGTAATTAACACATGGGGACCACCCAGCCCCACTCACAAACCCACTCAGACCTTTGTGCACCCAGTCAAACCCTTACGCACCCACTCACAGACCCGCTCAGTTACGCACCCACTCGCAGACCCAATCTGACTTTCACACACCCACTCGCAGACCCACTAACACCCTCATGCACCGACTTACAGACCTGCACACACACTGACGCACCCACTAAATGTATGCACTCTCACCCAGACACTCTCACAGCCGCTCTCACCTCCAGATACACCATCTCACACCTATTCTGACACCTAGAGAGGCCGCGGCCAACTCCTGCCATGAACTGACAAAGGGCTGTGTGCAGCGTGGGCTTTGGTGGTTAGAGGGGTTGGCTGCAGGGTCTGGCTGCAGGCCAGGTCTTGCGGGCAAAATACGATGCTCAAGTGTGAAGGCCATGTATGGTGCTTATAGGGAGTTGGACTCAGGGTCTGACCACAGGCCAGGCACTTTGGCCAGCTGTCGCTGCACACAAGTGTTTACTCAATGATTCCATATTGAAAAATTATCTGAAATCCTTCATGGAGTTGAATGCCTCACTGATCTATTGGAGCGCAATCTGTATGTGATTATAATGAGTGGGTTCTTTCTTCTCCTGTCCTGGTGGGAGCAGAGTCCATGATTCTCTCTTTAAATTGCTATGAGTATGCAAATATACAAATCACCTGAAAGCTCCGCCCACTTGGCCCCGCACTGTTCACCTTAGTAGCAGACAATGGTCTTTCCGCCTTTCACCAGGATTATGGACAGCTTAACAAAGGCCCCCTCCAGTGTGTCTGCCGCTGATTTTGGTGGCACGTTCTTGATGCCGAGGGATACGAGGACATCTCCACAAAACAAAGAAGTACTTACAACATATAGCTAAGAGGAAGAACCTTGGTTTGGTGGAGATTTGCATCTTTGTAGTCTTGTTGGCCTCTCTATAGGGAGATTCATGTGATCACATATTTCTAGATAAAGACGTACCAGGAACAGTCATATTGCCAAAATGCACCCAAGGTCACTGGTGACATTTCCTAGTGCTCTATTACACAGATGTTAGTGTGGAATACATACTGGACATATACCCAAGGAGGCAGAAAGAACTCCACTTGGTTAGATATTTTACGCAAAACCGTAGACTCTTGTTCCATAAAAGGCCAGCTGAGATTCCTTTGTGGCCAAATCACTTACACAACTACTGACTCATTCACACAGACACTCACACACCCACTCAGATACTCACTCAGACACTCATGTACCCACTCACAAACCCACTCAGACATTCAAGTACCCACTCACAGACCCACTCTGAGACACCCACCCACAGACCCAATCACACGCACCCACTCAAAGAACCACTCACTCATGCACCCACTCACAGATCCACTCAGACATTCATGTACCCACTCACAGACCCTCTCAGACATTCATGCACCCACTCACAGACCCACTCAGGCTCACACTCCCACGCAAAGACCCACTCACAGACTCATGCACTCACTCACAGACCCACTCAGAAACTCATGCAGTCACTCACAGACCCACTCAGAGACTCACGCACCCACTCACAGACCCACTCAGAGACTCGCGCAGCCACTCACAGACCCACTCAGAGACTCATGCACTCACTCAGTGACCCACTCAGAGACTCACGCACCCACTCACAGACTCACTCAGACACTCATGCACCCACTATAGACCTGCTCAGGCACTCACGTACTCACTCACAGACCCTCTTAAACACTCATGCACTCACATACCCACTCAGACATTCACGCACCCACTCACAGATCCATACAGTTTCTCACACACCCACTCACAGACCCACACAGACACTCACACATTCGCTCACAGAGACACTCTCACACCCACTCTCATACCCAGAGACACCCTCTCACTCCTACTCTCACACCCAGACACTCTCACGCCCACATAGATCCTCTCACACCCCCTCTCATACCAAGACAGACACTTTCACCCCAATCTCACACTCAGAGTCACCCTCACAGCTATTCTCACACCCAGAGAGACATGTCCTGCAGCCAATCTCTGCAGCACACTGCTAAATACCCCAGATATTACAGCACTCATGACCACTTTTATAACTTCAATAAAAATATTTAAAAAATATTAGCAGTCAAATTATTGAAGAGAAAATTGTGCATGGCGGGGGAGTGAGTTATAGTTTCCTTAGCCGCAAGTTATAGTTACTTGAAATAACTCTATCTGTAACTGCTGGTTTTCTGCAAGTGAATTCAGAACCTAACTAACGTCCCTGTAACCTTTTGTTTTTTTAAGTGAAGATATATATTTATATCTATAGATAGATAGATAAATAGATAGATAGATAGATTCACTGAAAAAACAAAGATTACACTGCCGATATAGTTTGCTTCAGCTTTTGCATGAACAAAACTATATGAGTTCAGCATTTATAGTTACATGTATTTCAAGTACTTGTAACATGCCCTAAGGTAACTGTAACTCCCTCACCATGCACAGTTTTCTCATCAATAATTGTACCGCAAATGTTGCAGTGACATTATCAATGATGTCATAGAAGATGACATGAGTGATGTAATATCTGGGATAATTAGCAGTGCATGGCGAGGGCACAAATTATAGTTACCTTAGGGCACCAGCTATAGTTACTTGAAATAACTATAACAGCTGAATGTATACGGGTTTCTGAGTTTAAAGGGTGAACCTAACCATAATGTCCCTGTAACCTTTGTTTATTTCAGTGAATTTCTAGTTTTTTTTTTATGTTGAGTAAAATGCACATCGCAATGCATGGTGCGGGGGGGTTGGATGCAGGGCCTGGCATTGTGCTGCCCCCACCCTAGCTTGCTACTCCTGCTCCCCTCATCCTTGCCATTCATCGTCCAGGTCCATACTCACGCTCCCCTACTACTGCCCTGTTTGGCAGTTGTTCTGCCACTGCCCTACCCACTTGTCCTGAACAGTTAGTTTGCTACCTCATCCACCTCCACCCTACCCTCTCTTGTCTGAGTCCATGCACCAGCCCCCTCCTTCCTGCACTGCATGGTCCAATATGTTGCCACTGCCCTCCATTTAGCTGGATGTCTCTGCCCACTCTTCCTAGTCTCAGCTGTCTAATTGTATGCTCCATTAAGACCCTCCTGCTTAGCCTCTGTGCTTAGCTTTCTGCCCTTATCCTCCTTCCCGCTGCCCTCCAATGTCTGTGTACATGCACCTGCTCCTCTGTTTTGCTCACTATGTTACATGGAGCTGCCCCTGCCCCTCCTACCTACTTTGAGTGTTTTGTTGAGCTGCCACTGCCCCTCTCACCTGCCTAGAATGGGCAGGTGACTGCTGCCTGTCTCTGCCACCCCCACCCTGCCTGTCTGAGTTCCATGCCCCTATCCCCTCGCTCCTGTCCTCCATGGACCATTTTGATGCCACTCCCTTCTGCCCTCCATGATGTTGTATTGTAACTGCTTCTCCTGCCTACCCCTTGTAGTCTGTTGTGAAGCCCCTTCCTCTGCCTTCTCCTGCCTGTGACTAGCCCCTGCCCATCCCTTCTGTCCTTCATGGTCCTTTGTGCATGACCCTAGCCCCTCCCTCTTGCCCACCATGGCAGTTTGCTGCCACTAACTGTCCTGCTTGCCATGCATGGCCTTCTGTGCTGCCACAGACCCTCCAACCAGCCCTGTGTGGTAAGCTTGCTGTCCCGAAACCCCTCCCACCTTCCCTCGGGTGTCTGTCTGTATGCCACTATAGCCTCATTGTTGCCCTCTATAGTGTACTGTGCTTCTAGTGCCCATCTTGCGTGACCTAACTGGTCAGCTTGCTGCTCGAGCCCTGCCCCCTTGCCCTCTGCCCTTTGTGATCCATAAGCAGGCCTCTATCACCTCCCTCGTGCCTTTTCTGGTCCATTGTCATACCCCTGCCACTCCCTCCTGCCATTCACAGTCCATATGCTGCAATTCTTCCTCCTGTCAGTCCGGTATGGCCAGCTCACTGCCCTTGCCACTTTGCCTTCTGCTTTCTGCTCTCCATGTGCATGGCCCTGTCCTCTCCCTATTGCTTTCTATGATCTGTTGTCCACAACATGACCACAACTTGCCCTGTGTGGTGTACTGTGCTGCTGCTATCTCTGATGCCTGCCCTGCAAGGTCAGTTTGGTGCCTCTGCCCATCTCCTTCCTGTCCTCTGTTATCCGAGTCCATGTCCCTATCCCATTCCTCCTTCGCTCAGTGATCCAGTGTACCATACTTGACAACATTTTGAACTTAGTAAGAGGGAAAGTTTGAGAAACAAAGCCTGGAGAATTTATTTTCCCCACTGACTTACATTAAAAAAGGAGAGGAGGCAGGAGACAGATAAAATAAAGTCCTCAGGGCTTAAAACAATGGGAGTCTCTTCTCAGTCAAGTCTGTTAGGCTTGTGTGGTTGTACTGCCACTGCCTCTTCCTTCGGCCCTCATCGGCCTGTTATATTGCCACAGCTTCTCTTGCCTGTCCTACATGGCTGGTTTGTTGCCCCTGCCCCTCTTCCCCCTTCCGTCCAAGGTCTGTGGTGCTGCCACAGCCCCTCCCGCCTACCCAGCAAAGTCAAATTGTTGCATCTGCAACCTCCCCTCTGCCCTCAGTTATCAAAATCAGTGCTCCTGACATCTGCCTCCCCACAGTATTCTAATAAACAGCTAGATCGCTAACATTCTCAATTTATTACCACGCCTAATGTCATCTTGATGTAATCAAACCTAGAATACCTAAAGTATCTCTTTTAGAAATTATAAAAATGAGAGGGTCTTATTCCCAATGAAATTATGGTTAGTGCTCTAAAAACTATAATGAGGACATATTTTCCAAGTTCTCAAATAGCGAAAAAGCACTTTTAAATTAGTTGCTATCTTGAATTTCTTTATCCAGTTGATCACTTGATAATATGTTGCACTTAGGGGAGAGAATGTGGTGTTATGGCTAGAACTGCAGACTTTGCAACTGGGGAACCAGGTTCAGGAACGGCTTCAGCTAGACATCCTGTGATTCTGGGCAAATCACTTGATCTCCCAATCCCTAAAGCCCAACAGGAATGTGTCCTTGTGTAATGTAACTGATGTTCATGTAAAGCACTCCAGTACCTTTGGGTCAAGTCTGCGCTATATAAAACTGCAAAAAAAGGATCAAAGAAATTATGGGCCTCATTTACAAGAAAATGTCGGAGCATGGAGTGGCCCCACATTTGGCAGTGCCTTGCTCCTACATTTTAAAAACGCAGGGATGCACCATATTTACAGCAATACAGTGCACCCCTGTGTGTTCCCTAGCATTGGCACTAAAGCAGGCACCCTTGTACCACAGTGCAAGGAAGGCACATCTTCCTATGCATAAACATTCATTAATGGCGGTTTGCTCTTCTATGTGTGCTGCAAAAGCAAAAACGAGGAGAAATAAAGTATTTCTCCTTGTTGTGCTACTCTAATGCCACCCATGGGGTGGTGTTAGCTTTTGGCACTGCTTCAGGTTTACGATTTCTTGTAAATCTGGGCCAGTGTCAAAAGCAATGAGTGTTGTGTGCAAACAACCACAGCAACCCCTATTGCATGCCCCTCTTCTGCAGAAAACTGTGTTGGGGGGCACATTTACAAGTGTAGGAAAGTACCATCTTTATTGGCATGTTACCCCCAATTTCTGCCTGTTTGTCAGTATGTTTTTACTGTCTCACTGGGATCCTGCTAGTCAGGACCACAGTGCTCATAGTTTGTGGCCTACATGTCAGTATGTTTTACTGTGTTGTTAGTATGCTTGACTGTGTCACTGGAGTCCTCCTAACCAGAACTCCAATGCTCATGCTCTCTCTGTTTCCAAATTTGTCACTATAGTCTAGTGACTCCATATTCCAGTCTGGATTGCCATACTGGACCCCCCTTATAAGTCCCTAGTATATGGTACCAAGGTACCCAGGGCATTCAGGTTCCAGGAGATCCTTATGTGCTGCAGCATTTCTTTTGCCACCCATAAGGAGCTCATACAAACACTCCGTCAGGACTGCCATTGTAGCCTGAGTGAAATAGTGTGAGCACTATTTCACAGCCATGTTCACTGCACCAGGTAACTTAAAAGTCACCTATAAGTCTAACCTTCACTCCCTGCACTAGCAAAGGTGCCCCCACGTTGTCCAGGACCAAATTCCTAGACTTTGTGAGTGCGGGGATGCCATTCTAAGCGTGCACTACATATAGGTCAATACATATATGTAGCTTCACAATGCTAACCCCGAATATGGTCATGTGAGGTGCCTAAGATTGAGAAATTGTACCCCCCCAATCCGATTCTGGTATTGGGGGGCAATTCCATGCACCTTGGGGGCTCCACCATGGACCCCCTTTTCTGCCAAACCAGCTCTCAGAGGTTTCCACTGCAGCCCCAGCTGCTGCCACCTCACAGACAGGCTTCTACACTCCTGGGGCTTGAGCAGCTCAATCCCCGGAAGGCAGAACAATGCATTTCCTTTAGGAGAGGCGTGTTTCACCCTCTCCCTTTGGAAATTTTACAGGAATGGGAGGGGTACCTTCCCAGAGCCTCTTGCATCTTGCTTTCAGGATGGCGAGGGAACTGTGGGAGCATCTGAGTGGCCAGTGCCAGCAGGTGAGGTCAGAGATCCCTCCTAATAAGTGCTTACCTGGTTAGGTGACAAGTCCCTCTCTCAGGGCTTTTTAGGGTCTCTCCTCTGAGTGTTTCCTCAGATTCGGTTTTGCCAGATTCCAGCAGGACTCCTCTTCAACTTCTGCTTCACCTTCTACAGTCAGATCAACCGCAGAACTGCTCTAGGAACTCTACAACTGCAACAAAGTATCCAAGAAGGCTACTGCAACTCTGTAGCTTCAGCTGCTGCCAGCAACTGCAACAGTTTCCAAACTGTGCATGCTCCAAGGACTGCTTGTTTTCATCCTGCACCAGAAGGACCAAAGGAATCTCCTGTGGAGTGACAGAGTCACTTCCCTGCTTCAGCAGGCACCTCTCTGCAGCGACAACCGGTACTTTGGGTCCCCTCTCCTGATGACGAGCATGGATCCTGGAACATGGGTGGTGGACCGAAGTGACCCTGGCCGTCCAAAGGTCCAGCTGTCCAAATTTGGTGGAGGTAAGAGCTTTCCTCCCCGAGCCAGACAGAACCCCTTTGCACCGCGTATTTTGTAGCTCCTAGGACTTCTGCGCGCTACTCCAAGGAATCCTTTGTGCACAGCGTAGCCCAGGTCCCCAGCACTTCATCCTGCGATGCTCAGGTCCCTGAGTTGTTTTCCGGCAGCGTGGGATCCCTTTGTGTAGTGCTGCAACAACTGTGATTTGCAACTCCTTTGTCCTTGTGTCCTGGGACTCCTGTGGGTGCTGCCTGGTCTTCCGAGGGGTCTCTGAAGTGCTGAGAGTCCCCTCTGTCTCCTCAGTCCAAGTTGAGACCCTGAGGTCCCTACAAGACCCAGGTGGTGCCTTTTTTTGCCAAATGTGTCTTTTGCATGAGCCAAGGCTTGTTGCTGGAATCCAACAACGAAAACCAGCCTGCATTCTTCTACTTGATGTAGGATATCTCTTGCACCAAGCAGGAAGCTGCAGCTGTCTTCTTTAGTGCATCTCTGACTTTTAGCAGGGGCTCCTGTTCTTCCTGGACTCTTAATTTGTTCTTGGACTTGGTCTCCTCTATCCACAGATCTTCAGGTCCAGGAATCCATTGTTGGTGTCTTGCGTCTTGCATGTTTTTTTTTATAATCCTTCATCACGACTCCTAGTGTGTTCTGAGGAAACTTGCTGTACTTTACTTGTGTTTTCCTGGGCTCTGGGGTGGGGTACTTTACTTATCTTTGGTACTTTCTTAAACTCCTAGCGCACCTCTACACACTACTCTTGCCTAGTGGGGAAACTGACTTTTGTATTCCACTATTTTAGTGATTTTCACTGTTTGCACTATTTTATGACTGTGTACTTACCTGATTTTGGTTACTAGTGTATATTTTATGTGTATTACGTACCTCCTAAGGGAGTATAGCCTCAAAGATATTTTTGGCCTTGTGTCACTAAAATAAAGTACCTTTATTTTTGGGAACACTGAGTATTGTCTTTCTTGTGTGTGAGTACTGTGGAACTACAGTGGTATTGCAAGAGCTTTGCATGTCTCCTAGTTCAGCCTTGGCTGCTCTGCCTACAGCTACCTCTAGACAAACCTGGCTTCTAGACACTGCCTACATTTCACTAGTAAGGGATAACTGGACCTGGTATAAGGTGTATAAGTACCTTAGGTAGCCACTATAAACCAGGGCAGCTTCCTACAACAAGGCGGTCTTAAGCCACGCAAGGTGGCTTAGCTCCGCCTTATAAATATGGAAAAGGGCACAACGCCCCCAGAGCGTCATTGAAAGTGATGCTCCGGTGGCTGTAGGGGCTTGTACATGAGCCCCTAAGTGTTTTTACTTCTCTATCATTAGGCTATACTTGGGCTACGTTTGGGTATTTGTGCTACATTTGGGCTCTTTTTCTTTTGTGGCCATCTTGGGAGACTTATTTGTTATGAAGCTCTCTTGTCTCCTCTTTTACTACAGTATCCTCAATAGAAAATGCTTTCTGTTTTCCACTTGGATTCCATCAAGATGGTGGTCAAATATGCCACACATCTGGCAGAAATTCATATTGTTAGCCCTCTAATTACTCAGAACTCTGCAGTAGACTGCTGATCACAAAGGAATGTAACTGGAAATCTGCTGCTGGTGTTGAAAATGCATGTTTCAGTCAACATGCCAGAATGTTTTAATAAAATAGAAGAGGAAGATATTTGAGAAGTCACTTAAAACATGTCCTAATTTTTCTTTCTACAGCACTAACCATAATTTCTATGACTAAAGTAAAAACCCGTCATCTTGTTCCTTTCTAAATTAAATGTTTTAAGTCTTATCAGTTTAATTCAATCAAGATGACTTCAGTCGTGCCACACTTTTGTCATAAATAAAACTGTTTGGCCAATATTTATACTTTTTTAGCACCGCATTTGCGCCGCTTTTTGACACAAAAGCGGCGCAAACTTACAAAATACAATTGTATTTTGTAAGTTTGCACCGCTTTTGCACCAAAAAACGATGCAAATGCAGCGCTAAAAAAGTATAAATATGGGCCTTAGTGCTCTAGTTGTCCTTTAAAACACTCAGGGAGGGTGCAGTAGAACACAATGGAATCAACTGACTCACTGCTCCTGTTGAAGTACAACATGAAGATATTTGAGAACTCACTTAAAATGTGTCCTCATGTTTGTTTCTAAAGCACTAACCATAATTTCTATGACAAAATGAAACTCCTCATTTTGTTCCTTTCTAAATTAAATGTTTTAAATCTTACCAGTTTGATTCAATCAAGGTGCCTTCAGATGTGCCAGACCTTTCTCATAAGTAAGACTGCTAATGACCTAGTTGATCTTTAGAACACTCTGCAAGGCTGCAGTAGAACACAAGGGAATCAACCGACAGGCTGCTCCTGTTGAAAGTACATGCTTCAATCAAAATGTCAAACTCATTCTCATATGACTAAGAAAGATTGTGTGAATTTACAGAATATATGCTCTCATTTTAGCTTCTGGAGCACCTTCCATAACCTTTATGGGAAAACTATTTTCTCTCAAACATGATTCATGAAATCCCAGCAGAAGTATTTTTTACAAGGTAAAATCACTTTAGCAACAAATGATATATATTGTAACTAAAATCTGTTATCAACCTTTATGCGTTCTCCTTTTTGTGACCTTAAAAACCTGTTATTCACTACAATGCATTTCAATGGATGTTATCATGTATATTGTCCCAAGATGGCTGCCAGCACTTTCTGGTTGAAGTGCTGTCAGCCAATCAGATCTCACCTTGAGGTCTCTGCTTAGGCTCTGCACAGATATACATATTTATATTTTCTTTAATATCTCAAAAATTACTAAACGAATTTACACCAAGTAACGAACAATGTGCTCCCTGGACCAAGAGCTACTTTTCTGCCAAATTTGGTGTAATTCTGTTTAATGTTTCGGGCTGCAGTGATGCTAAAATCTCTATAGGAATTAACTTTTCTCTGTCCCCACTTAAAGGATCACCCCAAAACTTTCTGCGCACAATAAGACCCAACTTGACCCTTTTTTTGGAAAATTTCATGAAGAGTCGTCAAACAGCTCCAAATATATAGCCGGGTCAAAAAAGCTTTTGCTATGGAAACAAGGTCCTTACTTTAACCACCTACTGGTGACCACCAGTAAGTAAAAAAGATAGATAGATAGATAGATAGATAGATGATAGATAGATAGATAGATAGATAGATAGATAGATAGATAGATAGATAGATAGATAGATAGATAGATAGATTTAGGTGTATTGGGTGGTGAGAGTGTTTTTAGGCCTTAGGAGTGGGTAGGAGTATTGAGTGGTAAGGGTATTTTTAGGGTTTAATGGTGGGTAAAGATATAAGATGGTAAGTGTGTTTTTAGGGTTTAATGGTGGATAAGGGTATAGGGTGGTAAGTGTTTTTAGGGCTTAGAGATGGTAAAGGTATTGATGGTAAGGGTATTTTTAGGGTGTAGGGACAGGTAGGGGTATTGGGTAGTAAATTTGTTTTTATGGTTCAGGGGTGGGTAAGGATATTGGGTGGTTAGAGTGTATTTAGGGTTTAGGGTAAGGGTGTTTTTAGGGTTTAGAGGTGGGTAGGGTTATGGAATGGTAACATAATTAAAAATGGGTGATTTGGTGGGATTTCCCCAGAATTTTTTTAAAAAGTGATATACGTAGGGATTTCGACCTACCTTACGTATATGTACCTTGTGTTGTAAAGGCATACTTAGTAAAGGTATATGCATGGTAAAGATTTGCGTGGTAAGAGCAATGTTGTAAAGGCCTTGCACTTTAATTGATGTGTGAAAAAGGCATGTGTTGTAAGTGCATGCTTCCTAATATTAGACAACCCTCCCAAATAGCTCACACTCCACAAAAAAGTCTAAGCATACAATTTAATATTATTGAAATCTAAAGACATTATTTTGTGATAAACCACAAATCCCCTGCCAGCCAGTCACCAAAGTAGTTGCTCTCATCAAAGAAATTTCTAACACACATACTGCAATAGACCTGGTTACAGCTTTAATATAGACATGCAGCAACATTCTAGCATTCCTCTGCCCAAACCGCCCAAATCAGCAGTAAAAATGTAAAAGCAGAATACTCACAACCACTAACTCCGCCAGCAACTGAGATACCACTTTGGTTTGCCTTTTCCTTTCTCATATACACCCCTTCTTATGTGACTGTGCTACTTCTGTTGAAGATAATGATAGTGGCATTGCATTAACCTCTTGGTTACATTATGCCTGCGTCAAACATAGTGTATGCAGGGGTGGACGGTCCCACACAGGGAGGGCTGAACAAATGGTCTAGTGAAATTTACAAGATTTCACTGTGCCTTTTTCCATCACTTTTGAGAATCTATGGACCTCCCTCAGCTTTGCTGTACTAGTGTCAAAACCTTTGACTATAGCGCAGAAAAGCATCATAACAGCATCAAAACTTTTGTCGCTGTTGTGGTAACAACCGCCATGGTGTTCCATACTGTAAATACGATGTAACAATGGTGTCATTAGGGGGGGGAGGGGACGCAAGAGAAGTGGCGCATCAGATTTGCCCACTTCAACCACTGATAGAAAGTGTGATTTATTTGGGAGCCGGTTCGAACCTCTCTCCCAAATGCCATTCAACACTATTTCCAGAAACCTGACCGTTAAGTGGTTAGTTCCAGTCAACCATGTTCCATTTCAGTCTCTTTTTTGTCAGTTCCTCGTCCTCCCCCTCTGCCCCAGTTGTCAGCGCTCCCTTCTCTGATGTTGTTCATGCTCTTCACCGGCCGTTGAAACCCGTCCTGTGGTCAGTGTCGTGAGTCCTACCAGGACTGTCACAGTGCACCAATGTGATGGCCCCACGCACTCGTGAACTGGAGGCCTTCGTTGCAGCAGCAGGATCTGAGGCTGTGGATTCCGCGCACAAGGTATCCTCGGAGGTGCCCATGCATCAGTCAAGTGGTGCAGACTCCTGCCTCTACGTTGAAAGCCACCGTGGGGTAGAGCCGGCCAGGGAGAATGCTTCGGCGAGTCGGGGGAACCATGGCTCAGCTTGCTGAACAGCTGGACAGCAGGCGAAGGAGCTTCGGCGCAGAGTGTATGTAGGGCAGAGGACGGCATAGTGCGCGATGGAAGCGGGCGGATAGGTCGCTGGCACAGCCCCAGCGAACCCATGGAGGCTGCACGAGTCCCCTGACCTCCCGATGGACTGCTGGAGCCCAGAGCTGCTGTCGCAGAGGGAACTGCACTGCCTGCAAGGACAGATGCCAGGGCTGCGGTTACACCTGCCTTGGCATCCCCAGCTCCCCGTGTGAGAACGGATGTGTAGAGATAAGCACGGCGCGCCCATAGCTCAAGCTGAGGCTGCACCTGGGCGCTCGGGTACAGAGGCCTGCTCCAGTGCATTCTGGGATTCGAATGCGAGAAGGCACCTGCGTGCCATGTGGAGCATTGTACAACCAACTCAGCTTAACATGCAGGCATCTGAATGCCTCATGCGTGTGCAAGGAACCAGAAAAAAAGTTTTTTTTCTTCTGGAAACTGCGTGCCAGATGGCTCGCTAGCTAATCATTTGTCTCTAATGCGATGTGCTCTGGAGGTCATAAAGTCGAATCCTAATAAAGTCAACCCAACAGTCCACCCTCCAGATGTTGATACATTGTTCACATAACATTTGTAATAATTGGTGTGGGGTGAATAGTAACTGTGAAGAGCGTTTTTCAGTTGCAAAGGCCGCACTTTGTGGCTACTATTGAAATTTGAAATTGTAACATCTCTCGTTTTCAGTGTTTCGAAACGACAGAAGTGCCGTCTGATGTGCTTCATCTAAAATTATCTATAATGCTGCATGTTTCTCTGTCCGCACCACAAACTGATAGACCTAGGTAAAATGAATGGAACAATAGATATTCCTTGTAGAGAATTGGTGAGTCTCTGTGGGAAGCAGTCTAGAGATTAGAGGCGGGCGAGCCAATCCAGCCGAACGCCTGGCTCACCTCGAGGCCCGTTCGGAACCTCAGCCGACAACGAGCAGAGCTTTCATATGGATTCTGCCTGCTGCCCTACTCCGACTCAGGATATGACTTTAGCGCCGGAGATGCAGTTTTTGGAAATGGGGAACCAGGTCGGAGGATCAGGGTTGGTTAAATATCCTGTGATTCTGCGCAAACCACTCAGTCTTCTGCGCCTATAAAAATGAACGTGAATTTGTGTAAATGTAACTGGTGTTCATGTAAAGTAATGTACCTTCAGGCGAGCTCGGGCCATACAAAATTTAGAGAGGTAAAAAAAAAGGCTTTAAAGACAATACACATTAAGGGCCTTATTACGACCTTGACGGAGGGGTTTTCCTCCATCACAAATGTGGCAGATATTATATTCAATGGAGATCGTAATAGGGCGGACAGAATATCCATCACAGTTGTGATGGAGGAAAACCCCTCTGTCAAGGTTGTAACAAGGCCCTAAGGTGGTCATTATGACTTTGGTGGTCTTTGGCGGTCTTCCTTCTTCCGTCAACCATATTACGGGTACTGCTGGATTATCGCTATACTTTGGGCAGAAATCCAGCAGTAGTCGTGCTGGCGGGCAGAGGCGCTTGGGCCGTTCCACCAGCGGCCCTGCCCCGCCCGAATGACTCCCCGTTGTCGTATTATGTGCAATAATATGGCGTGGCGGTGTCCTGATGGCAGGGCGCTGCCGGAGATGGAAGCGCCCCTTCCCGTTCCCTGCCGGACAACCTCCTCCATGGACCAGGTAAGTTGATTGCCCGACCTGGGAGGAGGGTGGGGGGTGTTGTGTGAGTGGGTGTGTGTCTGCATGTGTGTGTATGCATGTTTGTCTGCGTGTTTGTAGGGGTGTGTGTATGCGTGTTTGTGTGTGTGTCTGCATGTTTGTATGGGTGTGTGTATTTGTGTTTGGATAGGTGTGTGTATGCGTTGTTGAATGATTGTATGAGTGCTGAGGTGATTGCGAGTATGCATGCGTGTGAGTGAATGCGTGTATGTAAGTGTAGGTGAATGAGTGTAGGCGTGGTGCACGTGGGTGTCTGTGCACATGTGCATGTATGCGGGGAGGGAGGGTGGGGGGATTTGTGCTTGCATGAGTTGTCTACCGGTGACAGGGAAGAAATTCCTTGTCACCGGTAGCCTCTCCGCCAGGGTTTTCGTGTCAGTGCTACTGCAGCAGAAACCCTGGTGGAAAGGCGGCTCCTAATACCACCGGCAGTCTGCTGTGGCCCGCCGGGTCGGAGATGCTTATCTCTGGCCCAGCGGGTCAGAAGGCCATAGAGGTATGAGTGGAGATGTGGCGGGTTGGCAGAGGCCAACCCACCACACTCATAATGCGGTGGTCTTCACTGCCAGCCTGTTGACGGTGAAACCGCCACCTTTGCCTGGTGGTCAAGAGACCGCCAGGGTCATAATGACCACCTTAGTGTCTGGTTTGCACAAAGTGAAACCAGAAAAGCTGACAAACTGTGGTTTTCCTGCTTAAATTGTGCAATCTTAGGCAACTATTTTATTTTACCAAAGCAAATTTTTCTTCATTGCTGCGTATGGAGACCCTTTCAAATATGAGACGCAGGAATACCAGTTGTATAAAAACCTATTGTGTTTGATTTAATAGGCTATAATGTTGCTCTGTAATACTCTAGGCCATGTATATAACAACTGCCTTGTTTCTGTTTGCTAATGTTTCATGCTCTAACTTTAAAAAAATACTTCTTAGTTTATTTGACCTTTTAACATCAACACTTCCACGTTAAAGAAATATACTTTTTTGAACTTTGAGGTGATTTATCATATTTTAAGAGATGTTTGTTGTCTGATTTACATGGCAAGCATTTTCAGAGGCACAGCTCATGTGTGGGCACTAAGAGCCAAGCCAGGCCCCTGTCTCGGCTCTCCCTGTTAATTTGTCTGTTTGCTCACATCTACTAGGGATAGGAACAACCACGGTGGTACTGTTAATTTCATTCAAGATTGAATGCCTTCGAGAGTGTTATATTGAAGGGAGTATTTTGGGAGTGAGTGAGACACTAAAAAAAACTAGGTCATCGATATAAGAAATGGGAAAAGCGTTTTTAAATGATGGAGATACCCGTATAAAAAGGACTTTGAGACAGCAACAATGAGACCAGATGTGGGAATTGGTGACATATAGAATGATATGATCGAAAAGTGATGTGGGTATACTAGGTTTGAATGTGAATCAAAAAATGTGTGAGTGTATGAGACTTTATTTGACCATGTGACCTGTATTGTGAGGGAAAGCTGAGTCTCTGTTAGAACATTAGACCTCAGATGTCAGAATGGTTTGATTACTTACCAGTAGTCTCATTACATCTACTTCTTCATCCCTACAGCATGAAGTCACATGCACACCCAGTAGCTAGGCACTTGCTGATACACTAAACAAACAAATCTCTCACTGACGACGCACCAACCATGCGAATGAATGTCCAAAACACCATGGCCGAAGTCACCACCTGGATGAGGACTAAGTGCCTCAAGCTAAATTCTGACAAGACAGAGATCTTCATGTTCGGGAACATGCCCTCCCCCTGGAATGACACATGGTGGCCCGCCACCCTAGGCCCCCTTCCAACCCCTACCAACCATGCACACAACCTCAACATCATCCTGGACACCCAACCGACCATGAAACAACAGATCAACGCTATTTCCTCTTACTGCTTTGACATCCTCCGCATGTCCCGCAAGATCTTATGATGGATCCCCATTTTGACTAAGAAGACAGTCACCCAGGCCCTCACCTCCAGCTGCCACGACTATGGCAATGCACTCTACGCCTGAAACACGAAGCAGCTCTTGAACTGCCTCCAGATCGTCCAGAGTGCGGCAGCGGGACACGTCTTTGACGTCCCTAGAAGAACCAGCATCTCTCCCCACCTCACGGCCCTCCACTGGATCCCCGTTCAGCACAGGTGGCACTTAAAGGTCCTCACACCCACTTACAAGGCCCTCGATGACACCGGACCTGCCTATATCAACAAACACATCACATTCCACCAACCTACCAGAGAACTCTGCCCAGCCAATCTCACCCTGGCCTACGTCCCCCCATCCGTATGAAACGCCTTCTTCCACCTCACCGCCAAGTCCTGGGACAACCCCCCCAACACCTGTTCACCTCCTCTTTCCTGGAAGACTTCAGAAGACAGCTCAAGACATGGCTTTTTGACCCCCATCACCAACTGGAGATCCCCCTAGGTACCAAGTTCGCACTTTACAAATCTCTGTAATGGATTGATTGACAAACATTATCAAAGTCAATGGAGCTTTTGTATAAGACCTTCGGTGTTTTGTAATATTTTTAGCAATGGTGTATAGCATCGCGTCTGCAATGCAACATGACTTAAAAAAAGTGATGATGTAGCTGCTGTGTTACTTTTTTTTTAAAGTTACCAATCTGAGGTAGATTGGTAAATGAAAACGAAGAGGCACAAACCACACAAGCAATTAAAAAATAATGGATGCACCGGAGTGGGTATGGGAGATGGCAGGGGGGTCAAAAAGAAGGAAAGAACACAGGAAAAAGAGTGTAAGGTAAAGTACAGGGGTCAGAAGCACATGGACAAGAGATAGCAATGTGAGTGCAGGCTGGTAGAAAGAAGCGCATGGGCAGAAGGATCGAGGATGAAGAAAAACACGCAGCAAATACATACCTTCTAATGAAGCGTGCAAAAAAATGCGGTTCCCTAAAATTGAGCAGAAGAAGCATAGAAGCAAGCCAAGCAAAGAGATAGGTAAATAAACAATGCTCCATGGGAGGGACAAAGAAAAAGATTGACATAAAGGCCATCAAATAAGAAGCAGCCAAATGAGAGTGACTGGAAAGCTAAATGATGTTAAGAAAAGGGTATGCCCCAAGGTCCTGTATGTTCTTAGTCACCCGCCAATACATCTTTACCAACCAAACATCTTATTTTGTCTGGTAGTCTTCACCTAAAAAGGGCTGGGAGTCGGAAGAAGAATCTAAGTAATGATCATATTGGTAAATAATTTAAGCATCATCTCCTCTTCACTTCACCATTCTAGTATTTTATAGTAGGATGATCTACCAAAGAAGGTACTGCATACCCCTAACTCAAAAGGGCAAAGTCCAGACACAATGGAGAATGTAATGAACCCCAAACACACACAAAGCCCCAACGTAACAGCCAAAGCAAGTCAACAAGAACTATAGGCTCAAAAGGCAGAGTAGACCCTCAAATGAGTAGAACCCACCACCCCTAGCACGGTACTGAAGAGGAGGACATCCAGAAGTTCGGACAACTGACCCCGCAAAGCAGGAAAACAATGCCCTTCTGTTAGAAATGGGGTTTTTGGTTGGCAGATAGGTTGCCCTCTGTCCAAGCAAGAACCCTCACTCTAGTCAGGGTAAGTCACACACAATCCAAAATCAGCCTGTGCTCACCCTCCGGTAGCTTGGCACGAGCAGTCAGGCTTAACTTAGAAGGCAATGTGTAAAGCATTTGTGCAATAAATCATACAACACCATAGTATAACACCACAAAAATACACCACACAGTGTTTAGAAAAATATAGAATATTTATCTGGATAATTGTAGGTCAAAACGATCAAAGTTGCAATACGAATTTGTAAAGATATCACTGAAAAGTGATATTAAGAGTCTTTAAGTCTTTAAAAAGCAATAAAGTGTCTTTCAAGCACAGAGTACCTGGTTTCTGGTGGGAAATCTCCTCAGAGGGCCACAGGAGAAGAGATGCGTGAAAAAAAGGGGTGTGTGCGTCGTTTTCCGCTCAGCACACACAGACTTGCGTCGTTCTTTTCCACGCGGGGAAGTCGGGCGTCGTTTTCCGGCGCGCAGACAGTCTCTTTTTGTGGATCGCGAGGATTACCAGATGTCCCGGGTCTGTGCGTGGATTCTCCTGCTTATTTTCCGGCTGCGCGTCGTTCTGCGGGGCTGCGCGTCGAAGTTTCGATCTCACGGTAGGCGTCGCGTCGATTTCTCCTTGGAAGTCGGGCGGCGTTGTCCTTGCGAGGCCGTGCGTCGAAATTTTGGTCTCACGGCAGGCGTCGCGTCGATTTCTCCTTGGAAGTCGGGCGGCGTTGTCCTTGCGAGGCCGTGCGTCAAAGTTTCGCACTCACGGTAGGCGTCGCGTCGATTTCTCCTTGGAAGTCGGGCGGCTTTGTCCTTGCGAGGTTGTGCGTCGAAGTCTCGATCGTCCCGAGGGCGTCGCGTTGATCAGCGTCGGTGTGCGGCGTTTTTCTCGCCGCGAAACAAGCTGTGCGTCGAAATTTTCGGCGCACGGAGCGTCCACGTGAAAGGAAGAAGTCTTTTTGGTCCTGAGACTTCAAGGAACAGGAGGCAAGCTCTATCCAAGCCCTTGGAGAGCACTTTCACAGCCAGACAAGAGTTCAGCAAGGCAGCAGGGCAACAGCAAGACAGTAGTCCTTTGGAGAAAGCAGACAGGTGAGTCCTTTGAGCAGCCAGGCAGTTCTTCTTGGCAGGATGTAGTTTCTGGTTCAGGTTTCTTCTCCAGCAAGTGTCTGATGAGGTAGGGCAGAGGCCCTGTTTTATACTAAGTTGTGCCTTTGAAGTGGGGGTGATTTCAAAGAGTCTCTAAGAAATGCACCAAGTTCCCTTTCAGCTCAATCCTGTCTGCCAGAGTCCCAGTAGGGGGTGTGGCAGTCCTTTGTGTGAGGGCAGGCCCTCCACCCTCCCAGCCCAGGAAGACCCATTCAAAATGCAGATGTATGCAAGTGAGGCTGAGTACCCTGTGTTTGGGGTGTGTCTGAGTGAATGCACAAGGAGCTGTCAACTAAACCTAGCCAGACGTGGATTGAAGGGCACAACAAGATTTTAGTGCAAAGAAATGCTCACTTTCTAAAAGTGGCATTTCTAGAATAGTAATATTAAATCCGACTTCACCAGTCAGCAGGATTTTGTATTACCATTCTGGCCATACTAAATATGACCTTCCGGCTCCTTTCAGATCAGCAGCTGCCACTTCAACAGTGTATGAGGGCAGCCCCAATGTTAGCCTATGAAGGGAGCAGGCCTCACAGTAGTGTAAAAACGAATTTAGGAGTTTTACCCTACCAGGACATATAACTACACAGGTACATGTCCTGCCTTTTACCTACACAGCACCCTGCTCTAGGGGTTACCTAGGGCACACATTAGGGATGACTTATATGTAGAAAAAAAGGGGAGTTCTAGGCTTGGCAAGTACTTTTAAATGCCAAGTCGAAGTGGCAGTGAAACTGCACACACAGGCCTTGCAATGGCAGGCCTGAGACAAGGTTAAGGGGCTACTGAGGTGGGTGGCACAACCAGTGCTGCAGGCCCACTAGTAGCATTTAATCTACATGCCCCAGGCACATGTAGTGCACTCTACTAGGGACTTACAGGTAAATTAAATAGTCAATCATGGATAAACCAATCAATAGTACAATTTACACAGAGAGCATATGCACTTTAGCACTGGTTAGCAGTGGTAAAGTGCTCAGAGGTCAAAAGCCAACAACAACAGGTCAGAAAAAAATAGGAGGAAGGAGGCAAAAAGTTTGGGGATGTCCCTGTCAAAAAGCCAGGTCCAACATGACCCCCCACCAGCCTAAAGCCAGGGGAGAACAATCACTATCCTGATGTACTTCCCTGTTTGAGGCGACAGAACAAGGACCCAGGCCCACAACAGCAGGGGCATGCTCCAGTTCTTCGCCTTCCTGACTCCCATTGGATCCCTCTGTCCATACTCTCAGGGCCCACTAAGCCCATCCATGGGGAACCTTTCTCCTTTCCTGCGGATCCCATCTGTGTAGCACCTAACCTTACTTTGCTCACAGATGTATCCCAGGAGCAGGATAGTACCACCATGACCAACATAGTGGTGTTGCCCACTCTACCCCTGGGGTGTGACACTTGTCCCCTCCCCAGGGATAACTCTGTCCACCCGGACAGCAAGCCACAGTGATTACTGACAGCTGCCAGGGATGAGAGCCAGGCCCCAGGCCTCTCAAAGCTCTCCAACCACTGTGGCTGTGGAGAGTGGGGGGCGGTAGCCCCAGGTGCTGGGCACCCTTTAACCACTCTCCCTTCCACCAGGTCAGGGATGACAGCCTGAACCTGGTCCTCCCCTCTGGGGCTCTGTACCCTCCCTCCTGGAGCGGTACCCCCAGGGTCCAACATGGTCAGGGTGCTTACAGAAGTCACCCTGTACCATTCCTCCACCAGTGCAGGGCTGTTAACCTGCCACTGGCCCTCCAACCTGGGGCCTGTACCTTCAGGTTGGACTAGGGCCCGGGGTGAGGCTTCCCTCCCCCTGCCCTCCCTTCTGGGGTCCAGCACCCTCCAACTAGGAGTGGCCTCCTCAGAAGACAACATGGTAGGGGCACTGTTATCAGTAGCCCCTCCCTCCAGGTCCGGGGGGACACCCTGAACCTGGTCTTCCAGCCCAAGGGTCTGTACCCTCAGACTGGATCACTGCCTGGCAAACCAGGACTTCCTGGGAGGCACACCTACCCCCCACCAGGTCAGAGTTTAACCTCTGCACCTGCCCATTCAACTCAGAGTCACCACCCTGAAGTTGAACAATTGCCTGGCACGCCAGGACTTCCTGGAGGGCACCCTGACCCTCCACCAGGTCAGAGTTTAACCTCTGCACCTGACCATTCAACTCAGAGTCACCACCCTGAAGTTGAACAATTGCCTGGCACACCAGGACTTCCTGGAGGGCACACTGACCCTCCACCAGGTCAGAGTTTAACCTCTGCACCTGACCATTCAACTCAGAGTCACCACCCTGAAGTTGAACAATTGCCTGGCGCACCAGGACTTTCTGGGAGGCACACCTACTTCCCACCAGGTCAGAGTTTAACCTCTGAGCCTGGTTCCCCAACCCAGGGTCACCACCCTGAGGTTGGGCAATTGCCTGGCACGCCAGGACTTTCTGGGGGGCACACCTACCCCCCACCAGGTCAGAGTTTAACCTCTGAACCTGGTCATCCAACCCAGAATCAACACTCTGAGGTTGAACAATTGCCTGGCACGCCAGGACTTTCTGGAGGGCACCCTGACCCTCCACCAGGTCAGAGTTTAACCTCTGAACTGGGCCATTCAACTCAGAGTCACCACCCTGAAGTTGAACAATCGCCTGGCATGCCAGGACTTCCTGGAGGGCACACTGACCCTCCACCAGGTCAGAGTTTAACCTCTGAACCTGGTTCTCCAACCTAGGGTCACCATCCTGAGGTTGGACAACTGCCTGGTACACCAGGGCTTTCTGGGGGGCACACCTACCCCCCACCAGGTCAGAGGTTAACCTCTGAACCGGGATATCCAACCCAGAGTCACCACCCTGAGGTTGAACCATTGCCTGGCAGGCCAGGACTTTCAGGGAGGCACACCTACCTCCCACCAGGTCAGAGTTTAACCTCTGAGCCTGGTTCTCCAACCCAGGGTCACCACCCTGAGGTTGAACCATTGCCTGGTATACCAGGACTTTCTGGGGGGCACACCTACCCCCCACCAGGTCAGAGTTTGACCTCTGAACCTGGTTAGCCAACCCAGAGTCACCACCCTGAGGTTGGGCAATTGCCTGGCACCCCAGGACTTTCTGGGAGGCACACCTACCTCCCACCAGGTCAGAGTTTAACCTCTGAACCTGGCCATCCAACCCAGAGTCGACACCCTGAGGTTGGACAACTGCCTGGCACGCCAGGACTTTCTGGGGGGCACACCTACCCCCCACCAGGTCAGAGTTTAACCTCTGAACCTGACCATCCAACCCAGAGTCAACACCCTGAGGTTGGACAATTGCCTGGCACAGCAGGACTTCTTGGGAGGCACACCTACCTCCCACCCGGTCAGAGTTTGACCTCTTCACCTGGTAAGCCAACCCAGAGTCACCACCCTGAGGTTGAACCATTGCCTGGCATTCCAGGACTTTCTGGGGGGCACATCTACCCCCCACCAGGTCAAAGTTTAACCTCTGAACCCGGTTATCCAACCCAGAGTCACCACCCTGAGGTTGAATCTTTGCCTGGCATGCCAGGACTTCTTGGGGGGCACTCTCACCCCCCACAAGGGACACGCCGTCCCCAAGGGCCACACAAGAGTCTGGTTGGCGCAGGTCTCCCGACCTCTGCCCATCCGGCAGAGTCTGGGTTTCCCCCAAACCAGAAACGGTTTCACCTGGGTCATTCCTGGGGGGCTCTGCTCTCAGAGCTGACCCCTGACTTTCAAGATCCTCCACTGGGGTCGGCCACCCCCTCTCAACCCTATGTCTGGACTTCTGCACCCCCTCACTAGGAGTGGTACTGCCAGACACCAGAACTGTTGGGATGCTGTCTACAGTCATCCCCCCAAGTTCTTCTGACACTGCGGGGCTTCCCTCAAAAGGTAGCCCTACGGTACAGGTTAGGCTCTGAGACCTACCTGGGACACTACAATCCTCTCCCACCTCACTTGGTCGGGAACCACCTAGACCACTCCCTTCAGGAGCACCCCCAAATGCCTCTTCAGACTCTCTGGTACTCACCCAAAAGTCTGCCTCCACTGTAAGTTCCCTGGGGTCAGAGAACTCACACTCCACCTGGTGTTGGCGTAGCTCTGGAAAATAAGGACCAGACATATGCTCTCCAGCAATTACATCACTCTGCCCTTCACATGTATTAACCACAGTACCCTTCACCCAACCACCCAGTAACTCAACCTTGGAAAAGCACTCTACTTCACCCTCCTGAGACTGGTGAGACAGTATCTGTCTGTCCCTGACACTCAACCCAAACTCTTCTGGGATGTCTCTACACTCTATATCCAGGACGTCCACCAGGGGGGAACCCTTTTCTCTGTCACTCTCTGCTAGAGTCAGTAAAGTGTCCCTCCCCCCAGTAGGAATATGACTCCCTGTGCCAGTTCCCCAATCCTTCTCAGGGACCCTGTGCATAACGGGAACTACCTCATACCCTTGAACCGCCTGGGGTGTGTCAACTCTCTTCTTCAAGTTGGGTACCACATCTCTGGGCTTGTGCCCTTCTTCAGCAGTACTAGATGCAAGATTTTTGCTGCCACCATCTGAACTGGACTCAGCCCTTCCGGCCTCCAGTTTCAGCTCTTTACAGCTCAGCTCTTGAGCTGCAATCTTTTCTTCTTCCAGGGCTAAGAGACTTGCTGCCTCAGCCCTTTCAATAAACTCATCTAGCTCTTCCATCCACCGTGCTTGAGCCATGAGCCATTCTTTTTTCACTGGGTCTCTTTCCTCATCTGAGTCGTCCTCCTCCTCCTCTGAGGGGTACTTAGTCATTTGGTTTCTTGCTGCCTCTCTCTCTGCCCATCTGTCTTCCTCCCAGACTATGTAGGCATGTAGCATCTCTGCTTTAGTAGATCTCTTTGCTACAGGAAGGCCACATTCTCTGCAAAGCTTCCTTAGGTCAGCCTTAGTGAGGTGGTCAGTAGGCAAAAAGAATAAGTAGGTAAGCGATCCCATTCTGATAGGATCTTACCAGCAAAAACCAAAATCCAAAGTCCAAAATATCAATAGTATATCCAGGAGGACATCAGAGACCAAAAGTCAAAAAAGAGATAAAAAATCAAGTTGACCTTCAACTGTGGGTAGGTAGTGAAATACTTAGCTACTGTATGTCACTGCACAAACACAAGTCCTATCCTCACCGCTGATCACCAATGCTAGAAATGGGGTTTTTGGTTGGCAGATAGGTTGCCCTCTGTCCAAGCAAGAACCCTCACTCTAGTCAGGGTAAGTCACACACAATCCAAAATCAGCCTGTGCTCACCCTCCGGTAGCTTGGCACGAGCAGTCAGGCTTAACTTAGAAGGCAATGTGTAAAGCATTTGTGCAATAAATCATACAACACCATAGTATAACACCACAAAAATACACCACACAGTGTTTAGAAAAATATAGAATATTTATCTGGATAATTGTAGGTCAAAACGATCAAAGTTGCAATACGAATTTGTAAAGATATCACTGAAAAGTGATATTAAGAGTCTTTAAGTCTTTAAAAAGCAATAAAGTGTCTTTCAAGCACAGAGTACCTGGTTTCTGGTGGGAAATCTCCTCAGAGGGCCACAGGAGAAGAGATGCGTGAAAAAAAGGGGTGTGTGCGTCGTTTTCCGCTCAGCACACACAGACTTGCGTCGTTCTTTTCCACGCGGGGAAGTCGGGCGTCGTTTTCCGGCGCGCAGACAGTCTCTTTTTGTGGATCGCGAGGATTACCAGATGTCCCGGGTCTGTGCGTGGATTCTCCTGCTTATTTTCCGGCTGCGCGTCGTTCCGCGGGGCTGCGCGTCGAAGTTTCGATCTCACGGTAGGCGTCGCGTCGATTTCTCCTTGGAAGTCGGGCGGCGTTGTCCTTGCGAGGCCGTGCGTCGAAATTTTGGTCTCACGGCAGGCGTCGCGTCGATTTCTCCTTGGAAGTCGGGCGGCGTTGTCCTTGCGAGGCCGTGCGTCAAAGTTTCGCACTCACGGTAGGCGTCGCGTCGATTTCTCCTTGGAAGTCGGGCGGCTTTGTCCTTGCGAGGTTGTGCGTCGAAATCTCGATCGTCCCGAGGGCGTCGCGTTGATCAGCGTCGGTGTGCGGCGTTTTTCTCGCTGCGAAACAAGCTGTGCGTCGAAATTTTCGGCGCACGGAGCGTCCACGTGAAAGGAAGAAGTCTTTTTGGTCCTGAGACTTCAAGGAACAGGAGGCAAGCTCTATCCAAGCCCTTGGAGAGCACTTTCACAGCCAGACAAGAGTTCAGCAAGGCAACAGCAAGACAGCAGTCCTTTGGAGAAAGCAGACAGGTGAGTCCTTTGAGCAGCCAGGCAGTTCTTCTTGGCAGGATGTAGTTTCTGGTTCAGGTTTCTTCTCCAGCAAGTGTCTGATGAGGTAGGGCAGAGGCCCTGTTTTATACTAAGTTGTGCCTTTGAAGTGGGGGTGATTTCAAAGAGTCTCTAAGAAATGCACCAAGTTCCCTTTCAGCTCAATCCTGTCTGCCAGAGTCCCAGTAGGGGGTGTGGCAGTCCTTTGTGTGAGGGCAGGCCCTCCACCCTCCCAGCCCAGGAAGACCCATTCAAAATGCAGATGTATGCAAGTGAGGCTGAGTACCCTGTGTTTAGGGTGTGTCTGAGTGAATGCACAAGGAGCTGTCAACTAAACCTAGCCAGACGTGGATTGAAGGGCACAACAAGATTTTAGTGCAAAGAAATGCTCACTTTCTAAAAGTGGCATTTCTAGAATAGTAATATTAAATCCGACTTCACCAGTCAGCAGGATTTTGTATTACCATTCTGGCCATACTAAATATGACCTTCCGGCTCCTTTCAGATCAGCAGCTGCCACTTCAACAGTGTATGAGGGAAGCCCCAATGTTAGCCTATGAAGGGAGCAGGCCTCACAGTAGTGTAAAAACGAATTTAGGAGTTTTACCCTACCAGGACATATAACTACACAGGTACATGTCCTGCCTTTTACCTACACAGCACCCTGCTCTAGGGGTTACCTAGGGCACACATTAGGGATGACTTATATGTAGAAAAAAAGGGGAGTTCTAGGCTTGGCAAGTACTTTTAAATGCCAAGTCGAAGTGGCAGTGAAACTGCACACACAGGCCTTGCAATGGCAGGCCTGAGACAAGGTTAAGGGGCTACTGAGGTGGGTGGCACAACCAGTGCTGCAGGCCCACTAGTAGCATTTAATCTACATGCCCCAGGCACATGTAGTGCACTCTACTAGGGACTTACAGGTAAATGAAATAGTCAATCATGGATAAACCAATCAATAGTACAATTTACACAGAGAGCATATGCACTTTAGCACTGGTTAGCAGTGGTAAAGTGCTCAGAGGTCAAAAGCCAACAACAACAGGTCAGAAAAAAATAGGAGGAAGGAGGCAAAAAGTTTGGGGATGTCCCTGTCAAAAAGCCAGGTCCAACACCTTCCCTGAGGCGAAGGCAAATAAGGCTTCAGGAGAAGAGCACATATACCTGAACCAGGCACGTCATAGAAGGATGCAACCTCAGGTGGACACAGGCAGGCTATGTGCTAAGGCATGCCTTCCCACCCCAGAACTCAGCCATGGTCAGTCAGGAGCAGGAGCTCCACAAAACAATCCCAATGGAGTACAGAAATGCCTGAAAATGTGATAAAAAGAACCAGACCATAGAGAAACAAGCACATTCAGCCTCTGCTTAGTGTCCCAGTGAGAACACGGGATTAGGGCCCTCATTACGACTTTGGTGGTTTATACCGATGACTGCTGTGGTGAGAGCCACCAAAAGACCGCTGCAGAGACAGCAATCCGCCTGCCGTATCATGAGTCACAAAAACAAAACCGCAAGAAAGCAGCCATAAGTTCAACACCGCCAGGTCCAACAAAGGTGGGACAGAGCCGGTCTACCATGCCAACAACAAACCACCCTCCAAATTACGACCCACGAATCACTACAGCGGTCCATCAACGGCGATAACCTATTGGGGGTGCGGACCGTCACGGTTGATTTTGCCACTCCACAACAACAGAAGCCAACATTGACCAGACTGAATTACCCACACCTGATACACATACACACCGTACACACCCACCAACAGCACTATAAAACACCCCTCCACACATCCCAGAATTCTTTGCAAAATCCCAAATTCTGCTGCACATTGCAAGCCCACATATCCCTAGAACTGCACACACAAGTCACAGCCACCTATACATCCTTGACACATCAGAAACCACACATCATACCTCTACACCAAACACACACACCACCACTGCACTCAAGCACTACTTCACAGCATCCCACATTCTCACACAACCTGCACCTCCACCAAACATTCCATCCTCTGTCAACACACACACTGCACACACTACACAATCAGCATGTCCCCAAAAAAGAGCCTGAGTTTTACTAATAATAAGTTGCGGGTCATGGTAGAGAAAATCGCCAGGGTAGAGCCTCAGCTGTTTGGTGCAGAGGTCCAGCAGATATCCATTGCCAGAAAGATGGAGCTATGGTGGAGAACCATAGACAAGGTGAGCTCTGTGGGAACCTATCCACGCATAAGGGATGACACATGGAAGAAGTGGAACGCCCTTCAGGGGAAGGTGCGTGCAACAACATCCAGACACTACATTGCCGTCATGAAAACTGGCGGTGGACCCCCGCCTCCTCCCCCACAGTTTTCAACATGGGAGGAGAAGGTCTTGGCTATCCTGCATCCTGAGGGTCTCACTGGAATAACTGGAGGGCTGGACACTGGTAAGTCACCCATACTTCTCTACCACCACGTACACCTACATGGCATGTCTCCCCGTCACCCTATCTCCCTTCAACCCACTCCATCCCAAATATAGAACCACCCCATAACTACCCTCAACAAATTTCCCATGCATGCCCAACCCACTTAAATCACACCTCTCCAAGGTCATCATTCACACAGATAAGTAATGCATGGTCACCATGAAGCACTATCAGTCCCACAAGGCATCACTATACACAAATCAAAGGTGGCAAAACAACACCCATCACATAGGGAAACCTATAAATGCTGAACATGTATCTGAGGATGAAATTAACAACTATCATACATGTCCACAGGTACCCCAGCCAATGTCAGCTGGTAGCATGTGCCTCGTCTACCCAGTCCTCCAAAAGAAGTAGGCCTCAGTGATGACAGCTACTCTGGATGTCTGGATCTGGAAGATCTTCCTGGCCCATCTGGTACCACTGGTCAGTCAGACACTGCAAGCAACACCCAGTCCACCCCAGAGCACCCCACATTGGACTCCACGACAACAGCAGCCACCCAACGTCCCCAAAACTCTGTCCCAAGGACACGTCAATCAACAGTGTGCCACCTGTACAGAGACCGGAGTCACACTTCTCAGGCAAGACGAAGAAGGTCCTGGTGTAAGTGGGAGTGGGCACACAGTTCAGGGGACACCGGCACAGGGGACCTGGGCCACTGGGAGGATATCTGTGTGCCAAGGGTGGCCCAACCCAGGGAACCGACTGCCCAGGATGCACTGTCACAAGTCCTGGTAGCATATCAGAAATCCCAGGATAGGATGAGACTGGTACGTACTACCTTGCTGGAGAACCAGAGACTGCAAAGAGAACACCACCAGGAGGTCATGCAGCAGTTGCAGGCACACAATGGCAACATAGCTTCCATTGCAGGGGTGCTCAGTGAAATTGCCACCATCAAGTGTGAGTCCACAACACACCAGTGGGCCCCTTCCACTAGCCACAGGACTGACAAGCCCTCTACATCTGTTGCAGCTAGTGGACTGGAGGACCTGCCACAGGACTCACAGCCCACCAGCAGCCCGCCCTCTGTAGCAGAGGAACCACCCCACAAAAATTCCCTGCAAGCCAGACATGCTACAGAGACTGTGGCCAAGCCAAAAACCACTGCCAGGAAGTGAGCCTCACCAACATGTCTCCCTTGTGTGCCACTGAGACACCTTGTTCACTTTGGACTACCATTGCTCCTTTGTCCTATGGCCCCATGGATACTGGACCTGTGCTACAAACTAACTGGGCCACTACACTGAAGATTTTGTCCACTATCACCTCACTCAATTGCACTATCCCTTCCTTTTTGTAATTGTAATAAACACACTTAAACACAACAGAAGGATATGTACATTTCTTGCATGTATATGCAATGTCTTGGCCTTTATTCCATGTGCAAATATCATGTGAAGTGTGAATCCATCCAATGTACAGACAGCTTGGGGTAAACATTACCAGTGTAAGTGCTTGCCACAAGTCAACATCCACCAAACTGTGTGATAGCAGTCTGTAAGCATTCTGTGAGTACACAGAAGTGACCACACCTACATCTGAAAAAAGGGAAACCTTTTGTGAAATTTCAAATTAGAAGTAAAGCAACATGAGCCCCTGTAACATGACAGCCTACATCCATCCGATCACATCAAGTTAGTGTTTTGCAATGCAATTAACTCCAAACACTAGTTGTGAGCAATACACAACTTTTGTAAGGGCCTTAGACAAGATACCATGGTATGAGCTATGCCATGTTCTCAGTAATCCATTCCCTCCTCTATAACACCTAGTCCAGGCCAAACTGTCAGGCACAATGAAATCACAGAGAGGTTGTGTAAGCACATTCAAACTCCGTCCGTCCATGTGCCTCATTGTATCGATTCTCTGCCTCTGTCCTCGGATTCCTCACTGGTGTCAACAACCAGGATAGGTTTGGGTAGTCGGAGTCACCTGAAAATAGTGAGAACCTCACATTACATGTGTACAATACCACAGAGTACAACTCCAGGCAACACACTGTGGCATACATTGTATGAAACATCATGCTCACCAATGGGCCAGACTCGCTCTCTTGTAGTTGTGCCATTATCTGTAGGACACTGCTGTTCCTCATTATGTAGTCATCATGTACAGATCCTGAAAACTTGGCAGTAACGTGAGAAATATTCTGATCAGCAAGGTACACCATCTGCACATTTATAGAATGGTAACTCTTCCTATTTCTGAACACCTACTCATTTATCCTGGGAGGGACCAAAGCAAAATGGGTCCCTTCAATGGCCCCAATCTAATGTGGAATATGTTCCATTGTATAGAATGCAGCCTTAACAATGGGCAAATCATCACTTTGGGGGAGTGTGATATAGCTACTCATGTGTTTCAGCAAGGCATTCAGAACTCTTTTCAGCACTTTAGTAAACATTGGCTGAGACATACCTGCAGCCAAGACCACTGTCACCTGAAATGATACACTGGCCAGGAAGTGGAGCACTGAGAGAACCTGTACTGTAGGAGGTATTGCAGTAGTACTATGAAGAGCAGGCATGAGATCTGGTTCCAATTGTTCACACAGGTCAGTGATTGTGGCCCTGTCCCGACGATAGGTGAGTATTATATGGGGTTCTTCCATTGTAGCCAAGTCAACTAGGGGTCTGTACATGGGTGCATTCCTCCTCCTCTGCAGTGGTTGGTATCTGGACAAACCAAACATCACAAGGGTGTGATAGCAGGAAGGAGGGAAACACACAATATCACAGTAAAAAGAACTGTCTCATGTATTTCAGACAACCAATCAGTGGAATCTGTTCTGGTGACCTCTACATGCAAATGGACTTTTGATACTATACAATTTAATTCAGTGGTCATACTGCTTCACAGATGTAGTCTCATTTGTGAGACGTGATTTGTATCATTACATTTAACATTTTTGTCAACTCCTTGTCTGCAAGCAGTGCACTGATGTGAGCTCAAATTTATGAGCCAGATTCTGCCACCAAATGTATAATGTAGATGTGTGGGAATTGCCTTGGTGGGTAGCATGAGTACCTATGATGCACATATCATTGACTACCATGCCCAAGATCATCAGAAAATGGCATCCGCCTTTCCTGCATGCAGAGGACAGGTGGAAGTGACCTCACTCTGCCAGGGTTTGTCATCATGGCGGAGGGCGGTCTGAAACGCAGTGCAACTTATTGGTTAACATTGAAGCCTATGGAGAACAGGGGCCACTGATGATTACCGCCGGCAGTGACGGTGATTCCGACACGGACATGACCGCCATTTTCAGAAGCCCATGTCACCCTATGAACACCTCCACTGCATGAGCTGTTGTGTCCTGTGTCTGGTACCTACAATGGCCCATGCTACATGGGATAGGGCCCCAGCCTTCACATCTGAAGAATTGGAGAAGCTTGTGGATGGGGTACTACCCTTGTATGCACAGTTGTATGGGCCTCCAGATCAACAGGTGAGCACCTCCTAGGTATTTTGGATGCGACATGGCTGTATGTTGATGAATGTTTGTGCATGCTATGAGTCCTTTAGGGAGTATTGTCTGGTGCATGCAATGTGTACACAGTGGTAAGAGTGATGTGTATGATAATTGTGGGATCTATGAACTATGTAGTCCATTACTGTAACTGACTGTAGAGTGTACTTAATGGTGACCTTCTGTCTGTGTTTCCTATGCAGGTCAGCACCCATCAGACTAAAGGGTTATGGCATGCCATTGCCAAGGACGTGCGGATCCTGGGGGTCCATAGTCGGCGGAACACCCACTGCAGAATGAGGTGGGAGGACCTGAGAGCCTGGGCCCGGAAGACCGTGGAGGCCGAGCTCAGGATATCCTCCCAATGAGGGAGGGGTTCCCGTCAGACCCTGACCCCCTAATGGCCCGTATACTGGTGGTGGCCAACCCTGAGTTGGATGGGCGCCTGAGGGCAGCACAGCAGCCACAAGGGGGTGAGTACTCACTGTGTACTTTTATTCCCTAATGCCTAGAATGGTCTTTGGATATCATAGTTATAGTCAGTATATGCCCTTGTAGGTAATGTTGTATAGTTCTGCATTGCTAAGGTGAGTGGTTTGTACCATAGGTATTAGTCATTTGCTGGGATTCTTGCTTCAGTATGGGCCTACAACCTGACTCACCAGTGTTGGAATGATGCTCTGATGTCCACTATCTAGGTGATGTGACCTAGCAATTGCAAGTTGTGCAGACACTGTAACAGAGTAAGTGTAGCTCTGACGTTGTCAACAGGCAGACATGGATTAGTGAGTCTCAGTAGGTGTGCAGATGGTAGTTTATTCAGAGCTCATTTTGACTGCTGATCCCAGCCAATGGTGCGGTTTTGTGGTTGTCACTGCATAGTGTAAAATACCAGTAAGTCATTGTGATGTGAATGCCATATGTGTTGCTGTTGTTGCTGTTATTGACCCTGTGCTCCCTTTCTTTCTCCCCTCCCTTCCTTCCTTTTCTTCTTTTGTCCTTGTATGCATTAGCATCATTTGGTGAAGGATTAGGGTCACTGGTGAGTAGGGGTGCTGCTGCCCACGGGACCCAGCAGGCAGTGTCCACCAACGCCGAGGGGACCAGTGGGTTGGAGGGCGAGGGGAGCACCACAGGGGAGACAGGAGCTGACACTACTGATTCAGATTCCTCCTCTGATGGGAGCTCCCTGGTGGTGGCGGACCCCTCTGGGACCACCCTGGCAATATTATCTTCTGCCACCCCTCCAGTAGCCTCCCCACCCAGTTGCCCGTACCCGCTCACCCAGGAGGGTGGGCACCTCACCCTCTGCCCCAGTCAGCCCTGCTGCCCACAGTGAGGAGGCTATTGACCTCCTGACATCCATCTCTGTAGGGCAGTCAAGCATAGTGAATGCTATCCAGTGGAGGGGCTGGCATCCCAGATGCAGCAATGCAATGCCTACCTGGAGGGCAGTCATGTTGGCTTGGCTGGCCTACAGAGATCGTTTCTGGCTCTGGCCTCCTCTTTGATGTCCCTCATTCTTCTTTCCCCCCTCCAACTACCTGTACCCAGTCCCAGAGCCCTCTCCCCCTTACCCATCCCAAGCACACAATCAAGGACAAGCACAAGCACAAGCACCACAGATCACACCACAAGCATACACACAGCCAACACACAGAATCACACACAACAGCCACTGCCTCCACCTCCTCCCTCACAGTCACATGAGCACTCACACCTGCAAGCACTGCATCCTCAGTCCCAGATCCTGCTACCTGTTCACCCTTGCCCTTAGTCATCATAACAGCAGACACGCAGACTAGCACCCCATTCACCACATGCGCAGTCACCACCACAACCATCAGAACCACATGCAGCATACCCACCTTCTTTGCAGACACCACCCCAACATACATTCACCCGACCTGTTTGTCCTTTCCCTCCCTCCCTCTCTTCTCCCCCTCCTCCCAAAACACATAAACGCTCCCACTCAGACACTCAACAGTCATCCACCTCCTACATGCACACTTTGCATGCACCTACAACCCAGTCCAGCACATCTTCACCTCCTACAACCAGTCCCTCTACCTCCACTCCCAAACCTGCTCCCACAGTCCACCTCACTGTATCTAAAAAAAGTTTCCTTGCCCGCCCTGACCTCTTCCCTCCTCCTGACCCACCCTGTGTTGTCCTTAAATGTAAGGTCACGCTCCCCCAGCCCAGTCCCTCCAGCTCCCAGTCCTCCCATAGCCCCCCTAGTGTTTCGAATGTCCCTCCCCCGCTAGGAAACCTTTCACTATGGAGCACAAGGCAGGTACTCCCACCCCCGCTCCAAACCCACTCCCCGCCCACTAAACAGAAGAGCAAGACCCCACCTCCTCCCAAACCAAAGTCCAAAGACCCCACCCTTCCTTTTCCTGACTTTCTTTTCTTATGGCTTATGTAACTGTTGCACTTTTCAACTGTTTGTTCTCCATGTGTGTGGTATCTGTGTATGGTGTGTGTTGTGCATGTGGGTGTGTCACCCTCCCCTCCCTCCCTTGTGTGCTAGGCGGCTGCACTCAGAGTTGTCGTCTTCATCACCGTCGCTACTCCTGGATTTCCACAGCGTTGTACAGCATCGGCAGGACTTCCAGTTCGGGTTCCATGGCAGCCGCTGACTTTTCTGTGTCCTTGGAAGTGAGTGTCTCCTTTTATTTGGCTTGTTTCCGCCAGGCTTATCGTGGCGGTGATCCTGGCGGTCTTCTATGTGGTAATATGGTGGGCGGTAAATGGTGTTCCGCTGGGCTGAAGATGGCAACCGCACTGGCGGTTCAAGCGGTGCATTGTCTGTATGTGGGAGGGATTACTGCTGTGGCCATAATATGGCGGTCTTCACTGCCAGCCTGGCGGCGGTACTACCGCCATCGCCGGCGTGGCAATCAGCTTACTACCAACACCATAATGAAGGCCTAAGCGTGTAATTGGACGCAACACCAAAGAAGAGCATGACAAGACAGAGCTCTAACCCCAACAATCATGCATAAGATCATGCAGTGTGTGCTCAGGGCAAGCTACTTACTGTTAGAAATGGGGTCTCTAGTTGCCAGTGGTTTGCACCCTGTCCAAGTAGGGACCCTCACTCTAGTCAGGGTAAGGAAGTCACACAGCTAAGCTAACTCCTGCTCACCCCCTTGGTAGCCTGGCATGAGCAGTCAGGCTTATCTTAGAGCAATGTGTAAAGTATTTGTACACACACACACACAGTAACACAGTGAGGACACCTCAAAAGTATTCCACACCAGTTTAGAAAAATAGCCAATATTTATCTGAGTAAAACAAGACCAAAACGAAACAAATACAACATACACAAGCAAAGATACAAATTTTGAAAGAGTAAATCTTAGTGTTGCACTTAGAAACACAGTAGCTTAAACTGGGGCTATCACTACGTCTTGACGTAGTCATTCCCAACAGTCTGACGCCACTCACCAGGAAGTGCGGGCTGGTCAGGGAGTTGCACGGGCCGCAGGTACAGTACCTTGGAAAACAAGGAAACAAATATGTTGCCTAGTATCGGGGAGGTGAGGGTTCGCTGGAGCCAGAGTGGCATTGGTTCCTTGCTGCTACTGGGGAGGTGAGGCATTGGTTCCTTACTGCTATGCAGGTGGTTTTGGTTCCAGGGAGGTGTTGCAGCGTCGGTGGCGAGGCGTTGGTTCCTTACTACCCAGTGGGGTCGATGAATCCAGCAGGTCAGGATGTGAGGCATCAACTTCGTGGTGTCACAAGCACACCATGGGGGTACAGGTGCTGCAGTGGAGTCAGGTGTCCCGAATATCAGTGACACAGCACTCTGGACCCACTCTGAGGCAGAACTTCGGAGGTGCTGCAGTGGCCTCAGGCATGCGGCTTTGATCGCGGTCGTTGCACTCAGTAAAGACAAGGCAGTGGTGTGGTCAGACAGCTGCACTGGTTCCGAAGTCGCTCTGGAGTCAATGTGCTTGGTTTCTTCTCATTGCCAAGGGCCCAGGAGGTGGATTTGGCACCACTTGACAAGTCACGACTCTCAGCAAGAGAGCCCAGGTACTGACCGATGAAGTCTTTGATGTCCCTGGGTCTTCCTAAGAGGAGGAAAGCTCGGTCCAAGCCCTTGGAGAACCTTTGGAAGCAGGATGTAAAAAGCACAGTCCAGTCCTTTGACTCCCAGCACTGAAGCAGCATGCAGCAGGCCAGAACAGCAAAGCAACAGGCAGAGTGGCAGTCCCTTCTACAGCATCCAGCTTTTCTTCCAGTCAGAATGTCCTCAGTCCGGAAGAATTCTAACTTTGTGGTGTCAGAGATCCAGCACTTATAACCATTTCTGCCTTTGAAGTAGGCAAACTTCAAAGAGAAGTCTTTGTAATGCACAAGAACATGCATTTCCTGCCCGGGCCCCAGACACACTCCAGGGGGTTGGGCCCTGCTTCGTGTAAGGACAGGCACAGCCCTGTTCAGATGCAGATGTCAGCTTCTCCCACCATTCAAGGGCACACCTCAGAATATACAGGGCACACCTCAGATCCTTTTGTGTGACTATCTAGAGTGAATTCACAAACAGCTCAACTGTCATCCTGACCTAGATGTGTATTCCACAGACAGGCAGAGGCACAGAATGGTTAAGCAAGAAAATGCCCACTTTCTAAAAGTGGCATTTTCAAACTAATAATTTAGAAATCAACTTCACCAAAATATGTATTTATTAAATTGTGAGTTTAGAGTCCCCAAACTCCACATTTCTATCTGCTCCCAATGAGAAATTACACTTAAAAGATATTTCAAGGCAATTCCCATGTTACTCTATGGAAGAGATAGTCCTTGTAATAGTGAAAAACAAATTTAACAGTGTTTTACTAACAGGACATGTAAAACGCAGCAGTACATGTCCTACCATTTAAATGCACTGCACCCTGCCCATAGGGCTCCCTTGGGCCTGCCTTACCTGTGACTTACAAGTAGTAAAAGAGATGTTGTGGGCCTGGCAAGTGGATGCACTTCCAGGTCGACATGGCAGTGTAAAACTGCATACAAATGTACTGCAATGGTAGGCCTGAGACATGTTTGCAGGGCTGCTGAGGTGGGTGGCACAATTAGTGCAGCAGGCCTACTAGTTGCATTTGGTTTACAGGACCTGGGCGCAAGTGGTGCACTATACTAGGGACTTATTAGTAAATCAAATATGCCAATCATGGAGAAACCAATCACCTATACATTTTAGAGAGCGTATGCACTTTAGCATTGGTGAGCAGTGTTAAAGTGCTCAGAGTCCTAAAGCCAACCAAACTAAGTCAGAAAAAATAGGAGGAAGAAGGCAAAACCTTTGGAGATAACCCCACAAAAAGGGCCAGGTCCAACACTTACCAAGACCACCAAGGTGTAAAAGAAAAACCAATTGCCACAATATGCAAAAAAATAAAGAGGTAAGTCAACAGTCCCAGCATGAACAAACGTACGCAAGCAAAAAGAAGCACACCTGGGGCACTCCTCATTCCTAAATCCATGCCTGACAAGCAGCCACGACCACAGATCTCTAGTGGAGCCAACGGAGACTTACAGGTTGAGGACCCAACAGCGGTAAAAAGACTGGACCAGAATAAAAAAACACTACTGTCAGAAAAGACCAGGCAATCTCTCCTCAGTGGTTTTAGCAGGAACATTACAGACCAAGTGTAAGGCAAGACTAGAAGGGAGCCTGCTTAGGGCAAGAGCACCAGACATGGGATAACAGCCCACAACCAGGGAAACACAACCACATCAAAAGACCCCTAAGAAAAACAGGGTTGTAGGAGGAATAAGAAAATGGTCACTAAAAGCCAGCCAACAGAGTCCCAAGCACAGTGAAACAAACATAAAAAGAAGAAAGACAAAAGCAGAAGGAAGGACCAGTTATGCACCAAAAGGGTCTATACGCAAAACCCGGAGCCCAGTTTGGAGCAAGGGCACAAGGCAAAAGTGGTACAAACATCCAACACCCAAAGGATGCAAGCACCCAATCCCCAAAGGCAAGAACACCCATCTACACACACACTGAGAGATATGAGGGAGCTACGAGCCATGCAAGTAAGACAGAGCTCATCAAGCTATAAAGTAACTCAAACTACCTCCTCCCTCTTGCTAGGCAGGCAACAGAAAATCTCCCAAAAACCAGTCAAGGAGGCATGCATAACACAGAGCTAGTCAGATAGCCTATGAGGGAGCACACAGGACACCAAAATAGTATTCGAAGATTCCATCCCTGGTGCATGGTACTGCCAGCAAACAGCTCACATGCTAAACAAATTGGAGGGTGGAAAAGCTGCAATCAACCAGAAGAACCAAATGACTACCCAAAAAAGCCTGGAATGGCAGCAACAGGCACCAGGGAACACATGGCCATCTACTGCAAGCCCAAAACCTTCTAATATGTGAGAAGCAGCCCATCAGGGAACTAAGATATCGTAAAGAAACCCAAAGAAATAAAGGATAGTGTGCTAGGCCAGAGGAAATTGTAACCCCATTCAGAAGCTGCAAAAAGAGGTGAGGGCTGGAAAGGCCACCCTCAAACTCGCAAGTTTGAAAAATAGCACAGCACAATCCCAATCAAGATTCCAGGACCATTAAGTCTAACATCAAATCAGAACAAACCAGTCCCAAGTAGAAGCATATGAAAACTTGAATAGAAGGCAAATCCAAGCACTTTTATGGTCCATAACACTAGTGATCAACCACTGGCTAAAGCAAGCTACAACAGAAAGCACAAGTAGCATGCCAACAGTAAATGATTAAAACATGAGGGACAAAGATGTAAGGAATCATCCACATATACAGAAGGGCAGCAAGTTCAGCAAACAAAAGCTTGGCTTTGGAGGAGGTCCAAGAGCAGAGGAGCAGCAAAGTCAGAGCAGACACAGTAATACTGAATTGGCTGCATAGGGTAGGCCACACATAACCACTACCAGAAAGAAGAGGGAATGTAAGGACCACATGATGGGTAGAGTGGTATAGCCCCTGTGACAAAATCATTTATAAGAGAGAGCAGTGGGGAAGAATACCCCCCTCAAGTAAAAACCTAAAAAGGATAGGCAGGACAAATCAAACATTTACAGTGCAGAGTGGGCCAAGTACAGTCACAAAGAGCACAGGGGTTAGCCTACAACTACCCCCCCCCCCCTCAATCTAACTGAAAAGAGGAGTGTGGGATAACTGGCCGTAGGCTGTGGCTCGGATTTAAAAAGTCCCAGTTTGCAAGAATTAAGTGACTAGTAATATAGGAAAAGCAGGTAAGGGCAAGTCATGCAGGGCACAAAACGGTAGCCCTTGACAAACCTCCAACACATGAACAAAGGGAAGAGAAAAAACATGAGCATCCTGACCGTTGACAGCACATATTCCATAAGCCCCCGGTCTAGCCCAACTTCAACAAGCACAACAGACCATGACATGTAATCTCAGTCACAGCAAGGAGACCATGAACAGCAGGCCAAGTATTGTAACCAGCACCACCAAGCCCTCAGGAAGCTCACTTTGACAAAAGGACACAGAAGAGGACATATATCATGAAGATGGGGCACACATTCCACGGGTCTCAAGTGCATAGAGAGCAGAGGTGGAAGCCAAAGACCAGCTAGAATCCCTGCTAAAAGAGGAGCAAACAACACTCCGCTAACACCAATTACGAAGGAGTGACAACTCAGCCCCAAGCCCAGTATGATGCTAGGGAAGGACTACATTGAAAGTAATTCCAACCTTTCCAGCAAGTAGACAGAAGCACACACAGACTAAATGATACAGTTAGACATCCCACAAGCTCCAAGTCCAGGAGTGAGCACAATGAGCAGTCGCGGAAGCCTAAAGGCAGTGTATTTATGAGGAAAAGGAGTGCATACTTGTCTTCCAGTGGAGTGGCCCAAGTTTTCCATATTAAACAGTCCAACCCTAGTCCCAAACCCAGCAGGGAGCAAAGAGAGGAGGACTTACGCTCAGCCTCTAGCCTAGGTGCTCATCCATATCAACATCTGTTGACTGATGTCTGAAGAGTTGCTAAGAAGAGCAATTCTAACAACAGCCCTAAACCAGCACATGATAGTGAAGATCCAGCTAAACACTAGAAGAGTACCAAACAGCCACCAACAAGCCCAGCAGAGAGTCCGGGACACATAATATCACACATAGAAAAAACAAGACTAGGTAACAGGGCAACATCCCACAATGCCCAAGGAAAGCAAAGAACATAGTGGAATGTTCAAGAGCGACGTACACCTCAGGAATTAAAACTAAGGGATTACTCACCTTTCCTTCACTAAAAGGTTCCCAGTGCTATTCGCTAATTCGGTACCCTGAAGCCCAAGCCCAGTTAATATACAGGTGGGGGTCTAACCTGGTGAGGGGGGGGGGGCAAACCCATCCATCATCAGAAGCCCACAGCAACATCAAAGAATGCAACCACAATCATAGACCCACAGCCCCCGTTGCACCAGGAAAGGACAGACCTGACATTGTCACCAGCATCACACACTGGAAACAGCACCACATAACCCCAGCAGAAAGGTGTAGATATACACATTGCCAGCCGAACTTAGGCCACAACTTAGCAGTGTCTCAGGAAGCCAGTGAAAACAGAGGCACAACATACAACAGAAACAATCTCCCATCAACAATGTGAAAAGGCCCAAACTGGGCTTTGAAAGGTTAGAAAAACACCTATGCATCAGTAGATACCACAAGGTAACTATCTCACAGAGGAGACAGGTAAAAACAAGAGGTTTCTGGATTGAGGTGGTTCTGTGTAAGCATACATGTAAAAGGGAGATGTGTTATTTTTGTGAGTAAGTTGTGAATTGCCTGTTTCCCAGGTATGGACACATCTCAAGCTCTAAACCCTGGGATGAGGAAGTGATGAAGAAGTAATGTGAACCCTGTGGTAGGGCAGACAGAGCTCATTTTCCTAGCTAGTGCTGTTCTTCAAACAAAAAAAAGCTGGGGGCTGGCAGGCCTACAACAGCCAAGATGGCGGATGCTCACTAGTGGATCTCCCCCAACCATTCTTTGTCTGTTTGAATTTACACAAATTAAACGACAAAGACAATACATATATACAACGCATCAAATCAGCATAGATTTCTTAAAATATATATATAAATAAAACAACATTAAGAAGCCATGCATGCAGTTGCTGTTTGTCAATGCTCCGAGGCGCACTAGCCAATACTATTTTTGGGTCTCAGATTTTTAGATCCAATGTGTGCCGTAAATGAGTCTGCTTAGACATTCCCTAAAACAAGGGCAAATGCTTTAGTTGGTTCTGAGGTCAAATATTTAGTTGTTCAGACATTTGCTTTTTACAAACCGAACTGCTTTCAGGAAGCTAGACACAGGGAGCAATATCTTTGGGTTGGTGTGAGCTTGACAAATTTGTGAAACCACTTGATGGTACCTAGTCCCCAAACCTCAGCAGAGTGGTTTAATTCCCTTTGCTTGTGCAATTTTATATGTGGGGCAAACAAAAAGAACAGGCAGCGTTACACACTGGTGCTTGTAAAACTAGAGTCTCCACCCTTAGCTTGATATAAAGTTTTCTTTGCACTGGGGCTTGAAAGAAATCAAGACACTATTAGAACTCAAAGTTTATCTTTTTGTTCAGGAATGAGTTAGTTAAGGACCCAAGGGACAATGCACTACACTGTGACGTCCGTGCAGATTTCAGATTTTCTGATTTAAAAAAGACATCTATGCACCCATTGATAAAAAAAGTAGAAACAAAGTAGTGGGGCAGCACACACCCCTGGCATACCCTTCTGCTAACATCTATCTTGGCTGTTAGTTCCTCTTCTGGGCCACCACAAACCCTAGCCTAGCTGTATGCAAGTGAATAATTAAAGATAGAAAATCAGGGGGCATTCCCATGGCAGATAAAACTTGCCACAAGCTTGGTTCTTGGAGCAAGGCCCAATGCAGCGCGTAAGTCCGTGAATGCAACATAAAGTCTTCCCTTACCCGGCAGCACCACTATCCACCTGATAAGCTGTAACAAGAAAACTTGGTCAACAGTACTTACTTTTTGTTGAAACCAGCCAGGAATTTGGTTAAGATGGCGTTTTTTGAACTCCAGGCTATGAGCTTGTTAAAGATTTGTTTATTAAAAATGTTTTGCAAGTTGTTGATTAACCTGATCGGGCAGTAGTTGGTTGGATCATTACAAGATCCCTTCCTACAGATAGGGGCTATCTCAGCATCCTTCGATGTTTCTGGGATTAGGCCTCCCTGTAAAAATGCATTACTTAATTTGATGTATGGTAACCATAGATCATAGTTAGAGTGGTAGAGCTCAGCTGGAATTTTATCAAGGCCGGAGGCCTCTCCAGATCTTCAAAAGTACAGGGGTGCTTTAGGATTGGCTGGGAGAAAGATAAAGATTGGTCAGAGCTGTTCAAGTGAAGGATACGGGGGATGGAAAAGAGAACTCCACCTTGCAGGAATACAATGCCTCAAAATGGGACTCCCAATTACTAAACAAAATTTTAGATTCATGTTTTTAATGCCCCATTTTGCCCTCATGCAAGAATAGATACAAAAATGCTTGGAACCTTTGGCCTTATCTGCCTCAAGCAACTTATCCACTGCGGCTATGTCCCAAGCCTTCTTGGCAGCCCATAATGTTAATCTATAATAGGTTCTAGCAGCTCTTAGAGCTCCTCTGTCTCCCAACCTGACAACATTTATAAGTTCCAGTTTCTTATATCGACAGCTTGCATTGAAACCCTAATTTGCTTTTGATCTGCAGACCATATCACACCGATTTTTATTAAAATGCCCTCTAATTTCATTAAGGAAAGCATTGTGGATTTCCAGGATACCACCAGACCTAGATTGATGAGCGAGAAAATGATCAAGAGCTATAGTGGTGTTAGTCCTAATGGACTACAGCACAGCATTATTAAGTTCAAGGGAGGGCCACGTGACAGTCCTACTGTTGTTGGCTAGGGTTATGTTATTATTCCCCTTGTTCAATACAGTGTGTAGACAGTTTGATATTGTCCCTTTCAGGAAAAAGGGTAATGGCTCATGGTCGTTGTCCATTATAGGAGTTACAAAAAAGTTGATTAACTCGGGCCAATGTTCAAGATTAAAAAAAGGCAATCTAAATGGCTACTGTAGCGCCTACTCCTAAACATAGACGCAGATCGGGCATCTGAGAGAGAGAACCCATGACTCCCTAATGCCATAGGATAAGATACATACATCACCTGGTAAGATACCTTTGACAGGTGCCTTACTAGAAGGGAATCATTCTGGGAATACCCCAGTAGGCATCCTCCTTCTTACTAAAGTCATCAATATGTGGGGAAGGTTCAAAGCAAATATTAAAGTCACCTCCTGTTATGGTAAATTTATTTTTCTTAGGTAATTTCAAGAAATGGTTTAAGAAGGGCAAGGTGGGGGGATCTCTGTTGCTGTTAACATGTCTGTTATACACATTGATCAGTGAAAGATCTTTGCCATTGTATAAGGTTATATTCAGAACCAAGATGTCCTGGGATGGAAACGCAATTAAGCTCGGTATAGAATTTTTTTACCCAAATGCACAACCCACCTGCAGACCGACCCGCCAAAGCGTTTCTTGCTATGACCTAGTAACATCTTTATCCTGGTCTAAATGCATGAGTGGACATCTAAGTTTCCTGGAAAAGACATATTACATAGTTGTCAATAAAGGACCCTCAGTCACTCTCAGATAGTCAATTGTTTAGCCTGGCCATGTTCCAGCATACAATTTTCAAGTTATCCAAAGTTGAGGATTCAAGGTCACTAGATTGTCTGTGCTCATTATGTTGTCCATGGGAAAGATCTACACTGTCTGTAGAAAATTGAAAGAAAAGAGGGTTCTTCAAGTGTGTGAATGCACACTTGAGGAAGTGTTGGCAGAGTTTACATTGTCATTGTGTTGTCCTTGAGGGGAGTCTAAAATTGGGAGGAAAGAGGTCCTCCAGGAGTGTGGTCTGTGCACTTGAAAACGTGTTGGCAGGGTTTACATACTTGCCTTGGCAAATCAAGAGACAGATTTCAGAAGTGTCGGACTTGCTTGAGGGGAGGGAAAGCTTCATGTTGCACTCCTTTGGCTCACCGGAGTGGGAGCGATGCTCTGAGTGCTTCTGTAATGCTTCAGTTACTATGGGTAATAGTCAATGATTAAGGTTCGTAACATCCGCTGTAGGTAAGGTGTGCAAATGAAGGCCCTCCTTTCCCAAGCCCTGTAAGTCCTCCGAGGTGGGGCTCATTGGAAGAACAGTTTTGAACTGGATCTCAGATCCAAGGGTGGAGCTGTTCTGAGCCCAAGAACTAAGAGCCTGTTTGTCTATGGAGGCACTGATCAGGGTAATTTGGATGTTATCCCATTTGGTGCCTGGTGAAGGGCGGCATTCTGCACACACTATTGTCATCCTGAATTATCCAGTAACAGTGTCTTATGATCCTGATCTAGTGGATTCGTTTGTTAACAAGCAATTTTCCTGAGGTTGCTGGGCGTAGGTTAGCTTAGGAACATTCACCATGAATATCTCACTTTTAATCAGAATGACACAGGGGAATGGGTGTTCTACAGCGGTCAGTGCTTGGGAAGTGAGCAGCCTTTGTGGTTCTCAATAAGAGTTCCGACGACAGCAAGGTGGTTCGCTGAAACTGATGGTCGCTCGAGAGTTCACGCAGCATTGCCATCCCTAGCATCTGGCTCTCTTGATGTTCATGGGGTATGTCTTCTAGATATAGTGCAATTATGACCCAGGATGTTAATGTGTTTTGAAAAGGATGGGGGAATGTGCCTGAGCTAATAGGAGCTCATGTGGTGGCTTCAGAGAGGGCACCAGGCTTAGAAAGGATGTTTCTTGAGTGGCAAGAGGTACAGAGAGAAGACGCTCTAGCTTGGAATTGTCTTGTCTCCAGGGGGGTTGGGCAAATGGCCATTACTTACATTTTTTACTGCATTGCACAGCTTAACATCCATTTGCCTTAAATTGGACATTTCCAATTGCAACTGTTTGATTAAGAGATCATTAGGGCCAGGAATGTCAATAGAAGCAGCTGCTGCCACATCATCAGTTTGAGTTTGTCTGGCACTGGAAGGTAGCTTATCAGAGTGGCATGGCGGGCAGGCTGTATCTCCAAGAATTGCAAATCTATTACTGCATAAGAACAATTAGAATCAGTGTTGAAGTTACTACTATTAGGGGATGGTTTTGCTGGAAGCATGGTCTGCCCAGTCCTTTTTCCTTCAAAGAAGATTGCTAGCTACCACAGACCACAAACTCTTTTGAAGCAGATGGTAATTTGTCTCCTAGTAGTGATTCTACTTCCTCTATTAAATAATTTAAGTCAGAGATCACACAATCCTCCACCAAATGTTTTGCCACCCTCTTGTGGCCTTTCCTCCCCTTTGGGCTCAGTGTTGCCTTTCTCGTGCCCATTTCCAGAGAGCAAACTTCCCAGGCAATGTAGCATCTAAAGGTTACGTTTTTCAAGGTTCTTCATTCAGAACCAGAGCAGACTGGAGCAACATAGAAAAATAAACGACTAGAAGGGCTGCTTCAGAACATAGAGATTCATGAGCTCTTACCCAGTTTAAATAAGGAGGGCTGAAGTCATTGTAAACTCAGCATTCGATAGTCAAGAGCAATGGCACAGCCTGGCCTCTTCCAGCCAATGACGGGCGATGACAGGCACACCAAGTTTGTGTCCTGTGCTGCAAGACACAGGTGCTGCATCTTGTTCTGACATGGTGCACGGAAGTATGGGCATGGCAGCTCCCTGCCTCTAGGAATGATGGCAACCGTAGTCCAGACTTCCTCCACACTGCAGGACACAGGTTCTGCTTATAGCGCAGACTTGGCGCAGTGAAGTGAGGGTGTGGAGGCTCCCAGCAGCTCCGAACAATAGTGTCCGTAGTCCTGGCTTCCCCAATGCTGCAGGACACCTGTGTTGCTTACAGCACCGACTTGGCGTGCTGAAGTGCAGGCATGGGGGCTCCCTGGGGTGGCATGGTGAGCAAAAGAATGATGGATTAAATCCACATAGGTGACTGGGGGTGAGAGGCTGAAAAGTTTCAGAACTCCATCCATCATTCTTTAGTGTTGCTAAAGTCTCCTAAATTGGAAGGGTACGCCCAGACGTGGGCCCGTGCTCACTGTGCCACTGTATTCAAGCTAGGCTGGTTGATGAAAGGTGATACCCGGAAACCGGTTCCAGGATGCATGTTTCCGGTCCAGGGAGGATCTGGGCTGGCAGTTCGGGCTGGACTGTTCCCATGGGGAACAGGGTCAGGACTGATTTGCATATGGCTTGGTCCAAGCAGGGGTGGCATGGTGAGCAAAGAAAGATTGACTAAACCCAGATCTGTGACTGGGGGTGAGTGTCTGAAAAGTTTCAGCACTCTGTCCATCATCCTTTTGTGTTGCTAAAGTTGCCCTAAATGGGAAAGGGTATGCCCAGATGTGGGTACAATGCTCACTGTGCAACGGGATTCAAGCTAGCCTGGTTGATGAAATATGATACCCTGAAACGGTTCCCAGGATGCTTGTTTCTGGTCCCGGGAGGACCTGGCCTGGCAGTCGAGGCTGGACTGTTCCCATGGGGAACAGGGTCAAGACTGATTTGTATATAGCTGGGTCCAACCAGGGGTGGCGTGGTGAGCAAAGGAATGATAGATTAAACCCAGATCTGTGACTAGGGGTGAGTGTCTGAAAAGATTCCGCACTCCATCCATCATCCTTATGTGTTGCTGAAATGCGTGCATGGTGGCTCCCTGCCACAATGATGTCTGTAGTCCTGACTGCCCACGATATCTGGCATTTATCCCCGGTTCCCTGCCACCATCAGTCATTTCCTTTACCTTGAGGTAGTACCGGGAATGACGGGCATCTGGGGAGGCCAAAATCCGGGACCGAGAAGAAGTGAGAGGGCCAGTGCAGCTGCCCATCTCGGCCTTCCATGTGGAGGATTATAGCCTGGGCTAAGGTGCCATGGAGAAACAGACTACTGGAGGGGAGGAGGAGTGTCCTGCCCACTATGCTGCACTAGTCAGCAGGCTGCCGGAGTTGCTGGCACTGGACCCGCCAGCTGAGATGCTGTGGTTTGGACCTGAGTGCCGCGGGGAGGACTGTTGCCCGGAGGGAAACGGCTCACTCCCTGTGCCATGCTATTGGTGGCATGGGGGACTGCCAAAGTGGGGCCTGTGGGGACTGAGGCGAAGGCGACAGGAGATCTGCTGGGTCCTGCATGAGCACCATAACCACCCATCTACGAGTGACGTGAGACGCGCCATTGGTGTAGATTGTGAGACCTGTCGGGGTGACACCGGAACATTTTCTAGGCTACTGATGCTGGTGACAGGAGGCTCCTCCCACCCTCTTTTATCAAGTGGGGCCAGGGGAACCTGATGGTGGCTTGGGGCTGCAGCTGCATTGCCTGGTAGGCGACATGACCCTTTGGCGCACAGATCCTGGGACCCAGAGGAAGCAGCCTCTCTCTGCCGCGTGAGAGACAGTGGAGATGCAGAGGGAGGAATTTTGGCGGGTGACCTCCGACCCCAGGGGAACTCTCACCATGGACTCTTAGTATGATTTGCCAGCAGGCTCCTTCTGCACTGGAGGAGCGATACGCAGGGAGACCCCGGTCTGAGCGAGGGCCCCAACACACAGACTTAGAGAAATGCCCCTGCCCATATGAGTGTTGATTCAACTGAACTGGTAGCTTGACCAGCACACAACCGGGCTCCCACACCATATGATAGCTGGGGTACTGAGCCCCCAGTGTGCTTAACCAATGCAGCGGACAGCCACCTCTGTGCACATTGAAGCACTCACTGTGGAGTTGAGTAGCCCCTGAACAGATCCCTTGCACAGATGGACTGCATATGCTGTGGGTTGTACCTCCGCTAATTAGCACCCGTGCGTGGGCCCTTTGTCTAAAGCTGCAGAATCTTCTATCTGGGTCAATGAGGCAGGAGCACGCTTGAGACATGCTGACTAGGCCTGGGTGGAACTCGCTGAGTTTTACTCCCCGAAATTCTGCAGAGTTACACAAAACTCTGCGAGATTCCACTGAGTTCTGTGAGTGGGCAGAATTGGACATGTTGCACCGATTTTTAGAGCTGGAAACTTTTTCTGCACTGCAAAATCAGCTCAAACTGCACCATGAGGTGCGACAGAGGGCGTTGCTTCTATCTGCCGCTCGAGTAGATTTTCTACTTGAGTGGCAGCTTCCTCAACTTGAATGGTCGTGAACTGTTGTGACTGCCCGGGTTGAGAAATCTCCCTGGGAAGCATTCTATCACCTGAAAATCCCACTAGGGAACGCAAATTCTCGCTCCCCAACTCAATATTGGTGAGCCACACACACGAGAAAAACTCTGCTATGTAAGGCTTAGAGGAGTTATGTGGGAACTCAAAGCTCCACAAACTTTGTCAGCGGATCCGAATGTTTCACCCACCCCTATTGCTAACCTAGGGGTAGCCCTTGAACCTCTGATCACCCTGGACCACACCTGCAAACAGCTCAGCCTTGCAGTGTGGACCCCCCTCATGCCAGGTGCTGCTCACCAGTACATAACTCTCTGACAGAAGCTATCGAAGACGCAGGGAATGAGCATGGAGCACCTCGCAGATGCCCTGATCCCCTGCTCAATCCTTTGAGCTGCCCATGCTGCGACTGGCACTCATGAGGGCCCACCTGCCCATTGTCCCCATTGCTGTTCCCTCATATCCTTAGGAGGCAGCGCCAGCAGTGGGGGGATAACCCTGAGTGATGGGCACCACTCTACATCACTGTATGCCTATAAAATGCTTCTATATCTCCAGAATATTAGGAATATTCCTGAAACTATGGCACACACACTTGACAGGTTTGCAATTGTCTCCGGCCTCAGGGTCAACTGGGCCAAATTGTCCCTCTTCCCATTTGTAGCTACTAATCCAGACCCTGCTCTTTAAATGAATTGAATTTCTCTAGCATGGCAAACCGCTGTGTTCCATTACCTGATCATCCGTATACATAACACCCTGTCGACCTCTTGGATGGTAACCTCATCCAGGTGGTAACCTCAATAAGGGCACAAATATCATCTTGGCAGAACCTACCACTTTCAGTAGCAGGCCGCATAGCCCTCACTAAAATGGTTGTGCTGCAGTGTCTCCTATACTACTTCACTAACCTGCCCCTATATATTACCAAGCTCTTCATCCCCTTCCTTTGAGCAATTACCTGAAAACTTTATATTGCATGTCTCATGTCACAGGATGGCCCTTATTGAACTCTACCTTCTGCCGGGTCAGTGTAGCCTATTCGTGCCAAACTTCAAACACTACTACCTGGCATCCTAACTACGAGTGGCCAGATGGCTGGTGGGTCACCTCTCCCTCATGGGACTTACCTCGTATACTATACTTGTTGCCACTACCCCAGTCCCCCATGATGCGTGTGGTATATCGCTGCTTCAAGAGGAGTCTTTTCCTTACCAGATTGGTACCACCGTTTCCCCAGCCTTGCCACTTCTTGGAACGCTGTGCAAGAACAGGGTCACTGGCAAGAACCAGGATAAATACACTGGGGGACCTATACCGAGATGGTGCACTCCTTTCTATAGAGGAGCTCATCTCTGATGCTGGCCTCTCTTGGGGCAGTTCTTACTGTACACCTCCATCATTCATTCATGGAGGGCACAATGAGGTAACATACAGCAGGAATAAGATATGCATCTCACAATTCAATATTTCTATGTCCGTACAAGGGTATCTCATAACGCCAGTTTTAGGCTTATACAATATTAAGTATTGTAGAGGGACTACCATACCCCCATTAACCCAACTACTACTTTCCCTGCCCTGATGCTGCCTGTCCCCATTGCCATGCACCAGATGCTGATGTTTTGCATATGTTTTGGACATGCCCATCACTTTTCCAGTACTGGCAAGGAATAACAACCCACCTGACACGCTGCATGGGCCACACTCCATTACATTCCTGGGAGGTGTGCCTGCTGGGTCTGATACACAGAACTAAGAAAACCAAAGCAATGACACAACTGATAGATCTAGCTCTTCTCCTGGCCAAATGTCACATTACATGCAGGTGGAAATCACTCAACTCATCCACACTTGCCAGCTGGGCCCTATCCATGAATGCTTGGGTGGAGGCTAAGAGCAGGGCACTGCACCATGAAGATACTAAAGACCTGAACAAATACCCCATAGGAGCTCGCTGGAACATGCTAACATGAACAAAGCTCATCACACCCCTAACGGGGAACCTATGGGTGCTATCTGATGGCTAGATGAGGGAACTATCAGTGATAGGTTTTCATGCATTTTGCCTTCTCACAAGAGATCTGCTGTTGTACTCATTTGCAGCCATCTAAATCCTTGTGTAAATCTTTCCTCGTGTAGATATAGATGTACCATGCCATGATCCAATAGTTTATGTGATGTGTTTCCAGCTTGCAAACTGAGATGTATAATGTGATTTGTAACCGAAAGTAAAAAAAAATTAAACAAAAAATACTAATCACAGGACACATGAAAATAAACATTATTTTAAAAATGGTGTGTTTCAATTGGGTAGTAGAAGGATGTGCTAGTAGGCCCACCACTGGCCAGCCAGGAACACTGTACACGGGTCACGCTTCCCTTCAGTAGTCTGGTTCAGAAAGCAAAGGGCCATCACTACCTTCATGCTTCCTGAATCCCAACATGTACCTCAGTAGATTCCACTGTATTCTCCTTAAGCCATGTGCTGTGTCTATTCAGCGCAAAACAAGAAAGTTGCTGTACCATGACCGTGTAGAGGTAAGGACAGGATGTTCATGCCAGGAGGATGAAACACTCTTCAGATCCTAGTGCCTGAAGACTACCCTGTGGTGATAGTGTGAATCCTTGTGTGGCTGCCCCAATTTCAAAACATTGGATGCTTTGCAACATTGGTGAGAGGTAAGGCCACATTATAACTCCAGCCTTCTGTCTACCACAATTCCCAAGACTACTCATCAATTTGCCAAAATAACTCAGCAAAACTCAGTTCTAAAGACTTTTATGGGGTACCTATTTTGGTAATAGGACTACGTGTTTAGTACGGCAGCACCATCGAGCATGGGAGAGTAAGTGCAACCCACGCCTCTTGGTAGCTGTTTGCCTAACTCCTGGCTTGCTCACAGTACCTCACCCAAACCACCAAACCTGTCAGGTGAAAGGTGATTATGTTAACCTCAACATGTCACTCTGACTCCTCAAGGAAGTTGTGGAAACAGATTGTACCCCTTTCACCCAAGTACTCATGCATGCTGAGGTGAGAAAGAAGATGCACAGTGGATTTCAATGCCTTTATTGAAGCGATAGCATTCTGGTATAAACATCATGTGCTGCGATAATTAGGCGATGAAAGAAAGCAAGATAACCAACATTACAGCCAAAGTGAAGACCATGAATATCTCCACCATGCTTTGTATTTTAGATAGTCTAGAAGTTCCTACCAAAACTCTCTAGATCTGAGTGCATAGTGGTTGTAACCTTTGCCTGGCCTGAGCTAAGGGATAAGCCCAGGCCCTATACCTGAATTGAATGCCAGGGGTCTGTGTGGGTGGTCTGTGTGGGTGGCAATCCTCTTGGGAGGTTCAGAAGTCAGCACCAGCATGAGTGAAGCCGTCTGTCTTGTAGTATGCATCCGAGGATGATCATGACCGGAATGCCCTCTACCCTCCTTTGGCCTAAGAATAGTTTATATAATGACCCATACATTGTTTGGATGGCAGTTCTTGTGTAATGCTGTGTCTCAGAGGTAGAATCTGGCTCCTGGGCTTGCAACACGAGTTAGCATATCATGTACTGTATGTACAAGCCTTGAACAGGGAGTACAAATTACATATGGTGCAAGGCTGATTAAACATGCAGCGTGGACTTTATCTACCCAGAAGAAGCAGCTGATAATATATGTAAAAGCAAATGCTAAAAGCAGGCTCGCTGAAATGTTAATGAAAATATGTATGAAAGTAAACTAAGGCATAAGTCATGAAACCAAGCTAAGACAGAGGTGCCCAACCCAGGTACTAAAAAGCTTCTCACAACAAGACAAATATAAGGAATGCAGAGAACTGAGCAGGGCAACAACATGGATAATGACATAAGAGTATTGCCTGCTCTGCATTGTCTTCTCCCACAGAAATGCATCAGAGACCACAAATGAGTGAAGTAAAAATGGCCAATGCTTTCAAAATACCTACAGACCGGCAATATGAAGTGTAAAAAAAAGAGACATCTGTAAGTTTCCTGGCAAGATAGTCCAAAATATATGTCACAATTAAGCTTTGGAAATGGCACTACTCTCACAGGAAGCTCTACGCAATCAGCTGTAACTCTATCTACCCCTACAGGCTCTACTACAGCAATGCAAACAATTTCACTAGGGAGTATATTAGTGGATTTTGGGCCAGATGTATCAAAGCTTTTTGCATTCGCAAACGATGCGAATGCTCGTTTGCGAATGCAAAAAGCTATTTCAGAATGTATCAAAGGCATTCTGAATGCAATTTTAAGGAATCACTAAAATAGCGATTCGTTAAAATTGTGACCCTGTTTAAAGGGACGCAAATTGCGACTCTGTAAATAAGAAATCGCAAATAAGGACTCCTTATTTACGATTTCTAAAGCACATGTATGAAGCAATTCCTTAATGCGAATTGGGCATTAAGGAATCGCTATTGCCACCAAGTTGAACTTGGTGGTAACCGTGTGCAAATTATAAAAATGCATTTAAATTTGTTTTTTTAAATTTACATGTAAAACACACATGCCCTCTTGGCATGTGTGCACCTTACATGTTGTTAAAAAATGTTTTGGGGTGCAACAGAAGGGGTCTTAGGCCCCCAGCACCTTGGACTTTGCATTTCCCCAAACTGCGAATTCCACTTAGGAATTCGCCATTTGGTACATGCAAAATATTCGCAAATATGGGCCGACAGGCCCATAGATGAGAATGGGGGCTGTATCGCAATTTGTAATTCGGTAATAGCATTTGCGATTTTTAAGAAATCGCTATTACCGAATCGCAAATATGATACATTGCATTTTGCGAATCAGAAATAGCGATTTCTTAAAAATCGCTATTTCCGATGCGCAAAAGGCCTTTTTCATACATCTGGCCCTTAGTCACATTTGTATAATATCACAATCCAGTCCTGTCCCTGTATTTCATCTTTGTGTGTTAATTAAAGAGGCCGTAGTGAGCATGCCTCACTCAAGCCATAATGGGTCACTTTCTTCTGGAGATGCAGAAAATTAACATTTCTAAGCAAGCAATAGTAGCTTTATGTAATCAGTGAAATGAGAAAATTAATGCACATCTTGAGAACTTCATTAATCAAAAAGATACTTTAGAGCAAAAAACGTCAGATGTAATAGACCTAACAATGAAATTTAGATGTACATAATAACTCTCGCCAAATAACTTGACTGATTTAAAGTCTAAATAAGAGGATCTGCAGAACACAACTAGAATACATAATCTGTAAGTGACTGGTATCCCAGAACATTGGCTACATAGTTATATATCCACCTCTTTTTTGCATTGTGGATACTACCCTTTTCCCTTGCTAATGCAGATTTTAAATACAAAAACTGCTAAACACCAGGCCGATGAGCACCAACATGACATAAAAAATGGTGTACTTTTATTCAGAAGTTGGAAGTTGTGCTAAAATACACTTTAACACTCTCTCCATTGTGCCCAGAGCCTACCCTAGGGTGAAACTGTGAACCTCTGTTTGATGCAAAAACAACAAGGTGATCGGAGAAATACTTGTATTAATCTCAACAACTGGCGATTGCTTTGGGTTGCATTCCATACCATAGTTTTTCACCATCTGTGCCATGCTGGTGAGAGACTGACTTTATGTAAACCAGTCTTTGTCATGCTGCAGTAGGATCATTTCATCCCCAACTGCCAAGCCAGGTCCCTTCCTGATGGGAACACAAGTAACCTCTGGCCAGTTTTGACCTACATAGGTCCCATTAGTGAGGTATAGCTTGAGCCCTAGGGCAGTGTGAGCATGGGGCCCACATCTGGTCATACTCTTTACACATAGGGTTTCTACAGCAAAAACAACAATATGATAAAGGAATATTTGACTTAATCTCAAATACAGATGATCACTTTAGCCTGCAGTACAAGCCCTCATTTTTCATTTACTCTGCCATTCTAAACAGAAAACCTTTTAATGTAAGGGGCATTTTTAAAATATTGCTTATTTTTCAACATTGATAAGATGCAAGGTCGCAATGTAACTCTGACTTTTTTGAACAAGATGGGTCTGACTTAATTTTTCTGCTTTCTACAGCTCTCTGATGGAGACCGACTTTACTGTTACACTCAGCTAAGTGGTCCACTTACAGGGAAGAGGGAGTATAGAAAGAATTTTTTTTCGCTTGAGCAGAGGTAAGAGAAAGGTCGAAAAATAAATCCTAGAGTATGCTTTGCCATGCTTCGCAGGTGAGTTGATTATCAGTAGAACATAAAGTACACATTAATAATTTTAGTGAATACGTAATGATTTTTATCTTAGGTTTAGTATAAATATTAAAAATAAAATGACTACAGTAAAAAAAAATCAATTTGATGTGCAGAATAGTTTAGTTGTGCTGCAGTTTCGAAGATTCGACATATTACTTTATATGGATGCTGTTTGATGCTGCTCATTCCAGTCCTGCTCCTCTCCTTCTCATCACAATCCCTTGCGATGTCTTCCCTCCCCACAGGTTCCGCACAAGAGAAAAGCTAATATCATGTATTTTGCATGAACTTTCTAGTGTGTGCTAACAATTTGTACCACGTCAGGGTCTTTCCGTATTTCTGTTGTGCTGTTGCTGGGTCTAACACTATCGGCTGGTGCATGACATTGTTTTAAAAATGTTGCATTTAGTTGAACTTGCCATGACAATGTGTTACTGAAGCTGCCTGATGGTTTTTTTTTTTAGAAAATGTGATAGTGCTAATGTATAGTGGTATTACGTGGATTTCTAAAAAATAGATGGTATATTGGATCACACCATGCTGACACTGGTTTTGCTCTTTTTCTATGTGGCATTTGTGTGCTAGAACCCCTAGAATATGGGGGTAGGCTAGAGGGATTTACCTGAACACCTATTAGCTAGTGATGCTGTCTGTTCCTCTTATAATTTTTAATGTTCATTGGAACTTATAATACTTCTGATTTCTTGACTTCTTAACTGTGTACTCTGTATTTGAGCAGTCATGCTAGATATTTTGCATTTCTTTGTACTGCTTGAATTGAGATTTTGTAATGAAACCTTTTAACCTTTCCCCTGATTTAGGACTCAGTTATTGAATGATCCCAGTCACTTCTTTATTACTGTTCTGAACTAATATTGGCTCCGGCTAAGGAGGGAGTTCTTTATCACAAGTTCAAGACTGATAGAGTGGAACTTCTAAGGTAAATTTTGGGTAATTTAAATTATGGGGTGAATATGGGGTTCGGTGTTCTGCTCCTACAAACTGTACAAATAAAGGTCTAGGACTTCGGAATATTTTGCAAAACTGCTATCTAAAAAAAGTCCACTTAGACAATGAGTTTCAATTTACTATTTCCTCCATCAAGTCATGTGAAAGATCAAAAAGCACTGGAAATGTAAGCCGTGTATTGCTCCAGTGGGCACCCAAGCCATGTTCATCCAACAATTTAAGCTTGAAGTCTTACCAAGAAAAAAGATCAAAATCTTTACAGAAACTGCCACAACTCAGGATTTTTGTAAACTGCTGATGCCAAAATAAAACTCTGCGATGTGATCTTACACCGTCAATCTGGATATATTTATATGATCTCCCTGATTCAGATATTATTTAGCTTTTTTCAGCCATCTTTTTCTTACATTTAATCTGCGACTATGTTTTTTTTTATCCCATTCATTTTATTTTATTACTCTTTCTTCTTCTGCTACTGTTCTTAATCTGTATTGAGCTGACTAGCTTTAAATACTTCGGGTGGTGGAACATATTAGTCTAAACTGCCACGGGTGGTGATCAGGGATGCACTTCCTGGCGGTGCAGTAAAATAGCACCACGGTGGTAAGTGGGGTTCTGAGACTTGGGTTTACGGCAGGTAGGGTCCCACAACTGGACAGATAGAGGGTAGAACATCTAAGGGAGGGCAGCAATTAATTGTAGGGGGGCAGGATTGCTATTAAGCAGCTGGCAAGAAGAGATAGTTTGGGCAGGATCACCATATTAGTGTGGTCACAGAATGGGTGCTGAAAAGGAGGAAACATGCATTGTAGATTGTAGAGAAACTGCGTCACAGGGGCAACACGTGAGTGAGGCAAACCAAGAGCCTGTCAGTGGAAAAGCTACTAAGAAGTGAACTGTACTTAAACGTAAACATGCTGGATAGAGTCTATGCTCAGGAGTCACTAACCAAGATAATATGTACAATGTTGCCTCATCCATATCAACAATATTTGACATTTATAATTGGAACCTAATGCATGATTCTTGGTATATTCATATCATTGTCTTCATTGCAGGGATGGGAGGGATGCGTGAACGTTTTTAAGTTCTTGTTTAGAAACTTTCACTTTTGATGAGTTTCACTTTTAAATTGAAATTCAACCAACTGTGAAACTATAACGTTTTTTAAGTCGCATTTTTGCAGGACACTTGCTGCGTAATTTACTTAACAAACACGTTGATGGCTCTGCCTGTTATTTAGCTGTTAAAACCAAGCCAGAACCCTTAGTCGACTCGGCCACGACCCTCCCTGTAATTTGGTGACCCGCCCAACTCCAGTGACAGCTAATGTCTCTGCTTTCATTCTTCCAGCATAAAGAATGCAGTCTACTTTTCAAGGCCCGTGCCTTTGTTTTGGAAGAGAAAACGGGTTATACAAACCTGGGGCATTGCAACTCTGGTGAGTGTTTCCAGAGAAAATCATGTCAGCTAAAAACTGACCTTACAAGGATTTCACATTGACAAACAAGGTGCATCCTGGGAGTTGTTGCTTAGGCTTAGTTTAATGCATTCAGTTAAATTGAAGCACCAGCTACAATGTCTTTCAGAAGATAAAACAAGGCAGCAATGAATATCTGATGATCTTTACTGTATGAAAGATGGCACTGAGTTCATGAGAGTGACCAAGAATTCAGCAAGTTGCCAACCAGAACCAGATGCACGTGCCAGCAGCTGGCAAGCCTCCATGATGCCTGACTTTATACATTGCCTTATTTATATTGCAACATGCTGAGGAGTATCTTGTTAGTTTCGTGTATGCCCATGCAGAATAGCAGTCATCGCTTTGGATGTTCTGCCATCCTGGTTGTGCTAAAAACCTGGACAAAGTTAGTCGGCATTCCACTAAATGTCTGCATCTGGTCATAGGTGTTTCCGTTTTTCAGCATGTGGCATGGTCACACCACTGTCACGCAGTTTGAATGTGCATAGGATGGAATCCTACAAAAGGTTGTGGAATGTGCTACATTTGGTTTCACTGTTTAACCTCACACTCGACAGCTTCTGGCCGCAACACTGGGAATCAAGAAACTTAGGGGGGTCGGTGGCAGAAGAGTTTGCGTCAGACCCCCTTCAAGGTTTTGTTTTACACACATTCAGGCGTGGCCTTACCAATGGGCACTGCTTGACACTTGATGTGAACTGGCGCTCTATTGTGATGACTACAGTATAGGCAGCCATCTTGTGGCAACACCACAGGAAGCCATCAGTTTTAACAAACTGTCTAAAAATGGATTATCTGCTTGGGAACAGGGAGTACCCAAATGTTTTGTCTGGGCTCTGAAAATCAGTGAACCAGAGCTGGACATCACTGACAGAATTCATCAGCGCCACCAATCTTCCAGAGGCACTATCTCTTAGGAAAATGTAGAACATTGAGCTTGAAACTTGAAAAGGCAAAAGCCATGTTCTACTGCACCTGATGTGGCAGAAAGATTCCATTTTACATTGCAATTGAATCAGGCCTAGACGCAGACTTATAATGTCGCCCTTTTCCCACCCTCATAGAAGTACTCCTTCCTTACCCACTTCTGCCTTCTTTATTCGCATTTTCTTCAACTCTTGACAACTAAAGTTGTGCCTCCTGAATGGAGAAAAGGAGAACATGCCTTAGAAATCTTCAACTGCTTTCTTTAAAGACCAGGGCCCATAACATGAAATGGCCATACTGTCCATGGCTGTGCCACCGCGCACCTTTACACAGATGCACCGAGAGAAAACCGGGCAGTGCACCCTATTAACAATTAATGCACTTCCCCCAGGGCAGACGTGCACCTGCAGCTGCCTTGGTGGCAACACAGTGAAATACGGAGCGGCTACCTCAAGCAGCTGCTCCTTGTTTCACTGTGCGTAAGACACCCGACCGATACTTAAAGTGGTGACAGATACAGCTCTGCAGGCAGGCGCACTCAGTGAGTGGCGTGATAAAAGGGTTAGCTCCATCTGACCCGCAGAATAATCGCTAACTGAAGACGATTCGACCATGTGCGAGCAATTTCTGAAATGTAGGGGCAGTCAATAGCAATCAATAATCTAAGGGCGTAGAGTAGTCGCTTAGCAGCTAATAGTGTAAATTTGTGGTAACAGCGTTCAATCAAGACCCTAGGTATAACCACTATATTAGTATTTGGCAATCAAGTTCAAGTAACTCTGAGGATTGTCGCTGCTATGCTATTTGTCAACATTGTTTTATACCAATCAATAAGAATTATATTTTAGGGCTACATTGGTGGGGTTTTACATAATGATGTTAATTGGTACAATAGTATTCTTACTTTTGGGCATAATATTGGTAAGGGAAATAGTGCAATAATGAATTTGTAGCAAACAACCACCTGCAATTGAGCCCATATATTTTAGTTTTAATGAGTGCTTTTCTATTGTGTGAAGGTGACACCCATTGCATGCCGCACTAATGCAGAAAACTGCATGGGAGGGACCCATATTTACAAGGATGAGTAAAACCACAAAAGTGGCGTTACACCTCTTTGTAAATGTGGAGCAGTGGTTGGCACCACAGGAGCGTCGCAAAAAGTGACGCTCAGGTGGCGATAGGGCCTTGTAAATCTTGCCCCAAGTGTCATCACCTCTAATCAGGACATCGTTTTTGCAGTGAGCCAGGTGGAGTTTTGTGGGTTTGCCTAGATAAATGTACATTTATCACTACTTCATCCAGAGCTTTTACCTGCGCAATACCCCACCAGACTACTTGAGAAACACAAAGTAGTGGGTACACTTGCCAGGCTGAATTGGCAGTGCAAAACTGTACACACAGACACTGCAGTGGCATGTCTGAGACATGTTTACAGGGCTACTCATGTGAGTGGTGCAATCAGTGCTGTTCACCCACCCATAGCATTTGATTTACAGGCCCTGGGCACCTCTGGTGCACTTTACTAGGGACTTACCAGTAAATCAAATATGCCTATTATGGATAAACCAATCACCAATACAATTTCCATAGAGGGCACTTGCACAATAAACCAGCAAAACAGAGGCTAGCAAAACTGCACACACAGACACTGCAGTGGCATGTCTGAGACATGTTTACAGGGCTACTCATGTGAGTGGTGCAATCAGTGCTGTTCACCCACCCATAGCATTTGATTTACAGGCCCTGGGCACCTCTTGTGCACTTTACTAGGGACTTACCAGTAAATCAGATAAGCCAATCATGGATAAACCCACAGGAGGCACTTGCACTTTAGCACTGGTCAGCAGTAGTAAAATGCGCAGAGACAATAAGCCAGCAAAAACAGAGTCCAGCACACCATGAAAACATGCGATCAGAAGGCAAAAAGGCAGGGGGAAACATGCCAGAAGATCTCAGGTCTAACAACACTGTAAGATCTCCTATTCATCTCCGCCCATCTACTATGAAATGTGCTTCAAAATAACCTGCAATACGGTTTTTGAAACCCTGCTCTGTAATGCACTAACTTGACGAGCTCCCAACATTTACTGGCCATTGATATCCTTGCTCAATTGAATATCCTTACAGCAGACATTACTTCAATATCCTCTGTGCTCTGCAAGGCTATGCTCTAGGACATACCCTAGAAGCTCAAACGAGACACACTTCAATATGACCTTTATGTCATAGATCTTGCGCTAATGCCTGCATTTTCAGGCAAGGAAGCCACAAACTACTGATCTCCTTTCAATCCAATTCCCCACGCTGTCGGAGAATCCTTCAGATAATATGAGATGCTCCTTATCTTCTCATTACAGGACAGACACAAAAGAATATTCACATGCCAAAACGTTCTCTTTTTTAGACATACCTCAACATTGCCTTTTGCATGGAGTCTCTGCATGACATACCACTTAACCCACTAAATCATATGCTTCAAAATCTATTCTCAGTCCAAGGCCATGGACATTGGAATGCTTTACTAAACCACCTGAGAACCAGGCCCCAGCATTTCATTTTCATTCAAGGCGCTGACCTAAGCATGCCCATTGCTGGCAGATACCTATAACCTTATTTGTCCAAACAATTCTGCTAGGTCACCAGCATCCATTGCACCTTGTTAACCAGGACGAGTTATTGTTAGCCAAGGGACGATTCATAATAACTGCACATTTCAAATAAGATGGCTTTTATCTCAAGCAACCATACCTGCACTGAAAAGTCAGAGATCTTGTCAGACAAGGGCTGAGATCAGTAAAGCTGTATTGGTCCTTCAAACTGTAGTGTCTAAAAATCGAGACCACTAATACCATAGCTTCAAAAAAAGTGAGCTGTCACCAGCAGTCATCACTGCCAGCGGGCAATCTGAAGTTCTTATTAGCCCAGGAAAGAGATCAGTCATAGAGAATCCCACGAAAGTGAGCTCTGTTTTGAGCAGTCATTGCGGACTGCTGACAAGATGAAGTTCTTAATAATCCATTTGGATCAGCAGAAGCTCCTCTGCATGACCTCCTTAATGAGCTGTAGTGTGTTTGACCCTCATCTTAGCACACAGCACAATCATGCATGTGTGTGAAGGATGGATGTAGGGGGAGATCTAGCGTAAGGCTTTGTGGGGGGCACACCATGTATACTTTCCTTTTTCAAGAGAGTGATAACTGTCATCTCACTGGATTGCAGAGGGCTGACAGGGTGGCATTGAAGTGATTATTGTTGAAGAAAAGCACGTATTCTGTGTCACCTGCTTGGGAGAGCAGCATTGTGGGCTCTTTTTTGTTTTTCCAATTGTTCTGCCAGTGTCTGACTACTGGGTCTTTTGTCCACCCATACAGAGGATGGGTGTTTGTCATACTTCTGGTTTGTAAAGAATGCAGGTAGAAAGAGAATGATACATGTTGCTGTGACCACAATGAATGGTGACTAGCAGGGGAGAACCCAGACAGTAGATCTATAATATAAGGATCCCCTAGGACTTTTCAATGATCCTTTTCACTGGATCAGTCAGAGAGTTTATGTTAGTGTTAAGGAAAGAAACAGTATCCCTCTCAAGCTATCTAATAGTCCATTGTTCTACAAGAGAGGCTAGCCCTGACAGTTTAACAAATCGTTATGTGGAGAGTCTCACTTGCCTTTGTACTCTTATGTCAGGTTGCTTCTGAGTTGAGACTCTGAGCTCTCCTTGTCTCTTTTCCCAAAGACCTTTGCATAGAATTCACAAAAGTGCAGACCTGTCCGGAACCAGCCACACAACTGAACTGCTGGAATACACAAAGACTGACTGAAACCTGAGTATAAAGATGGAACTAACTTTCAGTAAGTATGCCAATATTTCCTAACCAGAAGCATAGGGTCCAAACCAGTGGTGACTTAAAGATTCCTATGATCTCCAGGTCTGGGGAGCTGAACAACAAATTCACTTGCGAGATTCATGATTAGTAACCTGAGGAAAGTTTCTGAAAAGCATGTCAGGAGGGGCTGCCTACATCATACCTCGATAGACAAAGCTGATTAAGGATGGGCATTCATTGTGCCCTTATTCAAAGAAGAGACTGTTCAGGAGAAATGGAGTGTGGGAGGGATAAAAGTATGGCACTCCAGCAAAATGAGGTGCAACCCACAATGAGGTTGAGGTAGGGAGTCTTGAATGTGTCCAACCAGAATAGACTACATCACCACCTGTGTCACAGAATTTGACAGGACATTCTGTGATCTAATACCAAGAAGTGCTGACGAGCAATGAAAACTGCGGCCACCAGATGAAGTCAGACCTACAAACAACTGTAAGTACCAAGAAAAGACCAGAACAGTAGGGGCAGTGTCAGTGCTGGGACCTGGGGTGGGCACCTCCTTGTTTGGGAGGTGGGTGTTGTCACAAGCTCGATGACGAGGAGCCCCGCAAACCCCAGAGAGCCTCTGCCTGACTGTTGCTGTAATGTACCTTAGTTTGCAGACACATCAGCATGCAGGGTTGCCTCTCTGGGCTGGGCTGTCATCAAGACCAATGCATACCCGCTTGGTGTGCCGTGCTGGATGTACAACATGGAGCTTTCTGTTTCTGCTGACAATGGGCCCCACAGGCAGTGCCTTGAGGAAGACCTCCATAAATTCTGCAACTGGGATAGAAAAGGTTGTGTGACATTGCTCCCCAAAGGGAGGAAAGAGTGCACACTATGGTGGGGACAGAATAGCTATTCTGTTGTGGCACAAAATGATTAGGGTAACAAGAGCTACTCCACCAAGGCACACTGGGTTTCTCCTTCCAGGTCCAAGGACCAGTGTTTATTACCAGTCAAAACTGGACCCGCACCCACAAAAATGCACCATGAGTACTATTTCCATGTGTGTTAGCTTCAAAGATGGATTTGGTTTCACGGAAGAAACCAAATCCATCATGAACTCTATCCACTCCGGCGCCCCTTCGGACCCCTGCCCGCACTTCATCTTTAACAAAGCCGACGACATCATCGCCCCGCACCTCCAGACCGTCATCAACTCTTCTTTTTCTTCTGCTACCTTCCCCGAATGCTGGAAACACGCCGAAGTCAACGCCCTACTAAAGAAACCTACGGCTGACCCGAGCGACCTGAAAAACTTCCGCCCCATCTCTCTTCTGCCTTTCCCAGCCAAAGTAATAGAGAAGACCGTCAACAAACAGCTGACCACCTTCCTGGAAGACAACAACCTGCTCGACCCCTCACAAACCGGATTCCGAACCAACCACAGCACTGAAACCGCCCTCATCTCAGTCACTGACGACATCAGAACCCTGATGGACAACGGTGAAACAGTCGCCCTCAGTCTGCTCGACCTCTCGGCTGCCTTTGACACCGTCTGTCACCGCACCCTAATCACCCGCCTACGCTCCACCGGAATCCAAGGCCAGGCCCTGGACTGGATCGCCTCCTTCCTCTCAAATCGTTCCCAAAGAGTTTACCTCCCTCCGTTTCGCTCAGAACCCACCAAGATCATCTGCGGCGTACCCCAAGGCTCATCACTCAGCCCGACACTCTTCAATGTCTACATGAGCCCCCTCGCCAACATCATACGCAAGCACGACATCATCATCACCTCCTACGCCGACGACACGCAACTTATACTCTCCCTCACCAAGGACCCCGCCAGCGCCAAGACCAACCTACAAGAGGGTATGAAGGACGTCGCAGATTGGATGAGGCTTAGCCGCCTAAAGCTGAACTCTGAAAAAACGAAAGTCCTCATCCTCGGCAACACCCTGTCCGCCTGGGACGACTCCCGGTGGCCCACAGCCCTCGGCACCGCACCGACCCCCACAGACCACGCCCGCAACCTCGGCTTCATCTTGGACCCCCTTCTCACCATGACCAAGCAAGTCAACGCCGTGTCCTTCGCCTGCTTCCTCACCCTCCGCATGCTCCGCAAGATCTTCTGCTGGATCCCCGCCGACACCAGAAAAACCGTGACCCACGCCCTCGTCACGAGCCGCCTGGACTACGGCAACACCCTCTACGCCGGGACCACAGCCAAACTTCAAAATCGCCTGCAACGCATTCAAAACGCCTCGGCCCGCCTCATCCTCGACATACCCCGCAGCAGCCACATCTCCGCACACCTGAGACACCTGCACTGGCTCCCAGTCAGCAAAAGGATCACCTTCCGACTTCTTACCCACGCACACAAAGCCCTCCACGACAAGGGACCGGAATACCTCAACAGACGCCTCAGCCTCTACGTCCCCACCCGCCTCCTCCGCTCCTCTGGCCTCGCACTCGCTGCTGTCCCTCGCGTCCGCCGCTCCACGGCGGGTGGGAGATCTTTCTCCTTCCTGGCGGCCAAGACCTGGAACTCCCTCCCCACCAGCCTCAGGACCACCCAGGACCACTCCGCTTTCCGGAGACTCCTAAAGACCTGGCTGTTCGAGCAGCGATAACCCCCCCTTTTTCCCCTAGCGCCTTGAGACCCGCACGGGTGAGTAGCGCGCTTTATAAATGTTAATGATTTGATTTGATTTGAAAGTACTTTTATTTTTGCTTTAAGACCAAAATACTGATTTCTGTTGAGTTTAGAGTCTCGAAAACCACACCAACTCCATCACTAAGATTTAGATTACTGTACTTTGGTACTCTGAGTATGAAGTGCTTATGTGATGCAGCTGTTGATCAGTTTTGGATTCACTACTAAGATTAAGTTCTAGGATATTAGGGTAAGCTTCTATGTTTTACTCAAACTGAGCCGAGTAGCTCTTGATTGCCTTGGGACTCTGGAACAATATCACACATTAATGAATAAACAAACCAGTAACAATAAACCAGATGCACTAAGCTTTTAATGGTTGCAAACACTCTGAATCAATGTTGGTGACTGTTAAAATGCTTTTTTGAATGCTCTAATTCCATTTTAGGAGTTGGTAAACTTTTACTGACTCTTAAAATTGTATTGGAGTCATTACCAAATTGATATTTGGAAGGGGCATGTTCTAGGCATTCTTTCTAAATACTAAATCAGTATGAGCTGTTTCAATGTTTTACAACTGAAATACGGCCGCAAAACATTGAAAAACTACAGCAGTTGAGGTGTTAAAAGGAAGGGGATGCTCTTTGGACCCTTTCCCCTTTGTGAATTATTAAAAATCTTGTTGGCGAATCAGCTGTCATGCAAGGGACTACTAAGACATCTCAAAAAACCTTTGAAAAAATAAAACTTTCTTTTCTTTAAATACCTCACCCCCTTTTCTTTAAAGAAAATGGGCTGCATTTAGCAAAAAAGTGTACTTCACTAGTTGGCGATCCCAGAATTAATACTTTGCTGACCCTAGCATGCCACCATACCTGTGATGCCCTCCAATTATAGTGAGTTGCAATTTGTGACCTACCTCATTAATATTCACGAGGAGGGTGAGATGATGACCCACTACAATTCAGAATTTTATGAATCGACCTATTGATGTAGGTGTCACTTATGAAAATAGTTACTGGTTGTAAAAATGCTGGTCATTATTTGTTCATTATTTTCAACCAATATATTGTGACCAGTTTCTTGTACATCTGCCCCAAAACGTCTTCAGAAAGCTCAAATATACAATTGAGAGTCAATGCCTACGTCTGACAAAGTGAAGATTTTTATAACCAGGGTCACTGGAGTTATGCAGTTGTGTGCCTGCAGCAATATTTGCATAGTTATAGGTGAGTCACATTTGCGACATAATCCATCATCTGCTACACAATCTGCACATTTTAACAAAAAAAAAATTCTATCTTAAATGGTTCAAAAGTTACTAAAAATGGAGTGGACGGCCATTTCAAAAGAATCACTGGTTTTTATTGCTGTATGTGGATGTTAAAATGAAGTGCAACCAATGCCCAGAAAGTTTTGACAAGTGTAAACATGACTAAATAAAAAAGTAATACTATCACAAAATGTGGCACATTATACAGCATAATTTGTCTTGTTTGAACAGTAAACATTCCAGATAAATTAATCCTGTCACCAGCCAACTTGGCATTTCATCCTTCTGATGTCAACAAAATGAAAGCCTTTGCTACTGGTGACACCTGCTTTCATTTTTACTTTATGTTGCATAGCTAAACTATAAATTGGTTTAATTCTTTCAAACTCACCATGTGTGTACCAAGAAATAATTTATACCATCATGTGAAAAATACGAATGGTTCATATTGTCCTCATGATTTATTTTTTAACTCCAGAGAAATTTGCTCAAACAATGGCAGGTAATGTTTAATTGAATTTTGATTGCAACAGCAGAAGCACTTTTAACTATAGCTTCTGAAAAATGTAGGTGGGTGGAGGAGTTTGAAAATGTAGCCAAATTGTAAAATTATATATCTTTGACTGGAATTTCCAAAGAAAGTGGACATGGGCAGCAAATTGAATGAGTGTGGGAATATATGCGAGTCCAGTAATGTTCTGTTCTTCTGGTAGAACTTGTACTTTCATGACATTGGCCACATGTTCGTGGGAGTACATTGAGAACTACTGCAGTATTCTTTAAGAGATCAATATGTACAACCATTGGCCACATATCTAACATCAGCAAAACAATTAAGGTCATGCGATATAATGCTCTGAGTGATGCCAGAAAAGTAATTAGGGCCTGATTAGGAGTACGTTGGTCCTAAGACCACCATACCCGTGGTTTTGGTCCAACCCCAGCATTCTTAGTAGTCCGACCGCCAGAATACGATGCTGGTGGTCAGACCTCCACAAGACTGCTGCCACTGCCAGGATCTTGGATCCCAATGCGTTGGCAGTGGAAAAAGCCGTGGTCAAGCATTGCAGTGCTGATGTTGGCACCGCTGTGCTGATCACAATTTGCCTTTCTGCCAGCCTTTTCATGGTGGGGACACCGCCATGAAAAGGCTGTCGGAAAGGCAGAGACTGGGCACAGAGGGGCACCAGCACCACCCATGCCCATGTCATGGGCAGTGCAGAGGCATCCCTATCAGCACAGTCTGAATGCACACTGTCTGCAATGGCAACAGTGTGCATTCCAACTATGATGGCAGCGCAGACAGTGCAGTGGAATTGACCCCAGCTCTCCCTTAGAGCCAAAGCCAAAGACGCAGCACTGTCTCTGTCATGCAGCCCAGTGGGAACATCATAATACGGCGGTGGGGAGGCCACTGGATTAGCAGCGCCCTCCCCACCGCCATATTGGCGATCCCAGGGTCGGACTGCAAAGGTTCTAATCAGGGCCTTAATCAGTTCCACATCCCAATACTTGCTTCATACAAATACAGATTCAAATTATGGTAGCTAAAATCAGAAAATGAAATGACAACTCAATATAGAACAAGCTTTGGCAAAGGCAATAGGTCTGACTTAAAAATGAAAAAGCCACTTCAGCCACCGATTAGTTTAGGCACTACAAAATAATTCATGCACTCTGTCACTCATCGGTGCACTGAAATATCTATTCATCCAACCATTGAGTCAATTTGCATTCACTCATCCATGCACAATAAAACAGGCACACACCCATTAAGCATATGGAAAATAAGTTTAAAAAAAATTCTAGTAGAAACTTGATCGGCTATGTTTGGAATTAAAAATAATTGCCTATGTGCAAAGGAATTGTTCATAGGGTATCATTGTTTTAAAGGACAAATATAGTTGCCATGTTTAAAAGCAGTGTCTTGGCCAACTTGGAGCAGTACAAAAAATGATACTAAATGTGCAATACTATGCCAAGATGATCATTCAATAAAGATTGCACTGGGTGGCCATCCTTGAATGTTAAAGTGTACAATATATCATATTTGCACTATTCCAAATTAATTAATACGATGTATCTAAACATGCCTGCCATCTTATAACCCCATAACAGTGATATAAAATTGACAATGCCATTCTGAGATGGAAAGCCATTTAAAATATTGGGTGCACTGGATGCATTACACTGTAGTTGAAATGAGTGACAAGGAGAACACAGTCTACCATTGATTATATTTTTATTTCTACTTATTTGGCACAATTTGTCCTTTCATTTGAGATCTAGCAGCACCATTATAGTGATAAAAATCTCCTATCTTTGGTGCTAAAAGGGGAGGTAGGTGAACCCGATGCCTCTCCCTTGGGCCTTGCAAACTCTGACATTAATTTCCATATTCAAGCCCGTAGACTGAAATGGAGCAAGCTTAGTCCGGATGAAGTCACTAATGTTGTGCTCAGAGTTTGTAGAGAAAAGATCACTCTGTGTTTGCATAATGTCACTTCTGGTGAACCCTTATTAAATGCCTTTCCAAGGATTTGTAAGCAATTAGCTTCTACCTTAATGAAGCTGTCAGGCCAAGTTAAGGTGGGTGGGGAAAGTTGGTTTGAAATGAAGTGCTCAGAAGTGCACCAAAGGTTGATGCCTGCACTTAAACAAAGTCTCAGGACAAGCATGAAATAGTTAGGAGAAGGAAAACCTATAAATATTCCCTAGCAGCTCGTAAAAAAAGGAATTCGGAAGGAAGCCCAGAATGATTTATTGTGTCCTGGCATTCTCAAAGGGTTGTAAATTTCCCCACAGATTGCACCATATCTGCGGATACATGGGTTTCTCATTTCCAGGGCATTTATGGGAACCCCCTAGAGCACTCCCAAGTGTCAACTCAGGTACTACGGCAGGTTAATCATGATCTTTTTTTTTTTTTTAGGAGGAAGTGACTGAGGCTATTATGGTCATACCAGAGGATAAAGCACCCTACCCATATGGAGTTCCAGCAGAGCTCTACAAGTCAGATCCATCCTTGTTGGCAAACATTCGTACCCATGTTTTTAATTACTGCAAATTGGGCATGCCATCTGCCTGGTCCCAATCTGTTATCATACCAGTTTTTAAGAAAGGGGCACACACAAATCCAAGATGCTACAGACCCATATCCGTCATTGTCTTGGTGGTTTTAGTCCTAGGGAGGGTGATTTTGGCCATAGTGACTGGTTGGAGCAGCACTACATTATCTCCAACCTACAATTTGCGTTTAGGCCTGGGAAAAATACCACAGATCAATTGCTTAACCTCCAGATGATAATAAGGAAATATATGGTGGCCAAGAGAGACACATTACACCTGGCCTTCAAGGACATAACATCCGCATTTGATATAGTGAATAGATCCAAACTGTGGCCTCTGTTGATCAGTATGGGATTGGAGCAAAATAATGTAAACTTTCTTCATGAGCTCCACCTGGATCTTTCTGCTAACATTAGGTATAACTACATGGGGAGTCTCTCTTCTTAATTTACCACTTATAGGGGTGTGAGAAAGGGATGTATATTGGCCCCCTTGTTATTTACATTACATATCAATGTCCTGGGTCCATCTTTATGTTCTGCTTGCAGAGATTTTCCTCGGTCAGGGACCCAGCTTATACCAGCACTTCTTTATTCAGACGATGCTTTGCAGCTTGCCAGGACATCAGTTGTCCTTCAACATCTATTGAACTCTGTTGTAGAGTTTATGATCTCCCCGGAGCTCAGTACCAATTTTGCTAAGTCTCATACTACGGTTTTGCACCAGAGAAATAGAACTCAAAGGCCTACAAGGCAATATTGTGATGCCATTAAAATTACTAGTGCTTCAACATTTTCCTATCTGGGAGTCCAGTTTGATGATAGCCGGGTCATGGGTTCCTTTAAAAAAAGCAAAAAAAAACCTCTATGTCAAGAGCCTCCACGGCTCTTCTTAATTTTGCCAAAAGATTGGGAACTAAACCAGTGCTGGCCCTGCTGAGGCCATATTGGGCTATAAGTGTTTCTATTGCCTGTTATTGGTGTGAGATATGGGGATCTGAAGATCCCAAGGAATTACAAATAGTGAAGAATAAACTCCTTCGGAATATGGTCTTGGTCCCCCATTCTGTAGCATCTTACATTGTACACGAAGAATTGGGGGTGGGGTATATCTCTGACCAGGTATTAGTTTCTCCCCTTTTGCTTTAGATTAGGACCTGGATTAACCCTGTTTTGGCTTTTATTAAGGCAATACTTGAAGAAAGTCTTTATTTGGATCATGTTAAAAGCATTCCCTGTTTGTGCCACATCGGGAGCTTGGCTCAGAAATTGGGAAGCCCAGATCTGTTTACCTCCCCTGAGAAGCTTACCAAGAGTGATCTTTGCTGAGTGAAGAACCTAATTTTATCCATTATGCCTGCAGAGCGGGAGGCAAGGGAGCTTTCTAAACCAACTGTAAGGGCGTAAATCCTGTTAAAAACCTGTTCTTCGACAGAACAGTATTTATTTGAGACCTGGTTACCTTACCACCGCCTCCTGTTAACTAGGTTCAGAATAGATTTGGTACATTGGTTACTTGCTGTACCTCAGGGGAGACAGCAGGGGGAGAACTTAGTTTCCTAAACCGGCGATCACTTTTCTACTCAGGACACTCTGCATTTTATGTTTTTCTGTGAATACTACTGTTTCCACTTCAGTGCTTAATTCATTCACTTTTAAAAGGGAAGGGTTTTGTACAGGCTTAACCAGCCTTGATATATATCATCATCAACACACATCTTTATTCGGCTGTAAGCCATAAAAGGAAAATACAATCAAAAGAAACATCGTTTCAACAGCAGGTATTCACATGAATAATAAAACCAATTTACATAAGTAACAGATAACACTCATAAGATCAATAAATAGCAATAATTTTCATCATTACTTTGACTAAAAGTTAGAGAAAGTTTCTAAAATTAATCTCCTGCCCGAGATAATACCACTACTTTATTAGCTAGCTAATAGAGAGCTATTTAACCATTATATAAAACAATAAATAGATGGGAAGGAATGTTCTTAAAATGCATAAATACCTATATTTTTCTTCATATAAAAGACTAAAATTACATCTTAAGCAAGATAATTTCCCAGAGTCTGTTAACTTGCTTGGAGGAGAACCTATTAACCACTTAAGTCATCATCAAATTTATCTATGAATGTTTATTGAATCTGAGCTTATTAAAACCTCAAGCCCTCCTTGTCCCTGATAAATGAGATCGCTAAAAGAAAACGACTTATTCCAAAGACAATGGATGGGGTGATGGTAGATCTAAGCAGTCTAGTGGCTTCATTGTAATTTCTAATTCCTTCATTCCTACAGATAGGTCGAATCCATTTTTTCCTTGGTTTATCGTAGGCTTTACAGATTAACAAAACATGATCCACCGTTTCAGTAGTCTCCATATTACACAACCCACACTTCGCCTCATGATTATTCTCACTCCGGGGGCTCCATTTTATAGTAAAAGCCATAGTCTGAAGGATCCCATATCGAAACTTCATAAATAGTGTTTTCGCTCGCCTAGGGTGGATTGTATCTAACCAGTCCTCAGCTCTTGGTGTTGGTTTAATTGATATATCTTAAGATGCAATTAGTCCCTCGAAGAGCTTTTGTTGCAAGTTATTTGGGGGCTGAGATATAGGAAAAGGTGTAGATGAAGGGATTATCTACATGGTTTAAGCTTCAGATGGAATACATGTTGAATTGTTTTTTTCATGATTTTGCATCTTTTCTATGCTCGCCTATTTCAATTATTTGCAGTTTTTTCATGTTTTTAATGCTTTAAACGTTTTTATGCATGTTTGTTTGTCTTTTGTATGCTAGGTGCTCTAAAAATAAATGAAAGAAACAAGATTGGCCTCATTTAATTAAGCACACATTTTCAGGCAGATGTGCATATGTGATCTGCAAGAATAGAGCCAATAGCCGAAATAGACTACATCAGTTCCACATACAGCATGCTTTTATGGTGAGAAGACACTTGAACCTATAGAAGAGAGATGACTGAAAGATTCTTTATGTATGTATATTTGTATTTTTTTGGTAAATCTTATTTATTAATGGTTTTTAACAGTGGAGACAAGACATGATACCATACTGGTGAGATTATCAGTGAGATCCGTGTAGTAGTAGCCTTCCCCTACATTCCCACATGTTCACAAATTAGCTGACCATCTCATGAAATTCGGATAGCCTGAGCCTGGCGGGACCCTATGAAACAAATTCACTACAGATACCGCCCCTGTAGGCATTCTAGGATCCCCAAATCTTTGTACATTTTCGGGACACTCCCGACCCTCGTACACCAATCATTCGGTGAGCATGATCCAATCCATATATTTTTCCCATTCCTCCAGCTGAGACGGCTGCTTTGCCACCCATTTTCTTGCAATGTTGTGTTTGGCCACTAAAAATTCCAGTGTCCACCATAACTGCTTCATACGTGTCACTTCAATCTCACCCTAGATATTCAGGAGACACCCCTTCGCAGATGCCGCACAGGCGTTTCCAGTTACCACACAAATGCACTCCACTTCTGTTCAATAAATTTGAATTATAGGACATGCCCAAATAATATGGTAAAATGTACCAAGGTATCCACATCTGCGTCAGCAGTCCTCTCCCCCTATTGGACCAAGGGCCTTGTTTATACTTTTGCCACAAAACTGAGCAAACGCAGTTTTGCGGCAAAATGTATAGTGTTGGATTCGCCATTCCACAATGCCAGCCAGGCGCCATATTGGAGGAATGGCGCAAGCCGGCACTAAACTTGGGCTAGCATCTTCAAAAAAGACGCTAGCTGCAGGGAAGGAGGGGGTTGTGCGTCAGAAAATTAAGCTAGCCTGGTTAGAGGCAAAAAATGCCTTTAACCAGACTAGCTCCATTTCCTGGTGCACAGCCACCAAAAACATGACTCCTGTCTTAGGAAAGACAGGAGTCATGCCCACCACACCAATGGCCAGCACAAGGCACAAGTGTCCCCTGGGCATGGCCATTGCACCCTGTGCAATGGAGGGGGCCCTATGTTAGGGCCCCCGATGGCACTTTAAAAAAAAGTTGAAAAAAACTTATCCTACTTACCTCATCCTCTGGTGTCTCTCTGGTGTGGGTGGGGGTGTTCCTGGGGCTTGGGGACGGCACCTGTGGACCCATTCCATGGTGTTTAACCATGGAAATGGGTCCACAGGTCCCTAACGTTTGGTCTGCCCCAGGGATTAAATAATGGTGCAAAGCAAGCTTTGCACCATTATTTAGCCCTTCCTCCCACCTGTGCTTCATTTTAGCATGGGGGATAAATATGGGGCTATGGGGATAGCACCATTTGTTAGATGGGAATGCCTACCTTGCATCTCATTGACGCAAGGTGTGTGCACGCATCCAAAAAATGGTGCAAAGTCCTATATTTTGACGTTAGATGTGTCTTTTTTTATTTATTTTTTATTTTTATTTAGAACACACAGCGGGTTACATGTTTGCAACATAAAAGAAGAGAAATAAAAATAAAAAAAGAGTCTTAAGTACATCAATGTTGTCATACAGGGGAAACATGCATTCTATTCTAAATCAATAGTCATAGTTTCTGCTTTTAAAGATCTCATATAAGATTACTTATTTAATTAACATATTCTCAAGGCCCAGAGAGCCATGCAGAAAAGGGTGCCCAAGCTCTAGTGAGTCTTTTACCGGCCACTGCTCCTTTTAGTTCATACAGGCTATTCTCCAAGTGATACATAGATAAAAGTCGTGAAAACCATTGATTAAATCGTGGGGGTCTACATCACGCCACAGAGATGCTATGCAGCTGCGAAATACCGACATTGCTATGAACAGGAAATATCTATCTCGACTATTACAGACTGCATGATCAACTCCCAGCAAAACCATTTTAGGTGTCAGATAGATAGTCTGTTTCAAGATTTTCTTCAATATATCGGATATCCCGGTAATCAGACTTTCCAGTTTTACATATTGAAAAAACATATGACAGAGATCTGCATTCGGGCAACCACATCGTGGACACATGATTCCCATTGTTTTCCCCCAGCTCGCAATCTTAGCAGGTGTATAGTATAAATTATACAATACCATAAAATGTTGAGCTTGCGGGCTCGCAGACAATAAAACAGTCCGTGCCATTTCCATAGATTCACAAACCTCTATCTCTTTAGCTCCAACCCGTCCTTCCCATTTTTTAACAAGTAAAACCCGGTCATCCAATATAGCATTTAGAAGCAACGGATACAGGTTTTTAATGCCGCAGCTAGTGGGGTGTCGTGAAACTTCCATTAGTTTAATCTTGTCTATGTGCCAACCTTGGGTCATACTAGTTAGTAGAAAAGCTCTAATCTGTAAAAAATTTAAAAAGTCTGTTTTTTCCAGCGCAAATTCCACACTCAGTTCCTCAAATGATTTGAAGTGGCTGCCAGAATGAAAAAAGTCCCCGACTTTATGAATGCCCCGGTTACTCCACCTCAAACAATAGTGGTCTTTAAATATCGCCGGAAACGTGGGAGTAATCCACAAGGGAGTGTAGTAGCAGATTCGTCCTATACCTATCTTGCGCTTAACCTGGGTCCATGCCTTAAATGCAGCATAGATTACCTTAAATTTAACCTTTTTGTAGTAGCTGGGTTCTAGAATCCGCAGAAAGACTGCATCTGCTTCTTTGCCTAAAATCAGGGTATATATCGAAGGGAGAGCATCTTGCCCGGATCTATCTGTGACATAAAGTGTCTGTGCATACTAAAGCACTGCTGCCAGATAATAAAGTTTAAAGTTGGGAAGTGCCCACCCCCCTTTCTCTCTAGGAAGAGTCATATAGTGGAAAGCCCGGCGCGGCTTTGTATAGGACCAAATTAAGCTATTAACCAATCCCTCTATTAGTTTGAACCAGTCTTGCCCAATCTCTAGGGGGATTGTTCTAAAGAGATAGAGTATTTGGGGTAGAAAGACCATTTTTATCACGTTGCAACGTCCCATAAGTGACAAATGTAGATTGTTAATGCGAGCAAGATCTTTCCTAGTCTTTGTTAAAATCGGGCCCATGTTTATTTTCACAACTTCGTCAAGGTTTACTGTGAGTTTAACACCTAAATATTGTACCTGTGTCAGCGCCCGCCCATCCTTAAAATCTATTGAGTCGTTCACCAACATTTGGCATTTACTTTTGTTCAGCAAATAGCCAGATCTTTTCCCAAACATCAGGGCTTCCTGCTCTATTTCCAATATAGCAGTCCTGGGGTCCGTGGTCACCACCGCAATATCATCTGCATATGCTAAAATCTTAGTACACCCTCCTTTCAATCAGACTGGAATGATCCGATCATTCCTGATCATTCTCCTGATCAAGGGGTCAATATATAGCGCAAAAAGCAGTGGTGAACACGGGCACCCTTGTCGCGTACCTCTCTGGATACTGATTGAGGTCGACTTTAGCCCGGCAACTTGTATCGTAGCCGTTGGTTTGTGGTAAAGCTGTTGAATTGCTTTAACAAACCCGGGACCGATGTTATTTTTACACAAGACAGACCATAAAAAGGGCCAGTGAACCCGATCGAAAGCTTTTTCCGCATCTAGCAAGATTACTGCCATGGGAAGCTTGGCTGTTGCACTAACATCAAGTAACGTGATGACTCGTCTTATATGATCTGCCGTGCTCTTCCCCGGGATGAAGCCATGCTGCCATGGAGATACTAAACCTGAGATTACCACACTCAGGCGACTGGCAAGTATTTTAGCATAAATTTTGGCATCGCTGTTAATTAGAGAAATTGGGCGATATGAACCAGGCTGCGTGGGTTCCTTGTCCTTTTTCAAAAAGACCACTATCTTAGCCTCCCCCCAGGTTGAGGAGCCCCTGCTTGTACTTCAATAAATAAATTAAGCAACTGTTTACATATCTCCACAAAAAAAACTTTGTAGAATTCCAGTGGAATTATATCCCCCCCTGCCGCCTTCCCGCTTGCCAAGGCGCGAGTTGCTATCTCCAATTCTTCCAATGTCATAGATGCTTCTAAAGCTGCCTTATCTTCCTCTCTTAACTGATCTGATATCTCATTGCCCGTAGCATCGATCCCTTCCTCTTCTTGGGGCTGTTCTTCCTGGGTATATAATTTTTGATAGAATCGTCTAAAAACTTCCATAATCTCTGGACCGTTGTGTACAATCCGCCCCTCTTCATTCACTAAACTTTTAATGCTCCCAAATACCTGCTTTTGTCTTATTCTTAAGGCCAGCTGTTGGCCCACTTTCCCGCTATACTCATAGCATTTCTGGCGATATACTAAATATTTTGCAGCAGGCTTATCCATAAAAATCTTAGTGGCTTCTGCCTTAATGATATTCACCTCACACAGAATGTCTGCGATCTCTACTCCGCTGCGGATCACTTCCCCTAGTCGCTGCTCTGCTTTAACCAGCTTTGTCTGAACTAATTTTAACTGATCCATGCGTATTTTCTCCTTTCTTACCCCATAGCTCAGGGTTTCTCCTCTGACAGCAGCTTTGAATGTATCCAAACTGTCTGGCAAGAAGTAGAGTCCTGATTTATCTTAAAGAATTCCGGGATCCATTCCTTCATTTTTTGGATATACTCTGGATCGGCTAATAGTGCCCTATCAAATGTCCAAGATCTAGGCTGCGGGCCCTTTCTCCCAATCTCTAAAGCCAAAACCAATGGGTTGTGGTCTGATATGATTCTAGGAAGTCTGTTGATCCTTATTTGGTTTTGTAGAAAGGCTGTCACAAAAAAGTAGTCTAACCTGACTAATTTCTTATGCGGGGCAGAGAAAAAGGTGAACCCTGAGTCCTGCGTGCAACACAGCTGCCAGACGTCGATCAAGCCATGATTAATGGCCAATGATTGAAGTGCCCTAAAAACTTTATTCTTTCTACCCAGGTAGAGTGTTTGTTCCTGAATGGGTTCTTTATTATCTAAATGTATATTGAAATCTCCACACATTATGATAGGTGTTGCCCAGGTCGCCAGTTCTAAATTAAGCCAATCCAGTATCTCTGGATCATCTGTGTTGGATCCATAAATAGAACATAGAGTGAACCTTAGCCCCTTAGCCGAACATTCCAACAGAACCAGCCTGCCGAGTTTATCAGTGAATTGTTTATGTATAACCAAAGTACTGATCCGAGTTAATATCGCGACCCCTCTAGTGGTTGTGTGTTGGTGTGTAAAAACCGCTAGCTTCCAGCCATAAAACTCCATTAGTTGCTTTTGTGTAACTGGGATATGTGTTTCCTGCATACAAATAATATCGACATTCCATGACTTGAAAACCTCTCCTACAAGCTGCCGTTTTTTGTTATTATTGAGCCCACAAACATTCACTGTGGCAATACGTATTTCACTTAACTGTCCCATTTTCATGGATGTTGGTCCTTCTGGCTCCCCTGTATGCCCCATTCAAATTTGCTGCTTTCACACCATGTCCCATTTTCCACTGATGAGAGCCATCCCCACTCCCCCTGCTGTGTGTCCCATTATCCTTTTTGTCCCTGTGACCCCCCCACCCTCCTTTAACCCACCCCCCAACCCTTACCCCTACAAATGGAATCGCCAGGCTCCTGAGCCTGTAAGATGGTATTTGCCAGTCCCGCTCCCGTTAGCCCACCCATACGTAAAAAAAACCTTTACACATCTATTACCAATCCTTACCCGCGGCCCCTCTTCTTCACCCTCCCGATCGAAACCCTTGACCAATAAACAATTCAAAGGGAAAAAAAAGGGCCAAAAAGAGATACATGAAAAGAAAAAAAAATAGAAAAAAAAACATTGGGAGAGTAGAGAGCGGAGTGAGGGGGGAGTTTACCTACCCCCAATCAGTATCACATACATTTACATATAAATGGCTATTTACGTCAAACCCTCCCCCCCCTTCTCCCGTACCCCCTGCACTTGTCCAGTTTTCAGTTGCTGTACATATTCCCCTGCCTTAATTTCTGAGAGAAAAAATCTTATAGTTGTTTTATAGACAACTTTTAGACGTGCAGGGCTTAACAAGTAGGCTTCCGCCCCCAACTCTTGGAATTAAGCAATCATCTGCCTGAGTCGCCACCGTCTCTCTACAGTGGCATGTGCAAAGTCTGGCCTACTAAAGAATGATACACCTTCCACCATCACCTTTGAATTGGGGCGAGCTTTTTCAAACACAGCCTGTCTCAATAAAAAATTACCAAAATACACTATAATAGCCCGTGGATAGCTCTGGTCTCTACCGGCAGAGGTCAAGGCTTGTTTTTTCCTCATTAACGGAAAACGGTGTGCTCTCTGAATCTCCTTTTCCCAATCCCACCCAATCAGGTCTGGGAATGCTTTCTTAAAAAGTAAAGCTATGTAGGCCCTAGTATCCTGCCCCTCAAGGTCCTCTGCTATACCCAAAATTCTCAAGTTATTCCGCCGCTGGCGGTTTTCCGCCTCTTCCAGTTTCCATTGAATATCCGAGATCTGCTGTCCTTGTGTCGTCGTCTGTGCTGTTGCTGCTTTAACTTCGATTTCCAGCTCCTCAGTTCGAGTCTCCATGGTGGTGATGCGTACACCAATGTCCTGGCAAGATTTGCACACTTTTTTAATGGATAATTGTAACTGTCTGTTTGCTGCTTTCATTTTCCTGCTCTCCCTCTGTGCCTGTTCATGATTCTGAACAATTGTCCTGTAGATAAGATCCAACGAGGGAGGCTCTGCAGGGCCACCCATGGAAGGGGGCACTAGAGTACTGCAGGCCGAGTCACTTTTCGAAAAGGCCTGTTGGGTGGCCGTATAGTCCCACTGCATTTCACCATCCTCCTCTTGAGGCTTGAGCGGGTCTCTCTTAAGCTTGGCCCCTGAACTACTCCTAACATCAGTTTGCTCGACTGATTTTCTTCTACATGTTGAGTAGTTGGATACCCAGATACTTGCTGCAGAGCTACTTTCAATATCTGAGTCTGTTAAAGGAATTTCTTCGTCTAAGTCTGAGTCTCTAGACTGATCGGAGAGAGAAAAAAAGTTTTCTGCTGTATCTAATGGCCCCTGATCGATGTTTACTGGTTCCGCCTCTTTCCCCCTCTGGACTGGAGCTGGAGGGGTAGTCTCATATGTCGTTGGGGACTTGGCCATACCCTCAGCTTGTTGCGAGTTTAACTTGCAGCTTAACGTACAAGGTTGTATTTCACATTTCTCTGGATTAGATTCCTGAGGCCCCTGATTTGAATCTTTGGGATCCTGCTCAGATAATTTCTCACACCCCATTGGGAGGGGGGGGCCACCACCTCCCCGCTCTTTCCTGGACTTGTACTATCGGTCTCTTGACTAGGTGGCTCCCTCCCCCCTGTATTGCATTTAGTAGTGAGTACTTCAAGAAATGTAGATGCAACAGGTACCTGCTCATCATTGACTCCTGGCACGTTATATTGCGAATCACATACAGCCTTTTCCGTGGAGCTTTGCTTAAGCCGCATCATGCTAGTAAACATTGTTTGAACAGAGTACCTGGTGTCTTTTTCCATGTCGGTTGTTTTATGCAGGCCCCCTTTTACTTGAGGATTGCTGTGCTCCTTCAATCCGGGGACCAGTAGCTTTTTGTCCTTTCTGGTTCCTCCTGGATCTTGGTTCTGCCGTGCCCGTAAGGAGCGAGGGGTCCTGTTTAACTTCGGCGCCATCAGGGCATCCCACACACCCCACCATTATTTAGCCCTTCCTCCCACCTGTGCTTCATTTTAGCATGGGGGATAAATATGGGGCTATGGGGATAGCACCATTTGTTAGATGGGCATGCCTACCTTGCATCTCATTGACGCAAGGTATGTGCACGCATCCAAAAAATGGTGCAAAGTCCTATATTTTGACGTTAGATGTGTCTAATGTCAAAATATAAATATGGAGTTAGGTTTGTGCCAAATTTGCTTTAAAAAATGATGCAAATTTGGCGCAAACAAAGTATAAATATGCCCCCTAATTTGAACAGGAGGACCTGGGTATAGAATGTTCTGTGGAGAATTTTTTATTTTTTCAGTCTAAACCCTGCCCGGATGGCCCCGTCTGTGGGGGTGCCAGAGCCTCCACCCATTTATCGTCTTCCATTTCTCTTAGGTCGTGTACCTATTTCTTCCTTAAGTGGGTTAAGGAGTCAGGGATGTTGTTGAGTAGTTTCCTATATGTTAGGGAGATCGCTCTCCAGGGCATGGTTTCATCCAGCAAGCGCTCCTACAGGGGTGAGGACTCGGGAAGGCGGTTGCCCTGGGCAATACTGCCATGAGTGCATGGCGTATCTGGAGGTAGTGGTAGACCTTGGTGAGGGCCAGGTGGTATTTCTGTCTAAGGCCTAACCATGGGATGATTTCCCCATTCGACCATAGGTTGCCCACTTTACAGAGACTGACCCAGTCCCATTTATCGAGGCCTGCCTGTGCGCCCAGGGTGCCCAGTATTGCAACATCCCACAGAGGGGTTGCCTCCATTACCTTGTCCTTCTATCCAAGGACTTTCAGGGTGGTATGCCAGATGGTAACCACTGTGGCAGTAGGGCTAGATATTCAAGGGCACGTGTGTGGACTGTACAGAGCTCTCAGGTAGCTCGAGGGTTGCATGAGAAATCTGTCCATACAGAACGCTGGCTTGTGTGGCGGAGCATAAACTCATCTATTTACAGTGGTGTGCTGAGCTGCCCAATCACATTTTTGGAGGTCTTGGGGAAATATTGCCCCATCGTACCACCCCCTAATGAGTTTGTGCAGTGCCATTCTGACCAGACCCCCATCCCATAGCAGTGTCCTAATCTCTGAATTGGTTGCCTTGAATTAGGAGTCGTGTACTGGATAAGGTATGTTTTGAAGGACACATAGGAAGTGGGGAAGGGACATAATTTTAAAAAGGGCCACTTTGCCTACAAGTGATAATGGCAGGGACTCCAATGTTCAACATCTCATTTTAATCTACTTAACGGAGGGAGGAGATTCTTCACATAGAATAGATCGGGGTCATTGGTGATAAATATTCCCAGATAGCGAAAACTGTCTTCTGCCATCGCTGCCTCACAGTCCAATGGCAATCGCAGCATCTTACCTTCAAGAAGGTATAACAATGATTTCCTCCAAATGATAGTGTAGCCCGAGTAGCGACCAAAGATTATAATAATTTGAGTAAGTCTATTGAGGCTAGTGTTGGGATCCGTGACATAAAGAAGAATGGAATTTGTGTATAGAGATATTCTGTCATCCGAGTCCTCATGCCATTTAAAACCACTGACCAGAGGGTCCTATCTGACCAAGGCCGCCAGACGCTCCATTGTTACAGTGAAAATCAATGGCAACAGAGGCAACCCTGTCAGGTGCCTCAGCGGAGAGAAAATAACCAGGATATTACCCATTTACTCTGACTTTAGCCAGTGGTTGTGTATTGAGCAATCTTATTCAGCGAGTGAAGAGGGGACTGAAGTCCAGATAGGCAAGGACCTCTAACAGGTATGGCCGTTCTATGATGCCAAATACCATCTTGGCATCAAGAGAGAGCACAAGCGCATCCTCTTGAATGTTGTGAGACTGGCCTAATACCTCGTGCAGGCGGTGTAGATTCAGAGCGGTGCTTCGAGTGGGCATAAAACTTGACTATTCCAGGTGGACCAGGGTGGTGATCCCTTTAAAAAGGCAAGATGCCAGCACTTTGACAAGGATCTTAGATTTAACATTAGGGAGTGAAATCGGCCGATATAAGGCGCAGTCGTCTGGGGTTTTCCCTGATTGGTTATGACCACAATGGTGGCCAGACGTTGGTCTCAGGGTAGGGAGCCTGGTTGTCTGGAGTCATGGAACTTGCATAGCAAATGAGGGACAAGTTTTGTTGCCTACAGTTTAAAGAGTTTCACTATACACCATTCTGCCCAACGGCTTTGCCAGTGGGGAGGTCTCGTATTGCTTGCACAATTTTTGCCTCCGTTAATATCCCTTTTAAGAAGGCCTTGTCAGATGGGTCAAGGGTTGGGAGGTGTATGTTTATCAGGAGTTCCCTGGCCTCTGTCCCTGTAGTGTTAACTGTTGGGTAGTATAATTGTGTATAGTAAGCAGCAAAAGTCTCTGCCAGTTCTTGGGGGTTGTCTGTGTGTGCACCTGTATGAGACCGCAGTGTTGGAACCCAGTGATTTGTCTGTTCCCTCCTGTCTAACCAGGCCAGGAGCTTTACCACATTGTCCCCGACCTCATAGAGGTGGTGCTGTGTTTCCCAATGGCTCTCCTTAGCAGCCTCAGTGGCCACATTCCTGTAATCTTTCTTTTTAAACTGGAGAGAGTGTAGATGAGCCATGGGGCACTGTGATGTAAGGTCCTGCTCTAGATCATATATCTCTTTTTCAATAGTCTTGAGCTTGACACAAGTGTCTTTTTGTATGCCCAATGATCAGGGAGAGGCATCGTCCCTTGATCACAGCCCTGTATGCTTCCCACAGGGTTTGTGGTGAGTCCACTGAGGTTTCGTTCTTGGCGAAATAGGTATCTGTTGTTTTAATAACACCTTCTCTAATGAGTGGGAGTTTAAGGTACCACGGATTAATCCGAATCATGTGGCTGTTTGGGCTTGTGCTTGGTCCCAGAACTGCCCAAAGTGGCGAGTGATCATATGTTTCTGTCCGGGTGATGAACCTCTGAAAAATGGTGGGGAGCGTGTCTGAGGGTAAAGAGGTGATCGATTCAGGAAAGGCTACCATGTGCCCTTGAATGATATGTGCATTGTTGGGAGGTGCGGTGGTGGGTGCGCCAAAGATCAATCAGGCCAAGTGCTATGATAAAGTCTGGGAGTGGATGGCGTGAGGTGGGGTCCTGCCTCGGAGGTAAGCGGGTTCACTCTTCACAGAGCACTAAGTTATAATCTACCCACAGTACTAGTGTACCAATGGCCATTTGAAGCAGGAGGGTTTTGTGGTCAGACAGCAAGGGTTCCTGGAGGTAAGAGAGAGCGTAAACAGAGCAGATATTGATTGTCGTCCCCCTGCATGTGTCAGAGAGGGCCGTGAGTGTCTGACTATGTGTGGTGTGTAGTGAATGGGAGTGTTTTACAAATCAGAATTCCCACGCCCCTTGAACAAGAGGTGTGTATTTCCATTCTGCAGCCCCATCTGTCAAGGGCCCGACAGGCAGAACCCAACAGATAGGTGTCCTGTAGGAGGATACTGTCGGCCGTATGTCGCTTAATGTATTGCAACACCAGTTGTGTTTGATTTTATCTCCCAGACCGTTTACGTTCCAGGAGAGGAATTTTATCTTGAACTGAAGGGTCGAGTCCAATATGTATGTATGTCGGTTTAAGATCAGCCCCACCAGCAGCCCGCATCTGTTCATCATGGGGAAGGGGTCAATTGGGCCCACTCCCAGATCCTAACTGCCTAAAACAATGCTCCACTTGCATCTCTGAACCATGAAAGAACTATCAACATGCAAACTAAAACAACATCCAAAAGCAGAACGCCCGCCTCCCTGTACCCCTGCACAGTGGGTGTGAAACTACCAGGCTCCCCAACATTGCAGAGTGCCTATTGCCCCCAACTGGTGTGAAAAACAACAAGGGGTGATGGTGGCAACCATAACAGTTCCTTCCCGCCCATCCCCACCCACACAGCATGCATAGTGTTACCAAAGTCTTATATGAAGAGGAGCAAGGCAATCAGTCCAGACAGCTGCAGCTCTCAGGTCCTCCACCTAAATTAGAAAAGAAACATTGACAAAGACAAGCAGGAGGAGAGAAGGGGAAGAGTTCATGGAGCCATGTTTGACTCCATAAAATAGCGTGGACATACGAAGCCAAGAGTCCGTCTTGTCTCAGTCATCATCAGTGGTCCCATCAGCATGGTGGTCCTCATTGTCAATCAATCAATCAATCATTACATTTGTAAAGCGCACTATGTACCCGTCAGGGTTTCGAGGCGCTGGGGGGGGGGGGGGAGGGGGGGGGAGCTGTTAGCGGTCGAAGAGCCAGGTCTTGAGGAGTCTCCTGAAGGTGAGGAGGTCCTGGGTCTGGCGTAGTGAGGTGGGGAGAGAGTTCCAGGTCTTGGCGGCGAGGAAGGAGAAGGATCTGCCGCAGGAGGTCTTGCGCTGGATCCTGGGGACGATGGCGAGGGCGAGATTGGCAGAGCGGAGTTGACGAGTGGGGGCGTAAAAGTTGAGTCTGGAGTTGAGGTAGGTAGGTCCGGTGTTGTGTAGAGCCTTGTGAGCGTGGGTGAGGAGTTTAAAGGTGATCCTCTTGTCCACGGGGAGCCAGTGGAGGTCCTTCAGGTGAGGGGAGATGTGACATCGGCGGGGTATGTCGAGGATCAGGCGGGCGGATGCATTTTGGATACGCTGGAGTCGTTTGATGTCTTTTGTTGGGATGCCTGTGTAGAGTGCGTTGCCGTAGTCAAGTCTGCTACTGACGAGGGCTTGGGTCACCGTCTTTCTGGTTCCTGTTGGGATCCACTTGAAAATTCTGCGGAGCATTCGAAGGGTGTTGAAGCAGGAAGAGGAGACGGCGCTGACCTGTTTGGACATGGTGAGGGCGGAGTCCAGGATGAAGCCGAGGTTTCTTGCGTGGCTGGCTGGGGTGGGTGGGGGTCCGAAGTCGGTGGGCCACCAGGAGTCGTTCCAGGCCGAAGGGGTGCGCCCGAGGATGAGGACTTCCGTCTTGTCGGAGTTGAGCTTCAGGCGGCTGTCGTTCATCCACTCGGCGATGGCTTTTAGTCCCTCGTGGAGGTTGGTTTTGGCGGTGAGTGGGTCTTTGGTCAGGGAGAGGACGAGCTGGGTGTCGTCGGCGTAGGAGATGATGGTGAGGTGATGTTGGCGGGCCAGTTTAGCGAGGGGGGCCATGTAGACGTTGAACAACGTAGGGCTGAGGGAGGAGCCTTGGGGGACGCCGCAGATGAGGTTGGTGGCTTTGGAGCGGAAAGGGGAGAGTAGGACTCTCTGGGTTCTGTCGGAGAGGAAGGATGAGATCCAGTTGAGGGCTTTATCTTGGATGCCGGCTTCATGGAGGCAGGTCAGTAGGGTGCGGTGGCAGACTGTGTCAAAAGCGGCTGATAGGTCGAGGAGGATGAGGGCCGAGGTTTCGCCGTTGTCCATTTGAGTTCTGATGTCATCTGTGGCGGCGAGGAGTGCAGTCTCGGTGCTGTGGTTTCGTCTGAAACCGGATTGAGAGGGGTCTAGGATGGAGTTGTCTTCGAGGAAGTGGGCGAGCTGTGTGTTGACGATCTTCTCGATGACTTTTGCTGGAAAAGGGAGGAGAGAGATCGGTCGGAAGTTTTTGAGGTCGTTGGGGTCAGCCTTGGGTTTCTTGAGGAGGGGTTGGATTTCTGCGTGTTTCCAGCTGTCTGGGAAGGTGGCGGAGTCGAAGGAGAGGTTGATGATCTTGCGGAGTTTGGGGGCGATGATGGCGTTGGCTTTGTTGAACACGTGATGTGGGCATGGGTCCGTGGGGGAGCCTGAGTGGATGGTGTTCATGGTTGTTATAGTTTCGGTGTCGTCCACGTGGGTCCAGGCGGTGAGGCGGCAGGCGTCTGTGGAGATGTCAGCGGTGGGGTCTGGCGGCGGAGTGGCGTTGAAGCTGTCGTGGATGGTTGTGATTTTCTGGTGGAAGAAGGTGGAGAGGTCGTCGCAGAGTTTCTGGGAGGGCGGGATGTCGTTGGAGTTGGCGTTGGGGTTTGAGAGTTCCTTCACGATGCCGAAGAGTTCTTTGCAGTCGTGGGCGTTGTTGTTGATGCGTTCAGTGAAGTGGGCGCGCTTGGCGACTCGGATCCGTTGGTGGTGTTCACGGTTGGCGTCTTTGAGGGAGGCGAGGTTGTCGGGTGTGTGCTCTAAGATCCACTTCTTCTTGAGCTTCTGGCAGAGGCTGCCCCAGGTGAGGTGCCCCAACGTCATGTCAGTGTAGTGGATCATGTCCAAGAAGCGGAGTAGGTGAGTGCCTTTGAAAAGGGGGGCTACCACATTTTCCCCAGCAGCACTGGGGGCGAGCAGAAGATTTTGTCATTTCAGCAGTTCTCTATCCCTGGATCCAGTCCCATGCTTCCTCTGGCGACATGAAGAACTAGGCTTTACTCTCTGCTACAACCCACAGTCACACAGGGAACAGCATTGCATATTTATAGTCTTTGTCTTGAAATGCTCTCTTTACCTCCCAGAAACTGCAATGTTGTTGCTGAACGCAGAGCGTAAAGTCTGGAAAAAAGCTGATGGAGGCATTCCCTAGTCGGATTGGGAGAGGGGCTGTACACCGCCTGCAAGATTGCTTTTCAATCCTGAAAATTGAAGCTGTGCGCAGTGATGGTACGGGCCGGTGCGCCTGGTTTTGGTGCAGTAAATGAAAATCTATGAGCACGTTCAACTAAAAACTATTTAGAGAGACCCCTTAGCTGCAGGCCTACCACCTTCTCAAGTACCCCAATGATGTGGATATTATTTCTCTGTGAGCAACCCTCAGAGGCTTTAAGTTTTGCCCCCAAGGTCCAGGTGTGACGCAAAGTTCTTTCACTTGCTTACAAGGTAGAGCTGTTTTAGTTTTGAGGGAAGCAATGGAGTCCTCTGTCACCTTCAGTCTGGTGCCAATATTTCAGAGGTCTGCTCAGTGAGACTTCTGTGGTGACCATATCAATTTGGACTGTAAGAAACCTCTGACTCCTTGGATCGTGGCAACAAACTTTTTAAGGTGGGTGTCAGACTCTGGTGGATCTTTGCCATCTTGGCATGAAGGCTCTTTGGGTCACAATTCACTGGAGCTGTCACATGGTTTGGTTGGAAGGGCCCCTCATTGCCCCTTCATAGTTGCCTCACAGACACATTCCTATGATGGAGTAGGAGATGTGGCGCGGAGAGTGATGTTGGGGCCCACCCTCGAGGGCCGCACTGGTTATGGTTCTGGGCAAACGTGGCATGAGGATCAGGAGGGAGGAAGGCAGGCTCGTCGCCAAGGGGGCAATGGGGGGATCTGGGTTCTAAAGGTCTGGGCACCAAGTTCTCCTGTGTGGTGGGGCCCCCTGCCTCAGCTCATTCTGGGCTCCGGGACAAGAACATCTGGTGTTTAATTCCATTCCATAGGGCCCCTTTCACTCACCAGGGGGCCGCCACACGAACAAAGCAATTTGGCGTTCTTGGCATCACTAAAGGGATGCTCGGTGACTGCCAGCCGCAACCCAGGTGATTAGGCATATGCTGTTTGCTGAGGCCACTGGGAAAGTCGGGGCCCTCCCATCATCACCACCTCCTGCTGATCTGCTCTCGTGAGATGGTGGGCACTGCAGCAGGTCTCACATGGAATAAATATGACACTAGTACTGCCTTTATCATAACATTTTGTAATAAAATAACAGTCATGGCATCTCATGTTCCAAAATGATCCATTTTGGCCTTGAAACCTTTATGTCTGGCTTGTCACCATCACCAACTCAGTCATACTATAGCAAAACTAAACATGCACTGACAACACCATTAGGTCTAGTTTTTAAAATGTGAGTACACATTAACTGGCTTTGCCAACGCCTGTTTGCAAAGTATTGCTTAAAATTGCTTTAAAATTGTTTAAACAAAAAAAAAAAATCTAATTACTAGAGGGAGAGAGCAGACATATTTCACAATGTATCTCAAAACTATACCTTAAATTCAATATTTTTATAAACAGCTTTGTTTATTTTTCAAACTTTTTGAACTTAATTAAAAAAATATGATTTTGAATTCAAGGGAACTGTTTGCTGGGTCCTAATTTACTTTACATAGACTTGGAACTAAAATAAATGCTGTGCCATTTTATGTTCTGCATCAGCCTGGGGAGAGGAGTTGCACAATCCACCCCTTTCCAGTGGCATAAATACATAGATTGTGCTTTAGTGTGCCAAGGCTTGGGCTTTTAGGCGACATGTAGAACATAGGAGATACAAAACACATCCCTATGTAGTCTGCACTTTAATTCAAACCTCCACAGAAATATTAATGTTTCCTGGTTTTACAGATACTAATCAATCCATGGTGATAATATAACTGTTGCTGTCCCTTTACGGACAAGCTTAGGGGGCAGTGGCGGAACACTGGTGATGCAGGAGGGTGGGATATATGGGGAAGAAGCAGCATATTTCGGAGATGGCAAGAAAAAAAAAAATTCTATGGAGTGATCAAAGAAAACAAGTAGTTCCATGATTTGAACAAGTAATCCAATCAAAAAGACAGTGAAGAAGTTATGCTCCAGGGGAGTGTCAACCACAATGAAAGAAAATAAACTTGTCAAATAAGAAGCAAGCAAATGAGATTGACAAAAAAAGTCAATCAGTGACTTGGCTGACCAAAAGCCCTTTTAAGTATTTGCACTGTACACAATGGTCCTTAACAGCAAGCAGCTACCAACTAGCTGAGTCTAAAAACTTCTGCGCATCCAGACTTCTACTTGCATGTATTCCACACATACGAAAAACCACATCCTTCTGTCAATCCTTCTCCTACATCACTTTTAAAGTTTGGAACAAATTGCCTCTGCACATAACTTCTTTAATGCCGGGGGAAGTTGATGACCTGACTTGTGAAGTGGTCTCATTAGGCCTTAACTTTGCTAAACTCACACCTGCTCAGTGCCAGAATACCCTCCTGTGACAGTGTGCTCTTCAAAACTACATACCCTAATATAGCTTAAGACTCTGAACACTTTACTCCTCCTAATCAGTGGCAAAGTGATTGTGTCCTCCCTTGTAAGTATGGTAAAATTGGCAACACCTGATTGGCTCATTTCATTTACTTAAAATTCTGTGGCATATGGTACTCCATATACCAACAGCCTATAACTTAAGTGATGCACCACTCATTGTGCCACCTACTAAAATAGCACTGTAAAACATATCTCTAGACCTGCCCTTGCTGCTTGTGTGTTAGTTTTGAAATGTCATTTCAGCCTCGCCATATAAACCTCTTGGCAGGCTTAAAACTTCCTTTTTAATACATATAAGTCACCCCTAAGGTAGGCCCTAAATTTCCATAGAGTACAATACATAGTAGTTAAAAAATAGGCCATGTAAAATTAAAGTTTTGCGTGTCTTGGCAGTGAAAAACCACCAAAGTGACAAAGCTGGCTCTCCATATGAAAACACTGGGTTACATTATAACCCTTTATGATGCTTAGCTCCAGTTTGGGAGCAGGTGGAAACATTATTCAAGGATTTATTTGACTAGTAATTTAAAATGCAATTTAATCGTAAAGTCGGATTCTATATTACTATCACTATTACTATTTTGGAAATGACAGTTTTAGAGAGTTGTCATTTTCCAGCCTAAGCCAAATGTGCCTTTCTGCCAGTGTCCAGTGTCACCTGACCCCTGATGTGTCCCCTGGTGTGTTAACTGTACCACTCCCAGACAGTGGACAAAGGGCATGGGGAGTGGGGTGCTTTCCTGGGCAGGACAGCCTGGGCTGCACCAAGCCCCTACCCGAAATTTCAAAGGAGGCCTACCATATCAATAGCAGATGCAGCTTACACATGAACCTGCCTTTCCTTTGTCTCTCTAATCAGGCTGGCACCAAACTTTGTGGGGGAAGAGAAACTGGCCATAACTGGTTAAGGGGGTGGAAAAAGGCTTGACCTCCACTCACAGGCCGACATTGGGCATAACAGTGGATGCTACATATCTCTCAGAAGGCTCCTGGACCTTTGTAAATCTGAAGGACTGCCCAGCTGTCTGAAGAACCTGAAGTAAGATTGGACCTGCTTGCCTTGTACCAACGACCCCAAAAGTGACCCCAGTGGTCAGTTGACTGGCCTATTTGACCTACAGGGACACAGCAAGGTCCAGAGCCCTTTTCTGCTTCCAGCTCTGTCCAGACCCAATTGGGTCTAACCTGCTCCCCGCCGTTGACCTCTGTGGGAGTGATTCATGAACCCCAATTACTGTCCCCAAGGTCTCAGACCCTTGGTTGTGATCAGAGTGCTGCAAGCCTCACCAGATTCGATGCCAACAGCCTTCTTAGCCGAGCAGCTACCAATCAATGATGCAGAGAAGTGACCAAATGATGGCCTTACCGGTCTCGATGTTGAGCAGCACTCGATTTACACTGACAATCCCTATCAATGACTGCACTGGAGCACACTCTTCAGAAACCCTTAGTCATTGGGCCCAATGATGGATCTAGTTTGTAGCTTGCCCTGCTGACGACTTGTCTACGACCACATTTTTCTCCATGCAAATTTCTAAGTCAAAAAGTAAAGTCTCCCAGGACAAATCAGGTTCCAGCATCCTACCTGCTTTCCATCGTGGTCAGCATTAAATTTTGATTAGACCTTGTTAGAAATGAGGTCTTTGATTGGCAGTCAGGTTACCCCCTGTCCAAGCAAGGATCCTCACTCTAGCACTCGTGATATAAAATTAGAAGTTATTCATGTGTCACGAGTGCTACGACACCTGTTCTTATTCTATTTTGTTTCTCCAGAAACATTGGAGGATTGAGGGAGATCCTCTTGTCGAAAGCACCGTGCCATGAACACAATGTGTTGTTATTTGATGGACTCACTGTGAGCGCCCAAATCCTATGAATATCTTCCTTGTTGGCATTGTTTTTGATCAAGGATCCTCACTCTAGTCAGGGTAAAGGAGAATCACCCTCAGTTAACCCACCCCTCACTCCTTTGGTAGATTGGCACAAGCAGGCAGGCATAACTTCAAAAGCAATGTGTAAAGTATTTGTACCAACACACACAGTAACTCAGTGAAAACACTACAAAATGACACAACACAGGTTTAGAAAAATAGACAATATGTATCTAAACAAAACAAGACCAAAACGCCAAAAATCCAACATACACCAGTCAAGTTATAAATTTTTAAAGAAGAACAGTCTTAAATCCTTTAGAAAACAGTGAGAACACTGTTAGCGTGCAAAAGTACCCAGTATCATCAAAATAAAGCCGCATGGGCGAGTATGCATCAGAAAAGGCCAGCAATGCATCGATTTCTCACCCACAAGCGAGACTGTGCATCGTTCCTCCTCCGGTCCGGTCAGCGTGCATCATTTTTCTTCTCCCGCAAGAGAGTGATGCGTCGATCCGGACAGACACTGCGGGTCCGGGCAGGCTTTGAGTTGCTTTTCCGCGCCCAGCGATGTTGCATTGAAAATCTGGTTGCACGGTAACATAAAACCGCGCTGCGTGGGGTTTCCGTTTTTATCAGCCTCCATTAGTGGGTGGTGCATGTCGTTTCTCCAGCCACATTGCCGCGATGCAGGTGGAGCATTGATTTCAGTCGGGAAGCCGGCGGCACCTCCTTTATCAGCCGCGTCACAGAAGGTGCATCGAAAATTTACCCGTGTGGCGGTCTGTGCATGGATTTTCAGTCTTGGTCTGCCAGCTTCACCTTTCAAGGCCCAGGAATTGGATAGGGCACCACTTGACAGGGCAGGTGTCTCAGCAGAGAGTCCAGTTGCTGGCAGGGGAAGTCTTTGATGGCCCTGAGACTTCAACAACAGGAGGCAAGCTCAGTTCAAACCCTTGGACATTCTTCACAAGCAGGAATGCACAACAAAGTCCAGTCTTTGTCCCCTTTCACAGGCAGAAGCAGGAACTGCAGGATAGCTCCACAAAGCACAGTCACAGGCAGGGCTGCACTTGTCCTCAGCTCTTCAGCTCTTTTCCTTGGCAGAGGTTCCTCTTGATTCCAGAAGTGATCTAAATTTTGAGGGCTTTGAGCGCACTTGTTATACCCCTTTCTGCCTTTGAAGTAGGCCTACAAAAGTCTAGTTTGTGAGATTCTGCCTTGCCCAGGCCAGGCCCCAGACACACACCAGGTGGTTGGAGACTGCATTGCGTGAGAGCAGGCAGGTGTGAGTGACCACTCCTCTCCTCCCGCCTAGCACAGATGGCTCATCATGATTTGCAGGCTACACCCCAGCTCTCTTTGTTTCACTGTCTAGAGAGAGGTCCAAAGAGTCCAACTGTCAAACTAACCCAGACAGGGAATCCACAAACATGCAGACTCACAGAATGGTTTAAGCAAGAAAATGTCTACTTTCTAAATGTGGCATTTTGAAACACACAATCTCAAAACCAACTTTACTAAAAGATGTATTTTTAAATTGTAAGTTCAGAGATCCCAAACTCCGCTTGTCTAACTGCTCCCAAAGGGAATCTACATTTTAATCATATTTAAAGGCAGTCCCCATGTTAACCTATGAGAGAGATACGCCTTGTAACAGAGAAAAACAAATTTGGCAGTATTTCACTGTCAGGACATATACAAAACATTAGTATATGTCCTACCTTAAACATACACTGCACCCTGCCCAAGGGGCTACCTAGAGCCTACCTTAGGGGTGTCTCACATGTAAGAAAAGGGAAGGTTTAGGGCTGGCATGTGGGTACACTTGCAAAGTCGAATTGGCAGTTTAAAACCGCACACACAGACACTGCAGTGCCAGGTCTGAGCTGTTAGAAATAGGGTCTTTGGTTGGCAGTCAGGTTACCCCCGTCCAAGCAAGGACCCTCACTCAAGTCAGGGTAAGTCACACACAATCCAAATTATCCTGTGCGCACCCTCTGGTAGCTTGGCACTGAGCAGTCAGGCTTAACATAGAAGGCAATGTGTAAAGTATTTGTGCAATAAATCATACAATAACACAATATAGCACCACAAAAATACAACACGCAGTGTTTAGAAAAATATATCATATTTATCTGGATAAATGCAGGTCAAAACGGTTAAAATGTAATAAGTAAATGTTAAGATATCACTGAAAAGTGATATAAAGTGTTGTAGGTCTTTTTAAAGCAAATAAAGTCTCTTTGAAGCACAAAGTACCTGGTTCACGTGAAAAACCTCCGCAAGAAACCGCAGAGGAGGAGAAGTGTGGAAACAAAGGGGTGTGCTTTGATTTCTCAGGCCGCACACGGCAATGCATCATTTAGTTTTCATGCAGGGACGGCTGTGCATCGATTTCCTGCACTCCGTCATGGATCCTCTTCGGGTTGCGGGGTTTTCAGACGCCTCGTGGACGGTGCGTGGATTTCCTGCGCTGGCAGGACAAAGTCGATCCAGTGGGCCTTGCGTAAATTTTTCTCCCACACGGCAGGCACTGCGTCAATTCCTCTCTGGAAGTCAGGCTGTGTCGTTCTGGGTCAGCTGTGCATTGATCCAGTGGGCCGTGCGTCGAATTTCCGATCGCTACGCTGGCGCTGCGTTTATCTTCTCGTTGCAAAGTCAGGCTGCATCATTCCGGTTCAGCGTGCGTTCACCGTGGGGCAGGCTGTGCGTTGTTTCTGGCAGGCGTTGAAGTTCGCCACACAAGGAGTCCTTCTTGAAGAGATGAAGTCTTTTTGGTCCTTAGACTTCAGGGAACAGGAGGCAAGTTCTATCCAAGCCCTTGGAGAGCACTTCTTCACCTCAGACAGAGAGCAGCAAGGCAGCAGGTCAAGAGCAAGGCAGCAGTCCTTCACAGAAAGCAGTCAGATGAGTCCTTTGGGCAGCCAGGCAGTTCTTCTTGGCAGGATGCAGGTTCTGGCTACAGGTCTCTTCTACAGGAAGTGTCTGAGTTGGTAGGGGCAAAGGCCCTGTTTATATACCCAAATTTGCCTTGGAAGTGGGGTAGACTTCAAAGAGTGGCTTAGAAGTGCACCAGGTCCCCTTTCAGTTCAATCCAGTCTGCCAGGGACCCAGTAGGGGGTGTGGTAGTCCTTTGTGTGAAGGCAGGCCCTACACCCTCCCAGCCCAGGAAGACCCATTCAAAATGCAGATGTATGCAAGTGAGGCTGAGTATGCTGTGTTTGGGGTGTGTCTGAGTGAATGCACAAGGAGCTGTCAGCTAAACCCAGCCAGACGTGGATTGTAAGGCACAGAAAGATTTAAGTGCAGAGAAATGGTCACTTTCTAAAAGTGGCATTTCTAAAATAGTAATATTAAATCCAACTTCACCAGTCAGCAGGATTTTATATCATCATTATATATGACCTTCCTACTCCTTTCAGATCAGCAACTACCACTCAAACAATGTATGAGGGCAGCCCCAATGCTAGCCTATGAAGGGAGCAGGCCTCACAGCAGTGTAGGGGAGTAAGTGAGTTGTACACTACCAGGACATGTAATCTACATAAGTACATGTCCTGCCTTTTGCCTACACAGCACCCTGCCCTATGGGTTACCTAGGGCATACCTTAGGGGTGTCTTATATGTAGCAAAAGGGGAGGTTTACTCTTGGCAAGTACTTGTAAATGGCAAGTCGAATTGGCAGTGAAACTGCACACACAGGCCTTGCAATGGCAGGCCTGAGACAAGGTTAAGGGGCTACATGAGTGGGTGGCACAATCAGTGCTGGAGGCCCACTAGTAGCATTTATTCTACAGGCCCTGGGCACACATAGTGCACTCTACTAGTACCTGTTGGACTTTGTTTTGCTTATGCAGGGTCATCCCCAATCTTTTTGCCTCCTGCCTCCTAATTTCTTCTGACCTGTTGCTGTTGGCTTTTGAACTCTGAGCACTTTACCACTGCTAACCAGTGCTAAAGTGCATATGCTCTCTGCGTAAATTGTATCTGATTGGTTTATCCATGATTGGCATATTTGATTTACTAGTAAGTCCCTAGTAAAGTGCACTAGAGGTGCCAGGGCCTGTAAATCAAATGCTACCAGTAGGCCTGCAGCACTTGTTGTGCCACCCACATTCGTAGCTCTGTAATCATGTCTCAGACCTGCCACTGCAGTGTCTGTGTGTGCAGTTTTAACTGTAAATTCGACTTGGCAAATGTACCCACTTGCCAGGCCCAAACCTTCCCGTTTCTTACATGTAAGGCACCCCTAGGTAGGCCCTAGGTAGCCCCCAGGGCAGGGTGCAGTGGATGGTTAAGGTAGGACATATAGTAATGTGTTTTTAATGTCCTGACAGTGAAATATTGCTAAATTCGTTTTTCACTGTTGCAAGGCCTGTCCCTCTCATATGTTAACATGGGGGCTACCTTTAAATCTGATTAAAGTGTAGATCCCCTTTGGGAGCAGATGGCCATGTGGAGTTTGGGGTCTCTGAGTTCACAATTTAAAAATACATCTTTTAGTAAAGTTGATTTTAAGATTGTGTGTTTGAAAATGGCACTTCTAGAAAGTGAGCATTTTCTTTCTTATACCATTTCTGTGACTCTGCCTGTTTGTGGATTCCCTGTCTGGGTCAGTTTGACAGTTGGGCTGGTTGCACCTCAGACTAGACAGTGACACAAAAGGAGCTGGGGGGTGTAGTCTGCATTTCCTGATGAGCCATCTGTGCTAGGAGGGAGGGGAGGAGTGGTCACTTACACCTGAAAGGGCTGTGCCTGTCCTCACACAATGCTGTCTCCGACCCCCTGGTGAGTGTCTGGGGCCTGGCCTGGGCAAGGCAGGATTTCACATTCAAAAGAGACTTTACTTTGAAGTAGGCCTACTTCAAAGGAGAAATTAGGTATAAGAAGGGCACCCAAAACCAAAGACTTTAGAACACTTCTGGAAACAAGAGGAACCTCTGCCTGGAGAAGGGCTGAAGAGCTGAGGAAGAAGAGCTGCCCTGCCTGTGCTTTGTGGAGCTACCCTGCAGTTGCTGCTTCTGCCAGAGTAAGAGGGCAAAGACTGGACTTTGTGTGCCTTCCATCCTGTGAAGAAATCTCCAAGGGCTTGATTTAGAGCTTGCCTCCTGTTGTTTGAAGTCTCAGGGACAGCAAAGACGTCTCTCTGCCAGCACCTGGAGTCTCTGGAGAGACTCCTGCTCTGACAAGTGGTGCCCTATCCAGTCCCTGGGCCCTTGAAAGGAAAGCTGGTAGAAATCCAAGGAAATCGACTTCGTACGACTTTGGACCGCCGCCGCTGCTGAATCCGGTGACGCTGCCTGCACCCGACTCTGTGATCTTCGCTGGAACGCGACGACCTTCGCAGGCCTGACGCCGCTGCAGCCCCGCTGAAGTCCGCAACTCCGTGGAAGTCACCGCACAACGTCGTGACCGACCCACTCGAAGTGCGCAGATTCCACATTTCGCACAGACGCCGCGATCCCCGACTTTGCGCATCAGCTTGTTTTCACTCTACACCAAAGGTTCTGTACTTGGGGGTCTACGCGACTCCGTGCCCAGCGCCGCTGGTGTCGGCTTCTTGGGAACGACTCCGTCACGACGCCGTGTTAACACCTCATCGAAGCATTTTGGGGGTCATTCTGACCCTGGCGGTAATTACCGCCATGGCGGAGGTCAGCGGTAGCACCGCCAACAGGCTGGCGGTGCACCGCTGGGCATTCTGACCGCGGCGGTTCAGCCGCGGCCAGAAACGGACCTTGAGAATCCTCCATGGCGGCGGAGCGCGCTCCGCCGCCATGGGGATTCTGACACCCCCTACCGCCATCCGGTTCCTGGCGGTTCTCCCGCCAGGAACAGGATGGCGGTAGGGGGTGCCGCGGGGCCCCTGGGGGCCCCTGCAGTGCCCATGCCAATGGCATGGGCACTGCAGGGGCCCCCGTAAGAGGGCCCCACGAAGAATTTCAGTGTCTGCTTTGCAGACACTGAAATTCGCGACGGGTGCAACTGCACCCGTCGCACCTTCCCACTCCGCCGGCTCCATTCTGAGCCGGCGTCCTCGTGGGAAGGGTGTTTCCCGCTGGGCTGACGGGCGGACTTTCGGCGGTCCCCCGCCGGCCCAGTGGGAAAGCCAGAATGACCGCCGCGGTCTTTTGACCGCGGAGCGGTCTTTCGGCGGGAACCGCTTGGCGGGCGGCGACCGCCGTGGTCAGAATCACCCCCTTTGTGTTTCGAAGCGCTATTTTTGAGTTTAATCTTTAAAAATTCATAACTTGATATGTGTATGTCGGATTTTTTTCATTTTGGTCTTGTTTTGTTTAGATACATACTTCCTATTGTTCTAAAATGGTGTCATTTTGTAGTGTTTTCATTGAGTTACTGTGTGTGTTGGTACAAATACTTTACACCTAGCACTCTGAAGTTAAGCCTACTGCTCTGCCAAGCTACCAAGGGGGTAAGCAGGGGTTAGCTGAGGGTGATTCTCTTTTACCCTGACTAGAGTGAGAGTCCTTGCTTGAACAGGGGGCAACCTGACTGTCAACCAAAGACCCCATTTCTAACAGTACCTTATAAGTAAATTAAATAGTCCAATTTGGTAAGAGTCAATTTTACCATGTTTAAAGGGAGCGAGCATATGCACTTTAGCACTAGTTAGCATTGGTAAAGTGCGCAGAGTGTAAAAAAACAGCAAAATCAGTATCTAAAAAGTGGAGGGAGGCAGGCAAAATGTTAGGGGTGACCACCCTAAGGCTGTCAGGTCTAACATGAGCCATGTTTACAGGGCCACTAATGTGGGTGGCACAACCAGTGCTGCAGGCCCACTAGTAGCAGTTGATTTACAGGCCCTGGGCACCTCTAGTGCACTTTTCTAGGGACTTATTAGTAAATCAAACATGCCAATCATGGATAAACCAATCTACAATACAATTTACACAGAGAGCATATGCACTTTAGCACTGGTTAGCAGTGGTAAAGTCCTCAGAATTCAAAAGCCAACACAACAGGTCAGAAAAAATAGGAGGAAGGAGGCAAAAAGATTGGAGATGACCCTGCAAAAAGGAAAAAATCAAACAGACCTGGTCTAACGTGATCAGATGACCGCATTGACACTTTTAGCTTTTTAGGGCTATTTTCAGCTTATACTATGAAAAAATCAAATCTCCAGTTCTACTTACTGGATTTTTGTTGTTTTGGTGTCATTTATTAATTAAAATATTCTCTATTTTCCTAAATTGATTTGAGACTCCTCTTGTGTTGTCAATTTATTAATGTTTGAGTGCTGCATAAATACTTTATACATTGCCTCCGAGCTAAACCTGACTACTTTTGTGCCAATATATCAGAGGGCAAGCACAGGTTCATTTAGTGACATTTGTGGTTCACTCTGACAATGATTTTGTTTATTACTATGGTTGGTAATACAATATTCAGTCCTTTCTAAAATGGCATAACATGAATTCTCCAAGTGCAAATCTTCTACTGTGAGAGTCTGCATGTGGCAGTTAACCAAAACCAAAACCCTGGCTTACTAAGGTAATCTGTGAGAGTTCCTGTAAAAAATACCTTTCTACAAACTTTTACACAGTGTAATTACAAATTATCCTCAAATGTCTATTAATTTTAACATAAGCCTTTTACAGTAAATAAGACCTACTGCCTTAGTTGTAACTTTTCATAATATAGAGATCAGATCTGTAGCCTTTATCAGTGACTAGTCATCTTAACCAACCCAGTCTTGCTGCATTCAGTGTAAGCTTTCCCACAAGACAAAAAGAGAAGTACATTCACCTTTGTACACCAGAAGCACACATCTTCTGCCCAACTAAAACCTGTACTCAAGTAAATGAACACTTGGGCAGAGCCAAACTCTTTTATCAATAGTGCTTCTTAAAGCTCTTTTTCTGTTAATAATGTAAGGGCCATGAGGCTGTGATGCCATGTCAGACCTAATCAGGTATTGAGTCAAATTACATATAATTTTCACACACTTCACTGGGCGAAAAACGAACCGTATAAACTCAATGAAAATGTTTTAATTGTCTTGTTGTTCGCAACAAATAGTAAACCATTACAGACTCCCCGATACTTGCAGTCCACACCTAGTTATTATTAAGATGGTGTTTCAGAAATTTTAATTGCAGTCTCTCATGAGAGAAATATGCAGCATTCACGTTCACAGCCCAACCCAAAAGAAAAGTTATGAAAGAGGCAGCTATTAGGTTTTGCTGAGTTGATTTCTAAAAAATATGTTTAAGTACTTTAAACCTAGGATCTGTTGTCTTCGTCAATGACCTGAATAAAAGTTGCTCCCACCAGAGTCCAGTTGGGCAGGTCACACCAATCACTGCGGATGCACATTCCATGAAAATGCCAACAGTGGTACCTTCTCCCTTAATTTCAAGGCTGTTCATGATCACACGTACTCAGCTACAAATAAAAAGTCAACCTCTGGGACATGACAGTCACACCTTTATTGGTCATGGTTAGAAGGCTGATATCCTGCACTGGTTCTCACCTCAAAGCTCTCTGATCGTCTCTACTAAGGATTTCTACATTTGATTTGATTTTAAATCACCTTGTACCCACCCCACCATCCCATCCCTCGCATTTGGAAGCGGTTAAAAAGTGGCTTATTTAGTTTCCCAAAAATAAAATGTGAAAAGCTCAGTATAAACTTACATGACCAATAGCAGCACACATGCATATGCTCCCCAAGCAGGTGGAAGCTCAATTCCAAATCTGTGATCATTCAATCTTTGGTCTCTCTACTGAGGCTGTCAACAGAAAAGCGGGTTAAATGACAGCAAGAGCTATATGTGCAGCTGTTTCAGTATAACTGAACATAAATGTGGAAATGATCTCACAGAAATAACTAAGTCGCCCCGTAGAAGACTTAAGTGAGTTGGTCTTCCCACTTCTTTAGGACAAACCTCTTTTGCATTAAAAGAGGGCCCCAAACACATAATAATAATTATAAAAATAATAGACATCATCATCATTATCATAATAATAATAGTAATAATAATAATAATAATAATAATAATAATACTTTGGTTTGAGGATATTTCCACTAAGAATATTGGCATTCAGTTGTACCGTCCAACTTTTCACAGTCAAAACACCCCATGTAAAATGGTGTTGATAAATAAATAATTTCAAGAAAGAACAAATATGTGCTCTTATAAGAAAAGTGCTATTTTCCTCAAAAAAGGTCCATTATTCAAAAAAGAAAAATACACCGTTTGATATGAAACAGAAACACATAAAGGACTATGGTAAGCATATATTATTGAATAAATGTTAACATTTACATATTTTAGCATTTCTGATAATTCAATGTTACTTTGTACCAAAATAAAAACCCTTTGACTAGTGGATTTGCTAAAGGGTATTAATTTGAGCGATCTCTTTAAAGGGGCTAAGAAAGCTTCAGTACTTTTTAGGTCTCTGCTCTAAAGAGCACATGTGCTGTCTCAAAGAGACATGTTTTATATACTATGGCCCAGAGTTACAGGAATCTGGAGCACCAGTATTGATGCGCCAGATTCCTTGTGCCCCCCAATGCCCCATAATGATACTATGGGTGCGCTGTATTTATAATACGGCGCACCATGCTGCACGTTAGGCCAAAAGAGTAAAAAAAGTTAATGTTATTGTGGCGCTATGCTGCAGTAGCATCAAAAAGTTTGACGCTAGTGCAGCAAAGTGCAAGGAGGCCTTTTGATTTCAACGGGTGCGTCCTTTTAACGCTTCCTTTGAGCAGACATTACAAAATTACACCAAAAATGGGGCAATGAAATCTTGTAGATTTCATTGCCCCATTTTTGCGGGCCTCCTAACGCCGGAACAACCCCCTTTCATACATTTTGCCTGGCACAGGTATAATGTGGCAGAAGGGGTCGCAGAGTGATGCAATGCATGCATTGCGCCACTTTGTGTATGGCACAGCAATTTTTGCCTTGTTGAGCCACATTAGCGTAAAAAGAATTACGCTTATGTGGCACAAGGAGGCGCTAGGGCCTTGTAAATCTAGCCCTTTGTGGGCTTCTGCCCACCCATAGGCTTCCTATTTGCAGGCTCCATCGTCACTCTCCTATTCTTTCTCCCCATTTGTTCATGGCAGGCATGCACCATGCCTTGTTCTGTGTTAAGCCCTCCCCAAGACCAGGGCCCACTTACTACTAGCTTTTCGCTGCTCTCATTTTAGGATATGTTTTAAGAACTCTTTTTTCTTTTTTGTAGAGAACATCACCCTAGCCCTCTTGTTTTTACTTGCTCAGAACTCAAACAGGCCTGTAAATCTTGTTCTTTTCTCTTCACATCTGCTGTGCATTCAAAGACAGAGGTCAGATGTCAGACGTTGAGTAGTGATATTCATGTAGGTCCCTGATCTCAGTTCAAATACAGTCATTCAAATGATGCGAGCGGGACAATGTTTCATGAAATATGAAACAGGCCTTCAGTGACAAATAGTGTGTGCACATATACCTGAGTGTACCTGCATACATAGCATTGCTCTGTATTTAGCTGTGGCCGCAGCACTGCTCCCCACTTTAGGAAATTTTGCCTTGCACACTGGAAAGGCTCACTCCGCAGAGGGAAGAGGTTTTAAAAGTGCACACAGACACGAGAAGCCACACCTTCCTGTCTTGGCTGATAACTGTGCCATAACTAATTTGTATGCATTTTTTTATGTGTGTGTGTCTCCATCCTTGTGAATGAACCTGTGTGTGTGCATGTTTGCATGGATGTTTGTATCGAGGTGGCTGCACGTGGATGTGTGAATGACTCTATCTGTGCATGGGTGTGTATTTTTGAGTGGTTGGCTTTACATGTGTCTGTGATTGTATAGAAGTGTATATCTAAGCATCTTTATACAGGCATTTGTGAATATGAGGCACTGTTGGTGTGTATGTGTTCCTGTGTCTTTCAGCCAGTGTCTGTTTTTTCTGTCACATTGTTTCTGTGTTGCCTTATTGCTCTACACACTCAAAGCTGAAATGATTACAGGTAATGTGGTTTCAACTTGCACACTCCGTTTTCATTTCATTCTATTGGCCTAAGTGTTTTTAGTGCTGTATTTCATGTTTTCTGCTTTTCTGTAGAAGATATCACACAATTAAAGAAAACCATTTATTACCAGCATACCATTTTCTGTCTGCCCACTCCTCATGGCTGCTTGGCCCTTCCTTGCTTGCCCCCTCCGCCCATCATTGCTTGTTTTTCTTGCAGTCACTGGCTGCACGCTCTCCTCCATGCTGCTAGTAATGCTTGATGCCGGCTCTTCCGCCCTGTCACTTTACCTCCCACCTCAACGGCTACAATTCCTGCTCCCAGTTCCGTCTGCCCTGCCTCATCACCAGTTCCCCCACTGCAGCAGTCGATGCCTTCCCCTTATGTTTGCTTTTTGCTGAGGGTAATGGCCCAGGGCAGCTAGTTGCCCCGGCTTAGGTTGCTACAGGTAATATCCCCTCCCTCTTTGCTCCATTTGTCCCCCCACCCCAATGCGGTCTATGCTCTGATGCTTCTGCAAATGTCTGAGCAAGACCATTGCGTTCTTCTCTCCTCACATGTCCTAGAACCAGAGCCTGAAGTTCAGGAGCAGCACTGTCCCTCCACCAGGTTCCTGCTTACCGTCATGGTGCACAAGACCCTATGGGCATTACAAACATCGCCACATTATGGAATGTTAGCCTCTCCAGTGACAGGTATGGTACTGCCCAGAATATGTAAATCTGTGCACTGTATGTATCATATTTATGAGCCCCTACCACCACCGGAGCATTACTTTTCATGAAGCTCCAGAGGCGCAATGCCCTGCGCCGTATTTACAAGGTGGTGTTTAGCCACTTTTTGTGGCTTAATGCCACCTTGTGAATATGACCCTTTCACATGCAGCCCTTTGCGTCAAAGGAGCGTGCAATGGGTGTTGCTGTGGACATGCCACAGCAACACCCATTGCATTTTGACACTGCCCCAGATTTATGAGTTTTTGTAAATCTGAGGCAGTGCCAAAAGCTAATGCCACCAGCAGGGGTGGCATAAGCAAGGCTCAACGAGGAGGAATACTTGTTTTTTGCTTTTGCATTCTGCAGCACGCATAGAAAGAGCAAAATGCCAGACATGATTGTTTATGTGTGGGAAGTTCTGCAGCACACACAGAAGTGCCAAATTACCATTAGTGATTGATTATGTGCAGGAAGGGACACCTTCCCACACATAAGCAATCAACCCCCTCAATGCAGACATCCTTGCATGATGGTGCAAATATGCCTGCATTGCCGCAAGGCTGCTCAATTTAGCGCCAGCGCAGGGGACAACACAGAGGTGCGCCGTATTCAATTAAATATGGCGAATCCCTGAGTTGTGAAAATGACGTAGAGTGGTGCTGCCAATTTTGGCAGTGTTGCTCTCTGTCATTTTCCTTCAAATATGGGCCTTAGTCTCACTGTATCTGTCTGCTCGACCAGTAAGTGGCACAGCCTTTCTTTGAGTTTACAAACTAGGAATGCCTTTTCTCCGTTGAATGTGGTCCACTTGGAGCGCCTCACCTCAGCTTTCTCTTGTGCTTGCTGCTCTCCCCTTCATCCTTGTATTTTCCTGTCACCTTACTCACATTCTGTCACACACACCTCTCTTACTCCCCCCTCTCAGACCTCTTCCAAGAACTATCTATACCCCTGTCTTCTTTACTTCTTACACCTCTGCTCTACACTGGACCGACCACAGCTGTGTCCACTTCACATTCCGACGCGAGACCCGCCACCTCCGCACTCAGCCCATCCCTCGTCGACAGTGGAACAAGATCCCCGAAGAGCAACTCCTCTCCGCACTCGCCGCCAACCAACCCACCCTCACCACCAACCCCAACGACGCAGCCCTCAGCCTCACAAACTGGATCTCCAACTGCGCAGACAACCTTGCTCCCCTCAAACGCACGCATCGACAGACCAACACCAAAAAACCTCTCTGGTTCTCTGACACCCTCAAAGAATCAAAGAAAACTTGTTGCACCCTCGAGAAGGCCTGGCGCAAGGACCACACTGCTGACAACATGACCACCCTCAAGAACGCTACCCGCGAACACCACCACCTGATCCGCGCTGCCAAAAGGAACCTTTTCACCGACAGACTGGACAAAAACAGCCACAACAGCAGCGAACTTTTCAGCATCGTCAAGGAGTTCTCCAACGCCAACGCAAACGCCATCACACCCTCACAGGATTTGTGCGATCCCTCACCACCTTCTTCCACCGCAAGATCAGCGACCTCCACGACAGCTTCGGACACCAGACCCAACCTAACATCACCGAACCCGCACCCCCGGCCTTCACCCTCAACAACTGGACCCACATCAACACTGAAGAAACCAAATCCATCATGAACTCTATCCACTCCGGCGCCCCTTTGGACCCCTGCCCTCACTTCATCTTTAATAAAGCCGACGACATCATCGCCCCGCACCTCCAGGCCGTCATCAATTCTTCTTTTTCTTCTGCTACCTTCCCCGAATGCTGGAAACACGCCGAAGTCAACGCCCTCCTAAAGAAACCTACGGCTGACCCGAGCGACCTGAAAAACTTCCGCCCCATCTCTCTCCTGCCTTTCCCAGCCAAGGTAATAGAGAAGACCGTCAACAAACAGCTGACCACCTTCCTGGAAAACAACAACCTGCTCGACCCTTCACAAACCGGATTCCGAACCAACCACAGCACGGAAACCGCCCTAATCTCAGTCACAGACGACATCAGAACCCTGATGGACAACAGTGAAACAGTCGCCCTCATCCTCCTCGACCTCTCGGCGGCCTTCGACACCATCTGTCACCGCACCCTAATCACCCGCCTCCGCTCCACCGGGATCCAAGGCCAGGCCCTGGACTGGATCGCCTCCTTCCTCTCAAACCGTTCCCAAAGAGTTTACCTCCCACCGTTTCGCTCAGACCCCACCAAGATCATCTGCGGCGTACCCCAAGGCTCATCGCTCAGCCCGACACTCTTCAATGTCTACATGAGCCCCCTCGCCAACATCGTACGCAAGCACGACATCATCATCACCTCCTACGCCGACGACACCCAACTTATACTCTCCCTCACCAAGGACCCCGCCAGCGCCAAGACCAACCTACAAGAGGGTATGAAGGACGTCGCAGATTGGATGAGGCTCAGCCGCCTAAAGCTGAACTCTGACAAAACGGAAGTCCTCATCCTCGGCAACACCCCGTCCGCCTGGGACGACTCCTGGTGGCCCACGGCCCTCGGCACCGCACCGACCCCCACAGACCACGCCCGCAACCTCGGCTTCATCTTGGACCCCCTTCTCACCATGACCAAGCAAGTCAACGCCGTGTCCTCCGCCTGCTTCCTCACCCTCCGCATGCTCCGCAAGATCTTCCGCTGGATCCCCACCGACACTAGAAAGACCGTGACCCATGCCCTCGTCACGAGCCGCCTGGACTACGGCAACACCCTCTATGCTGTGACCACCACCAAACTCCAAAATCGCCTGCAACGCATTCAAAACGCCTCGGCCCGCCTCATCCTCGACGTACCCCGCAACAGCCACATCTCCGAACACCTGGGACACCTGCATTGGCTCCCAGTCAGCAAAAGGATCACCTTTCGACTTCTCACCCACGCACACAAAGCCCTCCACAACAAGGGACCGGAATACCTCAACCGACGCCTCAGCTTCTACGTCCCCACCCGCCTCCTCCGTTCCTCTGGCCTCGCGCGCGCTGCCGTCCCTCGCATCCGCCGCTCCACGGCGGGTGGGAGGTCTTTCTCCTTCCTGGCAGCCAAGACCTGGAACTCCCTCCCCACCAGCCTCAGGACCACCCAGGACCACTCCGCATTCCGGAGACTCCTAAAAACCTGGCTTTTCGAGCAGCAGTAACCCCCCCCTTTCCCCTAGCGCCTTGAGACCCGCACGGGTGAGTAGCGCGCTTTATAAATGTTAATGATTTGATTTGATTTGTTGTTTCTCATTGTATTACCCATTGCCTCTCTTCTCCCCTTGATCCCACCACTTTTCCTCTGGAATTACTCACCCCTCCTCCCTCTGATGTGGAAGTCAGCTTTTTTGCTTTAACCGTTCAGTCTGTGGAACCAAGAGGCCCTTTTGAAGCTCATAGAGTGAGCAATAAAGTTGTTAACGTAACACTCAATTTTTTCTCTGTTTTGTTTCAATTTTTGTACAACTCCTTTCTCCTCCTCCGCCCGCACCCCTTCTCCCTTCGGTCTTCTCTATCCAACATCTCCCATTCGTCCTTTATTTACACTTCACTTCTGCTCCCCGATCCTTAACACCTTTCTATCACCCGTTCTGTCACCCTCCTTTCGGCCCTCACTTTTACACCTTCTTCTCTAGTTACCACCCAGTCTTATAACTCCTTCACTTCTTTCCTCTTTAATGTACTTTCGCCTTTTTTACCTCCTCTATCATCATCCCTTCCTACTCCTCTACTGTCGCCCTATTCCACTTACATTCCCTCCTGTAATTTCATGTTTTTTCTTCCCAACCTTTAATCTTCTGTACCCAGCTCTTCGCCTTCCTTTCCCCTGCTCCTCTCTCCCATCTTGGTTATCGTGACCTCCAGCAAGTCTGTCCCCTCTTCCCGCACCCCTCTGTCAACTTTTTCCTATTTCGATTATCGTCCCTCCTCATTCTCCACTCTCTCCAGCATTGCTCCACCTCACACTACCGATCGACTTTAATCTCTCCCTCCTTTCCCCTGCTGTTATCTTTGTGGAAAGTTCCTATATTTTCCTCTCGCCCTTTCATCACCGCTACCCCGCAGCCCTCCTCTTCCTTTCTTCTTCATCTTCTTCCCTCCATTACCCTAATTCCCCTTGTTTCGCCACTCAGTCAGCATACTTCCCTCCTTTCCTACTCTCGCCTCTATCTTCTCCACTTCTCCCATTTCCAGCCTGAACCTCCGTGCTCTATCAAACACCTCCTCCAATTCACCACTCCTCATTCACATACTCAGCTATCCTCCGTATTCTTTCTCAACCGAACTTTACTCGTATTCACCTCCCTCTCTCATCTCCACCATCTCGCATTTACTGTCTCAACTTCCCGCTTAATTTTGCCTTCTCCGACTGCCCTCTAAGCTCCCCTCCTGCTTTCCACTGCTTCCCTATCCACTTCACTCTCCCTCCATACTCCCCCTTTTCTCATCTCACTTTTCTGTCTCCTCGTCTCCACCCCCTCTTTTCTCCCACTTCATCTTTTATTCAACCTTCCAATCCTCCTCCCTCCTGCCTGCATCCCATTGTCCGTTTTCTTCTCCTATATTGCACACTGCCTTCCTCCCTCTTCAACCTGCCCTCCATTTTACCTAAATCCACTCCCCTTTTCTCCACCCCTTACACTATTTTTTTTCTTGTTATAGCACTTCACTTCACCTCTTCTTGTCTTTTGCTACCCACCTCTCACCTGATTATTTGCTCTCCCACAACTAATATCTACACTGTTTCTTGTTTCATTTGCGGTTCCATTCAACCTCTACTCTCCCTCTTACCCCTCCCCTATAACTCTTCCCTGGCTTCATTATCTCTTCTCACTCCATCGCTCTTTTCTACCCTTCTCCTCTCCTCTCCCACTTCTTCAGTTTTCCCTCCCCACCCTCTTTCTCCTTTCCACTTTCTTCTCATATCAATAGACCCTTTGATGCTGCGGTGCGTTGGCAAGGATGTCATTTCAGCTGCAAAGAATGCTCCAGGGCAGAGGGCTAGAGGACATTAACATTGACAAAGCCAATAGTTCTCGATTTGCCGGGACCTATTGGCTTTGCCAATGCTTTTTCTTGTCATTGCCCTTGGGACCCCGGAAACCTCCTTTTTGAAGTCCACTGTTTTTACTGTTCAAGTAAAACGTAACAAAAGCCACCTTCGGAGATTCGCGTTGTGAAGCAAAAATGCTATTAGGGCTCGCCGGGCAGGCTTTAAAAACACCACACGCTTGTGTGCCGAAGTTGATTCGAGCTGGAGGGCTGACAGGTGAAATGCTATCTAACCCTCTGCTAAACCAATGAACTATCTCTCCCGTCATTAGTGTCCCATTTGGCATTGATCATGCAAGGCTTCCATACTCACTCTCAGTTGAACAGCTGTCAAAGGCCCAACTGCACCCGAGAAGGACAGCAAGTAGAAGACAGGTCTTCATGGTTACCTCTCGAAATAGGGAATTTGGAGACCTCCAGTAAACCTATGGATATATCCAGGAGGCAATTCTGCCGGTGTTTCTGTCAGAAAGCCTTGAACCAATCAGAGGGTAGAATGGGGAGGAGACGCTATTTGCAGGTTGTGCTACTTTCAGGAAGAGAGCCGCCCCTTTGCTGTGAGGTAGTGCGCTAGGTGTGGAGACAGCCAATGAGTTGTGACTTTATGTCACATGGCTTCCAACATGTCTGGGAGCGCACTCGGGCTCCCAAGCAGTATTGCCTTGGATGAGGGGGCATGGTGTTGACTGTGACTGTGCAACGCTGAAAGACGACGCCACATTGAGCAATATGACGCCCTCAGGGAGAATTCAGATGGCAAACTAGACAAACGTGTTTTACCATTACCATTTGAAACAACATATAATTTAAAAGCTTATGTATCTTTCATAATACTTAGGACTTGACAAGAAAGCACTAGGCGTAGTAGATTCCACACTTGCAACATCCAAACTCTTGGGGAGCAGCTGCCATCAGAAACATTGAACATGTAAATGTTTTCTAGCAATTGTGTGTTTGGAAATGTAATAACCTGATTTGTCCATCAGAATAGAAACTGCCTAAGTGGCTTACAATGTTAGGGGTTTGGGACTTAGCACTTTTAAAGTCTTGCACTATGGAGGTTGGTAAAATATGACCAGTTTGTAGTATATGCATGTTTGTGTACACACGTGCAGTCACAGACTTGTCAAAATTCCATCCAAGTTTGTCGATTACATCTTAGGTTGAACTCTTTTTCTTTTCCTTCGCTCTTCTTCCTTTTTAGTTGTTTTGTTGTAAAGGAGGAAGATGATGTAGTATATGCGTGTTTGTGTAGCGCGCATAATGTAATATTTTACATATGTGCATGCATACATTATTGTAATTATTATGTTACGTTTTATTGTACTGTAGCACAATGTTTGCTTTTGTTATTCTTAAGTTCTTTTATCGTTAAGCGGGCGGAATCTTGCTGAGGGTGGGAATTGGCACTTGGGTCTTCGTCCTGTACGTACGTGTCTGTGCCTGCTGTGGACCCGTTATTAAATATAGCATTTATTTTCCCCACAACTTTGTGTCCGGAGACTTACTTTAACAGTGTTAATTGTGAGTTAAATTCCTACATTGGTACCAGGAGTGGGGTGAAATCACGAAGGATCGAAGAGATACCGACGGGTCCACCGTCATTTGAATACACCACACTCTACTACTGGTTTTTCTCCTTTTGTTCTTCTCAGAGGTAGGAAATCAAGATCTCAACTAATACCGGCCTGGATGGCTTCATTATGTAACAAAAGTGTGAATGAAGATTTGGATGGGTTGAGACAAAGAGTTTATGAGAAACAGAGGGTTCAGAAACATGACTATGATACCAGGAAAAATGTGAATGATGTTGTATTCAATGTAAACGATTGGGTTTTGATTAAAAAACCCCATTAGGTGTGCAAGGAGAATCAAAATTTTCACTACCTGTTAAAGTGATCAGAGTTACGAAGTCTTCTGTCTTGTTGGAAGGTAAAGGGTGGTAGAACAGAAACTGTGTGATTCCTATATCCTCGCCACAAGCAGAGATCTTCAGACGTGTAGATGCAGGGAGAGAAGACGGTGCCAGTTCGAGTGGCATATTTATAGAGGATCCGCTGTCGAAACAGACAGAGGGACATGTCATGAAGATTGTGGCAATTCAAGTCATGTGGAGAACTCTTGTTATGATGATGGATCTAATGCTACTTCGTCACTGGTTGCAGAACCTGTACACACGTGCAGTTACAGACTTGTCAAAATTCCATCCAAGTTTGACGATTACATCTTAGGTTGAACTCTTTTTCTTTTCCTTCGCTCTTCTTCCTTTTTAGTTGTTTTGTTGTAAAGGAGGAAGATGATGTAGTATATGCGTGTTTGTGTAGCGCGCATAATGTAATATTTTACATATGTGTATGCGTACATTATTATAATTATTATGTTACATTTTATTGTACTCTAGCACAATGTTTACTTTTTTTATTCTTAAGTTCTTTTATCGTTAAGCGGGTGGAACCTTGCTGAGGTTCTAGATCTCCGGGCGGGCACTGGCACTTGGGTCTTCGTCCTGTACGTACGTGTCTGTGCCTGCCGTGGACCCGTTATTAATCATAGCATTTATATTCCCCACAACTTCGTGTCCGGAGACTTACTTTAACGGAGTTACTTGTGAGTTAACTTCCTACACAGTTGCATATTAAAAGTGCAGTATTCAGCCCTTTTGCTTAGGTTGCCCAGCCCAAATCAGGCATTCAGGTGAAGGGCGAAGAGGTTGAAGACATCTTCAGGGGGTGGCTTCCTTCTTCTTGACTGTTGTGGCCTGGGAAGGGCTAAGTGCCAGAAAACCTGTTTCTCAGCATTTCTGTTAGTCCAGCAGAGATCCAAATAACCCATTAAGCAGGTTAGTTACTCAGTTGTCCAGCCAACTAGGCATTATTGGTACCTCTTTGTACATATCCCTCAAAGTCCTGCTGGTGGTGATTGGGTGGCTAGAGCACACATTGTGGCTGTCCTCACTTTGTTTCTGGTTAGGCCTCACAGAGGTAGTAGCTTCTTGCTCCCCTTTTGGGTTGCCCTAATTCCCTTTCTGGCTAGGCCTGTTAGACCTACTACTGTAGCATCCCGCCCGCCTCACCAACTTGCCCTAAAACTGCTTCTGAGAAGGCCTCACAGACGTATTACGGTAAACTTTAGTTCCCTCCCCATTTTCCCTGGGTTGAATCCTATGTTGACGTGTCTCCCTTTCTGGCATGGACTCTCATCCTGATTACCGTAGTTTTGAGATCGGATCTTGGGTTGCTTTATGTCTGCTTCTTTGTAGGCTTCTCAAACATACTTCTGTTATAGCTAGGTCTCTCCCTCGGTTGCCGCCATGTCAACTTGGTCAAGTCACACCTATGTCTGTTCAGCCTTGTTCTGTTTTAGGTAGTCCCTTTTAGACTGTCTGGAGTACTACTTGCTTAGATGCATGGCTGCCTTCCTCTGTTCCTGAGTAGAACCTTTGACATACTACGCATACTCTTCTTGGGTTACCCTCTTATTATTTCTACTTGCTTTTACTGTAATAACGTCCAGAGCCATGGAGCTATCAGAAGTGTTTAATTTCGAGCTGGTAGTTACTGGTTGGATGCACAGCATTTATACTTCGGAACCAAAACGTATTTTTCCGTATCAGATATTTACAGAGAGCAAGAGAGAGAAAACACACATATTAGAAAGGAGGAAGGAGAAAACTGTGACAAAGGAAGAAGGCAGGCACCTGCAAGAGTGAGATAAATGGGCTAGGAGTTTCTGGTAGTGAGTAGAAGCCTAAGGTGAATTTAAGGATACCAGCCTTGGTATTCCACATGCTGACATTATTTGCAGGAGACGTGGGCTTCTGCAGGGTCGAACTGCCTTAAACGGTAATCTGCGAGTGCCTGATGGACTGGTCTAATAGGTCATTGCGTGGGCTGTTTTTTAGCAGTTTATGGGAATGTTTAATGGCCAGGTGGGCACATTTTTCTGTTGTTTTCTCTGATATTACCATAAATATTGCCTGCAGCAAATACAAATATCTCCCATAACTTTTCAAAATACCTATACAAGGTGTGCCAAGTTCAAAATAGGCCTGATTTAATAATCTGGGACAAATGTCAGCTATCTGGTTTGCAAATGGGCACAAATTTTATCTTGGTGCTCTTAGCCCATCTTTTGTCTCATTTAGACCCTGGGCTCAGGCACCGGCACTCCTTATTTGACAAATTAAGCCTTGCCTATCTTCAGTGTATTGGTCTGAGCATACTGATAAAATTGGATAATGTCATGTGCTAAAATGATATATCACAATGTGTGCAAACAACAATGGTCCAGGTTACGCTCATTTATACCATACCCATTTTGTCAAAACACAGAGGGGCCTATTTACAAGGAGCTTAAACAGCCATTGCATCATTGTTTTCTACGCTCCAGCAGTGCATTTGTTGCTTCATATTTACAAAGCAACTCATTAGGCACAAATTGCCACTTTTCAGAGGCCTGTGTCTGTATTTTCTCCGTACCTGAACCTGCTGTGTCATACAACTATTATCATATGCAAGGAGGTAGGCGTTCCTTCCTAAAATTCAATGCAGAAACAACACAGTGACATTTACACGTTTATGGAAAAGTGACACATTGTTGGCAAGCGAAGCACAGAGCCATAAATGCATCAAAATTCCTGCACATTGGCAATATTTGCACTGGTATATACATAGAACATACACAAAGCACTTTGGCAAGCTCAACTATGCCATAGAGGTGCTAATACTTTAGCTAGGAGCAGCGAGAAGACCACCACCAAGCAGGCAGCGCAGGGGAAGGGAGCGTATGTATCGCCAGAGGACTACCCTCATTGACCTCAGGGAAGAGGAGGTCATCACCTATTACAAGCTCCTTAACAAGATTGCACCAAGTCTGCAGCCAACATCACAGAGGTGCACCAACACCCCTCTGCAGGTCAAGCTGATGTCAGTCCTCCACATGCTGGCATCTAGGTCATTCCAGACCACCCCAGACATTGGCAGGATTCTCACAGCCATCTTTTTCGGCATTACTACCCTCCGTCCTGGATGCCATCATCAGCTTGACACCCCAGTGCATCACGTTATCCCAGACAGAGCATCAACAACTGGACACCAAGCAAGGCCTTTATGCCTCAGCTGGCTTCCCACATGTCTTGGGGACAATGGATTGTACACATGTGCAACTTGTGCCTCCTGCTGCAACATTACACCTGTACCACAATAGGAAGCACACCCACTTAATAAAAGTACAAGGAATAGTGAGCTTCTGGGGATGTTCGTCAGTGGAGTGCTCATAATGTCAAAATCTTCAGGCACTCCATCATCAATGAGCGCTTCCAGAATGGGGGATATGGAAATGGACTACTGATTGGTAAGTACATCTGAAGTACATTAGTGATCCAAGAACAATCAATAATTTATGAAAAAATAGCCATCTCTGTCTTTCATGATTGAGACAGTGCTTGCACCATACATCATGGCACATGTGCAATGCAACCCTGCAAGTCAAACATGTTAAAACATGCTAACCCACTGTTTGTGCCTTTCAATGGTGAAAATATCCCGAGCAATGTAACTCCTGGAAAATTTACATCACTGTGTGCAGGGAAGGGCTTCCATGTCTGTTGTTTATGTGCCCACTTATAACTCCCACATCATTAGGCATGTCATGTATCCAACACCAGGTAATCTGTGAAATCTCTCAAATCATTTGCCCTCCTGAGGTCTTGTGTGTAGGAAAGTACCATCTTGCCTGGCATGTTACCCCCATAATTTCACTGTATATATGTTGTTTTAGTTGTATGTGTCACTGGGACCCTGCCAGCCAGGGCCCCAGTGCTCATAAGTGTGCCCTGTATGTGTTACCTGAGTTATGACTAACTGTCTCACTGAGGCTCTGCTAATCAGAACCTTAGTGGTTATGCTCTCTCATTTCTTTCCAAATTGTCACTAACAGGCTAGTGACCAATTTCACCAATTTACATTGGCATACTGGAACACCCTTATAATTCCCTAGTATATGGTACTGAGGTACCCAGGGTATTGGGGTTCCAGGAGATCCCTATGGGCTGCAGCATTTCTTTTGCCACCCATAGGGAGCTCTGACAATTCTTACACAGGCCTGCCACTGCAGCCTGAGTGAAATAACGTCCACGTTATTTCACAGCCATTTACCACTGCACTTAAGTAACTTATAAGTCACCTATATGTCTAACCTTTACCTGGTAAAGGTTGGGTGCTAAGTTACTTAGGGTGTGGGCACCCTGGCACTAGCCAAGGTGCCCCCACATTGTTCAGGGCAAATTCCCCAGACTTTGTGAGTGCGGGGACACAATTACACGCGTGCACTACACATAGGTCACTACCTATGTGTAGCTTCACAATGGTAACTCCGAATATAGCCATGTAACATGTCTATGATCATGGAATTGCCCCCTCTATGTCATCCTGGCATTGTTGGCACAATCCCATGATCCCACGGGTCTCTAGCACAGACCCGGGTACTGCCAAACTGCCTTTTCAGGGGTTTCACTGCAGCTGCTGCTGCTGCCAACCCCTCAGACAGGTTTCTGCCCTCCTGGGGTCCAGCCAGGCTTGGCCCAGGAAGGCAGAACAAAGGACTTCCTCAGAGAGAGGGTGTTACACCCTCTCCCTTTGGAAAAATGTGTTCAGGCAGGGGAGGAGTAGCCTCCCCCAGCCTCTGGAAATGCTTTCATGGGCACAGATGGTGCCCATTTCTGCATAAACCAGTCTACACCGGTTCAGGGAACCCTCAGCCCTGCTCTGGCGCGAAACTGGACAAAGGAAAGGGGAGTGACCACTCCCCTGACCTGCACCTCCCCTGGGAGGTGCCCAGAGCTCCTCCAGTGTGCTCCAGACCTCTGCCATCTTGGAAACAGAGGTGCTGCTGGCACACTGGACTGCTCTGAGTGGCCAGGGCCAGCAGGTGACGTCAGAGACTCCTTCTGATAGGCTCCTTCAGGTGTTGCTAGCCTATTCTCTCTCCTAGGTAGCCAAACCCTCTTTTCTGGCTATTTAGGGTCTGTGCTTTGGGGAATTCCTTAGATAACGAATGCAAGAGCTCATCAGAGTTCCTCTGCATCTCTCTCTTCACCTTCTGCCAAGGTATCGACTGCTGACTGCGCTGGAAGCCTGCAAAACTGCAACAAAGTAGCGAAGACGACTACTGCGACATTGTAACGCTGATCCTGCCGCCTTCTCGACTGTTTTCCTGGTGGTGCATGCTGTGGGGGTAGTCTGCCTCCTCTCTGCACTAGAAGCTCTGAAGAAATCTCCTGTGGGTCGACGGAATCTTCCCCCTGCAACCGCAGGCACCAAAAAGCTGCATCACCGGTCCTCTGGGTCTCCTCTCAGCACGACGAGCGAGGTCCCTTGAACTCAGCAACTCTGTCCAAGTGACTCCCACAGTCCAGTGACTCTTCAGTCCAAGTTTGGTGGAGGTAAGTCCTTGCCTCCCCACGCCAGACTGCATTGCTGGGAACCGCGTGTTTTGCAGCTACTCCGGCCTCTGTGCACTTCAGGCGGAAATCCTTTGTGCACAGCCAAGCCTGGGTCCACGGCACTCTATCCTGCATTGCACGACCTCCTGAGTTGTCCTCCGGCGGCGTGGGACACCTTTGTGCAACTTCGGGTGAGCACCGTTTCATTCCACTTTGTAGTGCCTGTTCTGGCACTTCTCCGGGTGCTGCTTGCTTCTGAGAGGGCTCTTTCTCTTGCTGGACGCCCCCTCCGTCCCCTCACGCAAATTGCGACATCCTGGTCCCTCCTGGGCCACAGCAGCATCCAAAAACCTTAAACCGCAAGCTTGCAGCTAGCAAGGCTTGTTTGCGGTCTTTCGGCGGCAAAACACTTCTGCACGACTCTTCACGACGTGGGACATCCATCCTCCAAAGGGGAAGTTTCTAGCCCTTGTCGTTCCTGCAGAATCCTCAGCTTCTACTGTCCAGTAGCAGCTTCTTTGCACCCACAGCTGGCATTTCCTGGGCATCTGCCCACTCTCGACTTGATCGTGACTTTTGGACTTGGTCCCCTTATTCCACAGGTACTCTCGTCTGTAAATCCATCGTTGTTGCATTGCTGGTGTTGGTCTTTCCTGCAGAATTCCCCTATCACGACTTCTGTGCTCTTTGGGGAACTTTAGTGCACTTTGCACTCACTTTTCAGGGTCTTGGGGTGGGCTATTTTTCTAACCCTCACTGTTTTCTTACAGTCCCAGCGACCCTCTACAAGGTCACATAGGTTTGGGGTCCATTCGTGGTTTGCATTCCACTTTCAGAGTATATGGTTTGTGTTGCCCCATCCCTATGTGCTCCTATTGCATTCTATTGTGACTATACATTGTTTGCACTGTTTTCTATTGCTATTACTGCATATTTTGGTATTGTGTACATATATCTTGTGTATATTTGCTATCCTCATACTGAGGGTACTCACTGAGATACTTTGGCATATTGTCATAAAAATAAAGTACCTTTATTTTTAGTATATCTGTGTATTGTGTTTTCTTATGATATTGTGCAAGTGACACTAGTGGTACTGTAGGAGCTTTGCATGTCTCCTAGTTCAGCCTAAGCTGCTCTGCTAAGCTACCATTTTCTATCAGCCTAAGCTGCTAGACACCCCTATACACTAATAAGGGATACCTGGGCCTTGTGCAAGGTGTAAGTACCCCTTGGTACTCACTACAAGCCAGTCCAGCCTCCTACATTGTGTACCACGGAAAAATCACTTAAGTCATCCGAAACATTCTTGCCACTTACATGTGGTGTATTTCGTGGCCCACAGACACATACTATCAAGCCTCCAAGGGCTCATGCTGTGCTGTGCTCCTTATGCACAAAGTACATCTCACAGGAAATGCAGCCACACATTCACCATGTTGCAATTGTGCCTGCCTTGGTGCTACACAGCATATTGCGTGCCAATATAGCTTGAAAACTCTGTAATCTGTTGTATGGCTAAAAATATATCCTACAATGTCCTTACTCAATGAAGCAGTGCAGTGCTGATAATTTACTTGTGTTGTACAGGGCAACATTTCTAAATATCTAGGCCTTTTGTCCTGTCAACATAGCGGACCCAATGCACTACAATGTGTAGACAATGATCTACCACATTGACATGCACTAACTAATCTATCCATGACAATAGGCACTGAACAATTGTGACTTCTATGGCCACATTTAAAACTGTGTGAAGAATAAACCCACATCAACTGCACTGGGTAACTCATTAAAAATAACACATTTAGTAGGCCAGACCAGCCAAGAATAGTCCCAAGCCGTCACAACAGAGAAGTGTGAGATAAGTGTCTTCTCAATGGCATGCTCACTCGCCATATAAGTAAGGACTCACCATTTTCATGTCGGAGAAAACAGGTGTGAATGGTGAGACCCCCTAACTTTTTGCCCCATTTGTCACTTTTTGCTGGTGTTTTCCTGACTCTAATGGTGCCCTGGGTGCTGCTAACCAGTTCCATGGCCTGTGCTCTGTGTAAAATGAGCATGCAAAGTAGGCTAGTTATAATTGCCTATGTCAACCTACCTATAAGTCCCTAGTAAATGGTTTGGCATGTAGGTTTAGACATCCCAGCATAGGTAGTGGACCCATAGATGCACTGCTGAGGTGCCCAGTGCCCTTTTAAAGGCAGGCCTGCCTTGCTGGCTGCTTTTAAATTAAAGTTATATGCAAAATTGACTTTGGAATTAAAAGCACTTCCAAAGTCTTAAACTACCTTATTTCTATATATAAGTCACCCCTAAGGTGTGCCCTATGTGCCCCTAGGGTTGGGTGCCATGTAACTAGAAGCAGGGAACTTATAAAAAAAATGTATAAGCCCTGGTGAGGTAAAATAGCCAAATGTGTTTTTCCCTCACTGTAGTGAATGTCCTCCATAGGCTAAAATGGGGAGACTTTATTTTAATTAATAAAGTCCCCTTAAGTGTCAGATACCTTGAGTTTGGTATCAAATTAATTGTTATAATAAATCCCACAATGTATAATTGTCGGATTTAATATAACTAGTTCAGCTAAAGAGATGAACGTTGCCATCTTCAGCTCTGCAGTGCCCTTCTCTGATTGGCCAGCCTTTGGCAGCCAAGCCAGACTTCCTTGATGAGGTGTGAAGTGGCCTGGGATGAACACAAAGGATGTGCCTGGGAGAGGAGATCTGCCTCAGCAGATGGGAAGCAGGAAGGGGGCGGGGTGCTAAACTGGTCTTCAAAGGCAGGTAAGGACATTTGGAGCAGCCCAGCACTTCCCTCACACCCTGCAACCCCAGACAATTAGGTGCACTCTTGATTAGATTAGGAGAGGGCAGGAGAGGTTGTGTTTAGGATTTTCAGCCACACCACTGGGTGGGCTCAGCCATATCTATTCTCCAAAAATCACTTTCAGGCATGTTGGGTTTTTGAGGTATGTTGCTCCCTGTGATTGATTTGTGCCACACTTCCCAGGAAGTGGTCATCAAAGGGGGAAGGAGCCTCCCTGTGATTGGATATCCAGGACCCCTTTGCTTTACACCGAGGACCAAGGGTGAATATGGCAGAGCTGCACCCACACCTCAGATCCCTACAAGGAAGAACATCAGAAGAAGAAAGACTGCCCTGCTGGACCCCTGATCTGCACCTGGACACTGCATTCTGAAGGACTGCACCAGCTGCACACTTGGGTTTCACCACAAAAAGGATTTGCCTGTCTTCTACTGCTTCAAGAAGGGACTCCCTGTTTGCTACAGGTACAGAGGAGGTGCCCAGAGTCCCCTGCATTGAGTTCTGCAAGCAGAGCCCAGCTGATCACCGTCTAGTGGCAATTTGAGGATTCTGACCAGGTGCATTCTGAGAATTGTAGTCCCAACGCCCAAGGAGCAACACAGAGCTTCTGAAACCTTGGATCAAGTTGTGGACACTTCAAGGACCCAAAAAAGACCTCTGGAAGAAGATCCAGAAGTTTGGAGACATTTGGAGCAACTCCATATGTTGAAGAGTTGTAGTCCCAGCACCCAAGAGGCAAACCTCAACATGTCGGGCAGCAGATCGCTATACTCCACTTCTATGGTGTGCAAAATAATCCTGGCATGTTTGATACTACGCAATATATGTGTAAGGAGTAATGTACTATATGATGTGTCCTCTAAGGAGCCAGAAGCAATGGATGAAGCTGAGGATGGGGATAGAGGAGAAATTGAACCATTAACTGCCGGGACACAGAGATGCAACAACATTGTACACATTTTGTTTTCAGAAATTTACTGTGTCTGGATGGACTTGATTTTGATTTATGGATGAATGTCTCCAAAATGTAAAGAAATGTTTAAACATTACCTTTGTTTTACCTATTCCATATCTCAATCACTGTAAACATGACAACACTCACATATCCTTAACTACATTATCTTGCTGGGTGTTACACTCACCACATCATCTTGACCCAAATTAGTATGCATATCATCACAATGTGGTGGACGCATCAGCTTGGAGTAGATGCACACCAAGTAAAGCTAGAAATGTGGGCCAGTGTGGACATGTTGTGAGTATGTGTGCTGTTACAGTACTGACCATCAGACATCCTACTTCAATCCAAAGGGAATGTATGTGTAAATAGTGTGCAATGACTGCAAGTGTGTGTTGCACATCTAGCAATTTGTACTGCTTTATACTCATTAAGGCCAGTATAGTGAACTCATAGTCTGATGTCTGTGAACAGAGGCACATATGATGTGCATGGGCACACCGTGTGACCCATATACTCACTATATGCTATATCAGTGTTTGCACGCACATAGCAAAATCATTGTGGTATCTCATATACAAATGTGGAGTCCTTAACTGCGCCTGATTGGACACCTAGGCCCAATTCTGCACACTTGCCCCAGTAGACAAGGATGCAGCTGTTGCCTGCAGGGATGTATCTGACTCTCTTTGTGTGTCTCAATCTGATACAAACAATGCTGTCACTCCTACAGTTCCATCTATGTATGCTAGTAAAAACAGACCACAGAGAGTTAAAAAACTCAACAGAAGTGAAGGGATGACTTCTAGCAATATCACTTCTGCCAAGTTAGCATGCACTGACACATTACAGGTTAGAGTGGCATAATGTGTCAGAAAATGACAGATGACCATCTAGAATGAATGATGCCTACCCACATTCTAAGTTCACAGAAGCCCTGTATGTTGACTAGCAATGTGATTCATGTGAATGGTAAACATATACCTACTAGGAAGTCATCACACATATTTTGGCTACTCAAGCAGGCCTTGTGATGACCAATATATTGGTTACAAATGTAGACAACCACTTTTCTGCAGGGGTAATATGCAAGTGCCACACATATTGTTCCCTACACCAAGTCCAAACAGCTGATGTGTGTCCAACAGCATTATAAGGTGGTCCTTGGGTATTTCTGTGTTTGGTAAATTTTTCACAAATTACCAGGTGTCAAATAGGCCTAGACACATACCCTACATATATCGACAGTCAATTTGTGACCTGGATGCCACATACACTGTAGACTGACTAAAGCAGCCAGTGTATGTAATTCCCTGAATGTGTATTGCGTCTGAAACACATCATATGTCAGGAATGCAAACCTGCAGTGTGCTCTTCAAGTTTTGGCATAATCATGTATTGCAATGTGTATTAAACTTGCATCAGACTGCAGTATCTGTGTAATTAAAAATGCAATTACACAGATATCAATGTGCTGCTAAGCATGATACAAACTGTCAGACAAACAAATAATGTCAAGGCCTCAAGAACTCCCAATATGTCAGTGTATTTCATAATGCTATATATCACATGTTCTTTTGTCCGCAACATTAATGCAATAAGTCACACATATGTGCACTGTTAACATACACATGCAACACATTCCAAGTTGTCAAGCATGTCAGCTTAGAATATTTGACCAAGATAACTGATCCCTGTGAGTGTTTACCTGCATTGCACAATACAATACACTGTACCACACACACTAGGCTAGTTGCATTAATAATAACACACACATTAGCCTTTTGAATGAAACATTGCACCTTGAGCATCACTCTGAAGCCACACATCCATGACAATGTGTTCAAAATAGTTCCCTGTGCATTGGCATGCGTTGTGCATTAATCATCCATTGCTTAAATTTCAAACAATGTTTTAGAAAAAATGATGCATTTATAGAAAACAAGGCACATCCACCCAGGAAATGATGCAATGACTCTGCAATGCTGCAAACCAGGAAGTGTTAAGTTACTTTTACTTTCACTTACAGTCTTTTTGTCTGAGCTGGCTGGTAGAGGAGTTTAGTGTTTGCTTGAGAGATTTGTGGAGTTTCTTTCTCTTGTTGGTGTCTTTGCTGTCCCTGTTGTATCCCAAAGTGTTATTTGTATATATGGTAATTGTATTTTTGTATTGTTTTGAGCACTTTGTTGGGTGTTTGTTTTTTAAGGGGTTTGTAGTTTTTAGGAGTAGGGGGACATTTTAGGTAAAGTTTAGTTTTAGGTAAGGGTGTTTTGTTTGGGGAGTGCTTTGTCAAGGAGGAGCAGATCCAAGAATTTGTCAGAGGAGGAGTTTGGTGGCTTTCTGTGGCTCTTAGTCCACTACCTCCTGAACATGATCACCACAGGGGGTAGGGCGACTTAGGGTTACCCTATCCAGGAAAGGAAGCAGCAGTGGTAGAAGGGTCACCTACACATGTGCTGTTTTTTGTGAGTAGAAAGGACTGTCTATCAACTCAAGCACAGTTGGGTACACGTGGTCATCTGGGAGGCAGATGTCATTGATCATCTTGGACTGGAAATTGGTGAGCCTGTTGGTAAGTAAATATATATAATGAGCTTGTAACTGTGAATTATTGTCAAAAATCTGTTATTGTTTTTATGACTCAAAGGGGCATCTATGTTTTTGGGTTAGTATAGCATACTACAGGCTAACTCTGTTAAGAAAAAGAACCATGCCATAGAGGTATGTTCACAGTGACCTAACACTATCAGTAACAGGTCATGCAGTGCAGAGGAGGTCCAGAGTTACTTTAGGACCTATCTGACACTGTGCAGGGAGTGTTGTTACCTGACCTGCTAGGTCATTACTGATTCCAAACTGTGGGGGACCCCATCATGTATGTTGCAGGGGAGAACACTCTCATTTCATCATGCCACATGTTGGACCGGCTGATTGGTGCACCTGCTAGCAATTTAACATACATGTTATTTTGAAAATTCCTTTATGATACGTCCAGGGCATGAAAGGACAATGTTTATTTACTGTGCAGTAGTCAAATGTAATGAGCTAAGTTAAGACAAAAAACAAGCATGGCTAATGTCTGATGTTTGTAGTATTGTTCAGAATAAGCATTGATTTGAGAAAGTGCCTGCAAAATGTATACCTAGCAAAGTGTTGTCTTTCAATGTATTCTGTTCACATAGCCATCAAATGCAGGGACTCCTGCACCATATAGCAAAGAAGGATGGTTTTGAACTTTATCTGCACTCTGTGCACCTGAGGCATGATTTGTCTGATGTTATCCATATACACTGCAACAAGACATACATATATTCATCATTAATCCATGCCAACCTTGCCCTATGATACAAGCCAGACAATAAAAAAAAATACCAAAAATGTGTAATGTAAATCTACTGTGCTTCATATGTACACAGCATACATGTTTGATTTTCACCAAGCAATGTATCATGTTTTTGTCTTGTAGGTGGACTGCACCCTAGGGGACGCGCTTTCTGGCTGTTTGACACTTGCCTGGGGTGGGACTACATCCCCCTTACTCCTTCACTCCCATAGCGCTACAAAAGCGCAGGTAACGACCTCTGCGCGGGACGCGCTTTCTGGCTGTTTGACACTCGCCTGGGGTGGGACAACATCCCCAGGCTCCTTCACACCCATCGCGCTACAAAAGCGCAGGTAACAACTGCTGCGCAGGAGGAGTGCGGGACGTGCCCGGGCCAAGACTGGGCCAAGACGGGCCCGTCTTCGCCCCTCATCGCCCGATAGAGGCCAGGCTGGGTGTATCTCCCTGATACCTTGAAGTAAGCTATTTATGGAAGTTAACCCCAGGCTTTACTTATTGTCACTCTATTCATAATTCCTGCTGCTCTGTGATGGGGAAACATAAAGCTGTGGATATTCCTGCATCGTCTATGGGTATAAAAAAATCCAAAAAACAGTCAAATAATCGAGTTCTCTAACTAATAGAGGAAATAATCCCCTAGAAGATATTGACATACTGTTTGAAGAGGTGGAGGCTATTTTAAGAAGTAATTCCAACCCACCTCCTTTAAAGTGTGGCACTTTTGAAAAAAAAAATCATGACATATTTAAGAAGAAGTTTCACTTACCCAGCTCCCCCTCGGAAACGGACTCAAAATTGGCACCTTAAGTTCTTAGGGTAAATTCTTCCTCCGTGTTGACTACCACCATGTGCAGCGCCCTGGGCGTTGCATCTTGCACCACTGGTGATCCTCCCACGAGGGATGAGGCTCCCCGCCTCCCATTAAGTCCGGCGGTTACGGTGGTTTCCAACATACCGTGTACGAATCGGTTCGGGCCCCTGGCGGAGGATGGGGGTCTTATGACTGTGTCACACATACACAATCTGGAGCCTGTGCCGATGGTAATGTCATGACCAATTTGCCCTTGGACACTGGTGGACTGTCACTGTCTTGTGGGGGAATCGACTTGGCTACTTTTCTCCAGAGGTAGGACAAAGTTAAGAGCCTGGTGCTATTGTTGATTGACAATCTTATTGGGGACCAAGCAAAGAAGTATGTGTGCAAGTGTCAGAGGTTAAACAGGGGTGGGAGTACCATCATGCCCGAATCTAGGCTGAGAGCAGGCACCCTTCCCCTGGGGCTTGTTACCACTCCCCCTTTAGTAAGCTCATCTGCACCCTGTGTTGAGGGATCCCAGACTGCGCCTGCAACTGTAAGGCGGAAGTACAATACAGTTTCCAAGAATAGGAATCCCTCTGGGTCACAAAGGACCACTAAAGTTCAGTTTACTGATCGTGTTAAGGGTCCCCCGGGTGATGGTGGCACCCAGGTGCCTGCTGGGGTAGCAACCTCTACTGCACATCTTACAAATTTTTCTAATGATGCTGTATATCAGGCTGGCACAAGTCAGCTATCTTTCACGAAACAGGGTCAAGGTTCGAGGAGTAAAGGAGGCACCATTTACATGGCTGAGGTACCTAAATTACCCTCTGGCACTTTGGAAACCCATGATTCTCTGATGAATAAGGTTACTGATTGGTTACGTGCCCAGCGCAACTGCCTCTCCATTATTCGTCCAGATATTCTTGAGGTGGGCAACCTGGTTAAAATTTTTATTTCATTTCTATCTGCTTTGTGGACAGGTTGTTGGTGGACAAACTCATGGATTTCGAATTCCTCACTTGCCACCTTAGGGATTCTAGTGGGATTGGTATCAGACTTGAATCTTTTCCGCCCACTGTTCATCCACTTACATCCCTTGATGGCACAGTTTCTACACAGAAGTGTGCTCTAGCTCCGGCTGTACAATCTTTCCATATACTACCAGAAATTGATGGATTAAATATTGATCTATATCCAACAGCCTCAACCTCTTCTTTGAAGGTTAAATTTGGAGTACCCGAAGAGGATAAAAATCATAGGAAGGCCCAGTGCTCTACGCCTAGAACTGTGGCAGTTAGTTCTGAACTATCTATCATGTCTTGGAACTTAGCGGGGCTTGGTAGGAAGATGGGAGACCCAGAGTGGGTCAATTACATTAACAAGCAGGATATATTCCTTTTTCAGGAGACTTGGGTTGAGGACCAAGTTTATATGGATGGGTTCTTATCATACTGTGTTGCTGCTCACCCTGCAGAGGGAGGTATAGGCCGTGCTAAAGTGGGCCTATTGATATTGTTAAATAAGAAACTACAGTGTGACCATTCTGTATTAAAAATAGATACACCCGGTTTATCAGGAGTGCAACTTACATTTGATTGAGATTTTAAGGTTACCATAATTAATGTATATGCCGGGTCTGTCCCACGGGGACTAGAGTCTCAGACCCTGGCCCAGTTGTCTGAATTTGTGGATACACTGCATCTTTTGACAAATTTATTGGTTGCAGGACATATGAACGGTACCTTTGAACCCTCTTTTTGAAATAGTGACTTAACGTCTGAAGAGGACTAATTTTGGGGTATTCCACAATTAACGAACAAGCAACAGTGTATCCATTCTTGTGCTGCTTCCCAGTTGGCATCTTTATGTCTTTAGTATGGACTTCGGGCATGTAATGGCCGTACTTCCTCTGATTCGAGTATTGCACCTACTTTTAAGCGAGGTCAGTACTCTAGTCTAATTGACTATTTTTTAGTGGATGTTAGGCCATGGCCTTTCTTAAAAGATATGAAGGTGGATTCTCGTTATGAGAGTGATCATAATCCCCTGCTTCTTACTTTACAGAATGGCGTATTTAAGAGATCACAGAATGACCACCTTACTGTGGTACCAGTACCACTGTTGGATAATAGCCATACTCGTGTTAGCTGGCCAAAAGTGTTGTGTAACCCTCATTTGATTAAGGGAATTTACCAACTGTTTGCTGATGTCATGGCCGTCTATGAGGAGTTCGAAGTTGATAACATTCCTATTCTCAGTATTCATGAAGACTTTCTGAAGAAATTGCAGAGTTGTTTTTATAGGAAGACCATCATCAAGCATTCTGATGATAATTCTAAAATTAATGTGTGGTTTAATAAGGATTGTTCCAAGGCCACGTTAGCCTTAAAATCAGCTATTATGACACGTTCTCAGGGGATGATAAAATCAGCTAGATTCGCCTATTAAAAGACCATAACACAGGCAAAGAAAAGTTGGGAAGATACAACTTGGCAAAATGTGCTTGATGCAATTAAACACAATGATAATTTGACATTTTGGAAGCTACTGTCTAATAGACAAAGAGGGGGCAAGAGTACTAGTTGTACTCATATTCAACCTGAAAGTTGGGTGGACCATTTTTCCAAACTTTATGCTACACCTTGCAATTCCTCAATTTATGAACCTCTTCCCCAGCAGCCGGTTAGAACGTGCCATTTGCCTGATGATCTAGTAACAGATTTCTTTATTTATGAAGATCCAATTATTTTCACGCTGGGGGAAACTACAGCAGCAATTCATTCCTTAAAATCTGCCAAAGCGCCAGGCCCAGACAAGATACCGGGGGATCTCTATAAATCTGAACCATTAATATGGTCCTGGTATATAAATATGATCTCGAATAAGATAGCAGCTGGGGGCCCAATTCCGAGTACTTGGAAAGGGGCTGAAATAATTCCCATCTATAAAAAAGGTGATGGGAACTCCCCTGTAAATTATAGACCTATTAGCGTTATTGACAATCTTCAGAATTTTTTTGCTAAACAGCTCTTGGACAGGCTATTGAGTTGGGCCCAAGACCATCAGGTGTTATCCCCACTCCAGGCGGGCTTTCGCCCGAAAACCAGTACAGTGTATCAGGTTTTTAGGCTGATACTTCTATGCTGGAAATATGTAGTCCTTGCTAAGCAAAATCTACATGTTGTTTTTGTGGAACTTCGGTCTGCTTTCGACATGGTTCCCAGAGAAAACTATGGGAAGTGTTGCACAGAATAGGTACTCCTACCAATATAATCCATCTATTACAACGGCTATATAAGAACACTTACGCCCAGGTGAGATGGGGTAACCAGGTGGAATTAACAGATAATTTTCCCATCCAGCGGGGGGTTCGTCAAGGATGTGTTTTGGCCCCAACTCTATTTACTTTATTTATAAATGAGGTGGTACAAGTTTTGTCTCTCTTCCAGAATGATGCCCCCTACTTAAATGTGCAGAAAATCCCCATGTTAGTTTTTGCAAATGAATCCCTTCTTATTTCCAAGAACCCAATGGGTCTTCAGATTCTTGTTGACAGGTTCAAATCATATTGTGCAGATTATGGCCTGGAACTGAATGCTAGTAAAACTAAATAATGCTGTTTAGTTCAGGATCAGTCAGGAGATGTACTATCATCTTAGATGGGACCCCTTTAAGCAAGGTCAGTTCAATAGACTATTTGGGAGTGAGGATTCCAAATAATTTACATTGGGAAGATGAGATTAGTAAAAGTGCCGCACTTCTTCAGCATAAGTCAGGCGCTATCCTGCGTTTTTACAAAAGCACTGTAACAAAAGTTGTTTCTCCGGCTATTAAGATCTACTTGGCAAAGGTGCAGGGTGCGGCTGCCTATGGTGCCGAGGTGTGGGGGTTTTGTACTACCAACAGATTACCTGTGAGCGAAAACAGATTTGCTAGGACACTACTTGCGTGCCCACGTAGCATACCCTTGATCCCGGTTTTTCTGGATCTTGGGTTTAATCATATCTCTGATTTGATAGCTCTGAGACCCTTACTCTTTTGGGTAAGGCTCTGGACCACACCAGAGCTCAATACTTACAGGGACTCTCTTCTTGACATCTTAAAAAGACCTAATGCAGTTTCTATCCCATGGCTCAGGTATGTGTCAAAATAGTTTCGTACCCTGGGGCTTGAGAGTTATTGGGAGAATCCACAAAATTTAGGGAAGACCCACAAATCGTCTTTGAAATCTGTTAGTGGTCCTATGTAAGAAATAATCTTCTTCTTTGTACATCACATGGTCGGTTGACTAATCAATTTCTTGATTTTAAGTGGTATCCCCAGTTTGAATTTTACCTAGATCTTATTCCTGATTCATTGGGTAAAAGTCTGTACTCCCGTTTCCGTTTTGGGTGTTTACCGCTGCGGTCTCTAACCGGCAGCTGGAGATCACCATCAACATCTGATCTATGTCCTGCCTGCTATGACAGTATTGAATCTGTTGAACATTTTATGTTTTTTTCTGCGGCGTATACCCTCCCCCGTCGTAAGTGGATTTGTACAGCTTGCCGGAATTTGGGCATAAGACAATGTGGCATTGCTTTAAGGATTTTGAAAAGTGATACTTCGATTATTTTAATTTCTGTGGTTAGCAAGTTCCTTGTGGATGCATGGCATATAGGTACTCGTTTTTTTTTTTTTTTTAAATGTTTTGCAATTAAGTATGTTATTGGATAAGGAATGGAAGGTTTTATATTTTATTATAATTGTTGATTGATTTTTGATTCCCTCTATATTATTTATTCATTCTTCTCTTTCCATTTATCCAATTTATTATCTTTCTATGTTTATGGTGTTTCTTTTTTTTGCTTTGATGGTTATGTTGACCAAATAAAGTTTGTGTTATAAGACTGCACCCTACACTAACACTGAAGTGGAATTCTTCAGGAATCCTAATGCAACCAGTGAGTGTCACCTGAATGTTTTCTGTGTTCTGTAAGGATTATGTGTGATCTCTGATATTGGTTGCAATAGGATATGCAAGGCACACCATCATTCATCATAAAAATATTTTCCCATACATGTTAAAGCATAAATGAACAAAGATAGGGACAAATGTCAATGTGCATGTATTGCCAGTCTATGCCAGTCTATGCAGACCCACATGATAGATGGCTTTGAATCTTCTGTGATAATGTTTGCCAAACTGTGGTGCTGATGTTTATGGCACTGTACCAATACCCGCCCCAAGACTAACAGATGGTCATAACTTCAAATGTCTATCAGCCATACTATGGACCAAAATTAACAAATATATTAAAAAACGATGTGACAGAAAAGGTGTGTGAGTTAAGCTGACAGTTTCAAGAGACAGTTTGTTTGCTCAAGATGAACTTTGAGCAGGACACATGTGTGGTTGGGGTGTAAGACCTATTCCAGATAACATTAACAATAGTCAACATTACATGTGAATGGGAAACTGTACACCGTGAACATCTATACAAACTTGATAGTCCTACTATTGTGTGTTCACATCATACTATGCCCCTACATGCAGAATATGTTTTTCACCAATACCACAATAGGTACAGTGTGGAGGATTAAAGGCATGTGCAGACATTAATTCCATTCAAACAGGAAAATGTTTTGAGATCCAAACAAGTACCACTATCTAGACATCAAACCAAACCTGGGCATCAATAAACATGCATGACCATATGAGCAAGCTTTGCCTCATGAAACATCATTGCTTCCTAGGACCTAAGCTACATATACATTTGTGAGGTGGCAAGTTTAAAACGTATCATTTACTAGAGCAATACCAGTGGCCAAATGGCATATCCCTGTGTGTTGCATTGAGTGTGTAAGTACATTGTCCCTAGCAATCATCTCACTTGGCTTCACCACTTGGCTTCACCACTTATCCCGCATTTATCCTGATTTATGGCAACTGTCACCCAGCATCATGGGTACCTGAGCATCCCTCAGAGTCCTGCATATCAGTAACATGTGAGATGGGGTGACAGAGGAACAATTAGCATAATGCCATGGTGGTTTTAAGTAGGAGAGAAACTCTATGTCAACATGGCTTTGGATGGTTCTACTTCAACCTGCCTGTCCGGTGCACATTGCTAGTTTAGTTGTCCACATGGCAATATATGGACATTATGGGGGTTATTCTAACTTTGGAGGAGGTGTTAATCCGTCCCAAAAGTGACGGAAAAGTGACGGATTTACCACCAGCCGTATTACGAGTCCATTATATCCTATGGAACTCGTAATACGGCTGGTGGTATATCCGTCACTTTTCCGTCACTTTTGGGACGGATTAACACTTCTCCAAAGTTAGAATAACCCCCTTTGTCTGGCAAGTCCAGGCTAGATGTGGGGATTCCTACCTCAGTGCAGGCAGAATAGGTATGGCTAGATGGGGCACATGTCAGCAGTCCACCCATGGTAATGCAGTTAAAGGCCTGACTCATATTGTCATACACCTCATGTCCCATATTTGACACATGCTCATACCTTTGTGGTGCTTCGTTAAGAAAAAGGCCAATGAGTAAATGCCCACATGTATGACTGCACTGTGTTGTCAGTATACAGCCATTACACAGTGCACCTACTGGTGGTGTTACCCATAATGCCCCCCTCCCAAAAAAAAAGATGTCACTCTTGATTCAATTTTGGCAAAGACCTGCAGCAATACAGCACACAATACTTGCACATATGAGATTTACAGCATGCATGCATGCACACACTCCTCATAAGGATATGATTTGAGGTGATACGCATCAAGGTAACATTCCTTCCTAACATCTATGGACAGAAGCTAGGATATGTAAAGGGCCACATGCTATTGCTTAAATTACATTAAATGAGCCATGTAATGGGCTTCCTGGTATTTCCAATAGTTAATATAGGAGACGTTTCCCACAGGTCTGTTTGATGTGAGATAGATACCCACCCTCCATCCATGTTTTAACTACCTGGCACAGAGTTAGTCTATGCAGCAATGTGTGTGGCCTTATGTATTTGCCATATCAGTTACATAATGCTGAGGCACAATACCTGTACTTTCTAGCCATTACTCATTTCACATAGGTTATTGGAATATACCCAATTGCATACTGCATAATAAACCCCAGTGAGTCCCTAGAAGGAACATGTGTACCATTCCATGTGTACACAACTGCATGGTTCCTAATCAGTCTCAGTAGTAACATGGTTCTGTGTTGATTTGGGAAGACACTGCAATTTCATATAACTACAATGGCAACACCTGAGCACATTTGTCCTGTTACATTAGGATTGCTACTATGTGCTTTTATGGCTCTTGTAGCCGAAATAAAGTTCTCTTGACTGACTGACTGACTGACTGACATTACGATAAGTCATTTATTATGATGGATGGTCATTTTTCAATCAACATTTTTTTTGATAGAGATACCACATGTGATGCTCTTTACAATGTAACCTAATATTGATTAAAACACGTCCTAGTTCAGCTCTCCAACAGACAACATGACGCCAGACCAACAAAGTGCCCACGTGACACATTTGGAGAGATACCACCACATCAGGCGCGTTGCATGGACCTACCTGGGCATTGCTTGTCAGAATGTTAAGGGGAAGGCAGATAGGACCAGGAAGTCTACACCTCAGGCCCACAAGGGTCAAGGATGGCACCAGCCAGGATGTACATGTGGCCCATGGTGATGGATTGGTTGCCGTTCCTGGCCCCTCGACTGCTCAGCCAGCTATGGAACCACAGCCAGAGCCCACAACCACCAGACAGTCCACTGAATTTGAGAGACTGGCCCTGAAAGACCCATCACTCCTATGTGGATGGTGCAGACTTTGCAGCAGTCACTAGCCAGGATTGCGGATGTAATATAGGCCTTCCTCTGACATTCTGCCCTTCCTCTGTTTTTCAGTGATTATTATTATTGAGTAGTATTTTAGTGTAGGTTAGGATGGGCTTTAGTGTAAGCATAGGTTAGTTTAGTTTTAGTAATTTTAACATATGAGTGAATTGTTGTTAGTGGGAGGGGCTTGATGTGTATGATAATGGTTCTTAAGAAAAGACAAAAAATATATGTTTGTTTTGCTTTCAATGTTGAGGTAGTTTGTGTATAGGTGTAGTTTATGTTGGTATTGTGTGTAAATGTGGATTAAGAGGGTGGAAGGCTGATGTTTAACATGTCTGGTGTAGTATATGTGTAGTGTAGTATAAGTAAAGGTTAGGTATGTTGAGATAGATTTTAGATAAAGTAGTGTAGATTAGTTAGCATAGGTTAGTTTAGTAATGGTTTAGAGTAGATAACTAAGGAAGTGTCCTTTATTTAGTTTTAGATTGTATATGTTTTCTATAGACATTAATAAACAATGTTTTCTACTTACAAGACTGCTTTGATTTAGTTCGTAGGAGTTGTCATAAATGCTTAAGTTGTGTTAAGCACATGCTGTAGGATTTCCAGGCAGTGTTTGTATATGTGTGACTAGGTGAAATACCTATGGAGAAGATCCTGGCAAGTTTTCCATGGTGTCACTTAAGGGATCTTCAAGCATGATTGTGTACTGTAAGTGCCACTCTTGCTGTAAATGGATACACAGCCCAAATCAGGTATCCAGATACTGTTAGGCTGTATGTGTAAGTTATGCTGCTTGTTTTGAATGGATGATTATGTCAAACCATTGTCACTATTCAAGGATATTTTGGGTCACACACTTATTCAAGCTAGCCTGGCTGATGAGGGGTTGATGCCCAAAACCAGTCCCAGAATGCTTGCTTCCGGTCCAGGGAGGACCTGGCCTGGCAGTTCAGGCTGGACTGCTCCCATGGGGAGCCGGGTCAAGACTGATTTGCATTTGGCTGGATCCAAACTGGGGTTGCATTGTGAGCAAAAGAAAATGGAATAAACCCAGATCCGTGACTGGGGGTGAGTGTATGAAAAGTTTCAGCACTCGGTCCATCATCCTTTTGTGTTGCTAAAGTCAATGTAATTTGGCCTTGGTATGCCCAGACGTGGGGCCCCTTGCTCGCTGTGCCACTAGATTGAAGCTAGCCTGGCTAATGAGGAGTGAGACCCCCAAAATCAGTCCCAGGATACTTGTTTCCAGTCCAGGGAGGGCCTGGCATTTCGGGCTGAACTGTTCAAACAGGGAGCATTTGGAAGACTGATTTGCAAGGGCTTGTCCAAACTGGGGTGGCACAGTCAGCAAAAGGATGATGGATTAAACCCAGATCTGTGACTGGAGGAAAAAAGTTTCAGAATTCCATCCATCATCCTTTTGTGTTGCTAAAGTCACACACTGATGCCAACCACTTACACACTCACCCTTGCACCACTTTATTGTCACAGCAGTTTAGTTTGATGACTTTTATCCATGGAGGTGGTCTCCACCTGTGCGGTAACTTCATTCACCCTTACCATTGACTGAAAGCTAATTGTTTCAGTTCATGCTTGTGACCTTGGGTACGTACTTGCTAGTTTGGATGAACCATAGGGTTCACATAAACCATTCCCCCTTGCCTGTGTGGATTTGTCCATGGCTCTATGAAACACAATTCCCTTTAGGTAGTAGGTAGCGTGTTTAGGGTCAGAAAACCCACCATGGTCTACTTAGTCCAATCGTCAACAGACATACAACACACAGGTTGAAGATAGTGCATTTATTTACGTTTGTACATATGAAGGATCACAGTCACAGTTTATTCTGCAACAACCCCAACATTGTGTTAGAGCTAAAGGAATCAGTGGGGGATACTTGTCATGATACATGTGGAGGAAAGGAGTATTCCAGCAAGTAGAAGATCCAAATTACTATTAGAGAAGGGAGGCCACATTGACAGTCTACAAATGAATAAGATCAACAGGCAGACAAACACAAAGCAGGTAATGCCAGATGACAAGGGTGCTGACATGTTACTCAACGCAGGTCTAATGGGAATTTGGCTCAGGGCCACAGACAAAGGTTACTAGGAAGTTCTCCGCCTGAAAGTGAGGAAATCCACTTCTTCCTTCTTTAATGTGTTTTGTGCCTCCCCTGAGGGTGGTGGTGTTTGTGTAGGAGGCATCTGAGACAGGCACACACATAAGGGGCTGAAGATGTGAATCCCCTGCCCCCATCAGCATTTTCCTGTGGCAACAAGGAAGGCACCACAGCACTGAGACGGGCCTGATGGCTTGTCAGCACAACAACAAAATCACAAAGGATAGCACTTATTGTTGACCTTTAGGAGTCCTGGTTCCGCTCCAGGGATTGAAGGATGTTATGTAGAGCCCCCAGTTAAGTGGCAAACTCACTGGTGTCACATTGGCAGGGCTGTTGTTGTTGTCTCTGCATCATGACACCAGCGATATCAGCCAGGGACAGTTCCAAACCCTGGATCTGGTCCTTACTGGGACTGAGGCAACTATAAAACTCCCTTTAGGGTGCCCGCAGGGGTCTCCATCCCCACCCTTATCCAACATAAGCAGCTGGACTACTACAGCCTTTGGGTCCTCAGAGTTCAGAGCTGGCCTGGGACTAGCTGATGGTGTAGGTTGGGTTGAAGGCGGTTCCTCTTGAGACCCGATGACACTGTCAGTCCCTCCCACTCCAGACAAAGGTGAGACACTGTAATCCAGGATTTGCTGGAAGGTGTCATCATGTCATTGGTATCAGGATGGTAAGCCTGGACAAGCAGCTGGCCAGGAGGAGTTGTGTCTTGCTCTGCAATAAAATGGATATATGTCAATGTTGATCCGTGCTATATGTTGAAGGTAGTTATCTGGCTGACATAAAGTAGGTATTCTCATTCACTTTCAACTCAACATAGGTGTGTGGTACCTATGTGACTTATTTGTATTGAGGGGAAGAGGCAATGTAGTTGCCTTTAAGATGGCAGTATTTATGCATTGTTCACATGCCACTGTGTGACAATGGTGTCTGTTTGTGTCATACCATACACTACAATACAGTTACTCAGCTTTCTGGCCTGCTCTACCAGTAGAAATATGTTGAGCTAAGCTAAAAATCCAGCTTGGTGATGGGCACTTCTTTTCATGATGGCTATGTTTAATGTTTTTTTATGTATTCACAGCACTACTGGGCAGATTGCACCAACACTGTCCCAAGTCATCGGTGCACCTACCATTCCCTGTGGCCACTACTCAGGCCACAGCTCCTGTGAAAGAGAACAGTGTTTGTTGATGTATTCAATTTGATCCTGCTGTCAGCCTTACACATGGGACATCATGGCAGTCTGCCTTGTTGTATTGTCTGGCATGCACATTGTGCTTTCGTGTGGCCAATGTTCATATTGGTCATGCATCCACACTACCCTACACAGCTAGCAACCTGTGACACTGCAGGAATGTGTATGTGCATTTACTTGCCATGAGTGTGCTATCTATCTAAACAGTGGCCAATGTGTGCAAACTTTGAGGGGATAAACAGTAAAATGAGGTAGATAGGTAGCACTGACGCTCATCCCATTTCATTACTGCTAGAGATGATTATCTGCTGAGCATCACACATTGTTAGACTCATCCTCACTCACTTGAAAGTGTACATGAGTACTCTGGCAATCCACATTTAGGCTCAGTGACTCCACTTACTCTCACGCACAGACAGAAGGCTGATCGTACATTGACTTGCACAATGCCAAAGCCTACATTTACATTCACCACTTCTAATTGCCTAACATGGCTGCATATATTTGAGAGCTATGTATCATGCAGGACACTTACATGCTAGTATTTTTGAGCATGCGTGGCATGTACCTACCCTGGTTTGCGGCACACCTGTACCCATACTTAACCGCCTAAAACCATCAGAAATTCATGCCCATAGTTATGGCAACCTAGCTCATCCTGTCACTTCTGAATTCACTGATTGATGTAGTACACATACGCCCTCTTCTATGTCATCCCTTCCTAGCTGCAACAGATGTTTGACACTATCAAACACAGCAATGCATGTGTATGGCTTAGGCAACCTTGCAGTACACACACCACTTTTCAACTACTTGCTATGCAATGTGCCCTCATTCAAACTCAGTAACAGTTGAATGTGCTCAGCCACTTTTACACTAAACAGAACTACCAGGGAACAACCTGTCTCACACACCATCTATTGTTTCACAAAATGTAAGGCTCACTATTTTATGCATCACTTGCTGCACCCCCCTGAGATTTTTACCTACCAGGATTTAGATAGTTGGCTACCATGGCATGCTACACATGTGTGCTTACACCCCTCACATCAATGCAGCTGTGCAATGTAGTTGAATACTAGGGACAAAGGGGCATATTTATGAGCTGCATGCACCACCGGTACAACACTTGTGTTGATGCACCAGTGGCATAGATGGCAGACACATTTGTAAGAGGCCATGCAAAGGCTATTTTCATACCTTTGGGTAGTCCCACAGAGAAAGCCAGGCATTGTAAAAAGGCTGCTTTGCCTTAGTCTGCATCAGGGGGCCATTCTATGGGCGTTGTGGTGGGTTTTTCAAAGAAACCCCGTGGCTTTTGACTCATTCCCAGATTTGCCAAAATGGGTAAACCTGGACATTTGTGAAAACCATATGCCTACCCAGGGCAGGCATAACAAGGAGACATAACTTTATTATGCGCATCTGACACAAGTGTTGCATCACAATGGCATGTACGATGTGTGGGGCATAACATAATGCCGTAACAGCTGATAGCTGAGGGAAATGTGACACAAGGTAAACAACACTGTTCTGGAAAAGCACATTACAGCTGCAGTGAACCAATGTAGCGAAAGAGAAGGAAATTAATGCCAACCCTGATCATAGGGAAAGAAGGGTGAGTGCATTAAAGGCCAAGCCCCTCATTACAACATTGGCGGTAAAAGCCGCTTACCGCCGTGCAGAAGACCGCCAACACACCGCCGCGGCTGCAGAATTCCGCCACAGCTATTATGACCCACATTTCGGAATCCGCCAAAATTCAGACACCCCCACAAGTCCGCCACACCAAAGGTCAGTGATAAACTGGCGAAAACAAAACCTCCACCATCACGCCAACAGAAAAACGCCTACACTATCACGACACACAATCCACGCGGCGGTCTTTCAACCGCGGTATTCCATTGGCGGTACACACCGCCGAGCTCAAAATACACACACTCTTACAAAACACAGCCACATTGGACAATTCGAGATACACACACCTGATACAGATACACACAGCACTCCCGCACACCCATTACAATATAAAATACACACCCACATCACCCACAAACCCCTACGACCAAAAATTCAGAAAGAAGGCCAGAGAGAGACAGCACCAGCAAGAACAACAGCATCCACAGGCACACAACACCATCACCCACAGAACTTCCACGCACCTCACACAACACACTACTACATATCAGCACACTTATCACCACACACTCCACCCCACACATCACCTACACCACCCCATGGCACGGCAAAGACACCCCAGGTTCTCGGAGGAGGAGCTCAGGGTCATGGTGGAGGAAATTGTCCGGGTAGAGCCACAGCTATTCGGAGCACAGGTGCAGCACACCTCAATAGCAAGGAAGATGGAGCTATGGTGAAGAATAGTGGACAGGGTCAACGCAGTGGGACAGCACCCAAGAAATCGGGAGGACATCAGGAAGAGGTGGAACGACCTACGGGGAAGGTGCGTTCCGTGGTCTCAAGACACCACCAGGCGGTTTAGCGGACTGGCGGCAGACCCCCATCTCCTCCCCCACAACAAACAACAAGGGAGGAGCAGGTCTTGGCGATTCTGCATCCTGAGGGCCTCACAGGAGTAGGTGGAGGAATGGACTCTGGTAAGATAAATCTTAATTATTACATCCCCCACCCTACCTGCATGCCATCACATACCCCCAGCACCCCAACTCCTCACATATGTCCCTACATCACAAACCACCCATCCCAACACCAAGCCCTGCATGCAACAACAAAGCATGGACACCCATCACTAAAGCATGCCCACTGCACATACCCATACAACCCCCTAAACCATCATCACACAAGGTCCCACACAGGAATGCAAGCACTGGGGTACACGGTCACCCACCCATTGCACACCATGACACACAGAGATGTAATAACCATCCTTTTATACCCCTGCAGGACCCCTACCCAATGTCACCGGACAGGAGGGTCCACACATGTCCGCACCACCAACAGAAGAGGCCCACAGTGATGACAGCAGCTCTGTCCAACTGGATCCAGATGACCAGCCCGGCCCATCGGGGACCTCGGGACAGTCGGTTCCCCTCACCCAGTCACAGGCCACCACAGACCTTCCCCCCTCTGGAAACACTAGCACAGCACCCACCCAGCGGGCCCATACCTCCGTCCCCAGGACATGTCAATCAGCTGTGTGTCCACCACTATAGGGAACGCAGGATAACCCACCACCCCAACAACAACAGGGACCTGGGGGCAGTGACAGTGGGCACACGGTCCGGGGGACGGAGGCCCAGGAACACAGGGGAACTGGGAGGGCTGCTGTGCGACAGGGGGCGGACAGGCCAAGGGAACCCCCTCTCCACAAGGCCCTCTCCTCCATCATGGGAGCCTACCACCACTCCCAGGAGACGATGGCAACGGTACTGGCCAAGTTTCACGAGACCCAGCGCCTGCATGAGGAACAGTATATGGGCTTCAGGGAGGAACTCAGAACCATGAGCTCCACCCTGGGCACCATCGTAGGGGTGCTGAAGGAAGTACTCAACACCAGGAGGGACACTGTGACACTACAAGTGGCCCCTGACACTAGCATGGACGATGAACTGCCCACCACCTCCGCCGGCGCTAGTGGACAGGACGCCCCGCCACAGTACCACCACACCAGCACCCCACCCCCTGCAGAGGGAGAACCACCCCACAAACGGTCCCTGAGATCCAGGACAAAGACAGAGCACGATGCCAAGACCCCCGCCAAGAAATGAGACCACCCTGATTGTCATCCTACTGCCCCACTTTGTCACCCTGTCCATACTTAAACTGCCCCAGCTCCACTTCATATGCCCATATGGGCAATGCCCAGGGAGACTAATAGACTGGACTCTGCCATGGACATTCCTCCGCCATCACCCCTCACCATTTCACTACCCCCTCCAATATTGAGCACTTAAATAAACACACTCAAAGCACAAAACAATCTGGAGTCTGTCTGTGATTTCGAAATAGTGTATTAGCAATTACAGTGACAAAATGCTCTTTCAATTGTAATGTCAACATACCTATGTCACACAGCTCTAGACCTTGAGGAATCTAAGCAGATGTCACACAGTGGGACCCACATCTGTGAAATCGTAAGGGAAAGTGACAACTCAGTGACCATACACTGGGTGAAAACGAAAGACAGTAGAGAGGTAGTAGTGTTAAAGTACATGTAGTAGGCAGGTCTGTACTCTTACCTGTGTCTCACTGGAAATATTGCTGGATCACTGAGTCCCTGTTGTTCATGTCTTCTTCCTCTGCTTCCTCGTCTTCACTGTCCACAGTCTCCACAGCTGCCACAACACTGCCATCTGGACCATCCTCCTGCAGAAAAGGCACCTGTCGTCGCAAAGCCAAGTTGTGAAGAATACAGCAGGCCACGATGATCTGGCACACCTTCTTTGGTGAGTAGAATAGGGATCCACCTGTCATATGGAGGCACCTGAACCTGGCCGTCAGGAGGCAGAAGGTCCGCTCAATCACCCTCCTAGTTCGCCCATGGGCCTCATTGTAGCGTTCCTCTGCCCTTGTCCTGGGATTCCTCACTGGTGTCAGTAGCCATGACAGGTTGGGGTAACCAGAGTCACCTGCAAATGGTGAGGGACAACTGTTAGACATGCACTAACCTGGAGGGATATCCCCAGACAACCATTCCCACTGACTTGATTCCAGGTGCTCACCTAATAGCCACACACGGTGCCTCTGGAGTTGACCCATCACATAAGGGATGCTGCTATTCCGCAGGATGTAGGCGTCATGCACTGAGCCAGGGAACATGGCATTCACATGGGAGATATACTGGCCTGCCAAACATACCATCTGTACGTTCATCGAATGATAACTCTTCCGGTTTCTGTACACCTGTTCACTCCTGTGGGGGGGACCAAAGCCACATGGGTCCCATCAAAGGCACCTATGATGTTGGGAATGTGTCCCAGGGCATAGAAATCACCTTTCACTGTAGGCTTATCCTCCACCTGAGGAAAAACGATGTAGCTCCGCATGTGTTTCAGAAGGACAGACAACACTCTGGACAATACGTTGGAAAACATAGGCTGGGACATCCCTGACGGTATGGCCACTGTTGTTTGAAAAGACCCACTTGCAAGGAAATGGAGCACTGAGAGCACCTGCCCTTGAGGGGGGATTCCTGTGGGATGGCGGATTGCTGACATCAGGTCTAGCTCCAACTGGGTACACAGTTCCTGGATTGTGGCACGGTCAACCCTGTAGGTGATAATCACATGTCGCTCCTCCATTGTCGACAGGTCCACCAACGGTCGGTACACCGGAGGATTCCGCCATCTCCTCACATGTCCCAGCGGACGGTGCCTATGAAGGACAACAGCGAGCACAGAGTCAAACAACTCAGAGGTACGTACCCACAGTTTACACAGAACACCATTCATACACAAAAGATGGCCTATATGTGTGTTGAGTCTAGGCCTCGGTATGTGTGACGCAGTTGAAAATGAAGCCATGTGGGCCCATGAAATGGCGGCTGCCTGACCTGTAAAGTGGGACAATGGGATATGAGGTAACTGCGTCGGCGTTGTACACCGTTGCGGTAGGCGGTTGAAGACCGCGGAGCAATGCTGCATTGGTTAACATTGGACCCTATGGGTCCCAGGAGCCAATGACGATGTACGCCGGCGGTGAGGGTTCGTACCGCTGCGGACGTGACCGCCATTTTCTATCTGTTCAATCACTCGATACCTGATCTTCGACAGAAGAGGACCTACACTGCAAGTGCTGCTGTGACCTCGGTCTGGAAGAGACAATGGCTCCAGTGTCTGGGGAAAGGGCCCCTGCCTTCACATCGGAGGAGTTGGAGAAGCTCGTGGATGGGGTCCTCCCCCAGTACACGCTACTCTACAGTCCTCCAGACAAACAGGTAAGTACACAGGGAGCATGTTGTATGGGCTATGCCTGTGTGGAGAGGGCTGGATGTAAGAAGGAAGGGGGGAGAGTGCGGTGTGCATGAAAGACGGTGAATGCAAGTGCCACATGCCAAGGGTAGGGATGGGGGACAATCAGTTTGACGGTGCAGTTGGTAATACCTTCTCTTTATCCCCTGTACATTTCATGTAGGTCAGCGCCCACCAGAAAAAAGATGTTTGTCGTGCCATCGCCAAGGACGTCCGGACCCTGGGGGTCTACCACAGACGGAGCACCCACTGCCGGAAAAGATGGGAGGACATTCGCCGCTGGAGCAAGAAGACGGCGGAGGCTCAGCTGGGGATGGCCTCCCAACATGGGAGGGGTGCCTGTCGCACCATGACCCCCCCTGATGTTCAGGATCCTGGCGGTGGCCTACCCGGAGTTGGATGGGTGCTTGAGGGCATCACAGCAGCCACAAGGGGGTGAGTACACTCTCATTCTGCTGACTTTGCGCGCAGTGGAGGTGCGGGGTGGGGGAGGTGGGCTGTGGGTTTCCCTAGGCCATGGCAAGTTCCTTAGGCAAGGCCCCTCCGTAAGGCAGGCCATGTGGCACCCCACCCCACGTCTGCAGAGTGCCAAGTACACCTAGTCATGCCCCTGTGTCATCTATGTGTGCAGATGTCGTCCATAGCCTTGTAGGCCATTTCCCAGGAATTGAACAGTGGAGCCCAAGAGCGCGGCGTAGTGCAGGGGGCTTCTGTGTCTGTCGTGTCTGCCAACAGTAGCGGTAATGCATGCACTCAACATGTCTTTCTTCTGTCCCCCCCCACTTTTTGTGGTCTCCCTGTTCTTGTGTGCATTAGCATCCATCATCAGGCGGAGGAGCAGTGGCACCGGAGCACAAGGGAGCTGCATCCCACATGGCCCTGGAGGGCGAGACTACGGACTCAGAGTTCACCAGTGGGACAGAGGGCGAAGGGAGCTCCACGGCAGGGACAGGAGCTGACACCAGCGACACAGACTCGTCCTCTGATGGGAGCTCCCTTGTGGTGGCGGCAACATTTGTGCCCCCCGCATCTACAGGTACAGCCGCCACCCCCACTACCAGCACTTCCCTCCCAGCAGCCCCTCAGCCTTTGCCCCGTGCTCGCTCACCCGGGAGGGTGGGCATCACCTTCGCCCCAGGCACCTCAGGCCCTGCCCCAGTCACCCCTGTTGCCCTCAGTGAGGATGCCATTGACCTCCTCAGGTCCCTCACTGTTGGGCAATCTACCATTTTGAATGCCATCAACGGTGTAGAGAGGCAGTTGCAGCAAGCAAATGCATTCCTGGAGGGCATTCATTCTGGTCATGCGGCCCTTCAGCAAGCTTTTCAGACTCTGGCCTCAGCACTGATGGCAGCCATTGTCCCCCTCTCTAGCCTCCCCCCTCCAACTTCCTCCACCCAGACCCAATCCCCACATCCCATAGGCACTCACGCAAGCATCACACACATGCAGACACACCAACATCCACTGCCTCCACTGTGTCCCCCTCCTCCTCGTCTCCCTCCTCAATCCCAGTCTCGTCTACACTCACACCTGCATGCATTACCTCTACAGCCCCTACGTCCGTCTCCAGCACACCCACCACCACACCCCGCTCAAGTGCAGTCACCACCCCCACTACCATTCACACGTCCCCTGTGTCCTCTCCCAGTGTGTCTGTGACGCCCCTTCCCAAGATACACAAACGCAGGCACACACCCACCCCAGCCATCCACCTCACGACAGCCTCCAGCGCATGCACCTTCACCCAAAGTCACCAAACGTACACCTCCTACAACCACAACCTCTTCCTCCACTCCCAAACCCCCTCCAGCTACCTGTCCCAGTGTGTCTAAAAACCTTTTCCTGTCCACCCTTGACCTCTTTCCCACACCTCCCCCACCCCGCCTGTCTCCTAGGTCCCAAACTAGCACCTCAGCCACAACATCTCCGGGACCAGTGGTGCCTGTAGTCACCGGAATCTGGAGTGCACCGGCCACCAGGGCAGCCAGTGTGGCACAGAGCCACAGCACAGACAGTCCCCCACCTGTGGCCAGTTGGCCAGTGCCCGGCGGGAGAGGGGGAAGACTCCAGCCACCAAAGCCGCTCCCAGGGGTCCCGGTGGGAGTGTGAAGTCAGCTGTGACACCTTCCAAGGTGAAGAAGGGCCACAAGAAACCCGGCAAGTCTGGGAAGAGCAGCACAGCGCAGAAGACCGCCATCATCCCCGATGCCCAGGAGCCCACCTCCAGCACAAGCCCAGCTGCCCAGGACAGGACCGCCAGCACTAGCCCACCTGCCCAGGAGGGGCCCGCCAGCACCAGCCCAGCTGCCCAGGAGGCCACCGCCAGCACCAGCCCACCTGCCCAGGAGGCCACCGCCAGCACCAGCCCACCTGCCCAGGAGGCCACCGCAAGCACTAGCCCCGTTGGGCCATGAAGGACCGCCAGCAAAAGCCCCGCTGGGCCATGAAGGACCGCCAGCAAAAGCCCCGCTGGGCCATGAAGGACCGCCAGCACAAGCCCCGCTGGGCCATGAAGGACCGCCAGCAAAAGCCCAGCTGGGCCATGAAGGACCGCCAGCAAAAGCCCCGCTGGGCCATGAAGGACCGCCAGCAAAAGCCCCGCTGGGCCATGAAGGACTGCCAGCACAAGCCCCCCTGGGCCATGAAGGACCGCCAGCACAAGCCCCACTGGGCCATGAAGGACCGCCAGCAACTGAGACCCTGCATTGGAGACCACCATCTCAAGCACCGCTGAACAGGGCACCACCAACTCAAGCACCGCTGAACTGGGCACCGCCGTCTCAAGCACCGCTGCACATGGCACCGCCATCTCAAGCACCGCTGAACTGGGCACCGCCATCTCAAGCACCGCTGAACAGGGCACCGCCGTCTCAAGCACCGCTGAACAGGGCACCGCCATCTCAAGCACCGCTGCACAGGGCACCGCCATCTCAAGCACAGCTGCACAGGGCACCGCCATCTCAAGCACCGCCATCTCAAGCACTGCTGGCCCATGAGCAGCAAGGGCACTGATGCAACTGAGTCCTTCTTGGGGTGAATGATGCACTCTGGGCACCATGCCCCCTGCAGAACCAGTGGAGACTGTCATCCACTACCTCTGTCCTTAGTAGGATGAAGCACTCTGAGCACCATGCCCCCTCCAGAACCAGTGGAGACTGTCATCCACTACCTCTGTCCTTAGCAGGATGAAGCACTCTGGGCACAATGCCCCCTCCAGAACCAGTGGAGAAAAGCATCCACTACCCCAATCCTTGCCAGGATGAAGCACTCTGGGCACCATGCCCCTTCCAGAACCAGTGGAGGCTGTCATCCACTACCTCTGTCCTTAGCAGGATGAAGTACTCTGGGCACCATGTCCCCTCCAGAACCAGTGGAGGCTGTCATCCACTACCTCTGTCCTTAGCAGGATGAAGCACTCTGGGCACCATGCCCCCTCAAGAACCAGTGGAGACTGTCATCCACTACCTCTGTCCTTAGCAGGATGAAGCACTCTGGGCACCATGCCCCCTCCAGGACCAGTGGAGACTGTTATCCACTTGTGAGACTGTGGCTTTGCACTCCCCAGGATATGGCAGTGGGCAACCCACCCACTGTAGGGACTTGAGAGACTGTGGCTTTGCACTCCCCAAGATTGAACAGTGGGCAAACCACCCACTGTAGAGACTTGAGAGACTGTGGCTTTGCACTTCCCAGGATTGAACAGTGGGCAACCCACCCACTGTAGAGACTTGAGAGACTGTGGATTTGCACTCCCCAGTATTGAACAGTGGGCAACCCACCCACTGTAGAGACTTGAGAGACTGTGGCTTTGCACTCCCCAGGATTGAACAGTGGGCATGTGGCGCCCTCGTGGATTTGGCGTCGTGCACTCAAGCGGCTGAGGTGCCCCCCCTTTCCCTCCCCCTGAGGTGCCTGTTAGTTGCTCTCTGATGCCCTGCAGTGTTCTGTCCGTCATGGTCGGGGATCTTGTGTGAGCCTCGCCCATACCGTGTGGTCCCAGTGTTCCACGGACTTTCTTAGAGCACTACCTGGACTACTATGCTTGGTATATATTATGTACATGGTGTATATATATATTTCTGCCTACTTGCTTTTAATATATTACAATGGTTACACTAATTTCTATTGTCTTCGCATTCTTCTGGGGGGGTTGGGGGTTTAACTGTGATGTATCAATAAGTATTAGTGTGTGTGTTGTCGTGGGTGAGGGTGGGGGAGGGGGTGTTGCGTGTTGCGTGTGTGTGTCCCTGTTTTTTGCCTCCCCTGTGTCGTAGGTGCAGTACTCACTGTGGTCTTCACCGCCGGCGTTCGTGGCCCTGGTAGAGGAGCAGGAAGACTATTGCAGGTGGAATTTGGAGTTCTGGGTCCATGGCGTCGTCGTTCCTCGTGGGGTGTGTAGAGGTGAGCGTTTTCCCTTCAGGATTCCTGTTTCCGCCGCTTTTTTATCCGCGGTGAATCCGCACCGGAAAAGGTGGCGGATTGGCCTGTCATAATAGTGTGGGCGGTACATTGTCTCCCGCCTGTCTGTTGGTGGTGACCGCCGCGCTGTTTGTTTGTACCGCTGTGGCGGTCGGAGTGTTAAAGTGGCTGTCTTTGTTGGCGGTTTCCGCCACGGTCGTAATTGCACATTTTTTACTGCCGGCCTGTTGGCGGTCTTACCGCCGCTTTAACACCAACCGCCAGGGTTGTAATGACCATCCAAGAAACCAATGCTGATAATGGGGTAAGGTGAGAAACTTTATACAGCAGCCCCAGAGATCATCCTCTCAAAACACATTCTTTGTTCAATATATTGGCCCTCAGTATGATTTGAGCGATAAAAACCGCCTACCGCCGCGGCGACAGCCCCAAAAGACAGTCGCAGCGGCTACCAGCCATCCACCGTATCGTGACCACAGCCGGATTTCCAACAGAAGAATGGTGGAAATCCGTCTGTGGCCATCCTGGCGGATGGCGGGAAGGTGGTGCTGCTGCCACCAGCAACGCCACACCAGTAGACTGCCGCCAGCCCTGTTATGATCCATAATAGGGTCTGGCACTGTTCTGCTGGCGAACTCTGCTGGAGGCAGCAGCGCCCCATCCGGTCTCCTGTCGGAGGACCCCCTCAACACAGATAAGTGGGTGCTCCAACAGGGGAGGGGGTTGCGGGGTGTTCAGCCAAACCGTCAATGTCATAATATGGTGGAAAGTACAGCCAGCCTGTTGGCAGTACTTTCCACCATATTACCGCCGACCGCCAGGGTCATAATGAGGGCCACAATATCATATGTATTTGTCTCTGACAATGACAACAATTCCTTCAACTAAGTAAACTTCACAGGAGGATGTCTTGCCATCTTGGGTATCACTTCGTGTACCAGCTAATTTCAGGTATTTGTCTCGAATACCAGTGTGTGTCCTGGGGATAGTTGACATTTGTAAGTGTCTTGTGCTACTTTCCAGAACTTTTCAGTGAACTGTGACCTATTTACTTTTGGCTTTGTAATTTATTTATTATTGACCATTTTGTGTCATGCTAAACATTACTGCATCACTGTTTTTCCTTGCAATACCCGGTGAACCCCCCATACATTGGCTGAAATTGAAAAAGTGTGTTCAGTAATTATGTGAGAGAGTTTATGCCACCTCGCTTAGTGTTGAAAGAAAAATTTTGTTGACAACTGTCTAGGTCCTGAAGGTCAATATGTGTTTCAGTGCCTTCCTGACCTATCTGAAAGTGACTCAGCAAATTTAAACAAACATGAGATATTTTTAACAAAAACTAGATTCCCTCAAGGTAAGCACTATTCTCAAGGGCTCCCATTTCAGGAAGAGGATGCAATGCTAAGGGGAGTCAGCTGAGCAATATACAATTAAACTATGTATAAATTAACTTCCATGTGTGGCTTCACAAGTTCCACTGAAGAACACCTGCAATGCCAATTTATGTTAGGATGTACATTGGATAAGGCAAAGGAAAGCATGCAGCAGAAAGATAATCCCTCCCTACAAGTGGTGCTTACGATGGCAAAGAAACATGAGCATTCCAAAACCTATGTTGATGTTATTTGCAATGGTGCCTCTCACTTTGATAGCGTAAAGTGTAGCCATCAAAGTGGTGCAAGACAAATCTTCGCAAAACAAATCGACACAAGACAAATCTGTAATAAATCCCAAGGCTCTTAAAACCTTTCCAGACAAATGTTTCTGGTGCAGGAACATAGGTCATCTGGTGAACTATAAAGATTATAAAGATTGTACAGGATGGAAAGCTGTCTCCAAGAGCTGTGGGAGGAAGGTGCACTTTGTGAAATGCTGAAGATCAGTAAGAAACTGAAAGAAAGTGAGGGAAGTTGAGTGTGATGATAATGATCAATTGGTTGGAGAGGTCACACTTCTACAAGCAAAAGAAAGTTCATCTGAGGGTCCCTTTGAGATTGTTCAGGTTAACAGTGAATCTGTTAGGATACTATTTGACTCTGCCGCTAAGGTGACACTTATACCAAAAACAAACTATGAGAAAATCGAAAAGGGAAAAGAAAACCATAAAAAACAGACATAAAACCCAATGGGTATGGTGGAGAACTAATTGAATTGCTGGTGTACTTTTTGGGAACAATTAAATTCAAAGACAGGACCATACCAGGGAAAACGTATGTCTCCATCAAAGGAGATTCAATCATTGGATGGATTAAGTGTCGAGGTCTATTTGTATATCTAGAGCCCAATGAAATCCCATCTGTAAGAGTGAAAGAGGTTCCTGCTATCAGTTGTGGTTCAGAAGGATGCAATGCTTCGATGGGTGAGTTCCCTTATGTATTTAAAACAAATCTGGGGTGTCTCATAGACTATGCAAATTTGACTAGACTCAAAATTAACACCCAACGCAAGCTGGTTAAAGTGAGGATCATTCCCCTACTGGTGAGAGACAACATGAGAAAAGAGTTGGATAAGCTGATCAATTGTGGAATTATCCAAGAAGTTGAAGCCATAGAATGGCTTGCACCTGTAGTGATGGTCCATAAAGCAAATGGGGAGGGCAGATTATGTGTAGATCCTACAGCACTCAACAAATCAGTGGTGGTGGATCACTATCCACTACAAAACATCAATGAAATGTTGTGTTTTTGTGATGATGCTAAACAATTTTCCCCACTTAATTTAACCTCAGCATACCATTGGATAAAATTGCACCCCTAATCACAAGAATTAACAATTTTTGTGATGCCTTTTGACACCTTCAATGGCAATTTGGTTGATATCTGCCTTTGTTTTTCAGAGGCCAATGGAGAAATTATTAAAAGAAATGGAGTGAAAATCTAACAAAATGATGTGTTGGTGTCAGGGGCTTCTTTGTGAAAACAATGAAAGATTACGTGAAGTGTTAGGGAGGCTACAAAACAGTAGGTTAACACTGAAACCAGAGAAAAGCACTAAATGAAGATGTGGTGCTATAGAAGGTTATTGGTATAGTGCTAGGAGGCTAGAGAAGCAATACCAAGTGTGAAGCGGATGTTTCAGGGTATTGGCAGGTCAAAAATGAGTTGGTCATGGAAGATAGAATATTGATGAGAGGGAACAAATTGGTACCACCACACAGTTTAAGGGAAAGGTTGATGGATTACGATCATGGAAGCTGCATGGCATATCCAAGTGCAAGGAGAGGATCAGAGAAGGCTGTTGGTGGCCAGCAATGGACTTCATGGTTGAAAGAAAAGTGACAAATTGCATAGAGTGAAGGTGAAGTGACAAAGTATTGAAATGCAGGACATAACCCGTGGTCATAAGGGTACAAGCCTCTGGTCCGTGGGTGGACATAACATTAGACATCCTCAGTCCAGACAAGGTGAAATAATGTGACAGGTATGTTATAGTGTGTATTGATATGTTTTTGGGTTACAAAACACACAAAAAGGGTATGGGGTTCACTTATAATGAGGAGCTGTACCCAAAGGATATTATCCTGGAGCTCCTTGATCTCAATGAGTGTGTGAATGAAGTGTAAGTGCTGTGGAGTGGAGAAGGGGGGTGTTTCCTTTACGGACTAGGTGGTCTCACACACTATATAGTGTCATGCTTCATCATTTGACCACCTAGCCCCACCCAGGTAGGACAATGCCACCTGACCCACACTCTACCATGGGTGTCTTGCCATTGCAACTGTTCAACGGAAGAACCCCTAATATCAAAACGGTTCCTGGATTGGTGAATGAAAAAATAGTGAAAGTAGATAATCAAGATGGAAATGTGAATGGCTGGCAAGAGAAGAAAAAAGAGAAGATGGTGAGAAGGATGGAACTTTGTGATGAGATAAAAGATGTTAAGAAAACCCTTGGGCAAGTAGAGGATTGGATAACAATTAAATCTCCAAGAAGAGGATGAGACCTCTAAATTTAGTCAGCCTTTGAAGGTCATAGAGGCATTCAAAAATGCTGTGAAAACAAGTGATCACAGGATTTGGAATCTTAACAGGGTGGCTTGATACTACCCAGTGGAGGGCATGGATTCATGCCGTCTGTTTATAGAACCTTCGGAAAACAAATGTGCAAGGCCACTACTCAGTAAGAAGAACCCATCACATTTACAAGATTATGTTTAAATTTGTGTGGGTTCCAACACTAACTTGTCTTTTCTGTTTCTGCTATCAAAGTGTAAAGAAGTTCTCTTTCTAATGAGGTATATACTTCACAACCTCTGGAATGGTGAGGCTGTTGCTATGGACAGATGATTCTAGGAGGAGAAGGTTGAGCTGACCATTAGATGCTTATGTGGATGGGGTACCTATTACCACTTACTGAATAAAGGACCATTTGAATTCAACTGATGCACATGTGGAAGCCTTCTTTGAGAACTTAACCCCTTAGCTGCTGGGCCTTTTCACCCCCCCAGTGCTGAGCCCTTTTTTGGATATTTGGGGTAGTTCGGGCTTAGGCCTTCATAACTTTTTGTCCACATAAGCTATCCACGCCAAATTTGCATCCTTTTTTTCCAACATCCTAGGGATTCTAATGGTACCCAGAGTTTGTGGTTTCCCCTGGAGGAGACCAAGAAAATAGCCAAAATACAGTGAAAATTAAATTTTTTCCAAAAAAATGGGAAAAAAGGGCTGCCGAAGAAGGCTTGTGGTTTTTTCCCTGAAAATGCCATCAACAAAGGGTTTCTGGTGCTGAAATCACTATCTTCCCACCTTTCAGGAACGGGCAGACTTGAATCAGAAAATCACATTTTTCAACACAAATTTGGCATTTTACTGGGACATACCCCATTTTTACTATTGTTGGTGCTTTCAGCCTCCTTCCAGTTAGTGACAGGAATGGGTGTGAAACCAATGCTGGATCCCGGACAGCTAAACATTTCTGAAAACTAGACAAAATTCTGAATTCAGCAAGGGGTCATTTGTGTAGATCCTACAAGGTTTTCCTACAGAAAATAACAGCTGAAATAAAAAAATATTGAAATTGAGCTGAAAACAACAGCCATTTTTCTTTATGTTTTACTCTGTAACTTTTTCCTGCGATGTCAGATTTCTGAAAGCAATATACCGTTTTGTCTGCTGGACTCTTCTGGTTGCGGGTATATAAAGGGCTTGTAGGTTCATCAAGAACCCTAGGTACCCAGAGCCAATAAATGAGCTGCACCCTGCAGTTGGTTTTCATTCTATACTGGGTATACAGCAATTAATTTGCTGAAATATGAAGAGTGAAAAATAGGTATCAAGAAAACCTTTGCATTTCCTAAATGGGCTCAAGACAAGGTTTTGAGGAGCAGTGGTTATTTGCACATCTCTGAATTCCGGGGTGCCTATACTAGCATGTGAATTGCAGGGCATTTCTCAAATAGACATCTTTTTTACACACTCTCTTATATTTGGAAGGACAAAATGTAGAGACAGATAAGGGGCAATAACACTTGTTTTGCTATTCTATGTTCCCCAAGTCTCCCGATAAAAATGATACCTCACTTGTGTGGGTAGGCCTAGCGCCCGCGACAGGAAATGCCACAAAACACAAAGTGGACACATCCCATTTTTTTGACAGAAAACAGAGCTGTTTTTTGCAAAGTGCCTAGCTGTGGATTTCGGCCTCTAGCTCAGCCGGCACCTAGGGAAACCTACCAACCCTATGCATTTTTGAAAACTAGAGACCTAGGGGAATCCAAGATGGGGTGACTTGTGGGGCTCTGACCAGGTTCTGTTACCCAGAATCCTTTGCAAACCTCAAAACGTGGCTAAAAAAACACGTTTTCCTCTCATTTCGGTGACAGAAAGTTCTGGAATCTGAGAGGAGCCACAAATTTCCTTCCACTCAGCGTTCCCCCAAGTCTCCCGATAAAAATGATACCTCACTTGTGTGGGTAGGCCTAGCGCCCGTGACAAGAAATGCCCCAAAACACAACGTGGACACATCACATTTTTTGACAGAATACAGAGCTGTTTTTTGCAAAGTGCCTACCTGTAGATTTTGGCCTCTAGCTCAGCCGGCACATAGGAAAACCTACCAAACCTGTGCATTTTTGAAAACTAGAGACCTAGAGGAATCCAAGATGGGGAGACTTGTGGGGCTCTGACCAGGTTCTGTCACCCAGAATCCTTTGCAAACCTCAAAAAGTGGCTAAAAAAACAAGTTTTCCTCACATTTCGGTGACAGAAAGTTCTGGAATCTGAGAGGAGCCACAAATTTCCTTCCACCCAGCGTTCCCCCAAGTCTCACGATAAAAATGATACCTCACTTGTGTGGGTAGGCCTAGCGCCCGTGACAAGAAATGCCCCAAAACACAACGTGGACACATCACATTTTTTGACAGAATACAGAGCTGTTTTTTGCAAAGTGCCTACCTGTAGATTTTGGCCTCTAGCTCAGCCGGCACATAGGGAAACCTAGGAAACCTGTGCATTTCTGAAAACTAGAGACCTAGGGGAATCCAAGATGGGGTGACTTGTGGGGCTCTGACCAGGTTCTGTTACCCAGAATCCTTTGCAAACCCCAAAAAGTGGCTAAAAAACAGGTTTTCCTCACATTTTGGTGACAGAAAGTTCTGGAATCTGAGAGGAGCCACAAATTTCCTTCCACCCAGCGTTCCCCCAAGTATCCCGATAAAAATGATACCTCACTTGTGTGGGTAGGCCTAGCGCCCGCGACAGGATATGCCCCAAAACACAACGTGGACACATCACATTTTTTTACAGAATACAGAGCTGTTTTTTGCAAAGTGCCTACCTGTAGATTTTGGCCTCTAGCTCAGCCGGCACACAGGGAAACCTACCAAACCTGTGCATTTTTGAAAACTAGAGACCTAGGGGAATCCAACATGGGGTGACTTGTGGGGCTCTGATCAGGTTCTGTTACACAGAATCCTTTGCAAACCTCAAAATGTGGCTAAAATAACACGTTTTCCTCACATTTCGGTGACAGAAAGTTCTGGAATCTGAGAGGAGCCACAAATTTCCTTCCACCCAGCGTTCCCCCAAGTCTCCAGATAAATATGATACCTCAGTTGTGTGGGTAGGCCTAGTGCCCACGGCAGGAATAGATCACACAACTGTCAATGTTGGTCCTTACGTGAGGCAGCTGTTGACCCTGGGGTGATCCATTCCTGACGCAGGCACTAGGTGTAGGCACTCAAGTGGGGTATTGTTTTTATCAGGACAGGTGAGGAGTCACTGGGTGGTAGGAATTTTGTGGATCCCAGCATATTCCTGTAGTTTGTGTGACAGAAATGCGAGAAAAATAGAGTTTTTATTCAACATTTCAGCTTTGCAGGGTATTCTGGGTAAGAAAACTTTGGGGAATCCACACAAGTCACACCTCTGTGGACTCCCCCGAATGTCTAGTTTCCAGAAATGTTTGGGTTTAGTGTGTTTCTCTATATGGCCGCCGAATCCAGGACCAAAAACACAGGTGCCTGCCTTACAAAACCAGTTTGTTTTGCCATAGATAATTTTGATGTCTCCACAATACGATTTGGGTGGTGGAATTTGGGGCTGAACTAAATTGGGGAGCTCCCAAGAGAGCACTCTCTCTCTCTCTGCTTGCCGCCGCATTCACCTGCTCTCTGGGTTGGGCTAACCCACTATTACCCAGTTGCACAAACAGCTTGCGAAGGGACAGCAGGACTGTCCTCATCACCTCCCTCATAATGTACTGGAAGAGGAGTTATCGAATGGGACTCCTCCGACTGAAAAATCACTCCCAGAGTCTGCGCCATTGTCCTATCCCTCAGATGCTGTCTCAGTATCTGATGTCTCAGTCTCTGATCCTATGTCAGAGCGGTCCTCTATAACCCGAGTGCAGGCAGCAGTCATCCATCAAGATGCCATCTCTGCTATTGGCTAAACTGTAGGTCTAAAACACGTAAGATACGTGCAACAGTAGAGGCCACCTTATCTGCGCTTCTTCCCTCAATCAGCACGTTCTTTCAAGACACTCAAAATACACCTTGTCACATATCATTCGTCACAGTCTTTAGCACCTCCTGCGCCCAGTCCAACAATCATTATTGGTGCTCCCACTCCCTCCTCCTCGGATTCCCTCATTACCACCCAGCAAAAGTGTCCTTCATCTCTCCATAGCCGCCCTCCACCCGCACATACATTTCATTGGTATTATAGCGCAGGTAATGGCTGACTTTACTAATGTACTCAGCTATTTACATAAAATACAGATTTGCTCTTTGCAGTAGGCATATAAACCTTCTGCGCTTCTTTATGGCACTAAAACTGCCACTAGACAAGTCTGACCCTTTTCCACCCAGGGAAACCACACACATATTGACAAAAGTGATATATATATATATGACAGACAACCACCTGAAACTCAACTCAAGCAAAACCAAAATAATCCTCTTTGGCCCACACAAAAACACCTGGGACCCCTCATGGTGGCCCACCACGCTAGGACCTGCACCCACCCCCGCCAACCACTCACGCAACCTCAGCATCATCCTAGACTCCTCCCTCTCGATGACCCAACAAATCAACGCTCTCACCTCCTCATGCTTCAACACACTCCGTATACTGAAAAAAACATTCAAATGGATCCCCACAGAGACCAGAAAAACTGTCACTCACACACTCATCAGCAGCAGACTTGATTACGGAAACGCCCTCTATGCCGGCACCACTCTAAAACTCAAGCGCAAACTACACGCATCCAGAACTCAGCAGCGCGACTCATCCTCGACCTCCCCGGACACGAACACATCTCTCCACACCTCAAATCCCTCCACTGGCTCCCAATTGACAAAAGGATCACCTTCAAGATCCTCATCCTCGCACACAAATCACTCCACAACACAGGCCCTGCCTACCTCAACGAGAGTCACCTTCCACACCCCCACACGAAACCTCAGCTCAGCTGACCTCTCTCTCGCCTCTGTCCCCCGCATCAAACACACCACCACCGGTGGCAGATCCTTCTCCTACCTTGCACCCAAAACCTGGAACGCCCTCCCAACCCACCTTGGCAAGACCCAAAACCTACTTCTTTTCAGGAAGGGCCTCAAAATCTGGCTTTTCGAACAGTGAATCTCCCAGCCCCTTTCCCTCCCCCCGTCCCCCCCCAGCGCCTTGAGACCCTCACGGGTGAATAGCGCGCTTTATAAATCTCTTTGATTGATTGATATATATAGATCTATCTATATATATATATCTATCTACATAGATATATCTATAGATATATCCATGTACATAGATATATCTACATAGATATATCTATATATATAGATCTATATATAGATCTATTTTTTTTAGTTGTTGTATGGTTTCCTTGGGGCCAAAATGGCCCCCAGGGAAACCCTACAACATCTAAAAAAAATATTGCCCCCACAGGGGGTTGCCCTGCCCACGGGCGACCCCCTGTCTTTTTATTTATTTATTTATTTTATTTTTGAAAAAAAAAAAATTCCCCTATGGGTGGCGCGATTGCGCCCTCCCAAGAGGGCACCTACCTTTTAAAAAAAAAAAATATGCCCCCGGGGGCGGGGCTGTCCGTTTTCCGATGGGGCCGACCCCCCCCAAGTGAAATCCCTGGCGTCTAGTGGTGTTTCCTGGCCCCCGATCGCAGCTGTGCTGCGATCGGGGGCCAGGAAACAGTTTCAGAAGGCCTTGAAAGAAAGGGGAGAGTCTCCCCTTTCTTACAAGGCCTTTTGAAAGTTTTCCTGGCCCTCCGATCGCAGCTGTGCTGCGATCGGGGGGCCAGGAAACCTGAAAGTGTTTCCTGGCCCCCGATCACAGCTGTGCTGCGACCGGGGGCCAGGAAACACTTTCAGGAAGGCCTCGTAAGAAAGGGGACACTCTCCCCTTTCTTACGAGGCCTTCCCGAACGTGGGGAAGGCCTTTTTCCCCATCAAAGCAGGAAGCGGCCGCAAGGCTGCTTCCTGCTTCGATGGGGAAAACAACTTTGTAATGTCAGCGCGCCTCGCGGCGCGCTGACGTCACAAAGGGGCGGGTGGGGGGCAGGGGGGAGACACAGAAGCTTCCGTGTCTCCCGGGGAAAGAAAAAAAATAATAATACGCACCCGAATATTTATTAATACCCTCCCTGGTGTCGACCACTGTTAGTGACCCGCACCAGGGAGGGAGTGTGGGCGTCGGCCAGTGGCCGACGCCCGCAGTAAAAAGGTTAACAGCTGCCTACATTAAATAGAAATCTGTGACCTTCATGTTACATATAGTACTTTGCCGCACATGCAGGCACATTGGCGGTCATTATGGACATGGCGGGAAAGACCAGAATCCCGCCGTTGGTGGTGAATGGAATATAATGATCGAAAATCCCAACCCCGCAAACAATTCCCACACCACCACTACCCGCCAGGACACTGTCGACGGGAATCCCGGCCCACCCCACCCCGCCACCGCCAAGCACACCCGCCCACATCCTGCCCTCCAAATAATGATGCACAAATCACCTCGGCGGACAGTGGAGGCTGGATGACCATTGGCGGCTGCTACCCCCACACGCGGCAAGTGGACTCAACAGCAACAAGTGCACACATTGGATAGGCGTATCACCCACACACCTGACACACATCCAGAACCCCTTAAAACACCCCCAGACACACCCCATAATCCCTTGCAACGAAACCAGGACAAGAAGAAGGAGAGCACCAGAGCCAGACAGCGAACTGCAGCATACAGGAGACGCACATCGACCCACAGAGGAGCACCCTTACCCCGTCCCCAGTCCCGACGCCATCCACCACACTCACCATTTCCCCCCATAAAATCCACCCTTTACCGAAAGGGAGCTAAGGACCATGGTGGACGAGATCCTGAAGGTGGAGCCACAAATATTCAGGGCCGAGGTGCAGCACACACTCATCGCACGGAGATTGGAGCTGTGGCAGACCATTGTCAACAGGGTGAAAGCAGTGGGACACCATCCACGCACCAGGGGCGACATCCGGAAGAGATGGAACGACCTGCGGGGGAAGGTCAGGGCCTTGCCATCTAGGCACCACATCGCAGTGCAGAAGAATGGGGGAGGGCCACCACTAACACCACCCGACTACAATGACTGTGAGGAGAAGGTCCTCGCCATCCTGCACCCAGAGGGACTCACTGGACTCACTGGAGGAATGTACTCGGGTAAGTCATCTACAATTACCCCATATACACCACAACTGCAATGCATGCACCACCACACCCCACCCACACCCACCTGGACCTACACCCCACCCAGCCATTACCCACCACATCCACCACCCTGCATCACTCACAACCCACTAACAGGGCCACATCACTCCTGCTGTGCACAGCCACCCACCCCTGCACATACCCACAATGGAACAATACCCCAGATCACAATGCAACCCCACCACTGGCGCTAAATGCTATGTCAACCTCACAAAGGCACCCTGGAAGGCCACTGAAATTAACACCAGCATCAAATAGCACAGTCATGTACACCTCAAACCTACATGCATATGTAACAGACATGTGTATGTCCCCCAACAGGCACCAGCACCCATGCAACCCTAATGGACGGGACAAGGAGTGCCACAGCCCTCCAGGGAGACAGAGCCACCTCACAAGACCTTGGCGAAGGATCCCTGGACACTGATGAGCAGGCAGGCCCCTCACACAGTCCTGGATTCTCACCATGCAGCAGCCCCACCCAGGAAACCACTGTCACCCCTAACACACAGTCAAGACCAGCAGGCCAGGGGAGGCATACCCACACTAGTGTCCCCAGGACACTGACTGGTGTAAGACAGCTACAGAGGCCACAGTCTCCCACTCCCAACATGCAGGAAGGCGAGGGCCCCAGTACAAGTGGCACGTCAAGACCTGTGCAGGGGACACAGGCACAGGGGGCTAGGGCAAGTTCAAGTGTCCCAGTGGGCCGGGGGGAGGCCGCAGGATGGATGCAGGAACCCAGGACGTAATTGCACAGGTATTGGGGGCCTACCAAGATACCCAAGACAGGTTGGCACAGATTGTGTCCACCCTTGAGCAAAGTCAGAGGATGCAGCAGCTACAACACCAACAGGCCATGGAGCAGTGGAAAGAGCACAATGCCACAATGGCCACCATTGCTGGAGCACTGCTGCAGTTGGTAAAAAAAACAGTCTGACACCCACACCGGACAAGAGGTCCCCACAACAACCCTGGACAACAAGCATCTGATGACCCAAGCAGCAGAAACATCAGAGGAAATACCCTCCCAGGAAACACAAGGGTCAACCATGCCACCCCAAGAAGCTCCACAGCAGGCACCCAAACGTACTCTTAGGCCAAGATATGGCACTGAAACCCAGCTAAAAACAAGGCCCCCTCCAACAATTGACTCTGCTACTAATGCAAAGCAACCATCACACACATTCACCAACAACACTTAGCTGAGGGCAAATTGAAGTACTGTTTGACAAAATGGACCCATCTAAACCATCCAACAGGGCTGCCACCAAGTTGGTTTTGAGGACACCCAGCCCTTACGACTCCCATCACTGTATATAGCACAATTCATTCACTTCTACCAATAAAACACATTTCACACCTGTAACACTGTCCCCTGTCTTAAATTGTGAACAAAGTGGAGTATGTTTGTAACTGGCAGAGAACAACTTTATTGTCAATTTTAGCCTGAGGGTGGTACTGTGTGCCCAAATAGTGGCCAGGAGGGAATGCATATATTCTGTCAGTACCATGCAGAAGTAGTCCATGTAACGCCTATCATGACCAATCCCCCCTATATGACAGAGCACACTGACAGTATGAGTCACTAACCCCAATGACAGGCTTAAGTCCCACACAGTTATTGGAAGTAGAGTTGTATCATTTGGTTCCTGGACTGGACATCTTCCCCTTCCTCATCCTCACCATCACTCTCCTCACCTCTCTGAGTTAGCTGATCAGGACCTATAGTACCCTCCACCTCCAAGAGGGGGATTGAATGTCTCACTGCCACATTGTGCAGCATGCAGCAGGCCACCACTATTCTACACACCTTATCAGGGCCATAGGCCAGGGAATCCCCAGATATATGTAGACACCGGAATCTAGCCTTCAGGAGACCTATAGTACGCTCTATTACCCTCCTAGTACGTCCATGGGCCTCATTGTATTTCCTCTCTGCATCCGTCCTGGGATTCCTCACTGGTGTCAGGAGCCAACGCATGTTTGGATAGCCAGAATCACCTACAAAATGGTACAATACAGACTCGTCATTGTTATGTCCCTTAGTCAGACAGGCTGGTTTTCAGCAATGTGTCAGCCATTGACAGGCAAACTTACCTATGATCCACCCTCTGTCCTCTTGTGGTTTTTCCATCTTCTGTGGCACACTACTGTTCCTCAACACAAATGAATCATGGACTGAACCTGGAAACATGCCATTCACATGGGAAATGTACTGGTCTGCAGTACACACCAATTGGATGTTCATGGAGTGAAAGTTCTTCCTGTTTCTGTACACCTGTTCCCTCACTCTTGGGGGGGATGGTGGGTATGTGGGTGCCATCGATGGCACCTATGACATGGGGAATATTTGCAAAAGCATAGAAGTCAGACTTGATGGCAGGGAGGTCAGTACTTTGGGGAAACTACACATAGGATTACAGATGTTGTACAAATGCATTTAGAAATCTTGTCAGTACCTGGCTGAACATTGGCTGTGAGAAACCAGCACCCATGCCCACTGTCACTTGAAATGAGCCTGTGGCCAGGAAATGGAGTGCGGAGAGCACCTGCACCTCAGTTGGAATGGCATGCTGATTACGATTTACCGGAGTTAGTGCAGGATCCAGTAATGCACAAAGGACCTGAATAGTTGCATGTGTGAGTCTGTGAGTGATTATGATCTGACGCTCCTCCATGGTCCCCATATCCACAAGTGGTCTGTACACCGATGGTGCCCTTCCTCACCACAAGGGAGTGATGTAGACACATACATAGGCACACTTCTCAACATTTCTGCACAGCATTGTTCATTGTAGTGTCTCTACAATAACTGCTACCTGACAGATATACATGTACATCGCTGGGAGGAAACAGAGTAATTTATGTGTGCAACTATACGGAATGGATAAAGGCCTAGGTGCTTCATGTGGCTAGTAGGCCCTGCACTGTGAGTAGTAGGAAATTCAAGATGCGTAGGTAATGGCAAAATGTCTGCCCACTGTAGATCTGCCCCTTCATTGTGGAAGTGACCTCATACCGCTAGCGGTTGACGTCACAGCGTAACGCGATGTTGACCACTGTACACACCCTCATTGGCTAACATCGATGCCAATGGGGAACCCTGGTGTATCATGATCGCTGCCAGCGGTGACGGTGCATACCGCCGCAGAACGTAAGCGCGGTCATCATCGTTTGATCACTTGACTCCCTGATCCCGTGCGGACAGGTACTCTACTCTGTGTACTGCTGTGTCCTGCCTCTGGCTATGGGTGTGCCACGTGGTGCAGGTGAAAGGGCCTCGGCCTTCACCCAGGAAGAACTGGAGAAGCTAGTGGACGGGGTCCTGCACCTTTACAGCAAACTCTACGGACGGCCAGAGGTACAGGTGAGTCTGGGTTTGGAGGGCACTGTGTGTGTAATGGATTGTGTGGATTGGACATATGTGTGCTCCTCTGAGCCTGCATGGGCCATGGTGCATGGAATGTTGCGTGCGACTGTCCTGTATGTCTGAGAGTACTGTCCGTCCCATGTTGGACAATTTGCCAGCTGCCCCTATGGTGCATGTGCCTGACCTCTGTTTTCCTTTTCTGTGTCGCCCTTCTAGGTCAGCGCCCACCAGAAGATGGCACATTGGCATGCCATCGCCAAAGAGGTGCGGACCCTGGGGGTCTACAACCGGCGGAGCACCCACTGTCGAAAGAGGTGGGAGGCCCTGCGGCGCTGGGCGCAAAAGATCAGTGAGGCCCAGCTGGGGAAATCCTCCCAGCGTGGAAGGGGTGCCCGTCGGGCCCTGAACCCCCATCATGCGAAGGATCCTGGCAGTGGCGTACCCAAATCTGGATGGGCGCTTGAAGGCTGCACAGCAGTCAAAAGGGGGTGAGTACTCATTGACCATACTTCAGTCTGAAATGTGCAATAGGGCTCATGCTGCTGAGAGCAGGGAATTTGAATGGTGTCCATCTACTGTATGTTCCAAAAAAAGGTGTAGGGGTGTCCCTGTCAGGTTTCACCTACCTCAGCTCCAAAAGTATTTCAGGGGGTGGGTGTAGAGCAGTATTCTGGTCAATAGTCAGGGGCATGGCCATGGGCATAGTGTACGGTGCTGCCTGTTGGGTGTGTTTGCTGGGTGGGTGTATGTCTGGCCATTCTCTAGCTGCATTCAGCTATTCTCTCCTGTTTTGCCTCCCCATCCCTGTTCTTTTGTGTTGGTTTGGTACAGCATCAACATCAGGCGAGGGAGCTGAGGCACCGGCAAGTGGGGAGGCAGTGGCCCACGGATCCTCTGAGGCAGAGATAACGGATGCCCAGGGGACCAGTGGGTGGGAGGGCGAGGGGACTTCCACGGGGGAGGCTACTACCACAGGAGGTAGTGACTCTGAGACCTCCTCCGATGGGGGTCCCCTGGCGGTGGTGGACCCTAGTGCACACACCACTACCGTGAGATCTTCCACCACCCCCAAACCATCACCGCCCTCCCTTCTGCTCCCCACCGAGTCGCCCGTGCCCGCCCACCCAGAAAGGTGGGCGTCTCCTTCGCCCCAGGCACCTCCTCCCCTGCCCCAGTCACCCCTGCTGCCCTCACAGTGCAGGCTATTGACCTCCTGAGAACCATCTCTGTAGGGCAGACAACCATTGCCAATGCCATCCAGGGGCTAGCATCAGAGGTGCAGCAGACCAATGCCTATCTGGATGGCATTAACGGTGCCGTATCTGCCCTACAGAGATCTTTTCAGGCTCTGGCCTCCTCTCGGACGGCAGCCAGTTTCCCTGGCCATTCCGTCCCCCCTCCAACCTCCTCTACCCCTTCCAGCACCCCACTCCCTTCACCCATCCAAAGCACACAATCAGACCCGCTGACAGGCACATCAACACACAAGAAGCACACGTCAAAACACAAGCACCATACCTCCCACCACAAGCATTCACACAGCCAACAGACACCTGCACACACAACAACGTCCACTTTCCCCTATGTGCCCACCTCTTCTGCCTCCCTGTCTGTCCCCTCTACATCCACACCCTCATGCACTGCACCATCACTCACTGTTACTGCTCCTCTTCCTGCACTCACCACAATCGCAGACAGACATACATGCGCCCCATACACCACACCTGCACTCACAACCTCTACTGTAGTTGACACATGCAGCACACTCACCAGACTTGCAGACACCCACACAACATACATCCACACTAGCTGTCTGTCTTCTCCCACTGTGTCCACCCCCACCTCCCAAGACACCCAAACGCACCAAGATACCCACCCATCAGACATCCACCACACCACAGCATACTGAGCAGTCACCTGCACCCACTACACACACCCCTACACCCCATACATCCACCCCCTCGGCCTCCACTCCCACACCCTCATCCATGCCCACCCCAATTGCTCCCAAAAAACGTTTCCTCTCCCATGCTGACCTCTTCCAACCCACTGTCCCACCCCGTCTTGTCCCCAAACATGCCCACCTCCTTGCCCTTTCCGCTTCTTCCACATCACAGCCCACCCCAGTCCACTCTGCACATTCCCGGAGAAGAAGAAGGCCTGGTCTGAGCCTAGGCCATCCAGCTCCACCCGAGCCAAACAGCCCCCACCCCCTTAAAAGGAGAAGACCACCACCCCACCCTCCACAAGAAAGTCAAAAGCCCACGCCTGTTGAAAATTCCCACTGCCACCACCCCATTCCCCCCTTCCGTGAGGTGCTTGGATCCCCCTATGGGCCCCGTTCTGTGGAGTGCCCAGCACTTGTGGGAATCAGGTGTGGGCCGTTGTGGCCCATGACAATTGGGAATTTACGGACTGGCTGTTGACCCTGTTTGCACTGTTTGGCTCAGTGATCTTCTTATTAAAGTTTCTGTGTGACCTCTGTTTGGGCTGCACAAAGTTACACCCTGGTGTTTGTTTATTTTTTTATGGGTGTGGGGCTTTTGTTTACACTTGGGTCAAGTTGCATTAGCCTTCGGTCGGGTACGTCCCTCTTAGTGTGGGGTGTATGACTTGTGCTGCTGGGAAGGGTTGGGAGGGCGTTGCCTGATGGGTGGAGTGGGTGAGTATGTAACTGTGCCCTTTCCTCCCTTGTTCCGTAGGTTGCAGTACTTACCGTCGTCGTCTTCGTCGGCGGTCTCGGTTATGTAGGTATATGGCAAGGAGCAGGGCTGGCATGATCTGCAGCTCTCTATCCATGGCTGCCGCTGCACATTCTGTGGGACTCCGGTACAGGGTTCCTTATATTTGGTTCATTTCCGCCTGGCTTTGTGTGGTGGTGGTTCCCACCCCGGAACAGGCGACAAAATGGTGGTTTATAATTTGATGAGCGGGTTAGACCTTTCCGATGGCCCAGGTTTTTATACCCCAGAAATTGATGGGTATACAACATCTCTGCAATAGGTGTCTTAACCTGTGAAATATTTTAAAATGCAGCATGTGACCAACTTAGTAGGACATTATGATTTACTTGCACATTTTCCCTTGTTACTAATTCCTCTGGGGTAGAGGTTTACAAAATGAATGTGTAAGTTGAATGCCAGACTATACTTCAGATGACTCTACACCTTGTGTAAGTTGAATGCCAGACTATACTTCAGATGACTCTACACCTTGTGACTGCATTCCTGTTTCTGCCCTAGCCCCTTAAATTGACATTTAAGGGATCCCACGGCATGATTCACATGTGAATAAAAATATCCCACTAGTGCTACAGTACACTTCTTTCAACAAGCATTGGAAAAGACCAGTAGGTCTTTCCTTTAGGACCATATAAATGTTTAGCCAGAGCTATTTGCTTTGCTAATATCTGTGAGCTATTTGGTAGAGCAACATGGCTGCTGTGCAGCATGATGAGAAGTTATAATAAAAACATTTTATAAGCATTTGTATTACCTTATATAGTACCAATAAGACATCAGGTACAATTGAATGATCCTATTAAAAAAAGAATTACCATCAAAATGTCTTCTGGTTTTCTTATCCTTTCAACGCTGGCAACTTCTTCCTGTCCGTTCTAAAGCTTGCTATCTAAAAAGTAATAGATTTTGTTCAGTAGTGGGGAAAATGACGTGGAAAGAGACCAGCAGCTTGGATGCCAAGTCCTTAACTGTCAAGAGTTTCACACCATCAAATAAACTGCACATAGACTATCAATGGAGACAGTTAACTACTTCACTATCTGGCTTTCGTGTTGGCACTACAAATCATCAGGAAATGAGCCCTCAAAGTGCTCTAGCCTAGGTACATAAAGACTGTCGGATCAAATAACTTAACTTACAGGAAAGATTTGGGCAACCAAAGGTGGAAAAGGCCTGGTGTGTTTTTTGGAATGCATTAGCCTGTCACCCATGTGGCGGGGTTTCACCAGACACTGCATGCACAGTAACCCAAAATGGAGTCACTGACCCAGGAGACAGGTGACAGAAGCAGGCACATACTGGGGTCTGTGGCCATACTTGATGTCCAGGCTTGTGGTGGGCTCTTTCATGGAACTTGATTGAAGGCACCCTGTTTCTAGTATGGCATTTGCTGGAGTGCTGCCCACTCAACAACTCAAGACAAACATTTAAGATGCTGCTGATGGATGGAAGGGGTTCTCAGAGCCAAATGTCCAATAGCATTCTTGGAAACTGTTTTACAATTTAGGCAAGAGTGTGACTCTAAAAAGTTACATTTACTGCAGGACTGGAAGAAATAATGTCTCTACTACTTCAAGCCACCTTGATGCAGCCACTGCTGGATGTTAGGGGGTCCTTTGATTCACCAGGACTTGACTTCACTTCAGAAGTCACAATGAATTGGCCCTCTGCATATCATAGGGACAGACAATGAACTTGAAAGGATATAACCCTCCGAGGGAAAGATACAGCTGGAACAGACCCTGAGAAAGAAGTAGAGCTAACACCTGCATTCTGGCTTATCCTTTGGGTAAGAGGGCAGACAATTGAGGGAACAGGTGTATATCCTGGAAAGGGGCCTGCCAAGGAGGCTGAATACCATGCTCAGGATGATGTACACTATTCATTGACTTGCAGAAAGTGCTCTGTAACCTACCCAGTTTTTGGAAGCCACAAAGCAAGACCTATTGCACAGCTAATAGCAGGCATTATGTCCAAGCCAGATTAAAGGACTTCATTGCTGCAGTAGTGCAGAGACTGCAGATTTACACATAGCTGTGATCCAGAGCCTGGTCACCAACCACAGCATCTCCTGCAATGTGAACTTTGGGTCCCACCAACAGGAAGTGCGGCACAGAGGCAGAAGCCAGTGCTGTAATCCGAGAAAATATTGATTTTCTCCTTGGAAGACTCCATTTCTCCACAGCTGTAGGGCTTGGTTCATGCACTGGGGTTTTGGTCAGGACACTGACAGTAATTTCTGCACACCTCCCTTCCACCAAGTTCACTGCACTGCTGCGTAGCAGAGTGATAGCCTTGCATGGGAGAGATGGCCTTGCAAAAAAGCTGTGGACCGGTGCCTCCGGTGCCAGGAGTCTGTAGCGCAGACCCCCAACATCAAACGTAAGGCTGCATCAGAGGCTGGCACTCACTGGCATCATCCAAGGTCCATATTGCATTGATGTGGGCCGGTGGGTCTGGTGCAGAGAGTTTCTGATGGTAGAAGTGATGTGCAGAATCTGAAACCAGAGGATGTCACTTAAACCCCAAAAGAGAAAGTAATCCAGGAATCCCCAGTAGCAAAGGACTAGGAAATCTAACTGGACAGCCATATAAAAACATGAAAGTGGGAGCCATGCTGAAACATGAAGTGTGGCACCTGTGTAGATAAAAGTTAGGCACGTCTCCGCCCTCGTGAAACCTGAAAAGCAGTGGACAAGGAACGAACCACAAGTAACGGGGGCAACAAGCAATGAAGCAGGCTGTGCGGGAAGGATGGCAGCATCATTAGGGGAAGAAGGGGGTGAAAGCGTAGATGCAATATAATACGTCTACCAAAGGTGAAAACACAGCCACAGTGTAACACAAGCAGGAAAGGAATGAAAAAATAGTCCTCCAAATGAACAGATCAACAACCAAAGTGCAAAGATACATTACTTGGTCCTTGGTCTGTGGTTGGAAACAAAGACAAAAAAGAGGGACAAAGAGGAAGGATTCACCACTAACACGCAAATATTTTGGAAGGACAATCCTAGTAACAAATAAAAAGCAATGGGCAGGATATACGCTTACAAAGTGTATTGAACAAGTCCCGGAGGCTCTACCTAAAAAATGACACTCTGGTCCTTCCTCTTTCAATCATGGGGATTACATCATATAAAATTATAAGCACACCTTCAGAAACTGGCTAATTTGCAAACCTTGTTTTACATGATTTCCCTTAAATTCAACACATTTTGCAGTTGTGAAATCTCACACAAGTGTTTCATTAGGAAGTTGCGTGGATTAAGAAATGTGTTGTGAAACACTAGCTTGAGCAGAACATATTTCAGAGGAGACTAATTAGAGCAGATAATGTCTTGTGAAACATTTTCTATTTAGCCCCTTTTGTGCTGAGGATGGAACAGTTCCGTCCTCAGCCACGGTACTCATGTGCTGAGGACAGAACAGATCCTTTCCCGGCACACAAGGAGGAAATCCCTTGGGTACAGACCCCAGAGGAATTTCCTTTCGGGAAAACAGCCTCAGGAGGCATTGAACAAGTTTCCCACCTCCTAAGGCTGTTTTGGGTTTTCAGTGTAATGATGAGCTATTGCAGCCCTGAGCACCTAGGCAGATCGAAGCGGTATCATTGGAAAGGGGAGAATCTTCCCTTTCCAATGGTACCCCTTCCCAGATGATCCCTCCTTGGGGATTGCCATAGAAGGGCGATCCCCAACCAGGGCGATCTCCAAGCAGGGATCTACCTACTAGACACCAGAGAGGGGAGAGCGGCTCCTTGAGCAAGGGCTTTTGCTCCCCCGATGTTATAGGGTAAATTCTGTCTTTCTGTCCCCACCCCTGGGGGCTAAAAGTCCACTGAAGCCATGGATTCATTTTTTGAATGCATGTAGGGGTGGTGAGTTCCCTAAATGGGCATTGTAATTCCCCTCCCCTCCCAAAATCTGGCAAAGTGTTTCTGTCCCGCCAGAGTGGCAGATAGGACAATTGCCCCTGATCTGCACTCCTGGGGGAGGGGCCACCATACTCTCTAGACATCAGAGATTTTTGTTTTTAAAGAAAGAGGGGTGGGGGTTGCCTACCATGTGCACGGCCATGCTCCTACCCCATATAACTGGGGACCAAAGTCTTCCTGCTCCCCCCACGGAGGGCAGAAAGTACACTAGGCACCAGGGATTTTTTTTTTATGGCGGGGTGGGAGTTGCCCAGAATTGATATGCCAAAACCCCTACCCCTCCCAAACACAAATTGAAACAGTCTTTCAGTCCCCCTGGGAGGAAGATGAGGGTTATTATCCACAATCTGCACCCACCGGGGGCCAGAAAGCCCACTAGACACCAGGGACTATTTTTTTATTTGTGTAGGGATGAGTGCTGCGAAATGGGCATGCCGATGCCCCCACCCTCCCAAAAAAATGGGCAGAGCCCTCCTGAACTCTAGGGGGCATATGGTGGTTATGACATCTGATCTGCCACCCCCCTCCCCCCGCAGGGGTTCAGAAAGCTCACTAGGCCCCAGGGGCATGTCAGGGAGTGGCCCCAAAGTCAAGAGTCACTCTCCATTTTTTTGGGCACACATTTTCAGTGATATTTTCAGCTCATCTTCCCCGAAAGGGTGAAAAACCACTAGATACCATGGAAAGTTTCTGTGTGTGTGAACTGGAGTTCGGCTGACGATCTCCATGTACAGGCATTTGGCTGGCTGCATGTCTAGTGGCATTATGCTGGAGGTGTGTGTGGACTTGTGCTTCACTGGCGGTGTGCGTGGACTGGAGCTTAGCTGGCGGTGTGGCTTTCATAGATCCCCAAGCCCTTTCTTACCCACATTTAGTTAAAAAGTTACATTTTCCTCACATTTCTGTGTAGGAAAGGTTTAGGATCACCACACTGGTGCAAATTTCTTACCACCCAGCATTCCCCCTGGTCACCCAATAAAAATGATACCTTGTGTGGGAGCCCAAAGCAGAGTGAGCCTAAAAACATATAAAATGAAAAACTGAGGAGGAACCAAAGTGGGTCCAAAAGGGCAATCTACAGGTTTTTGTCCTTCCCTATCGCAGGTGGTCCTCTCTAGACCAGAGGGGCTTGTGCCGGCAGTCCTCGCTAGCCCAGAGGGGCTTGTGCTGGCGGTCCTCTCTAGCAATACAAAAAGATGATGGACGGAGTGCTGACAATGCAAACACTCACCCCCAGTCACAGATCTGGGTTTAATCCATTGTTCTTTTGCTCACCATGCCACCCCAGTTTGGACCCAGCCGTATGCAAATCAGTCTTGACCCTGTCCCTCATGGGAACAGCCAAGTCCGAACTGCCAGGCCAGGTCGTTCCTGGACAGGAACAAGCATCCTGGGACCGGTTTCAGGGTATCACCCTTCTTCAGCCAGGCTAGCTTGATTCCAGTCCTCTCTAGCCCAGCAGGGCTTGTGCTGGCGGTACACTCTAGCCCAGCGGGGCTTGGGCTGGCGGTCCTCTCTAGCCCAGCGGGGCTTGTGCTGGCTGTGGCCTCCAGGGCAGCAGGGCAGGTGCTGGCGGTGGCCTCCAGGACGGCGGGGATGATGGCGGTGGCCTCCAGGGCAGCAGGGCAGGTGCTGGCGGTGGCCTCCTGGGCAGCGGGGATGATGGCGGTCTTCTCCGCTGTGCTGCTCTTTCCAGACTTGTCTGGCTTTTTGTGGCCCTTCCTCACCTTGGAAGGTGTCGCAGCTGACTCCACACTCCCAACGGGACCCCTGGGAGCGGCTTTGGTGGCTGGAGTCTTCCCCCTCTCCCACCGGGCACTGGCCAACTTCTGATGCTTGACAGGTGGGGGACTGTCCGTACTGTGGCTCTGTGCCACACTGGCTGCCCTGGTGGCCGGTGCACTCCATATTCCGGTGACCACAGGCACCAGTGGTCCCAGAGATGGTGTGGCTGAGGTGCTAGTTTGGGACCTAGGAGGGGGAGGTGTGGGAAAGAGGTGAAGGTTGGACAGGAAAAGTTTTTTGTTGACACTGGGACAGGAAGCTGGAGGGGGTTTGGGAGTGGAGGAAGAGGTTGTGGTTGTAGGAGGTGTTTGTTTGTCGACTTTAGGTGAAGGTGCATGCGCTGTAGGCTGTCGTGAGGTGGATGGCTGTTGGGTGGGTGTGTGCCTGCGTTTGTGAATCTTGGGAGGTGGCGTCACAGACACACTGGGAGAGGACACAGGGGACGTGTGAATGGTAGTGGGTGACTGCACGTGAGCGGGGTGGTGTGTGTGCTGGTGATGGCAGTAGTGGCTGTAGATGTAGTGCATGCAGGTGTGAGTGTAGACGAGACTGGGAGGGAGGAGGGAGAGGAGGAGGAGGGGGACACAGTGGAGGCAGTGGATGTTGGTGTGTCTGCATGTGTGTGATGCTTGCGTGACTGGCTGTGGGATGTGTGGTGCTTATGTTTGCCTGAGCTTCCCTTGTTCCCTTGTTGACATGTGTGCATGCTGGTCTGAAGGTGTGCTTGGGATAGGCTGGGGTACAGGGGACTGGGTCTGGGTGGAGGAAGTTGGAGGGGGGAGGCTAGAGACAGGGACAATGGCTGCCATCAGTGCTGAGGCCAGAGTCTGAAAAGCTCACTGAAGGGCCGCCTGACCAGAATGAATGCCCTCCAGGAATGCATTTGTTTGCTGCAACTGCCTTTCTACACCCTGGATGGCATTCAAAATGGTAGACTGCCCAACAGTGAGGACCTGAGGAGGTCAATGGCCTCCTCACTGAGGGCAGCAGGGGTGACTGGGGCAGCGCTTGAGGTGCCTGGGGCGAAGGTGATGCCCACCCTCCTGGGTGAGCGGGCACGGGGCAATGGCTGAGGGGCTGCTGGGATGGCGGTGCTGGTAGGGGGGGTGGCGGCTGTACCTGTAGAAGCGGGGGCACAGATGGTGCCGCCACCACAAGGGAGCTCCCATCAGAGGACGAGTCCGTGTCACTGCTGTCAGCTCCTGTCCCCGCTGTGGAGCTCCCCTCGCCCTCCGTCCCACTGGTGAACACCGAGTCCGTAGTGTCGCCCTCCAGGGCCATGTGGGATGCAGCTCCCTCCTGCTACGGTGCCACTGCTCCTCCACCTGATGATGATAATGCACACAAGAACAGGGAGACCACAAAAAGGGGGGGGGGACAGAAGAAAGACATGTTGATTGCATGCATTACCGCTACCGTTGGCGGACACGACAGACACAGAAGCCCCCTGCACTACGTGGCGCTCTTGGGCTCCACTGTTCAATCCCTGGGACATGGCCTACAAGGCTATGGAAGACATCTGCACACATGGATGACACAGGGGCATTACTAGGTGTACTTGGCACTCTACAGAGGTGGGGTGGGGTGCCACATGGCCTGCCTTTCGGAGGGACCTTACATACTAAACTCGCCCTGGCCTTGGGAAACCCACAGCCCACCTCCCCCACCCAGACACCTCCACTGCGCGCAGAATCAGCAGGATGAGAGTGTACTCACCCCTTTGTGGCTGCTGTGATGCCCTCAAGCTCCCATCCAACTCCGGGTACGCCACCGCCAGGATCCTGAACATCAGGGGGGTCATGGTGCAACGGGCACCCCTCCCACGTTGGGAGGCCATCCCCAGTTGAGCCTCTGCCGTCTTCTTGCTCCAGCGGCGAATATCCTCCCATCTTTTCCGGCAGTGGGTGCTCCATCTGTGGTAGACCCCCAGGGTCCGGACGTCCTTGGCGATGGCACACCAAATATCTTTTTTCTGGTGGGCGCTGACCTACATGATTTGTACAGGGGGAAGATACATTTTATTACCAACTACACCCTCACAGTCATTGGCCCCCATCTCTACCCTTGCGGCACATGCATTTATCGTCGTTTCATGCACACCTCATTCTCCCCCCACATCTTTCACCCACCCCACTCCACACAGGCATAGCCCATACAGCATGCTCCCAGTGTACTTACCTGTTTGTCTGGAGGACCGAGAGTAGCGTGTACTGGGGGAGGACCCCATCCACGAGTCTCTCAAACTCTTCCGATGTGAAGGCAGGGGCCCTTTCCCCAGACACTCGAGCCATTGTCTCTTCCAGACCGAGGTCACAGCAGCACTTTCAGTGTAGGTCCTCTCCTGTCGAAGATCAGGTATCGAGTGATTGAACAGATATCGTACATCGTCATTGGCTCCTGCGACCCATAGCGTCCAATGTTAAACAATGCAGCATTGTGCCGCGGTCTTTGACCGCCTAACGCGACAGTGTACAACGCCAGCGCAGTTACCTCACATCCCATTGTACCACTTTAGAGGTCAGGCAGCCGCCAATTCAGGGGCCCACATAGCTTAATTTTTAACTGCGTCACACATACCTAGGCCTAGCCTCAACACACATACAGGCCACTTTTCGGATTATGATTCGTGTTCTGTGTAAGCTGTGTGTACGTACCTTTAAATTGACTCTGTGCTCGCTGTTGTCATTCATAGGCACCGTCCGCTGGGATATGTGAGGAGATGGCAGCATCCTCCAGTGTACAGACCGCTGGTGGACCTGTCGACAATGGAGGAAAGACAAGTGATCATCACCTACAGGCTTGACTGTGCCACAATCCATGAACTGTGTACCCAGCTGGAGCCAGACCTGATGTCAGCTATCCACCATCCCACAGGAATCCCCTCTCAAGTGCAGGTGCTGTCAGTACTCCATTTCCTTGCAAGTGGGTCATTTCAAACAACAGTGGCCATAGCATCAGGGATGTCCCAGCCTATGTTCTCCAACGTGTTGTCCAGAGTGTTGTCCGCCCTGCTGAAACACATTGGGAGCTACATCGTTTTCCCTCAGGTGGAGGATTTGCCTACAGTGAAAGGTGATTTCTATGCCCCGGGACATACCCCCAAGATCATAGGTGCCAAGGATGGGACACATGTGGCTTTGGTCCCCCCGGCAGGAGTGAACAGGTGTACAGAAACCGGAAGAGTTATCATTCCATGAATGTGCAGATGGTGTGTTTGGCAGACCAGTACATCTCCCATGTCAATGCCAAGTTCCCTGGCTCAGTGCATGACGCCTACATCCTGCAGAAGAGCAGCATCCCTTATGTGATGGGTCAACTCCAGAGGCACCGAGTGTGGCTATTAGGTGAGCACCTGGAAGCAAGACAGTGGGAATGGTTGTCTGGGTCTGGAGATATCCCTACAGGTTAGTGTGTGTCTAACAGTTGTCCCTCGCCATTTGCAGGTGACTCTGGTTACCCCAACCTGTCATGGCTACTGACCCCAGTGAGGAATCCCAGGACAAGGGTAGAGGAACGCTACAATGAGGCCCATGGGCGAACTCAAACTCAGCAGATTATAGAACGGACCATCAGCCTCCTGAAGGCCAGGTTCCGGTGCCTCCATATGACAGGTGGATCCCTATTCTACTCACCAAAGAAGGTGTGCCAGATCATCGTGGCCTGCTGTATGCTTCACAACTTAGCTTTGCGATGACAGGTTCCTTTTCTGCAGGAGGATGGTCCAGATGGTGGTGTTGTTGCAGCTGTGGAGCCTATGGACAGTGAAGACGAGGAAGTAGAAGAAGAAGACATGGACAACAGGAACTCAGTGATCCTGCAATATTTCCAGTGAGACACAGGTAAGAGTACAGACCTGCCTACTACATGTACTTTCACACTACTACCTCTCTACTGTCTGTCGTTTTCACCCAGTGTATGGTCACTGAGTTGTCACTTTCCCTTACGATTTCACAGATGTGGGTCCCACTGTGTGACATCTGCTTTGTTTCCTCATGGACTAGAGCTGTGTGACATAGGTATTTTGACATTACATTTGAAAAAGCATTTTGTCACTGTAATTGCCATTACACAATTTCGAAATCACAGACTGACTCCAGATTGTTTTGTGCTTCAAGGGTGTTTATTTAAGTGCTCAATATTGGAGGGGTTTTTAAAATGGTGAGGGGGAATGGTGGAGGAAAGTCCATGGCAGAGTCCAGTCTATTAGTCTCACAGGTGCATTGCCCAAATGGGCATAGGAAATGGAGTTGGGGCAGTTTGAGGATGGACAGGGTGCCTAAGTGGGACAGAAAGATGACATTCGGGGAGGTCTCATTTCTTGGCGGGGGTCTTGGCATTGTTCTCTGTCTTTGTCCTGGATCTCAGGGACCGTTTGCGGGGTGGTTCTCCCTCTGCAGGGGGTGGGGTGCTGGTGTGGTGGTCCTGTGGCAGGGCGTCCTGTCCACTAGCGCCGGCGGAGGCGGTGGGCAGTTCATCGTCCATGCCAGTATCAGGGGCCCCTTGTTGTGCCACAGTGTCCCTGCTGGTGTTGAGTACTTCCTTCAGCACCCCTATGATGGTGCCCAGGGTGGAATTGATGGTTCTGAGTTCCTCCCTGAAGCCCAAATACTGTGCCTCCTGCAGCCTCTGGGTCTCCTGAAACTTGGCCAGTACCGTTGCCATCGTCTCCTGGGAGTCGTGGTAGGCTCCTATGATGGAGGAGAGGGCCTCATGGAGAGTGGGTTCCCTTGGCCTGTCGTCCCCCTATCGCACAGCAGCCCTCCCAGTTCCCCTATGTTCCTGTGCCTCCGTCCCCTGGACCGTGTGCCCACTGCCACTGTCCCCAGGTCCCTGTTTTTGTTGGGGTGGTGGGTTAGCCTGGGTTCCCTGTAGTGGTGGACACACTGCTGATTGACGTGTCCTGGGGACATAGGTATGGGCCCGCTGGGTGGATGCTGTGCTGGTGTTTCCAGAGGGAGGAAGGTCTGTAGTGGCCTGTGACTGTGTGAGGGGAACCGACTGTCCAGAGGTCCCCGATGGGCCCGGCTGGTCATCTAGATCCAGTTGGACAGAGCTGCTGTCATCACTGTGGGCCCCTTCTGTTGGTGGTGTGGACATGTGTGGACCCTCCTGTCCGGTGACGTTGGGTAGGGGTCCTGCAGGGGTATAAAAGGATGTTTATTACATCTGTGTGTGCCATGGTGTGCAATGGGTGGGTGACCGTGTACCCCAGTGCTTGCATTCTTGTGTGGGACCTTGTGTGATGGTGGTTTAGGGGGGTGTATGGGTATGTGCAGTGGCCATGCTTTGGTGATGGGTGTCCATGCTTTGGTGTTGCATGCAGGGCTTGGGGTTGGGATGTGTGGTTTGTGATATTGGGACATTTGTGAGGAGTTGGAGTGATGGAGGTGAGGGTGAGGGTGGGGGTATGTGATGACATGCAGGTAGGGTGGGGGATGTAATAGTTAAGATTTGACTTACCAGAGTCCATTCCTCCATCTACTCCTGCGAGGCCCTCAGGATGCAGAATCGCAAGACCTGCTCCTCCCATGTTGTTAGTTGTGGGGGAGGAGGTGTGGGTCCGCCGCCAGTCCGCTGAACCGCAAGGTGGTGTCTTGAGACCACGGAACGCACCTTCCCCCATAGGTCGTTCCACCTCTTCCTGATGTCATCCCTATTTCTTGGGTGCTGTTCCACTGCGTTGACCCTGTCCACTATTCTTCGCCATAGCTCCATCTTCCTAGCTATGGAGGTGTGCTGCACCTGTGCTCCGAATAGCTGTAGCTCTACCCGGACGATTTCTTCAACCATGACCCTGAGCTCCTCCTCCGAGAACCTGGGGTGTCTTTGCTGTGCCATGGGGTGGTGTGGGTGATGTGTGGGGTGGAGTGTGTGTGGTGATGGGTGTGCTGATATGTAGTGGTGTGTTGTGTGAGGTGCGTGGACGTTCTTTTGGTGATGGTATTTTGTGCCTGTGGATGCTTGGTAGTTGTTTGTGGTGTCTCTCTCTGGCCTTCTGTCGCAATTGTTGATGTAAGGGTTTGTTGGTGATGTGGGTGTGTGTTTTCTATTGTATTGGGTGTGTGGGAGTGGTGTGTGTATGTGTATCAGGTGTGTGTAATTGGACTTGTCCAATGTGGAAGTGTTTTGTAAGTGTGTGTGTATTTTGAGCGCGGCAGTGTGTACTGCCAATGGAATACTGTGGTTGAAAGACCGCTGCGTGGATTAGTGGGTTGTGATAGTGTGGGCGTATTTCTATTGGCGTGACGGTGGAGGTTTTGTTATCGCCAGTTTATCACTGACCTTTGGTGTGGCGGACTTGTGTGGGTGTCTGAATTTTGGTGGATTCCGAGCTGTGGGTCGTGATAGCTGTGGCGGATTTCCACGGCCGCAGCGGTGTGTTGGCGGTCTTCTGCACGGCGGTAAGCAGCTTTTACCGCCAATGTTGTAATGACCCCCATAGTCTACAGAACCTTTGGCAAGGTGATCGAAAGTTCAGAGTACAGACAATACATCTTGGAATCCACATGCCCTGACAAAGAGCTTTCCAGAATAGTTAATGGATTCTGTAGGCCCAGAAGCAACAATCTATGTGTACAACTTTCAGGAACTTTATGATAATGTTGCAACCACTTAATAAAGAAAGCAACGAACCTCAAAGCTTACTTCCTTCCAAAATGCCTTCTAAGGGCTAAACACCAAATCTGGCTACAGGTAGCCCTTAACTCATGCTGTGCTAAATAAAACATGTATTGCCATCTAAGAGCTTCATACAATTCTGGCTATAGGGAGCCATTAACACATTCTGTGCTCAATTAACCTATTTATACAAAAAGAAACTACCAACCCGAACTAAAGCCACAAATATGCCTGGTTCTCCAGTAGATCCATTGCCACCAAACATTTTCAAACTTTCATTAATACAAACATTAATAGATGACATCACCAACACCATTCTTCTCTCATTCATGCATCTCCGAACCATTGACCCGGCTCTGCAAAACACTTTGGACTTCAACAAGAGGTAGAAAAGTGCTATAGAAATGCAACAAGACAGTAGAATATAATAATATCAGGTAGTGCATACCACTAAGTTCAAGAAAAGTTTTCCCCACTTCCATGCATAAGGGCATGGGTTAGATGAGAAGACTCAAAGGAGATCTGCTCTAGTGATGAGAGAGACCACCACAAAACATTTGTGATTCTGGGCAAATCACTGTGAATCACTTCCCTTTCTAGCAAAAACAGTGGGCCTCGTTATGAGGTTGGCGGGCTGACTGTCAGCCTGCCATCCCCTTGGAGAGGAGACCACTGCAGAGCTGTCCGTTTCTCCCCAAGGCCCATTACAAGGTTTCCACTGGGCTTACCACAGAAACCTCGGAAATCTGAGGTTTCCGCTGGTCAGCCCAGTGGAAACTGTGTGGCAGCATTGGCCTCATCTTATCATGGCGTCTAGGCCAATGTCGTCGCACAGAGGGTGCTTCTAGCACCCTCGAAGTGCACGCTGTCTGCTGTAGGAGACAGTGTGCCTCCCGAGGGTGCTGGGCATTGGGGACCCCAAAGGAGAGACCCTAAATAGCCCTGAAAGGGGGATTGGTCAGCTAAACAGGTAAGCCCCTATCAGGGGAGGGCTCTGGCATCACCTGCTGGCACTGGCCACTGAGTTGCTCCAGAGTTCCCTACCAACTTGGAATCCAAGATGGCAAAACCCAGGGACCGTCTGGAGGAGCTCTGAGCACCACACCTGGAGTGGTGATGGACAGGGGAGTGGTCACTCCCCTTTCCTATGTCCAGTTTCCTGCCAGTGCAGGGACGGGGGGTCCCTGAACCGTTGTAGACTGGATTATGCAAGGAGGGTACCAAATGTGCCCTTCAAAGCATTTCCAGTGGCTTGGGGAGCTACCACTCCCAAGCCTGTGACACTTATTTCCAAAGGGAGAGGGTGTAACACCCCTTTCCCAAAAGAAATCCTTTGTTCTGCCTTCCTGGGATTGGGCTGCTCATCCAACAGGAGGGCAGAAACCTGTCTGAGAGATAGCAGCAGCTGGGGCTGCCGGGAAAAACCTCAGAAGGCTGTAATGGCATTACTGGGGGTCCTTCAAGGAGCCCCCAGAATGCATGGAATCATACAGCCAATGCTTTCAAAAGCCTTGGGGTATGATTCCAACATGTTTGATATCAAACATGGCTATGTTCAGAGTTACGGTTATGTAGCTGGACACAGGTAGTGACCTATGTCCAGTAAATGTGTAAAATGGCGTCCCCGCACTCATAAAGTCCAAGAAAATGGTCCTGGAGGTCGTGGGGGCACCTCTGCTAGTGCATGGGTGCCCTCACACTCTGTACCCTGCCCTCTGGGCTGGAAGGCCTGCTACAGGGGTGACTTATAAGTGACCTGGTGCAGTGTAAATGGCTATGAAAGGGTGAATGCACCTTTTCACGCAGTCTGCAATGGCAGTCTTGCAGAAGCCTTTGCATTGGTTCCCTATGGGTGGCAAAAGAAATGCTGCAGCCCATAGGGATCCCCTGGAGCCCCAATACCCTGGGTACTTAAGTACCATATACTAGGGACTTATAAGGGGGGACCAGTATGCCAGTTGTGGGTGAAATACTGGGTTACCAGCCCAGTATGCAACAACAATAATTTAAGGGAGAGAGCATAACTACTAGGGTCCGGATTAGCAGGATTCCAGTGGACACAGTCAAACACAGTGACAAACATGACAAAGGTAGGGGTAACCAAGCTAGAAAGAGGCTTCTTTCCTACACCCCCACTCCCCAAATGAAGGACAAGAAGGCTAACCTTGGCCAGTTGAGACTTCATTGTCTAAGTGGTGATAAGTGGAGAGTAGCTCTGCAATAGAGTGGTTACTCCCTTTATCATCCACTATGTGGTCCCTTCCCTGTGGCGAGGTGAGACACCCTGTTGGGTTACTTTTAGCTAGAGAACAGTGAAACTTTGGACTCTGAGATTCCCTATGTTTAAGGTTAGGAAAAGGTTTTAAAGTGGGGCAGTATGACTGTCCCTGGGACCCTATGTTATGTCAGGGTGTCTGTCCTAAGGGTTGTAATGCCTGACAGGGATGCTGTCTTAGCAAGGCTAGAGCAGGGCAAAACGTTTGCCCCCATGGCTCTAAAGGAGGACAGGGCTGCTGTCCTTCTTTTGGTAGAGCAGGACAGGGTTGCTGTCCCAAGGGCTCTACATAACAACAGGATTGCTGTCCTATGGTTTTAGAGGTATTGCAGAGGGTGCTGCATTAAGGTTTCTTTGGGGGGGCTGGAGGGTTGTTCCAAATCTTCTAAGACAGGGCACGGTTGCTGTTTTGTCTTAGGTTTCCCACACAGAGGTACTTTTAACTCTGGGAGTCCAGCTGTGGTACCTTTTGACTCCCTTGATACAGGCTCCACCCTATGGGAGGTGTCTCCCACCACAGGAATGATATCCTTAGTGGTTGGGTGGGTAGGGGATTCTTTGATACCCTTTTTACCTGTAGTTTGAGGAGGATCCTGAGGCTTCAGGGCTCTTTCTCTTCTTTACTTTTTAATCTCACTTTAGATTAAAGGAAACTGTTCCTTGGGTATACCTAGCATTGATGCATGGGTTATAAACTCTATTTCAGCCCAACATGAGGCCTCTAGGTCATTTCCTAAGAGACAGTCTACGGGTATGCTAGGTGACACCACCACCTGCTTAGGGCCAGTAACTCCACCCCAACTAAGTTGCACTACAGCTAAGGAGAGAGACTGAGGAGAGTTATTAACATCAGTTACTTGGTACCTCTGACCAAGTAGGTGTTGTGCAGGTGACACCAAGTTTTCAGTGACTAAATTGATACTGGTACCTGTATCCCTGTAGGCTTGGGCCTCAACACCATTTATCTTGATGTGCTGCCTGTATTTATCCATGTTAAGTGGACAAGCAGCCAAGGTGGCAAGGCCAGTGCCACCAGGTGTGACAGAAAATGTCTTGGGGGTTTCAACACCTACCCCAGTTTCTATTATGGACCCAAACGTGAACCCAACTACACCTTTATTTTGACTATTTCCAGTAGTCCCACCACTATTACTACTATTACTAGTATCACTAGAAGTAGAAGTGGAGTTAGTAGTGGTGGTAGGCTCAGGGGATTTACCTGGGCAGGCCTTGCCCCCTGGCCTATGGCCTTTATTTCTGCACGCATAGCAAGGCATTTTAGTGTGTGCGGAAGAAGGAGAAGAAGAAGATGTTTTATTCCCACCCCCAGAGGCATTTTGTGGGCCTGATGAGGAGTCTTAAATTTTGTGTTTGTCCCCACCCTTATCCTGAGACTTATCACCTTCTTTCTTCTTGTCCTTGTCACCTCTTGTATGAGCTTTCCTGCTCACTCTTGTTTTGACCCATTTGGCTGCATTCTTTCCCAATTCTTGGGGAGAGGTCGGATCTGAGTCTACTAAGTTATGGTGCAACAAATCAGACACCAGTTATTCAAAATATGCTCTCTCATCAGAAGATTATACAAGCCCTCATAAACAGACACTTTGCTGCCATGTAATTAGCCTTCTAAAGCTTTAACAGAACAATCCACAAGGTCAACCCAATCCTGTGAGGCCTCTTTTCTGGTCTCCCTGAACTTGATTCTATCTTGTTCAGTGGTTAGACCAAAACGATCTAAGATTGCAGTCTTAAGAGCACTGTAGTTATCTGAGTCTTCTTCTCTGACAGTGAGAAGTATATCCCTCCCCTTGTCAGAAAAGGACACACACAGAATAGCAGCCCACTGCCTTTGAGGGAACCTCGGAACTTTACAGGCCTTCTCAAGTGCAGCAAACCAGTTATAGATGTCATCCCTCACCTTGTATGGGGGAAAATTGTTTTGAAGGTTCCTGGAACCAATGGAGCCCTCCCTGAATCTATAATCCCTGAACCTGCTGCTGTTGACACCATGGGGAACTAACCCCAACCCCTGCCTTTCTCTTTCCACTGCCAAGGCCGCAATATCTAGGGCTAGCTTTTGCTGCTGCAGCCTCAGCCTGTCCTCCTCCAGTCTCAGTATCTGAGCTCCCTATCATTGGAGTCATCTCCTGGAGTTGTGCAATTGGATCCCTCAGACTCTGGGGTGATATGGGAATGGGCAGAGGTAGATGTTTCCCTAACTTTTGTGACCCTAGTGACCTGACCTCTGGGTGTGAAGGGAGCCCTACCTGAGTGACTACCCCTCCCAATACCAGCTACATTAGTGGGTCTGCTAGGTACTAAATCTTTGGATGAGCCCTCCCCTGAACCTGAAAGATGATTATCTAAGTTAATGGGGTCAGAATCTCCCTTCTCCTCCTCCCCCCTCGGCTACCAGCATGCTCCTCCTCATCCTGGAGAAGGAGGCTCAACATGAAATTCTTGTTTGGATTCTTTCCCACATTTAGTTTCCTGTCTGTGCAAAGCCCCTTCAATTCCTTGAAGGTCATGCCCTCATAGGAAGTACCCATGACTTCAGAGCTAGGCCCAGCAGTAGACATGATGTGTGGTGTAGGGTAAACTTAACCTACCCAACCTCTAGTCTCTAGGAAAGGAAAGTAAGAGACTAGACCCTTATACTAGGTATATTTGTATAGCTCAACCATAAAGTAGTCTTTCCTGTGGAAAGCACCAGGTTACAGAGTGATAAGGCAATTGCAGGTACTTATCCCACCTCTGCACCACCCACGTAGGAGGCTGGCCTGGTTTGTAGTGGGTACCTATAGTACTTACACCTTATACCAGATCCAGGTATCCCTTATTAGTGAAATGTAGGAAGTGACTAGAAGCCAGGCTCTCTAGGGTTATCTGTAGCTGAGCAGCTAAGGCTAATCTAGGAGACATGCAAAGCTCATGCAATATCACTGTAGTCACACAGTGCTCACACACAGAATGATTGTCATACTACTGAGCTCATCCAGAGACTGCTAGATATTTGTCAAAATTAATAAAGCATCCTAAACAACTTTTAGAAAAATCTTTATCATTGTGTCAAGACAAACTGTTGGACATAGATGGTCCAGTAGTGAGGAATTTGATATGATAGAGGTGAGTGTGAAAAATACTCCTATAGGGAGACACTGGATTCAGAGAATGGTGTGCATACTGGAGAATGCAAATACACCATTTTCATGAATACACTACATGCCTATGAGGCTTGTTACAAAGTTTGTTGACTTTGTGTGTTGAAGATCGTCCTAAAGCTCAGAGGTTTCTGTTTGGTGATAGCTTTCTGGAGAAGTTATAGCAATGTACTGCATCCTTTTCAAATCTATGAAGAGAAACTAGAAATAGACAAGTTGTTTTTAGAACTGGAGACATTTCCAACTTCTTTCCCAGTTTGAGAATTTATGGCAGCCACAATACAGCAGACAAAATACAATATACAGTAGTTTTCTGGCAGCACCTGTAGAGAGACAGAAACAATCCTGAGTAGGGGAAATTACTGAAAAAATAGGGTTTGTGCCTATATCCCTTGAAATGTAATCCTTTCAGAGTTAGAAGGCAGGTTGAAGTTCAACAATGGAAAAAGGTTTCAGTGGATTTCTGGATGTCACAGGCAGCTAAAGATTTTGAGAACGGGTCATGAGATAATACAAAACAAAAACAGATCAGGGGATAAAAGTTTCAAAGGAAGAAAGGCTTTTGCATCTGAAAAATACAGAAGTCAGTTAAGAAGAGAGCGAAAAAGAAATTTCAGGTCACATATACATTTTTAGAGCAATTTGGTTTTGGTAAAGAAAAAGAAGAATGCTTTAGAGGACTCAGATTAAAAGCCTGTGATAAATTTGAGGGATTGGGCCTAATAGGAGTTGTATCACAATGTCAATATAGAGTAGATCTATTTGTTTAAATATGCTCTGAGTGCAAAATTCGATGCTACAGCTAGATTTGAAGGATGTTTATTTCACAGTTTCCATATGTCAAAACTTGGTGAGAAACTTTTGGCTTAGCTGGAAGAATAGGCATTGCCAGTTTACTTGCTTACTTTTTTTACTTCCTTCCTTGCTTATCAAAGTTATTTCTGTTTGGCTGTTGTTTTTATGTGTCAAAGGTGAGTTTGCTTCATAATATATCATGATGGTAATTTGGTGTTGAGTCAGGATGAAAAGGTTCTCATGCAACATTTGGAAATGAGATTTCTGCTATGGGTGATATTGTGAGATTTGGCAACAGAGCAACGAATCCAAAGTGTTTGAGTCAGCCAGGAAGATGACATTTCTTGATTTTCATTGTGAAATAAGTTGCTTCTACATCTGCAATTGAAAAAAGTATCATATGCATCAGGGAAGCTCAGACTTTTATTGGTAAGATAGTTTCTCATTGAGGGAGAGGGTAATGGTAGTTGTTTTTTGCTTTTGTTGTCTATGATTTTCCTGGGTTCTTTACATGACAGAGCCTTCCACCGTCTTATGGGAGAGTCCATGAGGAGAGGCTGCTGATATCATCAGATTCCACTGACTGGAGAGGCGAACTGGGGAGATTGAATGCTGGCTTAGAAACATGGAGAGATAGAATCCCAGGACGATTTTTGGAAACAAAGTGCAGTTTGTGATCAAATGTGAAGCAAACCTACTAGATTGGAGACTGAGGAGTCGAGACCAGGCTTCTGAGGGGAGGGAAATGGACAGAAAAGGAGAATGAGATATATGTCAATAGCCTAAAATTATTGTTAGAAATGTTTGCACTAAGGAGCTTGGTAGGATGCTGCAGTTCAGCGTTGTTAATCAACAGTGTGTCAACATTAAAGTATGTGACTCCTTTAGTGGGAACCAGATTTTAACAGTTGTTTGAAAATGCAAAATAATTCTGCATTTTTGTCTGGATGATCAGGTGATGATGAAGAAGCCTGTCCCGGGACAGATAATAACTCACAATATGACGTATGCCAGGAAATGGTTTTATGACTTATAAAATGTGATAGTACAAGAATTTATGGTCAAAACTTAAACCACAAAATTATCGACTTTAAATACTTATAATGTAAAATACAAAAAAATTGACCACCAAAATATCATGATCCAAGATACCAGCATTATAGTAGTAGGCATATATAGGTAACTGTAATTAATATTAGTAAAATGTAACATAAAAGTTAAATATTTTTGTAAATACTATATTTAATATATATATATATATATATATATATATGTATATATGTATTTATATATATATACATATATTTATATATATATATATATATATATATATATATATATATATATATATATATATCCAGAAGAAAACAACAAAGCCGCAGCGTCATGGCCGCCGCGCAGCAGACGGAGACGGGGTCGTGACCCCCAATAACTTCAAACAAAGCATCCACGACGATCGGGCCGCAAGAAACAGCACTCCGTACCTCAAAGACAAGTCTCCATCAATCCAGAGAGTCGTAATGCAGACGTTTACTGGCGAAATCCCAACGCGTTTCGGAAATAGAAAATGTCCTTGTTCCCAGGTAACAAACACACATTTGTTTCAAGTTTAAATACACCGAATACAGAGAGTCAAATATTAACAAAATCAAAAAAGGACTAACAGTGAACCCCATTTCACACTCAAAGAGTGTCGGCCATTTTGATACAAATTAATTTTTTAACTGGAATATTGAATATTAATAAATAACCCACCCTTCCTTATTTCCATATTGAGAATCATATTTACATCATAATTGCCATAATATATTATTGCTGGATCAAAATCATCATAAGCATATTTCGAATTGCTTATTATGTACCAAATTACGATTATTATGCAATCAAAAATGAATAATTTGATACACAATATACATGAATAAGGTACACATAAATACAAAATTATAAATAATATCAGAAAACAATTAATTCAATCCAAATAAATTTCACATATGCCATAAATCAACAATGGTTCTATTTAAGAAGCCCAATAAATATGGAAAATCATTACTGATGAAAAAAACTCACATTAAATGCTGGAATAAATCCAAATATGTAGAAAGGAAATATGGAAAAGTTCAAAAAAAGGATACAATAGCTCTTTTGTATTCCAATGATGTAAAAAACACCAAGGATCTTTCTTGTTGAAATATTCATATAAAAAAACCACCTAAAGGAATAGAGGGAAATAATATCAGAGTTAGAATAGCAATAACAAATAATACACTCTATAAAAAAGGAGATTAAAATATATACAAATGAGAAAAGAAGGGAGATGTAGCAAAAAATGAAAAAAATATATAATAATGGTATCTAAAACTATTATATCAAAGACCAATGAAACGTAACACTAATTTCCAATGTGTATTGACAGTTCCTCATCCATATTAAGTCCAGTTGGATATAGGGTATTCATACCAACTATGAGTTTGGACTCCAATCTTCTCAGTTCTAATACCCTGTTTCCACCTCTCTCTCTTACAGGGACCTGATCCAAAACAACAAATTTCAAAAGGTCAACCCTTCGATTGTGAAAATCTCTAAAGTGCCTTGCTACTGGATAACTTTTGTCTACATGGTCAATAGCTCTCATATGTTCAGGAATGTGTTTTTTGGCAGGATGGATGGTGCTACCTATGTAGAATTTGTTACAAGGTCAAATTAAAGTATAAACACAATGATCTGACAGGCATGACACATGTTTGCGAATTACAAAGGGAGTAGAAACAGTTGGAAATTAATACTTTTCATATTGGTGCTGTTCTTACAAGCTTTGCATCTACCACAAATAAAGAATCCTTGAACAGGATTCTTGACTCTAGGTGGAGGGATAAGACTGTTTCAAAGTGAATCATTCAAGGATTTGTTTCTTCTATAGGTGAAGGGCGGAAAATCTCCTAAAGCTTTTACAAAAGTTTCATCGGTTTTCAGTACAGGACAGAATTTAGTAAAAATCTTTCTTATTTCATTACTCCCATTACTGTATGTGGTAAGGAATCTAATTGGTTGTTGCTGTAAAGTATTGAGTTTTCTCTTTTATATATATATATATATATATATATATATATAAATATATATCTCATAAGAATAACATGTAAACTATTTATTGGCTTATTTTTTAGGAAACTATACAGCCTTAAAAAATGCAACCATGGATAAAAAAGAAATGTTAATATAAATTATAAACATCAGTACATTTATTGTTTAAATACACACATTTTATTTAAAATATTAGTAATTTATATTGAAGCAGAAAACAAGCCAAGAACATATATAATTCAATTAAAAAAATATTTAAAAACAGTTTTTCCATCACTAATAGTTTTTGAAATTATGTAACAGAAATATGTTTAAACTACTAAAATAAGTTATTTTTAAAACAAACAAAACACAAAGGAAAAATGAAGAGATAAATTATTTTAAACCTCTATAACATTAAATTAAGTATGCTCAATCTATCATGCAAAATAAAATAACATATAGAAACCTAACTTCAATCCAAAATCATTAAATAAGTAAACAGAAAAAAAACAATTGACATATGCTATCCTGACTACAATCCAAACAAATTGTGGGAAATGCAAGCATTTTGGGAGCCAAATTTAATAAGCTAGCTCCAGCCAATTAACATTCACTATTCTAACTTAATTCTAACAAAAAATGGATTCAACATATATTGGGGACAGAAGGCAAAAGTACTAGTCCTGCACCATACCTAGAAATATTTGGGAAAGTGCACACATGCCCTATTTCCAGTAAGCTAGTCTAACAAACACTGTATACATTGGGAAGTCAGATTTAGTTTTCTAATATCAGGTAATATCATGTATCAAACAATGAGGGAGGGGTCAGAGTCATGGTTCTAATTCCACTCTACCAGTCTAACACAAATTGGGGAAAGTGCACACAATAGGGGAGTCTGATTTAATATTATAACTCCACTCTAGCAAACATTGGGGAAAGTGCATACCTTAGTACTAAGGGTATGTGAAATTCGCACAATTTGCTTTAGTGTACCATTCTGTTATTCCAGTGTGTTTGAGGTGAATGTTTACAATGCATTGTGCGTTCGCAGTAACTTTTTACCACGAATGGTGTGAAATTACACAAAATATTATCAGGGTGTAATGGTGGGATTTTTTTTTTAAACTAGAATATTGTGAAGTTTCTGAATTATTTAAATTACAGTGGTGTACTTTTAATTTGACCTGTGCATAATTAATAACATTATTTCAGTCCTTGCAATATATTATAATTGTAGCAGAAAACAGTTTCTGTGGTGAAAGTATCTTCATAATAATCTGCAACAGGGGAGGAAAGTTGTTGATGTGGAAAACAACTTTGAATTTATATTGGGAAAAAGCAAAGTTGAGATAATTAGGTGGCAAAGACTACTTTCTATGTGACCATTTGGGTTTTACAAAAAATTGGGAACTGTAAGGGAGATGAGGACTGAATGGAAATTAAAATGAAGAAGATGCATTTGAAAATCTCCACGTCAAGAGTATTTTTTTATCCTGTGGCCATCAATCATCCTAGGGTAAAACTGGTGGCCTTAAGAATTTCTTTTTTTAATATGTCTGTGGAAAAATAAGTAAGACCTTGGAACCAGAAGGAAAAATTAATTTTGAGGTAGTATTATTTCAGTCCAGTGGTGAATGACAATTATGTCCGATTTAATAGTATACCTACATTCTAACAAATGTTGGAGGAGAGAGTCAGACTCAATGTAGTACTCCAGTCTAACTAACAATGGAGTCAGATTTGCTATTCTAACTCCACTCCAACAAATAGTAAAAACAAAAGTGCAAATGTTGGGGTGGGGGAAATCAGAAGTACTATTATAAATCCAGTTTATCAGACATTGGGGCAAATGTATATTTAGCAGAGTGGAAGCTGGTTTACTAAAGTCTAACAAACAGTGTGTAAAGTGAAGACATTTGGAGGTGGAGGAGATTCACTATACAGTCAGGGAAAGTGAAACATGGGTATCATTACACTATTCTAACAATCTAACAAACATTCAGGTTTCAGATAGGCTGCACATAAAATAAAACAATACATTATAAATTGTTTCATAAATTTAAATAAAAACCTTAAGAATCCTACATATTATAAAATTTAAACTTTTAAAATATTTTTAGAAAATCACAAATATATCAGAATTGCACAGTTTTGAAATGTATTCAAATCATATTTAAAATAAAAAGTATACCTCACCCCTCCACAAAACACACAAACATACAAAAGAAAAAAATAAAATCTGTTATGATTAGAAAATGTATTTTGGGTGTGGCTAAGGAGGGCAAGATGGTGGACATGCTTTAATGGACCTCATGTTCGGTGCACCTGTAATCTGTCTCACCTGCTGACCTGACCTGCTGTCATCCTCACCTTCTGGGTGGCACAGAGTGACAAGTGACTATTTCCTCAGACAGCAGGCCCTCTTAGAGTGTGACAGACTTTTATGCACCTCTATGGTCGAGGAGGCACCTGGGCGCCTAGGGGCCTTTTGGTCTGGGCTAATTATCCTGTAACCACCTTCAGGTAGACATGGGATGCCCCTTGCTGTATTCCCGGGCCTGAGGCGTAGCAAATGGAGCAGCACAGGGAGGCCTTACAGAACCCTCTGGATGCCGAGGGGGCAACATCTGATAGGAATACCAGCTTCTTTCACCATCAGGGTCCCCCTGATATTGGGGATCCCCATCACTGAACCTGTGCCCTTTGTCTTCGAGCTGACAGAACCACACATGGAGGCCTACCTGGAGAATCAGCCCCCAGAAGGAAAGCAGGAAATCAATAGTGTTGGATGTGGCAGTAAGACTGAAGTACAAACCACCAGCTTTTCTATGTACAAGCAAAACATGTACGGGTGTCACTGCCAGCACACCCTCCCTATGTATATTTTTACCTCACTATGAATCAAATGACTTGACCCGGAATCCATTGCCATACTCTCTGGGCTGTCCTGCTTATAAAATGACCATGTTGAATTGGGGCCTTCATTACTAGCCAGATATGGTGAGATCTGAGTCAAATGAGAACAGTGCCAAGAACACTGATTCAAGTGGACACCCACCGGTCAGCCTAGTCAGATAGCGAGCAGAACCCACAACCCATCTCCCTCTGCCCCAAACATCTGCAAGACCAAGCTGTGATGGCTGACATGCCTGGCAGTGACAAGTGGGCAGAGAAGCTGTGGGGCCCAACCAACAGTGAGGCCTAGACACTAGTGACTAGCCTTTTCTTTGTGCCTAAGACAACACTGCCACTCCACCAATTCACTAAACCCTTTGTTAGGCAGAGAAACATATGGGTAGACTGCCTGATCTACATGCCCTAGTGGCACCTTACGTGCCACTGGAATGCTTCTATTTGCGCAACCTGGAGACAGGGTCGGCCTCATGAACAAGGCTTATCTATTCCTCCCTGAAGTGGCACTGTGCAAAATGATTGAACCATCCTCGTTCACTTGCTGAAACAGACTACTAGATGATCTACTTGATCAGACTGCTCGTGCTGCATCCTCTGGATTGCCCTCACTATGGGCGATGCTAGCAAAAGCAAGCGGGTCTGACATTCATTGACTTCATTCCTCACTAAACTATGACATCCTTTCCGTCATGGGGTACTCCCTGTCCAGCCATCCATTGTATAAAAATGTATTTGCATCCCTATCTAGATGCAGACTGTCACACCATGGGAAGACTGAAGCTGACTAGATCCAAGACCCAACCATCGAGTTATGACTCCATGTAGTGTTCCCTTCTACAGACAGTGAAGATAGGTTTGACAGTATTTCGGAGGCCATCAAGGGAAAGATCAACACTGTTGCCATAGATGTTGGTTTGCTACGTGATGACCAAAACCTCCAGGCTAAGAGACTCAATCAGAAAAAGTAATTCAAGAAATACAACCACAGATATCATACCTTCAGCATGAGCTGATTGACTGAGTGTGTTTTTTAAGTAAAGGGCAAAAGATGTGGAGGGCCTTTCTTGGCACAGCATTATTCAAGTAGTTGACATACCCAAAGGCTCGGAAGGACAAGGCTCTGTGGAGTTTCTTGAAATTTGGATAAAGATCTTTACTACAACCCCCACTCTCTCCCTTTTCTTCATTGAGGGAGACCATCTTGTCCTAGCCCACCAGTCCCCTGGGGCGCTGGCTCATCTGGCAGTAGCCAGACTTCTACATTTTAAGCATCAGGATGAGATATTTCTTGTGACAGCAAAGTGCCTCGAAATGGACAACCACCTTATCCTTGTCTTTCCCGACTGTACATTTCCTGTCTAGCATCATTATTCTTCCTTCATGGGCATCAAGAGAAAGCTCAGGGAGATGGGAGTGAAGTACTCATTCCTCCATTCCTGTCCAGACTAAACTTAAGGTCCTGCCAGGAATTAATACACTTTTCTTCTGCAAGCCTGGCAGTTGGTAGTGGGTGGAATGACAGGGCACCTCATCTCTGGCAGACGCACCTCACAAATGAAATCCAGAATTTGATGCAAATGTTCTACAGCAAGACCAAATGACCCCCTAGCTCTGGAGGTAACTCCCTCTCCCGAGAACAGGCTCATGACAGCAAGCGATCTGCTCTGGTGACTGCCACTTCTTTCCATAATCCTTCTCTAGGTTTGGACTCCTCCTTGTCTATATTGTCAGAAGAGGTCTCCTCTTCCACTTCTGTTTCACTGTTTCAAGACTTGAGGCCCTCTCAGTGGTAACCCCACAAACTGCTGATGAACTTATCTAATGAGTGATAATTCCTCTCCCTCTCGGAGAGTCTTACTGAGCTTGCCTCTCTATTCATCACCAAACCCTCTTCTGTGTGCCCTGGAGGTTGTCCTCACCATGAGACTAAGGGCCAAGAGGTAATTGATATCTCTTCACTCATGGTTAAGATGCCACCCCCACCAGCTGCTGGCAGACATCTCCATGCTTCGGGGAGCTGTTACGGAGGGTTGGGACACCAGATAGCTTTACCAGACAGCTCACACTGCCTTTTTCCCTGCGTACCGGTGGTTTCCAGACCACTTATTGGTAACACATGGGCAGTGCTTGATTTGTGCTTGTTGTTTCCGGTGCTGAGCACCGGCACTTATTGTTGAGGGCCAGGGCTTAGTCTTCTGCCTCAAGCATTTGCTGCAAGGAAAAGACACGTATGGGAAAGACGGATGAAGAGAAAAATGAAAAAGCGTTACAAAGGGAGAAAGTAGAAAGCTGCAAGAGTGGACTGAAGGGGCAGGGAGTGGCTTTATATGGATTAAAGAGGCCCGAGATGGCTCCAGGATTATGCCGCCTCAGTATTACGTGTGCACACCTTTAGTTGCAGCAGCCGCGTGTTTAAGAGGAGGGCTTTGACACCGGCATCTTTTTATTTACAAATTAAGCACTGCACATGGGTGCACCTTTGGTGAGTTCTTGCACAACACCTAGTTGTTCAACACCCCCACACAAAGTTCACTAGCTTTTTTTACTCTATTGGATGGGCAGGTGTTTGCCCTCTGCCCAATACATTGTTCTTACTTTTCCTTTAGTTAAAGCTCACTTGGTCTGTAGTGTTGCAGGTGTATGCATTCTTCATTTGCTTGTCACAACAGAGTTGCTATAATACCACGGGTAGGGCCACGAAGGGAATAGAGAGTTGCAGTTTAATCTGGGCATGTACTCTGCCAATATGCATACAATGCATCCAAAGAATTACTCACTGATAACCTGAAACATTAGGGAATGCACATTGTGAATAAGCATTACAAAATTAAAAAAAATCTTCGGAGGGGGGCTGAAATAGCTCTACTCCAGGAAACCTATATTACAGTGGCAAATAGCAGTAAGCTCCAAAAGCACTGGTGTAGCCAGATTTCAACTACCAATTACTGTGTATTCACCAATATCGTCTTAATTTGGGTACAGATGGGAGTACCATCTGCAGTGGTATGGTCATAGTAGGTTGAGAGAGCAGATTTGTCCTAATTAATGGCACACTACACTAAATTTGTGTGGTGTTGGGAAGCATCTCTTCTGCAAACAGAATAACACATATTCCTCGACCGACTTTCAGAGCATTTAGTGAAATGGGTTCCATGGATCCTCTGGGGTGATTTAATAGTGTCCTTGACACTACACTAGACAGATTACACCCACCCCTTACACAGGCACCGAAAATACACAATGCAGTTATTCTTATGATGGCTTAACTAATAGCTCCTGATAGGTGCTTGGAGACTGCTGAACCTAGGGGTTAGGCTTTACTCCTTCTGTTCCTCTCCTCACTATCTGTATGTGTGCCTAAACCTGATCATATGCTCAGCATAGTTGTCCCACTGTTATCTTCTCCAGATTGCCTCAGCAGGACCTTGGCAGGGCAATATTGGACCACAGTCCCTTGCAAGAGAGCCTGGAACGGGGGTAAGACTCTTTCCCCATCCATCTCTGGAACTACAAATTCCATGTTAGAAGATGCAGCCTTTTGCAGTAACTAAAGGTTCACTGGCACAGCACTCCAAAAGGCTTAGATAGTCTTGCTAATAAGGGGGTGAGCCGCTGAAGACCCATTTCATATCAGTCAATCACAATCTTAAACTCTGATTATAAAATACTAGGAAAAAAATGATGGCACAAATACTCAACACACTGACATGGAGATACACCCTTGAGATGCTCAGCAAATTAAATTTAGGAAAGGGCCCTAAGCAACTGATTAGATTACTACACAACACCCACAAGGCATGGGTCTGACTGAGTAAGCTGATTTCACACGCCTTTGTAGTTAATAGGGACACATGACAGGGATGCACCCTCTCCTCTTCACACATGCCATTGAAGTACTCATCATTAGATTGAGGCAAGAGGGTTTAACATGAGGTATCACCACTGCAGATAAAACACGTGGGCCCATGTTTAAACTTTTTTAGCGCCCCATTTGTGTCGTGTTTTGACGCAAAATTGGCACAAACTTCCAAAATACAATTGTATTTTGTAAGTTTGCGCTGTTTTTGCATCAAAAAAGGAAGCAAATGCGGCGCTAAAAAAGTATAAATATGGGCCGTGGTTTCTCTGTACATTATAATATGCATTAGGAATTTTAAAGATAACTAAATTGCTGTGGGCCAGATATTTAAAAAAGTTGGAGCAGCCTCCAGGATGCACGTAGGCTTGTCAAAATGGTGCATATTCCCATTTCATCCCGGGGCCACTGCATCCTGGCTAGACCTCTCTAGGAAGGAATCCATCAAATGGGAGCAAGTTTGTGTCAGTTACCTGGGTATCAGGATATAGCATTCTGATCGGGATTTGATTGATAGAAAACTCACTACAGTGGTCTCTGCCATCAGTACGCAAATAACTTTGTGTAGAACACTGCCACTAATGCTCATAGGATGCATTACCCTATCAAATATGATGGCCCTACTCGGATCTCGTGTACTACTGTGCGAACCTCTCTAGTGTTCTTGCAAGAAGGCTTTTTATTAGTTAGATGCACTGGTAGGACATCTCATCTGGCATAATGACCGGCACAGTCACATTAGCCTAGTTGCACATACTGGTGGAGTCAGGAAGTTTGGGTGCCCGAACTATGGCCCAGGTTTGCAAGAATCTGGTGCATTAGTACTGATGCGCCAGATTTCTTGTGCCCCCACCCCTCACCGCCACCTAACGACACCATGGATGGGCCATATTTTCAATACGGTGCATCATGATGCATATTAGGCCAATAGCGTCAACATTTTTGATGCTATTGTGGCGCTTTGCTCCACTAGGGTCAAAAAGCTTGACACTAGTGGAGCAAAGTGCAAGGAGGCCAATTGATTTCAATGGGTGCGTCTTTTGAACACCTGCTTTGAGCAGGTGTTAAAAATGAAGCAAAAAATGGCACCATTCAATCTTGTAGATTTCATTGCACCATTTTTGAGGGCCTTGGAATACCCCCTTGCATAAATTATGCCTGGCGCAGGCATAATGTGGTGCAAAGTGGCACAATGCATGCACTGCGCCACTTTGTAAATATGGCACAACGATTTTTGCCTCTTTGTGCCACAATAGCGTAAATAAAATGATGGTTGTGTGGCACAAGGATGTGCTAGGGCATTGTAAATCTGGCCCTATGAACATTACTATTTGGTGGACCAATTACACTGGCTGTACCAATGGGTTGTTGGCCTTTGCATTGCAGGAGACCGGTATGGCAGATGATCATTGTGTCTATAGGATCTACATGGACTTTGAGTCCCAGGTGTTTGACTTGGGCATGGGCAATCACGCCTATTACACACAGTGCTGAGCTGCTACACTAGAGGCTTACTGATGATCCCTCTTGTTGGTCTCCCAAACCCCAGCTTCAGATTACTACTAGCGACCTGAAATACTGACTTGATGCAAACATCACAAATATAGATGAACTATTACAGGGCGTTCTGCTCCTCCCATTAAACTTGTTAATGGAGCAGTTCACTATACATGAGGTATAATTCTATTCCACACACTTCTGACTCAATGGCTGATCTCTGATCCACAACCAGAGACTTATTCATTGGTTCAATAACAATATGGAATAAGTAAAGGCTAGCAACACATTAACTGACTGTAAAGAGCACTTCAGCACCATACACACGCACTTATTCAGGGCCTGCAAATAGAGAGTGTATTCCATGACGGAGAATGAGCGAGATCCCTGTCTCAAGCAATGCAAATTTCTAATTCATACAATTCAATATGCCACATAGGGCCAACCTATTCCCTACTGCAATTAACAAATATTACCCTAATACAAACGCCTCCTGCTCACATTGTTCTGCTGGAGTTGATGATTTCTTAATATGTTACAGTTATGACATTTCTTGCTGACCTGCTGGTCCGAAATACTGTGATTAAACTGACACCTATTACAGGAATAGTCATTACTGATGAGTGGGAAATTGTATGTATCCTTTACAACGCAGCATAGTTACCACACAGGTAAGTACCATGCAGGCCTTTTTGGGTACTTGATAACACAGGACTTTACAACGCAAGTAAGTTATATTTTTTTAAATTGAGATATAAGTAGGTGTGAATGTGGGTTTTTAGGATTAATGGATGGGTGGGTAAGGGGTTTATAATGGTTCACGGATGAGTAAGAGTATTTTGAGTTCAGGTATGGGTGATGTATAATAAGGATTTTTAGGGTTCAGGAATGGGTAGGGGTAAAGGGGTAACAAATGATTTTTAAGGTTCAGGGAAGGGTAATGAGTAGTAAGGAGTTTCAATTTCAGTGATGGATAGGGGTCAGGGAAAGTAAGGATCTTTTTAAGATTCGGGAATGGTTATGGCTAATGGGTAGTTAGGGTTATTTAGGGTTCAGGGATGGTTCAGGGGAATGGGGCAGTAAATGGATTTAAGGGATCTGGGAGGGGTAGAGTTATGGGGTAATAATAAGCTTTAGGGTTTAGTTGTGGGTAAGGTTAGTAAGAGTGTCTGATGATTTAAGGGTGGGCAAGAGAAAGGGGCTTTTAGTTTTAAGGGGGTGGGTGGTGATTAAAGGAGGTAGGGAATTTAAAAAAGCGGGGTTAAGTGTGTTAGCCCAAAAACATTCAAACATTCAAAGAATCCAAGAAAAGAGTTTTGTAGATGTGTAATACATTGCATTGTAAAACATGTAGTAAAGGCATGTGCACTAATGACCTGAATACGTGGGAAACTTGTGCTTTATGCATATTTAAAAGAACAAAAAAGAACAATGTTGAAACATGGTTCCTCGATCTTGCTCTGGCCAAAGGAGCAATCTCTATGAAATGGACATGGCCCCGCACTGTACAACCTCGCCCAAGATCTTGGTTTGAGAGTGAGCTCAGCCACCTTCGGAAGTGGTCCAGCTAAGATTAGGTGCTTCTTGTAGGGCAGGCTGGTGTGTTCTCACTGAGCTGTTGTTGCTCCTCGAGATCCTGCTCATGCAATTCCACCTTTCCTATTTGTAAGATATGACTGTCACTTTGGGATAAGAGACCTGATACCTCTCAGGACATCTAGTGACAGCATGGATGCCTGCCATGGGTGCTGTTTAATCATAATAACATAAGCTTTATTCGGTCATAAACTATCAAAGCGAAAAAAAACATTATTCATATAATTACATATACAGTTAAAATTCAGTAGAAAGAAGTAAATGAATAACGAACAATAAAAACATCATTCGTTATTAACGATAAGACCAATAAAATCTCTCAATACATATTCCAGGGCATACATAATTATAAATTACAATAATTTAAAAACATGAGTCTGTATATACCATGCAGCCACAAGGAACTTGCTAACTGCATGGATCAAAATAACAGAAATATCGCTCTTTAAAATTCTAAGGGCAGTAGCCAATTGCCTAAAGCCCAACATCTGACAAACTGGACAAATCCACTTATGTCGGGGGTGAGCATATGCTGTGCAGAAGAGCATAAAGTGTTCAACTGATTCCAAAGCAGTATTACAGCATGGACATAGGCTAAATACCAGCGATGACCTCTGGCTGACGGCAAAAGACAGTAGCAGTAAACACCCATAACTGAAGCGAACATACAGACTCTTCCCCAGAATGTTGGGGATAAGATCTAAAAAAGGCTCAAACTCCTGATACCATTTAAAACCAAGGAAAGCATTATTCAATTGTCCATGTGATGAACCAAGGAAATAGTTGTTCCTGAAGTAGGATCAGTATGCTATTTTCAAAGGCAGTTTGTGGGCCTTCTCTAAGTCTTGTGGGTTCTCCCAATAGCCCCAGGGTACAGAGCCAGTTAGAAACATGCCTAAACCATGGAATAGAAACTATATCAGATCTTTTTAGAAGGTCAAGAAGAGAGTCCCTATAAACAACAAGTTGGGGGTTGTCCAAATTCTTACCCAAAAGAGTAGTGGTTTAAAGGCTATCATATCAGAGATACGATTAAAACCAAGATCCAAAAAGATTGGAATCAGGGGGTGCTCCCTGGGCACGCAAGTAGTGGTCTAGTAAAGTTGTTCTCGTCCACCAATAATTTAGTGGTTTTACAAGAGCCCCACACTTCAACCCCACAAATAGCAGCATTTTGCGCTTTAGCTAGACAAATCTTTAGAGCCGGCGAAACGGCTTTCATAGCTATACTCTTATAAAAGCGCAGAATGGCCCCAGATCTATGTTGATGAAGGGACGCACTCTTGTTGATCTGTTCTTCCCAGAGCAATTTATTACAGATCCTCACACCCAGGTAATCTACTGAGCTTACTTCCCGCAAAGGAGCCCCAGCTAAAGTGATAGTGCATCCCCTGGCTGGTCGTGGGCTAAACACCATTAATTTAGTTTTACTAGCATTTAGGGCCAGATGTATGAATCTGGCCCAGTGTGATTCGGTAATTGAGATTTTTAAGAAATCGCAATTACCGAATCACAAAGGGCCATGTATCACATTTGCGAATCGGTAATTGCGATTTCTTAAAAATCGCGAATGCAATTACCGAATCGCAAATTGCGATACAGGCCCCATTCGCAGCTATGGGCCTTTTCGCCCATAGCTGCAAATTTTTTGCATTTTTGCAAATTGCAATTTCTGAAACAGAAATCGCAATTTGGGAAAAGCAAAGGGCCAGGGTGCTGGGGGCCTAAGGCCCCCTCTCCTGCACCCCATTTTGTTTTTTCCACATGTAAAGTACACACATGCCAAAAGGGCATGTGTGCTTTACATATCAAATTTAAAAATGCAGTTTTACTGCATTTTTACATTTTGCACCAGGTTACCACCTGGTTGCAGGTCATGGTATTTTGCACTTGCAAAATACCATTCTGCGAAAAATCGCAATTTGCGATTTTTTGCAGAATTGCATTGCGACCTGGATTTTGCAAATCGCAAATTGCGATTCGCAAAATCCAGGTCGCAATGCAGAAAATCGAAATTTTTGCGATTTTCTGTTTTTGGTCTGCGAATGCATTTGATGCATTGCAGACCCTGATTTTGCACTCGCAAACGGCCGATTTCGCTGTTTGCGAGTGCAAAATCAGATGATACATCTGGCCCTTAGTTCCAGCCCATGATCAGTACAGAAGGTTATAAACATATCCACAAGGGTCTGGAGACACATTGGGGTCTTGGAAATAAGGAGAGAATCATCCACAAAGAGAGGTATAGGGATCTTTTGCTAATTTAGGGAAGGAGCATCATTTTGGCAAAGAGACACAGCTTGTACCACCTCATTTATGTATATAGTAAATAAGGTTGGTGCCAAAATACAACCTTGACGAACCCCCCGTTGAATAGCAATATGATCTGTCATTTCTCCCTGATTACCCCACCTCACCTGGGCGTATGTGCCCTCATGTAAGTATTGTAGGAGGTGGATTATGTACCTATTTTATATAGAACATCCCATAATTTTCCTCTAGGGACCATATCAAATGCAGACCAAAGGTCCACAAAGGCAACATGCAATTTTTGTTTAGCACGCATTACGTATTTCCAAATAAAAGTGCCAGCCTGAAATTCTGATCCACCTTACTAATTTTAGGGCGGAAACCTGCCTGAAGTGGAGACATCTCATAATGGGTGTCAACCGAATCTAAAAGCCTTTCCAGGAGTTGTTTGGCAAAAGGTTTTTGAAGATTATCAATAAGGCTAATGGGTCTATAGTTGCCAGAAGAACTCACCACTCCCTTTTTATAGATGGGAACTATTTCGGCCCCTTTCCAGGTACTGGGTATCGAGCATCCTGCTACTATTACATTACATACCATATTTATAAAACAGGACCAGATCACTGGCTCAAAATTATATTGGTCCCCCGGTATCTTATCTGGACGTGGGGCTTTGGAGGGTTTCAGAGAATTAATTGCAGCTAGTGTTTCCTCCAGGGTAAAAACAATGTAGTCATCCTGTTTGCACATATCCATTCCTGGGTCACCAAATGGTAAGCACACTACAGCTGACTGTTGGGAATAGAGGTTACAAGGGGGAGGATTAAAAAGCATAGCATAGAGTTAAGAAAAGTGGTCAACCCAACTCTCAGGATGGATATGGGTACGAATATGTTCTTGCCCTCTCTATATCTGTCAGACAGTACTTTCCAGAAAGACGTATTATTGTTAAGTCTGGCAGAATCCAACAGGTTCTGCCAGATTGAGTCGTCCCGGCTTTTCTTTGCCTGTGCTATAACGTTATAATAGGCTAGTCTAGCTGTTCTGATCGACCCCTGGGAGCCGGACACAATGTTTGGCCTTCGAACAGTCCTTATTAAACAACTCGCTATTTTTAGGTGAGTGATGCGATTGCTTAGTGGGAGTCTTCTTGTAAAATAATTTCGGCAGCTTATGTATCATTATCTTATGGATGGTAAGAATTGGAATATTAGCAACCTCATGTCCCTCGTAGTCCGCCATAACACCAATAAACAGTTTATAAATCTCCCTAATAAATATGGATTGGACAGCACTTTTGGCCAACTGACACAGGTAAAACTGTTATCCAGTTGTGGCTCAGGAACAACAGTGTAATGAGTATTCAAAGACCTCCTAAATTCAACACTATAGAGAGTAAGAAGCAAGGTGTTGTGGTCGCTATCATGGCGAAATTCCACCTTCATGTCCTCCAATGTTGGCCATAACCTGACATCCAATAGAAAATAATCAATAACACTGAACGATTTACCTCGTTTAATGGTGGACATAGTGTTTGAATCAGAAAACGCTCAGCCATTACAGGCCCTAAGACTATACTTAAGACACAATGATGTCAACTGTATGGCAACACGGGAGCGGCTACAGAATTGCTCATTTGCCAAATGAGAAATACCCCATTGTTTATCCTCTTCAGCTGCTAGATCATTGCTTAAATAAGAGGGTTAAAATGTGCAGTTCATATCCCTGCAACCACTACCTAGGTGTTGGGAGACAGGGTATCTAAATATTCAGACAACTGAATTAGGGTCTGGGACTCCTGTCCCCACGAAACCGACCTTGCATAAGTATTAATTATAATGATGTTGAAACCTGCACACCTAGTAAATCTGGGGGATACATTTTTAATAGCAAGTGGTTGCACTGCAACCTCTTGTTAAGCAGTATAGGTAGACCTCCCTTGGCACGACCAACATTTCCATCCGCAGGTATGATAAAAACCCATCCAGAGAGACAGGGTCCATGGCCCAAGTCTCCTGGAATAAACATGTCTCCTGCTCATTTATATAATTTATATAATTGACCCATTCAGGATCCAACAGTTTCCTACCCAGCCCAGCCACGTTCCAAAACATGATAGGAAGTTCAGCTCTAGTTCCCAAATCTCTGGGCCCAAAACATTGGGCTTCCCCATAATCAACAGACTCGATAGACACCCCAGGCCTACGCACCGGAACCCAAGTAAAGGTTGTTAAATTGGAGTCAGGGCATTGGGCTTCCCCATAACCAACAGGCTTATTAGATGCCCCCAGCCTGCCCATCAGACCACAGGTGTTATACTGTTGTTTTTATTGTCGAGCATTTTGGGGGTATGAATCTTAACCCCTTTGCTGCCAGGCCTTTTCCCCCTTAGGTGCTGAGCCTTTTTTTGGTTATTTGGGGGAGTTTGTGCTTAGACCTCATAACGTTTTGTTCACATAAGCTACCCACGCCAAATTTGCGTCCTTATTTTCCAACATCCTAGGATTCTAGAGCTACCCAGAGTGTATGGGTTCCCCTGGAGGAGAACAAAAAATTGGCCAAAATACAGCTACATTTTTTATTTTTAAAGGGAAAAAAGGGCTGCAGAAGAAAGCTTGTGGTTTTTTCCTTGAAAAGGGCATCAACAAAGGGTTTGCAGTGCTAAAATTACCATCTTCCCACCTTTTAGGAGCAGGCAGACTTGAATCAGAAAACCAAATTTTTCAACACAATTTTGGCATTTTACAGGGGCATCCCCCGTTTTTACTATTTTTGTGCTTTCAGCCTCCTTCCAGTTATTGACAGAAATAGGTGTGAAACCAATGCTGAATCCGAGACAGCTAAACATTTCTGAAAAGTAGACACAATTCTAGCTAAAATAAAACAAATATTGAAATTGAGGTGAAAGAAAGAGCCATTTCTCTACACGTTTTCTTTTAAAACGTTTTCCAGCTATGGCAGATTTTTTAACACAATATACCATTATCTCTGCTGGATTCTTCTGGTTGCGGGGATATATAGGGTTTGTAGGTTCGTCAAGAACCCTAGGGACCCAGAGCCAATAAAGGAGCTGCACCTTGCAATGGGTTTTCAATGTATACCGGGTATACAGCAATTCATTTGGTGAAATGTAAAGAGTGAAAAATAGGTATCAAGGAAACCTTTGTATTTCCACAATGGGCACAAGATAAGGTGTTGAGAAGCAGTGGTTGTTTGCTCATATCTGAATTCCGGGGTCCCCATACTAGCATGTGAATTGCAGGGCATTTCTCAAATAGTCTTTTTTGCACACTGTCTTACATTTGGAAGGAAAAAATGTAGAGAAAGACAATGGACAAAAACACTTCTTCTATTCTGTGTTTCCCCAAGCCTCCCGATAAAAATGGTACCTCACTTGTGTGGGTAGGCTGAATGCCTGTGACAGGAAACGCAACATGTACACATCACACTTTTACATTAAAATCTGACGTGTTTTTTGGCAATTGCCTAGCTGTGGATTTTTGGCCTCTAGCTCAGCCAGCGCCTAGGGAAAACTAGCAAACTTATACATTTTTTTAAACTAGAAATATAGGGGAATTCGGAATGGGGCTACTTGTGGGGCTCCCACAGGTTCTGTTACCCAGAATCCTTTACAAACCTCAAAATTTGGCAAAGAAAACACTTTTTCCGCACATTTTTGTGATAGCAAGTTCTGGATTCTGAGAGGAGCCACAAATTTTCTTACACCCAGCGTTCCCTCAAGTCTCCCAATAAAAATGGTACCTGACTTGTGTGGGTTGGCCTTGTGCGCGCGACAGGAAACGCCCAAAACGCAACATGGACACATCACATTCTTACATTGACAACTGACTTGTATTTTGGAAAGTGGCTAGCTGTGGATTGTGGTCTCTAGCTCAGCCAGCACCTAGGAAAACCTACCAAACCTGTGCATTTTTGAAAACTAGATATCTAGGGGAACCCAGGATGGGGTAACTTGTGGCACTCTCACCAGGTTCTGTTACTCAGAATCCTTTGCAAACCTCAAAATATGTCAAAAAAACACTTTTTCATTAACATTTCGGTGATAGAAAGGTCTGGAATTTAAGAGGAGCCACAAATTTCCTTCACTCAGCATTTCCCCAAGTCTCCCGATAAAATGGTACCTCACTTGTGTGGGTAGGCCTAGTGCCCGCAACAGGAAATGCCCCAAAACACAACATGAACACATCACATTTTCACGTGGAAAACTGAGCTTTTTTTTGCAAAGTACCTAGCTGCGGATTTTGGCCTGTAGCTCATCCGGCACTTAGGAAAATCTAGCAAACCCTGAAATTTCTGAAAACTATACACCTGGGGATACCCAAGATGGGGTAAGTTGTGGCACTCTCACCAGGTTCTTTCACCCAGAATCCTTTGCAAACCTCAAAATTTGGCCAAAAGAAACACTTTGTCCTCACATTTCGGTGCTGCAGAGTTTTGTAATCCAAGGGGACCCACAAGCTTGCTTCTACCAAGCATTTCCCCAGGTCTCCCGATAAAAATGGTACCTCACTTGTGTGGGTAGGCCTAATGCCTGCGTCAGGAAATGCCCCAAAACAATACGTGGACACATCAAAATTATCAAATACAAAATTACCTGTTTTTTGGTGGGGGCTGCATTTTTGGTCCTGTGCTCAGCAGCCATCTAGGGAATCCTACCAAACCCAGGCATTTCTGAAAATTAGACACTCAAGGGAGTCCAGGGAGGTGTGACTTTCATGGATCCCCTAGTGTTTTCTTACCAAGAATCCTCAACAAACCTCAAATTTAGCTAAACAAATCACATTTTCCCCACATTTCTGTGTGGGATCACCGCACCAGCACAAATTTCATACCACCCAAAGTTCCCCTCAGTTTCCCAATAAAAATGATACCTTACTTGAGTAGGTGGGCCAAGTGCCTGTGACAGAGAAGAACCAAAAACTTGTTGAAATTGAGGGGGAACCAAAGCGGGTCTAAAAGGGCAGTTTGAAAAAAATCTTTTTAGGCTGACAAGTGTGGCAGAATTTGTATCGGTATAGATTTGACAATGCTGGGTGCTAGGAATTTTGTGAATTCCTGCAGATTCTGGAAAGTTCCATCACAAAAATGTTGCAAAAATGTGTGATTTCAAGCAAAGTTGGAGGTTTGCAGGGCATTGTGGGTAAGAAAATGGTACGGGTGCATGTGAGACACACCATCCTGGACTCACCCAGATGTTTAGTTTTCAGATGTGTTTAGGTCTCGTAGATTTTTCTATGTGGCAGCGTCCAAAGTCAAAAAAGTGCAACCCTCACCATTCCAAGTGGGACGATTTTGAGAGTGAGACAAGCTTTCATGGCCCAAATGTAAAACCAAAACTCAAAATAATCAAATGTTCTCTTGCTTGCGCTGGGATAAGATCTTTTAGTGTGCTGGGGGAGAGCTGGGGGACAGCTGAAAGACTGTTACCCCCTTCAGTTGGGGTGCAGGTATAATCATGCCCATATTGGTTGGTAGCCACCACCCCACTATTTTTTTAATTCCCTGGCATCAAATAGGCTTTCTGCCCCACACTGTGGAGTGGATTGGGGGTAATTGCCCCATCTGCCTACCGGTGGGTAGAACAACTTTGTCCCCATTTATTTGGGGTGGAGGTATGGCCATACCCCTAACCCCTTTTTTTTAAACAAAATCTTCCCTGGTCTCTGGTGGGCTTTCTGCCCCTTGGGGGCAGATGGGCCTTACAAAAATAGACCAATCTGCCCCCAGAAGGGGCAGAAATGGCCAGCAGTTAGTTGCCTCCATGGTGAGCGACCCTTGAACAAGGGGCTGCACCCCAAACAAAATATACCCACACACACCAGTCCTTAGTACCTATGTGGTTTCTGCCCCCACCAAGGGGGGCAGAAATGGCCTAAAATAAATTTTCCCCCCAGTGGAGCGACCCTTGCCTAAGGGGTTGCTCCCCATCTGTAAAAAAAAATAACAAATCCCTGGTGCCTAGTGGTTTCTGCCCCCCTTAGGGGCAGATCGGCCTCATTAAAATATTACTGTAAAATTATTTTAAAAATAATATATTTCACAAGAATAAAATAATTATATAAAATCCTAACAATATACAATAAAGCAATAAAGCAAGAAAAAACAATATAATACTAAACTATGATCATCACTATTAGAGTAAAAAAAGTATTATACACTTGCTTTGGCTATTTTGGCTACTATATGTTTGTAGTCACAGTATTGTGAGGAAAATGCTATGTTCACACAATATTTTAGATGGAACGCCCAGTAAAAGGACGTTAGACAGCAGAGTGTTCAGGAGTTTTTCAGGCAAATGGGGCCATTGGTGATAAATATGTTGGCTTCATAGGTGTCTTGCGACCTGCCAACATTTTATAGTTGGAGAGCAGAGGTAAGAGGTGTAGATATTATTATTTAGGTGTGGCTAAAGAACAATGTTTAAGTATTTCCTCTTAGTACATTAATCTAAGAGTTTTATTGCAGATAAAGAAAGACCAGGTTAACCAGATGTTGATTATACCTTGGTAGGATTATAGGAATGGTGCTCAATGTTGTTGATGTGTATGGAGAAAATATTTGTTTTGCCATCCTTCCTGGCACTTCGAAGAATCCGTAAAACAATTTTCATGATTTAGTTCTCATGGGAGAGTTGCACTTGATCACTTGGAAGATTTCATGTCTACCTGTAGAGTCAGAAGCCTTTCGGAAGAAGCTGCAGAGTTGGTCAAAGAAGCCTGGACTCCAATAATGAGAGATGTGAATTATCATGGACTGTTTGACTCAGTTAGTGTTTGGAATGGGGTTTTCATCCATGGGTGATACTGAAGTAGAGGTACTGAATTTTCAAGTAGAGTTGTACAAAAAATGTCATCTACATTGAATAATTATGCTTCAGCTTATGCAGCAGGGCATGATTTCAAGGCAATGAATGGTATAGTCATCAGGAGACTGTTTCAGCCTAGGTGTTCTGGGCTTTGGGTTGGAAGGTTGGTGTTAAGTCATTTTAATAAATGGCTAGATAATAAGGATGTGTTGTTTAAGCAGATTTCTTGGAAACTGCCTACACTTCTTTTTGTAGTGTCTTTATGATGTTTCTGATGTGAGGGCATTAGACATAGATGGTAGATGTCTTCCTCCTGAGAGAATAGTGTTTTTTCTCCCCTCCCCAGAGGATAAAAAACATCATGCAAGATACTTAGTAACCTTTGTATTGAAAGCCAGCAACATTATGTGTAATATGATGTGTGAAAGCATTCGAGACAAGCTCTTGATCGTATTATTCAGTGCAGAATACTCTTTTTAGTTGGCCTGTCAACATAACTCTTTACACCTGGAGCACAAATTTATGTTCACTTTTACGTCCCCTTACCAATAGTTCATAGCATGGCTGTTTCTTTTTTGCACTTTGCTTCTCTTTATTCATCACTACTGCTTTGAAGACAAGAAACGTGGGGGAGTTTTTTTGATGACCACATGTCATCTCACCCCAAATCAAGAAATAAGTCATTGATGTCAGTCTACAGCCATCTATACTCTGGGAAATACTCCTTTTACTCCAGTCAGAATACCCTTGAGTATCGACAATATCTTGGTGATGGCACTTTGATCTCTTATGTCAGATTGGGCTTCGAAAAACGCTGACTGACAGAATGCAACAGTTGCAGAATCAAGCACCTAAGCTGTTCGACCTCTGAAAGTATGATGACTTAAAGCTAAATTGGAAATTGCAACACTTGCTGCCAGCAGAATAAAGAATTAAATTCCTAATACCATGTGCTCCTCGCAAATCTTACTGGGAGAAATTTGTGGAGTTCATGTGAGGTCTTGTCCTCAATAAACCTCAACCTGTAACGACTATACTTCAACATCATCAGAATTTCTCAAAATAATTTCCAAGTACTAAAACTTGGAGGTAGCTCTATAAAAGTTCACACCCAAGTTTATGGAATGTTTTCAATGTGCTCGTTATAGCAGAACTAAACTACCCATGATTCAGAACTCTTTAAGACACAACCACTTTATCAGCCATTAGAGTTTACACGAATATCTGTCGCTTGTCCCCTCATCCAGTTGAAATTCTTCAAACTTATCCCTCTGGGCTTGCAGCACATTCTATACAACACTCAGAACAAAATGAAGGCAATGCAGAGCGCTAAACAACGTTAATTAAAAAAATCAATAATTCTTCATGTGCTCCTTGGCGGGTTGAGCATCCTGCTATGTCACAGTTCACGTGCTTCTGGCAACGCTTTCAAACCGTTTCCTGTCTTGATTTTTTCTTGGCCTCCCAGTCCTTTAGGAGAGTTCGGTCGGGCACTTAGTTGAATACTTTTTCAAATTATTCGATTGTGTCAATTTCAAAAGAATTAGCTACCCCACAAGAACAAGGCACAGGTGGCAATTCGATAGAGATCTATTAACTAATCAGGAACGGCTGCAAGACTTGCATGCATTTATATATGAGTTTTTCACAATCAATAGAAATACAGCCTCACTTTTTGATTTGGGAATCTTTTACGGCCATGGCACCTGGGTGTAACATTGCTTGTAAAGCCAATCAGAACATAGAGCGAACCAGGAAAATACAGGGGCTACAATTAGAAATTGATGCTGCCATGAGGGCTGTTATTAACTCACAGATAGGGGATCCTTAGTGAAGGGCTTAGAAAAGGCTAAACAAAATCGAAAGGATTTCTTTTATATTAGAACAAATTAATAATTCTAAATCCTATCAGCTTCAATTGTATGGGGAGAACCTGCAAATTGGAAAATGTCCAGCTTGGTCCACCCAGATCAAGCATAACAAATCAGCTGTGAGGAAAAATGAGGATCCAGTCATTCAAAGGAAGGCATCGGAGAAAGATGAAGTTTCTTCTGTCTTTTCATCATTATAAAGAGCTAAATGTCCCCAGGGAACTATTTAAGACTATTAAGGCCCTAACTGTGCCCATGAAGCCGGCTGGTCTAGAAAACTCTCAGGGTTTCTGTGACAAAGTTGCTTTTCATTTTGAAAATAAGATATTGCAAATACATAGCAACTTTGATACACAGATCATTCCCGAGGTATTACACCCCATGATAACAGAGAGTGCTACAGCAGATGGCCAGTCATTAATGTCACATTTCCAACCCCCTTCCATCGATACTATTAAAAAGAAGATTCTTGAAATTAAATCGGGCTCCCCTCTGGATCCGTGTCCTCCTTCCATTTTTCACTTGGTTTCCGGATTTAATGGCACGGAGGTTGGTCCCCATTTACCAAGAGGTAGCTATGTCTGGGGAGTACCCATCTATCTGGAAAGAAACGATAGTAGTACCCCTCAAGAAAAAACCAGAGGGGGATAATCAGGACATGAGTAATTTGCGGCCAATAGCACGTCTCCCGTTTTTGGCAAAGATTCTCAAAAAAAATTTGAACTCTGAATTGATCGAGTTTTTAATAAAAGCGGATGCTCTTGATATCTCCCAATACGGGTTCAGAAAAGGGCATAGTACTGAAACTGCCCTAATCTCATCCTCTGATACTATTCGAAGGATGATTGATGAAGGCAAGGGGGCCGTTTTGGTTCTTTTAGATTTATCCGCTGCCTTCGACTCTATCTCTCCCACACTATTAATGTCCTGTTTGCATCATGTGGGCTTGAGGGACAAGGCGCTTAAACCTTTGAAGTCTTTTCTTACAAATAGATGGACCACAGTTAGCTGTGGTGATTTTAAATCTAGACCTTATCTTCTGCCATGTGGGATTCCGCAGGTATCTTCCCTCAGCCCCACATTGTTTAATGTGTATGTAGCGCCTTTGGCTAGTCTAATTCATACTTTTGGTTTCATTCCATCTTCCTATGCTGACGACTCCCAGCTTATTATTCCTATTAATCAGCCATGGGAGGAGGTTGCAGATCGGTTCAGTAATTGTATGGTGGAAGTGAGTAAATGGATGAAGACCAATTGGCTAAAAATGAATGCCACCAAAACTGAAGTTTTATGTTTTGGACCTGGAAAGAATTTATGGAACTCACGGTGGTGGCCCTCTGAATGTGGTAACTGCCCTGTGCCCAGTACTGTTACTAGAAACCTAGGCATCTTGTTCGATGAACATCTGTCTTTTAAAAAACAGATTAATCATGTGGTAAACATCAGTTTATGGCCAATTAAGATGCTCAGAAAAATCTTCCCCTATCTGTTACATGAATGGAGAGTATCTGCTATCCTGGCATTGGTAATGTTCAAGATAGACTACTGTAATGCACTGTTCCTTAATCTGGATAAGGGGCTGATAAAAAGACTCCAGTTAGTTCAGAATTCCGCTGTTAGAACAGTTCTTAATCTCCCACGATGTATATCAGTTAGAGAGAGTCTTAGGAAATTACATTGGTTACCAGTGGCACAGCGTATCCAGTTTAAGTCGCTCTGTCTTACTTTTAAGGCAGTTTATGGAATAGGACCACGGTACCTGACTTCCAGACTCCTCCTGCATGTACCTAAAAGAAGCTTGAGGTCTTCCCAAGCTCACTTGATTCAGGTCCCTCGCACACATAAAGCCAAATGGGGAGACAAAGCTTTTACAGTAGCTGCAGCCAGAGGATGGAACTCTCTCCCACAGAATATTAGGCAAGAATCAGGCTATATGGAATTTAGGAAAAGGGTGAAAACTTGGCTCTTTCCTCGTTAATTTTTTGATACATCAAGATCAGGGTCTTTGGATTTAGTTTGTTTAAGTTTCTTTTATTGATGTTTTTCTATCTTCATTATTTCTGTTATTTTTTTTATTCTCTGTCTATTTTTTACTACGTGCTTTCTTCCCAGCCCTTCGATGCTCTTTGAGTAGGAACGCGCTTTATAAATCTCGAATTACATTACAATTACATTACATTACATGAAACTGCATATTAGGTGTCCCCTTCTCGCATAGAGCAGTATTTAAATTTTTACAATATAGCACCAGGGTTGAAGTGATTGTTGCCGCTCCTTCATCCTTAGTTACATTACTAATTGGAAACACTATTGGTGCTCAGGTCTTGAGGACCAACTCCATAAGCCTCAAAGAACCCTAAATTTGAAACATTGAAAGAAGACCTGGCACATCAAAGTGTTAATTAGTATCCAAAATCCTTTTGACCCATCTCTTTAAGTTTCATTTGAGATCACACAGTTCCACAATCCAATTCATGGAATCACTATTTTTGACTTTTTATTTATTATTGATCCAAATTAAAATTACATGATCAATAGAATTAGCTACCCCACAAGAACAAGGCACAGGTGGCAATTCAATAGAAATCTATTAACTAATCAGGAATGGCTGCAATTATTCTTCATGTGCTCCTTGGCGAGTTGAGCATCCTGGTAAGTCACAGTTCACGTGCTTCTGGCAACGCTTTCAAACCGTTTCCTGTCTTGATTTTTTCTTGGCCTCCCAGTCCCTTAGGAGAGTTTGGTCGGGCACAAGGTTGAATACTTTTTCAAATTATTCGATGGAGTCAATTTCAATAGAATTAGCTACCCCACAAGAACAAGGCACAGGTGGCAATTCAATAGAGATCTATTAATTAATCAGGAATGGCTGCAAGACTTGAATGCATTTATATATGAGTTTTTCACAATCAATAGAAATACAGCCTCACTTTTTGGTTTGGGAAGCTTTTACGGCCATGGCACGTGGGTGTATCATTGCTTGTAAAGCCAATCAGAACATAGAGTGAACCAGGCAAATAAGGGGCTACAATTAGCAATTTATGCTGCCATGAGGGCTGGTATTAAATCACAGATGAGGGATCCTTAATGAAGGGCTTAGAAAAGGCTAAACAAAATCGATTTTTTTTTTTTTATATTAGAAGAAATTAATAATTCTAAAATCAGCTTCAACTGTATGGTGAAAACCTGCAAATTGAAAAATGTCTAGCTTTGTCCACCCAGATCAAGCATAACAAATCAGCTGTGAGGAAAAATGAGGATCCAGTCATTCAAAGGAAGGCATCTGAGAAAGATGAAGTTGCTTCTGTCTTTTCATCATTATAAACAGCTATATTTTAATTTGTTAACACTGCCACATCTCTCCAATTCATTGGCCAAGGCAGTGATGAGGAAAATTACAAAGTCAGAGGTTTTTTGAAGCCTTAGCCAGAATGCCCAAAGCAAAAGCTTGTGGTAATGATGGCTTTCCTTACAAGAATTATAAGCTATTACACAGCAACTGGTGCCATTTCTAACTGAGCTATTTAATTATATAAAGGAGGGTGGGGCTGTCCCCCTCTCCTTCAAGGAATCTATTGTTGTCAGTTTTCTTTAAAAAACGAAATCTCAGAAGAACTTCAACACTTACAGACCCATTAGTATGCTTCACGCTGACTATACGCTTCTGACTAAAATATGGGGCGAACGTATTACCCCATTTGGCCAAGTGTTGATTCCAAAGCGGCTTTGTTTCCAGTTCCCTTATGGCTGCAAATGCAATTTTTTTTGATTCATGCAATAGATTTCTTTTGATGTAACCAGATGCCTACATCAGCAATCACGGTTGATGTCGAGAAGGCTTTTGACCTGGCCAACTGGGATGCTTTATTTCTCTGTTGAAATTCGGCTTCCCTCTGCAATTCATTACAGTGCTTAAGCACTTATGCCAGGGAGCACAGGCAAAGGTAATGGTGAATTCTAGTGTTGTGGGTGAGATGTCTATTAATAGTGGCACCCGTCAGGAATGTCCCCTGTCCCCAATACTATTTGCTTTTTTAAAAGAGTTCTTAGTACTTAAATCACAAAGTGTACCTGAGATAATAGCAATAGCGGAGAAGTTGTCCAAATTAAAGTTGTTTGCAGACACTATGATTTTGTATTGCAAGCCAGATAAAGAAAATGTACTGGGGCTTTTGATCTATTAGAGGAATATATACGGGCAGTGGGGATACAAGCTGAACTAAAGTAAGATGGAAAGCTTGCTTTTCAATGCATCAGTGGAGGAATTACCGGAATTCTTACAACAGCAGGCTACGGCTCAAAGCACAGCAAGATATTTAGACATATTTGTTACTAGCATGTTTCCCAGCTATTTCAGCTAAATTATGTAGCTATGCAGAGAAAGGCACACAAATTATTGTTTAGATGGTCTCTCCTAACACTGACGTTTATCGGGAGGGTGGTATTAGTCAAGATGTTCATATTACTCCTATTTTGCTTTTGTTTTCCAACATCACTATCAAAATTATTAGCAGTTATTTTCAGGAACTTGATTCCCTTTTTAGAAGTTTTATTTGGAACAAGAATGGCCCGAGGGCTAAATTTGCCTTTTTGCAGCTTGAGAAAACTCAGAGAGGCCTGGCTCTTCTGCAAATACGGACGTACTATAAAGCTGCGCTTTTTGATTTAGTAGGAAGATTACTTGAAGGTGGGGGGTATTGGATGACTTTTTTTTAAAGAAAAATGGTGCAGGAATCTGCAAATAGCCTCCCCACTTTTACTAAAATCGCTAAATTGCCAAAGAAAACTAGGTATCTGACACTTCAAGAGTTGGGTAGTTGGATTATTGCCATCCATACACAACTTTTATCAGATTTCAGAAGATTGTCATTACTTCCAGATTCAGGAATGTAACTATTTTTGCCTGTCTCTATCGAAGGCTGTAGTGTTTTTTTCGGGTATGTCATGGTTTTAAGGATGTTGAGGATTTTGTTAAAAGAGGCAAATTATTAACTGGGATGAGGACATGCTAATGTGTGGTGGTCAAGGTAATAGCTTTAGGTCAAGCTTTTACGAGCTAATCGTTTTTTTCTGAATTCCTATGATCTAAGTCTGGAACCACACCAGGCCATGCACTCACTAGTTAAGAGCAGGCTTATGGGTATTGGGAACCGGTTACAGGTTGCATATCTTATAAAAGGCAGGAGTCATGCCCACCGCCCCAATGGCCAGCACAGGGGACCAGTATTCCCTGGGCATGGCCATTGCACCCAGTGCCATGTAGGGGAGCCGATTTCAGGGCCCCCAATGGCACTTAATTTTTTTTTTTTTAATTACTTACCTATACTTACCATACTTACCTGGGATGGGGGTCCCCATCCTCTGGTGTCCCTGTGGTGTGGGAGGGGGTGTTCCTGGGGTTTGGGGTGGGCACCTGTGGGTCCCTTCCATGGTGTTTGACCATGGAAATGGGTCTAAAGGTTTCCTAGCACCTGCTCTGACCCAGGCGTTAAATAATGGCTCTAAGCAGGCTTAGCGCCATTATTTAGGCCCGCCTCCCACCCATGCACCTTTTAGGTATGGAGAAATAAATAAGGTGCTAGTGGCTTTGAGTCAGTTTGAGTCTGTTTTTGGATGGGAATGCCTACCTTGCATCTCATTGACGCAAGGTGGTTTCACACATCCAAAAAAAAGAAGTTAACGCCAATATTTTGATGCTAGACAGGTCTAGCGTCAAAATATAATTATGGAGTTAAGTTTGTGCAGAATTTGCATCAAAAAAATGACACAAATTCAGAACAGAGTATAAATATGCCCCTTTGTATTATATTTGATTGTTAATAGTTGTTAAGTACGGTCCTGTAATACAATGGGTGATATTTATTGTTTCCTCATGAATGTTTTTTCTTGTATGAGCTCAATAATTAAAAAAATAATTTATATGCTATCCACATTTTATTCACTTTGTTTCTCACCAATAAATGTGACAGGTTTAGTGTACAATTAGACCCTCATTGCTTTTTCTTTGTGCTCATGGAATCCTGGATTGTCTCTGAAGCCAGCCTCTCCTCCACCAACTACTACCTGGCAAACACAATCAACTTCAGGTACTTCTGGCTACTCCATTTGAAATAGCAGGTGGTAAGCAATACACATAATCTAGATATGCACTTGTAGAGTCCCTCACCTTTATCTTAAACTTTGGAGAAAGAAACAACTTTTCAACATTATGTTTGTTTTCTCACGAAAACTCTCCTCCAACATCTTCATAGCCATGTGTCAGAATCATTTATTTGCATCACCATCAATTTTGAATCGTAAACTGAATCAATGTAATGCTGCAGTACCAATGAAATGCAAAAACATTGCTTGATTGCACTTACCTGCATCTTTTTGCTGGCTGTTGTATCGAAGTATGAACATATCTTTCCTTTGCACCCTTGGCGGGCTGCATCAACTTGCAGTGACTTCAAAATGCTGGTGATGAGAATTGCTGATTCAATAACTTGTTTTGCCCAAGGTCACCCCTTGCGAACATTTGGAATTATGGGCCTTATTTACAAAGATTTGGCATAGGGGAGCACTGCAAGTCTTTTTGCTGCCCTTCGCTATGTCAAATTGAAGGGCCAGGAATATTGAGATACAGGGCATTTCTCTCCTTTCAGCCAGCGCTGGCGAAGAATTTGGTGCCTAGCACCAACGCAGGCACCCTTGTGCCATGGTGCAAGGGTGTCTGCTTTGTTGGCAGGATTGTTTTTGTGCAAGAAGGGACACCTTCCTGGAAAAAACAATCCATGGAGGCATTTCCTCGTTCTATGTCTGCTGCAGAATGCAGCAGACATGGAAAGAGGTAAAAACTAGGAGTAATGAAACATTTCTCCTTGTTACGCCTGTTCTGGGGAGATGTAAGGTTTTGACACTACCCCAGCTTTATGTGTTTTTGTAAATCAGTGGAAGACTACCCTGATATTACTCCTTTCCATAATGTGTAATTGAGATGAAAAAATAATATGCTGCTATTTCCAGCAATAAAAAGCATAACAGAAAATAAACTTATGGCTACTGATTTTACTATCAAACTAACCTGTTGACAGAAAATATGGGTTGTGATGTATGACGAAGAAACTAGTCTGATTTTTTGCATACAGATTGGTTTGTGCCCCCACCTTTATTTTGAAATGTGACTGATGTGCTAATCAGTTGTACCTCCTCAAAATGGACATTCATAAGGAGCCACAAACACTCAGTCCTCTTTAATATTTATGAGGCGGGGTCCCTTGTAGGTGGCTACTAAAGTAGGTCTAGAGACCTAAAGGAGTAAAGACTTTTGTCCCAGCACTAACATATATCGAAAACCATTTTTTTAAAACAGCCCCTGTCGCTCAACAGACAAGAATTTTGAAAGAGAAAAGTAGACACTTAGTGAATGACATCAAGGTTAGAATACAGTTATCTCATATACCTCTGCTCCCTTGATTCCAAACACACATTCACAAAGTACAATTTGATTCATGAGGAGAGCTTCCACTAAGTCAGGTCTGTGAATGCAATATCATTGCCTTCAGAGATGGTTTCAGGTCTATTGTTTGCGACTGTAATTGCAATTGCAACCCCTTCATACGTTCTATTCTGATTTGGTAGGAACAGTGGGATGCTCCTTTCCCACCCTGCTTCCTACCGCATCAGTCAGTCACAAATGTCATTTTACAAGCCGGCAAGTCATTTATGACCAAGGCCACTACTATTATGAAATTTTGCCAGTAACATGTAGCTGCGAATTGAAGTTCCTTTTCAAAGATTGACTGGTCACATTTCAACTGCTTATTGCTGTATTTGGGAGGTATACTGGTATTAATGAGACAAGCAGACAGAAAGTGTTAAACTGTGTAAAAATGACAAAAAAATGAAATAATACTGTCACAAAATGTACCACTTTATGCCTCATAATTTACCTTTTCTAGCTGCTTAATTTAGCCATCATTACCACCTAATTTGGTCGCCCACTGTATCTTAATTCCAGTGGCCTTGTGTATCATTTCAGAGCTGACATGTTTTCACATTGCTTTATGTGTGGCATTTCCATGGTTTCAGTGTACCTATTAGTGACATTCAAGAACCAAATATGTGACATCTAGAATTACACTTTCTTGGGAGTAACACCAAGCAATGAAGTCCATGGAAAGAGATACATATAAAGATTCCACCCTTTTGAGCAACAAGAATCTCAAAAAAGATCTTGAAACTCCTGAAAAGCACTTGAAGTAGAAGGTCAATAAAGTACTGTTGTAAGCCGCTCGTACTGTAAAACAATTGTGTAATCATGCTATTGAACAATAAACCAGTCTTTCAGATGCAATACTTTATGGACATTCTGTGGACATGTTAAAACACACACATGCAGTTAAATACAAAAAATGATTTCCTGGATGCTCAAGATTGTTACTTGCATTATAAAATAAGCAGTGTACTAGTTCAGAGCAAGTACAACATCTTTCCACCTTGAGAAAATCGCAAATAAGAACACACACTAAGACTATGGGCTAACAGCTCAGTCAGACCATTCACAGTGTTGAGGTAAAAGTATCAGAGGCAGGACAGTGCCATTTTCCTTACACTACTCTTATAAGGACTATGGCCTATTCTAATCTGAGATCACATATTTAACAAAGTAACTTGAGGGCTAACATTTTATTTTGTGCTTCCATTAATATATTGTCGTTCCAGGTCACAGTTCTTCTCCTTTCTTTGACATTTTCAGACAGAGTATGTCTATCACATGGTACACCATGAAGCCTCTTCATTTGAAGCATTAATGTAGAGGGTAGTTTCCTATCCAGTGATTAACAAGGGTGGAATTTGGTTTTTATTTTTTGCTATTTCTAAAGAAACCTCTTTCCTCATTAGCATTGCTGCAGGACAACATAAAATGAAGATTGGCTGCTTTTGAAAGAAGGAAGACCTTGTTCCTCTTAGTGCCACCAAAAGTGAATTCTTACCCAGGGGTATGCAAAGTTACAGCCATCCTGTAGAACACAGCCTCACCATTACCGCAGCATACTTTGATAGCAGGACTTTCTCTTTCATTTCTGGATATGTCCTCAAAATCAGAGGCTTGTTATTGTGCAAACTGTTGTTGCAAGCATATCAGATTTTGGTTGTTAAACTTCAACTAAGAACAGCACACAATCAAAAGCATGTTTCTGTTTCTCCAAAAGGTTGAGCACATTGTCATGAACTGTAAGGACTTTCAAACTAAGCTTTACTCTATTTTTCCTAAAGCTTGGGTCTGCTTCATGGAAAACTTCCTGGTATCCCCATTTTTAAGCATGCTCCTCAGTTTTTCATGAAAAATGATGCCTACATACACACTTGAATCTGAGATCTAGCATTTTTGTTATGTTACAGCGGATACACTGGCATTTGAATTCCTCCTGAATGACAGTATGGCATTGACATGAAAAGCTCTATTCAAGAGCACAACAATATATTCAATGAAGGCATTGTAAAGGAGGTGAATGATTGGATTTCCCTTTGCAACAAAAAGTTTAAAATTACCAAAATCTGGTATCAGAGCCTGAAACAATAGATAACATATCAGTTATAGGGTTATCAAAGTATTGAACAAGCCTTCGTAACATGGCCTTTCTAGTTCTGTCACTATCAGATGTTGATAGTATGCATGCAGATCATCAAACTGAAGTATCCGTATATACCATGTGGACATTCCTAGCCACCTCCTAGAAACGAACTTCAGCATACAATGGTAATCAGAATCAACAAATTGATAGATTTCAGCATACCTTTTGAAAAAGAGGAAAACCAGCATACCTTTTGAAAAAGAGGAAAACCAGAAGAAGACATCTAAAAGCAATTCTTCTACCTAAAATTCTTTATAACTGCTTTGTGTGCCACGTGACACAGGCAAACCACGAAACAGACCTTAGGAATCATAGACAGTAGTTTTGATTTGATAGCTATGCCTTCCAATAGTCACTAATTCACTCTTTCCAAAAACAGTTTTAGTGCCAGTCCTGTGGGCATCCACTACTAGATCTTGTAAGCTAAGTATGGTGTATTTACAATGACTTGAGACTCAAGAAATAAGATGTGCAGTAAAAAAGTTTATACGTACAGTTCTAGTAGTGTGGAAAAGATAGGAACTTGATCCATGATTAATATTTGACTGATTAATGCATTTATTTCTTTTGATATCACTGGAGTTCATATGTGAAATAATATGATTTTAAACACTATGTTTATGGTATAAGTATTGGATGAACTGTTTTGTATTTTGATAAACTGGCCATGTTCTCAATTTGAAATTTTATGCATTTATTGTAATGTCTATGGTATTTTACCAATTAAAGTTGATTGACTGACTGGCACTAAGGCACTATGTATGCCAACCTAATTTTCCCACGGAATGGAACACTTTTCCATTACATTTTATACTGCAGTGAATGTACCTTCAGCTGTACTTTTCCTCGTTAAACGTATGTAAAGAAATTTGTAGCATATCAAACAATTCTTAAAATCAAAAATACATACAGTTGTGAAATTCTTGTTTCTTTCTTTTGCTATGCTTTTTTTCGGGCTAAAACCCCATGAAACATGCTTAACAATAATATACAATAAAAGCTATACAATATTCATTTGGCACTTAGTCATCATTATTATGATTTACAGTGATCCTTAAATACATGACATCACTAAACATATTATTTAAAAACTCAAAATGCAATGTGCAGCAGCTACAGCGAGCGGCAAGTACTATCTTAGGACAGAAATAAAACTGTTCAATGTAGAACCTACAGGATGACTACCTGACATGGACACATCCTTCAGGAGCCATAAAAAATGACCATTTTTATGTTGTCCTACATCTCAGGTCTCAAATGATGAATAGAAAAACTGATGCAAAATGGCCCAAAAATGACCAAAATAATTTCACTAAGCTATAAAAGAGTTTAAAAACATCACACTAAAAGAACAAGGGACTTAGGCCGAATGTTTGAATCAACGTAGACCTAAAAGCTTAGAAAAACATTTTTGTGTACAGAGTGTACCACAGCCCATTCTTATTCTCCAAATTACATGTAAATATCTACTCACAATAAAAACAACAATGGGATCGGTATTTGACTGTAATATCCTGGAAGCTACTAAATATTGCCTTAATCCAAGATTAATACAAAGTGGTTTGATCCAGGTACGTCTGTCTTATTTGTAGAGGAACAAAATCATAATAAACAGTATAGGTCTTCTATAGTGTCTCCACATGCAGGGCAAAATGTTTTGATCACAGATTGTTGCTTACATTTACATAATGATTGTTCTATCTGAAGAGAGCCAGCCCTGGACTTGATATAAAGTGCTCTATAGCGTCCATTTATGGTTCAAAGGCAGGGAAGCACTTCATTGAGAAAAATGCTGCAGTAAGACTATCAGGTCTACTATTCCTGTAATTTTGCTTGTTAATTATAGCCCCAAAACACAGACTTTACGGCTGTCAATCAATTATGGGTGAGGGGTTGCTCCATAGTGAGTTCATGCATAACTCTTGGAAGCTGGTGTTGAGATGCAAACAAATGTGATAGAGTAGACATTTTTCATGCTTAAAATCTCAGTTAAAGCTCTTTTGTTTAATTCAAGTTCAAGAGTTGTCCACGGTCTGATCCAAAATAGGAGTGGGCTTAGGGCTGCTATGCTGCCCATACATTTAAGCCCTAAATCAGAAATTACGGAACTAAGGTCCTAATTTTAAAAAAGTGGCGCTGTACCCAGTGCAGCAACACTTTTCTTGTGCCACTTAGTGCCCCTCTAACACCACCATGTGTGCACTGTATCTAAGATACGACGCACAATGGCGGAAGTTAGGAGAACTAGTGTCCACATTTTTTATGCTAGTTCAGAGCTTTTCCGGATTAGTATCAAACATATTGACACTAACCTTGCAAAGCCCATTGAGGCCCATTGAAAACAATGGCATGCCCTCTTTTAACGCCTGCTCTGAGCAGGTATTAAAAGTGCTGAAATAAATGACACAAAGAAATCTTTTAGATTTCTTTAGAGCATTTTCTCGGCTCCCCTAACCGGGGAACACTCCCTTTGCATACATTATGCCTGGCACAGGCATAATGTAGTGCATAGGATTACAAAGTGGCGCCATGCATGCATGGCGCTGCTTTGTAAATTTGATGCAGTGATTTTGGCTTCATTGGGCCACATTAGCGTAAAAACAAATGAAGCAAGGAGGCGTTGAGGCTCTTAAATAAGCCTCTAAGGGTGTAATTTGGCATAAACTAAACAGTGATCTGAAAAATGTATTTTCTTTAGCTGCTAACTCATTCTTTTTCACATGTCCCCAAATTTAAGCTCCATACAGGGCTGCAGAGGTGTCATATAGCAAAATGGTACCATTTTTCTGTGAATGTGAAGTCCAGGTCAGAGACTTATCAAGTCTCCTACCTAGATAGTGAAGGCTATCCATCTTCTGCAATATGGATCCCTTCATGCTAAAACTGCCTCTGGACAGTTTATGAGGATTGAACGTCATATACTTTTTTTCTGTGTGTTGACTTGTCAACCCTTTTTATCACAATTTCCATTCATTTATCTAAGAGATTTTGTAAACCCAAAGGGGTACAGGAAATTAGTAGGTAGTACAAATTTCCATTGAGTCTAGGCAAATCATGGAATCAATCGCTCAAGAAGCTTATCATATCATTTATGTAAAGGGAAAATAAGGTGGAGGCCAAGACCCAACCCTGGTGTACTCTTCTTTCAGTTTTTATGTGATCAGTTAACTCCCCTTCTGATCCACACCTTAGTTGTGCCTAATTTGCCTTGTGTAGTTTTACATTGATACTTAACTGGTCAGGGCTCATTCCCATCTGTCCTAGATAATACCACAGCTGGTCTCTCAGGACTAAATCGAAAGCTGTTTTAATATCTACAAATGCCTTTTGATAGCAGGAGGTATTTCCAACAGATTAGGGTAAACCTGAATGTTTGATCTGCAGTGCCAGTTCTAGGTCAAAACCCTGCATGTAAAGGAGATATATTGGCTTCAGTGATCCAACCTTGCAATTCATACAACATTTGGTGACAAAATACCTTCTGAAGGTTATCTATCAGACTAATTGTCTTGAAATTCCCAGGGTTACTTCTATTGCCCTTTTTCTAAATGAGAATGCCTTCCGCACCTCGCCATGAATCATGGTGCTATCAACCCTGGCTATTTTATGTGAAAGTTTGTTTACGTAGAGAGCCCAAACAGACATCTCGAAATGGTAAAGGTCCCACTGTTTTTTATCTGGGCCAGGACCCTTCACTGTCTGTGGACAATTTATAACTTTGCAAGTCTCTTTTAGGGTAAAATAGGGGAGCGGTCCATCTAAGCCTTGAGAAGATATGCTCTTGGGATTAGTCACTAGCACTGATATAGCCGTTTTAAGACGTGGTAAGAAGGAATATGAAATTCCAGAGAGATTATCAGTCTGACATGCCCAAAGACAACAATGTGCTGAAAGGCTGATGTGTTTCTGTGCCTTGATGCGTCAACTAATTCAGTCCAAATAGCATCTATCCATTTCTACTAGGTATTAGAGACAACCTCTTTATATATTACTCAGATGGCTCTAATTTGATGAATGTCACTCTGTTTAAGAGCTACAATTAGCTCAGACTTAGCCTTTCTATACGTGGAACTAAACCATGGTGACATATTCAGCTCCGGTACATTTCTGGGTTGATTTTATAGAATAGTGCAAAGTGCTGTCAGGGCACTAAACAAGCTTTGATGAAGCTCCATAAAGGAATCCTTTCTAAAAAAGGTCATCAGCTAGGACACCAACATGTAAGTCAAATGTGTTATACATCTAGGACAAGTTATCAATTTTGGAAGAGAATTGTGCCCATTTGATTGATCTTCCATTATTACTAAGAGAAAGAGAGGACTCAGATCTACTAAAACTAGTGATTTTTTACAAAAGAGATTTGATTTGATAGATAAATGTAAAGGATAGTGGTCACATTCATTCCTTGCTAATATTCTAAAATCAGACATTGCATACCAGATTTTGAGATCTAATAGAATGTAATCTATCCTGCTTTTACTCCTCCCCTGTGAAAGGTAAATTCTGGATGGGCATCTGATTTTATCTTCCATTGCAAGAACGTATATCAAATTTCACTTTTAAGGAATTACGCAGTAAGGCTGTCGTGGACCATGCTTTGAGCAGTTCTGCATCCAAACTCAGATGGCCTCTAGGCATAGCTTTGGTTTTCGTGATGAAATCTATGAATGGCATTGGCTCAAATGTTACATGAAAATCCCAGCAACGATTATTGAGAATGCAAGGACCTGTCTGAGATTTGTTTCACATTCAAATTTAAAGATGCCTAAATCCAGATCAAGATACCGCCCATGGATGGCCAGCTCTTGAGGGCTGTGTTTTGATGCTATCGTTTTTTTATCCAGTTATGCTGGTGAGGTGTTACATGGAAGGGGTGCAAGGGGTCTCTTTGAGGAGCATAATGTCATATTGGCTAATAAAAATGGCCCAGCACTAAGCCCTGCTATGTTCCATCATAGCAGCTGCAGATCAAGTACACAATTTGCCTCCTCTATTTCAATATTTGATGTCTGAATCTTAATCTGAGAGGTGGCGAGGTTGACAGTATCTATTAAAAAGGGATGGTTTCATTGCTAGTAGGAGCAGGGGGTCCTGCAGAAGGATTTACCTTGTGGGGAATCCACACAAAGAGGTCCTTTTTGAGGTGGGTCTACAATGACTTCTTCAATGGACTCCAGGTTGATTTAGATATTGGAGCCAGTTGGTGGCATAGACCTTTCTTCCATCACTAGAAGTCCATCTACTAAATTGTGACCAGCTAGATTGACCTTAATGGAATCACAATTGTTCATTTGACCCAGCAGGCAATGAGTTGAAATGATGCCTTTTCGTATTATAGAGTAACAATGATGGTTGGATCGAATCCAGTGAATTGGGTTATCAATAAGTGCATCCTTACCCTCCGTCTGGCCTGGTTTCAACTTGTGTGCATTCTTCATGTAAATGACAGCTCCTCTATTAGATTCAACTCACACTTTTGTATTTGGGTGCTCATAAGTGTGTTTTTTCATCCTAAAAAGAGATAGTCTGGAGGTCAGACTTTGCTTGTTTTAAAAGGAGAAGGTATCACCCTTTCTTTGTCCACTGGGAGGGTTCTAGTTTGTATGCCCTGGATCAGGTGTATGCCTCATTAAATTACCATAGCTTCACAGCAGTGGTCGGCTTACACCTATGCTATCATATGAGTTCAGACAACCCCTTGAAACAGGGATCTATCCCCCGCTCATTCTAGAAAGTGTGTTTGGACCAACCTGACTGGGAGTTGGTGACTTAACTTGTGTGCTTAAATGGTCAGATCCATCTAGCATATGTATCAGTTGACCAACAGGATTTATCCTACCAGGTACCAGAATCCTGGAGGGTCCTAGTTAGCATGTGGTAATGTGGCTAGATTAATAGCCTCCTGAAGATCTCATAATCTATTTATTGTCCAATATAGGTATTGCATTGTTTATTTGCAAGAACTCTGTTTTCCGAAGGTCCATTTGGTCTTGGTTCCTGAAACACCTAGTGCATGTGAGGTCTTCTCAAGTTCGGGCAACATTACCCGGGTTATGATTGTTGTGGCCTGCCCGTGATTGAGCTAGTTGAGGAGTGGGATGTTTATGGGTAGTAATTACAGTCATACAGTGGGCGTCACAAGTCAACGGTGTAGGGACCTCGATGTCTGGCTGATGTGGAAGGGGACGTCTCAAACTTTCAGTATTGGATAAAAGAAAGTCCATTGAAGGACTTCTGCTTTGTGCAGGACATGCCCCAGCAGGGGCTTGTTTTGATCACAGAATTCCCATGTATACGTGTGTCATTTTGTTTGTAAGTGGAAGCTGTTGCTTTTCTTTGTTTTGAATTCCCTATACTTGCACCATCAGTTCTTCTGTCTCATGCAGAGTACGATGTTCAGCAGCATGCCTTGCTGCTTTAAGCCCATTTCTGTTTGCTATAGGAGCATCTTCCGCCTTTCTCTTTTCATAGGTCCAATTGATATTGAACAAGTATCAATGCTTGGTTTGAAGGGGGTCAGTTGAATCAATTGTTTATGAATAGGACCAAAACTAGAGTGAGCTTTCTTCCTGTCTCCAAAGATGTTTACCTAAAGTCCTTTTTACTTGAAACTAAAATATATAACTTACTGCTGTGTTGGTTGAAATGCAGGCAAGTTTGAAGTGGCTGTAATTTGTAGCAGAGCCAAGTAGGAAGGCGTAGCCTTTCCCTGCCTTTTTCTGCAACTGACAAGCGCTGGATGGGCCTGCCCTTGGCCCAGACATGCCCTGCACTGCAGGAATGGTAGTCATGTTATTTAGTGCCAAGGGTTTTACAGGGGCAGTCGCCTCCTCCCACTCCTAGCCCTTGAAGCAGGGTATCCTGGGACAGGTAGTCCCCCTCATGGCAAGTCCAACATCGCATGCTGCGGGAATGACAGTCACTGTGTATAGCGCCAATGGTTTCACAGGGGCTGCCTCCTCCTTCCACCCCTTACTCTTGGAAGCCTGATGTCCTGGGGCAGGTAGTTCCCCCGCTGCAGATCCAGTTTCAGTTTTATTGGATTTTTAGGAAAGACGGTTGCGCTATATAATGCCAACAGGGGCTGTCTCCTCCTCCCATACTTTATTCTTGAAGCCTGGTGGCCTGGGACAGGTAAATCCCCCCACTGCAGATCCAGGTTCAGTTTTATTGGGTTTTAGGGAAAGATAGAAAGTAAATATCATCTTTATGCATCAGGTGCAGGTGTTTCACTCTGTTTCCCTGTCTCTCTGGCATTGTTGGGCCTTGTTGTCGGTACTTTCTATATAAAGGAAGCAAACAAAGCCCTCCCCTGACTTGAAACTGAATAGTTTGTGCACTGCCTTGTTTATTGCTACCATCAACACACAGACTAAAGGATGAGAATGTCATATCAGCCACTAAGTTAGTCATCAACTCTGGTGCAATGTCATCATTTAATGCACAAGGTTGCCTGAGAGAGTTTAGAACCTGGGAAATGTGTCTCAGTGAGTCTGCCCAACTGATTTGCAATGGTTAATAGCACACTTTGCTCAGCCAAAAATCTGGTAAATTTTATTTCAGCCTCTCTGGCAAGAGCGTCTTCACTGGACTATTTCTTTGTCATGTAGCCTGAGATGGACTTCATTTTAATCTTTGTACCCTGGAGAAATCTATGAACCTTATCAGCAAAATGGCTTTTCAGGTCAAAATGTCCATAATGCCCACAAAACGAGAAGTGCAATACATATAGAACAATGATCCCTAGAGTTAAAAAGAATTTCCAAAAAGCATTTTCCTCTATAAGTTTTGAAAGATTTTAAAGTAAAAGCACTAGTGAATACAGGGTATCTTCACAAGCACGTACTGAGCTCTAATAATGCTGGATGCTGTAGTACAAGATCAAAACTCTATGCATTATGACATTTGTGGCGGACTGAACCAGACACCATCAATAGACACCAAGTATTGAATTGAGGATACCGGGGCCCTCCATCCCACAGACTTAAAATATAGAAGTCCAGTTCATCATACTGTTTGTAGGTACTCCCACATTGGACTGAAAAGCAAAAAAAGAACAGGATATTGTGGAAAACATCTCTTGCTATAGTGTGGGAAACAAACAGTTGTCATTTTGCATTCACTTGTAAAACATATAACTCAACTCAAAACTGAAGATATAAAATTTAGGTGGCAGCATATGGATAGTGAAAAGAAGAACATATAGAGAATGGATACACTATTTGTTAAAACACTTTAAAGCGTTTATCCTGTTTTCACTACCTATTGTTCAGCTTGCATCCAGTATAGATTGTTTACTTCAAAAGTACTGTGCTCCAGATTTCTTCCTACTTGGCTTCTTTTAGCTATCAACAGCGATTCCCTTATTGGAACTCACAGCTGAATTACAGGGCTCAACGTTATCTGTAGCATACATTCTGCTAAAACAGCAAAAGAAAAAGAAACTAAAATATGCCAATCATTCTGCAAGTATGACCAACAGGGACAAAGCATGCTTCAGCAAATCCCTGATGGTCACGCTGTAGTCCAGCCGGTGTCGCCTTCCAACTGTTTGGGCCTAGTACTTCTTGCTAGTCTTATGTATCCCTGAGCTCCCTCTAATGTTTTAAAGTCAGACCTCTATTTTTCACTGTTTACAGCTATCTGACACTGAAAATATCCTTCATTTTTTAAAATCAGATTTGTTTGCACTTTCCACCACTCATTTGTTTTACCCCCTAGCAATAATAATTGATAGTGCTTACCAATACCAATGAGTCTGCATCCGTAGTACACCACCATACCCCCAAATAAAAATATATCAAGACACTCAGAAAGCTAAAAAGCTTCCTGGAGTCACCTACACTGTGAGGTAGAGGACAAATATAGAAAAAACATATATTTAAATCAACTTGCCCAGAATTATTTAAGGTTTTAAAAATGCCTATAGGATGCATGATCAAACTCAATGTAGGATAAGTAACAATGAACTTCAATCAACACAAATTAACATTTCAAAGTGAGGTCAGTAAATTCAAGTATAAGATCATAAGGGATGTGGAAGAAAGTAATAAAAAAGCACTGGCTGTGGAAAGAAGATGGAATGGTTGAAGTCAGAGTTATAATGATTGTTAAGCCTATGAATAGTGCCTCGCCACTTTTCCTCCAATTCTCAGCTCCCATTGTGCCACGGCTGGGATATATTCCTCAAAGTCAAAGAGAGAAAGAGACCAGTTAGTTCATAAGCACTCTGACGTTTGACTGAATGACGAACTGTAGACAGGGAGAAATTGAAATGCCATGACTGGGCAACGCTTTGGAATGTTTTTCAAAGGCAAAGAGGAAAAAGGCGAGTTAGAATGGGACACTGAGTGAAATAACACCACAATACAGTGTTTCAGCTATCCAGTATCAGTATACCAATTACTATGCACACATTGTGCTAAATAATATCCTTGCAGAATGTCCTGTGTTATTCAAGCAGCAGGAATTTCAAAGGAAGGCATACTGTCATGTGTGATGCCTTCGCCTACTGCAGCTTTTTTTAACCAACAGCACCTTTCATCTTGGGACTTGTGGTTTTGCTCAGTATTTACAAACAAGTAATATTAAAAGTTAAGAAACGCAGTCAGGAAGATACACAAACTATTGAAACATATGTCTATCACCCATGCACCCATACTGTTACACCGTAGCATTCATAATCATCTTTTCACAGCTAAGTATTTTGGGGAAGAAATTCTATTAAACTTTTAGCCAACAAACAGTTGCATAAACCATTTATTGCTTTAGCACAAAAAACAGATGCTGTAGAAAATAACACGGACAATTTATATGTTAAAATCTGGCATGGTAGCATGAAATATTAACCACAGCCTTAGAACAGTCACTGAACAATGCTGGTTGTTTAGTTTGACTTGACTTGGATGCAGGTTAAAGAGCCTGTGGACAGAAAAAACGGCAATGAAAATGTATGTAGATGACAGCTCATTGTGTTGTTGGCCGTAGCAGGTTAAACATAGCCTAGGACAGAGAGGCTACAACTAAAGCACAGTGCTCAGTTTATGATGCTCATACTGTCAACTGGTAAGACTGCAGCAGGTTAAAAAGAGTGAGCAATGTCAGCAGTGTGACCACGTTAGTTAAACCCTACTCAAACAGCAACAATTCTTGTCAATGGGAAAAACAAACAAACTCCAAGTTAACATGTGCCTACGCCTCTGGTAGCTTGGCACAAAAGCAGTGAGGCTTAACCTAGAAGCAATATATAAAGTATTTATGCAGCATACAACCAGTAATAAAGAGAAAGCCCAACATGAACAATCTCATTTCCATTTAACATATACATTAAAATGTAATAAATTATTTGACCCCAAAACCCATTTAGCAGAACCAAGATATGCAATTTTTAAGATTTACGTAAAAGTACTGCTGAAAAGCATAAAGCTCCAACTGTAGTTATCAGGCCAAGCCAGACCGGGACAGTCACAAGTTTGAGGTGACCATAATGACACATGCAGTGGATACATGGACCAAGTTAGTCCCGCTGAGAAATGTACCTTAAAACCTGGCTGCAGAGCATTGTGCTGCACAGTGGATGTCCCAAGAAACAATGTGAGCTTCATGTCAAAGATGCATCGTGCAGCATTGGTTCTAGTGAGCTGTGAGGGCTGTGAAGCGGGAATGTATTGGTTCTGATGAGACCTGAGCTGGGATGGCATAGCACATTCAGACCCATTTCCAAGGGCCCAGGACTGGAGGTGCACCATTTAGGGAGTTAGTTCTCACAACAAGCAGAGTCCAGATACTGGGTTCTAGATGGTAAGCGCCTTTTCTCTCCCTGAGGCCCTGATCTGGAAGCCAGCCAACTAGCCTTTGGAGTCCCTCTGGTGGCCCAGGGTGCAAGATGCAAATCCAGACCTTCTCACTCTGGCAGCAGGGCAGTGTAGTAGCAGGACAGTCCTTCTTGCAGGGAAGCAGAATATAAGTCCTTCTTCTGAGGGTTCCACAGGTCCAGACTTGTACTGAAAAGTTAGGTCTGATGATCCATTATTTATAACTGGTTCCTACTTTGAAGTTGGATAAGCTTCTACAGTCCTCCACTTTAGTGGTGTCTGAGATTTCCTATCTCCCTGCCCTGGCCTTATCTTGTCTGGGGGCACAAAAGACCAGTGTGAAACCCTTTGAGAGTGTTCTGAGGCAGGGTCTTTGTGCACAAGTGTGGTACGTGACAGCTTTGCCCCACTATCAAGTCAGATGTGGCCCATCGGTCCAACATCTATTCCTCCTTTGTCTCACTGTCTGGGAGTAACACACAAAGATCAACTACCAGCTACACCTAGTCATGTGACCCATGATTGAGGGGGCATGCACCAAATAGCCTGGACAAGCAAATGCTAACTTCCTAAAAGGGGGCATTTTCAGATTTGTGGCATCCTACGTTACCATTAAAGAGGGGTTTCAATTACAATTCTTTAGAGACCAAACTAGACTTTTCTCCTCCCAACTGAATGTTATCACTTAGTAAATGTAATAAGGTAACCCAATGTTATTCTTTGGGAAAGGAAGGCCTTGCAGTAATGGAAAACAAATTTAAGATTTTTCAGTACTAGCAAATGTAAAAGTTAAAGGTATATAGCCAACCTTTTCAATACAGGACTGGATGAGAGACAGCAAACTAATATTGAACTCGGACAAAACAGAGGTCCTCATCCTTGGGCCCACCCCCTCCGCCTGGGACAACTCATGGTGGCCGACATCGCTGGGTCCCCCACCGACACCCACTGACAGCGCACGGAACCTCGGCTTCACCCTCGACTCATCCCTCTCCATGTCAAAGCAGGTCAACGCCGTCTCCTCCTCCTGCTACAACACCCTCTGCATGCTCCGCAGAGTGTACAAATGGATCCCAACAGAAACAGGAAAAACAGTAACCCAGGCCCTCGTCAGCAGCAGACTCGACTACAGCAACGTCCTCTACGCCGGCATCCCATCAAAACACCTACAACGCGTCCAGAACGCCTCCGCCCAACTCATCCTCAACATCCCTCGCCACAGCCACATCACACCCCACCTCAGAGACCTTCACTGGCTCCCCGTCGAAAAGAGGATCACCTTCAAGCTCCTCACCCACGCACACAAGGCACTCCACAACACCGGACCAACATACTTGAACAGCAGACTCAGCTTCTACACCCTTACCCCGGCAAATCCGCTCCGCCAACCTCGCCCTCGCCTCCATCCCCCGCATCCGGCCCAAATCTTCTGGCGGCAGATCTTTCTCGTACCACGCCGCCAAGACCTGGAACACCCTCCTGGCTGACCTAAGACAGGCCCAGGACCTGCTCTCCATCAGAAGACTCCTCAAGACCTGGCTCTTCGAGCAGTAGCAGCACCCCCCCCACAGCGCCTTGAAACCCTCCCGGGTACGTAGTGCGCTTTACAAATAATTGATTGATTGATTGAATACACATCACCCTGCCTTGGGGCTGTTAAGGGCCTATCCTAGGGGAGACTGATATGTATTAAAAGGTGGTTTTAGGTTTGAACAAGGGTTTGATTTTGCCAGGTCAAAATGGCACTTTAAAACTGCACACACGGTGCAATGGTTGGCCTGAGACATGTTTAAAGGCAACTTAAGTGAATGGCACAATGAGTGCTGATTGCCCACTAGTAGCATTTAGTTTACAGGCCCTGAATACATGCAGTGCCACTTTACGGGGATTTACAAGTAAATCAAATGTGCCAATTGGGTGTAGGCCAATTCACCTTGTTTAAAGGAGAGAGCACAATCACTTTAGCACTGTTTAGCGGAGTTAGCAGTGGTAAGTGTTCAGAGTCCTAAGGCCAACAAAAATATATTCAGCAAAACAGGAAGTGTAAGACAAAAATTATGGGGGAAGACTGCTCTAAGGCTGACGGGTCTAACATCTATGAACCTGCGTACCTTGACACCCCATGTTGTCTTGTCAGCTGCCTGGAAGAACAAGCTAATATTCTGGGAGTGGATACACAAAGGAACTGGCTGGTATTTTTTAGGCCAATGAAGAAGGTAATAAACATAATGAGAATTTCTGTAAAAGTGACTTTATTCCCTTTTAAATACAAGAAGACAATTTGAAGGTAGCTTAGTGAACCACAAGCTATAAGTAGTTATTTAATTGTTAGACACAAAGTTTATTTTTAAACATAATTCAGATTTTATATACCATTTCACTCAAGGACCATCTCAAGCCCCCAAACTATAAGTAATTATTTAATGGTTATACACAAAGTATATTTTTTTAAACATAATTCAGATTTTATATACCATTTCACTCAAGGACCATATCAAGCCCATTCCAGAATCCTAAAACGTGAACAAATAGCCAGTGTGCTTGCTTGGCAAATATGTCAACTGTAGCTACCACATAACAACAGGCCTGTGATATGTTTGATGGAGGTAATGAAAGATTGTTGTACCAGCCGAGTTCTGGAGTGCACCCTTTTAATAAACATTTATTAAAAAGGTTTGCACTAGTTACAGCCTGACTACATATTACTGAAAATATATATTTGAAAAATAACTTTTTTAAAAAAAGTAAAATGGATCTATACACCTTTTGTGGCAGTCCATCTTATATTGTATATAATACTATTTTAAAATGACTTGCATATTCGCAGTGATTTTAGTCGCTAGCTAAGTTCTCATACCACTATATATACAGATGTTAATATTCCCCTTGAGCCAAAAAGGATTACAATTCATTTCTCTAGACTCACAAATACATACATTTGCAGAAACTGCATTATTCAATATGGTTTCAGGAGACTGCATTTTCTCAGCAAACCATTGCGCGTCATCAGAGTCAGACATGCCCTGCTGCAGCTCCTCAAACTCAAGTAGCCAATGAGGTGTCGGCCCTCTATCGCCATTAGAAAGGATGTGTCTGGACATGATCAAATGTCTTGTTTTTTTTGTTTCTTTTTTAATCCAAATGTACTTTAAATGCTGGAATTTGTATGCATATACCGTATGTACCATGATAGGAAAACGTCAAGGCTCTCAGAAAGTGTTACAAGTGTCATGAAGCGAACAAGAGGCAGCAGCTGGGGATCACCCACATTACAGATCCTGGTACCCCCTAACAATCAGAGCCACCCACTGACACAAATCACCTAATGAAGTAAGGCCTCGTCCCCACCACATTATAAACAATGTGCAGTGTTGAACTTGCCACTTACTAATTGGGCTAGCCATGCTGCAGCAGCTGTCTGCACTTAAAACAAGCACTTCTCCCCACCACAATGATAAGTTCCCCACGACCAGGGCTTGACTGGCTACTAAGGATAACCTTTAAAAGGCTGTGCACCGTTACTTGAGTTCAAACCCCATAACAATCTATAGTATCTAACTTTATTGTTTCAGGCAAACCGGTCATAACAATAAAAAAATACTACATTGTGCGATTTAAAACACAATGGTGGTCATTACAACCCTGGCGAACGGTGTTACCGCGGCGGTAAGACCGCCAACAGGCCGGTGGTAAAAAATCTGCAATTGCAACCGTGGCGGAAACCGCCAACAAAGACAGCCACTTTAACACTCTGACCGCCACTGCGGTACAAACAGCGCGGCGGTCACCGCCAACAGACAGGCGGGAGACAATGTACCGCCCACACTATTACAACCCACCAATCCGCCACCTTTTCCGCGGATAAAAACACGGCAGAAACAGGAATTCCGAAGGGAAAACGCTCACCTCTACACACCCCACGAGGAACGAGGACACCATGGACCCGGAACTCCAAATTCTACCTGCGATAGTCTTCCTGCTCCTCTACCAGGAGCACGAACGCCGGCGGCGAAGACCACGGTGAGTACTGCACCTACGACACAGGGGAGGGGGGAGGGAAAAAACAGGGACACACACATGCAACACCCCCACCCCACCTTCACCCACTACAACACACACACTAATGCATATTAATACATCACAGTTACACCCCCCAACCCCCCCCCGGAAGAATGCAAAGACAATAGAAAATGAGTGTAACCATTGTCATATATTGAAATCAAGTGGGCAAAAATATATATATATATACACCATTTACAAAATATATACCAAGCATAGTAGTCCAGGTAGTGTTCCAATTAAGTCAGTGGAACACTGGGCCCACACGGTATGGGCGAGGCCCACACAAGATCCCCGACCATGACGGAGAGAACACTGCAGGGGCATCAGAGAGCAACAAAACAGGCACCTCAGGGGGAGGGAAAGGGGGGGCACCTCAGCCGGTTGAGTGCACAACGCCAAATCCACAAGAGGGCCACATGCCCACTGTTCAATCCTGGGGAGTGCAAACCCACAGTCTCTCAAGTCTCTACAGTGGGTGGGTTGCCCACTGTTCCATCCTGGGAAGTGCAAAGCCACAGTCTCTCAAGTCTTTACAGTGGGTGGGTTGCCCACTGTTCCCTCCTGGGGAGTGCAAAGCCACAGTCTCTCAAGTCTATACAGTGGGTGGGTTGCCCACTGTTCCATCCTGGGGATTGCAAAGCCACAGTCTCTCAAGTGGATAACAGTCTCCACTGGTTCTGGAGGGGGCATGGTGCCCAGAGTGCTTCATCCTGCTAAGTACAGAGGCAGTGGATGGATCTCTCCACTGGTTCTGGAGTGGGCATGGTGCCCAGAGTGCTTCATTCTGCCCATGACGGACTCAGTAGCGCCAGTGCCCTTGACGCTCATGGGCCAGCGGTGCTTGATACGACGGTGCCCTTTTCAGCGGTACTTGACACAGCGGTGCCGTGTTCAGCGGTGCTTGAGGCGGCGGTGCCCTGTTCAGCGGTGCTTGAGACAACGGTGCCCTGTTCAGCTGTGCTTGAGATGGCGGTGCCCTGTTCAGCAGTGCTTGAGACGGCGGTCTCCATTGCAGGGACTCAGCTGCTGGCGGACCTTCATGGCCCAGCAGGGCTTTTCCTGGCGGTCCTTCATGGCCCAGTGGGGCTTTTGCTGGCGGTCCTTCATGGCCCAGCGGGGCTTTTGCTGGCGGTCCTTCATGGCCCAGCGTGGCTTTTGCTGCTGGTCCTTCATGGCCCAGCTGGGCTTGTGCTGGCGGTGGCCTCCTGAGCAGCTGGGCTGGTGCTGGCGGTGCCCTCCTGGGCAGCTGGGCCTGTGCTGGCGGTGGCCTCATGGGCAGCTGGGCTTGTGCTGGCCTCCTGGGCAGCTGGGCTTGTGCTGGCGGTGGCCAGCCCTCCATATTCCAGTGACTACAGGCACCACTGGTCCCGGAGATGTTGTGGCTGAGGTGCTAGTTCGGGACCTAGGAGACGGACTGGGTGGGGGAGGTGTGGGAAAGGGGTCAAGCTTGGACAGGAAAAGTTTTTGGGACACACTGGGATGGGTAGCTGGAGGGGATTTGGGAGTGGAGGAAGAGGTTGTGGTTGTAGGAGGTGTTCATTTGCTGACTTTGGGTGAAGGTGCATGCGCTGGAGGCTGTTGTGAGGTGGATGGCTGTTGGGTGGGTGTGTGCCTGCGTTTGTGTATCTTCAGAGGGGGCGTCACAGACACACTGGGAGAGCACACAGGGGACGTGTGAATGGTAGTGGGGGTGGTGACTGCACGTGAGCGGGGTGTGGTGGTGGGTGTGCTGGAGAGGGACGTAGTGGCTGTAGAGGTAGTGCATGCAGGTGTGAGTGTAGACGAGACAGGGAGGGAGGAGGGAGACGAGGAGGAGGGGGACACAGTGGAGGCAGTGGATGTTGGTGTGTCTGCATGTGTGTGATGCTTGCATGAGTGCCTGTGGGATGTGTGGTGCTTATGTTTGCCTGAGCTTCCCTTGTGTGTTGACGTGTGTGTATGCTGGTCTGTAGGTGTGCTTGGGATAGGCTGAGGTACAGGGGATTGGGTCGGGGTGGAGGAAGTTGGAGGGGGGAGGCTAGACACAGGGACAATGGCTACCATCAGTGCTGAGGCCAGTCTGAAAAGCTTGCTGAAGGGCCGCCTGACCAGAATGAATGCCCTCCAGGAATGCATTTGTTTGTTGCAACTGCCTTTCTACACCCTGGACGGCATTCAAAATGGTAGACTGCCCAACAGTGAGGGACCTGAGGAGGTCAATGCCCTCCTCACTGAGGGCAGCAGGGGTGACTGGGGCAGGAGCTGAGGTGCCTGGGGCAAAGGTGATGCCCACCATCCCGGGTGAGCAGGCACGGGGCGAAGGCTGAGGGGCTGCTGGGAGTGCAGTGCTGGATGGTGGGGTGGCGGCTGTACCTGTAGATGGGAGTGGCACAGATGTTGCTGCCACCACAAGGGAGCTCCCGTCAGAGGACGAGTCCATGTCACTGGTCTCAGCTCCTGTCCCTGCCGTGGAGCTCCCCTCGCCCTACGTCCCACTGGTGAAGTCCGATTCCGTAGTGTGGCCCTTCATGGCCATGTGGGATGCAGCCCCCTGGTGCTCCGGTGCCACTGCTCCTCCGCCTGATGATGCTAATGCACACAAGAACAGGGAGACTACAAAAAGGGGGGGACGACAGAAGAAAGACATGTTGAGTGCATGCATTACCGCTACCGTTGGCGGACACGACAGACACAGAAGCCCCCTGCACTACGCCGCGCTCTTGGGCTCCACTGTTCAATTCCTGGGAAATGGCCTACAAGGCTATGGACGACATCTGCACACATAGATGACACAGGGGCATGACTAGGTGCACTTGGCACTCTACAGAGGTGGGCTGGGGTGCCACATGGGCTGCCTTACGGAGGGACCTTGCCTACGGAACTCGCCCTGGCCTAGGGAAACCCATAGCCCACCTCCCCCACCCAGACCCCTCCACTGCGCGCAAAGTCGGCAGAATGCGAGTGTACTCAACCCCTTGTGGCTGCTGTGATGCCCTCAAGCGCCCATCCAACTCCGGGTACGCCACCGCCAGGATCCTGAACATCAGGGGGGTCATGGTGCGACGGGCACCCTTCCACGTTGGGAGACCATCCCCAGCTGAGCCTCCGCCGTCTTCTTGCTCCAGCGGCGAATGTCCTCCCATCTTTTCCAGCAGTGGGTGCTCCGTCTGTGGTAGACCCCCAGGGTCTGGACGTCCTTGGCAATGGCACGCCAAATATGTTTTTTCTTGTGGGCGCTGACCTACATGATTTGTACAGGGGGAAGAGAAAGTTATTACCAACTGCACCGTCAAAGTGATTGGCCCCCATCCCTACCCTTGCCATGTGGCACATGCACTCACCGTCGTTTCATCACACCGCACTCTCCCCCCTTCCTTCTTACATCCACCCCTCTCCACACAGGCATAGCCCATCCATCATGCTCCCAGTGTACTTACCTGTTGGTCTGGAGGACCGTAGAGTAGCGTGTACTGAGGGAGGACCCCGTGCACAAGTTTCTCCAACTCCTCCGATGTGAAGGCAGGGGCCCTTTCCCCAGACACTCGGGCCATTGTCTCTTCCAGACCGAGGTCACAGCAGCACTTGCAGTGTAGGTCCTCTCCTGTCGAAGATCAGGTATCGAGTGATTGTACAGATAGAAAATGGCAGTCACGTCCGCGGCGGTGCGTACCGTCACCGCCAGCGTACATCTTCATTGGCTCCTGGGACCCATAGGGTCCAATGTTAACCAATGCAGCATTGCGCCGCAGTCTTCAACCGCCTATTGCGACGGTGTACAATGCCAGTGCAGTTACCTCACATCCCATTGTCTCACTTTACAGGTCAGGCAGTCTCCATTTCAGGGGCCCACATGGCTTCATTTTCAACTGCGTCACACATACCTAGGCCTAGACTCAACACACATACAGGCCACTTTTTGATTATGAATGGTGTTCTGTGTAAGCTGTGGGTATGTACCTCTGAGTTGTTTTACTCTGTGCTCGCTGTTGTCCTTCATAGGCACCGTCCGCTGGGGCATTTGAGGAGATGGCGGCATCCTCCGGTGTACTGACCGTTGGTGGACCTGTCGACAATGGAGGAAAGACATGTGATAATCACATACAGACTTGACCGTGCCACAATCCAGGAACTGTGTACCCAGTTGGAGCCAGACCTGATGTCAGCTATCCACTATCCCACAGGAATCCCCCCTCAAGTGCAGGTGCTGTCAGTGCTCCATTTCCTTGCAAGTGGGTCATTTCAAACAACAGTGGCCATAGCATCAGGGATGTCCCAGCCTATGTTTTCAAACGTGTTGTCCAGAGTGTTGTCTGCCCTGCTGAAACACATGCAGAGCTACATCGTTTTCCTTCAGGTGGAGGATTTGCCTACAGTGAAAGGTGATTTCTATGCCCTGAGACATATCCCCAACATCATAGGTGCCATTGATGGGACCCATGTGGCTTTGTTACGCCCCCACAGGAGTGAACAGGTGTACAGAAACCGGAAGAGTTATCATTCGATGAATGTACAGATGGTATGTTTGGCAGACCAGTACATCTCCCATGTGAATGGCATGTTCCCTGGCTCAGTGCATGACGCTTACATCCTGCGGAATAGCAGCATCCCTTATGTGATGGGTCAACTCCAGAGGCACCGTGTGTGGCTATTAGGTGAGCACCTGGAAGCTAGTCAGTGGGAATGGTTGTCTGGGATATCCCTCCAGGTTAGTGTGTATCTAACAGTTGTCCCTCGCCATTTGCAGGTGACTCTGGTTACCCTATCCTGTCATGGCTACTGACCCCAGTGAGGAATCCCAGGACAAGGGCAGAGGAACTCTACAATGAGGCCCATGGGCGAACTATGAGGGTAATCGAGCGGACCTTCGGCCTCCTGAAGGCCAGGTTCAGGTGCCTCCATATGACAGGTGGTTCCCTGTTCTACTCACCAAAGAAGGTGTGCCAGATCATCGTGGCCTGCTGTATGCTTCACAACTTGGCTTTGCGACGACAGGTGCCCTTTCTGCAGGAGGATGGTCCAGATGGCGGTGTTGTTGCAGCTGTGGAGCCTATGGACAGTGAAGACGAGGAAGCAGAAGAAGAAGACATGGACAAAAGGGACTCAGTGATCCAGCAATATTTCCAGTGAGACACAGGTAAGAATACAAACCTGCCTACTACATGTACTTAAACACTACTACCTCTCTACTGTCTGTCGTTTTCACCCAGTGTATGGTCACTGAGTTGTCACTTTCCCTTACGATTTCACAGATGTGTGTCCCACTGTGTGACATCTGCTTTGATTCCGCATGGACTAGAAGTGTGTGACATAGGTATATTGCCATTACCAATGAAAAAGCTTTTTGCCACAGTACTTGTTAATACAGTATTCCGAAATCACAGACAGACTCCAGACTGTTTTCTGCTTTAAGGGTGTTTATTTAAGTGCTCAATATTGGAGGGGGTTGCAAAATGGTGAGGGGTGATGGCGGAGGAATGTCCATGGCAGAGTCCAGTCTACTAGTCTCACAGGTGCATTGCCCAAATGGGCATAGGAAGTGGAGCTAGGGCTGTTTAAGGATGGGCAGGGTGACAAAGTGGGACTGTAGGATGACAATCAGGGTAGTCTCATTTCTTGGCGGGGGTCTTGGCATCGTTCTCTGTCTTTGTCCTGGATCTCAGGGACCATTTGCGAGGTGGTTCTCCATCTGCAGGGGGTGGGGTGCTGGTGTGGTGGTCCTGTGGCGGTGCCTCCTGTCCACTAGCACCGGCGGAGGTGGTGGGCAGTTCATCGTCCAGGCTAGTGTCAGGGGCCCCTTGTAGTGCCACAGTGTCCCTCCTGGTGTCCTGGTGTTGAGTACTTCCTTCAGCACCCCTACGATGGTGCCCAGGGTGGAATTGATGGTTCTGAGTTCCTTCCTGAAGCCCATATACTGTTCCTCCTGCAGGCGCTGGGTCTTCTGAAACTTGGCCAGTACCATTGCCATCGTCTCCTGGGAGTGGTGGTATGCTCCCATGATGTTGGAGAGGGCCTCATGGAGAGTGAGTTCCCTGGGCCTGTCCACCCCTGTCACACAGCAGCCCTCCCAGTTCCCCTGTGTTCCTGGGCCTCCGTCCCCTGGACCGTGTGCCCACTACCACTGCCCCCAGGTCCCTGTTGTTGTTGGGGTGGTGGGTTAGCCTGGGTTCGCTGTAGTGGTGGACACACTGATGATTGACGTGTCCTTGGGACGGAGGTATGGGCCCGCTGGGTGGGTGCTGTGCTGGTGTTTCCATAGGGGGGAAGCTCTGTAGTGGCCTGTGACTGGGTGTGGGGAACCGACTGTCCCGAGGTCCCCGATGGGCCGGGCTGGTCATCTAGATCCAGTTGGACAGAGGTGCTGTCATCACTGTGGGTCTCTTCTGTTGGTGGTGTGGAGATGTGTGGACCCTCCTGTGCGGTGACGTTGGGTAGGGGTCCTGCAGGGGTATAAAAGCATGATTATTGCATCTCTGTGTGTCAAGGTGTGCAATGGGTGGGTGACTGTGTACCCCAGTGCTAGCATTCCTGTGTGGGACCTTGTGTGATCACGGGTTAGGGGGGTGTATGGGTGTGTGCAGTGGGCAGGCTTTAGTGATGGGTGTCCATGCTTTGTTGTTGCATGCAGGGTTTGGTGTTAGGATGTGTGGTTTGTGATAGTGGGACATTTGTGAGGAGTAGGAGTGATGGGGTGAGGGTGAGGGTATGTGATGGCATGCAGGTAGGGTGGGGGATGTAATAGTAAAGCTTTGACTTACCAGAGTCCATTCCTCTACCTACTCCTGCGAGGCCCTCAGGATGCAGAATCGCCAAGACCTGCTCCTCCCATGTTGTTAGTTGTGGGGGTGGAGGTGGGGGTCCGCCGTCAGTCCGCTGAACCGCCAGGTGGTGTCTGGAGACCACGGAACGCACCTTCCCCCGTAGGTCGTTCCACCTCTTCCTGATGTCCTCCCGATTTCTTGGGTGCTGTCCCACTGCGTTTACCCTGTCCACTATTCTTCGCCATAGCTCCATCTTCCTTGCAATGGAGGTGTGCTGCACCTGTGATCCAAATAGCTGTGGCTCTATCCTGATGATTTCCTCCACCATGACCCTGAGTTCCTCCTCCGAGAACCTGGGGTGTCTTTGCCGTGCCATGGGGTGGTGTAGGTGATGTGTGGGGTGGTGTGTGGGGTGATAAGTGTGCTGATATGTAGTGGGGTGTTGAGTGAGGTGCGTGGAAGTTATGTGGGTGATGGTGATGTGTGCCTGTGGATGCTAGTGTTGTTGATGGTGGTGTCTCTCTCTGGCTTTCGTTTGTGATTTGTGGTTGTAAGGGTTTGTGGGTGATGTGGGTGTGTGTTTTATATTGTATTGAGTGTGTGTATTTCGAATTGTCCAATATGGCTGTGTTTTGGAGATGTGTGTGTGTATTTTGAGCGCAGCGGTGTGTACCGCCAATGGATTACTGTGGTTGAAAGACCGCCGCATGGATTAGTGGGCTGTGATAGTCTGGGTGTATTTCTGTTGGCATGACGGTGGAGGTTTTGTTTTCGCCAGTTTATCACTGACCTTTGATGTGGCGGACTTGTGTGGGAGTCTGAATTTTGGCAGATTCTGAGCTGTGGGTCATAATAGCTGTGGTGGAATTCCACAGCTGCGGCGGTGTGTTGGCGGTCTTCTGCACGGCGGTAAGCAGCTTTTACCGCCAATGTTGTAATGAGGGCCAATATCATTACAAAGGTCACAATTAATGATAAATTACAGAGTCAATAAAAACATTGACTTTTTGGCCATTTCACTATATTGTGGCTCAACATATAGAAACATTGATCCCAGATCGAGCAAATGGGTATCGCCTGGTGAAAATTCAGTGTTTATGCAGAAAGCATTGTGACTCATTCAAGGTGAAAAGATACTGCTGGCTCGCATTATAAAGGGCACTGGACGTAATGTGCAAGGGAAATTAAAAATAGATCCATAAATTATAGCTGACTGTCATTCCAGAGTGTGCTAAACATGACGTGTTAGTGCATTTTGCCCGTCTTGTGATGGTCTCAGCAGCAGCTGTCATACGACATGATTTTAAAGTGTATTGTGCGCAAAATGCTGTACTTTTGCCCCTCCAGCAATAAGCCCAACAGCAGCCGCCAGAAAGCCACGGGCAGCCACAGCAAAAAGGCAGGGGCGGCTCCTCCATTAGGGTGGTGAGTGTCGCCACCCTCCCCCCAATGGACAGCAGCGGCAGCTGCAATACGATAATAAACTTTGTTTATTATCATTTTCTTTCAAAGGGGTGGGGTCGCTGGGCTCACTGTGTATGTATGTTTGGCTGGCCGTCTTGGGTTGGCCAAACACACATGCGCAGGCTCTGAGCAGCGTTAGGATTGGCCGCAAGGCAGGCTGGGAGCATGTGCCAGCAGCAGCGATGGGAGCAAGAGGAGCAGCATGATGGCAGACAAGGTAAGTGGTTTTTAAAATTTAATTTATTTAAATGTTTATCCCCCTGCGCACCATCACGCCCGTTCCATGACCAGCGAGCCGCAACTGGAAAAACTCAGGATCTGCTTTAATGATATGGCCTGCAATTACCAGTACATTTAAAGCGCCATAGAGTACATTTTCAGGCAACCTGCTTGTAACGTTGGAGCAACTACAGCAGGGAAACATCCGGAACAACGACTCCAACAGCGATTACATTGTTAACGCAAGCAGAACCACGCTTGCGTTAACAATGATTCCCTTTTTCTCTGCCTTAACCATGCATGTGCTGAACAACGCACATGCGTGGTCAAGGCAGAGAAAAAGGGAGAGTGCATCGGGAGAGAAGGCGTCAGGTAAGTGGGGCTGGGGTAGGTTTGGGGCTAGGTCTTAGGGGTCGGGTTGACTAAGAGCTTGGGGAAGGGGGTCAGGGTAGTTCTGTTTTTTAGGGTTGGGGGATCGGGCAGTTCTGTTTTTAGGGGGGCCAGTGCGGGAGTCAGGGTAGTTTTGTTTTATGGTGATGGGTTAGGGGACTTTTGTTTTTGGGGTGGGGGCGGGGTAATTGGTTTTTGGGGTGGGGGATTAGGGTAGTTTGGTTTTTGGGGTGAGGGTCGGGGTAGTTTGGTTTTTGGGGGTGGCGGTGGGGGGATCTGGGTAGTTTGGTTTTTGGGGGGTGAGGTGAGGGGATGGGGATACTTTTGCTTTTGGGGATGAGGTCTATGTAGTTTGTTTTTTAGGGGTGGGGGTTCAGAGTAGTTTGGTTTATGGGGGTTGGGTGTGGGGGGTCAGCTTTGTTTGTTTTTTGGGGGTGGGGGTTGGGGTAGTTTGGTTTTGGGGGTGGGGAATTGTGGTAGTTTAGTTTTTGAGGGTGGGGGATCGGGGTAGTTAGGTTTTTAGGGGTGGGGTAGTTTGGTTTTTGGGGGTGGGGGATCGGGTGGTTTTCTTTTTAGGGGTGGGGGTTGTCTGTTTTTAGGGCAGGTGGGCGAGGTCGGAGAAGGGTCAAGGGCTCAGGGTGGGTGGGGGATATCCAAGGTGTTAGAAATGGGGTCTTTGGTTGGCAGTCAGGTTACCCCCTGTCCAAACAAGACCCCTCACTCTAGTCAGGGTAAGTCACACACAATCCAAATTATCCTGTGCCCACCCTCTGTTAGCTTGGCACTGAGCAGTCAGGCTTAACTTAGAAGGCAATGTGTAAAATATTTGTGCAATAACTCATACAATAACACAATATAGCACCACAGAAATACACCGCCCAGTGTTTAGAAAAATATATATTATTTATCTGATAAGATGCAGGTCAAAACAATTAAAATGCAATAAGTATATGTTGAGGTATCACTGAAAAGTGATCTAAAGTGTCTTAAGGCTTTCAAAAGCAAACAAAGTCTCTTTCAAGCACAAAGTACATGGTTCGGGTGAAAAATCTCTGCAAAGAACCATAGAGGAGGAGATGCGTGGAAACAAAGGGGTGTGCGTCGATTTCTCAGGCCGCACATGGGGAAGCGTTGTTTAGTTTTCACGCAGGGACAGCTGTACGTCGATTTCTGATGCTCGGTCGTGGATCCTCTTCAGCTTGCAGGGTTTTCAGACAACCCAGGGACAATGCGTGGATTTCCTGCGCTGGCAGGACGAAGTCACAGGAGCTGAGTCGATCCGGTGGGTGTTGCGTCAAATTTTCGAACGCACGGCAGGCGCTGTCTCGATTCCTCTCTGGAAGTCGGGCTGCGTCGTTCCGGCTCGGCTGTGCGTCGATCCATTGGGCCATGCGTAGATTCCTCTCTGGAAGTCGGGCTGCGTCGTTCCGGCTCGGCTGTGCAACGATCCAGTGGGCCGTGCGTCAAATTTTCAGTCGCTACGCTGGAGCTGCATTGATCTTCTTGTTGCAAAGTCGGGCTGCCTCGTTCTGGTTTGGCGTGCAGTGAATTTTTCACCGTGGTGCCGGCTGTGCACCGTTCCTGACAGGCTGTGCATCGAATTTCACCGCACAAGGAGTCCTTCTTGTAGAGATGAAGGCCCGTATTTATACTTTTTTTAGCGCCGCATTTGCGCCGCTTTTTGACGCAAAACGGCGCAAACCTACAAAATACAATGGCATTTTGCAAGTTTGCGCCATTTTTGCGTCAAAAAACGACGCAAATGCGGCGCAAAAAAAGTATAAATACGGGCCGAAGTCTCTTTGGTCCTGAGACTTCAGGGAACAGGAGGCAAGCTCTATCCAAGCCCTTGGAGAGCACTTCTTCATCACAGGTGAGTCATTTGGGCAGCCAGACAGTTCTTCTTGGCAGGATGCAGGTTCTGGGACAAGTTTTTTCTCCAGGAAATGTCTGAGTTGGTAGGGGCAGAGGCCCTGTTTATATACCCAAATGTGCCTTTTTGAAGTGGGGGGAGACTTCAAAGAGTGGCTTAGAAGTGCACCAGGTCCCCTTTCAGGTCAATCCTGTCTGCCAGGGTCCCAGTAGGGGGTGTGGCTGTCCTTTGTGTGAGGGCAGGCCCTCCACCCCCCCAGCCCAGGAAGACCCATTCCAAATGCAGATGTATGCAAGTGAGTCTGAGTATCCTTTGTTCAGGGTGTGTCTGAGTGAATGCACAAGGAGATTTCAACTAAACCCAGCCAGACGTGGATTGTAAGGCACAGGAAGGTTTAAGTGCAGAGAAATGCTCACTTTCTAAAAGTGGCATTTCTAAAATAGTAATATTAAATCCAACTTCACCAGTCAGCAGGATTTTGTATCAACATTCTTACCATGCTAAATATGGCCTTCCTACTACTTTGAGATCATCACCTACCACTCAAACAATGTATGAGGGCAGCCACAATGTTAGCCTATGAAGGGAGCAGGACTCACAGCAGTCTAAAAACGAATTTAGAAGTTTTACACTATCAGGATATGTAAACAACACAGGTACATGTTCTGCCTTTTGCCTACACAGAACCTTGCCCTATGGGTTACCTAGGGCATACCTCAAGGGTGTCTTATATGTAGAAAAAGGGGAGTTTTAGGCTTGGCAAGTATTTTTAAATGCCATGTCGAATTGGGGAGTGAAACTGCACACACAGGCCTTGCAATGGCAGGCCTGAGACAAGGTTAAGGAGCTACTTAAGTGAGTGGCACAATCAGTGCTGCTGGCCCACTAGTAGCATTTAATCTACAGGCACTGGGCACTTATAGGGCACTCTACAAGGGACTTATAAGTAAATTGAATAGTCCAATTGCATATGATCCGATGTTTAGTTTGACTTGGTTGCAGGTTAAAGAGCCTGTGGACAGAAAAAACAGCAATGAAAATGTATTTAGATGACAGATCATTGTGTTGTTGGCCGTAGCAGGTTAAACATAGCCTAGGACAGAGAGGCTACAACTAAAGCACAGTGCTCAGTTTATGATGCTCATACTGTCAACTGGTAAGACTGCAGCAGGTTAAAAAGAGTGAGCAATGTCAGCAGTGTGACCACGTTAGTTAAACCCTACTCAAACAGCAACAATTCTTGTCAATGGGAAAAACAAACAAACTCCAAATTAATATGTGCCTACGCCTCCAGTAGCTTGGCACAAAAGCAATCAGGCTTAAACCTAGAAGCAATGTCTAAAGTATTTATGCAGCATACAACCAGTAATAAAGAGAAAGCCCAACATGAACAATCTCACTTCCATTTAATATATAAATTAAAATGTAATAAATTATTTTACCCCAAAATCCATTTAGCAGAACCGAGATATGCAATTTTTAAGATTTACATAAAAGTACTGCTAAAAAGCATAAAGCTCCAATTGTAGTTATCTAGCCATGCCAGACCGGGACAGTCACAAGTTTGAGGCGACCATGATGACACATGCAGCAGATACAGGGACCAAGTTAGTCCCGCTGAGAAATGTACCTTAAAACCTGGTTGCAGAGCATTGTGCTGCACAGTAGATGTCGCAAGAAGCAATGTGAGCTTCACGTCAAAGATGCATCGTGCAGCATTGGTTCTAGTGAGCTGTGAGGGCTGCGAAGCAGGAATTTATTGGTTCTGATGAGACTAGAGCTGGGATGGCAGAGCACATTCAGACCCATTTCTAAAGGCCCAGGACTGGAGACCCACCATTTAGGAAGTTAGGACTCACAACAAGTAGAGTCTAGATACTGGGTTCAAGATGGTTAGAGCCTTTTCTGTCCCTGAGGCTCTGATCAGGAAGCCAGCCAACTAGCCTTTGGAGTCCATCCGGTGGCCCACGGTTTGAGATGCAAATCCAGACCTTCACACTCTGGCAGCAGCACAGTACAGTAGCAGGGCAGTATTCTTGCAGGGAAGCAGAATAGAAGTCCTGCTTCTGAGGGTTCCACAGGTCCAGACATGTACTGAAGAGTTAGGTCTGAAGGTCCATTATTTATAACTGGTTCCTACTTTGAAGTTGGATAAACTTCTACAGTCCTCCCCTTTAGTGGTGTCTGAGATTTCCTATCTCCCTGCCCTGGCCTCATCTTGTCTGGGGGCACAAAAGACTGGTGTGAAACTCTTTGTGAGTGTGCTGAGGCAGGGTCTTTGTGCGCATGTGTGGTACGTGACAGCTTTGCCCCTTTATCAAGTCTGATGTGGCCCATCGGTCCTCCTTTGTCTCACTGTCTGGCAGTAACACACAAAGATCAACTACCGGCTACACCTAGTCATGTGACCCATGATAGAGGTGGCATGCACCAAATAGCTTGGACAAGCAAATGCTAACTTCCTAAAAGGGGGCATTTTCAGTTTTGTGACATCCTATGTTACCATTAAAGAGGGGTTTCAATTACAATTCTTTAGAGACCAAACTAGACTTTTCTCCTTCCAACTGAATGTTATCACTTAGTAAATGTAATAAAGTAACCCAATGTTATTCTTTGGGAAAGGAAGGCCTTGCAGTAATGAAAATCGAATTTAAGATTTGTTCAGTACTAGCAAATGTAAAAGTTAACGGTGCAAAGCCAACCTTTTCAATACACACCACCCTGCCTTTGGGGCTGTTTAGATCCTATCCTGGGGAGACTGATATGTATTAAAAGGCGGTTTTAGGCTTCACCAAAGGTTTGATTTTGCCAGGTCAAAATGGCACTTTATAACTGCACACATGGTCAATGGTTGGCCTGAGATATGTTTAAAGGGCTACTTAAGTGAATGGCACAATGAGTGCTGCAGGCCCACTAGTAGCATTTCATTTACAGGCCCTGAGTACATGCAGTGCCACATTACAGGGATATACAAGTAAATTAAATATGCCAATTGGGTGTAGGCCAATTCACCTTGTTTAAAGGAGAGAGCACAAGCACTAGCACTGTTTAGCAGAGTTAGCAGTGATAAGTGTTCAGAATCCTAAAGCCAACAAAAATATATTCACCAAAACAGGAAGTGTAAGGCATAAATTATGGGGGAGACTAATCTAAGGCTGACTGATCTAACATCTATGAACCTGCATACATTGACACCTCATATTGTCTTGTCAGCTGCCTGGAAGAACAAGCTAATATTCTGGGAGTGGATGGCTGGTATTTTTTAGGCCAATGTTGAAGGTAATAAACATAATGAGAATATCTGTAAAAGTCACTTTATTCCCTTTTAAAGACAAGAAGACAAAATTGAAGGTAGCTTATTGAACCACAAGCTATAAGTAGTTATTTAATAGTTAGACACAAAGTATATTTTTAAACATAATTAAGATTTTATATACCATTTCACTCAAGGACCATCTCAAGCCCCCAAACTAAAAGTAATTATTTAATAGTTAGACACAAAGTATATATTTTTTAACATAATTCAGATTTTATATACCATTTCACTCAAGGACCATTCCAGAATCCTAAAACGTGAACAAATAGCCAGTGTGCTTGCTTGGCAAATATGCCAACTGTAGCTACCACATAACAACAGGCCTGTGATGTCTTTGATGAAGGTAATGCTAGAGTGTTGCACCAGCCGAGTTCTGGAGTGCACCCTTTTAATAAACATTTATTAAAAAGGTTTGCACTAGTTACAGCCTGATTACATATTACTGAAAATATATATTTTCAAAGAACTTCTTTTTTTATAGTAAAATGAATCTATACACCTTTTGCGGCAGTCCGCCTTATACTGTGTCTAATACAATTTTAAAATGACTTGCATATTATTAGCAATTTTAATCGCTAGCTAGGCTCTCGTACCACTATACCTACAGATGTCAATATTCCCTATGAGCCAAAAAGGATTACAATTCCTTTCTCTAGACTCACAAATACATACATTTGCAGAAACTGCATTATTCAATATGGTTTCAGGAGACTGCATTTTCTCAGCAAACCATCACGCGTCATCAGAGTCAGAAATGCCCTGCTTCAGCTCCTCAAACTCAAGTAGCCAATGAGGTATCGGCCCTCTATCGCCATTAGAATGGATGTGCCTGGACATGATCAAATGTCTTGGTTTTTTGTGTTTCTTTTTTAATCCAAATGTACTTTAAATGCTGGAATTTGTATGCATATACCGTGTGTACCATGATAGGAAAACGTCAAGGCTCTCAGAAAGTATTACAAGTGTCATGAAGCGAACAAGAGGCAGCAGCTAGGGATCACCCACATTACAGATCCTGGTACCCCCTAACAATCAGAGCCTTCCACTGTCACAAATCACCTAATGAGGAAGGCCTCGTCCCCAACAACTTTATAAACAATGCGCAGTGTTAAGCTAGCCACTTGCTAATTGGGCTAGCCATGCTGCAGCAGCGGTCTGCACTTAACCCAAGCCCTTCTCCCCACCACAATGATACGTTCCCCAAGACCCGAGCTTGACTGGCTACTAAGGATAACCTTTAAAAGGCTGTGCACCGGTACTTGAGTTCAAACCCCATAACAATCTATAGTGTCTTTAACTTTATTGTTTAAGGCAAACCGGTCATAACAATTAAACAAGCATTTGCAATGCAACGGGTCTCGCGTTTGCTCAGGTTAGAGCTGATCGTGTTGTAAACTCCTAACCCGACTTTTCATCTATCGGCAAAAGTGCTTTTACGTACGTAACCCGAAAAAGTGAAATTAACTGTGTAAAGCGCTCGACTTCTGCCAAGTGAAATCGCGTTAAGAAAATAGAGAAAAAGTAGTCCACGATCCGACAGAAAACAGCGAGCCTCACATGTTTTCTGTACTTGGTCGCTGCGCTCGAGGAGGTCTAGCCACCAGAAAAGGCATGACGTGTGCATGCCTTCCACTAATGAAAGCAAGCATATTTTACTAGGCAAGCCCACAAACCAATCAAACACACTGACATGATCTCGACAGGGCTCCGAGCCCTTTTCTAATAACTAATGTGTCTCGCTGCGATACGCATGCGCGAGCGCATGCAACGCAGGCTCGACCCTAAAAATACTACATTGTGCGATTTAAAACACAATAAAATAACAGAGGTCACAATTATTAATAAACGACACAGTCAATAAAAACATTAGCATTTTGGCCATTTGACTATAGTGTGGCTCAACATATAGAAACATTGATCCCAGATCGAGCAAATGGGTATCGCCTGGTGAAAATTCAGTGTTTATACAGAAAGCATTGTGACTCGTTCAAGGTGAAAAGATACCGCTGGCTCGCATTATAAAGGGCACTGGACGTAATGTGCAAGGGAAATTAAAAATAGATCCATAAATTATAGTTGACTGTCATTCCAGAGTGTGCTAAACATGACGTGCTAGTGCATTTTGCCCGTCTTGTGATGGTCTCAGCAGCTCCTGTCATACGACATGATTTTAAAGTGTATTGTGCGCAAAATGCTGTACGTTTGCCCCTCCAGCAATAAGCCCAACAGCAGCCGCCAGACAGCCACGGACAGCCACAACAAAAAGGCAGCAGGCGGCTCCTCCATTAGGGCGGAGGAGTGTCGCCACCCCCTCCTGCCATGGCCAGCAGTGGCAGCTACAAAAACGATGATAAACTTTGTTCATTATCATTTTCTTTTAAAGGGGTGGGGTCACGGAGCTCACTGTGTATGTATGTTTGGCAGGCCGTCTTGGGTCAGCCAAACACACATGCACGGGCTCTGAGCAGCATTAGGATTGGCCGCAAGGCAGGCTGGGGGCATGTGCCTGTAGCAGCGATGGGAGCAAGAGGAGCAGCGCAGCGGCAGAGAAGGTAAGTGGTTTTAAAAATGTAATTTATTTAAATGTTTATCCACCGCGACGCCCCTTCCAAGCCCAGCGAGCCGCAACTGGAAAAAGTCAGGATCTGCTTTAATGATATGCCCTGCAATTACCAGTAGATTTAAAGGGCCATAGAGTACATTTTCAGGCAACCTACTCGTAACGCTGGAGCAACTACAGCAGGGAAATGTCCAGAACAACTACTCCAACAGCAATTACATTGTTAACGCAAGCGGAACCATGTTTGCGTTAACAATGATTCCCCTTTTCTCTGCCTTAACCATGCATGTGCTGAACAACGCACATGCATGGTCAAGGCAGAGCAAAAAGGAGAGTGCATCGGGAGAGAACGCAGTAAGTGGGGCTGGGGCGGGGTTGGGGCTAGTTTTTAGGGGTGGGGTTGACTAAGGGCTTGGGGCATGGGGGTCAGGGTAGTTCTGGTTTATAGGTGTGGGGGATCGGGGCAGTTCTGTTTTTAGGGGCGGCAGTGCGGGGGTCAGGGTAGTTTTGTTTTGGGGTGATGGGGTCAGGGGACTTTTGTTTTTGGGGTGGGGTGGGGTAATTGGTTTTTGCGGTGGGGGATTGGGGTAGTTTGGTTTTTGGCGTGGGGGTTTGGGTACTTTTGTTTTTGGGGGTGGGAGATCGGGTAGTTTGTTTTTTGGGGCTGTGGGTGAGGGGTCAGGGTAGTTTGGTTTTTGGGGGTGGCGGTGGGGGGATCTGGGTAGTTTGGTTTTTGGGGGTGGGAGTGGGGGGATGGGGATACTTTTGTTTTTGGGGATGGGGGTCTATGTAGTTTGGTTTTTGGGGGTGGTGTGGGGGTCGGCTTAGTTTGGGTTTTGGGGGTGGGGGTTGGGGTAGTTTGGTTTTTGGGGGTGGGGTATCGGATAGTTTTCTTTTTAGGGGCGGGTGGGAGGTCGTTTGTTTTTTAGAGCAGGTGGGGGAGGTCGGAGAAGGGTTTAGGGCTCAGTGTGGGTGGGAGATATCCTGGGTGTTAGAAATGGGGGTCGTTGGTTGGCAGTCAGGTTACCCCCTGTCCAAGCAAGACCCCTCACTCTAGTCAGGGTAAGTCACATCCAATCCAAATTATTCTGTGCCCACCCTCTGTTAGCTTGGCACTGAGCAGTCAGGCGTAACTTAGAAGGCAATGTGTAAAGTATTTGTGCAATAAATCATACAATAACACAATATACCACCACAAAAATACACCACACAGTGTTTAGAAAAATATAAAATATTTATCTGATAAGATGCAGGTCAAAACGATTAAAATGCAATAAGTATATGTTGAGATATCACTGAAAAGAGGTATAAAGTGTCTTAAGTCCTTTAAAAGCAAACAAAGTCTCTTTCAAGCACAAAATACATGGTTCGGGTGAAAAATCTCCGCAAAGAACCGGAGAGGAGGAGATGCGTGGAAACAAAGGGGTGTGCGTCGATTTCTCAGGCTGCACACGGCGATACATCATTTAGTTTTCACGCAGGGACAGCTGTACGTCGATTTCCGGCGCTTGGTCATGGATCCTCTTCAGCTTGCAGGGTTTTCAGACAACCTGGGGACAATGCTTGGATTTTCTGCGCTGGCAGGACAAAGTCACAGGAGCTGAATCGATCCGGTGGGCATTGCATCAAATTTTCTACCGCCCGGCAGGTGCTGCGTCGATTCCTCTCTGGAAGTCGGGCCGTGTCGTTCCGGCTCGGCTGTGCATCGATTCACTGGGCAGTGCGTAGAATTTTCTACCGCACGGCAGTCGCTGTGTCGATTCCTCTCTGGAAGTTGCGCTGCGTCGTTCCAGCTCGGCTGTGTTTCGATCCAGTGGGCCGTGCGTCGAATTTCCAGTCGTTACGCTGGCACTGCATTGATCATCTCGTTGCAAAGTTGGGCTGCGTCGTTCCGGTTCGGCGTGCAGTGAAATTTTCACCGCTGTGCAGGCTGTGCGTCGTTTCTGGCAGGCTGTGCGTCGAATTTCGCCGCACAAGGAGTCCTTCTTGTAGAGATGAAGTCTTTTTGGTCCTGAGTCTTCAGGGAACAGGAGGCAAGCTCTATCCAAGCCCTTGGAAAACACTTCTTCACCACAGCCAGAGAGCAGCAAGGCAGCAGGGCAACCGCAAGGCAGCAGTCCTTCACAGAAAGCAGACAGGTGAGTCATTTGGGCAGCCAGGCAGTTCTTCTTGGCAGGAAGCAGGTTCTTGGACAAGTTTCTTCTACAGGAAGTGTCTGAGTTGATAAGGGCAGAGGCCCTGTTTATATACCCAAATGTGCCTTTGAAGTGGGGGAAGACTTCAAAGAGTGGCTTAGAAGTGCACCAGGTCCCCTTTCAGTTCAATCCTGACTGCCAGGGTCCCAGTAGGGGGTGCGGCTGCCCTTGGTGTGAGGGCAGGCCCTCCACCCTCCCAGCCCAGGAAGACCCATTCGAAATGCAGATGTATGCAAGTGAGGCTGAGTATCCTGTGTTTGGGGTGTGTGCCTGAGTGAATGCACAAGGAACTGTCATCTAAACCCAGACAGATGTGGATTGTAAGGCACAGAAAGATTTAAGTGCAGAGAAATGCTCACTTTCTAAAAGTGGCATTTCTAAAATAGTAATATTAAATCCAACTTCACCAGTCAGCAGGATTTTGTATCACCATTCTGACCATGCTAAATATGGCCTTCCTACTCCTTTGAGATCAGCAGCTACCACTCAAGCAATGTATGAGGGCAGCCCCAATGTTAGCCTATGAAGGGAGCAGGACTCACAGCAGTCTAAAAACGAATTTAGGAGTTTTACACTACCAGGATATGTAAACAACACAGGTACATGGTCTGCCTTTTGCCTACACAGGACCTGGCCCTATGGGGTACCTAGGGCATACCTCAGGGGTTTCTTATATGTAGAACAAGGGGAGTTTTAGGCTTGGCAAGTATTTTTAAATGCCAAGTCGAATTGGGGAGTGAAACTGCACACACAGGCCTTGCAATGGCAGGCCTGAGACAAGGTTATGGAGCTACTTAAGTGGGTGGCACAATCATTGCTGCTGGCCCACTAGTAGCATTTAATCTAGAGGCCCTGGACACATATAGTGCACTCTACTGGGGACTTATAAGTAAACTAAATAGTCCAATTGGGTATGATCCTATGTTACCATGTTTAAAGGGAGAGAGCATATGCACTTTAGCACCGGTTAGCAGTGGTAAAGTGCGCCGAGTCTTAAAACCAGCAAAAACAGTATCTAAAAAGTGGAGGGAGGCAGGCAAAAAATTAGGGGTGACCACCCTAAGGCTGTCAGGTCGAACACAGGTTAGTTTTGTTTTAGGGATGGGGGTCGGGGTAGTTTTAGTATTAGGGAGGGGTGTTTTGGGCCTTGGGGCAGGTGGGGGTCGCATTCTAGAACAATGCATGCCGTTCCCACACATGCCTTTATTAGGCATGCTTTTCAATGAAAAATTGTTGCAAAGACATGCGTGGTAAAGGCATTTGTGGTAACAACGCGGTTGTTGTTCCGACCTCGCTGTTCAGGCATGCGTGGTTCCAGCATTCGTTGATCCATCATACATTCACTACAGCATGTCAACTTTTAATGCCCCATCAGTCTGTTTCTTCTAGCCCTTAAAAAGATCTTATAGAAGTCCATTAGTGCTCATTATTTGATGTTGCAATTGTGTTAAGGCTGTTGATGAGAAAATGAATGAGAGTTCATTATTCAGACCACAAAAAAGTTGCAGTAGCACTATTTCCAATAAGCTTTGTTGGATGCCAAGCCAAGGCTAGGAAGATTTAGTAGCCTCTGCTTTCTAAGCATTATCTCCTTACCAGCTGCCTCAAGCCTCAAACAGTAGGGCATTAAAACTTCAACATTTACAGGTTGCTTCAATGATGCTGCTCAGGCTGCTGCTGGTGTTGTGCTGATAGGCAGGCTCTGTCTACTGGGGGCTTCTGAAGTTCTTAAGTTGACTGCGATGGATGGAGTGTTCAGGCAGCTGAGTCACCACCGGATGACTGTCGATGGTGGTCAGTGTGCAAGTTTAAAAGCTTTTTGAGTGCAATTGTGCTGAAACCAGCACTAAAGTGGATTAGTCTAACTTCTCATATAAGGTACTTGGCAGGGCATTCCTTAAACATTGAGATTTGCTCTTTTGCAATTGCAAAGGGTCTAATTTTCCAAATGGAAGCTGCTATCATAAAAGGGCTTAGTACATCGGGTCCATAGTCTGCGCAATTTACTTGTCTAATGATGTATTAATCTGAGAAACTATGCACTATTCCCAGCTCTAGAAAGTGGTTAGATACTGCAAGGCTCTTCCAAGTAATATATGCCCCATATCGAGCACCCAGGCACAAAGAGCGGCTACAGCACACTGTGAATTAAAAAACAAAAATCACAATTTTGGGAGCAATATTGTAGTAACGAGTAAACTCAGGTATGTTGAATACTAGTTTATTGAAGAGACTCCTCGCACACCACCTCCACTCCTCATGTCCTCCAGCTCTCCTCATCCAACATTCTAAGGTGCTCTCCCAGTTGTTCCACTCTTCAACATCCTAAAGGAGAGCATCTGGAGCCTACCAGCTATTAACATGGAATATAATATACATAAGTGGGTTGATGTTTCTATGTTAATGACTTAAGAATACAGTATGAGCATATACACTTTCTCTAATGTGAACTACAATATTATATGAACTATATTATAACACTTCCCCCTCCCTTAATAATGTAAACAAAGTCTTCATGCTCTAAGGGCCTACCCTAATAATGTAGCACATAGTCTTTATGCCATAATGGACACATCTTTGTTCTTGGAAGCTTGACTGGGCTTTTCCGGTCAGAGACCTTCCTCGATTCCCTCACACACTCCTTTTCTGTCTCTGCCTCAATGTCGTTATACGGTCCATACTCCACGTCCAGCCGTCCTCCAGGGTCACTACGTTCTTATGTACCCTTATTATCCTAAGGGGTTTAGAGAACTTGCTGCCTTCCCTCTGGGAGGGTCTGGAAGTCTGACTCTGACCCACTGCCCGACATTCCATTGTTTGTTCCTTTTGCCATATTTGCTATCATACCAATTCCGGTACTTCCATTGGTTCTGTCGAACCCTTGTTGCTGCTTCCTCACGCCGCACCCAGAGTGGTTCACCACCCTTCAGCTAATTCGGATTTAGTTTAGTCCCTAGTAGTTTTCCCTTTAGTGACAGGAACGGGATGTCCCTGTAACCAAATTGGGCGTGGTATGTTATGACCACAACATTTGTTTAAGGGCAGCTTCTCCAGTTCATGTGACAGGGTGGCTAATTGCAGACACTCCTTAATCATTCTGTTGACCCTTTCCACTAGACCATTAGCCTTGGGGTTGTACAATGCCGTTCTAAAATGTTGGACCCCACTCTTCTTCAAGAACTCTTCCATGGCCCCTGGTGTGAATTGCACCCCGTTGTCAGTCACTATCGTACTAGGGATACCTTCTCTTGTAAATGCCTCCTTAGGAAATCCATAACCTCTTGTGTTGTTACATTACTCACAATCTTGATAATTACCAAATGTGAGTGATAATCGACCAAAACCAACAGGAATCTTCCTTTCTAGCCGAAGCATGTAAGGGGTCCTAGAATGTCTAAGCCCAGCTTGTCCCACGGTTTAATGGGGACTTCGATGGGAAACAATGGAGATTTCTGTGTAATCTTGGTCTTATCACTCATTGCACAACTAACACAATCTCTCACAGTGTTTTCTACCAGCCTGTCCATGGTGGGGAACCAGTACGTTGCTCTGAGTTTACTTTTGGTTAAGGTTCTTCCCAGGTGGCCCTCGTGTGCCAGGCTTATCAGCCTGTCCCTCCCATAGATCATGTGGGGGTATAACTCTCTCTCCTCTCATTACCATGTTCTCGGAAATATGTAGTTCTGATCTCACCTCCCAGTACCCACTCAACCCTTCCTCCAAATACATGGGTCTTTCCAGCCACCTATTCATTATCTTATCTTTTATAGCTTGTAACGTCTGGTCCTTGTTTATTGCTGTAACCCACTCTTCTTTGGTAATGCCTGCCAAATCTACATACAGCACCAGTTCCAGAGTATCTTTTATCATCTCCTCCTCTCCCTTCCTAGGTAATCTCGAAAGGCAATCGGCTAATATGTTTCTTTTACCTGGAACATATTGCATTTCAAAGTTGAAACCCTCCAACCCTAAGATCAATTTGATCAATTTGATCAATTTGGCTATTCGCTGGGTAGCATGGTCTCTACCTTTAGTGGTGAATAAGAAAATGAGAGGTTTGTGGTCCGTTCTGAGATAGAAAGGTAAACCCCATAGAAATAATTTAAAGTGGCTAATGGCCCAATAACATGCCAAAGCCTCTCTCTCTATCGTGGAGTAGTTAAGTTCTGCATCTCTAAGAGACTTAGATGCAAATGCCACAATCCTTTCCTGCCCATCCACACACTGGGATAAGGTGGCTCCTAATCCCTTCCCGCTTGCATCGGTAGTTAGCCACGTTTTCATAGTGGGGTCAAAATTTCCCAAGCTTGGACATTGGACTATAGCTTCCTTCACCTTTTCAAAAGCGCTTGGCAATCAATGCTCCACTCAAAATGTATTTTTTTTTTTAACAAGGCTCTCATATAGGCTGTGACCTCTGCAAAGTTGTGCACAAATTTTGACATCAATTCTGCTAACCCCAAAAATTATTTCAGTTCTTCCTTATTGGCGGGTGCTGGGGCTTCTTTCACAGCCACCACTAAATCACACTTTGGTTCTATTCCATCCTCGCTTATTTCATGGCCAAGATATTCCACCAATTCTACTCCTAATTGGCACTTATCCCTCCTGATAGTCACACCTGCATCATCAAGAGCTTTAAATACCTTCCTCAAAATGGAATTGTGCTCACAATCTGTATTTCCATACATAAGTATATCATCTTGGAAATACATTATTTGACTAATTCCTTGCAATATCCTTTGCATGATCCGTTTGAACACCGCAGCAGCTGAGGCAAGGCCAAATGGCATTCTTCGGTATCTGAAGGCTCCAAACGGAGTAATGAAGGATGTGAGTGGGCAAGATGCCGGATGTAGTTCTACTTGATGGTAAGCGGATGATAAATCTATTACACTAAAATATTTAGCTGACTCTAACATGCTTACCATTTCATTTATTTTGGGGAAGGGGAATCTGTAAACCCATATGTTGGCATTCAAGTCCCTCAAGTCAACGCGTAGGCGTATTCCTCTACCCCCCGATTTCCTGGTGACTACAATGGGAGCTAGCCACAGGGAGCTTTCTATGGGTTCTATGACCCCTTGCTCAACCAACTTATCCAATTCTTTCTTTAATGGGTCTCGCATAAGATAAGGGATGGATCTGACTTTCTGCACCACTGGTACCACATTGTTTTTCACTTTAATTTTGTGTTGATAGTTTTTTAGCAGACCAAGTCTGTCCTCAAATAATCTGGGAAATTCCTCACATATAATTTCACTGAACCTTGGAATATCCACTAACAGTACCTGTTCTCTGTTATTAGGGTCTAGTTTGATTCCCAGTTCCATTTGGTGTCTCCATCCTAATAAATTGGACCCCTTGTTCGTGACATACACCATTCCCTCAGTATGGCGATCCTTGAAGGATATGCATAACTTCAGCATTCCCTTCAGAGGTATGGGATCATTGTTATACCCCCCAGGATTTATGTTGGCAGGTCGCAATTTGTACCCCTGGTTTTGGAACCTAACTTCAAACGTTTTATAGTTCATGAGGGTGAGGATCTTCAGCGGCAGGCACAAGACTGAGGACACAGTGAAAAGGAGCATTTGGGAGGCTACTCTATTCATAAGGAGCTGTAGAAAGTCTGAATTTAAATATGGCGGCACAGATTAGAATGTGGCTCATAAGTGCAATGAGGACAGGAAATGTAGGAAGTACACATCAATGAACTGCATAAAGACTGGGGGCTTGAACATCAGAGATATTTGGAAATGCAGGAAGACCTGGAAGCTTTCAGAGAAGCTAGGATCCTGAGGTTGACCAAAAGCTCTAGGGAGGGCAGAATCTAAAAGCAGAGCAAAAGCAACAGTGGCAGGAAATGTGTGTCGGTGGTAGGCGATCCTACACGGAGAATTAAACCTGAAGGGAGGCCAGGTCTGGGAGAGATAGGGCAAGTAAGTGGACACCATGCAGCTGCCAGGATACAATGTGTGGAATAGAGTCCTTGTCTGAGTAGCTTTGGTGACATAAAGAGCTGTGATATAAGCAAAAAAGAAGGCAATCTGTAGGTGAGGGCACCTAGATTCTGCAGTTTAGACAGGAATTGCTGGTAATTGTGTTATTTTTCATATTAAGTGTTTTGCACTATGTTGATATTACCATGTGCTTACGCAAATGTGGTAACTGTGTATCATTCATGTTTAGATTGACCACAGCTAAAGTAGACCTGCATTTTTATATAGCAAAAAAAGTCTGGTTGCCATCATGTTTCATATTATGAGTGTACCTTTTATTTTTAGGAGAAGTTGGATCAATATTTGAAAATGCGATGTGAACTTGTTTTTGTTTGCATGTGAAATATTTTCATTTAAGTGATACTGGTAGAATGTTTTAATAAGCTGTTACAGTGCACCTGCAGAGTAGAGGGCGGTCCAATTACCTTGTTATGTTCTAGATAACTGTAAATTGGAGGCATATTTCAAGAAGCGTCATTGTGAACAAGCCTTAGAATATGATGAGCTTAGATCCTCTCTGTGTGCCTTAACCTGATTGGAGCATTTTATGGGAACCATGTGTAGGTGTAGCAATTGTCCGAATTGTGTAATTTAGGTTAGTGCAGGTCAGTATACAGCTCATACATATTGCAGAGATGCTTTTGTCCACTTTGGGACCACTTAGAGATAGAGATGCTCTCTTTGTGGGGGTGCTGATATATTTAACAATTCCTTTGAGACAAGCGTATACTAATTTTGTCCTCTTACGTATATTACTTTTATTGATTTGAACTTCATATTTACCTAATGCATTCATTTACTGATTAATGATTGCAACTGATTTGGTGATTATGAATTTGTAAACCTTTTTAATCATTTAATCAATCTTTCTGGTTTGAAAACTTAACCATGGGCTTCCCTGTGGAGCCTAATGTGCTTCACATTATTTAACTGTATTGACTCCAGTACTAGCCTCAGATGTGGATTTAGATTTTCAGATGATGATTAATGGGCCCGGAGTTTGCACAAAGTAAAGCGGTTCAACAAAGGCACCCCTAATCCAGGGAGCTGCTGGGAGTCTAGGAGCTGTACAGGTGTCTGGAGGTGCTTTGGAGTTTCCAGCAACAGGGAGAGCCATGAACTGTAATACAATCAACAGCTCTATGAAGATTTGGATTGATAGGTAGATCAGAAGCTACTAGGAGTCAAAGCACTGTAGATGAAGCAAATCATCAAATCAAATCATTAACATTTATAAAGCGCGCTACTCACCCGTGCGGATCTCAAGGCGCTAGGGGAAAGAGGGGGTTACTGCTGCCCGAAAAGCCAGGTTTTTAGGAGTCTCCGGAAAGCGGAGTGGTCCTGGGTGGTCCTGAGGCTGGTGGGGAGGGAGTTCCAGGTCTTGGCCGCCAGGAAGGAGAAAGATCTCCCACCCGCCGTGGAGCGGCAGATGCGAGGGACGGCAGCGAGAGCGAGGCCAGAGGAACGGAGGAGGCGGTGGGGACGTAGAAGCTGAGGCGTCGGTTGAGGTATTCCGGTCCCTTGTTGTGGAGGGCTTTGTGTGCGTGGGTGAGAAGTCGAAAGTTGATCCTTTTGCTGACTGGGAGCCAATGCAGGTGTCTCAGATGTGCGGAGATGTGGCTGTTGCGGGGTACGTCGAGGATGAGGTGGGCCGAGGCGTTTTGAATGCGTTGCAGGCGATTTTGGAGTTTGGCTGTGGTCCCAGCGTAGAGGGTGTTGCCGTAGTCCAGGCGGCTCATGACGAGGGCGTGGGTCACGGTTTTTCTAGTGTCGGCGGGGATCCAGCGGAAGATCTTGCGGAGCATGCGGAGGGTGAGGAAGCAGGCGGAGGACACAGCGTTGACTTGCTTGGTCATGGTGAGAAGAGGGTCCAAGATGAAGCCGAGGTTGCGGGCGTGGACTGTGGGGGTCGGTGCGGTGCCGAGGGCCGTGGGCCACCAGGAGTCGTCCCAGGCGGACGGGGTGTTGCCGAGGATGAGGACTTCCGTTTTTTCAGAGTTCAGCTTTAGGCGGCTGAGCCTCATCCAATCTGCGACGTCCTTCATACCCTCTTGTAGGTTGGTCTTGGCGCTGGCGGGGTCCTTGGTGAGGGAGAGTATGAGTTGGGTGTCGTCGGCGTAGGAGGTGATGATGATGTCTTGCTTGCGTACGATGTTGGCGAGGGGGCTCATGTAGACATTGAAGAGTGTCGGGCTGAGTGATGAGCCTTGAGGTACGCCGCAGATGATGTCGGTGGGTTCTGAGCGAAACGGAGGGAGGTAAACTCTTTGGGAACGGTTTGAGAGGAAGGAGGGGATCCAGTCCAGGGCCTGGCCTTGGATCCCGATGGAGTGGAGGCGGGTGATTAGGGTGCGGTGACAGACGGTGTCGAAGGCAGCCGAGAGGTCGAGGAGAATGAGGGCGACTGTTTCACCGTTGTCCATCAGGGATCTGATGTCGTCTGTGACTGAGATGAGGGCGGTTTCCGTGCTGTGGTTGGTTCGGAATCCGGTTTGTGAAGGGTCGAGCAGGTTGTTGTTTTCCAGGAAGGTGGTCAGCTGTTTGTTGACGGTCTTCTCTATTACCTTGGCTGGGAAAGGCAGGAGAGAGATGGGGCGGAAGTTTTTCAGGTCGCTCGGGTCAGCCGTAGGTTTCTTTAGGAGGGCGTTGACTTCGGCGTGTTTCCAGCATTCGGGGAAGGTAGCAGAAGAAAAAGAAGAGTTGATGACGGCCTGGAGGTGCGGGGCGATGATGTTGTCGGCTTTGTTAAAGATGAAGTGAGGGCAGGGGTCCGAAGGGGCGCCGGAGTGGATAGAGTTCATGGTGGATTTGGTTTCTTCAGTGTTGATGTGGGTCCAGTTGTTGAGGGTGATGGTCGGGGGTGCGGGTTCGGTGGTGTTAGGTTGGGTCTGGTGTCCGAAGCTGTCGTGGAGGCCGCTGATCTTGCGATGGAAGAAGGTGGCGAGGGATTCGCACAAATCCTGTGAGGGCGTGACGGCGTTGGCGTTGGCGTTGGAGAACTCCTTGACGATGCTGAAGAGTTCTCTGCTGTTGTGGCTGTTTTTGTCCAGTCTGTCGGTGAAAAAGTTCCTTTTAGCTGCGCGGATCAGGTGGTGGTGTTCGCGGGTAGCGTTCTTGAGGGCGGTCATGTTGTCAGCGGTTTGGTCCTTGCGCCAGGCCTTCTCGAGGGCATGACAGGTTTTCTTTGATTCTTTGAGGGTGTCAGAGAACCAGAGAGGTTTTTTGGTGTTGGTCTGTCGATGCGTGCGTTTGAGGGGAGCAAGGTTGTCTGCGCAGTTGGAGATCCAGTTTGTGAGGCTGAGGGCTGCGTCGTTGGGGTCGGTGGTGAGGGTGGGTTGGTTGGCGGCAAGTGCGGAGAAGAGTTGCTCTTCGGGGATCTTGTTCCACTGTCGACGAGGGATGGGTTGAGTGCGGAGGTGGCGGGTCTCGCGTCGGAATGTGAAGTGGACACAGCTGTGGTCGGTCCAGTGTAGAGCGGAGGTGTGGCTGAAGAAGATGTGTTTGCTGGCAGAGAAGATAGGGTCGAGCAGTGAGACCATGAGTTCTAGGGAGCTGAGAAAATATTATCAGATTGGGGTTGCAGGTTAGGAGAGAATTGGGTCCAGAAGTTCCAATCAGGCAGAAGATTTGGAATAAAGCTTGTAGATCAGTGTTTCCCAGACTGTGGTTCACGACACACTAGTGGGCCTCCAGCTAATTCCTGGTGAATCATGATAGAACAAGAAATAAAGAAGCCTTAACATTTTGTATTTATCTTGCTGCGATTTCTGTGCTTCAAAGACCAAGATCAAATGTCAGGCTATATCTTCTCACAATTTAGTGGTTATTGTTTTAACATAGGAATTGATGTTTACATTTCTTTCTCTGACTGCAAAGTTTGAGGAGTTTTAAAAGTGAACTTTGTGACAATCTTGCAACCGTACATTGAGTGTTAAAGGAAAGACTGTGGAGTGTCATTTTTTGTAGGACACAACATTTAAATACCTGTAAATTAACAGTACAAGCAGCTATGAAAGCAAACATGAAGCACATTCTTTTCTAATTCTGAAATATGATGGAAACAAAGGATTTAATAGGATCAAAACAAATCAAGGCACTTTTACTTTGTGATACACAAATGATAAACATTTACTGAAATCCGATTTCCACACATTATAATCATTTGTGTGCTAGTTTTACAGTAAAACTGTATGCCTTTTCACACTTAGTGGCCACTTCAATGGAATATGTGCTGACTGTAAATGGCAGTGTGCTACTGGACAATGCACAATAACATATTTGCAACAGTGTGCTCCAAAATGCACTGCCAGCTACATACTTTGCATTTACCTGCCTCCTGCTGAAACAAAAATTGCTACATTTTGTATGATGCTAGGATTGTTTCACAGCACCCTCACTCTGAAATTTGTTCCAGCACCACTGGTGCAAAGGTGCTGAACTATGCCCCCAAGCTTAGTATTAAAACATATCCTAGACTCTGAGTGAACCTTCCAGAATGTATTACTGCTATGTTTTTCTTCCATAAACCATTTCAACAGAGAACGTACTCACTATACGTAATCATGCACAACCATCCCACTTGTGTATGAGTTTCACACAAACTGAGAAATCTGGAAGTGGCCTAACTGCCAGAGCTGCCAAATGCTGGATCTGAGGAACAAGGTTCAATTCCTGTTGTTGGTTCTAAGCAAATAACTTAACCTCCTGTGCTCAAAATAAAGATAATCTTACCTCATGCAATGTAAAGTGCTCCAAGGTTTTGGGGGGTGTTTCCACTATATAAAACTGCAGTCACCAACAGATAGCTGTAGTTAGGACAATGTTTCCATTAAAAATAGATTTTTTTTGTTTGCTAATAACTTTTGCGCTGATAGACGAGTCTTCACAAAACTTTCCCAAAAATTGTCTCATCTACCTTAGCTTCTACCTGGAAAGTTTTGGCGAAATCAGTCAAGCGGGCCTGAGAGAAAGGGGTGGGTGGGCTTGAAAACACGTTTCTCCATTTATTATTCCATAGGAAAATTGAACAGTGACACCGCAAAAACTGCTGAACAGAATTATACTGAATTTGGCAGAAAGCTAAATTTTTCTCAAGAAAACATAATGTTTATCGTTTGATTTAATTCTCTTTAGCAGTTTTAGAGAAATAAAGGTTACAAAAAAAAAAAAAATCACCCCGATTAGGATCCGGGAACTGACAGATTGAAAGATAAGATCTGATTGGCTATCAACAACAAATGTGTGCTGTCGGCCATTTTAGGACTCCAGGACCCAGTCCCCTATCCTGAAAACTAGTTTTTAAAAAACATATAAGTCCTGGTGCTGTGGTCTCTGGTGCCCCCCCTTTGGGGCCTAAACCAATCATTTTTTAAATAATTTTACAGTGAATTTGCAGAATATAATATCACTTGTGCCCAAAAGGAACTTTAAATCACACCCTCGCCATACCCTGATATTTCCCCAACATATTACATCACTCATGATAAGGATATACAAGGAAAGACTACGAGGATGGTCTTTCTTGCACCTGGCAGCAAAACTTGGAACGCTGTAAAAAAGGACTCAGACTTAGGGCCTAATTAAGAGTTTGGCGGATGGGATAGCCCGTCCACCACACTCCCGACAGGGTGGCTGCTGCCATAGTGGTGACCAGCCCAGTCAGACCTATTAGGTATTCCCACTAGGCTGATGGGCGGAAACCTCGGTTTCCACTCACCAGCCTAGTGGGAAACAGGTGGCAACATTATCTCTGGCTCATAATTGAGCCAGCGGCAAAGATGTTGTCTGCATGGTACACCAGCACCCTTGCAATGTTCTCTGTCTGCACAGTAGACAGTGAACATTGCATGGTGAAGGGCAGGGAGACCTCTGCACTGCTCATGCCAAGTGCATGTGACGTGCAGGGGCCCACCTGTGGCTCCCTGCACCTGTTCTCCGCCAGCCTTTTCATGGCGGTAAAACTGCCACGAAAAGGCTGGCGTAGAACGAGGTCATAATCCACAGGGCAGTGCTGCATGAAGCGCTGTCCTGGCGGATTGCGACCTCCACCTGCCGTCAACCTGTCAGGATCACTGATCCTGGCGGAGACAGCAGAAACCTGGCAGTCTGACCACCAGGGTCTTTATGTGGTGGTCAGACCGCCACAGCAGCGGCGGTCCTGACCACAGCTGTGAAGCTGGCGGTCTTGAGACCACCAGCCTCATAAAGAGGCCCTTAGGGTTAGAGAAGTACTTCACATCTGCTTTTGAAAACTCATTTGTTTAGGGAACTCTAAGAATAGGCCTCTCATTGGTCAGTGGTTCAGCACTGGGATGTCTCTTTAGAAGCAGCTGTGCGCTGTACTGGTGTTATTCATTTATTCATTCACATGTTGTAAGACATCATTGATAATATCAACACAACATCAGAAATTACATAATTGATGACAACAATGTGCATGCCGGGTGAGCAAGTTATGGCTACTTTCGGGCACAACATAAAGTTACTTCAGGTACCTATAACTGGTGAACTTCAGTGGTTTTGTTAATTTATTATTGTATATTGGTATGTTTTAAGAGACATTTTTACCTAACTAGAATATACCTCTCACCTATGTGTTTTTTTATGAAATATATAAACACCTCTCTCTCTCTCTCTCTATATATATATATATATATATATATATATATATATATATATAGATATCTATCTATCTATATATATAAATAAATATAGATATATATACATATATATATATAAAAAATGTATATATATGTATACATATCTATATACATGTATGTGTATATATATCTATATATATATATATTCAAAACAAACCGGTCTCTTATTAACTACTCTTTATCACTCTTCTTTGGGTAGCATTGTATAGTTTCAAAAAAGTCCAAAACACATTTAAAAAGAGAAAAGCGGCCTACGCGTTTTGGCTTACGCCTTCAACCAGACCTCACAAATATATATATTCACTGGAAAGGTTACAGGGATCTTATAGTTCTGTTCTGAGTTTACTTGTAAAAAAACATAGAAATTCACTTGTTATTGTTAGAGTTACCCAAAGTAACTATAACTCATGCCCTCGCCATGGCACTGCTAATTACCCCACAAACTACAGCACCCATGACATCTTTGATAACATCATTGATAAAGTCACTGTAACATCTGCAGCAAAATTATTGATCACATGCCTGTACATGGTGGGGGCATGATGTGTAGTTACCTTAGCGCACCCCTTTTATTATTTACAGCCCCTTTTTCTATCACCCAGGACCATGCACCATTGATAAGATGGCACCTGCAAATGTATCCACGGGTTGTGATCAGCCAATCAGATTTCTTCCTTCTGTCATGCGGAACCGTGACACTTTGCGTTGGATTCGCGATGGATCAGTGTCCCTATATATTTGGATTGCCTTTAATATCCCAAAAACTACTGAACAGATTTACAATAAATAATAAAAAGAGCTCTTTCTGGACCAAGAGCTAACGTTCTGCCAAATTTGGTGTAATTCTGTCCAGTAGCTTTGACGCTATTGCTGTTCAGAATCCCTACGGAAAAATGAATGGGGAAAACACATTTTGGGACCGTCCTTTTTCTCCCCCCCAGATGGATCACCACAAAACTTTCCAGACAGCAGTTGATATGAGCGTGAATGTTTTTTGGAAAATTTCGTAAAGATTTGTCAAGGGGTGCCAAAGTTATTAGCAAAATAAAAAACGCTTTTTCCATAGAAACTGGGTCCTAACTATAACTATGTAGTGGTGACCGCCACTAGGTAATACAAAAAATATATATATTTATATATATATATGTACATATATATATCTTGCAAAAACGATGAAATCTGCTCATCAGGCCAGCTGCACCATATCGTCGCCTGCCATTAGTCACCATCCGAAAAATAGGAAGAAAAAAGCTAACACCCATGGAAACTGTCAACGCGTTTCAGCAAACGCCTTCGACCGGACATGTTTCCCCCTACATTAACCACCATTTTAAGGATTCAACTCGTGAGCAGTCAACTATTACCATGATACCTTCGTATTCACAAAGGTGGCAGCCATCTTTAAATAACCCCTTCTGTGCCCAGGACGTAATGGTTACGTCCTGAGGCACAGTGCTCGTGTGCCCAGGAAGTAACCATTACGTCCTGGGCACAGAGCCCAGAGGGAGCGCTAGCGCTCCCTCTGTGGGGTTCCCCCCCATCTTCCCAAGGCAGGGATGGAAGGGGAAGCCCTTCCCCTTCCACTCCCGACCCCCCCGTGAGGTCAGCGCGCGATCGCGCGCTGATTGTCACAGAGGGCCTTCTCCATAGCGCTGGAAGCTCAGCTTCCAGCGCGATCAGAAGAGAAATGCAAAAGCATTCCTCTTCCGATCACGTGGAGGAGGCCGAGAGACTTCAAAGGGAAGGAAAGTTATTTCCTTCCCTTTTAAGTCTCTCTCAGCGTTTTGGCAGCGGGATTGCAAGCAATCCGGCTGTCAAAACACCCACTAGACACCAGGGATTTTATTTTTTTAAATGAAATTGGCATGAGGGAGCGACCCCTTGGGCAAGGGTCGCTCCCAGGGGGGGCATTTTTTTTAAAGGCCTTTTCTGCCCCCCTGGGGGTAGATCGGCCTATATTTAGGCTGACCTGCCCCCCGGGGGGGGCAGAAACCTCTAGGCACCAGGGATCTTTTTTTCTTTTTTTTTTGTATTTTTGAGGTGGGGAGCGACCCCTTAGGCAAGGGTCGCTCCCCTAGGGGGCAAATTACATTTAGGCCATTTCTGCCCCCCCTTGGGGCAGATTGGCCTATTTTTATGAGGCCAATCTGCCCCCAAGGGGGGCAGAAACCACTAGGCACCGGGGATTTTTTTGTTGTTGTTGTTTTACAGATGGGGAGCGACCCCTTAGGCAAGGGTCGCTCCCCTGGGGGGACAAATTGTATTTAGGCCATTTCTGCCCCCTTTGGGGGCAGATCGGCCGATTTCAGGTCAATCTGCACCCAAGAAACTACTGGGCACTGGGGATCTTTTTTTTTGCGCCAACGTCACGCAAGGGGAGCGACCCCATAGGCAAGGGTCGCTCCCCAGGGGGGTGGGGTGGCGGGGGCAAATTTATTTTAGGCCATTTCTGCCACCCCTGGGGGCAGAAACCTCAAGGCGCCAGTGCAAATTTTGTTTTTGTCTTTTTTTTTTGTTTTTTTTTTTAGAGATGGGGAGCGACCCCTTAGGCAAGGGTCGCTCCCCTGGGGGGCAAATTGTATTTAGACCATTTCTGCACCCCTTGGGGGCAAATCGGCCGATGTTAGGTCAATCTGCCCCCAAGGGGGGGCAGAAACAACTAGGCACCGGGGATCTTTTTTTTTGCGCCAATGTCACGCAGGGGGAGCGACCCTGTAGGCAAGGGTCGCGCCCCGGGGGAATTGGAGGGGGCATATTTATTTTAGGCCATTTCTGCCCCCCCTGGGGCCGGCTGAGCTAGAGGCCAAAATCCACAAGTAGGCACTTTGTAAAAAACACCTCTGTTTTCTGTGAAAAAATGTGATGTTGCCACGTTGTGTTTTGGCCCATTTTCTTTCGTGGGTGCTAGGCCTACCCACACAAGTGAGGTACCATTGTTATCGGGAGACTTGGGGGAACACAGAATAGCAAAACAAGTGTTATTGCCTCTTGCCTTTCTCTACATTTTTTCCTTCCAAATGTAAGGCAGTGTGTAAAAAAGACGTCTATTTGAGAAATGCCCTGTAATTCACATGCTAGTATGGGCACCCTGGAATTCAGAGATGTGCAAACAACCACTGCTTCTCAAAACACCTTATCTTTTGGCCATTTTGGAAATACAAAGGTTTTCTTGATACCTATTTTTCACTATTTATATTTCAGCAAATGAATTGCTGTATACCCGGTATAGAATAAAAACCCATTGCAAGGTGCAGCTCATTTATTGGCTCTGGGTACCTAGAGTTCTTTATGAACCTACAAGCCCTATATAACCCCGCAACCAGAAGAGTCCAGCTGACGTAACGGTATATTGCTTTCAAAAATCTGACATCGCAGGAAAAAGTTACAGAGTAAAACGTGGAGAAAAATGGCTGTTTTTTTCACAACAATTTCAATATTTTTTCATTACAGCTGTTATTTTCTGTAGGAAACACTTGTAGGATGTACACAAATGACCCCTAGCTGAATTCAGAATTTTGTCTACTTTACAGAAATGTTTAGCTTTCTGGGATCCAGCATTGGTTTCTCACCCATTTTGGTCACTAACTGTAAGGAGGCTGAAAGCACCAAAAATCGTAAAAATGGGGTATGTCCCAGTAAAATGCCAAAATTGTGTTGAAAAATTGGGTTTTCTGTTTCAAGTCTGCCTGTTCCTGAAAGCTGGGAAGCTGGTAATTTTAGCACCGCAAACCCTTTGTTGATGCCATTTTCAGGGAAAAAAACACAAGCCTTCTTCTGCAAACCCCTTTTTCCAGTTTTTTCGAAAAAAAACAACATTTTCACAGTATTTTGGCTAATTTCTTCACCTCCTTCTGGGGAACCCACAAAGTCTGGGTACCTCAAGAGTCCCTAGGATGTTGGAAAAAAGGACGCAAATTTGGCGTGGGTAGCTTATGTGAACAAAATGTTATGAGGGCCTAAGCGCGAACTGCCCCAAATAGCCAAAAAAAGGCTTGGCACAGGAGGGGGAAAAGGCCTTGCAGCGAAGGGGATAGATATATCAATTGTTTTCTAACCATACAAATATGACATATACTCTACATGTCATCTGGCTCATTCAATTAGTGTACATTAGTAATCATCTGAATCCAATAATAATCATGTAAAGAACCCCTTCGTATCACGTAATTTGCATGTAGAGAATCATTATATACAAACACCTTTTCAAACATTTGCACATCACTTTACGAGAATGGATTAAAATATATTTTCATATAAAATCACAATGATATCACATAAATATATCTATTTCTCTCACATGTAAAAAAACACATGATCCTATTTGAAAGGTTTAAATAGCAAAACATCATTCTACACTAAAAATCTATATAAATGTATGGAATAAATGTATGGAATATATATATATATATATATATATATATATATATATATATATATATATAATGAAAAACCTCTGCCAGCACCAGAAGAATGCATGCGCACTCCAGCAGAGAATTTGTTCAGCAAATTCCTTTTTCTGTAAGACACTCATCGCGTTTCGGCAGCCACATTGTCTTCAACCTTCATCACAAGATAATACCTGAATATTCTAAACCATTACCATATACCAGAAATAAACAATAAACTGTGGATCGCATAATTGTCTGAAATCAGAACTATCTTATAATGTCAATAAATACAATATATGAAGTCAAACAATTATAACCAAATGCATCTTTTAAAAGTGTGCATGTACAAACCTTTGCGTCTTATACACATGTTCAAAAGTATAACATGCTTATCTGAAATCAGTGCCATTTACGAAGACTCAAATGGCAATAAATAAAATAACAAGAAATCAAATTATGACAAAATACAGTTCTTGAGATTCACTTGATTATGGCAATCATGAATATTGCATACTGGCTTTTAACACATGCATACTACTCCACTGGGCTTATTCCAAATACTCCTCCTGATATGGCCTACAGAAATGATGTTCAAATCCAGAATACACACACTGCCCATTTCATCAGGTTTTTCAGGCAGAAAATAAACAAATTATACAAAAACCAAATGGCATAACATAATAATTTCAGGATTAAAAACTGCATATAACATAATTCAGCACCATCGTTCAGGGTTTCAAATATAAATCAAAAGGCACATAATTTATAAGTCTCCTCAATCAATGTATAACATAAGTTACAAATGCACCCACAATTTAAGGCCAAGTAGGACCCTTCGTAGAGAAATAATCTTCCATAAATGACCACAATATTTTAAGAAAGTGAGACTACAAAATTAAATCAAATTACATAAATGTTTAAAATAAAACATAGCTCCTATTTAGACTTGCACCTAAATAGTAGGGGTGGCCTATGTTACATTCCTCGTTTTACTTGTAAAACCCCAGTGGGCACATCTATCTACATGTTTTGTCTCATGTAAAGCAAAAAGTCCAAATGAACTAAAGAGCTCTGAAACATAATAAATAAGGAAAATTCTTGCCTAGCTTAAGTAGTCGCATATTCTCTGCGCAGAGATCTCTAATTTACACCTGTGTGAAAATAAATAAAGAAAACTCACTCCGGTTAAAAAAGCAGAACAAAGAAGCTGTGTATGTTTAAAATCAAAAAATTTACTTCAGACTATGAACATTCAGCCCAGATGTATAGCCATCTCTTAATTCAAGGTCAAGCCTACCCAAGTCTTGAACCAGCATAGAAATGTCCTTGCAACCTGCACTACATTGGGAGTACGATTCACAAAGTAAAGAAAAGGAGCAATGATTTATATGAGTGCGATCACCCGGAATGATAAGCAATTTCCAGTTGCAAGACATTTCAAGGAATATAACTCAAGTGGTAGCGACAGGTTGCAATTTTTGTGTTTGACTAGGTTGCACCAAATATCCGAGGTGGGGACAGAGAGCTGACATTACAAAAATTGGAATATCATTATGTTATAAATTTTAACACCGTGCACACCATGGGGTTGAAACTGGCTGAAGAGAAAGCAGCCAGAGTGCACTTAAAACAATATGGCTGCCTTTAACTTTTGTAAATGCAGTTATTAGCCAATTATATAATGCTTTGCCATCTGCATGTATTGCAGTACTTTCGCAACATTTTGCTAAACTATTGCGGCCACACATCTCACAAAATTAAAATTCCATTATAACTTTATAAATACTTACCCTACTCACCTGTATTACCAAAAAGGATTATCTGCACCTCATAATCCATTATTCTGCCAAATTTTATGTTAATCCATCTGGGCGTTTGGCCACTACAAGTGAGTACAAAGTGTATGGAAAATGCATTGGTGGAAATACACATTTTGGACCCACTTTTTTCTTTGCCTGCCCTCTTGATGAATCTCCACAAAACTGTGCATCATCTGCCAATGTAGAAAAAGCTATAGGTCTGCAAAGTTTAGTGGAGATTCGTCAAACAGGTGCAGAGTCATTAGCAAGGAACAATCCAAGGAATTCCTATCTCTGGGAATCCTAACTATAACATGTGGCTCCTGACACTCTTTAAAACAAAGGTTAAGGATAGGTTGTAGTTAGGAAAACTTTATTCATTTATTTTACACACAGCCAATCTAAACAGACGCCACAGGCCAGCACCCACCTCTGAATAGCGTTCAAGCTTTAGTGTAGTTCACTATCTGCTACTTTATGGGTTGATCAATATCTTGGCCAAAGTTTGGTTAAGAACTATCAAAGGGTGTGGTCAAGACTGACATTTATAAATAGTTCCTGTTAGAGAGAAACACAAAAAATGGTAAAGAGTACTTTATTATGATAATTGAAAGCATGTCTACTATTATATTTTTTTTAAATCACCCCTGGCTCATGTTTGTTAAACCTGGGTGGGTCGTAAAGTTTTTTATTAAAAAAATTGGGTCGTAGTTCTAAAAGGATTGGGAAGCACTGCTGTAGATGAAAGGAAATTAAAACCCAGGGACACAATACAAATCCCCACAGGCCAGTGGTGCTGGGGTCCCGCAGGTTTCACTAGCTCAGAAGGGGCCCATCAGCCACATGTGCTGTTGTGAACAGAGATTACATTGCAAACAGTGATTAGGAGCTGAACAGTAGCTGCTGACTGTGTATTGCATGAGCAGAAAACAAAGTTAAAGAATTGTAAATAAGTATTGTTTGTTGCTGAAGGCCAGAGGTCCCAGCAAAGAAAGAAAGGCGTGTGTATTCCACCCCCTGCGATTTTGCATGCCAGCATAGGAGCAGAGTGGAGTGGCATAGCATAGAGTGGAGTGGCGTAGAGTGAAGAGGCACAGTGTGGAATAGCGTGGAATGTAGTAGCTTGAGGTGGAGGAGCCTACTGTGTGGTGGAGTAGAATGTAATAGTGTACAGTTTAGTGGAGCACAGATAGAAATACATCAAGGATGAAAGTTCCCTGACAAATGAGAGCAAATGGATGAGTTGAGGAAGAAGAGGAGAGAGAGAAGCCAGTGATGGCGTAGAAAGAATGAGATGAAAGTCTACCAGAATCCCTGGACCCCCTCTTATCTGTTTTGGATGTGACTGACATATTTTTGTTTCAGCAGCCCTTTGCAGCACACTGGTGCCACATTGGCTCATGCGTAATTTGAAACAAAAAAAACAGCTTCTTACTTTTGCTGTCAGAAACATGGATTAGTCTGTGGGAACAAACCTCTGGTGACTTGGTGCAGTCCCCTTATAAAGGAAGGAACATGTGCTCTGTTTTACAAAGCAATAGTGCAGTGTTGCGGGCATAGAGCATGGCCATCTTATGAATTAGAACATTGTATTGTTGAGCCCCCTCCTTTAAAGACAATGGATTAGCTCCAGGCTTCTAATGGCTGGTAAAAGCATGAGCATCAACCTTCTAATGTTTGTCGTTCCCAGCAAAAGCTGTGAACAGAGGCCTCACGAAGCCCGAGGGGATTTCAACCCCCTCGGGATCCGGGAGGCCTTTGATTGACTAATTAGATCATTCTGCCGTGATGGGGCGGAATGTTCTAATAGTTTTATAGTCCACAGTAGCCGAGATATACTGGCCATTAAAGCCACGCTCCCTTGTTAAAGAACCTCGCTATCGGCTCAGGCCTTAAACCCTGGAGTGGGCCTGTTATGGCTGGTATAGCCCGCTACACCGGGCTATAAAGCTATAGTATTGCCTGCTGCTACTCTGTTCCACTGAGCTGGATGTTTCTAAGGCATCATGCACACACCTTTGTGCAAAGGTGTGTATGCTGCCTAGCATAGGTTTGTAGTGGAAGGGTACCCTTCCAGTAAAAAATCCTATCCTTAGATAATTACTTTAATAATTTCCACATTACATCATTGGATGTGTGCTGCATGGTGCAGCACACATGCATTGTTTGAAATTAAAATATGTCAGAGTCTGGGCCAACATTGTGTTTTTTTATACAAAGCCAGGTCAAACTGTCTTTATATATCTAGCTTTGCATCGAAAACCATGGTTGGTTGTTTTGGAACACTTGAGAAGCACCCAAAGAAAGCTCTCTTTATGGAATTTAGTGCAAAAAAGCTTGTCACTTCATCACTAGTCTTCTTTTTTATCTTTTGCCTTCTGTAGAAAATATGCCTTTTCTGTGTCATCACCCTCATTTTTCACTGTTTGCTTGACCCTATATTTCTGCCGGCCTTAGAACTCTGTGCAGGAGTAGAGTGCTATTCGTCTTTCTACAAATATGGTTAGGTTAGCTTATTTGTAATTGCCACATGTACCTGTAAGTCCATGGCATGTTGGGTAGAAGGTGCACATAAGCCATGGAAGTTAAATGCCAGGTAATGGACTGCACACCTATTAAGACATCAACAATAATCACAATGCAAATATGTCTCCAGGCCTACCCTATGTAGTCTGAGTGTGAAGCCTGCAGCGCAACCTTTAAAAATAACCCCTTTCAGCCAGTAAAATAGGTGAAAACCCTTATTTTAAATATTATTGGTCATCACTCCTATGTAGGTCTTGTAGCCCACAAGATAGGATGGATGGTATTTAAAAATGTTTAAGGTAGAAAATTCATATTACCATATCCTAAAAGTTATTTCCACTCTGTCAAGCCTAGACGTAATATGTTGAAAACCAGTGTACAGAATAAAATACGAATTTTGTATCTCAGGAATTACACCAGTTAGGAAACTAATGAAAACACTCATTTGAATTATTATCAAAAATTCAATTTAATGGTGATGTTGATTTTGTCAAGTAAATGTGAAGGAAAGGTAACTTTCAGAAAATTACACTCCGCCTTCTTGAATTGTTGGAAAGCTAATTAGCATAAGCTTGTGCTGAGCCTCAAACAGATGTGCACAACATGTGAAATGCCTCTCACAAGCAAACAATAGGCTGACCTGAATGGGTACATCCAGAATGTGGGGGTCTGTGGGCATCCTTTGACACCACTCTGTTAAATCCTCTTTTGCAGGTCTATTGAGCCTCATGTAACAGCTGGGGCATGCTTGAAAGGGAAAGCAAGGCTGCCAAGACAATTCTTGTGTCTTCCCTGTCTGGTTGCTGAAGAACCCTTCTTTTGTCCTGCCTGACTTATGTTTGTTGTGGGTATAATGCAAGTCTCAAACTGGATTTTAGTGCCCAAGTTTAGGGTGGCTGAAGACTTCAGTCATCTTGAAAATGCCCTGACAAACAGGAACTAGTGAAAACTAGTGGGTAGAGTTGGCCCCGGAAAGTTTTACTCCATTGGCTAAAGAGGGCCCAAGAGTCATCGCCACCCACTAGCTGGTGTCAGGCATAAATGTGGCACCTCCAGGTACCTACTTCAGAACATTTTCTTGATCTGTGGAAGATCAGAAGAGGACCGAATCTGCTGTCTTTGACCTCCTAGGAGGCCTTGAAGGACTGGACCTGCTCTGTCTTGTAGCCAGGAAAAAGAAGTGGACTCCAAGGGTCAGTTAGTTGACCTCCTCGGTGGCTACAGGGAGACACTAATGCTGCTGGGCACCTGTTCCTGTAACTGCTTGGCTGACCAGTGGCAATTAGACCTGGACTGGATCCTGCTGTTGGCCTCTGTTTGACACCCTGTATTTCTCTGTGTGCCTCCTCTGAGGTATTTGGAAAGGGTTTTAGAAGCATATTCTTATGGTTGATTGGGACTATTAGATCAGAAAGTAAAGTTTTGACTGGACCAAGGCTGGTTGGTGTGTCAGACCAGAGCTCCATCACAATCAGCCTAAAATGGCACCTAGGTCCCAGAACACTGCAACCCTAGACTATCATTGGAACCTACAGCTTTTTCGAGCTATTTCTACTTAAAAATGTCAAAAAATCATATATTTGGTTCCCCTTATTGGCTCTTTTGTCATTTTGCTAAATGCTACTCTTTTTTTCAATTCAGTTTGGGGAGTTTATTACTTGTTTTTTTAATTTCAGTACTATTTCGTACTGCATAAATATTTTGCACAATGTCTTAAGTTAATCCTGTGTGCTCTGTGCCATAGCTACCAGGAGACTGAGCTCAAGTTAATTTAGTGACTTTGAGAGTTTACCCTAACAAGGGTTGTGATTGCTCCTTCAAGTGGGGAGTCACCCACCCAAATACTCCAGTTTATGACACCATCTCGTTCTCTCTATCACATTAATATATTTCCCTCTTTATCTATGGTACTCTCACAATTGTTCTCTTTTTCTCAGCCATCTGATTGCCTTTCTGCTTATCTTTCCACCACTATACATTTTCAGATTTGCCTTATATCCCTTTCTCTGACACCTATGCATCTATCACAATACTCAGAAATACTCCTCCAATCTTTTCCGGTTTCTCTTCTTACTCCCTCTTTTCTCTTCTTCTGACTGTGCTCAAAGCACCACTCACTCTATTCTCCTTCTCTCACAGCATCATATTAGTTCATTATTCCATTAATTGACTATCCCATTCATGTGCCCACTTATCCAACCAAACATTTTAGATATTTTGCTGGACACCCAAATGCTGCAGCAATGAACGTAAAATCCTAATTGAAATATAGTAGAAGAAACTTTATTCGGTATGAAAAAATTCATCCATTACAACAAATAATCACCAATACATTGTTAATATACCAATAAAAACCATATATAGAAAAACACCCGTCATAAATATAAATGTATACATATATAAAAAAAATATTTAAAAAACCTCATTCATAAAAACAGTAAAATGGAAGAAATCATTCTAAAAATTCTACATTTTTATGCCAAGTAGTAGCTCCCTTCAAGAATGATCCCAGGCCCTTCCATACCAATACATCTGAGGCCATTTGAAACCACATAAAAGCAGGACGATATTGCACGAAACCCTTAGGCCTTAGGAGCGGTAATAAAAATCGAGTTCTAAACGGTGCATAAAAAACACAGAACAATGTAAAATGGATCAAGGTCTGATGGGACACCCCATCACAGGGGCAGGGTCTAATACATTTTTCCCCATACCAACCTAGCGGGAAACACAAATTACTTCTAATGCTCCCCAAATGAAATCGAGTTATGAGAGACCTTTCCCTCACATCCTTTATTTCTAAGAGATAGCGCTCAGGACCCACCCACATCTTTAGCATGATAAAATCCCTGATCAATTTTTTCCCTAAAGCCTCCCCCTCCCTCTTGGTCTCCTGGATTCTCAGAAAGTAATCCTTAACCCATTTCTTATCATAGCTAGTCAGGCCCTCGGGGTAATCAAACAATTCAGGCCGCCCCAGGTCATGTGCCATCTTCCTTATGTGCGACAGCCAGGGAATATGCTTTGCATTGTCGCAGGCCAGACAATCCCTTAAGATATCCCTATTAAGAGTGGCATATTCGTTACTCCAAACTGAGATCCATAACAGAAGGGGAGCCAACTGGATAGTGTCCTTTACAGACTCAAGCTCCAGTTCCAGGTGAAGGCAAAAACCAGGGATATTTTGTCCAACTCCCAGAAGCCTTCTGCAGAAACGATTTTCTTCCACCATAAGGGCTCGGGTATCCCTAAACCCCCAGAGTGCCGAACCATACAGGAGGACACGTACGCATTTCCACCTATAAATTTCAAGCAGGGGTTTGATAGGTTTACTACCTACCCTTACAGCGAAGTCAAAAGTCGCACCAACCGTTGCATGAAAAAGCACAACCCTTCTAGCAATACGGGATTTCCAAGATCCTTTCTCATCAAAAATGACCCCTAAGTATGGGAACTCATGGACTCTGCTAATAACTTGATCCTCCACCCTTAGCTCCCCCACCCTGCTCAGGGGTCATCCGCAAACCATAAAATGTGATTTCTTAAAATTGACCTCTAGACCCAAAGCTGACATAAAGATAGCATAAGCTCTAACTATTTCTCGGAGACCATTCATCGTGCGGGCCATGAGGACCGCGTCATCCGTGTACGTCAGCACAGGGATGTTAATACCCTTCACCTTCAGGACATCCCTACAGGGTTCCATCAGAAAATCAGATAGTCCATTTGTATATAGAAGGAACAAGGTAGGAGCCAGGACACACCCCTAGCGCACACCCCTTGAAAGCTTAAAAGCCTCTGAGCATTCCCCATTAGGGCCCACCCTCACATTTGCAACAGTCCCAGAATGGAGATATCGGAGCATCTCTACAATATTAGGATCCAACCCTAACTGAATTAGCCTCTCCCATAATATAGACCGGTTCACTTTATCAAAAGCACAGCTAAGGTCCATAAAAGCAAGATAAAGGGTACCTTTCCTGGCCTGCGTGTATTTACCGATCATCATCAGTAAATTGAGACATTGTTCTTGCGTGCCGAGGCCTTCCCTAAAGCCATACTGTTCCCGGCTTAAGATATCATTTCCTATCATCCAGGCCTCCAGACGCCTTAGAATAATCCGTCCCAGAATCTTCGCAGAGGAGTCCAGGAGAGATATAGGGCAATAAGACTTAGGGTCATTGCGATCGCCCTTTTTAAACACTGGGACTATACATGCCAGTCTCCAAGAGGCAGGAATGCCCACAGTGACTGCTGCATTGAGAACATTTAGGAGAATAGGTGCCCATAACTGGGGGTTAGCTTTATACAAGTCCATAGGGATCGAGTCCGGGCCCGGAGCTTTATTACTCGCGCTACTCTGTATCGCATCAATAACCTCCTGGAGCGAAAACCTGATTGCTAGGTTAGGAGCCACATCATACACGTTCTCCCGGATATTTCTTAGGGGAGTACCCTCAAAGATTCTACAGAAGTGAGTTACCCAGGCCTCTGGGGCGATGTTACAGCCAAGGCCCTCAGATGTTTCTGTTTCAAAGGAACCTCTATTTACCACCTTCCAAAACAGGCCAGGGTCCTTCAGAGCTGTAGCACGCTCTAACTCTTCCCAGGCTTTATCTTTATGTTTTAGCTTACTATCCCTCAGGGCCCTTTTATACCTCATTCTAGCTTCTTTTACGAGAACCCAATCTCTAGGGTGAATCTTGGTAGCCATCTTTAGGTTTGCCCTTGCATCATAGCAGGCTTTGTCATACCAGCCACATTTGCGTTTACTCGGGTGGCTGCCTACTGAAAAAAGGCAGTCTCTAACTGCTGCATTTACTACTGTTATCGCATCCATAACAGTCTTGGGATTTGGAGCTTCTATCAGGAGTATTTCCATAAATAGATGTAAGTTATCCCCCACAACCCTTCCTACAACTTTTTGGGAGTCTACTTGCTTCCACCCAAGCCGCCTACCCTGGTCCTTTGTCACCACTGCTACAGGCCTACCTTGTTCTAGTATACGTAGGGCCCCAGGGAGTTTAAAGGACACTATAAGGGGATTATGATCGCTAAAACACTCCCCTAACACTTTACCCCCAATCACCAAGTCTCTCATAGGAGGAGACACAAAAATGTAATCAATGGTGGATCCAGACCCTCTTCCCACATAGGTTGGGAGTTGGTGGGTGCCTACTGCTTCAATATCATAAAAATTCAAAAGGCCCATCTTCCTGAGTTCCTTTAGTAGATCCCTGCCTCTAGAGTCCTGCAGACCATGCGCTGAGTAATCCTCGCAGTCACAGATAAAGGGATTAACCACAGTGCTGAGCCTGCCCAGCTTGGCATTAAAGTCTCCAGAGATGATGGCACGAAAGTCCAACCCCACCTTCTCCATTCTATATTTCAAAACCTGAAGAACGGAGAACAAGGCCCCAATTTGGCACCCCACATCCCCCACAGCATTATAGAAGTTGACCAATAATATATTAAAATGATTGGAGAAGATTACCCATACCAGCAATATACCTTGATGGTTACAGTTAATTTGAAAAGCACCCACTATCTTGGAGAGGCGAATTAGGGTAACCAGGCCACCTTTCGAGCGGCCACCAAGAGACTCCACAGCTGGAATTGCATATCTGTCATACCCATCCCACACAGACATCCCCTCCGACCAGGTTTCCTGAAGCATGATAACATCATAGTTAGCCACACACCCAACCCATGCTTGATCAGATAACTTAGCATCATAGCCCGCAATATTCCATGAGATAAGATTACACTGTGGAGGCACCTCTTCTTGTACAGCCAGCGTCTTGGCGCATTGTCAATCCACCACTTCCAAGGATAGATTGCTGTTGGTTCTTCTGCTATTTGCCTGCAGGCTATTCTGCCCCCGGGGGGATTCCTACCAGAACCAAGAGACACCCCAGTACTCAATCGCATGTGATCGTAAATATAGCCCAAAGGGACCATACCCATTTAACCTGCTCTAAGGACAGCAGAACGATGGCTAGAAAGAAGCCTTTGAGTCAAGGCAAGAAGCTTTTGAGTCATATACCTATTTTGGGAGTGATGCATGTGGAGCAACAGCATAAGGGTTTTTCAAGAGTCTATAACTAGGGTTTTTATTTTCACCACCACAAATTACCAAAAAGAACTGTACTATAATAGACCATCTTGTATTCGAGTAGTCTAGAGTAAAAGAAAAAAGCGTGTAAAAGATACTGAAAGAGTGTGTGAAAAAAAAGATAGATTAGAAATAGAGGTGCAAGAGAGACGTGAATTAAAAAAAAAAAAAAAGATTATTAGAAGTCTGATCCAGTCTAAGGCACGTTCAATGAGGTGCAAATTAGAGGAGTGAGTATGAAAAATGTGGGGAAATGAAGGGTATAAACCTAAAGTGAGTACATCTCCACCACAGAAATAGGTTGATTTTCTCAGATCAATTGGGCTCTCCCTTTACAATCCATTCAATCAGTTCACATACCACAATAATGACTATGCAGAAAGCTATGATGCTCTCTTGTACACACTACTCCAGAGTGCCCTTTTGTTTTTGCAGCTCCCCAGGGTTAATGGAGACGTGCACAGCTGTTGCCTATGCAGTGCACATGTTTATGGTGAAGGCACACACAGCTGCTGTCCATGCTTTACCAGTTTTAAGTCAGGATTCTTTCAAAATTGCATCATGTGCCCTGCAGTGGCGGCTGGAGAGATTTGAAAGCAGTGGGGCATAAAAGTTCATCATAAGTGACCTGTCACAAGTGAGTATAGTGAGCGTGCCCGACTGTCACAGGGGGACTTTGGGGGGTTCTCCCCCGTGAAAAATTTGGAAAAAGAGTGGGCAAATGATGTATTTTTAAGTATATCTGAGAACGCAAGAAGGTTAAAAGGACAATTGTGAAGGTGTAGTTCTGTCATCAACAGAGAAATTTTCTATGATAATTATGTAGGTAGCTGTTTTTTCACTATCACCAAACCACAGACCTTCATAACAGACTTTCAGATGACAATGCTGCGTGCCACACAGATTTCCTTATTTATTGTTATATCTTTTCTTTACAGTGGAATCTACTGAGGAAATACAAGTTACTCTGATTTGTCAGACTGGACACAATGAGACAACAAGGAATAAACATTGATAGTCAGTAGGGCACCTTACAAGGCCCTGTACGTCTCATTGGGAATGTGACGGGCGCAGTGGAAGCGAGGACTGGGGAAGACAGGAGAGTACCTCAGGGGCACCCGCAGGAGTCTCCTTCCTCTTGACACGCCTGTGCTTGAGAAGGAGCAACGTCAGGACGAGGGGCAGAGGGACGGGGACCCAAAAGCTGCAGTCGAGAAGAGGAGCCCAGGAGAATCGGAGGTGGCAACGAAGAACAGGGAGACAGAAGTCGGGGAACACACGCGGCAGACAGTGGACGCATTGAAGAGCCAAACCAGAGGAAGGACACTGAAGGAAGCAACGGACCTGGAGAGCCGAGAAGACGAAGACCGGCCGGGTGAGAGAGGAGGAGGAGGATGAACGAGAAGACTCCGGAGGAGCATTGCTTTACAGGTACGAGAATGGTGGGGCAATACACTAGGAATAGTAAACGGGAAGGTGGGGAAGGAACGCAGGAAAAGGGGACCGGGATAGGAATGATAAATAATATGGACAGCGAAAATACAGGAGAATAGAGAACTACAGGCTCCACAGCTTTTGTTTAATTTGTTTTCTTTATTTGCACGTTTTGGGGCTACCAAATGGGGATTGCTTGTGTTTGGGTAAAAGAAGCATGCCACTTTTAATCACCCTCCACAATGATAACCATGTATGTCAGAACAAGACTTTCTGTGAAATTGTAAAGAAAAGGAATTACCCATTATCAGAAAACACATCTACTACCAACAATCTCAACTAACCCTAGTAAGGAGAGACGTATACCGAAACTAAAACCCCTGGTCCTAATTATACTAACAGCCACTGTACTTCAAGCACAAACAAACGGTGACAACTATGTTCCGCACAAGAAGGTGAACCCCCCCCCTCTTTAATCGTATGAAAGGGTGAGAAAATAAGTAAAGAAAATGTCAGTTCAACCTCATTACGTATCTAATATAGGTCTTGTATATTTTGGTTTCTTCCTTCTCTCTCTCACTCGGACTGCAGACGAGTCCACTGGGAAGACATGACATTGTACCTGCAAAGAGGAAAATAAACAAGAAAAGATAACCAAGGGATAACAGCCAAGTAGAAGAGAGAAAGGAGAAGGAATAGTCCAGAAGAGGCCATAAACCAGTAGAGACTTACCTGAGAAGGGAAGAAACGGACTATCTAACAATGAGATCTATATTGAGGAGTTTCACAAACAGTGTTGCAGTGTCGCATGTTAGAAAAAGAAAACACTTCAGAGTCCAGATAACCCTCACATGGTGCTTACCTGTCACAGGAAGGATGAAGAAATATGATCACATCACCCCCATCCTGATGCTGGAACTCCATTAGCTCCTCTTGCTTGTCCACCACATCATCAAAAACAGCTGCACCACTTACAAACATTGCAAATGATGCAACTGTTGTTCATGAAGTAGTGGTGGTGGCCCAGCAAAGCCATTATGACCTGCTGCAGTTGACGGGCAGAACAAAGTTAACAAAGTTATAAAAAATTAAGTCGTACTTGGGACACAATAGCAATTGAAATGAAGGCTGTATGAACCCACACAACCTAATGAGAGTGGTGCAGCTAAAACAAAATGTAAATCTTAGACAGATTGAAGTGAGGCATAGACCAGTTATTTTAGTGACTCACATATGAGGAGCAACTGAGCAGGTCACACACCACCAGCATTAAAAAAACGTTAGGATTAACAGTACATAGGCCCTCATTACAACCCTGGCGGTCGGTGTTAAATCAGCAGTAATACCGCCAACAGCCTGGCGGAAAAAAAATGGAATCACGACAGTGGCGGAAACCGCCAACATAGACAGCCACTTTAACACTCCGACCGCCATGGCATTACAAACAAACAGCGCAGCAGTCACTGCCAACAAACAGGCGGAAGACAATGTACAGCCCACACTATTATGAGAGGCCAATCCGCCACCTTTTCCGGGGTGGAACCAACGTAAACAAAAACACGGTGGAAACAGGACTTGGAAGGGAAAACACTCACCTCTCCACTCCCCACGAGGAACCAGGACGCCATGGAGCCAGAACTCCAAATACTCCCTGCAACGGTATTCCTGCTCCTCTATCAGGAGCAACAAAGATGGCGGTGGCGACCACAGTGAGTACTGCACCTACAACACAGGGGAGGGGGGAGGGAAAAGAGAGTGACACACACACGCAACACCCCCACCCCCACCCTCACCCACAACATACACACAAATACGTGCTGCAACATTACATTTACACTCCCCACCCCCATTCAATAACGCAAGGAGAAAAGGAAATGAGTTGAACAATTGTAATCATGAAAAAAACAGTAGTCAAAACTCGAAATACAGTATATACAATTATGTACACCAACTACACAAGTCCGGATAGTGCACCAATTATTGTCCGTGGACCACTGGGCCCAAAATGCATGGGCGAGGCCCACACTCGATACCAGACTTCAAACAGAGAGAACATTGCAGGGGCATCAGATCAAAATGAAACAGGCACCTCAGGGGGAAGGGGGCACCTCAGCCGGATGAACGCACGACGTCACTGCTTCATGAGGGGGCTCCATGCCCACTGCTTTATCCTGGGGAGTGCAAAGCCACAGTCTCTCAAGTCTTTCCAGTGGGTGGTTTGCCCACTGCTGCATCCTGGGGAGTGCAAAGCCACAGTCACTCAAGTCTTTCCAGTGGGTGGTTTGCCCACTGCTTTATCCTGGTGAGTGCAAAGCCACAGTCTCTCTAGTGGATAACAGTCTCCACTGGTTCTGGAGGGGTCTTTGTGCCCAGAGTGCTTCATCCTGCCAAGGACAGAGGTAGTGGATGTGATTCTCCACTGGTTCTGGAGGGGGCTTTGTGCCCAGAGTGCTTCATCCTGCCAAGGAAAGAGGTAGTGGAAGTGGATGCCTTTCTCCACTGAAGGTAGTGCGTCATGGAAGCTGCCCAGGCTCCTGGAACTGACCACCAGACTCAGACGACTGACCACTGCGGATGGCAGCCATGTTTGCGGTGGTGACACTGGCTCAGGAGGTCGCGGGGCTGCTGGCGGAGCTTGCGGCGGTGTCAGTACTGGAGGTGCTGGCGGCAGCCTCGGTGGCATGATTTCTGGTGGCGGCCTCTGTGGCAGAGGTGCTTGCGGCGGACTCTGTGGCATCAGTGCTGGCGGCGGACCCTGTGGTGGCAGTGCTGGCGGCGGTGCTTGTGGCGGGCTCAGTGACTGTGGTGCTGGTGGCGGGCTCAGTGACTGTGGTGCTGGTGGCGGCCTCTGTGACTGCGGTGCTGGTGGCGGTGCAGGTGGCGGTCTTCTCCGTCGTACAGGTTGGCGTCGACGTGGACAGAAGGTGTGACACTGCTCCCATTGTCAGTGCCACCATGCCCTCTCCTGACCTGCCCTTGATTTTCTGGCCCTTTCCCACCTTGGATGGTGACGCAGCTGTCTTGCCACTATCCCCTGTTGTTTTCCCTGAGCCCTTGGTGGCAGGTGTTTTCGCCTTCTCCCTCCGGGATGTGGGCAACTTTTTTAGTTTCACAGGTTGCAGAATGTCCTTGCCCTCGCTCCATGGCACACTAGCTGCCCTGATGCCTGGCGCACTCCAAAAGCCCGCAGTTGCTGGCACCACTGTGCAAGGTGATGTGGTGGCTGAGGTGCTGGGTTGGGACCTGGAAAGCCTGGCCCTAGGGGACAGACGGGGGGGAGGTGTAGGGAAGAGGTCAATATTAGCCAGGAAAAGTTTTTTCGACACACTGGGACGGGTAGATAAAGTGGGTTTGGGAGTGGAGGAAGAGGTAGTGGTTGTGGGAGGTGTACGTTTACTGAATTTGTGTGAAGGTGCATGAGCTGTAGGCTGTTGTGAGGTGGATGACTGTTGGGTGGGTGTGTGCCTGCGTTTGTGTACTTTGGGAGGATGCTCACAGACACACTGGTAGAGGACACAGGGGATGTTTGAATGGTAGTGGGGGTGATGAGTGCACGAGAGCGGTGTGTGGTGATGGGCGTGCTGGTGATGGAGGTAGTGGCTGATTATGTAGTGCATGCAGGTGTGAGTGGAGATGAGACAGGGAGGGAGGAGGACGACGTGGAGGAGGGGGACAGAGTGGAGTCAGTGGATGTTTGTATGTGTGCATGGGTATGATGCTTGTGTGAGTGCCTGTGGGATGTGTGGTGCTTATGTTTGACAGAGCCGCCCTTGTGTGTTGAGGTGTGTGCATGCTGGTCTGATGGTATGCTTGGTATAGGCTGAGGTACAGGGGATTGGGTCTGGGTGGAGGAAGTTGGAGGGGGGCGGCTGGACAAATGGACAATGGCTGCCATCAGTGCTGAGGCCAGAGCCTGAAATGCTCTCAGTTGGGCTGCCTGGCCAGAATGAATGCCTGCCAGGTATGCATTTGTTAGTTGCAAATGCCTCTCGACACCCTGGATGGCATTCACAATGGTAGATTGCCCAACAGTGAGGGACCTCAGGAGGTCAATAGCCTCTTCACTGAGGGCAGCAGGGCTGACTGGGGTAGAGCCTGAGGTGCCTGGGGCAAAGAAGATGCCCACCCTCCTGGGTGAGCGGCCACAGGACACACGCTGAGGGGCTGCTGGGAGGGCGGTGCTGGTAGGGGGTGGCGGCTGTATCTGTTGATGCGGGGGCACAGAGGAGCCCGCCCCCGCTAGGGAAGTCCTGCCCCGGTGCCACTGCTCCTCCCCTGCCTGATGATGCTATTGCACACAAGAACAGGGAGACCACAAAAAGTGGGGGGGGGAGACAGAAGACAGACATGTTCAGTGCATGCAATACCACTACCGTTGGTGGACATTACAGACACAGCAGCCCTCTGCACTACGCCATTCACTTATAGTTCCTTGATTAATCACATGCCCATGGGGTACAAGGCCTATGCCCGATTGCTGCATACATGGAAGTCACAGGAGCCTGACTATGTGTAGATGGCTCTTACCACTGGTGGGGTTGGCGTGCCACATAGCCTGCCTCACAAAGGGTCCTTGCCTACAAAGGCTCGCACTTTCCTAGGGTAACCCACTGCCCACCTCCCCCACTCAGGCACCTCGTAATGCGCGCAGAGTCAAATGGATGTGACGGTACTCACCCCGTTGTGGCTGCTGTGATGCCCTCAAGCACCCATCCAACTCTGGACACGCCACCGCCAGGATCCAGAACATCAGGGTGGTCATGGTGCGACGGGCACCCCTCCCATATTGGGAGGCCATCCCGAGCTGGGCCTCTGCTGTCTTCTTGCTCCAGCGGCGAATGTCCTCCCATCTTTTATGGCAGTGGGTGCTCCGTCTGTGGTGGACCTCCAGGGTCTGGACGTCCTTGGCGAGGGTACACCAAATATCCTTCTTCTGGTGGGCGCTGACCTAGAGGAATAGTACAGGGGAAAAGGAAAAACTGTAACCGTCCGGACCGTCATAGTCATTGGTCCACCATCCCACCCTTGCCCATGCGCACATACACTCACCGCCCGCTCATGCAGACGTCAGTCCCCCCCCCACTTACCTTCCATCCACACCACTCCAAACAGGCATTGCCCTTTCGGCATGCTCACAGTGTACTTACCTGTTTGTCTGGAGGACCGTAGAGTAGCGTGTACTGGGGGAGGATCCCATCCACTAACTTCTCCAACTCCTCCGAAGTGAAGGCAGGGGCCCTTTCCCCAGACACATGAGCCATCGTCACTTCCAGACTGAGGTCACAGCAGCACTTGCAGTGTAGGTCCTCTCCTGTCGAACGTCAGGTATCAAGTGAGTGAACAGACAGAAAATGGCGGTCACGTCCGTGGCGGTGCGTACCGTCACCGCCAGTGTACATCGTCATTGGCTCCTGGGACCCACAGGGTCCAATGTTAACCAATGCAGGATTGCGCTGCGGTCTTCGACCGCCTACCGTGACAGAGTAGAACGACAGCGCAGTTACCTCATATTCCCTTGTCCCACCTTACAGGTCAGGCAGCCGCCATTTCAGGGGGCCACATGGCATTAATAGTAACTGCGTCACACCTATCTAGGCCTTGCATACACACAGTAACAGGCACATTGCGGATTCAGAAGTGTGTGCAAATGACATTTTGTAATACGTCAGTGTTGGCTGACTCTGTGCTCGCTGTTCTCCGCCATAGGGCACGTCCGCTGGGGCAGGTGGTTAGATGGCGGCATACTCTGGTGTACAGACCACTGGTAGACCTGTTGACAATGGAAGAGAGACACGTAATAGTCACCTACAGACTTGATCGTGCAACAATCCATGAACTGTGTGCCCAGTTGGAGCCAGATCTGATGTCAGCAATCCGCCATCCCACAGGGATCCCCCCTCTAGTGCAGGTCCTGTCAGTACTCCATTTCCTGGCAAGTGTGTCTTTTCAAACTTCAGTGGCCATTGCATCAGGGATGTCCCAGCCTATGTTCTCAAACGTGTTGTCCAGAGTGTTGTCTGCCCTGCTGAAACACATGTGCAGCTACATCGTTTTCCCTCAGGTGGAGGATTTGCCTACAGTGAAAGGTGACTTCTATGCCCTGGGACCTATCCCCAACATCATTGGTGCCATTGATGGGACACATGTGGCCTTGGTACCCCCCCCGCAGGAGTGAACAGGTGTACAGAAACCGGAAGAGCTACCATTCAATGAATGTGCAGATGGTGTGTTTGGCCGACCAGTACATCTCCCATGTGAATGCCAAGTTTTCTGGCTCTGTGCATGGCGCTTACATTCTGAGGAATAGCAGCATCCCTTATGTGATGGGGAAACTCCAGAGGCACCGTGTGTGGCTAATATGTGAGGACAAGGACCCTATACCCTGTGACTAGTTGTCTGGGATTGTCCCTAAGGGTTAGTGTGTGTCTAACAGTTGTCCCTCGACATTTGCAGGTGATTCTGGGTACCCCAACCTGTCATGGCTACTGACCCCAGTGTGAAATCCCAGGACAAGGGCAGAGGAACACTACAATGAAGCCCATGGGCGAACTAGGAGAGTGATTGAAAGGACCTTCGGCCTCCAGAAGGCCAGGTTCCGGTGCCTCCATATGACAGGTGGTTCTCTCTACTACTCACCAAAGAAGGTGTGCCAGATCATCGTGGCATGCTGTATGCTGCACAACCTGGCTTTGCGACGACAGGTGCCTTTTCTGCAGGAGGATGGTCCAGAAGGTCTTGTGGCAGCTGTGGAGCCTGTGGACAGTGAAGACGAGGAGGCAGAAGAAGAGGATATCGACAACGGAAACAATGTTATCCAGCAATACTTCCAGTGAGACTCAGGTAAGAAGATGTCACTGCTTCACACCTCTCATACAATTGTTAGACCTATCATATGTCTGTCACTTTCAACCCAGTGTATGGATCCTGACTTGTCACTTTGCCTTTCCATTTCACAGATGTGGGTCCCACTGTGTGACCTCTGCTATATTACCTCATGGACTAGAGCTGTGTTACATCGGTATGTTGACAATACAATCGACATTGCTATTTTCCATAGTTATTGCAAACACACATTTGTGAAAGCACAGACTGACTCCAGATTGTTTTGTGATTCAAGGGTGTTTATTTCAGTGCAAAATAGTGGAGGGGTTTGTAAAATGGGCAGGGGTGATGATGGAGGATTGTCCATGGCAGAGTCCAGTCCATTTGTTTCACAGGTGCATTGTCCAAAGGGGCATAGGAAGTGGAGTTGGGGCAGTTGATGGATGGACAGGGTGACGAAGTGGGACAGAAGCATGACATTCAGGTGGTCTCATTTCCTGGCGGGGGTCTTGGCATTGTTCTCTGTCTTTGTCTTGGATCTCAGGGACCGTTTGCGGGGTGGTTCTCCATCTGCAGGGGGTGGGGTGCTGGTGTCGTGGTCCTGTGGCGGTGCCTCCTGTCCACTAGCACCTGGCGGAGGTGGTGGGCTGTTCATCATCCAGGCTGGTGTCAGGGGCCCGTTGTTGTGCCACAGTGTCCCTCCTGGTGTTCACAAGGTCCTTGAGCACCCGTACAATGGTGACCAGGGTGGTGTTGATGGACTTGAGTTCCTCCCTAATCCCCAGATACTGTTCCTCCTGCAGCTGCTGGGTCTCCTGAAAGTTGGCCAGTACCATTGCCATCGTCTCCTGGGAATGATGGTACGCTCCCATGATGTTGGAGAGGGCCTTGTGGAGAGTGGGTTCCCTGGGCCTGTCCCCCCCGTCGCACAGCAGTCCTCCCCATTCCCCTGTTTTCCTGCTCCTCTGTCGCCTGAACCGTGTGCCCACTGCCACTGCCCCCAGGTCCCTGATTTTCTTGGGGTGGTGGGTTTGCTTGGGTTCTCTGTAGTGGTGGACACACTGCTGCTTGACGTGTCCTGGAGACGGAGGGATGGGTCCGCTGGGTGGGTGCTGTGCTGGTGTTTCCTGAGGGGGGAGGCTCTGTAGTGGCATGTGCCAGTGTAAGGGGAACCGACTGTCCCGAGGTCCCAGATGGGCCAGGCTGGTCATCTTGATCCACTTGGCCAGAGCTGCTGTCATCACTGTGGGCCTCTTCTGTGGGGGGAGTGGACATGTCTGGAACCTCCTGCCGGTGACGTTGGGTAGGGGTCCTGCAGGGGTGTAAAGGCATGATCATTGCATCTGTGTGTGCCATCGTGTGCAGTGGGTGGGTGATCCTGTACTCCACTGCCTACATTCCTGTCTAGGGCCTTGTGTGATAATTGGTTTGGGGTCTGTGTGGGTATCTGTAGTGGACAGGCTTTGGTGATGGGTGTCCTCCTTTGGTGTTGCATGCAGGGCTTGGTGTTGGGATGGGTGGGTTGTGATAGTGGGACATTTGTGAGGTGTTGGAGTGATGGGGTGATGGTGAGGGTGGGAGTATGTGATAGCATGCAGGTAGGGTGGGGGATGTAATAGTTAAGATTTGACTTACCAGAGTCCATTCGTCCTGCTACTCCTGCGAGGCCCTCAGGATGCATGATCGCCAAGACTTGCTCCTACCATGTTGTAAGTCGTGGGGGAGAAGGTGGGGGTCCGCCGCCAGTCCTCTGTACTGCGATGTGGTGTCTGGAGACCACGGAATGCACCTTCCCACGTAGGTCGTTCCACCTCTTCCTGATGTCATCCCGTGTTCTTGGATGCTGTCCCACTGCATTGACCCTGTCTATGATTCTGCGCCATAGCTACATCTTCCTAGCAATGGAGGTGTGCTGCACCTGTGATCCGAATAGCTGTGGTTCTCCCCAGATGATTTGACCCTGAGCTCCTCCTCAGAGAACCTAGGTTTGTCTTTGAGGTGCCATGATGTGGTGTGGGTGATGTGTGAGGTGGTGTCGTTTCTAATGTGTGAGGTGCGTGGATGTTGTGTGAGTGATGGTGTTGTGTGCCTGTGGATGCTAGTGTTGTTTCTGGTGGTGTCTCTCTCTGGGCTTCTTTCTCAATTTTGGTCGTAGGGGTTTGTGGGTGATGTGGGTGTGTGTTTTATATTGTATTGGGTGTGTGGGAGTGGTTTGTGTATGTGTATCAGATGTGTGTATTTCGAATTGTCCAATGTGGTTGTGTTTTGTAAAATGTATGTGTATTTTGAGTGCAGCGGTGTGTACCGCCAATGGTTTACCGCGGTTGAAAGACCGCCGCATGGATTCGTGGGTCGTGATAGTGTGGGCGTATTCCTGTTGGCGTGACGGTGTCGGTTTTGTTATCGCCAGTTTATCACTGACCTTTGGTGTTGTGGACTTGTGTGGGTGTCTGGATTTTGCCGGATTCCGAGATGTGGGTCGTAATAGCTGTAGCGGAATTCTGCCGCCGCAGCGGTGTGTTGGCAGTCTTCTGCACAGCGGTAAGCGAGATTTACTACCAATGTTGTAATGAGGGCCATATTGTTTACTTTTTGTAGACAAATTCAGCACGTCTGTCTTTAATAGCTGCAAACTTCTCAATTACTTGAATATTAAAGTCTGGGATTCTCTTAACAAGGTCTCTCTTTATAGAGAGCATTGCTAAAGCATTCTGTCTTTCCTAAACATGATGTTCCTCAGGAATGTCTTGATTCGGTTTAAAGTTGAAAAACATTGTTCCGACTCTACTGTTGTCATAGGAGTGGTAATGACTTTTTTTTTGTAAAGCCACAATCTCTATAAATGTTTTGTCATATTAAGTTTCTGAATTAAGTTGAGCAAAGAAATGGCACTGGTGGCCTCCTGATACACATGCATTGAGTTCAGTACTGTTACCTGAGTTCTTAGATCCTCTTTGTTGAGCATAGGATAAGCTTTCACAGCCTCATTCAGTGCTTGCTCGGGGAAGAAACTATCATAGTTTGCAAAATGATTATTTTGTAGTAATATGGCACTCACTAAATGCTTTGTAAAAGAAGAAAAAAGTTCCTTTGCATGCACAAGTATAGTGTCACATATCTCCTTTCCAATTTGGATCAGACTGCGGATGTTTTTCTGACGATTTGAGAAAATAGAGTCATTTGGCAGCCTGATGTCTGAACTGTCAATCTCTTCTCTGACTTTGTTCATGCTGGTGACAAAATCAATTTCACGTTTTTGTAACTGGTTGTAGAGTATCACCACATGAGACATTATTTCATGAAATAAAAACATAAAAAACTGAAACTCTCTGTCTCGTAGTGTTCTAGCAAAGCCACGGGCCTCATTCCCACTTTTGGATTCAAAATCAGCACTGGCTTCTATGGTTTCGAAACATTTCTCAAGATCAACCCTATACTAGAATATTAGGTTGATTGTACCTATGTGAAAGTTCCAGCGAGTTGGGGATCCCTTTGGAAGCCTTCTTGCCTCATTTTACTGAAGTACTTCTGTTCTTTTGGGGGAACATGAGAAGAATGCTGCCATGCCTCCCACATCCAAAAAGGAAATTTGTGCCTCAGAGATCTTTGCTACTGAGTGTTGCATAATAAGGTTAAGCTGTTGGGTATAACAGTGCACATAATGGGCATTAGGGTACACAGCGCTAATTCTTTTTTAAACTCCATCAAAGATTCCACTCATTACTGAAGCACCATCATATCTTTGTGCAATAAGTTGTTTTTTTGAGGCAGCTCTGGAAAAATCAAGTTCACTTCACGTATTATAGCTGAAGTAATGGTTTCTGAACTAGAGTCTCTTAGAGGTGTGAAACAGTAGAACCACTCCACAACTTGACTGTCATTGTCAAGGTAACAAAAGATTAATACAAACTGTGTTTTAGTGGCCACATCCTGGTATCATCAGCCTGAATAGCCACAAAGTCTGTGTCTTTCAACTGTTGGACAATATAGCCTCTTATATTCTCTAGCATACACTCAAGGAGTTCATTTTGTATCGTTTTAGAGGTGCCCTTAAAGACTGTAACACTTGCTAAATGTGCTTCCATTTCAGTGTCTATTCTTGCTATTAAATCTTCCAGGCCTCTGAATATGCCTGGATTAGAGGAACTTTCAGATTTGTCATGCCCTCATAAGGCCAGTTGGAAAGCACTACAGAAACTAATACAATCAATTATTTTTGACAGAATGTGCCCATTGCTGTTGACTGTTTCATTGTGCTTCTTTACTGATTGGCGGTACGCGACACTTATGTGGGCTTGAATTGGTGTGTCTCCCAACATTCCCAGTCGTGTTAGGTTTTCCATGTGCATTTTCGAGTGTGCAACATTCTTTATTTCATCTGACAAGTGCTTCAAGTATGTTACTCCTTTTTTGTCCAAGTATTGTCACCACCAAATAGCAAACAGGGGAAGCAGAATAGAGAATTTGTTGAAGTTCTCACTGAAAGCCAATCAACTTTTGTGTACCAGATGTTTGAGAATGGACGTTTGTAAGTCTTCCCTGTGTCTAGGGCACTTTGTTGCAGTTTTAGGTCTGGACAGTCAGGTCATAATTGTTTTACAATTAGTTGTTCTTCATGTTTCAGTCCAATGAATGGCTTTGCAAGTAGCTCCTCTACTGTATTTATGGTATCTTACCATATTAAAGTTAGTTACCATTCAATAATCAAAGTACAATGTATAAGGTTTGGTGCTAAAACATATTTCTGTATAAATGCATATCGTGTTCATTATTGCAATATATCTCAACAGCTCCCCTTTGCACAACAAGACTGTGAAATAATAATAGAGCCATATAGCTTGCTGCTGCCGTGTACCATACTGGTTGCTGAAGGCCCTGAAGCAGACATATATCTCAAACCACAGGTGAGGGCCTAAAACGAGGCTAGGGAGAGGGCCGTTAACAACCGGTATAGCCCAGGGCAGAAGGTCTGTAAGGCTAATATTACATTCTGTCCACTGAGGGTACAATGTTCCAAATTAAAAAGGGAGAAACAGAGAGACAAACAGTGGAAAGTTGGAGCCGAAGTCTTACAATAGCCATTATAATCCCAGAGCCAGTTCATTGTCTTCAATGGAATTACAGCTTCCAATACTTTAATATAGATTATACAGTTCCATGCCTCAAATTGATACTGATGTGACCTCACCCACCATATAGACCACTGCACATAGATAGCACTTATCTACCATGTACAAATAATACAGCATCAGTTTCCTTACCTTAAACACTAAGGCCCTCATTATGACATTGGAGGTTAATCCTGCTTACCGCCTCGCTGATGGCTGCCAATTTACCGCCGCGCTGACGGATATCCGTTCACCATATTATGACACACACACACCAATCCGACATAATACAGCCACATACACAAATCCGCCAGACCAAAGGTCAGTGATAAACTGGCAGTCCCAAAACCCACACCGTTACACCAACAGAACAAAGCTCATCACATTATGACCCACGAATCACCACAGCGGACATTCAACGGCGGTAAACCATTGGTGGCTCTGAACACCCACATACAAAACAACACTACATTGGACAATCCCAAAAACACACACCTGCCAACCATACACACACCACACCCACACACCCACACCACTATAAAACACACACCCACATTACCCACAACCCCTTAAAAACAACAATTGCCACCAGGAGACTGAGAAGAAGAGCACAGAGACACACACACCACATTCACCCACACACCCCTCACACACTCCGCATCACGCACCCCACCACATTACCCATCACACCCTCACCAACACACATCATACAACACCCATGGCACCACAAAGGCATCCCCGTTTCACTGAGGAGGAATTAAGGGTCATGGTGGAGGAAATCGTCAGGGTAGAGCCACAGCTCTTTGGAGCACTGGTGCAGCAAATATCAATAGCAAGGAAGATGGAGCTATGGCGGAGAATCATGGACAGGGTCAACGCCGTGGGGCAGCACCCAAGAACAAGGACTGACATCAGGAAGAGGTGGAACGACCTACAGGGGAAGGTACGTTCCATAGCAGCAAGGCACCATACAGAGGGCTTGCGGGTGACCCCCACCTCCTCCCCAACAGCTCACAGCATGGGAGGAGGAGGTACTGGCAATACTGCATCCGGAGGGACTCACCGGAGGACTGGACACTGGTAAGTCAACTTTTTACAATTATCACCCCCATACCTGCATGCCATCACACACCCTCACCCTCACTCCCATCACTTTACCACATCCCACACACTCCACCAACACATCCCACTAATCCCAATGCCAGGCCCTGCATGCTGTACCAATGCATGGACACCCCTCCCAGCCCTGCATGGACACTCATCACTAAAAAATGAACAGCATAGGGAAACTAACAATCCCACAATACACCAACATGCTGGCAGGGTAACACCAACCATAGAGGGGAAGCTACAGAAGTACAAATGCAATACGCTTGAAACGTAATGCATCATTTACATTCCCACAGGTACCTCAGCCAATGTCACTGGAGAGGAGGTGCCACCACTGTCCAGTCCCCCAACAGAAGATGCCCACAGAGATGACAGTAACGCTGGACTTCTGGATCTGGACGACCTACTGGGCCCATCAGGGACAACTGGACAGCCGGTCACCCAAGCCCACTCACAGACCACCACAGAGCCTCCCCCAACAGGAACCAACACCACAGCACCCACCCAGCGTACCCACGCCTCTGTCCCAGGACACTTCAATCAGCAGTGTGCCCACCTGTGCAGAGACCCCAGGCCACACCTCGCACACAAGACAATCAGGGACCTGGGGTCTGTAGCAGTGGGCATACTGTTCAGGGGACAGAGGCACAGGCCAACAGGCACACTGGGAGGACTGCTGTGTGCCAGGGGGATGACAGAAGCAGCGAACTGACTCTCCAGGAGACACTCTCTGAGATCCTGAGAGCCTACCAACATTCCCAGGACATGATAGGCCAGATCCTAGACAACATGCAGGAGAACAGGCGGCTGCAAGAGGGACAGTATCAGGGGATCAGGGAGGACTTGCAGGCCATCAACAACATCCTGATCTCCATAGCAGGGGTGCTGGCAGAGATGGCCCACATCATGAGGGAGGCAACAGCACATCAGCGGGCCCCTACCACTAGCCAGTCATCTGAACAGCCCTCCACTTCCGCTGCCGCTAGGGGCCAGCAGCACAGGGATCCACCTGTCAGATGGAGGCACCTGAACCTGGCCTTCAGTAGGCCAAAGGCCCTCTCAATGATCCTTCTAGTTCACCCATGTGCCTCATTATAACGTTCCTCTGCCCTTGTCCTGGCATTCCTCACAGGGGTCAGCAGCCATGATAGATTTGGGTAACCAGAGTCTCCTGCAAATATTGAGGGACAACATTTAGCCACACACTATCCTATATAGCCAACAGCATAGGCATACACCAAACATATACTGGGTGGGAAACAAGGCTCACCTATTAGCCACACTGTGTGCCTCTGTAGTAGGGACATCACATTTGGGATGCTGCTATTCCTTAGGACAATGGCATTATGCACCAACCCAGGATACTTAGCATTGACGTGGGAGATGTACTGGTCCGCCAGGCACACCATCTGCACATTCATGGGGTGGAAACTCTTACGATTCCTGAACACCTGTTCATTTTGCCGGGGGGGACACAAATGCAATATGTGTCCAGTTAATCGCCCCAATTATATTGGGGATATGTCCCATTGCATAAAACTCGCACTTCACAGTGAGCAAATCCTTCACCTGGGGGAAAGCAATGTAGCTGCACATGTTTTTCAGGGCAGACACGACTCTTGCCGGCACTATTGAGAACATTGGCTGTGACTTTCCTTCTGCCAATACCACTGTCACTTGGAAAGAACCAGTTGCCAGGAAATGGAGCACTGATAGAACTTGCACAAGAGGGGGTATCTCAGTCAGATGACGGAGAGCTGAGATCAGGTCAGGTTCCAACTGGGCACACAGCTTTTTGATTGTGGCCCTGTCCAGTCTATAGGTGGGTATAATGTGCCTGTCCTCCAGTGTAGCCAACTGTACACAGGGGTATGTCTCCATCTCCTATTCATCCGCAGCGGTAGGTATCTAAGGGACACAAGAGTGAGTAAGCTGTCACAATTTGAACAACTATACCACAACAGCAGTCCACATCATGCAATCATATTTGGGACAGTGTAATTTAAAAGTATGTGCCTATTTATCCTGTGACACAACAATTATCGATCGGCCTGTTCACCCCCCCTGAAATGGCAACTGCCTGTCCTGTGTGGAGGGACAGGTGGAAGTGAGGTAATGCGGTAGGCGGTCATGTATGCACCGCCGTGGACATGACCGCCATTTTATTTTACATTCCTCACTTGTTTCCTGACCTTCCATAGGAGAGGACCTACTCTGCATGTGCTGCTGTGACCAGTGTCTGGAACCTGCCATGGCCCGTATGACTGGTGAAAAGGCCCCAGCCTTCACTTCTGAGGAGTTGGAGCGACTGGTGGATGAGGTCCTACCCCAGTACGGACTGCTGTAGGGACCTCCGGACCAACAGGTGAGTACACTGTGGGCACGATGCATGTGGCATGAATGCATGGAGTTGTGTGTGAAGGCATCATGTAAGGGGGGTGGGTGGATGCCCTCTTGGTGGTGTACATGTGTGCTGGGCTATGTGTGTGCCAATGGTGATGGAAACGGGTATGGTGGGCCATTTGTGTGACAGGCTGGACTGTTTGTCTAATGGTGTTCTCCTGTCTGTATTGCCTCTGCAGGTCAGAGCCCATCAAAAGAATGGAATATGGCGTGCCATCGCCATGGAGGTGCAGACCCTGGGGGTCTAAGCAGGCGGAGCGCCCACTGTCGGAAACAGTGGGAGGACCTGAGACGCTGGGCACGAAAGACCGCGGAGGCCCTGCTGGGGATGGCATCCCATGGAGGAAGGGGTGCCCGTTGGACCACGACCCCCCTGATGGCCCGCATACTGGCAGTTGCCTACCCTGAGCTGGATGGACGCTTGAGGGCACCACAGCAGCCACAAGGGGGGGGAATACAGTAGCTATCATTACAACTTACGGCTGGTGGGGTGGTATCCGGGTGGTGGTTGTGTGTCAGTGGGTGCCCCCAGGCCAGGCCAGACATAGCAGCGTAGGTCCTCTGGAGGCTAAGGATTTGAATGGAAAATGCTGCTTACCTAGCTTGTTAGTGTTCACTTCTGGGCAGGACTGCGTTGGTCCCAGGTGTGCTGCAGTTGGCGGTGTGTGCCCCTCCTCATGCCTTGGTGACTAGCCATTTCACTGGTAGTGCAATGCACAGTCTGTAGGCCTGTTCCCTGTGTGTGAGGGTGCTGTGTACACCAACGGTGGTGATGGTGCAGTCATTGACCCAGTGTATCCTTTGTCTCTCTCCCCCCCTTTCTTGTTTGGTCATCCTGTCTTTTTGTGCATTAGCATAATCTGGCAGAGGAGCAGAAGCACCGATGACAGAGGGAGCTGCATCCCACAGGACCCTGGAGGCAGAGTCCACCGACGCTGAGGGCGAGGGGAGCACCAAAGTGGAGACTAACACCTCCTCTGATCGGAGCTCCCTGGTGGTGGCGGACACATCTGTGACCACCCCAGCTGCAGGTACAGCCGCCACCCCCGTACCAGCACCGCCCTCCCAGTAGCCCCCCAGCGAGTTGCCCGTACCTGTTCACCCAGGAGAGTGGATGTCTCCTTTGCCCCAGGCACCTCAGGTCCTGCCCCAGTGAGCCCTGCTGCCCTGAGTGAGGAGGCTATTGACCTCCTGAGATCCATCTTTGTTGGGCAATCAACCATTGTGAATGCTATCCAGGGACTGGCATTCCAGATGCAGCAATGCAATCCGTTCCTGGAGGGCATTCATGGTGGATTGGCGGCCCAACCGAGATCGATTCAGGCTCTGGCCTCCTCTCTGATGGCAGCCATTGTCCCTGTTTCTACCATCCCCCCTCCAACTTCCACTTCCCAGCACCATTCTCCTCAACCCCAACCCATCCCAAGGACACAGGCAGATGAGCATGCACACAAGACAACACACAAGAGTGTCACAGGCAAACACAAGCATCACACTTCATTCCACAGGCACTCACACCAACACCATTCAGTTGCAGACACGACAACATCCACTGTCTTCACTGTCTCCCCCTCCTCCTCCTCCACCTCCCACCCAGTCATGTCCACACTCACACCTGCATGCGCTACATCAATATCCACTACCAGCATCATCGCCACACGAAGCAGAACACACACCTCACTGGCAGACACCTCCACAACATCCATGCACGCGTCCCCTATATCCTCTCCCACCTCTCCCACCATGTCTGCCCCCCCTCCTAAAGGACACAAACGCAAGCACTCAGGCACCCAACTAATGACCACTCCCTCATCCTCCACTCCTATACCTCCTCCCTCCTCCCGCCCCAATGTCCCTAAAAAGCGTTTCCTTTCCCAGATTGACCTCTTCCCCCCCACCCCCCCACCCCAGGACGTATGGGCGGGGTACCAAGGACACAGCCCAGCACCTCAGCCAAACAGTCCACTGGGACAGTGGTAGCACCAACTACTAGTGGTGATAGGGATACCAGCACAACAACACTGAAGGGGAAAGAGGCAGCACAACCTGGGATGATTGGGAAGAGTCCGGCACCAGCAGAGAGGAAGGGGAAGGAGCCTGCACCAGCTGTGAAGAAGGGGAAGGAGTCTGCACGAGCTGTGAGGAAGGGGAAGGAGCCTGCACCACCAGGCAGAGAGGGGAAGAGCCCATCCACCCCTGCCAGGAAGGGTAAGGGATCCCCAACCCATGACCAGGAGGACAAGAAGCACTCTACGCCAGCGGAAGCTGTCAGGCAAACACCACCACAACTAGCAGCTTTCACAGGGCCCCCACCGCCAGCCGCGGATGTCCTGCCATCACAGAGTGCAGGGGCTGCCCAGGAGCCTTCCCCAACCACCACCAGCATGAAGCCATCACAGAGTGCTGGGGCTGCCCAGGAGCCTCCCCCAACCACCACCAGCATGCAGCCATCACAGTTTGCAGGGGCTTCCCAGGAGCCTCACCCCAACCACCACCAGCATGCAGCCATCACAGAGTGCAGGGACTGCCCAGGAGCCTGCCCCAAACCCCACCAGCATGTAGCCATCACTGCCAGCGGACGCCATGTAGTCCACCCTCCAGAGTCTACTGTGAGGGCTGCCCCCTCCAGAACCAGTGGGCAAGACACTCACTCCAGAGACTGTGGCCTTGCACTCCCCTTGACAAAGCACTGGGCATGTTCCCCCTCCAGAACCAGTGGGCTTGTTCCAGCATCTAGCTGAGGTGCCCTCCCTTCCCCTTGAGGTGGCTGCCTATTTGTAAACTGATACTCCTGCAGTGTTCTATCCGGATGTGCTCAGGGTTCAAGTTGGGCCTTGGACTGTGCCCTGTGTCCATATGGGCCCTTTGAACTTTGGGCTGGGCAGTGTCCCTTTTTTATACAATTGTACATATTTGTTTCAAGGCCAAATCATATTATTAATTTTGATGTTGAACTGATTACACTCACTTTCGTCAATTCCTGTTGACCTTGCATTATTCTGCAGATTTTCGGGGTCAAATTGTTTTTGTAGTGTAGCTGGTAGTGTGTGTGGTGTGTGTGTGTGTCTGCGTGTGTGTCACTCTCTTTTTCCTCCCACTCTCCCTTGTGCGCTAGGCGGCTGTACTCACCGTCTTCATCTTTGTTGGCGTTAGTGTTCCAGGTGGAGCATAACGTAGAAGATCATCTGGAAAACTTGCAGTTCTGGTTCCATGGTGGCGTGGTTCTTCCCTGTGTCTCCAATGGTGAGTCCTTTGAGTTTTGTGCTCTGTTTCCGCCAGGCTTTTGTTGGCATTGGTACCGTCCCGGAAAAGGTGATGGTTTGCAGGGTCTTAATATGGTGAGTGGAACTTTGACTTCCTCCTGGGTGTAGGCGGCTACCGCCGCGGTGGCTGTTTTTTCTACCCTGGCAGTTGGTGTGGTACATTGGCTGTCTATGGGAGATATCACCTCTATGGTCATAATTTGGCAGTACTTACCGCCAGCCTGTTGGCGGTATTACCGCCACTTTGTCACCCACCGCCAGGGTCGTAATGAGGGACTAAGTTATGTATCAGCAAAGGTGGGTGGGTTCTGTACCCCCTTGTTCTTTGCCCACAAATTAGGTAAAAGTTTTAAGGGTTTTACCAGATGCTGTAAAGAAAAATATTACATAATCAACACATACATTATATGCAAAAGCCAAGCACTGCCTGTGAAAATTATGTTAGGTGAAAAGGGGTTCCTTGTGTCCTAGTGCTCACCTCAGTGGCAGTACTCAACTATGCTGAAGCCCAGTTTCTCTACCCCCAACTGTTTGTATAGACATCCAATGTGAGGGTTAACCCAGGCATTGTCCTGCTGCCTGAGGGACAGAAGAGTTGTCCACTGGCAGCTCCATATGGGCCAGTCTCAGTTGGCAGAGTTTGTGGGCCGGTTTTGTGGCTGTGTGGGGGCTAGTGTTGTAAACATCTTCAAAGACCAAACTGTAGAAGCAAAAAGCACCGTGCAGGCTCTGAATACTGTGAGCTCCTCGCATGCAGAGTGGATGGATGAACCAATTGCGCTTTATTTCATCTCACCAGAAGGAGGTCGAATTACAAAAATACGGTACCCTCAATCAAGCGCTCAGTTTTAAAATAGTGGAGCCAGCAGTACAATGAGAGAAAGGAGCAACGAGAACACCACTTTCACATCATACACAACAAACTATGAAAATCTAGGGAGCGACAAAAGTAGCATCTCAATTGGGATTCACTGCTGAGCTGTTCTTGGAGAAAGCATATTTTGAAAACAATGTAAATGGTTGTTTTTAAAACAGCAAGGTGTGCACCATTCTTCTATCATATGCATTGGTACATGTGCTGCCACTAGCAGGGTACATTGCCACCACTTACAAATGGTTTAAAATACAAATTAAATGCCTCTTTCCAGATTACTAATGACAATCACAAAAGTGTGTTGGCATGGGCACTTATACCCACCCCATAACTGTCACAATGAAATCACACAACAGTTCCTCCAGCTGTGTAATTGTTCAACACTAAATAATTTATCTCCAAGACCCTCGTTACTATGTAGGACACATCTCCTTCCTGTGTCTTCACTACAAATATGTTTTTATAAGGTTTGTTATATAGATTTCTTAGAGCACGCTGGACATTCGAAATGCCCTTTTCATAGTGAAACCTGAAAGATTTAATTGGTTCCCTAGGGTGCAAGTCCGAGTCGTGCTCTGCCAAAAACTACAGCCAATGGATGTAAAGAATCACAAACCACGGTCTTATCCTCTCCACCCACCCTCAACATACACACAGCCCTGCATGCGTCGCTTTCATAGGGCCAGGCCTCCTAATGCTTCAAAACTTTAAAATTATTTATTGATGCCTTTTTCAGGTGTCTTCTTAAAGATGCTTAAACTATGAACCCACATGAACTGTGAGGCACAGTTTGAGCTCCCAGATTGGCCTCTGAAGTCAACCACCCCTGGTCAAGGGTCTGTGAACACAGGTAAGGAGTTGCTCTTGGATCTCCTGTATTTCTTCACTATTTTGTACATTTTACAAAGGTTATTACTGCCTGGGTAAATAATTCATCTAATTAGTACCAATAACTAAATATAGAAAAAAAGCAACTGAAAGATGACCGGTTAACATTTGCAAAGGGCCTACAGCGCGAAGAACATGTCGGCACCTTATTATTGACTTTTGATCTGTCTGAGCTACAAACATTTTTTTATTAAAATCTGCAGCAGATGATGGATTGGCAAATGCAGTACCACCATATGACTTAGATTTTTCCTAACCTGCATGAATGAGGACATTTTGTGCAGGACGAGTGTAAAATCAGGCAACAACATCCCAGGTCAGCACTGAGAACCAGCGTTTGTGAGTGGAGAAAGGTGAAAACATTCAGTAAGCAACGAAAGTACTGTAGTAATTACCAACGTGACGTTTTGCATATCACCAGATTCGGCCCACAGATGATGAAATGGGAAACCTCCCCAGTCGCCACCGGACACAGCATCACATGTTCATTAATAATGAAGGAGACATAGGCCTGAAATATGCATTGTTATTTCAAGCAAAGTTGCTGAAGGACAAACAAATGAACACACTTTTTTCCAATTGGCTGCAGCCTGGAAACAGCCGCAGCCGGATCGGAAAAGTGTGTTCGTTCATCCATCACAACACACACCAACATCGCTTAAAATAACAATACATATTTCAATCCTACGTCTCACCATGGTCAATGAGACTACACAGGCTTGAAATATGTATTATTTTCAACCGAAGTTGGCTGTGTTGTGACGGATGAAACGAACACAGTGACACTACTACTTACTTTGCTGATCCGGCTGTGGCTTGGAAAGGGAAACAACTTAATTTGCTACTTGCGAGTTGCGACATCAGATTCTCCCTGGACCCAAAACTGCCAAAACCTTAGCAGCACAACAACTTTGTGCCACTGCTTACTTTTTTTTCTTTTGAAAATAATTTTTTCAAAGTCCACACTGAGGGGCTGAGGCCAGGGAAATCTTCGGCCCGCTTCCTTGGTTACAATCAAATGCGCACACACCACAGCAACTCGACCAACCAGGTCAACTCCAACATCGTCCAAGTTGTGATCTCCTCCTCTCAGACCCTGAGCAGCCCCGCCCTGCCCCAGGCAGCAGCAACACCATAGATATGCCCAATCAATGCATGGTTTCATGATAACTCATTCAGTGATTGGTCATGTTTCGTTGCGAGGCAGCAGAGCCTCCCACCCTAGGTGCACAACCTGCACTAGAAGGCCTAGACCAGGCTAGCAACCGCATTAGCCAATCCTGATGTGGGTTCCTTGCTTTTACACATGAGATCTGGGCCAGCATCGGTGTGAGCGGCCGAATTCACCGCTCATCAGTAGACTGGTGATTGAGGCTTTGAGCAACCCCCACTCACTAATGAGCAAGTGAAGAGAAGCCTTTAGTGCTCATGTCGAGCTGGCCGGCGAAAGGCAGCCGTCCCACCAGACATGCGTGCTACTAGGCTCTGCCGTCTGCCACTGCCAGTACTATTATTTCATTGTCAGACTAATGTGACTCGTCTTGCCTAGTCAGTCAGTCAATTTAATTAGGCCCAGCCTCCACCCCCTTCATAGCTGAACTGAACCGCCCACGGCAGCAAAGGCTAACTTTAACTGCCGGGGGCGGGTGGACACAAAAGAAAATAAATATGTGTGTGGGTGTGTACTGTGTTTTCACACATAAGGGGAGGACAAAGGAAGTGCAGAAAGGGCAAAAATATCAGTGGGGCAATGCCCCAACGCCATAAGGAAGAAGCCACCACTGATGCCCTGACTGTTCTGCATGGGGAACATTTGCACTGCTGCTTTCTCTCTGAGAAACGTTTACCCTCCTACTTCCTTGGATGTGTTTTTTTTCTTGTGAGGAAGCTTGCGCTGCTCATATATGGAGCTAGGTTTGGTTGAAAGAGGCTTGCACAGCTGCCCAAACTCATTTATTAAGCTTGCAGTTGCATTGTTGCTTCTTTTTCTGTTGTGGGTGTTGTTGCATCCTCCCAAGCCTAGGAGTACGCTCAGGAACACACAACACACGGAGGTCCTAACCAACACTTTTCTTCATCAGTGTACAATGTTCAAACTAAACTTCTCATTATCTCATAACTTAATAACCACACCTTAACATCTCCCAAATGATTACGTAATTTATTCATTGAGTCTGCTCACAGTCCTAAAAAACTACAGGACATATTTATGAGCCCCTTGTGCTGCTCCAGCAGCGCAAACTACAAAATCATATCAATGAGGCCATGCACAGCCACTTTGCTTGGCTTTGAATGGCCTCATAGACATAGAGTAACTGAAGGCAGTGCAAACCGCGGCGTTGCCTTACTTTTCCCCAGGGAGGCTTTTCTATGGGCATTGCAGTGGGTTTTCCCATGTAACACCCATGGATTTTGAGACATCCCCAGATTTACAAGAGCCTGTAGGATGCCTCAAAACCTTACACCTCCCAAAAGGAGGCGTAACAAGGAGAAATATCTTTATTTCTCCTCATTTTTTCCTCTATGTTTGCTGCAGAGAAAAAGTGTCCCAGGATTGTTTTTGTGCAGGAAGGTGCACCTTCCTGCGCAAAAACAATCCTGTCAACAATGCAGACACCCTTGCACCATGGTGCAAGGGTGCCTGCATTGGCGCTAGGCAGCCAAAACGAGGCCTGTACAGTTGGAAGGACAGAAATGTGCTGTATTGCATAGATATGGCACATTCCTGCCTTTTCCTTTTGACGCAGGGCAACACAGCAAGAAGGCTTTGTTCTGCTGCCCTGCTCCAAAGTCTCATAAATTTGTCCCTACATCTCCCCCTTGTTAAATAAAAAGGTATAAACAATAGCAGCATTACATTTCTTCAATTAGTCCTTGAGGTGCTCGCACAGGTCGGACAGACATTGTGATGAGGTAGTTGGACTGTACCTAGAGAGGACAGGGTCTAATGTCTAATCAGGGCTTTCAGGTGGAGCAGCCTCATCTGGGGTTACAGGGACTGATAATCGTTGAGACAGATGTCTGAAATGTGATGAGTCTCTTGTGATGGATTTGCCAGGACATTGCGTGTCCTGTCTTTTGCCTACGTTTTTGCTTGACAAGAACCCAGTCACCTTTATCGAAGACGATATCATGAGCTCGCCGACATTGATCAGCATATGCCTTCATCTGACGTTTTTGAGCAGTGTCAACACCACAAACCTCTTCATCATACCGGGTTCAGTCAGTGATCTGCTGTCGTGGTTTACTTCTTATAGTTTTCCCGAGCATCAGGGTGGGCAGGACTCTTACCGGTGGTAGAGTGAGGTGTCGAACATTAAGCATGGAAGGCTTGACATAATGTCTGACTCAGCTAAATTCCCTCCATCGATGCACGTTGAATCACTTGTTTCAGGGTTCCCACAAAACGTTCCACTACACCATTAGCCTGAGGCCTCAAGAATGCACTTTTCTGATGCTTGACATTGAGTCTAGTCAGAAACTCCTTAAATTCCTTGCTATTGAACCGTGGACTTTTGTCAGACTTGAGACTGTCCTGTATGCCCCACACTGCAAATATGTCATCCAGCCACTTACAACAGTAATAGTGTGTAGTTTTGGATCAAAGTAGGCTATCTCAGTCTCAATTTTAATTGCATGCGTTATTCTTTTGAAATCTTCTTCACATACAGAGTACCATTGAAACTGGACATTTTGGGGCATATTTACAATCTTTTGATGCAGGGCTGCACCGCAACCCTTCTTTTGGCGCTGCCTTGCATAAAAAAAGGGCAGGAATGTACCATATCTACAAGATACAGTGCACCCCTGTCCTTGTTCCCTGCACTGGTGCACAATGGGCTGCCATGCACCAGAGCAGGCACTTTTGCACCATGGTGAAAGGGTGCCTGCATTGCAGGGATGATTGTTTTTGTGCGGGAAGAGACCCCTTCCTGCACAAAAAAAAATCATGAGAAGTGTTTCCTCTTTTTATGTGTGCTGCAGAATGCAGCATACATGCAATAAGTAAAATACAAGGAGAAATAAAGGTATTTCTCCTCATTGCACCTTCCTTACGCCTCCCCTGGGGATGCATAGGCTTTTGACGCATTCCCAGGTTTAAAAACCCTTGTAAATCTGGTAATGGGTCAAAGTCCCTGGGTGTTGCATGGGAACACCCACTGCAACACCAATGGAATGCCTCTTTGACGCAAAGTAAAGCAATGCAGCGGCATGCGCTGTGTTGCCTTACTCCATATCTGCAAGGCCCTGTATAGCCACTCAAAGTGGCTTTACATGGCCTTATAGATAAGAGCGTGCAAACTCCACCGTCCATGTGGCAAAAAAAATGAAGAACCAATGGTGCAAGCCACTTGTAAATATTGCCCGTCGTTTGATCAGATCTCGCAATTGGCCACTCACTGTAGAAAAATCACAAATGTTCCTTGAACAATGCATGCATTGTGCCACTTTGTAAACCCTTGCGCCACATTATGCCTGCGCCAGACATAATGTATAGAAGGGGGGAATGTCCCCCCGTTAGGAGAGCCGAAAAAATGGTGCAAGGAAATTTAAGAGAGTTCCACGCACCATTTTTTTTAGCACTTTTAACGCCTGTTCAGAGCAGGCGTTAAAAGGGGGCATATCATTGAATACAATGGGCCCTTATGTACTCTGCAGGAGTAGCTACAGAATTACGGTGCTACTCCTGCAGAGTACATCAATAGCGTCAGGAATTCTGACACTATTGCCCCCTACCTTGTGCCATGGAGCACCATATTTAATATATGGCGCACACATGGTGGCAGTGGGGGGGTGCTGAGGGGTGCAAGGAAAGTGGCGCTGCACTGGGTTCAACGTCGCTTTCCTTAAATCAGGCTCTACATGTGTGAAGCCTGAACCGTTGATACTTTTGCTATGTCTGTTATCTGAGAGGAAATCTAGTTCTGTTTTTGCCTGCCTGTTATATTGAATCCTGTTTATGGAATCCACCAACAGAGGTCATCAATAAAATTAAGCTCTACTGTAATAGGTCAGACAAGAATCTTAGATACTAGAAACATCAACACAAGCTATAGGGATCGTTCTTGAAAGTCCCATGTCATATACATTTAAAGCCTTAAGGGCAAAGACATATTTGTGAAACATTTAATAGGGCATAATGATATTAAAGTGTGAAAAATAATGCTTCTGAGTACAAGAAGCAAATCCTCAGGTAGTGAAATGTCCATTCAGTCTGCCTGAAAGAACTATAGATTTTTAGATACCTTCTTTTGAACATGTTGCTGTATTATTCACAGTTCGGCTGTACTTTACTCGATATTTTCCTGTAGGCATCCTCTCCAATAAACCCACCTGAAAAAATCCAGACCCTCTGGCTGCTTGAATTGTAATAAGGGAATGGCTCATTCACCACTCACAGATTCTGAATAAAGTGGTTCTATCTTTTCACATAAGGAACTCAAGTTACATAGAGACATGTAGTCCTGAATTGAATAACATCATTTGAGGAGGGTGTATCAGGATTCTAAACTAAGCCTTCTGTTTGTGAAACCTGTAACTTAGTTACTAGGCTATATTCCATTCAGACCATATTGGTTTAACAGTGATAAGTCTGAGGTACCATTCAAGGGCATTACGAAGTGTCCCCTTTCACCAAGAAGCTGGTGCAGGGGTTGGTACTGAGCAGACAGTGGCAGTTCTGTATTACATTGATCCTTTGAAATGTTCCATAGTTTCTCCACAGCTTTGATTTGAAACTTGCAGATCTCGAGACAGAAGCTCACAAGGGACATTGTGCGAGAAATCTAATAGAATATCATGATGGATTTCAGCAATGCAGTCTAAGGCAGGGAGGAGTAGCCAAGCACAGTGATAAAGATAGGCACATGGTGAAAACGAACAGGAAAAAATAAGAAGCAATAGAGTTAAATTGACAAAAAAAAGTAGAGGAAAAGAAAGAATGAAAGGAGAAAAATAATTGGGAGAAAAAAAAGAAAGAGGGTAAGAAATAAGTTTATAACGATGAACGATACATATTAGGATAGATGTACAAAAAGGACAAGTTGGAGGAAGGACAGTTCGAAATAAATATGAAAAAAAGTGGAGGAATAACAGAAAAAATAGAGTGGAAGAACAGAAAGAAGGGAAGAAAAAAGAAAAATAGAAAAAAATAATGATAAAAACACAGAAAAGTAAAGAAGGTAAAAATAAAGATGCAAAGAAATAAGGAATTGAGAAAATAGAAAGAAATATGAGAAGAAGATAAGAGGAATAAAGAAATAAAGGTATAAAGAAACAACTAAATGGACTAAGAAAGCAAAAGAAAAGAACAAAACATGGAAATAAGGAAATACAATGTGGAATGAAAATGAACATTTGCTCGAAAGCTGGACAGAAATATGGAAAGAAATCTTAAATGTGGAAAGGCTAAATAGAGGCAAGAGAAAAAATAAATGACAATGAGGCAAACTGAAGCAAACAAGAAAGAAAATGTGATGAAATCAGAGAAAAGTTTAAGAAATGGGAGAAAAAGAGAATGAAAAATAGTAAAAGATTAACAAAAATAGGGAAAAGAAAAAGATGGAAGTGAAGAAAGATGAAGATGAAAGCAAGAAAGGAAAAAGAGCAAGATGAGATGCAAAGATAATTTGAGATGAAAGAAGATTGAAACGAAAAAAAAAGAAAGGTAACGGACAAATGAAGGAAGCAAAAAATTAATAAAATGAATGCATACATAGCAAAAATATGAGGTATAGAGTGGATTGAAGTATGAAAGGAAGAGTGAGAAAATGGTGTGAGTGAAAATAACATGGAAGATGCTGACTGGAAAGCGGGTGCAAAAGCGAGGAAGAAAATAGATGATAGGAAAGAGGAAAAGGAGACAGGTGGAGAAAAGTGAGTAAAAGGTACGATCCGAGATTATAGCAGTTGCAGAGGAAACTTGTGAGTGAAAGACTCTACATAAGGAGAGAAGTGGACGGCTAAAAGAGTCACAGAAAGAGTACTTTGGAATGCTGAGAGGAACATAGAAAAAGGTAAAAGTCAGAGAGGTGGATGTTTGAACCCTGGTAAAGCTGAAAACATTCAAGAGGGAAAAAAGAGAAATGAAAGTGATTGCTTGCGAGTCACGTGGAGATGACTACGAAATTGAAAGATTCAAGTGACAGTGATGGTGGCACAAATAGAAGTGGACATTCTAATCGCTATTGCAGCCCTGGCTTAAGGTTATCTGCCTTGATAATGTGTTGCATTCTACGTATTATGATTTACTCCTCGTGGGAATTCTAGGCATTATTATGGTTCTGGCAAAAGGTGTCCTCCTTTGGCATACTGTCTGCATTTTAGGCATTATGGGTCCCTGCATAAGGCAGCCCGTCTTGGCATTTTGTGAACTTCAGGGTATTATGAAACCCGTGATTTAAGGACAGAGGTCCTTCTTAGCACACTGTGTTGTGTCTTAGAAATCATGCTGGCCAATGCTAGGCATTATGATCTTGCATAATAGTGGTCCTGGCATAAAGTGGCTGTCCTTGCCATCGTGTGTGCATCCTTGTTATAATAGTGGTTGTCCCTCGCAAAATGGTGTCCTTGTCAACTTCAATTTTCAGTTGGTAGCTATTTCTTTTATTGAAATTTCTGCAAATGTACCATAGTTGTGCTGCAAGGGTAAGGGGCTAGAAATAGTGAAACCTTAGCTGCAGCGATGCTGGGAGCCAAGGAGTCATGAGGACAAGTCCTGCAGTGATGTCAAGAACTGTAATATTACTCCAACAGATGTATTGAGTCTAGGAGCTGCAGTGTGGTTCAGTATAAGTGAACAATAGATCCAAAAACTACTGTGTCTCCAGGAGCTGAATACATTCCACAGCCAAGATAATGTAAATAAGCCAGGATATGCTGAGCAGACAGGTTCGCAGTAGTAGTCATAGAGCAGGCGAAAGGGGACCAAGGAGCTTATGTATGCCATGTGTTGGAAATGGTGTACCTTCTTAAGTGGCAGAAGAGAAGAGGATCCACAAACTACCCGGAGCTGCAGGGAGCCCTGGAGCCACAGGGATAGTTTGAGCTGCAGGATCACTGCTCCTTCATAGACAGCTATGAGTTGCAGGCAGAGCCAGGAGCTGTAGGAAGGATTGAAATAGTAGCGGGGGAGGGGTTATTCACAGGCCATAAACTCTAGTGTGAGGCAGAAGCTAGACGGAGACAGGAAGGGCATGTGGTTCAAAGCTGAAGAGAAACAAGGAACTGCAGGACCAGAGCAGGTAAAACAATGATAGAAGTACCATGGGCTAAAGGGAACCCAAAACTCTGGAGCTGCAGAAGTGCTAAGAGTTAATATGAGCCCTCCGTCCATTCAGGACATGAGTAGAAGGCGGTAAAGTGAGCTCAAAGCCCTGGAGCTGCAGTGGGAGCCAGGAGCGGTGGATCAACAGTTGAGTTCAAGACGCACTGGAGCAGCATGGGTAGGACAGGTGAGCAAGGTCACAGAAGCATCAATAACACATGGGGCTGCACGGGGCATTGGTAACAAACTGAAGGAGGTATTTAGGAGCTACAGAGAATGTTGGTCTTTGGAGTGTAAGTTGCTGCATGTATGCTTTGCTGGATGCAAGACAAGGAAGACAAAGTGAATACCAGGTATATTTTATTGATCTTCACTCGCTGCTTCAACCGTCATGTCGTCCCGTCAGCAGTTCCACACACCAACGTTCTAAAGCAGCTTTCTTCGGTCTCAGGGCCATTCCATTACCTTGTGTGAGAGGGGAAGGAAGCTCTGTACCATTACTGCCTTTTAATTATAAACAAAACGTGTCACCGAACATAACATAACAATGATTCTAATTATAACATGCTTTCTGGGTTCTGCGCTCACATTGAACACAACTATGTATTGTGCTTCATCTCATGACTCTACAAATCTTTGTTCTTCATTTCTGTATTATTATATTATTATCTGTACAACTGCCTTCCTCATCATAGTCCTTACCTGATGAATGATCCCGTTCCCAAATCAGATTTTTAAGCTGCCCCCTTTCTCAAGTTATCAATTTCACAAAACTAAAACGAAACACAATATTCTCTCCTTTTTTTACCTTTCGTCTAGTTTATTATCCACATTATTCCATTTATAGAAACCTTTCTCTATCTTTTGATTATTTGACAGTTTTGGTTACAGTTTGACAATCTAAGTAGATAGGTCTTATTTTTAAATTGTGCATTAATCCACTAGACAATCTATCAAGTGACAGGGCATAAATTTTAGCTCTGTAACTCGTGCTAATAAAGTCAGCACAATGTACAACCTTTAGCCACAAACATGGAAAAGAGAAAAACTAATGTAGAAAGCTGCACTGACATGCATTTCAAATGTACACGTCGCTTGTATTTCAAACTCAACATTGGTGCCTTTCAAATTTAATCACATGCTATGTGTGATGTTGTGAAGTGTTTTGCAGAGTTGTTGTACCCAAAATAATAGTGGTGCTTTTTGATCAAAAATGTCCGTGATTGTGGTTGTTGTTGTTGCTGACAAGTCCATTGAAGCCTAGGACCCTGGGTTTATTGTCTGCAGTGAGGTGCCTGACATGAGACGTCGTTGACAGTGGCAATACATTTCTTTGAGTGAGTGTGAGTTGTGGTTGGTGCTTGGTGAATCCAAAAGGCCCAGAGAGAATCTATATCAATCAGGTGTCAGAATTGCTGGTCAAGTTTCACTTGTTGTGTGAGAGGGAAAGCTATAGTCAGAAGTGTAGCCCATATAGCTTTCAAAGCGATTGAGTTTGTACTTGTAGTGTGCAGACAGTTGTTGGTTTTTGCTCACAATATTTTGAATTAGGTGTGAGTTAGCGATTGTGTGAGACAATTGTAAAGTGATAGGAGATGCTGAGAGAAGTGAGTGTGATGTTATTTTGTGCCGTGCTTGTATAGGTCAGTTAGTGTGAAGCCGCGCTGGCACTGGTGGACAGTACTATGTTGCTATTGGTTGAGATCAGCTTGCGAAAAGAATTGTGAGATTGCATTTGCTTCCTGGGCTGATAGAAAATCATTGTGGTTAATTACATTTTTGAGAAAATGAAAATTTTCAAAGCCTTAAGAAGTGCGCTTTAGAGATTTGTTTATTCTAGTTACAGAAGGTGAAAAGGTAGCACCTGATCGAATACCAGCTTATCAAGTGTCAGAAATGAAAGGAGTATCAATCAGCATGCTTATGGGTTAAACCATGGTATAAAATAACTGAAAACGAGGGTTCTTTAGCTTTTCCTTGTTATGGAGCATGTAATCTGAGGATTTTAGATAGTTGGAGGAGAGTAATGTGCGGATCAAAGCCTCCTCCAAGACCCGCACAATCTGAAACCTTTTCTATTTGGGAACTTGTTGCAAGACAGAAAGAAACAAAAAAATTGACAACAGAATGTAGAAGGCAGTTAGGACATTAGGTAAAGCTAGATGGGATGCAGCACAGAAAAGGTGGAGAGCAGAGATATTAGATGGAGTGAGTATGTTTCCAGCCATTACAGAAGAAGGTGATGGGGTACAAAACCTAAGTAATGAAAGAAACAAATAGCAAAGATAGATCAGACACCAGAAAATGAGGGTAAGCCATAGTCAGAAGTGTAGCAGTTACATATGGGAGTGATTCAGAAGATGAGTTCATAAATCAGCTTCTGATGAATCATCCCCCATTATATCATTCAGTTGAAGAAGCAGTGCAGAATATAGTCCAGAATGTGCCAACTGCTCCAGCGACAAAGATCCCAGTTAAGACTGTTCCAGGTACACCTGCAAGTCCAGTAACGCAAGTGCCCTTGGTTTATTCACCAGTTCCAACTGTTAATACAGCACAGTCCATTATAAGCACAGTTGCAAACCATGTAATGCCAAGTCCTAAGGCGAACCAGATGGTGCAGACACCAAACGTGACTACACCTGTGCAGAGCTGTAATCAGAATCAGACTATGCCTATATATGCACCAGTGCAGATAATGTCAAATGTTTCCCCGAATCAAAGAGGACAGTCTTTCAGTATTGCATTTACAGTTCAAAGGACTGGAGTGCAAATTCCACAGAAGCAGACAAATTTGATCGGTACCTATGCACTAACAGTTCCTATGACTATAGGCCCAGTTGTAACATTGTATGCTTTGGGTAATCCTGGAGATAGTGACCAGTCAATGAATGCTTCAACAGTTCTCAAAACACCTGCCGTATCTGCAGGGATGTCGGCAATTGATATGCAGAAATCAATATATTAGATCAATTCGGAGATGGCGAGAATAGTTCCTTTTGTTCCAACTTTAACCCCTAAGCTAATTGCAGAACCTAACCAGATGTTAAATCAAGCAAGATAAGTATTTGATGTGAGGATTCCTCAGGAACCTCACTTCCTTACATGCCCCCACCATATCAGATTACAAGTGTACATTGCAGTACCCCGTAAAATATGCCCAAGACAAATAATATTAGTTTGCAAGCTCTTTCAGCACTGCAGTTAACTGATTGGTTAAGTAATTTGAGCCCACAAGGAGGGACAAGCGGAACAAATCATAACATTAGATCAGAAGAGACACCGGAAAGAGACAGAACACTGAATGTACCAAAATTAAAATTAGAAATAAATGAGCTAATTATAGGAACCCTAGAGATGGAGTGTTTAGAAACATACACAGAAGATGAGTTGCAATTAATGTCCAAAGATGATGCCCAACGTGCAGGACTGACTTACAAGAAGTTAGCAGAATTGGCTGAAAAATGTGAAGTGGATTTAGAAAAGTCTAAACCTTTAAAGAGAAGTTACAGATTAGAGTTCAGTAAGAAAGATATTCAGAATATGACATCACCTGGAATGAGAATAAACATTATGGAATTTGTCTTCAGCTGGAGCAAATCATGCTAAAGACCCTGTGAAAATGATGCCTATGAGAGAAATACCAGGTGGTCATTCATAATAAATGATTACCCAAGACTGAGAGAGGAACTAGTGGAATGGTATAAGAAGACAGAGAGACCTATGAACCTTTCAAAATGACTGTGGGAAGATCTGAACACATTATTTGACATTGTGGTTCCAGTTGATTATGGCTACCATTTTCCCAGATTTGTGGACAGAGTGCAAGACGTGTTGACTGGTTAGATCGTGAACCCCCAAGATATTCAGTAACAGGTATGCCATCTGAAGAGGTGAGTAAAAAGTATTATAAATATTATAGTATAATACAGTAATTGAATTCCAGAAATACAAAGCTTCCCTGATAGATGCTGATTGGCAGAAAATTGACAGGACAGCACAGAAGAAAAGAGATCATTTATGCATAATATGAGAGATTGCTACAAGCTTTCAAACAGCACAGTGGTACTAAAATTATTGATCTGAATGACATGAGTCATTTTGTATTTAGGAGTGTGCAAGGATTGAAGCCCGAAATTAGTTTTATGATACAGCAGTTTTAATTTGTCGGCAGAACAAGCCCATTGATGACATCATGCAGTATGCGAGCTACTGTAGTGATGAAATTGAATTGAAACAGGACATTTGAGGGAGAAATTGATGGTGGTTTGATTGAAAGATGTAAATACAGGAAATCAGAATCCACTGATGATGGTGAACACAGGTGGAATGCAAGGAGTGCAACAGCAAGTTAGCAATGTGGTTCAAGAGGTAGAGGACTTGTTACTCATGTAGACAAGAATGGAAATGTGGTCAATGTTCAGTCATTGAAGAAAACAAGTCCACCTCATGCTCACAAATATTATGGACATTGGTGGAGGGAATGTCCCAATAATAATGTAAATAAATTGGTGAGAATGCTGGAGTTGTTGAGACTCAAGGTAACAATCAGGTTCAAACTCAGAGAGTCCAAAGACCCTGAATTCCAATTGTACAATTGTCCCCAGTACAAAAGTACCATAAGGTTCCATAAGCCACGATGCCACAGAAGCAGGTGATTGTTCCTCAGCAAAAAATGAATCAGAAAACAAAAGTATATGTGAAACAAATGGCAAATGCAAATGTAAATCACATAGATTCACAATTTCCCTTAATTGACTGAAGTGATGAGGAATTTTTACAAACATTCCACAGTGATAGTTCTGATGATGAGGAATTCATGTAAGCCACATCCTTAGAAGTGGATCAACATGGTCTCTATGTAAATGCCAATGCTATGGGACATGACGTGTCATTCTTGGTCGACACTGGAGCTACATGTTCCACTGTGAGAACAGCAGAAGAACCAGACTTGCCCCTATCAGGAAGAAGAATTCAGGTTGTAGAAGTAGCAGACAAGCAATTGACAAACCCTGTGACAGAACATATCCCAGTTAAAATAGGTTCATTTGAAGACAAGCACCAGTTTGTGGTTTACAATTCAAGTCCAGTAAACTTGTTAGGACATGACCTGTTGTTCAAGCTAAAGTGTTCCATTAGCTTTACACCCAATGGAATTAAAATGCAAAAAAATGAGAAAGAAGATGTACCTTGTAAATATGTAGAGCAACCCAAGAGTCACGCTGTATTTAGTGATGACATGTAATGATTTGCCAGAAGAATTGCAGGAAATAGTCATTCTTGCGGTTTGGGATTTTTCAGAAAAAGACATTGGTTTCATAAAAGGAAGTGAGCCAGTCCAAATCACAGTGAAGTCAAATGCAGTGTATCCGAGAATACCAGACTATAACATGACATCCAAGATAGTTGAAGGTATAACACCCTTAATACGGAGTCAGATTGAGAAAGGTTTTAGGAAATTTTGGGAAGCCCTTGTAATTCTCCTATTTTCGGATTGCGGAAGCCCAATAGAAAATACTGCATAGTTCAAGATTTGAGAAAAGTGAACAAACTTGTCGTTAAATGTTGTTCTGTGGTACTGAATCCAGCAGTGATTTTGTTCCAGATTCCCTGTGAAGCAGAATGGCTGACAGTCACTGACTTGTGTCAGGCATTTTCTTCCCTTCTCCTCCACAAGGAAGGTCATTTCCTATTTTCATTCAGATTTCATAGTCCTATTTTAACATGGTTTCATACTCCTCAGGGCTATGCGGAATCGCCACCCATCTTTAATCAGATTTTAAAGAAGAACTTATAGTCCCTTAGGATGCCCTATCATTTACTCTTAGTGCAGTATATTGACGAGCTGTTGGTTGTGTCATATACATAAAAAGCCTGCAGAAGGGATACCATATCTGTCTTGAATCACTTAGGAGAAAATGGACACACAGTTTCCCCTGCAAAGTTGCAGTACTGTCCAAAGGAAGTCCAATACATAGGTCACCACTTTGAGAAAGGTGCAAGAAAGGTGTCCCAAGAGAGAATTTAAGCCATCATGCAGATGAATCCCACAGTTACTCAGAGGGAAGTCAGAATGTTCCTGGTAATAGTTGGCAACTGCCACCAATGGACTGCAAATTTTTCCCTCCTGTCCAAGCCCTTACAAAGATTGACACACAAGGATGTTTCTGATCCTCTACCATTTGATGACGAATGCATGAAAGTTTTTACTGAGCTGAGAGGAAGCTTCTGCTGATGCCTGAATACAGCAAATGTTTTTCTTTATTTTGCTGTGAGAGGGAAGGATGTGCTGTTTCTGTTTTGAGACAGTAACATGGAAGTTCCAACAAGCCTGTGGCTTATTTTGAAGCCTCGCTTGATCCTGTAGCTGCTGCGTGGTCGGGCTGTCTAGGAGATGTGGCAACGCTGAGCTTTGGCACTGAGCAGTGTGAAGGCATTGTTCTGAGCCACCCGCTGAACTTTTTTATTCCACATTCAGTGGAGATTTTACCCACCTGTACCAAGACACAGGGCCTGATTCTGACCTTGGCGGTCTTTTCGCAAGACCGCTGAGTTACCGCCGCGGCAAAGACCGCCGACCACGGCGGTATGCCGCTGCGCGTATTCCGACCGCTGGGAGCGTTCCGCCGGAATACCGCCAGCAGCCACACTGGCGGTCGGCGGGAAAGTGGAGACTGGTCAACCTCCACCGCCACGCCAGCAGAACACCGCCCCCAGAATTACGACCCACATTTCTGTGTGGCGGTCTTCTGTTGGCGGTCTTCTGTTGGCGGTCACGTCCCTATGGCTCCCGTCGCCTCCCGGAGGACCAACGCACAAGGTAAGTTGATCGTCCGTGAGGGGAGGGGGTGGGGGGGTGTTGTGTGATGTGTGCGTGCATGGGGGTGTGTAGAGGGGGTGTGTGAGTGCGTGCATGCGGGCGGGGGGTGCTGCTGTGCCTTTGGACAATGTGTGTAGTTCGGCGGGTGCGCATGTCGGCATGTATGTGTGCGGGTATGTGCCCCCGTTGTGTATGTGTGTGTGTAGGGGGTGTGCATATGTGCATGTTGGGGGTGCGTGCATGTCGGGGTGCGTGTATGTGCATGTCGGGGTGGGGGGGGGCAGGGGGTTCGTACCACCTCTGGGGGGTGGCAGTGGGGTGGAGGGTGTGGGGGGAGGACTCGTGGGGGGCAGTGGGGGGTGGGGGAGACCCCTATCAGTGCCAGGGAAGGAATTCCCTGGCCCCGATAGTGCCTACCGCCATGGTTCGCATGGCGGTTCCCGACCGCCAAAAACCGCGGCGGTAAGCAGGGTCATGATGCGGTTGGCGGTCTTGGGTCGACCGCCGGGCCGGAGTGTGCGAACTCCAGCCCGTCGGTCATGACCGCCGTGGCGGTCGGAGTGGGGAAGTGGCGGTCGATCGCGGCGGTGACCGCCGCGGTCAGAATGCAATTTTTTGGACCGCCGGTCTGTTCGCGGTCCAACCGCCGCCTCTCCGCCGACCGCCAAGGTAAGAATCAGGCCCACAGTATCTTACAAGTGCTTTTTAGAATCGCTATGAACAGGTGATCCCTGTATCTCCGAATGTAAATATAAAGCCTTGTACTGTCTTGAATATGGCTACCCTTTTGCCAGCTTCTGTTGAAAATGCAAGCAACTGCGAGAATGAGGTTGAGCATGGCTGTCTTGATATGACTGAACTGTGCACAAAACCAAGACCCGATATTGAAGATGTCCCTTTGGACAAAAGTGACTATGTCCTTCGCATTGATGGCTCCTGTTTAAGAGATCTTGAAGGTGCCCTGAGAGCTGGTCATACAGTTTCAACAGTCTCAGGTATGATGGAAGCTTCATGGCTTCAAGGCGTCTTTTCTGCCTAAGTAGCTGAATTGATTGGTCCTACTAGAGCATGCTGTATTTTTTAACAGCTCAAAGTGGCCATATTCACTGATAGTCAATATGGGTTTAGTGTCATTCATGATTTTGGATAGTTGTGGCCCCAGAGAGGCTTCGTGACCTCTTCTTGATCACCTATCTGAAAAAAGGTGACAAAGTAAATCAGTTGCTGAAAGCATTACAGTTACCTGGGAAAACTGCAGTTGTAAAATGTGCAGCTCACCAAAAATCAAATAATTACATATCATTTGAAACTACTTATGCTGACAAAGTTGCAAGGTATTCTGCCTTGCATTGCCCTTCCTTTAATGAAGAAGTGAGATATGGAAATCACGATGAGACAAATCAAAATTTATTTTTTATGACAGCCATTGATATTTGGAAAGAAGTCAAGAGATTGCACGATGAAGGGACAGATGAAGTGAAGCAAGGTTGGACTAGAGAAGGATGTGTCCAGAGGAATGAGGATGATGTTTGGGTTTTGAGTGAGGGCAAAGCAGTATTGCCAAATAGGTTATTGTTCCGATGGCGAGATACTACCATAGACAGACTCACATTGGTAGAGATTGTAGGAAAGTACCATCTTGCCTGGCATGTTACCCCCATTTTTCACTGTATATATTTTGTTTTAGTTGTATGTGTCACTGGGTCCCTGCCAGCCAGGGCCCCAGTGCTCATAAGTGTGCCTGAATGTGTTACCTGTGTTATGACTAACTGTCTCACTGAGGCTCTGCTAATCAGAACCTCAGTGGTTATGATCTCTCATTTCTTTCAAATTGTCACTAACAGGCTAGTGACCAATTTTACCAATTTACATTGGCATACTGGAACACCCTTCTAATTCCCTAGTATATGGTACTGAGGTACCCAGGGTATTGGGGTTCCAGGAGATCCCTATGGGCTGCAGCATTTCTTTTGCCACCCATAGGGACCTCTGACAATTCTTACACAGGTCTGCCACTGCAGCCTGGGTGAAATAACATCCACGTTATTTCACAGCCATTTTACACTGCACTTAAGTAACTTATAAGTCACCTATATGTCTAACCTTTACCTGGTAAAGGTTGGGTGCTAAGTTACTTAGTGTGTGGGCACCCTGGCACTAGCCAAGGTGCCCCCACATTGTTCAGGGCCAATTCCCCGGACTTTGTGAGTGCGGGGACACCATTACACGCGTGCACTACATATAGGTCACTACCTATATGTAGCTTCACAATGGTAACTTCAAATATGGCCATGTAACATGTCTATGATCATGGAATTGCCCCCTCTATGCCATCCTGGCATAGTTGGCACAATCCCATGATCCCACAGGTCTGTAGCTCAGACCTGGGTACTGCCAAACTGCCTTTCCCGGGGTTTCACTGCAGCTGCTGCTGCTGCCAACCCCTCAGACAGGTTTCTGCCCTCCTGGGGTCCAGCCAGGCTTGGCCCAGGAAGGCAGAACAAAGGACTTCCTCAGAGAGAAGGTGTTACACCCTCTCCCTTTGGAAAATGGTGTTAGGGCTGGGGAGGAGTAGCCTCCCCCAGCCTCTGGAAATGCTTTCATGGACACAGATGGTGCCCATTTCTGCATAAGCCAGTCTACACCGGTTCAGGGACCCCTCAGCCCTGCTCTGGTTCAAAACTGGACAAAGGAAAGGGGAGTGACCACTCCCCTGACCTGCACCTCCCCTGGGAGGTGCCCAAAGCTCCTCCAGTGTGCTCCAGTCCTCTGCCATCTTGGAAACAGAGGTGCTGCTGGCACACTGGACTGCTCTGAGTGGCCAGTGCCAGCAGGTGACGTCAGAGACTCCTTGTGATAGGCTCCTTCAGGTGTTGCTAGCCTATCCTCTTCTCTAAGTAGCTAAACCCTCTTTTCTGGCTATTTAGGGTCTCTGTCTTTGGGAATTCCTTAGATAACGAATGCAAGAGCTCATCTGAGTTCCTCTGCATCTCTTTCTTCACCTTCTGCCAAGGAATCGACTGCTGACCGCGCTGGAAGCCTGCAAAACTGCAACAAAGTAGCAAAGACGACTACTGCAACTCTGTAACGCTGTTCCTGCCGCCTTCTCGACTGCTTTCCTGGTGGTGCATGCTGTGGGGGTAGTCTGCCTCCTCTCTGCACTAGAAGCTCCGAAGAAATCTCCCGTGGGCCGACGGAATCGTCCCCCTGCAACGGCAGGCACCAAAGAACTGCATCACCGGTACCTTGGGTCTCCTCTCAGCACGACGAGCGAGGTCCCTTGAATCCAGCAACTCTTTCCAAGTGACTCCCACAGTCCAGTGACTCTTCAGTCCAAGTTTGGTGGAGGTAAGTCCTTGTATCCCCACGCCAGACTGCATTGCTGGGAACCGTGACTTTTGCAGCTACTCCGGCCTCCGTGCACTTCTGGCGGAAATCCTTTGTGCACAATCCAGCCTGGGTCCACGGCACTCTAACCTGCATTGCACGACCTCCTAAGTTGTCCTCCGGCGGCGTGGGACTCCTTTGTGCAACTTCGGGAGAGCACCGTTTCACTCCACATTGTAGTGCCTGTTCCGGCACTTCTGCGGGTGCTGCCTGCTTCTGAGAGGGCTCCTTGTCTTGCTTGACGCCCCCTCTGTCCCTAGACGCAATTGGCGACATCCTGGTCCCTCCAGGGCCACAGCAGCATACAAAAACCCTAACTGCACGATTTGCAGCTAGCAAGGCTTGTTGGTGTTCTTTCTTCAGGAAAACACTTCTGTACAACTTTCCACGGCGTGAGGGATCCGTCCTCCAAAGGGGAAGTTCCTAGCCCTTGTCGTTCCTGCAGAATCTTCAGCTTCTACTGACCAGTAGCAGCTTCTTTACACCCACAGCTGGCATTTCCTGGGCATCTGCCCATCTCCGACTTGCTTGTGACTTTTGGACTTGGTCCCCTTGTTCCACAGGTACCCTCGACTGGAAATCCATTGTTGTTGCATTGCTGGTTTGTGTCTTTCCTGCAGAATTCCCCTATCACGACTTCTATGTCCTTTGGGGAACTTTAGTGCACTTTGCACTCACTTTCAAGGGTATTGGGGTGGGCTATTTTTCTAACCCTAACTGTTTTCTTACAGTCCCAGCAACCCTCTACAAGGTCACATAGGTTTGGGGTCCATTCGTGGTTCGCATTCCACTTTTGGAGTATATGGTTTGTGTTGCCCCTATCCCTATGTGTCCCCATTGCATCCTATTGTAACTGTACATTGTTTGCACTGTTTTCTAATACTATTACTGCATATTTTGGTATTGTGTACATATATCTTGTGTATATTTGCTATCCTCATACTGAGGGTACTCACTGAGATACTTTTGGCATATTGGGGCTCATTCTGAGCCTGGCGGGCGGCGGGAGCCGCCCGCCTGGAGGGAGCCGCCAAATGACCGCACCGCGGTCAAAAGACCGCGGCGGCCATTCAGACATTTCCTCTGGGCCGGCGGGCGCTCTCCAAAAGAGCGCCCGCCGGCCCAGAGGAAATGCCCCTGCAACGAGGACGCCGGCTCAGAATTGAGCCGGCGTAGTTGCAGGGGTGCGACGGGTGCAGTTTGCACCCGTCGCGTATTTCAGTGTCTGCATTGCAGACACTGAAATACACAGTGGGGCCCTCTTACGGGGGCCCCTGCAGTGCCCATGCCATTGGCATGGGCACTGCAGGGGCCCCCAGGGGCCCCGCGGCACCCCCTACCGCCATCCTGTTCCTGGCGGGAGACCCGCCAGGAACAGGATGGCGGTAGGGGGTGTCAGAATCCCCATGGCGGCGGAGCGCGCTCCGTCGCCATGGAGGATTCCCCCGAGCAGCGGGAAGTCGCCAGGAGACCGCCGACTTCCCGCTTCTGACCGCGGCTGAACCGCCGCGGTCAGAATGCTCGTGGGAGCACCGCCAGCCTGTTGGCGGTGCTCCCGTGGTCGGTGGCCCTGGCGGCCACCGGCCGCCAGGGTCAGAATGACCCCCATTGTCATAAAAATAAAGTACCTTTATTTTTAGTATATCTGTGTATTGTGTTTTCTTATGATATTGTGCATATGACACTAGTGGTACTGTAGGAGCTTCACTCGTCTCCTAGTTCAGCCTAAGCTGCTCTGCTAAACTACCATTATCTATCAGCCTAAGCTGCTAGACACCCTATACACTAATAAGGGATAACTGGGCCTGGTGCAAGGTGTAAGTACCCCTTGGTACTCACTACAAGCCAGTCCAGCCTCCTACAGAGATGCAATAATTAGAACATTCAGACAAACATGGCACAACCCTAGATTAAGATTGGTTGTAGGGGTAGTGTGTCACAGATGTGTAATGTGTCAACAGATGAATGTAGGAAAACGCGCAGTTGTTGCAATGAGTCATATAAGAAGATCGGGAGGAACTTTCAACCAAATGCAACTTGATTTCATTAAATTGCTAATGTGCAAATTGTTGAGATATGTGTTGGTGGAGGTGTGTGTTTTCTCCGGTTGGGTCGAGGATTACCCCGCCAGAGGAAATTATAGCCTTACAGGTGAAAAACTGCTATTGAGGGAACTGATACCTCAAGTCAGTTTTCTGACTTCTCTGGAGTCATACCAAGGGACTCATTTCAAAAGTGAGCACCTTACATTGTTGGTGCTGCACTACAAATTGAAAAAAGATTGCATTTCAGTTACAAACCAGAAACCTCAGGTCTGGTAGAGCAGATAAATGGAACACTGAAGTCTTGACTGGCAAAAGTATGCATCAACAACACTGAAATGGCCAGATTCATTGCTGCTTGTCCAGATGAGTGTGCAAAGCACACCTGACAGAAAGACAGGCTTGTCGCCTCACAAGATCATTATGGGGCGAGTTATGAGATTGCCAGCAATGCCTGTGAATGCTTTTGTGAACATTACAGATTACTTGGTTCTGGAATATTGCAAAGGACTAGCTGTTGTGGCTCACTCTTTATCTCTCCGGATTGGCAAAGCAACTGTGCAACCACAACAAGAATTTTGTCACAACCTGACTCCTGGCACATGGGTGCTGGTGAAGAAGCATGTAAGAAAGACATGCTTGGAGCAGCATTGGAAAGGACCTTACCAGGTTGTTCTGGTTGCCATGACAGCTGTAAACTGTGCTGGTCTTCCTAACGGGGTTCACATGAGCCACACATGCAAAGTTCCAAGTCCCCTTTACAAAATAGTGCCAGTTCCTGAAGGGTCGGTTACAGTGAGAGAAAGGGTCCAGGTCAGCCAAGCTATGAGGACTGGACAAATGGCTAATGCAGAGCATGCACAGTCTGGTTTATCAAAAGCAGTTGAAGGTAGGTACAGAAGGGTTCAGACAGAGTCAGGTGACTGCTACTAGCTCAGATTACATTGAAATACCAGTAGTGGAAGAGTAAAGAGTTGTTACCGGAGACCAGTGGCCCAAGAAAAGCACCAAGCCATTGATAAAAGTGCCTCCTACTATTGCTGAATTAACCGAAGAATCAGAGCAAAGTGATGGTGAAACTGAAGTTTGTGTGCAAGGCGGTCAAAAAAAAAAAGAGTGCCAAGTAGCAGATACTCTGCTCCTGAATCGACTTATTTCACTACTGATGACTGGGAAAAGAAGTATGTTGTCTTTTGTGATGACAATTTGAATCCAGCTGAACATTTTGGAAATTTAGATTGCTCTAGAACTGAACTTCGAAGTTTCATTGCCACTTGATCAACAGAGACATTATTTGCTGGAAGTGCTAATCAGTGATTATCAGATGGTTTAATATTAAAGACATTTGAACTTTCAGTTGGAACTTTAGAATTTTTGTAAATAAGAAGAGACTTTGATGAACTTTTGAATTTTGGGTTTGGGAAGATAGTGTTTTTGAAATTGCTTTGCTCATATATAACGAAAAAGACTGAATGAGACTGAAATAATTGAAAGTCACTTTTGCATTTTTTATTTATTTTTCAATTCAATATATTTTGTTCTGAGTCTAGACAAGCCATAAATTCTGATAACCGTAAAGTAATAAATGTAAGTGTGTGTGTGTGTGTAGGTTTAGCAGTATGTGTGATTGTGATCAGATTGATGAATATTGGATTGAGTTTGCATGTTAGTAATGAGAGTGAGAAAGCTTTGCTTACACATGCCCCAAATTCAAAAGATTCATTCACAAATCAAGGTCCCCTATATGAGGATGAGAAACCTTTACACACAGATAGTTCTAAGGGAGATTTGACATCAAATGTATATTACAGATTATTATGTGAGTACATTAAAACCATGGAGGTGCTAAACTGCTATGTTTGTATAATAATCCCTTCATCAGTACAGGAAGAAATCATTTGTCACAGTTTACCAGTAACATATGACACATGACATTTCCTGTATTCTATTATTAACAGGGCTGTATGATCAGGGGTATGATCAATACTCCTATTCAAACTAAAAGCTAGTGTTTTCTTTCATGCCTATTATGAAGCACCTGAGTAGTATTGCTAAAGCAAATAATATTGACATTCAGGGAGGATTCCTCAACCCTACCCTGACATTTGGAACAGCATACACACACAAAGAATAATTTCACCTGTCTACTTTGTTCAGTAGAAAAAGAGTTCATTGGACACGTTGATGACAGAAAAAGGGCAATTAAAGCAACAATAGAAAAAGGAGTAGTTTTACAAAAATGGGAAAGAGATACAACTCATTCAGTGTCTGACCATCAGGGAATTTTAGCTTTATATTGGCAACATGTAGGAAAATTATGTGTAAGTAGCCCGAAGGTAAAGACAGATACACAATTTGTAGGAACTAGCAAATGTAGACATGTTTTGGTGTTCAAAAGCACTTGGACCTTTATGTTGAATGGACAGGATCCAGCCATATCAGGTGTTTATTTTATTTGTGGGAGGAAAGCTTATTACTAGCTGCTGGAAGGCTGGAATGCAACTTGTTACCTGGGAGTAGTTTTGCCAAACATGTATCATGTGGACAGCATTAATGAACCAGTCTGGGGTGGGAAATCAAACACCAGAGTTAAAAGAGGAAGAAATGCCTCAGAGACAGTGGGAGATATATTTGGTGTCATGATTCCCTCAGTGGGAGTTATCTTGAATGATCTCAAGATTATGAAGTTGACAACCATAGTAGAAAAACTAACAAATGGATATGCCAGAGCTGTTATCTTATGTACACGGAAATGGTTGCTGTGAGATCAATGGTTTTGCAAAATTGTCTTCTGTTAGGCATCTCACTCGCAAAGGACAGCAATCTGTAAAACATTACCTCTGTAACATTGCCTGATAATAGTAAGGAGATAAGAAATTACATTGCAATCATGACTGACCTGAAGAGAGATCTGTAAAATCTGATGGACACAGGTGCACTGTAGGCAATTGGAAATGGTTTCTCAGCCATGGGAAATGGTTCAGAGACCTGGGAAAGGGGATAGTAGGAACCATCTTAAGACTCCAATTGATTGTGATTTTGTGTACTACAGGTACACTTGCATTTTACAAACTGTACAGGATACTGAAAGAGAAAAGAGCAAAAAATAGGCAGATGAAAGAGGAAATAGAAATGGAGAAAAGGAGCAGCATTTATTATTGTAATCTGAAGAAAATGGAAAACTACAGCAGACCTTACCAAAATAAGACTTTAAGACTCTGAAATGGCCCACTGAAAGGAGAATTTGGCCTTTTTGTGATGCCGTATTTTACCCTAAAATGAGGGACTGATAGAGCATATATTTTAGCTCTGTTCCTCGTGCTATTAAAGTCAGCAGACTGTGACAAACTTTAGTCACAAACGTAGATGAGAGAAAAAATAACGTAGAAAGCTGCACTGACACCCATTTTAAATGTACACATCGCTTGTATTTCAAACTCAACATTGGTGCCTTTCTAATTTGATCACATGCCAGAAAGTTAACAGTAATGGTAAAATGTAATTTAGACTCTAGACTAAGGCCTTCATTATCAGTTTGGTGGCTTTTGGGCAAGACCGCCATGCGAAATGGCACCACCATACCAGCAGTGGTGGCAGTATAGCAACCACCAGATTACGAGTCACAAAACCCCATCCACCCAAACACAGACACAAAACCAACACCGCCAGGTCAATCCACAGCGAAAGAGTAACTGATCAACCACTGGCCCCGCCGACACTATTCCGACCGTCATATTAAGAGGCAACCTCCAGCACAGCAGAACATGTACAGCAGAAAACATTGGTGGTTCGCACCGCGGCGGAACAAAAAGGCACCGCAGAAAGTAGCCAACACCACATTGGGTAGTTCAAATATCCAACACCTGATAACAATACACACACCACGCACACCTGACCACGCCACCATATAACCCCCCACCAACAATCCCTTGGGACAGATACAAGCAGCCACAGCCACACCCGAGACGAAGCATACCTCAAACACAGCAAACAAATATCACACAGCACACATAGCACAAATCAACACCACAGCTCACCAGCACACACAGCCAAATACCCCACCATCACCACACACCCCGCACTGCACCTGACACACACAACACGTACCCACCCCACAACATATCACACCAGAAGCACCCACGGTTCACCAACAGTGAGTTGCAGGTCATGGTGGATGAGATCATCAGAGTCGAGCCACAGCTCATGGGAGTCCAGGTACAGCAAACATCCATAGCCAAAAAGACAGAGTTGTGGCAGAGGATCGTTGACAGGGTCAACGCAGTCCGCACATACCCAAGACAAGGGATGACATCAAAAGAGGTAGAACGACCTCAGGGGGAACGTCCGATCCATGGCTTCCAGGCAGAGGATAGCCAGAAACAAGACTGGCGGTGGGCCCCCACCTTCTCCCCTTCAGTTGACTTCCTGGGGGGAGAAGGTCCTGGACATCTTGCATCCTGAGGACCTGACTGGCATCAGCAGAGGGCTCGACTCTCTCTGGTAAGCCAGCAATACCACCCAAACACCAACCACCTGTGCTCAGCATGGCTCTCCACCACTCTCCAACCCACTGCAACTCATCCCACTACCCCGTCCCAAACAGCCCACGCCCCTCCTCTGCAAGCCGCCCTACCTCACTCCCACCATCCCTACACACCCCTCTAATGCGTGGATGTCAATTACACTGTGAAGAATCACAGCTCCCACAATTCTAACCAAATGAATGTCTACATGGCAGCAGCTGTCATTGCCAGCACTGGGAAGCTAGTCAACCCACTGCATGCATCACAACAGGGACATAACAACTACAGTCCCACAACTTACATCTACCGTATCCTTCCACAGGTACCCCTGCCACTGACACCCTGCAGAGAATGGCAGGCTCAGATATCCCTCCCCTGAATGAAGGCCCCACTGGATGTCTGGATGAGGATGACTTGCCTAGGCCATCTGGGGCCACTGAACAGTCCACCAACGCCACACCCACCCTGGACACACCGGACGCCCCTACCCATGTGGCAACAACACCACAGCCAGACCCTGAACCCAAAACCTGTGCTCCAGGGACCCATCAATCAGAGGTGTGCCCTATATTACAGAGGCAAGGGTCAAGGGCACCCACCCTAGACAATGAAGGCCCTGCTGCTACTGGGAGTGGGCACACTGTGTGAGGGGCACAGGGGCCAGGGGTAGTGGGAGAGGAACTGTGGGCCAAGGTACAGGACAGCCACACTAAATGACTGCCCAGGAGGGCCTCAACCAAGCCCTGGTTGTATACCAGCAAACCCAGGATACAGTGGCTCAAATCCTCGCTACTGTGCAGGAGACCCAGCGGCTGTAGGGGCAATACCATCAGGAGGCCATGCAGCAGTGGCAGGCCCACAATTCCACCATGGCCTCCATAGTAGGGGTGCTCAGGGACCTGACCACTATCATTTGTGAGTCCACCATCCACCAGCAGGCCCGTACCACTGGCCACATCCCATCACAGCCCTCCACGTCAGTGGCAGCCCGTTGCATGGAGGCTCCCCCACATGGCTCGCAGGACACCAGCACCCTGACTCCTGTAGCTGAGGAACCGCCAACGCAAGCAAGGACGTCCAACTAGATATACTGCCGAGATGGCCAGACCACGACCACTGCCAGGAAGTGACCCTCTCCTGAACATTCTCCCTTGTGGGTGACTGTGACACCCTATTGACTGTCCACTCCCATATCTCCATCTACCCATAGCCAGCACACTGGACCCGGACTACCTACAGCTGGACTCATCACTCTGATGATCTTCGCTACCATGATCCCACTCATCACCCCTTACACTTGTATATACCAAATAAACAACAATTGAGCACAGTTAATGTCTACTTATTTATTTGTCAAGAGTACGCATTGAACTGGCAATACGTGTACAACTGCCAATCTATCACCCAACTCATTCATGGGAGGGTGACAGTGGAGGGAGCAAAATCCCAGGAGGACGGACATATAGCAGGCAGTCGTTGGACATATGTGTCAATGGATGCAACAGGCCAAGCAGGGACCACAGAACACCACAACATTGCACTTAAAGTAGAGCAAGACAGGGACAGCAATCACTGTAGGAGTCACAGATGCCAACTCCACACAAATGCACTGTAGCAACAGGAATCCATTGCCGATATGCCAGTCAGGTCCACAACCTTATGGCCAGTACCTACACACAATAACAACACATACCAACCCAATGGTCCAACCCGCACAGCACCCAGCATCAGACATGTCCCTATACCCACTGTCACCAACAACAATGTAGCACTGCCACCCAAAGTCAAATCCCAGGATTGATGCTGCACACATGCAACAACCCTGTGTGGCACACACTAAGCACCTGCCATGGCAGCTCAAGGAACATACTACATACACATTGATGGCAAAAGTGCACCAGCCCAACAGCTGCCTGACTATGGGCCTGACCTGTACAACTGTGTCTACCTAAGTCATGGGCACATGTGACACCCCCCCAACCCACTCAGAGTCAGAGCTGAAACTGATAGCGTAAGTGGTCACAGACAACAAGTGGCATCAGGGACAAGGCAGACAGTTGTAGAGGACACACACCACACAGTTTACACATACCTGCATCTCAGCCGAAGTAATGTTGAATCAGCTGTGCCCTGGTTGTCAGCTGCATCCTCATCATCCCCCTCTTCATACCTCCCCATGTCCCCTTCGTCAGCCACTGGCACAGATACCACCTCCTCTGCATCCAGCAAAGAGATGTGACACCTCAGGGCCAGATTGTACAGCAGGCCACAATGATCAGGCACACCTTCTGTGGGTTGTAGAGCAGGGCACCCCCAGAGACATGCAAACACCGGAACCTGGCCTTCAGCAGACCAAAACATCTCTCAATGACCCATCTAGAATGACCGTGGGCCCCATTGTAACAGTCCTCTACAGCTGAGTTTGTATGCCTCACAGTTGTCATGAACCAAGGCAGGTTGGGATAGCCAGAGTCACTTGTGTGTATAGACAGAAGAGGCATGTGAAGACCAGGAGGGCAATAGGGCAGGGACACAAGGGTGCAGAGAGCTGAGGGCCACACTTTTGCAGGGGTACATACTGACAAGCCAGGCCCGGTCCCTCTGGAGTTGTGCCATCATGTGTGGGACGCTGCTGTTCCGCAGGATGTAGGAATCGTGCACGGAGCCTGTGTACCTTCCATCACCTGCGAAATGTACTGGTCCACGAGACACACCACCTGCACACTGACTGAATAAAAGTGTTTGCGGTTTCTGTACACCTGTTCATTCCTCCTGGTTGGCACCAGGGCAACGTGAGTGGCATCAACCACTCCAATCACATGTGGGACATGTGCTACATTGTAGAACACAGTTTTGACATTGGCCAATTCTGCATGTTGGGGGAACTGGATGTAGCTGGACATATGTTTCATCAGGGCACACAGTACATCCCTCAGGACGTTGCTGAACATGGGCTGTGATATCCCACCTGCGAAGCCCACTGTGACCTGGATGGAGCCTGAAGCAAGGTATTGGAGGACTGACAACACCTGCACTGTGGGAGGGATGGCATTGGGATGGCCAACGGAAGGCAATAGATCCGGCCGCAACTGGGCCACCAGTTCCATTATGGTCACACGGTCCAGGCAATAGGTCTGGATAATTTGACATTCCTCCAGGGTGGCAAGGTCAACTAGGGGCCTGTACACCGGTGCATTTCTCATCCTCAACTGTGCATAGTACCTGGGAACAGGAGAGAGTTGGTTCAATGTTGTGCACCATAGATACATGATGCACTAACTTTCACACACATTACACATTGGAAATGTAAATTGGTAGCCTCCTGTCTGCATGCATGGTACAGGTGGAAGTGAGATCATCTCGCCGGCGTAACACGTCATGGCAGAAGGCGATCCTGACAGCCGTGCAACTCACCATTGGTTCACACTGTTGCTAGTGCGAGGCAGGAGCCAATGGTGATCGCCACCGTCAGTGACGTTGATGTCCGCAGCGGCCGTGACTGCCATTTCATTTGCTCATGCTCACTTGACTCCTGAACCTCGTGCACTGAAGACCTCCACTGCGTGTGCTGCTGTGTACGGACTCTGGTAGCCAAGATGACACGTCCTGCAGGAGACAGGGCCCCAGCCTTCACCTATGATGAGTTGGAGCACCTTGTGGATGGGGTCCTGCCCCTGTATGGAGAGTTGTATGGGGCAGCAGGTGAGCCCATTGTCCTGTATGTGAGTTGTGCACTTGGGGATGGGAGCCTTGGTGGGTGGCAGTGCGAATGGAGCATGGATATGGGGATATGTTGGCTGACGACGTGTGGGTGTGGAAGTGTGATGTGTGCTGTCCACTACTGTCCCAGGGATGCCACTCCACATGACAGTGCTCTTCTGTTTGTGTCTCCCATGCATGTCAGCACCCATCAGAAAAAGGGGATTTGGAGTGCCATCGCCAAGCAAGTGTGGACCCTGGGGCTCCATGCCCAGTGGAGCACCCACTGCAGAAAATGCTGGGAGAACCTGAGACGCTGGGCCCGGAAGACCGCTGAGGACCAGCTGGGGACATCCTCCCAATGAGGGAGGGGTGCCCCGTCGGACCCTGACCCCCCTAATGGGTCCGCATATTGGTTGTGACCTGCCTGAGGTGGATGGTCACTTGAGGGCAGCACAGCAGCCACATGGGGGTAACTATTCTCTCTCACTTGCAACATATTTTGGCATGGTGGCTCTGGGTGGGCACCATTGGGTAGCCGTGGCGTGGATGCTAGGTACAATGATGACCACTATGGGTTGTGTCCATCTGGCCAGGATTGACATCACAGGTGTAAGTAAAGCCATGCAGTCAGTGGTAGCGGGGCAGACTCCTTCAATGTAGGAACTGTGTGGCTACCTACTTGCTAGATGTGCTTGCCAGCACATGGCAACAGGATCTTTAAACCTGGGGTGTCAGGGCATTGTGATTGGTCTTTGCCAATCACTGTGCCAGGGGTGTATCCATGACCTCATTCAGCTGGCAGGCACTGCATGTATCATGGGGTTGGTGCACCAAGTGTTGACAGTGCTACATGACAATAGCCAAGGAGGCCTGCCAACTAGCCATGTAGGATTGTGTTGGGTGTGCAGTCCTTTGCATGCCTGTCTCAACGGCCATCGGTAGTTGGCAGGTACTGGACACGTGTGGTGGGTATGACACTCCTTATGTAGATATATGCATCAGTCAGACCATCAGCGGTTGACATGTGCATTGTTGTGGTTTTCCCCATGGTGTTCTCAAGTATAAGATGTTCAGAGGTGAGCATAATGTATCATGGCATGGCATCAAATGCTGATGTTCTACCCTGTGTGACCATTGTGCTGGCATTGACCGATTGCACCTAGTCTCTCTCTCTTCCTCCCTATCCTCCTCTGTCTTTGTGTGCATCAGCATCATCTGGTGAAGGGGCATCAGTGAGTGGGGAAGCTGCAGCCCACGGGACCCAGGAATATGACACCAGCGGACCCGAGGGGACCAGTGGGACGGAGGGTGAGTGCCACGGGGGAGACCGGATCGACCACTACATTTTCAGATTGCTCCTCCGATGGTGGCTCCCTGGTGGTGGGAGACCCATCTGGGACCACCCCAGCACCATCCTTGTCCACCACCCCTCTTACCAGCTCTGCCTTCCCTGTACCTCTCCACCCAGTATGCAAGGACAGACATAAGACCCACAGACGCCACCACCACCATGCACACTCTCAATAGACACATGCAGACATGACAACATCCACACCCTTCACTGACTCCCCAACCACCTCCCCCTCACAGTCGACACACCACTCATACCTGCAGTCAGTATCATATCAGTCACTGATCCTGCCACATGTGCCCTCACTGCCACCGTCACCACATCTTCTGACCCCCATTCATGCACCCCATACACCACTGACACAGACACCACAACTGTCAACACACCCACATGCAGCACATCCACTCTACTTGCAGACACCACTACAACATACACTCACACTACACCTCTGCCATCTCCCTGTATCTCCTCCCCACCTCCTCCCAGTACATCTCAACGCACACACTCACCCACCCAACAGTTCCCCAGCACACACATTTCCTCCACCCACGCACCTGCACCCATGGCACATACACGTACACACCTCACAACCATATCCCCTCCCTCCACTCCCAAATGTCTTTCCATTGACTTCCCATGTGTCCCAAAAAACGTTTCCTCTGAGAGTTTTTCCTGTTTCCCACCACTGACCCAGTCTCCGTTAACGCCAAGCGCCCAGCTACACTTCCTATGCCCGTGGCTTCCTCATCCCAGTCTGCAACTGCCCATGCCCCTCCACCAGCTGCCATTTCCACCCATGCCAGGTCCACTGCTCCTGCTGCAAAACCCAAACCCAAGCCCACTCCCTCCACTTCCAAGAACAAGCCCAACTCGCCCCCTTGCTAAGCCCTTCCCCTCCAAGGGCAAGCCCAAGGACCCCCCCATCAAAGTCCACCCCTAATAGCCCCTCCCTCCAGGCCCAGACGGAAGGACCCCCCTCCAAACCCCAAGCCTCCCCTTCCCTCAGGTTCCTGCATTCCCCATTGATGCCCCTGCCCTGTGGAGGCCTGCAATTGGCAGTCAGGAGTCAAGTTGGGATTTCAGCTTGTGCCCAGTGTGCTCGGGGCACTATGGATTTTGGACAGGCCCTTGGGCCTGTATGTTCATTGTTTATTGCACACTTTTGCTAAATATTATATTTATGCAGCACTACTCATTGGTGTTGATCTTACCTACCTAGTCCAAGCTTTCCTTAAACATGTATGTGTGGTGGTTGTGAGTATTGGCATGTATGCATGTGTGTATGTGTGTGTTGGAACGGGTGTTTGTTTTTTTGGTGTGTGTGGGCATGGCTTCCTGTGTCGTGTGTGCATGTACTAACAACGTTTCCTCCAGTGTGTGCTAGGCTGGTGTACTCACGGTTGGTGTCATGGTCGCCGTCGCTGGTCCGGGAGTTGCGGGGCCCGGTAGAGTATTGGAAGGAGTTGCAATTTGCATGCCATTGCGCCTACGGACGTGCCTGTGTTCCTGAAGGTAGGTGTCCCCTTTTCTATTGTTCGTTTCCACCAGGCTTTTGGTGACGGTGGTCCTGCCCCGGAAATCCTGGTGGTGTGCAACCTCGCAATATGGTCATGGGATACTGCTTGACCGCCAGGCTGGAGATGGCTGATCCTGGTGCGCCAGCACTTCCCCTGTGGCGGGCCGAATGGTGACTTGGCTGTGTTCTGCAGGTATCTTCCAGGACTTGTGATATGGCGGTCTTCACCACCGGGCCCGCGGCAGTGCGGCCGCCAACTCCACCGCGGCGATAGGCTGAACGCAAACTCGCAATGGGGGCCTAAGTATGCACCTTGAAATGATTTTATATTTCTAATGATAAATTTGTGTATTTTAAGTTTAAAAATACGTGCAGAAATGAGAAAATGTAATTCTCTGCTATACCTAATGCAAAGCAATAACAAAGCTTTTACAAATTAAATGAAATGTTTTACTTATGCTGATGATAAATTATTAATTTATCAGTTTGCATATTATGCGTTTTCTATTAACAAGCATTATTCAATTCCATTTAATGATTTTCTTATGTTAGCCCAAATGAGGCCTGCAGAGCATGCATTTTACAGTCATGTTATAGTTTTGGAAGTATTGTTTCATAACGTGAAACCTTCTTTCAGATTTCTTTCCCATGAGAAGCAAAGTCCCATTTGTAAAAGCCTATTGTTGAACTGTACAAGAACTCTGTACAGCTGTCCCTGAAAGTATTGTAATGCAGGAACATGGTCTGATTTGAACAAAATTCTTAGAACCTTTTGGAGTCACACCGAAAAAGGAGATGTTCTCATGATGGACCTGAAAGAATGTTAAACTGTTGCAACCTGAAGTTTGCAAGTGATCCGCATTGGATGATGCCCCTTCTCCGTAATATGAACTTATCCTGTATGCCAATCTGAACATTTCATTTGAATCAATATGTTGTTGATAATCAAATTTTGCTTAGATGCAGAGCAGCTCTTGTCTTGTCTTAGCTTGTGACAGACACTCTCCTGATGCTTGCTGACAAGATGCTTTGCTGACGAAGATTCCCTGAATGCTGTATCCCTCTGAGAGGTATCTTCCTCTCCGCCATTTGCCCATGCCCCTTCACATGCCCCTTTTAGGTTAGACTCTCCACAATTCTGATGCTCATTTTATTTTTCTTAGTTCGTGTCCAGTAGCCAGAGTTATTCTTTTTCTAAATTACTTTTGTCTCTTTTGGTATTTTGCCTGCATGGGTTACTCACCACATATATATGTCCCTAATTTGGTTAGCTGTAGGGTTGACATGTGCCCTTTCCAAAGATTTTTTACTCTGCTAATTTGAATTAATAAATGATTGCTAATCCTGAGCTATGCCTTGTTTCAGTAGCTCAGACTATTTTGATGATGCTATGTATTATTCTTCTTAAAAGTTTAATTTTGTTAAATGTTAGTACACCTGAACTTATTTCATTGTGTTGGGCAACCCTTGATGAATATGTATCTTTATGACTTGATTTTAAGCAGAGCCTACATGACTTTGAGCTTCTATTTGTAATAAAGCTTTGAACTATATTCTTAATTGGAGTTTTCCTTCTGTGGCCTAATTGATCATGGTGTCTAATTTATTGGGGTGGAGTTGAGGCAATTGTCTATGGTTCAGTACACATCTTTCTGGGTCAAAAAGTTTGTCGACCTCGATGTGCATTTGATTCCTAAGAAGGATGAAAAATGCATATGCACAAGTCATCCTTGCCGTGACTCTCCAATAATCTAGATTCAAGCACAAAAAATAACTGATTATCAGTGCTTGTTTCAAGCTTTCTTTTGTTACTGTTTACCTGGTGGGCTTCAGTTGTTTTCATGTGCCCCAATTTCTGAAAGTTTAGCATATAACTCAATGCTGTCTAGCATTAAGAGGGCTTGAATAACATAAAAATAGGTAATAGATCCTAAGTTGTTCTGAACAAGGGGTTCCAAAGTAATCAATATTCGAGGCATCAAAAGAAACTGGTGTTGCTCTGATTAACCCCTTCGCTGCCAGGCCTTTTCCCCCTCCTGTGCACAGCCTTTTTTTGGCTATTTGGAGCAGTTCGCGTTTAGGCCCTCATAACTTTTTGTTCACATAAGCTACCCACGCCAAATTTGCGTCCTTTTTTTCCAACATCCTAGGGATTCTAGAGGTACCCAGACTTTGTGGGTTCCCCAGAAGGAGGCCAAGAAATTAGCCAAAAAACAGTGAAAATTTCGTTTTTTTCAAAAAAATGGGAAAAATGGGCTGCAGAAGAAGGCTTGTGGTTTTTTCCCTGAAAAGGGCATCAACAAAGGGTTTGCGGTGATAAAATCACCAGCTTCCCAGCTTTCAGGAACAGGCAGACTTGAATCAGAAAACCCAATTTTTCAACACAATTTTGGCATTTTACTGGGACATACCCCATTTTTACGATTTTTTGTGCTTTCAGCCTCCTTCCAGTCAGTGACAGAAATGGGCATGAAACCAACGCTGGATCCCAGAAACCGCAACATTTTTGAAAAGTAGACAAAAATCCGAATTCAGCAAGGGGTAATTTGTGTAGATCCTACAAGGGTTTCCTACAGAAAATAACAACTGAAAAAGAAAAATATTGAAATGGAGGTGAAAAAAACCATCAATTTTTCTCTACGTTTTACTCTGTAACTTTTTCCAGCAATGTCAGATTTTCGAAAGCAATATACCGTTACGTCTGCTGGACTCTTCTGGTTGTGGGGATATATAGGGCTTGTAGGTTCATCAAGAACTCTAGGTACCCAGAGCCAATAAATGACCTGCACCCTGCAGTGGGTTTTCATTCTATGCCGGGTATACAGCAATTCATTTGCTGAAATATAAAGAGTAAAAAATAGCTATCAAGAAAACCTTTGTATTTCCAAAATGGGCACAAGATAAGGTGTTGAGAAGCAGTGGTTATTTGCACATCTCTGAATTCCGGGGTGCCCATACTAGCATGTGAATTACAGGGCATTTCTCAAATAGACGTCTTTTTTACACACTGTCTTACATTTGGAAGGGAAAAATGTAGAGAAAGACAAGGGGCAATAACACTTGTTTTGCTATTCTATGTTCCCCCAAGTCTCCCGATAAAAATGATACCTCACTTGTGTGGGTAGGCCTAGCGCCCGCGACAGGATATGCCCCAAAACACAACGTGGACACATCACAGAAAACAGAGCTGTTTTTAGCAAAGTGCCTACCTGTAGATTTTGGCCTCTAGCTCAGCCGCCACCTAGGGAAACCTACCAAACCTGTGCATTTCTGAAAACTAGAGACCTAGGGGAATCCAAGATGGGGTGACTTGTGTGGCTCGGACCAGGTTCTGTTACCCAGAATCCTTTGCAAATCTCAAAATTTGGCTAATAAAACACATGTTCCTCACATTTCTGTGGCAGAAAGTTCTGGAATTTGAGAGGAGCCACAAATTTCCTTCCACCCAGCGTTCCCCCACGTCTCCCGATAAAAATGATACCTCACTTGTGTGGGTAGGCCTAGCGCCCGCGACAGGAAACGCCCCAAAGCGCAACGTGGACACATCCAAATTTGTGAAGGAAAACAGAGGTGTTTTTTGCAAAGTGCCTACCTGTAGATTTTGGCTTGTAGCTCAGCCGCCACCTAGGGAAACCTACCAAACCTGTGCATTTCTGAAAACTAGAGACCTACTGGAATCCAAGATGGGGTGACTTCTGTGGCTCGGACTAGGTTCTGTTACACAGAATCCTTTGCAAACCTCAAAATTTGGCTAAAAAAACACATGTTCCTCACATTTCTGTGGCAGAAAGTTCTGGAATCTGAGAGGAGCCACAAATTTCCTTCCACCCAGCGTTCCCCCACGTCTCCCGATAAAAATGATACCTCACTTGTGTGCGTAGGCCTAGCGCCCGTGACAGGAAATGCCCCAAAGCGCAACGTGGACACAGCCAAATTTTTGAAGGAAAACAGAGGTGTTTTTTGCAAAGTGCCTACCTGTAGATTTTGGCCTGTAGCTCAGCCGCCACCTAGGGAAACCTACCAAACCTGTGCATTTCTGAAAACTAGAGACCTAGGGGAATCCAAGATGGGGTGACTTGTGTGGCTCGGACCAGGTTCTGTTACCCAGAATCCTTTGCAAACCTCAAAATTTGGATAAAAAAACATATGTTCCTAACATTTCTGTGGCAGAAAGTTCTGGAATCTGAGAGGAGCCACAAATTTCCTTCCACCCAGCGTTCCCCCACGTCTCCCGATAAAAATGATACCTCACTTGTGTGGGTAGGCCTAGCGCCCGCGACAGGAAACGCCCCAAAGCGCAACGTGGACACATCCAAATTTGTGAAGGAAAACAGAGGTGTTTTTTGCAAAGTGCCTACCTGTAGCTTTTGGCCTGTAGCTCAGCCGCCACCTAGGGAAACCTACCAAACCTGTGCATTTCTGAAAACTAGAGACCTAGGGGAATCCAAGATGGGGTGACTTGTGTGGCTCGGACCAGGTTCTGTTACCCAGAATCATTTGCAAACCTCAAAATTTGGCTAAAAAAACACATATTCCTCACATTTCTGTGGCAGAAAGTTCTGAAATCTGAGAGGAGCCACGAATTTCCTTCCACCCAGCGTTCCCCCACGTCGCCCGATAAAAATGATACCTCACTTGTGTGGGTAGGCCTAGCACCCGCGACAGGAAACGCCCCAAAGCGCAACGTGGACACATCCAAATTTGTGAAGGAAAACAGAGGTGTTTTTTGCAAAGTGCCTACCTGTAGATTTTGGCTTGTAGCTCAGCCGCCACCTAGGGAAACCTACCAAACCTGTGCATTTCTGAAAACTAGAGACCAAGGGGAATCCAAGATGGGGTGACTTGTGTGGCTCGGACCAGGTTCTGTTACCCAGAATCCTTTGCAAAACTCAAAATTTGGCTAAAAAAACACATGTTCCTCACATTTCTGTGGCAGAAAAGTCTGGAATCTGAGAGGAGCCACGAATTTCCTTCCACCCAGCGTTCCCCCACGTCTCCCGATAAAAATGATACCTCACTTGTGTGGGTAGGCCTAGCGCCCGCGACAGGAAACGCCCCAAAGCGCAACGTAGACACAGCCAAATTTTTGAAGGAAAACAGAGGTGTTTTTTGCAAAGTGCCTACCTGTAGATTTTGGCCTGTAGCTCAGCCGCCGCTTAGGGAAACCTACCAAACCTGTGCATTTCTGAAAACTAGAGACCTAGGGGAATCCAAGATGGGGTGACTTGTGTGGCTCGGACCAGGTTCTGTTACCCAGAATCCTTTGCAAACCTCAAAATTTGGCTAAAAAAACACATGTTCCTAACATTTCTGTGGCAGAAAGTTCTGGAATCTGAGAGGAGCCACAAATTTCCTTCCACCCAGCGTTCCCCCACGTCTCCCGATAAAAATGATACCTCACTTGTGTGGGTAGGCCTAGCGCCCGCGACAGAAAACGCCCCAAAGCGCAACGTGGACACATCCAAATTTGTGAAGGAAAACAGAGGTGTGTTTTGCAAAGTGCCTACCTGTAGATTTTGGCCTGTAGCTCAGCCGCCACCTAGGGAAACCTACCAAACCTGTGCATTTCTGAAAACTAGAGACCTAGGGGAATCCAAGATGGGGTGACTTGTGTGGCTCGGACCAGGTTCTGTTACCCAGAATCCTTTGCAAACCTCAAAATTTGGCTAAAAAAACCACATGTTCCTCAAATTTCTGTGGCAGAAAGTTCTGGAATCTGAGAGGAGCCACGAATTTCCTTCGACCCAGCATTTCCCCACGTCTCCCGATAAAAATGATACCTCACTTGTTTGCGTAGGCCTAGCGCCCGTGACAGGAAATGCCCCAAAGCGCAACGTGGACACAGCCAAATGTTTGAAGGAAAACAGAGGTGTTTTTTGCAAAGTGCCTACCTGTAGATTTTGGCCTGTAGCTCAGCCACCACCTAGGGAAACCTACCAAACCTGTGCATTTCTGAAAACTAGAGACCTAGGGGAATCCAAGATGGGGTGACTTGTGTGGCTCGGACCAGGTTCTGTTACCCAGAATCCTTTGCAAACCTCAAAATTTGGCTAAAAAAACACATGTTCCTAACATTTCTGTGGCAGAAAGTTCTGGAATCTGAGAGGAGCCACAAATTTCCTTCCACCCAGCGTTCCCCCACGTCTCCCGATAAAAATGATACCTCACTTGTGTGGGTAGGCCTAGCGCCCGCGACAGGAAATGCCCCAAAGCGCAACGTGGACACATCCAAATTTGTGAAGGAAAACAGAGGTATTTTTTGCAAAGTGCCTACCTGTAGATTTTGGCCTGTAGCTCAGCCGCCACCTAGGGAAACCTACCAAACCTGTACATTTCTGAAAACTAGAGACCCAGGGGAATCCAAGATGGGGTGACTTGTGTGGCTCGGACCAGGTTCTGTTACCCAGAATCCTTTGCAAACCTCAAAATTTGGATAAAAAAGCACATGTTCCTCACATTTCTGTGGCAGAAAGTTCTGGAATCTGAGAAGAGCCACGAATTTCCTTCCACCCAGCGATGTCCCACGTCTCCCGATAAAAATGATACCTCACTTGTGTGCGTAGGCCTAGCGCCCGTGACAGGAAATGCCCCAAAGCGCAACGTGGACACAGCCAAATTTGTGAAGGAAAACAGAGGTGTTTTTTGCAAAGTGCCTACCTGTAGATTTTGGCCTGTAGCTCAGCCGCCACCTAGGGAAACCTACCAAACCTGTGCATTACTGAAAACTAGAGACCTAGAGGAATCCAAGATGGGGTGACTTGTGTGGCTCGGACCAGGTTCTGTTACCCAGAATCCTTTGCAAACCTCAAAATTTGGCTAAAAAAACACATATTCCTCACATTTCTGTGGCAGAAAGTTCTGGAATCTGAGAGGAGCCACGAATTTCCTTCCACCCAGTGGTCCCCCACGTCTCCCGATAAACATGATACCTCACTTGCGTGGGTAGGCCTAGCGCCCGCGACAGGAAACGCCCCGAAGCGCAACGTGGACACATCCAAATTTGTGAAGGAAAACAGAGGTGTTTTTTGCAAAGTGCCTACCTGTAGATTTTGGCTTGTAGCTCAGCCGCCACCTAGGGAAACCTACCAAACCTGTGCATTTCTGAAAACTAGAGACCAAGGGGAATCCAAGATGGGGTGACTTGTGTGGCTCGGACCAGGTTCTGTTACCCAGAATCCTTTGCAAAACTCAAAATTTGGCTAAAAAAACACATGTTCCTCACATTTCTGTGGCAGAAAAGTCTGGAATCTGAGAGGAGCCACGAATTTCCTTCCACCCAGCGTTCCCCCACGTCTCCCGATAAAAATGATACCTCACTTGTGTGGGTAGGCCTAGCGCCCGCGTCAGGAAACGCCCCAAAGCGCAACGTAGACACAGCCAAATTTTTGAAGGAAAACAGAGGTGTTTTTTGCAAAGTGCCTACCTGTAGATTTTGGCCTGTAGCTCAGCCGCCACCTAGGGAAACCTACCAAACCTGTGCATTTCTGAAAACTAGAGACCTAGGGGAATCCAAGATGGGGTGACTTGTGTGGCTCGGACCAGGTTCTGTTACCCAGAATCCTTTGCAAACCTCAAAATTTGGCCAAAAAAACACATGTTCCTAACATTTCTGTGGCAGAAAGTTCTGGAATCTGAGAGGAGCCACAAATTTCCTTCCACCCAGCGTTCCCCCACGTCTCCCGATAAAAATGATACCTCACTTGCGTGGGTAGGCCTAGCGCCTGCGACAGAAAACGCCCCAAAGCGCAACGTGGAAACATCCAAATTTGTGAAGGAAAACAGAGGGGTTTTTTGCAAAGTGCCTACCTGTAGATTTTGGCTTGTAGCTCAGCCGCCACCTAGGGAAACCTACCAAACCTGTGCATTTCTGAAAACTAGAGACCTAGGGGAATCCAAGATGGGGTGACTTGTGTGGCTCGGACCAGGTTCTGTTACCCAGAATCCTCTGCAAACCTCAAAATTTGGCTAAAAAAACACATGTTCCTCACATTTCTGTGGCAGAAAGTTCTGGAATCTGAGAGGAGCCACAAATTTCCTTCCACCCAGCGTTCCCCCACGTCTCCCGATAAAAATGATATCTCACTTGTGTGGGTAGGCCTAGCGCCCGCGACAGAAAACGCCCCAAAGCGCAACGTGGACACATCCAAATTTGTGAAGGACAACAGAGGTGTTTTTTGCAAACTGCCTACCTGTAGATTTTGGCCTGTAGCTCAGCCGCCACCTAGGGAAACCTACCAAACGTGTGCATTTCTGAAAACTAGAGACCTAGGGGAATCCAAGATGGGGTGACTTGTGTGGCTGGGACCAGGTTCTGTTACCCAGAATCCTTTGCAAACCTCAAAATTTGGCTAAAAAAACACATGTTCCTAACATTTCTGTGGCAGAAAGTTCTGGAATCTGAGAGGAGCCACGAATTTCCTTCCACCCAGCGTTCCCCCACGTCTCCCGATAAAAATGATACCTCACTTGTGTGGGTAGGCCTAGCGCCCGTGACAGGAAATGCCCCAAAGCGCAACATGGACACAGCCAAATTTTTGAAGGAAAACAGAGGTGTTTTTTGCAAAGTGCCTACCTGTAGATTTTGGGCTGTAGCTCAGCCGCCACCTAGGGAAACCTACCAAACCTGTGCATTTCTGAAAACTAGAGACCTAGGGGAATCCAAGATGGGGTGACTTGTGTGGCTCGGACCAGGTTCTGTTACCCAGAATCCTTTGCAAACCTCAAAATTTGGCTAAAAAAACACATGTTCCTCACATTTCTGTGGCAGAAAGTTCTGGAATCTGAGAGGAGCCACGAATTTCCTTCCACCCAGCGTTCCCCCACGTCTCCCGATAAAAATGATACCTCACTTGTGTGGGTAGGCCTAGCGCCCGCGACAGGAAACGCCCCAAAGCGCTACGTAGACACAGCCAAATTTTTGAAGGAAAACAGAGGTGTTTTTTGCAAAGTGCCTACGTGTAGATTTTGGCCTGTAGCTCAGCCGCCACCTAGGGAAACCTACCAAACCTGTCCATTTCTGAAAACTAGAGACCTAGGGGAATCCAAGATGGGGTGACTTGTGTGGCTCGGACCAGGTTCTGTTACCCAGAATCCTTTGCAAACCTCAAAATTTGGCTCAAAAAACACATGTTCCTAACATTTCTGTGGCAGAAAGTTCTGGAATCTGAGAGGAGCCACAAATTTCCTTCCACCCAGCGTTCCCCCACGTCTCCCGATAAAAATGATATCTCACTTGTGTGGGTAGGCCTAGCGCCCGTGACAGAAAACGCCCCAAAGCGCAACGTGGACACATCCAAATTTGTGAAGGAAAACAGAGGTGTTTTTTGCAAAGTGCCTACCTGTAGATTTTGGCCTGTAGCTCAGCCGCCACCTAGGGAAACCTACCAAACCTGTCCATTTCTGAAAACTAGAGACCTAGGGGAATCCAAGATGGGGTGACTTGTGTGGCTCGGACCAGGTTCTGTTACCCAGAATCCTTTGCAAACCTCAAAATTTGGCTAAAAAAACACATGTTCCTAACATTTCTGTGGCAGAAAGTTCTGGAATCTGAGAGGAGCCACAAATTTCCTTCCACCCAGCGTTCCCCCACGTCTCCCGATAAAAATGATACCTCACTTGTGTGGGTAGGCCTAGCGCCCGCGACAGGAAATGCCCCAAAGCGCAACGTGGACACATCCAAATTTGTGAAGGAAAACAGAGGTATTTTTTGCAAAGTGCCTACCTGTAGATTTTGGCCTGTAGCTCAGCCGCCACCTAGGGAAACCTACCAAACCTGTACATTTCTGAAAACTAGAGACCCAGGGGAATCCAAGATGGGGTGACTTGTGTGGCTCGGACCAGGTTCTGTTACCCAGAATCCTTTGCAAACCTCAAAATTTGGATAAAAAAGCACATGTTCCTCACATTTCTGTGGCAGAAAGTTCTGGAATCTGAGAAGAGACACGAATTTCCTTCCACCCAGCGTTGTCCCACGTCTCCCGATAAAAATGATACCTCACTTGTGTGCGTAGGCCTAGCGCCCGTGACAGGAAATGCCCCAAAGCGCAACGTGGACACAGCCAAATTTGTGAAGGAAAACAGAGGTGTTTTTTGCAAAGTGCCTACCTGTAGATTTTGGCCTGTAGCTCAGCCGCCACCTAGGGAAACCTACCAAACCTGTGCATTTCTGAAAACTAGAGACCTAGAGGAATCCAAGATGGGGTGACTTGTGTGGCTCGGACCAGGTTCTGTTACCCAGAATCCTTTGCAAACCTCAAAATTTGGCTAAAAAAACACATATTCCTCACATTTCTGTGGCAGAAAGTTCTGGAATCTGAGAGGAGCCACGAATTTCCTTCCACCCAGTGGTCCCCCACGTCTCCCGATAAAAATGATACCTCACTTGCGTGGGTAGGCCTAGCGCCCGCGACAGGAAACGCCCCGAAGCGCAACGTGGACACATCCAAATTTGTGAAGGAAAACAGAGGTGTTTTTTGCAAAGTGCCTACCTGTAGATTTTGGCTTGTAGCTCAGCCGCCACCTAGGGAAACCTACCAAACCTGTGCATTTCTGAAAACTAGAGACCAAGGGGAATCCAAGATGGGGTGACTTGTGTGGCTCGGACCAGGTTCTGTTACCCAGAATCCTTTGCAAAACTCAAAATTTGGCTAAAAAAACACATGTTCCTCACATTTCTGTGGCAGAAAAGTCTGGAATCTGAGAGGAGCCACGAATTTCCTTCCACCCAGCGTTCCCCCACGTCTCCCGATAAAAATGATACCTCACTTGTGTGGGTAGGCCTAGCGCCCGCGTCAGGAAACGCCCCAAAGCGCAACGTAGACACAGCCAAATTTTTGAAGGAAAACAGAGGTGTTTTTTGCAAAGTGCCTACCTGTAGATTTTGGCCTGTAGCTCAGCCGCCACCTAGGGAAACCTACCAAACCTGTGCATTTCTGAAAACTAGAGACCTAGGGGAATCCAAGATGGGGTGACTTGTGTGGCTCGGACCAGGTTCTGTTACCCAGAATCCTTTGCAAACCTCAAAATTTGGCCAAAAAAACACATGTTCCTAACATTTCTGTGGCAGAAAGTTCTGGAATCTGAGAGGAGCCACAAATTTCCTTCCACCCAGCGTTCCCCCACGTCTCCCGATAAAAATGATACCTCACTTGCGTGGGTAGGCCTAGCGCCTGCGACAGAAAACGCCCCAAAGCGCAACGTGGAAACATCCAAATTTGTGAAGGAAAACAGAGGTGTTTTTTGCAAAGTGCCTACCTGTAGATTTTGGCTTGTAGCTCAGCCGCCACCTAGGGAAACCTACCAAACCTGTGCATTTCTGAAAACTAGAGACCTAGGGGAATCCAAGATGGGGTGACTTGTGTGGCTCGGACCAGGTTCTGTTACCCAGAATCCTCTGCAAACCTCAAAATTTGGCTAAAAAAACACATGTTCCTCACATTTCTGTGGCAGAAAGTTCTGGAATCTGAGAGGAGCCACAAATTTCCTTCCACCCAGCGTTCCCCCACGTCTCCCGATAAAAATGATATCTCACTTGTGTGGGTAGGCCTAGCGCCCGCGACAGAAAACGCCCCAAAGCGCAACGTGGACACATCCAAATTTGTGAAGGACAACAGAGGTGTTTTTTGCAAACTGCCTACCTGTAGATTTTGGCCTGTAGCTCAGCCGCCACCTAGGGAAACCTACCAAACCTGTGCATTTCTGAAAACTAGAGACCTAGGGGAATCCAAGATGGGGTGACTTGTGTGGCTGGGACCAGGTTCTGTTACCCAGAATCCTTTGCAAACCTCAACATTTGGCTAAAAAAACACATGTTCCTAACATTTCTGTGGCAGAAAGTTCTGGAATCTGAGAGGAGCCACGAATTTCCTTCCACCCAGCGTTCCCCCACGTCTCCCGATAAAAATGATACCTCACTTGTGTGGGTAGGCCTAGCGCCCGTGACAGGAAATGCCCCAAAGCGCAACATGGACACAGCCAAATTTTTGAAGGAAAACAGAGGTGTTTTTTGCAAAGTGCCTACCTGTAGATTTTGGGCTGTAGCTCAGCCGCCACCTAGGGAAACCTACCAAACCTGTGCATTTCTGAAAACTAGAGACCTAGGGGAATCCAAGATGGGGTGACTTGTGTGGCTCGGACCAGGTTCTGTTACCCAGAATCCTTTGCAAACCTCAAAATTTGGCTAAAAAAACACATGTTCCTCACATTTCTGTGGCAGAAAGTTCTGGAATCTGAGAGGAGCCACGAATTTCCTTCCACCCAGCGTTCCCCCACGTCTCCCGATAAAAATGATACCTCACTTGTGTGGGTAGGCCTAGCGCCCGCGACAGGAAACGCCCCAAAGCGCTACGTAGACACAGCCAAATTTTTGAAGGAAAACAGAGGTGTTTTTTGCAAAGTGCCTACGTGTAGATTTTGGCCTGTAGCTCAGCCGCCACCTAGGGAAACCTACCAAACCTGTCCATTTCTGAAAACTAGAGACCTAGGGGAATCCAAGATGGGGTGACTTGTGTGGCTCGGACCAGGTTCTGTTACCCAGAATCCTTTGCAAACCTCAAAATTTGGCTAAAAAAACACATGTTCCTAACATTTCTGTGGCAGAAAGTTCTGGAATCTGAGAGGAGCCACAAATTTCCTTCCACCCAGCGTTCCCCCACGTCTCCCGATAAAAATGATATCTCACTTGTGTGGGTAGGCCTAGCGCCCGCGACAGAAAACGCCCCAAAGCGCAACGTGGACACATCCAAATTTGTGAAGGAAAACAGAGGTGTTTTTTGCAAAGTGCCTACCTGTAGATTTTGGCCTGTAGCTCAGCCGCCACCTAGGGAAACCTACCAAACCTGTGCATTTCTGAAAACTAGAGACCTAGGGGAATCCAAGATGGGGTGACTTGTGTGGCTCGGACCAGGTTCTGTTACCCAGAATCCTTTGCAAACCTCAAAATTTGGCTAAAAAAACACATGTTCCTCACATTTCTGTGGCAGAAAGTTCTGGAATCTGAGAGGAGCCACGAATTTCCTTCGACCCAGCGTTCCCCCACGTCTCCCGATAAAAATGATACCTCACTTGTGTGGGTAGGCCTAGCGCCCGTGACAGGAAATGCCCCAAAGCGCAACGTGGACACAGCCAAATTTTTGAAGGAAAACAGAGGTGTTTTTTGCAAAGTGCCTATCTGTAGATTTTGGCCTGTAGCTCAGCCGCCACCTAGGGAAACGTACCAAACCTGTGCATTTCTGAAAACTAGAGACCTAGGGGAATCCAAGATGGGGTGACTTGTGTGGCTCGGACCAGGTTCTGTTACCCAGAATCCTTTGCAAACCTCAAAATTTGGCTAAAAAAACACATGTTCCTCACATTTCTGTGGCAGAAAGTTCTGGAATCTGAGAGGAGCCACGATTTTCCTTCCACCCAGCGTTCCCCCACGTCTCCCGATAAAAATGATACCTCACTTGTGTGGGTAGGCCTAGCGCCCGTGACAGGAAATGCCACAAAGCGCAACGTGGACACAGCCAAATTTTTGAAGGAAAACAGAGGTGTTTTTTGCAAAGTGCCTACCTGTAGATTTCGGCCTGTAGCTCAGCCGCCACCTAGGGAAACCTACCAAACCTGTGCATTTATGAAAACTAGAGACCTAGAGGAATCCAAGATGGGGTGACTTGTGTGGCTCGGACCAGGTTCTGTTACCCAGAATCCTTTGCAAACCTCAAAATATGGCTAAAAAAACACATGTTCCTCACATTTCTGTGGCAGAAAGTTCTGGAATCTGAGAGGAGCCACAAATTTCCTTCCACCCAACGTTCCCCCACGTCTCTCGATAAAAATGATACCTCACTTGTGTGGGTAGGCCTAGCGCCCACGACAGGAGACACCCCAAAACGCAACGTGGACACATCAAATTTTTTCATTGAAAACAGTGCCTACCTGTAGATTTTGGCCTCTAGCTCAGTCGGCACCTAGGGAAACCTACCAAACCTGTGCATTTTTGAAAACTAGAGACCTAGGGGAATCCAAGATGGGGTGACTTGCGGGGCTCTGACCAGGTTCTGTTACCCAGAATCCTTTGCAAACCTCAAATTCTGTCTAAAAAAACACATTTTCCACACATTTCGGTGACAGAAAGTTCTGGAATCTGAGTGGAGCCACAAATTTCCTTCCACCCAGCGTTCCCCCAAGTCTCCCGATAAAAATGATACCTCACTTGTGTGGGTGGGCCAGGTGCCTGCAACAGAATAAGGCCCAAAACTTGTAGAGATAGAGAGGATAGCACAGCCAGTTTATAAGGACATATTATTTTATACCTTTGTTGAACAGTCGTCTACCAAGATCCCACACAATTTTCTCAGTAACTCCAAAAGTGGGAGGACAACCAGGGGGGTCAATATTGGCATCCCTACCAGTGTACACACGGAAACTATACACATATCCTGTCCTACTTTCAGACAGCATATACAATTTAATTCCATATTGTGCCCTTTTGCTAGGAATGTACTGCCTAAAAACCAAACGACCCTTGAAGAGGACCAAAGACTCGTCCACACTTAACTCTTTGCCTGGAACATAGACCTCCGAAAACCGATCTACAAAATGATCAAGTACAAGCCTAATCTTAAAAATACGGTCAGAATCTGGGTGATCTTGTGGCAAGGCTAATGCATTGTCAACAAAATGCAGCATCCTAAGAAGAAGCAAATACCGATTACGACTCATGGTCGCTGGAAATATAGCTGTTGCCATCAAGGGACTAGTAGACCAATACGAAGCCAGTGACGGCTTCCTTATCAACCCCATCAAAAAAGTCAAACCCAAAAACTTTTTTAACTCCTCCAAATTTGTGGGAATCCACTGGGCAGCTCTAGAGTGTGGCCTAAGTCTTGCAGCGTTGTCCCTCAAATGCTGCTCCGCATACAAATTAGTCTGCTCAACAATCTCTTCCAAAAACATATCATCCATGAATAACTCAAAGAAATTGATAGGTATAAAGTTCTCTGTATTGGCGTTACACCCCGGGAGACCAGTAAAGGCAGGCAACTCTGGCTGCTCCATGTTTGGGGCAACCCAGACATCAGGTCTTATAACGGGAAACCTTTCAGCCCCAGGTTGCTGCACTATTGGCACATCAATGTCCTCCTCTAAAACAGGCCCTTCATCTGCACTGAGTGTGGCTTCATCATCAGAAGATTCCCCTCCAACAGAAACATCACTGCCAGAATCTCTGACTTCCTCCTCTGCCTCAGATGCAGAGTCCGTCTCATAGTCATGATCAGACTGTGACTCAAAAAGCATACCAACCACCTGCTGAGCGGTCATCCTGCGGCTAGCCATGATCTCTCCTGCTAAAATTAACTGGACAAATTCACCACCAACAACCAGCACTGTGTAAGACAAGTAACAAAGTGTAGCTTTGTTAGTAAGAGTTATAAACTCAAAAACTATACCGCTCACTTGCCTGAAAAAGCTTGATTCACCAGCAACTACACAGCAATCACCAATGATATCCCACTAAAAATAAAGAAAGAAAGGCAAATTAGAAATAAGACAAAACAAATATCATTGTGCACAAACCTAAGGACAATTTCACACAATCCTGCATTTAGTACACCCCCTACAAACATGTCATTCATGCATTGCAACAATACTCCTTTGGAGTAAATTGTTTTTACTTACCTAAAACATGCAACTGTGCAAACTGCAGGTCAACCACCGCCAAAACCGCAAGGAGCCACAGCAAATAAAGCAAAAGCTTTGAACTAGAACAAAAAGGAGGAAAACATTTTGTATCACAAATGCAAAGACTTCTTCAGTTGACAAACACCCCACCATCAAACATTTAGAAATTGGTGCCTAAGTGGATTCTGCCATAGGGGCAGATGGGCCTACTAAAAAAATAGGCCTGTCTGCCCCAAGGAAGCCAGAAAATACCTTTAGTAGTGGGTCCCCATGGAGAGCGACCCTTGCCAAAGGGGACAGCCCTCAAACAAACAAAAAAACAAAAAAACACACACAACACTATCCCTGGTGCCTAAGTGGCTTCTGCCCCCCTTGGGGGCAGGTGGGCCTAAGAAAATAGGCCCATCTGCCCCCAGGGGGTGTAGAAATGGCCAACAGGTCAATGCCCCCCTTGGGGGGGCGCCCCGTGACCAAGGGGACGCCCCCCCCCACAAAAATAAACAAATACAAAAAAATCCCTGGCGTTCTAGTGGTTTCTGTCCCCCTTGGGGGCAGACCAGCCTAAAAATAATAGGCTGATCTGTCTCCAAGGGGTGCAGAAATGGCCTGGGTACATGTGCCCCCAAAGTGGGGGGCGACCCTTGCCCAAGGCCCCCCCCATCCACTAACACACACACACACACACACACTATCCCTGGTGTCTAAGTGGCTTCTGCCCCCCTTGGGGGCAGGTGGGCCTAACAAAATAGGCCCATCTGCCCCCAGGGGGTGTAGAAATGGCCAACAGGTCAATGCCCCCCTTGGGGGGGCATCCCGTGACCAAGGGGACGCCTCCCCACAAAAATAAACAAATTTAAAAAAATCCCTGGCGTTCTATTGGTTTCTGCCCCCCTTGGGGGCAGACCAGCCTAAAAATAATAGGCTGATCTGTCTCCAAGGGGTGCAGAAATAGCCTGGGTACATGTGCCCCCAAAGTGGGGGGCGACCCTTGCCCAAGGCCCCCCCCATCCACTAACACACACACACACACACACACACACACACACACACACACACTATCCCTGGTGTCTAAGTGGCTTCTGCCCCCCTTGGGGGCAGGTGGGCCTTACAAAATAGGCCCATCTGCCCCCAGGGGGTGTAGAAATGGCCAACAAGTCAATGCCCCCCTTGGGGGGGCGCCCCGTGACCAAGGGGACGCCCCCCCACAAAAATAAACAAATAAAAAAAAATCCCTGGCGTTCTAGTGGTTTCTGCCCCCTTGGGGGCAGACCAGCCTAAAAATAATAGGCTGATCTGTCTCCAAGGGGTGCAGAAATGGCCTGGGTACATGTGCCCCCAAAGTGGGGGGCGACCCTTGCCCAAGGACCCCCCCCATCCACTAACACACACACACACACACACTATCCCTGGTGTCTAAGTGGCTTCTGCCCTCTTGGGGGCAGGTGGGCCTAACAAAATAGGCCCATCTGCCCCCAGGGGGTGTAGAAATGGCCAACAGGTCAATGCCCCCCTTGGGGGGGTGCCCCGTGACCAAGGGGACGCCCCCCCCCCCCACAAAAATAAACAAATAAAAAAAAATCCCTGGCGTTCTAGTGGTTTCTGCCCCCCTTGGGGGCAGACCAGCCTAAAAATAATAGGCTGATCTGTCTCCAAGGGGTGCAGAAATGGCCTGGGTACATGTGCCCCCAAAGTGGGGGGCGACCCTTGCCCAAGCCCCCTCCCCATCCACTAACACACACACACACACACACTATCCCTGGTGTCTAAGTGGCTTCTGCCCCCCTTGGGGGCAGGTGGGCCTAACAAAATAGGCCCATCTGCCCCCGGGGGTGTAGAAATGGCCAACAGGTCAATGCCCCCCTTGGGGGGGCGCCCCGTGACCAAGGGGACGCCCCCCCACAAAAATAAACAAATAAAAAAAAATCCCTGGCGTTCTAGTGGTTTCTGCCCCCCTTGGGGCAGATCAGCCTAAAAATAATAGGCTGATCTGCCCTCAAGGGGGGCAGAAATGGCCCTAAAAGACATGCCCCCCAAAGGGGAGCGACCCTTGCCCAAGGGGGTGCCCCCCCCCCATCCATTACACACACAATCCCTGGTGCCTAAGTGGCTTCTGCCCCCCTTGGGGGCAGATGGACCTAAAACAAATAGGCCGATTTGCCCCCAAGGGGGGCAGAAAAGGCCAACAGTTCTCTGCCCCCTTGGGGGGGGCGGCCCTTGCCCAAGGGGGCACCCCCCCACACATAAATGCACATAAAAATATAAATCCCTGGTGATCTAGTGTTTTCTGCCCCCCTTGGGGGCAGATCTGGCTAAAAAGTAGCCAATCTGCCCCCAAGGGGGGCAGAAATGGCCTAAGTAATTGCCCCCTAAAGGGGAGCGACCCTTGCCCAAGGGGCCGCTCCCCGCAATCCGAAATCGGCAAATACATAAAAAAAACAATCCCTGGTGTCTAGTGGGCATTCCTGCTGCCCGATCGCAATGCGATCGGGCAGCAGGAATGCTCAAAGAGACACCGGGGGAAAGGAAAAGCCTTTCCTTTCCCCCGGTGCCTCTTTAGCCCAAACCCCCCACCCACCGGGAAGAGGAACTCACCTCTTCACACCACGCCGCACAGGAAGCAAATGGCTTCCTGTGCGACAGCACCCGATAATGAAGTCAGCGCGCGATCGCGCGCTGACGTCATTATGGGGGGGTAGGGGGGGTCGGGGGTGGAAGGGGAAGGGTTTCCCCTTCCATCCCTGACTTTGGGGGGTGGGGGGAAGCACACAGAGGGAGCGAGAGCGCTCCCTCTGGGCTGTGTGCCGAGGACGTAGTGGTTACGTCCTCGACACAGCAGCACTGTGCCGCAGGATGTAACCACTACGTCCGCGGCACAGAAGGGGTTAAAGGACTAAAGTACCCACTGCCTTAACCCCTTCGCTACCAGGCCTTTTCCCCCTCAGGTGCCACGTCTTTTTTTTGCTATTTGGGGCAGGACGTGCTTAGGCCCTCATAACTTTTTGTCCACATAAGCTACCCAAAACAAACGTGCGTCCTTTTTTTCCACCATCCTAGGGATTCTAGAGGTACCCAGACTTTGTAGGTTCCCCTGAAGGAGACCAAGAACTTAGCCAAAATACTGTAAAAATGTCGTTTTTTTAAAAAAAATGGGAAAAAGGGCTGCAGAAGAAGGCTTGTGTTTTTTTCCCTGAAAATGGCATCAACAAAGGGTTTGTGGTGCTAAAATCACCAGCTTCCCAGCTTTCAGGAACAGGCAGACTTGAATAAAAAAAACCAATTTTTCAACACAATTTTGGCATTTTACTGGGACATACCTCATTTTTATGATTCTTTGTGCTTTCAGCCTTCTTCCAGTCAGTGACACAAATGGGTGTGAAACCAATGGTGGATCCAAGAAACCTAAACATTTCTGAAAAGTAGACAAAATTCTAAATTCAGCAATGATTAAATTGTGTAGATCTTACAAGGGTTTCCTACAGAAATTAACAACTGAAATAAAATAAAAAATTGAAATTGAGGTGAAAAAACAGCCATTTTTCTCTACGTTTTACTCTGTAACTTTTTCCTGCGATGTCAGATTTTTTAAAGCAATATATCGTTAAGTCTGCTGGACTTTTCTGGTTGTGGGGATATATAGGGCTTGTAGGTTCATCAAAAACCATAGGTACCCAGGGCCAATAAATGAGCTGCACCTTGCAGTTGGTCTTCATTCTATACCGGGTATACAGCAATTAATTTGCTGAAATATGAAGAGTGAAAAATAGGCATCAAGAAAACCTTTGTATTTCCAAAATGGGCACAAGATAAGGTGTTGAGGAGCAGTAGTTCTTTGCACATCTCTGAATTCCGGGGTGACCATACTAGCATGTGAATTACAGAGCATTTTTCAAATAGATGTCTTTTTTACACACTGTCTCATATTTGGAAAGATAAAATGTAGAGACAGACAAGGGGCAATAACACTTGTTTTGCTATTCTATGTTCCCCCACGTCTCCCGATAAAAATGGTACCTCACTTTTGTGGGTAGGCCTAGAGCCTGCGACAGGAAAAGCCCCAAAACAAAACGTGGACATATCACATTTTCCCAAAGAAAACAGAGGTTTTTTTTGCAAAGTGCCTACCTGTGGATTTCGGCCTCTAGCTCAGCCGACACCTAGGGACACCGACCTAACCTATGCATTTTTGAAAATTAGACACCTGGGGGAATCCAGGATGGGGTGACTTGTGGGGCTCTCACCAGGTTCTGTTACCCAGAATCCTTTGCAAACATCCAAATTAGGCTAAAAAAACACTTTTTCCTCACATTTCGGTGACAGAAAGTTCTGGAATCTGAGAGGAGCCACACATTTCCTTCCACGCCAGCATTTTCCAAAGTCTCCCGATAAAAATGATACCTCACTTGTGTGGGTAGGCTTAGTGCCCGCAACAGGAAATGCCCCAAAACACAACGTGGACACATCACATTTTCCCAAAGAAAACAGAGGTGTTTTTTGCAAAGTGCCTAGCTGTGGTGTTTGGCCTTTAGCTCAGCCAGCACCTAGGGAAACCTACCAAGCCTATGCATTTTTCAAAACTAGACACCTAGGGGACTCCAAGAAGGGGTGACTTGTGGGGCTCTCACCAGGTTCTGTTACACAGAATCCTTTGCAAACCTCATAATTTGGCTAAAAAAACACATTTGCATCATATTTCGGTGACAGAAAGTTCTGGAATCTGAGAGGAGCCACAAATTTCCTTCCACCCAGCGTCCCCCCAAGTCTTTCGATAAAAATGGTACCTCACTTGTGTGGGTAGGCCTTGTGCTCGCAACAGGAAATGCCCCAAAACACTATCTGGGCACATCAAAATTATCAAATGCAAAACTACCTGTTTTTGCGTTGGCACCTGTGTTTTTGGTCCTTGGCTCAGCAGCCATCTAAGGAGACCTACCGAACCCAGACATTTCTGAAAACTAGACACCCGAGGGAGTCGAGGGAGGTGTGACTTGCGTGGATCCCCCAATGTTTTCTTACCCAGAATCCTCAGCAAACCTCAAATTTAGCATTTCTGCATGGGATCACCGCACCGGGACACATTTCCTACCACCCAACATTCCCCTCAGTTGGCAGGTAAAAAGGATACCTCACTTGTGTAGGTGGGCCAAGTGCTTGTGACAGGGAAGAGCCAAAAACATGTTGAAATTGAGGGGGAACGAACGTGGGTCCAAAAGGGCAGTTTGAAAAACAAAATTTTTAGACTGATAAGGGCAGCAGAATTTTTATCGGTATAGATGAGACAATGCTGGGTGGTAGGAATTTTGTGGATTCCTGCAGATTCCGTAAGGTTCCAAAACAAAAACAAAAAAAATCAAATGTCCTCTTGCTAGCTATGGGATAAGATGTTTTAGTGTGCGGGCAGAGCTCAAAGACTGCTACTCCCTTCAGTTCGGATGGGGGCATAACCAGGCCCATACTGGTTGGTAGCCACCACCCCACTATTTTCTTTTATTTTTTATATTCCCTGGCATCTAGTAGACTTTCTGTCCCCCCGGGGTGTGGATCGAGGGTAATTGCCCAATCTGCTCACTGGTGGGCAGAACAACTTTGGCCACATTTATTTGGGGTGGGGGTATGGCCAAATCAACAACTCTGGTGGGCTTTCTGCCCCCCCTTGGGGGCAGATGGGCCTTCCAAAAATAGACAGTTATGGCCAACAGTAATGTGCCCCCATGTGTAGCGACCCTTGCCCAATGGGCTGGCCCCCCCAAACAAAACACACACACACACCAATCCATGGTGTCTAGAGGTTTCTGCCCCGCTTGGTGGCAGATTGGCCTACCAAAAATAGGCCGATCCGCCTCCAAGTGGGGCAGAAATGGCCTAAATACAATTTGCCACCCAGGGAAGCAACCCTTGTCTAAGGGGTCGCTCCCCATGCATAAAAACAAAGTAAATAACAAATATATATATATCCCTGGTGTCTAGAGGTTTCTGCCCCCGGGGGCAGATCTGCCTAATTATATTAGGTCGATCGCATCCAAGGGGGGCAGAAAAGGCCTAAAAATATTTCCCCCCCCCGGGGAGTGGCCCTTGCCTGGTGAGAAGTGGTGGCCTAAAAATAATTTGGCCCCCTGGGGAGCGTCCCTTGCCCAAGGGGCCACTCCCCTAATGGGCAAGTATGAATAAAAGAAATAATCCCTGGTGTCTAGTGGTTTCTAACCCCCCAGGGGCAGATCGGCCTAAATATATTAGGCCGATCTGCCCCCAGGGGGGCAGAAATGGCCTAATAATAATTTGCCCCCCAAGGGAGCGACCCTTGCCTAAGGGGTCACTCCCCAAAAATAAAAATAAACAAAAATGGAAATTATCCCTGGTGTCTAGTGGTTTTCTGCCCCTCCCCCCCCGGAGGCAGATCGGCCTAATATTAGGCCGACCTGCCCCCGGGGGGGGCAGAAATGGCTTAAAAATAATTTCCCCCCCCCCCGGAGCGGCCCTTATGCGTAAGTATGAATAAAATAAATAATCCCTGGTGTCTAGTGGTTTCTCCCCCCCATGGGGGCAGATTGCAAGGCCGAAGGACAGAAATTGCCTAATAATAATTTGGCCCCCGGGAGCGACCCTTGCCTAAGGGGTCACTCCCTAAACATAAAAAAATCAAAATAAATAAAAAATAAAACTATCCCTAGTGTCTAGTGGTAATGGCCTAGAAATCATTTGCCCCCTTGGGGAGCGGCCCTTGCCAAGGTATCCACCACTACAGGGACCCCAGGCAATCCCACAAACACAGGACGATCAGGGACTTGGGGTCAGTGGCAGTGGGCACACGGTTCAGGGGACAGAGGCACAGGATAACAGGGAAGCTGGGAGGACTGCTGTGCGACATGGGGAAGACAGACCCAGGGAATCCACTCTCCACAAGGCATTCTCCAACATCATGGGAGCTTACCACCATTCCCAGGAGACCATGGGCACGGTACTGGCCAAGTTTCAGGAGACCCAGCGGCTGCAGGAGTAACACTACCTGAGGATCAGGGAGGACTTGAAGTCCATTAACACTACCCTGGTCACCATTGCAGGGGTGCTGGCAGACCTTGTCAATACCAGGAGGGACACAGTGGCACACCAACGGGCCCCTGACACTAGCCTGGACGATGAACAGCCCTCCACCTCAGCCGGCGCTAGCGGACAGGAGGCACCGCCACAGGAACACCAGGCCACCAGCACCCCAACTCCTGCAGAAGGAGAACCAGCCCGCTTACGGTCCCTGAGATCCAGGAACAAGACAGAGAACATTGCCAAGACCCCGGCCAGGAAATAAGACCCTCCTGAATGTCACCCTTCTTTCCCACTTTGTCACCCTGTCCAGCTTAAACTGCCATTGCTCCACTTTCTAAGCCCCATTGGACAATGCAGCTGTGATACAAATAGACTGGACTCTGCCATGGACATTCCTCCACCATCACTCCAGCCCATTTCACAACCCTCTCCACTTATTTGCACAGAAATAAACACCCTTGAATCACAAAACAATCTGGAGTCAGACTGTGCTTTCACAAATGTGTAATTGCAAAACCTCTGAAATATAGCAATGTCAATGTACTGGTTAACATACCAATGTGACATAGCTGTAGGCCAGCAGTAAACATAGCAGAGGCCACAAAGTGGGACCCAGATCTGTGAAATGGAAAGGCAAAGTAACAAGTCACGGTCCATACACTGAGTGAAAATGGCAGACTTATGCTAGCTCCAACAATAGTATGAGATGTGGGAAGAAGTTACATCTTCTTACCTGTGTCTCACTGGAAGTATTGCATGATGAAGTTGTTTCGGTTGTCCACATCTTATTCTTCTGCCTCCTCTTCTTCACTGTCCACAGGCTCCACAGCTGCCACAAGACCACCATCAGGCCCATCCTCCTGCAGAAAAGGCACCTGGCGTCACAAAGCCAGGTTGTGAAACATACAGCATGCCACGATTATCTGGCACACCTTCTTCGGTGAGTAGTATAGGGAGCCACCTGTAAGATGGAGGCACCGGAATCTGGCCTTCAGGAGGCCGAAGGTGCGTTCTATAATCCTCCTAGTTCGCCCATGTGCCTCATTGTAGCGTTCCTCTGCCCTTGTCCTGGGATTCCTCACTGGGGTCAGAAGCCATGACAGGTTGGGGTAACCAGAGTCACCTTCAAATGTCGAGGGACAACTGTTAGACAGACACTAACCCTTAGAGACATCCCCATACCCAGACACCTATGTCAACTGTGTTGGGACCTTGGGCTCACCTATTAGCCACACACAGTGCCTCTTGAGTTGCACCATCACATAAGGAATGCTGCTATTCCTCAAAATGTAAGCGTCATGCACTGAGCCAGGATACTTGGCATTCATATGGGAGATGTACTGGTCTGCCAAACACACCATCTGCACATTCATTGAATGGTAGCTTTTCCAGTTTCTGTACACCTTTTCATTCCTGCGGGGGGGGACAAATGCCACATGTGTACCATCAATGGCACCAATGGTGTTGGGGATATGTCCCAGGGCATAGAAGTCACCTTTCACTGTTGGCAAATCTTCCACTTGAGGGAAAACGATGTAGCTGCGCATGTGTTTCAGCAGGGCAGACAACACTCTGGACAACACGTTAGAGAACATTGGCTGGGACATTCCTGATGCCACGGTCACTGTTGTTTGAAAAGACCCACTGGCCAGGAAATGGAGTACAGACAGAACCTGCACAAGAGGGGGGATTCCTGTTGGTTGGGAGATAGCTGACATCAGGTCTGGCTCCAACTGGGCAAACAGTTCCAGGACTGTTGCATGATTAAGTCTGTAAGTGATAATGATGTGTCTCTCTTTCATTGTTGACAAGTCCACCAGGGGTCTGTACACCGGAGGATGCATCCATCTCATCACCTGCCCCAGCAGACGTGCCCTATATAGGAGAACAGGAAGCAGAGGGTCATCCAACACTTAGGTGTCACAATGTGTTATTTGCTAAAACGGTGGAAATTCGGAATGTGCCTTTATCTGTCTGTATTCTCGGCCTAAATAGGTGTGACGCAGTTTTTTCCCCTGCCACGTGGCCCCCTGAAATGGCGGCTGCCTGACCTGTAAGTTGGGACAAGGGGAAATGATGTAACTGCGCTGGCGTAGTACACCGTTGCAGTAGGCGGTGGAAGAACGCGGCGCAATTCAGCATTGGTTAACATTGGGCCCTATGGGTCCCAGGAGCCAATGACAATGTATGCTGGCGGTGACGGTACGCACCGTCGTGGACGTGGCCGCCATTTTCTAACTGTTCCCTCACTTAATACCTGACCTTCAACAGGAGAGGACCTACACTGCAAGTGCTGCTGTGACCTGTGTCTAGAAGCGACAATGGCTACAGTGTCTGGGGAAAGGGCCCCTGCCTTCACTTCGGAGGAGTTGGAGAAACTGGTGGATGGGGTCCTCCCCCAGGACACGCAACTGTACGGTCCTCCAGACGAACAGGTGAGTACACTATGAGAATGGTGGATGGCACATGATTGTGTGGAGTGTCATGTATGGAAGAGGGTGGGGAGGGGGACAGGCCAGCATGTCAGGATTGTGTGTATATGTATGTCTGGGCCGGGGTTGGAGGTGTTTGGCAATGCATGAGATGAAATGTACGGGATAGTAACATCCATTCTAACTTCACTTTTCCTCTAGGTCAGCACCCACCAGAAGAACGGTATTTGGCTTGCCATCGCCAAGGACGTCCGGACCATGGGGGTCTACCATAGATGAAGCACCCACTGCCCGAAAAGATGGGAGGACCTGCACCGCTGGAGCAAGAAGACGGCAGAGGCCCAGCTGGGGATGGCCTCCCAACGTGGAAGGGGTGTCCGTCGCACCATGAACCCTCTGACATACCGGATCCTGGCGGTGGCCTATCCGGAGTTGGATGGGTGCTTGAGGGCATCACAGCAGCCACAAGGGGGTGAGTGCACTCTAATTCAGCTGACTTTCTTATGAGGTATCTGGGTGGGGGAAGTGGGCTGTGGGTTCGCCTAGGCCAGGGCGAACTTGGTAGGCTAGATCCCTTGTTAGGCAGGCTCTGTGGCACCCCAAACTCACTACTGGTAATAGCCATCTACACCTAGTCAGGCTCCTGTGGCTTCCAGGTGTGCAGCAATTGGGCTTAGGCATCATCCCCCATGGGCATGTGAATTTCCTAAGAACTGTTAGTGCATGGCTTTGTGCATAGGGCTGCTCCCTGTGTGTTGTGTCCACCAACGGTAGTGGTGTTGCATGCACTGAACATGTGTTTCTGCTGTCCCCCCTTTTTGTTTTGTCACCCTGTTCTTGCGTGCATTATCATCATCTGGCGGAGGAACATTGGCACCGGAGCAGGAGGGAGCTGCATCCCACATGGCCCTGGAGGGTGAAGCAATGGGTTCTGAAGCCACCAGTGGGATGGAGGGCGAGGGGAGCTCCAAGACGGGGACAGGAGCATACACCAGCGACAGCGACTCCTCCTCTGATGGGAGCTCCCTTGCAGTGGCAGACACGTCTGTGCCCACCGCATCAACAGGTACAGCCGCCACCCCCCCCCCTACCAGCACCGCCCTCCCAGCAGCCCTTCAGCGTGTGTCCCGTGCCCGCTCACCCAGGAGGGTGGGCATCTCCTTTGCCCCAGGCACCTCAGCCCCTGCCCCAGTCAGCCCTGCTGCCCTCAGTGAGGAGGCTATTGACCTCCTGAGATCCCTCATTGTTGGGCAATCTACCATTTTGAATGCCATCCAGGGTGTTGAGAGGCATTTGCAACAAAAGGGCATTCATAATGGGCAGGCGGCCCAACAGAGAGCAGTTCAGGCCCTGGCCTCAGCACTGATGGCAGCCATTGTCCCTTTGTCCAGCCTCCCCCTCCAACTTCCTCCACCCAGACCCAATCCCCTGTACCTCAGACTACCCCAAGCACACCATCAGAACAGCATGCACACTCATCAACATACAAGAGTGGACATGGCAAACATAAGCACCACACATCACACAAGCACTCACAAAAGCACCATCCCCATGCAGACACTGAAACATCCATTGCCTCCACTGTGTCCCCCTCCTCCACGTCCTCCTCCTCCCTCCCTGTCTCGTCTCCACTCACACCTGCATGCACTTCATCCTCAGCCACTACCTCCATCACCAGCACATGCATCACCAAACACCGCTCTTGTGCAATCATCAGCCCCACTACCATTCACACATCCCGTGTCCGCTCCCAGTGTGTCTGTGAGCCCTCCTCCCAAAGTACACAAACGCAGGCACCCACCCACCCAACAGCCATCCACCTCACAACAGCCTCCGGCCCATGCACCTTCACCCGAATTCAGCAAACGTACACTTCCTACAACCACTACCTCTTCCTCCACTCCCAAACCCACTTCATCTTCCTGTCCTAGTGTGTCTAAAAAACTTTTCCTGGCTAACACTGACCTCTTCCCTACACCTCCCCCACCGTCCTTCCCCTAGGGGCAGGCTTTCCAGGTCCCAACCCAGGACCTCAGCCACCAAATTCCCAGGCTCAGTGGTGCCAGCTACTGCGGTGTCATCAAGTGCGCCACCCATCAGGGCTGCCAGTGTGCCACCTAGCGAGGCCAAGGACATTCCGCCACCTGCCAAGGTGAAGAAGGTGCCCACATCCCGGAGGGAGAAACCGCACCTACCAGCCACCAAGGGCTCCTCCAAACCAAAAGGGGACAGTGGCAAGAGACCTGCCGCAATCTCAAAGGTGGGGAAGGGACACAAGCCAAAGAGCAGGTCAGGACAGGGCAGGGTGGCTCCGACTGAGGGACTAGAGTCACCCCTTCTGTCAACCACAACACCAACCTGTAAGGCGGCGGACACCGCCACCAGCACCACCACCTGCACCGCCACCAGCACCGCCACCTGCAACACCACCTGCAACGCCACCTGCACGTCTGCTGCCTCAGCAACAGTTCCCAGCATCATCCCCAGTGGGCAGCCATCCGAGGCTGCAGGAGATGTCCTGCTGTGTCCCTTAATAGGTGCTGACACATGCACCACCGCCAGAACCTCCGCCACAGACACCGCTGCAAGCACCACCACCAGCCCGCAACGTTCTCAGACAGTGCCAACACATCTGACATGGCTACCATCCCCAGTGGACAGCCGTCCGAGACTGGAGGAGACTTCCTGGACCCTGCCCAGCTTCCATGAGGCATGACTCTCATCACTGTTTGCACCTGCAGGTGGCACGCGAAGCCGCAGCAGGGTGGGGTATGTCTCTGCCTCCATGGCGTATCATGCTACCTGTTCCTAGGCAATCTCGTGGCACACACACCCATGTGAGGTAACAGGACCAGCCACACTGCATGTGAAGCACTCTGGGCACCAAGCCCCCTCCAGAACCAGTGGAGAGATACATCCACTACCTCAGTCCTTGGCAGGATGAAGCACTCTGGGCACCAAGCCCCCTCCAGAACCAGTGGAGAGATACATCCACCACCTCAGTCCTTGGCAGGATGTAGCACTCTGGGTTCAAAGCCCCCTCCAGAACCAGTGGAGAGATACATCCACTACCTCAGTCCTTGGCAGGATGAAACACTCTGGGCACAAAGCCCCCACCAGAACCAATGGAGAGTGTTACCCACTTGAGAGACTTTGGCTTTGTACTCCCCAGGATAAAGCAGTGGGCAAACCACCCACTGGAAAGACTTGAGGGACTGTGGCTTTGCGCTCCCCAGGATTAAGCAGAGGGCAAACCACCCACTGGAAAGACTTGAGAGACTGTGGCTTTGCGCTCCCCAGGATAAAGCAGTGGGCAAACCACCTACTGGGAAGACTTGAGAGACTGTGGCTTTGCGCTCCCCAGGATAAAGCAGTGGGCAAACCACCCACTAGAAAGACTTGAGAGACTGTGGCTTTGCACTCCCCAGGATACAGCAATGGGCATGGAGCCCCCTCGTGCAGCAGTGGCGTCGTGCTTTTATCTGGCTGAGGTTCCCCCCCTCCCCCTGAGGTGCCTATTTAATTTCGACCTGATGCCCCTGCAGTGTTCTCTCCGTTTCGAGTCAGGTATCTTGTGTGGGCTTCGCCCATGCATTTTGGGACCACTGGCCCACGTACAATGATGGAACACTATCCGGACTTGTGTAGTTGGTGTACATATTTGTATATACTGATTTTAGAAATTGCATTATCTGATTTTTCTTGATTACACTTGTTACAATCATTTCCTTTTGTCCTTGCGTTCTTCCAGGGAGTGAAAGGGTGTATATGTAATGTTGCTGCATGTATTTGTGTGTATGGCGTTGTGGCTGGGGGTGGGGGTGGGGGTATTTCATGTTGCATGTGTGTGTCACTCTCTTTTCCCTCCCCCTCTCCCCTGTGCTGTAGGTGCAGCACTCACCGTGGTCGTTGACGGCGTCTGTCCTGCTCCTGATACAAAAGGAGGAAGACCAGCATGGGCAGGACCTGTAACTTGGGCTCCATGGCGTCCTGGTTCCTCGTTGGGTGTCGAGAGGTGAGTGGTTTCCCTTCCGTGTACTGTTTTCACCGTGCTTTTGATAGCGTTGGTTCCGCCCCGGAAAAGGTGGCGGATAGGCGTGTTACAGTGGGCGGAACCTTGTGTTCCACCTGTCTGTTGGCGGTTACCGCCCCAGTGTTTGTTGCTACTGCTGTGGCGGTCGGAGTGTTAAAGTGGCTGTCTATGTTGGCGGTTTCCGCCATGGTCGTGATTCCATTTTGTTTTCCGCCGGCCTGTTGTATTACCGCTGCTTTAACACCAACAGCCAGGGTTGTAATGAGGACCTTAGAGCCATTCCACACTTGAAGATGACATGCAAAATGAAAACCCTGGTACTATGTACTTGGCGGGACTGAGACCTTCAAAACTGTGTTTCCTTTTTATGCTTTGAAAGTGCTTCTGAAGGGTCACATTTTCTGTCTTCTGCTGTCCCATGGAGATTAAAGATTAAAAGGGCATCTTTGCAGAAGGATCAGCTAACCTGTTTAGGCTGGATTCTGGCTAGGCCGTGGCTTTAGAGAGTATTTGAGCCTGCACCCCCCTTCTTCCTGTGTTCTGGTAACCCAAAAGCTGTCCCTAGGTGCCTAGAAGTTTTAGGTGTGACCAAGCAATAGATATCTGACATTATGAGAAGTTAGGTTGTGAAAGACTGCTTGACTTTAGAAGAGTGGGGCAAGGTCCCAGGTCTACCCAAGAAAAGAGTGACTTTTCAGGTGAGATTTGGTAAGGTTAGGTTGGTTCCATTCAGAGATTTTTAACTCACGAAACGAAGCTTCTGCAGGACCTTACACATAAAGGCCCTCATTACAACCCTGGCGGTCTTTGACAGGGCAAAAGTGGCGATATTACCGCCAACAGGCTGGCGGTACTACAGCCCACATTATGACCGTGGCAGTCTTGCCACGGTCATACCGCTAGGACCGCCATGGCGGTCCCAACGGTTGTAATCCGCCAGGGGATTACGAGTCTCCATCCGCCAGCCGTTCCATGGTTTTAAATACCGCCCATGGAACAGCTGGCGGAATGGGTGACTCGGGGGACCCCTGGGGGCCCCTGCACTGCCCATGCACTTGGCATGGGCAGTGCAGGGGCCTCCATGCACAACCCCATCGTGCAATCCACTGCCCGAATTACTGGCAGTGGATTGCGCGACAGGTGCTGCTGCACCCGCTGCACCGCCACATTTCCGCCGGCTCCATTAGGAACCGGCTGCAATTTTATGGCCGTACTCCCCACTGGGCCAGCGGGGATGTCAAATTATGGCCAGCGGATTTCAGGCCGCATTGACGGCCTGCTGGCAGTACAATATTGGCGTGCAGTGTTGTAATGAGGGCCAAAGTGTCTATCCTCACAGATCCATGCCACAACTCTCCTACTAGAGTTTTTTTTTATTCCAAAAGAGATGACTAAGTCTGAATGTATAGAGAGAACTAATGAAAATACAGCCAAGAGATTCCATTGGCAAAGGAATATCAATGGCTGCAAATTTCAAGTTAGTCCAACTTGGAGATTTTGGAATCAGAATTGAAGGCATTAGCAGAAACTCAGCATAACCAGGAGGTTTTTGGCAGCCACGGCGTTCTGTCTTCCCACTGAATGATTTTGACTTCCATGAAAGAAGTTAGTTCTGAAGGTAAAAATGTTGACCGGGGTGAACTGCTTTGTTTCACCTATACTGCACTCTATTGTGGTCAGCCTTAAAATGCATCAAGAATACCTCTACCCTACAAAAGAAAATTGCCTTTTGCATTATGTTGCTTTCTTACCGGCACTTTTGACTTTTTTTAAAACTCTGGCTCATATTTACAAAAAAAATGACGCAGGGTGGCGCTGCAAGCCAGCTTTTGTGCCCCGCGCTACATCATTAGGAAAGTGCAGGGATACATTGTATTTACAGCAATACAATGCGTCCCTGTACTTTCCTCTGCGCTGGCACACAATTGCCTGCCTAGCATCAACGCAGGCACCTTTGCACCATGGTGCAAAGGTGCCTGAATTGCAGGGATGATTGTTTATGTGCAGGAAGGGACCCTTCCGGCACATCCTCATTCCACATCCTCATTCTCATTGCAGAATGCAGCACACATGGAAAGAGAAAAAACAAGGAGAAATAAAGTTATTTTTCCTTGTTGCGTCACTTTTGTGCCACCCCTTAACTGGTGTAGGAATCTGATGTATTCCCAGCTTTGTAAATCTGGAAATGTGTCAGATTCCAGGGGTGTTGCATGGGAACACCCACAGCAACACCCATAGAATGTGCGTTTCACTCACAGTTATGCGTGAAAGGGGAGCCATATTTACAAGGCCATGAAAAGCCATGGAAGGTGGCTTTAAGTGGCTTTGTAAATAAGTGCTGGCACACTGCGCTGCCGGAGTGTCATAATAGTGATGCTCCAGGGGCGTTAGTGTGCCACAAGGGAGATATAAATATGCCCCTCTGTATCTATTGAAGCCCTTAAATCTTTTTTGTGTCATTTGGTGTTGCTTTGCTTCCTTCTTATTAGTTTGTTCTTTCTTTTAATGAACTAGTATGGGCATTTTCCTCTCTGATTTCTTGACTTTAATTATGTTTTGGGGTGCTTGTATAATTTTATGAAGAATCATGAAACTCTGATTTCTGTGGCTAAACTTAACCACACCCACCAAATGTGTCATTGCATTTTGACTGTAAAGTAAATATTACATTTTACAAGGTAGTTCACAATTACATTTCCCTCTACCAGTCCTCTTTAAGATCTGCTGTCTTTTGGTCTGGCACCCAAAAATGTTTCACATAATTTAAGTTTCCCTGGTTGGAAAAGATCAGTAACTCAAGATTAGCTGTCACACTCTCCAAAAAAAAGAGCCCCCTAGCTGCAAACCAAAAATGCTCAAACTATTGTGTTTGCATTTGAGAATCGCATCAAATCCTTATTATGAGAAAACTTGGTTCAACGGAATTTGAGACATGCAAAGCTAGCGCCCTAGGAATAGAGAGGGGTTAGACCTGGCATCCTTGGTGTGGTCTCCCCTGTCTTTTTTGCCTCTGCGTCCCATGTTTTGACTGTGTGCTGGACTCTGTTTTTGCTGTTTTAGGTACTCTGGACACTTTTAATACTGCTGACAAGTGCTAAAGTGCAAGTGCTCCTGTGTGATACAGCGCACACATGCTGGAGTTAGGGGGGCGCTAAGGGGCGCAAGAAAAGTGGCACTACATTCAGTGCAGCACCACGTTTCATAAATTTGGCCCCTAGTCTTTCTGCTTTCAGTATTTGTAGAAAAGCAGAAGTACTGGATTATGTCATTCCCAAGGTACCCACCATAAGTGATGGACATCTGTCCTTCTCAACAAGGTATGCGGGTTGCCCCGCTGTACACTTATGCTGAGTTATATCCGATGTTCATTGCCACTGTAGGGTCACAGTACAATGCATAAGCCAATGGGGCAGTGCTTAATTTGTGCTTGTTGTTTCCGTTCCGAGCACCAACACATTTTCTTTTAGGGCCGGCACTTATTTTTCTACATCAAGTATTTACTGCGAGAAAAACTAAAAAGCGTCACAATGGGAGAAAGCAGAAAGCTGCAAGAGTGAGCTGAAGGGGAAGGGAGTGGCTTTAAATGGACTGAGATGGCTTCAGGATTACGCTGCCTCAGTATTCTGTGCTCGCACATTTAATTGCTGCAACCACGCTTTTAAGAGGAGGGCTTTGGGTCCTGGCATTTACAAATTAAGCACTGCAATGGTGTAAAGATTTTGCTGGATTATGACAATAACAACACCACAGCATACAGCATAGTATATATAAGGCGCACATTAGCATCCAAGATGAATCTTATTCCTAAGGCAGAATTGATAAACTGTGGTGAGAAAGCAACACATGCTTTATCGTTTGTGGGTGGGATAGAAGAGTCTGTTACAGGCTAATCCTTTATCTCTGGAGGCCTACCGATTTGGTGGCTTTCTTGATTTGATTTGTTTACATTTTCTCATGCTCAGTACCCTGCAGAAGTAAGTATTTAATGAGCTCAAACCTTTACCCACCGCAGCGCACGTTCATGTTTGAAACTCTTATGCATCCATTTCATCTGTACTTGCCTCAGAAGGAGGTTGTGTCGAACTATCCTATGTTGTCTGTAAAGCTAAGAGAGGCAGTACGAAGGTAATAGGGAGGGAAATCAGGGGCATTGTAGGCAACAGTGCTATTTAGGACACACTTTCCGTTGGTGCAGTGCTAAGCATCTTCTCCTCTGCTGCAGTCCCAGTTCTTTCTTTGCCACAGCATCCCTCACTTTTCTTGTTTTCTTCCTTAAAGATTACCTAGACTTTTACGTTTTTTGCTTTTTATTTTGAACAGTGACTTTGGATTATATTCACAGTATTTTTGTCTCTGATTTTGTTTGTTTTTCGAGGACCTTGCTTCTATTGTTGCTAGAGTAGCTGGGTTTTCTGCATCCGTATGCACCTGCTTCTTGTTCTAATCTGTGGCTTATGTTCCCAGCGTCCTGCCATTTTAGAAGACCGCAAGAAAATACTTTAGACAATTCTATCAAGATTACTTACATACAAGCGATTTGTTTTGCACTAAGCCACATCTATAAAAACTTTCTGTTATAGTGTTAACTTATCTGAAACGCCAGTGTAAGAAAATTGGTTACTACTAGTTGGAAATGATGCAAGTCCTTCCCAAGTAACAAGTCCAAAACATTTTCCGACCAAACACACAGTTTCGGTAAATAATCCGGGGCTCAGTCTGTGGTGGCTATGGCAAAAAGCAGACAGGATCAACGTAGACAAAATGTATTAAATATTTAGCAGAACCAAAACAGTTAAAAAGTCAAATTACCTCACAAAACAAAATCCCAATCCCAATTTAGAAAACAATCAATTAAAATATCATAAGAAATGTGACACAAAAATGATTAAAATCTATCAGGCAAACTGGAGATATGAATTGTTAAAGTTCTAGAGTCAAAAGGTATGAAAAAACAGCATAACATCTATGAGTGTTGGTGACCGGAACCTAGGAGCAAGTGGTGGCTAACTGAAGTGCACTGGTGACCTGCTAAGACTATTGTGACAATCTGTTCAAAGAATGTAAATTCACATTTAGGGTCTGATTTAGATCTTGGCAGAGGGAAATACTCTACAAACGTGACAGATATCCATGCTGCCTTTATTATTATTCCCATGATATCCTATGGAGATAGTAATAAGGCAGATGGGATATCTGTTACGTTTTTTACAAGTATTCCCTCTGCCAAGATCTAAAGCAGGTCCTTATTCCTTTTTTCTGGTGCTTGAAATCTACCAGCGGACAAGGCTGAAGGCTGTATCCTATGAAATCCTCTCAAAGGAAGATATGCATTGCCTAGACTCCTACTGAATTCATTAATTTTAGAGGGAAAAGCTTCAGGCAAGAAAATTACAATTTTGTGTCTGCAGAAGTCCACTCCCCAGCCAGATACCTTGATTGCCTATGCCCGGTCCTGATTAAAACACTGGGACTTAGGGGCATATTTAATATCCCCTAGTGCCATCTACCGACACATTAGCGTACATTTTTTAAACACTACGTTTCGTTAGATGGCCAAAATCCCCGCACCATAGTTACAAAGTTGCGCAATGCATGCATTGCACCACCTTGTAACCCTTTGCGCTACATTATGCCTGCGCCAGGCATAATGTATGGAAAGGGGGCATTCCCCCATTAGGGGGGCCAAAAAAATGGCACAAGGAAATCTAACAGATTTCCTTGCTTTATTTTCTTGGCACTTTTAACGCCTGCTCAGAGCAGGTGTTAAAAGGGAGCACACAATTGCTTATAATGGGCACCTATGTACTCTGCAGTAGCTCCAAAAGTTTGGCGCTACTCCTGCAGAGAACATCAATAGTATCTTAAGAAACAACTCTATTGCCCCCTACCCTGCGCCAAGGTGCACATTATTTTAAATATGGCGCATGCATGGTGGCAGTAGGGAGCTTAATTAAGAATTGAAAAATGTAGTAATCCGTCATAATTGCAAATATGCGCTATGATTTCTTGTTGAAACTGTTTTATGCTTAGCTTAAATTTAGTAGAGGCTTTGGCCTAGTCGCCTGGTCTCAAATTTAACTGCGTGGTTTTCACTTTTATTAACAAAAAGGCCTTATTCTGTATTTTTACAGTAGAAGATGACTAATACACTTATCTCCAAGGTTTCTACTAGGCCGATTTCATTCCCTTTGATACAAGGTCAGTTTCTGCAGGTGCGGACAATAAAAGCACTGATACCGAAATAATTGGCAAACTTTGTTGCAACTTGTGTTCCAAAGCTCCAAGGACAATGTATGCATAAATGAGTACTAGGCGAAAGACACTATTCATTGGTCAAATTGAAGCCAACCTATGAACCCTCCAATGGAAGACCCTGCAGAATTTGGAATGTTTCTTACTTAAACCCACCGGACAAAGAGAAGTCAGCCATTTTCCTTGATGCCATTCTGAAGCCAAGTGCCAGACGCCATCTTGGACGACATCTTGATGCCTATTTCTCTATTCCAGAGAAAGAGACTTTGAGAATTCTCACCCTAGAGACTTTAACTTCAATTTTGCCCTGCATTGCCCATGCAGTAACTTTGCCCCATTCTCCTTGCTGCCGCAAGGAAACTTGCCCTTAACTCTGTCCCTTTGAAATCTGCCCCATGCTGATCGAACCGGTACCTGAAGGAGGAAGACTTTCTTGAATGCTGATTGTATTTGGTAATTATGAAAGGATAATTGTATTATGCATTGTGTTTTTCCTTTTAGGTACCAACTGCTTATTTTGATAGGGCCCAAGCTAGAAGTTTTCTAAATTTGTGTTGACTAAATTCGTTTTGCATGAAGCCCCACATGCCAATGCTAATTAGAGGCTAGTCGAGGTATTCATCTGATATACCATGCTAAATTGAAATCTTGTTATGCTGACCGATCGATGAAATTAGTCAAATTCAGTTACTCATATTAGTGATTTGCATTGCCATAACCGTGTGTATTATAATTCAGATTTTGCTTAGACTGCGTTTCTTCCATCGCTATGGACAGCTAGTAATGTTCGTATACATATATCATTTGGTTTTGAGACTATATACATTGTGCTAGCTTTGTTAATATAGAGAAATAAATTCATTAACCTCAAATAAACTGGTGTGGTTATTTATGACCGAAAGGTCATGTTGCGTCAAAATACAGATTGTTATTGATTCCTAATGTGTTGATTGATTTTTAATTGATTATTGGTTATTGATTATAATTAGTTATCGATGATTGATTTGAGTGATCCGACTATTCTTGGATGAGGAGAGCCCAACTAGGTTTAAAGGTCTACCGACCTCCAACGTGTCCAGGTACAAGTAATTTACAAAGACTGGACGCGTTATCAGTAGATGGTAGCAGAGATTGATGGTTTCGCCCTTTGGGACCCCATCCGAACAATAGACAGAGTCAAGTTAGAATTTTCTTTGATAAAACAAGTTGGAGAGATGATGATGCCCTAAATCCCCAATGACTTTCCCGGAATCTCGGAGCTTGCGAATGGAGGTGTGAGAATGTTTCCGGCGTTTCTAGTGACGCTATGAGTGGAGTTAGGGTTTTGCACTTGCACAGCTTATTGCCGCAGATTAATTGAGAAGTTTGTGAGGATTTTAGGGGGTTATGAACTCCAACTAAGAGATTTTAGAGGAGTGTTACTCCAAAGTGTGAGAGTAGGGAAGTCGTCGAACTTCACATGTGTGTAGCGCTTTGTGCAGGAAAAAATTGTCCACGTGGTTGTAGATGTTGAGACGGGCCCTGCGAGGTCAAGAGACTCCGGAGTATGTTGAAAAGTGTATGAGACACATGATTGATGTTGTAATCTGTTCGGTTTAATTGGTTGATCGGGCGTGGTCAACGAGTCAGTATGAATATTGAGGAATGAAAGAAAAGTTTCGACTTTGAGATTTGACGAATTCTAAAGTGCACTAGAATAGTTCATTGATCAGTTGAGAGTAAAGTTTGCGGGTCAAATTTTGCTTACGAGTGCGGGAAACCGAGAAAGATGGAATAACTGCAGAGGCTAGTGAAAAATCCCTAAGGTTTCTGAAGCGATTGTATTACCCTTCTTGTAGTAAACCGACAGATTTGTTTTCTTCTTTTTGGTTAGTGCTCGCGATATATTGCAGAAATTAGTTTTGAGTGAAGCTGAATGAAGGAGGACAAGCCGCGGGACTTTGTCAGCCGCAGTGTGTGAGTGTGACGTCACTAGGAGCCTCGCTGGGATAGATTGGGTGGTGAGAAGGGTCGCGCACGGATTGGTGCAGTCCGTGAAGCGCAATTGGTGGGGAAAGGCAAGCGAAGAGTATTCCGGGAATTAAAGTCACTTATTGATTACATATTTTAGAAAAATAAAAGACGGAAAGATGAAATTTTTCAAAGCATTTAAGAGTGGCTTGAGGGGAGATGTATATATCAAAGCAAATATAGGAGAAGAAACACCGCCTAAGGGTACACCAGCTTACATCGTGATTGAAGAAAAGGGTATTGCACCTTGTCTTTGGCTAAAGCAATGGTGCAAATTAACAGAAAAACATGGAAGTGTAGCGTTTCCTATTCATGGGTCGTTTAATCTAAGAGTTTTGGAGAATTTAAGATTTGCGTTATACGACATGAAAGTACCTCCAAGACCAGCACAGTTTGAGGCATTAGCAATTTGGGAGCTAATAGCTAGAAACCAACAACAAAAGAAATTTGAGACAAGAATAAGAAAAGTAGAAAAGACACTAGCGGATGCTAGATGGGATAGCACACAAAAGGTTTGGAGATCAGACGTACTGCAGGGAATTAAATTGTTTCCAGCAATTACTGATGAAGCAGAGACGGAAGGAAGGAAAGCTACCTATAAAACAAACAGGAGTCAGTCCAGAGATAAAGAAAACAACAGAAATTCGAAAAGATCAGACGAGTCAGACGACGAGGAGTTCATTATACAATTGCTAAATGATCGCCCGCCACCATATGTGGAAAGCGAAAATGGCTCAAGCACTAGTACTGCCCCTCCAGAACCAATACAAGGTAATGTGAAACCGAATTTGAGAATATCACAGAGGCAGAGCAGTTCCGATATGCCCTTTGCACCACAAATACCACAAATTCAGAGGATATATCCTGACGTGCCTAAATTGAATCCTGTCGATAATTATCAGCCGCTGGTTCAAAGGCGCTGCTGTGATGAGCATAATCTGGGAATGACTTCTGATTTAATGGCGCAGGGAGGACAGAATTATCAAAGACCGACATTGATTCAAGCCGAATCAACACAAATTTTGATGCCCCAAAAGCAGGTACAAGAAGTGCTGAGGTACACTCGAGTAACAGAAAGCCAGTTAGGTATGCCAGCAATGATGAACCATAATGTGGGGATTAACATGCCACAGAATTCGGGGAACAGACAGAATCCAGATGCAATATCTCTGCCTATCACTGTAGGTCCGCCAGTACCATTGTATATACAGGCAAACCCAAACGTATGCGATCAAGGGGTAATGACACAAAATGAGACAGGGAAAAGATGCATAGAAAACACTCCAGAAACTGCTCCGGTAGGAACACTGCCAAATGGATCTGGGTCTTTGTCGGAATTTATTCCAATTCCAATTTGTGCTCCGTCAACTGTGGTAAGGTCAAATCCACCACTAATAGTACTGCTAACTTCAAAAACTGAAGTGTTACAGCAACCATCAGTAGCAGTTGATGTAAGTGCTACATTGATGGGACTGAACGCACAACAGCTAACACAATGGTTCAACAGTCTGAACACCCCACAGAGTACACCCAGCGGGAAGGGAGAAGAATACTTGAATAAAATAAGATTGGGCATGGAAGCAGATGAACTAGTAGAGGGAACGATGGGTTTGAACAGGTTAGAATCATACACAGAAGAAGAGCTGAGATACATGTGCCCTAGGATTACAAGAGAAGTGAGCAGCATACATAAGAAATTACAAGAAATTGCAGACAGAAACCAGATCGACATAGGTAAGACCAAACACTTGAGCAGAAGTTACAGGTTAGACTTTGAGACAAAAGATTTTGAACACATGAGATCTGCAGGGATGAAAAAACATCTTAAGGAGATACTGCAGAGCGCGCAGGTCTGGAGATGTTTAGACAAGTGGGAAAGTAGATGGGTTAAGAAAAAGGACAAAAAGAAAGAAAGTACCCCAGATCGAAATGAAAAGGCACAACAGAATGACGACCTGATACCCATGTTGCCAATGAGAGAAACAGCAGGGGGAAAACTTGTACATGTACCGTGGCACAGGTGCAATATTCAATCCTTTACGGATGATTTCCCTAAATTAAGAGAGAAACCAATTGAATGGTATCAACGAACAGATAGATTTGTGAAACTCGCAAAATGTCTTTGGGAAGACCTGAACACCTTATTCGAAATTGTGGTTCCGGCAGATTTGTGGGAATATTGTAAGAGGGCTGTAGGTTGGCCGACAAGTGAACCAGAAAGAGATAGGGACACAGGTGCACCATCATCTACGGTAATGAGTTTATACCATAAGGTGATTGAGCACTTGAAAACAAAGTTTGCGTCGAAAAATGTGGATTGGCAGAGGATTGACAGAACAGCACAAGAAGTTAAAGAGTCGATACATGCGTACTATGAGAGATTGTTGAAAGTGTTTAAAAATTACAGTGGCACGGAAACGATTGAGGCAAAGGACATGCTCCATTTTGTGTTCAGATTTGTGGAAGGGTTGAGACCCGAGATCAGTCAGATGATTAAAATGCATTTGATTTGTTGGCAGTCAAAATCGATCGACGAAGTGTTGAACTATGCAAAATACTGCAGTGATGAGATTGAGACAAAGCAGAAAAGGTTGAAGGAAAAAGTGATGGTGATGCAGCTTAGAGCAGCTCAGAGAGGTTTGCAAGGTTTTCAACAACAGTTGCCGCAGCAACAACAGCAGAGAAATGCTATGTTTCAGCCACAAATGAGAGGCAGAGGCCGAGGAGGTTTTGTGAATAATGGTCCTGATTTAAATACTGTTATGATTCCAAACGGTATACAGGCAATGAAGAAGGTGATGCAATGCCACATGTGCGGAATCATCGGGCATTGGAAACGGGAGTGCCAAATGATGGTACAGGAAGGTGTAGGTCAGCAAAACAATGATGTCAATGCATTTCCAAATTTTCAAAATAATGTAAATCAGATGCAGGGTTTACAACCCATACAACCGCAGCAAGTGCAAATGTCCCGTGCACAAATGGCACAGTTGCAGCCAATGCAACAGCAGTTTCCTATGGTACCTAATCAGCAAATGCAAATACTCTTAGCACCAATGAATCAGCAACAAGTAATGCTTCCTCAACAGGTCACGGGTCAAGGGATGAACCAAAATGACACAGTACACCAATTCCCGTTACACAGTAAGAATGGAATAAACGATGCGTGGGAGAGTGAAAGTTCAGATGAGGAGGGAAATTGTATGCTTGCAGCATCCTTGGAAGTTGATCAAAAGGGTCCATATGTGGAAGGAAGAGTTATGGGTCACCGTGTTTCGTTCTTGGTTGACACCGGAGCTACACGCTCTACAGTTAGACGCATCAAAGTACCAAATTTGCCACTGTCAGGAAGAACAGTTCAAGTAGTAGGAGTAGCAAATAGGTACCTGACAAACCCAATCACAGATCCAGTGCAAGTCAGAATTGGTAACTATCAAGGGTCACATGAATTCGTAGTGTGTGACTCAAGCCCGATATCACTATTAGGGAGAGATTTATTGTGTAAATTGGGATGCTCGATTATGTGTTCAAATGATGGAATTAAAATTCAGACAAACAGTGATGAGGAAGAAGAGGACAGTTTAGGAGGAGAGGAAGTGGAAACTGTCGATGAAGAGTATCCCCTGATTACTCTTTATCCAATGTTCACTGAAGCAGATATTCCTGCTGAGTTACAGGAAACAGTTGAAAGGGAAGTGTGGGATATGACAGGGAAAGAAGTAGGATTGGTCAAAGGAGTAGAACCAGTGAAAGTGACCGTAAAACCCAATGTAAATTTTCCCCAGACACACAATACCATATGCCGCAAGACATCCTCATGAAAGTCGCCCAACTCATTGACGAGTTTGTGAAACAGGGAGTACTGAAAGAAGTGTTAAGTAGTCCATGTAATTCACCAATTATGGAACTAATAAAACCGAGTGGAAAGGTCCGGATTGTTCAGGATTTGAGGAAAATAAATGACATAATAGTCAAATGTTGTCCCGTAGTAACTAATCCAGCTGTGATAATGTTTCAAATTCCCTGTGATGCTGAGTGGTTCTCAGTCATCGACTTATCACAAGCTTTCTTTTCTGTGCCTCTTCATGAGGACAGCCAATTTCTCTTTTGTTTCAAATTTTTGGACAGAGTATACAGTGGGTGTCGAATTCCTCAAGGGTTTTCGAGTCACCATCAATTTTCAATTAGATTCTAAAGAAAGATTTGGAATAATTGGAATTACCATTTGAATCAACCTTGGTACAGTATATTGACGATTTGCTGATCGCATCTAAGACAGAAAATGACTGTACAGCTGACACCATTGCCCTATTGAATCATTTGGGAAGAAATGGACACAAAGTGTCCCCTTCGAAATTACAGTTCTGCCAGAAGAAAGTGAAATATTTGGGTCACCAAATAGAGAAAGGGTCGAGAAGAATTATGAAAGAGAGAATAACAAGCGTACTTCAAATGAGTCCACCAAAGACGAGAAGAGACGTGAGAACGTTTTTGGGAATGGTGAGCTACTGTCGCCAATGGATTCCCAATTTCTCAACTCTAGCCAAACCTTTGCTGAAACTGACCCAGATAGATGCGCTGGATGAAATAGTGCTGAAAAGAGATGAGATGGATGCTTTTATTGAATTAAAGGAATGCATGTGCAGGGCTCCAGCTTTAGGTATGCCTGATTACACAAAACCTTTTACATTGTTTTGTCATGAACGTGATGCATGTTCCTTGTCTGTCTTGACTCAAGCCCATGGTGGCGTAAACAGACCAGTAGCATATTTTTCAGCTACTGTGGATCCGGTCGCAGCAGCACTGCCAGGGTGCTTGCGTGCCGTAGCAGCAGTTGCTATCAGCCTAAATCAGAGTGAAGGAATAGTGATGGGACATCCTTTAACAGTCATGGTCCCTCACTCAGTCGAGATACTTTTGACACGTTCCCGAACACAGCACATGACCGGTGCTAGGCTTACAAGGTACGAGACAATAATTTTGGGTTCACCTAATGTGCAGCTGAAAAGGTGCACTACGTTGAATCCAGCAACCTTGTTTCCCACTGAAAATGTCGAAATTGAGAATGCTGAAGACATCGAGCACAACTGTCTTCAGGTGACTGAATTTTGTACAAAACCAAGACCTGACATCAAAGACATCCGATTGGAAGAAAACAATCAAGTTATTTTTGTTGATGGTTCATGTTTGAGAGATGCACCAGTAATATTGAAAGCAGGATATGCTGTATGTACAATAACAGGTGTTCTGAAAGCATCTTGGCTTCAAGGAGTTTATTCTGCACAAGTAGCAGAACTGGTAGCACTTACCAGAGCTTGCCAACTTTCCGCATTGATGAAAGTCACCATTTACACTGACAGTCAGTACAGATTTGGAATAGTGCATGACTTTGGACAATTGTGGTCACAAGGAGGCTTCATGACCTCTTCAGGATCACCAGTGAAAAATGGTGAAAGAATAAGAGAATTGTTGCATGCCATCCAGTTACCAGGAGAAGAAGCAGTGGTAAAATGCAGTGCACACTCGAAATCACAGGACTAAGGGGGTTATTCTAACTTTGGAGGAGTGTTAATCCGTCCCAAAAGTGACGGTAAAGTGACGGATATACCACCAGCCGTATTACGAGTTCCATAGGATATAATGGAGTCGTAATACGGCTGGTGGTAAATCCGTCACTTTTCCGCCACTTTTGGGACGGAATAACACCTCCTCCAAAGTTGGAATAACCCCCTATGTTTCTTTGGGAAATGGATATGCAGATCAAGTCGCAAGGTTTTGCGCATTGAACTGTATATTGCTCAGAGACGAATGGAACTTGATAAATGAGCCAGAACTTGAACCAAGTGAAGCATTTGCTCTAAAGGTTGTAGATACAATCGATGAATTGAAATCCCTACAGAACGATGTTAGTGAAGATGAGAAACTCTCATGGAGCAAATTACAATGCGTAAAGAAACCAGATGATTTGTGGGTTTCAAGTGAAGGGAGATTAGTTCTGCCAAACAGTCTTTTGACGCAGTTGGCCAGACTGTATCATGGACAAGCCCATCTTGGAAGGGATGCCATGGTTAGACTATTCAAAATTGATTGGTTTAATCCCAAATTCCGTCAAGTTGCTGAAGCAGTTTGCCATTGTTGCGTCATTTGCCAACAAATGAACGCAGGGGAGGGAACGGTAGTAAATTTGAGCCACATTGGAAGAGCAGGTGGTCCATTCAGCAGGATGCAAATGGATTTTATTGAAATGCCTGTGCATGGAGGCTTGAAGTATGTGTTGGTGATTGTGTGTATTTTTAGTCACTGGATTGAAGCATACCCTACACGCAGAAATGACAGTCTCACAGTTGCAAAACTACTCTTGAGAGAACTAATACCATGTTTCGGATTCCCGATCTCCTTAGAATCAGATAGGGGAAGTCACTTCAATAACGAAGTAATAAAATTACTGTGTGCAGCGCTGAACATTGAGCAAAAATTGCATTGTAGCTACCGCCCTGAAGCATCAGGACTAGTGGAGCAAATGAATGGCACATTGAAATCGAGGATGGCGAAAATATGTGCATCAACAAACTTAAAATGGCCTGACGCATTGCCCTTGGTGTTAATGTCAATGAGAAACACCCCTGATTGAAAGACTGGACTGTCCCGGCACGAGATCCTCATGGGCAGAGCCATGAGGCTTCTAGCAGTTCCTGCAAATGCTCTTTTGAATATTACAGATGATATGGTGTTGGACTACTGCAAAGGTCTAGCTGATGTGGTGCGCTCTTTTTCTCACCAGGTGGAGACAACCACCTTGCCACCGATCCAAGGTCCAGGACATGCCCTGAAAGCAGGTGACTGGGTCGTGATAAAGAAGCATGTGAGGAAGTCGTGTCTGGAACCCCGTTGGAAAGGACCTTTCCAAGTGATTCTGACAACTACCACCGCTGTGAAGTGTGCGGGAGTTCCCAACTGGATTCACGCCAGTCACACGAAAAGGGTGACGTGCCCCACAGAAGAGGAAGTTGAAGCGCTGAAATCGCCAGTGACTGACAAGAGAGTACCAGGCACCGAGACAGAACAAAGAGAACATGGAGGCGAACAAGCAGAAATAGAGGAGGGAGAGATCTTTTCTGAGGAAGAAACAACTGATTCATTTGAGGAGGACCAAGGAGAAGCCTCAGGAAGTGACGAAGGTCCTGAAGGTGACAAAGAGCCTGAGACAGGTGAAGGAGCAGGAGAGCCTGATCAGAGGAGGGCTTTCCCAGAAGCAGACGATACAGGAAAAGAAAAGGAAAACCTGATTGACCTCCTAGGGGGAGAAGACAAGACAGGACAGAGTGAAACTGTTCAAACTCTTCCAGAACCGATTGCAGGTCCATCAGGTGAAAACAGTGCGAAACGGAGACAAAGCATATCGCCAGTAAAATTAAGAGCTAGGGAAATATTAAACGAAAGTGGAGGGCCAAAATTGAAAGAGAAAAGAAAAGAAGTGTCTGTCGCAATAGCAACACCAAGTGAAGAGAAAGACCCGGCCAAGGTAGAAAGTACCAGTGAGAGAGAATCAAAAGGAGATGCAAAATTGAAAAGTAAAAGAACAGCGAGCAGAAGATATTCTGGTCTGGATTGGGCATACATATCCTCTAACGATTGGTCAGACAAATTCCTATCTCTCAGTCTTGAGAACGAAGAAGCAGAACATCACTTTGCTACCTGAAAAGTGAAATTCCATGAACATTACCGAATAAGACATTAACAACCTGATTGACTTTTGAACCGGATGAGACATTGCTAACCTGATTGACTTTGAAACCAATCTTGAGACAAAGCTGCTAAACCGATAAGAGACTAAGCTGCTAAAAAGCACTGTGTGAACATTGAACTCGTTCAGCTTTATATACATATCTGCAAATCTGATTTGATAAAGTGTCTTCAACTTTCTGATTCTATATAGATCATGATAGGCTACACTACACAGGGACATGAGATGAAGTGTTGTAAATACATGTGTATAGGTCTAATAACTGCATGTGTACTAATCATTATAGCAATAGTTCTTGGAATGCATGGAAAGAATGAGAGAGAGACGAATGATGCTTCTACTTCTAAACCTACTACTGAACTAACTCCTTTGAAGAAACTCGAATGAGACGAAAGACATTTGCATGATAAGAAGGAACTTTCGTCTAACGTTTTCTATCGCTTGTTGAGTGAGTATGTTGAGACAATGGATGCGAAAGATTTTTATGTATGCACACAAATACCTACCTCAGTAGTGGAAGGGGTGACATATCATAGCATGCCTCTTACGTATGGAATTACATGTAGTTTAATAATGACCAGATTTTATGGTCAGGAGTATATTCACTACTTTTATTCCAATCAAGATGTTGTATCCGCATATATCCCTATAATAGAGTACCTGAGTAAAGTAGCAAGAGATTATTATATAAAATTTATGAGGGGTTTCTTTGAGCCATTGTCACCTTTTCACACAGCTTACGCTCACAGAGAAAACCTTACATGCTTGCTTTCACCAATGGAGAAAAGCTTTTTAGATCACACTGACGATAGGAGGAAAGCGTGGAAGGAGAAATTAGAAAGGGAATTACACAAGAGGACATCTGTAGATAATTATGCTTTTGCCGCAATAAAAACACAAGGGAAAATAGCTTTAGATACATTACACGTAGGGAGATTCTGTGTACATAGACATAAATCATATTATGACACAGTCTTTGTGGGAACGAGTGAATGTAAACATACGTTTTTGTTTCAACCCAAATGGACGTTCATGCTGAATGGACAAGACCCAGTTATTCCAGGGGTATATTATATTTGTGGACTTCACGCCTATTATCGTCTTCCTAAAGGATGGTATGGGAGATGCTATTTGGGAATAGTGTTCCCAAAGGTTTATCAATTGGACGACTTAAAGAAATTCCCAAAGCTGTCTGAATCACATCATGTTCAGAAAAGGGAGACAGCTTCTGGTGTGGTAGGAGATATATTTGGAGCAATGATTCCTTCAGTGGGAGTCATATTGAATTCAATTAAAATACGAAAGTTGTCTACTATTGTGGATAACATGCTGACAAAATTCTCAGGAGCTATAATCCTGATGGATGCTGAACTTGCTGCAGAAAGAGCTATGACTCTTCAAAATCGGCTTGCCTTAGACATTCTTTTAGCAAAGGATGGTGGTGTTTGCAAAATGCTTGGTACACGTCACTGTTGTACTTATATTCCGGACAACAGCGGGCAAATTAGAAAAATGCTTACAAATTTAACTAACGAGAGTGCAGATTTGAAGGAATTGAAAGAACCAGGAGTATGGGAAAAGGTGGGAAAAGGATTTGCTTCTGTGGGAAACTGGCTCAGCAACATTTGGAACGGAATATTATTGAAGCTAGTAAAAGGAATATTAATAATATTAATTTGTTTATTAGGTATTTGGGGAATATGGAAAGCTATTAAAATATTGAAAACAAGAAATAAAAGGAGCAAAGAAGAGAAAATAGAAAATAAAATAGTAGAAATATACAGAGAAAAATCAAAGGGAACAAAAAGGAAGAGGGAATTGACTGAAGTGTCAAATTATTAAAACAGAATTTTAATGGAATAAAATTTGTGGGAAGATTTGATGTGATGACATAATTAGTCATCAGAGGAGGGATTGATGATGCAGAAAAAGAAGGACTAACAAATATTCATATATCATGTAACCAAAATAGTATAAGGTAGTGTGATTTTAGTAAAGAAAATAATGTACGTGGGAAATTGTACCCTCGGAGTAGTTTGCCATTATTATAAATGAGCTTAATTAATCATGAAGAATTGAAAAATGTAGTAATCCGTCATAATTGCAAATATGCGCTATGATTTCTTGTTGAAACTGTTTTATGCTTAGCTTAAATTTAGTAGAGGCTTTGGCCTAGTCGCCTGGTCTCAAATTTAACTGCGTGGTTTTCACTTTTATTAACAAAATGGCCTTATTCTGTATTTTTACAGTAGAAGATGACTAATACACTTATCTCCAAGGTTTCGTGCTAGGCCGGTTTCATCCCCTTTGATACAAGGTCAGTTTCTTCAGGTGCGGACAATAAAATCACTGATACCGAAATAATTGGCAAACTTTGTTGCAACTTGTGTTCCAAGGCTCCAAGGACAATGTATGCATAAATGAGTACTAGGAGAAAGACACTATTCATTGGTCAAATTGAAGCCACCCTATGGACCCTCCAATGGAAGACCCTGCAGAATTTGGAATGTTTCTTACTTAAACCCACCGGACAAAGAGAAGTCAGCCATTTTCCTTGATGCCATTCTGAAGCCAAGTGCCAGACGCCATCTTGGACGATATCTTGATGCCCATTTCTCGATTCCAGAGAAAGAGACTTTGAGAATTCTCACCCTAGAGACTTTAACTTAAATTTTGCCCCGCATTGCCCATGCAGTAACTTTGCCCAATTCTCCTTGCTGCCGCAAGGAAACTTGCCCATAACTCTGTCCCTTTGAAATCTGCCCCATACTGATCGAACCGGTACCTGAAGGACGAAGACTTTCTTGAATGCTGATTGTATTTGGTAATTATGAAAGGATAATTGTATTATGCATTGTGTTTTTCCTTTTAGGTACCAACTGCTTATTTTGATAGGGCCCAAGCTAGAAGTTTTCTAAATTTGTGTTGACTAAATTCGTTTTGCATGAAGCCCCACATGCCAATGCTAATTAGAGGCTAGTCGAGGTATTCATCTGATACACCATGCTAAATTGAAATCTTGTTATGCTGACCGATGTATGAAATTAGTCAAATTCAATTACTCATCTTGGTGATTTGCATTGCCGTAACCGAGTGTATTATTATTCAGATTTTGCGTAGACTGCGTTTCTTCCGCCGCTATGGACAGCTAGTAATGTTCGTATACATATATCATTTGGTTTTGAGACTTATATACATTGTGCTAGCTTTGTTAATATAGAGAAATAAATTCATTAACCTCAAATAAACTGGTGTGGTTATTTATGACCTAAAGGTCATGTTGCGTCAAAATACAGATTGTTATTGATTCCTAATGTGTTGATTGATTATTAATTGGTTATTGGTTATTGATTATAATTAATTATCGATGATTGATTTGAGTGATCCGACTATTCTTGGATGAGGAGAGCCCAACTAGGTTAAAAGGTCCACTGACCTCCAATGTGTCCAGGTACAAGTAATTTACAAAGACTGGACGCGTTATCACTGGTCACTCCTAAGACAGGCCTCTTGTAGCTTGTTGTGTCCCAATTCCACACAGGTGGTCAGCCAACTGACCCTTGTAGATCACGTCTCAGTCATATGCACAAGGGAAAGCAGCCCTTCAGGTCTTCTCTCAGGTTACAGACAGCAGGTCTCTTTTGTTCTGACAATCCACAGGTCCAGTGGTGTTCTGAGGATCTGGAGGGAAGTTGCCACTTCCGTGCAGTCCACTACAATGGGTGGAACTAACTTCCTAAACAGTGAGTAAAAAGCCCCAAAGGTTAAACCTTCTCACTTTTATAGCACATCCTCTTTGCTGGACGGTAAACTGCCCTATGGCAAACAATTCTCTGGGAATACCAAAATGGCAGAACCTTTCCCCTCTTGAAGAAGGCCCACCCAGAGTTGAGTCCATGGTAATAAGCAGTTCCGTTCAATCTGTCCACACCACACTGGCTGTTGGACTAGCTTCCATCCCACTGTGAATGGAGTCATAATGGCTGGACTGTACTCTGAGATCAAAGGACCCATCTTTCCAAGGTCTCACATTACACTGAAGTATGTAGTTGCACTGCTGCCTTTCAAGTTTGATTTTCCCAAAAGGTGATTACTGAGATATATTTTGCTGCATCCCTCATACCCAGACTATCCTGCAAAAAGGCATGTGGCATTGTTCCTATTCTGGTTGCAGTTTCACACCATGGGGATAAAGCATTGGCAGGAAGAGCAGCCAAGTGCGGCTAATTCTAATTGGCCTACCACAGTTTCAGAGAGGAAAAGTAAACCTTTTTAAAAGCCACTTTTTCTTCTTATTCATGAAACATTAAACGCCATAGTATAACAATATTAAAAACAGTGGTTGAATGGACACCATATCTTTTCTAAACCAGAGTTAGAAAAATAGTATTTTAAATGTACTTTATTTGTTCTCATATAAAAACACACAACACTTTGACCGTGAGAATCACTTTTGGGGGGTAGTCACTGTAAGAACATGTCAACCTTTAATTTCCAGATATTCCACTTTAAAGTACTCGGCACCCCACAAGACCTACTGAGAAATGACTTATTTTTTATTTCAAAGTAAGATGTTCTCCTTCCAAAAATGATTTATTTTGACAGGTCTGCTTGAGGATGTTTCAGCTGTAGTAGTCAGGGTACACATGCAGACTTGAAGCTTTGTTTTCATGGACAGCGGTGCCCCAGTGTGCAGAGTTCAGAGTCCAGCTGCATCAATCTGAAAATGGTGGTGACCAAGCAAAAGGAGACACATTTTCACAGCCAGTTTGTTATCTTCCTTTTCAGAAACGAGAAACTCGACCTTAGAAAACACCCTGTGGAAAGGCTGCAAAGTGTTAGTTTTCTCTCTCCTCTCTATCTCACTAGTCCTTCCCTCCAGCATTTTGACCTGTCAGTTGTTCATGTATGTACTGGCAGAATCACATTTTTGGAAGTTGGGGTGGATTGTCACCAGACTCCTCAAATACTGTACTCAAGGCTTGACAGTTTGTGAGGCCCTATCACTTTTGACATGCGTTCTGATCCAAATCCGCTACAAGGTTATGCTTAGGCAATTGGGAAAATCCCAGAGGAATTAAAAACTTCTAGAAATGAATGAGCCTATTTACTGAGTCATCTTAATCAGACCTAGAGGAACGTAGCTATCCTTTAATGGTAATACTAGATAACTGGGTTCTTGCCTCCAGTCAGATAGTTCCCGAAATATAAGTTGCAGAATGACTCTACTAGAAAAGTTTGCAGGAGACTCTCGTTCATTTTTGGCACAACGCAGCCTACGTTTTTGTCACACATTTATGCAGTTCCTAAATGATGCTGCTAAACGTCTTTATTGAGCAGTTCAAGGTAGTTTTAGGCCAGAGACAAACTACTTTGACTTTAGGCCAAAGGTCAATTGGTACTGAATGTTAGATCAGTATTTTCAGTCACTTAAAGGCTGAAACAACCTGGACTGATTAGGCAACAGCTGCAGCATTTTACTTCTGCATGAGGGGGATTTTAAGGTGGGTTTTCCCCAATAAGCTGGTTTATCAGCTTCTGCGTATAGACAACCAACAGAAAGAAAGGTTGGAGAGATGAATTACAGCTCATCATTGGATCCCTAGCAATTCTTCAGAAGCTACTCTTACTACACTCCAAGATAAGCACATGTAAACTGGGAGTGTTTGCAAACCACTCTGTCTGGAAGAGAGAGGCCTAAGAGGAAAACACAAACTCTGCCTTCACTGAAGTAAAGCAGCATTAGGTCTCATTTACAAGCCCCTCGCGCCACCAGAGCGTCCCTTTTTGCGACGCTCTGCTGGCTTTGTGCCCTGCTGCATATCTACAAGGTGGTGTTAAGCCACTTTTCATGGCTTATTGCAGCCTTGTAAATATGGGCCGCCCCAATGTAGTTTTCTTCAGCAAAGGGGTGTGCAATGGGTGTTGCTGTGGGCATACCCATGCAACACCCATTGCTTTCCCTAGTAAAGTGCACTACATGTGTCCAGGGCCTGTAAATTGAAATGCTAATAGTTGGCCTGCAGTACTGATTGTGCCACCCACCAAAGTAGCTCTTTAACCATGTCTCAGGAATCCCACTTCGACTTGCCATTTAAAACTACTTGCCATGCCTTAAACTTCCCTTTTTCTACATATAAGTCACCCTTAAGGTAAGCCCTAGATAACCCACAGGGCAGGGTGCTATGTAAGTAAAAGGTAGGACACGTAACTATGGCCCTCATTACAACCTTGGCGGTTGGTGTTAAAGTGGCGGTAATACCGCCAACAGGCTGGCGGTAACTATCGCCAAATTATGACCATGGCGGTGACAACTCAGATAGACAACCACCACACCGACCGCCAGGGTGGAAACAACAGGCACCACAGCGGTAGCCGCCTAAAGCCAAGCGGAAGCCAATGTTCCGCCCACCATATTAAGACACATCAATCCTCCACCTTTTCCAGGGGCGGTACCAACGACGTCAAAAGCCTGGCGGAAACAGACCTCAGAATTGAAAGGACTCACTTTTGGAGACACAGGGAACCACACCGCCGCCATGGAGCCCAAACTTCAAATATTCCCTATGAGATTCTACTTCCTGCTCCACCAAGAACACCAACGACGGCGAAGACGCCCACGGTGAGGACAGCCACCTAGCACCCAGGGGAGGGAGGGAGGAAAAAGAGAGTGACACACACACGCAACACACACCCCCACCCCCAACACCATACACACAATCAGCTGCAGTAATAAAACATTTTTATCCTGTATCCCTAAGGAATAATGCAAGGACTACAGGAATGTGCAAAAGTGAGTGTAATAATAACAACACAGTAGAAACACGAAAATTCCATCTACACATATGTACAGTTCAAGGGACACTGCCCAATCCTCATTGTGTGTGGTCCACAGGGCCACAGGCCAATGTCCAAGGCCCCACTTGTCACCTGCAACAACACAGAGATAACACTGCAGGGGTATCAGTTGGAAAATAGGCAAGCACCCCAGGGGGATGGTGGACAACACCACTGGTTCTGGAGGGGGCAACATACCCTGTGCATGATCCTGGGGAGTGCAAGGCCACAGTCTCTCAAGTGGGTGACTTGCCCACATGCTCTGGTGGGGGCATCATGCCCGGTGCTCTTGATCCTGAGGTGGCTGGGGTTGGTGGGTGTCTTACCCACTGGTTCTGGAGGGGGCATCGTGCCCTGTGCTCTTGATCCTGGGGTGGCTGGAGTTGGTGGGTGTCTTACCCACTGGTTCTGGAGGGGGCATCATTCCCCGTGCTCTTGATCCTGGGGAGTGCAAGGTCACAGTCTCTCACCTGGGTGTCATACCCATGGGATTTGCAAGGAGCAGGCCGCACAGCATCCCATGGAGGCAGGACTAAATACCGTCCGCCGGCAGTAACAGCTGCTCAGTGGTGGTGGTGGGAGGCTCCAGCCCATCCCCTGCAGCCTCGGATGGCCACCCACTGCTGGTGGTGGTGGTGCTGCTGCTGCTGGTGGTGGTGAGGGGAGGCTCCAGCCCATCCCCTGCAGCCTCAGATGGCTGTACAACCATGGTTGGTGGTGGGGGCTCCGTCTGAGTCCCTGCACCAGGCCCCTTGTCCTTCCTGCCTCCTGGTGCAGGCCCCTTGCGCTTCCTGGCAGCACTTGGAGCCAGGCTTCTTGCCCTTCTGGGCAGCACTTGGGGCAGGCTCCTTGCCCTTTCTCGCAGCACTTGGGGCAGGCTCCTTGCAGTTCCGCACAGCAGCTAGGGCAGGCTCCTTGCCCTTCCTGGCAGCATTTGGGGAAGGCTCCTTGCCCTTCCGGGCAGCAGCTGGGACAGGCACTCTTTCTTTGAGGCTGGCCGGTGCCCTGGATCCTTTCCCACCACAAGAGGGTGTGGAGACTACTAGGTCCGTGGACTGGGTGGCTGAGGTGCTTGCCTGGGTTTTTGTCACCCTGGCCAGACGTGAAGGATGGGGGGAGGGGTATGGAAGAGGTCAATGGTGGAGAGGAAAAACTTCTTAGGGGCATTGGGGAGAGGGGGAAGGTTTGGGAGTGGAGGAAGAGGGAGTGGATGTTGGAGGTGTCTGTCTGCTGTGTTTGGGTGCAGGTGCATGGACTGGATGCTGTTGTGAGGTGGATGGCTGTTGGGTGTCTGAGTGCTTGTGTTTGTGTACCTTGGGAGGGGACGTGACAGACACAGTGGGAGAGGACAAAGGGGATGTCTTCATCGCTGTTGTAGAGGTGTCTGCAAGTGAGGTGTGTGTTCTGTTAGGTGTGGTGGTGATGCTGGTAGTGGATGATGGAGTAGTGCATGCAGGTGTGAGTGTAGATGGAACTGGGAGGGAGGTCGAGGAGAGGGAGAGGGGGACACAGTGGAACTTGTGGATGTTGGTATGTCTGCATCAGGATGGTGTTTGGGTGAGTGCCTGTGGGATTATGTGTGGTGCTTGTGTTTGCCTGAGCCACTCTTGTGTGTTGTCCTGCATGCATGCTCGTCTGCCTCTGTGCTTGGGATAGGTTGGAGTTGAGGGGAATGGGATTGGGAAGAGGACTTTGGAGGGTGGAAACAGAGACAATGGCTGCCATCAGAGAGGAGGCCAGAGCCTGGATTGTTCTCTGTTTGGCTGCCAAGCCAGTGTGAATGCCCTCCAGGAATGCATTTGTCTGTTGCATTTGGGCTGCCAGCCCCTGGATGGCATTCACAATGGTTGACTGCCTTACAGAGATAGATCTCAGGAGGTCAATAGCCTCCTCACTCAGGGCAGCAGGGCTATCTGGGGCAGGGCCTGAGGTGCCTGGGACGAAGGAGATGCCCACCCTCCACGGGCAACTCGATGAGGGGCTGCTAGGAGGGCAGTGCTGATACGAGGGGGTGGCAGCTGTACCTGTAGCTGGGGTGGACACAGAAGTGTCCGCCACAAACAGGGAGCTTCCATAGGAGGAGGTATCTGTGTCCGAACTGTCCCCTCAGTCTCTGCCATGGTGCTCCCCTCGCCCTCTGTCCCACTGGTACCCTCACCGTCGGTGGGCTCTGCCTCCTGGGTCCTGTGGGATGCAGCTCCCTCCGCCGCCGGTGCCGCTGCTTCTCCGCCAGATGATGCTAATGCACATAAGGACAGGATGACAAAACAAAAAGGGGGGGAAGAAACAAAGGATACACTTGGTCAGTGGCTCCACCAACACCACAGTTGGCGTACGCAGCACCCTCACACACAGGGAACAGCCCTACGCACTATGCGTTGAACTACCAGTTATTTTGCTAGCCACCGAGGCATGGGGAAGGGCACATACCGCCAAATGTAGCACACCTTGGACCCACACAGCCCTGACCAGTTCGGGATGCCTACAAGCTAGGTAGCAGGATTATCACTTCGGAACCCAGCCCAGCATGGAACCCACTCTGCAATGTCAGGCCTGGCGTAGGGGCACCCACTGACACATACCCCATCCGGGTACCCCCCTACCTATCGTAAGTAGTGATGATGGACACTGTACTCACCCCATGTGGTTGCTGTGATGCCCTCAAGCACCCATCCACCTCCGGATAGGCCACCGCCAGTATGCGGGCCATCGGGGGGGGTCAGTGTTCGACGGGCACCCCTTCCTCGTTGGGAGGCCATCCCCAGCTGGGCCTCTGCCGTCTTCCATGCCCAGCATCTCAGGTCCTCCCACCGTTTCCAACAGTGGGTGCTCCGCCTGCCATAGACCCCCAGGGTCCGCACGTCCTTGTCGATGGCACGCCATATACCCGTCTTTTGATGGGTGCTGACCTGCAGAGAAATACATACAGGAAATGGCATCAGTCAGATCGTCCTGCCTGTTACACTTATGGCCCACCATACCCCTTCACATCGCCATGTGCACACACAGGGCCCAGCACACAAGCTGCACGCCGCCCAGGGGACATCCACCCATGCCCCCCTACATGAGGTCTTCACACACACCATTCCATGCATTCATGCCACATGCATCGTGCTCACAGGGTACTCACCTGTTGGTCTGGAGGCCCATAAAGCAGTCCATACTGGGGAAGGACGCCATCCACCAGTCGCTCCAACTCCCCCGAGGTGAAGGCAGGGGTCCTTTCCTCAGTCACACGAGCCACGGTGGGTTCCAGACACAGCTCACAGCAGCACCTGCAGTGTAGGTCCTCTCCTGTTGAAGGTCAGGTAGCAACTGAGGGATCAGATAGAAAATGGTGGTCACGTCCACGGTGGTGCATACCTTCACCGCCGGCGTACATCACCATTGGCCACTGTACCCCATAGGACCCAATAATAACCAATGAGGAGTTGCACGGCGGTTCCCGACAGCCTCCCGCAACGGCGCAGAACGTGGCAGGATTACCTCACTTCCACCTGTCCCTCCACACAGGACAGGCGAATGCCATTTCAGGAGGGGGAGGGCAGGCCCTGGATAATAACTACGTTGCAGTTCAAAATATGACATACAGGACAAATACCACTTATACATTACAAATTAACATCATGCATTGTACTGTTGTGGCTCCAATGTTCAGTTTGTGACCGGCTGCTCAGTCTTTGCCCCTTTGACTGCAACCAATGCGGATTAATAAGAGATGGAGACATATCCCCATGTACAGACCCCTGGTGGACTTGACAACAATGGAGGACAGGCACATTATCCTCACCTATGGACTTGACAGGGCCACAATCACGCAGCTGTGTGCTCAACTGGAGCCTGATCTGATATCCATCAGCCCACTGGGATCCCCCTTCTTGTGCAAGTCCTATCTGTGCTCCATTTCTTGGCAACTGGTTCTTTCCAAGTGACAGTGGGCTTGCAGGCAGAAATGTCACAGCCAATGTTCTCAATAGTGCTGACAAGGGTTTTGTCTGCCCTGATTAAACACATGTGCAGATACATTGTTTTCCCCCGGATGGAGGATTTGGCCACAGTGAAGGCTGACCTCTATGCAATGGGACATATCCCCAACATAAATGGGGCAATAGATGGAGCACATATTGCATTTGTCCCCTCCCCCCAGATAAATGAACAGGTGTTCAGAAATCGAAAGAGTTTTCACTCCATGAATGTCTCCCATGTCAATGCTAAGTATCCAGGTTCTGTGCATGATGCCTTTATCCTGAAGAATAGCAGCATCCCAAATGTGATGGCCCAACTACAGAGGCACAGGGTGTGGCTAATAGGTGAGCCCTGGTTCCCACCCAGTAGATGTTGGTGTATGGGTATGGTGTGGGCCATATACGATAGTGTGTGCCTAAATGGTGTCCCTCGATATTTGTAGGTAATTCTAGTTACCCCAACCTATCATGGCTACTGACCCCTGTGAGGAATGCCAGGACAAGGGCAGAAAAACGTTACAGTGAGGCACATGGGCGAACAAGAAGGATTATTGAACGTACTTTTGGCCTCCTGAAGGCCTGGTTCAGGTGCCTCCTTCTAACTGGGAGAGCAATCAATCAATCATTCAGTAATTTGTTAAGCACGCTACTCACCCGGAAGGGACTCAAGGCGCTGGGAGGGGGTGCTAATGCTCGAAGAGCCAGGGCTTGAAGCACTTCCTGAAGGTCAGATGTAGGTTGACGGGGAGGGAGTTCCAGGTTTTGCTGTCAAGGTGGGAGAAGGATCTGCCGCCGGCTGTGGTCCGGTGGATGTGGATAACGGTTGCAAGGGCGAGGTTGGCGGAGCGGCGCTGGCATGTCGGGATGTGGAAGTTGAGACGCTCATTGAGGTAGGCAGGTCTGGCATCGTGGAGAGCCTTGTGGGCGTGGATCAGGAGTTTGAAGATGATCCTTTTGTTGACGGGGAGCCAGTGGAGGTCTCTGAGGTGGGCTGAGATGTGTTCGTGGCGAGGGAGGTTGAGGATGAGTCGTGCTGAGGCGTTCTGGATGCGCTGAAGTTTCCTTTGGAGCTTTGCCGTTGTTCCCACATATAGAGCGTTGCAGTAAGCCAGTCTGCTGCTAACGAGGGGGTGGGTGACCATCCTTCTGGTTTCAACAGGGATCCATCTGAAGGTCTTGTGAAGCATGCGAAGGGTGTTAAAACATGAGCATGAGACGGCGTTGACATGCTGGGTCATAGAGAGCGATGAGTCCAGTATGAAGCCAAGGTTGCGTGCTTGCGTGGTGGGCGTTGGGGCAGACCCCAGAGTAGAAGGCCACCAGGAGTCGTCCCTTGCTGCTCTGTAGGAGCCGAAGATGATGATCTCGGTCTTCTCCGAGTTCAGTTTGAGGCAACTTGCTTCCATCCAGCTGGCGATGGCGTGAAGTCCGGTGTGGAGGTTGGTCTTAGCGGTTGCAGGGTCCTTCGTGAGAGAGAGGATGAGCTGAGTGTCGTCTGCGTAGAAGATGATGTTGAGGCCGTGGGATTGGACGATGTGGGCGAGTGGTGCCATGTAGACATTGAAGAGGGTGGGGCTGAGTGAGGATCCCTGGGGGACCCCGAAAATGTCTATGTGGCTTTTGACAGGAACGGGGGGAGGTGGACTCTTTGAGTTCTGCCAGAGAGGAAGGATGTGAGCCAATCCAGGGCTCTGTGGAGGATTCCGGCATTGTGGAGGCGTGTGCGAAGGGTGTGATGACAGACGGCGTCGAATGCTGCGCAAAGGTCAAGGAGGATGAGGACAACGGTTTCACCTTTTTCGAGCCTGCTCCTGATGTCGTCGGTGCAATCGATGAGGGCGGTCTCGGTGCTGTGGTTCTTGCGGAAGCCGGACTGGGAGATGTCGAGTAGGCTGTTGTCCTCCAAGAAGCGAGTTAGTTGGTTGTTGACTATCTTCTCTATGACCTTCGCAGGGAAGGGGAGTAGGGAGATGGGCCGGTAGTTTTTGAGGTCTTCGGGGTCGGCTTTGGGTTTTTTGAGCAGGGCGTTGACTTCGGGGTGTTTCCAGCTCTCTGAGAGGATGGCGGTCTCGAAGGAGCTGTTGATAATGGTCCGGAGCTGGGGAGCAATGATTTGGCTGGCTTTCTTGAAGACGTGGTGAGGGCAGGGGTCAGCGGGTGAGCCGGAGTGGATGGTGCTCATGGTCTTGGTGGTTTCCTCGTCACTGGTAGGGGTCCAGGCACTGAGGATGTTGGTGTGGATGGGTGCGCTGGGGTGGGCCAGGGCAGTGGTGGTGGTGGGGGACGGCGGTGCGAAGCTGCTATGGATGTCTGTGATCTTGCGGTAAAAAAAGATTGTGAGGGAGTCGCAGAGGTCTTGCGAGTGGAGGGGGGGTCGGTGAAACAGGACTTGGGGTTGGTGAGTTCCTTGATGATGCTGAAGAGCTCCTAGCTGTTGTGTGCGGTGTTGTCAATTTGTTCTTTATAGAAAGATCTTTTGGTGGTCCGGATGAGCTGGTGATGTTTGCTGATGGCGTGTTTGAGGGCGGCGTGGTTGCTTTCTGTTTGTTTTAGGTGCCAGATCTTCTCGGATTTTCGGCATTCCTGTTTGGAGATCTGATGGTCTGCGGTGAACCAGGGAGCTTTTTTGTTAGCGTGGGTGTTGGTGGTTTTCCTGAGTGGAGCGAGGGTGTTGGTGCAGTCGTCGAGCCATTGCTTGAGGTTGAGGGCGGTGGTGTTGGGGTCGCTGGTGTTGGGTGGTGAGGCGCGGGCGAGGTTGGAGATCAATTGGCCCTTAGAGATCTTGTTCCACTTGCGGTGAGGGATCCAATGCTGTTGGTGGTTGGTGGTGGGTTTCTGGAACAAAAAATGTACACAGCGGTGGTCAGTCCAGTGGAGTTCGGTGGTGTGAGTGAAGGTGACATGGCTGCTGGAGGAGAAGATGGCGTTGAGTGTGTGGCCGGCTGAGTGGTTGGGCATGGTGTCAAGTTGCTTGAGGCCGAGGTTGGTGAGGTTGCCCAGTAGGGCTGAGGAGTTGCTGTCGCCGATGTTCTCCAGGTGAAAATTCAGGTCGCCGAGGAGCATTTAGTCCGTGGAGGTGACGGCGTGGGTGCTGATTGTGTCGGCGATGGCGTCACTGAATTGTGGGCATGGGCCTGTAGACAAGGGTTCCTCTCGGGGTGGTGTTGGCGTTGATGTATATCTGGAGTGCAGGTGTTCAGCGGCATCTAGGGCGTTGTGGGTGTCGGTTGAGATCCTGATGGAGCTTTTGTGGATTGTGGTGATTCCTCCTCCTGGTATGTTGGTGCGGTCTCTTCGGGTGATTTTGTAGCCCTCCTGGATGGCTATGGCGATGTCAGGTTCCGATGAGGGGTTCATCCAGGTTTCAGTGAGGAAGGCGATGTCTGGGGAGGTTGATGTGAGCAGGTCCCAGAGTTTGACGGCGTGCTTGTGGACGCAACGGGCGTTGAGGGGGATGCAACTGAGGTGGTTGAGGTGGGTGGTGTTGTTGTGGTGCTTGGTGGCTTGAGCACAGGTAAAGTGGCACGTTCGGCATGAGAAGGATCCGTGGGTGTGCCTAGGGGAGGTATGGATGCAGGGGGTGGGGGGGGCTGGGGTTGAGCACGAGGAGTTCTTCTGCTGTGTAGCGGCGTCTAGTGGCCTGGGAGGTGCGAGGGGCAAGGGAACTGGCGCAGGGCAAGCCCATTTGCGCCCTTCTGCGCCTGAACCACGCCGCGCAGCAGCCGCCATTAAGAAGGGGAGGAGCAGCTGGGAGGCGGGAGGCCATGGCAAATGGGGGCGCAAGGGAGCGGGCCGCAGGGGACATAGCGGTGGGAATGGGAGAAGTAAGAAAACTGGCAAAAAGGTCGGAAATAGAAAAAAGGCAATTAAACAGAGTCAAAACAGGGAAGGCACAAGACGGAGTCTGAAAAAAACAGAAAAAGGCACAGAAAACGGCACAAAAACACTAAGACAAATTACAGGACACGCACACGATACTTACAGCAACCACTAGACACCAGGGATGAGGCGCAGGCGAGTGCCTGCGGGTGGTGGAGGGCCTGGAACTCGCGGCAGCAGCAAGGGCGGGGTCGGGGACACGGAGGCAGGCTGGTGGAGCTGCTCAGCATGTTGAGTGATGCCTGGCCTTAAGGCAGGTCAGTGGTCACTCTCAGCGCCACGCAGCGGCCACCATTAAGAAGGGGAGGCGGGAGGGAGGAACAGCTGGGAGGCGGAGGCGATGGCAAATGTGGGTGCGAGGGGGGCGGGGCCGCAGGGGACATAGCAGCGGGAACGGCAGAAGGAAGAAAACCAGCAAAAGGTCAGAAATAGAAAAAAGGCAATTAAACAGAGTCAAAACAGGGAAGGCACAAGACAGAGTCTGAAAAAAACAGAAAAAGGCACAGAAAACTGCACAAAAACACTAAGACAAATTACAGGACATACTTACAGCAACCACTAGATACCAGGGATGAGGCGCAGGCGGGTGCCTGCGGGTGGTGGAGGGCCTGGAAACCGCGGCAGAAGCGAGGGTGGGGTCGGGGACACGAAGGCAGGCTGGTGGAGCTGCTCAACGTGTTGAGATCCCTGTGCTACTGGGATCCCTGTGCTACTCACCCAAGAAGGTCTGCCAGATAGTAGTGGCATGCTGCATGTTGCACAGTCTTGCCTTGAGATGCCATGTGCTTTTTCTGCAGGAGGAGGAGGCTGGAGATGCCCGTGTGGCAGCAGTGGACCCTGTGGACAGTGAGGATGAGGAGGCAGAGGATGAGGACAACAGAACTGCAGTGATTTGACAATACTTCCAATGACACACAGGTAAGAGAGGGTTACTTCACATTTCATTGTCATTGTTTGGATTATCTTTGGCACTGGCATGCTGTTATTTCCCACTTCTGTGCCCACTCACTGTACAGTTTGGCAACTCATTTTGCAGATGTTGGTGCCCCACTATCGTTCCTGGTGTGATCACTGCAGCCAACTACAGGTCTTTACTATGTGAACATTACTGTACAGTTGAATTGCAATGTTTGAACCTCGTTAAACGAATACATACTTAAAACATTTGACATACTCCATAATTATATTTTTTCCAAGGGTGTTTTATTGAAGTGCTAAGAAGAAGAGGGGAAAGTGCATTGAGATGAGGTGATGATGGAGGAAAGTCCAGGGTATTGTTCCAGTCTATTTGTAGCACAGGTGCATTGTCCAAGGGGACACAGGAAGGAGAGCAAAGGCAGTTCAAGGTGGACAGGGTGATAGAGTAGGACACAAGGGTGACAATCAGGAGAGTCTCATTTACTGGCGTGGGCCTTGGCAATAGTCTCGGGCTTCTGCCTGGATCACAGGGAACGTTTGCGGGGTGGTTCTCCTTCTGCAGGAGGAGGGGTGCTTGTAGACTGTTGGTCTTGTCGCAGGGCCTCCTGTCCACTTGCGGCAGCAGAGGTGGAAGGCAGTTCAGATGTCTGGCTAGTGGCAGGGCCGCACTGTTGTGTGACTGCCTCCATCATAATGTTGGCCATGTCTGCCAGCACCCCTGCTATGGAGACCAGGGTGGTGTTGATGGCCTGCAAGTCCTCCCTGATCCCCTGGTACTGTCCCTTCTGATGCTGCCTGTTCTCCTGCAGAGCTGGTTCCCTGGGCATATCCTCCCCCTGGTGCACAGCAGTCCTCCCAGTTTCCCTGTTGTCCTGTGCCTCTGTCCCCTGAACCGTGTGCCCATTGCCACTGACTCCAGGTCCTTGATTGTCTTGGGTATGAGGTGTGCCCTGGGGTCCCTGTAGTGGTGGACACACTGCTGATTGACGTGTCCTGGGGACAGAGGTATGGGTACGCTGGGTGGGTGCTGTGGTGATGTTTCCAGATGGGGAGGCTTTGTGGTGGTGTGTGACTGTGCCTGGGTAACCGGCTGTCCAGAGGTCCCTGATGGACCAGGTTGGTCAATCAGATCCAGGTATAGAGTTGCTGTCATCACTGTGGGCCTCTTCTGTGGGGGGACTGCATAGTGCAGACTCCTCTTCGCCGCTGACATTGGCTGGGGTACCTGTGGGGATGTAAATGCAGTGTTGTTGTTTCTGTGTGTAACATATTGTGCATCAGTGGGTTGCCTTCTTTGTTTGTTTGTATTTGCCCTGGCAGCTTTCACTTGTGTACGTTGGTGTATGGTGGGATGATTAGTTCTCTCTAGTGTGCATGCTTTACTGATGGGTGTCCATACAGGTCTGTGAGTGGTGTCCATGCATTGGTATGGCATGCAGGGCTTGGCATTGGGATGAGTGATATGTGATGGTGGGGGGTGTGGGAGGTGGTGGAGTGATGGAAGTGAGGGTGAGGGTGGGGGTATGTGATGGCATGCAGGTAGTGGGGTAGTAGTAATAGAGAGTTGACTTACCAGAGTCCAGTCCTCAGGATGCATGATTACCAAGACTTGTTCCTCCCATGTGGTTAGTTATAGGGAAGGAGGTGGGTGTGTGTTATATAGTGGTGTGGGTGTGTGGGTGTGTTGTGTGTATGGGTGTCAGGAGTGTGGTATTCAAATTGTCCGATGTGGTGTTGTTTTGTATGTGTGTGTGTATTTTGAGCGCCTCGGTACGTACCGCCAATGGTTTACCGCCATTGAATGTCCGCCGTGGTGATTCGTGGGTCATAATGTGATGGGTGTAGTTCTTTTGGTGTGGGTTTTGATGCCGCCAGTTTATCACTGACCTTTGGTGTGGGAGACTTGTGTCTGAATATTGACAGATTGGTGTGTGTGTGTGTCATAATATGGTAAACAGATATCCACCGCGGTGGTAAGTTGGCAGGGGTCAGCATGGCGGTAAGTGGGTTTTACCGCCAATGTCATATTGAGGGCCTATGTCTTTTACATGTCCTGGTCGTGAAAAACTCACAAATTCATTTTCCACTACTGTGAGGCCTGCTCCTCTTATAGACTAGCTTTAGAACTGCCCTCATATACTTTTAAATGGTAGATTATGATCTGGAAGGACCTGGAAGAAGTAGCCCTTTCATGTTTAGTATTGGAAGAATGGTAATACAAAATCCTGTTTACTGGTGAAGCTGGATTTAATATTACTATTTTAGAAGTGCCACTTTTAGAAAGTAGGCATTTCTCTGCACTTATTGCCATCTGTGCCTTACAGCCCTGTCTCCAATCCATGTCTGGTCTGTGCTGGTTGACAGCTACCCTTCTGCATTCCACCCAGACAGCCATAAACACAGGATTAAGTCACATCTGCATTCATCTGCATACTGAATGGGTCTCCCTGGGCAGGAAGGGTGGAGGGGCTCCCTGTTACATTTCAAAGGCCAGTGGTCTGCCCTCACACAAAGGACTGATACCCCCCGACAGGGATCCTGACAGAGAGGGCTGGGCTGGAAGTGTACTTGTGCACTTCAAAACCACTCTTTGAAGTTTCCCCCACTTCAAAGGCATTTTTGGGTATATAAACAGGGTCCCTGACCCCACCAAATCAGACACTTCTGGATTTACACCTGAACTCTGTCAGAGGAACTGCCTGACTGCCCAAAGGACTCATCTGGACTGCTTTGCTAGGAAGAACTGCTGCCCTGCTTGTTACCCTGCTGCCTGCTGGCCTCTGACTTTCCTGGAAGGACTGTCCCTTCCCCAAAAGTGCTCTCCAAGGGCTTGGATTGACCTTGCCTCCTGTTCAGAAGTCTCAGGGCCAACAAATACTTCACCTACTATCTTCTAGCTAGTTTTTCGACTTCAGCTACTTCAGGACCGACTTCAGCGAACCAGCCCAGATAGCACAGCATGACACCACATCGCTGCCTGCTCCGGCTCCGTGGTCCTCGCTGCAGGCAATGACCGCGGCCTGTGGCGCAAGTCTGATGTCAATGCAACACCACTGATGTCATGCAGTGTGACAGCAACACTGTGAAGTAGACTCATCACACCTTGACCGACTGGATTTGTCAACCCTGCTGGGTCACAAGGAACTGAAGCCTCACCACTGATGCCATACCAGTTCCCCCTGCAACCGGACGGAACTGATGCCTTGCCTCCCCTGCCTCGCAGTACGGAACTGATGCCTCACCTCCCCGAACGCGGTAAGGGACTGATACCACAATGGATCCAGTGAAGCTTCATCCCCCCAACTCCGTGCAACGTCTTTGTTTTCAAAGGCACTGTGCCTGGGGGTCCGTGCGACTCCATGACCAGCAACGACGCCATGATAGCCCCAGTTGGAGCAATTGAGTTTCTAAGCACTTTAGTGGGATTTAATTTTTAAAAATGTATAACTTTGTTTGTGAACATTGGATTTTCACAGTTTTGACCCTTATTTTATTCAAACTAGGATTGTGGTCCCCACTTGGACAAGGGTGTATACCTATGCCAACTAGAGACCCCAATTTCTAACACCAATCATGAATCAAGGTTGTTAGTTGAAGTCTGTGAAGAAGAGAATTTGTTGTCAATTTTTTTTCTTAGGCACTTAGGCCCATATTTACAAGAATCTGGCGCATCACTTCTGATTCGCCAGATTTCTTGCGTCCCCCCACCGCCACCTAATAACAGCATGGGTAGACCCTAATTACAATATGGCACACCATGGCGCACGTTTGGCCAATAGCATCAACATTTTTTATGCTATCGTTGCACTTTGCAGCACTAGCCTCCTAATGACGGAACGCATCTGTTGCATATATTATACCTGATGCAGGCATAATGGGGGGCAAGGGGGTAGCAAAGAGAAGCAAGGCATACATTGTACCACTTTATAAATACTACGTTAACGTGGTGTAAGGAGGCGCTAGGGCCTTTGTAAATCTGGACCTCAAATTTCATGCCATAAGTCATTCAATGTCGTTGATGGGTGGGTCTTCCTTTTTAGAGCTTGTATCAGTGAATTGATGGATTGTGATGGTGTCTGTGTGGTGTGTGGTGGGAGGGCGTTCAAGGTTTTCCATAAAATCATTGAAGATGATGATGTAGATTATGGGACCCTGGAGCACTGAGATGACTAGTAGCTTCCTGAGTCTTGCAATCTGCATCTTGACAAGATAATGACATTTTGAAATATAGTAGGCAATCCACCAAAGGTCTGTGTTTAAGAATCCCAGGTATGTTCCAGTGTGCACGCAATTGTCTGATAATTTGTGTTGTCAAACCCTGCAGTGAGATAAATCAGTATAAACAGACAGGTGATGAAATAAGAGTTCTAGGCTTGGATTGGTGCAGCTATTATGCTACTTCAATAGCTAAACTACACTGTTAATATTTTAATTGATTGAGCAACTACATGTTGGTGACTTTCTGAAGAATTGTAATTGCATGGCAGTTCTGTAGCTGGCAAAATGATTATGGTCCAGATTTTGTTTTGTCAGAAGTGGTAGAATCACTTCAGTTTTTAATACATTGAGCAAGATGCCTAAATTGAGAAAGTATTGATGAGGGGAGTGAGAGGTTCTCTAAAATGGCACTTCACAATGGTTGAGGGTAGAATGACATCTTAAAGGGGTGTTTGAGAGCCGTGATGCTAGTAAAGTAACTCAATGTCCATTTCTGGGTCACTTGTGGAAATTGTGGTTCACTTGTAGTTTAATTAGAAACTCTTAGTCCACTTGGGTGTATGAGACAGCGCAGTGCAACAATGATAATTCTTTTTTTTTTTTTATAATTTATTTAACTCTTTTTGTTGAAGAAAAGCTCAGGATACTTCAAACATATATTTACCATTGCAGACAGACAGAGAACGTCAATGATAGAAACATTTATTGTCAATTGATTCAAAATACAACTATCATTCATTGGTGCTTTTACGCCCTAATTACAGAACACTTGAAGCATGACATCCAGGGTGTGACTCCCCCAGCTAATGTGGATTTGCATTATTATGTTCCAGCAGTTGTGATTCCTCTGGTGACACATCATGGTCCCCAAAGTTTTTCTCATTTTTTAGGACATCCCTGACTCTGGTACCCCAATATTTCCAACCTTTGACACCAATCTAGTTCAGATTTCCACTCCTCCAAGGTCAGAGGTGTAGATTTACCCCAAGTTCTCAATGTATTACTGTTGTCAACCTCAATTGCTAAGTGTTGGACTTTTTTGCTTATGCAGGGTCATCCCCAATCTTTTTGCCTCCTATTTTTTCTGACCTTTTGCTGATTGCTTTTGAACTCTGAGCACTTTACCACTGCTAACCAGCGCTAAAGTGCATATGCTCTCTGTGTAAATTGTATTCTTGATTGGTTTATCCATGATTGGCATATTTGATTTACTAGTAGGTCCCTAATAAAGTGCACTGGAGGTGCCAGGGCATGTAAATCAAATTATACTAGTGGGCCTGCAGCACTCGTTGTGCCACCCACATACGTAGCTCTGTAATCATGTGAAAGACCTGCCACTGCAGTGTATGTGTGCGCAGTTTTAACTGTAAATTCGACTTGGAATGTGTACCCACTTGCCAGGCCTGAACTTACACGTAAGACCCCCCTAAGGTAGGACCTAGGTAGCCGGTGCAGTGAATGGTTAAGGTAGGACATATGGTAATGTGTTTTATATGTTCATAGGTTAACATGGGGGCTACCTTTAAATCTGATTAAAGTGTAGATTCCCTTTGGGAGAGGATGGACATATGGAGTTTGGGGTCTCTGAGCTCACACTTTAAAAACACATCTTTTAGTAAAGTTGATTTTAATATTGTGTGTTTGAAAATGCCACTTTTAGAAAGTGAGCATTTTCTTGCTTATACCATTTCTGTGAATCTGCCTGTTTGTGGATTCCCTGTCTGGGTCAGTTTGACAGTTGGGCTGGTTGCACCTCACACTAGACAGTGACACAAAGGGAGCTGGGGTGTAGCCTGCATTTACTGATGAGCCATTTGTGTTAGGAGGGAGGGGACGAGTGGTCACTTACACCTGAAAGGGCTGTGCCTGTCCTCATGCAGTGCAGTCTCTAACCCCCTGGTGAGTGTCTGGGGCCTGGCCTGGGCCAGGCAGGATTTCACATTCAAAAGAGACATTACTATGAAGTAGGCCTACTTCATAGGAGAAATTGGGTATAAGAAGGGCACCCAAAACTACAGACTTCAGAACACTTCTGGAAACAAGAGGAACCTCTGCCTGGAGAAGAACTGGAGAGCCGAGGAAGAAGAGGTGCCCTGCCTGTGACTTTGCTTTGTGGATCTATCCTGCAGTTGCTACTTCTGCCAGAGTAAGAGGGCAAGGACTGGACTTTGTGTGCCTTCCATCTTGAGAAGAAATCGCTAAGGGCTTGATTTAGAGCTTGCCTCCTGTTTGAAGTCTCAGGGACAGCAAAGACTTCTCCCTGCCAGCACCTGGAGACTCCTGCTCTGACAAGTGGTGCCCTATCCAGCCCTTGGACTCCGGACCGACGCCGCTGCTGAATCCGGTGTCGCCGCCTGCAACGGACTCCGTGATCTTTGCTGGAACGCGACAACCTTCGCAGGCCCGACATTCCTGCAGCCCCACCAAAATCTGCGACTCCGTGGAAGTCGCCGCACCACGTCGTGACTGATGCCGCTCAAAGTGCGTGGATTCAACGTTTCGAACAGATGCCGCAATCCCCGACTACCTGGGGATCCATGTGACTCCGTGTCCGGCGCCTCTGGTGTCGGATTGTTGGGCACGACTTCGTCACAACGCCGTGTTAACACCTCATCGAAGATTTGTCATTTTGGTCTTGTTTTGTTTAGATAAATATTTCCTATTTCCCTAAACTGGTGTTGTTTCATTTTGTAGTGTTTTAATTGAGTTAATGTGTGTGTTGGTACAAATACTTTACACCTAGCACTCTGAAGTTAAGACTACTGCTCTGCCAAGCTACCAAGGGGGTAAGCAGGGGTTAGCTGAGGTTGATTCTCTTTTACCCTGACTAGAGTGAGGGTCCTTGCTTGAACAGGGGGTAACCTGACTGTCAACCAAAGACCCCATTTCTAACACTAAGACTGCCCACATTTTGGACTATTTTGGTATCAGGTCTTCCCCTGTTATTTGCAGCAAGACCCATCTGTCAGAGGTCAAGGTCAAGATCTGAGATACTGTGCCCATAATCTCTGTCCAGTAGGTCTGGATCACTGGACAAGCCCATAGGGTATGAAAAAAGGTTCTATCCTTCTCATAGCTCCTGAAACATAGAGGCATATCTACTTTGTGAATCTAGTGTAGAAGGGATCTGGAGTAGTAGGATCCGTGTAGGAGTCTTAATTGTATCAGCAGTGCCACTAGCCAGTCCTCATCATCTAGCCCACCCAGGCCTTGGGACCATAACTCCCTGAGGGACCGCAACAAGTTTGGGACATTGTTTACGAGTTTTCTATAAATTATTGAGATGGACTTGTCTGATATGGGTCCAGTAAGCAGTATGTCCTCCAGGGGGGACGTGGTTGGCAACTGTTTACCCTCTATAATATGACATGGCAAGGCATGTCTAAGCTGTAGGTATTTATACTGTTCAGTCTCTGCCAGATCATACTCTGTAGCTAGAGATTTAGAAAGGAATTAGCACTTGGTCTCCACAGATGTCGCCCAGTCACTCAATACCAATTAATACCCATTTTGAAAAGCCCCCCAGACCACCACCTCTCATAGTGGATCGCTGTCCCACAGGGGTGTCATTTCCTTAAGTGTGTTGTGTGATGACAGGGCACTGTGAGCCTCCCTCCAGGCCCTCATCACTGATTTTGTGTGGACCAGTAGAATGTTTTCTACTCTGCGTCTACTGTATATACAGTTGTATTACAATCCCTTTTAACCATCTTCGACCTATCCACTCAGTATGCCGGCTCATAACGAACTGCAAAGACCCACTGGTTGATGACTGCCAATTGTGAGGCACAATAATACTTGGTGATGTCTGGGACCACCAGGCCCCCTTAGAAAAAATCCCTTTGGAGTTTTCACAGGGCGATACATGGGACCACGCCATCCCATAGAAGGAGGATAAGCGCCTGGTCAATTTTCCAGAATAGAGCCAGTGGAATCTGATAAGGTGTATTTTGAAGGATGTATAGTAGACAGGGGAGTGACATCATCTTGTAAAGGGCCACTTTGCCCATGAGTGACAAAGGTAGCAATCACTAATGTGGCACATCTTCGTGGAGATGCTTTGTTTGTGGAAATAAATTGCCTTTAAGAAACCACAGAGGGTCTCTTGTGACATGTATCCACAGGTATTTAAAACTGTCTAGTACCATTGGTCTCAAACAGCGATGTAGGGAATGCAAGGAAGCCCTTGCTAGTGGGAATTCAAAGTTTATTTGGTACCTCAAGTGGTCCCTAAATATCTGGAAAATTTGTAGAATCCTGTTGACTGAGAGCGAGGCCATGTGAGGTATACCCACACATCATCGGCGTAGAGGGAGACACGTTTCTCCCAGTAGCCATCTGAGGACACTCCTTGCACCAGTGGATTTTGACATATCCGGGCCACCAACGGCTCTATGGCCAGGGCAAAGATCATGGGGGAAAGGGGACAGCCCTGCCTCGTTCCCCACTGCATGGAGAATGTATGAGAAATCGTGCAATTTACTTGGACTCGTGACAACAGAGATTGGTAGAGAAGTCTTACCCAACTGCAGAATTTTGGTTTAAAGCCTAACTTCAACAATGTTGTAGAAATGTAGGTCCATTCTATCCTATCAAATGCCATTTTGGCATCTCGAACCATGAGAACAACCTCTTCAGGCTCATGGTTTTCTGTCATGTATAGCGCCCCATAGAGACGCCTGAGGTTGAGTCTTGTGCTTCTATAGGGCTTGAAGCCCGACTAGTTAGGGTGGACCATGGATGGTATGACAGTGCAGAGCCTATTCGCTAAAGCTTTTGCCAGGACTTTTTTCTCAACATTCAACAGGGAGATCAGTCTATAAGAGCTGCAGTTTTTTAGTGGTTTTCCAACGTTATGAATGACAATAATTGTGGCCATGCGCTGATCTTGCGGGAAAATACCTTCTTGCAGCACTGCCTGGAATATGGCCAGCATAGGTGGGACCACTTTATCTATGATTCCTTTATTGAGTTTGATTGGTAGTCCGTTGGGACCCTTGGCCTTCCCTGACTGCAGGTCATGTATGGCAAGTGTTATCTCCTACATCATGAGGTCTGATTCTAGGGCTTTCTTCGATTTGTTAGTTAGTTGACAGAGGCTGATGTCCCAAAGAAAGTCTGTACAGTCACTATCTGTCATTGAGGTGCTGGATTCATCCAGCTCTTCATAGTAGTCAGAAAATGTGTTTGCTATGCTTGGAATATCTCTCTTGGCATACCTGCTCTGTCCTCTATCTCCAGAACCTAAGACTGCTCTTGGTATCTTTTGTCCAACCACACTAACAGCTTGTTCGCCTTATCACCAACATCTTATAAATGGCATTGCATGGCCAGGGCATAGCGGCAGACTGCTCCTTCTACTAGTTCTAGAGATCACCCTGCCTCAGAGGCAGCTGATGGCAGAGTTTGCTGGTGTTTTCCGTCTCTACCCTAGTTTCTAGTCTCTCAATATCTTGCTCAATTTTCTTACATTGGAGGGACAATTATTTCTTTTTGCCTGCTACAAGGGATTAGACCTGATCCCTTATGACAGCCTTAAAGGCCTCCCATAGGGTACTTGCGGAGGCAACTGTGCATGTGTTATTTTGGAAGTAGACCTCAGCCCCAGTCTTCAGTGTGTCTTTGATATGTGGGTCCCGGAGGCACCAAGTGCTAAGCTTCAGGGGTTTTGTTGTGATGTGTATGGTTTTCTGGAGACTGACCTTCACTGAAGAGTGGTCCAGCACTCCCCTGGGCCTAATGCGCGCTTCCCAGAATTAGTCTATTTGTGTGCCTTGCGTAAATAGGTGATCTATTTGTGAGAAACTATTGTGTGGGGCAGAAAAATATGTGTACCCCAACTGTTTGGGTTGGGAACACGCCATATATCTGCCAGTCCCAAGGCATCCACAAAGGAGTGCAGCATGCAGCACTCGCTCCCTATAGAGGCCCAGGAAAGCCTATCAAGCACCGGGTCCATTGCAGTGTTTGTGTCACCCCCATGTTTAAAGTTCCCCGCTGGAGATGCTAGAGGGCCTGGAGGTGGGGAAGAATATAGATAGAGCCCACATTTAGGACCATGCCATCCCAAAGGTCTGACAATGTTACATTACTGCCCAATGGGTCATGCCAAGTACGTTGTGAGATAAAGGGAGTTGACTTATTGATTAATATTCCCACTCCTCGTGAGTCAAAGGGGTAGCCTGCACGGGCTATGAGTTTAAAGCCAAACCTGTCCAATGTTTTGTATGTTGTGCCCTGGAGTCGTGTCTCCTGGAGTAGCACTAGGTCGGGGAGTGTTCACGGAAGTATTAGAGAACTAATGTTTGCTTTATCTTATTGCCCATGCCGTTCACCTTCCGGTAAAATATGACGGGTTACGTTGTGTAGTCATTGTTTTTGATGAGAAATAGTTTATGGCGCAAAGTGGCGTACATGGGCTGCAACCCTGATAGGTTGCTATGCAGTGTCCTACTGCCTTGACAGAAGTGCAACCTGAGCATCAGTTGTACCATTCTAACTTATCTCCGAACATCAACTTAAACATTACTATTTTCCCACAAACATCCCCCCACCGTGCTGCCCTGCACTGAGAGTCATGAACTACACATTCTCCCAATTTGCAGAGAGCCTGTTGCCTAAAATCTCTAACATATTGGGGTGTAACCATGCCATCAAGCGAATGCGTTCAGGATAGTTGGTACTTCATCTGGAATCCCCATATACATTTGTTGCTATAATTACTCTGCTAGTTGAGGTACTTCTCACCACTATTGTCTGATATGGTCTCTGATTTGAGGGGAGTTGGACTTAGGTGAATGGGGGACTGTCTTTACTCTGTTGCTGGTCACCTTCATCCGGGGCCCGCTGCATGTTCCTATCCATCTGAGGATCTGTTGTGTGTGATTGTGTGTGATTGTTTCCTTTTTAGTTCGAGAATAGCAGCGCACAAACGCTGCTTTTCCGATGTGTTAGTATGTATCTGAACTTTTAACCACGCCCACCTCAAGCCCATCACTATCACTCGTTCAAGTGCTTGCCTTTCAAAAATCCTTTGTTTTCATTGGTAATTGCTTTACGTTTGTCCCTCCTCATGGCTGTTTGGTTACCGCCTTGCACATCGACCCTGTTACATGGCTAACTGCATGTTTGCCGATAACTTTGATTGCGCGTGAACTTCTTTTTCGTTTTGTCTCTCTCCTTAGATCTGACGGCGGCACTTTGAATCTGCTCGCTTATATCAACTGTTTTACTTTTTATTTTCAGTTTGCGTGACAAGAAAATTCCAGTTTGTAATTTTTTTATGTAGTGAATCTTTTGTGAGTTGAGTAGGACAATTTACACACGTACGTGCAAGAAGAGGCTGCCACTTACTGGCCTGGCAGTGCGAATTAGCTGATAAGAGGACAGTGACAATCACCTGCTTTGGCTCTGCTTTAGTGTATCAGTACTCGAGTACACAGCTGTACTTTAAACAGATTTGAGTACGGCGCAGGTAAACACTCTTAGTAAAGGGCGGATTTCACCACGGCTTGTAACAGACAACAAGCATATGGATGGAGCATTATTGCAGGGTTTTGTATTTGTTTGGAAGTATGTAATGCCCTTGCTTTCAGACCAGGAATGCTGTGTGAGCACAGCAACAGGCATATAAGCAATATCGCCCTGCTTGCTCATGAAATGATATTAATTTTTCCATTGCTCTACTTACTGGGTCGCTGATACCCTGCAGTGGTTTATTAGAAAATAAACTCTGTACTGTGTGAAAACGCAGTATGAATCGAGCCAAACAAAATTATTTTCTGCTTCTTTGCAAGGCATTTTTGTGGGAATATTAGCCATGTTGCATAATGCATTGTGGGCATCCCAGCCGTCTTCACAATTATTACCTCCCGGGCACTGTTCTTAACTAGTGCTTAACATTTAATTGAAGTGGGGACTTGTCTGTCAAGCGACGGTGAAGCCTCTCAGTGTGATTTCACACCATACATTGTAATTCTAACCTGCCCCTAAATCTATTTCTATTCCTGGTGAGTTCCACATACTGGCCTTTCAATTTAATGAAGTCAGTGCCGCATGATGATCCGAAAACCATGTACCGCGGGTTGCGAGCTCACCAGCCTCTGTCAGCAATGCTGCGTGTTGTTTCTCCAGCTCCGTGTGTTGATTCTTCGGTCGCGCTGCAGGCGAGCGGCGATTTTCAGCGGCGAAGCCGGCAGCATGTCGATTTTTGAGCCGCAGATCGGAGTTGCGTTGATCTTTTCCCTGCACGCCGTTCTGTGCGTGGATTTCTTCCTCTTAGGCTGCCAGCTTTTCCTTTCAGGGTCCCAGGAACTGGATGGGCACCACAGGGCAGAGTAGGAGTCTCTCCAGAGACTCCAGGTGCTGGCAGAGAGAAGACTTTGCTGTCCCTGAGACTTCAAACAACAGGAGGCAATCTCTAAATCAAGCCCTTAAAGATCTTTAAAAGATGGAAGACACAAAAAGTCCAGTCTTTGCCCTCTTACTCTGGCAGAAGCAGCAACTGCAGGATAGCTCCACACAGCACAGTCACAGGCAGGGCAGCTCTTCTTCCTCAGCTCTTCAGCTCTTCTCCAGGCAGAGGTTCCTCTATGTTTCCAGAAGTGTTCTAAAATCTGTGGTTTTGGGTGCCCTTCTTATACCCAATTTCTCCTTTGAAGTAGGCAAAGCAAAGTCTCTCTTGAATGTGAAATCCTGCCTTGCTCAGGTCAGGCCCCAGACACTCACAAGGGGGTTGGAGACTGCATTTTGTGAGGGCAGGCACAGCAATTTCAGGTGTGAGTGACAACGCCTCCCCTCCTTCCTAGCACAGATGGTTCATCAGGAAATGCAGACTACACCCCAGATCCCTTTGTGTCACTGTCTAGTGTGAGGTGCAGCCATCCCAACTGTCACACTGACCCAGTCAGGGAATCCACAAACAGGCAGAGTCACAGAAATGGTATGAGCAAGAAAATGCTCACTTTCTAAAAGTGGCATTTCCAAACACACAATTTCAAAATCAACTTTACTAAAAGATGTATTTTTAAATTGTGAGCTCAGAGACCCCAAACACCAAACGTCCATCAGCTCCCAAAGGGAATCTACACTTTAATCAGATTTAAAGGTAGCCCCCATGTTAACTTATGAGAGGCCTTGCAACAGTGAAAAACGAATTTAGCAATATTTCACTGTCAGGAGATTTAAAATACATTACTATGGCGGTCATTCTGACCGCGGCGGGCGGCGGTAGTCGCCCGCCATGCGGTCACCGCCATTTGGCCGCTCCGCGGTCAAAAGACCGCAGCGGCCATTCTGGCTTTCCCGCTGGGCTGGCGGGCGCCCGCCAAAGGAGCGCCCGCCGGCCCAGCGGGAAAGGCCCTGCAACATAGAAGCCGGCTCCGAATGGAGCCGGCGGTGTTGCAGGGGTGCGACGGGTGCAGTTGCACTGTCGCGATTTTCACTGTCTGCTAAGCAGACAGTGAAAATCATGCTGGGGTCCTGTTAGGGGGCCCCTGCACTGCCCATGCCAGTGGCATGGGCAGTGCAGGGGCCCCCAGGGGCCCCACGACACCCGTTCCCGCCATCCTGTTCCTGGCAGTAAAAACCGCCAGAAACAGGGTGGCGGGAAGGGGGTCGGAATCTCCATGGCGGCGCTGCTTGCAGTGCCGCCATGGAGATTCAGCCCAGACAGGGGAAATCCGGCGGGAAACCGCCGGATCCCCTTTTCTGACCGCGGCTTTACCGCCGCAGTCAGAATGGGCAGGGAAGCACCGCCAGCCTGTTGGCGGTGCTTCCGTGGTCATCCACCCTGGCGGTCGATGACCGCCAGGGTTGGAATGACCCCCTATATGTCCTACCTTAACCATACACTGCACCCTACCCTTGGGGCTACCTAGTGCCTAACTTAGGGGTACCTGACATGTAAGAAAATGGAAGGTTTAGGCCTGGCAAGTGGGTTCACTTGCCAGGTCGCACTTACAGTTAAAACTATACACACAGACACTGCAGTGGCAGGTCTGAGACATGATTACATAGCTATATATGTGGATGGTACAACTAGTGCTGCAGGCCCACTAGTAGCATTTGATTTACAGGCCCCGAGCACCTCTAGTGCACTGTACTAGGGACTTACTAATAAATCAAATATGGCAATCATGGATAAGCCAATTACATACACATTTTGTAAAGGAGCACTTGCACTTTAGCACAGCATAATCAGAGTCCAGCAATATCAACAACCTGGGAAACAGACACAAAAAGTTAAGGGAGACCACCCCAAGGTTGAAAAGTCTAACATGATTGTATTGTGGAGATAAATCTTTTTGTGATTTAAAAAACAAAAGGTAATTATAGGGTGCCTTTTATCTTCTCCATCCCATCGATGCACCCCCGTTTGCACCCACATTGTAGAGCTGGGTAATCCAACTTCTAAGCTGTGAGAAAACACCAATCTTCCTGTACTGACATCTGGCTCTTTGATGGGCACCGCAGGCAGCTTGCTGGCAGCTCGTGAGCTACCACTGGAACGAGACACGTGCAGTGCCCTCTGGCCACCTTTCCTTCACTCTAAGCAGATTTCATCAATGCTTTGTAGTTTTGAAATCTCAGACTTCACCTTTGTCATGTGCCCTATCTAGCTGTGCTTCTTTGAGCACTACAAAGCTCTTGATAATAAGCAATTCAGAGTGCTGTTAATTATTTTGTCAATGTAAATACCTAATTTCTAGATTTAAATGGGTTTGTTTACGGTGCCAGTAAATTTGTGGTTTTCAAGGTTAGAGGACTTGAAGTCTGAAGTAGCTTTTTCTCCACGGTCAGTTAGCAATAATCCAATGCATGCTTCACCTTCACCTCCTTTCCTTTTTAGGCTGAGTATAGCAGTGCGCAAGCCCTGCTTTTTTTGATGTGTTGTTATCTATTTCGGCTTTTAACCACACCCATCACTATTGCTCGTTCATGGGCTTGCCCTTCAAAAATCCTTTGTTATCAATGGTAAATGCTTTACGTTAGTCCCTCCTTTGGGGCGGTTTCGTTACTGCCTTGGACATAGACGCTTTTACATGGCTAATTGCACATTTGCCGATATGTCTGACTGCGAACACACTTCTTTTTCCTTTTATATGCCTCCTTCACGCTCATGGCGTGGCACTTTGAATCAGCTCACTTATGTGAAACTGTTGTACTTTTCATTTTCAATTTATGTGGCAAGAAAAGTTTGGTTAATAGTTCACAACGCTAATAGCTCCAAATCGAGCAAATGCAAGACTCATTGCATTGCAAATGCTTATTTTCCATTGCACACGCCATCTCTAAAGCCAAACCCACGCTGCCTCCGGCGCCATGAAGAACCACGTTTTGCCCTCTGCCATGACCTTAGGCTCTGCTGGGTAAAGCATCATATATTTTTGTTCCTTATCTCTCAGCAATTTTTTAACTTCGTCAAAGCACCTGCATTGTTTCTGCAGCTGTAATTTAAAATGGGAAAAGAGCCGGATTGTGGCATTCTCCATGGGGAGGTCTCTGTGTGTGAGACAACTTCAGGACTGCGTTGCGGTCCCTATAATTAAATATCCTCACAAATATCATTCTCGGGTGAGCCCCTGGACATGGCTGGGGGACCGGGGCTCTATCTGCTCGTTCAACTGTAAAGAATTTGGAAAATCTTTTTTGGATGGAGGGTGTTGAGTATCATGTCTTCCACAAACAAGTTGATGCTAGGACCTTCAGCCCCCTCAGAAACTCCCACTATGCGGATATTGTTTTGCTGGGCTCTCCCTTCCTGATCATCAAGTCGGGCTGTGATGGCCATGTTCTGCTTCGCTAAGGCTTGGACCTGTTCTTCCAGGCGTTTAGTGAGTGACTGTAGTCCCGAGATTTGTGTTTTTGCCACTGTGAGCTTCTCTGCAACCTTACAGAGGTCAGCCCTTATGAGGTTAACTTCACTGTGATGGTGTCAACTTTTGGCTCTAGTGTACCCTTGACATCCTGAATTGTGGTCATGATGTTGCGCAGGGAAGGTTCCACATGTTACGGGGGTCAGGCTGGTTGTGCGCCAGTGTGGCAATATTCTGCATTTCTTTTACCACAGTCACAAATACTGCATACTTATCCAAATTGCTTGTTTGCGTGGAACGGGGTCCACGGTCTCTGACCATGGCTGCAATGATTAAGAACTGGAGCATCCCTCTCGACGGTAAGCCTGCAGGTCCCTTGGTTCAGTGGAGAGAGAGCAGTGATCTAGTTTCTAGGCCTGGTATGCTTGTTTGGTGCACTGGATCATTATCCTTGACAGTCTAGCGGTTTTAAAGCAGTAGAGGGGGCTCAGATGGGATTGATCCTCTGTTAGCCTTTAATGCGTGGAGGAACTTACAGGAGTTTCAAAGTGTCTCAGGGATGGAAAGTCTCCCCCTGAATTGCTGGTTGATGAGGTGGCAATTCCAACCAGCTCTCCCACCCACCCCATCCTCTGCTGAATGCCCCCCCCCCTCCTGGTCCTCTGAGGAGGGCCCCAGAACCAGCCACCGCTCTTCTGGGCTACCCCTCCTCTGCCACCAAACACATGTGGTGTGGGTCGCCCTCGTCCGGGCTGCTCTGGCTATCCTGGGGCCCCTGAACTCCTCTTAGCTGCCACAAAGTCATTTGGTGTGTGTGCAGGCGAAAGGGGGGTTCCCTCCTGGGCCTCCAAGGGCCCCCACGATATGGCAATATTCACTTTAAGGAGGGGGACTGGGGGGAAGCCAGTGTCGCTCCCAAGCACGCTGTCTCTCTGGGTTGCCCCTCCCCCACCACCAAACACATGCGACACAGACCCCCCCATGTTCGAGCCGAACTATTTCCTTCGGAGGGGCCGAATTCTTCTCTGCAGCAATACCATCACCTGGAACGTGCGCAGGTATAAGCTGGGGGACCTTCCACATGGGGTGGGCACCTTGTCATAAGTACTTTGGCAATGCTCCCACAGCAATCGGGAGCGCTGAAAAGTCTGGCCCCGGGCAGGGTGTTTCGCAGGTCCTCACAGCTTCGTGGTCAGCTTCACTTGCAGGCAAAGAGTGGTTTAGGTGTGTCCTCAGTGTATCAGGGCCAACTGACCCACCACTCTCATGCAGGCTGTTTTCCTCTGCAATTGGAAGCCCCAAATGCCGGTCTCATCACCAGGATCCCGGCAGCCAGGCCCCGTGCACCATGTTCCTTCCCCCACCTCCACTGGCTGGATAATTTGTAGTTTTGCAGCCCCACAATGGGTATTATTGGTGCCGAAGGTACAGCAGGGTGGCAGGTGGGTCAGGTGGTGTGCCAACCCTCACAGCAGGAATGCAGAATGGATGGCTGGGGATTATTCTTGCGATAGATGAAGAGCCACACTAGTGTGCGGCCATCTTCGGCGCCGACTGGCCACACCCCTACAATGATCATTTTGATCTTGTTTTTATTCCCTCTGTAGAAATTCTTAACCACATTGCATTTGTGGTTGGAAAAGTGGTTGATGCAGTGTTTGCATTTGTATGATAATTCCAGAATGGTTAATTTGTAGTAGGCTGGGTTAGCTGTTTGTAATAAAACAGTGTGGAACAAGAGTTGCTTGAATTGTATTAAGTCAAAGATAAATATCAGCACGTTAGTCAGGAATGCTCTGCATTCAAGGGTACCCTAACAAGATATTCCAGAATTGTTGCAATGCTTATTGAGATGCAGGGGTCTGGGTCATACAAAAGGAACATGAACTCAAGCTATCTATACACTTACATCTCACTCACTCACTGTTGCCTTGTATTTTCAGGGGCAGTTATATTTGAGGTTTGCATTTAATCTGACATTTTATGTTCAAATGTTAATTTCATATGGGTAAATGCCTACAATGGATATTGAAATTAAATGTCAGATATAATATTGCCTGGAGTAGATTTACTGTGCAGTGACATTAATGTAGCCAGGTTGGTAGCCCCATAGGCTAATGGATCCACTCCAGGAACCTTTGTTTGACCTCATGGTCAGAGATTCAAATTCCAGCAGATTCACTCAGCCTTTCATAATTTCAAGGTTGATAAAAGGAGACTCACTGAGCTGGGTAACAATAAACATGTGTCTTCCAGCGCCAAGATAGCCCAAGGGGTGAAAATGTGCTTTATGAATACATTTGTTGTGTTATGTAGTACATGTCCATTAAATATATGAGAGCTTTATTTTGCAGTGATGTATTTCAGTTTTTATCGGTATTTTTATCGTCCCAGTTAAAGTTACTTCCGATAATGCTGCTTCATGGCTTTATCAAGGATGAAAGGTTATGTAATGAAGTATCATGTGACATGCATCATTATGTCACGGTCATTTTAATCGTCGTGTGGCTAAACTATATTTTGTGAGGGTCATACTACTGAGGGGGTGATTATGACCTTGGCGGACGGCGGAGGCCGTCCGCCAAGGTACCGCCGCCAAATGACCGCACCGCGGTCAAAAGACCGCGGCGGCCATTCAGACATTTCCTCTGGGCCGGCGGGCGCTCTCCAAAAGAGCGCCCGCCGGCCCAGAGGAAATGCCCCTGCAACGAGGACGCCGGCTCAGAATTGAGCCGGCGTAGTTGCAGGGGTGCGACGGGTGCAGTTTGCACCCGTCGCGTATTTCAGTGTCTGCATTGCAGACACTGAAATACACAGTGGGGCCCTCTTACGGGGGCCCCTGCAGTGCCCATGCCATTGGCATGGGCACTGCAGGGGCCCTCTTACGGGGGCCCCGCGGCACCCCCTACCGCCATCCTGTTCCTGGCGGGAGACCCGCCAGGAACAGGATGGCAGTAGGGGGTGTCAGAATCCCCATGGCGGCGGAGCGCGCTCCGCCGCCATGGAGGATTCCCCCGAGCAGCGGGAAGTCGGCGGGAGACCGCCGACTTTCCGCTTCTGACCGCGGCTGAACCGCCGCGGTCAGAATGCTCGTGAGAGCACCGCCAGCCTGTTGGCGGTGCTCCCGTGGTCGGTGGCCCTGGCGGCCACCGGCCGCCAGGGTCAGAATGACCCCCTGAGTCTGTTGTTTGAACTGTAAAGGTCCTATCCGTCTGTGAATTGTGGTTTATTTTCTCTGGAAGAGTGTTCAATGTTTACCTTCGATAATTCAACGATTAAATGTGTAAAGCGTCAAATACCCAATTGGCACTACTGCAGAGTGCTGAACACATCACTCAATACACTTTATCGCCCATAATTATGTACATATAAGAGAGGCATTTCCTGCGTCCCAGCATTGGATATGATGAATTTCCAGGATTTTTAGTGGTAGATCATGGAATTTTTATAGGGAAATTCTGGAATCCTACAGAAGGTGGGCCACTACCCCCTTTTACATGGCATGTTATTATGAGCATCTCCAACATGACTTTCATCTTCAAGACAGCAGAAAAAGCTTTGTTAAGGCCTTCAGCATTCTGCAGAGCTGAATCAAGGCCCATATTTATGAAAAATGGTGCACAACTGCGCTAATGCAGTTGTACATCATTTTTTTAACACCTGCTAACGTCATTCCTTAACACCTCATCCATGCGCCATATTTATAAAATGACGCACAATGGTGCTAAGGAATCGCTAGCGTTTCACAAAAAGACGCTAGCCGGTGAGGGATGGCGTTAGGTGAAATGGCACTAGTGGGTCAGAAATTACGTTAGGCTGGTTGGCGGCAAAATATCTGCAGCTAGTCAGCCTAGCGTCATTTTTTGATCCACAAGCAGCCAAAATATGGCTCTTGTCTAAGTTTAGACAGTAGTCATTACTCCTACCCCAATGCCCACCACAGGGGACCAGTGTCCCCTGGGCAAGCCCTACTTACCCAGTGCCAGGCAGGGGGCTCCATGTAAGGGGCCCCCAATGGCACACCACACACATACACAAATACTTACCTGCTACTTACCTGGGATGGGCTCCCTCCTCCTGCAGTGTCTCTGTGGTGTGGGTGGTGGTGTTGCTGGGGTTGGGGAGGGCATCTTTGTGCCCATTCCATGATGTTCACCCATGGAAATGGGCCTACCTGTACTTTAACGGCTGGTCTGACCAGGCATTAAATAATGATCCTAAACGGGCTTTGCACCATTATTTAGGCCTGCCTCCAAGTTGCACATAGTTTATGCATTGGGAGTTAAATATGGCCCTGGGGGGACTAGCACCATTTTTAGGAAGGGAATGCCTACCTTGCATTGCATTGACGCAAGGTGGGTTGGCGCACCGTAAAAATGGCGCTAACTCCAAAATTTTGACACTAGACGGGCTAGCGTCAAAATATAAATATGGAGATGTTAGCGCCGCTTTAGAGCCAAAATAAATGGCGCTAAGTTGACTCTAAGCTTCCATAAATATGGGCCCAAATGTTTAGTCACAGTGGGTTTGCAGCCATCTGATTGGAAGGGTGCGCAAGATTTCTCCAAGAAGTACCTCAATGGCAGAGCCTGGCAGACAGGTGATCAGTAGCAACAACATATGCACATTCCACGCGTGTAACAGCATTTGAATTCATACAGTTGCATAAAATATTTTTGCAGAACATATGGACCACCACCCCGTACAGTCAGCCACACGTTTGTTTGTTGTGAACAATCGTTTGGGCTATATATATTTACACTTTTATCGGGTGACTGTCTAGACTAGAGGAAAATAACTTGCGTGTGTCTGTGTCTGCGATGGTACAAAACTCAGCGGTGTTAAACAATAAACTTCAACTTGAGTGAACTTTTCAGAAAGAGTTTAGTGCCGGGTTTCATATCTATCGTTCAGCACCGCCCATTACGGAGGGCTTTGCCATGCTGTTTTTTTCTTTTCGTTTGTGCCGGAGGTTGTGGGTGAGTGATGCTTGCTAGTTTTTCCCCTCCTAAAAGCAAACAGCCTACTTCCTCTTTCCCCGCTGATGTCAAAGCGCCGAGACAGAGCACGCTCGTGACAGTTAGAAGCAGCAGTTACAAGCTGGCAGAGCATCGCTGGCGGCTTTAGGAGATGGATCACTTCATAGACCAGAGGCGGTCAGCAAATCGAACGAGGCTGCGTCAAGCCTACCTTGTACCAAGGGACTGTAAGTAGAACTCTGTCATCTTCATGTAGCTGTACCAAAATCTGAGCAATGTCTTGTTAGGTGCCTCGTGTTAGCACCGTTTTGGTTCAAGGAAAAGATACAAGCGTGAGAACACACACGCTATAGAGTGCAGGGGTGTGTAAGAATGGTCTGTAGCTCAGGATGAAGAGGCTATTGTAAAGATTGTAGGTGGCATCAAACAAAACACAAAAAGAGTAAATATTGCTTTAATTATTGAGCGAGAATTTGAGGAGAGAGATTCTGGGCAAAGAGACAGTAGAAGAGCAAGCAAAGTAGGGAGAAATGTGACCGGGTTTTACATGAATTATATAAATAAATTATTTCTCTCTCTCCCTATTAATCACTGACTACGTGTGCCATTTTTATTTTTTTATTTTCCTGACTGTTCCTTTCTTTATTTCTCATATTATTTGTCCACCTGTTTTCTATGATTTATACCCCTTCTCACTTCCCCAGCTGGCGCAGATATAAGTAGTGCAGCAGACGTAGTGTGCTGGTCTCCAGGAGCTCTCCACATTTCAATTATGGGCGTATGTTACTAACAAAAGGAGGTTAGGATGGCCCTTTTTTATTTCTTTCGGTAGGGCCAATGACACTACTGGTAAGACACTGTCTTCTGCCCCATTATCTCTTTCACAAGCTTCACCTCTTCTGCATGGTCACACCTGATTTTTTAGCTTTATCTGGACCTTACATTTGCTGGAGGTAAAACTATGTGCACTTTACTCCTGCTGAGGAGGGTAAAGTATTTCTGCTTTCACTCTATACATGGTTAACTTGGTATACACCTGTTTGACTTTTTTAATTTGCCTATGCACCCCTAGTACATTGTGTAACAAATGCATCCTGGGTCTTGTAGTTAAATGCCACCTGTAGACTGCAATAATGTCTTCTGCAAGGTGGGCCTGTAAAACATGGCTTCAGACCTTCAATGTGTAGCTGGACAGCTCTAAAATCTATCAAAGTAACACCTTTTGACATTTGGAACCCCGCTTTTAAATATTAATCAGCCACCTCAAAGTATAGTTTCTTGCCCACAAGAGAGGGTGCCTGATATTTAAAAGTAAAACATGTGGAATTAATATTGACATCTTCCTCATGTGAGTAGCTTTCTTTCTGAAGCTATTTTCAATGGCAGGGCTGTAACAGAATCCTAGAAAATTCAAAAACAATTAGGGGGTGCACTACTTCAAAACATCCAATGAAATACAATGAGTACAAAAAGTCCAATACTATCGAACAGATAGTGGTACGAAGTTTCTGTTGGTTTCTTCCCGAAAGCTTTAATTGGTATGAGAAGCTTGTTACAACAATAAGTCAGTGAAGACAAGCAGCAGAGAAGCTTGTTACAACAATAAGTTCATGAAAACAAGCAGCCAACGCGTTTCGCCCTATACAGATGGGCTTCTTCGGGGCCTAGGTGGTATTCCAATTAAAATGAAATGTTGTTCACGATGTGCAAATAGGCGAAAGTATATGAAGATTCTGAAAGAAGTGTATTAGTTGCTGCGTGGTGATCCCGGTAATCGCAAGGGCCAGTAACCAGAGAAACAGAAGAAAGGGAGACGGGCCCGGCCGTGTGCCACCCGTCCAACTATTATTGTACGTGTTTGGCGTCCGAGTATCAAAAAAAAAAAAACTCGGACGCCGAACAAGTACAATAATAAATCTGGTTCTCCACTTGACCCCATGCCGGCAGTCGTATATCCTTTATTGAGAGTGTTGCTTACCCTGTCTTTGTCCACATTTCTCACCTTGAAGGCCCCAAAAACTGCCATTATGAAATCTCTTTCAAAAAAGCCTTCTCCTTGATGGTGGGAGCATTATCATTTTTTTTCTGCTCCTTACCACCAGGTTTTACCGTGCTATGAGAAGCAGTAACAAAATGACTACATCTCGCCCATCCTAACTGGCCGGGCTGACTTGTAGCCATTTCTCCAATGGTCCTTACTCCACAGGGACGTTGGGGAAGTTTGGCCACAGCAGAAATAGAGTAGTCTCCGCCGTGGCCAATCTTAAGGTCCTCCAGCTGTTAAATTAGGCAGCCAGACCACTATGTTGACAGAGACAGAACTCTGTTGCCACTGCAATAGGGTTTCCTTCCAGCCAGGACATCAATCAGGCCCAAATCCCTTTCTCAGCCCCCCCCCTCGGTCTGCCTTTCACTCTTTGCATAATAGGGGCTCGTCATTACTATCAGGGATGGAAGAGTTAAGACCATTTCTAGATTGAGGCGGGATGACAGCTGTCATATTATTAAACTTAAGTTCCACTTTCAACAATCTTCTATCAAGTGCTTTTCACTAGACTTAAAGAAGCTGGAGTAACAGGCAGTGTCTGGGATTGGCTAGCCTCCTATCTCCAAGACTGCATCTTCTTGGTATTTGTAAAACACTACTACTCTACTGTGCAACCTCTTAAAAGTGGAGCACCTCAGGGGTCTTCACTCAGTCCTACACTTTTTAAGATATATGCATGACCACTAGCAGATCTGGTGCAAAGACATGCATCTTGCTGGTATCTTATGCCAATGATTCACAACTGGTCATCTCCCTTTCTAATGACCACACCCACAATGCTGGGCCGTTAAAATCTTTAAAAAAAATGCTTATCAGAGGTGGATGGGGAATAGCTACCTCAAACACAGTAGAGGAAAACAGAGGTCATGAAAGAAACAACACAAAAGGCAGGGCCAGTAATTATTCTCCTGAATGCCAGGGCCTTCGCTCTCCGCCCAAGCCTACTGTTAAAAATCTTGGCATCTGCCTAGACAACAACTTACCTTTTAAACCTCAGGTCAGAAAGCTGGCTGTCAACTGTTTTGGCCTCCTGAGAATGTTAGAGAAAATCTTAGGGACTCTTCCCCAGAGTACAGTCATTCAGGAATTGGTGACCCCTCACCTGGACAATGGTTATGTTCTCTACCTGGGAGTCACTCAAGTCATTTTGAAGAGAATGAAAATCCTTCAAAATGCTGCACTTCAACTATTTCTTCATATGCATAAACATAAGCCAATATATTCCTATCTTGTAAACCTCCTTTGTCTCCCGACAAGCCCATATATTTTATAACTCTATGCCTGGCTTTTCAATCTTTAACTAACACAGGCCTGCTGTTCCTAGGTCAAGTTCTGTACCCCGACCAGAGCATTGAGATCTCTTAATCCAAATCTGGTAATAATTCTGATATTTTGAAAAGCAAGTCAACGTGGCCTTTCCTTTGCATATCATCCCTCAAGTTCTAGAACACCTTACCTCTTCATTTTTTAGACTCTCTCCAAACAAATCCTACTTCAAGAAATCACTGTAGCAAGTATAGGTGTCATTATAAGGTCTTCTAGGACTTACAAATGACCTTCCTCAGAGCACTTTCTGGACTTGTGAAAGATCAGAAAAGGACTAAACCCTGATTGCTGTAATCTGAGAGGAGCTCTTAAGGACTGAACCTGCATCCTCCTGTGTTTAGGGCTATTAAATGAACTCTAAATGTCAATGGGCAGATTTTCTTTGTGGCTAAAATGACACACCAAGCTGAAAAACTGCCTTTTCTTGGTTGAATATTTGCCCGGTCATACTGCGTGGACGCTGCACAAGGCCTTTGATGAATCAAGCCCTGCAGTCCTAAGAGCCCCTGAAGTCTAGGAGCCTTACTCAAAAAGTGGAGAAAAAATGGGTTTACCACTGCAAAGTTTTGGGCCCTCAAAAAACTCTGCCTTTCAGCGCTGGAGTGCCAGGTACAATCACCAGAGCCAAACCGGCAAAGGTGAGGCTTCGCTTGGCTGAAGGAATAGGTTAATTCTCCTTGGAGCTTCTCCACAGCAGAAAATCAATTTTAGCGGGTCCTCAGCAAGAAGGTATCTTGCCCTGTGGAGCCCTCTTCAGATACAGCTCAGCCTCCCACTTTGTCATGGTACTGAAATTAAGTATCCTACTGAACTACACCTTCCCTGGGCCCAGAATTTGTCTGTTTCCTGCTAAAATAATAGCCTAAACAGGACCTCGCTCAACCCTATTTGACTTTGTTGAGACATTTCCAGATAGAATGTGCTGCCTTACCCAGCTGGGAGATTCTGACTTACTTTTTGCAGACAAAGTCCAAAGGGAAAATCCTTGCCCAGGATGCCTGCTTGGTATATTTGACCTCTCAATTCATTGCATGTGGCCCAAAAGTGCACCTAAGTCCTTGTCAACCATGACCATAAACTATCATTGGTGCCTAGCACCTTTTGCCACTGCTTTCATTTATTGGATATTTATCATTTTGGCATCATTGTTGTCATTAAAATGTACTGATTTTTTATATTTCATTTAGAGATTTTTATTGTTTGGTGTTTTGCCTTTTGATACTGCATAATTTCTTCACATTTTGCTTTAAGTTAAGCCCACCCCAAATAATAATTCACTTTCTTACATTTTCTAATTTTAACATGTTTTTGAACTGTTTCAGCTTCTTTCCTTTTTTCCTTCTTCTCCTCCTTATTGCTTTCTTTTCTGCCCTTTCGTCCGCTGTCTTCTTAACTACCCTTTAACTCTGCTTTCTTTGATCTTCCTAACCACTCCTCTCTTCTCACTCTGCGTGTTCTGATCACTTTCCTGTTTTGTTTTAGTCTTAATGTCACTGCCTCTTCTGCTCTTGTCCCACTTTCTCCATGTCTTGTTTGCTTTGTCACTGAGTGCTCAGCTTCTTCAACTGCCTTCATTTTTATGTACATCTCCTCCTCTTTGTCATTCTCTGGACACCTGGTGTATTATCTTTTTCTATGGTTGTTTCCCCTCTATTTTTTCTCTCCTTACTTCCCACATATTCTATACTTTCCATCCCTGATCCTCACTTTCTCTGCCTTCTTTTTTACTTCTGCCTTCTTTCATCATCTCTCTTGCTTCCTCTGATATTCTGCCTGTCCCTGCATCTTTTTCACCATCACTTTCTCTGCCCTCCAGCTCTTTATGTTTGCCTACCCTTTTCAGCTCTTATCCTCTGCCTCACCTACAGTATTCATGGCTATTTCTATGCCTCCTCTGCTCCCCCAGATCTTTGTCTGTCTCTTGTTCTTTCCCCTGTGCGGCTTCTTTTTCACACTTTCTATGCATCTTGTGCCCCCTTATCTCCTTCTCTTTTGAACACTCACTCAATTCCTTGTTTCTATGAATATTTTGCCCCCAAACTCTGCCAGATTTTCTCCTATCTCTCACACCATCCTCTCGATATTCTACTTTCAGAATACCCTCCCAGCTGCCTTCCTGCTCTCTCGCAACCCTTCTTCATTTCTCTGTCTCTTCTTCAGCATCGAGGCAAAGACAGAGAATTAAATGTTTTGTCATGTTGGACGTTCAAAAAGGAAGATACAATTAACAAGGATTGGCAGACCTAATCGGTCTAGCTTTTCGTTAGGGACATGTTTGGCAGTCTTTAGGCAACTTTATGTGTATCACTGCAGCTTGCCTAGAAAACAAAACCTCTAATGAAGTATCATTTTAGGCACTTTCATATGGTGGGTATGGCCTCCTTCTGAACAGACTGCAATAGCAAAGTTAGGTTATAGCTTCAAAAAATAATGTTAAGAAAAAGAGGCAAAATATGAAGTTTCATTGAATCTCTAAGCAACCTATTGTGCATGTCCTTGTGCTAGGGTGGTTGACACCACTTTCAATCCTTGGGCTGACAAACCTTTTTCTCTCTGTTCCAAGGGGTGAAAAGATCAACATAAAATTTCAAACATCAATTCCAGTGTAACACAGTTTTTCACACATTCAATCTCGGAGATGGATTTGAAGCTTAAAACGATTTTATCACATACTCAAAGCTAGACTTACATATATGAGTCTAAAAAACATTACATAAATGTAAAGGATTACCAAATGTGAATAGAAGAGGTGCACCACATGAAATTTGATTAAAATGTAGAAGACCAATATTTCAATAACAGAAATACAGAAAATGAGAAAACGTATATGGTGCCTTGAATTCAGGCATAAGTTCTCCTGCATAATGTTCCTGACTATTCTATATCAAAAAGATTTTAGACAAAAATGTCAGAAGTATTGAATCCTCTGTAGAGGTTCTGGCATGAGAGATGTGTGCAGCATGTTGCCATAGAGTTTAGCAAAGACTGAGAAGTCTGTACTTCTCATAGATCTGTTCTAGTCAGCTGGCAAAAGGAATCTGAATTCTCAGTTAACTAAATGATATTTAAAACCCTAGATCCTCAAAAGGCTGTCCTCATGGCCAAAACCTTCCTTTGGAAAAAAAAGTTATACATTTTGGTGGTCATTATGACATTGGAGGTTCCTGTTCAAGTGGTGGTAATACTGCCAACAGGCTGGAGGTAATTACCACCAAATGATGACCATGGCGGTGATAACTCCCATAGACAGCCAATGTACTACACCAACCGCCAGAGGGTTAACACCACTGACCACGGTGGCAGCCATCAACAGCCAGACGGGAGACAAGGCACCTCCCACCACATTATGACATAGCAAACAGCCACGATTTCTGGGACGGTACCAATGGCATCAAAAGCCTGCAAACAGATCACAGAAGACAAAAGACTCACCATCAGTAGCCCAGAGAAGAACAACGCCGCCATGGAAACGGAACTACAAGTCTTACCTAAGCTCTATGCCATGCTCCACCTGGAACACCAATGCCGACAAAGACGACGACTGTGAGTACAACTGCCTAGCATACAAGGGAGGGAGGGAGGAAAAGGAGAGGGATACACACACGCACAACACACACCATTCACACACAATCCATACACACAACCAGCTGCAGTGGAAAAACAATGTCACAGGACCCACGTCATAATAATGCAAGGAGAATATTTAGAAACTGATATTGTAATTTGATGCCAACAGCCATCATATTGTCCATGTGGTAAACAAATATAAATGTAGTAAATGTCCAGATAGGTCCAATGGTCAGTCTAAAGTACAAATGACCCACATGGCCACAGGGCACAGTCCAAGCCCCAGCTTGTTTCCTGACAATATCCACACTACACTGTGCAGGGGCATCGTGTTGGAAATGGGCAGGCATCTCAGGGGGAAGGGGGTGGGGGGCACCTCAGCCGAAGTAGTGAACTTGCCCACTGGTTCTGGAGGGGGTTCCATGCCCATTTCACTTTGCTGGGGAGTGCAAGGTCACAGGGGACTCCTTGTACATCAGTCCGTGTAGGGTGGCCTACATGCCCTCTGCTGCAGGTGATGGCTGCCGTGTGTCAGCTTCAGGTGATGGCTGCTGTGTCTCAGCTGCAGGTGATGGCTGTTGTGTCTCAGCTGCAGGTGAGGGCTCCTTGCCCACTGCTGTTGGAGGGGGCCTCTTGCCTCTCGTATTTGGTGGAGTGGGAACCTTCTCTTACTTGGGTGATGGACATGGATCCTTCCCCTTCTTGGGAGGTGGAGTGGTATCCTTCCCCTTCTTGGCTGGTGGAGTGGGATCCTTCCCTTTCTTGGGTGGTAGAGTGGAAACCTTTCCTTTCTTGCCTCTACATCTATGAGGTGCCTCCACTGTCCCCGTGGCATGTCCTTTGGGTTTCACCACCCTAGTCCTCCCTTTTTGAGGTAGAGGTGTGCTTGCAGTAAGAGTGGCAGCTCTCACACTCTTGGGCCCCTTCATGCCAGCAGCTGTTGACTTGATGGGAGTAGTGGCAGACTGTTTGGCTGAGGTGCTAGGCTGGGTCGTTGGGACCCTACTCTTATGGGGTGGAGGGGGATTGAAGAGGTCAAGCTGGGCAAGGAAAAGCTTCTTAGGGATGGTGGGGCAGGATGAGGGAGGAGGGATGGGAGTGGAGGTTAAGGGAGTGGTTTTTGGAGGTGTACCTCTGCTGGACATGGGCAGTGTGCTAATGTGAGGTGGATAGCTTTTGGGAGTCTGAGTGCGTGCGTTTGTGTCTCTTGGGGGGGCAGACAGGGTGTGAGAGGACACAGGGGACGCGTGGATGGATGTTGTGGAGGTGTCTGCAAGTGAGGTGTGTGTGCTGTTTGGTGAAGGGATAGTGGTGGTGGCTGTTGATGCAGTGCATGCTGGTGTGAGTGCAGATGTAACTGCGAGGGAGGAGGAGGAGTAGGGGGAGACAGTGGATGTTGTTTCATGTGCAACTGTCTGGTGTTTGTGTGAGTGCATGTGGCCTGAAGTGTGCTGCCTGTGTCTGTCTGTGCCACTCTTGTGTGATGTTTTATGTGCATGCTTGTCTGTATGTGTGCGTGGGAGGGGTTGGGGTTGAGGAGACTGGGACTGGGAAGTGGTAGATGGAGGGGGGACGGTAGGAACAGGGACAATGGCTGCCATCAGATAGGAGGCCAGAGCCTGAAGCGATCTCTGTTGGGCCACCAAGCCACTGTGGATCCCCTCCAGGAATGCACTGCATTGCTGCATCTGGGATGCCAGCCCCTGGATGGCATTCACAATGGTTGACTGCCCTACAGATATGGATCTCAGGAGGCCAATATCCTCCTCACTGAGGGCAGCAGGGCTCACTGAGGCAGGGCCTGGGGTGTCTGGGGCGAGGGAGATGCCCACACTCCTGGGTGAGCGGGCACGGGCAACTCTGTGAGAGGCTACTGGGAGGGCAGTGCTGGTACAGGGGGTGGAAGCTTCACCTGTAGCTGGGGTGGTCCTAGAGGTGTCCGACACCACCAGGGAGCTTCCATCAGAGGAGGAATCAGAGTCAATGTTGTCACTTCCTGTCTCCGTCGTGGTGTTCTCCTCGCCCTCCGTCCCACTGGTTTCCTAAGCGTCTGTGGACTCTGCCTCCTGGGTCCTGTGGGATGCTGCTCCCTCTGTTGCCGGTGCCCCTGCTCCTCCACCAGATGATGCTAATGCACACATGGACAGGATGACAGAAGAAAAAAAGGGGGGAAGAAAAATGGAGCACTGGGTCAATCTCAGCACCAACAACATAGTTGGCATACACATTACCATCACACACAGGGATCAGGGTTGTGCACTTTGAACCGCACTAGTATTCAATTGGCTAGGTTCCACAGCAAGATGAGGACCAACTGCACCCCTCCTGGGACCCACTTAACCCTGTCTAACATGGAAATGCAACCTAGCTAGTTTAACAGATTTAGCAATACACCCATTACCCTTGAGTTGGATCACGCTGCAATGTCTGACCTGGCATTAAGGGGCACCCACTCACATGACACCCTCCACCAGGATCCCATTCCACCTTCCAAATATTGTTGTTACACCCACTGTACTCACTCCCTTGTGGCTGCTGTGCTGCCCTCAAGCACCCATCCAGCTCTGGGTAGGCCACCGCCAGTATGCAGGCCATCGGGGGGTCAGGTTCCAACGGGCATCCCTCACTCGTTAGGAGGCCATCCCCAGCTGGGCCTCCGCGTTCTTCCCGGCCCAGCATCTCAGGTCCTCCCACCTTTTCTGACAGTGGGTGCTCCGCCCAGGGTCCACACGATCTTGGCGATAGCATGCCACAAACCCTTCTTCTGATGGGCGCTGAGCTGCAGAGGTAATGCAGACAAGAGGACACCATTACACATACAATCCAGCCTGTCACACATATGGCCCACAAATCCCATGTCCATCTCCATTGGCACACACATCCCCCGGCGTCCACCATGTGCACTACCACCATACATACCACTCCCTCAAATGACACAATGCTTGCACACACATCTCCATGCAACCTTGTCACATGCATCGTGCCCAAGGTGTTGGTCTGGAGGCCCATACAGCTGTCCATACTGGGGTAGGACCCCATCAACCAAGTGCTCCAACTCCTCCGAAGTGAAGGCAAGGGTGCTTTCCCCGGTCACACGGGCCATGGCCTGATCCAGAAACAGGTCACAGCAGCACACGCAGTATAGGTGTTGTCCTGTGGAAAGTCAGGAATCAAGTGAGGTTAAAGATTGAAAATGGCGGTCACTGGAGATCACCATTGGCCACTGTACTCCATAGAGCCCCATATTAACCAATAAAGAACAGCACGGTGGTGCAAAACTGCCTTCCGCCATGATACCCAACGCCGGTAGAGTTACCTGACTTCCACCTGTCCATAGGTACAGGACAGGCGGTCGCCATTTTATGGTAGTGGGCAACATTCAGATGATGGAGAACTGCGTCATAGCTATTATTTGCACATACATTGCCATTCCCATTGTCCCATCACATAAATGCTCTATGTACACTGAGGTGGTGGTTCCATTGTTCAAATTGTGACAGCCAACTCACTCTTGTGTCCCTTAGATACCTACTACAGTGGGTGAATATAAAGGTGCAGCATAGAAAGGAATAGAAAGGTGCAGCAAAATAAGCTCCTTCTAGAAAATTAAACCATTAAAAGAAATTCAGGCTTTCACTCCGGCCACATAATACAGACATAAATGCATACTTGATTTAAATTAGTATACTAATTTTTTGTATAAGGCAATGAATATAAATGGTAACAAATATATTATTTCTAAACAATATAATACAAACGTGTTTAAGGAAACGATTAATAAATGTGGTTCACATGGAATAATCATAAGCGCACCTAACTAATATGCATTTCAGTGCACCACATTAGATGAAAGCCATTTACACAAATAATATATGAAGCTGATTACTCCTGCCTTTACAATTTAGAAGTACATAACGGCACAGCCTAGTTATGCTCTATCAATCCACCCTTTGATAATGTTTTAAGTCATAACAAATGTATTTCCTCTCAGATGAGACTCTATAAAACTTGATTGTCTTCATCATCTTCTGCCTTGATTCCTCTCAACACTTCATGTCATCATAATATTTACACTGAGTGTCTTCCATTTCAGCCTGTTCTCTCTTCCTTCCCTTCTGAATCTTCCTTCCCAGAAAGACTCGTATGCAACAAACAGAACCACTGCCACTTTTGGGATAATCAATAATGGTTTCAGAATAAACCATAGAACTCCACTTCCCAAGTTCCCAAACCACCTGCCTTTAGCAAAAAATCCATCTCTAATTGCTTCCCATGCACCTGTCACTTCCAGCTCCTTTAAATTATTTGTCAATCCTGAAATATTCTGAATATACTTCCCCAAATCCTTACTCTTGTCTGGAAAATAGACACAACATTGGCGGACTTTCAGCATTTGGCAGAATCCGCCCTCTTTTGTGAGTAACAAGTTCAACACAAGTTGATTTTGTAACAACATTGATCTTATCACCACCAACTCTGTGTTTACAAGCAACAAAGTATTTACTGTGCTAGTAGCTAACTTGTCCACTAATGTATCCAGCTTTCTAATTTTCAAATCATTCAAAATCACCCCTACTGAAGGAATCAACACACCAAAGAAGTCTTCAACCATTTCTGAAGCACTGGCTCCTTGTCTAGCTATAGGTTTTACCTTCCATACCGGATCCTCAAGATGCTCCACATGATAGATCCTTGGAAATACTATTGTCATATGCAGGTACCATGCCACCCATTCAGTAACTTAAAATATGCATACTGTCCACAAATAACAAATACTTCAGGAATCACAAGATCTTTTCCATCCACAAGTAATTCACTGTTGACTCTAACAGCAAAAACATGTTCACAATCACTTTTGCTTATGAACAATGGGTCTATGTAACCTTGACTAATGTGAATGCACGATTTCCCTTTGTGTTGCCAATCTAAAGTCAATGCTGGGAAATTCCTTTGCACCTGATATTTAATTTCTTCCTTATGCCATTTATGTTGTTTTCTGAGATCCTTATCTGTCTTGGTTCTGGATTCCAATTCCCTCCTTCGGTCTTCTACTAAATTTAAAAACTTATTTTCTATCTCAGTCACGGAACAAGTCAGATTGTGTCTGTGTGCAAATACAGTGTCAAAAGGTTTCAATGAAATGAAATACTTCCCTGCTATTTCTGCACTTTAAGGATTTTTACTTAAATGTTTGAATAATGGAACTTCTGGCAACACTGAATCATAATTTGGGAAATAATATTGAAAACTTCCCTCATTGTAAAATATGCACAATAAGAGACTTCAAGAGATGCCATAACTCAACAATGTGATGATATGTAATACCTTTTGACACCGAAGCCAGTAAGTGTGTACAAACGTAACAGTCTCCGGCATTCATTGTGTTAATATTTTCATGCAGCAACTTACAGTATACATTTGCTGAATAACCTCCTCTAGACCCATCAAAGTGTAATAGTTTCTAAACTAACTAGTAAATGTTTATGTATTTAGGATTTAAAGTCTGTGTGATAATACTAGGGGAGGTGTAGGGGAAAACCTACCTATTAACAGTACCTCTAATGTAACAAGGAAATTAAGCACTAAAACACCTTTTATGTACCTATGCCTGTTTTTCTAATTTTGCTCTATTACATTGTCAGAATCAGATCTATTATCTATTAAATGTAGCAGCAGCAAAATATGTCTTCATTGACTGAGTAATATGAATAGCACAGAATTTATTAACATATGTACATATGTTTTTGAGATATCCCTAGTCATGCTTTGTGTTCTTCTAAATGACAACCCTTGTTCTTCTTTCACTCGAGTCTAGGTATCTTCCTCAGTTCTCTGCCCCAATCAATATAAATGTCTCTAATGTTCGCACAGACCAAGTTCAGAAATGGCAATGAAAATTCAATGTACAGTTCAACCACACTGTTCAGTTCAAAAAGGTTCAGCCAAACTTGTATATTGACTCCAATATTCCCAGAACTCACCATTGGCCTCATTATGACAAAGGCAGCAAATGCCGCCTACTGCCACGGCGACGGCCGTCACCATACCGTGGCTACCGACCGTCCATGGAATTATGACCGTAGCCAGAACTCCACCAGAAGGCTGGTGGAATTCTGGCTACGGTCATGGTAGTGGACGGTGGTAACGTGGCGCTGCTGCCAGCAGCAATGCCACGCCAGCAAAACACCTCCTACCATATCATGTTCCATGATACGGCCTGGCGGTGTTTTTCTGGTGGACACTGCTGCTGGTAGCAGCGCTGCGTTCCGTCTCCTGCCGGAGGACCCCCTGCAAGCAGGTAAGTCGAATTCTACGGCAGAAGAGGGGACGGGTGTGTTGTGTGCATGTATGGGGGTGTGTATGACTGTGTTTCAATGCGTGCATGCGTGTGTAATGCGTGTGTGCCTGAGTGTGTGTGTGTGTGTGTACATGCATGTTGTGTCATGTGATTGCGTGTGTGCCTGGATATATGTTCGTGAGTGTTGCTGTGAGTGTGTATGAATGTATGCATGTGTGGGTGAATGTGTGTATGCCTGTGTGTATGGGTGTGTATGGGTGTGTATGTATGTGCATGTATGTGTGTATATGTGTGGGGGTTAGGAGGGGGAGGGTGGGAGAGGACTCTGGGGAAGGGAAAGGGAGGCGGGAGAGACCCCTTTCAGTGCCAGGGAAGGAATGCAGAAACCATGGCGATGGGCGGGGTCAAAATGCTATGGGTGACCTAGTGACGGCCGCCGGGTTGAAGACTGTAGTCTCCAGCCCGATGGTCGTTACCACCGTGGCGGTCGGTGTGTTAACTTGGCGGTTCGGCTTTGGCCAAACCACTAATATCATAATAGTGAAGGTATGTACCACCAGCCTGTTGGCAGTAATGCCTCCATTATTACACTGACCGCCGGGGGCCGTAATGACTCCCTATATGTTTAATTTGAAATGTAGGTCCCCTTAGGTGAAGAATACCTATGACTACACTCTCTTGTTCTCTTTGACCTTCTCTGAGCGGCACCTTCATCCTCACTTTCACTTAGATCAGAGTTCTTAGTTTCTTCAGTGATTGTTTGAGGCACACTTTCTTTAGTCAAGCTCACTCTCACTCCCTCTAGCCTTCTGGGCTATTGGTCCCCAGCTTCCACGTGCACTCTTACAGCACTGGATCCTTTGTCAGGGTTTGATTCTGAGTTCGACTTGTTCACTGCTGGACAAGGCTCAGTCACTTTTGTTTCAGCTTCAATTGTAGCTTGCTTATGACCCCCTTCAGACCGACCAAGGGCTGTTTCTGGCTCTTGCTGGTCCCTGACAGCTTGACTAACCTGCTCCTGATGCCTCTCTGTCAACACAGGTCATTCTGGAACAGGTGTTGTCGAATCAAGGGGACATTTGACTCTGTGAGTATGGGAAGTGTGAATCCAGTTGGGGGGTGGGGCTCCACACTTCACAGCTGTTGCAGTAACCAGGATCACCTAGTACGGCCTGTGCCAACAAGGGCTCTATGCACATCTTCCTGATGTGTTTCTTCGCCAAGACCGAGTCACCAGGACTGAGATCATGGCACTGTTGCTGATGCGATGGGGCTGTAGCTGCTCCAACCTGATGAGACACAGAACACTCTACATCAGCTAGTCCTTTGCAATAGTCCAGGACCATATCATCAGCAGTCTTCACAAGTGCATTCACAGGAATCACTGACAGTCTCATTGTCCTCCCCATAATGATCATGTGGGTGGACAGTCTAGTCTTTTGATCAGGTACACTCCAAAAGACTCATCAAAACAAGAGACAGAGCATCAGGCCATTTTAGAGTTGTCGAAGCACACACTTTCATCGCCCTGGAATTTAACATGTCATTCACTTGCTCCACGAGACCTGATGCCTCAGGTCTATAGCTGCAATGTAGCCTCTGTTCCATTTGCAGTGCTGCACACAACAACCTCAGGACCTCATTATTGAAATAAGTTCCCTGATCTGATTCCAGGGAGGTCAGGAAACCAAGTCTAGGGATATTCCTTTAACAACAATTTAGTCATCATTTCACCTGGTTGGACATGCCTGTACCCAACGGTAAAAAATACACACCACAACCAAAACGTATCTCAAACCAATTGCATAAAGCATCGATATAAAATCAAATCCCACTGAATCTTGTTAAAAGGCCCACCTGACCTTCCTATGTGACTCAGGGTAACTGCAGTTCTTTTCCCAACAGTATTCTGTTGACACACAGTACACTGCACCTGTGACACAACACATCAGCCATCAACCTAAATTTAGGATTGAATCAAGTTTGTCTGAACAACCTCAGCATAGCATCCCTATTAATGTGAGCTGCACCATGAAAATGTCTCGCCATCAGAGGTAATCGACTATTCAGCAACACTGGTCTTCCATCCATCAAAACCCAGATGTCATCATCTCTTTTGACACAACCTGCTCTAACCCAGCTCTTCTGTTCCTCCTCGGACACTTCCGCCTGCATCCGCTTTACTTCCTCCAGGTATCAGCTGTTATCAACAAGAGGTTGAAGTTAGTCTTATCCAGACTCATTTATAAATTCCCCATTAAATGCACACACATTATGGGAACAGTACTTTGTAACCTCATCTGCGTATCTGTTGCCCAAAGTCACATGATCATCTCCAGAACTGTGTGCAGGGCACTTGGCCACTGCAACCTCCTCAGGCAATAGTAATGCATCAAGAAGGTTTCTGACTTGTTTGCCATTTTGAACTGGAGATCCGGAGGATGTCATAAACCCCCTCCGGGACCATAGTTGTCCAATGTCATGAATCACACCAAAGCCATACTGACTATTGGTAAAGATTGTCACTTTCAATTGATCAGAAACAGAACATGCTCTAGTAAGTGCAATAAACTCAGCCACTTGTGCAGACAATATTCCTTCTATCCAAAAAACTTTCACAACTCCAGAAAGTGTCCACCACTGGCTCGTAAGCATGAACCATCTACACAGAGCCCAAAATCACATTCAGACAATGGTGCATCACGGATGTCTGGTATCGACTTGGTGCATAATTCAGTGACTTCAAGACAGTCGTGGTCCCTTTCACAATCATTATTACTTCCCTGTCCCAGTATTGGTAACAGAGTAGAGACGTTCAGGATACCACAACATTTGACAGTCATGTTCTCTGCAGCCAAAATAATCTGCTCATACTTAGTGAGCCAGCTGCTTGTAAGGTATTCTGCTTCTGGTCAACAATAATTCCACGGACTGGGGAAGGTACACAGTCAATGGGAGACCCGTAATTATATTTTCACATCTCTCTATGCTAGTGGTGACTGCGGCCACTGCTTTAAGACAGCCAGACAGCATAGATGCCACAGGATCCAGCATGGCAGAAAAATAAGGTCTCTTGGCATTTCCATACATTTGTGTCAGCAAAAGGTTTGTTATAATCAGGCATCTCTAGGGCTGGGGCACCACAGAAACATTCTCTCAGCTCTAGAAACATGATAAGACAGTCATTACCCCATGGTACAGGATCAGACACATCCTTGTGTGTCAGCCTCTGTAAAGGCTTGGCCACGAGGGAAAAGTTAGGTATCCACTCTACATAGTAGCCTGCCATTTCCAGAAACATCCTTTATTCTCTCTGTGTGGTTGGCAGGTTCATTCTCACGATGGCTGAGATTCTCTCTTGCAACACTTTTCTTGCTCCTTTCTTAATATGGTGTCTAAGATATTGGATGTCTTTTTGGCGATTTTGCAACTTTCCTGGGGATACCTAGTGTCCATTCTCCGCCAGGTGGTTCAGTAGTGCAATAGTATCCCGTTGACAGGCTTTGTATGATTTCGATGCAGCCATTAGGTCATCTATGTACTAGATCAGGACTGAATTACAGGGCATAACCAAAGATTCCAGATTTTTTTTTAGAATTTGATTAAACATTTAAGGACTCTCCGTATGCCCTTGTGGAACTCAGCACCATGCCAAGTCCCTATTGCCGAACCGAAATGCACAGAAGAATTAGCTATCCTCATGCAACGTATAGAAAAAGAAGGCTTGACATAAATCAATAATAGTGAACCACTCAGCCTTACAAGGAATCTGAAATAATAGTACAGCTCAATTTGGTACCACAGACAAAAAGGAAGCACAATGTAGTTTATTTTTCAAAGGTCCTGCACAATACTATATTTGCCACTCGGTTTCTCAAAACCCATCATTGGTGAATTACAAGGACTGCTTATTATTTCTTTTCAAATTCCCTGTTGGATCATTAACTTGATTACAAGAGTTACCCCAGCAATTGTTTCAGGGGTCAAATTGTATTGTGGCATCCATAGAAACGTAGCATTTGGTTTAATAGATATTCTGACATGCTCAACACCTTTTATCAGTCCAATATCCTTTCCTGTAAAATTCCACACTTCATGCTTAACTGTTTCTCTCAGATCAAAGGGAAGATCATGAACAGTCAGTAAAGTCAATAAAGTACAGCGTAACTCATTTCTCATTACTTTAAAGACAGCATCTGCATCTTGAGTTTGTATCTCAATTCCTGTAGGCGTGCAAAAGATAACACAATTCAATTTGGAAGGCAAATCTTTTCCCAAGAGATTCATTGGACTATAATCACATATTATAAATTTGTGTTTGTCTTCAAAGGATCCTATCTAAATATGACTGGAGCAGTTTCCTGAGTTACCATCTGTTTATTTTCTATAAAAACAACTTGGACTGTTTTTCTTAAGAGGTGTGGGTTCAGGATTTCTACTGTTCTCAGAGTAGAATGGGTTGCACCAATATCAACGAAAATTGACAGGGGCTGCCCATCCCCTTTACTGACTATGAATGGTCTGCTCTGGTCTATCTCTAAGGCTGTGCCAAGTATCCTCTCAGGCACCAGCAGGCCTGATTGGAATCATTCCTCTCACCGGATTCAAACAAAGTAAACTGTTGGAAAGGATTATTATCGTATGACATATTGGCATTCATTCTCAAACCCTGATTTAAATTCTGTCAAGGCACACCACCATTTTGCTGTGGCATTTGAGGTTGTCGGACTTGCATCATCGGAGCTTGAGGCACATTAAAATGTTGACTCCTAGGCCATTGAACGCTCTTCATCTGATTTGGATTATTACCTTGAGAGGGCACAAATCCTGCATTTTGAATCTGATTAGCTGGATTAAAACAACATTCCCGCTTCCAATGTCCCACCTTATTACGCATGTAACAGGGAATTGTCCTTTTTAAACTAATTACATCCATTCCTGTACTTGGGTCAGTAGGAACTCCTTGACCTCTACCCTGCATTGAGTATGGTGCTTGCTGATACACACCCTGCATCGTCCTCATGTTACTTACAACTGGGATCCTTTGGCTAGTTCTGTGACCTGCCTTCATCTGGGTGGCCATCAGTTTCTCTTTCAACTTTTTTCTGTTTCATCTCAATCTCATATGGCAGCACTCGGCGCACCGCAAAATTTCATCAGTTAGTTACAACTGGGGCCATTTGGCTAGTTCTGTGAGTCGCTTTCATCTGGGCAGCCATCAGTTTCTCCTTCAAACTTTTCTGTTTCATCTCAATCTCATTGGGCCAGCACTTGGCGTACCGCAAAATTTCATCAATCGACTTATTTTACCAACAAATCAAATGTTACTGGATCATTATGCTGATCTCCTGCCTCAACCCTATCACAAACCTTGAAACAAAATGCCCCATATCCTTGGCTTCTAATGTCTCCAAACCACTGCACTGTTTGAAAGCTTGTAAGAGGCATTCATAATAGGCATGAATCGACTCATTTGAGTCTTGGGTCATCCTGTCTATCTTGACCCAATCAACATCTTGGGGAGACACCTTCTCTTTCAAAAACATCATAATTTTTTACTAGGTAAATGCTTTGAAGTTAGGGGTGGATCGAAAGGTGTTGCTTTGAACCACAGATGTCTCCCTTAAATGTTCTGTCTATCTGCCCTGGGGTCCTGGGATGCAGATATATATTTTTATGGGTGCTATGTTTTAGCTCTGGGAGGCCAAGTGTCACAACCTCTGCCCCCATCTATCTGACCAGGTCCCAAATGGCAGGGATCTTGTCAAGCACTAGCCTGTTCGACCCAGGGAGAGGCAATGCTGACCCATGTTGCTTGCTCCCAACTCCACCTAGACGTTGCGTGCATCTCACTTACTTGTACGTGATCGGCATGGGAATGTTCCCAGGGAAAGGGGATGGATGAGAGAGAGAGAGAGAGACAAAGTTGTCACCTGGCAGGATCAGTATAACTATTGGTGGTCTACGAAGAGCAGATATCTCCTATGATGAATTAAACATTTGGTCAAATATATACTTTTCATGTAACCGATATACTAAAACTATTCTTTGCCAATTCTCACAAACAAGTTGTACCTGTCATGGTCCCCTTTCCCACTTTTGATTACTTTCCCCCCTCTCTAGGGATCTTCAAGAGACAGTATGGAACCAGCACCCAGGTACAATGTTTAGCCTTCTATACTATCTACATATATTCCCACCTTGTTCTCAAGTCAATGTGTCCCCACTGGAAGACCTACCTAACGTGTTTGAGAAATTCACTATACATCTTGCTCTTTGGGTCTTGATGTGACTTTCTAAAACAAAATCATACTCACAATCGTAGACATATAGCAGGTGATAAAGAATAAAAATCAATTCTTAAGTATTTCGATTTCTCAAATATGCAGGCATTAATCAGCGCAGCGTGTTAGTATCGATCAACGGTGTGGGCTTGTCATCCTTAGTTCAATGATACAAACAGTATGAGGTCATTCCCCTGCAAACATCTATTGCAAGCAGACTTAATAAGCCTCAGCTTTCCATATTACTGTAGAGGTAAAACAACTCTCATGGGTAGTGCAAACACACGTGGGTGTTCGGCACTTCCTGGGCACGCGTGATTTGTATGCATGCACCTGCCTGCTAACGCAGAAGACACTTGGTTCAACCACCAACATGGTGCTTGTGTGCCCTGGGTTAAACTGAGCCCACAGGATCTTTCTCTATTAGGAAATATACATGCGTAATATGCGCACTATGATCACAATGGCCATGTGGGACTCCCTATAGGAACCACTCCACCCACCTGTGACCATGGATGCCTGTGGTCGAAGGCGCTAAGCCCCATCGATACCTGGTTCTGCTGGGATAGTCTAACCCCACACCCTAGTATCAGTGCCAGTCTCAATCCATATGGATGGCATGTGTGCTTTCCCTTTGCATTGCCAGAGGGAACGGGCTCAGAGCCGGAGGCTCTTGAATCATATGGTGCCCTGATGTTGTTTAGAAATTTGCAGGCCCACTGCCTGGCCCACACCATATGGGGAGCCCCCACATGTACTGAGGCATGGGTGAATGCCTTATTGGGGTCTACCCAAGGCCAGCAGAGTCCTGTGCACCATACGCAGATCAGTGTCATGTCCAACAAATGGGAAGCACCCGTACTTCCACCCTATCCATACAGGGGGCCTGGGCCCGGGGCTCACAGCTACTGACTAGGGAATTAGCTCCCCACTTGGGGTCCTGGCAAGTTTCCCTCCGGCAGGGGGCCTCCCTTTCTAGGTAGCCTTCCCTACCCGAGCACATCCTTTGGGATACCTTCATCTGGCTCTACCTCATCCTCCGACTCCTCTATTGGGGCCACTGGGGATGGGGTAGGCCCCACTCAAGGTAAGTCCCCTTTTCAAGGGGTCCACACCCTGAGTGCAGGTGCTCACAGGCCCTGCAGGCCTACTCAATCAGGCCTTGGACATGGCTAAGGGGGTTGCCACTCTGGCCACACAGGTGCCTGCACGTCTCCTGGCAACTAGAGTCACCCACACCCTGGACAGCTAACAGACCCTTAGTACAGGGCTAATCAGGGTGTTGTGCCTGCCATGCGCTCCCCAGCCCCTTCCTACTACAGGTAGGTCAGGGACCTCAGTTCTCCCCTGCCAGACAGCAGGGAAGTGTTCAGAGTTCTAAGGCTCAGCAAAGGGAGACAACATAGGCAAAGGGAAAAAAGTGAAAAGTTTAATGTTTTTTGCCCTAAGGAGAGCCATGTCCAACACTTGCCAATTCTTCTTCATCACCAAAGGCAAAGGACCTTTATTTATTGGGTTAGTACTTGGTTCGGTCTCAGGCCACTGGACAGACATGTTTACATGGCCCCGCTCGCTAACATCGCCCGATCCCACAACCTCTTCTCATACGCCGACGACACCCAGCTGATCTGCCAAGAGCTACCTCCACGAAGGAATGAAGGCCATCACAGAATGGATGAAGAGCAGCTGCCTCAAACTCCATTCCGACAAGACAAAAGTCCTCATCTTTGGCTCCATCCCCTCCACATGGGATGACTCCTGGTGCCTGCCACTCTCGGAACCACTCCGACTCCCACTGACCACGTACGCAACCTAGGACTCATCTTGGGCCCCTCACTATCCATGACCCAGCAAGTCAACGCTATCTCCTCCTCCTGCTTCAACACCCTCCGCATGATCCAAAAGATCTACAAATGGATACCCACTGAAACCAGAAGAACAGTCACCCAAGCCCTCATAAGAAGCAAGCTGGACTATGGCAATGCTCTCTACGCAGGAACCTCAGTCAAACTCCAGTAGAGGCTGCAACGCATCCAGAACGCCTCCTCATGCCTCATCCTGAACATCCCTCGCCACTGCCACATCACAGACCACCTGAAAAAAATGCACTGGCTCCCAGTCAACAAGGGAATCACTTTTAAACTCCTCACCCATGCTCACAAAGCACTGCACAACACCGTCCCAGAATACCTCAATAGAGGACTCTCTCCTTCTACACCCCGACCTAGCAGCTCCGCTCTGCCGACCTCGCTCTCACAACCGTCCCACACATCCACAGAACTACAATGGTCGGTAGATCATTCTTGCACCTCGCCACCAAAACGTGGAACACTCTTCCCACCCACCTGCGCCAGACCAAAGACCTCCTTACCTTACGGAAACTTCTCAAGACCTGGCTGTTCGAGCTGTAGCAGTACTCCCCCCCCTTCTCCATCCTCCCCTCCTCAGTGCCATGAGACCCTCACAGGTGAGTAGTGCGCTTTACAAATTCCTGATTGATTGATGGTATATGCGCATAACCCCCCCAAGGCCCTTCTCATAAGGGAAAGGTTGTGGCTCACCCTTCTCCTACTCCCAGAGGTGGTTCTCCTGAAGGTTTCTTTACCTCCTTTTTTGTCTAATTATTTTCCCACTTATCTAACTCATTCCACTTCCTGATGTTATGGATTATTTCCTTAATTTGAGTTTCATCCCTGTTATTCTCATCTCGCTAATGTATTTTTGCTGAAGCACACTCAATAGCTCCTTTGTAAAGCTTTGGTTTTATTCAAATCCACTTCATATGTGTGTGCCAGTTCTGTGACTTATCGTAGACCTGTCCTGCTTGTCTAGTAACATCTCTACACATGAATGTGAATTAATTTTCCTGATACATGTCTAATCAATCCAAGCCAATATTTCCAACAATCATTGCATCCAATTCTATGGTAAGCTTCATCACATCCAACATTCTTCCTTTCAGTGATGACTTTCTCTATATGGAGTGTTCTTATTGCAAGCTTTCACCCACTTATCGACCGCCTTAGCACTGATGATTGTTCCACTCACTACAGCAATGTTGGGCCTAATATAATTTCCTTGAGCACCATTTCCAATATTCAATGGTGGTTCCCACATTAAAGTTGCATGGGTAGGTATTTTCTTTTAAGTACTTATGGAGGTACTTCCTGACAGATTCAATGTTGAATCTGCACTATCTCCAGATGTAGTGCTAGTATGTGTTGGGATCAAAGGGACAACTTCTCTAGCATCTAGACAATTTGGAACTCCCCTCTGTCCACTAACAGGACTGGGCACACCCAAATTGTAAGTGTTGTTCCTGGACCTGTCTCCTTTGTACATAGGAACAACCAGGACAAAAGTAACTGGAACAGTCAGGGCATCTACAGTGCTTTTTATAGGATCCACAGGAACATACTCCCTCAGACACTCACTCCTCGATCCATGAGGTACATTAACTGAAGTGGCTCCCACAGGACTAGAAGTCATCTTATTTGGAGCTGTAGCAAAAGTAATCATTCCACTACCATCTGCACCATTGTTTCCACCCTCACCTCTGGCTTCATTATATGGAAGTGGATGTTCGGACAACAGTCTGTCCAAAAAACTATCTCTAGACTCATTATCACTGGCTTCATTAACATCACCCAGTTCCTTTGACTTAATTTCTTTTGTTCTCCTGCTCTTTCCCCTATCATCCTCTCCTTCTTTATTTTGAATAGTTAGGGTTGGTTACAGCCTAACTCCCTCGATCATGTCAGCCCTCTATCTTTTCTGTTCAGAATCCCACTTAGCATCCGCATAGGTGGGTATAGCTTTCTGTGCTCTACCATAGTATCTCTCCTTATCTCTAGCATGCGTGGCAAGCTCCCAAGCATTAAGTGCTTCATATTGAGCGGGTTCCGGAGGGGGCTTCATATCATATAGCACCCTCCTCAAATTTTTGATTATTCTCAAACTGAATGTGCCATATCGGAGAAATCTTAATGCACCCTCTTTTTCCGTGATCTTGTGCCATTGACCAATCCTAACACACGTATGTAGCCCTACATTTATCACCATATAGGGGGTCATTCTGACCCCAGCGGTCTAAGACCGCCGGGGCCAGGGTCGGCGGGAGCACCGCCGACAGGCCGGCGGTGCTCCCAAGGGCATTCCGACCGCGGCGGTAAAGCCGCGGTCGGACCGGCAACACTGGCGGTCTCCCGCCAGTGTACCGCCGCCCTTTGGAATCCTCCAAGGCGGCGCAGCTAGCTGCGCCGCCGAGGGGATTCCGACCCCCCCTACCGCCATCCAGTTCCCGGCGGTCCGCCCACCGGGAACCGGATGGCGGTAGGGGGGGTCGCGGGGCCCCTGGGGGCCCCTGCAGTGCCCATGCCACTGGCATTTGCACTGCAGGGGCCCCCGTAAGAGGGCCCCTACAAGTATTTCACTGTCTGCTTGGCAGACAGTGAAATATGCGACGGGTGCAACAGCACCCGTCGCACCTTCCCACTCCGCCGGCTCGATTACGAGCCGGCATCCTCGTGGGAAGGGAGTTTTTCCCTGGTCTGGCGGGCGGTCTTTTGGCGACCGCCCGCCAGCCCAGGGAAAAACTTAGAATACCCTCCGCGGTCTACTGACCGCGGTGCGGTATTTCGGAGGGGGAAACTCTGGCGGGCGGCCTCCGCCGCCCGCCAGGGTTAGAATGACCCCCATAGTGTCTTGAGGTATCTTCGGGAGGCACTTCCTCTCCCTCCCTGTTAGTAATATGAACATCACCTCCAAACAAATTGTGCATGATTTTAAAACATTTCATTTTACCTAATCAATGTTAACAATTTTCAGGAATTCCATTTCAATTCAAAATAATGTTGTATACAGAATCCCTTGCTCTGGAGCAACCACCAATGACTGCGCAACTCCTTTTGATGTTTGCAGCTAATATTAGCACAACACCATACCAACCGACCTATACCAGTGCGGCACACTATGATGTAGACCTCACTCCTCGCAGCAGTTCCCCCTCCTTTACAATCTGCACCCACACTCTCTTCGCAATATCACACATGTACAAACATACAATACAATGTTTTTTTGTCTGCTTCACTAAGAAAATGAATAGTTTTCAGACACACAAGAAGTTTCCAAACTTTGTAAATGAAACCTCGACGTGCGGGGTAATCATCTAAATCATTACAGCTTCTCTCTGCGCATTTAGATCCACTAAACTAATTAACTCAAATTCACACGAAGGAGATCCCTATCTTAACTGTACCATTGACAAGGTCTGACAATGAACACAATCACTGAGCAGACAGTTTAATATTGTGTCTTCCACACCTTTTAATACTATCCCAAGACCTTAGGTCACGTCAGACCCGATTAGCTCTTCAACATCTTTATAAATCACCATTCTCACACAACATACAAAACACTTCTGCAAGACATCATCCAGACTCCCAAACATCGCAAACTAAACATGAACTCTTACAATTCACAACTCAATTAATACCTCTTCTGCAAACACAGCTCCTCCAAGTTCCCACAATTTTGACAATCCTCCAACTGTAAGTACAGGCATTAGAGATTAAGCAATGGGACTAACTACTTTAGAACCTTTTTCTGGTTCTCCACACTTCGAAAAGAAAACTATCTGTATTTGCTACCATCTGCTAGGGTGGTTGATGCCACTTTCAATTCTCGGACTGCTAAACCTTTTTCTCTCTGTTCCGAGGGGGGTAGAGATCGACATAAAATTTAAAACATCAATTCTAGTGTAACCAGTTTGGTCACACATTCAATCTCGGAGAGGGATTTAAAGCTTAAAGGGATTTTGTTACAGACTCCAAGCCAGACTTACATACATGAGTCACAAAAACATTCCATACATGTAAAGTACAAAAGGCTAATCAAAACTGCCACCATATGAAATTTGATTAACATATAGAAGACCAATATTTCAATAGCGAAAATACAGAAAATGAGAAAAAGCACATGGTGCCTTGAATTCAGGCTTGAATTCTCCATGCCCAATGATGTATTCTATGTTCCTGACAATTCTATTTCAATTGAATTTTAGAGAAAAAAATGTCAGCACTATAGAATCCTCTGTAGAGGATCGGACAAGAAAGATGTATGCAGCATGAAGCCAAAGAATTTAGCACAGAGTGAGAAGTCTATACTTCTCATAGATCTGCTCTAGTCAAGGGGCAAAGGGAATCCAAATTATCAGTTAACTTAATGATATTTAAAACTCTAGATCCTCAAAAGGCTGATCTAATGGCCAAAACCTTCAACTTGAAAACAAAGTTATAAATTATATGTCTAATTGACATCTTCATCCTTTAATTCTCGATGCGCTTGTCATTGGTCTCCCCCGCACTTCAGGAATTTGGAAGGGAGGTCTGCTACCTTCTCCACACTGCTCTTTTCTTCCTTGGTAACACGCCTTCCCAGCCACTTTAATCATGCAATAAAAATGATTCGTTCATTAGCCAGCAGCTGGTATATTTGCACCTGTTCAAAGAAATGTGCAGCAAAACAAGCTCCTCATAGAAAGTTAAACCATTAAAAGGAATTTAGGCCTTCGCTCTGGCCACATTAATTCAGACATAAATGCATACCTCATTTAAATAAGTATACACACTTCTCTTATAAGGCAATGAATATAAATGGTTACAAAAATATTATTTCTGAACACTATAGTATAAATGTATTTAAGGAAAGGATTAATAAAAGTGGTGTACATGGAAACATTCATAAGCTTTAATCATTTGTGCACCTTACTAATATGCATTTCAGCGCACCACATTATATGAATGACATTTACACACATTATAGCCCAGATGTATTCCTGCTTTGTGCTGAATTAGTGTCATTTTGTTCACACTAATTCAGTGCACACTTAATTCCATATTTGTATTTTGATGCTAGACTAGTCTAACTTCAAAATATTGTAGTTAAAGTCATTTTTTGGATGCGTGAAACCACCTTTACTCTAACCAGCCTGACATAATTATTTGGTGCAAAACACCCTTCCCCCATACTGCCACCCCCACTTGGCTGAAGTAATTTTCCTTGATATTAGCCTACTCTTAGCGCCGGCTTGCGCCATTCCTTAAATAGGGTGCCCGGCTGGTGCTATGGGATGGCGCAAGCCAGCGCTATACTTTTTGACACAAAACTGCATTTGAGCAGTTTTGTGTCAATAAGTATAAATCTGGCCCTATGTATGAAGCTAATTACTCCCTTGTTTACATTTTAGAAGAATATATTGGCACAGCCAGGTTAAGCTCTCTCACTTGTGAGCAGAAAAGAAAAGGTAAGAGATCCAACACCCTGCTATTATAAAAGCAAAGCACAACACGTAAACATGCAAGGGTGATTAGTGACTAGCACTGACCCTTTATGAACAGTTAAGGCATCAGAAATAGCAAGCACTTCCTAAATAAAGCAATAAATCTGCAATTAAATTGAATAATTCCTGCAATGTAAATACATAATAAAAGAACACACACTTGCTCTCATATAGAAGCTACAAATTATGTTGCATTACTGGCCTAGCTTGCATTCTTGAATAGGTCTGCATTCTATTGTGTCTGGAGCCTTTCTCCACCCATGTGGGACATGGTTGTCATGTGTGTATAAATTCGTTCTGCGATTTTTCTAGGTTTGTGGAGTGTGCATGACACAGGTGGCAAAAGCCACATTGGAATCCATTTTGTTTTCCTACAGCCCAGTTGTGCATAAGATAGAGCGTGGAGAGCACCCCAGAAAGCAATGTAAAGTACAGGGCATCTTCAGGGCATTTCAGAGTTCTGCTGTAGTGAGTCAGACTTTTGGGCACAGAGTAGAGGAGAAAGAGGGCCCCCTTGAAGCCTAGGGAGATTTCCTTGCCCTTTCCTGCCCCCTTGTTCACTAGAAAGGCAACCCATACCTTACCACGTAGTTAAGTGTTACTGAGTCCCATGGCTTTAGTTCCGTTGTTTTGGTTCTCCCCTTACAAGAGGTTGCCAGCTCCATTGAACCTTTTGCTAATATTTGATGTCAAAGACTAGGGCCCTCCTTAAGACATTGGTGGTAAATTCCGGATACCGTCGCGGTGACTGCCGCCAACATACCACCGAACATCCGTCTGCCAGATTATGACACATACACACAAAACCGACAGAAAACAGTCACAACCACAAATCTGCCAGACCTGTTAGATAAACTGTCGGAATTACCACCCATACCTGTACGCCACCAAAACTACGCCCTCCAAATAATGACCCACAAATCACCACAGCGGACATTCAACGGCGGTAAACCATTGGCGGTGAACACCGCCAAGGCGGATATGGCCACCCAAATACAAACATTGGCCAGAACAAAAAACCCACACCTGACTGAAATACACACACCTCTCACACCCACCAACAACACTATAAAACACAAACCCACATCACCCGCAATCCTTTGCTAACACGACAAGACGGCTATACTTTGCAACGACAATCTGAAAAGAGAACTGCATACACATATCACAACTACCAGCTCATCCCACACACACCACACACCCCACCACATCACACATCACCCTCTGCACAACCTACACACACCACACAACACCCATGTCCCCACAAAGGCACCCCGGTTTCACCGATGAGGAGTTGCGGGTCAAGGCTGAGGAAATAGTCAGGGTAGAGACACAGCTGTTTGGAGCACAGGTCCAGCAGATATCCATTGCCAGGAAGATTGAGCTATGGCGGAGGATCATGGACAGGGTGAACGCTGAAGGACTACATCCACACACAAGGGAGGACATAAGGAAGAGGTGGAACGACCTACGGGGAAAGGTGCATTCTATTGCAGTAAGACCAGCTCGCCATCCAGAGGACTGGTGGTGGACCCCCCACCTCCTCCCCTACAGCTGACAGCATGGGAAGAGCAAGTCTTGGCAATCCTGCATCCTGAAGGACTCACTGGAGTAGCCAGAGGACTGGACATTGGTGAGTCAACATTTACTATCTATCACCCCCCATACCTGCATGCCATCTCAACACCTCACCCTGACTCCCATCACCCCACTCAATCCCACACAGTACACCACTACAATTAACAAACATAAATGCCAAGCCCTGCATGCCATACCCAATACATGCACATCCCTTCCAGCCCTGGATGTACACCCACCACCAATGCATGTACAGCATGGAGAACTAACAAACCCACAATCCATCACCATACACAAACAAAGGTGGCAGGGTGACAACAATAATATAGGGGAAACTAGTGATGCAGAATATGTCACAGACATGTAGCATAATACACCACTTACATCCCCACGGGTGCCCCAGCCAATCTCAGCGGCGAGGAGGTGCCACGGGTACCCAGTCCCCCACCAGAAGATGTCCCCTTGATGACAGCAATTCTGGAGCTCTGGATCTTGATGAACTCCCTAGCCCATCAGGGACCACTGGTCAGTTGGCTACCCCAGCCCACACACAGTTCACTACAGAGCCTCCCCCCCTCAGAATCCAACACCACAAAAGCCACCCAACGTCCCCGACCGCTGTCCCCAGGACACTTCAATCAGTAGTGTGCCCACCTGTACAGGAACCCTAGTCCACACCTCACAGGCAAGACAATGAGGGTCTTGGGATCAGTGGCAGTGGGCACACCGTTCAGGAGACACAGGCACAGGGGGCCAGGGACTTCCAGAGGGCAGCTGTGCGCCAGGGGGAGGACAGGCCCAGGGAACTGACTGCCCAGGAGGCACTCACTAATGTCCTGGGGGCTTACCAACAATCCCAGGACAAGATGGGTCAGGTGATAAACATCATGCAGGAGAACCAGTGGCTGCAGGGGGAACACCACCAGGAGAACAAGCAAAAACTGCAGGCTCTGAACACCATCATGGTCTCCATTGCAGGGGTGCTGAGTGATATGGCCAACATCATGAGGGACTACACAGCACACCAGTGGGCCCCTTCCACTAGCCAGTGTACTGACCAGACATCCAGATCTGCTGCAGCTAGTGAACAGGAGGCCCTGTGTCAGGACCCACAGGCCACCAGCACCCCTGCCCCTGCTGAAGGTGAACCACCCCACAAACGGTCCCTGTGACCCAGACAGATACCAGAGACAGTTGCCAAGACCAAGACCACTCCAGGAAATGAGCCCCTCCTGAATGTCCTCCTTGTGTTCCAGTGTGTCACCTTGTCCACTTTGAACTGCAATTGCTTCCCTTCCTATGGCCCCATGGACACCAGACCTGTGCTACAAGCTACACTGGACTATTCCCAACCATCACCCCTCTCTATTGCACTTTGCATTGTATACAAATTTTCAATAAACACCCTTGGACACAACTTGAGTAATAGTGCTTTCTCTGAAGGTAATGCACAATATAATGAACTGTAATGAACTGCATGATCCTGTGTAAATGTCCAGTAATATGTTGATCCATCCTACAAATGTGTCTCAGCAGTGTGTACACATCACAGCATTATACTGTTATAACCACAGCAACATCTGCAATAAGGGAAGGCATAGGTGACAGTCAGGTGGGATGGAAAGGCAATGACTAGCATTATGCTACAGCCACACAGCACCACACTGAAATGGAGAAATGTTTAGTTCAACAGCCTTACCTGAGTGTAATTGGATGTACTGCTGGATCATTTTGTTCTGTTGTCCACATCCTTCTCGTCTTCCTCCACCTCACTGTCCTCAGTTGCCAAAGCTGCATTGTCACGCCCCTCCTTCTGTACATAGGGCACATGGCGTCTGAGGGCCAAATTGTGCAACATGCAGCACACAACAACAATCCTGCTGACCTTCTCAGGAAAGTGGCATATGGATCCACCTGTCAGATGGAGGCACCTGAACCTAGCCTTCAGGAGCCCAAAGGTCCTTTCAACAATACTCCTGCCACCCCCATGAGCATCATTGTACCCATTCTCAACCCCTGTTCTCTGATTCCTAACACATGGCAGGAGCCAGGACATGTTTGGGTAGCCGGAATCACTTGCAAGAAGTGAGGGACACACATTAGCCCTGCACAATGGCATGGGGTATGACACATGAAGGCATACACTGACATACATTGGGTGGGAACTCAGGCTCAACTATTAGTCACACTCTGTGCCTCTGTAGGTGTGCCATCAGCTGTGGGACACTGCTATTCCTCAGGACAAAGGCATCATGCACCGACTCAGGATACTTGGCAGTGACGTGGGAGATGTACTGGTCAGCAAGGCACACCATCTAGACATTTAGTGAGTGGAAACTCTTCCTATTCCTTACACTTGTTCATTGGCCCAGGGCGGAGGCGGGAGAGAACTAAGGCAATATGGGTCTCGTCAATGGCCCCAATAACACGTGGTGTATGTCTCATTGCATAGAATTCATGCTTCACAGTGGGTAAATCATCTACCTGGGGGAATGCGATGTAGCTGCACATGTGTTTGAGAAAGGCTGCCAAAACCCTTGCAAACACAATAGAGAACATTGTCTGTGACATTCCTGCAGCCAAGCCCACTGTCACCTGGAAAGAACCAGTTGCCAGGAAATGGAGCACTGAGAGTACCTGCACAAGAGGGGGTATTACTGTGGTGCAACAGATAGCAGGTAGAAGTTCAGACTCCCATTGTGCACCCAGCTCTGTGATTGTGGCACTGTCCAGACTATAGGTGAGTATGATGTGCCTGTCCTCCAGTGTAACCAAGTCCACAAGGGGTCTATACATGGGTGCTTGCCTCCTCCTCCTATTCCTCCGCAGTGGTTTGTAACTAAGGGTCCCAAAAGTAAGAAGGGAGTGATAACAGGAACCATGAACACACTTCAACAGTGTACACAGAGCATGATTGTATGTTGGACACTGGAGTTGTCTAGGTGAGTACATTCGACCACAATACACTTATTAATCTGTACATGTGTACTAGCATTCAAAAATGGCAACCGCCTGCTGTGTATGCAGGGACAGATGGAAGTGACCTCACTCAGCTGGCGTTCGCGTCATGGCGCGAGGCGGTCTGCACCACTGTACAATTCCTCATTGGCTAACATGACCCGCTATGGAGAATGGGAACCAATGACGATCAACACCGGCGGTGACGGTTTTTACTGCCGCGGATGTGACCACCATATTAATTCTACCACGTCACTTGATTCCTGACTTTCCACAGGATGATACATCCACTGCATGTGCTGCTGTGACCTGTGTCTGGAACCTGCCATGGCACGTGCAACAGGGGAAAGGGCCCCAGCCCTTATGTCGGAGGAGTTGGAGAGGCTCGTGGATGGGGTCCTACCCCTGCATGGGCTGTTGTATGGGCCTCCAGACAAACAGGTGAGTACACCATGGGTATGTTGCATGCAACATGGCTGTATGGAGATGAGTTTGTGTGTGCTGGCAGTGTGTCATTTGGGGGGTTATGGCTGGTGGCAGTGTTAATGCAGGGGTATGGATCATGAGTGCACCTGATGAGGGGCTAATGCAGTATGTAGGCGATATGTGTGACAGGCTGGATTGTTCATGGTTCATGGTGTCCCACTGTTTGTGTTTCCTCTGCATGTTAGTGCCCATCAGAAGAAGGGATTGTGGCTTGCCATCGCCAAGACTTGCGGACCCTGGGGGTCTATTGCAGGCAGAGCACCCACTGCAGGAAACAGTGGGAGGACCTGAGATGCAGGACCCAGAAGACACGGAGGCCAAGCTGGGGATGGCCTTCCAACGAGAGAGGGGTGCCCGTTGGAACCTGATCCTCCTGATGGCCCACATACCGGCAGTGACCTACCCAGAGCTGGATGGGCTCTTGAGGGCATCACAGCAGCCACAAGGTCATGAGTAGAGTGTGTTTGACAACCATCTCCGGTGCCTGACATGGGATCTGGGTGCAGGGTACTAGTCAGTGGATGCCCCAGTTTGCCAGTTTAGACATTGCTGCATGGTCCAGCTTAGGTTAATATGGTGAAATGCATGTTTTTGATAGCTAGGTAGCTGGCTTTTAATGGCAGACAGGGCTTAGTTGGTCCCAGTTGGTGTGTAGCTGGCAGTGTTTGTCTCCTACCTGTTGTAGTACTCAGCCAATGGTATGCCAGTGTGGTCCATACTGCCCATTCTCAGTCTCAGTGTGTGACTGTGATGTGTAAGCCATCTGTGCTGTTGGTGCTGTGATTGACCCTGTGCTCCCTTTCTTTCTCCCCCCTCTCCTTTTGTAATCCTGTCCATATGTGCATTAGCATCATCTGGCGAGGGAGCAGGGGCACTGGTGAGTGAGGGAGCTGCAGCCCACAGGACACAGGAGGCAGAGTCCACCATCGCCGAGGGGACGAGTGGGACAGAGGGCGAGGGGAGCACCATGGCGGGAACAGGAGTTGATACCACTGACTTTGATTCCTCCACCGATGAGAGTTCCCTGGTAGTGGTGGACCCCTCTGGGACCACCCCAGCTACAGGTTCTACCGCCACCCCCTTACCAGCACCACCCTCCCAGTAGCCCCCCCCCCTGAGTTGCCCATGCCCGCTCACCCAGGAGGATGGGCATTTGCTTCGCCCCAGTCACCTCAGTCCCTGTCCCGGTCAGCCCTGCTGCCCTCAGTGAGGAGGCTGTTGACCTCCTGAGATCCATCTCTGTAGGGCAGTCAACCATAGTGAATGCCATCCAGAGGCTGGCAACCCAGATGCAGCAATGCAATGCCTTCCTGGAGGGCATTCACTGTGGCTTGGCGGCCCTTCAGAGATCATTTCAGGCTCTGGCCTCTTCAATGACGGCAGCCAGTGTCCCTGTTTCTTCTGTCCCCCCTCCAACTACCTCTTCCCAGGCCCAGACTCCTCATCCCGAACCCATCTCACGCACACATTCAGACAAGCATGCACACAAAACATCACAGAAGGCTCACACAGGCAAACACAGGCAGCACACTTCAGTCCACAAGCACTCACACAGCCAACACACAGATGCACACGCAACATCATCCACTGCCTCCACTGTCTCCCTCCTCCCTCACAGTCACATCCGCACTTACACCTGCATGAACTGCATCAACAGTCCCTGAATCTGCCCCCTACACAGCCTTGCCCAGTCACCAAAACAGCAGACCCGCAGACATGCACCGCACACACCACATGTGCAGTCACCATCACCACATCATGCAGCACACCCACCTCACTTACAGACACTACCACAACATCCATCCAAAGCGTCCTGTTTGTTCTCCACCACCCTGTCTGCCCCCCAAAGACACACAAATGCTTGCACTCAGACCCCCAACAGCCATACACCTCACACTGTCCATGCACCTGCACCCAAGTCCAGCACACCTCCTCCTCCTATAACCACTCCCTCTACCTCCACTCCCATCCCTCCTCCCACATCCCACCCCATTGGTCCTAAGAAGCTTTTCTTTTCCTGCCTTGACCTCTTCCCTCCCCTTCCCCGCCGTCCTGTCCGTAAGAGATAGGTCCCACACCCCAGCCCACTACCTGAAGCACCCAGCCTGACACTGTACCACCCCCAACGTCTCCAGCTACCACTAAGGGGCACATGAGTGCGACGCCGGCCCACCCACTCCAAGGACACTCCTCCTCCTCCCAAATGGAAGGCTAAAGTGCCGCCCCCTCCCAAACAGCCAACCAAGACCATAGAGCCACCTCAAAAACCTAGGGCCAAGGAGACCCCTCCTAAGACAAAGGCCAAGGAGGTCCTTCTCAAAACTAAGCCTAAGGAGGTCCCTCACAAAACTAAGGCCAAGGAGGCACCTCCCAAAACTAAGCCTGAGGAAGCCCCTCACAGAACTAAGCCCAAGGAGGCCCCTCACAAAACTGAGGCCAAGGAGAACCAGTGGCCAAGAAGCCCCCTCCATCTCCAGTGGACAAAGACCCCCCCTCTAGAACCAGTGGGCAAGGAGCCCCCTCAATCACCAGGCAGCGAGGAGCCCCTTCCATCACCAGAGGGCAAGGACCCCTCTCCAGAACCAGTGGGCAAGGACCCCACTCCAGAACCAGTGGACAAGGAGCCCCCTCAGTAACCACTGGGTAAGGACCCTCCCTCCAGAACCAGTGGCCAAAGTGCCCCCTCAGTAACCCTTGGGCAAGGAGCCCCCTCCAGAACCAGTGGGCAAGGAGCCCCCTCCTAATAAGAAGCCAACCCCCCACCCCCTGAGGTGCCTGCCCATTTCCAACATGATGCCCCTGAACAGTGGAGTTCCAATGTTGTCAGGAGTCAAGTTGGGGCTTGGACTTTGCCCTGTGGCCATTAGAGACTTTGAACTGGCCTTTGGGCCTGCGTTTACATATGCAGTTGTGTAAGTTTTTGGATTTTGAAGTTACATCCAATATGATTACAGTGGTTGGAACAGAGGAATGTGTCCTGGCTTACTTTGCTCCTGGGTACTGTTACCATTCATTTAATCTGCAGCTGGTTCTGGGTGTGTGGTGTGTGTGTATGGTGTGTGTTGCGCATGTGTGTGTGTCACTCTCCCCTCCCTCTCTCCCTTCTTTGTGTACTAGGTGGCTGTGCTCACCGTCGGCGGTGGCATTGGTGCTTCAAGACGGCCATGGCATGGTACAGCATCGGGCAGACTTGCAGTTCAGGTTCCATAGCAGCTGTGGACTCCTCTGTGTCCCTGGAGGTGTCTCCTTTTATATTATGTGTTTCCGCCAGGCTTTTGCTGTCGTTGTTACCGCCCCGGAAATCCTAGCGGTGTGCTATGTCATAATATGGTGGGCGGATCCTTGTCTTCTGCCTACCTGTAGGTGGCTACAACCTTGTTCAGTGGTCGTACCACGCTGGTGGTTGGTGTGATACATTGGCTGTCTAGGGGAGGGATGACCGCCATGGTCATTATTTGGCGGTCATTACTGCCGGCCTAGAGATGGTACTACCGCTATCGCCGGAATGGCGGTAACCTGACCACCAAGGTCCTAATGACCACCTATTTATAGACCTGTTTGAGTGTAATAATAAAAAGGCAGGAATAGCCCAGACCCAGTTTCAGAGCGGACTGTTCGAATATACAAACACTGTCGGAAATGTTGATACAACAGTGAAACCGAGATTGTGCTGCCCAGAACCAGTCTCAGAACTGACTGCTTGGCTATATAAATAGTATCTGCAATTGTGATACAGAGATAAAACAAAACCTTTCAGCCGGTGTACCAAGATTTCAGTACTAGAATCTGGTTTCTTTACACCAATGGTGACTGAGAAACTCTCTATGCTGCATATTTGTGATCTACTGCCAACTCCCCTTGCCAGGTTTGAGAAAAGAAAACGGATGGAGTTGAACAGTCTCATAGAACAGGCTGTCTCTATCCTGTTTCAAGGTACAGAGCAGACTGACTTCTCAGAAGTGGCATTTGTTTTGCTCTTCCCGTGTGGTACAACACAGGAAAGGACCTGCATGTCTCTGGCAAGGGTAGAGCATTGAAGCACTTAAATGGCCCCACAGCCTGAAGTATGTGCACCAGGAACTATAGGCTGTCATGGAGCTCAATCCTGTGTGGGCTCTCCCAACCAAATAGAGTAGTGAGAAGTGTCAGGGAGTATAGACTACATTCCTCAGTTTATTACAAAATAACCAGAGTGGGTGCTACATCAAAGGAGGAGACTTAAACAAGTCCAAAGTACTCACACCTAAGACTTGGGGTGGGTACCTAGTTTGATTGGGTGGTGAGTTTTGTGACTGATTATCATGAGGAACCACAATGGCATGACCCATTGGACCGTGAGCAATGCAAATCAGGCAAAACCTCCTTTTCACCCAGTACAGTTGCTATTGCTGATTATTAGATCTGGTGATCCTAGGCATGCTAGTCGTGAGCCATGACCGTATTGGGAGGGCTGGAGAAGAAACACCACAATCCCCACTTGATGGGGAATGCTTAGTGCACCTATATCTGGAGTGGCACTAGAGCAGACAAAGGTTAGTGTGCAAAATAAACTAGTCTGAAGAGTGAAACCCATTCTGTTAAGGAGGAAGTGTTTGCCAACATTGGCAAAGACTAGGCCATTCCCCCTGTGGACACCGGTAGAACCCATGGGAATGTGCCGGAGACAGTTTCTGCTTGGCCCTAAGAGCACCATTAAGAACTGGTTCATGGGAACAGGTCAAGATGTATCCCAGAAACTGACTAGATATTACTTGTACATGGACTAATAACTGATGCCCTCTGATAACTGTGTACAGTATTCTATTGTGTCAGTAGTAGAGTGCTTTGTCTTTTAAGACAAAGCACTAACTGGCCATTGAATTATTCATTTCTAATGGATATGTTTTTGAATTTGGATCTCTGTCTCTACATCACTTACCTGAGTAAGACGTGGACTGGTCAACTTCACTACCTTGAGGTTCAAATGCTAAAAGGGTGACCCAGGTGCTACTTTTTTAGCTCAATAGTAGAGATAAACCTCAGGAAACCAGTAGTAACTGCCTCAATGTGTCAGAATCATCTGAGCTCAGAAACTACTGCATTTTCTGGGACTCTTATAAAAGTTCTTACAATGTGTCTGTGTAAAATCACTATCAATGCATTATTCAACAGTAGTGAACAATTCTGCAGAGATGAACAACAAAATATACAGTGTAATACCCTGTACTTGCAGATTTTTTTGGTTTGACAACCAATCATTTTACCTTAATAGCTAGTACGGTTGGCCTGCTGGGGTGGTATACAAAAAACTTTCAATTGTTCTCCCTCTAATACTGATAGTTTGTCCCTGCGCTCAGCTGAATTAGCATGCCACTACCAAAATCAGCAAGGTGCTACCCATGACAAGGGTAAACCAAGAGAATGCAGCTTCCTCAGTGTCACGATAGCACAAGGTAGTCGAATGCCTTCTGAAAAGCAAAGAGGCTTCCCAAACTAAAAGACTTTCATTGTCCTGTAAGATATCACACTGCAAGTAGTAATTTAAGACATGGTGTCTGCTGCTGCAGTTTAAGAGTGACTGGTGTCTTAAATGTTTGAAGAGCTGGGGCAACACTGTTACATCACCTTATGTAGTGGAAAATGGTTGATTGTCACACGAATTTTAAAGGCATGTGCTGGTTTTGGATGCAAACACAGCAGCATTTTTTGAAATGCAGAAGTAAACAAGAGAACATGACACCAACATACAGGATGCATTATGATAATGTGGCTATTGTTGTACTGTATTGTAAGTGTATTTATATAGCGCTTACTGCCACTGATGAGCGTGTAAGTGCTTTTTGGCAAGTAACAACCTAATCCAGAACCCGAAATGATTAGTGGTGGATTAGTATTGGGGAATATGAGTACAGTATTAGTATTAGTATGAGTTGATCTGAGCAGAAGATATGTGAATTTGTTAGCAAGTTTGAATAAAATAACTGAGGAGTAGAGGAGGGAAGAATCCAGAAGTGTTAACTGGGAGTTTATAGTAATAGGATGAGGCTTGGGTTCAGTAAAGGAGAGATGGAGGAAGTAGGAGTCTGGAGAAAGGGGTTAGGGAAACCATAGTAGTAGAAGGGATTTTGGATTAGTCAAAGGTGAGATAAGTGAGGGAGAATTTAGTAGGGTTGTTTGGGAGCTTATAGTAGTACACTGAGGTTCCGGGTGAGCCAGGAGCGGTGCAGGAGGCAAGAGTTTAGGCAGGGTGATTTTAGAGATGTATAGAGTGATGGGGAGACAGAGTTAAGCTTATGAGAGAGATTTTTTGTTTTTGACTAAAATACTAAATGAATACATACGTAAATACATAGTAAGGGAATATATGTGTAAGAAATATAATAATGGATATAATACTTTGAGACTTAAAGTTGTGTTGTAAAAACACCGACTTTAAAGATTAGCAATATTTGAGGTTAATTTATTTGTGTACTTTTCTAACATTATTTTATCTTTACTCAGTTTTCAATAGTGAAATGCTCAATGATAAAATAGTTAAGATAACATTTTCTCATCGCGATAGCTAAAATGATAGCAGGGACTTATAAGTATCTAAACTAACAACATTTATAGGCACTTTGTAATGAGCTATGAACATGTTAAGCATAGGATAATATATACATATGTACACATACACATACTTTGTATTCAGACTTATATTTACATATATGCATACATGTATATGCACACATACAAACACATATATACATTTAACCGTGAGTAAATATACATTTGTTAAATAGGCTTTAAGAGTATGTACATATTTTATTGTTATGAAATAGAAATTGTGCACATTTCTTAAAGAAATACACATATCTAGATATATATACACATAAACAGATTATAAATGATTACCAACACAGGCATATGAAGTCAATTGCTGTTTGGAAATGGTGGTTATGAAGGAAAGAGCCAACTCTTGAGTAGTCTTCTGAAGACAAGCTAGTTATCTGTGGATCTTATATTTGGGGGTAATAAATTCCATAGTTTGGCCGCTTGAACAGAGAAGGATGTACCACTTATAAAAGCATATTTTTGAAAAGTGGTGCTGCACCAAGTGCAGTGGCACTTTTTTTACGCCCCTTAGTGCCCTCCGAATGCCCCATTGTGTGTGCCATATTCAATATACAGCGCACCACGGCGGTAGTTAGTGAACTGGCATCAGAATATTTGATGCTAGTTTGGCGCTTTGCAGGATTAGCATAAAAAATGTTGACGCTAATCCTGCAAAGCTCCCAGAGGCCCACTGTAACCAATTGGAGCCTCCTTACAATGCCTTCTCAGAGCAGGCATGCAAAGTGCCGAAAAAAATGACGCAAAGAAATCTCTTAGATTTCTTTGCGCTAATTTATTCAGACCCCTCTAATGGTGGAACACCCCCTTTGCATTAATTATGGCTGGCACAGGCATAATATAGCGCAAAGGGTTACAAAGTGGCGCAATGCATGCATTGGGCCACTTTGTGAACACTGAACAGCGTTTTTGGCCATCTAATGCCACATTAGCATCAACAAAATTATGCTAATGTGTCGTTAGAATGGCGCTAGGCCCTCTTAAATCTCGGCCATAGTATTTTTCTTGTATGGTGGTGTTATAAGGCGGGGTCCCAATCTTGAGCTTGAGCGGAGATTTCTTTGTTGAATATATTTGGTGATTTTATTCCTGATAAAAAGCTGTCCTGTTCCATGTATTGCTTTGTGGGTGATACAAAGCAGCTTGAAGGTGGATCTTCTGGCAATCAGTAACCAATGAAGTGCCTTCAATAACAGGGCACATCACAAACAAATGGGCAAAATACAACACAGGTACTGCAGTACAACACAACAAAATTGCTATGCAGTAATGCAGCACAAAAACAAGACATCATTAAAAGCAAAAGAACATCTCACCACCACAACAACATACCATGCAACAAATGTGCACAAACGTTTTTGTCACACATATTAACCCCAGAATCCTGTTTGTATAATAGGGTGGTTAAAGGTGTTAGGAGAACTACTGGCTTAACTTACCACTAAGGACCATAAATAACACCCGTGTAGAGAATTTGTCTTTTCAGCGTGGTTACATTGAATTTTTCACCTTTTTCTGAATTCTATTTTTGTCAGTTTTAGAACTCTGTGCATTCTACTTGTGCTAAACATGAGTAAAATGCCCTCTTTAAATATGAGTAAATTGGCTTATTCCTGATTAGCCCTAGTATATGGTGTAGACAATGCATCCAGGGCCTAGAAGTAAAATGCCATTTGTAGACCTCGGCAAATATTATGCCATCCACTATAGTGGCACTTTATACATAGCTTCAGACCTACTCTCAGTAACCTGTCTGCTGCAGTGTAAAACCTGCTGTGCAACCCTTTTTGACAGATAAAAATCGGAATCTCAGTAAGTCTCCCCTAGGCTGGGTACATGGAATTTAAAGGTGCAACAGCTAAATAATTAATATCACCATGACCCTACAGTGACAATGCCTTAGAATTCTTTTTCATAGGGAAAGGGACAGCTGTTCTATGTTGAAAACTAGCCTGCAGCTCATGCCACAAGATTTGCAGATCCATGAAACAATGTTGGACCTTTTGCAGGATCCCAGCAATGTACCTACCAGTAGGGGAACAATGGTTGGATTATTCTATAACATTAACCCAGTTATCCCAGGTCCAGTTCAATCCACATGACTGGTCTCACTCCCCATAGGATTTCCACACTCTTTGTCAACTATAAATCCAACCTTCTGGTGCCAGGGCTCACTGAGGCACCAAAGATAGGGAGCTCCAATGCTCAGAATCCCATGCAATGCAGGAATGCCTCCTGATTCCAGAGGACCTGGACTGAGTGTTTTCTTTCCAGAGTATGGGACAGCATTTTGTAGGGATCCAAGTATCACTGACTCATCACTCACTAGGGGAATCGTATGTCCTGCGTTCCTGACGATAGAGGATGGCTCACCCATTCCTTATACCGTGGGGCTTATTAGGGGCCTTTTCTACCGGCAGTGAAGGATAGTAGCGTTGTACAAACCAGGGTGCACTGAGCAGTGCTCAATTTGTAAAAATTGCATACCAGAGGGTCCCTGCAACTTTATGGTAACCTCTCCAGGGAAGAATACATTTGAACATAAACACAGCTCTACTCAAAGTTTAAACATATGTAGATGAATATATTGGTTTCTTAAAGTTTCAATAAATGTCTCTTGAGTCCATATATTTCATTCTTTTTTATAAACACTAGTCTTCTTTATTATTCTTCAAATTCATATGGTTACATTCTGTATTTGATACATTTCACCAATTTCAAGAAACCCAAATATATAACACAAATATATAAAGAATAGTAGATATAGGCGGTCCCCCTCCCCCCTCTCTTAAGAAAAAATATACGATGATGTAAACTTAAAAATTATTCATAGCCAGGCATACCAAGGCTCATACATATTACCATAAAATCCAGTAATAGAAATATATCATAGTCCATAACCCAATACATATCTACAGTCATTGATAAGACAACTTCTCTGGCCCTCTTATATTGTTACACACCTCCATAGGTACAATAAATACTCCAACGTGGAATTTATAGCTCAGTGGCATTGGGACTCAATAAGGCTGCTAGAAAAATATGTGTAGTGGATGATCTAGGAGATAATAATCAAATGAAAACACATTAATTCCTTCTAACCACTCATATTTAAACCTCATATGGAGTGCCAGCAAGACGCATATATAACTACCTAGGGTTAGCTAGAGCCCCTAGAGGCCTAGATCCTTGGTGTACATAGATCCTCCAGGTATGGTTCGTGGCATAAATGCCACCGAGTCTGTAGGTTATGACATATGAAGATGATGAGATTCCTCCAACCTAAAACACATAGGCCCTCATTATGACCCTGGTGATGAGTGATAAAGTGGCGGTAATACCACCAACAGGCTGGTGGTAACTACCACCAAATTATGACCATGGAAGTGATAACTACGAGACAGCCAATGTACCTCACCAACCACCAGGACAGACACAACACTCACCACGGCGGTAGCCGTCAACAGCAAGGCGGAAGACAAAGTACCACCCACCATATTAAGACTCTACATTCTGCCATGTTTTCCTGGCGGTACCAACGCCATCAAAAGCCTGGTGGAAACACATCACAGAAGAGAAAAGACCCACCATCGGAGACACAGGGAAGAACAACTCCGCCATGGAACTGCAAGTTTTTCCGTTGATTTTCTATGTAATGCTCCACCTGGAACACCAATGCCGACGAGGACGACGGCGTTGAGTGCAGCCACCTAGCACACAAGGGAGGGAAGGAGAAAAACGAGAGTGACACATGCATGCACAACACACACATACACAATACACACAACCAGCTGCACACGAAAAACAATCTGCACCCGATACACGGCAGAATAATGCAAGGACAACAGGAATGCACCAAGGTGAATGTATTGACATCAACAGCTAATAAATAATCCAGTTGTCCATGAAACAGATATGTACAAATGTACACAAAGGGACACTACCCAGTCCAATGTTCAAAGAGCCCACATGGCCACAGGGCACAGTCCAAAGCCCAACTCGAATACTGACTGATAGAACTCTGCAGGGGCATCAGTTTGCCAGTGGGCACGCACCTTAGGGGGATGGGGGTGGGGGAAACCTCAGCCGAAGTTGGGAACAAGCCCACTGGTTCCGGAGGGGGCTCCATGGCCATTTCTCTGTCCTGGGGAGTGCAAGGCCACAGTTTCTCAGGTGGGTGACTTTCCCACTGGTTCTGGAGGGTGCTCCATGCCTGGTTTTCTATCCTGGGGAGGGAAAGGCCACAGTCTCTGGAGTGGGTGACTTACCCACTGTGTTCTGGATGGGGCTCCATGCTCAGTTCTCTGTCCTGGGGAGTGCATGGCCATAGTCTCTGGAGTGGGTGACTTTCCTATTGGTTCTGCAGGGGGCTCCTTGCCCAGTTCTCTCTGCTGGGGAGTTCAAGGCCACAGTCTCTGGAGTGGATGACTTATCCACTGGTTCTGGAGAGGGCCCCTTGTACAGCAGCCCCTGGAGGGTGGCCTACATGGCTTCCACTGGTGGTGATGGCTGCACTGTAGTGGCAGATGGAGGTGCCTCCTGGGCAGCCTCTGCAGGTGGTGATGGCTGCACTGTGGTGGCAGATGGAGGTGCCTCCTGGGCAGCATCTGCTGGTGGTGATGGCAGCACATTTGTGGCAGATGGAGGTGCCTCCTGGGCAGCCTCTGCAGGTGGTGATGGCTGCACTTCCTCAGCTGGCAGCGGGGGCCCGTGACCAGTGGTGGTGGTGGTGGAGGTGTCACCCTGACAGCCTTCGCTGGAGTAGAGGGCTTCGTCCTCTCCGTGACATGGGGCATGGAATCCATACTCTTCCTGGCTGGGGTTGCTGGCTTCTTCCACTTCATGGCAGGTTGCACATGTTCCTTAGCCTTCCGGGCAGGAGTCAAGGGCTTCTTCCCCTTCAAAGCTGGAGGTGCAGGCTCCTTCCCCTTCTTGGCTGGAGGTGCAGGCTCCTTCTTCTTGGCTGGAGTTGTTGGATCCTTCCCCTTCTTGGCTGGTGGAGTAAGATCCTTCACTGACTTCCCACCATTACTATGTGGTGCCACCACTGTCCACGTGGACTGTTTGGCTTAGGTGCTGGGCTGGGTCGTTGGGACCCTGCTCCTACGGGTCAGGATGGTGGGGGTGAGGGAGGAGGGAAGAGGTCAAGTTGGGCAAGGAAAAGCTTCTTAGGGACGGTGGGGCGAGAGGAGGGAGGAGGCATGGGAGTGGCGGTTGAGGGAGTGGTTGTAGGAGGTGTATGTCTGCTGGATGTGGGTGCAGGTGCATGGGCAGTATGCTGATGTGAGGTGGATGGCTGTTGTGTGTGTGAGTGCTTGCGTTTGTGTCCTTTAGGAGGGGCAGACAGACAGGGTGGGAGAGGACACAGGGGACGCGTGCATGGTTCTTGAGGAGGTCTCTGCTAGTGAGGTGTGTGCGCTACTTGGTGTGGTGATGCTGGTGGTGGATGTTGGTGCAGTGCATGCAGGTGTGAGTTTGAATGTGACTGGGAGGGAGGTGGAGGAGGAGGAGGGGGAGACAGTGAAGGCAGTGGATCTTGTTGTGTTTGCAACTGTCTGGTGTTTTTGTGAGTGCTTGTGGGATGAAGTGTGGTACCTGTGTTTGCCTGTGCCACTCTTGGGTGTTGTCTTGTGTGCATGCTCGTCAGTATGTGTGCATGGGATGGGTTGGGGTTGAGGAGATTGGCACTGGGAAGTGGTAGTTGGAGGGAGGTCGGTAGAAACTGGGACAATGGCTGCCATCAGAGAGGAGGCCACAGCCTGAATCAATCTCTGATGGGCTGCCAATCCACCGTGGATGCCCCCCCAGGAATGCATTGCATTGCTGCATCTGGTATGCCAGCCCCAGGATGGCATTCACAATGGTTGATTGCCCAACAGAGATGGATCTCAGGAGATCAATAGCCTCCTCGCTCAGGGAAGCAGGGCTCACTGGGGCAGGGCCTGAGGTGCCTGAGGCGAAGGAGATGCCCACCCTCCTGGGTGAGCGGGCACAGGCAACTCGCTGAGGGGCTACTGGGAGGGTGGTGCTGGTATAGGGGATGGCGGCTGTACCTGCAGCTGGGGTGGTCACCGAGGTGTCTGCCACCACCAGGGAGCTCCCATCGGAGGAGGTGTCTGAGTCTGTGTTGTCACCTCCTATCCCTGCCGTGGTGCTCCCCTCGCCCTCTGTCCCACTGGTTCCCTCGGCATCCATGGACTCTGCCTCCTGGGTCCTGTAGGATGCAGCTCACTCTGTCATTGGTGCCTGTGCTCCTCCGCCAGATGATTCTAATGCGCACAAGGACAGGATGACAGAACAAACAAGGGGGGAGAGAGAAAAAGGAAACACTGGGTCAATTACTGCACCAACACCACAGTTGGCATACACAGCACCGTCATACACAGGGATCAGGCTTAAGTACTATGCATTGCACTGCCAGTGATATGGCTAGATGTTAAGGCAAGATGAGGGCCACACACCGCCAACTGCACCCCTCCTGGTACCCACAAAGCCCGGCCTGAAATGGAATGCTAAGTAGCTAGGTTACCTTCATTTGCCATACACCCATTACTCTAGAGTTGACCCACTCCGCAATGTTTGGCCTGGCCTTATGGGCACCCACTAACTCACATCCACCACCCGGACCCCACCCCACCTACCAAATTTTAGAATAATTCCCACTGTACTCACCCCCTTGTGGCTGTTGTGATTCCCTCAAGCGCCCATTCAGCTCTGGGTAGGCCACCGCCATCAGGGGGTGGCCGACAGTGGGTGCTCCACCTGCCATAGGCCCCCAGGGTCCGCACATCCTTGGTGATGGCACACCATAATCCCTTCTTTTGATGGGCGCTGATCTGCAGAGGCAATACAGACAGGAGAACACCATTAAACAAACAGCCCAGCCTGTCACACAAATGGCCCACCATTCCCGTTTCCATCACCATTGGCAAAGACATCACCTGGTGTACACCATGTACACCACCACAAGACATTCCCCCCACCCATCTGATGACACGATGCTTGCACACACATCTCCATGCATCCTTCCCACATGCATCGTGCCCAAAGTGTACCCACCTGTTGGTGTGGAGGCCCATACAGCAGTCCATACTGGGGTAGGACCCCATCCACCAGTCGCTCCAACTCTTCCGAAGTGAACACAGGGGCCCATTCCACGGTCACACGGCCATGGTTGGTTTCAGACACTGGTCACAGCAGCACACACAGTGTAGGTGTTCTCCTGTTGGAGGTCAGGAAACAAGTGAGGAATCAGAAAATGGCAGTCACATCCACGTTGTGTACACCGTCACCGCCAGCGCAGATCCCCGTTGGCCACTGTAATCCATAGAGCCCCATATTATCTAATGCGGAATTGTACGGTGATGCAAGCCCATCTTCCGCCACGATGCCCAACATTGGTGGAATTACCTCACTTCCACCTGTCCCTACATAAAGGACATGCGGTCGCCATTTCAGGAGGGGACAACGGTCACATCGACATTAACTGGGTCACAGATTAGATTGACACATACTTCACCATTAAAACTGTCCCATCACATAAATGCACCATGTGCACTGAAGTTGTAGTTCCATTGTTCCAATTGAGACAGCCTACTCACTCTTGTGTCCCTTAGATACCTACTGCTGTGGATGAATAAGAAGTAGAGACATGCCCCCGTGTACAGACCCCTTGTGGATTGGTTACATTGGAAGACAGGCACATTATCCTCACCTATGGACTGGACAGGGCCACAATCACAGAGCTGTGTGCCCAATTGGAGCCTGATCTGATATCTGCTATCCGTCATCCGACTAGGATCCACCCTCTTGTGCAAGTGCTATCAGTGCTCCATTTCTTGGCAACTGGTTCCTTTCAAGTGACAGTGGGTTTGGCAGCAGGAATGTCACAGCTAATGTTCTCAATCCTGCTGTCAAGAGTCTTGTCTGCCCTGGTAAAACACATCTGCAACACATCTCCAGCTACATTTCTTTACCCCAGATGGAAGATTTGGCCACTGTGAAGGCCAGCTTTTAAGCATTGGGACATATCCCCAATATTATTGGGGCGATTGACTGGACACATATTGCGTCCCCCCTGCCAGAATGAACAGGTGTTCAGGAATCGTAAGAGTTTCCACTCACTGAATGTGCAGATGGTGTGCCTGGTGGACCAGTAGGTCTCCCACGTCAATACTAAGGCCCTCATTCTGACCTTGGCGGGCGGCGGAGGCCGCCCGCCAAAGTCCCGCCGTCAGGTTACCGTTCCGCGGTCGAAAGACCGCGGCGGTAATTCTGACTTTCCCGCTGGGCTGGCGGGCGGCCGGGCGGTCGCCTTCAGGCCGCCCGCCAGCCCAGCGGGAAAGAGGCTTCCACGATGAAGCCGGCTCGGAATCGAGCCGGCGGAGTGGAAGCTGTGCGACGGGTGCAGTTGCACCCGTCGCGTATTTCACTGTCTGCGCAGCAGACAGTGAAATACATTTAGGGGCCCTCTTACGGGGGCCCCTGCAATGCCCATGCCAGTGGCATGGGCACTGCAGGGGCCCCCAGGGGCCCCGCGACCCCCCCTACCGCCATCCGGATCCCGGCGGTCGGACCGCCGGGATCTGGATGGCGGTAGGGGGGGTCGGAATCCCCTCGGCGGCGCAGCAAGCTGCGCCGCCTTGGAGGATTCAATGGGGCGGCGGTACACTGGCGGGAGCCCGCCAGTGTTGCCGGTCCGACCGCGGCTTTACCGCCGCGGTCGGAATCCCCATTGGAGCACCGCCGGCCTGTCGGCGGTGCTCCCGGGTCCTCCGCCCTGGCGGTCTTTGACCGCCAGGGTCAGAATGACCGCCTAAGTATCCTGGGTCAGTGCATGATGCCTTTGTGCTGAGGCATAGCAGCATCCCAAATGTGATTGCCCAACTACAGAGGCAGAGGGTGTGACTAATAGGTGAGCCTTGGTCCCCACCCACTGTATGTTAGTGTATGCCTTTAGGTGTTCCCTCCATAGGATTGTGTACGGCTAAATGTGGTCCCTCAATCCTTGCAGGTGACTGGCTACCCAAACCTATTGTGGCTGCTGACCCCTGTGAGGAATGCCAGGACAGGGACTGAGGAACGTTATAATGAGGCACATGGGTGAACCAGACGGATCATCGAGATTACCTTCAGGCTCCTGAAGGCCAGGTTCAGGTGCCTCCATCTGACAGGTGGATCCATGTGCTACTCACTCAAGAAGGTCTGCCAGATAGTAGTGGCATGCTGCATGTTGCACAACCTGGCCCTCAAATGATATGTGCCTTTTCAGCAGGAGGAGGAGACTGGAGATGCCCCTGTAGCAGCCGTAGACCCTGAGGCCAGTGTGGATGAAGATGCTGAGAATTAGGCTGAGGACAACAGAACATCAGTTATCCATCAATACTTCCAATGACACACAGGTGAGACAGAGCAACTGACCGTTCCTATGACTATTGGTGTATTCTGTGTGGCTGTAGCATGATGGCATTAACTTCCTTTGCATCTCAACCTATTGTCACTTATGGCTTGTCATGTTGGTGATATAACAACTGTGTACTGATGTGCTGACTGCAGACAGCTACAGGTCATTATTTCTATGCTCTCACAGTGTTCAGATAATTTGCACTAGATGTGACTGTTTCCATAAATGCACATTTTCAAAACATAAAACGCTAGTATTCAAGTTGTGTTCAGTGGTGTTTATTGTAGTGCTAAGAAATTGAGGGGAAAGTGCAATGGAATGGGGTGATGATGGAGGAAAGTCCAGGATATTGTTCCAGTCTGTTTGTAGCACAGGTCCAGTGTCCAAGGGAACATTGGAAGGGGAGCAATAACAGTTAAAAGTGGACATGGTGAATGTGTGGGACATAAGGGCGGCAATCAGGAGAGACTAATTTCCTGGTGGTGTTCTTGGCAAGTGGCTTCTGTCTAGTTCGCAGGGAAAGTTTGCGGGGTGGTTCACCTTCTGCAGGGGGAGGGGTGCTGATGGGTTGTGGGTCCTGTGGCGGGGCCTCCTGCCCATTAGCTGCAGCGTAAGTGGAGGGTTGGTCAATGGACTGGCTAGTGGTAGGGGCCCGCTGCTGTGCTGTTGCCTCCCTCGTGATGTTGGCCATGTCTGCCAGCACCTCTGCTATGGAGATCAGTGTTGTGTTAATGGCCTGCAAGTCCTCCCTGATCCCCTGATACAGTCCTTCCTCTAGCCACCTGTTCTCCTTCACATTGTCAAGGATCTGGCCCATTGTGTCCTGGGAATGTTGGTAGGCTCCCAGGATCTTGGAGAGTGCCTCCTGGAGAGTCGGTTCCCTGGTACTGTCCTCCCTCTGGTGCACAGCAGCCCTCCCAGTGTCCCTTATGGCCTGTGCCTCTGTCCCCTGAACGGTGTGCCCACTGCCACTGACCTCAAGTCCCTGATTGTCAGGTATGAGGTGCGGACTGGGGTCCCTGTAAAGGTGGGCACACTGCTGATTGACGTGTCCTGGGGACAGAGGTGTGAGTACACTGGGTGAGTGCTGTGGTGTTGGATACTGATGGGGGAGACTCTGTGGTGGACTGTGAGTGGGCTGGGGTGACCGGCTGTACAGTGGCCCCTGATGGGCCAGGTTGTTGGTCCAGATCCTGAAGTCCAGAGTTACTGTCATCACTGGGGGCATCTTCTGTTGGGGGACTGGATAGTCATGGCACCTCCTCCCCACTGAGATTGGCTGGGGCACCTGTGGGGATGTAAGTGATGTATTATGCTTCATGTCCGTGACATATTGTACATCCCTATCTTCCCCTCTATAGTTGGTGTTGCCCTGCCACCTTTTACTTTTGTATGGTGATGTATTGTGTGATTGTTAGTTTCCCTATGGTGTGCATGCTTTTGTGATGGGTGTCCATGCAGGGCTGGGAGTGCTGTCCATGCATTGGTATAGCATGCAGGGCTTGGCATTGGGGTTAGTCACATGTGTAATTGCAGTATGTGGGATGTGATGGAGTGATGGGAGTGAGGGTGAGGGGGTAAGATGGCATGCAGGTATGGGGGTGATTAGTAGCAAATATTGACTTACCAGTGTCCAGTCCTCCTGCTACTCCAGCGAGTCCCTCAGGATGAAGTAATGCCATGACTTGTTCCTCCCATGCTGTTAGCTGTGGGGGAGGAGGTGGGGGGTCCACCACCAGTCCTCTGTATAGCGAGCTGGTGCCTTGCTGCTATGGATCGTACCTTCCCCTGTAGGTCGTTCCACCTTTTCCTGATGTGATCCCTTGTTCTTGGATGTTGTCCCACGGCATTCTCCCTGTTCACGATTCTCCGCCATAGTACCATCTTCCTTGAAATGTATATCTGCTGGACCTGTGCTCCAAAGAGCTGTGGCTCTACCCTGACAATTTCCTCCACCATGAGTATTAACTCATCATCAGTGAAACGGGGGTGCCTTTGTGGGGACATTGGTGTGTGTGGTGTGTGTTGTTGAGAGTGTGTTGAGTAATGTGGTGGGGTGTGTGATGTGGGGTGCATGAGGGATGTATGAGTGTAAGTGGTGTGTGTGTCTAGTTGTCGCAGTGGTCTTGATGTCAGTCTGGTGGCAATAATTTGTATTCGTGAAGGGTTGTGGGTAATGTGGGTGTGTGTTTTATAGTGCCGTGGGTGTGTGGGTGTGGTATGTGTGTGAGTGTCAGGTGTGTGTTTTTAGTATTGGCCAATGTGGTGTTGTTTTGTATGTTTGTGTCCATTCTGAGTGCGGCAGTATGTACCGCCAATGGTTTACCACCGTTGAATGTCCGCTATGGTGATTCGTGGGTCATAATGTGATGGGTGTTGTTTTGTTGGCATAACGCTATGGGTGTTGGGACCTCCGCTTTTCCACTGACCTTTGGGCTGGTGGATTTGTGTATGTTTCTGTATTCTGTCGGATTGGTGTGTGTGTGTCATAATATGTCAAACGGATATTCTCCACCATGGCGGTATGTTGGCGGTCGTCACCGCAACGGTAAGCAGGATTTACCGCCAATGTCATAATGAGGGCCATAATGTAGGAGACCTAGTAAATATTTACTTATGACATACACTAGCTTCCACAATCCAGGGCAAGCCGCCTCTCACAATATCTATAGGGGCTCGTCGACATGTAACATTTCAATAACCAAATGTCAGCCAAGATCTTACCTCTTGAATCTCAATCCGTTGACTAACGCCATGGGTCAGAGTGAGGTACGACCCGGTCACCATCTAATCCTATTTAAATTGTAGAAATCTCAGCGCGTGCACACATTAGCACGCAACATCCGATGTAGCGGAAATAGATTGAGACAGATATGTATACTAACAGTCGCCATCTTGGAGAGGAGGAAAAATAGAATATTGAGATGAGTCTTGCCCATAAACGGTTCCCATATAGGTGTATGAGTAACCTTACCAAATTTTAATATGAATTTCCTCAATATTTTAAGAGAATGCATTAGGTACAGCGTGTCTAATTTGATTAGAATTCATCACGGGGATAAGAAAAATAATAATCACCATTTTGGGAGGGGGAGAGCGACAGATCATAAATAGTGGTCTAGATCGGTGCCCGGTCACATAATATAGTCATTACAGAGTGACCAGATAGCAAATAAACATTTACCTGTGGGTCAGAGTGAGATACGACCAGGACGCAATGTCCGACGTGGTGAAGGTAGATCGGGACAGATATTTATACCCATGGTCGCCATCTTGGAAGGGGGAAAGGATAGAATCCTGAGATGAGCCTTGGCCATAAATAGTTCCCATATAGGTGTATGAATAACCTGAAATAAACATTTACCCAAATAGTTTAGGAAAGCGATGTCATGTGATAATGCCATATATTACCATATCTGGGTCACCTCCATGTATTATAATATGGTGTTAAATGAATAATTAAGGAAAACCAGTGTATCCAAAAAAGGGAACGCTTCAAGTTTATAGAGGCCTGTCTCCAATTAAGTAGGAGAATTCATAAATACAGTTGTCTCCAAAGTGCCATGGGTCACCTACCAGTGTTTCACCAGTTCTCCCCCTAGATTTACAAGATCGCATTCTCTCACGGTATATATTCATTAAGGCCATTCTCAAAAGTATCTAGAGTGTACATCCAGAAGAACGCTCTCTTTTTCCTGACCCTGTTGATATCAATTATTTGGGTCATCTTACTGTTCTCCAAAATGGTCCACTTCAAATCATTTTCTTGGTGTCACATGGATTCCCAATGTTGGACCAAGGGAGCTCCTTCCCTTTTATTTTGAATATTAGATTTATGTTCTGATATTCGAACTCTCATTTTGTGGCTAGTTTCTCCCTCATATCCCTGTGGACATGGGCAAAAGATTAGATATACACAGTTAGATGTTCTACAGTTCGTCATATCTGCAAGTTTGAATTCCTTGTTTCTCCACAGTAGAGTATCTGAAACAATAGCCCCAGAGCACGCTTTGCATGTACTGCATTTATGATTACCTCTAATAGGATGTTGTGCTCAATTTGTAAAAGAGTAATTGCCAGGACCCAGGGTTTTTCTCAGAATCCTTTAGTCAGTGCTGCCTATGTCAGGGTTGCCGAATACCAAGCTTCTTGATTACATCTTATGCCTCTTTCTTCCACCACAGTTCACTCCCTGACCATTTATCTCACTCTTGCAGGTTCTTTTCACTGTTGTTTCCAACTCTTTTGGATAAAAGTGTGATGCTGAAAATGAGTGGTAGTGGGCCCCACCAGTAACCACTGGCTCATATTTAAGCACTGGCATTAAGCATTAAATGTTTTGGGGGAACCAGCTTTGAGAACTCATGAAGAAAATTCTCCCCACTTCAAATGCTCGTGGCATTAAAATCTTATTTTCTCCCTTCAGCATGGGACTTACATGGGTGCATCCGTCCGTTTGTTTCTTGCTTGTCTGCACTGCAAAGTAGTGAAACAGCAAGGGTTGCTGCTGTATGCGTCCTCTGAGAACAGTGGCATTCTCGCCTAGTTTTCCCACAATGTCAGTAATGTGTCAAGTTCATTTTAAAGATTGTTTCTGAATTTGGAAACAAAAACAAAAATCTCCTACAAGGAGATTTTATATCTCGTGATACCAGTCTAAATGAAGGCTGTCCAGAGAACAGAGTCTATCCTCAAAGTTATAGTGCATTTAGTTACTGAATGTTTCTGAAACAGCCTTGTTTTTCTCAACATACAGTTTTACTTATAGCAAAATGGAATATAGACCTTCAACTTGGAGTACTCCTTCTAATAGAACATACATGATTCAGATGTTTACCACGACCTATGCAGAATGTTCACCTATTGTAGCCATAATACTCTTGAGGAATTTAAATGCTAAGTTAGATCTAGGTTTGGGAAGCTTCCGTATGTCTAAGGAGTCTGTGTTATGCTGGGGAATTGCAAAGTCGGATTGCAGAGTTTGTAGGAAATACATGGAGGGCCGATTTTGCCATTCCTTTTTATATGGATGAACTGTTTTTCTGTTTAGCTGTTCTAGCCATCTTCCAAGTGATAAACCTGATTTTAAGGCTAGAGTCCTGTACTCAATAATTGACCTTATTATGGTATCTTAGCATTTTACTAACAAATAAAGTAAATTGAGATTTTTTGAGAGACATAAGAGTGAACATAAACCTGTATTTATTGAATTTTGCCCTATCATGTACCCTAACTGTGCACTCACCAGCTCATCCAGCCCTTGGAGGAGGGAACTTCATATGATCAGAGGAGACTCTGAGAACGGGACCACTTCTCTGTGGCCTTTCCAGGTTGGCCCTACACCCTCCCTAGGTGTGGAAGTCAATAACTCAACTCAGGCATCATGTTTGATCAGAAATTATCTTTTCAACTGCATCTCCATGAAGCTTTATCAACCGCCCTTATTCCACTAGAAATGCTGAAAAGAAAAACAGATCTGCCCCTTTATCCCCATGGTGAATTTGGGAAGGTGGACTAGTCTTTGTCATAGCCCATTAAGATTATTGTAGTACCCTTTGTTTTGGACTTACAGATTAACCAATTTCTAAGCTCTTCACAATAGTGCAATGAAGATGAGGAGAGGGTCTCAGATATTTCAGCGACCTCTGATAGGGGTGATGGAATCTGAAATGGCTGCCCATAAAACAGAGAATCCAATTTAAAGTATTCAGCTTGACTCTGTGGATTTTGTAATATTGATCCTGCTTTTCTATGCAAGTTAGTGTTTCCTACAGACCACTGAAACACTACGGTTTAGCTCTAGACTTCTAGAAGCTCTCTTATTCAAATGTTTGTGATGCAGTGGTACAGCATTCCGCTGGCTAGGACCGAGGCTTTAGAAAGACCGCTATCTAGGTCTCTAAAATAGTTCAAAATGTTCAGGCTTTCAAATGCACCGTTCATTTTCACGTATTCTCACAACTGTGCATTCTTACTAATTTTTAAGGAGGGTTGGTTTTTTGATTATCTTTATTTCTCTTCATTGCCATCACCAAAATGCCTGAGTGCACATTTACTTATAAAATAATAATAGTTAAAGGCTTTCGTAGGTTGGCCATGTATCAAAATGTGTTAACTTTTAGCAGGTCATGCAACCCCTATGCAAGTTCATAATAGAACAGCCTGGGACGTTTGTGACTAAGGGTTGTAGATCATTGTGGACCACCAAGTGAAATATGCTGTTTTCCTATTTGAAGAAGCTATAGAGGTCAACAGAGAAGGAAACATCTTTCACACACCCTTTCAGGAAGAGAAAACCCGCTTGTTCTACCTCTGTGAGATTCTTGCACCCATTGATGTAAGTCCTAGCAGTAAGAGCCTTGAGGAGGCAGTCATATAGATGGTTATACGGCCCAGGGAGTCAATAGATTCTTATAGCTTTAAAAGTTTGGGATTCCTATTAAAGATTTGAGAATTTTATTTCCTAACTAATTTGTCACCAAATAGTATCAAGGTGTAACTCTAAAAAAGTACAGTAAAGATTTTTGGTGTGCAGACATCCTACATGCTCCCAGGCAGATGCCTAACAATTAAGCGTCAACTTGAGCCACATTAGCATAATTGTTTTTACCCTAATGTGGCTCAACAAAGCAAAAATCACTGTGCCACATTTACTAAATGGCACTATGCATGCATTGCGCCACTTTGCCTCCCCTTGCACCACATTATGCCTGCGCCAGACATAATGTGTGCAAGGGTGGCGTTCCGGTGTTAGGAGGCCTGCAAAAATGGCGCAATGACATCTACAATGTTCAAAGTAGGCGTTAAAAGGACACACCCATTGAAGTCAACGGGCCTCCTTGCACTCTGCTGCACTTGAATCAACATTTTTGACGCTAGTGCAGCAAATCGACCACATTAGTGTCAAAAAGTTTGACGCTATTGGCCTAACGTGCACCATGGTGTGCCTTTTGGTAAATAAGGCGCACCCTTGGTGTTGTTAGGTGGCGGTGGGGGAGGCGCAAGAAATCAGTACTGATGCGCCAGATTCTTGTAAATCTGAGGCTTAAAATCACGTCCGTCATGTTGCTAAAGTAAATAGCAACTACAAAAGGCAAATGTTCAATCAGTTAGCAAACCCAATTAGAGCTAGATGTGGATGTTTTGCCCGTGCTTCTAATTTAGAAAATTGTCTAGCCATATTTAGCGAATGTTGAAGGTGCAATAAGAAGGGACACTTAGGCAAAGTATGTAGAGGGAGCAAACGCAATAATGTCAGGTTTGTACAGGACCAAGCTGTGTCTGATGATGTTGACACTATTGAGAACATGGTCAATGAACTTATGTTGTCCTTAGAGGTAACGGAGATAGGAAGTATCAACAACAATAAAGTTTACAACAACACTCACATTTGCATCACAATTGATGGGTCTGGTATTCCACTGTTGCTAGATTCAGAGGCAAGTATTGCTGTTATTGCTTTTGATAAGTATAAAATAAAATGGTCTGAGAATGCATTACTACCTCCTGACATCAAGCCCAATGCCTTAGAAGGCAGTATAATTGATCTGCTGGGGTATTTCTGGCCCGAAATTGGTTTGCAAGACAGTAGCATTAGGTAGAAGGTTTATGTATTTAAGAAGGGGATTAATGATAGTGGATGGAAGCATCATTGGACATGTGTTATCAGCAGATGGGATTAAACTCAAAATTTGTTTAGTCGATAGTATAGTCAAAGCACCGCACTCTTGTGATGAATTGTTTTAGGCATGTATGAATTGTATTTGAATTTTATTAAAAGTTATGCAAGTCGTACAGAAGTTTGCAGAGACTTATTGAAACATAATGCTGATTTTGTGAGGTCTCCACCGTGTCAGGAAAATGTTCAACTTATCAAACAAAATCTAATGTCTGCCCCTGCATTACAGCCTTACTCAGAATGTTGCAAAACATTTGTAAAGGTAGACACAATTGCGTATGATATGGGGGATGTGTTGTCTCAGTGGGACGGATCTAAGGAGGTCACTGAAGAATTTACTTCGGGGCGTTTAAAAGATTTGGAATCAAGATACTCTGTCATAGAAAAATAATTCATTGCTTGCACATTGAGGCTTTGAAAACTTTACACCCCATTTGTTAGGTAGGCCATTGTGTTTGAAAACTGATTGGTGCCTTTGGTTGATATTTTATCTGGAAAAGAAAATTAAGAAGTCTATGACCCAGTTGGCAAGGTTGTCAAGAAAGTTGATGGTGGAATTCAACTTTAAAATAAAGCACATTGCTGGTGGTAAGAATGTAGGGGCGGACTTTCTTTCAAAGTTACTTATTGAGGACCAACATGACAATGTGCAGAAAGAGACTGAAGAGTGCATAATAACTAAAGTTGAGGATCGTATAGTCAGTGCATACATGGTTTCATTGGCACAAAGAACTATATAATCAGATGTTGAACTGAAGGAAATCACTGATTTTGTGATAAATGGGTAGCCAAGAGAGAAACTGTTACGAGTCAGTTTGCAAACGTTTCACAAGTTGCAGATGAGTTGTCCTGAGAAGGTAGTCTGCTAGTGAGAGGTGACAAACTCATTCCTCCAAACTACCTCAGACAATGGATTTTAGAAACTGCACATGCGGGTCATCTGGGTAAGAGTGCAACCAAGCAGAGGGTATGTGACAACTTTTCGGTAGCCAAGATGGATGGGGATGTTGAAGACTCGGTTCATAGTTGGGTCGAAGGAAACTTCGCAGCTTAGCAAATAGTCTAGCTTCTCAAACATGACATATTTGTGAATTAGTGATTCTCATATTTTTTCTTACGTTATTGTTTAGTGAATGAATGAGGAACTGGGCTAAAAGGGGAAATACTATCTATTTGACTGTGGCCTACAACTTATGTAAGAGTGCTGAATCTCTTCCTTTACTTAGGAGCATACATGCTTATGAGGAATTGCTATAATGTGTGAGCCATGGGAAGCCCTGACTTCAAGTGTATATCAGAGACGAAGGATTTATGGTAAACGAAAATAAATGGATGGGTCTGCTGCCAATTTCTGCTAAGTTCAGTTAGAGAACATAAGTGTAACTCTGTTTGCATGTGTTGAGAGTTCTGGTTGTAAAATTCAATTGTGGATGTCTTAGAAAACATATCGTGACAAAGCAAGCAGGTTGTTTTAATTGTTTGCTTCTAAATCTTCTATGAATTATTTTTGCGGTCAAACTAAAGATTGCATCCACTATCTGTTGCAGGCAGCTTGCATATAATACTGCATATAGGACCAGATGTTACAAGCTATTTAATTAGCTGTCGCAAGTGTTGAAATTTGCTGTTTGTGGCTGCTAAATGCCCTTGTACCATGTACCAACCCTATTTTGCGAGTCACTAATCTACTACTGACTCGCAAAATAGGGTTTGCAACTCGTTATTAGGAAGGGGCATGTCAAGGGCGTTCCTTCCTAATAGCGATTCGCAGGGGGATGTATGATTGTTTTACGACAGGGAATGTGGTCACAAAATAGCAGTTACCACCAATTTCAAACTGGTGGTAACCCATTCGCAAACGGGAAGAGGCACCCTTCTCCTTTGTGAATGGTGGCGTCAACATTTTCTCAGAGCAGGCAGTGGTTCCACATACAACTCTGAGAAAATGTAAAGGAAATTTTGCATTTCTTTTTTGTAATTCATACCTTTAAGGAAAACGGGATACATTTAAAAAAAACTGTTTTATTTAAAACGCAGTCACAGACATGGTGATCTGCTGACCCCAGCAGGCCACCATCCCTGTGAGTGCTGACCATTTCCACTGGGCCGAATTGCCTTATAATTAATTTTAATGAGGCAGGTCCCTTGCGACCCATTTGCAAATCGCAAACAGTGTCTGAGACACTGTTGTACATCAGCTGTTGTGACTCACAAATTGCGAGTCACTAAAAATCACAATTTGTGAGTCGCATTAGCTGACCATCGTACATGTAGCCTATAGTGGGCTTGGGATAAACCCCTTGCTGATGAATGGATGTATTTCATATGAAGGTGGCTTGATGGATAAAGTGTCCTGTTATAAACTCTAGTAACTCAGAAACGCGCACGAACACAAAGCCCACTCAGAAGGTGCTCTCTACCTTGTCTCCAAATTGAGATACTTGACCAATTCTTGGAGTTTTATGGGAGGAATGAGCGTTGAGCAGTGGAGAGGTCACTGAAGTATTGATTTCAACAGTTTTTTAGACAAATCAATTAATTTGTAGCAAGTTGCTTTGTTCCTTTTCTTTTTCTCTAAGAGGCTGGCTGGTATGAATACATTTTTGAGGACTGCCTTTACTTCCCGGCCCACAACTGGGAAGAGCACTTTGTACTGTAGCTCTTTACTTCCTATGTAAGGGCAGACTTGGACTGTTAGTCTTCTGACTTAAAAGGCATGTAGTTTTGGGCAGATCCCTTTCATGAACGAGCACTATGATGCAGTGTATAGCTCAGCTCCAGTGTTCATTAAGACATTGACACTGAGGCCCATATTTACAAGTGGCATGCGCCGTTGGTGGCGCAGGCTGCACATCCATATCTACAAGGCCATGCAAAGCCACTTTGTGTGGCTATGAAAGGCCTCATAGATATGGTGTAAGACAACACAGTGCAAGTTGCAGCGTTACCTTACTTTGTGTCAGGGAAGTGTGTCATGGCTGTTGCAGTGGGTGTTCCCACAGAAAACCCATGGATTTGGCACATTCACAAATTTACAAGGTTTCATAAACCTGGGAATATGTCAAAAGCCTATGCCTCCTCAGGGATGGTGTAGAGGTGACGCAACAGGGAGAAATATCTTTATTTGTCCCCATTTTGTCATCTATGTGTGCTGCATTCTGCAGCACGCATGGAGTAAATCACCCCCATTGATTGTCTTTGTGCAGGAAGTTGTCCCTTCTCGCACAAAAACAATCTTGCATGCAACACAGGCACCCATGCACCATGGTGCAATGGTGCCTGCATTGGCGCATGGCAGCAATTTGTGCACCAGCGCAGGGGGAGAGGACAGAAATGCGCTGTATCTTGTAGATACAGTACACTTATGCCCTTTCCCAGTGGTGCAGGGTGGTGCAGCAAGATGGAGTTCACTGACTGGTGCGGAGCAGAGTTTTTCTGTCTCTTGCAGCTCGCCAAAGTAAGGTTGGCAAGCGAAAAATCACACTCTTGACCACCTCCTGGCAAGATTTCTCAATGCTGGCTGTCGCAGCACGCCGCTACTGCTCGTGTTGAGAATCCCACCGCTCGCATTGAGGAAGATGCTGCTTGAGTAGAAAATCTACTTGACCAGCAGAAAGAAGCAATCCCATCTTGAGCTGTGCGTTGTGCCATTCATGCTGATTTTAGCAAACTTCTGGTGCCAAAAATCAGTGCAATCTGTACAACTTACCCCACTTCCGTGCTCACGGAACTCTGCGGAGCACAGCAGAGTTTTTTCTGCACTTCTGCCGAGGCCTAGGTAAGAGTAGGGGCTTTTGACAGGTCATTGTCTTTTACATAAGCACACCCATTCATGATTCGACCAACTGGGTCAGACGGCATGAAGCCAATAACATCTTTTTATGTCTGGAATAGGTGCCTATCAGTAGTAAAATAAGAACAGTAGCTGTTATGTGGTTTGCATAAAAACATAATGCATGGGGGCGTGGGCTAAGAGAATGGCTGCATTTGAAGCGAGCTCCACACCAGCCTCAAAAATCCTGCATCATCTGACTACACGGCACTCCGCAAATGTTAAGTAGCTGTCCACCTTCCCTTTACCTTGGAGGCTAGCTCCCCCTTATAAAGACCCCAGGGTGATACCACTATAGGGTCTGTGTAGACTAGATCCCAGCAGAGAAGTCACCTGGAGCTGCATTGACATTGGCAACAGGGCTTTTGCCCCACTTGTTGTGGCTCGAGAAGAGAGGCTGTACAGTGGTGGAGGGAGTGCTGCAAGAAGCTGGCTCATAGAGAAGCAGCAGAGCTGGTCAGAAGGCAGAAGGCCAGCACTGTGGCAACAACAGTGGGAATCCTCTCTTTCTTTCCCGCTCTTTGGGACTATCCTGCAAACTGCAACTGCCCATTCTCTCCTGCAACTGGGCTAGCCTTGTCAAGTGGAGGACAAAGGGGTGTGCATGCCCTAGAAGGCCCAGGGCTATATTACAGTGAGCCATGGAAGCCAGCACTGTGGTGATTGGTGAGTGAAGAATCTTCCTTCTCATCCTGAGGCCACGTTGTGGGCCACAGTGGACCTTTTTCTCCTGCGATTGGCTGGCCATGGAGACTTGTAATGAACAGGAGCTGCTGGCCCCCACACCACATCCATGAGAATTGTAACCAGTGGCTGGACCTATTTGGTGGCCTGGACCCATGCCTCACCTGTTGAGTGATCCGACCTCTGCCTAGTCTTGCTGGTGAGGAGTGTGGGGGTCGCTGGAAGCCACTGAGTCTCACTCTGGGATTGGGGCGCAGGGAGCCGAGGGGGTACGGAGCTTGGCTTGTGGTGCCGGCCCAGGATGGGGACCTCACCTTCTTGTGACCCTGGCCACTTGGGTGTTTGGTTGAGTGACCCTTGGAATCGAGGACTTTCTAATGGGAACCTATGTGGAGAACGGCTGCTGCTGCTGATGACTGCAATCCCTCCCTATTTACAGGTGCTGACTGTGATTCCTACATGAGGGAAGGTGGACTGTGAGAGGTACCACTGCTCAGATCAGCGACAGTGATGAAGTACAAGACAGATGTGGCCCAAGGCTGGATTAACTATTACACTAGACCAACTAGCTCAGTGGGACCGATGGAGTGGGGGGCCCAGGGCCCACCCTTTGTGGCTCAGGAGGAATCAGCCTCTTTGGCCATATTTCTTCAAGCAATCAAAGACTCTCACAAAGACTTGAATGATAATATTGGAGGGGTGGAGGTGTCCCTCCTCAGCTAGGACCTGCATAATCTGGCACCCTTTACCAGGGAGGTAGAAGGACGTCATCTCCTTAGGGGGCGTAGCCATTACATCCAGCAAAGAGGTCAAGTGGCTGAGGGAGCTGATGGCTATCCTTGAACATCAAATGGATGCGGAGTGCAGATCATACAGGAAGAGCTTGCATGTGGTGGGCCTGCTGGAGGGCGGGCTACCGGAACAATCCTAAATGGACTGGTTCAAATCACGGATCCTGACCACAGAACTGTCCTCATGATTTACCTTTAAAAGATCCCACCGGGAGGTCCACCCAGACTGAGGGCCTCATTACGACCCTGGCGGTCATAGACCGCCAGGGTGGAGGCCGGATGTAGCACCGCCAACAGGCTGGCGGTGCTACATCAGGTATTCCGACCGCGGCTGTGAAGCCGCGGTCGCCCAGCCGGGTCCGGCGGTTTCCCGCCGGATTTCCCTCGGCTGGGGGGAATCCTCCATGGCGGCGCTGCATGCAGCGCCGCCATGGGGATTCCGACCCCCTTCCCGCTAGCCTGTTCCTGGCGGTTTACACCGCCAGGAAGAGGCTGGCGGGAACGGGTGTCATGGGGCCCCTGGGGGCCCCTGTACTGCCCATGCCACTGGCATGGGCAGTGCCTCGGCCCCCTAACAGGGCCCCATAATGATTTTCAGTGTCTGCTTCGCAGACACTGAAAATCGCGACGGGTGCCACTGCACCCGTCGCACCCCTGCAAATCCGCCGGCTCCATTCGGAGCCGGCTTCCTCTTTGCAGGGGCTTTCCCGCTGGGCCGGCGGGCGATCTTTTGAAGATCGCCCGCCGGCCCAGCGGGAAAGTTGTAATGGTCCCCGCGGTCATTTGACCGCGGGCGGTGTTTGGGTGGTTGACCCCCTGAGTGCCTACCTATATGGACAGAGGTACCATCTTGAGGTAAACATGGCACCTTTCAGATATCCGGTGCGCAGACACTAAAGTCGTGATATTCCCTGACTACACGGCCATGGTACAACTCATCTGCAAATCCTTCTTGGAAGTGAGAAATAAATTGAGAACCATGGGCATACAGTATATGCTAATGTACCAGGCCAAACTGAAAGTACAGTATCAAGGGAAATCACTGTTCTTGATAGCTCTGAAGAGCACAAAAGAAACTGCTACCAAAACCAACAATGGAATCACTGACTCCCCAAGGGGTGAACGAGGGAGACCAGTTCATACAAGGAGAAATAGGAGCCGACGAGACCCAGCAGTCGGTGACACAACCTCCAGGGTGTTGGCACCCGGGACACTGTACGGTCTATTTACTTTATAGAGCAGCAGCAACAGGTGGGGGAGACCCAACCAGTGGATGAAGGCACGCTAGTTCATGGAGGCTGGCTAAGGGAATGCTAATCCCTGTGACCTATGACTCCGAAGTCGCAAATGTTAATGTTTATTTTCTCAATGGTTTTGTTTGCTGTGAGGGTGACCGATGCTTCCAGTTGAAAAGTGTGGATGGGGAGCAGTTACGGGGATACTTGGGGATATTCTGGTTACTATTGGTTTCTGTTGACCCATGCGACCGCACAATGGGCACATCCCTAAGACTCTAAGCTCGTAGGACAGATGGCCCGCCATGACTACAGAACATGCATTATAAGGCAGTGTCCTGGATTGTAAATGGGCTGCTGGATGTTGTGAAGAGTATGGTGATCCTTTGGCAGGTGCATAAACTGTTCCCAGCAAATTTCCTACAAGAATCACATTTGTTCAGTAACATATGCAACCTTCTGGCCTGCTATGAGTTTAACCGAGTGTATCATGCAGGGTTCATTAGGGGTTCCAGAGGGGTGGACACCCTTCTACATAACACCTTCCCCTCATGGTCATTGAGGTTATCCCAGACATTTTGGGACGGTATGTCATCATCAAAGGTTCCCTATTTGGGAGGAGATGGATGGCAATATCTGTACATATCACCCCCATCCTATGGACTTCTGTGTCTGACCTGACAAAACTTTTAGCTTCAGTTCAAGAAGGGGCTCTTATGGTGGAGTGTGACTTCATTGACATTATGCATTCACAACTCAATACTTGGGGTAAGGCTGGAGCGGCCCTCAACTCTGGCATAATGGGCTGAATCTCTCAGCTCAGTGACGTTTGGAGAGAAAGTGAACCAGAGGAGCATGAATACACACAATATTACCACTCCCACAAATCTTATTCGAGAATTGATCATCTGTTCCTTCACTCTGTTGACATCCTAGGACTATCTGGGGGTAAAATCAACCTGAAGGTCCTGTCTGATCCCTGTCTTATAGAGATCACACTGGGAACAGTGATACGTAGTCCCTGCTATTACTGGAACCTTCAGGCTGGATGACTGAAGGATGTAAGGTTCCAAGAATTCATCCAGGGGAAGATAGACTTCTATTACAAGACTCATTTAACTCCAGATGTCTTCTTGACCATTCTGTGGAAGGCCATGAAGGGGTCCACAGAAGGCAAATAATAGCATATACAGCAGGAGGAAGGAAGGAGAAATAGAAAAAAATTACAGCCCTAGAAAGGCAGATTGGAGAATTGGAACACCATCTATTCCAGAAAAACAACTTAGCGTTGATACACAGCATTGAGGCAGCCAGAGAAGAGCTTAAACAGAAACTACTTGGGTGGGCTAGAGCAGTAGACCAGGACTACCATTATGGGATGTACAAACTAGGGTATACAAGTGGGAAAATAATGAATAGGTTAGCTACCAAATCACTGGACTATAGATGTATAGCATGGATGTGTGGACTGGATAGCCAGTTGTCCAGTGACACAATAATCATAGCTGAAACGTTTGCACGATGCTAAAAGAAGCTGTACAGTTCGATCCCCCAAGTGATGCTGAACAACAGAATCCCATAGCAGAAGACCTGATGATCCCAGGGCTTTCCTGGGAGGGTAGGGTGGAGCTGGATAGGTCTCTGTCGGAAGATGAACTGCTCACAGCATTGCTTGAAAGGCAGCCCAAGAAGGCTCCCGGATCGAACAGATTCCCATTGGACTTAAAAAGTTTGCATCTACTCTGATCCCATACCTTCCTCCGATGATTGAAAGAGCTGAAACTGACATGGTCCTTCCTCTTGATGTCCGGGAGAACTACTGTCGAAGTCCTTCTCAAACCAGGCTGACCTCTTACGGACTGCATATCAGATAAGCCAATCTCCTTAATTTATGTAGAAGCTAAACTGATGGCAAAGTTTCCTGCAAATAGATCAGTTACTCAAGTGAAATCCCTTGTACTAATGGACCAAAACGGCTTCATGCTGACCAGGGGCACCAGACATTCTCATACAAGGCTAAACGTCATACTGGCTTATCTGGGCTCTGTGTCCGAACAGATGGCTTGATTAAAAATAGACTTTAAGAAGGCCTTTGATTCGATCGAATGGCCCTTCCTACATACCATGCAGGGAAAAATGAACTTCGGACCCAGTATCTGTAGCTACATAAAGCTGCTTTATGCTGCACCTTGGGCCAGAGTGTGGGTTCATGGGGTCCTTTCTTGTTAATTTCCCATCAGCAGAGAGGCCCGGCAGGGATGCCCTCTATCCCCACTTTTGTTTGCTCTCATGATCGAGCCTTTTGGCTGAATGGGTACGGATGGATGTGCAGCTTTGGGGTCTGAAATAGGAGAGTGGGCACTGAAGACATAGGCGGTCATTCTGACCGCGGCCGGCGGCGGTAGCCGCCCGCCATGCGGTTACCGCCATTTGGCCGCTCCGCGGTCAAAAGATCGCGGAGGCCATTCTGGCTTTCCCGCTGGGCCGGCGGGCGCCCGCCAAGGGAGCGCCTGCCGGCCCAGCGGGAAAGGCCCTGCAACACAGAAGCCGGCTCCGAATGGAGCCGGCGGTGTTGCAGGGGTGCGACGGGTGCAGTTGCACCCGTCGCGATTTTCACTGTCTGCTAAGCAGACAGTGAAAATCATGCTGGGGCCCTGTTAGGGGGCCCCTGCACTGCCCATGCCAGTGGCATGGGCAGTGTAGGGGCCCCCAGGGGCCCCACGACACCCGTTCCCGCCATCCTGTTCCTGGTGCTAAAAACCGCCAGGAACAGGCTGGCGGGAAGGGGGTCAGAATCCCCATGGCGGCGCTGCTTGCAGCGCCGCCATGGAGGTTCAGCCCAGCCAGGGGAAATCCGGCGGTAAACCGCCGGATCCCCTTTTCTGACCGCGGCTTTACCGCCGCGGTCAGAATGGGCAGGAAAGCACCGCCAGCTTGTTGGCGGTGCTTTCCGTCGGTCACGGCCCTGGCGGTTTTTACCGCCAGGGTCGGAATGACCCACTTAATCTCTTTATACACAAATGATGTCCTTGTATACCTCCAGCACCCAGAGCAGTTTATCCCGCAGCTGATCTGCATGAAAGAGGTTTATGTTGAGGCAGCCAGACTGTGGGTAAATTGGCAAAGTCAGCTACCATCCCAGTAGTGGGAGATCCATCAGTTTTGCCACTTGGGTACCCAAAGAATATGTGTGTTAAAAGAGCCTTTAAACATTTGGGCATGTTTATATCCAAGGACCCAGCGAAATGCTGGGAAAGTAACATCACCCCCATGCTTCACAGACTGACTCATTAGGGCTCCCTCCCTCTGAACATGATGGGGTGCATAGCCCTGCTTGAAATGGTGGCCCTACCACAGATGATGTACGTACTGCAACACTACCCCTTTAAGATTTGTATGTGATGGTTTGCTACCTTGCAGGTGAGCATTAACACTCACATTTGGGGGGAATTGGCTCCTAGGGTCTCTAACAAGAAGTGTATACAATCTCCATACGAGGGCGGGCTAGGGGCAGCAGACCTTAGACTGTACTATTGGGCAGCACTGATACTCCTTAATAATGATTGTCTCTTTGGTGATTCCTTCCCCAAGATGTCTTTGCAACTGGACGGCTGCACTGTCTGGTAGGCATTCACCGAAAAAGGGATCATGATACAGGCCTGGTGTGATGTTACTCTAAATCTGTGTCTCCTTTTTAAATCACTCTATGATACTTGCATACCTCGCTACAAAGTGACCTGTACCTATCCACACTATAAAGCACTAGCAACCAAATGTACCCTGATTTGAAGTAAGAAAAAGCAAAGGAGTTCAGTTTTCAAAATATGCAGAAGTGATAGAGGCTTGATTTAGGAGTTAAATGCAGGTTGAAATATCAGTATGTTCCTTCTAATATGAGGTTGAGATTTGGGCACCCTATATTTTTCAGTCTTTGTTTTTTACAAAATATGCTTTTGAAGCTTATTTTAATATGGTAACTTAAAGTATAGGATTAGCACGCATAGGAAGGGGCCTTGCCCAATTTAAGAAGTTGTAGATTTAGGAACTTAGGGCCTCATTTACAATCCCCTAGCAGCACACTACACCACCGGAGGTTTTTATGGCCTTGTAAATATGGCCCCCTTCATACACAACTTTCCGTGAAAAGGGTGCTCCATGGGTGTTGCTGTTGGTGTTACCAAGCAACACCTATGGAATCTGACATATTCCCAGATTTACAAGGCTAGGAAGGTGTCAGAGACCTACACCACCTCAGGAGTGGTGTTAAAGTGGTGCAACAGGAAGAAATAACACTATTTCTCCCTGTTACACCATTAATGATTGTTTATTTGCCGGAAGGTGTTTCCTGAACATAAACAATCATCCCTGCAGGGCAGACACCCTTGACCCATGGTGCGAAGGTGCCTGCATTGGTGCTAGGCAGCAGTTTGTGCGCCATCACAGAGGAAAGTACAGGGATGCGTCATATTTCTGTAAATATGCCTCATCCCTGCACTTTCAAAATGACACAGTGCAGCGCAGCAAGCTGGCTTGTAGAGCCCCGCTGCTTCAGTTCTTTGTAAATGAGCCTCTTAATTTCCTGTTAGAAACCTGAAAAGGTTTTCCCACCAGAAAATTTACTTTCATAAACCTTTATTATTAGTTTATATTTGCTGCAAAGTAAGTGAAAAGTGTTCTGAGGCAGCTTTACTTCTTTTGCGGACCAATTGCATGGTAAAATAGCATTTTGGTTAACTCCCCTCAAACAGCTTTTTTGTACATTCCTTTCTCCAGATTTTTTAAAAGTATTTACATATTTTAAAAGTTTTCAAAGTATGTGGAAATTAAGGGCCAAATTTACTAAAAATTGGTGGACACTGTGTTTGCCCCTGCTCCGGCGCTTAATTTAGCTGCCAGCGCCAACGCAAGCATCCTTGCACCATAGTGCAAGGGTGTCTGCATTGACGGGATTGATTGTTTATGTGCAGGAAGGTGTTCCTTCCTGCACATAAACAATCTTTAATGGTAGAATGCAGCACACACAGACGCACCAAATCCTCAGTTTTGAATGATTGCTTATGTGCAGGAAGGTCTCCCTTCCTGCATATAAACAATCATCCATGGTCTTTTGCTCTTTCTATGTGTGCTGAGGACACAAGGAAAAAGCAAAATTGAGCAGAAATAAAAGTATTCCTCCTCGTTGTGCCATGTTAAAGCCACCCCTGGGGTGGTGTTAGTTTTAGGCGCTGTCACAGATTTCAGACTTGTTGTAAATCTGGTGCGGAATCAAAAGCAATGGGTGTTGTGGTGCAACACCCATTTCATGCCCCCCTGCCGCAGAAAACTGTGTCGGAGGGGCCCATATTTACATGGTTGTGTTAAGCCTCAAAAAGAGGTTTAGTGCTGCCTTGTAAATGTGGCCTACTGCACAGCGCCACTGGAGCGTCACAAAAAGTGACGTTCCAGTGGTGCAAGGGCCTTGTAAATCTGGCCCTAAGTACGAGAACTGGGAACAGCTCTAGGAACAACCCTACTGCGATGCGATTTTCTTTCCCAGCCTGTTCCGAAGGCAGTCTATCTTCCCTTAGTCTTAGCACCAGCTTTAAGCGTGATCTGCTTTTGAACGGTTTGACCATTTTTCTTTTAAGGATCGACACTTTTCTTCAGTTATTTGTATGGTAACTGGAATCTTTCTGTGACATTGAGAAATGTAAAAAACAACTCTTCTCGCTTTAAAGATGGCTTGAAGGTACCTTTCAGAGTACAACACCCTGCATACAAGGAATCCCTTCATACCTTTGTGACTTATGAAGTCAATGTTATGCAAAGTAGTCTCCGTAATGCAGTATATACGTGCACATTAAGGAAAGCTCTGAAGGCTTTTATTCTATTTTTTGCTTATAGAAAGTTGGCAAACTAGTAAGCAATGCAAAAGGGCGCAAGGTTTCAAAATATTCGTAATTCAGCCTTCATTTGGCTCATATTATCAGGCACAAAATCATGCAATTATTAATATAGGAAAAGACAGCTTTGGAACTTCAATTTATGCATTTCTATCTAACTTCAGATTCATGTTTTCCAATGTAGACAACTAAACCTGCGGTATGTTTTGCGGAAATATTATTCAAATATTGTATTTCTGCCAAAAGGTCGCAGGTTATTTCATAATGTAGACCGATTTTGAAATGTAAGTTAATGACTCGATCTGAGCCCCAAATTCACTGCAGAAAAGAGAAATTCCCTGTAGCTGATCTTCAATGTACCCATCATATTACAACATTAGAGTTTGTATCTAAAACAAATAAAAGGTTTTCTTCTTCTTTTCTTTTAAACGGCCTCGTATCTTGCTCGAACATAAACTGTTAGAGGCCTTCCAGCTGCAGGGATCCCGGTGCAGTCAATACCCTTGAAGCAAGTGTGTCAGTTTCCATTGATGGCAGTTAGAGAAAGAGTGGGCATTCCCACATGTTGCAAAGGAGGGTTTCGGCTGTGAGGGAGGGTTATGGTACCACCCGCCACCTGGCTAAATGTGTGCTATGCCACTGCATCTTTCCATTGAGGGGCAACCTTCAATTTGTGCCATGCAATGGCCATGCATTGCGCTTGAGTAGGCTTCTGACACATTCTGGCACATACACGATGCACTGTGGACCAGTACAAGCCAAAGGCGGAGAAAGCAGACTTGACAGCATATGCAACAAGAATTGGCAAAGCCATTAGGAGCGGCATATAGTAGACTGGGGTGGAATAGAGAGGAGGGACTGGAATGGATTGAGGTAGTGAGTTGGATTGGAGTAGAGTGGAGTGGACTGGATTGGGATAGAGTGAGATGGATTGGAGCTGGTGGACTGGATGGGGTGGATTTGATTCAAGTGGTTTGGATTGAAATGGGGTGAAGTGGTTTGGATTGGGGTGGACTGAAGTGGGTGTACTGGAGTGGTGTGGATTGGAGTGGATGGATTAGATTGGATTGGGGTAGGTGGATTGGGTTGGAGCAATATGACTGGGTTGGGGTGGTTTGGACTGGACTGGATTAGGGTGGGATGGTTTGGAATGGGGTGGAGTGGGTGGACTGACTGGAATGGGGTGGATTGGATTGGACTGGAGGGGGAGTATTAGAGTGGGGTGGATTGGAGAAGGGCGGATTGGGCTGGAGTGGGGTGAATTGGACTACAGCGGGATGGATTGGCTTGAGGGGTGTGGGATGGATAGATTGGATTGAGTGGGTGGACTGAACTGGGGTCAATGAATTGGAGTAGAGTGATGTGGATTGGATTGGTTTATATTGGACAGGATTGGAGTGGAATGTAGTGGGGTGGAATGCATTGGCAAGGGGTGAAGTGGATTGGAATGGATTGGATCGCAGTGCGACAGATGGGATTGCAGTAATGTGGACAGGATTAAGTGTGGTGGATTGGAGTCCATCAGATTAGGGTGGGTGCACTGGATTGAGGTGGGATGGACTGGATTGGGGTAGTGTGGATTGAAGTGGATTGGGTTGTTTTGGGAGGATTAGAGTGAGGTGGAATGGAGTGGGGTGGGGTGGAAGTTTTTAGAGGTGGTAGATTTGATTGGGGTGAATTGGACTGGAGTGAGGTGGACAGAATTTGAGTGTGGTGGATTATGGTGGATTGGGTTGAAGTTAGGTGGATTAAGGTGGTTGGGACTGGAGGTGGGTTAGAGTGATGTGGATTAAGGTGGACTGGAGTGGGATGGATTAAGTTGGACTGGATGGATTGCAGTGGGGTGGGTGTGTGGATTTAGGAATGGAGTGGGGTGGAATGGATTTCAGTGAGTGAAGTGGGTTGGTGGAATGGATTGGAGTGGGGTGGATTGTTTTAGATTTTAGCAGGGCAGATTGGAGTGGGGTGAACAGTTTTACATTGGAGTGGGGCAGATTGCAGTGAGACAGATTGTTTAGGACTGGAGTAGGGTACATTGGAGTGGGACATATTGTTTTGGATTGGAGTGGGATAGTTTGGAGTGGTGAAGATGTGAGTATGGTAAATTGTTTTGGATTGGAGTGGGCCAGATTGGATTGCAGTGAGGGAGATTGTTTTGGATTGGAGTGGGGCAGATTGTTTTGGTTTAGACTGGGGCAGATTGTTTTGGATTGGAGAGGGGCAGATTGTTTTGAATTGAAGTGGGTCATATTGGTTTGACTGAAGTGGTGCAGATTAGAGTGGGGCAGACTGTTTTGAGTTGGAGTGGGGTAGATTGTGGTGGATTGGATTTGAGTCAATGGGACTGTGGTGGAGTAGGGCAGACTGGAGTGCGGCAGATCGTCATGGATTGTTGTGTGGCAGTGTGGAGTGGGGCAGAATGTTTTGGATTGCAGTGGGGCAAATTGGAGGGGATGATTGTTTTGGATTGGAGTAGGGGTAGATTGTTTTGGTTTGGAGTGGGGAAGATTTTATTGGTAGGGGTGGGACAGCTTGTTTTGGATTTGGGTGGGGCAGATTGATTTGGATTGGTGTCGATCAGATTGGAGTGCGGCAGATTGTTTTGGATTGGGGTGAGGCTGACTGTTTTGGAATTAAGTGGTGCAGATTATTTTTCTTGAAGTGGAGTAGATTGCATTAGATTCGAGTGGGGACGATTGTTTTAGATTTGAAAGGCCAGATTGATTTGGATAGGAGTGGGGCAGATTGTAGTTGGGCAGATTTAAGTGGGGAGGATTGAGATGGGATTGATTGTTTTAGACTGGAGTCAGGCAGAATGTTGTAGATTAGAATGGGGCAGATTGTTTTGGATTGGCTTGGAGGCCGACTGGAGTGGGACAGATTGTTTTGGATTGGAGTTGGACAGATTCTTTTGGCAGGCAGATTGCAGTGGTGCAGATTGTAGTGGGACAGATTGGATTGGAGTGGGGCTGGCTGTTTTGAATTGGACTGGGGCAGATTGAAGTAGGGTAGATTGTTTTGGATTGGTATGGGACACACTTTTCTGAACTGGAGGGGGCAGATATTTGGGAGTGGGAAGATTGTTATGGTTTAAAGTGAGGCAGATTTTTTGGACTAGAGTGGGGCAGATTGTTTTAGATTTGAGTGGGTAGTATTGTTTTGGATTGGAGTGGTGCAGATTGGAGTGGGGTAAATTGTGTAGGATTGGAGGGGTAGATTGTGGTGGACTGAATTGAAGTGGAGGGGATTGGGGTGGAGTGGGATGATTGAATTGGGTTAGTTCGGTTTGATTGTAGTGGGGCGGATTGTAGTGGGACGCATCAGAGTGGGGCAGATCAGAAAGGGGCAGTTTGTAAGGAGAGATTGGAGTAGGGTAGGTTGGAGTGAGGCAGATTGTTTTGGATTTGAGTGGGTCAGATTGGAGTGGAGCAAATTGGAATTTGGTATACTGTTTTGAACTGGAGTGAGGAAGATTGGAGTAAGGCAGATTGGTTTGGACTTGAGTAGGGCAGGTTAGAGTGAAACAGATTGTTTTGAATCATTGTATGGCAGAGTGGAGTGCGCAGAGTATTTTGGACAGGAGTAGGGCAGATTAGATTGGGGTAGTTTGAAGCAAGGCATATTGGGGGTGATTCCAACATCGCCGCCCGCCAAGCGGGAACCACCAGAAGACAAAACCGCGGTCAAAAGACCGCGGCGGTCATTCTGACTTTCCCGCTGGGCTGGCGGGCAACCGCCAAAAGCCCGCCCGCCCAGCGGGAAAGCACCAGCAACGAAGAAGCCGGCTCCGAATGGAGCCGGCGGAGTTGCTGGTGTGCGACGGGTGCAGTTGCACCCGTCGCGATTTTCAGTGTCTGCCAAGCAGACACTGAAAATCTCAATGGGGCCCTGTTAGGGGGCCCCTGCAGTGCCCATGCCAGTTGTTTTTTACTGGAGAGGGGCAGATTTTTTTTAATTGGAGTGGGCGGTTGATTGTATCGAAGTGGGGTGGATTGGATTGGAATAGGGTGTGGTGGAATGGATTTTAGTGGGTTGGATTGGAATGGGTTGGGGGGATTGGAATGGAGTGGATTGTACTGGAGTGGGGTGGATTGGACAGGTGTTGTGTATTGAAGTGGGGTGAATTGGGATTTATTGGGGTGGATTTCAATGGGTTGAGGTGAGGTAGATTAGATTAGTCTGGGGCAGACGGGAGTGGGACAGACTGGAATAGGACAGATTGTTTTGGACTGAAGTGAGGCAGAGTGGAGTGGGGCAGATCGTTTTGGATTGAGTGGGCAGATTGGAATGGGCCAGATTGTTTTGGATCGTAGTGGGTCAGATTGCAGTGGGGTAGATTGTTTAGGATTGGAGTGGAGCTAATTGAAGTGGGCAGACTGGGGTGGGTCAGATTGTTTTGGATTGAAGTGGTGCAGATCAGAGGGGGACAGATTGTTTTGTACTGCAATTGGAGCAGATTGTAGTAGGGTAGATTATTTAGGATTGGAGTGGAGCTGATTGGAGTGGGCAGACAGGAGTGGGGCATATTGTTTTGGATTGGAGTGGGGCAGATCAGAGGGGGACAGATTGTTTTGTATCTGCAGTGGAGCAGATTGCAGTGGGGTAGATTGTTTAGGATTGGAGTGGAGCTGATTTGAGTGGGCAGACTGGAGTGGGGCAGATTGTTTTGGATTGGAGTGGGGCAGCTTGTTTTGGATTGGAGGGGGGCAGATTGTTTAGGATTGGAGTAGAGTTCATTGTGGTGGATTGAATTGGAATAGAGTGGATTGAGGTGGAGTGGGGTGGGTTGGATTGGGTGAGGTTGGTTGGATTGTAGTGGGATGGATTGGATAGGGGCAGATGGGAAGGGGTAGACTGGAATGGGGTACGTTGGAGTGGGGCAGATTGTTATGGGTTTGAGTAGGCCAGATTGGAGCAAAGCAGATTGGAGTTGGGTATATTGTTTTGGACTGGAGTGAAGATTGGAGAGAGGCAGATTGTTTTGGATTGTGGTGGGAAGGATTGGAGTGGGAAAGATTGTAGTAAAACAGATTGTTTTTGATTGGAGTGGGGCAGATGGTTATGGAATGGAGTGGGGCCAACTGGCCTGGGGTAGATTGTTTTGGATTGGAGTGGGCAGATTAGTTTGGATTGGAGAGGGGCAGATTGGATTGGAGTAGGGCAGATTGGAGTGAGATAGATTGTTTTAGATTGTAGTGGGGCAGAATGGGGAGGGGCGGATTGTTTTGGAGTGAGGCAGTGTAAGGGTATCAACAATGTGTGCTTACCTGTGAGCCCAAGCTGTCTGATTCCCAGGGACAACATGGACACAACTCCTCATACCCTACCTTCCTGCCTGTGTCTTAATACTTCCTAGAGAAAGCTTGGGTAGCGGCCAGCGAAGAGGGTCTAGTTGCTCGACATTGTTGATGCCCTGGAGCAACTGTCAACCTTTGAAGGAAGGAGAAAAAGAGGAGACAGATTACTTCACCAGGACCTTAATATGTTAATTTCTCCTTGTCTGAGCCTCGTGGTGTCTGAATCCACCCATCCTGCCTGTGATCAACTGCCATGATCATGACGTCCTAGTATTGTGGTTGGTCATGCAAGTGTAGTCGTCCAAGTTGTCTTTTCCAAATGGTCTCTGGGATGCAACAGTATTGAATAGAGGTGCTTGATATAAGACCTGTAACCCAAAACGTATATTACACACTGATCACTTCGTGATTTACATACAACTTAACTTTCACATGTCACTTGTCACTCACTGTCTTTATTGACTGTTGAACTCTGGAATACTTGTACAGCAATGTCCAATGTATTTTCACACCCAGTTAGTTGCACAAGGCAAGTTGTTGCTGTAGGAAAGTACCATCTTGCCTGGCATGTTACCCCCATTTTTCACTGTATATATGTTGTTTTAGTTGTATGTGTCACTGGGACATTGGTAACCCAGGGCCCCAGTGCTCATAAGTGTGCCTGAATGTGTTACCTGTGTAGTGACTAACTGTCTCACTGAGGCTCTGCTAATCAGAACCTCAGTGGTTATGCTCTCTCATTTCTTTCCAAATTGTCACTGACAGGCTAGTGACCATTTTTACTAATTTACATTGGCTTACTGGAACACCCTTATAATTCCCTAGTATATGGTACTGAGGTACCCAGGGTATTGGGGTTCCAGGAGATCCCTATGGGCTGCAGCATTGCTTTTGCCACCCATAGGGAGCTCTGACAATTCTTACACAGGCCTGCCACTGCAGCCTGAGGGAAATAACGTCCACGTTATTTCACAGCCATTTTACACTGCACTTAAGTAACTTATAAGTCACCTATATGTCTAACCTTTACCTGGTAAAGGTTAGGTGCAAAGTTACTTAGTGTGAGGGCCCCCTGGCACTAGCCAAGGTGCCCCCACATTGTTCAGAGCCAATTCACTGAACTTTGTGAGTGCGGGGACACCATTACACGCGTGCACTACATATAGGTCACTACCTATATGTAGCTTCACCATGGTAACTCCGAATATGGCCATGTAACATGTCTATGATCATGGAATTGCCCCCTCTATGCCATCCTGGCATTGTTGGTACAATTCCATGATCCCAGTGGTCTGTAGCACAGACCCTGGTACTGCCAGACTGCCCTTCCTGGGGTTTCTCTGCAGCTGCTGCTGCTGCCAACCCCTCAGACAGGCAGCTGCCCTCCTGGGGTCCAGCCAGGCCTGGCCCAGGATGGCAGAACAAAGAACTTCCTCTGAGAGAGGGTGTAACACCCTCTCCCTTTGGAAAATGGTGTGAAGGCAGGGGAGGAGTAGCCTCCCCCAGCCTCTGGAAATGCTTTGTTGGGCACAGATGTGCCCAATTCTGCATAAGCCAGTCTACACCGGTTCAGGGACCCCTTAGCCCCTGCTCTGGCGCGAAACTGGACAAAGGAAAGGGGAGTGACCACTCCCCTGACCTGCACCTCCCCTGGGAGGTGTCCAGAGCTCCTCCAGTGTGCTCCAGACCTCTGCCATCTTGGAAACAGAGGTGCTGCTGGCACACTGGACTGCTCTGAGTGGCCAGTGCCACCAGGTGACGTCAGAGACTCCTTGTGATAGGCTCCTTCAGGTGTTAGTAGCCTTTCCTCTCTCCTAGGTAGCCAAACCCTCTTTTCTGGCTATTTAGGGTCTCTGTCTCTGGGGAAACTTTAGATAACGAATGCATGAGCTCAGCCGAGTTCCTCTGCATCTCCCTCTTCACCTTCTGATAAGGAATCGACCGCTGACCGCGCTGGAAGCCTGCAAACCTGCAACATAGTAGCAAAGATGACTACTGCAACTCTGTAACGCTGATCCTGCCGCCTTCTCGACTGTTTTCCTGCTTGTGCATGCTGTGGGGGTAGTCTGCCTCCTCTCTGCACCAGAAGCTCCGAAGAAATCTCCCGTGGGTCGACGGAATCTTCCCCCTGCAACCGCAGGCACCAAAAAGCTGCATTACCGGTCCCTTGGGCCTCCTCTCAGCACGACGAGCGAGGTCCCTCGAATCCAGCGACACCGTCCAAGTGACCCCCACAGTCCAGTGACTCTTCAGCCCAAGTTTGGTGGAGGTAAGTCCTTGCCTCACCTCGCTGGGCTGCATTGCTGGGAACTGCGACTTTGCAAGCTACTCCGGCCCCTGTGCACTTCCGGCGGAAATCCTTCGTGCACAGCCAAGCCTGGGTCCACGGCACTCTAACCTGCATTGCACGACTTTCTAAGTTGGTCTCCGGCGACGTGGGACTCCTTTGTGCAACTTCGGCGAGCACCGTTTCACGCATCCTCGTAGTGCCTGTTTCTGGCACTTCTCCGGGTGCTACCTGCTTCAGTGAGGGCTCTTTGTCTTGCTCGACGTCCCCTCTCTCTGCAGGTCCAATTTGCGACCTCCTGGTCCCTCCTGGGCCCCAGCAGCGTCCAAAAACGCCAAACGCACGATTTGCGTGTAGCAAGGCTTGTTGGCGTCCATCCGGCGGGAAAACACTTCTGCACGACTCTCCAAGGCGTGGGGGATCCATCCTCCAAAGGGGAAGTCTCTAGCCCTTGTCGTTCCTGCAGTATTCACAGTTCTTCAGCCTAGTAAGAGCTTCTTTGCACCAACCGCTGGCATTTCTTGGGCATCTGCCCATCTCCGAGCTGCTTGTGACTTTTGGACTTGGTCCCCTTGTTCCACAGGTACCCTCAGTCAGGAATCCATCGTTGTTGCATTGCTGATTTGTGTTTTCCTTGCATTTTCCCTCTAACACGACTATTTTGTCCTTAGGGGAACTTTAGTGCACTTTGCACTCACTTTTCAGGGTCTTGGGGAGGGTTATTTTTCTAACTCTCACTATTTTCTAATAGTCCCAGCGACCCTCTACAAGGTCACATAGGTTTGGGGTCCATTCGTGGTTCGCATTCCACTTCTGGAGTATATGGTTTGTGTTGCCCCTATCCCTATGTTTCCCCATTGCATCCTATTGTAACTATACATTGTTTGCACTGTTTTCTAAGACTATACTGCATATTTTTGCTATTGTGTATATATATCTTGTGTATATTTCCTATCCTCTCACTGAGGGTACACTCTAAGATACTTTGGCATATTGTCATAAAAATAAAGTACCTTTATTTTTAGTATAACTGTGTATTGTGTTTTCTTATGATATTGTGCATATGACACTAAGTGGTACTGTAGTAGCTTCACACGTCTCCTAGTTCAGCCTAAGCTGCTCTGCTAAGCTACCATTATCTATCAGCCTAAGCTGCTAGACACCCTATACACTAATAAGGGATAACTGGGCCTGGTGCAAGGTGCAAGTACCCCTTGGTACTCACTACAAGCCAGTCCAGCCTCCTACAGTTGCCAGTTAGAATACAACATTCAACCACTTAATTAGTTCAGGCTGACTTATGTCTTGTTAGTCTCACAAGGTAGAAGGGCTGGCTTTAGGGCGGTGCGAGCGGTGCGTGCAGCCGCACCGGGTGCTGACCTGAATTAGAGGCCCCTGACCTCAAGCGCAGTCTGTGTTTAGCAATAACTTAGAAATTTGCCATTTAAAAGCAACTGCTGAAAAGTTCCATTTGCGTCCAGCCCTCAAGAAGCAATTAAAATGTCAAGATAACTCTTGTGAATAATGTTCCTGCTAGCAGGGGCGTAGGAGACAACACATTTCTGGGGGGGACAGGGACAGCCTTGGGGACTTTCAATCAACCCTATACAAATCGCTCGTTGTTTACGAACTGCAGGCTCCGATAAATATACACAATCATATATATTGGAAGTGAAATAGGGAGAAAGGAAAGCATGTTTTCACAGTCTGAAAGTATCTTTTATTGTTATTTACATTCACAAAGTAATTAGCTCAAATGTGAAAATAACATGTTGATTAACCTTGCATCTTCATGCACCAAGCAAATCAAAGTAGGAGGGTAAAAAGGAAGCACATACCCTTTGCGCCCCACAACCATCATGCCCTTCGCCTCATGCCAATTGGAACCGCACTGGAGAGATCAAAAGCGATTAGGTACAATAGTTGTAAACTGTGATCGGAAACCATAGTTCTAATAACACTTCTACTCCTGTGTGTGATCTTGGGAAGTTCAGCTCCACATCAGTCATAACTAGGAGCATTTCAACTGAAGAAGCTCTTGGAGTTACAGGCTATATAAACATGGATTCTCTAATCTCTGTATAAACTGCAGTCACTAATTTCTTTAGAAACGGCTGTTTGTAATGCACCAAGTCACAGCGTGTACAGGGAGTGCAGAATTATTAGGCAAATGAGTATTTTGACCACATCATCCTCTTTATGCATGTTGTCTTACTCCAATCTGTATAGGCTCGAAAGCCTACTACCAATTAAGCATATTAGGTGATGTGCATCTCTGTAATGAGAAGGGGTGTGGTCTAATGACATCAACACCCTATATCAGGTGTGCATAATTATTAGGCAACTTCCTTTCCTTTGGCAAAATGGGTCAAAAGAAGGACTTGACAGGCTCAGAAAAGTCAAAAATAGTGAGATATCTTGCAGAGGGATGCAGCACTCTTAAAATTGCAAAGCTTCTGAAGCGTGATCATCGAACAATCTAGCGTTTCATTCAAAATAGTCAACAGGGTCGCAAGAAGCGTGTGGAAAAACCAAGGCGCAAAATAACTGCCCATGAACTGAGAAAAGTCAAGCGTGCAGCTGCCACGATGCCACCTGCCACCAGTTTGGCCATATTTCAGAGCTGCAACATCACTGGAGTGCCCAAAAGCACAAGGTGTGCAATACTCAGAGACATGGCCAAGGTAAGAAAGGCTGAAAGACGACCACCACTGAACAAGACACACAAGCTGAAACGTCAAGACTGGGCCAATAAATATCTCAAGACTGATTTTTCTAAGGTTTTATGGACTGATGAAATGAGAGTGAGTCTTGATGGGCCAGATGGATGGGCCCGTGGCTGGATTGGTAAAGGGCAGAGAGCTCCAGTCCGACTCAGACGCCAGCAAGGTGGAGGTGGAGTACTGGTTTGGGCTGGTATCATCAAAGATGAGCTTGTGGGGCCTTTTCGGGTTGAGGATGGAGTCAAGCTCAACTCCCAGTCCTACTGCCAGTTCCTGGAAGACACCTTCTTCAAGCAGTGGTACAGGAAGAAGTCTGCATCCTTCAAGAAAAACATGATTTTCATGCAGGACAATGCTCCATCACACGCGTCCAAGTACTCCACAGCGTGGCTGGCAAGAAAGGGTATAAAAGAAGGAAATCTAATGACATGGCCTCCTTGTTCACCTGATCTGAACCCCATTGAGAACCTGTGGTCCATCATCAAATGTGAGATTTACAAGGAGAAAAAACAGTACACCTCTCTGAACAGTGTCTGGGAGGCTGTGGTTGCTGCTGCACGCTATGTTGATGGTGAACAGATCAAAACACTGACAGAATCCATGGATGGCAGGCTTTTGAGTGTCCTTGCAAAGAAAGGTGGCTATATTGGTCACTGATTTGTTTTTGTTTTGTTTTTGAATGTCAGAAATGTATATTTGTGAATGTTGAGATGTTATATTGGTTTCACTGGTAATAATAAATAATTGAAATGGGTATATATTTTTTTTTGTTAAGTTGCCTAATAATTATGCACAGTAATAGTCACCTGCACACACAGATATCCCCCTAACATAGCTAAAACTAAAAACAAACTAAAAACTACTTCCAAAAATATTCAGCTTTGATATTAATGAGTTTTTTGGGTTCATTGAGAACATGGTTGTTGTTCAATAATAAAATGAATCCTCAAAAATACAACTTGCCTAATAATTCTGCACTCCCTGTAAAGAAAAGAGATTCACTGATTATAAAGAAAAGACATCAGAAAATAACTATGATAGGGTTATTACAGTCGAGTTCTGACATTACAATGCCTTCTGCCAGAGCTAGCAGCCAAGGTAAAAGGCAGATCAGGTCACAGAGCATAATTAATAAAGCTGTTTAAAGCAAAAAATGGAATGCTGCTTTTCTTTCTTCTGCTCTACTTTAATAGCTTGGAATGACAGAAGCTATGCACTAAGGTTTTAAGTGGTTTGTGGGAAAGTTGCTGGTGTGACCATGTATTATATGGAGTAAAATATCCCATGTGTACATAAGGATATTGCAAGTCACCTTAAAGTTCATACCTTATAAACAAGCATTGGCAAAGCCAATAAGTCTCCCCTATGCAAGTTCTATTGCCTTTGCCAACGTGTTTTAGCCATGCTGTACACTAGTGAGACTATGCTGTACACTAGTGAGACTACTATTCAGCATGGCTCAAAGTAAATGGCCTAAAGGAGAATGATGTGTCATCGACTGGTGTGCCGTAGTATCATGGAGTAAGTAGAGTGTCCTAGAATGGAGCAGTAAACTTAACTTTAAAGGAACAGGGGTCCCTTAAAAATAAATGCAACACCACTCCCATAAACAATGATGTTAACGTAGTATGCAAATGGAATGTTTTATGCATTTATTCAATCAAAATATAAAAGATCAAATGTAGTGGGAAAACATCAACAGGGGAAATCGAGAAAGACTGGTATTCGGGCATTACACAAGTTATCTGGATGACCCAATGTCGCCAATTACAAGAAAAATGTAAAAAGTAACCTATATAGTACAGTGGTTTGGAGGAGGCTGGCCTGGTTTGTAGTGGGTACCTATGGTACTTACACCTTATACCACGTCCAGTTATCCCTTATTAGTGAAATGTAGGCACTGTCTAGATGCCAGGCTCTATAGGGGTTGCTGTAGCCAAGGCTTATCTAGGAGACATGCAAAGCTCATGCAATACCACTGTAGTCACACAGTACTCACACACATGAAAGAAAATACTCAGTGTTACAAAAATAAAGTTACTTTATTTTAGTGACACAAATGCCAAAAATACCATAGAGACTATACTCCCTTAGGAGGTAAGTAGTACACCAATTATATACACAAGTATGCAGCAATAGCAATAAAAACAGTTAGAAAACAGTGCAATTAGTGAAAATCACAATGGTTTGAAATGGGCCTAGGGGAAACACAAACTATGTACTAAGAAAGTGGAATATGAATGTCGGTTTCCCACCTAGGCAAGTGTGGTGTGTAGAGGGGCGCTGGGAGTATTAGCAAAACACCAAAGGTAAGTAATAGAACCCACCTCAGAGCCCAGGAAAGCAGGAGTAAATCACAGTAACTTTCCTAGAACACACAAGAAAACGAGAAAGAAGATAATGCAAGAACCAGAAGATACTTCAAGACACAAAGGGTGGATTCCTGGACCTAAAGACCTGTGGAAGAATGGGACTAAGTCCAAGAAGCACAGAATGGTCCAGGGAGGACAGGAGCCCTAGCTAACCCGAATCAAGGTACAAAAGAAGAACCACTGGTGAAGAACAAACAGTCAGTACTGCACCCAAGAAGATGGATGCGGGTTCGTGGTTGGTGCAGATGATATCCCACGCCGGATGTATGATTGTAGTCTTGTTTGCATCGCTGGATTCCACCAACAAGCCTTGGTACAGGCAAAGCTCATGGTTAGCGGAAAATGGCACTGCCCGGGACCAGGAGGGACCTGGTGGACTCTACCCAGGAGGAGGAGTCAGAGGGGGCTCTCAGCAACTCAGAGAGCCCACAGAATACCAGCCAGTACTCAGGAGTCCCCCAGCACGGGGACAAAGGAGTTGCAAAAGGAGGCCCACGCAGCACAAAAACACAGGATCCCACGCCGCCAGAGAACCACTCAGGAAGCTGTGCATCTCAGGAAGGAGTGCCGGGGGCCAGAGCTACATTGTGCACAAAGAATTTCATAGAAGGATGCCACACGCCTTGGCAACTGAAAAACACGTGGTGCACGGGGTACTGTCTTGCGTGAGAAGGCAAGCTCTTACCTCCACCAAAGTTGGACAGTAGGACGTCAGGACCATCGGGACCACTTCAGTCTACCACCTGTGATGCAGGATCCATGCAACTCGTCAGGAGAGGGGACACATGCAGATGGTCATCGTTGCAGAGAGATGCCTGCTGAAGCAGGGGAGTGACTCCTTCACTCCAAGGGAGATTCGTTCATTCTTCTGGTGCAGACTGAAGACAGGCTGTCCTCTGAGGATGCACAACCGGGAAAATGCTGCAGTTGCTGGCAGGAGTTGAAGTTACAATGTTCTAGAAGTCGTCTTTGCTTCGTCGTTGCAGTTTGTGGAGTTCCTGGAGGGTCCAGATGCAGTTTCTTCGGTGAGAAGGTGAAGTAAAGGATGTGGAGGATTCCTGCTGGAGTCTTGCAATCTGAATTTGAAGAACCTCCCAAAGGAGAGACCCTAAATAGCCCTGAAAGGGGGATTGGTCAGCTAAACAGGTAAGCACCTATCAGGGGACGGCTCTGACACCACCTGCTGGCACTGGCCACTCAGATGCTCCCAGATTTCTCCGCTAACTTGGAATCCAAGATGGCAAAACCCAGGGACCCTCTGGAGGAGCTCTGAGCACCACACCTGGGGTGGTGATGGACAGGGGAGTGGTCACTCCCCTTTCCTTTGTCAAGTTTCGTGCCAGAGCAGGGACTGGGGGTACCTGAACCGGTGTAGACTGGATTATGTAAGGAGGGCACCAAATGTGCCCTTCAAAGCATTTCCAGTGGCCTGGGGAAGGAAGCTACCCCTTCCAAGCCTATTTCCAAAGGGAGAGGGTGTAACACCCATCCCCCAAAGGAAATCCTTTGTTCTGCCTTCCTGGGCTTGAGCTTCTCAAGCAACAGGAGGGCAGAAACCTGTCTGAGAGGTGGCAGCAGCTGGGGCTGCCTGGAAAACCTCAGAAGGCTGGAATGGCAATACTGGGGGTCCTCTAAGGAGCCCCCAGAGTGCATGAAATCATACAACCAATGCTTTAAAAAGCCTTGGGGTATGATTCCAACATGTTTGATGCCAAACATACCTATGTTCGGAGTTACCATTATGTAGCTGGGAATAGGGAGTGACCTATTTCCAGTACACGTGTAAAATGGCATCCCGCACTCCTGAAGTTTGGGAAAATGGTCCTGGAGGTCGTGGGGCAACCTCTGCTAGTGCAGGGGTGCACTCACACACAGGTACTCTGCACCCTGCCCTCAGGGCTCGAGGGCCTGCTTTAGGGGTGACTTATAAGTGACCTTCAGAAGCCTTTGCAAGGGCTCCCTATGGGTGGCAAAAGAAATGCTGCAGCCCATAGGGATCTCCTGGAACCCCAATGCTCTGGGTACCCAAGTACCATATAAATACCATATAATAGTGACTTATAAGGGGGCACCAGTATGCCAATCTTGGGTGAAATACTGGGTTACCAGTATGCAACAACCATAATTTAAGGGAGAGAGCATAACTACTGGGGTCCTGATTAGCAGGATCCCAGTAGACACACTCAAACACACTGGCAAACAGGCCAAATGTGGGGGTAACCAAGCTAGAAAGAGGCTACTTTCCTACAAGGTTAGCATCCACAATAATGATTTACAAGCTTTTATACACCCACTTTTACATGAATGACTTAAATAGTGAATCAAGAAGTCATTAGCTCATACTACCTATGCTTATGCCAACTTATGTGCAATATCACAAATTCAAGTCAATGTACTTTGGCCGACGATATTTCGATCCCCTAGACAAGTATCAGGATCATCCTAAGCCTTCGTTTAGCTTGAGTTAAAAGGGTTACAGAGTGCTTGTAACCAAAACGCCGAAGATAAATCTGACTCATGTCTCATATGAGTGTAGGAGGCTGGACTGGCTTGTAGTGAGTACCAAGGGGTACTTGCACCAGGCCCAGTTATCCCTTATTAGTGTATAGGGTGTCTAGCAGCATAGGCTGATAAATAATGATAGCTTAGCAGAGCAGCTTAGGCTGAACTAGGAGACGAGTGAAGCTCCTACAGTACCACTAGTGTCATATGCACAATATCATAAGAAAACACAATACACAGATATACTAAAAATAAAGGTACTTTATTTTTATGACAATATGCCAAAGTATCTCAGAGTGTACCCTCAGTATGAGGATAGCAAATATACACAAGATATATGTACACAATACCAAAATATGCAGTAATAGTATTAGAAAACAGTGCAAACAATGTATAGTTACAATAGGATGCAATGGGGACACATAGGGATAGGGGCAACACAAACCATTTACTCCAAAAGTGGAATGCGAACCACGAATGGACCCCAAACCTATGTGACCTTGTAGAGGGTCGCTGGGACTGTAAGAAAACAGTTAGGGTTAGAAAAATAGCCCACCCCAAGACCCTGAAAAGTGAGTGCAAAGTGCACTAAAGTTCCCCAAAGGACATAGAAGTCGTTATAGGGGAATTCTGCAGGAAAGACACAAACCAGCAATGCAACAACGATGGATTTCCAGTCGAGGGTACCTGTGGAACAAGAGGACCAAGTCCAAAAGTCACAAGCAAGTCGGAGATGGGCAGATGCCCAGGAAATGCCAGCTGTGGGTGCAAAGAAGCTGCTACTGGACAGTAGAAGCTGAAGGTTCTGCAGGAACGACAAGGGCTAGAGACTTCCCCTTTGGAGGATGGATCCCCCACGCCGTGGAGAGTCGTGCAGAAGTGTTTTCCTGAAGAAAGACTGCCAACAAGCCTTGCTAGCTGCAAATCATGCGGTAAGGGTTTTTGGATGCTGCTGTGGCCCAGGAGGGACCAGGATGTTGCCAATTGTGTCGGGGACAGAGGGGGCGCCGAGCAAGACAAGGAGTCCTCTCAGCAGCAGGCAGCACCCGCAGAAGTGCCCGAAACAGGCACTACGAAGATGCGTGAAACGGTGCTCACCCGAAGTCGCACAAAGGAGTCCCACGTTGCCGGAGGACAACTTAGGAGGTCGTGCAATGCAGGTTAGAGTGCCGTGGACCCAGGCTGGACTGTGCACAAAAGATTTCCGCCGGAAGTGCACGGAGGCTGGAGTAGCTGCAAAAGTCGTGGTTCCCAGCAATGCAGTCTGGCGTGGGGAGGCAAGGACTTACCTCCACCAAACTTGGACTGAAGAGTCACTGGACTGTGGGAGTCACTTGGACAGAGTTGCTGGATTCAAGGGACCTCGCTCGTCGTGCTGAGAGGAGACCCAGGGGACCGGTGATGCAGTTCTTAGGTGCCTGCGATTGCAGGGGGACGATTCCGTCGACCCACGGAAGATTTCTTCGGAGCTTCTAGTGCAGAGAGGAGGCAGACTACCCCCTCAGCATGCACCACCAGGAAAACAGTCGAGAAGGCGGCAGGATCAGCGTTACAGAGTTGCAGTAGTCGTCTTTGCTACTTTGTTGCAGTTTTGCAGGCTTCCAGTGCGGTCAGCAGTCGATTCCTTGGCAGAAGGTGAAGAGAGAGATGCAGAGGAACTCGGATGAGCTCTTGCATTCGTTATCTAAAGAATCCCCAGAGACAGAGACCCTAAATAGCTACCTAGGAGAGAGGATAGGCTAGCAACACCTGAAGGAGCCTATCAGAAGGAGTCTCTGACGTCACCTGGTGGCACTGGCCACTCAGAGCAGTCCAGTGTGCCAGCAGCACCTCTGTTTCCAAGATGGCAGAGGTCTGGAGCACACTGCAGGAGCTCTGGGCACCTCCCAGGGGAGGTGCAGGTCAGGGGAGTGGTCACTCCCCTTTCCTTTGTCCAGTTTCGCGCCAGAGCAGGGCTAAGGGGTCCCTGAACCGGTGTAGACTGGCTTATGCAGAAATGGGCACCATGTGTGCCCATGAAAGCATTTCCAGAGGCTGGGGAGGCTACTCCTCCCCTGCCTTCACACCATTTTCCAAAGGGAGAGGGTGTAACACCCTCTCTCAGAGGAAGTCCTTTGTTCTGCCATCCTGGGCCAAGCCTGGCTGGACCCCAGGAGGGCAGAAACCTGTCTGAGGGGTTGGCAGCAGCAGCAGCTGCAGTGAAACCCCAGGAAAGGCAGTTTGGTAGTACCAGGGTCTGTGCTACAGACCACTGGGATCATGGGATTGTGCCAACTATGCCAGGATGGCATAGAAGGGGCAATTCCATGATCATAGACATGTTACATGGCCATATTCGGAGTTACCATTGTGAAGCTACATATAGGTAGTGACCTATATGTAGTGCACGCGTGTAATGGTGTCCCCGCACTCACAAAGTCCGGGGAATTGGCCCTGAACAATGTGGGGGCACCTTGGCTAGTGCCAGGGTGCCCTCACACTAAGTAACTTTGCACCTAACCTTTACCAGGTAAAGGTTAGACATATAGGTGACTTATAAGTTACTTAAGTGCAGTGTAAAATGGCTGTGAAATAACGTGGACGTTATTTCACTCAGGCTGCAATGGCAGGCCTGTGTAAGAATTGTCAGAGCTCCCTATGGGTGGCAAAAGAAATGCTGCAGCCCATAGGGATCTCCTGGAACCCCAATACCCTGGGTACCTCAGTACCATATACTAGGGAATTATAAGGGTGTTCCAGTAAGCCAATGTAAATTGGTAAAATTTGTCACTAGCCTGTTAGTGACAACTTGAAAGAAATGAGAGAGCATAACCACTGAGGTTCTGGTTAGCAGAGCCTCAGTGAGACAGTTAGTCATAACACAGGTAACACATTCAGGCACACTTATGAGCACTGGGGCCCTGGCTGGCAGGGTCCCAGTGACACATACAACTAAAACAACATATATACAGTGAAAGATGGGGGTAACATGCCAGGCAAGATGGTACTTTCCTACACACCCCCCCCCCCCCCAAACGAAGGACAATAAGACTAGCCATGACCTGATGAGTCTTCATTGTCTAAGTGGAAATATCTGGAGAGTCCATCTGCATTGGAGTGGCTACTCCCAGGTCTATGTTCCACTGTATAGTCCATTCCCTGTAAGGATATGGACCACCTCAACAATTTAGGATTTTCACCTTTCATTTGTTTTAGCCAAAGTAGAGGTTTGTGGTCTGTCTGAACAATGAAGTGAGTGCCAAACAGGTATGGCCTCAACTTCTTCAGTGCCCAGACCACAGCAAAGGCCTCCCTCTCTATGGCAGACCAACGCTTTTCTCTAGGGGTCAACCTCCTACTAATAAAAGCAACAGGTTGATCCTGGCCCTCAGAATTAAGTTGTGATAGGACTGCCCCCACTCCTAATTCAGATGCATCAGTTTGGACATAGAGTTTGTTAGAGTAACAAGGGCTTTTCAGGACAGGTGCAGAGCACATGGCCTGCTTCAGCTCCTCAAAAGCTTTCTGACAGTTTGCTGTCCATAATACCTTTTTAGGCATTTTCTTGGATGTGAGGTCATTAAGAGGGGCTGCAATGGAGCCATAGTTCTTAATGAACCTCCTGTAATACCCAGTGAGGCCTAGGAAGGCTCTCACCTGAGTCTGAGTAGTAGGGGGAACCCAATCTATAATAGTTTGGATTTTCCCCTGAAGTGGTGCAATCTGTTCCCCACCAACAAGGTGTCCCAGATAAACCACCTTCCCCTGCCCTATCTGGCACTTTGAAACCTTGATAGTGAGGCCTGCCTTTTGTAGGGCCTCCAAAACATTCCATAGGTGGACCAGGTGATCATCCCAGCTGGAGCTAAAGACAGCTATATCGTCCAAATATGCTGCACTAAAAGCTTCCAGCCCTTGCAGGACTGTGTTCACCAACCTCTGAAAAGTGGCAGGTGCATTTTTCAATCCAAAAGGCATTACTGTAAATTGGTAATGGCCTCCAATGGTTGAAAATGCAGTTTTAGGTTTAGCATCTTCTGATAATTTAATCTGCCAATACCCTGCAGTCAAATCAAAAGTGCTTAGATACTTGGCAGATGCCAGTGTATCTATGAGCTCATCTGCCCTGGGTATAGGGTGAGCATCAGTTTTGGTTACCTGGTTGAGACCTCTGTAGTCTACACAAAACCACATTTCCTTCTTTCCATCCTTGGAATGAGGTTTTGGTACAAGTACCACAGGAGAAGCTCATGGACTTTCAGAGTGCTCAACCTCTCCCAGTTCTAACATTTTCTGCACCTCTTGCTTTATGCAGTCCCTGACATGGTCAGGCTGCCTTTAGATCTTACTTTTGACAGGCAAGCTGTCTCCAGTATCTATAGTGTGCTCACACCAAGAAGTGGTACCTGGCACCGTAGAGAAGAGTTCAGAAAACTGACCCAGGAGATTTATGCAATGGTCTTTCTGCTCAGCAGTAAGACAATCAGCCAAAACTACACCTTCCACTAGAGCATCTTGTTCTGTGGAAGAAAAGAGATCAGGTAGAGGATCACTGTCTTCTTCCTGTCCCTCATCAGTTGCCATGAGCAGGGTGAGATCAGCCCTGTCATAGTAGGGTTTCAGACGATTGACATGGAGCACCCTAAGGGGACTCCTGGCAGTGCCTAAGTCAACTAAGTAGGTGACTTCACCCTTTTTTTCAACAATTGTGTGGGGTCCACTCCATTTATCTTGGAGTGCTCTTGGGGCCACAGGATCCAAGACCCACACTTTCTGCCCTGGTTTGTACTGAACCAAAACAGCCTTCTGGTCATGCCATTGCTTTTGGAGCTCTTGGCTGGCCTGAAGGTTTTTACTGGCCTTTTTCATGTACTCAGCCATCCTTGATCTGAGGCCAAGAACATAATCCACAATATCTTGCTTTGGAGCTTTTAAAGGTTGTTCCCAACCCTCCTTGACAAGTGTTAGTGGACCACTAACAGGGTGTCCAAAGAGGAGTTCAAAGGGGCTGAAGCCCACTCCTTTCTGGGGTACCTCCCTGTAGGCAAAAAGGAGGCATGGTAACAGGATATCCCATCTCCTGCGGAGTTTTTCAGGGAGACCCATAATCATGCCTTTGAGAGTTTTGATAAATCTCTCCACCAGTCCATTGGTTTGTGGATGATAGGGTGTAGTGAACTTGTAAGTCACACCACACTCCTTCCACATGGCCTTTAAGTAAGCAGACATGAAATTGCTTCCCCTGTCTGATACCACCTCTTTTGGGAAGCCCACCCTGGAAAATATTCCCAGGAGGGCCTTTGCCACTGCAAGTGCTGTGGTGGTCCTTAGAGGAATTGCTTCAGGATATCTTGTGGCATGGTCCACTACCACCAAGATAAACCTATTGCCTGAAGCAGTAGGAGGGTCAAGGGGGCCAACTATGTCAACCCCTACCCTTTCAAAGGGAATCCCAACCACAGGCAGTGGAATAAGGGGTGCCTTTGGAGTGCCACCTGTCTTGCCACTGGCTTGACAGGTTTCACAGGACTTACAAAATTATTTTGTGTCCTCTGACATTCTAGGCCAATGAAACAAGGGAACAAGTCTGTCCCAAGTTTTCATTTGTCCCAAATGTCCAGCTAGGGGAATGTCGTGGGCTAGAGTTAGGAGGAACTTTCTGTACTCCTGAGGAATCACTAACCTCCTGGCAGTTCCAGGTTTAGGATCCCTTGCTTCAGTGTACAAGAGGTTGTCCTCCCAGTAAACTCTGTGAGAGTCACGGACATCCCCTTTAGCCTGTTTGACAGCTTGCTGTCTTAGATCCTCTAGTGTGGGACAGGTGTGCTGTGCCACACTCAGCTCCTCCCTGGCAGGCCCCCCTTCACCCAAAAGCTCAGCAGTGTCTGCTTCCAGCTCCTCTGGTGTAGGTTCTGCACAGGGTGGAAATTCTTCTTCCTCAGAATTAGAATCCACTGTAGAGGGAGGGATAGTAGGAAGTGTTTTACTTCTACTAGCCCTAGCTTTAGGGAGCACTTGGTCCATTGTTCCAGGATCCAAGTTTCCCTGTCCTTTTTGCTTTTTGGCCTGAGCCCTGGTTAAAGCAAAAATATGCCCTGGGATGCCCAGCATTGCTGCATGGGCCTCCAACTCCACATCTGACCAAGCTGATGTCTCCAAATCATTTCCTAGTAGACAGTCTACAGGTAAATCTGAGGCTACCACAACTTTCTTTGGACCAGTAACCCCCCCCCCCCCCCCCAGTTGAGATTTACAACAGCCATGGGGTGGCTAAGTGTGTTGTTGTGAGCATCGGTTACTTGGTACTGGTGACCAAGTAGGTGTTGTTCAGGGTGGACCAGTTTCTCTATCACCATTGTGACACTGGCACCTGTGTCCCTGTAGGCCTGAACCTCAACACCATTTATTAGGGGTAGCTGCTTGTACTTATCCATATTAAGGGGACAAGCAACTAAGGTGGCTAAATCAATAGCCCCCTCAGAGACTAACACAGCCTCTGTGGTCTCCCTAACAAGACCAACCCCAACTAAGTTACCAAAAGTGAGCCCAGCTACTCCCTTGGATTGGCTATTAGTAGGCTTGCTCCCACCACCACTGCTATTAGTAGGGACACTAGGTGTAGCAGTAGGGGTTGTGGTGGTAGGAGGCTTGGTGCTTTTCTTTGGACAACTGGGATCTGTTGTCCAATGGCCTTTTATTTTACATAAATAGCACCATGGTTTCTTTTCTTTGTTTTGATTAGAAGAGGATTTGGGCCCACCACCCCCACCAGAGTGTTTTTGTGGGCCTGATGAAGACTCATGTTTAGATTTGTCCCCACCCTTGTCAGAAGACTTACCATCCTTCTTCTTGTTGCCATCTTTGTCACCCCCTGTATGAACTTTTCTGTTCACCCTTGTTCTGACCCATTTGTCTGCCTTCTTTCCCAATTCTTGGGGAGAGGTCAGATCAGAGTCCACCAAGTACTGGTGCAACAAATCAGACACACAATTATTAAGAATATGCTCTCTCAGGATCAAGTTATACAGGCAGTCATAATCAGTAACTTTACTGCCATGTAACCACCCCTCCAAGGCCTTCACTGAATGGTCAATGAAATCAACCCAGTCTTGTGAAGACTCATTTTTGGTCTCTCTGAACTTTATCCTGTATTGTTCAGTGGTTAAGCCATAACCATCCAGGAGTGCATTCTTAAGAACTTTGTAATCATTGGCTTCACTTTCTTTCACAGTAAGGAGCCTATCCCTACCTTTTCCACTAAATGATAGCCATGGGATGGCAGCCCACTGCCTTTGAGGGACATCCTGTACAGCACAGGCCCTCTCAAGTGCAGCAAACCACTTGTTAATGTCATCCCCCTCCTTGTAAGGGGGAACTATCTTGTGCAGATTCCTGGAATCATGCTCTTTTGCAGGATGACTATGGGGAATACTGCTGCTGCCACCATGGGTTTCTAAACCCAATTTCTGTCTCTCCTTCTCTACTTCTAAGGTCTATCTATCCAAATCCAGCTGTTGCTTCTTGAGCTTCAGTCTGGTTTGTTCCACTCTCAATCTATTGAGCTCCCTTTCTAACAATCTGTCATCAGGGTGAGTGGGAGGGACATGCCTTGAAACAGAAGTATGATGAGAATGGACAGAAGGAGACCTATTCCTTACAGAAGGCACCCTAACAGCTTGGTTAACAGAAACATCACTTCTACTGTGGTGAGAAGGAATACTCTTGCTATGATGTGAGACAACACTATCTGTATGGTGTGACTCAACCTCAGTACCAACTATGCTAGACTGTCTAGTAATGGGCAGGCTATGAAGTTTCTTTCCTGAATCTTTTCCTAGGGGAGTCCCTCGATCAGATTGGGAACCATTAGCTACTTTTTCAACAGATGGGGCCTTTTGGCCTTATCTTGTTCTCTAAGCATGTTAAGCAATAATTCCAAGGAAGGATTCTTCCCTACACTCAAACCTCTTTCTACACAGAGACTCCTTGCTCCTTTCCAGCTAAAGTGATCATATGCAAGTTTGGCCAGATCACCAGTTTGGCCTGTACAAGACATTTTAGAAAGAGTTTAAGTGACAGAAAAAAAGAGAAAAAGTTTTTCAGAACTTTTAGAAAGACAGGAAAAAATACTTTAAAAACTTTTAAAGAACTTTTTGAAAGTTTAGAAGTACTTTTCAGCACATTAGAAAAAAGGTGAGAAAAGAAATGCAAAACTTTTTGGTTAGGTGTACGTACACTGAACTTGTTTTGTATATTTTTCTCTTATGAAAAGTACACTGACAAAAGTGGTAAGTAGTCTCAAAGCACTTATCCCACCACTGCACAACCAATGTAGGAGGCTGGACTGGCTTGTAGTGAGTACCAAGGGGTATTTGCGCCTTGCACCAAGCCCAGTTATCCCTTATTAGTGTATAGGGTGTCTAGCAGCATAGGCTGATAGATAATGGTAGCTTAGCAGAGCAGCTTAGGCTGAACTAGGAGACGAGTGAAGCTCCTACAGTACCACTAGTGTCATATGCACAATATCATAAGAAAACACAATACACAGATATACTAAAAATAAAGGTACTTTATTTTTATGACAATATGCCAAAGTATCTCAGAGTGTACCCTCAGTATGAGGATAGCAAATATACACAAGATATATGTACACAATACCAAAATATGTAGTAATAGTATTAGAAAACAGTGCAAACAATGTATAGTTACAATAGGATACAATGGGGACACATAGGGATAGGGGCAACACAAACCATTTACTCCAAAAGTGGAATGCGAACCACGAATGGACGCCAAACCTATGTGACCTTGTAGAGGGTCCCTGGGACTGTAAGAAAACAGTTACGGTTAGAAAAATAGCCCACCCCAAGACCCTGAAAAGTGAGTGCAAAGTGCACTAAAGTTCCCCAAAGGACATAGAAGTCGTGATAGGGGAATTCTGCAGGAAAGACACAAACCAGCAATGCAACGACAATGGATTTCCAGTCGAGGGTACCTGTGGAACAAGGGGACCAAGTCCAAAAGTCACAAGCAAGTCGGAGATGGGCAGATGACAAGGAAATGCCAGCTGTGGGTGCAAAGAAGCTGCTACTGGACAGTAGAAGCTGAAGGTTCTGCAGGAACGACAAGGGCTAGAGACTTCCCCTTTGGAGGATGGATCCCCCACGCCATGGAGAGTCGTGCAGAAGTGTTTTCCTGAAGAAAAACCACCAACAAGCCTTGCTAGCTGCAAATCGTGCTGTAAGGGTTTTTGGATGCTGCTGTGGCCCAGGAGGGACCAGGATGTCGCCAATTGCGTCTGGGGACAGAGGGGGCGTCGAGAAAGACAAGGAGTCTTCTCAGCAGCAGGCAGCACCCGCAGAAGTGCCCGAAACAGGCACTACAAAGATGCGTGAAACGGTGCTCACCCGAAGTCGCACAAAGGAGTCCCACGTCGCCGGAGGACAACTTAGGAGGTCGTGCAATGCAGGTTAGAGTGCCGTGGACCCAGGCTGGACTGTGCACAAAGGATTTCCGCCGGAAGTGCACGGAGGCCGGAGTAGCTGCAAAAGTCGCGGTTCCCAGCAATGCAGTCTGGCGTGGGGAGGCAAGGACTTACCTCCACCAAACTTGGACTGAAGAGTCATTGGACTGTGGGAGTCACTTGGACAGAGTTGCTGGATTCAAGGGACCTCGCTCGTCGTGCTGAGAGGAGACCCAGGGGACCGGTGATGCAGTTCTTTGGTGCCTGCGGTTGCAGGGGGACGATTCCGTCGACCCACAGGAGATTTCTTTGGAGCTTCTAGTGCAGAGAGGAGGCAGACTACCCCCACAGCATGCACCACCAGGAAAACAGTAGAGAAGGCAGCAGGATCAGCGTTACAGAGTTGCAGTAGTCGTCTTTGGTACTTTGTTGCAGTTTTGCAGGCTTCCAGCGCGGTCAGCAGTCGATTCCTTGGCAGAAGGTGAAGAGAGAGATGCAGAGGAACTCGGATGAGCTCTTGCATTCGTTATCTAAAGAATCCCCAGAGACAGAGACCCTAAATAGCCAGAAAAGAGGGTTTGGCTACCTAGGAGAGAGGATAGGCTAGCAACACCTGAAGGAGCCTATCAGAAGGAGTCTCTGACGTCACCTGGTGGCACTGGCCACTCAGAGCAGTCCAGTGTGCCAGCAGCACCTCTGTTTCCAAGATGGCAGAGGTCTGGAGCACACTGGAGGAGCTCTGGGCACCTCCCAGGGGAGGTGCAGGTCAGGGGAGTGGTCACTCCCCTTTCCTTTGTCCAGTTTCGCGCCAGAGCAGGGCTAAGGGGTCTCTGAACCGGTGTAGACTGGCTTATGCAGAAATGGGCACCATGTGTGCCCATGAAAGCATTTCCAGAGGCTGGGGGAGGCTACTCCTCCCCTGCCTTCACACCATTTTCCAAAGGGAGAGGGTGTAACACCCTCTCTCAGAGGAAGTCCTTTGTTCTGCCATCCTAGGCCAAGCCTGGCTGGACCCCAGGAGGGCTGAAACCTGTCTGAGGGGTTGGCAGCAGCAGCAGCTGCAGTGAAACCCCAGGGAAGGCAGTTTGGCAGTACCAGGGTCTGTGCTACAGACCACTGGGATCATGGGATTGTGCCAACTATGCCAGGCTGGCATAGAGGGGGCAATTCCATGATCATAGACATGTTACATGGCCATATTCGGAGTTACCATTGTGAAGCTACATATAGGTAGTGACCTATATGTAGTGCACGCGTGTAATGGTGTCCCCGCACTCACAAAGTCCGGGGAATTGGCCCTGAACAATGTGGGGGCACCTTGGCTAGTGCCAGGGTGCCCTCACACTAAGTAACTTTGCACCTAACCTTTACCAGGTAAAGGTTAGACATATAAGTGACTTATAAGTTACTTAAGTGCAGTGTAAAATGGCTGTGAAATAACGTGGACGTTATTTCACTCAGGCTGCAATGGCAGGCCTGTGTAAGAATTGTCAGAGCTCCCTATGGGTGGCAAAAGAAATGCTGCAGCCCATAGGGATCTCCTGGAACCCCAATACCCTGGGTACCTCAGTACCATATACTAGGGAATTATAAGGGTGTTCCAGTAAGCCAATGTAAATTGGTAAAATTGGTCACTAACCTGTTAGTGACAATTTGAAAGAAATGAGAGAGCATAACCACTGAGGTTCTGGTTAGCAGAGCCTCAGTGAGACAGTTAGTCATAACATAGGTAACACATTCAGGCACACTTATGAGCACTGGGGCCCTGGCTGGCAGGGTCCCAGTGACACATGCAACTAAAACAACATACATACAGTGAAAAATGGGGGTAACATGCCAGGCAAGATGGTACTTTCCTACAATGAGTGAGAAGGCAATCAATGGTTTCTGAATCTCTAATCAAGTGCCAATGCCATAAAGTAGTAGTAGAGTGGAGTAGTGTCACAATGTAATAGAGTGTCAGAGAGAGGAGTGGCAGAGTGTCGTAGAGTGCAAAGGCATAAGTAAGAGTGAACTGGAGTAGAGTGAAGTAAAGTAACGTGAACTAGCATAGAGAAAGTTGGGTAGAGTGTTGTTGAGCATAGTACATTGTTGTATAGTGGAGTGGCATAGAGGGTTGTGCAGTGGCGTTGAGTAGAGTATCACAGATTGAAGTGGCATAGAGTGGTGTGGAGTGGCATAGAGTGGAGTAAAGTGGAATGTAGTGGCATATAGGGAGTTGTGTAGGGAGTTACAGAGTGGAGAAAGTGTTAGAGTTTAATGGAATAGAGTGTCAGAGTCTAGTATCATGGAGTATAATGTCAGAGTGAAGTGTCATAGAGTGGAGTTGGGTGGTCTAGAGTGAAGTGGCATAGAGTACAGTGGTGCAAAGTAGATTGGTGTAGAGTGTGGTGGTATAGAGTGCGTTGGTTTTGAGTAAAGTGATGTACAGTGCATTGACGAAGACTGCACTGGTTTAGCGTACAGTGCAGTAGCGTAGAGTGGTGAAGAGTAGAGGGGAGCAGAGTGGAGTGGCACAGGATAGATTGCAGTGGTTCAGAGTGATATGTCAGAGTGATGCGGTGCATGGTAGAGTGGAGTGGTGCAAGGTAGAGTAGACTGGTGTAGAGTGCAGTGGTGGAGTGCAGTGATGCAGAGTAGAGTGGCATAGAGTGTAGTGGCATATAGCACATTGGTGTAGAGTGCAGTAGAGTGGCATATAGTTGAGCGGTGCAGAGTAGAGTGCTGTGGTGCAGAGTAGAGAGGAGTATAGTTCAGTTGCAGAGTGCAGTGTTGCAGAGTAGAGTGTCATAAAGGGCAGTGCTGTTGAGTAGAGTGGCATAGAATGCATTGGTGTAGAGTGCAGTGATGTAGAGTGATGCAGAGGAGAGAAGAGTGGCTTAGAGTACAGTGGTGCAGAGTAGAATAGAGCTGCATAGAGTGCCGTGGCATAGAGTAGATTGCTGCAGAGTACAGTATAGTGGTGAAGAGTAGATTGTTGCAGAGTGGAGTATAGTGATGTAGAGTGCAGTAGCATAGAGCGGTGCAGAGCAGATTGGAGTGACACAGGGTACATTGGAGTGGTGCAGGGTAGATTAGACTGGCATAGCGTAGAGTGGAGTTGCATAGATTGCAGTGGCATAGAGGAGATGATTTCAAAGTAGAGTGAAGTGCCTACAGTGGAGTGGTGTAGAGTAGAGTAGATTAGAGTGCCGTGGTGCAGAAAAGAGTGCAGCGGGACAGAGAACAGTGGCATTGAATGCAATGGTGCAGAGTAGAGTGGCGTGGAGTTCAGTGGCAGAGTGCAATGTTGCAGATTAGAGGGTCGCCGAGTACAGTGGTGTATTGTCGAGTGGCATAGAGTGCAGCCGCCGAGAGTGCTGTGGCGCAGAGTACAGTGGCATTGAAAGCAGTGGAATAGAGTGCTGTGGTGCAGAGTAGATTGGCATAGAGTGCAGTGGCATAGAGTGCATTGGTTTTGAGTAAAGTGGTGAAGAGTTCACTGGCAGAGTGCAGAGGTGTAGTGTACAATGGTTAGAGTAGAATAGCATAGATTGCAGTGGCATAGTGTAGAGTGCTGCAGAGTAGAGTGATGTAGAGTGGAGTGGTACATTATAGATTGCAGTGCCGTAGAGTAGCACAGAGTGGAGAAAAGTGGTGTAGGGTGCAGTGGCATAGGGTAGATTGTTTCAGAGTACAGTGAAGAAAAGATAGAGAAAAGATAATATACTTCAATATGTTGAAGTATGTAACGATAACAACATAAATAATAATGCTAGGCATAACGGCCCAAAATGAAATATGGCTTCTGCCTGTTAGCCATGCTATAATCAAGCCCTTCATTATCTAGATAACAAAACATTAAACATAAATCTTAGAAAAATATACCCTTCTAATAGCTAAATTGTTGTGTGAAAAGGTAAAATCTGGGCCCAATCTCGACTTCGCTGTTTCACCAACTGGTGTGATCTTAGGCAAATAGAAATACTGTGTCTCACAGAGACTCTGATTCCTCTTTAGATCTTCCTCATTGTCTTGCATATCCTTTTGAAGGCGTCCTGCAGTGCTCCTCTTCAAGGCGGCAGCTAGTGATGCAGACAGTAATCACCCAAAACTCTTCTCTTCCTCGTGCCCTTTGTTCTTATGAGCACCCTTAATGCCCACAGCTGTAAACAGGATGTAAGGAAATGCCTCCTTGGCATGGTTACCCCCTGACTTTTTGCCTTTGCCGATGCTATGTTTTGAATTGAAAGTGTGCTGAGGCCTGCTAACCAGGCCCCAGCACCAGTGTTCTTTCCCTAACCTGTACTTTTGATTCCCCAATTGGCACACCCTGGCATCCAGATAAGTCCCTTGTAACTGGTACCTCTGGTACCAAGGGCCCTGATGCCAGGGAAGGTCTCTAAGGGCTGCAGCATGTATTATGCCACCCTAGAGACCCCTCACCCAGCACAGACACACTGCTTACCAGCTTGTGTGTGCTAGTGAGAACAAAATGAGTAAGTCGACATGGCACTCCCCTCAGGGTGCCATGCCAGCCTCTCACTGCCTATGCAGTATAGGTAAGACACCCCTCTAGCAGGCCTTACAGCCCTAAGGCAGGGTGCACTATACCATAGGTGAGGGTACCAGTGCATGAGCACTGTGCCCCTACAGTGTCTAAGCAAAACCTTAGACATTGTAAGTGCAGGGTAGCCATAAGAGTATATGGTCTGGGAGTCTGTTTTACACGAACTCCACAGCACCATAATGGCTACACTGAAAACTGGGAAGTTTGGTATCTAACTTCTCAGCACAATAAATGCACACTGATGCCAGTGTACATTTTATTGTAAAATACACCACAGAGGGCACCTTAGAGGTGCCCCCTGAAACTTAACCGACTATCTGTGTAGGCTGACTGGTTCCAGCAGCCTGCCACACTAGAGACATGTTGCTGGCCCCATAGGGAGAGTGCCGTTGTCACTCTGAGGCCAGTAACAAAGCCTGCACTGGGTGGAGATGCTAACACCTCCCCCAGGCAGGAGCTGTAACACCTGGCGGTGAGCCTCAAAGGCTCACCCCTTTGTCACAGCCCCGCAGGACACTCCAGCTAGTGGAGTTGCCCGCCCCCTCCGGCCCCGGCCCCCACTTTTGGCGGCAAGGCCGGAGAAAATAATGAGAATAACAAGGAGGAGTCACTGGCCAGTCAGGACAGCCCCTAAGGTGTCCTGAGCTGAGGTGACTCTAACTTTTAGAAATCCTCCATCTTGCAGATGGAGGATTCCCCCAATAGGATTAGGGATGTGACCCCCTCCCCTTGGGAGGAGGCACAAAGAGGGTGTACCCACCCTCAGGGCTAGTAGCCATTGGCTACTAACCCCCCAGACCTAAACACGCCCTTAAATTTAGTATTTAAGGGCTTCCCTGAACCTAAAGATTTAGATTCCTGCAACTACAAGAAGAAGGACTGCCGAGCTGACAAACCCCTGCAGAGGAAGAACAGAAGACACCAACTGCCTTGGCCCCAGACTTACCGGCCTGTCTCCTGCCTTCCAAAGAAACCTGCTCCAGCGACGCTTTCCAAGGGACCAGCGACCTCTAAATCCTCTGAGGACTGCCCTGCTTCGAAAAAGACAAGAAACTCCCGAGGACAGCGGCACTGCTCCAAAAGAACTGCAACTTTGTTACAAGGAGCAGATTTAAAGACCCCTGCAACTCCCCGCAAGAAGCGTGAGACTTGCAACACTGCACCCGGCGACCCCGACTCGACTGGTGGAGAACAACCAACTCAGGGAGGACCCTCCGGCGACTCTACGACTGTGAGTAACCAAAGTTGTCCCCCCTGAGCCCCCACAGCGACGCCTGCAGAGGGAATCCCCAGGCTCCCCCTGACCGCGCCTGTCTGAACTCCATTTCCCGACGGCTGGAAAAGACCCTGCACCCGCAGCCCCCAGCCCCTAAAGAAACGGAACTTCTGTGCAGGAGTGACCCCCAGGAGGCCCTCTCCCTTGCCCAGGTGGTGGCTACCCCGAGGAGCCCCCCCCTTGCCTGCCTGCATCGCTGAAGAGACCCCTTGGTCTCCCATTGAAAACTGAAGGAAACCCGACGCGTGTTTGCACACTGCACCCGGCCGCCCCCGCGCTGCTGAGGGTGTACTTTCTGTGCTACTTTGTGTCCCCCCCGGTGCCCTACAAAACCCCCCTGGTCTGCCCTCCGAAGACGCGGGTACTTACCTGCTGGCAGACTGGAACCGGGGCACCCCCTTCTCTCCATTATAGCCTATGTGTTTTGGGCACCTCTTTGACCTTTGCACCTGACTGGCCCTGAGCTGCTGGTGTGATAACTTTGGGGTTGCTCTGAACCCCCAACGGTGGGCTACCTTGGACCAAAAACTGAGAACTGTAAGTGACTTACTTACCTGTGAAAACTAACAATAACTTACCTCCCCCAGGAACTGTGAAAATTGCACTGTCCACTTTTAAAACAGCTTATTGTGTTTTATGACAAAAGTATTCATGCTAATGTAATGATTCAAAGTTCCTAGAGTACTTACCTGCAATACCTTCCAATCAAGCTATTACATGTGAAATTTGAACCTGTGGTTCTTAAAATAAACTAAGAAAATATATTTTTCTATAACAAAACCTATTGGCTGGATTTGTCTCTGAGTGTGTGTACCTCATTTATTGTCTATGTGTATGTACAACAAATGCTTAACACTACTCCTTGGATAAGCCTACTGCTCGACCACACTACCACAAAATAGAGCATTAGTATTATCTCTTTTTACCACTATTTTACCTCTAAGGGGAACCCTTGGACTCTGTGCATGCTATTCCTTACTTTGAAATAGCACATACAGAGCCAACTTCCTACACAGGACAAACAAAAGGGCAGAGGGCGCAGGGGGCCTCGGGACTCACCTTCATTCTGTTCCCATCAGGTTGGAGGATGGTCGGTACAGGGCTATTATAAGTAGCGCTTTTGTGCGCTAATGGCCCTCTGAATAATAGATGTAAAAGGGGAAATTATTTTGTCCCCTTGTCCCCCCCACCTTCATCCCCTGTGTCCCCCACCCTCCAAAATCTGGGGGGGATACATCCCCCGCGTCCCCCACACTTCCTACGCCCATGCCTGCTAGGGCAGAGATGGGAGTTTTGTCTAGCGGCAGCTTTGACTGGCCATAAAGTAGGGAATGGGTTAATATGCCTGCTGCAAAGAACAGAACTATATTTAATGTGGATAAGTGAGTGGGTTAGCAAAGCCAACCTTTACAAGCGCTTTAAAACAAATGAAAACAGGTGAAAGGGGGGCTATGGAGAGATGAAGGGCACAGTTGCCAGGTGGTAGTGAGGGAATCTGAGGATTTGGGGTTCTAAAAAAGTCTGTCGCACAGAGCGCCACAAGCGCTAAAGCCGGCCCTGAAGGTAAGTATAAGGCAGCTCTGTTAAATGCACAAGACCTGGGGCCAGATGTAGTAACGTAAAAATTTGCGAAGTGCAAAGTGCGAGTCCATGCGACTCGCAATTTGCACCTCGCAAATTGGTATGCAGTACGGTGTCTCAGACACCGACTGCAACTCGCTATGGGGTCGCAATGACCCACCTCATGAATATTCATGAGGTGGGTCGCAAATTGCGGCCCCATAGCGAGTATAGGCACTCGCAAACATGGAGGCCTGCTGTAGTCAGCAGACCTCCATGTTCGTGACTGCTTTCAATAAAGCAGTTTTTTTTTTTTTTAAGTGTAGCCCGTTTTCCTTAAAGGAAAACGAGCTGCACTTAAAAAAAAAAACGAAACCTTTAGTTTCGGTATTTTTTCAGGGCAGGGAGTGGTCCCTGGGACCACTCCCTGCCCTGAAAAAATTATTTTTGGGTCCATTCACAAAGTGGAAGGGGTCCCATGGGGACCCCTTCCAATTAGCGAGTGGGTTACCATCCACTTGAAGTGGATGGTAACTGCGATATGATTTGCGACCGCATACGCGGTTGCATATGGTATTGCATACCACTCAGACTCGCAAATAGGAAGGGAACACCCCTTCCTATTTGCGAGTCGGAAATGCATTTTGCGAGTCGGTTCCGACTCGCAAAATGCATTTCTGCATAGGAAACTCCGGTTTGCGACTCGCAAACGGCAATTTTTGCCGTTTGCGAGTCGCAAACTGTTTCCTACATCTGGCCCCATATTCGTTCTGAATTAGTGGACACGCAACCATGTTAACTCCACAAGGAAAATGTCAATTATAGCACAAATCACAAGAAATTCCCGGCAAAAGTATGATTAAGGAAGTCTCTGTGCTTACTTGCGTTGGGTACCTGTAAATAGCGTTGCCAAATTTGTGTCTCCTTCAATCTGTATGAGGTTTTTACTCACAATTTCTATGTTCGTTTCAGGAGACCGAGAGGCGATAAAAGAACCTCCGCTGCAGCGCCGGGGAAGAGCAGCGGTGTCCACAGAAGAGCCGCATCATGCTGCTGGGAAGGCTCGGGGAGGCGCAAGTAAGTTGCTGCGGGGAGGACCTTGGGCAGCGTGCAAGAGATACGATGCCAACTGTAGGATTTCTCGAGGCAAAGTGTATTCCAGAAGCAAGGCATGCCCTTAAGTACCAGCGCCATGCCCAGCCACCCCTACGCACACCCACATAATGCCGTCGTGATGCGCTTAGGCCTTTTAAGGTCTCCACGAAGCGTGTATATGGCATAAGAGTCTGGAACAATGGGAAGGGATCCTGGGGGCTGAGATGTGGCTTCATATCATAAATACTACAATACAATAATGAGAATCATGCACACTACAAGATCAACATTACAATAGTAAGTGTTATGCAAACTAAACCATTAATGCCCTATGAAGTCTCATGAACCTGGACTCTGGGAACTATGACAGTACCCCCCAGCAAAATGCCCTCTAACTCTATTGGTATGGGCTTTGTTTTCTCTAGTGATAGTCTATGAAAAGAACATAGCAGATATGGGTGTGCTGGAGGTGGGGCAGATTGTTTTGGACTGGAGTGGGGCAGATGAGTGGGGCTGATTGTTTTGGATTGTGGAGGGGAAGATTGGAGTGGGGTAGATTTGAGTGGGGCATATTGGAGTGTGATATATTGGTTTAGATTTGAGTGGGACCAATTATTTTAGATTAGAGCAGATTGGAGTGGAACAGCTTGTTTTGGATTGGCATGTGGCAGACTGGAGTTGGGCAGATTGTTTTGGATTGGAGTGGGGCAGATTGATGCGGATTGCTGTGGGCAGATTGTTTTGGACAACAGTGGAGCAGAGTGGAGTGAGGCAGATTGTTTTGGATTTGAGTGTGGCAGATTGGAGTGGGGCAGATTGTATTGGAATGGAGTGGGGCAGATTGTTTTGGATTGGAGAGGGGCAGATTGCTTTGGATTTGAATGGGGCAGATTTGAGTGGGGCAGATTTGAGTTGAATAGTTTTATATTAGAGTGGGCAGATTGTTTTGGAATGGAGTGGGGCAGGTTGTGTTGGATTGGAGAGGGGTTGTTTTGATTGTTTTGGATTTGAGTCAGGCAGATTTGAGTGGGACAGATAGAGTGAGGCAGATTTGCGTTCGAAATATTATTTTGAAGTGGAGCAGATTGTTTTAAATTGGAGTGGCACAGATTGTATTATTGGAGAGAGACAAACTGAAGTGGGGAAGATTGTTTTGGATTGGAATGAGGTAGATGTTTTTGGAATGGAGTGGGGCATATTGTTTTGGTTTGGAGAGGTGTAGGAAAGTACCATCTTGCCTGGAATGTTACCCCCATTTTTGCATGTATGTCAGTTTATTTTTGCCTGTCTCACTGGGATCCTGCTAGCCAGGACCCCAGTGCTCATAGTTTGTGGCCTGAATGTGTGTACCTGTGTAGTGACTAACTGTGTCACTGAGGCTCTGCTAATCAGAACCTCAGTGGTTATGTTCTCTCTGCCTTTAAAATTGTCACTATAGACTAGTGACCATTTTCACCAATTCTAATTGGCACACTGGAACACCCTTATAATTCCCTAGTATATGGTACCTAGGTACCCAGGGTATTGGGGTTCCAAGAGATACCTATGGGCTTTGGCATTTCTTTTGCCACCAATTGGGAGCTCAGACAAAACTTACACAGGACTGCCACTGCAGCCTCAGTGAAATAACGCACACGTTATTTCACAGCCATTTTAAACTGCACTTAAGTAACTTATATGTCACCTATATTTCTAACCCTCACTTAGTGAAGGTTAGGTGCAAAGCTATTAAGTGTGAGGGCACCCTTGCACTCGCAAAGGTGCCCCCACATAGTTCAGGGCAATTTTCCCAGACTTTGAGAGTGCGGGGACACAATACACGCGTCCACTACATATAGGTCAATACCTATATCTAGCTTCACAATGGTAACTCCGAATATGGCCATGTAACATGTCTAAGATCATGGAGTTGTCCCCCCATGCCAAATCTGGTATTAGGGTGCCAATCCCATGCCTCCCCGGGGCTCCACCATGGACCTCAGGTACTGCCAAACCAGCTCTCTGGGGATTTCTCTGCAGCTACCGCTGCTGCCAAACCACAGACAGGGTTCTGCCCTCCTGGGGTCTGGGCAGCCCAATCCCAGGGAGGCAGAACAAAGAATTGTCTCTGAGAGAGGGTGTTACACCCTCTCCCTTTGGAAATAGGTGTTAAGGGCTGGTGAGGAGTAGCCTCCCCCAGCCTCTGGAAATGGTTTGAAGGGCACAGATGGTGTCCTCCTTGCATAAGCCAGTCTACACCTGTTCAGGGAACCCCCAGTCCCTACTCTGGCAGGAAACTGGACAAAGGAAAGGGGAGTGACTAGTCCCCTGTTCAACACCACCCCAAGGGTGGTACCGAGAGCTCCTCCTGTGTGTCCCAGACCTCTGCCATCTTGAATCCAGAGGTGTGAGGGCACAATGGAGGCCTCTGAGTGGCCAGTGCCAGCAGGTGCCGTCATAGACCCCTCCTGATAGGTGCTTACCTGACTAGGTGGCCAATCCTCCTCTGAGGGCTATTTAGGGTCGCTCCTGTGGGCTTTTCCTCAGATAACGACTTGCAAGAATTCACCAGAGTTCCTCTGCATCTCCCTCTTCGACTTCTGCCAAGGATCCACCGCTGACTGCTCCAGGACGCCTGCAAAACTGCAACAAAGTAGCAAGAAGACTACCAGCGACATTGTAGCGCCTGGTGGTGAATGCTTTAGGGGCTGTCTGCCTTCACCCTGCACTGGAAGCCATGAAGAAATCTCCAGTGGGTTGACGAAATCTTCCCCTTGCTCCAGCAGGCACCAAACTACAGCATCACCGGTCCTCTGGTACCCCTCTCATCCTGATGAGCGTGGCCCCTGGAACACAGGTGGTGGACCCAAGTGACCCAGACTGTCCAGTGGTCTAACTGTCCAAATTTGGAGGAGGGAAGTCTTTGCCTCCCCTGTCCAGACAGTAATCCTGTGTACTGTGTGAACTGCGGCTGCTAGGGCTTGTGTGCACTTTTGCAAGGAATCCTTTGTGCACAGCCTAGCCCAGGTCTCCAGCACTCCGTCCTGCATTTCTCAGCTTGCTGAGTTGACCACCGGCTTTGTGGGACCCTCTTTTGTAGTGTTGAGACGACCGCAGTGCTCAGTTATCTTGAACCCGTTTTCAAGTACTTCTGCGGGTGCCGCCTTCTAGTGCATGGGCTCTCTGTTGCTGAGGGCCCCCTCTGTCGCCTCTTTCAAGTGGCGACCTCCTGGTCCTTCCTGGGCCCAGGCAGCACCCTTTTCCTTCCACCATGACCTTTGCAGCTAGCAAGGCTTGTTTGTGGTCTTTCTCCAAGGAAACAACGCTGCATCCTCTAGCACTTCGTGGGACATCTTCTGCCCAAAGGAGAAGTTCCTAGCACCTTTCATTGTTGCCGAATCTTCAACTTCTTCTATCCAGAGGCAGCCATTTTGCACCTTTATCTGGGGTTTAGTGGGCTCCTGCGCCCCCCGGACACTTTCACGACACTTGGTCTCCTTCCTTTGTAGGTCTTCAGGTCCAGGAATCCGTCTTCAGTACTTTGCAGTCTGTTGTGGTCTTTGCAGAATTTCCCATCACGACTTTAGTGTGTTTCTGGGGAAGTTATATCACTTTACTCCTACTTTTTAGGGTCTTGGGGTGGGGTATCTTGGACACCCTTAGTGTTTTCTTACTCTCCCAGTGACCCTCTACATACTACACTAGGCCAGGGGTCCCTAAGTGGTTCGCATTCCACTTTCTTAGTATATGGTTTGTGTTGCCCCTAGGCCTATTGCATCGTATTGTATTCTACAGTGTTTGCCCTACTTTTCTAACTGTTTACTTACCTGATTTTGGTTTGTGTGCATATTTTGTGTATTTTACTCACCTCCTAAGGGAGTATATCCTCTGAGATATTTTTGGCATATTGTCACTAAAATAAAGTACCTTTATTTTTAGTAACTCTGAGTATTGTGAATCTTATGATATAGTACCTATATGATATAAGTGGTATAGTAGGAGATTTGCATGTCTCCTAGTTCAGCCTAAGCTGCTCTGCTATAGCTACCTCTATCAGCCTAAGCTGCTAGAACAATACTAATATACTAATAAGGGATAACTAGATTTGGCACAAGGTGTAAGTACCATTAGGTACCCACTATAAGCCAGGCCAGCCTCCTACAAGAGGGGCAGATTGTTTTGGAATTGAGTTGGGCAGATCTGAGTGGGACATACTGAGTGGGGCAGATTTGAGTTGGATAGATTGTTTTAGATTAGAGTGGGGCAGATTGTTTTAGATTGCAGTGGGGCAGAATGTTTTGGAATGGAATGGGGCAGATTGTTTTGGACTGGAGTGAGGTAGTTTGGAGTGGGAAGGAATGTTTTGGATTGGATGCGGCAGATTGGAGTGGGGTCGATTGTTTTGGATTGGAGTGGGGAGATTGTGTGGTATTGAGTGGGGCAGATTGTTTTGGATTTGATTGGGGCAGAATGTTTTGGATTGGAGTGGGGCAGATTGTTTTGGTTTGAAGTTGTGCAGATTGGAGAGTGGCATATTGATTTGTATTGGAGTGAGGCAGATTGTTTTGGATTAAAGTGGGGCTGGTTGGGATGGGGCACGTTGTTTTGGATTTGAGTGGGGCAGAATGTTCTGGATTAAAGTGGTGTAGTTTGTTTTTATTAGAGTGGAGCACAGGTTTTTGGTTTGAAGTAATGCAGATTGTTTTTATTGGAGTGGGGTAGAGTGTTAAGAACTCGAGTGGGGCAGATGGTTTTGGATTGGAATGGGGCAGATTTGAGCAGGAATGATTGAGTGGGGCAGATTTGAGTTGGATAGATTGTTTCAGATTGGAGTGGGGCAGATTGTTTTAGATTAGAGTGGGGAAGATTGTTTTGGATTGGTGTTGGACAGTTTGGAGTGTGGCAGAGTGCTTTGGCCTCGAGTGGGGCAGAATGTTTTGGATTGGAGTGGTGCTGCTTGTTTTTATTAGAGTTGGGCTGATTGTTTTAGATCGAGTGGGACAGATCGTTTTGGATTGGAGCAGAATGTTCTGAATTGGAGTGGGGCAGAATGTTGTGGTTGCTGTGGGGCAGATTGTTTTGGATAAGAGTGGAGCAGATTGGAGTGGGGCAGATTGATTTAAATTGGAGTGGGAGAGATTGTGTTGGATTTTGTGTAGCAGATTGGAATGGGGCGGACTGTTTTGGATTGGAGCGTGGCAAATTGTTTTGGATTGGAATGGGGCAGATTGGTGTGTGGCAGATTGTTTTGGGTTGGAGTGGGGTAAATTCTTTCCAATGGAGTGGGGCAGATTGTTTTAGATTGGAGTGGGGGAGAAAGTTTTTATTGGAGTGGGGAATTTTGTTTTGGATTGTAGTGGGGCAGCTTGCTGTGGATTGTAGAGGGCAGATTGCTTTGGACAACAGTGGAGCAGATTGGAGTGTGGCAGATTGTTTTGGATTAGAGTGAGGAAGATTGTTTTGGATTTGAATGTGGCATATTGGAGTGAGGCATATTGTTTTGGAATGGGGTGGGGCAGATTGTTTTGAATTGGAGAGTGGGAATTGCTTTGGATTTGAGTGGGGCAGATTTGAGTGGAACAGGTTGAGTGGGGCAGATTTGAGTTGAATAGTTTTAGATTGGAGTGGGACAGGTTGTTTTGGAATGGAGTGGGGAAGATTATTTGGGGTTTTGAGAGGGGTAGATTGTTTTGGATTTGAGTGAGGTAGATTTGTGTTTGAAAGATTATTATTTTGGACTGGGGCAGATTGCTTTGAATTGGAGTGGCACAGATTGTATTATTGGAGGGAGACAGACTGAAAGAAGCAAATTGTTTTGGATTGGAATAGGGAAGATTAAAATGAGGTAGATTGTTTTAGATTGGAATGGGGCAGATTGCTTTGGATTGTCATGGGGCAGATCAAATTGAGGTAGATTGTTTTGGACTGGAGTGAGGGCAAATTGTTTTGGAGTGGAGTTGTGCAAAATGTTTTAATTGGAGTGGGGCAGACTGACTTGGAATGAAGTTGGGCAGATCCTTTTTGATTTGATTGGGGCAGAATGTTTTCGGTTGGAGTGGGGCACGTTGTTGTTGATTGCAGTGGGGGAGATTGTGTTGGATAAGAGTGGAGCAGATTGGAATGTGCAGATTGTTTTGGATTAGAGTGGGGTGGCTTGCTTTGGTTTGGCATTGGGCAGATTGGAGTGTGGCAGGTGTTTGTGGGTGGAGTGGATTGTTTTGGATTGGAGCAGATTAGAGTGGGCAAATTATTTTGGATTGGAATGGGGCAGATTGTTTTGGTATGGTGTGGGGTAGATTGTTTTTTATTGGCATGTGGCACATTGTAGTGTTGCAGATTGTTTTGGGAAGTAGTGGTAGAGATTGTGCTTATTGGAGTGGGGCAGAATGTTGTTGATGAGAGTGGGGCAGATTGTTTTGGATTGCAGAGAAGCATATTGTTTTAGATTTCAGTGTGACAGAGGTGAGTGGAACAGAGTGAGTGGGGCAGATATGAGTCGGATGGATTGTTTTAGATTGGAGCAGGCAGATTGTTTTAGATTAGAGAGGGACGGATTGGCTTGTGGCAGATTGCAGTTGTGCAGATTGGAGTGGGCAGGTTGTTTTAGACTGGACTGAAGCATATTGGAGTTGGGGAAATGTTTTGGATTGGAATGGGGATTACTGGAGTGGGGCAGATTGTTTTCGATTGGAGAGGGGCAGATTGTTTTGGAATGGAGTGGGCTATATTGCTTTTTATTAGCATGTGGCACATTGGAGTGTTGCAGATTCTTTGGAATTTGTGTGGGGCAGATTGTTTTAGACTGGAAAGGGGCAGATTGTTTTGGATTGTATTAGGGCAGATTGATTCAGATTAGGGTGGGGCATATTGTTTTAGATTAGAGTGGGGCAGATTCTTTTAGATTAGAGTGGAGCAGTATTGTTTTAGATTGGCCTGGGGCAGAGTAAAGTGGGGCAGATTGTTTTGGATTGGAGTGAGGAGAGTGTTCTGTATTGGATTTGTGGGGATTGTTTTTATTGGAGTGGGAAGATTGTTTTTGATTGAATTGGGGCAGATTGTTTTAGACTGGAATGGGGAGGATTGTTTTAGATTGGCGTGGAGCAGATTATTTTGGATCAGAGTGGAGTAGATTGGAATGGGGCAGAATGTTTTGGATTGGAGAGGGGCAGATTGTTTTGGATTAGAGTTGGGCAGATTGTTTTGGTTTCGAGTGGTGTAAACTGGAGTGGGTCAGAGTTTTTGGGATTGGAGTGGGACAGATTGTTTTGGATGTGAGTGGAGCAGTTTGGAAAGGGGCAGATTGTTTTGGATTGGAGTGGGCAGAATGTATTGGATTGGAGTGGTGCAGATTGTTTTTATTGGATTGGGGCAGATTATTTTGGATAGGATTGGGGCAGATTCTGTTGGGGTTGGAGTGGGAAGAATGTGTTGAATATGATTGGGGCAGATTGTTGTTGACTGGAGTGGGGCAGATTGTTTTGGATTGGAGCATATTAGAGTGGGCAAATTGTTTTGGACTGGAGTGGGGCAGATTGTTTTTGTGTGGAGTGGGGTAGATTGCTTTGTGTTGAGGTAGGGCAGATCGGAGTGCATCAGATTTGTCTGGAATGGATTGGGGCAGATTGTTTTGGAATGGAGTGGTGCAGACTGTCTTTATTAGAGTAAAACAGATTGTTTTGAATTGGAGTGGGGCAGATTGTTTTGGATTGGAGAGATGGGCAGATTGGTTTGGATTTGAGTGGGTCAGATAGAAGTGAGGCAGACTGGAGTGAGGCAGATTGAGTGTGGCAGCGTTGAATGGTATAGATTGTTTTGGATTGGAATGGGGCAGATTGTGTTGGATGGGTTTAGGCAGATTGGAGTGGGGTAGATTGGTTTGGATTGGAGTGGGGCAGATTGTTTCGGTATGAAGTAGGGTAGATTGTTTTTGATTGGCATGTGGCCGATTGGAATGCCGCAGATTGTTTTGAATAGAAGGGGTGCTGACTGATGTTATTTTTAGTGGGGCAGATTGTTTTGATTTGGAGCGGGGCAGATTGGAGTGAGGCAGATTGTTTTGGACTGGAGAGGGGCAGATTGCATGGATTGGAGTGGGGCAGATTGTTTTGGATTGGAGAGGGCAGATTGTTTTGCAATGGAGTGGGGCAGATTTGAGTGGAACAGATTGAGTGGGGCAGATTTGAGTTGAATAGTTTTAGATTGGAGAGGGTCAGATTGTTTTGGAATGGAGAGGGGCATATTGGTTTGGATTGGAGAGGGCTGGATTGTTTGGGATTTGAGTGGAGCAGATTTAAGTGGGACAGATTGAGTGGGGCAGATTTGAGTTTTGAATTGGAGTGGCACAGATTGTTTTATTGGGGTGAGACAGATTTTTTAAATTTGAAATGGGGCAGATTGTTTTGGACTGGAATGGGGCAGATTAGAGTGGGGTAGATTGTTTTAGATTAGAGTAGGGAGGATTGTTTTAGATTGGAATGGGGCAGATTGTTTTGGATTGGTGTGGGATCGATTAAACTGTAGCAGATTGTTTTGGATTGGAGTAGGGCAGATTGTTTTGGAGTTGAGTTGTGCAATATTTGCAGTGGGGCAAACTGTTTTGGAATGAAGTGGGGCAGATTGTTTTGGATTTGATTGGGGCAGAATGTTTTTGTTTTGACTGGAGTGGGGCAGATTGTTGTTGATTGCAGTGGGGGATATTGTTTTGGATAAGAGTGGAGCAGACTAAATTGGGGAAGATTGTTTTGTATTGGAGTAGCTCAAATTGGAGCGTGGCAGATTGTTTTGGATTGGAGTGTGGCAGGTCGTTGTGGATTGGAGTGGTGGGGTAGAATATTTTGGGACTGAGTGGTAGAGGTTGTGCTTATTGGAGTGGGGCAGAATGTTCTGGATGGGAGTGGGGCAGATTGTTTTGGATTAGAGAGAGGCAGATTGTTTTGGATTTGAGTAGGACAGAGTTGTGTGGGACAGACTGAGTGGGGCAGATTTGAGTTGGATAGATTGTTTTAGATTGGAGCAGGCAGACTGTTTTAGAATAGAGTGGGGCAGATTGGTTTGTACGGGCTTGTGGCAGATTGGAGTTTGACAGATTGTTTTGGGTTTGAGTAGGGCAGATTGTTTTGAATTGGAGTGGGGCAGATTGCTGTTGTGCAGATTGGAGTGGGATAGGTTGTTTTGGATTGGAGTGAGGCATATTGGAGTTGGAAAATTGTTTTGCATTGGAGTGGGATAGATTGTTTTGGATTGGAGAGGGCAGATTGTTCTGTTTGGAGTAGTGCAGATTGGAGTGGGGCATATTGATTTGGATTGGAGCAGATTGTTTTGGATTTGCATGGGGCAGGTTGGAATGGGGCAGATTGTTTTGGATTTGAGTGGGGCATAAAGTTTTGGATTGGCAGGGTGCACATTGTTTTTATTGGAGTGGGGCAGATTGTTTTGGATTGGAGTGGTGCTAAATGTTTTTTATTTTACTGGGGCAGGTTGTTGTGGATTGAAGTGGGGCAGATTGTTTTGTATTGGAGTTGGGCAGATTTTTTGGATTGGAGTGGGGCAGATGTTTTTTGATTGAAGTGGGGCAGATTGTTTTGATTTTACATGGGGTAGACTGGAGTGTAGCAGATTATTTGGATTGAAGTGGGGCCGATTGTATTGGAAGGGAGCGGAGCAGATTGTTTTTGATTGGCGTGTGGCAGATTGGAGTGTTGCAGATTGTTCTGAATTGGAGTGGTGCAGATTCGTCTTTTGGAGTGGGACAGATTGTTTAGTTTTGGAGTGGGGCAAATTGTTTGGAATGGAAAGGGACAGATTGTTTTGGATTGGAGTGGGGCAGATTGTTGTAGATTAGAGTGAGGCAGATTGTTTTAGATTAGAGTAGGACAGATTATTTTGGATTTTCGTGGGGCAGATTGAAGCTGGGTAGATTTTTTCTATTGAAGTGGGGCATATTGTTTTGGATTTGAGTGGCACAGATTGGAGTGGGGCAGATTGTTGTGGATTTCTAGTGGGTCAGATTGTTTTGGATTGGAGTGGGGCACATTGTTTTTGTTTGAGTGATGCAGAATGGGGTGGGTAGATTTGAGTGGGGCAGAATGTTTTGGATTGGAGTGGTGCAGATTGTTTTTACTGGAGTGGGGCTGAATATTTTGAATTGGAATGGGGCAGTTTGTTGTGGATTGGATTGGGGCAGATTGATTTGTATTGGAGTGCAGCAGATCGTAGTAGTATAGATTGCTTTGGATCGGAGTGTGGCATATTGTTTTGGATTGGAGTGGGGCACACTGTTTTGGATTGGAGTGGGGAAGGCTGTTTTGGTTTAGAGTGGTGCAGATTGGAGTGTGGCATATTGATTTGTTTGGGAGTGGTGCAGATTGTTTTACATTTGAGTGTGGCATATTAGAATGGGGCAGATATTTTTGGATTCGAATGAGGCAGAATATTTTGTAGTGGAGTCGTTCATGTAGTTTTTATTAGAGTGAGGAAGATTGTTTTGGATTGGAGTGGGGCAGATTGTTTAGGATTTGAGTGGGGCAGAATTTTTTTAATTGGAGTAGGGCTGATTGTTTTGGTTGGAGTAGAGCAGATTGAACTGGGGCAGATTGTTTTGGATCAGAGTGGGACAGATAAATTTGGTTGACACAGAACAGATTGGAGTGTGGCATATTATTTTAGAATGGAGTGGTGCAGATTATTTTTATTGGAGTGGGGCAGATTGGTTTGGATTAGACTGGAGCAGATTGTTTTGGATTAGAGAAGGGCATATTTATTTGGGTTTGAGTGGGACAGATTTGAGTGGGATAGGTTGTTTTAGATTGAATTTTATAAAATAGTTTTAGATTAAAGTGTGGCAGTTTGTTTTGATTGGCTTGTGGCATGGTGAATGTGAGAATGAATCAATGGGCTGATAAATAGATTGATGAGTACAAGAATGAGTGACTGACTGCATGCATGATGAGTTACTGAGTGCGTAGACAAATTGATGAGCCAGACTCATAAACATTGCCTCAGTGCTTCTTTTCTTTGTTGTTAATTATTCTCTCTTTGTGCCACTTCTTTGGACATAACATTCTTTACCTTCTTACCTCACTCTGCTGTTTCTCTGTCCCTCTTGCTATTCTGCCCCGCCTTTCCTCACTAACTTCCACTCAGGATGGAGAAGCACTTTGTAAATTAAATGAATAAAAAGAAGTCAAATAGTTTGATATCCATTGCATTAAGAACTTTAAGAGGGTTAAAACAGCTAACCCATTGTATGACACAGATGTAATGGTTAAGTCTATGGCGGTGCCACTCAGGCGCCATGGACGTAACCATTAAGTCTGTGTACCCGACGTTCCCCCTGAGGACTGCCCCGATCCCCCAGGTCAGGGTTGGAAGGGGAACCGCTTCCCCTTCCTACCTTGCCCCACCCAGCCCACCCTGGCATCTGATGACGTCAGCGCACGCGATCACGCGTTGACCTCATCAGAGGTCTGCCCCAAATGGATCGGAAGAGAAATTCTTTTGCATTTCTCTTCCGATCACTGCAGGGGCGAGAAACGCATGAAAGGAGAGGAAACATAATATAATTAATCCTATCTCTGCCCCCAGGGGAGGAAGAGAACCCCTAGACAACAGGGACATTTTTTTTTTGTTTATTTTATTTTTTTATATGTGGGGGGCCAAATTATTTTGGGCTATTCCTGCCGAAACTACTAGACACCAGGACATTTTTTTTTTTTTATACATACGCATAAGGGGAGCGGCCCCTCGGGCAAGGGCTGCTGTCCGGGGGGGGGAACAGTTTTAGGCAATTTCTGCCCCCCCCGTGGGCAGATCGGTCTACTATAATTAGGCCGATCTGCCCCCGGGGGGGCAGAAACCTCTAGACACCAGGGATATATATATTTTTTTATTTACTTTGTGTTTTTATGTATGGGGAGCGAACCCTTAGGCAAGGGTCACTCCCCTGCGGGGCAAATTGTATTTAGGCAATTTCTGCCCCCCTTAGGGGCAGATCGGCCTATTTTTGTGAGGCCAATCTGCCCCAAACCACTAGACACCAGGGATTGGTGTGTGTGTATGTGTGTGTTTTGTTTGGGGGTAGCCCCTTGGGCAAGGGTCGCTCCCTATAGGGGCACATTACTGTTGGCAATATCTGCCGCCCTTGGGGGCAGATTGGCCTATTTTTTGGAAGGTCCATCTGCCCCCAAGGGGGGGGCAGAAAGCCCATCAGGGAAGATTTGTTTTCCAAAATAAGAGGGTGGGGATATGGCCATGACCCCACCCCAAATAAATGGGGCCAAAACTATTCTGCCCAGCAGTGGGCAGATTAGGCAATTACTCCCAATCCACACCCCAAGGGGGCAGAAAGTCTATTAGATGCTAGGGAATAAAAAAAAAAAATAGTGGGGTGGTGACTACCAACCAGTATGGGCCTGGTTATGCCCCATCCAAAAAAGAAGCTGTTAACAGTCTTCCAGCTCTCCTAAAACATCACGGCAAGCAAGAGGACATTTGATTATTTGGGGTTTTGGTTTTACATTTGGGCCATGACAGCTTGGCTAACTCGCAAAATCGTCCCACTTGGAATGGTGAGGGCTGCACTTTTTGGACTTTGGGACGCTGCCATGTAGAAAAATCCACAAGACCTAGACACATCTGAAAAACTACACATCTGGTTGATTCCAGGGTGGTGTGCTTCACATGCACCTGCACCATTTTCTTACCCACAATGCCCTGCAAACTTCCAACTTTGCTGGAAGTTACACATTTTTCCCACATTTTTGTGATGGAACCTTGCGGAATCTGCAGGAATCCACAAAATTCTTACCACCCATCATTGTCTCATCTATACCAATAACAATTCTGCTGCACTTGTCAGCCTAAAAATGTTTTTTTTCATACTGCCCTTTTGGACCCGCATTGGTTCCCCCTCAATTTTGACATGTTTTTGGCTCTTCCCTGTCACAGGCACTTGGCCCACCTACACAAGTGAGGTATAATTTTTACTGGGAGACTCAGGGGAACGTTGGGTGGTAGGAAATTTGTCCCGGTGCAGTGATGCCACACAGAAATGTGGGAAAAATTTGATTTTTTAGCTAACTTTGAGGTGAGGATTCTGGGTAAGAAAACATTGGGGGATCCACGCAAGTCACACCTCCCTGGACTCCCTCGGGTGTCTAGTTTTCAGAAATGTCTGGGTTTGGTAGGTTTCCCTAGATGGTTACTGAGCCCAAGACCAAAAACGCAGGTGACCCCCGCAAAAACAGGTTGTTTTGTATTTGATGTGTCCAGATAGTATTTTGGGGCATTTCCTGTCGCTAGCTCTAGGCCTACCCACACAAGTGAGGTACCATTTTTATCGCGAGACTTGGGGGAACGCTGGGTGGAATAAAATTTGTGGCTCCTCCCAGATTCCAAATCTTTCTGTCACCGAAATGAGAGGAAAAAAATTTTTTGGGGCCAATTTATGAGGTTTGTAAAGGATTCTGGGTAACAGAACCTGGTGAGAGCCCCACAAGCCACCCCATCTTGGATTTTCCTAGGTGTCTAGTTTTAAAAAATGCACAGGTTTGGTAGGTTTCCCTAAGTGCTGGCTGAGCTAGAGTCCAAAATCCACAGCTAGGCACTTAGCAAAAAACAGCTCAGTTTTCTTTGGGAAAATGTGATGTGTCCACGTTGGGTTTTGGGGCATTTCCTGTTGAGTGCTCTAGGCATACCCACACAAGTGAAGTACCATTTTTATCCGGAGACTTGGGGGAAAGCATGGTGTAAGGAAATTTGGGCCTCCTCTCAGATTCCAGAACTTTCTGTCACCGAATTGGGAGGAAAAATTGTTTTTTTGGCCAAATTTTGAGGTTTGCAAAGGATTCTGGGTAACATAACCTGGTGAGAGCCCCACAAGTCACCCCTTCTTGGATTCCCATAGGTGTCTAGTTTTAAAAAATGTGCAGGTTTAGTGGGTTTACCTAGGTGCCGGCTGAGCTAGATGCCAAAATCCACAGCTAGGCACTTTGTAAAAAACGCTTCAGATTTCAATGTAAAACTGTGATGTGTCCATGTTGCATTTCCTGTCTCGATCATTAGGGCTACCCATACAAGTGAGGTACCATTTTTATTGGGAGACTTAAGTGAACCCAAAATAGCAAAACACGTGTTATTGTCCCTTGTTTTTCTCTAAATTTTTTCCTTCCAAATGTAAGACAGTGTGTAAAAAAGACGTCTATTTAGGAAATGCCCTGTAATGCACATGCTAGTATAGGCATCCCGGGATTCAGAGATGTGCAAATAACCACTACTTCTCAACACCTTATTTTGTGCCCATTTTGGAAATACAAAGGTTTTATTGGTACATATTTTTCAATCTTTATATTTCATCAAATGAATTCCTGTATACTCGATATAGAATGAAAACCCATTGCAAGGTGCAGTTCATTTATTGGCTCTGGGAATCTAGGGTTCTTGATGAACCTACATCACGGGAAGCGCAAGGAGGTCCCGGGAGGCGTGTCGAGGGCAGGAGCCCTTTAAATTTCTAATAGCGCTCCCGCCGTCGCGGGAAGCGCAAGGAGGTCCCGGGAGGCGTGTCGAGGGCAGGAGCCCTTTAAATTTCTAATAGCGCTCCCGCCGTCGCGGGAAGCGCAAGGAGGTCCCAGGAGGCGTGTCGAGGACAGGAGCCCTTTAAATTTCTAATAGCGCTCCCGCCGTCGCGGGAAGCGCAAGGAGGTCCCGGGAGGCGTGTCGAGGGCAGGAGCCCTTTAAATTTCTAATAGCGCTCCCGCCGTCGCGGGACGCGCGCGGGACGCGCCCGGGCGAAGAATAGATGTCCTTGCCCATCATTGCCAGGAAGAGGCAGGGCAGGGCCACCCCCCTGACATTCATCTAAAGTTGCATGGACATGCCAATCTACACGTATGGCTGCCTGAAGGTACTGTGTTGATATTTACTCCTAAATAGGTCCTTTTACAGAGGGCCTTTGGACCGTATTCTCCACTTATTGTTGCAACGCTTTTTCCATTACCCGATAAATATTGGAGTGGGGTCAGGCTGGGCCTCTGCCTTCTTATACTTGGCAAGAGGTCTGCTTATATTTATAGTGGAAAACATATAGCTATCGTTCTCATATGTGAAGATAACTGTACTAAATAGGTCTATCCCTACCAGCCCTTCTCCTACTCTCCTTAATAATTACATATTGGGGACTGGTTCACAGAGCCGAAGCACTATTTAGGCAGTTTAATCTATGGGAAAACGCAAGGCATCAGAACCCCCAAGGGGAAAGGTGAATTCTGTAAAAAAACTTAGGAATGCGGGTGAGAACTGCACAATAGCTGAAATAGACGATCTTATCGAGGAGGTAGAGTCACTACTATGTAGTAGGACCACTATTCGGGAGGGTCCCGATAAAAAGATTAACTCCTATTACACGAAGAAAATCGAACCAGTGGAAGATAAAACGTTAGAGATCGTTTTCCAGCAAGAGGGGGAGGTACCATCCGATGTCAGGACTGACAGCCCTAGGGTTGCTGCAACTCGATCCATACACCTATGCACCATTGATAATACTAGGAAGAAGGGCCATATCCAGGAGTGCGAAGCTAGGTGCTCCAATAAATATGCAGTCCTGGCAGAACTCGATAGTAGTAACATACAGAATGCACAAGAGGGGGAATCCGTGGATGAGTTACACCCATTTATCCCAACTGTACAGCTAGATAGTGAAAGGACCACTCCTCTCAATTCAGAACCAGGGAACCCTCTAAAATATAAAACAAGATCTATAGCAGACCTTTATGATCTAATCACCGGATTAATCCAGGAAGTTAGGGACTTGAAACTTGAAGTAAGAACCTTAACAGATATTGTGGAAAAGGAGGGGGGTAGGGGTACCTATAGAGCCCAATGCGAAAGGGAGTCCCCCCCCATATCACTCCATCTACAAGGTAGACCCACATATCCTCAAAATTTGATTACTAACCCTAATCTTACCCCAGCTATAGCTAAGATTGTACAACAACCACAGGGATGCATGATAGGGGTCAATGTGGAACATATTGGTTCACGCAATTTCCAGAGAAGAAATGCTAGTAATTTATGCCAAGGAACAGGGAAACCACAAAGAGATCCCCGTTTGGTAAAAGGACCCCAAAAAGGAAATTTGGAACTTACTCTGAACCCCTATCCCCAAGTGTCTAATGATTATAACAAAAACACTATAGGGAATCCATACTCTGAGGAGGATAGGTTTCCTACTAGAACCAATGTTGTTCATCTGTTAAATGTTCCAAAATTGCCCTTAAATAGCAGAGAAGATGAGGACTCCTTAAAAAACAAGCTTATACATTGGATTAGGGCCAAAAGACACTGTTTATCCATAATTCGATCAGATATTAGGGGGGTAGAAAGAATCCCTGGAGAGAAGGGGCAACTTGACGTTATTGCATTAACACTCAAGGATGGAAGATTAACCAGAGGTTTGATTGACATGGAACAGAGAACCCCCGCCCCTAATTTCAATGCCATGAGGTTTAGTTCGGATCCATTAATTACCAAACTTCGAGTTCAAAGGCATAAACTCAATCACAATGAGGGACTGCAAAAGAGAAATGATGATTCAAACCTTGAAAGAGTAGATTGACTAATCCAGATAGATCAGGCACAAGTGGAACCCAATGGGGACCCAATAGTAGGGGAGCCCCATGAAGGGAATGATCTTCATGCTATAGGGGCAGGGAGCGTAGCGGAGCTCTTGCATGGTAGGAAAGATCTAACAACCTATCCGAGCCATACTTTCAATGCCACAAGCCTAAACGGAAGGGGTCCTATCACCATGATCTCATGGAATGTAGCTGGCTTAAAAAATAAGCTTATAGACCTCGAATGGCAGGACTATATTGATCGACACCATGTCTGTCTCTTCCAAGAGACGTGGCTTAAAGATCCACCGTATAAAGTAGGATATAAAACCTACTTTATTAGTGCAACTTCAGCTGCCAGAGGGAGACCGTCTGGGGGGTTGGTTGTATGGGCGAAAATCTCATTAAATGTTGAGATACGCATGCAAGCCACTGAGTCGGAGGACATCTTATGGTTGATAATGGGAAAAAAAAAAATAAGATAATAACCCACTTGTTCAATGTATATATAAGACCTAGAAAGTCAAACGTGGAGTCTCCTGAAATAACTCTACTAGGTGACCTGCTCAAAAAAATTCCAGTAGGTGAGACAATTATGATAGGGGGTGACCTTAATTGTAATTATGAACCTATAACTGGATTCGAACATTTAGCAGAAGAGGAAGATCGAAAGAGAACAATTCCTTACCTAACAATAGAAAAAACTGTCCCAGGCACAGTGGCCGCATTGCATATCATGGGCCTTACATTAAACCATGGACTGAGGGCATGCAATGGCAGAGTGGGTGAAGGCGGCCTTAATCTGGTTACTTTCCAGAGAGGCAACTCAACTTCAAAAATAGATTACATTCTGCATAGTATAAATACATGGGGAAGACTAGCGACCTTTAAAATTGATAAAAGAAGGGATAGCGATCACTTCCTGCTAATAATTGAATTCAGGGCCCACTTCTTAGATTTGGACTCAAAATATATAGAACATAAGGTGGAGTTACAACCCACCCTCAGTAACAACAGAAGGGTTGTAAAATGGCCAGCAATACTAGGCAATCAGGTCACTATGATAAATATTTACAACATATTTTCTGATCTCTTGGAGCCTTATGCAGAAAATAAACCTAGTGACATTCCTATTACGGCTATCCACCATTCATTGAGCACTATGTTAAGACCCGTCCTGACCAAACAGCCACAGAATAAGCATAAAAAGGAGAAGGTGCAAACCAACCCTAACAGTCCATGGTATACTATCAAATGTAGAGAGAGGAAAAGAGTACTGGTAGAGGCACTAAAGCAAAAAAATCAATTAGCCGTACAGCAGGCAAGGGCCAGTTATAAGAAAACGCTGGCTACTGCCCAACGCAACTGGGAGGACCAAAAATGGCAACACCTGCTGGTAGCAGCAAAAAGCAATGATGCAAGGACCTTCTGGAAAATAGTTACCCATGGTAGCAAAGAGGGGATATTTACTACAGACCATCACATAGACCCCAAAACATGGGTTAACTACTTTACATATCTTTACTCTGACCCCCCCACCCTCGATTTCTATCCCTCAAGACATAAAACCCCAGTTACAATTTAGTCTGGAGGAGACGGTGGCTGCCATTGAAGCAATCAAGCCAGGAAAAGCCCCTGGTTTGGATAAGATCCCGGGGGATATGTTCAAGCATAGCATAGAAATCTGGGCACCTTATCTAAACCTTCTAAGTAACGCTATAGCAAGGGGAGGCCTAATGCCCGAGACATGGACAGGGGCAGAAATAATCCCAATTCACAAAAAAGGATCCAGGGAAGACCCAGGGAACTATAGACCAATTAGCCTCATAGATGTCACACAAAAAATTTATGCTAGACAGATCCTGAATAGAATCAACATCTGGATAGAAGAGAACAGAATAATGACTATATACCAAGCAGGCTTTAGACAACAGACCAGTACAGTCGACCAGGCCTTTAGGCTATTGACAATAATATGGAAATACACTAGACTAAAGAAAGGCCACCTGTATATCGCGTTTGTGGATCTGCGCGCAGCCTTTGATCTGGTGCCGAGAGACTCCTTATGGGCAGCATTAGGAAAACAGGGCATGCCAGGGAACCTCCTGGGCCAGCTGGAGAGGCTACATGAAAATACATTTGCAAAGGTCCGGTGGGGGCCAAAGGGAGAGTTGACAGACCCAATACCTATTAAGAGGGGGGTGAGACAGGGCTGTGTGCTCGCCCCAACACTTTTCTCATTATACATCAATGATCTGGTTCATCATCTGAAACAAAGTAACCACGACTCACCAAGATTGAATGATGATCCAGTCCCCGCCCTCTTTTTTGCAGATGATACCATCCTATTATCTCAAACTCCAATGGGCCTGCAAACTCTACTAGATAAATTCAGTGAGTATTGCAGCTTGAAGGGATTAGAAATAAATGCAAACAAGACTAAATACTTAACTGTTAACCCTCACAAAGCACTCAAGAGAAACATTCGGATTAGAGGGCAGGCATTGGAACGAGTTAAAAATTTCAACTACCTAGGGATACTGCTTGATGCCAAATTGTCATGGGCACCGCACATCAATAAAGCTGCTATCTCCTTAACTCATAGCTCCATGGCAATTAGTAAAAATTACAAATGTTCTAGGTCGAGCACTGTGTCACCAGTATTCGAGATCTATAGGTGCAAAGCACAGGCCGCTGCTCTGTATGGCGCAGAACTCTGGGGGTTCACAAAACTAACTCCATTGGCTACTCAGGAAAATAATTTCATGAGGGGGGTATTGGGCCTCCCTTCATCCACTCCGTTGATTCCCTTAGCCTATGACACTAATATGAAACAAATAGGCAAATTGGCAGCCCTGAGGCCCCTGCTCTACTGGTGTAGACTTTGGACAACCCCTGAACTGATCCAATACAGGCAAGCACTAATTGAGATCATGGGCTTGGACAAGACTATCTCCCTCCCGTGGCTCCACTATATCAGCCAATGCTTTTACAATTTAGGGCTGAAATTCTATTGGGATGAACCGCATACACTCACAACCCAATCAAAGATCCGACTAAAGCAAGTATTTTGGGACTTCATTTTTAATAGCCCTTTTCATAGCAAGGATTCAGGTAGACTAACCTTAAGTTTTCTGGATTTTAAACCATTACCGAGCGCTGAGGAATGGATCGATACTATCCAACCTAGACGAGCAAAAGTTTTATTTATGAAGTTTCGATATGGGATTCTCCAGGTCAAGGCTTTTACCTTTAAATGGGGCCTCCTGAATGGGAGTAATCATGAGGCGATCTGCGAGCTGTGTAATATGGAGACACCAGAAACGACGGATCATGTCCTTTTAAATTGCATTGCCTACGATAAACCAAGGAGGAAATGGATCCGACCCATCTGCAGGAACGCTGGAATCAGGAACTACAATGAAGCTGCCAGATTCTTGAATCCAGCTCAATACCATATGTTGTTCTTGGTCTAAGCCGGCTCTTAATAGCAATTTCATTCATCAGAGACAAGGCGGGCCTGAGGTTGTAGGCGCTTTAACTCAGGCAAAACTCC